>NC_030809.1:75865948-78365948 GCF_001704415.2 Capra hircus
ATCAAGACTGCTGGGAGAAATATCAATAACCTCAGATATGCAGATGACACCACCCTTATGGCAGAAAGTGAAGAGGAACTAAAAAGCCTCTTGATGAAAGTGAAAGAGGAGAGTGAAAAAGTTGGCTTAAGGCTCAACATTCAGAAAACGAAGATCATGGCATCTGGTCCCATCACTTTATGGGAAATAGATGGGGAAAGAGTAGAAACGGTGTCAGACTTTATTTTGGGGGCTCCAAAATCACTGCAGATGGTGACTGCAGCCATGGAATTTAAAGACGCTTACTCCTTGGAAGAAAATTAAGACCAACCTAGATAGCATATTCAAAAGCAGAGACATTACTTTGCCGACTAAGATCAGTCTATTCAAGGCTATGGTTTTCCCAGTGGTAATGTATGGATGTGAGAGTTGGACTGTGAAGAAAGCTGAGCGCCGAAGAATTGATGCTTTTGAACTGTGGTGTTTGAGAAGACTCTTGAGTCGCTTGGACTGCAAGGAGATCCAACCAGTCCATTCTGAAGGAGATCAGCCCTGGGATTTCTTTGGAAGGAATGATGCTAAAGCTGAAGCTCCAGTACTTTGGCCACCTCATGTGAAGAGTTGAGTCATTGGAAAAGACTCTGATGCTGGGAGGGATTGGGGGCAGGAGGAGAAGGGGACTCCAGAGGATGAGATGGCTGGATGGCATCACTGACTCAATGGATGTGAGTCTGAGTGAACTCCGGGTGTTGGTGATGGACAGGGAGGCCTGGTGTGCTGCAATTCATGGAGTTGCAAAGAGTCAGACAGACTGAGTGACTGAACTGAACTGAACTGATCCGGGTGACTTTACCCGACCCCACAGTGAATCTTGAGTGGAAAGGATGAGTGCAGCAACTCGTAAGTAGTGCCTGTCATGCCAGTCACTGAAGACACAGCAAACAGTGTTGGAGATGGTTGAATAGAAGAAAGGGAGGGAGACAGGAGTTGCTCTAGGCTGGAGAAACTTCCCTAAGACTTTAGTGTAGAAATATGACATTTGAGGAAAAATTTTCAGAAAAATGATGTTACATTACTATATATTTTTGCTGAGAAATTTAACTTCTAAAGTTAAATGATCTATGATTTTTCTTATGGGAATAAGTGTGTAGCAGTATTTTTGTCATTTGTAAAACATACATACATTGAAAAGAATATGTGTTTGTATAACCAAATCATGTTTCTATACAGCAGAAATTAACATAATATTGAAAATCAGCTGTACATCAATAAAATTTTAAAAATACATAGAGTTTGAACAATGGAAATTAAAAACTAATGCTTCAATTTTTATTATAAAATGCTTTTCTTAAAATTCAGGTTTTTCTTGTGTTGATGTGCTGTTTGTTTCAACAAAAAAATCAAAGTATAAGTTCTGATGCAATTGCAAATAGAGATTATATTTCTGCTTCTGAATATTATTCCAGAGATAGAGGTAGTAGTTCAGAATAATGCCCTTTGATTGGTGTAGGAATTGCATAATGAAAATTATATCACAGGGATGAATGTATGAATTTCTACCATTGCTTTCCTGTCCCATGGAAAACTTGGAACTGGCCTGTTTGGCCCATTTGTTCTCTTACATTTTTCCCACCCTGCCCTTCCTTTTATTTTGCTTGTTACAATAATTAGTAGGGAAGAATAAGAGCAGGAAAGATAGTCAGTTTATTGGAAAGGCTCAGGACTTGCTCAAGAAAAGTGAAAGGAATGAAGACAACAGGAAAGGGAAATGAAGATAAAGGAGCAGCTCCTGTTCCAACTGAGTGTCACGGAAGTTTTGACTGGGAGAGTTGAATAAATTGGGGCAGAGAGTTTCAGGGTATCCCTGGGTGAGAGAGTTACTGAACAGAACGGGAATGTAGTGTTCATATGGTTTGAATTGCATCTTCTGAAGCGTTCTTTGAAAGGTATGAGTAAATAATTCCTTCTGATCACTAGACTTTGTGTATGTCTGGGTTAATGTGCTAACACGGTGAGACTAGGCCATGGGGAGCCCTGCTGTTTATCTGGATGGCAGCTGTATGCATCAGTGTTATCACTGCTAGTCATGGTGGTTAAACCCAACCCTTCATCCACTAACCAGTTGCATCTGTGCAACTGAACATAGATGAAAAATAATCCACAATTTTGCTGCTCAGTGTTCTCCCTTAAAATTCCATACCCCCAAATTCCCATTGGCCCTCAATAATATCTAAGGATTTTATACATTTCCTTAGTAGGTTGGTTTTCTCACACCTCTGGTTACTTTTTAGATCTTCTTCTATTTTTCATATATTCTTTTTTTTTTAAATTTTTTTTTTTTAGTTTTTTTATTTTTTAAATTTTAAAATCTTTAATTCTTACATGTGTTCCCAAACATGAACCCCCCTCCCACTTCCCTCCCCATAACATCTCTCTGGGTCATCCCCATGCACCAGCCCCAAGCATGCTGTATCCTGCGTCAGACATAGACTGGCGATTCAATTCTTACATGATAGTATAACGGACTTTTGGACTCATATATTCTTAAATTAGACTCAGTTTTCCTTTTACTAAGAAAGGAATCGGAAGAGAATTGCCTTATCTTTGGCTAATTTGCATCCAGGCTAGACCTTGCTGCCTTTCCCAGTGGGGTCACTGTCTTTCCTTCTGGCTAGGGGGCTGCATTTCCAACCATGTGCATCAGAATTTACCCCTTCTTGACTTTGAAAGTGAAAGTGAAAAGTGAAAGTGAAGTCACTCAGTCGTGTGGGACTCTTTGCGACCCCATGGACTATAGCCTACCAGACTCCTCTGTCCATGGGATTTTCCAGGCAAGAATACTAGAGTGGGTTGCCGTTTCCTTCTCCAGGAGATCTTCCCTACCCAGGGATTGAACCCAGGTCTTCTGCATTGTGTAGTCAGACGCTTTACGGCCTGAGCCACAGGGAAGTCAGGGTATCATTTTATTAACTATCCCCCTTCTTTTATTTTAATAACTTGAACACTGAACATTCTCATCCTCATACCAATATTCTATAGCATCTCCCATCTCCAAACAAAACAAAAAACATCTCTCTAATTATCATCTCATTTCTCTCCTTCTCTATATAGCAAACCTTAGAAGAGTTGTTCGTATTCCTAGGTTTACCTCCTCCCTATCCATGAATGCTTTTACCCGTTCCAGCCTGGTATTTTTCTATTCTGCTCATTTGAAATTGCCCTTGTTTAGGTCATCTTCCAAAATCGTGTTGCCCATTCTCTGTCCTTGTGTTATCTGGCCTTTCATATAACACAGTTAATACACCTTCCTCTTGATACACTTTCTCGACTTAGTTTTCAGGCCATCCTCTGTACTGGCATTGTTCTAGGTCCTGGAGTGATAAACACTAGACATAAGTCCCTGCTTTTATGGGGTTTATATGGGATGAGATAGAAAGAAAAAAAAAATAGGTAACTTGCATGGTGATAAGTGCTGCAAGGAACACAGGGCATGGGGATGAAAGAGGAGTTTGAGGGTTAGATTTTCCAGTAAGAGGATTAGGAAAGGTTTCATTAAGAAGATGACATCTGTGCAAAGGTATGAAGGAAGTGAAGGAGCAGCCATGGGGAAAAGTGCTCTGGGTAGAGGGGACCAGTGCAGAGCTCTCCCCTCCCAGTGTGGCTTCTCTTCACTTCACATCAATGGAACTGCTTTCCTAAAGTGTACCAATGACTTTCTGATTGTTGGTGGCATTTTAAAGATCCCTTTTGTGTCTAGTTCTCCTTGACCTCTTTGTTGTATGTGCACTATTAGTCTTCCTTCAGTCACTTTTCTTTCTAGTTGAGATAATCTGTTTTGTTGTTTTATTTTATTTAATTTTTTTTTTTTGAGTTTTGTCTCTTATTTTCTTGGAATATATCTTAAGTTGTTTTATTGTAAAAAGAACACTTAATGTGAAATCTACTCCCTTAATGAGCTTTTCCCAGATGACACTAGTGGTAAAGAACCTGCCTGCCAATGCAGATGTAGGAGACGTGGGTTCAATCCCTGGGTCGCGAAGATCCCCTGGATAAGAGCATGGCAACCCACTCTAATATTCTTGCTTGGAGAATCCCATGGACAGAGAAACCTGGCAGGCTACAGTCCATAGGGTAGCACAGAGCTGGGCATGACTGAAGCAACGTAGCATGCATAGGATCATTAACTATAGGCACAGTGTTGTATAGCAGATCTCTTGACATTGTTTATCTTGCATAAATGAAACTGTACCTGTGCTAGGCTGAGGGGAGTGGGGAGTTGCTAATCATGGTAATTCTTAAATGTTTTTCTTCTTCTCACTTCTTAAATTTGTGAATTTCTTCTACTTTCTCCCTATAATGCTTTGTCTGTCTTCTTAACTCAAAGTTCCTGTAACGATACACCACATGTGGTTGGTGGTTAATACATGATTTTTCAGTAATTTCATTAGGGATCCTTTTATTTCTCTAGATTCAGCTTCCACTTTTCTGTGCATACATCTTCTGCTGAGCTAACTTTTTTTCCTGAGTTAATGCTCTAATTTTCCAAGACGATATTGAACTTTTGGGCATGATTAATCAGCTTCTGTCTCATTATCTTCTCAGTGCTTAAAATTGAATTCATGTCTCTCTCCAGAATCTCCTCTTCCTGCCAACCTTCTTTCTCACAGTGGTCTCAAGGGTCTTGCTGTCTAGACTTTAAACCTTAGAGATGGCTTTAGGTTTTGTCTCCCCTACCAACAACTTTATATTAATTTTTCCTAAATTATATTCTTGAGTCAGTTTCTTCACTTTCATTTTTAGCTCAAGTCTTTATATCTTTTTGTCTTGACTGCAATAGTACTACGATCTTTGAACTGTGTTCTTTATCTTCTGTTTTTTTTCTCATCTCCTCGTCAGCTAATGAAAAAATCTGGCTTCATTCTACCATCCTTATGTTGTGTTCACAGTTCCTCTAATTCTTCCCAGACTGGTTGGTTTAGTGTCTTCTGAATATATTATTTAATACCATCTCTGATTGGAAATACTTTTTGTTCCTTCTGTCTAAGTTCTATTCATGTTCCAAGATGCAGATCAAAAGAATGACCAGTCATAAATGTTTTCCTTTCTCTCTCCTATCTCTCCAATCATCTATCCTTCCTTCTCCCCTATTAAACTCTCTGTCATTCATCATCTCTGTAGTTCGTTTACCTTTGCCTTTTATTTAGCTGTTATTTCCATTACATATGATCCATGTCCTTGACCAACATTTAAGCTTCCTGGGGAAGAGTATACTGCTTATGTTTTAATTGTCCTCTACAGTACTCAGCATGGTACCTTGTCAGTGGGAGGTCCTCAAAAAAAAAAAAAAAAAACAGTTCTGGGTTGACTTGAAAGACATGATTGCAGTGGAATTATATTCTCAATCAGTATTTCAAGCCTATTGGGTATCTCTACAGAGATGTACACAAAAGGGGTTAAACTCCATTTGCCCGAGCAGTTCTTATCATCCTCACCACCTTTCTCCTGTTGGGTGAACTTTCCCACCTCCCTCTATTGCCTTTCTGTACTAATTGGTGTATTTATCCTACTAGTCACCTAAAACACATCTTGAAGATATCTCTACATCGGTTTCTCCTTGCTATTGCAACTGACCATTCGCCAAATCCTTTAAATTCTCTCTCTATTGCGGTAGCTCTCAGATGCATCCCTTTCCCTCCTCTCATTGTCCAGGACCTCAGGTCCTCCTTAGTTGTTGCAATAACCCATTTTCTACTTTTGATTTTTTTTTCCTTCAAATCTGTTGCCTTATTCATGTATTCAAAATCTTTATGTATTTATTTTGGTTTTTGTTGGTTGATATTCTTAGGGAAAAAACACATAAATGTAGGTTTATAGAATAATTGTGAAATGAACCATGAGGCAACCACCCACACCAAGAAGTATTGTCTGTACCCCCATGTGCTTTATCCTTATCACAATCTACTGCTTTCCTTATCAGCCAGAGGGAAGCACTTTCACTGATGTTTGTTATAATGTGTCCATTTTTTTCTTTAGAGTTATCACTGATGGATGCTTCCCTAAAGAAATTACTTGGTTTTGAACTTTATGTAAATAAGATGAGATTCTATGTGGATTTTCTGTGATTGGCGACTTTTAGTCCACTTGGGTTTCAGAGATTCATCCATGTATCACTGCATGTTGTTATTGCAGTTTTATTCTATTGAATGAAAATTCTATAAGTTGCTTTCTTATTCTGTTATTAATGAACATTTGGATTGTTTCCATTTTTTTACTATTGCAAATGGTACTGCTCAGAACATTTTAGAAATGTTATCATAATACGGAAGTGCATGCATTTCTGTGGGATTTGTGTGTTGGAGTAGATTTGCTCAGCATGTATCTTTTTTTTTTCTTTTCCATTAGGGTTTATTACAAACTATTGTTTATTCCCTGTGCGATATATTATGACTTTATTGTTTATTTATTTTATACCTAGTAGTTTGCATCTGGTAATCCCAAACTCCCCATTTATCCCCCTTTCCCTTTAATAACCATGAGTTTGTTTTCCGTGTCTGTGAGTCTTTTTATTTTTTAAAATAAGCTCATTTGTACTATATTTTAGATTCCACATGTAATTGATACCATATATTTGTCTTTCTCTGTCTGACTTACTTTACTTGGTATGATAATCCCTAGGTTCATCCATGTTACTGCGAATCGCGGTTTTTTTTTTTTTATGGCTGAATAATATCCCCTGTATATATGTACCATATCTTCTTTTACCATTCATCTGTTGATGAACATTTAAGTTGCTTCTATGTCTTGGCTATTGTAAATAGTGCTGTTATGAACAATGGGGCACATGTATCTCTTTGAATTGGAGTTTTCTTCGTATCTACGGGCATGTATATCTTTAATCTACCATTAGTGACAAGCTTTTTCCAAAGTGATGAAGCCAATTTACATTAGCTTTGATATTATATGGGTATTTGTATTATTCTATAAACTGATAATATGTGTTGTAACCAGCCTTTTAAAACTTTTTTTTTTGTTTATGTGTGAATATCTACGTGTTTAAAGTCTTTAAATCTGTTTGTTGTTGGCCTCATCATATGGCATATGGGGTCTTAGTTCCCTGATCAGGGATTGAACCTGTGCCCCCTTCTAGGGAGCCATAGCGTCTTAACCATGGGACCACCAGAGAATTCCCTCCATTTGTAGTTTTAATTAGCATTTTTGTGATTACTGATGAACTTGAGGATCTTTTCATACTTCTTGACCATTTGGATTTTCTTTTTGCTAAATACCTCTTCAGGTCTTTTCCCCACTCATCTGTTTTGTTTTCCCTTTTGCTCACTTATGTAAAGAATTCCTTATATGTTCCTGGGTTGACCCCTCTGTTAGTCATATGTAATATACATGCATTTTCCTGCTATATATTTTCATTACTTTTTAAAAAATCAAAGTTAAGTTTAATGTAGACAAATTTAATCACTTATATTTAGTACATTTAGAATCTAAGAAATCCTTTTCTATGCTGAACTTACGTGGATTTTTTCCCATTTATTTTCTGAAAGCTTTTAATACTTGTCTTTATTCTATCTTTGGTTCTTGTTAAAGCTGTTAAATAGAAGGAAACAGCCTTTTAATTATTTTTGGTTTGCCCTGTAGTTTCTCCCTCCTCTCATCTACCTCATATTTTCTAGCCAGACTCCTGGTCTCTAAAATAATAGCTTGGATGGTTTATATGTGGAAAGTGTGCAGCATGTAAGTCAGCACACTATAAGAATTAACCTCAAAAGTCTAGCTCATTCTCAAAAGCTTTCCAAGTCCTTTTAGTGGGATATGTCTGCTCTGCTCTTCCACTACCTCATCTTGTCTCCCAGCACTGGATAAGGAACACCTCTATTGCCACAAAACAGATCTTGTTTTAAAGTTAGTTGTGCTGGTGTCTCCCTCCTGAAGGTTGTCAGCTGTTTTGCAGAAAATGTTTAAATCTTAATTTTTGAATCTCCCAGAGCATCAAACATGACTTACATATTGTAGGATCTGAAAAATATTTTTTGAATCCCTTTGATCATTAGTTCATCCTCTTTCTTTTTCTTTCTTAATATGAAGTTATAAAGGTTATCTAATTATGAGTAATTTGTTCCAAAAATATTTTGTGAAAAATAGTGCAAGTTTAAAGAAAGGAATAAATGGAGACCTCCAGTCTTTATTTGCTGTACTGTTTCCAGAACATATCAGGCAGGACATAGAGGATTTTTCTTTAAAGAAACTGGATAAGCTAAGAGGAAAGTCCTAGAAATACCAGTATTTGAGAAACCAAGGTTCCCCCAGCAAAAAGCTACCACAATCACCTTAAGTGAAGCCCATCCATTGACGGGCTTCCAGCCAGCCTTTCAGTGTTTCATGCGCCATATCATTGAATATCCAGGGAGCACTGTACATGTGAGAGAAGCGTGCAATATGAACATCACAAACTAGAACAGCAAAGCAGCGACACACCGCAGCAGCTGGAAGGAAGACGAGACAATGCGGAAAACAAAATACTTTCTAAAATTAATATCTTGAGAGAAATAGGAGAAAATATTGAATGCATGACACAAAATCAGTATACTTAAAAAAAACTCAGAATATCAATGTGCCTTAGGAAATTAAAAATAAAAGAAATCAGACAGTGATGTCACCAATATGGTGATATAGATCATTCCTGACTTTGCTCCCTTCATAAGAAGAACAACTAACAGCTACTGAAGAGTGAGATGCCACTGAGAGAATCCTAGAGGCTGAAGCACCCCCTGCACAACAGAGATTAAGACTGCATTAGAACAGTAAGAGAAGCAGCTGCACGTAGACTGCCCCTCCCCTAGGCCAGCACAACAGTGCAAAAAGAAGTCTCCCTGAGTTTCTGGTTCCTCCAGTGGGAAAATAGAACCCCAAAGTGACAAGCGGATACCCCCAGCATTGTAGGTTGCTTTTTGGGAGCCCCTATTCTGATCTCACCTCCACCCTACCCCCTAGGGATTACAGGGAAATCTGAGGTACTCAACTGCTTGAATGTGACTATGACAGAGAAGGAGGCAGGGACTTGTAAAAACCAGCACATGGATATTGGCAAATAAGTTCATCTTTGCAGTGCCCAAGGAGTCATCCCAACCAATGCCTGTGCTCATCTGCAGAACCAAGTGGTGATGTACTCTCTCACCAGGGACCTTGACAGGTGCCAGTTTGCTTTAGTTCAATCCTCAAATGAGGAATTTTGGTGGCCCTGGAGCCTGGTTTAGTCATGCCCAAGCAAGGAGCTGAGTCATAGCCCCATCTGCTGTGGAAAGTGTCTCCTGACCACACCTAACCAGAGGGGCTGGTGGAAACACCTGGAAGCTGTGTACTGCACTCATCCTTGAGCTGAGAGGTGAGCTGGTGGAGCTGATTGCCCCTAGACCAAAGCCAATACTGAGCATGGAGAGTTCCCTTGCAGGGAATACCTCCATCAGCAGGTATTAATTCAAAGCCAAGGCTGAGAGTAGCTTCTAGCCGCTTCCAAAAAAAAGAACCTGTTGTGAATTTGTTACCTGGAGTGTCCCATCCCCTTCCTACTCAGACGGGGAAACAGATAAAGCCCCACCCACTGAGGCTCCTGGTCCCATATGACCAGAAGGGATGGCAAGAATATCTGGGATCTCTGTGGTCAGAGGTGCTTGAGCTAAGAGAAGGACAGGTAGAACTGAAGTTTGTAGAGCAAAGTCAATAGTCTTATTAAGGCAGGGAACTTGGGGTGCAAGTTAGCTTGATTTAAGGCACATAGGGCTTTACCTGGAGAAGGCAATGGCACCCCAGTCCAGTACTCTTGCCTGGAAAATCCCATGGATGGAGGAGCCTGGTAGGCTGCAGTCCATGGGGTCGCTAAGATTCAGACACGACTGAACGAATTCACTTTCTCTTTTCACCTTCATGCATTGGAGAAGGAAATGGCAACCCACTCCAGTGTTCTTGCCTGGAGAATCCCAGGGAAGGGGGAGCCTGGTGGGCTGCCATCTCTGGGGTCACACAGAATTGGACACGACTGAAATGACTTAGCAGCAACTTAGCAGGGCTTTACCAGATTTGATGCTGCAGCTCTAACTATGGCGAGACAAGGAAACTAATCCATTACCATGCTCAGTGCTGAGTATAGTCTTCAGTCTACCTGATTAGGGAACCTAACCATAACATATGGGAAGCTGTGTAGCCCATCCAGCAGCTCTGTTTACAGTGACACTTAACATGAAGCACAGCCTGTGGCTTTCCATGTCTGGAGGGCAAAACAGGTGGCCTCACCTGACCAGGGAATGCAGGGCACGTTCTTGCCTGAATAAGGTCCCCAAACAATTAGCCATATAGGACCTGGGTTCCTTCCTATTGCCCTGATAGGGAGGGAAGCTAATTCATTGTCCCATCTACTGCTGTATAGAGTACCTAGTCCTGACCATCTAGTAATTTTGACCAGGGAATTCTGGCAACTGTGGAGCCCATTCTCAGTTGGGAAGGGAAGCAGGCTAGCAGTCCTATCCAGCCGTTCTTAGTCTGTGTCACACCACCTGCTTGGACCACAGAGCTTGAATAGTCACCTCATCTCAAAATAGATCACAGCAGTAGGCCCTACTCAACCATGGACATTACCAGTAGACATGCCCAGAAACCCAACTGAGCTATTTAATAAGTGGTGAAGATCTGTCTTTACCAAAACAAACCTATACACTTTGGAAGAGGAACTCAATTATACAAGTGCACACATACCAGTGTAAGGAATGAAGGAACACAGCGCCTCTCGCCCCCTACCACACACACAACAGGTAAATATGATACTACCAAAGGAAACTAATACAGCCCTAATCTGTGCTGTGCCTATGGTCACTCACTAAGTCATGTCCAACTGTTTGTGACCCCATGGACTGTAGCCCTTCAGTCTCTTTTGGACAAAAGAGAGTTTCTATTTTCTTCTCCAGGTCATCTTCCCTACCCAGGAATCGAGCCTTCCTCTCCTGCCTTGGCAGGCAGATTTTTTATTACTGAGCCACCTAGGAAGTCAAATAATAAAGCCCTAATAACTGTTCTTAAAGAAAAGGAAATCTACCAACCTTAATACAAGGGATTCAGAATAATTATCTTAAAGAAGTTTAGTGAACTACAAGAACACTCAGACAACTACATGGAGTTAGGAAAACAATGCATGCACGAACAAGTTCAACAAAGCAATAGCAGAACCATAAAAAATGCTGAAGTCCTAGAGTAGAAAATAAAGAATCAGAATTATGCAATAGTTTCAGAATAAGACTCCACCATGTAGTAGAAAGAGTCAGTGAACTAGAGGATAGGACATGAGAAATTTTCCAGTAGAAGAGCAAAAACAGCCACTATGGAGAACAGTGTGGAGATTCCTTAAAAAATTGCAAATAGAACTACCTTATGACCCAGCAATCCCGCTTCTGGGCATACACACCGAGGAAACCAGAAGTGAAAGAGACACATGTACCCCAATGTTCATCGCAGCACTGTTTATAATAGCCAGGACATGGTAACAACCTAGATGTCCATCAGCAGATGAATGGATAAGAAAGCGGTGGTACATATACACAATGGAGTATTACTCAGCCATTAAAAAGAATTCATTTGAATCAGTTCTGATGAGATGGATGAAACTGGAGCCAATTATACAGAGTGAAGTAAGCCAGAAAGAAAAACACCAATACAGTATATTAACACATATATATGGAATTTAGGAAGATGGCAATGACGACCCTGTATGCAAGACAGGAAAAAAGACACAGATGTGTATAACGGACTTTTGGACTCAGAGGGAGAGGGAGAGGGTGGGATGATTTGGGAGAATGGCATTCTAACATGTATACTATCATGTAAGAATTGAATCGCCAGTCTATGTCTGACGTAGGGTGCAGCATGCTTGGGGCTGGTGCATGGGGATGACCCAGAGATGTTGTGGGGAGGGAGGTGGGAGGGGGGTTCATGTTTAGGAACGCATGTAAGAATTAAAGATTTTAAAATTTAAAAAATAAAAAACTAAAAAAAAAAGAAAAAGAAAAAAAAAAGAGCAAAAAGAAAAAAAAGAATGAAAAAGTGAAGAAAGCCCATGAGACTTATAGGACACAATGAAAAGAAATAATATTCACATTGTGTGAGTTCCAGAAAGAGAACAGAAAGGGATAGATAGTATATTTAGAGTAATAATGGGAGAGAACTTCCTAATCCTGGGAGAGAAGTGAACATACAGATCCATAAGGTCTCGAGCACCTCAAACAGGTTGAAAATGAATATAGCTCCACTGAGAAACATAAAACTAAATTGTCAAAAGTCAAGGGCAAAGAAAGAATTTTAAAAGCAGAAAGAAAAGATAGAAATTACATACAAAGCAACCACCATAAGACTGACAGTGAATTTTCTTAACGGAAACATTTCTATCTAGGAGAGAATGGGGTGACATATTCAAAATGTTAAAAGAAAACTACTGTCAACCAAAAACACTGTACCTGGCAAATCTGTCCTTCAGAAATAACGAGGAATAAAGATTCCCAAACAAAAGCTGAAGGAACTCACAATACTAGCTAGTCTTATAAGAAATGCTAATAAGAGTTATTTGAATGGAAGTAAATGGATGCTAATTAATGTCATAAAAACATAAAAAGATAGCCTACAACTTACTGCTAATGGTAAATACACAGTCAAATTTAGATTCTGTAATTTGATGATGGTGGTACATAATTCACTTACAGCTCTAGTTTAAAAGGCAAAAAAATGCACATAGTATGATCAGTAAGGTGATAATATCCAACACCTATAACCATCTCACACAACTTAACGTGAAAAAAACAACCTAATTAAAATTGGTCAGAAGAGCTGAATAAGACATTTTTCTAAAGAAGCAATGTAGATGGCCAACAGTCACATGAAATAACACTCAACATCACTAATCATTAGGGAAATGTAAATCAAAACCACAATGAGATATCACCTCACACTGTCAGAATGACTGTTGTCAAAAAGTCTACAGATAATGAATGTTGGCAGGATGTGGAGAAAAGAGAACCCTCTTACACTGTTGGTTGGAACATACACTGGTACAGTCACTGTGGAAAACAGTATAAATAGTTCTTAAGTAAAATTACACCTGTCATATGACTCAGCAGTTCTACTACTGGGTGCCACTGCTGCTGCTAAGTCACTTCAGTCGTGTCTGACTCTGTGCGACCCCATAGACAGCAGCCCACCCAGCTCTCCCGTCCCTGGGATTCTCCAGGCAAGAACACTGGAGTGAGTTGCCATTTCCTTCTCCAATGCGTGAAAGTGAAAAGTGAAAGGGAAGTCACTCAGTCATGCCCAACTCTTCGCGACCCCATGGACTGTAGCCCACCAGGCACCTCCATCCGTGGGATTTTCCAGGCAACAGTACTGGAGTAGGGTGCCATTGCCTTCTCCACTACAGGCTATATATATCCAAAAACACAAAAATACTAATTTGAAAAAATACATGTACTTCAGTGTTCGTAGCAGCATTATTTACAATTGCCAAGATATGGAAGCAACCTAAGTGTCTATGAACAAATAAATGGATAAATAAGATGAGATGTGTATCACAATAAACTGTGGAAAATTCTGAAAGAGATGGGAATACCAGACCACCTAACCTGCCTCTTGAGAAATCTGTATGCAGGTCAGGAAGCCACAGTTAGAACTGGACATGGAACAACAGACTGGTTCCAAATAGGAAAAGGAGTACGTCAAGGCTGTATATTGTCACCCTGATTATTTAACTTCTATGCAGAGTTCATCATGGGAAATGCTGGGCTGGAAGTACAAGCTGGTATTAAGATTGCCTGGAGAAATATCAATAACCTCAGATATGCAGATGATACCACCCTTATGGCAGAAAGTGAAGAGGAACTAAAAAGCCTCTTGATGAAAGTGAAAGAGGAGAGTGAAAAAGTTGGCTTAAAGCTCAACATTCAGAAAACTAAGATCATGGCATCCGGTCCCATCACTTCATGGGAAATAGATGGGGAAACAGTAGAAACAGTGTCAGACTTTATTTTTTTGGGCTCCAAAATCACTGCAGATGGTGACTGCAGCCGTGAAATTTAAAGACGCTTACTCCTTGTGAAGAAAAGTTATGACCAACCAAGATAGCATATTGAAAAGCAGAGACATTACTTTGCCGACTAAGGTCCGTCTAGTCAAGGCTATGGTTTTTCCTGTGGTCATGTATGGATGTGAGAGTTGGACTGTGAAGAAGGCTGAGCACCGAAGAATTGATGCTTTTGAACTGTGGTGTTGGAGAAGACTCTTGAGAGTCCCTTGGACTGCAAGGAGATCCAACCAGTCCATTCTGAAGGAGATCAACCCTGAGATTTCTTTGGAAGGAATGATGCTAAAGCTGAAGCTCCAGTACTTTGGCCACCTCATGCGAAGAGTTGATTCATTGGAAAAGACTCTGATGCTGGGAGGGATTGGGGGCAGGAGAAGAAGGGGACGCCAGAGGATGAGATGGCTGAATGGCATCACTGACTCGATGGACGCGAGTCTGAGTGAACTCCGGGAGTTGGTGATAGACAGGGAGGCCTGGCCTGCTGTGATTCATGGGGGCGCAAAGAGTTGGACACGACTGAGCGACTCAACTGAACTGAATATATATATATATGCAGTGGAATACTATTAAGTTATAAAAATAATAAAATTTTGCAGCAACATGGATGAACTTGCAATGCAAGGTAAAGTAAGTCAGACAGATAAAGAAAGGTGCTGTATGGTATCACTTATATGTGGAATCTAAAAAAAATGCAGTGAACTAGTGAATATAATAAAAAAGCAGATTAAATTATCTAATCTAAAGATATAGAATGGCTGAGTGAATTTTAAAAACCAATATTCACTGCCTCGTTACAGAATTTTGCAAAGTATTTAAAGAATTAACACATTGTTCTTAAACTCTTTCAAAAACTCAAACAGGAAGGAGCAGTCTCAAACTAATTTTACAAGGTTGACATTATCCTGATACCAAAACCAGAAAATGATACTGCTAAAAAGGAAATTGCAAACCACTATCCTCGGTGAGTGTAGATGTAAAAATTCTCAATAAAATACTAGCAAACCAAATCCAGCAGCACATTGAAAGGCTCGGCTCATTCACCATTACAAAGTGGGATGTAACAGTGATTCAAATGAATCCAAATTAATCAATGTGATACATCACAACAATTGAATGCAAGAAAAGAATCATGTTATCTCAACAGACACTGAAAAAGCACGTGACGAAATTTAACATCCATTCATGCTTAAAACTCTTAACAAATTAGGCATAAAAGGAACATATCTCAACATGATAAAGACCTTATATGATCAGCCCTTAGCTAATGTCGTGCTCAATGGTGAAAGGTTGAAAGCTTTTCTTTGAAGACCAGGAACAAGACAAAGGTGTCTGCTCTCACTACTCCTATTCATTATTGTACTGGAAGTCCTAGTTACAGCAATCAGGAACAAAAAATAAATACAAGTATCAGAATTTTAAAGGAACAAGTAAAATTGTCTCTGTTCGTGGAAGACAGTTTGCAGATTACATGATTTTATACAGAAAGGATTCTAAAGACAAAAAAACAAACCTTTTTTTTAAAATTTGGAGGATAATTGCCTTAAAACGTTGTGTTGGTTTTACTGAAAAAAGCTTTTAAAACCTATCAATTAATTCAATACTGTTGAAAGATACAGAATTAGTGTATAAAATCAGTAGCATCTCTATATATTCCCAACAGATTTTCTGAAAAAGAAATAAAGGATTTAATCCCATTTACAATAGCATAAAATAATGAAATGCTTAGAAATAACTTTAACCAAGTAGGTGAAAAAACTATTTTAAAAGCGATAACACTCTGATGAAAGAAATTGAAGACACAATGGAAATGTGTCCCACATTCATAATATCAATAATTAATATTGTTAAAATGTCAGTACTTCAAAAAGCTATCTACGGACTTAATGCAACCCTTATCAAGATTCCAATGGGATCTTTTGACAGAAGTTAAAAAAAAAAAAGTCTTGAAATTTATATGGAACCTCAAAAGACCTTGAGAAGCCAAAGACATTTTGAGAAAGAACAAAGCAGAAATTTTCACACTTTCTGATTTAAAGCTATACTATAAGATTGCCGGGAGAAATATCAATAACCTCAGATATGCAGATGACACCACCCTTATGGCAGAAAGTGAAGAGGAGCTAAAAAGCCTCTTGATGAAAGTGAAAGAGGAGAGCGAAAAAGTTGGCTTAAAGCTCAACATTCAGAAAACAAAGATCATAGCATCCGGTCCCATTACTTCATGGGAAATAGATGGGGAAACAGTAGAAACAGTGTCAGACTTTATTGTTTAGGCTCCAAAATCACTGCAGATGGTGACTGCAGCCATGAAATTAAAAGACACTTACTCCTTGGAAGAAAAGTTATGACCAACCTAGATAGCATATTCAAAAGCAGAGACATTACTTTGCCGACTAAGGTCCGTCTAGTCAAGGCTATGGTTTTTCCAGTAGTCATGTATGGATGTGAGAGTTGGACTGTGAAGAAAGCTGAGCACCGAAGAATTGATGCTTTCGAACTGAGGTGTTGGAGAAGACTCTTGAGAGTCCCTTGGACTGCAGGGAGATCCAACCAGTCCATTCTGAAGGAGATCAATCCTCTGATTTCTTTGGAAGGAATGATGCTAAAGCTGAAGCTCCAGTACTTTGGCCACCTCATGTGAAGAGTTGACTCATTGGAAAAGACTTTGATGCTGGGAGAGATTGGGGCAGGAGGAGAAGGGGATGACTGAGGATGAGATGGCTAGATGGCATCACGGACTCGATGGATGTGAGTCTGAGTGAACTCTGGGAGATGGTGATGGACAGGGAGGCCTGGCACGCTGTGATTCATGGGGTCACAAAGAGTCGGACACAACTGAGCAACTGAACTGAACTTATGTCACTCACAAAAATTAAGTCAACATGGATTGAAAACTTAAGACCCCAAACCATAAAACTTCTAGAAGAAAACATAAGGGAAAAACCTCCTTGATATGAATCTTGGTAATGAATTTTAAGATGTGGCACAGGCAGCAAAGTAAGTCAGTGGGACTATATCCAACTGAAAAGCTCTGTACAGTGAAAGAAACCATCAACAAAGTGAAAAGACTGCCTATGGAAGGGAAAAAAAAAACACATTTACAAACCTTATATCTGATAAGGGGGTAATACTCAAAATATAAAAAGAACTTATAGAACTCAATAGCAACAAAAACAACAAATAATCCAATTTAAAAAGTGGGCAAGGACCTGAATAGACATTTTTCCAAAGAAGATATTCTAAAGACCAATTGGTAGATGAAAAGATGCTCAGCACCACTGCTTCTTAGGTAAATACCAATTAAAACCAAACCACAGTGAGCCATCACCTCACTCTTGTTAGAATGACCATTATCAAAAAGATAAGGGATAACAAATGTGGCATAGATATTAGCTGATTCTATTGTGGTAATCATTTCACAATAAGCAAATCATCATACTGTATCCCTTAAACTTATACGGTTATATATATCGATTATTTCTCACTAAAACTGGAAAAAAAAACAAAAAGATCAAATAAAATTTCAAAATGTAAATTTGACGAATGCTCAGAATCCAATAAAACACACAAAGGTAACAAAATAAAAAATTGTAAGAAAGAATTAAAGCAAAAGAAAATGTAAAACCATTAAAAAATTCAACTTTAGTGGTCTAACACTTGACACGTAATTTCAAAAATACGGAACTCAGAAAAGAAGTGCTAAAAGAGTATTATAAGAAATTTCCCAGAATTGAATTATATCAGTAATTAGATTGAAAAGTCCTATCAAGTTCTGACTCACTAAGCTAATGAAACAAATCTACTCCAAAAGCTCCTCTGTCCATGGGATTCTCCAGGCATGAAAACTGGAATGGGTTGCCATACCCTCCTCCAGGGAATTTTCCCAACCCAGGGATCAAACCCAGGTCTCCCACATTGCAGGCAGATTCTTTACTGTCTGAGCCATCAGGGGAGTCCACTCCAAAGTATAGGTAATGAAATGCATAACATCAGAAATAAAGAGAACATCCTGATTTTTTGTTTTCAGAGAAAAAGAATGAAAACAATTTTATATACTGAGAACTGAGAATAAAACTGCTTTGAATTTCTGAACAGGAAGATTGGAAGCTCTTAAGTAATTTATTAAAACTTTAAAAATTCTAGGCAGGTAGTTATACTTAAATGTAGAATAAAGAAACTTTCATACTTTATTTCAAAAATTAATTTTTTCAGGAAGCTACTTAATGATGTGTTCCAACAGAACAGGGTACTTCTCTCAGAAAGCAGAATCTACTGGAATATATTCTCTACCTAAATAAAGAGGAAAACACAAGAGCCATACATAGAATATCTGAAACAAGAAGGAGTAAGACAAAGGGAATTCCCAGGAAGTCTGTGATGGGACATTTCAGAACCATGGCTTGCTGTCCTAAAAAACAGCTGGTCTAGTTTGTGGCTGGAGAAAGGGGAACACAAGGAGGGAGCTCCTTAATTAAAAACACCTTGATAGATTATTATGTGTATTTCTGGAGACTGTCTTGGTTTTCCAGGTACAACCCTGATTTATACTGTTGTTCTGGTATAATCATTGATAACACATACTTTCACCCTTAGAAGTGTCCAGGGTAGGATATTAAATTATATAGTCACACCAGACGTGTTCTATCATGTGAAAAATTATCATAAATGACTTATGTATGGTGTAAGAAGAAGAAGCTATAGATAAAGTAAACTAAGCAAATGAAAAATGTGACACTTTTAAATTCCAAGAAAATTAACTATTGCATAGAAAAGCAAGCATAAACATTGTTTATCATGGTACAAAATAGTCCAGAAACAGAAAGAGGATCATCTGTGTGGGAAACTCTCTCTTAGGATCTAGGAAAACTTTCCCAGTCACCGAAACCTTTGCGTCAGTCTCCATGACTTATATGCCTTATATGCCTGCACCTAAAACCCTATCACTGTCAAGGAGAAAGGACCGTCATGATGGGCTTGGAGTCTTAGAGCAAGGCTAAGTGTTGGATACGTAACCATCATAATGCTGAACTTGGCTGCATACTTCTGAATACTTCCTGTTCAGAAGTAGTGAGAGCTGTGTTCTTATATACAGTGGAAGTTAGTATATGATGTTCAATTTGATGAATTAAAATATAGAAGTATGAGTATATAGTTTAGAAATTTGGTGTTTAGTATCAGCAGTAAAACCAATTTCAAAGCAGTGACTCTGGGAAACAGGGAGAGTAGAAGTTTTTTTTAGAAAATACTTTATTATGTCTTTCAGTGTTATTTGGCGTTTTAAACAATGTGCATGCATTTGATAGCATTCAATTTAAAAAGTAAAATAATAAAAGATCTGATACCATAATTTTAAGTTACAACATAACCTTCCATTACATAGTTTTCTGTAATATTTAGCCAGATTATTGTTGGTTGAAAAGTATTTAGATTGTTGAAAATTTTTCCCGTTGCAAATCATGACGGGATTGTGAAGTGTGACCTTTAGTTCACTGAAAATGCTTTAGACATACTTATAAATATTAAAACCTTGAGTTTAAGACAAGTTAATATTAGGGAGAAAGTCATAGAGGGTTAAAGTGGTGGCTTGACTCTCAAATGGTGTAGCACATTTGCATCATCTGCAGGGATTTTCTTGTTGTTTTTCAGTTATTAAGTCCTGTGCGACTCTTTGCCTCCCTGTCCTTCACTGTCTCCCAGAGTTTGTTCAAACTCATTTCCATTGAGTTGGTGATGCCATCCAACCATTTCATCCTCTGTTGCTCCCTTCTCTTCCTGCCTTCAATCTTTCCCAGCATCACGGTCTTTTCCAGAGTCAGCTCTTTGCATCAGATGGCCAAAGTATTAGAGCTTCAGCTTCAGTGTCAGTCCTTCCAATGAATATTTTATAATATCTCAATACTAGGGCTGTACCCCAGAGCAACTGCATCAAAACTTCTTTTGAGGGTGAGGCAGCTTCAAAGACATGTGTTTGTTTTGAAAACTCTTCCAATGCAGGTTTGAAAATCACTGGATGCAGGGAGACCATTATCCCCCTCCAAAAAATCATGATTTAAAACATTTGAAAGTCACTAATATAGATTATATGATTCTTACAACCATTACTTCCCACTACATAATCTTCTCTCGTCTCAGTCTTCCTTCCTGGTCACTCACAGTTTTACCCCCATGCCTCAAGGCAAGGAATATTGGGAAGTGCAAAGGTTATAATGGGGAGGTATGGTTTCTTTCTTCTTCCCTTCCTTTATATTGTCACCGGTCTTCATTTTTCTAGAGGAGTAGATGATGTCTTATCTGTACTGGCTACTCAGAATTCTGTACTCTTCCTTAACTGACCTAATTCTCTGAGTTAATGTCTCATCCATTTTTATAGCCCTCACATTTGGGTTCTTTTAATAAGAAGGGGTCCTTCATTTCAACACGGAATACTTAGTTTTGAATTTTACATCTTATTTTCGCAAATAGATTGAGTTTAAAGATTAAATATTTGGTTGGCCGAAAAGTTCATTCAAGTTTTTCCATAAGATGACGCAGAAAGGCTGGAATGAATTTTTTGCCAATCCAATAGCTTTGTTTTTATTTATTCTGTACTTTTTTATAATGGTGTTTTTAAAAATCAGTGTTTTTCATTATAGGGCAAGCACAATTCATCATTTTCCAAAATTATTTGTAAAAATGGATTTCTGTCTTCACCATATTCATGTTATTATTGTACCAGTAGAAAAGTGTCTTCAATTTACTTTTCTGATCAGAACCAAACTTGACAAATATATTGTACTGCTCTGCCATCTGTAGTAAGCTGTTGTAATTGCCCATCTGTTTCAAATTGCTGTTTTGTTAGCACATTATTGCATTTGGTGTTTTCCATAATTAAGTTCATTAAAGTAACACCCTTGAGTTATAATATTTATGGTAATATTTTTGAACTCTAGCATTCTGGAGAGTACAAGTTATTATGTTGGGTTTTGGTGAAAGCAGTGATTTTATTCCTTAGTGACCTGTATAGGTTAGGGAAACAATATTTTGAAACTAAAGTTCCATGAGAAAATGCTCTGTATAGCCACAGATTTCGAAAGAATTTTATCTTGAAAGGAAGTTAGATCAAATGGAAGTGATAAGTAATGATGATTCAGATTATGCTCTTTTGCTTGTTATGATTTATGTAAGAATTTAATGAATATTCATCTGAACTTAGGGCATTTATTTTTATCCTGCTATTGAAAATTATTTGCTCCTTACATTATATATGGTTATATCTGTGATATTTTGGTCTTCTTAGGATTCAAAAATGCTTTTATATGGTTTGTGTCAAAATATGTGTGTGTTTGTGTGTGTATGTTAATTGCTCAGTTGAGTCCTACTCTGTGGGACCCTACAAACTGTAGCCCTCCAGGCTTCTCTGCCCATGTAATTCTCCAGGCAAGAATACTGGAGTGGGTTGCCATTCTCAAGATATACCATTTTGCTTGTATAAAAAGTTTTATACCTTATATTTTATATTGAAATAATATAAAAATGTGAATTTAATTTTCTTAGGTAAAATTTAGTAATTAAGAAACTAGAGATATTTAAGTTGTTTTGAATAAAGGTTTCATGTTGATCTTAAAATATAAAAGAATTAATGTAGACTATTCTCTTTCTGTGATGCTTTGTGTAAGCATCACAACTTTGTCTCTATACATTACAATTTTAGACATGGTTTACTAGAAATTGATTATATTTTTTTCCTACATATGTTTTAAAAATATTCACAATCATCTGGCAACATTGGAAAGAATGTTGCATTTGGTGGACAGTAATAATGAGATGGCTGGATGGCATCACTGACTCGATGGACATAAGTTTGAGTGAACTCCAGGAGTTGGTGATAGACAGGGAGCCCTGGCGTGCTGCAATTCATGGGGTTGCAAAGAGTCAGACATGACTGAACAACTGAACTGAATAATGATAATAATAGTGTAAACATCTATTGAATGCTTTTCACATGCCAGAAACTGCGTTGAAGCATTAACTTGAATACTTCCCTGGTGGCTTAGACGGTAAAGCATCTGTCTACACTGTGGGACATTACTTTGCCGACTAAGGTCTGTCTAGACAAGGCTATGGTTTTTCCAGTAGTCATGTATGGTAGAGTTGGACTGTGAAGAAGGCTGAGTGCTGACGAATTGATACTTTTGAACTGTGGTGTTGGAGAAGACTCTTGAGAGTCCCTTGGACTGCAAGGAGATCCGTCCAGTCCATTCTGAAGGAGATCAGCTCTGGGATTTCTTTGGAAGGAATGATGCTAAAGCTGAAACTGCAGTACTTTGGCCACCTCATGTGAAGAGTTGAGTCATTGGAAAAGACTCTGATGCTGGGTGGGATTGGGGGCAGGAGGAAAAGGGGACGACAGAGGATGAGATGGCTGGATGGCATCACCGACTCAATGGATGTGAGTCTGAGTGAACTCCGGGAGTTGGTGATGGACAGGGAGGCCTGGTGTGCTGCGATTCATGGAGTCGCAAAGAGTCGGACATGACTGAGCGACTGAACAGAACTGAAAACAACAATAATAATAACTTCTTAAATAGATATTGCTATTGAATTTAGTTTATATGAGTGAATAGAGGTTTCCCAAGTGGTGCTAGTGGTAAGGAACCTGCCTGCCAACACAGGAAACATGAGACCCAGGTTCGACCCCTAGGTTAGAAAGATCCCCTGGAGGAGAGCATGGAAATCCTCTCCAGTATCTTTGCTTGAAGAATCCCATGGAAAGAGAAGCCTGGAAGGCTACAGTTCATAGGGTCACAAAGAGTTGGACTCAACTGAAGCAACTTAGCATGCATGCATGCAAAGACTTAGAGGTTATGGAATTTTTCCAAATCCACGTCTTAGGGCAAAGATAAGTTAGAAAAAAAATGTGTGCCTTATGTATTGTTATACATTTAACAATTGCTCTTTCAAAAATACATTATATAGTATGTTAATCATGCTCCACTCAAGAAATAGTACATAATGTAGGTATTTAAAACAGAATAACTTTAGTATGCATGAATGCTCAGTCACGTCAGGCATGTCTGACTCTTTGCGACCCTATGGACAGTAGCCAGCCAAGCTCCTCAGTTCATGGGATTCTCCAGGCAAGAATACTGCAGTAGGTTGATATGACCTCCTCCAGGGGATCTCCCTGATCCAAGGATCGAAGCTAGGTCTCCTGCACTGCAGGCGGATTCTTTACCTCTGAGCCACTGAGGAAGCCCTACTTTAGTATAGGTATTGGGACATTGAGAAAGTATCAAGTAGACAAAGAGATAACCAAGAAATTGCTACTTGTAATTGTGGAAAGTATTGACAGCTAATACTCCTGTGGCTGGGATAACAACGGGAAGAGACCATCCGTGAGAACCTAAGTAGGTCAAGGAGTGGCAACCATGGAACCAGGACTGGTAACTGAGAAACACTACTCCGTGGGCTAGGACCTTTGGGAGAGCTCTGCAAAGCTGGTCTTGGTCCTCCAGGTATGTCATGGGGCTGCTCTTCAGATGCCAAAGGGAAGGGAAGGAGCCAGCCACTGTTGTTAGTAGAGTAATGACAGGAATTGGAAACAAAGCCCTAGGCAATGGCACCCCACTCCAGTACTCTTGCCTGGAAAATCCCATGGACGGAGGAGCCTGGTAGGCTGCAGTCCATGGCGTCGCTAGAGTCGGACACGACTGAGCAACTTCACTTTCACTTTTCACTTTCATGCATTGGAGAAGGAAATGGCAACCCACTCCAGTGTTCTTACCTAGAGAATCCAGGGATGGGGAAGCCTGGTTGGCTGCTATCTATGGGGTCACACAGAGTCAGACATGACTGAAGTGACTTAGCAGCAGCAGCAGCTCTCCTTTGCTCTCCTTTCTATCTTGCTCATCTTCCATCAGTCTCCTATGGGCAGAAGCTGACCAAAAGGCAACTGTTAAGGGAATCTGAGAAATGTATGTAGTTCTCAGACTTCTAGCCTCAGTGTCACAAAGCAGGGCATAGAAGATGTGAACTTGGGTAGAGACAACTGATAAATAAATGGAACATATATTCTGAAGTTTAAAAGACGATATGTCTAAGATTATCCTTGAGGAGACAGCTTATTACTTTATTTTGTTTTGAGACTAAAAGATGTTAATTACTGAACAGTTGATCAGATTGTTGCACAAAGTGTGTGATTTGTTAGGCTGGTCAAAATAAATGAATTTGTGCATCTTGATAACGAACAGAATGGTGCAGACAGTGATCAAATTTCTTAAGAATTGGCTACTATTGCCAAATGGCTGAAATGGTTGGGAAATGATTGATCTGAGTTTGTCATATCATTCAGTTGAGAAGCATAGTGAAAGAGACAGAAGAAGTATATAATTCAGTTTTTTAAAAGAGTGTTTTGTTTGATGTAATTCGTCTCTATCACTTAATTTGTTTGCATTGCCTAATATCATTATTTGTTGTATATATGAATGCTTGTGTGTAGGTATACCACAATAGAAAAATAATGTTACATAGGAAAAGGAGTGAGTAATCTAAAAAGGTATAATTACTGTTAATCTATAATTCCTTTAAAAATACTTTGAAACAGCAACAAAAAAATACTTTTGGGTAATTGTTTGTATTTTTAAAAATGCTTCCCAAAGTTTTTTAAGATGGACAGTTGCTTTAGCTAGTATATACCCCTCTGTCTTCATAGTTTGTTCTATGAAAGGTGCATGGATGTCTACTCAGTCATGTCCAATTTTTGTGACCCCATGGACTGTAGTCTCCCAGGCTCCTCTGCTTATGGGATTTCCTAGGCAAGAATACTAGAGCAGATTGCCATTTCCTCCTCTAGGGGATCTTCCTGATCCAGGGCTTGAACTTGTGTCTCTGTGTACTTTTAAATTTGGGTCTCCAGCGTTGCAGCTGGATTCTTTCCCATCTGACCTACCAGGGAAGCCCAAATATATATATATATAATATATATAGATGAGACAGATATATATATACTCAAACAAAGAGGAGAAAAAAAATGAATCCTAAATTAGACATGTAGGGAATACAATTAAGTATCTTTATTTTTCTTTAAAAATTATTTTTTGACTCAAAATAAATACATACTTAAAAAAATATTTACTTATTTGGCTGCCCCAGGTCTTAGTTGCAGCATGTAGGATCTTTGATCTTCATTGCAGCATGCGGGTTCTTTAGCTGTGGTATGAGAACACTTAGAGGCAGCATGTGGGATCTAGTTCCCTGACTAGAGATTGAACCAGGGCCCTGCATTGGGAGCTGATTGGGAGTCTTAGCTACTGGACCACCAGGGAAGTCCCAATATATAATTTAGATATTAAAGTTAATTGTCACTGTACACTATATTTTGCAGAGGTCAGGTCTCTATATTATTATTAGCCATGCCTTATCTTTATGCTAGGTTCAGTTTTAGAAATCCTGAATGAGTGCCTTCTATTTTTTCTCTGTATACGTTTTCTCTTTGTTATGAACTTATCTGGAAAATCTCACCTGTCTCCTTTGATCTTTTCCCACTCAAGTTTTCCGGTCACCTGTGTTACAGAGCCTCATGTGCCTTCTTGTGATTATTGGTTTACTAACTCTCTTTCTTATTGTCCACTGACAGGAGGACTTTGTTTTACTCATCTGTTGTCTGGTGCCTATCATACTGCCTGACCCTGACAGAGGTCTTGAGAGCCATTATGCAGAAAGCACTGGGTTGTGTTTTCAGGATGCCACGATAAATGTTATTCCATTGTGTTCTCAAGGAGCTCACAACCTAGTTAAAAGACAGATACACAAGTCACTGACATAGAGTGTGAGATATTTGTCTAGCAGATTTCACTTATATGTGGAATCTAAAAAAAAATTATATAAAGGAATTTATTTACAAAACAGAAATAGACTCACAGACATAGAAAATAAATTAATGGTTACCAAAAGGGAAAGTGGAAAGGAATAAATTATGGACTTGGGATTAACAGATATGCAGTACTGTATATAAAATAGAACACCAACAAGGACCCACTGTAGAGCACATGGAGGTATATTCAATCTCCTGCAATAAACTTTGATGGAAAAGAATGTGAAAAATATTTACTATATATATATATATATATCACTTTGCTGTACATCTGAAACATTGTAAATCAACTATATCTTAATTAAAAAATAGTATGGCAGAGAAATGTCCTGTATTAGAATGAAGACATTGCATGATATACATGATATGGCAAATATAATTTGATAAGTCCCTCCTTTTAGGAACCACTGTTTGCTGACCTGGACTTCAAGAGTGTGCTTAGTACATAGTGCAGCCGTGTGGAATGGAAAGTCTGGACAATCCAAACACCTCAAATTAATAAAGGTTCATTGAGTATTGAGTGTGCAATCTGATGTATTTTGTAAGATGCAAAGTGTAAGCATACTTTTTGCCCTTAAGTTAGCAATTCTCAGATAGGAGAACAGGATATGAAAGCCTGGAAATATAGCCTTTTTAAAGAAAAATATTCCATAAGCACTAACAAGAAAGTCTGTGATAATTTATCAGGTGGACAATGAGTATAATGTATGAAGTCCATGTTTTTTCACTTTAATAGGTATATTCTACACATTGCATCTATAGAACTGTCTAGCTGAAAAGAATGTGAAATGAGCAGGTATGTAGACACAAATAACATAGGCCTGCAAAAGTACAGGTAGTTGCAATGCTTCTCCTGGATTGTCTATGGAAATGTCAAACAGGAACGATGCTGTTCAGAGTCAGTTCAGTATATGTTATCTGAGAACATGAATCACAGGGTAGGTAGCCATTCCTGCCAGCATCAGTGGGAATACCTTTGTAAACCATCATCTGAGACAGTTTATTTCTGTCACTCTGTCAGTTACTATTCATAAGAAAGTATGACCCTAAGGATAACGTATAATTTTGGAAATATATCTAATGCTATTCTGACATACTAAAAATTTGTCTAGTGGGTTTGAGGACTAAGTTAGTGCCATCCCAGAGCCCAGAATACTGGTAACAGCCAAAGTGGGGACTGTATTATTTCAGTTCAGTTCAGGTACTCAGTCAAGTCCCACTCTTTGTGATCACCAGGACTACAGCACACCAGGCTTCCCTGTCCATCACCAATTCTGGGAGCTTGCTCAAACTCATATCCATTGAGTTGGTGATGCCATCCAACCATCTCATCCTCTGTCATCCCCTTCTTCTCCTACTTTCAATCTTTCCCAGCATCAGGGTCTTTTCAAATGAGTCAGTTCTTCACATCAGGTGGCAAAAGTATTGGAGCTTCAACTTCAGCCTCAATCCTTCCGATGAATATTCAGGACTGATTTCCTTTAGGATTTACTGGTTTGATCTCCTTGCAGTCCAAGGGACTCTCAAGAATCTTCTCCATACCACAGTTTGAAAGCACCAATTATTTGGTGCTCAGCTTTCTTTATAGTTCAACTCTCACATCCATAGATGACTACTGGAAAAAGCATAGATTTAACTAGATGGACCTTTGTCAGCTATATCTCTGCTATTTAATATGCTGTCTAGGTTGGTCATAGCTTTTCTTCCAAGGAGTAAATGTTTTAATTTTATAGCTGCAGTCACCATCTGCAATGATTTTGAAGCCCAAGAAAATAAAGTCTATCACTGTTTGCATTGCTTCCCCATCTATTTGCCATGAACTGATGGGACCAGATGCCATGATCTTAGTTTTTTGAATGTCGAGTTTTAAGCCAGTTTTTTCACTCCCTCTTTCACTTTCATCGAGAGGCTCTTTAGTTCCTCTTCGCTTTCTGCCATAAGGGTGGTGTCATCTGCATATCTCAGGTTATTGAGACTTCTCTTGGCAATCTTGATTCAAGCTTGTGTTTGATCCAGCCCAGCATTTTGCGTGGTGTACTCTGCACATAAGTTAAATAAGCAGGGTGACAGTATATAGCCTTGATTTACTCCTTTCCTGATTTGGAACTAGCCTGTTTTTTATGTCTGGTTCTAACTTGCTTCTTTGTCTGAATACAGATATCTCAGGAGGCAGTGAGGTGATCTGGTATTTCCATCTCTTGAAGAATTTTCCACAGTTTCTTGTGATCTCCACTCTTGCCTGGAAAATACCATGGACAGAAGAGCCTGGTAGGCTGCAGTCCATGGGGTCGCTCAGAGTTGGACATGACTGAGCGACTTCACTCTCACTTTTCACTTTCATGCATTGGAGAAGGAAATGGCAACCCACTCTAGTGTTCTTGCCTGAAGAATCCCAGGGATGGGGGAGCCTAGTGGGCTGCCATCTGTGGGGTTGCACAGAGTCAGACACGACTGAAGCGACTTAGCAGCAGCAGCCACAGACTGTAGGTAAATTGAAAGTGGTCAAACAGGAGATGGCAAGAATGAAGATTGATATTTTCGGAATCAGTGAAGTAAAATGGACTGAAATGGGTGAATTTAACTCAGATGACCATTATATCTACTACTGTGGGCAAGAATCCTTAGAAGAAAAGGAGTAGCCATCATAGTCAACAAAAGAGTCCTAAGTGCAGTTCTTGGATGCATTCTCAAAAACGACAGAATGATCTCTGTTCATTCCAAGGCAAACCATTCAATATCACAGTAATCCAAGTCTATGCCCCAACCAGTAATGCTGAAGAAGCTGAAGTTGAACAGTTCTATGAAGACCTACAAGACTTCCAGAACTAACACCAAAAAAAGATGTCCTTTTTATTATAGGGGGCTGGAATGCAAAAGCAGGAAGGCAAGAGATACCTGCAGTAACAGGCAAATTTGTCCTTGGAATACAAAATGAAGCAGGGCAAAGGCTAACAGTTTTCCCAAGAGAATGCACTGGTCATAGCAAACACCCTCTTACAACAACACAAGAGAAAACTCTACACATGGACATCACCAGATGGTCAATACTGAGATCAGATTGGTGATACTCTTTGCAGCCAGAGATGGAAAAGCTGTATATAGTCAGCAAAAATAAGACTGGGAGCTGACTGTGACTTAGATCATGAACTCCTTATTGCCAAATTCAGACTTAAATTGAAGAAAGTAGGGAAAACCATTGATCATTTAGGTATGACCTAAATCAAATCCCTTGGGATTATACAGTGGAAGTGACAAATAATTTCAGGAATTTGATCTGACAGAGCACCTGAAGAACTATGGACAGAGGTTTGTGACATTCTACAAGAGGCAGTGATCAAGACCATCCCCAAGAAAAGGAAATGCAAACTGGCCAATGGTTGTCTGAAGGGCCCTTATAAACAGCTGAAAAAAGAAGAGAAGCTAAAGGCAAAAGAGAAAAGGAAAGATATACCCATTTGAATGCAGAGTTCCCAAGAATAGCAAGGAGATAGAAGAAAGCCTTCCTCAGTGATCAATGCAAAGAAATAGAGGAAAATAACAGGATGGGAAAGACGAGCGATGTCTTCAAGAAAATTAGAGATACCAAGGGAACATTTTATGCAAAGATGGGCTCGATACAGGACAGAAACAGTATGGACCTAAGAGAAGCAGACAATACAAAAAAGAGGTGGCAAGAATACCCAGAAGAACTATACAAAAAAGATCTTCATGACCCAGAGAATCACGATGGTGTGATCATCCACCTAGAGCCAGACAACCTGGAACGCGAAGTCAAGTGGGCCTTAGGAAACATTACTATGAGCAAATCTAGTGGAGGTGATGGAATTCCAGTTGAGTTATTTCAGATCCTAAAAGATGATGCTGTAAAAATGCTGCACTCAATATGCCAGCAAATTTGGAAAACTCAGCAGTGCCCACAGGACTGAAAAAGGTCAGTGTTCATTGCAATCCCAAACAAAGGCAATGCCAAAGAATGTTCAAACTACCACACAATTGTACTCATTTCACATGCTAGCAAAGTAATATTCAAAATTCTCCAAGCCAGGCTTCAAAAGTACATGAACTGTGAACTTCCAGATGTTCAAGCTGGATTTAGAAAAGGCAGAGCAACCAGAGATCAAATTTCCAACATCTGTTGGATCATTGAAAAAGCAAGAGAGTTCCAGAAAAAACATCTTCATGGCTCTATGACTACGCCACATCCTTACTGTGTGGATCATAACAAACTGTGGAAAATTCTTCAAGAAATGAAAATACCAGACCACCTGACCTGCCTCTTGAGAAATCTGTATGCAGATCAAGAAGCAACAGTTAGAACTGGATGGACATGAAACAGCAGACTGGGTTCCAAATCGGGAAAGGAGTACATCAAGGCTGTTATCTTGTCACCCTGCTTATTTAACTTATATACAGAGTACGTCATGCAAAACGCAGGGCTGGATGAAGCAAAAGCTGAGATCAAGATTACCGGGAAAAATATCAATAATCTCAGATACACAGATGACACTCCCCTTATGGCACACAGTGATGAAGAACTGAAGAGCCTCTTGATGAAAGTGAAAGAGGGAGTGAAAAAACTGGCTTAAAACTCAACTTTTAGAAAACTAAGGTCATGGCATGTGGTCTCATCACTTCATGGGAAATAGATGGGGAAACAATGGAAACAGTGACAGACTTTATTTTTTGGGGTTCCACAATCACTGCAGATGATGACTTCAGCCATGAAATTAAAACATTTGCTCCTTGGAAGAAAAGCTATGACCAACCTAAACAGCATATTAAATAGCAGAGACATTGCTGCTATTAACTAGGTCCACCTAGTTAAATCTATGTTTCTTCCAGTAGTCATGTATGTATATGCAACTTGGACCTTAAGGAAAGCTGAGCACTGAAGAATTGATACTTTTGAACTGTGTTGTTGGAGAAGACTCTTGAATGTCTCTTGGACTGCAGGGAGATCAAACCAGTCAAACCTAAAGGTAATTAGTCTTGAATATTCATTGGAAGGACTGATGCTGAAGCAGAAACTTCAATACTTTTGCCACCTGATGTGAAGAACTGACTCATTGGAAAAGACCCTGATGCTGGGCAAGATTGAAAGAAGGAGAAGGGGATGATAGAGGATAAGATGGTTGGATGGCATCACTGACTCTATGGACATGAATTTGAGCATGTTCTGGGAACTGGTGATGGGCAGGGAAGCCTGCGTGCCAAAGTCCATGGGGTCACAGAGTCAGACACAATTGAGCGACTGAACCGAACTGAACACAGACTGTGTTATTTAGCCTCTCCAAATTCACTCACTTGTGACAGCATCATGTTGTCTTCACACCTGTCAACAATACAGGAAGGTAGTTACCATTATTTCCATTTCTCCAGTGAGAGCACTTAGATTCACAATAGTTCAAAGAATATTTCTGTATGTCCCAAATCTAGATCTGTCCCAAATGGCATTCAGAATGTGTCCTAGAGAGCAATTGCAAGAGAGCTCTTTTGATTTTGCAGTCATTAACCAGTAAAGATAACTATGACTGCTGCAGAATCAAAGACTGGTATGTCCTTTTTGGGAAATAAACTGGTGGGAACTGCTGGAGATATTTATTTATTACCTGATCCATAAATAAATTTTTTACCTTTAAAAATGTAAAAAAAGAAAAAAAAAGTGAAAACTGAATCAAAAGGTCACTGTACAGGGACTGGTAACAACAGAACAAGAAATCAGCATATTAGGCCAGGTTTAAATGGGAAATGAGGATCTCATCTTTACTACAAGGAGAGAGAGAGAGTTGAAGCAACCTTGGAGACTAGAAACATTAAGTTGGGAAGGGAATAGTAATAAAGGCGTGGAAGGCCATCATTTTTAGCAGTCTTTCATCACACAACCAGGCTTCTGACTTTGATTCAGACTGGTGTCATTTTAACTCAGTTTGGATTATTCACTCAACATTTCACATAACCTAGTAATTGTGTCCTTTTGGATTTGATCATGGATGTGTGCCAGATTTTACTTTCTGTTTGCCAAAAAATTAGTGAAGAAGAAATGACACATTATTTTTGGAGTGAAAACTATGTCTCTGGCAATATTATCAAGTGGTTTATTAATAAATGGTCCTTAGATTCAATTGAAGGAAGAAAAGAGGGAAAAAATCCTTTTTCATTGTATAAAAATACTGTTCTGCTTGAAACTGAAAGCCAGGGGAACCCAACTGATTAAGACCAAAAATTTAATTTTAAAACAACAGTAGCAAAGCTTTATTGAGGTCTAATTTACATTCCATAAAATTCACCCATTTTTAAGCATTCAATTTAATTGTTGTTGTTCACTCAATTGTTTCCAATTCTTTGTGACCCTATGAACTTCAGCAAACCATGCTTCCCTGTACTTCGCTATTTCCTGGAGTTTGCTCAAACTCATGTCCATTGAGTTGGTGATACCATCCAACCATCTCATCTTCTATTGCCCGCTTCTCCTCCTGCCTTCAGACTTTCCCGGAATCAGCATCTTTTTCAGAGTCGGCTCTTCACATCAGGTGGCCAAAGTATTGGAGCTTCAGGTTCAGCATCAGTCCTTCCAATGAATATTTGGGACTAATTACCTTTAGGTTTAACTGGTTTGATCTCCCTGCAGTCCAAGGGATGCTCAAGAGTCTGCTTCAGCACCACAGTTCAAAAGCAGCAATTCTTCAGCACTCAGCCTCCTTTATGGTCCAACTCTCACATCCATACATGACTACTGGAAAAACCATAACTTTGACTGTATGGACCTTTGTTGGCAAAATAATATCTCTACTTTTTAATATGTTGTCTAGGTTTGGCATAGCTTTTCTTCCACAGAGTAAGTGTCTTAGTTTTGTGGTTGCAGTCACTGTCTGCAGTGTTTTGGAGCCCAAGAAAATAAAGTCTGTCACTGTTTGTATTTTTTCCCCATCTACTTTCCATGAAGTGATGGAACTGGATGCCATTATCTTCATTTTTTGAATGTTGAGTATTAAGCCAGCTTTTTCACTCTTCTCTTTCATCTTTTTCAAAAGGTGCTTTAGTTCCTCTTTGCTTTCTGCTTTAAGGGTGGTGTCATCCACACATCTGAGGTTATTGATATTTCCCCTGGCAATCTTGATTCTAGTTTGTGATTCATCCAGCCCAGGATTTTGCATGATGTACTCTGCATATAAGTTAAATAAGCAGGGTGACAATATACAGTCTTGATGCATTCTTTTCCCAATTTGGAATCAGTCTGTTGTTCCATGTCCTGTTCTAACTGTGGCTTCTTTTCCTGTATACAGGTTTCTCAGAAGGCAGGTTAGGTGGCCTGGTATTCCTATCTCTCTAAGAGTTTTCCACAGTTTGTTGTGAGCCACATAGTCAAAGGCTTTAGCATAGTCAATGAAGCAGAAGTAGATGATAATGTTTGATATATATACTGTGTTATCAGGCAATCATGAAAATTCAGTTTTAGAACACATGCACCAACCTAGTATGATCCATGGTGCCCTTTTTTAGTTAATCCACTTCCCCTTCAGCCCTAGGCAATGAATATTCTTTAGATTTCCACAGATACACAAAGGCTTTACTTTAAGGAGAACAAGATGGGCCATAAAGATTTTAGGTTGAATTTGGTTGTCTCTGACCTCAGAAGTAGGATAGGGATCCTGTGATCAGGTATTGTAGTCTGAATTTTATACGAATTTTGGTTTTTTATCTATTTTACAGGAGATAGGCATGGGTATTAGAAGAAACAACATGTAATCTGAATTTGTGAGGAAAAACAAGCCCAAATGTGGAAATCTATGAGAGATTCTCAAGGTTATAGATACGTTTCTCTGGAAAATGAAAATGTTTTCAGAAGATGAGGACAGAGTTCTGTGATCTGTAGCCACTCCAAGGACATTCTTCGCTGGAAGCTCCCCCCACATGAGCCAGACTACTACATGTCAGTGGAGGCCGTAATCATGTGAGGCCACACTCTGGCCAGAGAAAGGACAAAACGATCTCAATCCATACTTTAAAAAAATTAATTTTTATGGAAGTATAGTTGCTTTATGATGTATTTTTACTGTGCAGAAAAATGAATTAGCCATACATACACATATATCACCTCCCTTTTGTACTTCCTTCCCATTCAGGTCACCACACTGCATTAAATACAGTTCCTGTCTAAACTTCTGAACTCTCCTTGGCAGATTTGGAAGCAAGGATGGGTTGTTCTTTATTTTCTATTCAAAAGCTGTTCCTCTCCTTTTGCATTCAGAATCAAGTCTGCCAAATCTCCAAGAAGGCTTTAATGCCCCAGTAACTCTCCTTCTTTTATTCATTCATTGAACAAGATTTTGTCACTGAGAACATTGTTCTGTTCTGGATAATAGGGACACAAGTGTGGATAAAAAAAAAAAAAAAAGGAACAAAATTTTTCCTAGAAGCTTCCCAACAGTTGTTCCTCAAAATTTATGTTTTAGTAAGGGGAGAGAAATAATAGACAAATACATATGGTAAATTTAGACAGAGGTCGATGATACAAAGAAATCAAAGTAGGGTCTTAGAAGAGATATGATTGGTGATGCAAGATGGCATGGTTAGTATGAATATGATATCAGGAGAAATTCTCTAGGAGGAGATGGACATTTCAGCTGAGACTGGAATCACACAGGGAACCAACAGTTTGAAGATTGGCTAGATGGGTACTCCAACCAGAGAGTGTAGCAGTCACCATAAGTGGAAGGGCATGAACTTGGTGTGTTTGAAAGACCCAAGCAAGATGTCTATGGCTGCAATGCAAGAAGTGAGAGAGTGATCCAACATGAGATCAAAGAGGCTGGGCCCTGTGGCATTTGGAATTTATTCTAGGTGGAATAGGAAGCCATGGGGGAGAGAGAGGAGGGATGTGATCTGATTGATACTTAATCAAGGTTACACTAAGGGTTAAGTGTCAAATACTATCTAGGGCTCGTGGGAGGAACCTGGGAGATCTGTTTGGAGGTAATAATGGCAGTAGCTCCTATTAGGATCCTAGTGCCTTCTGGCAGTTTCACATGTTGATTCTTCCTTTTTTAAAAAAAAAAAATGTATTTGGCTGTGCCAGGTCTTAGTTGTTGCCATAGCATCTTCAATCTTGTTGCAGCATGTGGGATCGTTAGTTGTAGCACTTGAACACTTAGTTGTGACTTGTGGTGTCTAGTTCTCCAGCCAGGGATTGAACCACAGCCTCCCACATTGAAAGCCTGGAATCTAAGCCACTGGACCACCAGGCAAGGCCCCACATGTTTATTCTTTACATGGTGCTTTCTCTCCTCATTCTTGGTGCATCCATCCTGTTAGTTTATCTTCTTTTTCTTTCTTTCTTTTTTTTTTTAATCAGTTCAGTTCAGTTCAGTTTAGTTGCTCAGTCATGTCCAGCTCTTTGCGAACCCATGAATCGCAGCACGCCAGGCCTCCCTGTCCATCACCAACTCCCGGAGTTCACTCAGACTCACGTCCATCAAGTCAGTGATGCCATCCAGCCATCTCATCCTCAGTCGTCCCCTTCTCCTCCTGCCCCCAATCCCTCCCAGCATCAGAGTCTTTTCCAATGAGTCAACTCTTTGCATGAGGTGGCCAAAGTACTGGAGTTTCAGCTTCAGCATCATTCCCTCCAAAGAAATCCCAGGGCTGATCTCCTTCAGAATGGACTGGTTGGATCTCCTTGCAGTCCAAGGGACTCTCAAGAGTCTTCTCCAACACCATAGTTCAAAAGCATCAATTCTTCGGCACTCAGCTTTCTTCACATAAATAGTCTTATACAATTGGCTAACTTGCAGTGAAGATGACTTTAATCATTGAGTTAGAAATATTCTTAGAGATAATATAGTGCAAGCTCCTTATTTTGAAATTAAGGCAGCTGTGGTTAAGAGCAAAATTGGTGACTTGTTTGAATTTGTACATCTAAATAATGATGGAGCCAAGAGAAGAACTCAGGACTCCAGGTATTTGATTGCTTCTTCCCCTAAGGTCCAGCATGATTTCTGTGCTCAAAAAAAAAAGTACTCATTTTAGTATTCTGTGATTTGAGGATCAGACAGATGAGTTAATGGAAAAAGAGCCCTGAGCTAATAGGACATGCTGGCAGAGTTGATCATTGTGTCAGGTCAAGGTGATCAAGATGCCTGAACAAGGGTGGTGGAGAGTCAGCAAATCAGTGGGACTTTAAAAGGTCAGAGCGATGATGAAGACAGCAGATGGATAGAACACTAGGGGGCAAATGCCAGGCAGGGAGCCAATGAACCTGAGCTTGTCTAAGGACATTAAAGGACAGTCAACAGCTTGGATGCGTCGACACGTGGGGTGCATGGCACTTTCATTGACACTAATTACTTGTGATGGAGGTGCTTTGCAAAACATGGGGGAAAATGGCCTTACTTCATAGGACATTTCCTGTTAGGTTGGACAAGTTCACCACAACTTTTTACACTAAATGAACTCGATTGAGGAACCAGGGAAGTAATTGAAGTTTGCCCTTCCCCCTCACATTCTATGTTTGAGATGAAGAGATACCAGTTAGGACCAATGGCTGGCCAGTGGTATTTCTTCTCATACTGTGCATTTTCACAAATTGAAATTCCCTTAAATCTAAAATATTCAGAAATGAAACAGTGCAGAACCTGACAGATAGGGTACTTTCTTAACACAAATCAGTAGGAAAAACAGTAGATTCAGACATAGGAAAGACATTGAAACTATCACAGCATCTCCACTGGCACAGTTGGATAGCGAAAAAAAAAAAAAAAGAATAAAAAAGAAGGATGTGTGTGTTAATTGCTCAGTCAGGTCCCCAAGGACTGTAGCCCACCAGGTTTCTCTGTCTTTGGGATTCTCCAGGAAAGATTACTGGAGTGGATTGCTGTTCCCTTCTCCAGAGGATCTTCCCGACTCAGAGATCGAACCCTTGTCTCCTGCATTGCAGGCAAATTCTTTACTGTTTGAGTTACGGGGTTATCTGTTGAATGTAATGAGTCTGAACAATTACAACATTCAATATAAAGGCTATACTTTTTAGCTTATCAGAAAGTACTAGATAATAATTGAGCATTTTAACTCAAGATTTTTTTTTTTTTAAGCAATTCTAATGGGCCAAATGCAGTGCTGAGTTCTAGTAAAGCAAAGTTAAGCACAGTAGGATTTTAGATCTCAAATCTCTCACCATTAGTCAGGGAGAACACACACAAATTGTTTCTCACATAACTGCTATTATGGAAGTAGGTAAAAAATGCTTTAGTCCCATGAATGATAAGCTTCTGTGATAATGAGAGTGAGAAAATATATTAAAATATTGAGGTCAACTATGATTTTGAGAAAGATGAGTTGACTTAATGATATATTTGCAAAACATTGTCTCTTCTTGAGTTCCTTTGGTGTTATTGGAAGTTATGAAATGGAGGGGACCTCTTCTCCCTCCATTTCTGTACGTGCATCCCTTTTGCTTGCAAGTAAAAAATCTCTGAGTGGTAGCTGGGTTAGTCTCAGTGCATCCCTGAGGAGCTGGAAGAGATGGATAAAATGAGTCCCATGGGTCCACTGGTTTGTAAGCCATTTCGTTTCCTAGTCCTTGTTAAGGCAGCCAGAATTACAAATACTACCCAGCCCTATTTGCATTTGGTCCTCACTGCCACTCTTTCATCCCATTAATTTTTCTTCTACTTCACTTCTTTCCTTCAATTTTTCTTATTTCCTAAGTCAGACAGAAAAAGGCAAATAATGTTTAATATAACTTATATGTGAAATCTAAAAAATACAACAAACTAGTGAGTGAAACCAACAACAGAAAAATAGACTCACAGGTATAGAGAACAAAGTAGTGGTGACCAGTAGGGAGAGGGAAGCAGGGAGGAGCAAATAGGGGTAGAGGGTAAGGGGGCTATTATGGGATCGTATGAAATGATGTGTGTGAAACATTTGAAAATTGCAAAGTAGAATTTAAAGGATCTTAAATTCCATTTTTGAAAAGCCCAAAAAATTCTCATTTCCTCACTATTGCCCCATGGCCAAATGAAATTTGTCAAGAGTATTTTGGAAATTATGTTTAGGTTCATAAACTGAATGCCAAACCACCACATTGGTTTTCACAATTTTGGGAAGCTTGTCTGGCCCTAAAACAGAATTTCTTCCTTGGTTTCTGCCTCTTTCATTAGTCACTTTAGTAGTGTTAGTCGCTCAGGTGTACACTTGGTGTGTATGTACACTTGATCATGTCCAACTCTGTGGGACCCCGTCGACTGTAGCCCACCGGGCTACTCTGTCCATGGGATTCTCCAGACAAGAATACTGGAGTGGGTAGCCATCCCCATCTTCAGGGGATCTTCCTGACCCAGGGATCAAACCCAGGTCTTTTACCATCATGAAAATTCCAGAGTCCCCTTCAGCATTTATGTAAGCAACAAAGTCATACTCAAGAAAACAAATTAAATGTTATCCCCATTGTCTCTCTCTCCCAACACACCAATATGTAATTTTATCTCAGACTTGGAAAAAATCATTTGGTTGATTGATACAGCAATAAAAAGACATTTTAGATCAACCAAGATAAAAAGCTTGACTAAAGAGTCTGTTTCACAATAATCTTCCTTCTTCAGTTACCAAGACCTTATTTAAATGACTAAAGATTGGCACATAAAATTTGTTCTCCAGCAAAACTCCCACTGATGAAAGTCTGTAATGGATCTGAAAGTATTTCTATCTTAAAATGTCATTTGAGCTCTGTGGAAATCATGGGAGCCAATTTACTTGTTTCATGATAGTCTAGTATTTCTAATGTACATATTTATTGTGGGTCTTCCAGCAGCAGATCCAAAGATCAGGATTGAGGGAATAAAAGTTACTTGGTAAGTATAGGAAAAGCCTATAGGGAGGAGGGAAGTGATGGAGGAAAAAGAAGGTAGTCAATAAAGGTGTGCTATTAAACCAGCCTCACAGTGGGTGTCTAGAATGTAATGACAAACACACAGCGCACTGAATCTCAAGACTGCCTTGTCCCCGAGGGTATTAACTCCTTGGCACTTCTGGCCTGCCATGCAGTAGCACATCTGGGCACACCTTTACATAATTTCAGGAGCAAATTTCAACCGCTGGCAGTTGGCAGTCAAACTGCACCCAGCGCACAGCATGGTTCCAGGAAAATGCAGGGGCCACTGACAGAACCTACTACAATTGGTTGGTCCATTTTCTGTTATTGTTGTTAAGTCCCTAAGTTGTATAGGACTCATTGTGAACCCATGGAATGTAGCCCACCAGGTTTCTCTGTCCATGGGATTTCCCAGACAAAAATACTGGAGTGGGTTGCCATTTCCTTCTCCAGGGGGTGGTCCATTTTTAGATTATTGGGAAAACTGAGCAGTTTTTAAGCCATTAGTTATCTTTTCTATTTATCTATAGTCTAATCAAGAGATTTGAGTTCCTTCTATTTATATTCTTGCCCTGGAGGAAATACTCAGATGATCAGGCAGTGGGCAAAATGAATAGAAACAAAGCTACCCGAATGACTCATAAACTGGAGAAGCAGACCATGCACAATCAAGGGTTGTCAGAACAGGCCTTTTCAACTAAGAGGATACTTTAGGTATTTCAGCCGAATATAAGAACAAATCAGCTAGTGCTATCACTGTCATAATGTCATACCTGTAGTAGGCATCTCCATTTGAATATGACACTTTTAGGCAATATAAAAAGCAAGTCAAACCAGTGTGCTTCTTGCCTCCTGGAGTCTAAAATCTGAGTAACACACTGAAATGCAGATAAAGTATAGTCCAAGGTGCACAAAAACAAGCGCCCATAATGTGCATGAAGGTAAAGTGAGTTAAAAGCAAGCCAGGCATAATATGACAAATTACTGGGTAGGACTTAGCCTCAAGGTCAAGAATGGAATAGTGAGAAGTGATGTTCTTTAGTAAAATGAAGAATTTGAGCTCTGTCTTAACTGAACAGGTTTCCATTAGGATATGTGGTCTCTGCAGTTATGAATCAACTGGACTTTCCATGTTGTTGTTCAGTAACTCAGTCATGCCCAACTCTTTGCAACCCCATGGACTAGCACACCAGGCCTCCCTGTCCTTCACCATCTCCTGGAGCTTACTCAAACTCATGTCAATTGATTTGGTGATGCCATCCAACCATCTCATCCTCTGTCACCCTCTTCTCCTCCTGCCCTCAGTCTTTCCCAGCATCAGGGTCTTTTCCAATGAGTTGACTCTACACATCAGGTGGCCAAAGTATTGGAGCTTCAGCTTCAACATCAGTCCTTCCAATGAATATGCAGGGTTGATTTCCTTTAGGATTGACTGGTTTGATCTCCTTGCAGTCCAAGGGACTCTCAAGAATCTTCTCCAACACCCCAGTTTGAAAACATCAATTCTTGGGTGTTCTGCCTTCTTTATGGTCCAACTCTCACATCCATACATGACTAGTGGAAAAGTCATAGCTTTGACTATGTTGGCCTTTGTCGGCAAAGTAATCTCTCGGCTTTTTAATAAACTGTCTAGGTTTTTCATAGCTTTTCTTCTGTATGGAGCAAGCATCTTTTAATTTTATGGCTTCAGTCACTGTCCTCAGTGATTTTGTCCCAGAGAATATAGTCTTTAACTGTTTCCATTGTTTCTCCATCTATTTGCCATGAAGTGATGGGACCAGATGCCATGATCTTCATTTTTTTGAATGTTGCATTTTAAGCCAGCTTTTTCACTCTCCTCTTTCACCTTCTTCAACAGGCTCTTCAGTTACTCTTCATTTTTTGCCATAAGAGTGGTGTCATCTGCATATCTGAGGTTATTGATATTTCTCATGGCAATCTTTAAGGTTTTTTTGTTAAATTTCTTTATTTTTTATTGAAGGATAATTGCTTTACAGAATTTTGTTGTTTTCTGTCAAACCTCAATATGAATCAGCCATAGGTATACATATATCTCCTCCCCTTTGAACTTCTCTCCCACCTCCCTCCCCACCCCACCCCTCTAGGTTGATACAGAGCCCCCATTTGAGTTTCCTTGGCCATATAGCAGATTCCCATTGGCTATCTATTTTACATATGGTAGTGTAAGTTTCCACACATCTCACCCTCTCCTCCCCTCTCCCCATGTCCACAAGACCATTATCTATGTCTGTTTCTCCATTGTTGCCCTGTAAGTAAATTCTTCAGCACCATTTTTCTAGATTCCGTATATATGTGTTAGAATATGATATTTATCTTATTCTTTCTGACTTACTTCACTCTCTATAATAGATTTTAAATCCAGCTTGAATGTGTGGAAGGTCATGGTTCATGTATTCTTGAAGCCTGGCTTGGAGAATTTTGAGCATTACTTTGCTAGCTTGTGAGATGAGTGCAATTGTGTGATAGTTTGAACATTCTTTGACATTGCCTTTCTTTGGTGTTGAAATGAAAACTGACCTTTTCCAGTTCTGCGGCAACTGCGAAGTTTTCCAAATTTGTTGACATATTGAGTACAACACTTTTGCAACATCGTCTGTTAGGATTTGAATAGCTCAGCTGGAATTCTATCACCTCTACTATCTTTATTGTAGTGATGCTTCCTAAGGCCCATTTGACTCCACACTCCAGGATGTCCAGCAAGTGATCACACCATCATGGCTATCTGGGTCATTAGGATCTTTTTTGTATCATTCTTTGGTGTATTCTTGCCACATCTTCTTAATATCTTCTGCTTCTTTTAGGTTCAAAGGGTATGACCATTTGCATGAATGTTTCCTTACTCTCTCTAATTTTCTTGAAGTGATGTCTGCTGCTGCTGCTGCTAAATCACTTCAGTTGTGTCTGACTCTGTGCGACCCCATAGATGGCAGCCCACCAGGCTACCCCATCCCTGGGATTTTCCAGGCAAGAACACTAGAGTGGGTTGCCATTTCCTTCTCCAATGCATGAAAGTGGAAAGTGAATGGGAAGTTGCTCAGTCGTGTCCGACTCTTCGCGACCCCATGGACTATAGCCTACCAGGCTCCTCCATCCATGGGATTTTCCAGGCAAGAGTACTGGAGTGGGTTGCCATTGCCTTCTCCGGAAGTGATGTCTAGTCTTTCCTATTCTATTGTTTTCCTCTATTTCTTTGCATTGTTCATTTAGGCAGGCTTTCTTATCAGTCCTTGCTAGTCTTTGGAACTCTGCATTCAGTTAGGTATATCTTTCATTTTCTCCTTTGCTTTTAGCTACCCTTATTTTCTCAGCTATTTGTAAGGCCTCTTCAGAGAACCATTTTGCCTTTTTCCATTTCTTTTTCTTGGGGATCGTTTTGATCACTGTCTCCTGTACAATCACAAACCTCCGTCCATTGTTTTTCGGGCACTCTGTTTATCAGATCTGATCCCTTGTATCTGTTGCTTCCAGTGTATAATTGTAAGGAGTTTGATTTAGGACTTTACATAGTAGATATATGGATGCTCATGTGACATTGTTGAAAGTTTCCAATGAGTAGGTAATTCATAAACATTTAAGAAACACTATGGAGCCCAAATAAAATATATTTTCTGTGAAGATTCAGCATACAGACAAAATTTAGCTGGAGTTCTCTGACACAATGACATATATGACTACCAGATCACTTCCATTGCTGAATCGGAAGAGTTGTGTGTTTGTGTATGTGTGCTCATATAGGACAGAGAGAATAGCCTTTGGTTCATGAGGAATATATACATGCATATATATATATATATATATATATATAGTGAGTAGTAAAGCCAAAATTCCAGAGAAGCAGAGACCAGCATCCCTGAGAAATGGAGAGAGTAAACAGTGTTCCCTCTTCTCTTGATTCTCTGAGATAAATACATATATATTTATGTATATAAATATATACAAACATATTGAAAGCAATGAAATAAGTATATTTTCTGAAGAGATGAGTAGGGAGGATGTACACCTGCCATTTCAATCATGTTCCCACTCAAGGCTAATTCAACTGTTGCTACATCATTGACTGGAGAAGGAAATGGCAACCCACTCCAGTATTCTTGCCCGGAGAATCCCATGGACAGAAGAGCCTAATAGGCTACAGTCCATGGGGTCACAAGAGTCAGGCACGACTTAGTGACTAAACCACCATCACCACATCATGGACACCTTGCCTTTATCAGAAAAGATTTTTGCAAGATGGATTTCTTGGTGTGCACATAGATTTGGAGGGAAATCCACAACTGGATGGATCTGGCATAAGAGGTTTATCCTGCTCATTTTGTAATAGAGGGGAAAGCATGAGGGGTTTCTAAGGATTTCAGATCATAGTTTGAGAAGAGAAAGAGCATATATTGAAAGTTTCTGGGTACCGAGTCCAGAGAGAGGTATTTTGCCTTTGTTACGTCATTTGGTTCCAGTAACAATCTGGTATGGTGTTAAGGGACAATTGTAGGAAAGGGAAAATATCCCCCTCTATTTATCCATGGACACAAAGACCTAGAGTTTAAATAACTTGCTCCAGATTATAGAAATAATGTGTATAAGCACCAAGGCTCACATACATATCGTACTCCTTAAAGTATGTATGCAGCCGTGTATATATGGTTTTCTAAGCAGTAGGAATTATTTACATTTTCCAGAAAGTAGGACACTAGGCATTAATTTGTATTTGTGTATGATATTCTGGTCTGGAATGTAGGTTGATAAATGCTGTTCAACTGGGGACTTTCAGTCGAGCTTGTACCTTTCATGGTTCCTGAGCTAACCTGACTGCATTCCTCCCCATGACCCATTTGTCTTGCGGAGTCTTTCCAACAGTTTAGCTCGATTTTCAGAGCAGTGTGTTAAGCTGTCAAGAGACATCTGAAGCATTTCAACACTTGCCCCTGGAGTCGAAGGGGGCGGGTCATTCTCCTTAACCCAGAACCTGATGGCTGAAAATGGCTGCCTCAGAGCAAACTCTGGTGGGGACTGTGATCTGAAGGTAGGACATGGATGTTTGCCAAAGGCCACTGAATGGGATGTGTCACCAGAGCAGCAGAAGTTGGGATGGAGATGGAGGTGGAGAAGGGGAGATGAACAGATTGTGAGTGGTAAAGTCAAAATCCCAGAGAGACGCAGGGACCAGCATCACTGAGAAATGGAGCAAGTAACAGTGCATCCTCATCTCTCGTTTCCCTGAGCTCAGGCTCTTCTTTCTTCCTGTATTTCAGTTTGGTTTTCCTAATTTTTCCACTAAATACCTAGTTTTAATTCATACTAGTCTGAGTATGTTTCTGTTTCCTGCAATGGACTGACCCTATCTGAGGGGAACATTTCTTGAGGGAAATGTGATGTGAATCAATATGGAAGCCATCATTTTCTCCTGACTTCATCCTTTTCATTGGGAAAAGGACATGATTGGCACCTTCTACTGACTTCATCATCTTCTAAGGACCCCAGATCTCATACATCTCACTAAGAAAGAAAGGTGGTTGTTACCTGATTTTGTCCTTCTCATTTTAGTGAGGAAATCAAGGGGAAAACATACTTGTTGAAGGCAAAATTCTACATGCTATATTGAGTCGATTTTCAGGGCTATTCATTTTTAATGCCAGATCTTATTTATAGCTGAGTGGAAGGAGAATAGAGTATATATCATCACTGAAATCAGAATCAATAGCAGTATGTCCCATGTTAGAATTTTTTTTTTTCAGCCCTCATCTTTAGATCCACCAACTGATTTTTCTCCTAAAGGTTTTAAGGAATTTGCTTTATTTTTTCTTCTTCTCATGTAATATTTTGCATCTTAGAACAGCAACATATAATTTAAAAATGTGAGGGTGTTATTTTAAGTTACACTAATTTTTTAATGCATGAATCCTGTATGTGTTGACAACTCTGCCGAGATGCTGCTGGAGCATTAATTTACATTTTCCCTGATCTGTCTGCACACAAGGTTAGCAGACAGGAAGAAGTTACTTCACAATTCAGTAGGTAATTGGAAAAGACATTGCAACTGTTTTAATTACTAACAAATGAGTCAGACTGTATTTTTAACACATGATTTAGAAACACACCTAAAATGCAGATTGGTTTTTTTAATAACATAATTTCATTGTTAATTGGTACTCATTGGCTCCTTTGAAAAGAGTGTGTTACATGCCAAAACAAATACATCTAACACATATATAAAAGTGTAAATAAATGATTGAGAGAGAGCTGTCCTTTAACTTTACTAATAAAATATTGTAGTTCTCTCTGATGTTGGCCTGAATTGGAAACATTCATGATTACGTTTTTATGCACTGGAGTGATTTAAGGGAGAGGGTTATCTTTGTTGAATGCATTTTCTAAGTAGTAATAGCAATTATTTTTTCTTACTTAGTTTTGAACATCTATAATGGTTCATCGTCCTGAGAAAAATAGTCTACTTATGCAATTATAACTCTAGATTTCAGAATCTTCTTTCAGTACTACAAAATTAGTCATAATAAGCATCAAGGATTATTTAAAATTGAGGGGTAGAATAAACTGTGCTGAATCTGTAGCAAGCTGAGAACATTTCTCATGTGGGAATGTGCTTCTCTTTTCTTCCTCCCTTCTTTGTCTCCTTCTTATCCTATGTTTCTCCTCTTCCTTTTTTAGTTAAAATCCTACTTACAAAACTGTTTTATTGACATTTCCTTTATTCTTATAAAATTAGAGTACAAATAGAAGACAAAATCCTTATGCTTGAGTGATTTGTTTAATTGAGGCTTAAAGTATAAAGTATCTTTTATAAGTTATAGTCTTTTTTTTGAGTGTATGATGTTATAGCCTCAACTCAGTGGGCATAATATTTTGAAAATACATAACTAATGTAGTTTTTTTTTCAATTGCCTGTCTTCATTGATTTTCTGCTCCAGCCACTTGGAAAGTGGGAAGCAGGTGCATAGACACCACCAGAAGGTGGCAGAGGAGGTGATGAACCTTGAATATCTGAGAGTAGAAGAGTGAAGAAAAGTAGAAAAAAGTAGTGGAAACAAGTGATCGGTCACTATGTCCTGGTTATCCCCCTCTAGTCACAGCAAAATAAAAGTGTTCAGTCACAGAGATGGGTGTGCATGCTTCACTTCAGTCGTGTTCGACTCTTTTGTGACCGAATGGACTGTAGCCCGTCAGGCTCCTCTGTCCGTGGTCTGTGGGGAAGTGTCCTGGAGTGGACTAAGAAAAAACAGTCTGGGGATCAGCAGTCACATCTTAGCAGACAACTTCACAAGTACTCAGGAATGGGTAGCCTAGCTGAAGACACTGACTGAAGACCCACACAAAAGTCAGGGGCCCCATTTAATCCCCATGGCATCACCTAGCTTCCTACGCCCGTTAAGATGCCATTTTGGGAAGAGATTGCATTAGAACCCCCTAACCCCTATAATTTACCTATAAAAGACAGAATTTACCTCCTAAAAATAATATTATAAACAGAAAGCAATGGAAAGAACTTGTGTGTTCACCCTTAAATCTGCCTGTTTCCCTGGTGCCTCACCATTCCCATAAACAGACTGTGAGCATCCAGACCAGGTGACAAGGTGCCCCCTGCCACAAATTCTCCTTCCAACCTTCCTCTGAGTGACCTAGTGACATTCATTCACGTCGGTGTGTCTCCCCCACCCCCTACTTCTCCTGATCAAGCCACTTGCCCCTAGTTCCTCATTCTCTCTGATTCCCACCTGCTTGTCTGAGCCCACTCCCTGGGCACTCCCCACAGGTCGTCCCATCATGGACTGATGTAACTGGCTCTCTGGGCTCTCTCAGTATGATAGACTGTTTTCTCCTGAGCCTCTTTTCTATTTTCTCTGTGTCCATCCCTGATTGATCATCTCATAAAAGAATATAAAACAAGACAGAGGGAAGAAAAGCTGGAGACACCTCGATTAGAAAATTTAACATTCTTTTCTCCTTGCTTTTGATGACGTATAAATATGTTTTTCTGTATATCTGATCATGGCATGTATAAATTCCACCCCCTAGCTCCCATGGGAATGTCTAAGACTTCTCTGCATCCTGTCTGTAGAGAAATGGGAGAAGCACTGCTAATGGCAGAGGCTGGAAGATTTTGTAAAGTTGTAGTGAGAAATTTGACTTTAAATATAAAGCTTTGTAGGATCAAGCTATGTGGAGTAGTGGTTTACACGAACACATTTTTGAGAGGGAATCTTTGTGGCTAGAGTAGCAAATGGTCCTCCTGGCATTCATGTACAAGCTCGCTTTCATTTACTGCTTAGGGCGCTTTGTGGTTCCTTTCAGGAGAGTGGGAAGATCAGGTCTCAGTTTCTTAAGTTCTGAGTCTAAAGCTGTTACAAGAAGCAAAAACCTAAGTGACAGCTTGGAGAAGCTTAAAAACACACTTAGTGGGTAAAGAAGAAATTAGTGACATTCATTTTTGTCATCATCTATCTTATGTTCCTTGCAATAATCCTCATCACACATGCATACATGTGCTTGCTTTCCTTTGGTCCAAAGTGCAAGTATGGGGGAAGATTCTGTTCAAGACTCTCCTTGTTGGAGTCCTAGCCACATATCTCATTCCTTCTTTTCAGTATCTTTTTTTTTTTTTTTTTGCCTTCCCTATTTATGGACTCATTTTGCCTCAGGAGTTATCAATAGTATTATGAGTATTGCCGCTTCCTCAGGAAAGATGATAAGCTCCATAAAGACAGCACCCATGCCTTATGATCTCAGCCTACACTTCTGGGCACAAAGGAGATTACCTGAATCTTGATAACTAAAACGAAAGCTGTGCAACTATCCCAAAGAAAGAAGAACTCTTTTAGACATTCCTGGTGAATGCTTTTAATCAGCTCTACTAAATCATGTTTAATAAAAGATTGAGCATGATAAATTTGTGTGTTGACTGAAAAAAAAAAAAGGAAACAGAACTAAGAACTAGGAATATTCTGCCTGAAAGTGTGGAAGATGATAGATGAAGTGAGATTTTGTTACCTGATCAATCGTGGTGGTTTTGATTTATCCCTTTGGCATATCTATGTGACCTTGGCTGAACTCACCCTAGAAATACTGACAAATGATAGCAGATAAGGGATTAGTTAATTCCCCAAATCTAAAAGTCTGTTCCCCTATCCTCCTAGCATATGATTTTGGCATCTGTCTCAGCGGCAAGCTGCTATGAATCTGCACTATTATGAGAAGAAACTCAAAATATTTAAGAAATTTGAGCATACTGTTTAGATTACATATTTCAAATATTGCACCTCCCCCTTAATGTCTGACTAAAGCCCAGCTGGGAATTCATTTTGGTTCAGTGAAAGTTGTGTGCCAATTTGTGTTTTTCAAGTTTTACTTCAAGGCTCAGTCAAGAGAATCCATCCTGTGCTAACACACCCACTTTGGTACTTTTTGGAAATGGATGGAGAACAGTTGGAGTTCCAAATCTAATTATGTGAAATAGTCCACACTTTTTAAGGGTGGATTCCAAAATTCCATTGGAGAAATTTCACTGGAGAGTCCTACTGCCTTAAGACAAATTCTATTTACTGATTTTTCAGAAATTGCAACAGGAATGTCTCAATACAGATATATATATATATATATATATATGTATGTGTATATATATATATATATATATATATATATATATATAATTTTTCCCTCTCCAGAGGGGTTCAAAACCATTTCATGAGGCAGAAAAAGGAATCTTACAGACTTAGGATGTAATGGACAAGACATGACACTTGCTTGTTATGCTGTGAAGTTTGCAAAGCAAAAATGTTTACTAAGTTCCCCTCCCCTTAGTTTTTCAAAACTTATGGCCACTATAATTGAATTTTGTTATGTGATCTAGAAATTGTGGAATTCATAACTCTAGGGAGCTGTGTTGACACCATAGAACCTGCAGTGTCTTGGAAAGTCTTTAAATGCTTAATCTCATTAAGAGTAGCATATTTTAACATTCTTCACAATTGTAACTATCTTTAGCGCTTAAGAAAGAAGACTGATCCTGTGAGGTTTGATTATTAACTCAGTTTTTATGTTCCTGGTATATTCATGAAGCTATTTTGTAATGCATCCATAATTTTTATTTTTTATTTTGGAAGCATTGTTATGGGTTAATTGGCTCTATATTTTACAAGTTTGCATCACTAATACCAATAAAAATCTGTTGATATTGTTCTTCTGGGATTCTGATTGCATTAAGGAATCATTAGTCCTAATTACGTTCTGTAGTCTGTGCTAATTACAATCAAATAAGACTTTACATAAAAACGTGAAATTGTGAAGTCAGTGCACTTTTGATCGTTAATTAAAGAACTACCAGGTATACCTTTGCAGATGTTCTTATTTTATTTTATTTTTTTATTTTTAGTTACAAGAAGAAACTTCAGCAAGCCATTGCATTTTGAGTATCTCTTAGTTGTTACAGAAATAATCTGGTTAATTATAAATGTGAGTGATGTTCTTCTATTTCACTCCTCCTGAGAACTAAACTGACCTCAGTTGTTTCTCATCCACCCTCCAGGTAGTAATATTATGTTTACATTACAGAATAAAAATGGGAGGCTGAAGGTTTTAAGAGCATGTGTTCTATTAGATTGCCTCATTTAACTTTTATGCACTGAAGTCCTTTTCACGTTTGACATTTCTTTGAGTTCTTTTTAATGCCATGGATTCAATTGGCCTCTCCTGTGTGAGGTGGTAATGATAGCTCTACCCGTTCTTCCCTGGTGTGGTGACAACTAATGGAGAGTAGACTTTTGCCCTAAACACCTGACTTTTTTAATAGTCTTGCTTACTAGGAGTGTTGAATTTCATATATAAATGTGGATAGGGCAAGCAGGCTGGAATCACAGTCTATGGCCACCTACAACTTTTTCTCTCACGGGAAGTACTGAATGAGATGGTACCTTTAAAGCAGCTTGGTTCCTGGTGCATGGAAGGGTTCAATAAATGTTAGCTCAGATTATAATTATTGTTTGAATTGCATTGCATTTGCTATTTCTGCAAGTCCAATTTTAGACCAATGAATTGTTTTTGAGCTTTAGGAGGAAGAAAATATGTTTCATCAGAATTTTCCAACAATTTCACTTCCTCATCTGTACTTGTACTGCTTGGAGATGCTTCAAATTTGGCAGTTAAAATATTTGCAGAAGCCAGACTCTTTTGGCTGCTTCAGTGACACTGAAATGCCCATTTTGATGCAGTACTAAAGGCTGCAGTTCAGAAATAATGCTCAATCTCTGACCATTTATCTAACTTCTAACCTGAATCTGCTTTTGCTAAAGCACCTACTCATTCGTTTCTCTTGTTTATCAACCCAACAGCTATTTTTCTACTTTGCTGACTTTTTATTGTTGTTGTTCAGTCATTCAGTCATGTCTGACTCTGCAACCTGATGGACTGCACCATGTGAGGCCTCCCTGTCCTTCACCATCTCCTGGAGCTTGTTCAAACTCATGTCAGTTGACTTGGTGATGCCATCCAACCGTCTCATCCTCTGTCACCCCTTCTCCTCCTTTCCTCAATCTTTCCCAGGATCAGGGTCTTTTCCAGTGAGTCAGCTCTTCACATCAGGTGGCCGAAGTATTGGAGCTTTAGCTTCAGCATCAACCTTTCCAATGAATATTCAGGACTGATTTCCTTTAGGATTGACTGGTTTTATCTCCTTGAGGTCCAAGGGACTGTCAGGAGTCTTTTCCAACACCACAGTTCAAAAGCATCAATTCTTCGGTGCTCAGCTTTCTTTATAGTTCAACTCTTAACATCCATACATGACTACTGGAAAACCATAGCTTTTGACTTTACAGACCTTTGTAAGCAAAGTGATGTTTCTGCTTTTTAATGTGTTGTCTAGGTTTGCCATAGCTTTTCTTCCAAGGAGCAAGTGTTTTAATTTCATGGCTGCAGTCACCATCTGCAGTGATTTTGGAGCCCAGGAAAATGAAGTCTGTCACTGTTTCCATTTTTTCCCCATCTATTTGCCATGAAGTGATAGGACTGGATGCCATGATGTTAGTTTTTTGAATGTTGAGTTTTAAGTCAGCTTTTTCACTCTCCTCTTTCACTTTCATCAAGAGGCCATAAGGGTGGTATCATCTGCATATCTGAGGTTATTGATCTTTTCCTGGAAATCTTGATTCTAGCTTGTGTTTCATGCAGCCCAACATTTCACATGATATACTCTGCATATAAGTTAAATAAGCAGGGTGACAATATACAGTCTTGACAAACCCCTTTCCCAATCTTGAACCAGTCCATTGTTCCATGTCTGGTTCTAACGTTGCTTCTTGATCTACATACAGGTTTCTGACTTTTAATTGCACCTAAATTTCTTTGTTCCCTTTGTTCAAACATTTTTGTTTTGCCCCTAGAAAATATTTTTCTCACTTTCAGATACTGTTTTCATTATTTTATACCTATATATCTTCTGAGGTTGCCTTATCTTCACTCGAGCTTCTGGTCTCCAAGACCCTCCCCTATTTCCCACTTCTCGTTACTGTCATTTCTGACAGTCCACATGGCAGCTGACCAGGTAGGAGTTTTGTCTTTCTCATATGATTCTCATTTCTTGCTTTGGAGTTTTGCACATTGTTTTGCCTATAATTTTCTCTTTGACACTTTGTCAATAATCCACTCCCCTATCCTTTTTTAAATTTCACTCTGCCCCATCTCCCACAGAGTAACTAAATATATGCATTGCTATTTATCTGTCTTTACCACTTTATCTATTCTGGAGACTGGGTCCATGCACACTGAGGCATAGGTCCCTCATTCCTTTTAGTTCCTTATAGTTTATTTAACCATTAGCAAACTTCTTTATGAACAGACATTTAGAAACTATACTTAAGAGCATAAATTCTGTAATTAACCTGCGAGTTTGAGTATGATTTCAAGCTTACCAGCTGTGAAACATTGAGTAACTGCCCTTATAAGGTTCTTGGGCCTTGGTTTTCTCATTAATATGGGTGATATAGACTATCCTCAAAACATGATTATGAAGATTTAGAATTTGCATGTGTAAAATAGTAACAACACCTGGCACAAAGTAACCACTCAATAAAATGACTTTTTTTTTTTTTTAGTTCTATTCTTTCAATAATTTCTGTCTCAGTTCTGGAGTATGCCCCCTCAGTAAACTGGACTTATAGAATAAACTTTGAGCCCATGTAGTCAGGTCTCCTCATGTTATATGTGAGAAAACTGAGGTCCAGAGTGACTCACTTGTGTGGTCCCAGGTCATGAGAACATTTAGTGTCAGAACAGGGCCTGGGTGACTGCAAATTCCATGCCCTTTCCTTAAGCCTGCTCTCTCTCAGACCAGTCATGCGTGCACCTTTTCCCTTCTCAGTTATTTTATAAATTCTTAAAAATTGGGAACAATACCTTTTTCTTTTTGTCTTCCATTATCCTCTATAATATTGAACACAAATTGAATTCTCTAGAGATATTCACTGAATTTTGATAAATGACACTAAATATTGTCTAGATCGCGCTACCAGTTTTGTTTTCTGCTTTAATTTCTGTATTTTTTTAATTCAAATCATTGTCCCCATTTATTTTCCTTCTTTTTCTCTCTATTTTTTTTGCCTTAATCCCCCATTCCCATTACTTTAAAAATGATAGTTATCTAATTCATGCTACGGAGAAGGCAATGGCACCCCACTCCAGTACTCTTGCCTGGAAAATCCCATGGACGGAGGAGCCTGGTGGGCTGCAGTCCATGGGGTTGCTGAGGGTAGGACACGACTGAGTGACTTCACTTTCACTTTTCACTTTCATGTATTGGAGAAGGAAATGGCAACCCACTCCAGTGTTCTTGCCTAGAGAATCCCAGGGACGGGGAAGCCTAGTGGGCTGCTGTCTATGGGGTCACACAGTCGGACACGACTGAAGCGACTTAGCAGTAGCAGTTCATGCTAACTTTATATTTTGTGCTCAGATGTTTTTCTTATATTTCTCACATCTTAATTAGATTTTAGTTAGAAGATAAAAGGTAGGTTATGGCTCCTTTTTTTAAGCAGGTGGGCAGCAGAGGGTCAAGTACTATGGAAATGTAGAAGTCCTTGAGCTTTGTTTGGTATCTGAATAAATTAAGCCTGTGTGTCTAGCTCAAGTCTTTTGTCTAGTTGACAGTAGTTCCTTCATGAACTTTCGAAATTCTTGACATTTTTCACTGGGAAATCTATTTATTGGTTTGTAAGCCAGTTAACAACAATATGGTAATCTGCCTAATGGGAAATTTATTTCTTAGTTTGTAAAATAGTTAACAATGGTATGGTAATTTGCCTAATGGTAAGAGCTGAACTAGATGCTGTTTTTCTGTGTTGATGTAATGGGATCATCCAGACATTACTTTGTATTTTTTTAAAACTTTTTATTTTATACTGGAGTATATATACTGACTTAAGGACATGAGTCTGAGCAAACTCTGGGAAATAGTAAAGGACAGGGACACTTGGCATGCTGCAGTCCATGGGGGTCACAAAGAGTTGAACATGACTTAGCCATTGAACAACAACAACAAATACCCAACTAAGAATGTTGTGATAGTTTCAGGTGGACAGCAGGGCAATTTAGCCTTTCATATACATTTATCCATTCTCCCCCAAAACCCTTCCCAGACATTGCTTTTTTAAAAAATATAAATTTATTTATTTTAATTGGAGGTTAATTACTTTACAACATTGTATTGGTTTTGCCATACATCAACATGCATGTGCCACAGGTATACACGTGTTCCCCATCCTGAAATTGCTTTTTATAAGTGCATAACATATAAGACTCAGAAGTAATTTGATTGTCTTGGAGTCCTACTCTTTTAAAACAATATTGAAAAAGAAATGTTGAAAGTTTTGCTAAGGAAGTGAGAAAACCATTCCAAGAATGAGAAAAGGCAGAATTAACTGCTTAGAAGAGAAGAAGGGAGCAGCTTACTGTGTTTCCTGCGTTTAACAGACATGAGAGAGTGGGTTAAAGAGAAAATAGAAACAGAAGAATCTCAAACAGAAGAGTGCTCACATTCTTGATGTCAGTGAGCAAAAATCTCCTATTTGGTTTCAAAAGGAAATAGAAGGTAAAACATGGCAGCTGTTGGGATGCAATCAGTTAAGTGAAAGTTTCTTTTCCTTTGCAGGACTAGAAAGGCTCTGATTTTCAAGTTAATTTCTTTGAAGTACCTTCTCTAGATGATCTTCTTCACATAGAAAGAATCTTCATAAGCCCCTGCTTAATGTACCTACTCTGTGTTACACCTTACTTTGCATTTATCAGCTCATCAGTCATCACAACTAATCCTGTGGGGTGTGTTATCAGTTCCATCTTGAGGACAGGGGAAAAGGGTCACCAAGAGTCAAGCAACATGCCCGTAGTTAAGCAATGTAGGTGGTAAAGCAAAGATTCAAATTTGACATTTAGTCTGACTTTACAGCATGCAATTTTTTCCTCCATGCTTGTTACTTCTTGGTATTAAACATATCATATCTGTTCAGTTCAGTCACTCAGTCATGTCCAACTCTTTGCTACCCCATGAACTGCAGCACACCAGGCCTCCCTGTCCATCACCAACTCCCAGAGTCCACCCAAACCCATGTCCATCGAGTTGGTGATGCCATCCAACTATCTCATTCTCTGTCATCCCCTTCTCCTTCCCTCAATCTTTCCCAGCATCAGGGTCTTTTCCAATGAGTCAGCCCTTTGCCAAAGTATTGGAGTTTCAGCTTCAGCATCAGTCCTTCCAATGAACACCCAGGACTGATCTCCTTTAGGATGGACTGGTTGGATCTCCTTGCAGTCCAAGGGACTCTCAAGAGTCTTCTCCAACACCACAGTTCAAAAGTATCAATTCTTCAGTGCTCATAAATTTTGGTCACAAAACACTACCTGGTCTGTTCTTTTCCTTTGATGCCAAAAAACAACACCCTTTCCCTCCCCTACCCCTACTACTGCCTCTTGAATGTAGTTGTGCGATCAGATGCAGTTATAACTCTGCCTTCATGTCTCAGTTGTGAAAAGATGGAAAGTCTCTGGAAAGTCAACATTAATTGATAATTACAGAGGGAATTAGTTTTCATCAGTCCAAAGAAAACATGCCATTGCATTGAGGGTTCAAAGATGCCTTTGTGTAAATTAGAATTATACACATTTAGAGTTCATAGGCTGCTGACCTTTATCCACCTTTATCCTTCTTCCCCTGATCAAGTATACACATGTATGCACACATACACACACACACACACACACACACACACACACACAGAGTCACTCACATATACTCATACTCATCATTCCAGAAAAATCACTGTAAGGTCATGTGGCTATACCTCTTTGTTCTATGAATCACATTATTTGTTCTTAAGGGGACAATTATTTACTTATTGGTTACTAGAGGTTACTAAAGTATTTCAGAATAGTACCTAAGGTAGATTTTTGAAAAGCCAGTGAAATACAAGAAATAGGCTTTTTCCCCATAAAGGAGAAAACAGCATAATCTGACTCAGATATAGTTGTCTTTCTGCAAAATTATGTTTCTGTACCAAACTATGAAAAAATCCCAATGACAGTTTTCTTTTGGATAAATATTGTGGTGATATTGATACCATTTTAAATTCTGTTCAAAATAATCAGTCAGCCACATGGACACTTCATTGAACCCATTGATTAGACAAAATTTTCAATTTTCTTATGAATACTTAATTTCAAGACTATACAGTCTTCATTTGTTAGGTTTGTATAATGATTTGAAATATATTCATGAATTCACTGAACTTTTATTGTAAAATGTATTCCAACTTCCTTAGATCATATTTAAATCATTTTAGTGTTTTTTTTTTGAAGTTGGATATTATGTAAAAGTACTATTTACTCATTCATGAAGTCATTTTATGACTTTTTTGTAAAATATTTTTATAAGCTAAACATAGTCTTATTAAACAAATATACATCACTGGTCAGAAAATCCTATGGAATATGTATATTATATACCAGAGGAGACTCTTGTGCTAATCCTTTAAAGTACTATTGGGTACAAACCAGGAGAACTGGAAGGTTTTCAGGATTTTTTAATGAAAATATGGTTTTAGTACTCGGCCAACTTGTTTTAACAATTATTTTCCTCCTGAGCCAACAAATGTTTATGAAGAAGTCAGCTGATGGAGTTGAAAGATTCTAAAGCCCACCAAAGCATGTTGGTTGTTTTAGGTTTGAATTCCCCAAAGACAAGGAAAGTAGGATGTGAAGCAGAAAATGTGTATATTATTTGCTCAGTCGTGTCCAGCTCTTTGCAACTCCATGGGAAGCAGAAAATATCATCTGCTATCTTGTATCCCCAGGGCATTAGCTCTGTTTGGCCATCAGTGAAACTGCCCATCCCTTAAGACTTTGTGGTCTCCTTGTGACCTTTAACATCAGTTGAACTGTGAGATGTTAGAACACTTGGAGACCAGGCTGCATGTGTTGGCGTGATTGTAGGGAGAAACTGAGATATCTGAGCAGAAGTGATTGTATACCCGTATTGTTGGCTTCTCTGTGCTCTGGTGACTTCTGCAGTTGCCAAGTTACATGAATTTCAAGTTAGCCAATTAATATGGTTTCTGGTGTAGAAAAAAATGAACCTGCAATCAAGGCTTCTCATTATACACAAAAGAGGAAGAAAAAGCTTATTTTTCTAGATTCTTTTGTATATAGCTCAAAAAGCACAGTTGTTTCATGTTGTTAACTGAAGTTTTACCTTCAAAAGAATTTCTTTTTGTCTCTGCCTGAAAATTAAACTAAATCAAATAAAGTATTGATTATATAGTTTTATGTGTTACTGGAGTGAAGAGAGAACTCATTTGAGATGTTATGTGTGTGTATGTGAGTATGTGTATACACATTTATAATAAATCATAGACTTTACATCTTTTTCAAATTGTTAAGAAAGATCTGAGCTAATAACAACATTGCATATTATAGAAAACCATTTTCACACCTCTAAATACAAAGGCAATGAGAACTGTCTCAAAAAAAAATCGTGCCATCTGAACTGTTTCAAGGAATAAATCTAGGTTGTTTGTATGAAGCATGTGCATTTGATTGTGACATGGACTGGAATTTGTGTAATGAAAGTTAAAGAATGCCTCTTGTCATTTTCATCCTACTGGCTTGTTTGATAAGTCTGTGCTGTACTTCTAATCCATCCTCTGCCACTAACACTGAAAGAGAAGATGTAACCAACTCTCTTAACACCAGCAGGACATAACTAAGTAATTAAATATTTATCTCAGCTTACGTTAACCCTGTAACTAATATGAATTAATTAAATGTGACATATCTTATTTCATATTTATTAGCCATTTTACATTTTTCAAATTCTGGGTCATTTAGTTTTCAGTGTTCTCTATAGCTCTATAGTTCAAATATTTCTCAACATCAGTTCAGTTCAGTTCAGTCGCTCAGTCGTGTCTGACTTTTTGCAACCCCATGGACTGCAGCATGCCAGGCTTCCCTATCTATCATCAACTCCCAGAGCTTGCTCAAACTCCTGTCCATTGAGTCAGTGATGCCATCTAATCATCTCATCCTCTGTTGTCCCCTTCTCCGCCTGTCTTTTGCCTTTCCCAGTATCAGGGTCTTTTCTAATGTGAAATCTCATCAGAGATTGGAATATTTTTGAAACTATGTTCATGGCCTCTATGAATCTGTGATGTCAAAGGCTAGAATACAGATAATTTAAAGGAAAGTTTTCCATGATAAAAATGTAAATTTCACTCAAATCCATTTTGTACACTACATTTTTTTCCTGTGTAGATGATGGGCAAGTTAATCTTAGCATCCTCTTAGTTTTAAAGACACTACATTTAAATCCATTAGGGTAACTTAAAAAAATTTTCTATGTCACATCATTCATTGCCTGTGACTAATAGTAAAAATTCACGTGCAGACAGATATTCCTGGGTGTGAATGTGCAGGCTGTCTCAGTTCTAAGATGGTAAATATTCATATTATAAAAAAGGGCAGTAGTGAATGAAATTGGAGTTAAGTCAAACATTTGTCACTTTAAGGGAAAGTCACTTTGTGGGCAGCTTAAATTAGGTTTGAGAAACCTTTGATGACTAAAATGTATACTGATTATCACAGGAATGTTTAAATTACACTGTGAAGCATTTTAACAATTAAAAGTTTCATGTGGATTTGAATCACATTAACATCCAGTAAAGACAGATGACCGCCTAATGGAGGAATGAAGGCAGGGACTCTGTGGAAAAAGATTAGAAGTGCCTAATTTAATATCCTTCCATATCATAGTATAAGCAACTCACAAAAAAAGTACAAGCTGATAGAAAATTGCTTGTAAAGTTTGCGTCAATGAAAGAAAAATGAAGTCTGTAGCTTAGTCAGACCTTGAATTCTATACTCAGACCATTAATTGTTGTGAAGGTACAACATAGGAGATAAGAATTACAAAAAGAAATTCTTGTGCCCTTTTTGTGGTGACATAAAAAAGCAGAAATTAAGGCAAACACTACTGTAATGTTTCTATACATATCATATTGCCAGTGAAAAAGTTGGACAAAGAACTCTATGTGGTGAATTCATGGGACTAGAAGTTTTTTGATTTAACTATGAACCGTATAAATATCACTTTAATTCCAGATTAATTGATGGTAATCACTAGTTCTTTATCTATGAAACAAATATCCATCATAAAATATGGAGTGATGTGTGGACTACTTTTCTGAGCATAATTGATGTTATTTGGCTTGGTTTCAGCAGTAATTACTTGAAGGATTCTGCTATCCAGATAAATTTTATATGATGTCAAGGCTATGAGCATTAATGGTTTCCTATCTAATCCATTCCATTAGCAAAGGCATGAATAAGTATAGTATTATCAGAAAAAGAGTATATCCTAGATTGGAGTGGATCAGGAAAATATCCTATGGCCAAAATCTCTATTTGCAACTCAGAGTGGAAAATCCTTTCCAGATCATCTACCTTTTGCAGGGCATTTGTTAAATCATGTCATGATAAAGGAGTGGATAGAATAACATCTTAATGAGAATGTTCTTTCAACAATGAATTGAGCATGTAGAAACAAATGGTTTTAAGAAGTCCCATTTTGTACAAAAAGAGTTAAATAAAATATAAGATGGAATCAACTTTAAAGGGAAACTATGAAACAAATTATTAAATCTTTAGGGTACCTTGCATCTTCAAATGTCTGTCTCTGTTGACTGTTAATAAAACTGAATTTATAACCTATAAGAAAAACCAAACTACTTGGTTTATTTCTTTAGTTCTCCACATGAAGTAGGGTCTCTAAGCATAAGATTAAATTTGACTGCTCTTTTGTTGATGTGTTTTATTTCTCTGTGTGTGTTCAAAGTAAAAAGATAGAACTCAACTTTTCTCCAAGAGCTTACCTTATAGTAAGATTTCTATTTACATAGACATCACAATTTACAGAGCACTTTGTCTAAATACCGCTTCTCTGGTGGCTCACATAGTGAAGCAGCTGCCTGCAATGCGGGAGACCTGGGTTCAATCCCTGGGTCAGGAAGATCCCCTGGAGAAGGAAATGGCAACCCACTCCAGTACTCTTGCCTGGGAAATCCCACGGACTGAGGATCCTGGCAGGCTACAGTCCATGGGGTCGCAAAGAGTTGGATACGACTGAGCAGCTTCAGTTTAACTTTGTCTAAATAAATGAGTTGAGTCATATTAAAGTGATCATGGCTTATGAAGAAGATCAGTTCAGTTCAGTCGCTCAGTCGTGTCTGACTCTTTGCAACCCCATGAACTGCAGCACACCAGGCCTCCCTGTCCATCACCAACTCCCAGAGTTTACCCAAACTCATATCCATTGAGTTGGTGATGCCATCCAACCATCTCATCCTTTGTTGTCCCCTTTTCCTCCTGCCCCTAATCTTTCCCAGCGTCAGAGTCTTTTCAAATGAGTCAGCTCTTCGCATCAGGTGGCCAAAGTATTGGAGTTTCAGCTTCAAAATCAGTCCTTCCGATGAACACCCAGGACTGACCTCCTTTAGGATGGACTAGTTGGATCTCCTTGCAGTCCAAGGGACTCTCAAGAGTCTTCCCCAACACCACAATTTAAAAGCATCAATTCTTCTGCACTCAGCTTTCTTCACAGTCCAACTCTCACATCCATACATGACCACTGGAAAAACCATAGCCTTGACTAGACGGACCTTTGTTGACAAAGTAATGTCTCTGCTTTTTAATATGCTATCTGGGTTGGTCATAACTCTCCTACCAAGGAGTAAGCGTCTTTTAATTTCATGGCTGCAGTCACCATCTGCAGTGGTTTTGGAGCCCCAAAATATAAAGTCAGCTACTGTTTCCATTGTTTCCCCATCTATTTGCCATGAAGTGACGGGACCAGATGCCATGATCTTAATTTTCTGAATGTTGAGCTTTAAGCCAACCTTCTCACTCTCCTCTTTCACTTTCATCAAGAGGCTCTTTAGTTCTTCTTCACTTTCTGCCATAAGGATGGTGTCATCTGCGTATCTGGGGTTATTGATATTTCTCCTGGCAATCTTGATTTCAGTTTGTGCTTCCTCCAGCCCAACATTTCTCATGATGTGGTCTGCATATAAGTTAAATAAGCAGGGTCACAATATACAGCCTTGATGTAATTCTTTTCCTATTTGGAACCAGTCTGTTGTTCCATGTCCAGTTCTAATTGTTGCTTCCTGACCTGCATACAGATTTCTCAAGAGGCAGGTCAGGTGGTCTGGTATTTATATCTCTTTTACAATTTTCCACAGTTTATTGTGATCCACACTGTCAAAGTGTTTGGCATAGTCAATAGAGGAGAAATAGATGTTTTCTGGAACTATCTTGCTTTTTTGATGATCCAGCGAATGTTGGCAATTTGATCTCTGGTTAGTCTACCTTTTCTAAAACCAGCTTGAACATCTGAAAGTTCATGGTTCACGTATTGCTAAAGCCTGGCTTGGAGAATTTTGAGCATTATTTTACTAGTGTGTGAGATGAGTGTATTTGTGCAGTAGTTTGAGCATTCCTTGGCATTGCCTTTCTTTGGGAATGAAGGAGATAGTGATAGCTAATATATTGTACCTCTTTTTAACCACTAAAGATGTAAGTGACCTTAAGTGGTCTCCTTTGATTCTTTCCTTTTTGAACTAAATCCTTTGTTCTACATTCATGTATAAACTATTGTGTAATTTCTGTTATTTGATACATCAGCATGGAATGTTAAGAAACCATTAAGAAAATGGTTGACATAAAAATTCTTCTCACAGTCTCTAAACCTAAAATGCCACATTGGGTTTTTTTTTTTTTGTTGTTGTTGTTGTTTTTGTCCTGCAGAGAGTAAAGAACCAGAATGAGGTAAAAATCACTGGGAGTAAGTTCTATGTCTCTGATGTAATATCTGGTACTAGAATTTAAGACCCAGATACATAGGAATCATTTTGACTGAGAGCTAAGGTAGAGAACCGCAATTTCCTCTTCTGACTTTCTCAGGAGTCTGAATAGATACTGCTTCCCTAGTGCTGCTAAAGCATCTTAGTATTGTCTGTTGTGGGGCTTAGTGTGTTGAGTTGTCATTCTTTGTGTGCCTAGAGTCTTTGAGGGCAGAATTTCTTTCTTTTGAACTTTATGATCTACACCAAGGTTTCTTAAGCTTGGTACTGTTGATGCTTTAATCCAGATAATTCCTTGTTGTGAGCCTGTTTCATACATTGTAGATTCTTTAGGACCATATCTGACCTCTATTGATTAGATGCTGCAGTGCCTCACCCACCATGACGATCAGAAATGTCTCCAGATGAAGAACAGCTTGATATCTGGCAAATAGTTTACATTAAGTGAGTATTTTCTGGCAGTTATTGATGCTTCATAAAATAATACGAGTGAACTCAGTAGTCTATTCTAGGCTTAAATGGCTCTGAAAGCATCATTTGGTCACATCCAAGGGCTTCCCTGGTAGCTCAGCTGGTAAAAAATATCTGCCTGCAATGCAGGAGACCCCAGTTTGATTTCTGGGTTGGGAAGATCCCCTGGAGGAGTACATGGCAACCCACTCCAGTATTCTTGCCTGGAGAATCCCATGGACAGAGGACCGTGGCAGGCTATAGTCCATGGGGTTGCAAAGAGTTGGACATGATTGAGTGACTAACCGCAGTCTTGTCAGAATGGAAAGGCAGACTGCTTTCCCACCCCCAATTCTGTTATTTAACTCTGAATCAATGTGGATGATTTCCCTGTTGCTCTTTCCATTCCCTCCATATTCCTGCTTTGGGACTTGTGGCTTTGCAATGCTGGCAAACTGCTGATGGTGGGTCATCCCACTGTGTGGACAACCCCAGCTCATTTTGACTTGCGAAGTGGTAGAATACATTACAGTCAGATACAGATGCATAGACACCCTCACAGGCAGCACAGGTGGAAGAAACTAGATATTGACAGAGTGAAGATAAAGCTCTATCTTTAATTATGTGTGTACTTCCGAATAATAACACGATACAAATCTTAATATCTAAGGTGTCCGTATATAGCTATAAGAATCTCATCTTCACCTTTAAACTGTGTAACTTTGGATGATTCTGCTCAGCTCTCTGACCTGCTGTTTTCTCACTGATAAAATTAAAAGAATAGTAATATCTGCCCCCCTTGACCCTGTTATAGATCCCTATGATTCCCTCTTACTCTCAATATTCTGTATTGGAATATGTATCAGTTGGTCATAATTTTTCCATTGATTGCACTCTTACTCACCTGCAAGGTATATAAAGGGGCAAGCTTAGATCTCTCTTACTCACCAGAGTTAGGGTCACAATGCCACTGCATGTTATTATTGAAGTAAAGACATGAAAAATGAAGTGAAAGTGTTAGTCACTCAGTCATGTTTAGCTCTTTGTGACCCTATAGACAGTAGCCTGCCAGGCTCTTCTGTTCATGGGATTCTCCAGACAAGAATACTGGAGTGGGTTCCAATTCCCTTCTCCAGGGGATTTTCCCAATCCAGTGATTGAACCCAGGTCTCCCGCAGTGCAGGCAGATTCTTTATCATCTTAGCCACTGGGGAAAGTGCTCGGTAATGGCAGAGGCTATATAAATGTTAGTGTGGGTGCTCAGCTGCTCAGTCATGTCTGACTCTTTGTGACCCCATGGGCTGTAGCCTGCCAGGCTCCTCTTTCATTGGAATTTTGCAGTCAAGAATACTGGAGTGGGTTGCCACTTCCTACTCTAGGGGATCTTCCTGACCCTGGGATCAAACCTACTTTTGCATCTGCTGGAATTGGCAGCTGGATTCTTTACCACTAGTGCCACCTGAGAAGCTCCACAAATGTTAGTAATCATCATTTATTCATTGAATAAACATTTAATTAGCACCTTTTCAAAGCCAAGTTGGGGGATGTGCTGGATCCAGAAATACCATATAGCAGGGGATAGATGAAAGTGCCTTCCTTCATGAAGCTTGCATTCTAGTGGGTCAGGCAGTCAATAAGAACCTAAACCTCTATTCATCATCTCTCTACTTGCCTACCTATGACTTACCTATCTACCCGTTAATAACTTCTGATAGTTGTAAAATGGGTAAGTGCTATGAAAAAAAATATACCGAGATGAGATGAGCATGATGGAGGGACCTATTTTATAGAGAGTGGCAAGGGAAGGTTTCTCAGGAAGTAATTAACATCATAATTTTCATCATTAGCATAATTAATATTACCATCAAGGTGATGCTATTAGTCTTTAATTAGGAGAACTTGTGCTTTGGCTTATCTTCCTAATAGAGATGCTGAACTATTCACATTCTCTGACCAGTTTCCCCTTGAAAATAACAAGAGGAAATGAGGTTAGGGGTAGATCTTATTGCTTTCATAAGACATATTCACAGAGTGAATCAGACTTATGGCCAGTAAGTCTTACTGGCCTTAATTGGCCAGTGTGCATAGGAAGCCCTCTATAAGGAAGCTTTACTTCTAAACTTAGAGGTAAATTTATATACTGTTTGTTTTCTAAACAGCCCCCTTTCTCCATTGTTTTTTCTCTCTGTTGGTATAATGATGGCAGCTTCAAAGATAGCATGGCTGAACAGGCTAAGGAGGCAATTTCAGTAAGCCATTTCAAATCCTTTTTAATTTCTTCTTCAAGCAAGTTTTCTCAGCCTTGGCACCCTTGACATTATGGGGCAGGTACTTCTTTGTTTTGAGGGCTGTTGTGTACATTCTAAGATATTTGGCAGTATCTCTGACCTGTACTCTCTAGTTACTGTCTCTCTAGATGTAAGAACTGAAAATGTCTGTGGACATTGTCACATTACCCTTGAGGACCAAAGTCAGCCTCAGCTGAAAACTGCTGTGCTATGTGAATCTTTTCAGTCTTTTCAACTGTCATTAAGTAATGCCACCTGCAAAGGCTGTTGCTTCCCTACTCGTGTTTGCTAGAGCAGCATCACAAGCCCCTTTATCTTCTTCCTTTCTATGAATCCTCCCCTATCTGTAAGGCTCAGTGAGAGCTTTCCCTACTGCCTAAAGCCTCCTCGATGCACTCTAGCCTGTTTCATCTCTTTTACTTCCTAATTCCTATTTTGAGTCTTTCCTGTTTGATCATTCTCCATCTTCATCTATTAGCCATGCCTACTGTTATTTATTGAAAGGTTTACATCTTTTTATCTAAACTAGGTTATAAATTCTTGGAGAGACCATGCCTTAGTCACTTGTGCATGAGCACCTAGAAAAGTCTTGCACCAACAGTCCCATCCTTAACCAGGAGAGGTGACAGATAACCTATTGTCTTCATAACTATCAGCGATTTTGGGAAATTATTTTTTATAAATCCGACATCTGATTCCAGCATAGCAAATACGATGGAGGCTTAGTAACTGATACCAGAGGAACTGAACTTAGAGAACTACATGTTCTGAAGGAAGAGAATAACTAGGGTGATTCAGAGTTTGGAGAGTCAGACACTGTAAGTAGTGGTCTTTTACCTCAGCAGTAAGGCTCCACTTAATTTAGCTCTTTATGCAAAAGGTGGTCACCTAACCATTTAGGACCATGAGGTTGATCATTACTAGTAACAAAGTAATGTCTTTTGAGGAGAATATTTGGAAAGGGACATTCATTCAGGTAAATTGTACATGTGTCTTTCTAGAAGCTGATGTGCATGCTAAGTGGCTTCAGTCATGTCTGACTCTTAGCAACCCTATGGACAGTAGTAGCCTGCCAGAGTCTTTCCATGGGATTTTCCAGGCAAGAATACTTGAATGGGTTGCCATGCCCTCCTCCAGGGGATCTTCTCAACCCAGGGATCACACCTGAGTCCCTTACATCTCCTGCATTGGCAGTGGGTTCTTTTCCACTAGAACCACCTGGGAAACACCTAGAAGTTGATGGTTTGGATTTGCTCTTGGAGAGAAGGCATATAGGTGTCACTGGAAGAAAATCCTGCATATTCACTTCTTTATCTGTCTGAAAACAACTCTTAAACAAATTTTTATTTATTGGGCTACATTGGGTCTTAGTTGTGGCAGGCAGCATCTCCGTTGCGTCATGCTGGATCTGTTATTGCAGCATAGGAATTCTCTAGTTGCAGTGCGGATTCTCTAGTTGAGACACACAGGCTCAGTAGTCGCAATACATGCGCTCAATTGCTCCATGGCAGTTGGAATCTTAGTTCCCCAACCAGGGATCAAACCTGCATTTCCTGCATTGCAGGGCAGATTCTTAACCACCAGGGAACTCCCTGAACACAGCTTATTATTCAGAGTGTATTGATTTGTTCAGTAAATTCAGTACTCATGTGACATTCAGGTAATTATTGAAGGTTGGTGAACCCAATTCAAGTTCTTTGTAATGACATTTGAGAAGCAGAGGGCAACCAAAGCTTTTTGACATCACCTTCAGGTCTCCTGGTGGTTTTCTTCCACTTAATGTCATGATTGATAGCTATTCCTCTGTTTTCAGATGCACATTTCACAGACTGTGTAAGGATGTCTGAAGCACAGTCCTGTCTCTTACTGCTCAGAAATAAGTTCTTTTAAGTTGTCAAGTAAATTGTTTTATTTCCAAATATAACAACTGGATATAAACTGCCTGTGGTCTGCTGCTGCTGCTGCTAAGTCCCTTCAGTCGTGTCCGACTCTGTGCAGCCCCATAGATGGCAGCCCACCAGCCTCCCCCGTCCCTGGGATTCTCCAGGCAAGAACACTGGAGTGGGTTGCCATTTCCTTCTCCAATGCAGGAAAGTGAAAAGTGAAAGTGAAGTCGCTCAGTCATGTCTGACACTTCATGACCCCATGGATTGTAGCCTACCAGGCTCCTCCATCCATGGGATTTTCCAGGCAAGAGTACTGGAGTAGGGTGCCATTCCTTCTCCAGCCTGAGGTCTAGACTTACCTAAGAATTCCCAATGTGGTGACAAAGGTCATACCTACCGAGACAGATTCGTTTTAGCCATCAGGATCTTTCTGCATGAAATTAGGTATTTACTAAAATCATTGTGAGGGTACAGTAAGGGTCTAGGTTATAATATCTGGATTATTCTATGTGCTAGGTGATTCACATGTAGCCATTAAATAAATCCTAAACAAAATTTTTCATGAGATTTCCCTGTAGAGGATCCCCTTTGGGGTGTTGCTTGTCATTTTACAGAACCTTCTTTAATGTCCTTCCTCTGCCTCATTCCCCATCTCCCTCCAAGAGAGCTCTGGGGCCGGGCAGGTGTATGTGATCTACTGCCCCTAGGACAGAGGTGGGCACTGGGGTTCTCTCCTGGGAATTAGGGATCATGGTTCGTAGAAACTAGTCACTCTCTTTTAATAACCAAATGTTAACCCAGGGGTTATGGAGAGCCACAGTTCATCAGGTTCAACTTGGAGGAACAGAAGGTGTGGAGGAGAAAGTAAAGTGGGGGTGGAGAATCTGAGCCTTTGAGAGAGTAATTATTTGCCACCAGCTTTCTTGTTTCTGCTTCCATTCCCGGAAGACCTGACTGCACGTCCTGCCAGTGAGTTCCATGTCATCATCCTCATTCTGAAAACAAAGTCATCTTCTTTTGCTTGCGTTGGTGGACTGCATTTCTGCCAGCCATAGAGCCTTGAAAGACCATTATTTTGTGTTTTCCTAATGAGAAAATTGAAGTCAAAGAGCCTAGTAAGTTACCCAGAGCCATGCAGCTGGAACATGGCTGAGTCAGGATTCAAGCCCCGTGCACAATGTTCAGATATTGCTGCAACTACTCACATAGTTGTGGTTTCCGTAACTGAAGATTAATGCGGCTGCAAATAATTTAAAAGAACAGATACATTGTGAGTGGTCTTGGGATGGAATACTCATGTGACTGGTGGTTCTTAGCTTTGGTGCTGCAATGCCTGTGTCCATTGGGCTTGTTGCTTAGGGTGCATCTCCTCCCCTGCAGGCCAGGATTGCTAGTTCTCTTTTCTGTTTTTCCACAAGAACTTAGAGCCATGCCTGCTCACTCAGAGTCATTCATTCTGTCAGCTTAGAGTTTTCAAGGGTTGTCAGCCCTAGAGTACTCTTATTTGGTCCATTAAAAATGCCAATATCTCTTTTAGCTTAGGCTACTTTAATAAAATACCCATACTCTGGGTGGCTTACACAAAACAGGTATTCATTTCTCACAGTTCTGGAGGCTGGAAAGTCTGAGATCAGCAAGCCAGCATTTTCGAGTTCTGGTGAGGGCCCACTTCCTGGTTGGTGAATGGCTGTCATCTGGCCCTATCCTCACATGGCAGGGGGGATGGGAGGTAGGGAGAAGGAGAGGGAGCTTACTGGTCTCTTTTTTTAAGAGCTCTAATTCCATCATGAAGTCTTCTGTCACTGTTTCCACTGTTTCCCCATCTATTTGTCATGAAGTGATGGGACCAGATGCCATGATCTTCGTTTTCTGAATGTTGAGCTTTAAGCCAACTTTTGCACTCTCCTCTTTCACTTTCATCAAGAGGCTCTTTAGTTCTTTGCTTTCTGCCATATGGGTGATGTCATCTGCATATCTGAGGTTATTGATATTTCTTCTGGCAATCTTGATTCCAGCTTGTGCTTCCTCCAGCCCAGCGTTTCTCATGATGTACTTATGACATCATCCAATCCTAATTCCCGCCCCAAATCTGTCTCCCTAGTATTATCACAATGATTATTAGGGTTTCATCATATGAATTTTAGGGAGACATGAGCATTCAGTCCGTAACAGTACCCTGGACTAGGAATATTTTGTATCCAGTAGGGAAGAGATCTCCTCCCTAAATTACTTTCCATTTAATGCCCTCATTAACGTACAGGAGCACATACCACAAGGGCTTATACATTGCCACCACATCTAGCTCTTTCAAGCTTTGCCTAGTCTTCTCTGGTCCCCCTTTATGGTCCCCATCCAGGCTGCTCAGCATCTGCCTCTCCCTCATCTGCTCCCTGATGGCTTTACCTGATTTTCATGGTCATGGAAGCAAGGGCTGCCCTGACCTAACCATGAACTTCCCTGGTCAGTTGATGGAAATCATTCAGAAAAATGTGTCCTCCACAATCAGACCTCAGCCTCCCACAGACCTCATTTAAGTATATTTGCTTCTTGCTTTCTGTGCTGTAGTCTAACTGGACATCTTCTGTTTCCTTAACTACATCACATTCTCTCTTCTTAGCTCTGGAGCTTTGACCATGCTGTTCTCCCAACCTGGCACACTTCACCTGCCTAACTCCCCCTCACATTTCCAGGCTCAGTTTTATGTGCATTAGCTCAGAGAGGTCTTTTCTGACTCCTAGGCTTGTTTCTGTGCTCTTGAATCCACTTTTATCTCCGATTGCCTGTATCATATCACCACTGCTTATTAAAATTACTGTTAAAGTGTCTATCTCCCTTATTAAATGATAAACTCCCAGGAGCCAAGTGACCCTATCTTTTGCTCACTCATGTATGCCAAGCATTTATCACAAATAGGATTACAGAATCATAATGATGCTAACTGAAGCAGAGGTTTTCAGTCTTATTCTAAGAAACAGGCATCCAAGAAATGTGGCCTTTATTTATTGCTATGAGTCGAAATATTTTTTGATTCTGAATTACTCTGATAGACTGTTAGGAAATTCAACTTGGTTAGACTTGATTGTGTCATAACATTGGAGGTTTTCTACTTATTACTTATATCCCATGTGTCCACAGAGATTAGACCCATTGTTTCTACAGCTTTCTGGTGTTTTGGTATCATGAGTGGGACTGGAAATCATTGGTGAAGATGGATACCTCAAGGCCTTCAAAACTCACCTCCCTTGACATACCATATTTCACAAGAAATTCTGTATGAATTTCATTCTCCTTTGTCATACCACATTTCATTCTTACCTTGAAAGTAATTTCTGCCTTCGTGGGTGCAGTCAGTGTCATAAGAACTGAACACTTATTATTCTAGAACCCAAGACTTCTGTTATTACTCCTCCTTTAAAGTTTCTTTCTAATTTCAGGAGACCTCTCTTTGCCTTCTGCTTCTCTGACTCTATCTCTTACTTAAACACCAGCCACTCCCTTTTCTTTCCAAAGTAGACTTTGGTGTCCTATAAATTTCAGCATCTGAACTACTAGCACAGAAATCAGTTCCCCTTTCCTTGAGGTCAGGGAGGGCTTAATCATCAAAACCTTCTGAGAAATGAAGAGAAATGGAAATATTTGTGTTCCTTTCTTCTAGTGCAATTGTGAATGGTAAAACAAAATAATTGAATTTGCATAATATAAGAGCCCAAGTATTCAGGTTCTGCTACACTAACTTTTTTTTTTTTTTATACTAACATTTGTTGAATGCTTACTTACATGTTAGGCTCTCTGTTAAATGCTTTACATAGAAAGTCACATGTAATTGTCACAAGAACCCTCTGAGGTAGGTAATAATCTCATATGTGAGGAAACCGAGGCTCGGAGACTTTAAGTCATGTCCTGAAGTCACTGAGAGGATTCTTGCTCAGTGAGACTCACCACAGAGCTTTCATTCTTACCGCTGCTGCTGTTTCCTTGGCAAAGACTGACGAGGGTTTGTCAAGTGAATAATTAGATAAAGGAGACCCTTGAGAGCTTCCCTAACCAACTAATACTAAAATGAATTCATACCAGCAACTTTTTGGAAACAGGTAGCCTATTTTATTTTCTAAAATAGAAGAATAACAACAAGCATGAGAGTTTCAGGCTATAACGAATATTGTATCCAGTAGACTTTTGGAGACATTTTTGACAAATATCACCTGTCACCATCTCTCTCAAAGTGTGTCTTTTAGAGAGCTTCAGTTTTGACCTCAGTTTGAAATGATGGTGCATATCTGTTACTCACCTCTGTGGTAAGTTGGACAAACATTGACATCTGACTCTAAAATTCTGTCACTACTCTACCCACCTTTCTGGGAAAACTGATCTACAAGGCTCCTAGCTGGGAGAGTGGCCATGCCGATTATCTCTTTTTTATCTGTTGGTTCTTGTGGGAATCATTAAGGTTTACTTCATGAAGATAAGTCCCCATACTTACACCAGAGGACATACTTGGAGAATATTAAATGGTATATGAAGAGTGTCTAGACATGTTAATGCACCTTAATGTCATCTTGCAGTGTGAATTAGACCACAGTTCTTTAGATGGCTTCTGAAGTTGGAAACCACGGGTGTTTGAAATCAGCCTCTGTATTTATCAAAGACATGAGTGTAGATACTTCTGTAATTGCTCCTAAATATTGAGATTGATATGAAAGATGGTACAGGTTTATAGTCCTTTCCTCCAAATACTCGGGGCCAGATGTTTTCAAAATACAGGTGTTTTAAAAATGTAATAGAGTGCACACAGACTTTATGTTACAGAGCACCCACCCCTTCCCCAGCACACTGTGTCAACCTTCCAGAGTAATATTGACACAGCAGAATATGATTATTCTTGTCCAGTGTCATTTTAGATTTTACCGCCAAATTAGAAGATCATGTGTGGCCTTCAAATGAGTTGCAAAATAACTTGTTGATTTTCACAGCTTTCTGTACGTTAGCATGCGGATGAGAGATTGTGGACTTACAGTAGGTATCCCCTGTTATTAACCAGAGAGAAAATAAAAATGATGCAATGGTAACTTGAAGCAAAACTGCAATTGAAAGCAGGGGTTCTCTGTGTTGTCTGTCATGTCTTTCTTTTTGTAAGAAAAATTAGTCATTAATGGGGACGGAAATAATTTTGGGAAGAACTTAAAAGAGAGACACATACCTTTGAGAGAACAGGAGAGAAAGGACGGCCAACAATTAGGCAGAAGGAGAGCATGACGGAATGGCTTGTATGACTTGAATGGAGGCAGGACATAGAGGTACAGACCTAATGCTCTGGTCCTCCAATTATTGTGTGTGTGTGTGTGTTAGTCACTCAGTCGTGTCTGACTCTCTGTGACCCCATGGACTGCAGTCTGCCAAGCTCCTCTGTCCATGGGGTTCTCCAGGCAAGAATACTGGAGTGGGTTGCCATCTTCTTCCCCAATGTGATTTATAGGGGCCTAAATTCCCTGATGGAGAAGCCAATGGAAACCCACTCCAGTACTCTTGCCTGGAAAGTCCCATGGACAGAGGAGCCTGGTGGGCTGCAGTCCATGGGGTCGCAAAGAGTCGGACACGACTGAGCAACTTCACTTTCACTTTTCGCTTTCATGCTTTGGAGAAGGAAATGGCAACCCACTCCCGTGTTCTTGCCTGCAGAATCCCAGGGACGGGGGAGCCTGGTGGGCTACCGTCTATGGGGTTGCACAGAGTCAGACACGACTGAAGCGACTTAGCAGCAGCAAATTCCCTGATGGGTCAGGTGGTAAAGAATCTGCCTTCATTGCAGGACACATGGGTTCGATCCCTGGTTGGGGAAGATCCCCTGGAGAAGGGAATGTTTGCCTATTCCAGTATTCTTGCCTGGAGAATTCCATGGACAGAGGAGACTGGCAGACTACAGGTTCATGGGGTCACAAAAAGTTGGACACAACTGAGCAAGTAACAATATCATCTGCTCAGTGTCAGAAGGGCAATATTCAGGTTGGAAATGGCAGATGCCAATGTGTACAGACCGTCAAGCAAAAGAACAGAAAGAGGAGACAGCTGAAGGGTAGATTCCTGGTTCTTACACTTCTGATGTCAGGGCATCCCTTATGTTTTGTCCATTGTGTTGTATAGGCCTTATTAGTCCCTTGGGTGCTATGGGTACTTCTCTACTCAAAGTGATATGGTGTCTTACTCTGTCGGATGCTTCCAGGGCTTTTTTTTTTTTTTTTTTCCCACTCCTAGTTTGAAAAGTTTTAGAAAATCATTTTTAGCTTCTAAATGTCTCATCAAAAAGGAATATCCAATTCCTTTTTCTTTAAATCCTGAACAGTTGGATTAAAAATAATGCTATATCTTAGCTTGCACTATTATAAATATACTACCAAGATGTCTGGTGTATGAGATGCAGAAAGAGAAATTATTCATATCTGTGAGGCCAAAGGAGTAGATTCTCCCCTTTCCTCAATCAAGAACTCTGATGTTTTTCAGCCTCTTTAAATGCCAATCAATGATACTGTGCATTGAGAAACTGAGTCTTCAGTTCTCTCTTAAAAAAGAAAAAAAAAAAAACAGAAAAATAGCAATCTGTCCTTAAATTGTAAGGAAAATGCATTATAAATGCATTTTATTTTACTTTAGAGTAAAATATCCTTAAATTCAGAAATAGCACACAGATAGCATTTTAAACTTTGAAAAAATTTCAAAACAATTTAAGAATATTGCAAAATAAGACGACAGAGTATACTTAGCCCTTAGTGTGTTTCCACATTGGCATAAGAACATTTGTAAGATTTCAAAACAATGATTTATTGGTTGGTAATTAAGTTACAAAGATGGTAGTTGCTGCTGCTGCTGCTAAGTTGCTTCAATCATGTCCGACTCTGTGCGACCCCATAGACAGCAGCCCACCAGGCTCCCCTGTTCCTGGGATTCTCCAGGCAAGAACACTGGAGTGGGTTGCCATTTCCTTCTCCAATGCATGAAAGTGAAAAGTGAAAGTGAAGTCGCTCAGTCGTGTCCGACTCTTCGCAACCCCATGGACTGCAGCCTACCAGGCTCCTCCATCCATGGGATTTTTCAGGCAAGAGTACTGGAGTGGACAAAGATGGTAGGTAGATCCAAAGAAGCCTCATAAGACCACAGTAGAGTCCTGAAAACAAGCTGAGTTTATCTTTGGAAATGTAAATAACTCTGCTGTAAACACAAAACTTTGAGAACACACAGGTATACATAGGCACGCATCTGTGGTGTCAGAGTGATACTGTCATCAAATGAAATATAACTTCTAGAAAACTCCATTGTATACTTATAAGTGCAGGTTACAAATTTGCAATGAATTCATGTTTTGCTGTGCAAGAGACCTAGAGCAAGAAAGCAAATAAAATAAGATTTGTTGTTTTAGTAAGCTCAAACATGTACTATTTTGATAAGTGAGATGGTTAAATATTTACCATCATTGCAAACAGATGTAGTGATTAGTATTAAAAAATAACATAAATATGGTATTATTATCTGGCATTCCATTTTTTCTTTCCAATATTTTTTCTGTTCAATTTTCTTTTTGGTTGTGAATTATGGGCAGTTTTCTCTTATTGTGTACAAAGCTGAATGTAGACTCTTCTCTGCAAACTTACTGCTTTTTCTGTTCCCAATACCTTGCCTCTCTATAATCTCAGTGGACTAAAGATTTGCATCACAATACCTACTCTTCTCTCTACTTCTTCCTTATCCTTTCTCCTTTTTCTCTACTTCTTCCTTGATCCTGCCCACTTCTCTCTACTTCTTCCTTGTACTAATACTTTCTACTAATATTAAAACAGTAATATTATTTACTAATATTAATTTTACTAGTAAAAATTACTAGTAATTTTTTTACTAAATATTTTAATAATTTTTGTGAGATGAATCTCAACTGTTCTCAAATATAGTTTTCAATTCCCTCATTTTATCTCCCATCTACCACCTTCTAGTCCATCCTTCAACTACTCCTAGAGCAACATCTCCTCCAGGAACCATTTCTGACACCTGTAACCTCCTGCCAATCTAACTAGTGCTCCACCCTCTTCCACCTGCACACAGCTCTGTCCAGAAGTCACTCTATTTTTCTCTGATTGTTAATGTATTTGATTCTTTCCACCACCCAAATGGAAACTCTTATTTATATCTCCAATTTCAATAAGATACTTGGTACTTGATATATACCTAAATATACTTGATATATACTTGTATAAGTGAAAGAGGTGCTCATGTGTTCTGACCACCTTGTGCCAAAAAAAATCCTTTTTGTGGCTCTGTTACCCACAGAATACCTTCCAGCTCCTGTGAGTGACAAAGCAAGCCCTTGTACCCTGTCCTTGACTGTGTTTCTCTCATGCTGCTGGACTATTTTTCAACCCTCTTTGGACTTTTCTAATTCTTTGCCTTTGCACATGAGTTTTATTCATCCAGACTATATCACCCTGCGTCTCCCCACCCCCATGCCATGACTTTGATCAAGTCCTTTCCACCTGCTAAACTTTCATACATATTACAAACCCACCATAAATGGCATATTTCTGAGAATCCTTATAATTCTTAGGTGAAATACATATCTTCACCAAATGTACTTACTGTATAGTGACCATATTTAATTTATCATTTGTTGTGTCCTCGGAGCCTAGCTCAGGGCCTAGTGTCTATCAGATGCTCTGCAAATGTGGTTTGATTAAATGATGTGTCCTGAGTTAATGGAATAGTACAGGAATAAAAGTTAGGTTTCTGGAGACAGAAAAACAGATTTAGTGTGAATACTGGCTATAAAAGTCATCCTAAGTGTGACCTTAGGCTAGCGACATAACAGCTTTCATCCTTAATTACTTGTCTGGAAAATGGGGTTAATAATTCACACCGAGCAGGTCTGTCAGGATTAAGGTAAAGAATATGAAAATGCCATAGAACTGTCAATAAACAGTTGCCCAGTGAAATACAGCTCTTATTATTAGTAGCAATGGTAGTCTTTCAGAGGGCAAGATCATTCACACTGAGGGTGCATTTCCAAGAACTGTGGTCTTTGTTGTTGTTCAGCCACTCAGTTGTGTCCAGTTCTTTGTGACCCCATGGACTATAGAGTGCCAGACTTCCCTGTTCCTCACCACCTCCCAGAGCTTGCTCAAATTCATGTCCATTGAGTCGGTGATGCCATCTAACCATCTCATCCTCTGTCATCCCTTTCTCCTCCTGCCTTCAGTCTTCCCCAGCATAAGAATCTATTTTAATGAGTCAGCTCTTCACATCACTTGGCCAAAGTATTCGAGCTTCAGCTTCAGCATCAGTCCTTCCAATAATTATGCAGGATTGATTTCCTTTAGGATGGACTGGTTGGATCTCCTTGCAGTCCAAGGGACTCTCAAGAGTCTTCTCCAACACCATGAAGGAGGAATGAGATCCAAATAAAGCTAAACTCTTTTGGGGGGATTTACGTCAACTCCCAGTGTTCATAGCAGCACTATGTACAAAAGCCAAAACATGAGGCAACCCAAGGTTCCATTGGTGAATGAATGACTAAAGATGTGGTACATATATACGATGGAATGTTACTCAGCCATAAAAAATAAAACAACGCCATTTTCAGCAACATGAATGAACCTCAAAATTGTCATATTAAGTAAGTTAGACAGAGAAAGACAACTATCATATATTGCTTGTAAGAGTAACCTAAATAATGATACAGATGAACTCATTTACACAACAGAAAGGGACTCACAGACATAGAAAACAAACGGTTACCAGACAGGAAAGAGGGGGAGGGATAAAATAGGAGTTTGGGATTAGCTACACACACTAGGTAATCAGTAAGGACCTATTGTAGAGCCCAGGTAACCACACTCAATATTTTGTGAAAACCTATAAGGGAAAATAATCTGAAAAAGAATAGCTTCATGTCCCTTCTGATTGGTGTGAGGTGATACCTCATCATCAAAAAGTCTATAAATAATAACTGCTGGAGAACATATGGAGAGAAGGGAACCCTTCTGCGTGGCTGGTGGGAATGTAAATTGATCCAGCCTTTATGGAGAACAGTATGGAGATTCCTTCAAGAAAACTAGAAACAAAACTACCATATGACCCAACAGTCCCACTACTGGCATATATCCCGAGAAAATCATAAGTTAAAAAGATGTGTGTACCCCAATGTTCATTGCAGCACTGTTTATGATAGCAGAAGACCCTGATGCTGGGAAAGATTGAAGGCAGGAGAAGGGGATGGCAGAGGATGAGATGGTTGGATGGCATCACCAACTCAATGGACATGAGTTTGAGCAAGCTCCAGGAGATGGTGAAGGACAGGGAAGCCTGGAGTGTTCCAGTCCTTGGGGTTGCAAAGAGTTGGACAGGACTGAGCAACTGAACAGCAACAAGGTCATGGAAGCAACCTAGATGTTCATTGACAGATGAGTGGATAAAGAAGTTGTGGTACATATTTGCAATAGAATATGACTCAGCCATAAAAAGGAATGAGGTTGAGTCAGTCGCACTGAAGTGGAGGAACCTAGAACCTATTATGCAGGATGAAGCAGTCAGAAAGAGAAAAACAAATATTGTATATTAATGCATATATATGAAATCTAAAAAAGTAGTACTGATGAACCTATTTGCAGGGAAGGAATGGAGATGCAAATGGACTTGTGGGCACAGAGGGTAAAGAGAGGTTGGGATGAACTGAGAAAGGAGGATTGACATATGTACACTATTATGTGTAACATAGCTAGTGAGAAGCTGCTGTATAACATAGGGAGCCCAGCCTGGCACTTTGGGATGACCTAGAGATGTAAGATGGAGGGGGAGGGGAGGGATACTCAAGAAGAAGGAGACATATGTAATTGTGGTTGATTTTGCATTATTTATATGGTGGAAACCAGCACTACATTATTATTTCTCTCCAATTAAAAAATAATTTAAAAAAGAATAACTTTATGTATAATAGAATCATTTTGCTGTATATCTGAAACTAATACAACATTATAAATCAACTCCAATTGAAAAAAATAAAGACAAAAATAAATTATTTTTAGAAAGATAAATGAAACAGGTGTCACTGTAGACAAAGGGAGAACCTGAGCAGTGTTAAACAGGTCAGCCAGGCAGGGTTCTGAGGGAAGAAAGGAAATAAACCAGTAAAAGTTGGGGGTGGAGGCACATAAAGGCAGCAGGCAGAAAGGTCCAGATGGTGGGGGGCCTTGCTTGATAGACTGAGGGGCTGTTAACTTCTTTTCAGAACTGCTCAGCAGCTGCAATCTAAAGAGACCATGGTTCCTGCTGATTTTCTCATGATGGGATCTGTTGCTGTCCATTGAAAAGGCACATGTATCACCCAAGGCCCCACTGATGGGAACACACAGAAGTAGTGCAGCACATTGAAGCTGTGCCAGGCTTCCCATTATTTCCCAGAGAAGCTAACCACAGTGGTCACCCAAGAGAGCAGAGCCCCTGAACGCTGCACACACCCCTCAAGTGCTCTGTTAGCAGAAGACAGTCCCTGCCTGTTTCCTGCGGCCCTTCTGTGTGGCAGGCAGCCAGTGCATGGAGCAGCCACAGTTTCAGGTCATCTTCCAGTCTAATCTGTCAGCTTGTTGCAGAGAGGGACCTGTTAGCTGAGCATCAGCTTCTCTTTGTAAATGTGTGCCATCTCTGCTCATCGTGCTAAACTCCATTGTTCATGCAGAAATAGGGGTTGGTGGGGGGACGCTGTAATCTAAAATAATTACCTTTTATTTGCTTTAATCATTTTTTTAAACAAGCGAGTTTAAGGAGGAAATGTGCATCTTGTCTAGGAGACAGCATCCTGTTAGCTGGCTGAGGAACTGTCTAGAGAACAATACATCTCTATAAGCAGTTTGTCACAACTGGTTAGTTTTTAATACCATGGAGGTTTCATTACCTCTTTTGGAATTGCAGAGTGTTTAGAATAGAGATGTTCATTTCTTCGTAGGAAGTATGCTTCCTGGGAGTAGTATTGTGTGGCCATTTCCCTCTCTAATGCCTCAAATTTGGCTCTATTTTTAGTCGTCCTAGCCCAAAAAGAGGATCTCAATTTACTCTGTGTAGTGCTTTGACAACTAGTTGTATGTGGCTATTGGGTACTTGAAATGTGACAAGAGGGATTTGAGGATTGAATTTTTCATTTTTAAAATTTAAAAGCTGATATTTGATTCAGTTATTGAAAGACTTTCAGCTATTGGAGAAACTTGATTATGTGAATTATTTTTATTAAAATTAAATGTTTTATTTTGTAGATGTACATGCAGGTGTAAGAAATAGGAGAGAGAAATCCCATGTCTCCTTTACCCAGTTTCTCCAATGACAATACCTTGCGAAATTGTAGCACTAGAACATAAACAGGATTTTAACATTAATGTAATTAGAATCAGAGCAATCCTGTCACCAGAGGGGTCCCTCTTGTGCTCTTATGCACTTTCTTAGTCACACCCACATCCCTCCACACCTCTCTCCCTCATTTCTGACCTTGGCAACCACTACTCCATTCTCCATTTCTGTAATTTTGGCATTCAAAGAATGCTGTAGAAATGGAATCATAGACTAAGCATCTTTTTGAGTCACAGTTCTTTCACTAATTCATTTGAGAGTTACCCATATTGTTCCATGTTTCGATAGTTAGTTCCTTTTCATTGTTAGGTAATAGTTCATGGTTTGGTTGCATTACTGTTTGTATAACCACTGACCTGTTGGATAGCAGATGGAGTGTTTTCAGGTTCAGGCTATCATGAATAAAGCTATCTTAAACATTTGCATAAAGATTTTTGTGTGATCATAAATTTTTATTTAACTGGGATAAATGCCCAGGATTGCAAGGTTATGTCATGGCATAGGTGCATGTTAGTTTTAAAAGAAATTGCCAAAATATTTTCAGGGTCACTCTACCATTTTGCATTTCTGCCAGCATTACCTGAGTGAGCCAGTCAGTTTCTCTGCATCTTGGCCAGCATTTAGTGTTTGTCGCTACTTTGTTGTTTTATTAATTCTGTTAGGTATGCTGTGTGAATCTCTTTTTTCAATTGTAGATTTTATGAAATCTCCATAGAGTTCAAATATTTGTTATGAAAATTTAGCATCCAGTGTGCAATGTGCTTTGGAGAAGGCAATGGCAACCCACTCCAGTACTCCTGCCTGTAAAATCCCATGGATGGAGGAGCCTGGTAGAGTGCAGTCCATGGGGTCGCTAAGAGTCGGACATGACTGAGCGACTTCACTTTCACTTTTCATTTTCATGCATTGGAGAAGGAAATGGCAGCCCACTCCAGTGTTCTTGCCTGGAGAATCTCAGGGACAGGTGAGCCTGATGGGCTGCCAGCTATGGGGTCGCACAGAGTCGGACACGACTGAAGCGACTTAGCAGCAGTAGCAGCATGAAATGTGCTTATGTATAAAATCATCCCTGAACTTTGAAAAGTCAGTACTAAAAAATGTAAAATATCTCAACAGTTTTGAGATCAAACCAATCAATCCCCAAAGAAATCAACCTTGAATATTCATTGGAAAGACTGATGCTAAAGCTGAAGGTCCAACATTTTGGTCATCTGATGCGAAGAACTCACTCATTGGAAAAGACCCTGATGCTGGGAAAGATTGAAGGCAAAATGAGAACGGGGTGGCAGAAGATGAGATAGATAGAATCACCAACTCAATGGGCATGAATTTGAGCCAACTCCAGGAGATTGTGAAGGACAAGGAAGCCTGGTGTGCTGCAGCCCATGAGGCCACAGAGTCAGACACGATTTAGCAAATGAACAGCAAAAGGAAAATAGGATGCTTGGCCTAGATAATATATATTTTCAAAATTAATTTAACCTATTTGTTTTTTTTGAGTGTGGTTACTAGAAAGTGTAAAATTGCAAGATGGCTTAGACCAGGGGTTCCAAACCTCCTTAGCAACTGGGCTACACAGCAAGAGGTGAGTGGCGGGTGAGCAAGCAAAGCTTCATCTGTACTTACAGCCACTCCCCATCACCGGCATTACCACCTGAGCTTTGCCTCCTGTCAGACCAGTGGTGGCATAATAAACATGAAATGTGCTTGAATCATCCCCAGACCATCCCTTCTACCCCCGCCCAATCCATGGAAACATTATCTTCCACAAAACCAGTCCCTGGTGCCAACAATGTAGGGGACTGTGAGTTTAGACCATGTTTCTGTTGGACAGTGCTGGTCTAGACTGATCGGATCACATAGCCCACCTGGGCCTCTCAGTGGAGTGTCTTGTTTTATTTATTACAGGAGTCAATGGACATGTTCTACGAAAGGCCAGCCAGTAACCATCTTAGACCTCACGCGCCATAAAGTTACATAAAGCTTTATGCTCTCAGAATCCGTCTGGTGGGAACCACTGCCATATTGGGGGCTTCCATTAAGGGCTGGAACCACAGAGAGAGTGATTCTTACATGGGAACACACTTACATGGAGGAAGTCCACTGCTTGCCAGAGTTTCCCCCACTACCTTCTGTGTCTCCAGTCTTCCACAGGTGCCTTGCAGTGAGTGGCCCTACATCAGGAATGGAATCTGACAAATGTGGTACCCCACAAAGTAAAGCAGAGCCTGGGATGCATGGGGATGACATCTGAGTGCAATGCCTTTTCAGTCCACAGATTAAACGTAGAGGTAGAGGGAAGTAAGGAACTTTTAGCTAGACTGGTGCCTAAAAACAGCCTTTTGTGTCACATATTTTCTCTCTTCATGTGCACTCTTTTTGAGTAGTTTTACAAGTTAATCCCTCAGGGAAGATGGTTAGTCAAGAAAGAATAAGATAAAAGGCCTGAGGACTAGAGTCTTCAGAAAAGTGAAAGTCGCTCAGTCGTGTCCAACTCTTTGCGACTCCATGGACTGTATAGTTCATGGAATTCTCCAGACCAGAATACTGGAGCAGGTAGCCTTTCCCTTCTCTAGGGGCTCTTCCCAACAGAGGGATCAAATCCAGGTTCCCTCATTGCAGGAGGGTTCTTTACCAGCTGAGCCACAGGGAAGCCCAAGAAGACTGGAGTGGGTGGCCTATCCCTTCTCCAGGACTCAGGGATCGAACTGGATTCTTTACCAACTGAGCTATGAGGGAAGAATCTTCAGATGGAGTTATCAATTCTGTCAGTAAATCATCAGGAGCATGGAAGATGTGATGCAGTGAAGGAATATGAGCTGGCAGTTTGTAGCTGGAGGAAGTATTACAATTTTTCCTTCTGGATATGAGCCACCATATAATATGAGATTGGAAAACAGGAAAACAGAATTTCACTCCAAGTCCAGCTAGTGAACAAGAGGTTTTTTTTTTTTTTTTCTCTTCTAGTTTTTTGCCTTTTTCTCTTACTATCTGAAATAATGTAAAAACTTAATTTGGCTTCAGTCTGTTCCTGAGTTCCAAGAGCTGGGTTTAAGGCCATTGATGACTTGTTCATTCTTCTTTGAAATGATATCAATCCATCGAAAATTTCTCTCTTTTCTCCTCATTGTATCCTGTGGTTTAATGTGGAGTAATTTTATCCTGCGGGATAATGTGTGGTTTCAGCACTTTGAGGCTTGTTTCTTCAAAGGCAGAATTGACATATTCTGGGTATGTGTTTAGGGACCTCACTTACAGTGTTGGCATGCTTTTGTTCAGAGCTGCCTGCCACAGGTAAGGAAGTGGGGCTTAATATTAGTGGGGGTACTTAGTTGAGGATCTAACCTTATGTTCTCTAATCAGCATCATTCATTATACATGTGATATTTAGATCTCTGTACAGTTGCTCCCTGGATTTGTTTATTAGTTGATTTCAAATTTTGGAGGAGTAGAGGAATATGTGCAGAGTACATCATGAGAAATGCTGGGCTGGAAGAAGCACAAGCTGGAATCAAGATTGCCGGGAGAAATATCAATAACCTCAGATATGCAGATGACAGCACCCATATGGCAGAAAGTGAAGAGGAGCTAAAAAGCCTCTTGATGAAAGTGAAAGAGGAGAGTGAAAAAGTTGGCTTAAAGCCCAACATTCAGAAAATGAAGATCATGGCATCTGGTCCCATCACTTTATGGGAAATAGATGGGGAAACAGTGGAAACAATGTCAGACTTTATTTTTGGGGGCTTCAAAATCACTGAAGATGGTGATTGCAGCCATGAAATTAAAAGAAGCTTACTCCTTGGAAAAAAAGTTATGACCAACCTAGATAGCATATTCAAAGGCAGAGACATTACTTTGCCAACAAAGGTCCGTCTAGTCAAGGCTATGGTTTTTCCTGTGGTCATGTATGGATGTGAGAGTTGGACTGTGAAGAAAGCTGAGTGCTGAAGAATTGATGCTTTTGAACTATGGTGTTGGAGAAGACTCTTGAGAGTCCCTTGGACTGCAAGGAGATCCACCCAGTCCATTCTGAAGGAGATCAGCCCTGGGGTTTCTTTAGAAGGAATAATGCTGAAGCTGAAACTCCAATACTTTGGCCACCTCATGCGAAGAGTTGACTCATTGGAAAAGACTCTGATGCTGGGAGGGATTGTGGGCAGGAGGAGAAGGGGACGACAGAGGATGAGATGGCTGGATGGCATCACTGACTCGATGGACGTGAGTCCCTGTGAACTCTGGGAGTTGGTGATGGACAGGGAGGCCTGGTGTGCTGTGATTCATGGGGTCGCAAAGAGTTGGACACGACTGAGCGACTGAACTGAACTGAACTGAGAGGGATAAGATAAATTTATCTAAATCTCCAATGTTAAGTGGCCCTCTATTAATCTAATAGAGGTGATCTGAGAGCAAAAGACATATATTAGCATGCCTATATTCCAAGTTGACATTTAATGCATTACCTGTGTCAGGAACTCTGATAAAAATACACACACACATGATTCCTAGTTCTGTCACATCTAGTCAACTGAATAGTCCCCCACTTTTTGAAATCTCAGTAAATAGCAACACTATCCACTCAGCTTTTCAGGTCAAACATGTAAATATCATTGTTTTCTCATTGAAAACATGAGAAATGAGGATATCCACAATATCCAATCTATGATTTTCTCCACCCACAATACCCATATACAAGCTATTTCCTCTCTAGCTTCAAGGTACAGCCAAACCTGACCACAGCTCGCCATCAACACCACTGGCCTTTGGACATCACCCTCCCCCAAGGCCTTGTCCTACAGTAGCCTTTTGTCTGATCCTATCTTTCCATCTTGCCTTCGTAGAGCCACTCTTCACGCAGCCAGAAGGATAAACTACATGACTTTTGTCATGCTTTTGCTTAAAACCTTCCAAAATTTTCCTGTTAGACTTACAATCTATCCAATTGTCTCACCAAGTAAGACCCAGATACCAGCTAACTCTCTCTCTCTCATTTCCCTGTGCTCTTCCACATGGGCCTTTTTGTTTTTCCTCAGAAAATATAAAATTGGTTTACACCTTAAATGTTTCACATGCTATAGTTTTTGCTCCAGACAGTTGTCCCACAGATTTTGCCAGACTACTCCTTGTTCAGCTAAAATTAACGTCTTTAGAGAGACCTTATCTGCTCTTTGTATTTCAACAAGTCACCCCAACTAATTGGGTTAAAGTTCTTTTTGCTTTTTATGGATACTTTATTTTATTTTTTTTATACTGTTAAATATGGTACATTTTTATTTATTTATTTTTTAATTTTTATTTTTACTTTATTTTGCTTTACAATACTGTATTGGTTTTGCCATACATTGACATGAAACTGCCACGGGTATACATGAGTTCCCAATCCTGAACAACCCTCCCACCTCCCACCCCATATCATCTCTCTGGATCATCCCTGGGCACCAGCCCCAAGCATCCTGTATCCTGTTTTAAACATAGACTGGTGATTGATTTCTTACATGATAGTATACATGTTTCAATGCCATTCTCCCAAATCATTCCACCCTTTCCCTCTCCCACAGAGTCCAAAAGGCTGTTCTATACATCTGTGTCTCTTTTGCTGTCTCGCATACAGGGTTATCATTACCATCTTTCTAAATTCCATATATATGTGTTAGTATACTGTATTGGTGTTTTTCTTTCTGGCTTACTTCACTCTGTATAATCAGCTCCAGTATCATCCACCTCATTAGAACTGAATCAAATGTATTCTTTTTAATGGCTGAGTAATACTCCATTGTATATATGTACTACAGCTTTCTTATCCATTCATCTGCTGATGGACATCTAGGTTGTTTCCACATCCTGGCTATTATAAACAGTGCTGTGATGAACATTAGGGTACACGTGTCTCTTTCAATTCTGGTTTCCTCGGTGTGTATGCCCAGCAGTGGGATTGCTGGGTCATAAGGCAGTTCTATTTCCAGTTTTTTAAGGAATCTCCACACTGTTCTCCATAGTGGCTGTACTAGTTTGCATTCCTACCAACAGTGTAAGAGGGTTCCCTTTTCTCCACACCCTCTCCAGCATTTATTGCTTGTAGACTTTTGGATCACTGCCATTCTGACTGGTGTGAGATGGGACATCATTGCGGTTTTGATTTGCATTTCTCTGATAATGAGTGATGTTGAGCATTTTTTCATGAGTTTTTTAGCCATCTGTATGTCTTCTTTGGAGAAATGTCTGTTTAGTTCTTTGGCCCATTTTTTGATTGGGTGATTTATTTTTTCTGGAATTGAGCTGCATAAGTTGCTTGTATATTTTTGAGATTAGTTGTTTGTCAGTTGCTTCATTTGCTATTATTTTCTCCCATTCAGAAGGCTGTCTTTTCACCTTGCTTATAGTTTCCTTTGTTGTTCAGAAGCTTTTCATTTTAATTAGATCCCATTTGTTTATTTTTGCTTTTATTTCCAATATTCTGGGAGGTGGATCATAAGGATCCTGCTGTGATTTATGTCGGAGAGTGTTTTGCCTATGTTCTCCTCTAGGAGTTTTATAGTTTCTGGTCTTACATTTAGATCTTTAATCCATTTTGAGTTTATTTTTGTGAATGGTGTTAGGAAATGTTCTAGTTTCGTTCTTTTACAAGTGGTTGACCAGTTTTCCCAGCACCACTTGTTAAAGAGATTGTCTTTAATCCATTGTATATTCTTGTCTCCTTTGTCAAAGATAAGATGTCCATAGGTGTGTGAATTTATCTTTGGGCTTTCTATTTTGTTCCATTGATCTATATGTCTGTCTTTGTGCCAGTACCATACTGTCTTGATGACTGTGGCTTTGTAGTAGAGCCTGAAGCCAGGCAGGTTGATTCCTCCAGTTCCATTTTTCTTTCTCAAGATTGTTTTGTCTATTCGAGGTTTTTTGTATTTCCATACAAATTGTGAAATTATTTGTTCTAGCTCTGAAAAATACTGCTGGTAATTTGATAGGGATTGCATTGAATCTGTAGATTTCTTTGGGTAGTATACTCATTTTCACTATATTGATTCTTCCGATCCATGAACATGGTATATTCCTCCATCTATTAGTGTCCTCTTTGATTTCTTTCATCAATGTTTTATAGTTTTATATATATAGGTCTTTAGTTTCTTTAGGTAGATATATTCCCAAGTATTTTATTATTTTCATTGCAATGGTGAATGGAATTGTTTCCTTAATTTCTTCTTCTACTTTCTCATTATTAGTGTATAGGAATGCAAGGGATTTCTGTGTGTTGATTTTATATCCTGCAACTTTACTATATTCATTGATTAGCTCTGGTATTTTTCTGGTGGAGTCTTTAGGGTTTTCTATGTAGAGGATCATGTCATCTGCAAACACTGAGAGTTTTACTTCTTTTCCAATTTGGATTCCATTTATTTCTTTTTCTTCTCTGATTGCTATGGCCAAAACTTCCAGAACTATGTTGAATAGTAGCGGTGAAAGTGGGCATTCTTGTCTTGTTCCTGACTTCAGGGGAAATGCTTTCAGTTTTTCACCATTGAGGATAATGTTTGCTGTGGGTTTGTCATATGTAGCTTTTATTATGTTGAGGTATCTTCCTTCTATTCCTGCTTTCTGGAGGGTTTTTATCATAAATGGATGTTGGATTTTGTCAAAGGCCTTCTCTGCATCTATTGAGATAATCATATGGCTTTTATTTTTCAATTTGTGAATGTAGTGTATTACATTGATTTATATGTGCATATTGAAGAATCCTTGCATCCCTGGGATAAAGCCCACTTGGTCATGGTGTATGATCTTTTTAATGTGTTGTTGGATTCTGATTGCTAGAATTTTGTTAAGGATTTTTGCATCTATGTTCATCAGTGATATTGGCTTGTAGTTTTTTGTTTGTTTGTTTGTTTGTTTGTTTTTGGTGGCGTCTTTGTCAGGTTTTGTTATTAGTGTAATAGTGGCCTCATAGAATGAGTTTGGAAGTTTACCTTCCTCTGCAATTTTCTGGAAGAGTTTGAGTAGGATAGGGGTTAGGTCTTCTCTAAATTTTTGGTAGAATTCAGCTGTGAAGTCATCTGGACCTGGGCTTTTGTTTGCTGGAAGATTTCTGATTACAGTTTCAATTTACGTGCTTGTGATGGGTCTGTTAAGATTTCCTATTTCTTCCTGGTTCAATTTTGGAAAGTTGTAATTTTACAAGAATTTGTCCATTTCTTCCCCGTTGTCCATTTTATTGGCATACAATTGCTGATAGTAGTCTCTTATGATCCTTTGTATTTCTGTGTTATCTGTTGTGATCTCTCCATTTTCATTTCTAATTTTATTGATTTGATTTTTCTCCCTTTGTTTCTTGATGAGTCTGGCTAATGGTTTGTCAATTTTATTTATCCTTTCAAAGAACCAGCTTTTGGCTTTGTTGATTTTTGCTATGGTCTCTTTTGTTTCTTTTGCATTTATTTCTGCCCTAATTGTTAAGATTTCTTTCCTTCTACTAAGTCTGGGGTTCTCCATTTCTTTCTTTTCTAGTTGCTTTAGTTGTAGAGTTAGGTTATTTATTTGACTTTTTTCTTGTTTCTTGAGGTATGCCTGTATTGCTATGAACTTTCCTCTTAGCACTGCTTTTATAGTGTCCCACAGGTTTTGGGTTGTTGTGTTTTCATTTTCATTAGTTTCTATGCATATTTTGATTTCTTTTTTGATTTCTTCTGTGATTTGTTGGTTATTCAGAAGCGAGTTGTTCAACCTCCATATGTTGGAATTTTTAATAGTTTTTCTCCTGTAATTGAGATCTAATCTTAATGCATTATGGTCAGAAAAGATGCTTGAAATGATTTCAATTTTTTTGAATCAATCAAGGTTAGATTTATGGCCCAGGATGTGATCTATCCTGGAGAAGGTTCCATGAGCACTTGAGAAAAAGGTGGAATTCATTGTTTTGGGGTGAAATGTCTTATAGATATTAATTAGATCTAACTGGTCTATTGTATCATTTAAAGTTTGCATTTCTTTGTTAATTTTCTGTTTAGTTGATCTGTCCATAGGTGTGAGTAGGGTATTAAAGTCTCCCACTATTATTGTGTTATTGTTAATTTCCCCTTTCACACTTGTTAGAATTTGTCTTACATATTGCAGTGCTCCTATGTTGGATGCATATATATTTATAATTGTTATATCTTCTTCTTGGATTGATCCTTTGATCATTATGTAGTGGCCTTCTTTGTCTCTTTTCACAGCCTTTGTTTTCAAGTCTATTTTATCGGATATGAGTATTGCCACTCCTGCTTTTTTTTGTTCTCTATTTGTGTGGAATATCTTTCTCCAGCCCTTCACTTTCAGTCTGTATGTGTCCATTGTTTTGAGGTGGGTCTCTTGTAGGCAGCATATATAGGGGTCTTGTTTTTGTATCCATTCAGCCAGTCTTTGCCTTTTGGTTGGGGCATTCAACCCATTTACGTTTAAGGTAATTATTGATAAGTATGATCCTGTTGCCATTTACTTTATTGTTTTGGGTTCGGGTTTATACACCCTTTTTGTGTTTCCTGTCTAGAGAATATCCTTTAGCATTTGTTGGAGAGCTGGTTTGGTGGTGCTGAACTCTCTCAGCTTTTGCTTGTCTGTAAAGCTTTTGATTTCTCCTTCATATTTGAATGAGATCCTTGCTGGGTACAGTAATCTGGGCTGTAGGTTATTTTCTTTCATCATTTTAAGTATGTCTTGCCATTCCCTCCTGGCCTGAAGCGTTTCTATTGAAAGATCTGCAGTTATCCTTATGGGAATCCCCGTGTGTGTTATTTGTTGTTTTTCCCTTGCTGCTTTTAATATTTGTTCTTTGTGTTTGATCTTTGTTAATTAGATTAATATGTGTCTTGGGGTGTTTCACCTTGGGTTTATCCTATTTGGAACTCTCTGTGTTTCTTGGACTTGGGTGTTTATTTCCTTCCCCATTTTGGGGACTTTTTCAACTATTATCTCCTCAAGTATTTTCTCATGGTCTTTCTTTCTGTCTTCTTCTTCTGGGACTCCTATAATTCGAATGTTGGAGAGTTTCATATTGTCCTAGAGGTCTCTGAGATTGTCCTCATTTCTTTTAATTCGTTTTTCTTTTTTCCTCTCTGATTCATTTATTTCTACCATTCTATCTTCTATTTCACTAATCCTATATTCTGCCTCCGTTATACTACTATTTGTTGCCTCCAGAGTGTTTCTGATCTCGTTATTGCATTATTCATTATATATTGACTCTTTTTTATTTCTTCTAGGTCCTTGTTAAACCTTTTTTGCATCTTCTCAGTCCTTGTCTCCAGGCTATTTATCTGTGATTCCATTTTGATTTCAAGATTTTGGATCATTTTCACTATCATTATTTGGAATTCTTTATTGGATAGATTCCCTATATCTTCCTCTTTTGTTTGGTTTGGTGGGCATTTCTCCTGTTCCTTTATCTGCTGGGTATTCCTCTGTCTCTTCATCTTGGTATATTGCTGCGTTTGGGGTGGGCTTTCTGTATTCTGGGAATTTGTGGAGTTCTCTTTATTATGGAGCTTCCTCGCTGTGGGTGGGGTAGTATCAGTGGCTTGTCAAGGTTGCTTGGTTAGGGAAGCTTGTGTCAGAGTTCTGGTGGGTGGAGCTGGATTTCTTCTCTCTGGAGTGCAATGAAGTGTCCAGTAATGAGTTATGAGTTGTTAATGGTTTTGGAGTAACTTTGAGCTGCCTGTATATTGAAGCTCAGGGGTGTGTTCCTGTGTTGCTGTAGAATTTGCGTGGTATGTCTTGCTCTGGAACTTGTTGGCCCTTGGGTGGTGCTTGGTTTCAGTGTAGGTATGGAGGCATTTGATGAGCTCCTATCAATTAACATTCCCTGGATTCAGGAGTTCTCTGATGTTCTCAGGATTTGGACTTAAGACTCCTGTTTCTTGTTTTCAGTTTTATTTTTACAGTAGGCCCAAGATTTGTCCATCTATACAGCACTGATGATAAAACATGTAGGTTAGATGAAAAGTTTCTCCACATTGAGGGGCACCAGAGAGGTTCATTGAGTTACATGGAGAAGAGAAGAGGGAGGGGGTAGTTAGAGGTGACTGGAATGAGATGAGGTGGGATCAAAAGAGGAGAGAGCAAGCTAGCCAGTAATCACTTCCTTATGTGCGTTCCACAGTTTGCACCGCTCAGAGATGTTCATGGAGTTATGCAGGGAAGGGGAGAGGGAGGAAGTAGACAGGGGTGGAGCATAAAAGAGGGAAATGAAAAGGAGAGAGACAGATCCAGCCAGTAACCAGTTCCCTAAGTGTTCTCTGTCATCTGAAACACACAGAGATTCACAGAGTTGGGTAGAGAAGAGAAGGGGGAGGGAGGAGACAGAGACAACCTGGTGGAGAAAAAGGAGAGTTCAAAGGAGGAGAGAGTGGTCAAGCCAGTAATCTTGCTCTCAGGTAAAATTGGGTACTGAAGATTGGGTTTTTAAATGTACAAAATTAACAACAAATACCAAAAAGCAAAGATTAAAACTCTAGAGTAGAGGTTGGATTTTCAAAAATACAATACTAAAGAAAAGAAGAAGAAGAAGAAAAAACAAAGTCACAAGAATTATTAAAAAAATAACAACAACCACACAAAAATATATATGGCGTTTGCTTTAAAAATAGGGTTTTTTTTTTGAAAAGTAATAGTAGATTATAAAAATAAAAATTAAAGGAGAACCAGAAGACGTAAAAATTTAAAAAAGTTTTAAAAAAGGAAGAAAAAGAAAAGAAGGAAAAACAATCAAACAACAGCATCAACAACAACAAAAAAAGAGAATGATCGTAAAAATAGTAAAGATATTTCTGGGACTTTCTCTGGTGTTGTGGGCAGTGTGGGGTCACTTCCAAGGTGGTTCCCTCTGTTTAGCTTCTTCTGTTTGCTGGTCTCTTCAGTGTCTGATTTCCTCCCTGACACAAGGAGGGTGGGTGGTGGTGGACCTTTTTTTTTTTTTTTTCTTTAGGCTCACTTGTTCAGTTGTGCTGTGGGGAGGGAGGGATGCTGCAAATAAATAACACTGGCGTGTGCTCGCAGTGTCTCAGCCATGCTGGGCTTGCCCCTGCTCACGGCGCACAACGCTCAGGCTCTACGTTCCTCTGCCAGGAACCGTCTGAGGCCTGCCCTAGGCTGCATGCACCTCCCCGGTCTAAGCCGCTCAGGCTCGGCTCTCAGGCAGCTCTCAGAGGCGCAGATTTGGTTGGGCCTGTGTTTTGTGCCCTTCCCAGGTCAAGTAGCTCAGGTGTTTGGCGAGCGTGGTCGCTGCGACTTATCGCCTTTCCTGTCCCTGCTGGTCAGTTTTCTGGGTGTACCGCTGGCGCCCCTTCTCAGGAGGATGGTAGCTGTCCAGAACCCCAAGAAGACTTAGCAAAGAAGCCTGCTTGCATTTTGGTAGGTAATGCCTCTCTTGGGCTGCGATTGCCCCCTTCCAGCCCTTACGGCTCTGGCTGCCTGTCACCGGAGGGAGATGGTCTGCAGCTGGCTATTTCTGTTCCATCCTTTGTTCTGTGTGCAGTCCTGGTGTTCTCTTATGTTAGAGCTTTTCGCGTGGTAGCTACCCCACCGTCTGGTTTGCTAGCCCAAGTTAGTTCGCTCTGGTTTCGCTCGGGGCATTCTGGCCCAATTCTTAAAAAGCACTGCAGCCCACGCCTCCCTGCTCAGCCCCCACTTACTAGTGGCGGGTGCAGGCATCTGCGCTGCTTCTTCACTGGGGGAGTTACCGTTGGGCTCATAATGTGTTAGTTTTAATTATTTATTTATTTTTCTTCCCTGTTATGTTGCCCTCTGTGCTTCCAAGGCTCGCCACAGACTCGGCAGCAAGAGTGTTTCCTGGTGTTTGGATACTACTCTCTTTTTAAGACTCCCTTTCCAGGACGGGACTCCCTTCCTGGGCCGGAGCTCCCTCCCTACCTCCTTTGTCTCTTTTTTCATCTTTTTTATTTTTTCCTACCTGTTTTTTAAGACAATAATCTGCTTTGCTGGGTGCCTGATGTCCTCTGCCAGCATTCAGAAGTTGTTTTGTGGAATTTACTCAGCATTGAAATGTTCTTTTGATGAATTTGTGAGGGAGGAAGTGGTCTCCCCATCCTATTCCTCTGCCACCTTAGCACCGCCCCTGAATTATAGTTCTATCCGTCACCCTGTTTGGTTTTGTTTTTTCCTAAGAACGTCACTATTTGGAATTTTATGTGTGGATGTGGATTATTTAGAAAAGGCTAGATGGTAGAAACAGAGAGATTCACAAATAGTATCCTAGTTTTAACAGCACAGAAGCTAATTTGTTGCTCATGTAATAGTTCAAGTTAGGTGTTCTTATTTGGGAGACCATGCCCCTCTGTGTGAGGCTTCAGAGTCCCAAGTGCCTCTCATCTTGTGACTCTGCTTTTCTCTTGAGTCTGTAATCAGCAGCAGAAGAAAATGAGTGTGTGGGAAGCATGTGTGCAAGTGTGTATGCTCAGCCACTCAGTCATGTCCGACTCTTTGCAACCCCACAGACTGTAGCCCACAGGCTCCTCTGTCCATAGGATTTCCCAGGCAAGAATACTAAAGTGGTCTGGCCTTTCTTATTCTAAGGGTTCTTCCTGACCCAGGGATCTAATCAGTGTCTCCTGCATTGCAGGCAGATTCTTTACCCCTGAGCCACGTGGGAAGCCCGTATGGGAAGCATGCCTTTTCTTTTCTTCTCACGAAGAGCATAACTCATGCTCAGCCAGATATTCCAAAGCCCCTTTTCAGATACTGCATCCATCTCAAAATCCGGAATCTCTAAGCCATGCTCAGTTCTTCCCCATCCGATCCTGATATGGTTTGTCATGTTCTGACGACTTAATTGAAAGATGAGCTATCATTCTCCTACTGCTAAATAAGATAGTAGAACAGGGACAACATATGTACACCCCAAGTCCCAGTCAGAAAGGGAAGATTGAGATTCACATAGTGCAGAACAGTGATAGAATCTTTGGGATAGGGATCATAGACTCTGCTTTTGCAGTGAAGGATGTTTCTTCGTTGGAACCTAGATTGCATTGGGAGGGCCTCCCTTGTCCATTGTTCTCTGTGTTCTTTGCTTCTTTGAAACTTTCCCTTGCTTGGTTTCCTCCATGGACATATCTATAGTGAACTTTGCGAGTTGGACTTCCTTGGATTCTGTGCAATTTTTGCAACTTGTTTTCTGCTCATAGCAGATATTTGGGAGAATATGGGCTGCTTTAAGTATTTAAGAGTCCAAGGCTTTTAAAAAGACAGACCCATGGTATCTTTGGCAATGAAGTTCATCAAAACTTATTAGCATTTTCTTCTGTTTGCTTCCGATCAGAATTGTGTGTCTGTTTCTCTACCCATGGGTTTTTTTGTTTTTTCCTATGTATCCCTTTGGAAGCTACTTTGGTTCTTTGCTTCCGCAAACCTATGCCTCTCACCCGCAGCCTGACAGCAGCCTCCTGAAACTATATATTGGGAAACAACACTCATAATCATACTTTTGTTTCTAGCTGAGACTATTTGTTTAAATTAGAATTTTTAATAAACGTTTGTTCTCATTTTTTATTCTCATCTCCTCATGTTTGTGGTCATCGATCATTTGCCTCTCCACCCCAGCAAGTCCCCTAGTTTCTGTTTGCTAAGCAGTCACCTTTTCCCCCAGTTTATTAGTTTTTATAATACATTGGAAAAATCAGTAGCTATAACCCAATACTAAGTAAAACTCAGAAGTTATGCTTTTTGGAACTATAAGCTAAGTAGATGCTAGGTCAGCCTTCCCAGTTGTAGGCAACAGTGTTCCCAAGTATGTAACTTTATATTATAGAGCTTCATATTCCTAGTCTGTGATATCTGTTCCATGACACTCAATGCTTGGCCATTAAATTAATGCCACATATTTGGGTTCTTTTCATGGTAGCAACCAACATTCTATATGGTTTAGAATGCTGTTAACAGCTTTAACAAATAGTGTGTGTGTGCTCAGTTGCTCAGTTGTGTCTGATTCCTTGCAACCCCATAGACTGTAGCCCATCAGGCTCCTCTGTCCATGGAATTTTCCAGGCAAGAATACTGGGATGGGTTGCCACTTCCTCCTCTAGGGGATCTTCCTGACCCAGGGATCTAACCTGTGTCTCCTGCATTCGCAGGCTGATCCTTTGCCACCGAACCACTTAACCTCATGTTATAATGGCTGAGCCCATAGATGGCTATTTGGACTTCCCTGGTGGCTCAGATGGCAAAGATTCCACCTAAAGTGCAGGAGACCCAGATTTGATCCCTGTGTCAGGAAGATCTTCTGGAGAAGGGAATGGCAACCCACTCTAGTATTCTTGCCTAGAGAATTCCATGGACAGAGGACCCTGGTGGGCTACATCCATGGGGTTGCAAAGAGTCAGACATGACTGAGTGACTTTCACACACACACACACACACACACACACACACACACACACACACACACAGAGCTGTTAATCACTCACAGAGTGGTCCAGGATATGTCTTCCTGATTGGCAGGCATCTTTCCTCCGAGTAGTGATTTAGAAACTCAGGCACATTTCCTGCAGAGGCTCCTCTATTTCTCAGAACTTTATTGTTATTACTGTCTTCATTCATATCACAGAAGGAAAATGATAGGTGGGGATTGCACCCCACTCCAGATTTCTTGAAGCCTTTGTTGAAAAGGAACACAAATCTCTTTAACTCACATTCAGTTGGTAAGAAGTAGTCACATGGTCATATCTGTATGCAACTTATAAATTTCATCCTGGCTGAACAGCTGCTTCCCAGTGGCAAATATATTGTATGAAAGAGGAAATAAATATTTTGGTGGATTTTCAGCCATCTTTGCCATATGCCTGCCTGTGCTTAGGTTTCTGTCTATCTTGATTAAAATGTAAGCTCTAGAAGCCCAGGGACTTTCTGTTTGCTCTGTGTCCTGGGACTATACCAATAAACAATGTCTTGATTAGAATAGGTACTCAGTAAATATTTGTAGAGGGAATGACTGTGATTAATAAATTAGACTCTGGGATATATAATCCTGACTCTGGAATTCATTGTAAACTTAAGATTGTTGCTTCAATTTCCCCATCATCAAAGACTAAAATCTTACTATCATTTACCTCATAAAGTGAGGGTCAAATTAGATAAGGTATATACATCACTTAGCATCATTCCCAGCACATGGTAAGCATCTAGTATGTGTTAGGTAATATTATTATTATTCCTGTTATATACACACACACACACACACACACACACACATATATCCCAAGTACCATATCTTGAAAATTTGAGGATAATTTAATAGAATTTCATTAGAATTAAGTATTAAATAGAATTAAAACAGGTTCAAAATAATTCACTGTTTTGGACTAAAAAACTTAGAGGATTTCATTCTGAAAGTGAAAGTGGTAGTCATTGACTTGTTTCCAGCTCCTTGTGACCTCATGGACTACAGCCCACCAGGCTCCTCTGTACATGGAATTCTCCAGGCAAGAATACACTCTAATATGAAGCAAATTAAGAGCTTCAAACAGGAGTACATATTAACATTATAGTACTTAGATTGTCATGCTTATAAAATTCTGTAACAAATAGCAGCAGTGGATATATAATCTTATAGTACTTAGTCATGCTGGGAGAATTATGTAACAAATAGCAGTGACCCCTATTACCCTTTAACTTGGTATGGAGGAAATGACTTATAGATAAAGTTTCATGGGAAATTTAAAGTACTGGCAAGTTATCCCCAAAATCAGCTACCTTAATAATAGATATCATTTAAAGGGGGGAATGATCATTATTGTTCCAGAATACTGATATTTCTTTGCCACACTTAATGCAACACATATAGGAAATGAGAAAACATTCAAACTTTCAACTTTTAGTAAATGTTTAACACTTACCATGTACATATAATCACTGTGTTAGACATTGGGCTTACAGTGATGAACTGGAGACATCTGTAAACCTAGTCTAGAATGTCAAGAAAAAAGTATTGAGAAAATGGCATTCTAGGTTGTAAATGCTGTGATTGGAAAGAATACAGCATAGGGTATCTACGGCAGATATGGGTTCCTAGGTGGTTTCTCAAAAGAAATTGAATCTAAGCTCAGACCTGAAAAATAAGGCTAGTTAGGTGAATAAAGCTTTGGCTCCCTAATGACCTATAATTGGCTTTTTATTTTGCAGTTAGTTATGTTAAAATATAGAAAAAACATACAGATACATGTATATATTTTACATATCCCATCAACTAAAGAAACCACTGTTAACATTCCAGTTTATTTCATCCATATATTTCTGGGTAAGTTATATATAATGGAAATAGTATAATATAAAATATTTTGTGTTTTGTCACTAAGAATAATATTAGAAGCATTTTGCATTTTCTTTAGGACCATTGTTTTAATGGCTAAAAGATATCCCATCTTGTGAACAAATCCAATTCTTACCTCATTAGTGTATGTTTAGGTTGTTTCCATATTTTCCATTTTAAAAATCACTGAAGTTAATATTCTATTTTAAAGACATTCAAAGGTATGCAGTAATACTTGGTCATAGTATCGTAAAATCTGGATCTCTTGGGGATAGCTCTAAAGGTAAAAATAAGGAAGAATTAATATTCTTTGGCTACCATGACGGTGTAAGTAGAATCTTCTGATATCTCTATTAAAAGTATCTTATAGTCAGTATCCCACTCTTTCCCTCTGTGTTACCTGAACTGAGAGGTTTTTCAGAATGTTACTTAGTATCAAAATAGTTTATTGTGGGATTTCTTGGAGCCATTAGTGTGCAAAGCTGCCTTGCTAATCTCCAAAACAGGAAGTCTATCACTCCATGGGATGATTCCCAAAGATATTTGATCATAGTATCCTATTTATATAGAGCTCCTGATAGAGCTAGTGTTCTATGGAGAACAGATCTATAAAGACTGATTTATTATAACTAGTAGGCAGCCTGCTGCTGGCTGAAAGATTATATTAGCTAAGGTGGGAAGAGATGTGCCTTAATTCAACTCATATTTAGCAAATATTTGTGTACTGTTTAATACTAAGCTACACCCCTTGGGGTATATGTTGGCATATGAGAAGCAGATCCTGTCCTTAAGGGCTGAGTGTATCAAGATAGCTATGTATGAGTGCATGTAATGTGGGAGGGCATGAATGCATATAGAGAAGGCTTAACGTTATAAACACAAATACACAAATGTCTATATTATATACACTCAGTCATGTCTGACTCTTTGTGACCCCATGAACTATAGTCTGCCGGGCTCCTCTGTCTGTGAAGTTCTCATCCAGTCAAGAATACTGGAGTGGGTCACCATTCCCTTCTCCAGGGGATGGTCCCAATGCAGGGATCGAACTCAGGTCTCCTGCATTGTAGGCAGATTCTTTACCATCTGAGCCACCGTGGAAGCCCATATTGTATATAGACCACAATAAATACTCCAGGAGAGAGACATATAGGATACTTAGAGAAAGGAAATTTCATAGCTTGCCACAGAGCTTAGGAAAATATATTTTAATATACATGTGGGTGTTGGGGGTATTTCCTTTGGAACTCTTCATTGTTAGTGATATGAAGTATTAGTTTAAGTTTAACCAGAGTATTTATAGATACCAGTCAAGAGAGCCTGCTGGTTAAGAATTTGGGCTGTGAATCAGAAAGTTGTGCATGTAAATTTGATCTCCGCAATTCAGCAGCCAGGTGAACTTGAACAGGTATTTTAACCTTGCTAGGTCCCAGCTTCCCATATGGGGATAATTGGTGTATTGTGAAGATTTAGTGAAAATATATGTTAAGTACTTGACACAAAGTACATTTTCCATAAACACTAGATTGTAGTTCTTGTCATTATTATTATATTAATTTTTAATACTCATGCCCCTACTACTGGCCTACCATAAAAAACTAGAGTGAAATGTTAAAGCAGCAAACAAATCTTAACATACCATTGCCAGTTTCTCTGTGGCCAGTGGTCTCTTAAGTAGTCTCTTATTTTTATTGATGCCCTTGTATTTTGTCCCCTCAGAAACAGTGTGACAGGGATGACGGTACAGTGTGATCTTCATGAGAACAGTGGCTCCACGAGGACACATATACTCAGGGACTATTACAGCATTTAGCTAACAATTGGACCTCATTAAATGTATGCACAAAGGAGAATAATAAAATGTATTTGGAAAATAAATCTGCTTTAAAATTACCCATGTCACCGCATCACATTGTCTTGCCAACACATTGCATCATTACCCAACCGTTGCATGCTTTTTGATAAGCTGGGACAGGGTCCCCTGAAACCTTCTTCATACAATATTTTCTGAGCACTCTGATCAGTTGAGGCATGAGGTTTAAAAAGTATCCTTTGTTTTGTGATGATATTTGACTGTGGGTCTTTTGTTTGTTACTTAGATCCCTGACTCAGACTTGTTGATCTTTCTAAAGAGATCACATTTACTCAAGGACAGCAGCCTTGTCTTCATTATCTCCATATATATTCATATCTAACACTGTACCAGGCACGTGATAGGTGCTCAACAAGTATTTTTTGAGTATGTAAATGTTGCCAAATTCAAATTCATTCTGCTTCCTATGCTCTAGGCCAGTAAATTAGGAGATAAGTTGTTGGGGCAAAGAATAATGACGTTGTTTGGAAAGTCAGCAGACTGAGAAGATGGTGGACTAGTGTCCCAAAGAACAGTCTTATCCCAGTCAAAATTCAGGCTTTTATATGAAAAATGATAGAGAGGGTGATTGTTTGCTGCTGTTCTTGCAGCTGTGCATGTAGGTCAAGTCATGATGTTCCTGTAAACCTCCAGCAAGACAAATGTTATTCTCTGTTCTGCAGTGTTTTATCTCTCTATGGATTCTTAAAGATCAGAGCCCTGATAATAGGCTATCCTCTATATATCAGGCTATACACTACATTCTTTTTCAAGGTGTGTAGAGTGAGCATGACTAAGCACAGGCCACAGAGCCCAAAGGTTAAAGAGAAAGAAACAGATCCAACATGGGGTCAGATTTGCTCTTCCCTATTACATAAAGGATTGAGTAATTCCCAGCTGATAACTTAACTCATTATATTCTCTGCCAATTCCAGGTCTTCCCCCAAAGGAAAAATGCCTCTCCTGCAGATGGTCACCAGTGCCCCACTTCTCTTAGAATAGCCTCATGACTTCCTTAGACTGTATTAGAATACTTAGTCAACTTAGCTTTCCACAACTTGGCACAAAAATTCCTCCAGGAAGGCCCTAGTTGGCCTGGAGTCCAGATAATAAAGTGTTCCTCTATCATGCAATGTGTTTCCAAAAAATTGTTTGAAAAGTAGGTTATTCAAAAATTAGATTATAGTTTAAATGCCTATTAGAGCCATCTAATAGATCTTTTACAAAGCATGGTAATATCCTGTAATATGTCTAGTACTCTCTAATTTGTCATTTTTATAATTGTGATTTTCATGTCTAGCAAAATTAAGATTATATGGCACCCTTATGAATAAACTGTGCTGGATAATTGGAGTTTTCAGAGGTTTTGGACTTTTTCCCTTTTATGTGTTTTTAATGGCTCCTTCAATGGAAATACCTCTAATGTGTTCATGTATCTTTGCCTTACTCAACAGAGGATCAGGGTAGAATATAATCTTTTCTAGTGATTCAAGTTCATCATTATGCAACAGATAATATTTGCTGAGATTTAGTTACATTAGTTTTTACTCCATAAAAAATACTTCAAAATCCACTAGCCTAAACTAATAATTTTAATGTTTTATTTGTATCTGCAGACCAGCTAGGTGGCTCTTCTCATCTGAGCTGGACCCAGCTGATCTGGGCTGGACCTGCTCTTGCATCTTTATCTTTAGTCAGTGAGAGCATCTGCTACAAGCTGGCTAAGCTAAGATGGTCACAACTGGTATGAGTCATGTCTGCTCCACATGGTGTCTCATCTGCAAGCAGGCCAGCCCAGGCTTGTTCATATGACAGTGGCAGAAGTGTACAGGAAACAGGGGTATAAGGCCTCTTGGGACCTCTGTCAGAACTGGCACAATTACTTCCTCTGCATTCTTTTGCAAAGTAAGTGATGGGGTTAGCTCAGCTTCAGGGGTGAAGAAGTAAATATCACATCTTGATAGAATTGCTGCAGAGTCATATTGAAAAGGGTATAGATGCAGGGAGGGTTGAAACTTTTGGGGCTCTTTCTTGCAAATAATCTACTTTTGCATCATTAAGAAAGCATGAGCTCCAAGACTTCAACACCTGATGCTAATTGGCTTCAGACCAGTGTGAACTTTGAGCTCTTCTATTTGCTTTTGGGGGAATTGTGTGGAACTCTTCTCTTTAGGCTCTCTAAATTATCCTCACTGTTGATGCACCTGCTTCTCAAAGCCATTCAATTATATCTTTTCTGATTTTCTTGGAATTTTTAATTAATTTTTCTAATTTTACTTTTCTAATTTTACTTGGACTCACTTGCTTAGAATCCCATTGACCAACGTGGGTTAGGGATCTGCTGCTGCTGCTGCTGCTGCTGCTGCTGTCGCTTCAGTCATGTCCGACTCTGTGCGACCCCATAGACGGAAGCCTACCAGGCTCCCCTGTCCCCGGGATTCTCCAGGCAAGAACACTGGAGTGGGTTGCCCTTTCCTTCTCCAATCTATGAAAGTGAAAAGTGAAAGGGAAGTCGCTCAGTCGTGTCCGATCCTTAGCAACCCCATGGACTGCAGCCTACCAGGCTCCTCCATCCATGGGATTTCCCAGGCAAGAGTACTGGAGTGGGGGGGGCGGGAGGGTTAGGGATCTAGGTAAAGTTAATTCTCAGAAAGGTTTATGGAGGAGCTCTACTGTCTGTAATGCATTTTTACTACTTGGAAGCTTGGATTTTTTGCTGCTAGAAAATATCATTGAGAGGTGTGTTTTCAGGTTGCAAGAGTGAACTCCAAATCAGAGGAAAGGTATTAGATTGTTTTGTTTCCCATAAATGGAAGCATTTCACATATTTCATAGTAAGGTTCAAGAGGGAGGCCAGAAATAGTGCTTTTAGTATTTCCACACCATTCTATCCCCAGCCCCTAGCACAGTCTGAAGCTCATTCTAGTGGAATGAACGAATAAAGGGATGAATGATTTAGAGTATTTCTAAACCTAGGTAGACTTGTGAAAATCCCCAGTGTTCTTTATGTTCTATATAAGGTGGTGTGGGTATACTTCCTTGTCTCTGAGGGTATTTTAAGGCTTAACTAATGTCAGGAAAGGGCTTTGATAAGCCTAGAGGAAGGGTGTCCCATAACTATAATGTTTTATTGCTATAATACTATGAAATGCTTTTTGGGACATATAGCTTACATATTTTTCATAAAATTAATCCATAAATCATGTGCAAAATGTATCAAATCCAAAAGAAATAGCTTTGACCTTAGAATTGCTGCAGTGGTGGTTTGATGATATACTACCTACTACATCAGCAGTACTCCAAAGTACATAAAATGTGCTTCCATATATTCAAAATGTGCAAACACTTAACACAAATGACTAGCTGCTTTCAAAAAAAATGATTAAATGATTCAGAGGTTTTTCATGTGCAATTATAGGTATTTTTAGGACTATCACAAATGCTGCAATTTTTAGTTATTTTCACCAGTTCCCTTGAAATGCTCACTAATCACTTAAAAATGTTTGCTAGAGCTACCTTATGATCTCTCTCTCTTTTTCTTAAAGATGATCATTATTTTCTGATGTTCCTGCTTAATAGCTGTATTAAATGTCCAGATGTACAAATGTACAAATGTCCAGAAAGGTTTTAATGGAATGTCAGCACACAACATCTTTTATTTATATCTTTGTTTTATGTCACCAACATGGTAAGTACATGTGAAATTTTTTCTGAGAAATACTAAATTTCTCTTTTTTTAGCTAGACTATCCAATTTATAAGGGATGAACTGTGAATGATGGAAATGTTATCATCATTACCAGTGTTGCAAAAAGTCGCTTACATTGAATGAACTGTTTAACAACTTTCTGTGATTTTTCAAAAACGTAAAAAGATATACCTGTCACAAGTAGAATTTTTGCTTAAATAAGGTTATTTTGAATACTTCCAACTGTTGCATAGGCCCTGTAGAAGAACATCATTCTGCAAGTATTAAATCAGAATGGTGTGTGCATTCCATTACCAGAACAACTTAGCAAAGGGCTGAGCTATCACTGAAAAGGTATTGAGAGGGTATACCTATCATGAATGCAAGGTGAAAAACAAAAACAAAAACAAAAAACAGCCATCATGTTTAAAGGGATGATGACTCATCTCTACCAGATTTCTCATCTGTTTCACTGTGGCTGAGCTGAAACTTTCTTTCTGCTTCCCTCCCATTTGATTAAAAAGATCAAGACATTTTGGAATGAATTGCCCACATCATTCCCATTTTCTACCTCTATCTTTGCAAAGAAAGTGTGATTATCACTTTCTTCTGTTCACGAGACATCTCATTTTCTGAGTAAATAATTTTCAGATTCAAGTTTTCTGAAGCTTTTGTAGGTTGGATGTGGAGCAACTACTCATTATTCTTTATATTAACATTATTTTAGCTAAGTTTTCTTCCTCTCTGAGATTCTAAGCCATATTTGGGCTTAGAAATAACTTCTTGTATATCAATTTTTTATATTTCTAATTTAATTTTGATATCTATATTTTCTGCTTAGCATTTTCTTAATACTAAGTTGAATTCAGTTTATATATGAATATTATAAATCATACTATAATTCTGCAGTAATAAATAGTATCACAGTGCTAATTATAGTACTTACATTGTACTGTGATGCTATTTATAGTACTTAATACTGAATTGAATATTTTATATAGGTAGGTACTTTCCAACTCTTCAAATATTTTATGCTTATATGCTAAAATTATTTAAATATAAACAGATGCTAGATTATTTTACGTGGACTCTGAAGGGCCATGTAAAATAAAGCTCATGTTTTTTGAACTGAAAATATATATGATATTAACATATATTTTATATATATATATACACACACACACATAGATAGATAGAGGTGTTTATACCCAATACATACAGTTGACACTCTGTATCTGAGGTCCTATATCTTTGAATTCAATGAACTTCAGACAAAAAATATTTGGGAAAAAAAATTCCAGAAAGTTGTAAAAAACAGAGCTTGATTCTGCCACATGCTGGCAACTATTTACATTTCATTTACATTGTATTATGTATTATAAATAATCTAGAGATGATTTAAAGTATACAGGAAGATGTGCATAAGTTACATTCAAATATTATACCATTTTATATAAGGGACTTGAGCATCCATAGATTTTGGTGTATGTAAGGAATCCTAGAACATCCCCTGTAGATACCAAGGGACTATTGTGTAGATATATTACACACACACACACACACACACACACACACACATACATATACATGGCTTCCCAGGTGGCACTACTGGTAAAGAACCTGCCTGCCAATGCAGGAGAGATAAAAGATGTGGGTTCGATCCCTGGATTGGAAAGATCCCCTGGAAGAGGGCCTGACAACCCACTCTAGTATTCTTACCTGGAGAATCCCATGGACAGGGAAGCCTGGCGGGCTACAGTCCATGGGGTCGCAAACACTCGGACATGACTGAGCGACTGAGCACACACGTCAGCATACATTACACACACACACACACACACACACACACACACACACACACACATGGCTTCCCTAGTGGCTCAGACAGTAAAGAATCTGCCAGTAATGTGGGAGACCTGGGTTCGATCCCTGGATTGGTAAGATTCTCTGGAGAAGGGAATGGCTACCCAGTCTAGTATTCTTGCCTGGAAAGTTTCATGGACAGAGGAGCCTGGTGGGCTATACAGTCCTTGGGGTCACAAAGAGTCTGACAAGACTGAGCGACTAACACTATTGCCACTATTATATATATATATATATATATATATATATATATATATATATATATATATACACACATACTATGATTATTGAACTTTTATGCTAAAAGGACAGACCTTTCTGAATCTAGTTTGTTTTACCGTGTAACTAGTCTGCTATTTTCATTTTTCTCACTTCTGTATCTGAAAGTCTTGTTTTTATTTCCCAACAGGTCTTAATCTATTGTTCAGTCACTCAGTCATGTCCAACTCTTTGCGACCCCATGTACTGCAGCAAAACCAGACTTCCCTGTCCTTCACCATCACCCAGAGGTTGCTCAAACTTATGTCCATTGAGTCAGTGATGCCATCCAACTATCCTATCCTCTGTTGTCCCCTTCTCCTCCTGCCTTCAATCTTTCCCAGTATCAGGGTCTTTTTAAATTGGTCAGTTTTTTCATCATGTGGCCAAAGTATTGGAGCTTCAGCATCAGATCCTTCAGTGAATTTCAGGGTTGTTTTGCTTTAGGATTGACTGATTTGATCTTACAGTCCAAGGGACTCTCAAAAGTCTTCTCTAACACCACAGTTCAAAAACATCACTTCTTTGGCACTCAGCCTTCTTTATGGTCCAACTCTCACATCCATACATGACTATTGGAAAAAGCATAGCTTTGACTAGAGGGACCTTTGTTGTCAAAGTTATATCTCTGCTTTTTAATATGCTGTCTTGGTTGGTCATAGCTATTTTTCCAAGGAGCAAGCATCTTTTAGTTTCGTGGCTGCAGACACCATCTATAGTAATTTTGTCACCCACTAAAATAAAGTCTGTCACTGTTTCCATTGTTTCTGCATCTATTTTGCCATGAAGTGATGGGACCAGATACCATGATCTTCATTTTCTGAATGCTGAGTTTTCAGTCAGCTTTTTCACTCCCCTCTTTCATGTTCTTTTTCACACTCCTCTTTCACCTTCATCAAGAGGTTCTTTAATTCCTCTTCACTTTCTGCTGTAAGGGTGGTATCATTTGCGTATCAGAGGTTATTGATATTTCCACTGGTAATCTTGGTTCCAGCTTGTGCTTCATCCAGCCTGGCATTTTGCATGATGTACTCTGCAGATCAGTTAAATTAGCAAGGCGACAATATACAGCCTTGATATACTCCTTTCTCAATTTGGAACCAGTCCGTTGTTTCATGTCCAGTTCTAACTGTTGCTTCTTGACCTGCATACAGATTTCTCATGAGGCAGGTCAGGTGGTCTGGTATTCTCATCTCTTAAAGAATTTGCCACTGTTTGTTGTGATCCACACAGTCAACAGTTTTAGCATAGTCAGTGAAGAAGGCATAAATGTTTTTCTGGAATTCTGTTGCTTTCTCTATGATCTAGTGGATGTTGGCAATTTGATCTCTGGTTCATCGCCTTTTCTAAATCCAGCTGAACATGGGAAGTTCTCGGTTCACATGCTTTTGAAGCCTAGCTTGGAGAATTTTGAGCACTACTTTGCTAGCATGTGAAATGGGTGCAATTTTGAAGTAGTTTGAGCATTCTTTTGCACTGCCTTTGTTTGGGATTGGAATGAAAACTGACCTTTTCCAGTCCTGTGGCCACTGCTGAGTTTTCCAAATGTGCTGGCATATTCAGTGCATCACTTTAACAACATCATCTTTTAGGATTTGAAATAGTTCAGCTGAAAATCCATCATGTCCACTAGCTTTGTTCATAGTGATGCTTCCTAAGGCCCACTTGACTTCTCACTCTACTTGACCTGGGGGCCTAGAAATCACAATTTTGTTTTTTCCCCTCTTCTCTTCAAAAGAAGATATCTTCTCTTCAAGTCTTAAGAAGATAAATATGGATTTACCTGGCTAAAGTATTTCCTGCACTAACAAGTTGTATCTTAAGATTAATTTTTCCTACATGTTCACATGTTTCCAATGTGAGAAGGCAGTATGTACTAGCTGTATTCTTAGAGTATGGTAAAGAGTATTTAGAGGACATTAAAAATAACTTTAAGAATGTTAAGGAAGATGTTTTGAAATAGGGCTAATGCATAAAGCAGTATCTGCTTTGGTCATATCACCTGTGGAAAGGATAATCCCAAGTGTTTTTATTTATGTATGAAGATTTTCATCTTATTTAATGTTTCAGAAAATAAAAATGTTTTGTTGGCCACTTTCTTTGGAAAATCACTCAGAATTTTTTCTTAACTTTGTATAATTTTGACAGAAAACAGAAGTCTTACCCATTGTTTTTCATATCATTTTGCATTTGGGACTCAAAATGGTGACAGAGTTATTGCTCAGTTTGGAATTTAAGAACTGTGTGACTTTAAAATTGTCATTTCTCAATAATGTTTCATGAGTTTTGAAGTTGTAGAAGTGGAAAGTGATTGCAATATTTGACATTTTTTCTGTGAGATTTATTTGAGCATCTTGTTAAGACGTCCCCATTCAAAATCACTACATGGAAAGGGGTTGAAAGCCAGTCAAATTCAAGCACACCTGATGAGAAGGGATTATTCCTCTGCGCTGGGCAACAGGACTTGGCTGCCCCGTTGTGGACAGTTCCCACTGGTTATAAGCCTGGCCCCTTTCCTTGGAAAAGAGCCCCCAGTGCTTTTGGCCATTAACAGGCACCATTGCGGGGTCCATTTCCACAGTCTGTTAGTCATAAACTAAATGGGGCAGTTGGGTTATGTTTGACTTGTGTTCAATTTGTTGAGGAAGTTGGATTTAAAAAAAAATTTAGAGTGTAGTTGACTTACAGTGTTGTGTTAGTTTCTGTTGGGTATTGCAAGGGGTATGGCTAGTTATGTTGTGTACTGCAAAGTAATTGTTACTCATGTACATACATTCATTCTTTTTCAGATTCTTTTCTCATATAGGTTAATACAGACGATTGAATGAGTTCCCTGTGCCGTACGTAGGTCCTTGTTGGTTGTCTTTTTTATATTTTTGATTTGCGTTTCTGTGGGGAAGATATGACAATTCCTTAGAGCTTGTGGATGGGCAGAGTACACTGAATGAAGGGGAGAGCACCACACGACCTGGCTGATGGTTCTGCAGAAGAGAGTTGAGGGCAGGGTTTCGCTCCACAGCTCCAGCTGTGTACCTTTTACAGTTGTGCCCTGCATAGCAGGTTGCCCTGTAGAGATGGCTATGTACTCATCTGGGAAGTCCACAAAATCCAGTTTGTTTCTGTGTAGGATACAAGGGTGAGATTAAATTACCTGCCTGAAGCCACATAGCTAGGAAGTGGCAGAACTGCAGTTCAAATCCAGGCTGTTGGATTGACAAGTTCAGGTTGTCTTTAGAGGGAAGGAGGAAGAGGAAGGTAAAGTGGACCTTAATGAAGTAGCACTGAAATATGTGGGAGGGTAGCCCTGAAAATATGGTTATTGAAAGTTAATAAAACTGGAGTAAAGGTGAGACATGTAGTCACATAAACCTTGCTTTTGTTGCAGGAATGGAGACCACTTCCAGGGCCCAAAACTGGGCTCTTGTCTAACACTCGGAAATGAATTGTCCGAGGAGACACATGTGCTGACAAAGCAAGAGATTTTATTGGGAAAGGGCACCCGGGTGGAGAGCAGTAGGGTAAGGGAGCCCAGGCGAACTGCTCTGCTGTGTGGCTCGCAGTCTCGGGTTTTATGGTGATGGGATTAGTTTCTGGGTGGTCTTTGGCCAATCATTCTAATTCAAAGTCTTTCCTGGTGGTGCACGCATCGCTCAGCCAAGACAGATGCTAGTGAGAGGGATTCTGGGAAGTGGACGGACACGTGATGTCTCCTTTAGACCTTTCCCGAACTCTTCTGGTTGGTGGAGGCTTATTAGTTCCATATTCCTTATCAAGATCTCCTGTCATAAAACAACTCATGCAAATGGTTACTATGGTGCCTGGCCAGGGTGGGCGGTTTCAATCAGTGTGCTTCCCCTAACACTTTGGCCAGTCAGAAGTTGAACGTAGAGTGCTGAGTACACATCAGTGGTACTTCGATTCATCTTCTTTAAAAAATACCCATTTTAAAGATGTGGAACACAGGAGTGGAGTTCAGGCTCTTGGCCCAAGTTCCTGGATCTCCGCTTATTACTGCTGGGATCCTACACAATTCATGTGACTCCTTTGTAGAATGAACAAGCCACCCATCTTCCAGGGTTTTTTTCAGGATTAAATGATGCAGTGATGATCGGAGCACTTTTGCTCCTCGGGTACATTTGGCAGTGTCTGGAGACACTTTTGGTGGTCACAACTGGGGATGGAGCGGTACCAGTGCCATTTAATGTGGAGAGGCGAAGAATGCTTCTAACCATCCTCTAATGCACAGAACAACCTCCACAACAAAGAATCATCTGACCAAGTGTCAAATGACAAACTTGAGGTCAACAAATGTGTAAGTCAAGAGCCTGGTAACAGATAACACCTCCCACGTGGACCTGTTGTTCATTCAGGGCTCGCTGTGTGCCAGGCACTGTGTCGAGGAGCTTTACATATATCATCTCAGTTCTCTCCAGCCTATAGGTTAAAATGGTTGACGATAGAGGCCAAAAATGCTGCTCAAGGTCACAGAGTGCTGAATGGCAAAATTAGGATGTGGACTAACGTCTGCATACCTCTGAAGCATTTCCTACAAACCTGTTTCTTCCTGGTTTAAAGTAGTTGTTGTCCTTGGCTCTTTACTTTAGATAGTTAAAAGAATAAACTAATGTAAGCATTTAGGGTGAGTTTGTCAAGATGTCCCACCCACTACACTGTGCTTCTGTCCACCCATGCCTGGGTCATCAGGAAAGGCCCTAATGTTCTCATTGTAGTTACCTGCTGCTTCCTACTCCCTAGTCAGGACAGGCCTCCAAACCAAAGAGTGTTCCATCTATAGTCAGCCCTTAGTAGAGCTAAAAGTTTGGCCACACTGTGAGTGATGCCCTGCCTCCACTGTTGTAGTTGTCACAAGAAAGAGGCATGTCAAGAGGAGTTGTATAAGTTCACTCCCAAAGGGACTGTTCAGTGATGACTCCAAAGGCTGGCCAGTGCTTAAAATGTGTTCCAGTGCAAAAGCAGACAGGACCTCTGGGATCACCGTCAACCCCAGACAGTATATAGAAGCTACTTTTGATACTTCCCCTCCCCCAGATGAACAACAAAGACGTAGCATCATCTCTTTTATCCCATAGTTTATGTGGTCTAGTTGGAAAAAGTAAATGACAGGGGTACATGCTGAGACTACATCTGTCTTGAACAGAGTAAGGAAAAAAAAAAAAAACCTCAAATAAATCTTAATGTAGATTAGGAAGTGTGGACTTCAATTACTTCCAAGTGGTATAAGCTTTTGATAATGTGTTTCAGCAGGGTAGGAATTATGAGGTGCTCAGACTAATTCTCTGAAATCACAAGAGGGATAAAGAGTTCTAATAGCATGTTACAGTAAGCTAGTGCCCAGGGAGTCGAATTTTATGGTTCACATTAAATTTCCTCACATCGAGACCATGAATTAAGTATTGATTTTTGGAGAACACAGATTTAACAGAGTATAGTTCACTCTAAAATGACAATGAATGTAAATTAATCACTGTGTGCATGATTCAGTATTTCAGAGTTTCTGTGTGGTCTCTGTATGGAGAGAGAACAAAAGTTTCTTACATGTTGGATAATAGTACGCTGATGTTTGTATTCATAAGCATAGTATTTTAACTAAGGGAGATAGTTGCCCATTTGTGTAGAAGAAAGAGAAGCAGAAAAAGATTTCTCGAGGTCCTTGGTGGTAGGATGAGCTTGGGAGATGCTGAAAAGCAGTTCTGTCTGTAATTGAGTCGATGCATATTAGGAGGAGTATTGAGATGTACTAATGAAATATACCCAGAGGTTAACAGAATCAGTAGAAAACATACATGTGGCATTGTGTGTGTATGTATGTATACACATAAGCTCAACAGAATGGGAAAGACTAGAGATCTCTTCAGGAAAATTAGAGATACCAGGGGAAATTTTCATGCAAAGATGAGCACAATAAAGGACAGAAATGGTATGGACCTAACAGAAGCAGAAGACATTAAGAAGAGGTGGCAAGAATACACATAAAAACTATGCAAAAAGATCTTCATTACCCAGATAACCACGATGGTGTGATCACTCACCTAGAGCCAGAAATCCTGGAATGTGAAGTCAAGTGGGCCTTAGGAAGCATCACTATGAACAAAAATAGCAGAGGTGATGGAATTCAAGTTGAGCTATTTCAAATCCTAAAAGATGATGCTGTGAAAGTGCCACACTCAGTATGTCAGCAAATCTGGAAAACTCAGCAGTGGCCACAGGACTAGAGAAGATCAGTTTTCATTCTAACCCCAAAGAAAGGCAATGCCAAAGAATGTTCAAACTACCGCACAACTGCACTCATCTCACACACTAGCAAAGTAATGCTCAAAATTCTCCAAGCCAGGCTTCAGCAGTATGTGAACCGCGAACGTCCAGATGTGCAAGTTGGATTTAGAAAAAAAAAAAGGAACCAGAGATCAAGTTGCCAACATCTGTTGGATCATCAAAAAAGCAAGAGAGTTCCAGAAAAGCATCTACATTGCTTTATTGAATACACCAAAGCCTTTTACTGTGTGGATCACAACAAACTGTGGAAAATTCTTCAAGAGGTGGGAATACCAGACCACTTGACCTGCCTCCTGAGAAATCTGTATGCAGGTCAGGAAGGAACAGTTAGAACCGGACATGGAACAACAAATTGGTTCCAAATACAGAAAGGAGTACGTCAAGGCTATATATTGTCACTGTGCTTATTTAACTTACATTCAAAATGCCAGGATGGATTAAACAAAAGCTGGAATCAAGATTGCTGGGAGAAATATCAGTAACCTCAGATACACAGACAACACTACCCTTATGACAGAAAGCAAAGAAGAACTAAAGAGCCTCTTGATGAAAGTTAAAGAGGAGAGTGAAAAAGTTGGCTTAAAACTCAGAAAACTAAGATCATGGCATCTGGTCCCATCACTACATGACAAATATATGGGGAAACAGTGGAAACAGTGAGAGACTTTATTTTTGCGGGGCTCTAAAATTACTGCAGATAGTAAGTGCAGCCATGAAATTAAAAGACACTTGCTCCTTGGAAGAAAAACTATGACCAACCTAGACCTCATATTGAAAATCAGAGACATTACTTTGCCAACAAAGGTCCATCTAGTAGTCAAAGCTGTGGTTTTTCCAGTCGTCATGTATGGATGTGAGATTTGGACTAAAAAGAAAGGTGAGTGCTGAAAAATTGATGCTTTTGAACTGTGGTGTTGGAGAAGACAATCTTGAGAGTCCCTCGGACTGCAAGAGATGCAACCAAAGGAGGCAAGAATATACAATGAATTAAAGACAATCTCTTTAACAAGTGGTGCTGGGAAAACTGGTCAACCACTTGTAAAAGAACGAAACTAGAACACTTCATAACACCATTCACAATAATAAACTCAAAATGGATTAAAGATCTAAACGTAAGACCAGAAACTATAAAACTCCTAGAAGAGAACATAGGCAAAACACTCTCCGACATAAATCACAGCAGGATCCTCTATGATCCACCTCCCAGAATACTGGAAATAAAAGCAAAAATAAACAAATGGGATCTAATTAAAATTAAAAGCTTCTGCACAACAAAAGAAACTATAAGCAGGTGAAAAGACAGCCTTCTGAATGGGAGAAAATAATAGCAAATGAAGCAACTGACAAGCAACTAATCTCAAAAATATACAAGCAACTTATGCAGCTCAATTCCAGAAACATAAATGACCCAATCAAAAAATGGGCCAAAAACTAAATAGACATTTCTCCAAAGAAGACATACAGATGGCTAACAAACACATGAAAAGATGCTCAACATCACTCATTATCAGAGAAATGCAAATCAAGACCACAATGAGGTACCATTTCACACCAGTCAGAATGGCTGCTATCCAAAAGTCTACAAGCAATAAATGCTGGAGAAGGTGTGGAGAAAAGGGAACCCTCTTACACTGTTGGTGGGAATGCAAACTAGTACAGCCACTATGGAGAACAGTGTGGAGATTCCTTAAAAAACTGGAAATAGAACTGCCATACAACCCAGCATCCCACTGCTGGGAATACACACCAAGGAAACCAGAATTGAAAGAGACACATGTACCCCAATGTTCATCGCAGCACTGTTTATAATAGCCAGGACATGGAAGCAACCTAGATGTCCATCAGCAGATGAATGGATAAGAAAGCGGTGGTACATATACACAATGGAGTATTACTCAGCCATTAAAAAGAATACATTTGAATCAGTTCTAATGAGGTGGATGAAACTGGAGCCGATTATACAGAATGAAGTAAGCCAGAAAGAAAAACACGAATACAGTATGCTAACACATATATATGGAATTTAGAAAGATGGTAATGATAACCCTGTATGCGAGACAGCAAAAGAGACACAGATGTACAGAACAGACTTTTGGACTCTGTGGGAGAGGGAGAGGGTGGGATGATTTGGGAGAATGGCATTGAAACATGTATACTATCATGTAAGAAATGAATCACTAGTCTAGGTTCGATGCAGGATACAGGATGCTTGGGGCTGGTGCACGGGGATGACCCAGAGAGATGATATGGGGAGGGTGGTGGGAGCGGAGTTCAGGGGTGGGAACTCATGTACACCCGTGGTGGATTCATGTCAATGTATGGCAAAACCAATACAGTATTGTAAAGTAAAAAAATAAAATGGAAAAAAAAAAAGAGAGATCCAACCAGTCCATCCTAAAGGAAATCAGTCCTGAATATTCATTGGAAGGACTGATGCTGAAGCTGAAACTTCAATACTTTGGCCACCTGATACTAAGAACTGACCCATTAGTAAAGACCCTGATGCTGGGAAAGATTGAAGCCAGGAGGAGAATGGGACAACAGAAGATGAGATGGTTGGGTGGCATCACCAACATGATGGAAATGAGTTTGAGTAGGCTCCAGGAGTTGGTGATGGACAAAGGAGCCTGGCGTGCTATGGTTAATGGGGTCACAGAGTCGGATACAAACTGAACTGATAAGCTCATACATATGTATTCAACTCATACATATGTACTGTCTATGGTTATATTGCAATTATGTATGTTTATTTATATACTACATAGTACATATAATGAAATATGTAAACTATAGTTTGCATAAGAAATGTTGTTTAATTGCTCAGTCGTGTCTGGCTCTTTGTGACCAATGGACTGTAACCTGCCAGACTCCTCTGTCCATGGGATTTCAAAGCAAGAATATTGGAGTGGGTTGCTATTTCCTTCTCTAGGGAATCTTCTGGACCCAGGGATTGAACTTGCATCTCTTACATTTACAGGCAGGTTCTTTACCACTGAGCCAGCGGAGAAGCCCCATGCATAAGAAATAGAACTATCTAAAATGTATAATTTATATATATAATATTAATGTCATGTGTACTATATCAGAGAAGGCAATGGCACACCACTCCAGTACTCTTGTCTGGAAAATCTCATGTATGGAGGAGCCTGGTGGGCTGCAGTCTGTGGGGTTGCTAAGAGTCAGACACGACTGAGTGACTTCACTTTCACTTTTCACTTTCATGCATTGGAGAAGGAAATGGTAACCCACTCCAGTGTTCTTGCCTGGAGAATCCCAGGGACGGGGGAGCCTGGTGCACTGCCGTCGATGGGGTCGCAGAGTCGGACACGACTGAGGCGACTTAGCAGCAGCATCAGTAGCAGCAGCAGTGTACTATATATTTAATATAATATAATGCTAATATAATTACATAAAATAACTATAAACCAGTCCTGTTTATTGTGTATTATTGTAGAATATCAGATTCATGTAATGGTCCCTGCCTGGCATACAGCCAATAAGCTGTGTTCCAAACTTGGAATCAATGATTACATTGTTGCAATTCACTAATATGTTGCCGGTAAAGTACACCTTGTCATATCCTCAAGTAAAACCCAACATGGTGGCGTTTGGTTGTTTAGTCACTCAGTCCTGTCCATTTCTTTGCAACCCCATGGACTCTTTGCGCAATCCTCCTGCTAGGCTCCTCTGTTCTTGGGATTTCCTATGCAAGAATATTGAGTGGGCTGCCATTTCCTTCTCCATGGGATCTTCCTGACCCAGGGACTGAACCTGCATCTCCCACATTGCAGGCAGATTCTTTACTGGCTGAGCCCCTGTGAAGCCCAAAACACAGCATAGCACAAACTGTCTGAAATGATACAGAAAATTTAAACCTTGATGTGTACTACATTTTAAATCCTTTTATTGAGCTGTAAATTAATGATGTGTTCAGTGACTATTCTGAATTGGCTAGTGCCTTTCTGCCGTTAAGCCTTGTCACATTCCATGTGCTTTGATCTTGTGTTTTCGGTCTTTGAAAGTGCTCAGCTATTGCCTAACAACTGCTATCTCTGCTGTGTGCTTTATGTCATCTCCTTTGTGGACAGGTGGCAGATTTTTTACTTCTTCTGAAGCATTCTTTGCTATGTGGTTTTGTGTGTTTGTATCCTGGGAGGAATGTATGTGCTAGTCTTTGGAAGTTGCTATTTAACCTTAACTTAACATACGGACTCTGAAATTAAAATTATAAAAATGTTTTTCTTTTATGTTATCTCAACTTATTAAGGTTGTAAAATATGATCAAGTACCTCAGCTAACAAGAGAAAAGCATCACATATGCAAAATATTTTCTCTGTTCCTGCCTCTAGGGAGAGAGTGAAGTAGGCAAAGGTACTTGTGAGTGGTACACACTAGGGATAAATTCTTGGAAATTCACCATGTACATTAAAAGCTTTTACATACATTGGAGAAGTCCTACAAAGAAGAAAACCTTAAATTTGGTTTAACTCTGCATTGTCCCCAATTTATTTAATAACAGAGCCCTTCTTTGGATTTTTATCTCACAGGATGTCTTTGTTCCTCTGAAAATATTTTAGGAATTCCTGAATGATGATATGTCATCTCTGATGAGAATCTAATACAGGAAAGATGGGGAGATAGAACAGTATTTCCTTGTCCCCAGGAATGGTTAAAATCCAGCGGTTTTTTTTTCCTTGATCACTTGTGTATTAAGTCTACAAGTGATTATTAGTTGTTGTTCAGTTGCCAAGTCATGACTGCCTTTTTGCGACCCCATGGACTGCAGTAAGCCAGGCTCCTCTGTACTCTGCTATCTCCTGGAGTTTGCTCAAATTCATGTTTCCTGAGTTGGTTATGCTATCTAATCATCTCATCCTCTGTCATCCCCTTCTACTCTTGTCTTTAATCTTCTGCCAGCATAAGGGTCTTTTCCAGTGAGTTGGCTCTTTGAGTCAGGTGGCCAAAGTAGTGGAGCTTCAGCTTCAGCATCAGTCCTTCCCTTCAGGGTTGCTTTCCTTTAGGATTGACTGATTTGATTTCCTTGCTGTCCAGGGGACTCTCAAGAGTCTCCTCCAGCACCATGATTCAAAAGCATGAACTCTTTGGTGCTCAGCCTTCTTAATGGTCCAACTCACACCTCCGTACATTACTACTGGAGAAACCATTGCTTTGACTATATGAACCTTTGTTGGCAAAGGGATGTCTCTTTTGATCTATCTAGGTTTGCCATAGCTTTCCTTTCACTTTCCTAAGTGACTACACCTTATAATAATTAGTATTTTCACTACGTGAATGCAAATTACCCCCATATCTCAAATGACACTTCTTCAGTTCACTTTCACTGTAAATTAATTCCCACAAAGCACTCTGGGTAATTCCCATCATGCATGAGTGGGTGGGTTGAGGGGCTAAAAGGAATTGACCCAGGCTTCAGGCCACTGCCCTGTGCTCACCTAGCTAGAAAATAATCATGAGGATGGATTTTCTCAGTGTGCTATTGATCAAAGGGCTTGAGCTTAATGGGTGGTTGGGGCTATATTTACTGTTACTCCTCTGATTCCCCTTAACTGTTATATGTGGTGGTGATACTCAGTACCCATCTCAGCTAAGAACCTTGGGTGCACCACTATGTAGACTGAATAGATCATGAACCCAGGTGGGTCTCCATCTCATGCCAATCCATGGCCACTTATAAGAATGTCTGATGCGCCCTCGCTCTTGAAGACTTAGGCTGCCAGTTCTGCCAATGGCGACCTTCACCTTGGTGAGATCCTTTCTCGAGGTTCCGCTTCTTTCAAGGAGGACAATGTCTATTCCAGATTTTCTTGTTTAATATTTAGGTAGCCAAATATTCAAGTTTTTTGTACTGATTTTACTTGAGTTCAGAAATGAATCAGTTTTATCTGTTCTTTGGTGATTGATTTTCATTTTGTTCCTCAGTCTCATTCTGCCTAGAATTAAGCACTGGCCTTAGAATGAGTGGCTCAGATGGTCAAGAATCTGCCTGCAGTGTGGGAAATCTGGATACAATCCCTGGGTTTGGAAGATTCCCTCCAGAGGGGAATGGCTACCCACTCCAGTATTCTTGTCTAGAGAATTCCATGAGCAGAGGAGCCTGGCAAGTTATAGTCTATGGGGTCGCAAAGAGTCAGACATAACTGAGTGACTTTCAGTTTAGAATGAGTAATGGCAAGGAGTGGGAGGTTCCTCTATTTGGATTCCACCAGCGACCAGACCTGGTGGGCATCATCCTATATCTTTCTACCCTCCTGCTTCTGCCTTACTGACTGGATGCATTCTTATGGCATTACACTTCTAGTTTTTGCAAGATTTCCTCAGAATAAATGAGTGAAACACCCCCAGAAAATTTAGATATGCAAAAAATACACTTTTTTTCATTCATCTTTAGATTAGTTTGATTATTTTGAGCCCTTTAACCACCAGAGTCCCTCCTCTTTCCTCTGGGAAATCTACCTATTCCTCAACCATCTGTTCATACAGGCCACCACTTAGATGGCCCTTATTCTAGATAGGCTAGCCATCAACTCTCTCTAGAACTTCTGTGTCATAGCTGGTTCCTTGTGTAACTCTTCTGCTGTGCTGGATCTCTCAGAGGCTCCCACTGGCCCTGGCCTTATCTGCCTGGACATCTACAGCTGCCATTTTCTTTCTGGGGAAGGAAGATACAAGGTCTCTATGTATGTGTCTCTCTCTCACTAACATCAGGAACTCTATTATTATCAATTTTGTTCCAGGTAGCAGAAACATAAGGGATAAACTTTTGTTTTTGAGCCAGGAGGCATGTGCCGTGGGAAGGAGACCCATTCCTCAGGAACATCCAACAGAACCTTTAGGGACTAGACTTCTACACAGAAGTCAGAGGCTTATTGTGCTATGATTGGTTTCAAAAATATCTTCAGATCACCATCTAATAAATCTCTGTGATTCTGTAAGCAAAACATACCTTTCAACCATGGTTCTTCCATCTGTCAACCCCATAGGAATGTGGGTACTGGGTCTTTGACCTAAACACTCTTCCGAATAATCGTGCCACTCAAATCCCCCTAAGATGTGAGCATGAAGGTATTTGCATAGAATGTTTGTGGCTCCACTGGAAACCTGTATCATGGCAGGTTTCTCAGCTTTACCTCTGTGTCTGGGGCTTCCTCCTCAGGCTGAGCAGTGTCCCAAGTTAACAGTTTCAAAGCAAGTCTTCCAGACTCTTCTTTTCTTAGGTGTTTTCCTGGGTGTCTGAGAATATTATCGTGTCAACAAACTGAAAAGACCATATTTGCTCTCTTTTTTCTCTTTCTGTCAAGTTTCCTGAAAATATCTAGGGAACTTAGGGCATCTAGGAGTCCTTTCTAAATTAGCCTACTTTTCAAGGCTGCTTTGGGGATTGAGTAACATGATTGTTATTAAATGTCAGCCACAGGGTCTGCTACCATGTCAGTGCTGTTATTGTAACAAGCCTGTGACCACCATAATAATTCTATCCCCTGTCACTTTTTAGGGTTGTGAGTCATAGACTGGGATGATAAGATCGGATATATAATTCTTATTTATTTGAATCCTCTAAGAGAAAAATGATAATAGCATCTTGTTCAGTAATGTGCCTGAAGCAATTAGGATATTCTGATTAGAGCCATGACTAAGATCAACAGTATTTCTGTAGACAGGTATTTCATTTAACTAACAACCTGAGAAGATTGGACACTCCATCCCTGATTGCATGGGCTTCATGGAGCCTGGCAATAAAGAGTCCAAAGAGTTGCAGCAAAGAGTAATGGATGTTACAGGTGGGGTTTTGTAAAACCAACATTTAAGAATCCCATTGGGCATTATGCTGGATGTTTGTTCTTTGAAGCATAAGCTAAGGAAACACAGAAGCCTCCCTGGTGATTCAGTGGTAAAGAATCTGCCTGCAGTGCAAGAGATGTGGGTTCAGTCCCTGGGTTAGAATGATCCCCTGGAGAAGGAAATGGCAGTTCACTCTAGTATTCTTGCCTGGGAAATCTGATGGACAGAGAAGCTTAGGGGCTGCAGTCTACGGGGTCGCAAAAGAGTCAGACATGTCTTAGTGACTAAGCAGTGACAAATCCAGTGGAATATTACTCAGAGATAAAAAGGATTTATGTATTCTTAAAGTTTACATGTATAATGCCATCATTGCTGCCTTTTCCACGAGCCTCTGATAGACAACAATGGCAAGGCCTTCCTCATGAAGCCCAACACATATTGATTATTCACTGTGGAGCTTGGTTGCTATTTTCTGTGTGGAGGTACAGCCTACAAATTTCAACATCCCAAGCACTTGCTCCACTTTGCTTTCTTTGTGGTATAAAACAAACACATCTCTGATCCTCCTGAAGTGTCATCACTGCCTAGTGATCAATAAGGAAAGGGAGAAAGTCCTTTAGATTACTGGGCAGAGTTCAGCTTTACTCTGTGTCTGGCCTACACTTGATTGCCTTTCTCACTGAACTAATGCAAAACAGCTGAATAAATGATGTGTGTGTGTGTGTGTGTGTGTGTGTGTGTGTGTGTGTGTGTGTGTGTTTCTTCAGGGAATTGAGAGGACTTAGCTGAACTGTTTATTGCAAGTAAAGTCAAAGTTGAGTGGAGCATATATATGGGATGAGAACATTCCATCAATATCCTTTGACAGATATCAAAGCCCCAGAGTTCCAGGGCCATCAGGGAGCTGGGCCATTGAGCTGGGACTCTGGCAAGGCTGAGGGGTGTAGGCAGGAGAGGAAGAGCAGGACCCCGAGCCCCTCACACCAGCTACCCTCAGAATAGACCTCCTCCTAAATATATTTTACCTAAGGGGCTTTGCATGGCTTTATTTGCTCAAGATATATGGCTTCTAAAAATAGGTAAACTGCCGTTACAGTGGAAAATATTTGGAGTCAATAAAACTGTAGAGTACAGTATCAGGACAACAGAGCCATTTACCCTGAGAAAGCTCTTTGACCTCAGGCTTTGATAACCTCATCTAGAAAAGTATACCAATCTCAGTAATGAAATGGGGAAGATAGTAAATGTTTCAAAAAAGACAGCTGTTAGTATTAATGCTATATTTATTCTAAGGACACATCACTTCTTATTGGTGCCTATGACTTTCTTTGTGTGCTGAACCCCTGACCCTTGGTGGATGTACCCAAATAGTAACTTTGTCCATGTTCTCACACACACAGAGGCAGGAAGGATCCCGTTTCATGTAATCAACTGTGAAGGGCCTCTGGGAAGCTGTGTGTTCCTAGCTGATAATCTAGGAGATTAAATTTCCTTAGCATTCACAGTCAGTTTGTTGCTTATATAAACTGCGTTTCTATGGAATTTCCATTTGTTTGTTCTGTTTTTCCTCCCTTTCCACCTTAGATGGTGGACTGTTGATGGAGCCCTTTTTTCCCCTTGAAGTTGTAGAGTGTTATAGTAGAAACCAGAGTGATATACTGTAAAGATCACTGGATTGGGCTTCTGGAAGGCCATCATCCATTCCATTTCTTCTCCAAATGACTGTGTGACTTTGAGCAAGTCATGAAATTTGTTTGAACTTCACGCCCTGCTCCAAAAACTGGACTATAAGATTTCCTTTCCACTCCCACAATCTTGGTGGTTTGCAGGCTGTAGATTTGAGTGATCTGAAAAGACTCACTTTATATCAGGATGCAATGAAGTATATGAGGTTTGAGATGCCCTTTTAGTCTTCAGAATTTTTAGAAACAGAAATATTGACAAACAGTTTTTAAAAGGTAGTTTTCTGTCTCTGTGGTGTTTGCATGAACTGATTAGCCATTCAGACAGATGTCTAATCTGCTCCACTGTCAAGCTTCTTTTAATGGATGTTCTGGCTACTGGCAACTAATAATTTATAATCATAAATGATAAGTGACAGAGGCATCTGTCCATAACGATGAAATGGACTTAGAATGTGCTGTTAGATGTCAAATAGAACACAATCATGCAAAAAGAACTTGGGATGTTAGTAGCAATGTATATGCTTTCTGGAAGTGTATATATGCAGTCCAGATACTCTGTGGTGGTCTGGAATTTGAAATCATGAAAAATATTCAAAAGTATATCTTTATACTTATGAAAATAAAGTTTAATATCTCTCAACTGTTTCTGTTAAATTTTTCTAAACTTATTTTTCAAGGTCCTAAATATATATTTTGTTTTAGTATTAATGGGGTTTTTTTGATTGCTATGAAAAGTACAATGGAATTTTTTTAATGCTATTTTATGCTTTTTCAGTTCAGTTCAGTCACTCAGTCTTGCCTGACTCTTTGTGACTGCAGGACACCAGGCTTCCCTGTCTATCACCAACTCCCAGAGTTTGCTCAAACTCATCTCCATTGAGTCAGTGATACCATCCAACCATCTCAAGCTCTGTCGTCCCCTTCTCCTCCCACCTTCAATCATTCCCAGCATCAGCTCCTTTTCCAGTGAGTCAGTTCTCTTCATCCGGTGGCCACAATATTGGAATTTCAGCTTTAGCATCAGTCCTTCCAATGAACATTCAGGACTGATTTTCTTTAGGATGAACTGGTCAGATCTCCTTGGAGTCCAAGGGACTCTCAAGAGTCTTCTCCAACACCATAGTTCAAAAGCATCAATTTTTCGGCACTCAGCTTTCTTTATAGTCTAATTCTCACATCCGTACATGACTACTGGAAAAACCATAGCTTTGACTAGAGGGACTTTTGTCAGCAAAGTAATGTCTCTGCTTTTTAATATGCTGTCTAGGTTGGTCATGGCTTTTCTTCCAAGGAGGAAGTGTCTTTTAATTTCATGGCTGCAGTCATCTGCAGTGATTTTGGAGCCCAAGAAAAGAGTCCGTCACTGTTTACATATTTTCCCCATCTATTTGCCATGAAGTGATGGGACCAGAGGCCATGATCTTCATTTTCTGAATGTTGAGCTTTAAGCCAACTTTTTCACTGTCCTCTTTCACTTTCATCAAGAGGCTCTTTAGTTCTTCTTCACTTTCTGCCATAGGGTGCTGTAAAGGTTACTGATATTTCTCCTGGCACTCTTGATTATGCTTTTTGATGTGATGGTAAATGGGTATGTTTCCCTGATTTCTCTTTCTGATCCTTTTTTGTTAGTGTATAGGAATGTAAGATATTTTTGTGCATTAACTTTATATCCTGCAACTTTACCAAATTCATTGATGAGTTCTAGTAGTCTTCTGTTGACATCTGCAGGGTTTTCCATGTATAGTATTATATCATGTGCAAATGGTTATAGTTTTCTTTTCCAATTTGGATTCTTTTTTTATTTTTTTTTTCTTCTTTGATTGTCATGGCTAGGACTTCCAAAACTATGTTGAATAATAGTGGCCAGAGTGGACATCCTGTCTTATTCTTGATCTGAGAGGAAATGCTTTCAGTTTTTCAAAATTAAAAATGATATTTTTTATGGGTTTGTCATACATGTCCTTTATTAAATTGAGGTACGTTCCTACTTTGCCTACTTTCTAGAGAGTTTTTATCAAAAATGGGAGTTGAATTTTGTTAGAAGCTTTTTCTACATCTATTGAGAACATTTTTTTTTAAGTAAAATTTTCTGTCTCTTTTGTTTATCTTTTTATTGCAGGATAATTGGTTTACAATATTGTCTTGGTTTCTGCCATACATAAACATGAATCACAGGTGTACATATGTCCCCTCCCCCCTGTAACCCCTCCCATCTTCCTCCCCATTCTACCCCATCCTACTCTGGGGTTGTCACAGAGCACTGGGTTGAGCTCCCTGTGCCACACTGCAAATTCCCACATAGTATCTATTTTCTATATGGTAATTTATGTTTCCACACTATTCTCTCAATTTGTCTCACCGTCTCCTTCCCCGACTGTGTCCGCAAGTCTGCTCTTTATGTCTGTGTCTCTGTTGCTGCCCTGCAAACAGATTCATCAGTACTATCATTCTAGATTCCATATGCATGTGTTAATATGCAATATTTGTCTCTTTCTGTCTTAACTCTGTATAATAGGCTCTAAGTTTGTACACCTCATTAGGAGTGACTCAAATGTGTTCTTTTAAATAGCTGAGTAATATTCCACTGTGTATATGTACCATAATTTCTGTATTCATTTTTCTGTCAGTGGACATTTTTCGATGGATCGTACGGTTTTTATTCTTCAGTTTGTTGATGTGGAGTATCACATTGATTGATTTGTGGATATTTTAGACTCCTTGTATCCCTGGAATGAATCTCAGTTGATCATGGTGTATGGATGATCCTTTTAATGTGTTGTTAGATTTGGTATTTTGTTTAGAAATTTGGCATCTATGTTCATCAGTGACATTGGCCTATAATTTTCTTTTTTTGTGGTATAGTATCTTTGTATGGTTTTATTATCAGGGTATTGGTGGCCTTGTATAATGAGCTTGGGAGTATTTCTTTTTCTACAATATTTTGGAAGAGTTTCAGAAGGGTAGGTGTTAATTCTTCTCTAAATACTTCATAAATTCTCTTGTGAAGTCAGCTGATCTTAGACTTTTGTTTGTTGGGAGATTTTTAATCACAATTTCAATTTCAGTACTTGTGATTACTACAATTTCAGTTTCAGTACTTGTGATTTCTCTGTTCATATCGTCTATTTCCTTATGGTTCAGCCTTGGAAGGTTGTGCCTTTGCATGAATTTCTTCTAGGCTGTCCATTTTATTGGTGCATAGTTGCTTGTAGTAGTGTGTTATGATCCTTGATACTTCTGTTATGTCCATTGTAACTTCTCCTTTTTCCTTTCTAATTTTATTGACCTGAGTCCTCTTCCTTTTTTTCTTAATGAGTCTGGCTAAAGCTTTGTTTATATTCTCAAAGAACCAGTTTTTAGTTTTATTGATCTTTGCTGTTTTTTTTTTTTGTCTCTATTTCTTTTATTTCTGCTCTAATCTTTATGGTTTATTTCTTTCTACTAACTTTGGGTTTTGTTGGTTCTTCTTTCTCTAGTTGCTTTAGGTGTAAGGTTGGGTTGTTTATTTGAGATTTTTCTTGTTTCTTGAGTTAAATTGTATTGCTCTAAGTTTCCCTCTTAGAATTGCTTTTGCTATGTCAATTGTTTTTGGATCATTGTATTTTCATTGTCATTTGTCTCTAGGTATTTTTTTATATTCTCTTTGATTTCTCCAGTGATCCACTGGTCATTTAGTAACATATTTAACCTCTGTGTCATTGTGTTTTTTACAACAGAAACATGGATAAAGAACATGTGTTACATATATACAGTGGAATATTGTTAAGCCATAAAAAAGAATGATTTAATGCCATTTTCAGCAATGTTGATAGACCTAGAGATTGTTATGTGGAGTGAATTAAGTGAGAGAAAGACAAGTATCATTTGATATTGCTTATATGTGGAATCTAAAAGAAGGGTAGAAGTGAACATATCTATTGTATAAAACAGAAACAGAGTTACATATATAGAATACAAATTTGGTTACCAGGTGTTAAGATGGGGAAGAATAAATTGGAAGAATGGAATTGACATATACACACTACTGTATATAAAACAGATAGCTAGTAAGGATCTACTCTATAGCACAGGGAACTTGACTCAATACTCTGTAATGGCCTATATGGAAAAATAATCTAGAAAAGAGTGGGTGTATGTATTTGTATAGCTGATTCACTTTTCTGTATATCTGAAACTAATGTGCTGTGCAACATGGCAAGTTGCTTCAGTTGTGTCCAACTCTTTGCAACCCTATGGACTCTGAGCCTACCAGGCTCCTCTGTCCTTGGTGCCCTCCAGGGATCTTCCTGTCCAGGGGTTGAACCCATGTCCCTTAGGTCTCCTGCATTGGCAGGCAGGTTCCTTATTAGTAGCACCAGCTGGGAAGCCCACTTGAAACTAATACAACATTGTAAATCAACTATACTCAAATGAGAAAAAAATCTAATAAAATCCATAAAATAAATGAAATGCATTAGGGTTTAAATTCCTTCCCATTAATTTTTTTTTCTGTCTCTCCACTTTCTGTGTTGTGTGCCTGTTGCTATCAGAGGTATAACTCACAAATGGATATATCTAATGAGCAGGTTTGCTCTGAAAGGTTAGAAAGTGTTGGGTGACTTTATACATCCCCTGCTAGTAGAAATTATGAATTATCATAATATATTTTGAAATTTAGACTCAGGAACTATCATCTCTTCTGACTTTCATCACTGTTCCTGCCTTCAGTGGTACCTCTCAATTTCTAGGCTTCTGCTTTCGATTTAATAAACTCTGGGAAATCAAATTAAGATTGTTAATGCTGTGTACAAGCTAAGTGTAGACAACCCTGAGGGGCCTGATGTCCTTTCATAAGCAGGTAGGCATTATATTTAGTGCACAGTTATTATGAGATGTATTTAATGTCTCATTCATTTTTATATTCCCAGAGTCTAATACACTTCTTGTCAAATAGCAGATAATGAATAATGGTTGTTTCAGTGAATAAATGTTCACTGGCCACTTTTTCTCATCCCTTGGGTTCTTTGATGTATTTTAGAAAGTGTGATTTCCTAGATAATTGTCCACTGTGTAATGGAGATATTACTTTAATTTCTCCATGATCAATGTGAAAGCTTTTTGAGATGTGAAAGTTATGACAGAAATTCCAAGCAATTTCTTGTAGATGAGACATCTTACAAGTGGATCAATGCTGTTTTATGTCACATGGTGTAATGCTCAGGTTTCTGAGTGCTTTGGTTCAGTAATTATCCACCAATAATTTGTTTAGAACAGTAAAGCTCAGCCGTGTCATCCATGTCATGCCTCAGTGTTCTTGGTCGAGTTAAATATAAAGCAGTGTCGGGATAATAAAAGCTGTGGTTGAAAGAAAGTGAATAATAAAACAAACATCTCTTCCTATTGTGTGAATGGTATTAAATCAAGTTTGTTACTTCGAATAGTGGTGAGAACAGTGTGAGCGCTCCTGGGAGTATGTTTATTCCCTGTTCTCTGGAGTGCTTTTTTTCCCCTTGGTTGCAGGCTTCCTTATACCACACCTAAAATTCAGGCATCCTCTGGGCTGCCTTAATTATGATGATTTAGATTGGGTGATACGTTCATCAAAACTAATCCACTTAAGGATAACTTAATTAAGAGAATACAATTTGCCAGCACTTTTCTACTTTTAGAGGAATATTACATTAGAACATTCACAGATTTGCACTTTCTTAAAAAACCCAGACAAAAAAAGAGGAATCGTAGAGTTTTAAAGGTGAATGTAACTTGAGATTTCATTGATGCTACCCTGTGTCCAAAAAATTCACTCCTATACAAAAATGTTAGCATGTTAATTAGAACTTATGTGACTTGAAATTCTTCACCGTTTATTGCAGAGTAGCTGTGTTTATTTCATAGAAAGGGTAATGAGTCACAGGTGGAAAGTGATTTTACATAATCTTAGTGCAGGTAAACAAGTAGAAAATTACTATTCCTATTACACCATTGGAATGTTTTCAAGTTTTAGTTTAAAACTTATATATGTAATTATGTATGCAATTAAACTTTTAAACCTTTAATTGTTCTCAATTTTGTTTTTTTTTGTTTTAAATTTTTATTTTATATTGACGTAAAATTGATTTGCAATGTTGTGTTACTTTCTGCTGTATAACAAAGTGATTCAGTTTCAATTCAGTTCAATCACTCAGTCATGTCCAACTCTTTGTGACCCCCATGGACTGCAGCAGGCCAGGCTTCCCTGTCAATCACCAGCTCCCTGAGCTTACTCAAACTCATGTCCATTGAGTTGGTGATGCCATCCAGCCATCTCATCCTCTGTAATCCCCTTCTCCTCCTGCCTTCAATCTTCCCCAGAATTAGGATCTTTTCAAATGAGTCCGTTCTTCACATTGGGTGGCCAGAGTATTGGAGTTTCTGCTTCAGCATCAGTCCTTCCAATTAATATTCAAGACTGGTTTCCTTTAGGATGGATTTGTTGGATCTCCTTGCGGTCCAAGGGACTCTCAAGAGTCTTCTCAAACACCACAGTTCAAAAGCATCAATTCTTTGGTGCTGGTAGGCTGCAGTCCATGGGGTCGCTCAGAGTCGGACACAGCTGAGTGACTTCGCTTTCACTTTTCACTTTCATGCATTGGAGAAGGAAAAGGAAACCCACTCCAGTGTTCTTGCCTGGAGAATCCCAGGGATGGGGGAGCCTGGTGGGCTGCCATCTATGGGGTCGCACAGAGTCAAACACAATTGAAGGGACTTAGCAGCAGCAGCAGCAGCAGCAGCAGCAGCAGCAGCAGCAGCAGCTGCAGCAGCTTTCTTTATAGTCCAACTCTCACACCCATACATGACTACTGGGAAAACCATAGATTTGACTAAAGGGACCTTTATTGGCAAAGTAATGTCTCTGCTTTTTAATATGCTGTCTAGGTTTGCCATAGCTTTTATTCCAAGGAGCAAGCATCTTTCAATTTCATGGCTGTAGTCACCATCTGCAGTGATTTTGGAGCTCCCAAAAAAGTCTGTCACTGTTTCCATTGTTTCCCCATCTATTTGCCATGAAGTGATGGGACCAGAGGCCATGATCTTAGCTTTCTGAATGTTCAGTTTTAAACCAACATTTTTACTGTCCTCTTTCACTTTTATCAAGAGGATCTTTAGTTTTTCTTTTTTTTTTTTTCCCACTTTCTGCCATAAGGGTGGTGTCATCTGCATATCTTCATATTCTTTTTTTCAGATTCTTTTCCCATATAGGTTATTACATAGTATTGAATAGCATTCTATATGCTTGGCACTGGGTCCTTGTTGATTATCTTTTTTTTTTTTAACACATTGTTGTGGGTATATGTTAATTCCAACCTCCTAATTTATCCTTTCTTCTACCTCCCGTTCCCCTTTGGTAACCATAAATTTGTTCTCTAATTCCATGAGTGTTTCTGTTTTGCAAATAAGTTCATTTGTATCATTTTTAGATTCTACATATAATTGATGTTTGTCTTTCTTTGTCTGACTTCACTTAGTATGATAATCTCTAGGTCCATTCATTTTGCTACAAATGGTATTATTTCATCATTTTCTATGGGTAAGTAATATTCCATTATATATATGTACCACACTTGTTTATCCTTTCATCTGTTGATGGACATTTAGTTTTTTTTCCATGTCTTGGCTATTGTAAATAGTGCTGCAATGAACTTTGGGGTGCATATATATATTTGAAGTATGGATTTCTACATATATATGCCCAGGAATGGGATTTCTGGATCATATGATGCCAGAGTCCAGCTCCGGCAGCCAGGGAATCAGCCTGAAGGGGTGAGCAGTGTCGGTGGACAATGATGTAGCCTCTGACTCATAGTATGGAACTGCATGTTTATTTCAAGCTTCAGGTTTTCTTTTATACTTGGACAAAAGCATTAGGTCAGAGGTTTGACATTTTCAGTTTTTCCCACCCAAATTTACTGTCTCCAGAAATCACTGTTGTCCTCCAAACAGAGTTCCTGCTTCAGCGATTCTCTCAGAATCTGCTTTACTATCTATTATTTACTTTCTCTTATGTGTCCTATCCTTAACCTGTGATTATATTGTAACTCATGCCACATTCCTCAGTTTATTTCTTATCTTTCTAAATCCTGTTTGCCCCTAGCATCTTAAGATCACTATCTCCTAAAAAGACTTCTAGCTATTCTTAATTATTCCTAAACCCTAAACTCAGCAAACTTCTTTTGCCATAAACATTCCCCTCACAAACAGGTCTCAGATAACAATCCTTCCCATGGCCTTGAGCTGTGGCCTACATGCTCATCCTGGAACATTCTTTGTAAAGATCCTTGAACAAATGTCAATGCTTACTTTATAGATTATTTTCTGGGCACAGAACTGTAGAAGGCTTTGTGCTTTCTCATGCTTCTCTCAAGCACCTTAACATTCTTTCCAGCCAACTCAACTGAAGAAAGGAAAGAACAAGTCAGAATCACAAGGCCTAACTCCTTCATCCCAGGGCCGTGCCTGCAAGATGAGAAGAGGGGGTTGGAGCCATGCCTCCATTTTGTCAGTGATGCCTAATGTGGCTCCCAACAATATGGTAGCTCTATTTTTAGTTTTTTAAGGAACCTCCAAACTGAAAATGGATTAAAGACCTAATTATATGACCAGATTGGAGAAGGTAATGGCAACCCACTCCAGTACTCTTGCCTGGAAAATCCCATGGACAGAGGAGCCTGGTAGGCTGCAGTCTGTGGGGTTGCTAAGAGTCAGACATGACTGAGTGACTTCACTTTCACTTTTCACTTTCATGCATTGGAGAGGAAATGGCAACCCATTCCAGTGTTCTTGCCTGGAGAATCCCAGGGACGGGGGAGCCTGGTGGGCTGCCCTCTATGGGGTCACACAGAGTCGAACACTACTGACGTGACTTAGCAGCAGCAGCAGCAGCAGCATATGACCATGCTATAAAATTCTGGAAAACATAGTCAGAACACTCTTTGACATAAATCAAAGCAATATCTTGTAGGGTCTATCTCCTAGGGTAATGAAAACTTTGTTTTATTTGTGTTACTTGAAGCTTATTTTCAATTAAGAAATATAAAATGATTATTGTTTGTACATAGATTTCTTATTTGTTTAGATTATTTATCTCAGATGTATATTCTGAATATAACCATATGTTTTATGTATATGTCAAATTTAAAAGTGATATTCTTTTTCTTCATGCAACTGCTCAAAATTTTAATCAGCTCTTCTATTTCTGCACTTGGACAAGGGATTTAAGATTTGTCATACTGCAGGTCACATTTTACTTCAATATACATGTTTTTTGAAAAGGCAAAATCCCTCAGGGCTGTGTGATTTTCACTATTGTGTGTGTTTTAAGTTCATAGCCAAACACAACTGAATAAATCATGGGACACATTTTCCTCTCCATGTCTGAAAAATGCAAATTGTTATAGGCCAATCGCTCAGAGGTCTTGTCATATCTCAGATGTTTTGTTTACAATTTGTTTTTCATTTTTCCCAGCATAGCCAATTCAAGTTACATTTACTTGTTATTCAGATTCTTTTCAGTTGTCTGCAAAGTTCGCTTTAACATGTGGAAAAACTATTCTTCCTAGACCATGCCTTCCTAAATGCAGTGACTAAAGTTTATAAACATGCATGTGTCTTAGTATGCAAAAACTGCTGTCCTAAATTCCCAGGGTCAAGAGGGGGAAATGCTGTGCTGCCACAACCTTGATGACTTGTTCTACTCACATCCAAAGGAATATTAACAAATTGGAGAGATTGTAGCTAAGTGAAGAAATGCATTTGCCTTGTGATTTTAGGATCACACATACCAGTGCATACCATAGAAAAGGGTCTTTTCAAATGTAGGGCAGGAGCCCAAGCTTGGGGTCACACAGATCTGCAGTTTCATTCGTTCACACACTAGTTGTGTAACTTGGGTGTGCATTGTAACTTCTGTGAGTTCCATTTCCCTCAACTGATAAAATGAGCAAAGTAGCCCCACTTCATGGGAGTGTTATAAGGAACAGAAGGAAGGAAGACAGTTATCAAGTCACCAGTGATGTAAGATAAACCAACTGGCTCGCTGTTTAAAAAAAAAAAGCCTTCATTTGCCTTGATTAGTAGTGTGATGTAAATACTCCCACCATGGCTGATTTTAAATCATAAATGATTTAATGACCACCTGGTAAAATTCCTGAATATTTAACAAGAAAACAAATACAGCACAATACCACTAGCCTTTAACAAACGGTAGTAATTATTTCTTTTTATTTATTTGTTTTTAATTGGAGGATAATTGTTAGTAGTTATATTTTGTCATCATTGATCTAGAAAAAAATGGCTGTTTGGCAAAATTCTATGTAGATGGAGAAATGAAAGCTAAGGGAAGAATATTAATTTATATAGTTTAAAATATTAATGATTTCAAATAATAAAAAAACTACCTTAACAGTTTTGAAAATGGGCAAAAACTTAGAAAACAGAATGTTAATAATAAGAAAATGTGTTAATCAAATATTTTAAAATTAAGAATAAGGATCACTTTGTAAGAAGTTCTAGATTGATTAAATTTACTGTTAGCTTTTTAAGATTGGTTAGAAGAGGCGCCACTAGTTTGGTCTTACATTCTTTAATATACAGGAATAAATACTAAGTATAAAGTTGCGTATACTTGATACCTAAACAAATAGAAACTGACAGCCTCTATTTGAAAACCCAGTGTTTTTGCAAAAAAAGCTTTGTTTTCTTTTTAACTAATAAATGTTTTAGATCATTAAAAACAGATTTTATTTTTTTAATTGAAGTGTAGTTGATTTACAATGTTGTGTTAATTTTGGGTGTTCAGCAAAATGATTTAGTTATATACATGTTATATACATTATATATACTTATTATATATACTTATATATTATATATATGGACTTCCCAGGTGGTGCCAAGGTAAAGAATCTGGCTGCCAATGCAGGAGACACAAGAGACCTGGGTTTGATCCCTGGGTAAGGAAGATCCCTTGGAGTAGGGAATGGCAATCCACTCCAATATTCTTGCTGGGAAATCCCATGAATAGAGGAGCCTGGTGGGCTACAGTGCATAGGGTCACAAAGAGTCAGACATGACTAACTGAGCACATAATGCAGTATGTGTATATATAAACTGAATATATCATCAGTTATATATTTATAAACTGTCACATAGTCAGTTATATATATAAAAAGTGTTATATATGTTCTTTATATATATGTACACATACTATATATATGTGTATATATATATATATATATATATGCTTTTTCAGATTCTTTTCTCTTGTTCGTTATTATAAAATATTGAGTACAGTGCCCTGTGCAATACAATAGTTCCTTATTGGTTGTCTACTTTATATATACTAGTATGTGTATGTTGGGCTTTCCTGGTGGCTCAGGCAGTAAAGAATTTGCCTGTATATGTTAATCCCAAACTCCTGGATAGATCAAAAATTAAAATCTAATTTTAACTGATTAAAATTAGTAAATAATTTTAAACGATTAAAATCTAAAGATTTAAAAAGTTTCCTACGATCATATATTTTTTGAAATAGTAACCATGGCTTTGGGTTTTGTATTTTGTGTTTTTAATAATAGTAAATGTTCACATGCATGGTCTGGGATGCTGGGCAGGGAGTGGCATATTGAACCTGAATCTGTTCTAGAACATCTAGACAGCTGGAGCCTGCAAATGACCATCATGTCACAGTGAGCATCTCAGTGTACAGGATACTAAACTGTGGGTGATTTAGGAGGAAATGATCAGAATTGAAGATGATTGATTAGTCAAGCTGTGCTGAACGCTGCACTTCCCACGCACACTGAGTGTGCCTGAGGAGACAGTCCTGGGACGGCTCACCCAGGAAAGAGTGTGGGGAACCAAAGGGCTTTTTGGTGACTGTAGGCTGACTTCATTCAGTAAAACTCTGTTTCAATAAGAAATGGGGCACCACATGCGAGTGTGGGGGCACCAAAAGAAGATGAGAGTACATTTTATTCTCTTTCACAAAGTGACAGACATCATCAGCACTGGAATTATCAACATGGTATTGCCTAGAATAGCAGGTCTGCACACCCAGGGCTCGGGGAAAGAACTGGTGGACTGGGTACATTACAACCTCAAAAGTATTGCCCTGCCACAGTGAGAGATCCTCAGTGAAGCAAATGCAAATACTGTTTCTCTGGGGAGGCACATGTCTCTTCCTAAATGCATATTACTATACACATTTACTGCTTCTAGAAATGTACTGGATATGCTTGAAAATACATTCCCAGGGACTAATTAAGTGACATGTTGGAGTCTGATCAGATTTGAGGAAAGAGAGAAAGACTTCACTTTCTTTCTCTTGCTTGTGGAAATTAGATGATTTCTCAGGGTGTGAGTTGCCTCTGCGGTGATTCCAAACCTAGTAAAGGGGCAAACATAACAGTGATAAACTTCTTTTTTCAGGCTCTTATTAAATATTTCGGTAAAGAGAAAAGGAGGAAACTATTTTTTTTTTTCCCATTGACACAAAATGTGATTACTTGCTGTCTGACGAAAGATCGATGATCAGCCTAATGGATGAGGCCAGCTAGTGTTTTTATATTTAGGATGCAAAAAGAAAAGTGAGAAACGTCAATGGGTAGCTCTTTTGTCTGTCCATTTCTTGAAACTTTCTCATAAAACTAATTCACTAATTAAAAGATTAGGCATATTACAAGCTAATGTTGGAAGTTATTGTTGTTTAGTTGCTAGATCATGTCTGACTCTGTGACCTCATAGACTGTAGTCTGCCAGACTTCCCTGTCCTTGGAATTTTCCAGGCCAGAATACTGGAGTATGTTGCCATGCTTCCTCTTCCAGAGGATCTTCTTGACCCAGGGATCAAACCTACACCTCCTGCACTGGAGGATTCTTTACTACTGAGCCACCAGGGATGCCCTTGGAAGCTTTACCCAGACAGTATATTTCAGGGATTGTAGGGGCAGAATTTCCACAGATAGTTCAGCGCTGCTGCTTTTATTAACTTCACTTTTACCCCTGTATCAGATTTTTTTTTTTTCATTCTGTAAGTAAAAGCCAAAACTGAGGACAGTATTTAGAAAGCGAATATATATTTAGGATGCTTTTGCAAGTTATTTTTTTTTAATGTCTTTTTCTTCTGAGCTTATACTTAGGTTGTGAACTGAAGAATTGGAAACGTGAAAAATCCTAGTTTATTAAAATCCTGGATTTGGGGCTTTTCTTTTAGATGAAACTCTGCCTAACTTGAAAGTATTAATATTGAGTTAGATATATAGGCTTTGAAACATAATAATTATAATGATACCAATCATTTATTACATGTGTATTTTTACTTGGAATCACATTTTGTTACTGATCCTCAGAAAAACTCTACAAGTCAGCACTTTATCTGTTCCTGTAGGTGGGAAACTAAGACTTGGAAAGTTGAGGTAATTCATCCAGGTTGAGATTGCTACTAAGAGATGAATTGGAGATTTCAAGAAGGGCCAGCTGATGTAGAATCCACTTTCTTAACCACTAAGTTATATTTTTGTTCCATATTTCACAATTTCACACTGCTTGTGTCTCAAGGTATACAGATTGACCTGTTTTTGTGTGGATGGTGGCCTGGGATCTTGGAGTAATCGACCCCTTTGTCTTTTCTGCCTGCAGGCCCCTGGGGAAGGTGTACAGGAAATTGTGGGCCAGGCGGAAGCCAGAGTCGTGCCCTGTGGTGTTTCCACTCTGAGGGGTGGACGAGCCACATGTCTAACTGTGATGAGCACAACAGGCCTCCGAAGGAAAGAAGCTGCTTCCGAGTCTGTGACTGGCACAGAGACCTCTTCCAGTGGGAGGTTTCCGACTGGCACCACTGTGTACTCGCTCCTCCTGACCTGGGCCCAGCCAGGCCTCGGGCGGCAGCGTGTGTGACCGCCCAGCACGGGTTGCAGCATCGGACGGTGCACTGTGTTCAGAAGCTGAACAGAACCATGGTTGTGAATGAGATATGTGAACACTTTGCCCCTCAGCCCCCCACGGAACAAGCGTGCCTCATCCCTTGCCCACGGGATTGTGTGGTGTCTGAGTTCTCGCCGTGGTCTACGTGTAGCAATGGGTGTGGGAAGCGGTTACAGCACAGAACTCGCTCAGCTATTGCCCTCCCTCTCTATGGAGGGTCACAGTGTCCTAACTTGACTGAGTCAAGAGCCTGTGATGCCCCCATTTCTTGTCCTCTTGGGGCAGAGGAATATACGTTTAGCCTTAAAGTTGGACCGTGGAGTAAATGTAGACTGCCTCATCTCAAAGAACTTAACCTAAGTGGAAGAACCGTTCTGGATTTTAGCTCTGAGTCGAAGGAGTTGGTCCCTTTTAGACATCACAGTTACAAGGCGCATCACCATTCCAAGTCCTGGGACATAGAGATAGGTTTTCAAACCCGCCAGGTTTGGTGTACACGGAGTGATGGAAGAAATGCTGTGTTAAGGTAGGAGGTCTTTGGTGTTTATATCGTGATTCACCTAAATATTTTACAGTGTAATTTTATAAAAAATTTCTTCATGGTTTTCTACAATGGGAAAATTGTAATCAGGTTTGGGATTTGAGTTTTTAAGTTGCTCTAGAAAAGCTTTCAGTGTCAGGTATAAAAAATTTTGAGTCTAGACCAGAAGTACACTGAACTCCAGAGTAATTAATAGTGCGACTGTATAGGACAAGTCATCCATTTTCACATTTTATCATCATATCAGTTGCTAAAAACATAGATCTTGTACCCTAAGTGCTCATCAAGAGATGAATGGATAAAGCAGGTGTGACAGTCGAGTACAGCTCAGCCATAAAAAAGAATGAAATTCTGGCATTTGTAGCAACATGGATGGTCTCAGAGGGCAATATGCTAAGTGAGATAAGTCGGAGAAAGACAAATACGGTATAATATCAATTATATGTGGAACCTTAAAAAATACAACAAACTAGGGAATAAAACAAAAAAGAAGCAGACTCATATTTGGAAGACAAACTAGTGAGGTTACCAGTAGGGAAAGGGAAAAGGCTAGGGTAATATAGTATTAGGGGGAAAAAGGGATATGATGGGATTACATGAAATCATATGTGTAAAATTTTTAAAATTGTAAAGCACTATTGAATTTAAAGACTCTTTCTTTCTGCAAAAAAATTGTTTTTTTTTTGTTACTACAGTAATAAAAATACTAAGTGATTTACTATAATGACAAAATTTAAATAATTCTCAAATTTAGGATATAAGCTATATAAATTTTTTCATTTAAACTGATTTTTGTTTGTTTACTTTATCTTGAGGATTAAGCAGATTCTCTTATTTCTGGGTTGTAGATATTTAATAGTAATAATAATACCAAAAAGTTAATCCAAGAATGTTTTCTTTGGCATTGATTTGATGGAAACATTATCTTGCACAGCAATAATTAGAAAGACAGATTTTAGAGAGAATGGACTAAAACTTTTAAAAGCAATAGTTTAGGCTGCAAAATTATTTGTAATTGTTTTACTTTACACTGTGTTATAATGTCATGACATAAACCATAAAAGTATATTAAAAGTAGTATCTGTTTACTTTCCCCTCAGAAGTTCTTAAGTGTAATCACTGGTATATTGCTAAATGTCTTCCAAATTAAGATGGCTTTCAATAGTTGGAATTATCAAACAATGAAACACTCATGGAAGGAATTAATCATTATCATCAGTTGCTGTTTTCTTAGGATCCACAGCTGGCTCAAGGGACTATCTCTGCTATTTCAGAACAAAGTAATGCGATGATTGTTTGTTTGTTTTTTTTTCCCCCATTCTGCTTTACAAATGAGAATATTTTGTCTTTGATGCTTCATTCTGACTTATGCCATATAACTTGGCAAGTCCATTGAAGAGTGATTTTCTGCCTTTTATTGCCTGCTTCTGTGAAACAGAAGATTAAGCAGATGATTGGGGTGATTATTGTCTCAGTATGTGTGGGGGATCTGTACAAACATTGTTAATATTCTCTATTGGAATATTACATAGAATGTTTTCAGCCTATAGTTGGCTTTTTTTTTAACTAAATAATGTTGGCTTTTTTCTGTTTTTAAATTAATTTCTGTTTAAATTAATAGATTTTATTTTTTAGAGTGATTTTGGGTTTACAGAAAAATTGAACAGCAAATCTAGAGCTCCCATGTATCTCCTCATCACTCCCTCTCCACACATATACCGTTTCATACACACACCTTGCATTAGTGTAGGTTGTTCAGTACATTTGATACAACAGATGAACCGATACTGATACATTACTGAAACTCATAGTTTACATTAGAGTTCACTGTTTGTGCTGTACATTCTGTGAACCTGGACAAATGTATAATGGCATGTATACAACAGTGCTATATTAATACACAATAGTTTCACTTCTCTAAGAATCTTCTCTACTGTCTCTACTAATTCCACCTTTCCTCTCCCTAAATCCTTGGCAACCAGTGATCATTTTACTATCACCTCCAAGTTTCAGCAATTATATTTTGAAAGTAGTTTCTTCTAGTTTTTGATCTGTCTTTTCATTCTCTTAACAGTGTCTTTCACAGAGAAGTTACTTTTCATCTTAATGAATTCCAATTTATCAATATTTCTTCCATGGGTTGTTCTTTGGCATTATATCTGAGAAAACATTACCAAACCCAAGGTCAACTAGATTTTCTTCTGCGTTATCTTCCAGGAGTGTTACAGTTCTGCATTTTGCATTTAGGTCTATGGTACATTTTGAGTCAGTTTTTTATGAAAGTCTTGTGTTCTGTATCTGGCTTTTTCTACATATGGATATTCAGTTGTTCTAGCACCATTTGTTAAAAAGACTGACTTCTTCATTGAACTGCCATTCCTTCTTTGTTCAAGATCAGTGGACTGTATTTATGTGGATCTGTTTCTGGGCCCTATATCATTATTCCATTCTTGTATTTATCTATTCTTTGCCAATAGCACACTGTCTTAAATGCTTAATCTTTATAGTAAGTCTTCAAGTTGAATAGTGTCAGTCCTCTGAACTTGTTTATATTTAATTATTGTGTTGACTTTTTGGAATTCTTGCCTTTCCATATAACCTTTAGAATCAGTTTGTCTGTATTTACAAACCAATTCGCTAGGATTTTGATTGGAAATGCTTGTAATGTATAGATCAACTTGGAGGAACTAACATCTTGATAATATTGCATTTAGTCATGTACATGGAATGTTTCTCCATGTATTTAAAACTTCTTTGATTTCTTTCATCAGTTTGGTACTTTTTCTCATATAGATCTTATATATATATATATATATATAGTTAGAGTGATACTTTAGTGTTTTATATATTATTGGTTCTAGTGTAAATGTATTATGTTTTTACTTTCAAATTCTAATTATTCATTGCTTTTATATAAGAAAGCAGGTGACTTTTTATATTAACCTTATATTAACAAGTTTAATATTTTATATTAACCTTGTTATAATTTATTTGTTCCAAGAAGGTTTTTTTCTATTTTGGTTATCATTGCCATTGTTGATCCTTTGGAATTATCTATGTAGACAAGTGTGTAATTTGTAAAAAAGACAGTTTTATTTCTTTCTTTCCAATATGACACATTTTATTTCATTTTTATGCTTATTGCATTATCTAGGACCTCCAGTATGTTATCAACTAGGAGTAGTGAGAAGGGACATTCTTACCCTACTCCTAATCTTAGTACAACATCTGATTTCTCACCATTAAGTGTGATGCTAACTACAGGATTTTTGCTGATATTCTTTAGCAAGGTGAAAACTCTTCCTATATTCCAAGTTTGCTGAGAATTTTTAATCATACATAAGTGTTGGGTTTTGTCAAGTGCCTTTTGTGCATATACAGGTATGATTATATGATTTTTTTTTACTTAGTCTGTTGATAGGATAGATTACATTGATTGATTATCATATGTCAAACCTATATTATATACCCAGAATAAATCATAATTGGCTATGATGTATTAGTATTTTTGTATGTTGTTGGATATTATTTGCTAATATTTTACTGAGAATTTTTGTGTATACGTTCATGAGAAATATTAGAGTCTTCTTTTTTCATAATGTCTTTGTCTAGTTTTGGTAATAGGATAGTGCTGACCTCATACAATGAATTGAGAAATCATGTCCTCTGCTTTAATTTTGAGAAGTAAGTGGTGAAGAATTGATAGTATTTTTTTCCTTCTGGGGTCAGAAAGATCCCATGACTGAGCAACTAACACTTTCTTTAAATTTTTGGTAGAATTCAGCCCATCTGCGCCTGATGGTTTCTGCTTTGGTAGGTTATTATATTGATTAAGCTTCTTAAATATATATAGATCTATTCAGATTATAGATTTCTTCTTGTGTGAGTTTCAGCAGATTGTGTGTTTTAAGGACTTGGTCCATTCACCTAACGTAAGGAATTTGAGCGCATGAGCTTGTTGATAGTATTGTTTTATTACCCTTCAGTAGCCCTGGGGAGTTTCAGCGGTAGTGACGACCTCTTGTTCGGTACTGTTATTAGTGCTTTGTCTTCCGTCTCTTTCACTCACTCTCTCCTCCTTCTGTTCTTCCTTTGCTCTTAGTTAACCCATCTAGAGGTTTATCAATTTTATAGACTTTTTCAAAGAAACAGCTTTTGGTTTCAGTTATGTTCTCTATTGATTTTCTGTTTCTCACTATATTGATTTCAACTCTAATTTTCAGTATTTTCATTCTGCATATTTGAATTTAATTTTCTAGTATTCTAAGGTAGAAGTTTAGTTTATTGATTGTATATAATTCTTCTTTTCTAATATGTGAATTCAGTGCTGTAAATTTCCCTCTAAGTGCTGCTTTTACTGCATTCCACCAATTTTAAAGAGCTCTATTTTCATTTTGATTTAGTTCAAAATAATGTTTAATTTCTTTTGAGATTTCTTCTTTGCTCATGTATTATTTAGAGATGTTCTATTTAATCCTCAAGCATTTGAGTGTTCCACAACCATCTTTCTGTTTTTGATTTGTAGTTTAAGTGCATTGTGTTATGAGGGCATACTTTGTATGATATCTTTTCGATTTGTTAACGTGTGTTCTATGGCCCAGAAATATGGTTTGTTTTGGTGAATGTTCTTTATAAGCTTGGGAAGAATGTGTATTCTGCTGTTGTTAGATGAAATATTCTATATAAATGTCAATTATATTCAACTGATTGGTGATGCTGTTCAGTTCAGCTGTGGTCTTTCTGATTTTCTGCTTACTGTATCTGTATGTTACTAACTCCCAGAACTCTGGGAGTTGGTGATGGACAGGGAGGCCTGGCGTGATGCAATTCATGGGGTCGCAAAGAGTCAGACACGACTGAGCGACTGAACTGAACTGATGTTACTGACAGAGGGGTGTTGAGGTCTTCAACTATAATAACGGATTCATCTATCTTTCTTTACCGTTCTATTAATTTTTGTCTCATGTCTTTTGATGCTGTTATTAGGTGCATGCATGACAAGAGTTTTTATGTCTTCTTGGAGAATTTACCCCACTAGGGTTTTGCAGTGCCTCTCTTTATTCCTGATAATTTTCCGTGCTTTCAAATCTGCTTTCTCTGGAATTAATATAACTATTCCAGCTTCCTTTGATTACTGTTAATATGATATTTTTTTCTCTATGACTTTACTGTTGAATCTGTCTGTATCTTTTTACTTAAAGTTAGTTTCTTATAGACAACATATAGTTGCATTGTATTTATTTATCCACTCTGAGAATTGCTATATTTATATCATTGATATTTAAAATGATTATTGCTATAATTGGATTAATAGCTACTACATTTATTGTTGTTTCCTGTTCACTGCTGCTGTTGTTCTTTGTTCTGCTTTTTATTTTTTGTTTTCCCATTCTCTATTTTTATTTAATATTTTATAGTATGCCATTTGTCTCTTTTAGTATCAATTTATATTTTTTGAAATCATTTTCAGTGGTCACCCTATGGTTTACCATGGAAATTTATAACTAATCCAACTCACTTTCAAATAGCAGTATAACAGGTCACATAGTGAAATGCATTATAGAGTATTCCCCATCCATTTTCCCCATCTCTTCAGATACTGTTGTCATTAACTTACCCATAACCTATCATCACCAAATATTGTTATAATAATTTTGAACAAATTATTTTTCTCAAGAAGAAATAAAATATTTTATTTTACCTTCATTTATTCCAATAGTTCTTTATGTAGATCCAAGTTTCTGAGTATCAACAAAATCAGCAAACAAGATATAATAAGGAATAGAAGAGAGTTTTACTCAAGCCAAACTGAGGACTATAGTGTGGGAGATACAGATTCGAGAAATACTTGAATTGTATTCTACCAGACTACAAAATGGAGGAGATATGTATAAATGAAACCACAAAATTGCATAATTTATTTGTCAAGAATTGGAGTTGGAGCTGTCAAGAAGTGAGGGTGCTTGATAAGCAAGTTTGCATAGTTACCAAGGGGGAACTTGAGACTGTACCTGGCAGCTGCTAGCAGATATATATATATTTGTAATGGTGGGTAGTGTTCTTAAGTTTGGTATATTTCAGAAAACTCAAGTTTTCAGTGATGCAGGAACGTGGCTGAAACCATGTTCATAATGGCCACCTGGCTCCAGTTTGGATGCCTGAGCCATAGTTACTTCATTTTTATTTTTAAAGTATGGTCATAAGCTATATTGTTTTCATTTCTCCAAAGAGCTTCTTTTAACATTTCTTGCAAGGCAAGTCTCCTGGTGACAAATTTCCTGAATTTTTGTTTGAGAAAGTCTATTTCTCAACTTTTGAAAGATAATTTCACTAGATATCAAATTTAGGTGGTGGTGTTTTTTCTTTCAACACTTCACTCTCATTTTGCTGAAATGGTTTCTGAAAGAAATCTGATGTAATATCCTTGTTCCTCTCTAGGGATTATTCCACCACCCCCATTTCCATACCCAGCTTCTTTCAAGAATTTTCTCTTTTTATTTGATTTTCTGAAATTTGAATATGGAATACCCAGGTGATACTGTTTGTTTTGTTTTGTTTTTGTTTATCATATGCTATCTGTTCCCTGAGTATCCTGGTTATGTGGTTTGGTTATTTGTCATTAATTTTGGAAAAGTATCATTGATAGTCACTTCAAATAATTTTTCTGTTCCTTTCTGTTTTTGTTTTTTTTTTCTTCTAGTATCCCCATTAAATGAATGTTACACCATTTGTAATTGTCTTATAGTTCTTGGATATTCTGTCTTTTTCACTCTTCTGTTTTCTTTACATTTTAGTTTTTGGAGTTTCTATTGATGTTTTTCAAACTCAGTGATTCTTTCCTTACCTTTGTCCAGTTTATTGATGAGTCCATAAAAGGGCATTCTTCATTTCTGTTTCAGTCTTGATACCTATCAGTTCATTTTGATTCTTCCATTGAATTTACATCCCTATGATTGTAATGCCCATCTTTGGTTGCACTTTGTCAATTTTTTTTTTTTTTTTACTTTAGAGCCTTTAGCATATTAATCATAGTTGTCTTAAATTCCCATAGTTGTGATAATGCTAAAAATTTGCTATATCTGAGTCTGAATGGGGTGTTTCTTATGTCTTTTAAACTATATTTTGTATCTTAGTTCACATTTTGTTTCCTTTCTTTTGTGGAAAGCTGGACTTAATGTACTGAGTGTAGGGAATGGAGATAACTAGATTTTTAGTGTGAAGTTTTGTACCTACCTAGCTAGGAGTTAGGTCGTGTTTGCTGATGCTATAGGTGTTAAAGTCTAAAATTTTCCTCTGGTGTCCTTGTTTATCCTCTTCCTTCTTTTTCTAGGGGAGATTCCTTAGAGAAATCTCCCTAAATCTAGGACATGCAATTCTTTCTGTTTTAATCTCCTTTTATTATGCAAGGGACTTATTGATGATATGTCAGATTTTGAGGAGAGGAGGAGTGTTTTGTAGTCCTGTGATTATATCTCAATCTTTTATTGAACTTGTATCCCGGCAACATGGTCTTCACAAACACTCCTCAGTCCTTCTTCCCCTAGAAGTAAAACAGGAAGTCTAGAGGGTAGTGTTGAATGTTTTCCTTCCAACAGGCTAATTAGGCTTAGTAAAATCCCAGCTGATTAGGCTTTGGTAAAACAGTTTCCTTGGAGGACAGGCTTTTTAAAAAAATTCTCTGTGTTTATTTCAAAATGGCTAGGATTCCCATTCCCTGCTGGGAGCATGAAGAGATTTTTGCCTTCACTATGATAACCTGGTAGGACTTCTGGAAGTGAAACTTATGAAAGTGTAGATAGAATATCTGCTAGGACTCTCCCCCTCTGCCCCAGAGATTTTAACTGAAAAGCTTGTCCATACTCAACCACCAGAAATTGGTCAATTTCAGTTCACGTTTTCCTACCCTGGTACTGACGCCAGTGGCAGTTTCTGCTTCTGGTGTGCTCTTCCAATAGTAATTTGTGGTACCCTGTATCTGCCTCTGTCTCTTCAATGTTTGGAGCCGTCATCTGCCTTGTAACTACAATTCTCTGATGAATCTAAGATTTTTAGTTTGTCCAGTCCTGTTTTGAGGACTGAAGTGATGCCTTCCAAGCTGTTCACATGCTGAAATGGGAGCCAGAAGTCACCCTGTTCTCTTTTGAGTGTGTGTGTGTGCTCACTCAGTCGTGTCCAACTCTTATGGCCCCATGGACTGTAACCCGCCAGGCTCCTGTGCCCATGAAGTTTTCCAGTTAAGAATGCTAGAGTGGGGTGCCGTTTCCTACTCCAGGGAATCTTCCTGATCCAGGGATCAAACCATATCTCTTGCATCTCCTGCATTGACAGGCAAATTCTTTACCAATAGTGCCACTTGGGAAGCCCTCTCTTTTGAGTACTAGGCAGTGTATCAGACTGAAGCAACCTTTTAAAAACCATTATTCCATGAAATTGATTGTATTCATTCCATTTAGTCATTAAAGCATTATAAGTTGACTCACAGACAGGGAACTATGGTGTTACTAGACTTACTAGGAAATACAGAGTTCAATGGGGACATTTCTGTTTCTCTCTCTTCCACTATAATTAACAGAAATATTATCCTAGAGAGCTGTGTGGTTGAGTTATTGACAATATTGTCTTATTTGTATCAAATCTGATGAACTATGTAAACATAGTCCACAGAATTTTTGCCAAAAAGGCTCAAATCCATTTCTAAAAAGCATACATTTTTCATTTTGTGGGTCTGGTTCATTTAAGAAAATATTATCATTTATATGTGACTGTTGACTTCTAGGATGAATTTTGTTTCCCTTAATAGGTACAAGTTTTCCTTAAGTACAGACACCTTTTACTCTGTACTTGTTCCACCTTTAGATGACTTTTATTTTGGTGTACTCTGTGATACTGTAGGGACAAATGTCATTTTGCTTCCCCTGTTTTGATTACGGCAATGTCTGGTTGTCTTGGCATTTAGAATAGGAGGACCTCATCTTTACTTCCATAATGCATGCTCCTCCTTGTGCCTTGCTGGCATGTCATTTTCTTCATCTAGGACACCACAGAGCTTTAATTAATGTCCTTTAGTAGCTCTCTCATTGATTTCTTTAACTTTTGATAATCACATCAAGCAATTTCCCCTTCAAAGTTACGTGTGCAATGTGATAGGCGGTTGTATTACTCAAGGTGCCACTCTGCTCCCTCATCATTGATTTGCCTCTTGGGTTTAAAGATCTTTTGTTTCTAACTGTCTCATTGCATATCCTTTTTTGCCTTTTATTTTGACAGGACTATCTCTAAGGTTTCATTATTACATTTTAAAATAGCTATCCTATAGCCTGATTGCCATTCCTTTTCTCAAATATCAATGATACTGTTATTGAGCTTTTTATAAAGCCCTGACTTAATGAAATGAAGTAGTTTTCTCTATTCAGGTTTTTTTTTTTCCTAATGCTTCACTTTGTTTCTTTTACTTTTTTTTTTTTTTTTTTAAGTAGAAGGACATCTGAGTTAGGAATTCTGATCTGTAGACTAGACATTTTGTTCATATGAATAGGAAAATGATTCTTATGTATTGTTTGGATGAATAAAATTCAGGTGAATGAATTTTACTCTTATTTTAATATAGAGGGAAATTTGGCATGGACAGTCTTTTATAAGCTCTGATCATTTGATTTTTGTTAAACATGCCTTAATTTCACTGACCACTGTGCTTGAATAAATACTTTGATTTCTCCTGAAAAGAGTTTCTGAATAAATTTTTAAGACTATAAAGGAAAAATCATTTCTAAAGCTCAAATATTATCGTTACTGTGTTTGTTTGCGTTTTATCTCCACCACAAAAGTAGATTTGGAAAGAAATTTTCTATTTTTATAGTCCCCCAAACATAAAAAATGCAGACCCAAAACGAAAGAGTTATTTTCATACTTTGTTCTTTGAAAGCAGTAGAGAAGGTTTTGGTGGTAGGAATGAAAATGGAAGAAGAGTGAGAAAAGAATAAATTGTTTGTTGTTTTTCTCCAATTTTAAGTTTTAGATTTTCGTTTTCCCCTTCTCATCTTTATTGATTTAATTTTTTAAATGGTGTATCATATATCTAAAGCCAAGTGTATACTTAAAGTTAAATTCAAAGAAGTGTTACTCCATTCAGATTACTTTCATCCTGTCTTCTACTTCTTGTAGCTAATGTACTTTCTTGTTTTCCAGCTTGTGCTCCTTGTATTTCTTTATATTTTCTCTTCTTTCTTACACAAAAGAAAGCATACTCTCTACTCTCTTTGGCTTTTTTTTTTTTTTTTTTTACTTAATATTATTTACTGGAAATTGTTCCACATCAGTTACTGAGTTATTCAAGGTCTTCTTCCTTTTTTGACACTTGCTTAGATTTTTGTTGGACTTCCCCTGGTGGCTCAGACAGTAAAGCATCTGTCTACAATGCAGGAGAGCTAGGTTCCATCCCTGGGTTGGGAAGATCCCCTGGAGAAGGAAATGGCAACCCACTCCAGTACTATTGCCTGGAAAATCCCATGGACAGAGGAACCTGGTGGGCTACAGTCCGTGGGGTCGCAAAGAGCTGGACACGACTGAGCAACTTCACACTTCACTAGAATTTTGTTGACTCCCTAAACCGCTTATTTGAACAAATTTCTATGCTTGGCCATCTTGGAGGTTTCCAGTATATTTTAATTACAAATAATTATTTGACAAGTAAACTCTGGATCCTGTATTTTGATACTGTTGAAGGTATATCTTTAGGATAAATTCCTAGAGGGTGATAGCTGGGTGAAAGGATTAATATATACAAATTTTGTTAGGTTTTGCCAAATTTCCCTTCCTGGAAGTGATGCCATCTTAAATTCCCATCAACAAATTTACAAAGAGAGTGTTTTGTCAAGCTTTTGGAATTTTTGCCAATCTGAAATATGAAAAATGATATCATAATTGTATTTCTCTTAATATGTATGAATTTGAACATTTGCCCATATATTCAGGGACCACATTTCTAGTTCAGTTTGAAAATTGTCTATCTGTTTTGTGCCGGGAGCCAGCGTGAGGAATCCTGCCTGTGGCAAAGGTCATGAGGAAGGAAGCCTGACAAAACACAAGGGCGTGATCAGGCTTCAGGGGTTCCCCCTGGAATTTCCTGAGCATCTACCCCCAAAAAACAGAGTCTGCCTGCTTTACTGTGTTATGCTTTCCACCTACTCTTCTGACATTAACAGGGGGCTGTCACCCCACCACCTTTTTCTGGAAAAATTTAATTTAGAGCTTTTAGATAATAAATCTCCTGGGCATAATAAGAGTGTTTCAATCCAAAAACCCCTCTGATGGCTTTTTAGCCTGCCTGCCAGACACTTACAGCTGCGCATGTGATTGCTTGTGGCCTCCCGACTGCGAGAGGCACAGGAAGCTTAAAACATCCTTGGAATGTAGGGGCTTCCGAGGAGTCAAAACCATTAGAATAGGACTGATTAAAGGTTTCATTTGTTGAGCCAATACATGCTGCCATATTTTCATATCTTTTATTTGTAGATATAGTTGGTATATAGAAAAAACGGATAGTAGCCCTGGCATTAGCAACATTAGATCTTTGAGTTAAGCACTTTTTTTTGTTATAACCCACTGCACCTTTGTTCTACAGGAATGTAACTTTATTTAGTACTTTGAGGGTGATGCAGAGTAAAGAAAAAACACTTCTAAGGAGAAAGAGTTTTCTGGTTGATAGACATTTATCTAGGGAGAGAGCCATAAAAATGTTAACAGGCCTCTTGGCCAGAAGATAATGTAAACCACCTGAGACCTTTTGTATACAAAAGGGAAGGTATGCAAAAAGAAAGCCTGGTCTCAATGAGGGTCAGGACTGCTGCCCCTGCATAACTCTGCATATTCCATTATTTCTTTATGTACAACTTGGGGTATATAAGCTGATTTTAAAAATAAAGTCTTGAGTCTTGCACTGATGTTGGGCTCCCCCATGTCATTCTTTTCTCCCCTTTCCCGGCTGAATTCCCATCTGAAGCGCGTAGGCTAGCCAAGTCTACTTACTTGCCCTGGCTTCTAAGATCTACGCGAGAGGGAGCCCAAGGTTGGGCACCCTCCGCTATTCAAGTGGACGCCGGCGGCCTAACGTAGATGGTGCAAACCTCTTGTCTCGAGGTTTTATTAGTTCTCCATGTAAACCAAGTTATTCAGCCTCTTTTTCTCCACCAATATTTCCTACTACACTATCCGTTTCTAATCTCTCTCTATATCTGTAGTTAAATAAGTTTTTTCCTAGGATGCCGACTCTGTCCCCGCTTTGGATTCCCTGGATCCACCAGGGCTGGACCCCGGCAGTTTTGTTTGCCTGCATTTCTATCGGAAGTTTTGTCCAACGTGTTATTTCCAAGTCTTTGTATCAATAGTTAAGGATATTAGTGCTGAATCTGGGGTATGTGTTTTCACGTTCTCTTTTGGTTGTCAATTTGTGTTTCAACTTTACTTATGATATTTTTTATGTAAAAGGTTAAAATGTTTTCTAAGTAGTCATGTTGGTCTCTCTATATAATTTATTGCATTTAAAGTTTAGTTATGGCCTTTTCCACATCCAGGTTGAATGTATTGATGGTTTCAAAGTGCTACTAATATTTATGCCAGGATAAATGGGTAATGTGGGATTTTCCCAAGCCATCTGATTATTATGTCACTGTATATATGATGCACTTTGTGCATAGACCCTAGATAACCACTTGGCCATGGGTCCTATGTGTGTGTAACACTACTCTTTATTTATAAGAGCAAAATATAAGGAAGAATGTCAACAGGGAATACCATAACTAAAACTTAGAACACAGAACACTAAGCAGCAAAGAAAAGAAGTAAACTAGATTTCTCTGTATATCGAGATTCGTAGATATCCAGGATGTAAGTGTAAGGTGTGAATACAAGATTCTAGAATGCTATGGGTAAATATATTTTTTATATAAAGGTAACTGATAGTTACAATTAAATACAGTCCCAAGTTACAATAGTGGTTCCTTCTGGTACTTGAAAAAGGGAGTCCTGGTTATGGTTTAAGGGGAATTAAGCTATATATTAACATCTTATTTCTTTGAAAATAATTTGAAGCAAGTATGACAGTTGTTAAAACCAGTAGATCTAGATTAGGATGGGGTAAATGTGTATTTTAAGAAACATTATTCTTTATATATTTTCAGGGACTTTTCTTCTCAAAATAAAGATGAAATAATACCTCAAAAGTGTATTCATGATTTTGATAGATTACAGTGAATGGTGTCGGATTCGTGATCCCCAAACAAGATTTAACTTCAGGACCAGGGACCAGGCTTGATCACTCAAGAACTTTTGTATAGCAGAGTTTTATTAAAATATAAAAAGGGACAGAGAAAGCGTCTGACATAGACATCAGAAACGGAATGGAGAGTGCCTCCAATCCCTAGTCTTGGCAAGGGAATTATATACTTTTTAATTGGTTATTCAGGTCAGTTCAGTTCAGTTGCTCAGTTGTGTCCGACTCTTTGCAACCCCATGAATCGCAGCATGCCGGGCCTCCCTGTCCATCACCAACTCCCAGAGCTCACCCAAACTCATGTCCATCGAGTCAGTGATGCCATCCAGCCATCTCATCCTTTGTCGTCCCCTTCTCCTCCTGCCCCCAATCCCTCCAGCATCAGAGTCTTTTCCAATGAGTCCAAAGTACGGGAGTTTCAGCTATAGCATCATTCCTTCCAAACACCCATGACTGATCTCCTTTAGGATGGACTGGTTGGATCTCCTTGCAGTCCAAGGCACTCTCAAGAGTCTTCTCCAACACCACATTTCAAAAGCATCAATGCTTCGGCACTCAGCTTTCTTCACAGTCCAACTCTCACATCCATACATGACCACTGGAAAAACCATAGCCTTGACTAGATGGACCTTTGTTGGCAAAGTAATGTCTTTGCTTTTCAATATGCTATCTAGGTTGGTCATAACTTTCCTTCCAAGGAGTAAGCATCTTTTAATTTCATGGCTACAGTCACTATCAGCAGTGATTTTGGAGCCCCAAAAAATAAAGTCTGACACTGTTTCCAGTTTCCCCATCTATTTCCCATGAAGTGATGGGACCAGATGCCATGATCTTCGTTTTCTGAATGTGGAGCTTTAAGCCAACTTTTTCACTCTCCTCTTTCACTTTCATCAAGAGGTTTTTTAGTTCCTCTTTACTTTCTCCATAAGGGTAGTGTCATCTGCATATCTGAGGTTATTGATATTTTTCCCAGAAATCTTGATTCCAGCTTGTACTTCTTCCAGCCCAGTGTTTCTCATGATGTACTCTTCATGTAGGTTAAATAAGCAGGGTGACAATATACAGCCTTGGCATACTCCTCTTCTTATTTGGAACCAGTCTGATGTTCCATGTCTAGTTCTAACTGTTGCTTCCTGACCTGCATATAGGTTTCTCAAGAGGCAGGTCAGGTGGTCTGGTATTCCCATCTCTTTCAGAATTTTCATCTCTGATTTCTACTTGTCAGAACACATAATGTTTACATATTAGTCTTCTATCCATGTTCCCAGCCCCACTATAATCTTAGATTTACAGTTATATTTGTTACATGTTTACCACAGCTTGTTTATTCTGAGTCAGATTTCCATGGTACCTACTGGGCCCTTTAAATATATTGGTTTAGGTCTTCTTTTTGTATAGGTTTACTGGGGATTAGAACATTAATTTTTTCCAGCGTATTGATTTCTTTTTTCCCAAGTATATGTAATATATATGTGTTGGACCTCCTTACCTACTTTCCTACTTTCTCTGACCTATTTTACTTCTTGTATTTCATCTTATTTCTCTTTGTGTTTTTCCCCCTATTTTCCTTCATTTGAATTTGTTCTTTCTTGGGCATCTTGTAATACAGTATTCATTTTTTAAATGATTTTTTTCCTTCTATTTTCTTTTGAGTTCAGTGAATTCTTATTCTTGTTTTAAATCCATTGTGGTCTTAGTTTTTATATTTCTACTTCAAGTTAAGTTGTTGTTGTTTAATATCTTTAAATGTTTATTTGAGGATATTTACTACAGTTTCATGTGTTTAATGATAGTGTTTTTCTGCTTTGTTTCTGGTTATTTAGAGCAAACTTCTTACCTATAGAAAATTTTTCACACTTTTAGAATTTTGGTTGTAGTTTAGAATGAATGTATTATGCTTTATTTCTGTTTCTATTCATTTCCTGAACATGCTTCTTATTTAAAAAATGTCCTCTTATGTGAGTGCTGCCTTCTTTTGTGATATGTCATTTGTGGGCCTTGTTGCTGGTGGTGGTGGGGAAAGTGTGATGTGTCTTATTTTACCTTTTTTTTGTGTGTAGGATCCTTAATTTCTTCCATTCCTTATTTTCATTCCTTGCCCCATCTCCATGGACTACCAGCCATTCTTTACATAATTATCCTTCAAAGGAATAATTCTCCAAGGTTGCCCTTTCCAGTCATGCATACTTTTGAGCTCCTCCTCCATATATCTGCTAGGACTATCTCTGCTAGGACTACCAAATTCTGACCTGTATTTTGTGTTTTGAAATTTGATGAACTTACTTTTTCTGGAAAAGATTTTTCTGTGGTTCATCTCAGTCTTTAACTCCTCTGTATTTTCTCTCTCTCTCTTTTTTTTAAATTGAAGTATAGTTGATTTAAAATGTTGTTTTAGTTTCAGGTGTATGGCAATACACACACATATGTATATATATTTTTCAGATTATTGTCCATTATAGGTTATCACAAAATATTGTACAATATTACAAGCTATTACAGTATTATAAACTATTGAGTATAGTTCCCTGTGCTATGCAATTGGTCCCTGTTATCTATTGTATCTATAGTTAGTGTATGTCTGTTCACCCCAAACTCCTAATTTTTCCCTCCCCCAACCCTTTCTGGAGAAGGCAATGGCACCCCACTCCAGTACTCTTGCTGGGAAAATCCCACGGACAGAGGAGCCTGGTAGGCTGCAGTCCATGGGGTCGCTAAGAGTCAGACATGACTGAACGACTTCACTTTCACTTTTCACTTTCATGCATTGGAGAAGGAAATGGCAACCCACTCCAGTGTTCTTGCCTGGAGAATCCCAGGGATGGGGAGCCTGGTGGGCTGCCCTCTGTGGGATCGCACAGAGTCAGACACGACTGAAGCAACTTAGCAGCAGCAACCCTTTCCTCTCTGATAAACTTCCCAGGTGGTGCTAGTGGTAAGGAGTCTGCCTGCCAGTGTAGGAGATGTAAGAGATGTGAGTTCAATCCCTGGGTCAGGAAGATCCCTTGGAGGAGGGTGTGGCAAGCCAGTCCAGTATTCTTACCCGGAGAATCCCGTGAACAGAGAAGCCTGGTGGGCTATATTCCATAGAGTTACAAGGAGTTGGACAGGACTGAAGTGACTTAGTCCACATACATGCAACCATAAGTTGTTTTCTATGTACGTGGATCTTTTTCTGTTTTGTATATAAATTCAATGGTATCATTTTTTAAGATTCCATATATAAACAATGTTAGTTGTCTTTATCTGTCTAGCTTACTTCACTTAGTATGATAATCTCTGTAATCATTATTATGGGATCTTTTAGAAGACCTGTCCTCTACTTTCTGCACCCAGTAAATTGCATCTGAAGGGGGTCAATGGATAATCTGTTAGAATATTGTCTATTTACTTGTGATTTGAAGGTAAAGGTGTGTGTGTGTGTATGTTTGTGTATTTTTATGTGTGTGTGTTCTCTTTATCCAGTAATGGTGAACACAACAGTAATATGTGGTTTGTTTCACTCTTACTATTTTTGCGGGGGGAATGGTGGTAGGAGAAATTCAGAGTTAAGTAACTACCATTGTTCTCCAAACCTGAAGTCAAGATAGACTTTTTTTTTTTTAATACAACTTTCAGGTCTTATACATTTATTTGAGTCTCTAACAAGAGCTCTCACATGGATCAACTGTAAATATAATTTTGGGTTAAAAGCCAGAGAAATTTAATTTTAGTCTTGGCCATTCTGTATTCTTGCTGTGTGCCCATTAGAAAATCACAACATTTTGGGGGCATGAGTGTCCTTTTCCATAAATTGAAAGTAGAAGCTAAGACCTTCAAATGATTACTGATATTGCTTTCATCCCTAAGCATTCACAAATATATACCAACATATCATTCTTAGTGCTCTAAGAAATTTGGAGAAGATAAAATCCATTTTATTCTGAGACTTATACTGCACTTTAAATTCTGTTGAATAATGTTTTCTGGTAACAGGAAATGAGCACAATACTAAAAACATTCACTTTTGATATAATATCACTCTCAAGGATATTTCTTCTCAAGAATGTAATATCTCAGTCTGTGTTCTGATCTCTTTATCTGTAGAAAAATCTCTCTATCCCACAGAAGCAACTGAACAGTGTATTTAAAATAGAATTTCGTGTTGCTATTTTAGCTCTAGTGCATGATTTTAGTTTTATTATCTATTGAATACTTTAAAATGATATAAATCAGAGTAAGAAATTAAGAGGCATTTTAAGAGCTCAGCTTTACTATATGGAGGATTAGAAGAAAACAACTTATATATCTCAATCAGAGGCTCCCATTAGTAATAAATTCTAGCCCAACATAAATGCCTTTTGTCATATAAGACATAAATTATCTCAGGTTACTGTGACCAGGAAGGGCATTTAGAAAAGGAAACTCATAATCTTCCAGTTAAAACTTCTCAGGAAGTCTTAATTATTTTCATGATAAGTTAAAACTATTTATTAAATTTTCAAAGTTGGTTTCCAGACAAAATTTTAAAAACTCAACTTTTTCATTTATATTTACTCATTGAATCATCTGGGTAGTAGGCAGCTTACTTTTAGTCTAGTTTCTGAAGTGGCCAGGGATTTCACATAAACCTGATATGTGCATGTTTTTCTTCTTCAGGTTATTATTCTTATTTTCTGAGCTATTCCTATTAGTTTGACTGATGGGAGAAAAATGCAACCAATTTGGAGTCAAAATCATTAAAAATAAATAGCATATATTCTATCTGGTTTCCCAAATCTATTCTCTCTTAAGCCTATCTGGATTCTGGTTCTTCTCTCTCTATTTTACCATTCACATTTTATTCCCTGGTGTTATTTTCACAATGTGATCTTGAAATCATTCTCTATGTTAGAATTTGTAAGCCCTAGAAGCAACTGTTCTCTGCTTATTATGCTATAATTTGGGTAGCTGCTACCATATGGATAGCAGTATTTTTGCTAAATAATTGGAATATCTGTACATTTGAACAGCACCCAGTTTTATTAAGCTTGCTAAAGTACTTTCTTAGTTAGTTGCAATTGTACTTCTGTAAAAATAACCTTTTAACTGTAAAGTGTATTTTGTAAGTACTAAAGGCCATAAACAAATATTACATAATTTAGAACAAGCATAATGAAAATGAAAATTCTTTCACAATTCAATATTTCACTCATGCATTTTTAATTACTTCTAGCCAGTGTTTTTCCACATGTAGGGAAGATTTAGCTCTGTGGGAATATGTTGATTTATTGACTAGATAATAATGTGGCTTTTGCAAAGCGTTGGGTCAAAGGACTTTTTCAGTTTTTGGTTAAATATGGCAAACCGAACATAACCATTTATTACTGCTGTATTCTGGAACCCCACTTAAATAACAGTAAAGGAATTACAAAGGCATGAACTCTCAAGGAGAAATAAAATAGAAAATGATATAATAGTTTAAATGAAATGTCAGCAAATAAGGGAAGCTGGAAAGTAGATGGATGCCGGGAGCCAGTGTGAGGAAGCCCGCCCGTGACAAGGTCATGAGGAAGGAAGCTGACATATGCAAGGCGTGCTCAGACTTCAGGGACCCCTCTGGAAATTCCTAAGCATGTACCCCAACAAAAATCTGCCGGCTTTTGTGCTCTGCTTTTCCACTCTTCTGACATTTTCTGGAAAAAGTCAATTCAGGGCTTTAGTCTTCTGCATTTGAAAGAGTGTTTCAATCAAAAAACCCTCTGATGGCTTTCTAGCCTGCCTGCAGGACTCGTACAGCTGCGCATGTGATTGTTTGAGGCCTCCTGACCGCAGGAGGCACAGGAAGCTTAAAACATCCTAGGAATGTAGGAGCTTCCGAGGAGTCAAAATCTTTAGAATAGGACTGATTAAAAGTTTCATTTTTTGGGTCAATGCTTGCTGCCAAATTTTCATATCCTTTATTTTTAGATACAGTTGGTATATAGAAAAACAAGTAGTAGACCTGGTATTAGCAACATTAGATCTTTGAGTTAAGTACCTTCTTTGTTATATCCCACTGCACCTTTGTTCTATAGAGATGTAACTTTAATGCTTTAAGGAGATGCAGATTAAAGAAAAACACTTCAGGGGAAACAAAATTAACATTCATTAAGGAAGAGAGCCAAAAAGTGTTAACAAGCCTCTTGGCCAAAAGATAATGTAAATCACCTGAGACCTTTTGTATACAAAATGATATACGGAAAGAATCTGGGCTGCGAACGCTACATAATTTTGTGTTATCCATTGATCTCCATGTTTTATCAAAAGTATAAAAGGCCTTCTGAACAATAAAGGAGGGGGCCAGGGGCCAGGGGCCAGTTTCTCGGGCCAGCTTCTCGAACTAGTCTCTCGGCTTGGTTTCTTGGGACTCTGGCTCCCCCCGTGTCTCTCTCTCTTCTTCTCTCCCCTTCCCTCTCTCTGCTCTTTACTTTAACTTCAGGCTGAATCTCCACCTGGGGCGCGGAGGCTCGCCAGGTCTACTTACTTGCCCCGGCTGTTAAGACCCGTGCGAAAGGGAGCTTAAGGCGAGGCACCCTTAGATATTCAAGCGGGCGCCGGTGGCCCAACGTAGATGGTGCAAATTCCTTGTCTGGAATTTTATTGGCCTTCCGCGTAAACCAAGCTATTCAGCCCTCTTCCTCCACTTAATCTTCTTACTACACTATAGTTTCTTAATCTAATCTTACATTAATAAACAAACAAGTCTTTCCACGCCAACGCCGTCCACCCTTCGAATTCCCTGGATCCACCGGGGCTGGACCCCGGCAGATGGATGCGTGGTGGATTACCTAGCAGGGTGGAAAAAGCTGAATGCTCCCCCTTCAGCTGGACGACCTGCCAAAAGCAGACCAGTTTACATGACACAGCTGTATCAGGCACAAAGCCATTTTCCTGTCACATTTTTGCCTCTTCCATCACACACAGAAAGATATTTCACCGTCCTCTTTGCAGTTATACAGGAACCATTTGACTGAGCTCTGGCCAATGCAATGTGGGCAGGAGTAACATAAGCCATTTACAGGTCAAAATCATAAATCACTTTGGGCTATCCTCTTGCTCTTTCTGCCTTTCTACTTAAAGGTGAACTTGGAATCCACATAATCTAGATGGTGAATTTATAAGATGAATACAGGGGCTTCCCTGGGTCCAGCGGCTAAGACTCCATGCTCCCAGTGCAGGGGGCCTGGGGTCAATCCCTGGTCAAGGAACTAGATCCCACAAGCTGCAGCTAAGAGTTTGCATGCCACAACTAAAGTTTGAAGACCCAGGGTGCCACAACTAAAGAATCCGCATGCCGCAATGAAGATGCAAGATCCTGCCTGCCACAGCGAAGATGTGGCAGAGCCAAATTAGAGAGAGAGAGAGGGAGAAGGGTATGAACTGAGTTCTTAAGTCTTTAGGTAGGAGAGAGTGTTCTAGGAAGGCTGATAAACTGCATCAAAGACTAAAGTGTTTGTAAAGGGAAAATGAACATTTATTTTGTTAAGTCATAGAGATTCCAGGGTTTATTTGTTACCAGAATATAGCCTATTCTACTCTGACCAATATAAGATTCTTAGAAGGTTTAAGAATTATAGGCAGTAGTAAGCAACTCTGATAACAGATATGTTCAGTATGCCTAAAAAGTATTCCCTTCTCTGCAGAACATAGTCTTAAGTATGAAACATTGTCTTCTGAACATGCAGGTTAAGTGAAAACCCATCCATAGTGTGTGAGTATTCTGACAGCTCTTTCTCTAATCAGTTTTCATAAAGCTGATGACTGGCTCTATACACACAGTGCAAGAGATAGCAGAATTCTTATCTTAGGGAAAATGTGAGCCACAGAGTAAAGACTGATGGAGACCAACATTTGATGGTCTCCAATAAAGTAGTCTGAGTTCTGCATAATCAGCCAACAGATATGTTTCAGTGAGCCTCACCTGTGATCAAAGAGCTTCCCATCTGTGCTTATGGTACTTCATTTTACTTCATAAGAGTAAAGGATCATTAAAGTTAAAAAAAGTTATATATACTATTGTCAAAGATATTAAATATTTCACTCATGAAATAAAAGTAAAATAATATTAAAATAAATTAGGAAATAAAAAAACTTGACATTAAAATTTGATTGTATGTTTAATTTAATTAAAAATTTTAAAGATAATTGAGGAAATCTCTTTGAAAGAAAAACAATACTGAAAATAGGGAAAAAACAGAATTATATAGGTTAAACAAGGACAAATGAGTTTAGTGTTGATGTTTCCAAAATAGGAGGTCCTTCCTATAAAATGCCACATATGAAAATATATATCAAATTGAGTGATGACCTAAATAGGAAATCCAAAATATAAAAGTTCTCTAGAAGGAAAAATATGAGAGTGTAACTTATGACATTGGGATAGGAGAAAAAAAGTTTTGTACATGGTGGAAAAAAAAGGCACAAACTATAAAGGGAAAGACTGAAAAACAAACTACTGCATACCACAAAGAAACACTGTATACAAATTAAAAATAATATTATGAGAAAAGTTATTTGTAGCATAAAGAAGAAACAACAGGTTACTATGTAGAATTTGTATTTCTCTCTCTGTATTTACTTTTATCACCTATAATGTGTGTAAGTTTTCATCTTAAATAAGAAAAAGTCATCCCACTGGAAAGATGTATTAGTTTCCTATAGATTCTATAACAAATTGCAACAAACTAAGAGACTTAAAACAATGTAAATGTACTAACTTATAGTTTTGGAGGTCAGAAGCCTTAAGGTTAAGAAATCTTGAAATGAAGATATTATTCTGTTTTTCTCTCTCTAGGGGAGAATCTATTTTCTTGCATTTTTCCTGTTCTTAGAGGCTACTCACTTTCCTTGGGTCATGGCCTTATGTTATCCCAACCTCCGATTCTGCTGGGCTTCCCAGGTGGTGCTAGTGGTAAAGAACCCACCTGCCAATGAAGGAGGACATAAGGGACGTGGGTTCTGATTCTATTATCACATCTGCTTCTCTGTCTCTGGCCCCTTTGCCTTCCTTGGGACTCTTTTATAGTTACATTGGGCCCGTCTGGATAATCCAGGATCATCTCTTCCTCTCAATATCTTTAACAGTTGTATCTGCAAAGTTTCTGTTGGCAGGTAAGGTTCACAGCTTAGACGTGTTCACAGCTTTCAGGAATTAGGATATGGACATCTTTGGGGGACCACTAGTCTCCCTGTCACAATGCACAAATAATATGAATGGTAAATTCATAGGATAGAAATCTGAGTAGTCACTAATGTTTCAAGAAAAATATAAATACAGCTCAGTGGTAACCTGGAAAAAACAAATACAATTACTCAACATTTGGGAAAAAAATAAGTCTAATAATACCAAGAATTTTTAGCATGTAGGAAAGGAAAAATATCACAATACCTATTATATTGCTTTACATGAATATTTATGGCCCAACTTCAGGCAAAAATACAAGGGAATTTGCTCACAGATGTATAGCAACATAGAGACATGCAAAGGGAAGTTTAAAACATAATCCTATGGAATCAAAAGAAATTAAGCACAACCAAAAGGTAAGCTAATGAAAACATGAATAAGTATATTGTCCTGTATTCTTGTTGGAATATTGCTCACTAATAAAAATGAATGTGCCATATCTGCATTTTTCAAATGGATGTAGAAGTCATAATATCTAATGAGAAAAATGATTTCCAGAGTAATATGAATAATAAAGCAATATTTAAGTAAAAATTTTGAAAACATACCAGACAATAAATGTTATTTCTGAACATATACCTACTTAAAATATAAAAATGTGTAGAGAAGAATAGAAATCAATTTCAAGGTAGTGGCTGTGTATGAAGAAGAGAGATGGAACTAAGATTGTAAAAGACATAGGTTGTTTACCTGAATTTATAATTTTTAAACGTTTATTTAATGAAATCTGTAGCTAGATGTTAGCTTTTGCTAGCAGAATATGAGAGTGTTTGTTATATTACTCAGCTTTCCTGAATGTTTCTTTAATATTATCTTAAAGTAGTAATTGAAGCGTAAATGAAATGAGGGTAATTTTCTGTTGGTTTTTATAAGTGTTTCTGTCCTTATTTTGTAAGTAAAGAGATTTCCTTACATTTCCAGAGGAAGTAGTATTAAGTAGAGTAATTTTTGGTTTCAAAGGTTTCCTTTACACTTGAATACTTGTGAAGTAATTTGCAAATGACAACATACTCTATAAATGTCAAGGAGGTTTAATTACCTTGGCTTTTCTGCCTTTTTCTTAAAGCTACATTAGCAGTATATGTCTGTTTTATGAAAAAGGCATGTCACCTTCTGTGAAAGAATTGAGTCTTATTTGCGTATAGACAGTAGTCTTTGTTTGGGGCTTTAGTTTATAAGGTGACTCTACTTGGGCTGAAAGATATTAATACTATAACTCTGGACAGGGTAAGCAGATCACAGTTTATTATTCTTTTTCCCATAGATAATGAATCTAAGTAGCCTTGAGACTAAGGTCATGCAAATATATTTTGATACAGAATTCAGGATTCAGATAATTCTGATAGACCATTTAGTGCTTAATCCACTATTTCAGAAAAAGAAATAATCTCATTGATTATGTTACACCAGGGCTCTATGTGGTACCTTTTATGATTACTCTTTTTAATAAAGGAGGTAAGTTGGTAAAAATAATATTAAATATTGCTATTAAATTATAACATTAAAATAGTAAATATGTAATCATTAAAACATATGCCCTTCCTAATTCCAAGAATTAGAAGCTGTTTTCAGAATTACAATACCCCTTGATTAATTCATCCAGCTCCATGCAAATGCTTGTACTGTTGGAGTCTTACCCCTTCTTCCGGTCCAATAGGAAAAGTTAGTTCAGAGAAGATAATGACAACTGGTAAATGGTAAGGACCAAACCACTACTTCTGTAGACAGAGAACTGTATAGTGTGGGATCTCCATTATGAAAAGAAGAAGAAAATCAACTTTGGAAATTAAAACTCTATAAAAGTATGCACAAATTTAAAAACTTTATTAAATCCATTTCTTAGGGCTACCTTAACAAAATACCATAGACTGTAACTTAAACAACAGATATTTATTTGGTCACAATTCTGGAGGGTGGATCAGGTGTCAGCTGGACTGATTTCTTCTGGGACCTCTCTCCTTGGCTTGTAGAAGGTTGTCTTCTTTCCATGTCTTCTCATACTCTTCCCTCTGCTTGTGTCTGGGCCCTAATCTCTTCTTATAAGGACACCAGTCATACAGGATTAGGGCCTACCCTCATGACCACTTTTTAACTTAATTACTGCTTTAAAGACTCTGTCTTCAAGTACAGTTACTTTCTGAGGTATCGAAGGTTAGGACTTCAACATATGAATTTGTGTCTGGACATGACTCAGCCAATTATGATTTCTGAAAAGTCAAAACCTAGAAACTTGTTAATCAACAGCTTTCTGTTTTGTCATAAGTTTAAAAGAGGTGGTCATTTCCTCCGTTCTCCCCATTGTACAATGATGGTACATTATGATTTAGGTGAGAAATTTTCAACAAAGATTCTTCCTATTTTCTCTCAATCCCAATACCCCCAAATATCTAATTGAAGTGAGTAATGATAATGAGGTACACATTGTTTTTTTCATTTTGAAGGGGATCATATGATCTGAATAGACTTTTAAAAATATTGTACCAAAAGTTTACATCATTGTGAAATTTGAAAACCATATTAACTCTCTGTGGTTTCATGAAGGATGCATGCACGCATGCTTGCTAAGTTGCTTCAGTCATGTCCAACTCTTTGCGACCCTATGGACTGTAGCCTGCCAGGCTCCTCTGTCCATGGGATTCTCCAGGCAAGAATACTGGAGGGGGGTGCCATGCCCTCCTCCAGGGAATCTTTCCCACCCAGAGATCGAACCCATGTCTCTTAGTTCTCCTGCAGTGCCAGGGGGTGGGAGGGTCCTTTACTACTAGTGCCACCTAGTGCCCTTCATGAAGGACATCTGTATTGAAATTTCACCATATTTTACTCATTGATCTGGCCTAATGTAAACATATATTATTCTCCCCTGCACCGTCTTCTATAATCTATTTCTTTATTCAGTTCAGTTCAGCCACTCAGTTGTGTCCGACTCTTTGTGATGCCATGAATCGCAGCACAGCAGGCCTCCCTGTCCATTACCAACTCCTGGAGTTCACTCAGACTCACGTCCATTGAGTCAGTGATGCCATCCAGCCATCTCATCCTCTGTCATCCCCTTCTCCTCCTGCCCCCAATCCTTCCCAGCATTAGACTCTTTTCCAATGAGTCAACTCTTTGCATGAGGTGGCCAAAGTACTGGAGTTTCAGCCTTGGCATCATTCCTTCCAAAGAAATCCCAGGGCTGATCTCCTTCAGAATGGACTGGGTAGATCTCCTTGCAGTCCAAGGGACTCTCAAGAGTGTTCTCCAACACCACAGTTCAAAAGCATCAATTCTTCGGTGCTCAGCCTTCTTCACAGTCCAACTCTCACATCCATACATGATCACTGGAAAAACCATAGCCTTGACTAGACAGACCTTAGTTGGCAAAGTAATGTCTCTGCTTTTGAATAGGCTATCTAGGTTAGTCATAACTTTTCTTCCAAGGAGTAAGCGTCTTTTAATTTCATGGCTGCAGTCACCATCTGCAATGATTTTGGAGCCCCAAAAAATAAAGTCTGACACTGTTTCCACTGTTTCCCCATCTATTGGCTCCCTTAATTTTCATTATTTTTCCAAGTCAGAAATTTGGAAGCATTTTAATACTTATCTCTTTTTAAATATGTAGAAAGTAGCTATTGCCAAACTCTGTCTGTAGCTGTTGTTCCACCAGGTTTCATAGGCCCAGTTTTGAAAGTTAGTGTTTGAACAGTGTTTGAACCCTTTCTTTGATTTATATTCCTGTCAAAATTATGCTTTTCTTTCATTCGAAGTAATGGATGTCTTTGACTGAAGAAGGGAAATGCAAAACAAAATGAAAAAGAAACAAATGTCAATTAATACTTGAATTATTATTATCTTCCTACATGAATCTGCCTCCACTTAAAATTATTTAATACTCAATTAAATCCAAAGTCCTTAGTCCATGACATGAAGCTTTTCCAGACATACTTTTTACATAACTACATTCCTAATATTTATCTACTTTTCTCTTTGAATTTCATGTGCCATAAATATGTCCATTTATGGCTTTTAATTTCTCCCATTGGTGTGCTTTTGAATATTTGACCACCAGTTCTGATGGTTGAAGGTTCAGAGTAGGGTAGCGGGGCTTGATTTGTAGCATTTGCTGATTTCTGTAGTGTAGCTACTCTGACCATGGCTAAGTATAAGCTAGTCACATGAAATCAACTGGCTTGCAAAATTCTGAAAATTTTACACTTTGTCCTTGCTGAATAGTATGTCCAGTTCTAGCATACCACTGCTTCCTATAACCACAAATTTTATCTAAAGGCTACAAATATGCTACTTATTTGACTTAATTTTAGGTCTTCTTTCTGTGCCTGGGAAGTTCTCATTAATTTTTTAAAGTGTGTTTCAGATGACCATCTGTTTTAGAATTGCCCCCGTATCCTTACCCCCAGCTTTCCTGTGTGGTCTATTACTGTCTCATTAGTTTTTCTCTTCATCATTGGAAATGATTTTATGTTGAGTTCACCACCTTATCATATCTTGTTATTTATTTATCTGTTTTCCAATTACATTGTTAGCATTTGAAAGCACTTCAGTTTTGCAGATGAGGAAATTGATGCGCAGAGGCTAACAATATGGGGAAACATAATGCCACATTTGTTTATTTTTAATAGACCAGTATGTAAAAGAATGGACAGATTAATACTCAAAAGCTTACATTTACTTTTCTGTGACCTTACACAAATGGTTTAGCCTTCCTGACCTTAAGTTTTCTCATCTACAAATGGATGTAATAATAGGTAAACTCATGAGACTGTTGTAAGAAAATGCCTGTGAAGCACAGTGCAGTATTTGACACTGAGGAACCTCTGAACAAAGAGTAACTGTAGGCTGTGTCAGAAAGTGCAAGCACATGAGAAGGTCCTCCATTATTTCGGAGGATGCTTTGGACAAGGTACAAGATAGACTCATCTTACTTATGTGTCTTGTGAGAGTGAAACATTGTAGCTTCACGGTTTCAGGTGAAATCGAGTATTCACTCTTAATGTAAGACCTTAAATAGGTTTATCATGATGCCTCTAACATTAAAAAAATTTTTTTCCTCTTACTTTAGAGCTTATCTTGAAAACTTGAAAAACCCAGGTTTCAGGTTTGTTTGTTTGTTTGCTTTTAATCCAGTCTAGGTACTTCATAATGTGATTGCACTCATTTAGCCCATGGCCTGCTGTTTTCTGTTTCTGTTCCTTCAGCCTTTGCATGCAAGATTCCTTCCCTTTGACTGTCCAGTCCTGCATCATGCCGAAAGACTGTGAAACCACTGAGTGGTCTTCCTGGAGCCCCTGCTCTAAGACCTGTCGTTCAGGGAGTCTCTCACCAGGATTTAGGAGCAGGAGCCGCGATGTGAAGCACATTGCTCTTGGAGGTGGGAAGGATTGCCCTGAACTTCTCGAGAAAGAAGCCTGCATTGTCGAAGGAGAGCTTCTGCACTTATGTCCCAGGTATTGTGTTCTTTGGCATGAGTGTTCAGTTGTTCTATATGATCTGATTTTATGTGATATAGACATGTTAACAATCACTATAGCTGTGCCTCATACTTGTCGAGTCTTTACTCAGTGCCAAGTTTCATATTAGGCAGTAGAATGCAGTGGGGTAAGGGCATAGGCTGCGTTGATTCCCTGGCCTCCAATCCTACTTCTGAGACTTTCCAGTTATGTGCATTTTGGCAAATGAGTTAAATCTAGTGCCTCAGTTTACTCTTCTACTAGCCGTATTCACTTCATCCAGCACCTGCCACAGCATAAATATTTAATAGCCATTAGTTATCATTACCTGATGTGCCAGACCTAATTTTTCTGATAACCTAAGAAGTCATTCATAGGCATCTTCATTTTGTAAATAAGGCCACTGATGCTCAGAGAGATTAATCAATTTCTGAGGTTACATAGTTAATGAATGACAGCCCCCTGATTCTAATGACACTCTTTCTCTGAAATTCACTGCCACCCTGGGGCACTGTTTCTATTTCAGGTCCCTAGGGAAATGGAAAATGTTGGAAAGGGGTTGACATAAATTAATAGCTAAATTGAATACCTTGATATTGGTTATATTTTGCCCGATTATGTTGCCTTTGGTGAAGACCCCAGTGTATTTTCATCTGGTTGTTGGCTTACAATGGACTCAGTCTAATAATGATAGAAGTTGTGCAGAAGTTGGCTGGGGATGAATTTGTGATAATTCCTGCTGCACAGCTGCCCTGAACTATATCTTAAGTCTGTAGCTATATTAGATAGACCTTTTCTAGTTTCTTATTGTATCTAAGATTTGAGACCATTTCCTCAGTGAAACAGTGAAGCAAAACATAACTTACTGTAGGAATTAATCACCTGGGATATGTGACGTGTAAGCAGTTACAAACTCACCTGGTGTTGTTGATGGGCCTGGCTATTCCTTGTACTTGAAAGAATGCGTGTAAGAGGAGGGCAGAGTTTGGGGAGTAGGGTATCTCTGAGCAGTTCCTCTTTTCACATTCTTAGTCGCTCACTTCTTCCACCTCACCATAAAATCTGGGTTGATTCAACATACTCCTTACATATTGATTGTTCATTTTTTAGTAAGATGACTACTTAGATTTATATCATTTCTTGCCTGAAAAAGCAGAGAAAGCAGATGTAGTTCCTGATTCTTGACAGGTTAACCTACTGTCACAGAATCCTTCCTAATTGTATTGAGTATGTGTTCAATCTTTCAAGACACTAATTTTGGGGCAAAGCATGAGATTGGAAATAAAATCTGAGGTCTCTGTCCTTTTTGAGCTTAGATAGACCTTCGGTTAAAATTGTATAACATTGCTTTTTAGCTGTATATGTTTGAAAAAGCTATACGACTTCTTTAAGACCTTCCCCTCATCAATAACATGTGTCTAAATATGCTGCCTGTGTTGGAGGTTGAAGAGCTGCAGACTAGCACTGTCTATCCCACTGCGTAGCACATAGGAGGCGCTACCAGTGTGCTGATCCTTACTGTTGTCATTTTCAGGTGGGTTCATTTCCACCAGTAAGAGACTCTCCTCTTGGAAGGCATAATGAAATGAGTTCAATACAGTTGCTCAGTCATCTCTGATTCTTTGCAATCCTGTGTACTGCAGCATGCCAACCTTCCCTGTCCATCACCAGTTCCCAGAGCTTGCTCAGACTCATGCCATCCAACCATCTCATTCTCTGTCATCCTTCTCCTCCTGCCTTTAATCTTTCCCAGCATCGGGGTCTTTTCCAATGAGTCCGTTCTTTGCATCAGGTGGCCAAAGTATTGGAGCTTCAACTTCAGCATCAGTCCTTCCAATGAATAATCAGGACTGATTTCCTTTAGGTTTGACTGGTTTGATCTCCTTGAAGTCCAAGAGACTCTCAACAGTCTTCACCAATACCATAGTTCAAAACCATCAATTCTTCGGCACTCAGCTTTATAGTCCAGCTCTCACATCTATAAATGACTACTGGAAAAGCAATACCTTTCATTGGATGGACCTTTGTCGGCAAAGTAATGTCTCTGATTTTTAATATGCTGTCTAGGTTGGTTATAGCTTTTTTTTTTTTTCCCAAGGAACAAGTGTCTTTTAATTTCATGGCTGCAGTCACCATCTGCAGTGATTTTGGAGCCCAAGAAAACAAAGTCAGTCACTGTTTCCATTGTTTCCCCATCTATTTGCCATGAAGTGATGGGACCGGATGCTATGATCTTACTTTTCCGAATGTTGAGTTTTCAGCCAGCTTTTTCATTCTTCTCTTTCACTTTATCAAGAAGCTCTTCAGTTTCTCTTCACTTTCTGCCATAAAGGTGGTGTCATGTTCATATATGAGGTTATTGATATTTCTCCTGGCAATCTTGATTCCAGTTTTTACATTATCCAGTCCAGCATTTTGCATGATATACTTAAGTAAGCAGGGTGACAATATACAGCCTTGATGTGTTTTTCCCAATTTGAAACCAGTCCATTTCCCAATTTGAAATCAGTTCATTGTCCCATGTCTGGTTCTGACTGCTGCTTCTTGACCTGCATATAGATTTCTCAGCAGGCAGGTGAGGTGGTCGGTATTTCCAAAAATTCTATAAGAATTTTCCAGTTTATTGTGATCCACACAGTCAAAGGCTTTGCATAGTCAATGAAGCAGAAGTGGATGTTTTTCTGGAACTCTCTTGCTTTTCCTATGATTCAACAGATGTTGGAAATTTGATCTCTGGTTCCTCTGCCTTTTTTAACTCCAGGCTGAACATCTGGTAGTTCTTGGTTCACGTACTGTTGAAGCCTTGACTTGGAGAATTTTGAGCATTACTTTGCTACCGTGTGAGATGAGTGTAATTGTGTGGTACTTTGAACATTCTTTGGCATATTATCTATTCTATAATAACTTAATAGAATAGAAAATTATTCTTCTGAGTGATTTGAAGATTTTTTTTTTCCCTATGGAGGCCTAGTTTAGGAAGATTCTCAATGTTAGGCTGCCAGAAATAGAATCTGAGTTAAATGATAACTTCACATATGTACTTTTTTCCTTCATCCTTTTCAAGGAATGGCTGATGACCTTCTCCTGATATTTTCAACAGTTTTTTAAGTTATAAATATCCTCCATTTTCCTCTTTTCTTTGTCAATAACTATGCAATTCTCTTGTAAGTAAGAGTGGTACCTCCCTGAAGATGTTGAAGAAGTTGAGTTGTATCAACTTTGTTAAGAATGACTGCTTTTTATTGAGTATATGCTGTAGGTCAATAACTTTACCAGAGATGTTATAAAGATTACTTAGAATAATATGTTTATAATCTAAATGGGGCTTTTAATAGTAAAAAGTGATGTAAATTGGCATTGTCGCTTTTGATTCAAGTTGAAGTCCATTTGGCTTCAAGGTCAGTGATCTTTTCAGTACCTCACACTGACTCTCATGTTAGTGAAGACATACACCCAGATGAGGGTATAGATACACATAACATGCATTCATACGTGTCGTTTTTCCCAACATAATACCATGGAACGGTAATACTTCAAGATGTTCGGTTCAGTTCATTTCAGTCACTCAATCGTGTCCGAATCTTGGACCTTTGTTGTCAAAGTAATGTCTCTGCTTTTTAATATGTTGTCTAGGTTAGTGATAGCTTTTCTTCCAAGTAGCAAGCATCTTTTAATTTTGTGGCTGCAGTTACCATCTGCAGTGATTTTGGAGCCCATGAAAACAAAGTCTGTCACTGTTTCCATTGTTTCCCCATCTATTTCTCGTGGAGTGATGGGACCAGATGCCATGATCTTAGTTTTCTATATGTTGAGTTTTAACCCAACTTTTTCACTCTCTTCTTTCACTCTCACCGAGAGGCTTTTCAGTTCTTAACTTTCTGCCCTAAGGGTGGTGTCATCTTCATATCTGAGGATATTGATATTTCTCCCAGCAATCTTGATTCCAGCTGTGCTTCATCCAGCCCGGCATTTCACATGGTATACTCTGCATATAAGATTTATCCAAGATTAATTTCTACTTTGAGCTTCATTTGACTGAACCTTCACATCGGAAAACAGGTCCTGACAAAAAGTTCATTGGAGGTTAACCTGGGCCTCTAGATCTGCTGTATAGAAATGTTACCGAGTATGACATTTTCTAAAAACCTTCTCAAAGAGTGAATTTGAAGGAGATAGGAGGCTTAGAAAATTCACTGAGTACCAACCAGTTTCTTCTAGGGAGAATGATGTGTTTACTAATGTTTCTAGTTGGTGGTGGGGAGGAGCACACTTAAATAACAACAACAAAATTAACATTGGCTGACATTCTTATTTGTCTAAGATTTGAGCTGTGGCCTCTGCCTCAGGAAGGCATAAAAACTGTGTGTTAACTGTTTGTTTCCAGTTTGACACTGGTGATTAAAATTCATCATGAACAAGGAAAATAGAAAAAAAATCTCTTAGGGATCAAAAATCTCCATGTCTGCTTTCCCAGAATTCATGAGCACTTCATATGTATCAAGAAATTTAATTCACCATCCTTCTCCTTAGTAGGAAAATGTCCTCTCTTGGAATGTCACTTGGTTTTACCCTTCTACCATCTTTGCTGTAGATGTTTTCCTTTATTCAGTAAATATACTCTTAAACTCTTGCCATGTGCCAAGCACTACATTAAATGTTTGGGATACCTCAGAAAATAGATTGGACAAAGTTCCCTTCCTCTTGTGGGATCTAAATTTTAGTGAAGATATACTAAATAAATGTAATAAATGAAATAAACTATATATATTGTGTATGAAATATAGAAAAAAATGAATCATTAGAACAGGGCAAAGATAGAAACTCCTGGAATGCTGTAATGGGGGCCAGCTCAGGTTATAGAATTAGAGTGTCATTAGAGAAACTTCATTTGAATGAGCAGGATCAGGGACTGGGGTTTGGAGGAGGACTTGAAGCAAGTGAGGAAATTAGCGTTTCAGTTAATAAGAGGAAGAATATGTATTCCAAGAAGAGATGAGCTAGAGATGTGCTTACTTCCTACTTCCTCCAATAATAATACTGTTGACAGTGGTTTTTAGTTGTGTAGTTCAGGGGCTACTCTTTTTACTAGCTGCTGCCGCTGCTGCTAAATTGCTTCTGTCGTGTCTGACTCTGTGCGACCCCATAGACGGCAGCCCACCAGGCTCCGCCATCTCTGGGATTCTCCAGGCAAGAACACTGAAGTGGGTTGCCATTTCCTTCTCCAATGCATGAAAGTGAAAAGTGAAAGGGAAGTCGTGTCTGACTCCTAGCGACCCCATGGACTGCAGCCTACCAGGCTCCTCCGCCCTTCACTAGCTAGACTCCACTAATTAACATTTTCACTTGAACACTGTGAGTGCCAATCCCTAAGGCATGATTCCATGAAAGCAATTGTGACCAGGAAGAACCCCTGCTAGAAGAGTGCCCAGACACTGGATACTTTGGAGATTCCTCGAGGCATTGAGCATAAGTTAACCTGAAAGGCTGAGGCCAGCCTGTGTTAAGCTGACTTGGGAAACTTTAAAACTACGATTGCTACTTGAATAACCGGGGTTTGAGATGTGCAGGTCCTCTTAGTCGCAGACTTTTTAAATGCTAAATAATACAGCACTGCGCAAGCTGAGGTTGGTTGATTTCATGGATAGAGAACCTTGGATACAAAGGATGGACTAACAGACCCAATTTTTTGACTATGTGGAATATCATCACCTCTTATAGTTGTTCAAGAGTCAACTATATAAGGGAGTTAGCAGTGTAGCTTTAGGATCTTTGTGAGAGAAAGAGCTTAAGGCTGCTTTCACAGAGTCGTACATGACTGAGCAACTAACACACACACTCATGTACACACACATATAGCCTTAAGTTTGTTTTCAAAAGGATGCTGTTTTCCCATCGATTTGCCATGAAGTGATGGGAACAGAGGCCATGACCTTCATTTTTTGAATGTAGAGTTTTAAGCCAGCTTTTTCACTCTCCTCTTTCACTTTCATCAAGAGGCTCTTTAGCTCCTCTTCACTTTCTGCCATAAGAGTGATGCCATCTGCATATCTGAGGTTATTGATATTCCTCCCAGCAATCTTGATTCCAGCTTGTGCTTCATTCAGCCCAGCATTTTGCATGATGTACTCTGCATATGAGTTAAATAAGCAGGGTGACAATATACACCCTTGACGTACTCCTTTCCCAATTTTGAACCTCTGGTTACTGGATAGCATAAGAAAAGGCAGAGGACACAGACAACTGGGACCTGACATGATGCTACAACAGCTATGACTCCAGACCCTCTGTACTTAAGCAGAGAGCCTGTTCTGGCTGAACACACAGTAACAAACAAGAATACTGAAAAATGTCAGCATCTTGGAATTGACACCTTGGATGACCTACCAGCAACTTCCACAATCTCCCCAGGAGACAACAGCTTTCACACTGAAATGACTGTTGTATTTCTTAAATGTTAATTTAACATTTGAAATTTAATATAAGACAGTGATTTTAAAAGGTAACAGTGACCAATATAGAGTAAAACTTTTAAGAAGATCTCTAGGCAGACACTGTATGGCTGATATTTTACATAGAGTGTGTGAATTACTGCCCAGAAAAAACAATTTCCTAAACATTGCTTCAACACTCTGGTCTGACACTGAAAAATATGAGGCCTCATAAACTTTCTTTCCTTACCTCTAGTCTGTTTTGGGTGAACTAGAGATTCTTTGCAAAAGGTCTGTCTGTGCAGACTTTGAGAGGTCTGTGTGGGTCTTCTACCCACTTTGATATGCTTTTAAAACAACCTGCTGTGGTCAGGCTGTTCCTTCCTATTTTCTCTTTAAGGTATTGAACCTGATTTTATGTTTTCTAGATAAAGTTATTTTTCCTGAGAAAACTCTGAGGATCAATTGATAACTTTTTTTTTTTTTTTAGATGAGTGTTAAAGCCAAGTAATGGTGCCAAGAGAAGGGATGGTGGATAAAAGTTGGCTTAGTATTTGGGCTTCCTTTGCCCATTGAATGAAGTGAGTGTTAGAAGAGGGATGTTGTGTCTTAAAGAGATGTTTGTTAAACATCTGCTTAGCCTTCACTGTGCTGATTAGTGGAGGACTCAGGAAATTTCAGTCTGTCATAGTTTATTCATTTTAAGATTCTTGTATAATACTCTCATTAAAAACTAGCATGTCTTCAAACCTTATAACTATGTTCTTTAAAAGTGTTTAATAGTTGGTAATGTTCCCATAACTCATCCCAAACATATGGATTTTTTGTTAGTTTTTTTTTGTTTTGTTTTGTTTTGTTTTTTCTGCCTCTTCTACTTCAGAGTGGGTAGCATCTATAAAAGTGTCTGGCTTAGAGTAAATGCTCAGCAGACAATGGATAGATCATCAAATGTAGGTCAGTAACAGAACAATTTTATGCACAGGGTGCTCTATTCCATACTGATACTTAATATGACATGTGTGAATCATTCAAGTCAGTTTGTATAACAGGCATCTAAAATTGGCTTCATAAAGAATATTCGACATGGACATCTCCCCTGGGAAGGCATGAACACACAGAACTTGATGGAAAGTGTTCCCCAGTGGCTGCCTTGCTTTTGCTAAGTGTGTCTGGATTTCCAGAAAAGAAGTTGCTGTCATCATTCGTTGTAAGAGTAGGTTCAAGAAGGGTGAGAAATGAGATCACAATTAATTAGTGTTAGTCAGTCATGTCCGACTCTTTGCCACCCCTTAGACTGTAGCCCACCAGGCTGCTCTGTCCGTGGGATTTCCCAGGCAAGAATACTGGAGTGGGTTGCCATTTCCTTCTCCAGAGGATCTTCCTGGCCCAGGGATTGAACCTGGGTCTCCCATATCGCAGGTGGATTCTTCATTTGTAAAAGTCTGGCTTCTGGAAAAGAATGGCACGTGCATTGCCTACCACATCTACTGATCTTTTCCCACTGGTTTTCTACTATAGTAACACCTTGCACATAATAGAAGCTCAATAAATGGTGGTTAAATGAATTAATGTGTTTTTTAAGGAAGCTTTTTAAAATTGTTTTAATTAAGCAGCTTTTTCTACAGCACTTGAGTAGTAAAGGAGTCATGACCTGAAACCCTCAGGAGAATCTGTTTGGGAAAGAAATAGCAGTTTCAAAGAATCTGTAAATTGTTTCAGCAGAAGACGGATGCCTTTTTATTGAGTCCATCTTTTATTGGTGCATATTTTTTCATGAGTCCCTGTTGTACCACTTTCAGTTCTCCTGGATGGAAGATTTGTTCCCCTGTTAGTGTAAGAAAGTTAACGTATTGCTAAGTGCTGTGCGTAGTGATAGAAATCTATTAATAATGCATACATGGAGTTTGACTGGCAGAGTCATCTGCTGAAGAGCGAAGAGCTTTGCACTTGAGAGTAGCTTACCATAATCAATAGTCCCACTCTATTCAATAAAAAATTACTAGAGCGTAAAACACATAAAGCTCGATCAGTTCTCTTTATTTTGGTTGTCTGTTCAGCAAAAAATGACAACTTAATTCTTTTCTAAATGCATTTACAATTTTAAAAGGACAACAGACATTATCATAAATTAGTCATGCTGCAGTACACTGATTTTTAATATACGCACATTTAATTTGAATACATTGTGCTAGGGTTTCAATTCCAAGAGTGTTTGCAAAGCTATATGTGTTTAGCCAAAACATGACCATTCACCAATGCAATTATTCTTTCAATCTGTCATTGTTAGATCACTGAAGATTCTATTCCGTGTTGCTTTGCTTTAGATCTAAGCCTTTAGAAGGAGAAAAGAAATCCACACTTTGTAAGCAATTCTAAGCCTTCTGAAAGTGACAAAGCATGCATTCTAAAGGGCAAGGGTTGCTATAAAACTCTGATGGTCTTGCCATACTACTGCTATTAAAATCAGTTTATGTCACCTTAGTAGGATGAAAGTCTTTTTTAAATAGTCACTAAATGTACCTACTTTTCTAATTTGACTTTGCTAATTTAGAATGTCTCTATTCCTTGCTTCAGAGCAATGCATTCATTCCTTACCCCTTCTAGCCTTCCCCCATAAATTTGGAGAATACTTTGAGTACAGGTGTCCTAGGGTTAGACAACAGTACTCTCAGGAAGACAAGCTGGCTACCCAGAGGATGAGATTTCCAGGCCTTGGGGAGCTTTTCCTAATCCAGAAATTGTCTCCTCTATTTCTTTGTGGAAATATGTATTCCCACCACTAGAGATTTCTTTCTTTGGTTTTAATCTTGATTTCTTCTTGTAAATTGCATATACCTTTTCACATGAAATATTTAATAATAACTCTCAATATGTGGAGCTTCCCATGTGACACAGTTGGTAAAGAATTCACCTGTCAATGCAGGAATCACAAGAGACCTGAGTTCGATCCCTGTATTGGGAAGATCCCCTGGAATAGGAAATGGCAACCCACTTCAGTAATCTTGCCTGGAGAATTCCATGAGTAGAGGAGCCAGGCAGGCTACAGTCCATGGGGTGGCAAAGAGTTGGACATGACTGAGCAAGCACACATGTGTAACTTATTATGTATCCCATGAATACATTTATTGGCTATTTCCTAAGAGTAGACTTAAATTATGGGGGACATATGAAGAAATTGGCCAGTGAGTTCCAGGTGTGTGAGACAGCTTCAGAAAGCAGAGTATAGAAGTGAAATTCAGGTTTTATTCATTTACCTGATATCTGAGTTCTTGTCCCCTTTCCTGGGCTATTTCAGGTAAGAATTCAGTGCCAAGAAATTATGCTGCTAGTACTTGGGGCAAAGTAATTTGGAATCATTCTTTTTTATTTATTTATTTTATTGGCTACACCTGGTCTCACTTGTGGCATACAGAATCTTTGGTCATGGCATGCAAACTCTTAGTTGAGACATGAGGAAGCTAGTTCCCTGAACAGCATTGAACCTGGGACCCCTGCATTGGGAGTACAAATGTTTAGCCACTGGACCCCCAGGCAAGTTCCTGGAATTATTCCCCACTCCTCTCTTTCTCTCCCACTTATGCTTAGTTGCTCAGTCGTGTCTGACTCTTTGTGATCCCATGGACTCTAGCCTGCCAGACTCCTCTGTCGTTGGGATTTTTCAGGCAAGAATATTGGAGTGGGTTGCCATTTCCTTCTCCAGGGGATCTTCCTGACCCAGGAATCGAACCTGTGTCTCCTGCTTTGAAGGCAGATTCTTTACCCGCTGAGCCACTGGGGAAGTCCTCTCCCACCCACATCTAATCACCAGAAGGCTGTCTCCACCTTCACAGAATATCCAGAGTCTGATCACTTCTCATATTCACTGTGAGTGCCCCAACTGAAGCTTCAGCAGCATGTTTCCGAGAGTAACAAATGCCTCTAAGTTTATCTCCCTTTTTCCACTCCCCTGCAGTATGTCCTTCAGTCAGTGGCCAGGATGACTCTTTCACCCTCCTCAAAACTTGACAGTGATTTCCTAGCACATTTGGAATAACACTCATAGTCCTCCCTCCGTAGCCTGGCCCCTGCCTACCTCTCCCTCTTTCTCCCTCCTACCTTGACCTTCTGGTTCCAACAACACTGGCTTCTGAGCTTTCCTACCAAGTGCAAAGCACTCTCCTTCCCTGGGGCCTTTGAACATACTCTCCTCTAGAGTGCTCCTTGTCCACCTCTTCTTGTGCCCACTGCTTTATTTTATTCAGCATTCTGAAGGCTTTCCTGGTCACAGCATTGAACTAGCTCTCCTCATCCATGTTTCTCTGATGGACATGTTAGCTGATGCCATCTTCTGTTTTGGTTCGTTTCTGTCTGTCTACCCCACTAGAAGATCATCTCTTCAAGGTCGGGGGCTTTGTCTTGATCATTGTTATGCATTTCTATTGCCTGAATCCAGCCTTGACATATAATTAGAGTTCAAGAGTTACTTCTTAAAAGAAAAAAGGGATAACTGCATGGTTGAGTAAGTGATTTGCTTACTATTGGGCAGGCTTATTTCTGTTCCTAGGGAGTTCTACTTTTAATTCCTTTCTGCCATCCATCTCGCATACGTACCTTAGCATTGACTGAAATATTCTTACACAAGTTGTTTCCCTTGGGTATTCAGCATATAAGTGGCTGACAGTGTGACGTCTCACTAAGGGTGAGGTCATTGGAATCATTTTCACATAAAAGGTTGATGGCAGGTTTCCCTAACACTCACAGTAACCAGGCTGCAAAATAATGAGCTTGATTTCAGGGCTGTGAAAAGGCATTAGTCATCAAAACACTGTCATTTCAGCATTTTGTGGAAACTTGAATTTTTACAATTAGATACATTTATTTGGTTTATATTTTATTTTTCTCTTTAACTTGTTCTTATCTCCTGAAAATGCTAGAATTTGATCCTATGTGACCACAGTGTTCAAATTCTAATGGCGTGCTTCAGTCCATGGGGTCGCAAAGAGTCGGACATGACTGAGTGACTTAACTAAACTGAACCTAACTGATGATATTCTCAACAAGTCTCTTTATAGACATGTTGGGAAGACTACATGAAGTTATACACCTAGATTTGTTAATGCAGTGCCTGTAACAGACTTAGCATGCAGAAAACTTTGTTATTATTGCTTCGGGTATATGTCATGATATCCTAGAAGCCTTAATAAATGAATGCCTTGTCTCTCTTGTTCAGTCAGGCCATGTGACAAGACAAATGGATCTATTCATGAGGAGCTCCATTCATGAGGGGCTATGAGGATCGACTAATTGGTTTCATGTCATGGCTGTTTACTTTACTTGAGGCATTTGTACAGTTGGTTTCAAAGTGTTCATTATCGACAAGAGGAAGGATCTTGGCCTTTGAGACACCTCCTGTTTCTCTCTTAAGCAGAAAGACGAAGTAAGGCTTGAAAGGCAGCAGAGTTGGGAGAGAGAGGGTGGAAAGACCTGGTCTTTGTTGTGGACTTGGACATTAAAGAGAATGTCCCTGGCAGTCAGGAAGCCAAGTTGTCCAGAGGCTGGAGGGCTATTCCTGTCACAGCCTCTGAGGGAGATAGCAGGCAACATTTAGCTGAGAAGACTCCTTTGATTTCTTATTCTGTCAGATGCTAGAGATACTTTCCCAGGTTGGGTGAGTTCAGAATGTTCAGCTTTCCTGGCTTCTAGGTGATTTGTGACTGAACATACTGCATTTGAAAAAAAACTAAAAATAAAAAAGCAAAGACTATGAAAAGACCAGCATGTTAAAAGGAATAAAGTCCTTCACTAGTGTGCTTTTTCCTTTGCCTCTTGCTAGGTTGGTATTTTCTCTGAGGTGGTAAGCAATAGCAATCATGATAAATGTCTTCTTTTTTCTTTTTTTAGAGAATGTGTTGTTTGCCAGTGAATGGAATTTGGATGTTTTTGGTTAAAGAGCTACCAACAGGGTTTTTGTTACTTTATAGGAAACCATAGTCATTAAACTTTTCTTTTCATTTATCTCTAAAATGACTTCCAAAATTCCTCCATTTGGTCATGATAAATTAATTGAAAAAGCAGTTTATGCAGCATGGCCCATTCCTTTCAAACAAGTGAACAAATTAACGTGACTTGCTATGATTCTAAATGCTCTAAGTTTTGTTTTTTTTTTTTTTAATGCTCTTTACTGAATTTTGATTCTTGGAGGTAAGACTATGGCATTCCTGGATCCCTAATATTAACTTCTGATAAAAGCAATTAAGTTCTCATAAGTACAATGTTGGGTGTGTGTGTATGTGTGTGTGTGTTTTCTATGTCAGCAGGAGACCAAAAAACAGGTGCAAAAGGACATTAAAAAGGGGATTAACATTTATTGAACATTTGTTATGTGCTTTGATCCACATTCAGTGTTATTACCCTTATTTTACAGCTAGGAAAATAGCACTGAGCCAAAGTCACATGACTAGTAAGTGGAAAGGCTCAGATTCAAACCATGCCTGTTTGATTCTGAAGCATGCTTGTCGTCCACACCTTACTGCACCTTTTTCCCGCCTTATTTGCTATAGGAGCCTTAGGGTAGGACTGCATCTGACCTCCTTAATAGCTAGAGAGCCCTTTTAGGCAATCGGTGGGAGGAGAGGATTTGAAATGAGAATGTGGTAACTGTCCAGCTAACCCACCCCTACCATACCGTGCCTTGCCTTAGAGTCCAGAAACAAGAGAACTTACCTGTGCCCCGAGACTCAGAGACACAAGAGATAAGCCTTCTGCCTGCATGACCGTGGAGTCTAGGTGACCCCTCTGTTTAGGGAGGAGAAAGAGCTTTGGATCATCACCTCTGGAGAAGGACCATCTCTGGAAAGACTTAGACTTTTCTCAATCTTTCATGCCCAGGAATTAGAAACATATTATTGTCTATATTCACCTAGTGTAAGCAGGACTTAACTCTACACGTCAGACTCTTGTCCAGCTCTCTGACTGATTTTCACTTGGAAAACCCTGTGAAAATGAAGTAGTGAGGCAAAGGGAGCAGAATCCTGTTACAACAAACCCCACAGGATTTTCCAAATTCTTTTACTACAATGGGCTTTTCACAAGACTGATGATCCTCAGCTTTCAAGCTTTTTAGAATGACAACCACCCTCCTTGTCAAGGGCTTTGCTCACTCTTACATATTTTAGAGATTTGCTTCCTGATTTTGATGTCTGTTACTTGATTTTGGTTTTACTCTAGTTTTTATAAGGCCAGGGCCTTGGTGAGGTATGTTTATTTTTTTTAGTGCTATTTTTTTCTTTGAACAATCCCCAAACTGAGAAATTTTTCCTAAGACATGAAATGGGACAGCAGATATGAGAATGTTCTTAGGTTTGGTTTGTTACTCCAGTAACTAATGAGTTTGCTGATATTTATGTGAATTCTCTTGTGTTATATTAATGTCATGGGCTTGAGGAACGCTCTCATAAACCACAAAAGGAGATTCTGTCTGAAAGCATTCTCTAGGTATGAATGTAGCACTATTACTGTTGCTTTATTTTCTGTAAGTTGTGTAGAAACTTCAGTATGTCTTCCCCCTTATTTGTGTGTGCATGGGCATGTCTATCACTGTGTATCTCAATCAGATGTAAACCAAGAAGACATATTCTAAGTCAGTATAACAATGGCATGTCTGTATACCTGTGAAAAAAAGACAGACAACTCACCAATTAAATATAGTGGTGCATGGAAGCTGAGCACCAAAGAATTGATGCTTTTGAACTGTGGTGTTGGAGAAGACTTTTTGAGAGTCCCTTGGACAGCAAGGATATCAAATCAGACAAACCTAAAGGAAATCAGTACTGAATATTCATTGGAAGGACTGATGCTGAAGCTCCAATACTTTGGCCACCTGATTAGAAGAACTGATTCACTGGAAAAGACCCTGATGCTCGGAAAGATTGAAGGCAGGAAGAGAAGGGGATGACAGAGGATGAAATGATTGGATGGCACCACTGACTCTACGGACATGAATTTGAGCAAGCTCCAGGAATTGGTGATGGACAGGGAAGCCTGGTGTGCTGCAGTCCACAGGGTCACAAAGAGTCGGATATGACTGAGTGACTTAACTGAACTGATGGTGAACTCATTTTTAATATATATAACTTTATTTCAATGGGGTTGAACTGATAGAAATACCTGTATCAATAAGGTTGAAAAGTTGGATGTAGTCTCTGTTCATTTAAAATAATATACTCACACATTCATACACTGTCCTACTAATTAAAAAAGAAAGCCCAACTTTCACACCAAGTCATCTAAATTTTGTGGAATTATATACCATGATGAGTTCAGCTGCTGGGAATTAAGCTCATTTGGTTTCCAGCTCCTTCCTCTCTTTTGGCCATGCCATGTGGCATGTGGGAGCTTAGTTCCCCAGCTATGGAACAAACCCACACCTGTTGCATTAGAAACATAGAGTCTTAATCACTGGACTACCAGGGTCCTTTCTCTGATTCTTTATTCTCTTAGAGCTTTAAGGCTGAGACATCTCTACTATTTATCCATATTTTCCTTCATTCAATCTTCTGGTCCTGTGCTATTAGCATGATAGAATGCCTACTTTTTCTCAAGAAAATAAAAGAGGTTTAGTATCCAAAGCTGGTAAATGTCTTTATCCATAGGCAAAGATTTGATACTAGAAAGAGAGATGATTACATACATTTGATGTCAATAACATAAGTTTCCTGTTGAATTCTGTGTTTTCCTTACTTCTTCTTCTTCTTTTAAACAAACCACACCAAACAGGTATTCCTGGAAGACCTCTGAATGGAAAGAATGCCAAGTCTCTCTCCTTCTTGAGCAGCAATACCTCCACTGGCATGAGACGGGACCCATTTGTGGAGGTGGGATCCAGACCCGAGAAGTGTACTGTGCCCAGAGCACACCAGCGTCCACAGCACAGAGGGCCAAGGAAGGTAGGCAGCCAGTACCGGGGCCAGAGTCTGCTGCTGATTAGAATGGAAATGCATTCCAATACCATCTCCTCATATTCTCCTTGGTATAATAGACCTTCAGCATTCACAAGTTTAAAATTTTATTGCCTATTTGCCAACTATCCTTAAGTCCTGCTACTTGCAATACTTAGGAATAGTTAAAAAATACTAGTGTTAATAATTTCCTCAATTGCAAAGGATCATTGTGAAAATTAAATGAGAAAATAGACCTAAGATCAGGAACAGAAATGAATGCAACATGCTAAGGGGCCAGTATGCTGGAATCAGCCAGTTAGCAAAGAGGTAGTAACATTCTTTTTCTTTTTTTTCTATAAGAGAGATTTTTTTTTGTGAATGTAAGAACTTCTACAGAAATATCATTTTCAGATATCAAGGATCCATTCTCTTATTGCCAGAGTTTAAATAATAAGAAAATAATAAGGAAGAAAGTGGGGGAGGAAAAACAACTTTCTTCATGGTAGGCTCTCATTAGGTGTATACAGTCCTTTTGTTTCGGAGTTTGGCATGGTGATAATATATAAGAACTGAAAAACTGGCCCAGATTTACTGAAGTCAATGGATTGAAAAGCCATGAGTGTGCAGTAATGCTTCCAGTCTAGAAAAAATGTATGGTCGGTACCAGACACATTGGAGGGGCACTCAGCAGTGCCCGCTGTTGAAGTGGTCAAGATGGAAATGCTTCCTTGAGAATGTGCATGTACATTTCTCTACTGTAAAACTTGGTTAGAGAGAGAGGTGTGAGCTTTCTTATTGTGGAGATATGTCCATTTTATCCTGTGAAGTTTTTCATACCAGGTGCCTTTTTTGTGTGACATGGCCTCTCATCATTTCAGAGGCCATGACCATAGCCTTCTATGATTCATTGCATGACTAACAGAGGGGTCATCTTTACAGACTCCTTAGAATTTGCTTCAACAATTGAAGTTACAGTGCTGCATTTATAGGGCTAGAATTATTTAATAGGTGAATTTTTTCCTTCTCTATTGTCTCTTTTGGAAAGTGAAAATTTACACACTTTCTCTTCCAGGATAGACATGACTATGCTTACTTTTCTAAATTTGGAGGAATAGAATTTAGATTAAAAAATTCAAATTTTGCTTTCAGACCTTGATGATCTTTCTATTTCACTTTCTCTTTCTTCTCCTTTACTGTTGTCTATAGTAATAGGGTCTTCAGGGGTCAAAACATATATAAGAATTTTTTAGAATTGATATATTATGGTCTATTTTCAGCTTCAACATTGAATCTTCTATTGACATCTACCTTAAGTTTCTTTAGTAAAAATAGCTTTCTTATTTTATGGATCAACTATTTCTAAAGTGTTTTTCAACCTTAGTATTTCCAGCTTTCTTAATGGAAACATGCTGGGCAGGAAGTTTGTAATTAGGAAGAAATTGGAAGGATGGTGTTCTAGGGCTGGGAATCATATGCTGCATGTTGAGAAATGTTAAATAGAGGAAGGATGTTAAGTGAACATTTAGCAGCCTGTTAAGCCCCAGTACAATATTCTTCAAGCACCTAGAAAAGAGGAAGAAATCTTAGGACAAGGCATACTTCTAAATTAATACTTTCGTTCACATGGAAATAGAAAGTGATTAGAAAGCCTAAGCTTGGTAACCCAGGTCTTGGGAGGTGGTTGGTGGAGGTGCTTAGATGTGGGGACAAGATACATACCCATGAATATGTATATGATGAAACCATGCATTCTTGTAGAAATTTGAATAAAGTAGTCAAGCTGTTGCTGCATTGGAAAATACAGGACAGCCACATTGGATTAAAGGCATGGTATAGCTTACTACTTATATTTGTAGTCATTAACAAAGGTTTGATTTTGCTGTTGTGTGGAAGTGAACCAGGAATATTATTTATTAGTTTTGTTTCTTAAAATGCTTTCATTTCCTACTATTATCATTTATGGACTGTTGTTTAGTCACTAAGTTGTGTCTGACTCTTTTGCGACCCTGTGGACTATAGCCCACTAGGCCCCTCTATCCATGGGATATCTCAGGTAAGAATACTGATGCAGGTTGCCATTTCCTCCAGGGGATCTTCCTGACCCGGGTATCCAACCCGTGTCTCCTGCTTGGCAGCCTTATTCTTTACCACAGAGCCACCTGGGAAGCCTGTCATTTATGGATATACCTTGACAAATCTGGCAATGTGAAAATTTCTTCTTGGCTCAAGTGAAATACAAGAAAACAATTGAATTACAACTATAAAAGACCAAAGAGTGTGTTTGCCTAATTAAAGAGGCAGAATTTAAATATGTCTAACCTAATGTAGTAACAAAGGCCAAACTTGGTAACTTTTTTTTTTTTTTACAAAAAAGATCAGCTTTTTTGGTTGTCTTTTTTTACCCCCCATTATTGTGTCAGATTTTGTTTTGAAGGGAGAGGGACATTTAATGGCATTGATTTTGGTAAACTTTTCTCAGTCACAATTGACTTTCCCACCAAGTTAAGTTTACCTTTGGCTCCAGAATATTCTGCTTATTTTCTGGAGTGGAATTTCCTGATTCTTCTTTCTTGGAAATCCCACCATCCACTGTTAACTAGCTGCTCTGCATTCTAAGAACCAGATCTTAGAGGAACCTGCAATCTTTGAAAAATAAATAAATAAGATTTATTTCCAGGATCTCTCATGAGATAAGATGCAATAGAATTTCTAAATACCAGAAGAAAAGAAAAATTGAAAAGACTACTAATTCTATCCCAGGGTCCTCCGAGTCTCATTCTGGATGGTGAGGCTAAATTAGGATCTCAGTGCAGTTCTGTTGCCAACTTATTCTTGTTGATACCCAATTCTCCATTTGACCTCCGTTCATTGTATGTGTAGTAGTAGTATAATATGGCATATTTACTTGGTTCTGCTATTCATTGACCATGTGGTATTTTAACTGTAGCAAAATTAATGCTGTAGTATTGAATATGAGAAGTGTTGCTAGTAATAGTAACAAGCCAAGCCAATAGTAATAGTAATAGCCAAGTCAATGTGTGAATCAAACTATAGCAGAATATTTATGATTTTGTTTACCAGTTGCTATTGTAGTAGAGAAAATTGTATTTCTCTTTTATAATTCAGAAGCACCTGCAAGAGTGATGCTTACCTATAAATCAAAACACTTGGATTTGTTGAGACCATTTTCTTCTTGCCCCTTTCTAAGGTGAAATTAAAACCATTCAGCCTACATTCAAGAGTCATTTCTCAGATGGTAAAATGTTGAAACAAGGGACATACCATCATTAATCTAATAGAAACAGGGAAAAATGTATTTCATTCAAGACAACGTGGCCTAGAGATTGGCATATCAACAAATGCAGGTTGAAATAGCATAGAGATATAATGTATTTATATGGTGAATAAAACAAAACAGAAACTAAAAGCTAAAAAAGAAAAGACTGGAAAAAGATACCGGTGTGGTGGCAGTTAAGCAGAATATCACCTAGATATTTTCCCATCTTTTAGATTTATTATTTGCCATTAAATGGACTCAACTACTTCAGAATGGATGCAGTTTAGCTTTAAATTGTTAAGTATATTTAGTTGACCACTCCATACCAGTTAAGAGTAAATAGTTCTTGAGAGCCCTATGTCTTTATGAAGCTAGGCCCAGAGTTGGCATTAAGGCAGTACATGATATGTCCTAGTTTTAACTATGCTGGTTTGCTGAGTAAAAAAATGGATGACAGTCACACATACATTTATTTTTCCCAAATGATTTGTTATGTCCTCTTCAGTACTCTTGCCTGGAAAATCCCATGGATGGAGGAGCCTGGTGGTCTGTAGTCCATGGGGTTGCTGAGAGTTGGACACAACTCAGTGAATTCACTTTCACTTTTCACTTCCATGCATTGGAGAAGGAAATGGCAACCCACTCCAGTGTTCTTGCCTGGAGAATCCCAGGGACAGGGGAGCCTGGTGGGCTGCCGTCTATGGGGTCGCACAGAGTTGGACACGACTAAAGTGACTTAGCAGCAGCAGCTATATTTTAGGGCCTGTCCTAGACATAGGAATTATAAAGATGCCTCATTAACTTATAGTCTTTTAATTGTGACAACAGTTGTACTAACAATTTTTTTTTTTTTAAGAAATTCAGGGGAACTTTCAATTTTACTTTGCACTGTTCTCATTGTTTTTCCAGAATAAGCATATATTTTCATAGTTAACAGCAAATAAACATATATTTAAAACAAATGGGAAAGATAGAATAAACTAAGTCAAAAGATGGAAAAATCCTGTAGTTGCTCTGGAGTTCTGGGACAAATCAATGTCGTTTCAGGATTTTTTTTTTTTTTTTTTTTTTTTTGCTTTGTTATTAGGCACTGCCCCTACATCTCCTTTCCCTTGACTCACTTTCTTATGAATTGTAATTGTCTTCTGAGCAAACTATCTTTAGCTGGAAATTAGTATAAATTAATAGCAGATAGTTTCAGTGTTTTGCAATAATTCTTTTTTTATCTTATTAATTTATTTATTTTAATCTTAATTTTTACTTTATTTTACTTTACAATACTGTATTGGTTTTGCCATACATTGACATGAATCCACCACGGGTGTACATGAGTTCCCAAACACGAACCCCTCTCCCACCTCCCACCCCATATCATCTCTCTGGGTCATCCCCGTGCACCAGCCCCAAGCATCCTGTATCCTGCATCAAACATAGACTGGCAATTCGTTTCTTACATGATATTATACATGTTTCAATGCCATTCTCCCAAATCATCCCACCCTCTCCCTCTCCCTCAGAGTCCAAAAGACTGCTCTACACATCTGTGTCTCTTTTGCTGTCTCGCATAGAGGGTCATCATTACCATCTTTCTAAATTCCATATATATGTGTTAGTATACTGTATGTCTTAGGTTGTATAGTTCAGTGATTTTATATAATATGTTGTTATTGTTCACTCACTCAGTTGTGTCCAACTCTTTGCAGCCCTCATGGATTGCAGCACACTAGGCTGTAATATATATGTGTATATGTATATGCATATGTTATATATATATATATGATGTTGTTGTTTACTCACCAATTCATGTCCAACTCTTCTGCTACCCTATGGATTACAGTCTTCCAGGCTCCTCAGTCTGTGGGATTTCCCAGTCAAGAATGCTGGAATGGGTTGCCATTTCCTTCACCAGGGGATATTCCCAACCCAGGAACTGAACCTGGGCCTCCTGCACTGCAGGCAGATTATTGCTGAGCACCTTGGTAAGCCCCATATATATGGCATGGTTAGAACCATTTAATGATGCCTGACATTAATCTTCCGGAGAAGGCAATGGCACCCTATTCCAGTACTCTTGCCTGGAAAATCCCATGGACGGAGGAGCCTGGAAGGCTGCAGTCCATGGGGTCGCTGAGGGTCAGACATGACTGAGCGACTTCACTTTGACTTTTCACTTTCATGCATTGGACAAGGAAATGGCAACCCACTCCAGTGTTCTTGCCTGGAGAATCCCAGGGATGGGGAAGCCTGGTGGGTTGCTGTCTATGGGGTCGCACAGAGTCAGACACGACTGAAGTGACTTAGCAGCAGACATTAATCTTCACAATGCATATGATTCTTAAAGAGAGTTTGGAGAATCAACAGGAGAAAGTACTCTAAGTCGAGACTGGGAGAACAGATGAAAATATGTAGAAATGTGTATATTCAACAGTGGCATGAGAACAGTTATAAGAGGAGCATAGGAAGTTAGAGAACATTTGAAAACCAGGCCCTGAGAAGAACATTACATAATGATTAAAGTATCATTCTGAGATGAAGATACAACAGTGTATATGCGTGCAACATAGGAACACCTGAATACATAAAGCGAATAACAACAGACATAAAGGGAGTAATTGACAGAAACATAATAGTTGGGGACTTTAAGATCCCACTTACAGCAATGGACAGATCAGACAGAGAATCAGTAAGGAAACACAGACCTTAAATAACACATTAGACCAATGGACTTAATAGATATAAGTAGATCTATAGAAATCCAGTCCCAAAACAGCAAAAAACAATCAAAAACATTCCTTTCAAGTGTACATTGAGCACTTAAGCAGGATAGACCACATGCTAGGGGAAAAAAAGATGTTTCATTAAATTCAAGAACATTAGAGTAATATCATGCATTTTTTCTGGCCGCAAAGATATGACTCTATAAATCAACTACAAGAAAAAAATCTCAGAAAATATAAAGACATGGAGGTTAAATAATATGCTACTGAACAGCCACTGAAAAAATAAGAAATAAAAAATACTTGGAAACAAATGAAAACAAATAAACTAAAAAGCACAATGATCTGACACCTATGGGACACAGCAAAAGCAGTTCTAAGAGAGAAATTTGTGAGACTGGCGAGTCTATGTCAGCTATTTGTAAGGCCTCCTCTGACAACCACATTGCCTTCTTGCATTTCTTTTTCTTGGGGATGGTTTTGGTCACCACCTCCTGTACAATGTTATGGAGCTCTGTCCATAGTTCTTCAGGCACTCTGTCTACCAGATCGAGTCCCTTGAATCTATTCATCACCTCTACTGTATAATCATAAATTATTTGATTTAGGCCTTACCTGAATGGCCTAGTGGCTTTCCCTACTTTTTTCAATTTAAGTCTGAATTTTGCAACAAGATGCTGATGATCTGAGCCACAGATCTCGTTTTTGCTGACTGTATAATGCTTCTACATTTTTGGCTGCCGAGAATATAATCAATGTGACTTCACTGCTGGCCATCTGGTGATGTTCATGTGTCAGAGCCATCTCCTGTGTTGTTGGAAGAGAGTGTTTGCTATGACCAGTGCATTCTCTTGGCACAATCGTTAGCCTTTGCCTTGCTTCATTTTTCTCCAGGGCCAATCTTGTCTGTTACTCCAGGTATCTCTCGATTTCCTACTTCTGCATTTCAGTCCCTTGTGATGAAAAGGGACATCCTATTTTGGTGTTAATTCTTGGAAGTCTTGTAGGTCTTCATGGAACTATTCAACTTCAGCTTCTTCAGCATTATTGGTTGGCACATAGATTGGATTACTGTGATAGTAAATAGTTTGCCATGGAAACAAACTAAGATCATTCTGTCATTTTTGAGATTGCAACCAAGTACTGCATTTCAGACTCTTTTGTTGACTATGAGGTCTACTCCATTCCTTGTAAGGGATTCTTGCCCATAGGAGTAGATATAATGGTCATCTGAATTAAATTCACCCATTCCTGTCCATTTTAGTTCACTGATTCCTAAAATGTCAGTGTCTACTTTTGCTGTCTCATTTGACCACATCCAATTTATCTTAAATTACGGACCTAGCATTCCAGATTCCTATGCAATAGTATTCTTTAGAGCTTCAGACTTTACTTTCACTATCAGATGAAACCACAAATGGGTGTTTCCACTTTGGTCAGCCTCTTCATTCTTTCTGTAGCTCTTTCTCTGCTCTTCCCCAGTAGTATATTGACCATCTACTGACTTGGGGGAGGGATCATCTTTCAGTGTCATATTTTTACCTTTTCATACTGTTCATCGGATTCTCAAGGCAAGAATACTGAAGTGCTTTGCCATTCCCTTCTCCAGTGGACTATGATATGTCAGGCCCTAGCTAGCAGAGACATGGCCTTCAGCCACTTAATGTAGCTGGATGACATTCCTGGTGTCCTGGTTGTCCCATGCTGGTCCTTGTTAAGCATGTAAACCTTCATTTTCCATCAAGTATCGGTCACCGTGTGCCCAAGGGTGGAGGCAAAGGCCCTGCTGGAGTGGATGGGAAGGGGGTCTGTGGAAGGCTGAAACTAATGCTGGAGGATGCCCAGGAGCAGAGGGTATCCTGGCCTCACCACTGCCACTGTCACCTACTGAATGCAGAGTTCCAGACAATAGCAAGGATAGATAAGGATAGATAAGAAAGCCTCCTTAAGTGACCAAGGCAAGGAAACAGAGGCAAACAGTAGAATGGGAAAGACGAGGGTTCTCTTTAATAAAGTTGGAGATACCAAGGGAACACTTCATGCAAATATAGGCACAGTAAAGGACAAAAGCAGCAAGTTCATAACAGAAGTAGAAGAGATTAAGAAAAGTTGGCAAGAATAAACTGAAGAACTGTACAAAAAAGCTCTTAATAACCCAGATAACCATGATGGTGTTGTCACCTGCATAAAGCCAGACATCCTGGAGTGTGAAGTAAAGTGGGCCTTAGGAAGCATTCAGTTCAGTTCAGTCACTCAGTCGTTTCTGACTCTTTGCGACCCCATGAATTGCAGCATGCCAGGCCTCCATGTCCACCACCAACTCCCGGAGTTCACTCAGACTCATGTCCATTGAGTCAGTGATGCCATCTAGCCATCTCATCCTCTGTCGTCCCCTTCTTCTCCAGCCTTCAATTCCTCCCATTACTATGAACAAAGTTAGTGGAGGGGATGGTATTCCAGCTGAGCTGTTTCAAGTCCTAAACGATGATGCTGTTAAAGTGCTGCATTCATGCCAGCAATTTGGAAAACTAGCAATGGCCTCAGGACTGGAAAAGGTCAGTTTTCATTCTTTTCTTTTATTTTTTTTTAATTTTAAAGTTTTTTTTTCTCTCAAAGCTTTTATTTTTTAATTTTTATTTTTACTTTATTTTACTTTACAATACTGGGTTGGTTTTGCCATACACTGACATGAATCCACCACAGGTGTGTACAAGAGTTCCCAACCCTGAACCCCCCTCCCACCTCCCACCACATATCATCTCTCTGGATCATCCCCATGCACCAGCCCCAAGCATCCTGTGCCCTGTATCAAACCTAGACTGACGATTCGTTTCTTACATGATAGTATACATGTTTCAATGCCATTCTCCCAAATCATCTCACCCTCTCCCTTTCCCAGAGTCCAAAAGTCCGTTCTATATATCTGTGTCTCTTTTGCTGTCTCACATAGAGGGTTATCATTACCATCTTTCTAAATTCCATATATATGTGTTAGTATACTGTATTTTTTTTTTTATTTCTGGCTTACTTCACTCTGTATACTAGGCTCCAGTTTCATCCATCTCATTAGAATTGATTCAAATGTATTCTTTTTAATGGCTGAGTAATACTCCATTGTGTATATGTACCACCACTTTCTTATCCATTCATCTGCTGATGGACATCTAGGTTGCTTCCATGTCCTGGCTATTATAAACAGTGCTGCGATGAACATTGGGGGTACACATGTCTCTTTCAATTCTGGTTTCCTCGGTGTGTATTCCCAGCAGTGGGATTCCTGGGTCATAAGGCAATTCTATTTCCAGTTTTTTAAGGAATCTCCACACGGTTCTCCATAGTGGCTGTACTAGTTTGCGTTCCCACCAGCAGTGTAAGAGGGTTCCCTTTTCTCCACACCCTCTCCAGAATTTATTGCTTGTAGACTTTTGGATCGCAGCCATTCTGACTGGTGTGAGATGGTACCTCATTGTGGTTTTGATTTGCATTTCTCTGATAATGAGTGATGTTGAGCATCTTTTCATGTGTTTGTTAGCCATCCGTATGTCTTCTTTGGAGAAATGTCTATTTAGTTCTTTGGGCCATTTTTTGACTGAGTCATTTATTTTTCTGGACTTGAGCTGCATAAGTTGCTTGTATATTTTTGAGATCAGTTGCTTGTCAGTTGCTTCATTTGCTATTATTTTCTCCCATTCTGAAGGCTGTCTTTTCACCTTGCTTATAGTTTCCTTTGTTGTGCAGAAGCTTTTAATTTTAATTAGATCCCATTTGTTTATTTTTGCTTTTATTTCCAGTATTCTAGGAGGTGGATCATAGAGGATCCTGCTGTGATTTATGTCGGAGAGTGTTGAGCCTATGTTCTCCTCTAGGAGTTTTGTAGTTTCTGGTCTTACATTTAGATCTTTAATCCATTTTGAGTTTATTTTTGCGTGTGGTGTTACAGTGATCTAGTTTCCTTCTTCTACAAGTGGTTGACCAGTTTTCCCAGCACCACTTGTTAAAGATATTGTCTTTACTCCATTGTATATCCTTGCCTCCTTTGTCGAAGAAGATAAGGTGTCCATAGGTGTGTGGATTTTTCTCTGGGCTTTCTATTTTGTTCCATTGATCTATATTTCTGTCTTTGTGCCAGTACCATACTGTCTTGATGACTGTGGCTTTGTAGTAGAGCCTGAAGTCAGGCAAGTTGATTCCTCCCATTCCATTCTTCTTTCTCAAGATTGCTTTGGCTATTGGAGGTTTTTTGTATTTCCATACAAATCTTGAAATTATTTGTTCTAGTTCTGTGAAAAATATCGCTGGTAGCTTGATAGGGATTGCACTGAATCTGCAGATTGCTTTGGGTACTATACTCATTTTCACTGTATTGATTCTTCCAATCCATGAACATGGTATATTTCTCCATCTATTAGTGTCCTCTTTGCAGTTTTCATTCTAATCCCAAAGAAAGGTAATACCAAAAAATGTTCAAATTACCATACAAATTGCACTCATTTCACATACTAGCAAGATTATGTTCAAAATTCTTCAATCTAGGTTTCAGCAGCATGTGAACTGAGAACTTCCAGATGTACTTAGAAGAAAATATAGGCAGAACACTCTGACATAAATCATAGCAATATTTTTGTATCTGTCTTCTAAGGCAAAAATGAATATAAAAGCAAAAATAGGACTTCCCTGGCAGTCCAGTGGTTAAAACTTTGCCTACCAATGCAGGGGATACAGATTTGATTCCTGGTTGAGAAACTGGGATCCCACAGCCCTTGTGGCCAAAAATCCAAAACATATAAGAAGAAGAAGGAATATTGCAACAAATTCATTTAAATTTTTTAAAAATTCTCTACAAAAAGTCTTTAAAAAGTAAAAATAAATGGGGCCTCATTAATTTTTTGCATAGCACAAGAAACCATCAGTGAAATAAAAAGCCAGCCTACTGAACTGGAGAAAATATCTGCAAATGATGTGAACAATGAGGGGTTAATATCCAAAGTATATAAGCAGCTCATACAACACGACTTCAAAAAAAAATAAATCATCCAATTGAAAAATAGAAGACCTGAATAGACACTTTTCTAAAGAAGGCATACAAATGGTCAAGAGACACATGATAGGATGTTCAACATCATAAATCATCAGAGAAATACAAATCAAAACCACAGTGAAATATCCCCTCATACCTGTCAGAATGACCATAGTCAAAAAGACCAGAGATAACAAATGTTGGCTAAGATTTAGAGAAAAGAGAACCCTCATACACTCTTGATGGGAGCGTAAATTTGTACAGGTTCTGTGGAAAGCAACATTGAAGCTTCTCAAAAGACTAAAAATAGAACAAACCTATGATCCAGCTATTTCACTTCTGGGTATATATCTGAAGAAAGCAAAACACTGATTTAAAAAGACATATGCATGCCAGAGTTCATTGTGCATTATTTATAATAGCCAAGTTATGAAATCAACCTAAAAGTTCATCAAGTGTGTGAGTGAATAAAGATTTATACATTTATACAATGAAATACTTTTCAGCCATAAAAAAGAATGAAATTTTTCTGTTTGTAAAATCATGGATGGATTTGGAGAATATTATGTTTATTGAACTAAATCAGGGAAAGACAAATAGTGTATGATGTTATATGTAGAATATAAACTATAAAACAAATGGATGAATATAAAAAACATAAATAGACTCAGATATTGAAAACAGCTTAATAGTGGGGAGAGGGTAAAGGGGTGGGGCAGTATAGGGGTAAACAATTAGAGTACAGATGTCAGTGTGTTAAGAGAATTGTTATGAATGGTCATGTCCTATTTGCAGATTTATTCGAGTATACAAGAATGTTTTGAGATATGAAATAATTTACATTATAAACAGATGAACAGATTTCTTAAGAGACAGTTGAAGGAGGTGCTCTACCATCATTTGAAGGTCCTTTACCTGTGTTTAGAAATTGATTTAAAGGTTAATAACTTCATTTGAGTGTGAGGAAATTGTCAGGAAAGTAATGTGCTTAGAAATTTCCTTAGTGTGGACCCTTAGAGGAAAAATGAGACTGTTTAAATGGGGTTACAGAGTTTTTTTTTTTTTTCCCTTCTTGTTTTATAGTAATAGAGATGCACAGATAACTAGACAAAGTAATTCCTGCCAATTAATAGCTGGGTACTGAATGGCAGTTCACATGAGACCAAGAGACAGAAAAGTCTGTTGACCTGTAATCTTTCTACCTTGGAAACATACTCAGTTATTGGGAATATATAGTGTATATGCGAATGTAGCTCAAATATTCTCTCCAAAAGTGTGAAAGCTAAGAAAAGTTGGAAGTGAAAGCCTTATAGGGAATTAGGTCACAAGGAGTCTAAATTGAGATTGGTTTCTGCTGGTTCTGTTTCACTTCATTTGCATCTCAGTGATTTTTTTAATCAAGCGTAACAAACATCTTAGTATGATATGACACATGTTTTTGAATTATTGAACTTAGTAAAAAAATTTGAGAGTGTCTACTTTAAGCATCCATTAGATTATCAACCTGTTCTTAACATTTGTTGTTGTTTTTCAGTCACTAAGTCGAGTCTGATTCTTTGCAACCCCATGGATTGCAGCATGCCAGGCTTCCCTTTCCCTCACTATCTACAGGAGTTTGCCCAAGTTCATGTCTATTGAATCGGTGATGCCATCCAACCGTCTCATCCTCTGTTGTTCTCTTCTTTTCCTGCCTTCAATCTTTCCCAGCATAGGGTCTTTTCCAATGAGTCAGCTCTTCGCATCAGGTTTCCAAGCTTCACCTGAAACTGAAGGAGTTTCAGCATCAGTCCTTCCAGATGAGATGAGAAAGAGTCTCTGCTCCCCAGCAGTGTCATCTCACTGCATTGTAATTGCAGTGCTTGTGTTCACTGTTAACCAGGCTACTGTGCAAGGTCTGTGAGGTCTGTGATGTCACTGTCCCACCACCCCAGCACTTAGCACAGTATCTGACACATAAAAGATGCTTGTCCTGAATCCAAGCTTTGTCCTCTCTCATGGTTCTTTTACCACCTTCATCTTTCTTTCTCTTGGCGGATGCTCTTTAATAATGTGATTCTTAATCCACTTTCAGACTTGGGTAAAACACCATGTTGGTGTTCCTGGGATCTGGCTTCCTGAGCAGCAGCTGAGGGGCTGGATAGTTCAGACTGGGAAATACAACCCAGAAGGAGAGGAGACCTGGATCCTTGAGGAATGAAACATCATTGGAAGGAAATACAATTTAGGGGTGACCTAGGCTACTCCTGGGGCTTCCCTGGTGGCTCAGTGGTAAAGAATCTGCCTGCCAACGCAGGAGATGATCTCTGGGTCGGGAAGATCCCCTGGAAAAGGAGATGGCAACCCACTCCAGTATTCTTGCCTGGATAATTCCCTGGACAGAGGAGCCTGGCAGGCTACAGTTCATGGAGTTGCAAAGAGTCAGACACAACTTAGCAACTAAACAACAATAGCAATGACAACAACAGGTTATTCCCTGTGCACCTGTATATGATACCAATACATATTTTTTTTACCCTTCTAGAGAAATTCTGTTTTCCAAATACTCAAATCTGCTATATGTCATGCGGTGTATTGTAAAATGATAACCTACAAAACATATCACATAGCATTAGTTCTTATTTTCCCTGCTTCACCCCTACTGATTTTTTTCCCTTTCTTTCTTCTGTTACTGCCTGGTAAGCCTTGTATCTCACAGATAAAGTATTAACACCTTAATTCTCATCATAAGCTCTGCTTTCTAGAGGGCTCAGCAACAACAAAACTCAAGTATGTATCACAAAAAAAATGAGAGATACTATTTTGAAGGATTTCTTATAACAATCTACACGAGACATAATGTGAGCCTGAAATACAGTGGCAGCTGTAAAAATTATTTTTCTCCTTCATTTTTCTTCTCTTTCCCCCACACTGCAACCTCATTTTCCTTCCTCCTCCTTCTATATATTCCTTCTTCCTTGTCATTCATTTTTTCCCCATTTCTTCCCATTCCTGGTCCTTTTCCTCTTCTTTTCATCTGACATGAATCTTTGTGAGCTGTAACATTTTCAGTACCTTTGGTCAACTTAACAGCAGTTAGTATATCATCCAGCAAAAGTAGGAAGAGCTCAGTAGGTATTTCTTGAACAAATGAATAGAAACCTCTGCATCTAGTCTTACCATTCAGTTTCAGGCATTTATTTTCACTTCGGAACAGTATTTCTCTGCATTGCAGTTATTCACATACACCTGCACTTCATTAATGAACAGTTAAGTTCTCCATTCAGAGTCGAAGATCATATTTTTGGGGGGGGGACCATGTTGAGACTGGTGCATTTACAATCTTTAGTTAGGTGTCTCTCTAACCTTTATTTTGTCAGCTGAATTACATTTTCCTCAAACACCAAGCCAAGAGGTAATGAGGTTTCTCTTGGCAGTGCAGCTTCTGAAACAAAGTTGTTCCTTCCAAATCTATTTCTCCAGTCGTTTTGAATATGTGAATGCAAGTAGGACATTGAAGACATATCAACTTTTTGTCCAGCTGTTCCTTCAGGAAAGTTTCATAACTTTCTCACCAACTTATTTTAGTCATTAGCTTTCTTCTCTGCTCTAGGTTCAGACTTCTTGCCAGATTCTGTCTTCAAGATGGAAGAGTCATTTAGATCTTAATTGTAAGATCTCTGTGTATTTAAGAATGGTTAGATGACTCTTTATGTCTTCTGCCATTTTCTCAATACTGGAGCAGAGAATCAGTTTCCATGTTAGAAAAAAACTGAAAAAGAATAGCTGAATCATGATACCCCTTCTAATTCTAAGAGTCTCTGTGTTTCTGTGTGGAATATATAATTGTAGTTCATTTTATGCTTCAAGATCTGCTTTTCTAAGACTTAAATGCTCTTTCTGACTTGATGAAATGTTTCTGAGTTGTCTTAGTTATTTTGGGTGTGGAGGTCAGTTCAGAACCCAGATCTTTCTTTTGGAATAAACTATAGCATTTTAACTACAGTGTTCCCCAGATTGGACTTTTCATTGTTCTGCCCAACAGCATATCATATTCTTTTCCAGGGCTTCAAAATTCAGGAAATATTCCTCTTCCTGCAAACATTTGTACAAGAAACCCGAACAATATCCTTGGCAGTTCTCTTGTCATTCACCTATTTGCGCACTTTTAGCTAATCACTAAATTTTGTTAATTTTGTTGTACCATATTGAAATTTGCATCTACTCACCCACACACAGTAAAGCCAATCTACTGCCACTGGATGTGGTGAAGGAGAGTGCAATATTTATTGTAGGGCACCAGGCAAGGAGTCTGGGACAGCTAGTACTCAAAAAGCCTGAATTCCTGGATTAATTTCAGCAAAATATTTTTAAAAGCAAAGAGGGAGGGGAGTTGCAGGGTATGTGATCAGCTTGTGCATGATTCTCCAGCTGGTTGATGGTAAGGTAACAGGGCAGTGTCACAGGGGTTACGAGTATCAACCCTCAGGTGCCAAGAAGTCTGAGGGCCATATGCACATGGTCATCAAGTAGTTAATTCTTCCATTTGGTGGGGCTTTTGGCATCTGTAAGACAACTCAGGAAATATGCATCAGATACAGCTATTCTAGGTACTTCAGAGGAGCTAGAGCAGAGGATATGGGGAGGGGTATGTATTCATTGGAAGAACTGATGCTAATGCTGAAGTTCCAATACTTTGACCACCTGATGTGAAGAGTTGACTTATTGGAAAAGACCCTGATGCTGGGAAATATTGAGGGCAGAAGGAGAAGGGGGCAACAGAGGATGAAGTGGATGGATAACTTCACCAACTCAATGGATGTGAGTTTGAGAAAACCCTGGGAGTGAAGGACAGGGAAGCCTGGCATGCTGTAGTCCATGGGGTCACAAAAAGTCAGACATGACTGAGCAACTGAACAACAACTATTCTGGAAAGGCCCCACAGGGTCTTGCTTGGTTACGTCTCTACTTCTCTCTCTTTGTTTGTTTATTCTGCTTATTTCTATCTCCCCTTCTAGCAGTATTTCTCATATGGACTACTATAATAGTTTTCTGACTTATTTCCCTCTTTGTACTCTTCAGTTCAGTTCACTTCAGTCGCTCAGTCGTGTCTGACTCTTTGCGACCCCATGAATTGCAGCATGCCAGGCCTCCCTGTTCATCACCAACTCCCAGAGTTCACCCAAACGCACGTCCATCGGGTTGGTGATGCCATCCAGCCATCTCATTCTCTGTCGTCCCCTTCTCCTCCTGCCCCTAATCCCTCCCAGCATCAGAGTCTTTTCCAGAGTCAACTCCTCGCATGAGGTGGCCAAAGTACTGGAGTTTCAGCTTCAGCATCATTCCCTCCAAAGAACACCCAGGACTGATCTCCTTCAAAATGGACTGGTTGGATCTCCTTGCAGTCCAAGGGACTCTTAAGAGTCTTCTCCAACACCACAGTTCAAAAGCATCAGTTCTTCGGTGCTCAGCTTTCTTCACAGTCCAACTCTCACATTCATACATGACTACTGGAAAAACGATAGCCTTGACTAGATGGACGTCAGCAAAGTAATGTCTCTGCTTTTGAATATGCTATCTAGGTTGGTCATAACTTTCATTCCAAGGAGTAAGTGTCTTTTAATTTCATGGCTGCAATGACCATCTGCAGTGATTTTGGAGCCCCCAAAAATAAAGTCTGACACTGTTTCCACTGTTTCCCTGTCTATTTCCCATGAAGTGATGGGACCGGATGCCATGATCTTCATTTTCTGAATGTTGAGCTTTAAGCCAACTTTTTCACTCTCTTCTTTCACTTTCATCAAGAGGCTTTTTAGTTCCTCTTCACTTTCTGCCATAAGGGTGGTGTCATCTGCATATCTGAGGTTATTGATATTTCTCCCAGCAATCTTGATTCCAGCTTGTGCTTCTTCCAGCCTAACATTTCTCAATGTGTACTCTGCATACCTCTGTCCAAATTTTCACTCTACCCCTTACAGGGGAGATACGTGGAATGATGATCACTCCTCTCCTATAGAGTGCTGTGAGAATTAAATGAGCATACATATGCTTACACATCACTTATGCAATAAGCATTGAATAACTACTATTACTCTTTTCCACTCTCCAGATGAAGCAGCTTCACAAGAAAGCTTATATAAATCTATCATTCTCATGCAAAATGACTTCAGTGCCCCTGTCTAATTTAAAACTTAACCTCTTGTCTGCCTCTCCTGGCTGCACCCACCCTTCCATTCATCCTATCCCAGCCACACAGTGTGGCCTTGAGCAAGTTAGTTGACCTTTCTGTGTCTGAGTTTCCATGTTGTGTGGCAAGAAGATAGCCTTGCATCATACAGGCAGCAGAGAACAGGGAACTCATCTTGATTCAGAACTGACACTCTTGCACAGTATATTAAAGAGACTAGTCATTTTGTCCCTGTTTCAGAAGAGTAAGGGAATGGGGATTAGAGGTCCTTAGAGGGTGTGACCTCTGGCTAAGTAGCCATTTTCTAGCAATAGCTGTACACTTTGGAAGATAATTGGAGGGTAGCTTGCTCTCTCTGCCACAGGTATTCTTTACTATTAATTACACCCCTGTATTAATTTCCTATTGCTGCTATAGAAACTTAATGACTTAGCACAAATTGATTAATAGTTCTGGAGGTCAAAACGTGAATGGATCTCACTGGTCTAAAATGAAGATATGAACAGAGCTCAGTTCCTTCTGGAGACTCTCAGGGACAGTTTTTCCCTCACTTTTATCAGCTTTGAAAGGCTCCCCTTATTTGTTGGCTCATGACTCTTTCCTCTATCTTCACAGCCATCCAACAACATAGCATCCTCAGATATCTTTCCATGACTGTTATTCCTCTCTCATCCATTTATAAGGGTCCTTGTGATTACACTGGTCCTACCTGGATAATCTAGCATAATCTCCCCATCTCAAGGTCAGATGATGAGCAGTCTGAAATCTACATGTTATGGAGTCCCAGCCCACTCTACTTGCTGCATGACAGCCAGTACATTGGGAGACATGGTATAGAGGAAGGGGATAGCAACTTTATTTGGAAAGCCAGCAGACTGAGAAGATGGTGGACTATTTTCCCCAAAAACCATCTTATTGGGGTCTGGATATCAGTTTCTTTTATAGAGGGAGGAGATGAGGGACTAAAGTAAAAAGGCCATTAGTTTTGTGAAATGTATTCTGGCTTGGCCAGCATCAGGGAGGGGATATGTTAATTTCTTCTTCTTAGCAGCCATTCAGAGGTAGGCAGAGTCTGTTCTTCTCCCTATGAGCTGAATAAAGGCACTTTAGATAAACATTCAGGCAGAGGTGCAGGATTCCCTGATATAGGTCATTGTGTATGATTATAATAACAAAATAACAAAAAGCAAAGGTTAAAGAAAAGAAGCAGCCATGAAATTAAAAGATGTTTACTCCTTGGAAGGAAAGTTATGACCAACCTAGATAACATATTCAAAAGCAGAGACATTACTTTGCCAACTAAGGTCCATCTAGTCAAGGCTATGGTTTTTCCAGTGGTCATGTATGGATGTGAGAGTTGGACTGTGAAGAAGGCTGAGCGCCAAAGAATTGATGCTTTTGAACTGTGGTGTTGGAGAAGGCTCTTGAGAGTCCCTTGGACTGCAAGGAGATCCAACCAGTCCATTCTGAAGGAGATCAGCCCTGGGATTTCTTTGGAGAGAGTGATGCTGAAGCTGAAACTCCAGTACTTTGGCCACTTCATGCGAAGAGTTGACTCATTGGAAAAGACTTTAATGCTGGGAGGTATTGGGGGCAGGAGGAGAAGGGGATGACAGGATGAGATGGCTGGATGGCATCACGGACTCGATGAATGTGAGTCTGAGTGAACTCTGGGAGTTGGTGATGGACAGGGAGGCCTGGCGTGCTGTGATTCATGGGGTCGCAAAGAGTCAGACACGACTGAACGACTGAACTAAACTGAACTGAACTGAAAGAAAAGAAACAGATACAACATGGAGTCAGATTTTGCCCTCCCTTGTTAACATATACAAACTCAGTTACCCTTTGCCATGTAACTGAATGTATCACACACAGTAGGGGGTAAGATTTAGATACTATTCTCCCTTTTGAAATAATTTATTGAGAAATCAATACTTGGAGGTTACTAAAATTAAACTAGAGGGTGATTCTTATGAATATATGGGTTATAAGTTATGATGTTAAGACATACAGAGGTCCAATTAGCTTATAATTAAGAATTTAAGCTCTGAAGTGGGAATTGGAACATTTGAGCACTAGCTCTCCCATTTACTCCCTATATGATGTTGGACTGGCTTCCTTGGTGGCTCAGTGGTAAAGAATCCACCTGCCAAGAGACATGGGTTGGATTCCTGGGTCCAGAGTATCCCCTGGAGAAGGGAATGAAAACCCACTCCAGTATTCTTGCCTGGAAAATTCCATGGACAGAGGAACCTGGTGGGCTACAGTCCAGGTTGCAAGGGGTCATATACAACTTAGTGACTAAACAAAAGCAATGAAGTTGGGCAGGTCACATAGGCAGTCTGTCTCCAGTTTTTCCATCTGTTAAATGGAGATAACAATAGTTATCTGGAGTAAATGGGATGATCTATGTTTAAAGGAGAAAAAATCACAGCTCAGTGCCTGATATATAGTAAACACTCAGTATGTAAAAAGTGTTGTGATTATTATTTTCTTTTTTAGACAATAAAGGCTTTGCTTTCTTGTGCACTCACACATTTACTGGAGCCTTGCCATAGGCAACATAGTGAATCAAATATTAGGGACAGAGGGGTGAACAAATCAACCTTGGCTATTAGGAGTCAAAGCCAATTTGGAGAAGGAAACACAAAAATAAATTATGCAGATATAATATAAAGAATATTATATTACAAGTAAGTAAACGCATTTTTCAAGTGCAAGATTAAACAGCAAGCCACCCAGAAAAGGAAGAGTGTGTATTTTATAATTTTTGTTAAAATGCAAATAGTTCAGCTTCTCATCTGTAAATGAGGAAATTCGAATATGATCCAACAACAAAGTTTCTTTCAGTAATAAGATTATGTGATCATTTCTCTCTGGGAAAGGGCATGACCCAGGATTGGCCAGACAGTTTGCTGCCCTGAACCTGGTAAGATGAGTATAGGATCGGTCACTCCTTAAATTCTGTGTCAGTTAACATCTACCTGAGATTAGTCAGTCACCAAGAACATGGCACTAATCTGTAAATTCTGTCTCAATGCCTTCAGAATCTACAACTAACAGATTTGGTACTTCCTTAGAAATTTGAATGGGATCTCTTTCAAACCATCTCATTTGACTTTAATGGATGAAGTCTACAGACCATGACTTAAGAACTCTGTTGCCATAGTTTGACATAGATAAAATGGGTGGTAGATGAGAATTTTAAAATAGTGTAATAAATAGAACACATAACAAAATTTTTGACTTTTTCAGAATACTGCCTAAGCTATTCAGTTACTTAATTGAAATGACAAGTCATAAAATGATGCTCCTGGATTTCTCAGTATATAAATAAAGTTGAGAGACAATTCTAAAGGAATTATGCCAAGTCTGTATAGCAAGAGCTATCAGTAAAGCTCAAATGTGGATAACTGACACACACATGTTGCCAGCTAACATGTTTGCCTATAACCTTTTCATAGATGCTGGCAGAAGACATAATATCCCTTGGTCAGAGACAGAGGGCATTTGTTGCTTATAGCCATGTCAATTGCCAGAATATCGTCAATTGGACTGGTTTCTGGAGCCCTGGTTCCCATAGTGCAACCCACAGGGGCCCTGTAATGCCTGCACACATGGTGAGTTATGTAACAGGAGGGGGACACTGAGACTCCATATTGGTGGTGGAGGTGGTGGTTAAAGTAACTAAGTTGTGTCTGACTCTCTGAGACCTCATGGACTGTTGCCCATCAGGCAGTTCTGTCCATAGGATTTCCTAGGCAAGAATACTGGAGTAGGTTGTCATTTTCTTCTCCAGAGGATCTTCCCAGGCCATAAATCAAACCTGGGTTTCCTTCTTGGCAAGTGGATTCTTTACCACTGAGCCACCTGGAAAGCCTGACATTGAACTTCAGAGACCCCAATCCTTTAAAGCGGGCTGAAAGCAAACCTGTACAGCCTTTGCCCCAGAGGGTAACAGAGCCTTTTTTTTCCAAGGCTAATCACTATGTAAACATACTTTAAAAAATAGTCTGAAACAAAGGCTGTCAGTATCTCTGATCACAGGATATGCAGAAATAAGAAAGATCATGAAGAAACTGTCTCTCCAAAACAATAGCAACACACACACATCACACAGACACATATTGGTTAATATGTCCCTTTCAATGAAAAATATAACAAATAATATATAGTGAATGATTTGCTGGTTTTCTGATTATAGTCAGGAAGTAGTATGTCCACTGCGGTCCTGGTAATGTATAGTTGCTATGTTGTGTCCAACTTTTTTGAGACCCCATGAACTATATCACATCAGGCTCCTCTGCTAAGGGGATTTCCAGTCAAGAATACTAGAGTAGGTTTCCATTTCTTTCTCCAGGGGATATTCCTAGACCAGGAATCAAACCCATGTCTCCTGCATTGGCAGGCAGATTCTTTACCACTGAGCCCTCAGGCAAGCCCTCCAATATATGAAACCATAAAGTGACTCCCTGCCCTCCAAAATCTTTGATTGGCTAAAAGCAACCTTGTTTTTCAGTATCCTAGTTTTGATGTTAGTTCATAGAATGCAGTTATTACAGTAAAATACATACATACAATCAAAAGATACTTCTGTTTAGAAAATGTCTTTTCTCTTTTGAAAATTGCAGGGTTTAGACTCCTGGGAACTGTGTTCTGTTTCCCTGAATCAGATACATACTGTAGAGGTATTGGACTATTGATGTGTGGCTTTATCCAGCAAACTGTAAGAAGAATTTATTAAGGATAGAGAAATAAATATGTAGCAGATTGGCTTCTCCTGCAGAAAATTTTGAGATGTGAACTGAACTTTTAAATGATTCTCTCAAAACTGTTGGTTAGTAGAGCCAATATTCTGGAAGTTCTGCTCTAGAAAATGAAAGGTTTCTGTCTATAAGTTGCCACCTCTTTATCTCAAGGTAATATTTTTTAAAAAAATTTATTGTGGGAATTTTCAAATGTACATGAAACTGAGATAATAGCTATTACACTTTGATAAAATGAAGTTATATGAAAAGAAATACTGAACTGGGAGTGAATAGAATTCTAACTCTGTCTGTGTCACTGTTGATGATCCCTAGCCTTGGGTAGATGGGTTACTCAATTCTGGCTTCAATTTATCCTTTTATAAAGATGATAGAATGCATTCATTTTCATCTCACAAGTATATGAAATATTTGTGTAAATATAAGTGAAAGAAATAGTTGCATTCTGAAGAAAATTTGTTTATATGTATTATTGTTATCATATAATCTCCTTTCCTTGAAATAGAATTGATTGAGGACACTAAAGGTACATAATTTCCCCAAAATTCTATGTCTGCGGCTTTCTTTTCTTTAGTTAGGATATATTATTAAACTGGTCAGACTAATTTAGTATTCTTTAGACCAGATAAAGCTTGAAACCACATCTGTCATTTTTAAGACTGATACTTTCATTTAAATATGAATTATTTGTTGATTTAAGAGTACTTTCCCACATTTATGTGTTTAGGCTATGAGAAACTATTCTTCGAAGCAAGGTTTAAAGAAATGTAATCTTAGAACTGAGAGAAAAATTAGCTATCATTTAGACATACATTGATCAACAAACCCAGTGATGTGAATTACCTGTAATATTTGGCAAATGTATGCCTTCCTCGGCTCCTCTCCTGACATTCTGTTTCAGTGTGTCTACTGAGAGCCTTGAAATTTGTGCATTTTTAAAGCGATAAAACAGGTGAGTCTTATAAATGAGGAAGATTATGGAAAATTGACACAATTCGATACTTTTATCCTGAATGTGCAACTTGAGACCTGCAGTAGATGAACTTGCCTGATTCTCAAATTTGATTAATTGCAGATCTATGGGTAAAGCCCATGCCTTAAGCTTCTAACTACCCACCTCTCCATTCATTACCCTGGCCTAAAAGTTAATGTGCTTACAAAGTATGCGCCATCTGTACTGACTTACACTGATTTTTCTTCATGCGAGTTTAACAATTTTCTTTCAAGCTCAGTTTAGCAAGTATTCAAGTTCTAGGGGCTGGAAAGCAGCCCCAGGAATTACAGAGTTGCAATAAGAACTTGTTCCAATGATAACTTTATGTCAGGACTCAGTGTAAGTTTATAGTTTTGGCATCAAAGCTTTTAATGACTTGCTAACTCTTAATTGTTTTTTAGCTAGGATTTTATGGATTTCTGTTTCTTGGTTATTCTTACATTTTATATAAGGTATATGATTTTTTCTTTATGACCCTGCGGGAATTGTCTAATGTGATAATATAGTGTCAAAGATTCTTGAAAATCTATATAACCTGTTACAAAGACGAAGATGATTATTTTCGTACTCAGATTCCAAATGGCTCGAGGTAGATTTAAGGCTTAAAAAAGCATGGTGGCTATATACCAGCCATCAATCTGATCACTGTCATCTTAAAACTGTGAAGCTCAGTTTAGTAAGACTTTGTCTGGCTTTCCATTTTATCTTTAGTAGGAGGGAAAACGGAGAAGGCAACGGCACCCCACTCCAGTACTTTTGCCTGGAAAATCCCATGGATGGAGGAGCCTGGTGGGCTGCAGTCCATGGGGTCGCTAAGAGTCAGACATGACTTAGTGACTTCACTTTCACTTTTCACTTTCATGCATTGGAGAAGGCAGTGGCAACCCACTCCAGTGTTCTTGCCTGGAGAATCCCAGGGATGGGGGAGCCTGGTGGGCTGCTGTCTATGGGGTTGCACAGAGTCGGATACAACTGAAGCGACTTAGCAGCAGCAGCAGCAGGAGGGAAAAACATGTACAGTATAATTTAGACCTTGTTATCATAGGTCAATGTGTTTTTTGCTTCTTTTATCTCATAAAGAAAGCTTCTTTATAGGAGCTTTCTTTTCTTGTTCTTCTCATCCTGTTTTGAACATTTTGTAATACTTTAAAATTCAGTTTTCCACAGCAGTTTTCTTATTCCATTTACAATTACAAGCATTTTTTACCTATGCACTGACCATTTTTGTCATCGGCGGGGGACCTACGAAACACATCTGTTTTTGAGTTCCTCATGATCATTTCCAAATGAGAATATGGGTGAGCTTTCTAGGGGGATAAATTTTTATTCTAATGTACTTGGTATTTGATGTTAGAGGACACACGAATATGGCTGAGTTTTGATGTTTTTCTAGAAGATTGTTGAAGTTGGGGGAGAAAGGAGATGGTTTGTAACTCAAATAAGTAAGAGCCACTTGGGAGGGGGGTTGCAATGGAGAGAGAGAGGGGAGCAGAAAGGGCAGGTGGGCGAGACCACAGCTAATTTTGGATATGGGAAGGTGAGGCTGATTTCAAAAACTTGGATGGGACAGTCACTGAAAAGATACAGGTTGCATGACGAATTCCTTCCTATATTTTAACAGTATATTGTTGCCTTCCTTGCTCAAAGGGTTGTCCTGCATCATGGTTTATAATCCCTATAATTAGTAGAATCCCCACTCCTTCCTCAAACCCACTTCCATTTTCAGAAATGGCTTGTACCTATTTGTCCTTAGAAGTGTTTCTGCTTTATTGGGGAATAAAGACCTTCTCTACTGGTAAGATAAGGAATCTTTCTTACATATGATCATGTAACATTTTAGTGGTACATGTTTTAAATGCCCAATATTAAGTTACTGCCTCTCAGTTCCAAACTAACCTGTTCTGTCTTTATGTACGTGGATATTAGAAGGTTATATGGTGGTGGTGACCATTCCTGTTTCCTTTACTGCCTGAGATAGTAGAATCATAGTATCTATAGCTTGTCTGGTGCAAACCTTTCTCAGACAGTGATTTCCTTTTGAAGCATTTCTCAATATGGCTTCAGATTGCATTCTAGTGATAATTAATTTATTATGCTATACATTTCCAATTACTACATGGATGTCTCTCATGTTGTATAGCTTCTTGTTAATTTCCATCCATTTCTCCCAGTTTTATACCTAGGAGCTACCTAAAATTGATCTATTTTGCATATGAAAACCCTTCAAAAATTTAAAGCTAGCCACACTATACCCCTTACTTTTTTCTCTCTATACCAAACACTCCCAGTCTTCAACTTTTTCTTCAAGGGTCATATTTTCTATTCTTTCATCATAAAGGATGCTTAATGAACCCTAATCATCTCATAATGAAGTATGATTTCCTTTCTGTGTGGTTACTGTCTATTTAAAAATAAGCCTTTGAATTTGGCCTCAGATTATTATCACATTGAATATCCTGTGAAATTCACCCTCTTTCCTTGTTCAAAACTGGTTTGTTTTCTACCTCCATTTTCATGTCTAAAGTTTCTCATATAGTAAGGCCTAGAATAATTTATCTTGAAGCAGCCTAAAAGGACAGAGTTCCTTTGGTAAAGGTGGGGAGTAGCAGTTTTTAAATTGGTCTTTAACTGATAGTTATGTGAAAAGGAGAAGTTGGGTAATGTGTGTGCTAAGTTGCTTCAGCTGTGTCTGACCCTTTGTGACACCATGGACTGTAGCCTACCACGCTCCGTCCTCTTCAGTAAGATTTTCCAAGGCAAGAATAATGAAGTGGGTCACCGTGCTCTCCTCCGGGGAACTTCCTGACCCAGGGATCAAATCCGTGTCTCTTAACATCTCCTGCACTGGCAGGCAGGTTCTTTACCAGTAGTAGCAACTGAGAAGACCAAAGTTGGCTAGATGGGGCCTCAGTTTCTTTATCTCATAGAGTGAAAAGGGATTCCCCTCTCTGCCAGGCAGACAATGTAAAAGGCTACGGTTTTCCGTTTAGAATACTGCTTCTCAAATATAACATGCATAAATTACGTATCTTTTAAAATGCAGATCGTGATTCTGTAGGTCTGGTGTGGTATTGGGACCCTGCATATCTAGGCTCCTAGAAGACTGCCTGCACTGTTGGTCCAGGGACCACACTTTGAAAAGCACTATCCAATAGAAGTCTAATACCCAGTTCAGTCGTGCAGTCGTGCAGTTGTGTCCTACTCTTTGTGACCCCGTGAACTGCAGTACGCCAGGCGTCCCTGTCCATCCCCAACTCCCGGAGTTTACCCAAACCCATGTCCATTAAGTCAGTGATGCCATCCAGCCATCTCATCTTCTGTCATCCCCTTTTCCTCCTGCCTTCAATCTTTCCCAGAATCAGGGTCTTTTCAAATCAGTCAGCTCTTCGCATCAGATAGCCAAAGTGTTGGAGTTCTGGCTTCTACATCAGTCCTTCCAATGAATACCCAGGACTGATCTCCTTTAGGATGGACTGGTTGGATCTCCTTGCAGTCCAAGGCATGCTCAAGAATCTTCTCCAACATCAGAGTTCAAAAGCATCAATTCTTTGGTGCTCAGCTTTCTTGATAGTCCAACTCTCACATCCATAATGACTATCGGAAAAACCATAGCCTTGACTAGATGGACCTTTGTTGACAAAGTAATGTCTCTTCTTTTTAATATGCTTTCCAGGTTGGTCATAACTTTCCTTCCAAGGAGTAAGCATCTTTTAATTTCATGGCTGCACTCACCATCTGCAGTGGTTTTGGAGCCCAAAAATATAAAATCAGCTACTGTTTCCACAGTTTCCCCATCTATTTGCCATGAAGTGATGGGACTGGATGTCATGATCTTAGTTTTCTGAATGTTGAGCTTTAAGCCAAGTTTTTACTCTCCTCATTCAGTTTCATCAAGAGGCTCTTTAGTTCTCTACTTTCTGCCATAAGGGTGGTGTCATCTGTGTATCTGAGGTTATTGATATTTCACCTGGCAATCTTTATTCCAGCTTGTGCTTCCTCCAGCCTAGTGTTTCTCATGATGTACTCTGCATAGAAGTTAAATAAGCAGGGTCACAATATACAGCCTCGACGTACTCCTTTTCCTATTTGGAACCAGTCTGTTGTTCTGTGTCCAGTTTTAACTGTTGCTTCCTGACCTGCATACAGGCTTCTCAGAAGGCAAGTCAGGTGGTCTGGTAATTCTTTCAGAATTTTCCACAGTTTATTGTGATCCACACAGTAAAAGGTTTGGCATAGTCAATAAAGCAGAAATAGATGTTTTTCTGGAACTCTCTTGCTTTTTTGATGATCCAGTGGATATTGGCAATTTGATCTCTGCTTCCTCTGCCTTTTCTAAAACCCGCTTGAACATCAGGGAGTTCACAGTTCACGTATTGCTGAAGCCTGGCTTGGAGAATTTTGAGCATTACTTTACCAGCATGTGAGATGAGTGCAATTGTGAGGTAGTTTGAGCATTCTTTGGCATTGCCTTTCTCTGAGACTGGAATGAAAACTGACCTTTTCCAGTCCTGTGGCCATTGCTGAGTTTTCCAAATTTGCTGGCATATTGATTGCAGCACTTTCACAGTATCATCTTTTAGCAATTGAAATAGATCAACTGGAATTCCATCACCTCCACTAGCTTTGTTCATAGTGATGCTTCCTAAGGCCCACTTGACTTCACATTCTAAGATGTCTGGCTCCAGGTGAGTGATCACACCATCGGGATTATCTGGGTCATGAAGATCTTTTTTGTACAGTTCTTCTGTGTATTCTTGTCTCCTCTTCTTAATATCTTCTGCTTCTGTTAGGTCCATACCATTTCTGTCCTTTAGTGTGCCTATCTTTGCACAGATGTTCCCTTGGTATCTCTAATTTTCCTGAAGAGATCTCTAGTCTTTCCCATTCTGTTGTTTTCCTCTGTTTCTTTGCATTGATTGCTGAGGAAGGCTTTCTTATCTCTCCTTGCTATTCTTTGGAACTCTGCATTTAGATGCTTATATCTTTCCTTTTCTCCTTTGCTTTTTACTTCTCTTCTTTTCACAGCTATTTGTAAGGCCTCCTCAGACAGGCATTTTGCTTTCTTGCATTTGTTTTTCTTGCGGATAGTCTTGCTCCCTGTCTCCTGTACAATGTCACGAACCTCCGTCCATAGTTCATCAGGCACTCTATCAGATCTAATCCCTTAAATCTATTTCTTACTTCTACTATATAATCATAAGGGATTCAATTTAGTTCCTACCTGAATGGTCTAGTGGTTTTCCCCACTTTTTTCAATTTAAGTCTGAATTTGGCAATAAGGAGTTCATGATCTGAGCCACAGTCAGCTCCTGGTCTTATATTTGCTGACTATAGAGTTTTTCCATCTTTTGCTGCAAAGAATATTATCAATCTAATTTCGGTGTTGGTCATCTGGTGATGTCCATGTGTAGAGTCTTCTGTTTTGTTGTTGGAAGAGGGTTTTTGCTATGAGCAGTGTGTTCTCTTGGCAAAACTCTATTAGCCTTTGCCTTGCTTCATTCTGTACTCCAAGGCCAAATTTCCCTGTTACTCCAGGTGTTTCTTGACTTCCTACTTTTGTATTTCAGTCCCCTATAATGAAAAGGGCATCTTTTTGGGGGGTTAGTTCTAAAAGGTCTTGTAGGTCTTCATAGAACTGTTCAACTTCAGCTTCTTCAGCATTACTGGTGGGGCATAGACTTGGATAATTGTGATATTGAATGGTTTGCTTTGGAAACAAACAGAGATCATTCTGTCGTTTTTGAGATTGCATCCAAGCACTGCATTTCGGGCTCTTTTGTTGACTATGATGGCTATTCCATTTCTTCTAAAGGATTCCTGCCCACAGCAGTAGATATAATGATCAATACTAGAGTCACAAATGTAAGTCACATAGTACTTTTTCTAGTAGCCATATTAAAAAATTCAAAAATAAAAAAAATAGGTGAAATTAATTTTAGTAATATTCTAACCCAACATATCTAAATCATTATTATTTCAACATGCAATCAGTATAACAATAATTGACCTATTTTAAATTCTTTTTTTGTATTAAATGTTGAAAATTTGTATATATTTTGTATTTATAGCACATCTATTGAATTAACCATATTTAAAGTGCTTGTTAGTATATGTGGCTTTTTTTCTACTGGCTACCATATTGGATAGTACAGCTCAAAGTATAGAGAGTTGGATTTCTCAGAACCTGGAAATAATACAAATAACTAGTATTTGTTGATGCTTGCTTTGCACATGGCACTGCTAGGAGATACAAGTACAATATAAATGCTTTAGATGAGTCATTATTGTCCCCATTAAACTCATAAGAAAGCAAGGCTTTGAGCTGGCAGTAACTAGCCTAAGGTCAGAATGGCAGGGCTAGGATTTAATCTAGAATCTGACTCTGAATCTTCTGTTTTTCACCGTTACTCTAGGGCAGGGGACTTCTGAGGGAAGCAAGTCTTCAAGGAGTGGGAGCAGCAGGTTTGGCATTTGGGAAGAAAAGACAATTCTGTGAGCTGGTGTGACTACTAAACTCTGATTTCGAGGTGCAAATCGTTTTTTAAAGGATGGGTATATATAGTTTCCATATGATATCCTTAAGCCTTTGGTGATGTTGATTAACTTCTACAGTTTAGTAACAGAGGCCTCCTGTTGACAGTGCCTCTGGGGACTGAGGTTGGTGGGGAAAGAAGGAGGATTTGGGCCTTACCCATGCAGCCGTGGAAACATGGCCACAGAGGCATCTGGCCCAGTGTCTAGAGCGAGATGGGGTCTGCCCCAGGAGGTGTGCCTGCTCCCCAGGGGAATTCTTAGACTCATTTCCAGGGATCAGGCTTTCCACACCCATGTGGGATAAGGGCTTGGATGACTTTTGTTTTTATACCAAAAGAAAACAGTGAATCTGCGGGTTCCTTTCTCCCATCTCAACACTGGTCGAGGCATTGATTATATAAACCCCACCTCTTCTGGGTTGTAATTTTACCTGGAGCAGGAGGTTGATTTTATTTTGACAAGCTGCAGCCTCTCTTCACTTGCTTTAGATGTCTGATCCCTTCTCAGCCAAGATGTTTCTTGCTTTTTCACCTGTGGACAAGGATTTCAGTAATGATAGCAAAAATGGAGTTTGAAAGGTAAACTACTCAGTGGTGCTTCCACGAGCAGGGTCTGGACTCTGAATGCTGTGTTCAGACCTGATCGTATGCCCCACTACTGTGTGACTTAGAGGCACTTATTATCTTCTAGGAACTTGTTTTCTGCAAGCCTAAAATAGAGCTAATTAATAATAGCACTGGTTTCACAGGGCTGTTGTAAGCATCGTATAAAATAGTAAACATACAGTGCTTAGCTTAGTCGGAGAAGGCAATGGCACCCCACTCCAGTACTCTTGCTTGGAAAATCCCATGGGCGGAGGAGCCTGGTAGGCTGCAGTCCATAGGGTCACCAAGAGTCAGACACGACTGAGCGACTTCCCTTTCACTTTTCACTTTCATGCATTGGAGAAGGAAATGGCAACCCACTCCAGTGTTCTTGCCTGGAGAATCCCAGGGATAGTGGAGCCTGGTGGGCTGCCGTCTATTGGGTCACACGGGGTCGAAAACAACTGAAGTGACTTAGCAGCAGCAACAGCAGCAGCAGCTTAGTACCTGATGTTGGGAAAAAATTCCATGAAAATTGACTATTAAATTACCATTGCTATTCTATCCCTTATATCTCATTATTCTATTTGCCCAAGCTGAAACATCATCCACTTGTCTTATTTTTCTTACCATAAAACTTTTCAAGTACCCTTTGCCCTCTTTTGCATTCTTTAACATTTTTACAGGCCTATTTTATTCCAAGCTTTAGTTCTTATAACGTTATTATAATGCCATGCTAAAGTCACTAACATATGTTCTTGGCTGTGTTTTCTTCTTTCTAAATTTGTGCAAGACTTTAAACTGTATGCTCCTTAGAGAGTTCCCATGCAGCCCCACAAAACCCCTTGAGTTTTATTCTGTCAAATCTTCTTTGGTGTTCTTGTAATATTTGGGAGGATCAAAATTCCCTTCAGGGTGAGGCATTCACTTTAAAATGTATTCCATCTTACGAGATTTAGCCGTTGGCTTTTGGAATTTCATTTCTGAATTCTGGGTGCAAGTCTAGCTCAGCTCTCTGCCTCTGTCACAGACTCTTAAGAACTTGAAGGGAAACCTGGGGGCAGCAGAACTCGGCCATGGCTGGTCCCAAATTGACTCATCTCCGTTTCAGAACAAGACTCAGTCTCTGAACATAGCCTCCAAATAGAGCTCCAATGAAACAATATTTAATGTGAAACTGTTTTCCTGAAGACTTGAAGAAATCAAAAATGAAGAGACATGTATTACATCAAACTCTTCAACTCAATACATTCCTCATTAGGCCATTAGACACATTGCTCTGCTTCAGTTTTTTTTTTTTTTTTAAATTTATTTATTTTTAATTGGAGGATCATTGCTTTACAATGTTGCATTGTTTCCTGCCATACATCAACAGGAGTCAGCCATAGGTATACATATGTCCCCTCCCTCTTGAACCTCCCTCCCGCCTCCCACCCCATCCCAACCCCTCTAGGTTGTCACAGAGCACTGGATTGAGCTCCCTGCTCCATACAGCAAAACCCCACTGGCTGTCCCTTTTACATACAGCAATGTATATGTTTCAGTGCCTTCTCTCAGTTCGCCCCACCCTCTCCTTCCCCTGCTGTATGTCTTCTGTCTCAGTTCTGTCTTCGGTATTCTTATTCTTTCCTGGCTTCTTTATTTTTTTTTTGTCTTCTTTCAACTCATATCCTCCTCCTCCTCCCCCTGCCCCACAGTCCTCCCCCCTTATCCCCTCCTCTCCTCCAGGACAATTCAGTTCTTTTCATGTTAACCAAGGACTTTCCTGGTGTCTCAGCAGTAAAGAATCCCCCTGCAATGCAGGAGAGAGAGGAGACATGGATTTCATCCCTGGGTTGGGAAGATCCCCTGAAGGAGGAAATAGAAGCCCACTCTAATATTTTTGCCTGGAGAATCCCATAGACAGAGGAGCTTGGTGGGCTGCAGTCCAAGGAGACCACAAAGAGTCTGACATGACTGAGCACATACTTGTACTATACTGAGCCAATCACAAATTTGAGGACTAGAAAAGTAGTCTGTATACTTCCATTAAATAGAACTGTGCTGCTGCTAAGTCGCTTCAGTCGTGGCCGACTCTGTGCGACCCCATAGAAGGCAGCCCACCAGGCTCCCCCGTCCCTGGGATTCTCCAGGCAAGAACACTGGAGTGGGGTGCCATTTCCTTCTCCAATGCATGAAAGTGAAAAGTGAAAGTGAAGTCGCTCAGTCCTGTCTGACTCTTAGCTACCCCATGGACTGTAGCCCTCCAGGCTCCTCCGTCCATGGGATTTTCCAGGCAAGAGTGCGGGAGTGGAGTGCCATAAATAGAACTGTAGGGGACAGAATCTCAGTTAATCTGATTCGAAGGCTTTCTTTCTGCAGTCTTGTTATGTCTTCAGTACCAAAGATAGCCTCTCATTTGTCAGACTTATTTCTGGGGTGACGGCTCCTTTCCTTACTTGCTTTACAGCTTCCACTATGAATGTACTGCTGACAAAATTTTCCAGAAATTTTGGTTTTAGCTGAATGAGATTTTCATAAAATATTTGCACAGCTGAAATTCTCATTTTATCTTAACATAGCTCTGTGATTTTTAATTGAGGTGTATTTTACATACATACATTTTATATTCAATAAAATATTCAGAAGATAAGTATATATTTTAATGAATGTATCTTCAGACACCAACATTTCTGTTGCTCCCAAAATTTTGCTCTGTCCCTTCCCGGTCAGTCCCATTTCACTTCCAACCCCAACTTCCACCAGAAGCAACCATTTATCTATCTATAACCTTCAGACAGTTTATACAGTTCTAGACTTTTATATGGGAGAAGGAAATGGCAACCCACTCCAGTGTTCTTGACTGGAGAATCCCAGGGACGGGGAGCCTGGTGGGCTGCTGTCTATGGGGTCGCACAGAGTCGGACATGACTGAAGCGACTTAGCAGCAGCAGTAGTAGCAGCAGCAGACTTTTATATAAATGGAGTAATATATCATGTACTTTTTGTGTTGTTCACTCCGCATGATATTTCTGAATCTGTTTCATGTTCTCCTCATATTGTAGAGTAATATTTCAGTGATGAATACAATTTATTTTTCCTCCTGTCAATCAATATTATGTTTTTCATTGTTGTTTATAAAACTATAAGCATTTATATGCTTATTTGTTCACAGAAAAAAACAATTTTTTTTGTGAATGAATTCCTTTATTTATCTTGGATAACTAGCTAGGAATGGAATTTCTAGGTAATAGGTTATATAGTTTTATTTTTTTAAAAAGTCTCAAAAATTTTTCCCCCAATAGATTATACTCTTTTACACACCTTTCAGCTGTGTGTAACAATGAGATTCTCATTGCTTTATATCTTTAACAGCATTTGATGATTTCAGTCCTTTTACTTTTGACTTTGTTGGTGGATGAATGTGTCTTATTGGGGTTTTAATTTGTGTTTCCTCATGACTAGCTTGGTTTTTCATGTGCTTATTGTATGTTTTGCTAAGTTGGAATTTTTACTCATTGGAAGAGAATTGAGATGGTTTTCAGTCTAAAATAACAATGTCCAAGTCTGTTAGCAGCTTGGCTGTGTTTTCCAAGGTTGTTAAAGGTTGCTTCTCTTCCTTTGTTCCTTGTTGGTGCCTCCCGCTGAGCAATACATCACATGTTTAGATTCATTGATTTCCAAGCAGGTAAGCAGAGCTGTGGCATTTAGTGAGAAAATGTAAAAACATTATATTCTGTCAGTTTTACAAATTTGAATTATTTTCCTCCATCCTTTTGAATATAAAATTGTGGAGGGGTATGTAGGTACCATACACCAGTTGAATGCTTTAGCCCAACAAATCATGGTGTTACTTACCACATCTTATTTACCTCATCTCATTATATTTGTAATCCACTCTGTATGGTGGTATTACTATGCTATTTTAAAATTTCCCAAGTATTTACTCCTGTGTATTACTGAACATGTCTTCTACTGTTGTCTTTTTCCATCATCTCATTCAGCATTCTGTCTTTTGTCTGTTCCACTTTACAGCTTTACATGGTTCTTTTCCTTTCTTTGCTTACATTTTCAGCTTGAAGGTTATTCATTGAGAGTAAGTGCTGTGTTAAAATTCAGCACCTACCATTTGGACATGTTGCTGGTTGAGAGTAGGGTATGTGCACAGAATTGTTTTCAAATAATATTAACTAGATTGCCATTAGTCATCCCCACACTCCTAGCAGATTATCTGATAAGTTCTTTTGGGAATTTTTATGTGGGAAAAGCTAAATACTGAGAGGATCTGCTCTCCTAGATCTAAAGGAATGCATTTTGAAGGATGTAATATACAGCAGCGTGAAACAGTCGTGAATCCAAGGGGACTACTAGCTGAGCCAGGAAGTAGCCCAGTCACAGTAGGTGTCTGGTATTAAGATGGTTAAGAAACTACTGGGACTTCCCTGGTGGTACAGTGGTTAAGACTCTGCACTTACCATGGAAGGGCCTCGGTTTTAATTCCTAGTCTGGGAACTAAGATCCCACATGCTATCTGTAGCAACCAGAAAAAATACATTTTAAGAAGTCATCTAAAAAGATATATATATATATATTTTTTTTTAAGAAGGGTAAGGAACTATCTATTGGTAGTCATTTAAATTCCAGGTATGGAATCCTGAATGCTCCCTCGCAAGTCCTTGAATAGTTTGCATGATATGGGATGAGGAATAAAAGGAGATTTAGACATTCCTATATACTGCTCTTTGACTGATACAGATATGGAATGATCCCTAGGAAGCCCTCCATAGTAGAAATATTCTAGCTGAAATTCTACCTTTAGGATTTTGTTCCTTTGGCTTATGAACTATGTTTGAATGAAAGTCTCTTCATTAAAAGGATAGCACATTGTATCAAATATCTTATGACATTATTTGTCAAACGTATTTTAATCTGAAGTAGTTTAATGAGACTACGTTCCATTTAATTTTTACTTTTTTCTCATCGGATTTTATTTATAAAATAAATGCACTAATATAAAAATGTATATAGAAATTATATAGTACAAAAAATATAAACATGTGCCTCAAGTTTGGTCTAGTAATCTCACTGATTACTAGATTCTAGTGATTCTCAGTTATTGTAAATGAATTGGTGTAAATACTTCCTGGTCTAATTTTGTATGTATGGAGCATGCATGTGTACACACACACACACACGCATCTAAATGTACATTCAGATCTGCTTTTTTCTTATCACATAAGATAATTATACCTAACATAATTTCCTACAACTTGCCTTTTGTTGTTTCATTTTTTCCATATATAGGGATCCCTCATAATAATAATTGTATAATATCCATGGTAAGATCTTAGTTAATTTAATTATTTAATTTAATTATTTTACATTTGAAGGCCATTTAAAAGGTTTTTTTTTAAATGATAACAAAAAAGTGTTGAGAAAAACATCTAGCTATACACCTAGGTTTGTTCAAATTTTAAATGTCAGTATTTTAATAAGATTCCTAGAAGTGAAGTTATTGCATTTGGGGATTTCAAACTTGATAAATACTGCCAAAATTCCTTCTAAAACTGCTGTGCCATTTTAAATTCATTAACAATGTCTAAGGATGCCAGTTTCTTCATATTCTTGCCAGTACTAAGTGTTTTCATTTGTTTTTAGTTTTTGCCAACTGGATAAGAGAGAACTGTAGTCTTTGTATTTCAAGTTTCTCTATGTGATCATTTGTGGGAATTTATTTATTCAACAAATATTTATTAAGCATCCATTATATGTAGGAAATATTTTAGATACTTGGAACATAGCTGTAAACAAGATAGTCAAGTCTTTTTTGTGATATTTATATTCTGATGAGGAGAGAGAGATAATGACTAATTTGGGGAAAAAAATACACATTGAAGGGTGATAGATGCTATTAAGGGGCTTCCAAGTTTGGCTCAGTGGTAAAGAATATACCTGCCAAGCAGGAGACACAGGAGACAAGGGTTTGATCCCTGGATTGGGAAGATTCTCTGGAGGAGGGCATGGCAACTCACTCCAGTATTCTTGCCTGGAGAATTCCATGGACAGAGGAGCCTGGTGAGCTACAGTCCATAGGGTCGCAAAGAGTAGGACGTGACTTAACAACTAAACAGAAGCAGCAGCAAGCAGATGCCATGAAGAAAACTAAAGCAGACTAAGAAAAAAGAAACTGCTAAATATGTGAGTAAAAATATGAACTGCTTCAAATAGTGATATTAAAAATTCTTCCTCAAGAGGTGATATTTGAGCAGCTGCTACTGCTGCTAAGTTGCTTCAGCTGTGTCTGACTCTGTGCGACCCCATAGACAGCAGCCCACCAGGCTCCCCCATCCCTGGGATTCTCTAGGCAAAAACACTGGAGCGGGTTGCTGTTTGCTTCTCCAATGCATGAAAGTGAAAAGTGAAAGGGAAGTTGCTCAGTTGTGTCCGAGTCTTAACGACCCCATGGACTGCAGCCCACCAGGCTCCTCCATCCATGGGATTTTCCAGGCAAGAGTACTGGAGTGGGGTGCCATTGAGCAGAGACTTCAGTAAAAGAAGAGAGAGAGAGTGGTTCTCTGGGGAGAAGTGTTCCAGGCAGAGGGAACAAGCACACAGTTCCATGGTAGCTGTGTGCTTGTAATGTTCCCTGACGAACCTCTCACACAGAGGCCTGTGAAACCGGGGAGACAGGCAGGAGGCAATGGTGAGCCCAATCAGAAAAAAGCAGGAAACAGAGTAGTAGGGGTCAGGTGGTCTAGTGATGAGTGGCCATGGGTGTGGCAATAAAGGCATCACAGACAGGTCCTTGTGGTGATGGAGCCATTATGTGTCTTGATGGTGGTGCAGGCAATAGCATTGCATAGAACTACATTACAGCAGTGGCCACAGGACTGGAGAAGGTCAGTATTCATTCCAATCCCAAGAAAGGCAATGTCAAAGAATGCTCAGACTACCACACAGTTGCACTCATCTCACATGCTAGCTAAGTAATCCTCAAAATTCTCCAAGCCAGGCTTCAACAGTATGTGAACTGTGAACTTCCAGATATTCGAGCTGGATTTAGAAAAGCCAGAGGAACCAGAAATGAAATTGCCAATATCCGTTGGATCATTGAAAAAGCAAAAGAGTTCCAGAAAAAAACATCTACTTTTGCTTTATTGACTACGCCAAAGCCTTTGTGTGGATCACAACAAACTGTGGAAAATTCTTAAAGAGATAGGAATACCAGACCACCTGACCTCCCTCCTGAGAAATCTATATGCAGGTCAGAAAGCAACAGTTAGAACTGGACATGGAACAACAGACTGATTCCAAATAAGTAAAGGAGTACCTTAAGGCTGTGTATTCTCACCCTGCTTATTTAACTTGTATGCAGAGTACATCATGTGAAGTGTTGGGTGGGCTGGATGACGCACAAGCTGGAATCAAGATTGTTGGGAGAAATATCAATAATCTCAAGATACACAGATGACACCACCCTTATGGCAGAAAGCAAAGAAGAATTAAAGAGCCTCTTGATGAAAGTAAAAGAAAGTGAAAAGTTGACTTAAAACTCACCATTCAGAAAACTAAGATCATGGCCTCCAGTCCCTTCACTTCATGGCAAATAGATGGGGAAACAATGGAAACAGTGAGAGGGTTTATTTTGGGTTGGGGGGGTCTCCAAAATCACTGCAGATGGTGAGTACAGCCATGAAATTAAAAGACTGTTGCTCCTTGGAAGAAAAGCTATGACCAACCTAGACAGCATATTAAAAAACAGAGATATTATTTACCAACAAAGGTCCATCTAGTCAAAGCTGTGTTTTTTCCAGTAGTCATGTATGGATGTGAGAGTTGGATTATAAAGAAAGCTGAGCACAGAAGAATTGATGCTTCTGAAGTGTGGTGTTGGAGAAGACTTTTGAGAGTCCATTGAACTGAAAGGAGATTCAATGAATCAATCCTAAAGGAAATCAGTTCTGAATATTCTTTGGAAGGACTGAGGTTGAGGCTTAAACTCCAATACTTTGGCCACCCGATGCAAAGAACTGACTCATTAGAAAAGACCTTTTGCTGGGAAAGATCGAAGGCAGGAGGAAAAGGGGGGCGACAGAGGATGAAATGGTCAGATGGCATCACTGATGTGACGGACATGAGTTTGAGTAGGCTCTGGGAGTTGGTGATGGACAAGGAAGTCTGGCGTGCTCCAGTGTATGGGGTCACGATGAGTCAGACACAACTGAGCGACTGAACTGGACTGAACACACATGTACTATTAGTATATATGCATATGCTATTAGTATATGTAAAATTGTAAACAGTACCCATGTCCATTCTTGGTTCTGATATTTAACACCAGTTATACAAGAAGTTGCCATAGAAGAAACTTGGTGAAAGTACACATCCGTGAATATTTATTCTTATTTTTTGGTAACTTCCTGTGAAAATGTAATTTGTTCAAGATTAAAAGTGAAAAAAACATGTATCACAGGGAACCTATGATACTTAGCAACATGAATGATAAAATACTCTTTCCAGGGGGCAGACTACTCCCCCACCCCACACTTGGTACTTAGTACTATAACCTCCAACTTATGCGCAATGTTTTTTTCTTGTTTGTTTTAATTATTTTATTTTAATTGGAGGATAATTACTTTATAGTATTGTGATGGTTTTGCCATACATCAGTATGAATCAACCACAGGTATACGAGTTGCCCCCATTCCATATCCATCCCCCACCTCCCTCCCCACCCTGTCCCTCTGGGCTATCCCAGAGCACTGGCTTTGGGTGCCCTTGTTCATGCATGGAACTTGCACTGGTCATCTGTTTGCAATGTTCTTTGTTACTTTTGTCTGCCAAGCACTTGGATAATGGATAGAGGGAACTTAGGTTTTAATATAGATCAAGATATTCATATAGCTAGAAGTTTATTTAAACTCTTACCAAAAACTATATAGTATATAGTTTTTTATATATGAGGCTCCATATTTTGATAAAAAGCTAACAGTGAGCTTCCCAGGTGGTACGAGTGGTAAAGAACCTGCCTGCCAATGCAGGAGAAGTAACAGCCTTTTGTTCCATCCCTGGGTCAGAAAGATCCCCTGGAGGTTGGCATGGCAACCCACTCCAGTATTCTTGTCTAGAGAATCCCACGGACAGAGGAGCTTAGAGGGCTACAGTCCATAGGGTTGCAAAAAGTCAGATACAACTGAATCAGCTTAGCATGCACGCACTCATGCTAATAATATTTTTTATTAGCAGGGAGAACATTGTTACAAAATATAGTCAGTAGCTTTAAAAAGTAAACATAAGGGAAGACTAAGAAACTAAAGACAATATATAAAACTTTGTTAGACAGTCCTATAAATTCTTAAGTTTTTTTGATAAAAAAGGCTTCTTAAGAATATTTGAAGTTCTTAAGTTATCTAGGCAATAATCATATAAATGGTAAGTTTTTGATATTTATAACTATTGTATCTTTTTTCAGTTTTATTACACTGGCAAGGCAGTCCTATAGAGTTAGGTCATAAAATGTTAGCTGGTATCCCTGCCTTGTTTCTGACTTAACTATCTGGAGTTTTTCACTTATAAATATGATTTGGTCATGTTAAATGACATTTACTCAGTAAGAGAATTAGTTCTTTTATTTTGGGGGGAGTATTGGGGTATTTTTTATTAATGGCTATGAAATTTATATATAAATAGCATTTGTATATTATATCATAATTATTATGCCATATTATAGCAAGTATTATGTCATTGTAAATATATATACATATATATATATTTTCTGAGATGAATTTTTGTGTTTCTTCCTTCAAGCAGTTCTTGTAGTAAGTTAAATTAGCAGATATACCAATGTTGAACCATCCTTGCAATTTTAGGGAAAAACATTTCCTTTTTTTTTTTTTTGTGGTATACAAACCCAAAATATTTATGATCTAGCACTTTATAGAAAGTTTGTGGACCTTTGTCATTGATTATAACAATATTCTTCAAACATTTATTCTAATAGTTTTAATTATTTTTCATATGTAAATATTTGAAGCCCCTATAATTTACTTTGGGGTATAGTTTGAGAAAGGAATATTTTTTTTAGATGGGGAACCAGTTTCCATAGTACAGTTTATTAAGAGGTTTATGGTTCCCTTTTTTTGGGTGTGTGTGTGTGGGTTTTTTTTTTTTTTTCACTTTACAATACTGTATTGGTTTTGCCATACATCAACATGAGTCAGTAGTACATTAAAACACTAAAAGATTTGAAAATTTGAAAGATTTGAAAATTAAAAAAGATTTTCAAATCTTTTAGTGTTTTAATGTGCTACTGAATTAAGTTTGCAATATTTTAATATGTTGTTGAGTTAAATTTATAGTTCTGTGAACATAGTAGATTTCCATAGTAGATGACTATCATTTGGATTTTTGCATATTTATTTATAAGTGCAATTTCATTTTATAAGAATGTTTTTTCTTCTGATGTCCTCTAGCATTAGGTTTCAAAATACCAGCTGTGATCAGTTATATGGTGAGAGTGGAAATTTAGTATAGAGTAGAGGGAATAATGTTAGAGTGTTAAGAAGCCCAGGCTTGCATCCCACAAAAACTGACTTGCTGTCTCTAGTCTTTTTTCTTCTGGAAATACCTGCCTCTTGTACAACAAGTACTAGGCACATGATTGCCTAATTACATACCTGTTGTTTAAGAGTCCTTAGTTGTTTTTTTGTTTGTTTGTTTGTTTTTTGGTGTACTATTTCTATATTGCCTTTATGTATTTTTCTTATTTTTTAAAAAATTTTTTTACTTTACAATACTGTATTGGTTTTGCCATACATTGACATGAATCCGCCACAGGTGTGCATGAGTTCCCAACCCTGAACCCCCCTCCCATCACCCTCCCCATATCATCTCTCTGGGTTATCCCAGTGCACCAGCCCCAAGCATCCTGCATCCTGCATCGAACATAGACTGGTGATTCGATTCTTACATGATAGTATACATGTTTCAATGCCATTCTCCCAAATCATCCCACCCTCTCCCTCTCCCACAGAGTCCAAAAGTCTGTTCTTTACATCTGTGTCTCTTTTGCTGTCTCGCATAGAGGGTTATCATTACCATCTTTCTAAATTCCATATATATGTGTTAGTATACTGTATTGCTGTTTTTCTTTCTGGCTTACTTCACTCTGTATAATCAGCTCCAGGAAACTGGAGTCCTTAGTTTTTATATGTAAATCTAGTTCATTTGTTCAGGTCAACAAGATATGGGATGATATAGCCTCTTCTCCAGCACTTTGTACCAGTGCCTAGAAGAAGGGCTGGGTATTAGTAACTGTGTTGCCTTGGAGAATCAGGCAGTGGGTTGGGGAGGGGGATTTAGTGGTTCTCCATTTTACTGCAATTTCAGCTCAATTGTCTTATTTGACAGTGATTTGTGTTTAGCAGGTCCTTTCTGCTTCCAGAATATTTCCTTTAGTGATGAATGTAGCCTTTCCTTTTTACATGACACTGCTTATTGCTAAGAGGTTACAAAAGGTAAATGGCCTCATGTGTACACTTTCACATCGTTTCTATTTAAATTTTTGGACTTTGGAATCATTAACGAAAAATATAACATTCTGACTTTTGATAAATGTCTCTATTAACCACATTCTTTGTTCTTCTAGCCATGTTTCACTCCATGCCTTAGTATTTTAACACTAAAAAACTACATTAGCTAATCTCAGACCTTAAGACTTGGTTACGGATTACTTCTTTCATCTACTCTGTTTTTACAGTGAATGGGGTATGGTAAGGCTAATCAAGGAAATTAAAAAAGAAAATCTAGAGGCAGCATAAATAAATCAACTAAGTAGCAAGACAGAATTCTAGGTTGATACTTACACAAACTATCTGTTGATCTTGGACAAGTTATAGAACCACTGTAGACCTTGATTTTCTCATTTTTAGAAATAGGGTGTTACATAAGACACTACTTGAGTTTGCGTGAACTCCAGGAGTTGGTGATGGACAGGGAGGCCTGGCGAGCTGCGATTCATGGGGTTGCAAAGAGTCAGACATGACTGAGCAATTGAACTGAACTGAACTGGAGATCTCTTCCATTACAAGACTCCATGAGGGAGATTATCTCAGAGGGGAAAGACGTTTCAAGTAGATTGCCATTTCCTTTAAGTTCTGGCTGGTTACTTTTTGAGACATAAAACTTTCTCAGACCATACAAGTATCAACTCAAGAGTAGGATGGCTAAGTTTCTTTTTTTCTAAAACTGTAGCAGTGTATATCTGGTTTTGATTATTATAAACTGACAAAATAACTTCAGATGAAAGGTGTCATATATAATTAATTAGTTGGCAAGCCATGTTAAGTAAAGAGGACAAAGTTGGTTATGGCCTGGTGGCCTGCAGGATGTGGTCCTGTCTTTGTTCTCAGCCTAAGACATGTGTTAGAGAGCAGGAGTGGTGATGGTAGAAGTTTCTGTAATGCTTGGATTCTGTTTGGCTAGAGAGGATGCAAGATGGTTCTGGTTGGTAACCATTTGGTCCTCAGGTGAGGTGACATCATTCTCTGTAAGGCCCCATAGAGAGTCCTGAAGGCTGACTTTCATATTAAACTGCTTTCTCTACTTTAAAGATCTCTAGCTGCCAAAGGTCTGAACATTTTCTGACCAATCATGTTTACGGTTCTTTCAGGGTCCCCTCCACCAAAAAGTATAACCATGATAAACATGTCTTACCTTTGATCTTTACCAGACTGAACAAAACAGTGTTTTTGTTAGAGAGACTCAATTTAGATATACAAACATTAGAAAAAAATCAATTGTTGCATGCAGTGGCATCTCATTTTATGATATAAAAAATCTATATTACTTTGGAAAATTCAATTCCTTCTCCCTTTTAAAAATAAGTAGGAACACTTTCAGAATTAATATTTATTTGTATTTAAATAGCCTATGGATATACCCATACTGCTTTAATATAAAATCATCTATTTTTTAATTAAATAATTCTTTCAACAAAATAATTTGTTGCTTTTTCTCTTAAATTAAGACTTCATAGAAAAGAACTATAACATTTTAAAATATAAATCACTGTCCTCTTGACATTGTAACCTGTTTTGCTCTGATGATATATTTACATATATACAAAATTAGAATAGGCAACTTCTCAGGACAGATTTTTAATATCTTGAATACTGTTTAAATAAAAGACAAAATTTATAAAATTCTACAGCCTTTCAGCTGTTTTTAAATGTCTGTATTCTCTGCATGTATCAGTATTCTACCAGAGAATAGCATATCTTAATGATTAATAATGTGTTATCTTATTAATGTATTATCTCCTGATCATTGCAAAAAATTAGCATGTAGATTCCAAATTCAAGCAAAATATAGGTATTGAGGAGCACTGGAGTCAAATTTAAAAAGATAGATTCCAACCTACAGCCATGAAAACATGCACTGGAGCCAAGAATTTCAGCTTTGAGCTTTGAACTGGAACAGCCTAACATGGTAAAAACAGGGCAAATCAGAACCACTCTGGCTGGGTTCAGGGCTTGCCTCTGCTTTTGCTGATTATAGAAGCTTGGGCAGAGTTTTAAAATTTCAGTTGTCTCATTGGAAACTGGAGACACTGGTAGTACTTGCTGCATGGAATGTTTTGCTAATAAACTCAGAATATGCTTGTAGATTGCTCAGCCTACAAACTCAAGTTCAATATATGGTCTAGTCCACGCATTCCCAAAGAGGATGATATTGCGCCCAAGGGGACACAAATGGTTCTTGGGATGAAAAAAATCTTTTTACCTATAAATCTACATGTATCTATATATGGGCTTCACAGATGGCGAAGTGGTAAAGAATCCACCTGCCAATGCCAGAGACATGAGTTTGATCCCTGGGTCAGGAAGATCCCCTAGAGTAGAAAATGGTAACCCATTCCAGTACTCTTGCCTGGAAAATTCCATGGACAGAGGATCCTGGTGGGCTGCAGTCTGTGGGGTCACAAAGAGTCATAAGCACACACGTATCTATATATAACCAATTTAGAGAGCATATTTGTTTTGTGAAAATGTCATAGGGGATGGAAGAACAATTAGGGAAACAATGTTTACAGAAGCTCACAGGGAGGGGATAACATAACAAAGGTGAGAAACATTAGATAGTCTATTTTGTTGCTCAATCATTAAGTCCTGTCCAACTCTTTGCAACGCCATGGACTGTAGCCTGACCAGGCTCCTCTGTCCATAGTGATTTCTAACTGAAAATACTAGAGTGGGTTGCCATTTCCTTCTCCAGAGGATCTTTCCAGATCAAGGATCAAACCCCTGTCTCCTTCACTGGCAGGGGAATTCTTTACCACTGAGCCACCAGGAAAGCCCATAGTCTGTTTTACAGAAGTTCAGTTGCTAAACCATTAGCTCAATTTGCACAGGCAATGGTAGACTTCCAGTTTAATGGATTTTAATGATAGTGTTTGGCCAGTTGGCTTTTCAAAAATCATATTCCAGAAGTTATTCAGGACATTGACTTTCCAACCTGCTAATCATAAAGAGTTTCAAAGATTTAAGTTCTAACTATGCTCTCTGATACCCCCTTCCCAGTTCTGACCCAATTCTTCTGAGTTGGGTCTCCCTTTGATCCCATTGGTTTAGTCAGGTTGGAAGCTACTACTTTATAACATTGGCCTTGACATAGTGAAGAGCTTACAAGGTAGGACTTATAATATAAAAATAGGAGGAAGAGAGGAAAAGAGCTTTCATCAAGTTTTGTAGTGCAGAAATTTTGGTTTGTAATTTTTGTGTTTCTCATAAAAATACATAATGCTGTTTCTCAGGTGAAAGAATGAACTATTCTACGTTTAAGAATTTATTAGATGGTGTCTCATTCCTATCACTACTTTGGGAGCTAGTGAATCCCATGAGCCTTCCTTTGAAGTCAAATTAACTTATTCAGTCTAAAAGGATTTGCATATTTAAAGCAGCATATGCTAACAAGGTGATCAGGAACAGTGAGCCCTTTCTTTAAAAATAAGATGGTATGCATATTTATTTTAGAGAGCAATAGTTTTTTTCTTGGTGCTCTAAAATTATTATCACATATTTCCCTACTGGATTTTTGGTCCCTTGGAAGTGGCTTTAAGCTTTGGAGTTTGTAATGTTCTTCTTGGAGGACTGGGTCATCTCAGAGACTATGGATTTCCTCTTCTTACCATTGTTAAAAATTTCTGTTTAGTTGTTCCCTAGTTGAAACATCTATATTTGAAATCCACACATTTGAAGACCTGTCTTACTGATGGACTCACCGGGGCATCCTGTGGTTGGTAACGAAGCCTTGGGGACCTAGGTCTGCTGTCTTTTGCCATCTCTGATCTTTCTTTCCATATCTCACTGTTTCCTCCTCCTGCTCTCTGACATACTCTTAATCGCAGTCATAAAAAAAAAAACAAAAAAAAAAACTTTTTCTGGACTTCCCTGGTGATCCTGTGGTTAAGACTCCACCCTTCCAATGCAGGGGGAACCAGTTTGATCCCTGCTTAGGGAAGTTCCACATGCCTCAGGGGGTGGCCAAAAATAAAATAATTAATTTAAGAAGCATATCTTTTCACTTCTTGCCCAATTAACTTAGAAACATTTTATTGTTACCTGTATTTTTCCTCAGTTGAGGGATTAGATACAGTTGATAAGGAGAAAGACTTGTGCTAGTGATGCTAGGTGCCCAATGGAGGTGAGCTTTACACCCACTTGCCTTCCTTTCCAGGTTCCAACCTGCCTTAAAGGCTCCTTTGGTCATCCTTTGCTCTTTAAGAAAATCTTGGTGGTGGTGGGAGGGAGTGGGTCTTACTGTGAACTCATTATAATCCCTTGGGAATGGCTCTAAACTTAAATTTTATGATGGAAATAGTCATTCTACTCTAATTTCATTCTCTCCATCAACCTGTTAGTAATAATTTTAAGTACCTTTCAGAGTCTCATCAAAAATATGCAACTAGATCCTAAATTTCCTTTAACAACACTTATTTTTCTGAATTTTGGCCTTTACTTCTCATATTTTTTTAGAACTATTTTTTAAAAATTTTATCTCAGCTTAAGAATTTCCTTAGGGAATTCTTTGGTGGCTTTGGTGTTGTTCAGTTGCTCAGTCATGTCCGACTCTTTGCCAACCTTCCCTGGCCTTCACTATCTCCTGGAGCTTGCTCAAACTCATGTCCATTGAGTCAGTAATACCATCCAAACATCTCATCCTCTGACGTCCCCTTCTCCTCTTGCCTTCAGTCTTTCCCAGCATCAGGATCTGTTTCAATGAATTGACTCTTTGTATCAGGTGGCCAAAGTTTTGGAGCTTCAGCCTCAGCATCAGGCCTTCCAATGAAATTTGGGATTGATTTCCTTTAGGATTGACTGGTTTGATCAACTTACAGTCCAGAGGACTCTCAAGAGTCTTCTCTAACACCACAGATCAAAAGCATAAATTCTTCAGTGCTCAGCCTTCTTTATGGTCCCACTCTCACATCCATACATGACTACTGGAAAAACCATAGCTTTGACTATACGGACCTTTGTTAGCAAAGTAATGTCTCTGCTTTATAGTATGCTGTCTAGCTTTGTCATAGCTTTTCTTCCAAGAAGCATGCGTCTTTTAATTTCCATTTCCATTTTTCCTGGTGGCCTAGTAGCTGGGATTTTGGGCTTTCTCTACCATGATCCAGGTTCATTCACTGGTCAGGAAGCAGATTGCCAAGCCATATGGCACAGTCAAAAAAGCAAAAAGAATTTTTTTTAAGGGGGCAAAACATCTACTTGTGCTTTATTGACTACGCCAAAGCCTTTGACTGTGTGGATCACAACAAACTGTGGAAAATTCTTGAAGAGATGGGAATATCAAACTACCCAACCTGCTTCCTGAGAAATCTGTATGCAGGTCAAGAAACAATAGTTAGAACTGGACATGGAACAACACACTGCTTCCAAATCAGGAAAGAAGTACATCAAGGCTGTATATTGTCACCTGCTTATTTAACTTATATGCAAAGTACATCATGTGAAATGCTGGACTGGATGAAGCAAAAGCTGAAATCAATATTTCTAGGAGAAATATCAATAACCTCAGATACATAGATGACACCACCCTTGTGGCAGAAATTGAAGAAGAATTAAAGAGCCTCTTGATGAAAGTGAAAGAGAAGAGTGAAAAAGTTGGCTTTAAATTCAACATTCAGAAAACTAAGATCATAGCATCCAGTCCCATCACTTCATGGCAAATATATGGGGAAACAATGGAATCAGTGAGTTTATTTTTTTTTGGGGGGGGGCCTCCAAAATCACTGTAGATGGTAAGTGCAACCATGAAATTAAAAGATTCTTGCTCCTTGGAAGAAAATCTATGACCAACCTAGACAGCATATTATAAAGTAGAGACATTACTTTGCCAACAAAGGTCTGTCTAGTGAAAGCTGTGGTTTTTCCAGCAGTCATGTATGGATGTAAGATTTGGACTATAAAGAAAGCTGAGCACTGAATAACTGATGCTTTTGAACTGTGGTGTTGGAGAAGACTCTTGAGAGTCCCTTGGACTGCAAGGAGATCCAACCAGTCCATCCGAAAGGAAATCAGTTCTGAATCTTTGGAAGGACTGATGCTGAAGCTGAAACTCCAATTCTTTGGCCACGTGATGTGAAAAACTGACTCATTGGAAAAGACCCTGATGCTGGGAAAGATTGAAGGCAGGAGGAGAAGGAGACAACAGAGGATGAGATGGTTGGATGGCATCACTAACATGATGGACATGAGTTTGAGTAGGTACCAGGCGTTGGTGATGGACAGGGAAGTCTGGCATGCTGCAGTCCATGGGGTTGCAAAGAGTTGGACATGACTGAGTAACTGAACTGAACTGAAAGTGTTCACTTATTTATTTTCTGACTAATTATTAATGTTACAGTAGCTCTTTTCTATGATAACTTTTATTGCCAATATAAAATCATAGTATCAGTTCACTTCAGTTCAGTCGCTCAGTTGTGTCCGACTCTTTGCAACCCCTTGAATCACAGCACACCAGGCCTCCCTGTCCATCACCAACTCCCAGAGTTCACTCAGATTCACGTCCATCGAGTCAGTGATGCCATCCAGCCAGCTCATCCTCTATCATCCCCTTCTCCTCCTGCCCCCAGTCCCTCCCAGCATCAGAGTCTTTTCCAATGAGTCAACTGTTCGCATGAGGTCGCCAAAGTACTGGAGTTTCAGCTTTAGCATCATTTCTTCCAAAGAAGTCCCAGGGCTGATCTCCTTCAGAATGGACTGGTTGGATCTCCTTGCAGTCCAAGGGACTCTCAAGAGTCTTCTCCAACACCACAGTTCAAAAGCATCAATTCTTTGGCGCTCAGCCTTCTTCACAGTCCAACTCTCACATCCATACATGACTACTGGAGAAACCATAGCCTTGACTAGATGGACCTTTGTTGGCAAAGTAATGTCTCTGCTTTTGAATAGGCTATCTAGGTTGGTCATAACTTTTCTTCCAAGGAGTAAGCGTCTTTTAATTTCATGACTATTAGCATAGTGTTAAAGGGTATTGGCTTTTAAGGGTGCTGCACCAGGATTGTCATTTATTGCTTTTGCCATGCTCAGCAACAATTTGTCCTCAGTTATTTCATCTATAAAATGGGAATAATGATTTTACTTATCTTGCAGTGATTTTCATGAATAAATGAGAAATTGCATTTGAGTGCTTTATGCATTATTTTGGTACAAGTTGAGTAGTAATATGCATTAGCTATTAATTCTGTCATTAATCAGTGAAATACACATTTGTAGTCATTCATGGGAAAACTGACTCTAACTTTTTTAATGTATTCATTTATTTTATCTTTTTAAAGATACTTTATTGTATATACTATGGAGAAGGAAATGGCAACCCACTCCAGTATTCTTGCTTGGAGAATCCCAGGGATGGGGGAGCCTGAAGGACTGCTGTCTGTGGGGTCGCACAGAGTAGGACATGACTGAAGCAGTTTAGCAGCAGCAGCAGCATTGTATGTACTTCTTAAACGTGAGAAATTACTATATAGGATGCTAATCTTCTTTGAGAAAAATCGCAAAGCTTAGTGTGTTTTGTTTGCTTGGGTTTGTTTTCTGTTTTTTTCAGCCATACATATACAGGTATCGTTCTCCCTCAAACTCCCTTCCTATCCAGGCTAAAACTGACTCTCATTTAAATCTTGTTATTGTTTCTATTGCAAAATGAATTCCAGGTTGCAGTGTGCTGAGAAGAAGTGTGTGCTAAGTCACTTCAGTTGTGTCCAACTCTTCGTTACCCTATGTAGCCCACCAGACTCCTCTGCTCATGGGACCCTTGCTCTAAAACCTCTTTAAAAGCTGTGCTTCCCTGACGGTGCACATTTCTCTCCTTGATATCTTGGAAGATAATTCTTTCTCTTACCTGCCTCTCTACCTTTTTACTTTTTCTCTTTGCCTGACCACTTCTCTACTTTCTCTTATTTCCTTTCCATTCTCTCTCAACAATAATGGTATTTTTAACTCTGCAAGATGTAAAAGATACCATTTAGGTCAGCTGTTATTCTTTCCACCTTCTCTATACCTTCGTTTTAGCTCTGAGTTAAGTATCTGAAAAATGATCAGACCAAAATCCTCAAGAGAGGACAGAGAAGAAACCAAAGAAATATGTGAATATACAGTTGAAAACTCCTGTATTTCTTCCTTACTTTTATAATTGTTGGATATTGATCTAATTACTTCTAAAACTGCACACATACATTTATTCTGTATTCATTTTTATTTTGAATATTGTTTTCAATCTTTACTTAATCGTGTTGTTACTCTGTAACATTAAAATCACTAGTCAGTAGTCATTTTCTAATTTGCTATGTGAAATGAAGGAAATTTGGAGAATTTTTTGACATGTGGCCAAATTTCACATAATTATTTTTAATTACAGAAATTATTTTTAGATATTATATTTATTGTACATACGCAATCCTCCTGCCAAACTGAATTGCACAGTACATTGCCAAGAGTCACAATATGGCTAAAATTAAGCTTTATTAGATATAATAGGATGAGATGGCCTATAAGTGCTAGAAGACATATTTGCTTTAATCCTACCCAAAGAGTCAGACACGACTGAATGACTGAACTGAACTGAACTGAAGTTAAAAGAATGATACATTGTTTTGCAAATCCCAGTGGTAAAGGCAATTGAAATAATACATGAAGCTTCTTGAAGGAAAATAGCTTTCTGGTTAAAATTGTAATTTTATTTGTCTTTTCTCTTCAACTGTTTGACTCCTTCAGTTTGTAGAAGAAGTCTATTTATTTTAGCAGTAAGGTCGATTGAATTTCTGCCAAGTCAGTATACTCCCCTAAATGAATATGTCACAGGGAATATTGTTTCTCAAAAGTCATTTAGAAAGCAGGATTTTTATATAAGTAGGCTCTTTCATTAGTTTTGAATTAAATCTGAGCAATTGCTGCTTATATTATGGTACTTGCCTAGATATCTTGTGGAATGTGGGGGTCCTGAATATTGAGTGAGAATTCCCTTTGGGATTTACAGGGCCTACATTTGATTCAGAAAATTGAAACAGATATAACATTTCTGTCTAAGTTTTTTGGGAAGGCTGATGTCTTTCTGCAAATCAAATATTTTATGTAAAATAAGCTGACTGTAGAGAGTAGGGGTACTCAGGTACTCCTAAGATAGAAAGCAGGGAAAATCATCAAGGTTTTAAGAGTTCTCAGGAAATAGAATCTTTATTTTCTTTTCTTCTCTACCTCCCTCAAAATACTGGAAAAAAATAATAATCAGTGTCTTTGACTAATTTCTTACCCATGATCAAGATCTTTCCTTCTGTTCAGAGGGAAAGCTGAGTTCCATTGTGCCACAGCAGAATTGCCTCAAACATATCCTAAGTTTTTAAAGACTGACTTGATGTTTTATCTAGTAATAGACATTTAAAAAATAATATTGAATCCTGTGATAACATTTTTACATTAAGCAAACATTCCTCATTAAAAAAAATAAACTACAGAGGTGTACCTAGTTATTAAGTATAATTAACTAATTGTCATGATGATGCAATTTTATGTAATTTCTTTTTGAGGCATTAAATGGCATTCAAATTTAGATCTTAAAAAATGACCAGCAGTGGGGTGAGGGATAATATACTCTTATTGAATCTTTGCCAATTTATTTCTGTGTTGATTAGAGCTTGATTTTGTTTCAAAGAATGAAACGTGAAGGTACTCATTTTTCTTTACAGTGGTGGTCACATGCTAATGATCACAACAGGCATTTTTCTTCTTAATTAAAAATCATTTCAATTGAATTTGTATGTTCATGTAAGATCACTTTGTGATTAAGGAAAAGTATGAACTTTGTATATTTCTGGAATTAGAACAGTTTTTTTCTTTAATATTAAATAAAGCAGCTACCCAGCATATTTGCTCCCCTTTGTTAATTAGCATTCTGTTCATGGAGTAATTCATTATTTAAGGTTACTTTGCAATCATTAGTAGCAGACTTGCACATTTCTTATAAGGCAGGTCAATTTAATAATTTTCTTATTGCAAATGAAAAATTCCAGGTTAGGCACCAAAATATTCAAAGCATTAATGACTCCTGCATATGTACAATCACTTATTCTGTAATGTATTGCCTAGCATTTAAAAAGCTACTGCTATGTAGTGATCTCAGACGATCTGAGTGAAAAGTTATTCTTTCTCTTTAACACTTAATGGCCATGAGAAGTCTTTATAGGGACTAACATTGCAGTATACAAAACCTAAATATCCTATAACACTTTGTGTAATTGTTAACCTAGTCAGGCAAGTGGTCAGCACAAGAGTGGCAGAAGATGTCAGGGTGACATGGCCAAAGGCAGCTGGAGAAAGTCGGGCCAGCACAGACCTTCACCGAATAGGTGCACTGATCGCATCAGGGATCCACTGCATCAGAGCAGATAGAGTCAGCAAATAGAAATAAAGCTGTTTCGGTCAGTCTGTCTAAAGAAAGGACTTACTAAAAAAGCAAGGACTTCAAGTGACTCTTCTTCCCACAAACATCATGACTGGAGTTTGGTCAAGAAGGATTGAGGGCTCATAAAAAGCAACACAGTTAGGGCATTTGTGGTGATGTGGATGGACCTTGAGAGTTTCATATAGAGTGAAGTAGGTCAGAAAGAGAAAAATGAATATCATATATTATCACATATATGTGGAATCTAGAAAAATGATAGTTACAAAGCAGAAATAGAGACACAGATGTAGAGAACAACAGGGAAGAGAGGTGGGATCAATTGGGAGATTGGGATCTATACATATACACTGTTTATACTATGTCAGAAATGGATGACTAATGAGAATGTACTGTGTACGGAGAACTCTTATTTATTGCACTGTAGTGACCAGAATGGTAAGGAAGTCCAAAAGTGAGGGGTCATATGTATATATATGGCTGATTGGTTGTGCTGTACAGTATAAATTATTATAATACAGCATTGTAAAGCAACTATTTTTTGTTTGTTCTGTTCAGTTACTCAGTCATGTCTCTTAGCAACCCCATGGAGTGTAGCACGCCAGCCTTCCCTGTCCTGCACCATCTCCCGGAGCTTGCTCAAACTCATGTCCATTGAATTGGTGATACCATCCAACCATCTCATCCTCTGTTATCCCCTTCTCCTCCTGCCTTCAGTCTTTCCCAGAATCAGGGTCTTTTCTGAACAGTCAGTTCTTTGAAACAGGTGGCCAAAATATTGGAGCTTTGGCTTCAGCATCAGTCTTTCCAATGAATATTCAGGGTTCACTTCCTTTAGGATTGACTGGTTTGATCTCCTTGCAGTCCAGGGGGCTCTCAAGAGTCTTCTCCAATACCACAGTTCAAAAAGTATCAATTCTTCCACACTCAGCCTTCATAATGGTCCAACTCTCACATCTATACATAACTACTGGAAAAACCATAGCTTTGACTAGATGGATCTTTGCTGGCAAAGTTAAACCACCTCCCACAGCATGAATGCTACAAATAAATGAATAGTTGTTTAAAGTGAGCAGATTTTTGATCTCATTACCTTCTGCTTAGTTGGGGAGATCTGGGATGGGGCTTAAAGGGGTTTTGAAGTAGCAATGAAGTAGGAACAGAATTGGGATTTTGTTTAAAGGGTTAAACTGAGCCTTCAACTTTGGTAGATATCTTTGATCTGTTTTGTCACTGGTTGCCTCTACTGAGGTCACTGTAATTCATAAACAAAATAACCTCAGTCCAGAAGACCTCATCTGTTCTGTCAGTTGCCCTCTTCCATTGAAGGAATGCCAAGAGGGACATGTGGAAATGAGCCAGCTACCTGGGACAAGGCTCAGGTCTTGCTCTGCCTTGGACTTGGTGAATTAACTTGAAGAAACTACCTAAGGTCTTTGGAGTATGGCTTTTCAGTGAAATTGATGAATTAAACTAAATTAGCTCTAAAGCTCCCTTCTAGCTCTACAAGTCAATAGGCGTAGCAATATCCTGTGTTCACTATTCTCAAGGAGATGATTACCTAAGTGTTCTGAAGCTGGTAAGTGCTTTGTGACTTACTCATGATTTATTTCTAGAGAAAATGTGTCCTGGAAGGGGCTGAAATAGAGAAAGGTTGACTGAAACCCATTGATTCAATGCCTAAATGAAGCATTTTAGACATGTCTCTGAGACTGAAAGAATTTATTGATATGGATTAAGATCAACTGTCTTTCAAAGCAGCAGGTGCTGAAGCTGCATGCATGCTCTGACAAATGGCCTCACTCATACTCTTGAGCCTCCAGTTATGCCACTGAGTAGCCTCCAGGGAAATGCCCGCATTCCTCACCAGCATGTCACGTCTCTCCTTACTTTCCATTAGCCCTAATGTCCAACAGTCAATTGACTGACAGTTAAGTGTTTATCAAAAGGGACCTTAGAGGACTTAACCTCTCACCTCCTCAAAATCATCAATAGCCCTCCAAAATAAGCCAAAGAAACATAATATCTGTAAAAGCATTGTCCTTGACATATACAGTTTCAGGACAAGTTCCCCAGTTTCTTACCTACTACACTGCCAACCCCAAAGCTTCACTGCCTTCTGGACAGTTAAGCTATTCTGGAGCTTCTAAAGAGATTTAGTGTACATCTACTCAGAGCCTGGGGATTGCACTGGTGGATTGGCCAGTTTCAACTACAGGACCCAACATCAAGTTCAGTGATTGTGGCAGCAAGTGTCTACTGAGTCATGGAGCTGAGAGTTTGGGGCATCTTCTAAGCATCAATCATCAGGTCCTTAAGGTCTAACTGGTGTTACAGGGAGACAGCCATGGCAAAGAGAAGCAACAGTAAAGCATATCCAGTCTAGTTGAGGCTCATGGACTCATGAACATTTAATATCAATTCACATTGGAAAATGGGCTCCCTGAGGACAGGGATCTTGTCTGTTTCACTCACTAATCTGGCTTCAGCATCTAAAAGAACCTCACACCTTCAGTGTTAACTCATGGAAATACTTAGCTGTGTAGTTTGAATGTCTGATGATGAGGCCGCCTTGTGCAGTGGTCCACAGCACAGATTCTGGGGCCAGACCATTTTGTTCCAAATTCTGGCTCCACTGCTCACTGATTGGGAATGTGAGGAAGTGAGTAAATCATGTCTCAGTTTACCTATTTTAAATTAAGACTAATAATAATACACATCTCAAAGTTATGCAGGTTAAATGAATTGATGTTTATAACCAGTACCTAGTATGCACTGTAAATTTTTATTAAACAGCTAGATTAATCAGTTTACACTCTCCACTTCATTTTCCATCATTGACTTAGGTTGTGGTTTTGGAATTTAAGTTTGAGTTTATGAGAATACATGCTAACCAAACATGGGGCTGGGCCCATATCCACTTCTGCCTTAAGACCTCTGGCTGTGCACCTTTCTATTTATGCAATGCTCTAAAGCATCTCTTTCCAACAATTCTGTTAAAATGCGGTTTGACTTACGCTTCTTGACTGAGAGTTCCTTCAAAGCAGACAACTTCCAATAGGGCATGATTTAGACGGGTGCTCAGTAGTTTTGGAATTACTGTGTGATGCACTCAGTGAATGGTTGCCTTGTGATTATTTTACTCTTGGAGAAGGAGTTACAGACTTCTGCCTCATCTCTCAGATTCTTCTTTACCTGCGTGCAGTCTATCAGTGTCATATATACATCCATAGTTCTGGTTACCCCATCCTCCCCACCCAGCTGTTTTCTTTAGCCCAGTCTCTGAGCATCAACACTCCTCAGCCTCAGGAAAACCTTTTACTCTCCCCCAATATCTATTCTCTCTTCCTTTGTTTATCTTTTCCACATGGCTTGCAAGCTTTGACATTTACATTAGCAATCTTGCTTTTGTCCCTCACTGCTGCTGCTGCTGCTGCTGCTGCTGAGTTGCTTCAGTCATGTCCGACTCTGTGTGACCCCAGAGATGGCAGCCCACCAGGCTCCCCCGTCCCTGGGATTCTCCAGGCAAGAACACTGGAGTGGGTTGCCATTTTCTTCTCTAGTGCATGATAGTGAAAAGTGAAAGTGAAGTCACTCAGTTGTGTCCGACTCCTAGCGACCCCATGGACTGAAGCCTACCAGGCCCCTCCATCCATGGGATTTTCCAGGCACGAGTACTGGAGTGGGGTGCCATTGCCTGCCTCTCTCTCAGTTCTCAGTTCTGTTCAGTTGCTCAGTCTTGTCCAACTCTTTACGACCCCATGAATCGCAGCATGCCAGGCCTCCCTGTCCATGAAAGAAATCAGCCCTGGGATTTCTTTGGAGGGAATGATGCTGAAGCTGAAACTCCAATACTTTGGCCACCTCATGCGAAGAGTTGACTCATTGGAAAAGACTCTGATGCTGGAAGGGATTGGGGGCAGGAGGAGAAGGGGACGACAGAGGATGAGATGGCTGGATCGCATCACTGACTCGATGGACGCGAGTCTGAGTGAACTCCGGGAGTTGGTCAAATCCTTTTGATAAACTAAAAGAATTCTAAAACTTAAAGTGATAAACTTAATTGCTCACATTCCCAATCAGTGAGCAGTGAAGCTAAAAGAATTCGTTGCAAACAAACCATTATTATTTTCCTTGGCAACCTTTTGTTTTTCCCATTTACTCTCATAAACACCTCAAGCCCCTCCATTGTTCACTAGAGACACTTCTTTCCCAATGGGTTAGCACATCTTAGAGATAGTATTTTTTTTATTTTGCTCTTGCTTTGGTTTACATTCAAAGTTCTGCTCATCAGAGCTGTGATTTTTTTTTTCATCTCTGTCTGCATCTTATGTAACGGGTGAGGAAGCAAAATAGATCAGGCATTTACTACCCTATTGTTTCATACCAGTCTCCATCTTTGAATTATTTCTGATCTGCTTAACTGGAGAGAAGTGCTATATAAGAAATATTTCAACCATAGTACAAGGCAATCTGTAAGATAAAACCATCTGATCTTAAACCATTGGTTCACAAACTCTGAATTGCTCTAAAACTTGCTTATGCGGGATCACACTGTACAAGTGTAGCTATGCATTTGGGTGTTCTTTTATTGGGTCATTTTGGAGTATTGCTATCCATGCTCCTAATATATTATAATCTCCATATGAATCAGGATCCTGTCTTCTTCATCTGTGTATTTCCACGGTTCCCAGAATGGGTCTGCCTAGAGAGGACACCTGACAAGCACCACCACTGGACAGATGGGCACTGCCTCCCGCAGTGACCCACGTCTGGGCCTTCTCTGGGTGCAGGAGCACATCAGGAAGAACTGGAAGTTTCCTAGTTGGCATTCCTTGTGGCTCCTCAGGCACTCCTTGTGCCTCTGGGTTGCTTCACTAATGAAACTGACTTCCAGGGGCTAATTCTGAAGTCACAGATCCTGATTTTTCTTCTTATTCTAAGAGCCACTTTTCTTCTGTGTCTTCAAGAGCTCCACCCCTCCGGGGAGTAATAGCAGTAGATTGGTTATGCTAAACACCCCACCTCGGGGTTTGATTTTGAATTTTTCACAGCAACTCAGTCATTTGTATAGTTGAGACAGACTCATCTTGAAGCTTCACAGAGCCACTTAAATTTTTTTTTTTAATTCATAACTCTAGATAATTTGTCCCTAAATCTCTAGTCCTCTCTTGGATTCCCAGGGGATACTCTGTCAAAAAGACAATTTCAATGCACGCCCTTTGTCACTGTCTTTTCTTGCCTTTCTTCACCCCAAATGCTGATAATGTAGAGCTAAGTAGTGCATATTGGAAGAGTGTTGATGTTTTGTTTGCATATAAACTGTTTAACCACAAAGCTGATGTGAGCAAGGCAGGTACACGTATAACGACAGGAAAAATTCTAGGGATGTTCAGAGAATGTGACTCAGGACGTTCTTTTCTCATCCATGCAGTCTCTAGGCCTGTGGCAAAGACATTATGTTTGGGACCTGCCCCTTCGGCCTCTCAGCTCTGCAGTACCCCTTGCTCTACAGACTGTATAATGTCTTCGTGGTCGGCCTGGGGCCTGTGCGTCCATGAAAACTGCCGTGATCCTCAGGGGAGAAAAGGTGAGTGCCTTGTTTACATGCGCTTCATTTCCTTCCAGTGCACACAGGTTTATTCTGGTTGCTGAAAAGCTCCTTAAGTTTGCTTAGGGCAATATTTGTCTATAAAATGTAGAGAACTAGCTCTGACAGCATTCAGTTATTGAGGAGACATTGTGGATACTTCTTTGGAGCACAGCATCCCACTTTAGTTGACCTTTTAATTAGGCTTATAACTGATGAAGTGATTATTATGCAAAAATGATGTAACTTAACTCTGAGAGACATTTGGTGCTGACCAAAACACCTAAGGGGCATTCAGTTCACACCAAAATGTCCTTGATAGTTTCTCCTGTCCAAAACATCCATCAGCATACTTGGGCCACGCTGCCTAGGTTTGGTTGGGAGTAAATTTCAAGGACCTTTCGCCTTGCACCAAATGTCTTATGGATATTTTGACCAAAGCAGATATTTGCTAACCATAATGTAATGTTTTTAACATACAATGTTTATACTGCAGAAATTAGACATGGTTTCTGCAATCACATCAAGAAGCAACTGTTTTGTATATATTTTTTATTTTCAGATTTATGAAGGGCACTTATTATTGTTTCCTTTTTTGATGTTGTTCTCAAGCTTAAACGAAATTTTCAAACTTTGTGTCTTTGTTTAAATGTGTAGGTGTCGGCAATCTTGTTTTCTTTTGTTTGCTGTTGTATACACATCTGCATCTTCAAACATTCATCTTTGGTGACATCTTTTATTGACCTTTCAGTTTGTATTGATATCATGCTCTCGTCAATGGCCGTGCTAGAAAGAAATATTACCTTTAGTAAGAGAAATGAGATCCAAGGGCATTCCACAAGTTTGGTTGTGCTTAGCACTAGTGTGTTAAGCACTAATTCCTCCAGTTTTCATATGCAAAGAAAAACTAATGTGGCCAGGTGCTTGATGCTACAAAACTGGTGCCATCAGCTTAATTCTATGTCCGTTTGAAAATCTGCATTTCAGCACTCCCCAGAGGGCTCACAGGCACACATGGGCATATCTAGGAAAATGGGGAGATAGTGATTAAAGGGTACAAACTTCCAGTTATAAGATAAGTACTATTTGAGGATCTAATGTTCAGTATGGTTTACTGTAGTTAACAGCAGTATATTATGTACTTACGTTCCTAAGTGAGTAAATCTTAAAAATACCCACCACACATACACACGTAAGGAAATTTTTATTTTAGGTCATAAATAATATAGAAAGAAGTATCTTCCTTAATAATTTCAGGAAGAGTCCTGGAGTTGAATCTCATTGGCTGCTTCGTGTCATGTGCTCCTCTCTGACCCAGATACTCTGACTGCAGGATGTAGGACTGACCCATCCAGGTCCTGAGCATGTGGCCACCACTGCAGGGATAACTCCATCCAAGTTTCACAGACAGAGTAAGGGAGGAACAACTCCCTTAAGGAAATTTGAGGTCCTGATACTGCAAGAAGGTAGAGCCAATGGAGGGGTCAGACTTAAAAGATGTTTATTAACTGCTTTATGCCCTTTGTTCTGGCTCATAGAGTCTCTGTAACAATTCAGAAAATACTTCTTTTTCCAATTGTATGTTGCTATTTTGGTCACTTGAGCCAAATTTTCATAAAACTCTTTGTGAAAAACCATACTTTCAACCTTTATTTCAGTTTTCCTCTTCCGCATAACTCAGAACAAGTCCATGGAACTCATCTCAGGAACTCAAAATATTCTGGCTCTTTCTTTCATTCATCCCATTTGCCCAAGATGTTTTTATGCCAGACATCTTCAGCATTGGCTTCTATCTCTCTCCTGTATAAGTCAACTCTGACGAAGGCACTGTGGTTCACTGTTTGTCAGATATCACCTGTTGTGGTTAAATTGTGTTCTCCAGAAAGATATGTTCAGTACCAACCCCTGGGACATGTGAACATGTGCTTATTTAGAAACAGGGTTATTGGAGAAGTAATCAGGTTGAAATGAGGTCATATTAGATTAGGGTAGGCCCTATTCTAATGACTGATATCCTTATACAAAGAGGAAAATCTGGACACACAGCCACACTCAGAGCGGAGTGCCTTGTAAAGATAAAAAGACACTGAAGATGCAAAGAGAAGGTCACATGAAGACAGAGACAGGCATTAGAGTCAGGCCTGTGCCAGCCAAGGATTGCTGGTAATTATTAGAAGCTAAGAGAGAGGTGTATAAACAGTCTTTCCTTGGAGCATGGCTTCAGTCCTTCCCTTCAGAGGGAGCATGGTTCTACTGACACCTGGATTTGGGGCTTCTAGTCTCCAGAACTTTCAGGCAAATTGATGTTGTTTTATGTTATTCAGTTTATGGTATTTTATTTTGGTCATCCTAGGCAACTTTCATACTTCCCAACTTTGTGTCAGCATTTAGGCTCAGTGAGGATCCAGTACTTCCTAAAATGCCAAGACCAGAGTGTACAGAAGTAAAGAAATTAAAAGGTCAGTTTTCATTCCAATCCCAAAGAAAGGCAATGCCAAAGAATGCTCAAACTACTGCACAATTGCATTCATCTCACATGCTAGTAAAGTAATGCTCAAAATTCTCCAAGCCAGGCTTCAGCAGTACATGAACCACGAACTTAAAGATGTTCAAGCTGGTTTTCAAAAAGGCAGAGGAACTAGAGATGAAACTGCCAACACCTGCTGGATCATCGAAAAAGCCAGAGAGTATCAGAAAAACATGTATTTCTGCTTTATTGACTATGCCAAAGCCTTTGACTGTGTGGATCACAAGAAACTGTGGGAAATTCTGAAAGAGATGGGAATACCAGATCACCTGACCTGCCTCTTGAGAAACCTATATGCAGGTCAGGAAGCAACAGTTAGAACTGGACATGGAACAACAGACTGGTTCCAAATAGGAAAAGCAGTGCGTCAAGGCTGTATATTGTCACCCTGCTCATTTAACTTCTATGCAGAGGACATCATGAGAAACGCTGGGCTGGAAGAAGCACAAGCTGGAATCAAGATTGCTGGGAGAAATATCAATAACCTCAGATATACAGATGACACCACCCTTATGGCAGAAGGTGAAGAGGAACTAAAAAGCCTCTTGATGAAAGTAAAAGAGGAGAGTGAAAAAGTTGGCTTAAAGCTCAACCTTCAGAAAACGAAAATCATGGCATCCGGTCCCATCACTTCATGGGAAATAGATGGGGAAACAGTGGAAACAGTGTCAGACTTTATTTTTTGGGGCTTCAAAATCACTGCAGATGGTGATTACAGTCATCAAATTAAAAGATGCTTACTCCTTGGAAGAAAAGTTATGAACATCCTAGATATCATATTGAAAAGCAGAGACATTACTTTGCCAACAAAGGTCCATCTAGTCAAAGCTATGGTTTATTTAGTGGTCATGTATGGATGTGAGAGTTGGACTGTGAAGAATGCTGAGCGCCAAAGAATTGATGCTTTTGAACTGTGGTATTGGAGAAGACTCTTGAGAGTCCCTTGGACTGCAAGGAGATCCAACCAGTCCATTCTGAAGGAGATCAGCCCTGGGATTTCTTTGGAGAGAATGATGCTAAAGCTGAAACTCCAGTACTTTGGCCACCTCATGCGAAGAGTTGACTCATTGGAAAAGACTCTGATGCTTGGAGGGATTGAGGGCAGGAGGAGAAGGGGATGAGATGGCTGGATGGCATCACTGACTTGATGGACGTGAGTCTGAGTGAACTCCTGGAGTTGGTGATGGACAGGGAGGCCTGGCGTGCTGCAGTTCATGGGGTCGCAAAGAGTCGGACACGACTGAGCGCCTGAACTGAACTGATAATGACTTAATAATGGCCAAGCCAAGGCTAACATGCTTAGTCCAGTGTTCGTTCTAACACTGGTTTCCTTAGTGATTTTTCTCATAAGTCTAAAGAAGTTTGGATCAAGACAGAAATCCAACACTGAGCTTAGCAGAGAAGCCCTCTGCCCATGGGAACCACTGGCTATGGGTATGAATCACTGTGCTGATGAAGGAGATATGATGTGATTCATGGGATTCAGTTTAGCTTCAGTGTGTCATCTTTAGAGAGAAAGGAAAAGTAGATTGCCGTTGTATAATAAGGGGAGGGTGTTCCAAGAACAGCTTAAGAGCTACCAGGTGACTGGGATGTGTGTTTTTGCCTTCGTCAATATATTTTTCAAAGAAAAGCTCAGCCTTTGGGACTGAAGGTAAGCACAGAGACATAAAAACTTCTTACCTGAAGGTAGTAGTGTCATCAGCCACCTGCAGCGTGTGGAGGCATGTTGGAGTTGATGAGAATTACTGAGCCTAAGTGACCTGCTCTAGGAACTAAGCAATCATAGCCAGTAGAGACTATAAGCCTGGTGATTGTTATTCGAGTCTCAGAGTGTGCTCTTTCATAAATGTTTCACCAGAGCAGAGATAATTTTGATTTTTAAGATCTTGCTAAAACCTTCCAGGACCACCTGCCTATTATCCCTCTTGGGAAGAATAACAAATAGATTTTTCCCTCCAGGGAAAAGAGTCTCTGCCTAAAAGGAATCCAAGCGTGTTATGATAAGGCTAAGTTATCTTGTTATTTCTACCAAGTCATCGTGAGCATGAGTTCTGGGATCCTCTCAATCTCAGTGTCTCCCGTGGTGCTGCCGTGGATTCTGCCAGAGCCTTTGATAGGCACATACTAAATGTTGTTGAGAATTCCACAGAGGCTAGAATACAGAGCTAATGCATTAAACATGACAGAACTCTAGGATGTAAACTGAACTGCTTAGTTTCATATTTGAATTGCCTACCCCAAAGAAATGCAGTGAACCTCCTCACAGCAATCTGGGATAATCATACTTTCCTAGATATTCTATACCCCTTTTTTGTGTGAATGGTGGAGGATTTGAGGAGAAAAATCCACCACACCCACCAGTGCAAGACATAAATGCGTGATGCTGGAGGTTATGACTTTTTCTTCTCACTTGTCTTTTTTCCAATCACGTGTTATTGCTTTGGTTTGCTTCCTTTGTTCACATTAAAAAAAAAAGTAGTAAAGGATGGGAAAGCAGGAAATGATTTATTATCTAATAGAAGAAATTAGTTATTATAGAAATTATCTTCATGTGGCTGTTATTCTTAGGCAGACATCCTTCAATCTGGAATCATCTGAGGTTTGTGGCTGTCAGCTGTTCAAAGTACATTAGAAAATCTGCCGTTGTACGCAGCCTACACGCCTTCCATCAGCTCTGTGACAGGCAGACAAGGGGAACAGTGCTTGGCAGGCCAGTGCTTGTCAAGTGAAGCTAGAATGACTTTCGGAGGAATTTAAATTGGATCAGGTTTTATCATTCATTGCTTTATCTTTGATATTCTCCCAGAGAGTTATAATTAGAGGTATATGAAAGAGAAATAGCCTGAGAAACTTCCTGATGGGTGAACTCCATAGGTATAATGCATTTTAAAAAATTACTTTTGATACATAGACATATAGTTATATGACATCCTTGTCCTTTTACAGACACATTCTAGAAAGGCAACCTTGTGTACAGAAGTTTTTATAAAGAGGAATTTGATAGAGGCTTCTTGATATGGTCTCACAGTAGGGAATGCTTATGAGGTAGGACTTCAGAGAACCCTAAAGTATCCCTTACCCCCCACCCCTATAATAACACCTTGCTGTTTTTCAGTCGCTAAGTCATGTCTGACTCTTTGTGACCCTGTGGACTGCAAGACACCAGGCTCCTCCCAAAGTTTGCCCAAATTCGTGTTCATTGAATCGGTGATGCCATCCAACCATTCCATCCTCTGCTGCCCGCTTCTCCTTTTGCCTTTTCAGTCTTTCCTAGCATCAGGGTCTTTTCCAATGAGTTAGGTCTTCGCATCAGGTGGCCAAAGCATTGGAGCTTCAGGATCAGTCTTTCCAAGGAATATTCAGGGTTGGTTTTCTTTAGGATTGACTGGCACCCAATGGTCTAAAAATCCTCATAGGAAAAGACACTATGAAACAGAACCTATGACTATCTTTATGAACACAGTCTTTTATGCTCTCAGACAAATCAATTTAGATAATATGTTAAAGTAGGGAAATGTTGACATGTTTTAGATCTTATGTAACAATGATGGAAAAAATTTTCATTTCCGTCTATGCCTCCTAGAAAGTTCCACCATTATGAGAAGTCTGTGAAATAAGTTTGCTTTGTTACAGATTATATGTAAGATATATTTTTATTCTTTTTCCCTTTTTCCATGTTTGTGTGTGTTGGAGCTTGTAGGGGGCTATGCCTATTTCTCATTCTGAACATTGAGGGTTCTCATGCTCATGATCTTTGGCTTCTTATTTTCTGTATTCATAACAGGGTGTCAACTTATAACAAGACTTGCAGAAATGGTAGCTGATAAGAGCTGGAATCAAAGATTCAATCTGCTCAGGTTCTTTGACTCAGAGTTGTTCCCCAGTGTCCAGGGCTACAGAGTTCAGGAACAAATGGAATGCTTACAGAATAAACTTCCTTATTTCATCTTTGGTCAACTTGCTGGGTATTGCTTCAAGCCTGCCCTGGTGGAGTTAGTAGAGGGACAAGTATTGGCCATGGTGGTTTCGTAGAAGTTCACATGGACAATTTTGGGCTACAAGCATGTGAAGATATAGGTCCTTACACCTGACTTGATCCTCCGGAGCCTCCTTTAATTTTTCTATGGCTTCAATTAAAAAAAAAACAAAAAACATTGACCTATCTTCTACCATTTGTGCTTCTTTCGCTTTCTTGCTCCATCTCACAAATCACTCTTTTCTAATTTTCCTCAGGAGAATATGCACTAAAATAGTAGATTACATACTAAATCCTTGGGTCCAAAGGGGGAAAAAAAACCCTCAAATATTAGTTTCACTAAAGGTGAACTTAAGCTCTGGTCAGAAAGTAATGATTAGAACTCTTTCTTGCTACCCAGCACCTAAAATTCAGCTATCTAATCTGTACAGCTTTATTTTAAGGAAATGATACATGGTAACTTTCATATTCACTGTTTGAAGTGGGGCTAGACCATGTCATAAAGTGCTGAATTGAAACCGTTCTTGTAAGGAGGTCACAGATCAAGAAGACCTCAGCTGGGTTTCACACATATCCATTTTCTATTGAAGTATAGTTGCTTTACTGTACTGTGCTAGTTTCAGGTGTATAGCGCAGCTTTACACATATACATCTATATACAGTTAAGCATATGTCTCTTTATACAGTTATGTATGTATGTATATATGTGTGCGTGTATACAGTCTTCAGATTCTCTTCCTTTATAGGTATACAGTAGTTGCAAAATATTGAGTATAGTTCCCTGAGCTATACAGTAAGTCCTTGTTGATTATCTGTTTTATATATTGTAGTATGTATATGTTAATCCTAGCCTAATTTATTCTTAATACATATCCACTTAATCAGCAATGTGCCACAGGAGAAGTAATAAGGTATCATCTAGTCTTAATTTTCACATGTGTAAATGAGAATAATGACATAGTTTAGGGGATTCATTAATTTTGAGTAATAGAACGAAAGTGGCTTGGTGTAGAGGTGGCAGCCCACTCCAGCACTCTTGCCTGGAAAATCCCATGGATAGAGGAGCCTGGTAGGCTGCAGTCCATGGGGTCACTAAGAGTCGGACACGACTGAGTGACTTCACTTTCACTTTTCATTTTCATGCACTGGAGAAGGAAATGGCAACCCACTCCAGTACTCTTGCCTGGAAAATCCCATGGGAGGAGCCTGGTAGACTACAGTCCATGGGGTTGCTAAGAGTCAGGCACGACCGAGCGGCTTCACTTGCACTTTTCACTTTCATGCATTGGAGAAAGAAATGGCAACCCACTCCAGTGTTCTTGCCTGGAGAATCCCAGGGACGGGGAGCCTGGTGGGCTGCCGTCTATGGGGTCGCACAGAGTCAGGCATGACTGAAGCGACTTAGCAAGCAAGCAAGATGCTTAGTTAACATATGTGCTCTTTGCCTTCTTGGACTGTATGCTCTGTGAAAAGTGGGTGTATGTTTTCTGTTCCTCCTGTGACTTCCCACACTATATTACTCTGATCTGCTTATGGCAATTAATGTATATTGAGTGATACTCTGTGATTAGTATGAAATTCAGTAAATGAAGGTAAGTGGTTGGCTGGCCCCAGCCACCGTGGACTTGGCAGTTGTGTCTCTTTCAGAACAGAAGCTCCCAGGGGAAGCCTGACATCTGTTGCAGCCATGAACACCAATGTGTGATTAAAGCTAAGTGCTAACAAGAGAATCCAAGGTTTTTGTTTTATGCTGAGCTTGTGCTTTGATGTGATCCTGGTTAGAGTCAGGACAAGGGCAACACAAATGAAAAAATGCAAGAATTTATTGACTGAGGAGATATAATCTATAGATTTATGGTGAGATGGATGCAACTTGATTTATAGAGGAAAACTGCACCTGCCCCTCAATGGCGTTGAGCTCTAGGTAATAGGACAGCCAGCCTCCCTCTGTAAAGATGGCTAAGTTTCTGAGCCGATTGTCAAACATCATAAATCATGGAGACCCAGGCCGCATCCTGCTGAAACATATAAACTGAAAACAAGCATAGGCATAAGACAGTAAATAAGCAGCATGTGGGTCTTCCATGAAAGAACAGAGGTCATTTAAATTGTGCGGCATGGAGGGCTCAGAGGTCATTGTAGGTTGATGTCCATCAAGTAGAGTTCAGTCCTGTAGGTTTCCTGCCACTCGTCTCAAGGTGGCCTGGGCAGGGAGCTGAACTCTTCTGCAGGTTTTATTTTAACTAATTAATGACATAGGCTTGGAGGTATGAAGTGTGGTAGAAGCCACCTACTACTTTAATTATCTCTGACCTTAACACTGTCCATGCCTGGAGGATATGGTCTCTGATTGACTGATGCCTCCCCACAGGTGGCCATTCCACAAAGTAAGTGTCTAAGAGTTTTTTTTAAAGGAGACTGATGGGTTAGCCCTAGACAAAGAAAACAAATAAAGCCCTTAGGACTGTGTCTCTAAAACACTTACCCAACCCTGCAGTATTCTAAGGGAGCTCGGCTCCCTCTTGTGGCCTAAAAACATGTGTCCATTTGTTCCACCCTCCTTGACTACTTTACAGGAGCCAGTCTTTTGCTAACTACATCTTGAGCTTTCTATCCTTTCTTGTGGGAAAATAGACACAGCCCTGGCAAACCGATAGATATATACCTGGCTTAGTTAATGCTCATGCACCCGGACTTGTCTTTCTCCCCTTCTCTTGTGGGCTATCACAGTCTTCGGCTCTAAGATCAGTGTTCTCAGGCGTTCTATCTTCCTAGCTAAGTCTATCTGCTTACCTATCTTTTTATATTTTTACCTATCCCAAGGAATAATTGAATAATCACGTCTCAAGATGCTATTATATAATAAGATTTGGTTTCATTTTTTTTTGGAAGAGGAATTAAATCTGTTGATTGTATTTGGAGAATGAAAAGATGGACAGTAAAATATGAGATCCATGGGAGGTAAGCCTAGCTCTTTTTTAAAAGAAAGATATATTTATGTATTTTTTGGCTTGTGCTAGTGTTAGTTGCAGCACGTGGGATATTTGCTCTTTGTTGTGGCACACTGGATGTTTAGGGGCAGCATGTGGGATCTTTCAGTTGACGTGTGTGTGCGCGAGTTCAATCACTAAATCGTGTTAGACTCATTGCAACCTCATGGACTGTAGCCCACCAAGCTCCTCTGTCCACAGGACTTTTCAGGCAATAATACTGGAGTGGCCACTTCCTTCTCCAGGGGATCTTCCTGACCCAGGGGTTGAACCTATGTCTCTTGTTTCTCCTATATTGGTAGAGGGATTCTTTACCCCTGGGTTACCTGGGAAGCCCTCTTTACTTGCAGCATGTGGGATCTAGTTCCCTGACCACTGATGGAACCTGGGCCCCTTGCATTGGGATTGTGGAGCCTTAGCCACTGGACCACCAGGGAAGTCCCAGGCCTAACTTTTAGAAGTAATATATCCTCAAGACCAGAAATGGAAAACTCAAAAACAAAAGGGTTACATCTTGTTCTCTGTCACATTTTAAAACTTATGTGGCTTTTAAAAACATAAATTTGTTTCCATCATTTAAAAATAGATTTCATATAAAAACTGAACATGGCTTGGATTTCTGGCTTCTTAAAATCAGAAGATTTGACAACAGAGGGTTCACATTTTCTTGTGGTAACTGTCAGTGGAGCCTGACTGATATCCATACACTTTAAATTCAGTACATGTCCTCCATTTTACCACAGACTTCACCACTTCCTACAGTCTTGTGGTTGACCCATATCCCTCCATTTGTATCTGATGAGTTTGTGATTCTGTATGCTTGTAGCATGGAAGGTCCATTCACACCCTTATTATGGCATAACTTTGGTCCCTAGTTCCATAAAATATTTTTGAAAAGCTGAGTAATTGTCCAGAGACCTATGTCTAGCCAGGGTGGGGCATGTAGCCCCAGATAGTCCAGCCTTCACAGGGCAAGCTGACCTGGAAATCTCAAGAGAGTGATACAAGGAAATCTCAAGGCCTGAAATAGCAACCAGGAATGTGTCAAAATGTAGATGTATTTCACCTCCTTACAGACTAATAAGAATGTGAAAAACAGTAACAAAAAACGCAGGGTTTATCTATGTTCAGGCTATTTCTCTGTTGTTTTTAGTCACCAAATCATGTCCAACTCTTTTGTGACCCCATGGACTGTAGCCTGCTTGGCTCCTTTGTCCATAGGATGTCCCAGGCAAGAATACTGGAGTGGGTAGTCACTTCCTCCTCCGGGGGATCTTCCCACGCAGGTATCAGGAGTCTGTGAGTCTTCATTTATTGGTACTGGTTTACTGATACCCTGGAACATTTGCTCCTTATCAGTGCATTTGATTCTGCCTGGCCTCTTCAACTCCTAGACTGTAAACTCTTGGAAGACAGATTTCCTGCTATAGTTCTTTTCCCTTCTGTCTTTCGTCCTTCCCCTTATCTCCCAATTTCCCATAAAATAAAACACATGAAAAGAATATGTGGTTTTGATCTTTCAGTCAGTTCAGTTGATTATTCATATCCAACTTTTTCGGCCCCATGGACTGCAGCATGCCAGGCTTCCCTGTCCATCACCAACTCTTGCAGCTTGCTCAGATTCACATCCATTGAGTCAGTGATGCCATTCCAATGAATATTTAAGGCTGATTTCCTTTAGGATTGACTTGTTTGATCTCCCTGCAGTCCAAGGAGAGATGGACTCAACAGTCTTCTCTAATGCTACAGTTCAAAACCATCAATTCTTTGGTGTTTACTTTTCTTTATGGTACAGCTCTCACATCCATACATGACTACTGGAAAAACCATAGCTTTGACCAGACAGACCTTTGTTGGCAAAGTAAGGTCTCTGATATTTAATATGCTATCTAGGTTGGTCATAGCTTTTCCTCCAAGGAGCCACATGTCTTTTAATTTTATGGCGGGCAGTCAACATCTGCAGTGATTTTGGAGTCCAAGAAAATAAAATTTGTCACTGTTTCCATTGTTTTCCCATCTATTTGCAATGAGGTGATGGGACCGGATGCCATGATCTTAGGTTTTTGAATGTTTGGTTTTATGCCAGCTTTCTCACTCTCTTTCACTTTCATCAAGAGGCTCTTCAGGTCCTCTTTGGTTTCTGCCATAAGGGTGGTATCATCTTCATATCTGAGGTTATTGATATTTCCTCTGGCAATCATGATTCCAGCTTGTGCTTCATCCAGTCCAGCATTTCACATGATGTACTCTGCATATAAGGTAAATCAGCAGGTTGACAATATATAGCATTGATGTACTCTTTTCCCAGTTTGGAACCACTCTATTGTTCCATGTCCAGTTCTAACTGTTGCTTCCTGACCTGCATACAGATTTCTCAGGAGGCAGGTAAGTTGATCTGGTATTCACATCTCTTTAAGAATGTTCAACAGTTTGTTTTGATCCACACAGTCAAAGGCTTTGACTGTAGTCAATAAAGCAGAAGTAGAATTTTCCTGAAAGTCTCTTGCTTTTTCTATGATCCAACAGATGCTGGCAATTTGATTTCTGGTTCCTCTGCCTTTTCTAAATCCAGCTTGAATATCTGGAAGTTCTCGGTTCATGTACTGTTGAAGCCTGGCTTGAAGAATTTTGAACATTACTTTACTAGTGTGTGAGATGAGTGCAATTGTGCGGTAGTTTGAGCATTCTTTGGCACTGCCTTTCTTTGGGATTGGAATGAAAACTGCCTTTTTCCAGTCCTGTAGCCACTGCTGAGTTGTCCAAATTTAGTGGCATATTGAGTGCAACACTTTCATAGCATCATCTTTCATGATTTTAAGAGGTCAACTAGAGTTTCATCACCTCTGCTAGCTTTGTGTGCAGTGATGCTTCTTAAGGTCCACTCGACTTTGCATTCCAGGATGTCAGACTCTTGGTGAGTGATCACACCATTATGGTTATCTGGGTCATGAAAATCTTTTTTATATAGTTCTTCTGTGTATTCTTGCCAACTCTTTTTAATATCTTCTGCTTCTGTTAGGTCCATACCATTTCTGTTGTTTATTGTGCCCATCTTTGCATGAAATGTTCCCTTCAGTTCAGTTCAGTTCAGTTCATTCGCTCAGTCATGTCCGACTCTTTGCGACCCCATGAATAGCAGCTCGCCAGGCCTTCCTGTCCATCACCAACTCCCGGAGTTCACTCAGACTCACATCCATTGTGTCAGTGATGCCATCCAGCCATCTCATCCTCTGTCGTCCCCTTCTCCTCTTGCCCCCAATCCCTCCCAGCATCAGAGTCTTTTCCAATGAGTCAACTCTTCTCATGAGGTGGCCAAAGTACTGGAGTTTCAGCTTCAGCATCATTCCTTCCAAAGAACACCCAGGGCTGATCTCCTTCAGAATGGACTGGTTGGATCTCCTTGCAGTCCAAGGGACTCTCAAGAATCTTCTCCAACACCACAGTTCAAAAGCATCAATTCTTTGGCACTCAGCTTTCTTCACTGTCCAACTCTCACATCCATACATGACTACTGGAAAAACCATAGCCTTGACTAGTTGGACCTTAGTCGGCAAAGTAATATCTCTGCTTTTGAATATGCTATCTAGGTTGGTCCCTTGGTAACTCTAATTTCTTGAAGAGATCTCCAGTCTTTCCCATTCTATTGTTTTCCCCTATTTCTTTGCATTGATCACTGAGGAAGGCTTTCTTATCTCTCCTTACTATTCTTTGAAACTCTGCATTCAGATGGGTATATCTTTCCTTTTCTCCTTGCCTTTAGCTTCTTTCTTTTGAGCTGTAGATGTATAAATAAAAGTTTCATCAATTTCCTGGCTGCTGCTTCTTTTCCTTTGCTAGATCAGGATGGAATCCTCAGAACCTTTTGTTCTTTTTTATTTTAGGTTTTAGAATGAGACAGCGCCATGTCCTCATGGAATCAACGGGGCCTGCAGGCCGTTGCCCTCACTTGGTGGAATCTGTTCCTTGTGAGGATCCTGTGTGTTATCAGTGGCTGGTGTCAGAAGGGATCTGTATCCCTGACCATGGCAAGTGTGGCCCTGGACATCGCATCCTGAAGGCTGTCTGCCAGAATGAGCAAGGTATGACTCAAAGAAACATGGAGATTGAGTAATATCTGCCAAGTAACACATCACCACTCTCAGATCATCTTCCACAAGGATACAGTCTTTCCTAGTCTTGAATATTCATGTTTGAGTTGATGACAGCGACATATTTCTGCAGAGAAAGCTGCTTTGACTTAATATAGAGCTGTGTGCTCTGTGGCAAAAGAGCACTGATTATACCTAAATGCAGTACAGAGAACTCAGAGAGGTCTCTGGAGTTCTTAGTTTATTAAGACATTGTCTGGAGAGCCTCCAACTCATTAATACAAAACAAGATTTATTTGTGTTTATTGATGTTATTATGTAACATGCTTTTTATATGTTATCATTTTTAACAAATAGAACCTTGTAAATTGCAGGGCTGAAGCCCCCTCCAAGTTAAAAGGAAAAAAAAAAAGTACAAAGCTGCATCTTTTCAGTTATATAGCATTAGATTAGAATCAGTTCTAGACATAATGCTAACAATTCTAAAGAACTGTGTTAAAATATAGGTTGTCAAGATTAACAAAACTATTAACAGTGGTGTCTTTCCTTCATCACCAAACTTCTGGTACAGTGGTTTTGTACAATGAAGGGTGATTTAGCAAATACATAAGACACATGGAAATGAGAAAAGTGACATTTAAAACCTTTATCTTAGTGTTAAAAAAATATTCAGTCTCCTGGAAGAGTATTAAGTATGTCTATTAATCAGTCCTGTCATGAATGGTCATAATTTATAATACTCATGGTGTGTGGAGTGAAATGTTTTGACTTATGGAGTGAAGCGATCCACAGAATAGAAGGAGATTAGAAAGTGGATTCAGGATTCAGCAGTGTATTAATATTTCCTCTTTCCTGCCTTCTTCTTGCCTCTTGTCTCTCTCTCATTCCCTCCTTTTCTCCATCACTTCCTTCTTTCTGCCCTTCCTTCTCCTTTCCCCCTCCTTCTCTCCCTCCACACATCCTTCCTTTTTTAAATCACTGCCATAATTATACAAATAAACATTTATCAACTGATGTAATTGATTACCTCATGAAGCCAGGTAGTTGTTTAATTAAATAGAGAGCCACACCAGATTGTACTAGCTATAGTCCTTTTTGACTAAATAGTTTAACAGTAGATTCTAATATTACCAAGCAGTTTTTGAATTGTCACATGTGAATTATTAACAGCAGCACCTAAGATCAATTTTTGAATTCAAAAAGAGTAGGACAGGTGTTTAAAACCTGAGCTCTAGAGTCAGGGTGGAATTTCCAGTCTGCTACTGTTCTGGTAGATGGTCTCAGAAAACTTATTTAACTGTGGAGACATCTTTTCCTTCACCTGGAAAGCAGAGATAATAAAAACCTACTTCTCACTCTCAGATTAAATGAAAGTGTTAAGTGAAGTGCCTGGCACATAACTGTTCAAAATAAGCTGTGAGCTTATTTCACTTGTAATGCACACTTATTGTTTTCTGTCCTAGGGGATTTGTGCAAACAGCATTCTTTTATACTAGTAAAATGGAAATAATAATGAAGATTAGAATTACTGTACTAGTTCACCTTCCCAGACTCTAGCTGTGGAAACAAAATCATTTGTTTGATTGAGACCCAGTGACAGATGACTGTCCAGCTTTGTCATAGCAGGTTTTGAAGATTTCGCATTGAAGGTTTTGAAGATTTTACACTGTCATACAATGTCGGACACAACTGAGCGACTTCCCTTTCACTTTTCACTTTCATGCATTGGAGAAGGAAATGGCAACCCACTCCAGTGTTCTTGCCTGGAGAATCCCAGGGACGGGGGAGCCTGGTGGGCTGCCGTCTATGGGGTCGCACAGAGTCAGACACGACTGAAGTGACTTAGCAGCAGCATACAATGTCCACAGGGCTGGGGACTCCTTTCACAATGTATACTGCCCCTTCTTCAGTATTGTACAGTGTGAGATTCTGATTTATAATTAGAAGTATTTATCTGGTCTCTGACCCTATTCTAGCATGTGGCTTCTAAAATCACTGGCATTTCCTGAGCAGTACGAGCAACGGGAGAAGCTTTTGTTATATTTGGCCAGTGGTCCTCAGTTCCTGAAATCGTGTCCATAAAGTTGAATTCATATCTAGTTATTCACATCAAGACCCTTTCTACCACTACTGGATTTATATTAATGAGGTGACTTTCTAAAAGTACCTAAAGGCGAGGTCTGGTTGCCCCAGGCAACCATGAATAGAAGATTAGAACTTTCAACCCCATCTGGTGATATCTGGGGAAAGGGGAGGGACTGGAGGCTGACTGAAACACTAATGGCTAATGAGTTAATCAATCATGCCTGTGTAATGAAGCATCCATAACAATCCAAAGGACGTGGTTCAGAGAGCTCCCAGATTGATAAATACATAGAAATTTGGGAAGAGTAGCAAAAGGAGGCTCTTTGCCCTTTCCCATGCCTTGCCCTCTGCATCTTATCCACCTCATTGTTCCTGAGTTTTATCCTGTTATAATAAAATGGTTATCTAGTAAGCAAATGGTTTTTCCGAGTTCTGTGAGCTACTCTAACAAATTAATCAAACCGTAGGAAGGGGTCGTGGGAACTTCTGATTTTAGTCAGTTTGGTGAGAAGCACAGGTAACCTGGACTTGAGGTCGATGTCTCAAGTGAAGGGCAGTCTTGAGGGAGTGAGCCCTTTACCTGTGGACTCTGATGCTACCTGCAGATAGGCAGTATCAGAAATAAGTTGAATGGTAAGCAGCTGGACTGGACAATTTGCTTGATGTGGTGTGGGGAAACCACCCCTTCCTGCACATGCATGGACATGTACACCTTGGAGTTGAGGGCAGAGCATTTTTGACAGAGCTATCAACTTTACCATTTTACAGCAGGTCTGGAGTTCTATTGCTTATTCCTGTGAAATAACTCATTTTTCAGCATGAGCTTACATTCACAGTTTCTATGGGAAAAGTAGGAATTACTGCTTGTTCAGATCAGTTTCATGAAGTCTTTGTAGTTTTTAAGTACCTGGATGGCCCCTTCATCATTTATGGGGCAACAACCACAGTCATGGTTACAAAAATACACTGGCCTCCATGTGGCTGAAGTAGTCTTTGATCCAGTGAGAAACTGAAAATGTGATCTGGTTGCACTTTTTGAAGTTCATCATCTATGAGATTCTAGATGATTGATGACCCAAATTTGCCAGAGAAGTGCTCCTGTTTGACTCTCCACGTATTGTCATAAGGCCTTCCCTGGTTACTCAGATGGTAAACAATCTGCCTGCAATGCGGGATATCCGGGTTTGATCCCTGGGTCAGGAAGATGACGTGAAGAAGGAAATGACTACCCACTCTACTATTCTTGCCTGGAAAATTCCATGGGCAGAGGAGCCTGGTGGGCTACAGTCCATGGGATCACAAAGAGTTGGGCACGACTGAGTGATGAACACACGTGTATTGTCATAGCCTTTACATAGTTACAGAAGTTGACAGGACTCTTGACATTCATTTAAAGGCTTAGAGAGAAAAAAGGGTTGAGATCTATTCAATGAATCTCTTGTGATTTTTTTTCTTTTAACAACTGAGACTTTTCATTACTCTGAGTCTATTGTTTCATAGGCTTTTATTTCAGAATTTATTCATAGGTAAATGGATGAGACCAAAGAAAATAATTTTTTATTAAAAATTAAACTCAAATCTAATTAGACTTGAGACTTGCTTTAATTTGCAAGTTTACTTACTTTGTTCTTTATTTTAAGACTTATCCATATTGACTCACTCCAGGTATCCCTTATGCCAAAAGGATTCGGTATCCCTGCGGAAGTGGACAACCCATTCAGATTGTGGAGCCAAGAGATTTTCTCATAGCTGTGATCAGGATTCTGTGAGACTCTTGACAGAGTCTTGTTCAGCATAACTCCTCTCACTAGAAAGACATGTTTCTCTTTCCCTCAGAAGTTCATTCCTACCATTAGTTTGAAGACTTAAAAATATCTATGCTATACTGAAACTACGAAGTAGCTAAAACTTATGAGTTTAAAAATGAGATCTACTTTGGATTACTTAAGAGTCAAATAGTCATATATGATCTTCTGCAGGTATCTCTGTAGATATCTAGTACTTTGACGCTTTCTCTATTTTTATTTATCACTGTTGCTCTTCAGTGAGTCTCACTAAAATTTCTATTTCTCACCCAGCCTGTGATGGTAACAGATAATGTTAGTCAGTAGTGTTTATTTTGAGTAATAAAATTATATCATAGATTATATGAATGAGTATTCTGATATGAAATCTGATTTCTAGTACTTTGGTAAATTGGCTTTGATTTCTCTCCTCTGCACATCTAATAATTATTATGAATCAAAAGAAGTCTACTGAGTATAGAGAATACATAAGTTTTTCTTGTCTCATTAACAGGTATGTTTCCTACATCTCAAAGAGGGCATTTAAGTTTCCATGGAAATTTTTAATTGTTTGGTCTAGTTCCATACAAAATGCCATTGGTAATTTGATAGGGATTGCATTGAACCTGTAGATTGCCCTGGGTAGTATGGTCATTTTAATAGTATTGATCCTTATAATCCTATAGATTACCATGCTAAGTGAAATAAGAGAAAGGCAAATATCATATGATATCATTTATATATGAAATCTTTAAAAAATGATGCATGAACTTATTAACAAACATAAATAGACTCACAGACATAGAAAACAAATTTATGTTACCAAACGGGAAAAGCATGGAAGGGATAAATTAGGAGTTTGGGATTAACAGATACACATGACTACATATAAAATAGGTAAATGACAAAGTCCTACTAGATAGCACATTCATTTTATGTAACTGAATCATTTTGCTGTACACCACAAACTAGCATAACATTGTAAATGGTTTATACTTCAATAAAAAAGGAGGGAGCATTTGAAAGTAAATGAAGCGTGATGCAAACTGCAAACTGATATATATCTTCCTTAGATTATTAATTCACTGTTTTCACCTTTATTTCTTTGACATGTAACTGGTTTATTGTTGCTAGGTTTCTCTTGCAATTGAGGAAGATTTAACATCAGGGGACATCTTCCCAGAGCAGGTTGGGAAAATGCCCATAATGCCAGGGCAGTGGACAGCATTCCAGGGAAATGGCAGTGACTGGCAGGTGACCACTATTTACCACTGTTCATGTCTCCATGCAGAGAAGGCAATGGCACCCCACTCCAGTACTCTTGCCTGGAAAATCCCATGGACGGAGGAGCCTGGTAGGCTGCAGTCCATGGGGTTGCTAGGAGTCGGACACGACTGAGCAACTTCACTTTCACTTTTCACTTTTATGCATTGGAGAAGGAAATGGCAACCCACTCCAGTGTTCTTGCCTGGAGAATCCCAGGGATGAGGGAGCCTGGTGGGCTGCCCTCTATGGGGTCACATAGAGTTGGACACGACTGAAGCGACTTAGCAGCAGCAGCAGCATGTCTCCATGATGCAAAATGAGCAAAGGACACTGCATTGTCATTGGATAAATACCAGACTTTCCCCTGGAATGATCAGATTCTGAGTACTCAGCACATATTTTGCTCTATAATTTGCTAAATAGGCTGTTTAAAAAAAAATATCTGTATATTTCAGGAAACATCTTTATTCAGGAATAACGCAGTGTACATTCTGTACTTATAGAAAGCAAATATCCATGCTGGAGAAGACTGCAATACATCAGGAAGAACAAGGTTCACACGCTGACAGGTACATGGAGTTGAGTTCTCTGGTACCTCTGTACCGCTCACTTGAATACAAGGTTTCTTATTTTAACAGTTCGCTAACCTTCCCCATACAAATATTTTCCTTAAGTGGTATATATGTTTGCACAGAAAGCATGAGGAATGATTTCCCATCATTACAGGGACTTGGCTTTTCTTTTCAGAGGCATATTTCGGTGAGTTCCTGCTTTGCATCATTAACCTTGAACAAGCCAAAAATGTGATCTTTAATCTCAGCTAAAATGGCATGTGTTTGCAATCCTTAACACTGCAGTACCTTTCCTAGGATGACTTTTATTGGTGGAAAGCATACTAGAATAATCATTTACTTGAGTTGGTTAAAACGTTTAGACATGGTTATATGTCTGTGATTGGAATTGGAAGTTTTATTTTGTTTATTTTTATCTTTAAATCTCAAGAAATATTCTTGGGCTGACCTGTGAGAATAAGGTCAAACTTGATTCATATGGGAATTGGTTAATCAGAATATTTTGTGATTCACCAGAATTCTAAATAGAACCCCCTTTGTATTTTCAACATTATTTTTTAAAAAACCTTTGATCATGTTGTACCTTATTTGGTCAATGAGCACTGCTTTACTTTTCTGCATATCTTTTTTTCTTTTTTAAACAAACTGTCTATTTCAGCCTAATATTTATTTTCTTATATTTTAGGAAGAAAAGGAATAGATTGTTCATCAGATATTTCTTTGCCATAAAAGTATATTTGTGCAATCAATCAACCTATTTAAGAGACATCATAAAATGAGAGCCATGATAGAGAATATAGTACCTCTAAATTAAATTTCAAATACAAATCTTCTACAAATTTTGAATAATGCCAGCATGGTTCACATAAACATACGGTTTATTAAGATGTGCATTTTGGAAAGGATAATAGTAATTAGAATTCTATTTTAAAGAAAGTAATTATCAATTCTATTCTTTTAATTTTTCATTTATTTCTATTTTAATTTAAAACAACAACAACAACAACAACAACTTATCTTTTGTGCAAGGTTTGGGAATCTTAGAACTATGTTACCAGGTGTTCAGGGGAATTCGAAAGAGAAGAGAATAAACATTGACATGCATTTTATATTAGCAGTGTAAATTTAGAGTAATGACTTTTTGGAGCAGTCAGACTTAGCAAGTACTCTTCTTTCCTGGCCAGATCCTCTTAGCCATACCATGTCTGTGCATGCCAGCCAGAAATTCAACTGATACCACCTGCATCTCTTTGCCTAAGGAATTTCTCCAGTCACTGGAGCCTTCGTTGCTCACATATGCAGTCAGAAGTGCCAGCGAATTAACAATTCCAGGGAGCAGCCTTCAACCAGTGATTGAGAGGTAGTATATAAATGCCTGTGGGATCTTAGCTCCCTGCTGCTGCTGCTGCTAAGTCACGTCAGTCGTGTCCAACTCTGTGCGACCCCATAGATGGCAGCACACCAGGTTCCCCCTGTCCCTGGGATTCTGCAGGCAAAAATACTGGAGTGGATTGCCATTTCCTTCTCCAGTGCATGAAAATGAAAAGTGAAAGTGAAGTCATTCAGTCGTGTCTGACTCTTCGTGACCCCATGGACTATAGCCTACCAGGCTCTTCCGTCCAAGGGATTTCCCAGGCAAGCGTACTGGAGTGGGTTGCCATTGCCTTCTCCCTTAGCTCCCTGACTAGGGATCAAACCTGCACTCCCTTCATTGGAAGGTAAAGTGCTAACCACTGGACTGCCAGCGAGGTCTCCATGAAGATGTTTAAAAATCACTTTCTAAGGAAGAAATGATATAGTTTCTCATGTGATTTCATTCATTATTTTGAGCACCTCTTACTGTTTATCAGTTGTTGGGTAATATCTGAAGGGCTTCAATGTACTGCTTGTGTACTTCCTTTGAAAATGTAAAACAAAACAAAAAACAACTAAACATCAGTGAATCCTATTTCTTTCCCAGTTAGACAGTACTGGTAACTTATACCATCCTCCTGAGTCTTGTTTTCCAACAATCAAGTCAGTTTATGCCTCTCAGGGGAGGACTAGGTTATTCATATTTTCATTTTGTAGTAATTCCAGAGGGTATTGGAATGTTTTTGAGGAAGAACAAGAAAAACAGACTCTTCTGAATATTAGCAGACTTATTTGTGTAGAAAAATTGAGTCTGAAGTGAAAGGGGGACATGTTGCTTTGTCTCCTTTTTTCTAGATCGTTGATTCTAAAACTGATTATATATAAGATGGATATTATATATCCATCACTTAGATGGATTATAAAAATGCAAGATTCTGACACCACCTCCCACCACTTCAGATGCTGATGGTGCTGGTCCAAGGACCGTACTTTGAGAAACACTGTTCTGGAAAGAAGGGGACCTATGGGCAGCCTCATCACATTAGTACATAGCAGAGGTAGGCTGAAATAGTGAAAGACATGTCTTATATTTCATCATAATCAGCAGTGATATTGATTCTAATCTGTTTTTTTCTTCTTTCCTGCTGGGAAACTTTTTCTTGAGATCTGTGAAATATATTACTGTCATTCCAGAAGGAAGCAGTGAGTAAATGTTCTTTTATTTCTTTATTGTTACCTAGATGGATTACTGAAAGATTGAATAGTGGAAAGCAATAGTGTACTCTTGCAGAAACAGAAGACATATAATATATGAGATGAGTTATTTAGGTTTAGAGGAGAGAATTTTCATTTCCCGCAAGCTATCTTTCTCAGACCACCAACTGGTAACAGTTTGGTGTCAGTGTCCTTACCGATGGAAGGGTGGTGATGACAAATACATTGTATTAAATTTTGAAATGAATCTGGCATTGCAGTTGAAAGTGCCAATAAGATCAGGCTGCTATTCACACTACAGGAATCAGACTGCAGAGGAGATTAAATTTGAGAGTTCCTATAGCCAAGTTCATCATTCCCTTTCATTTAGATGTCTTGCAGTGAAATTAAAGGTGAAACTTTAATAATGTTTGGCAATGAAGGGGATCCAAAAGAGAAAAATAAAGATTTCATTCGAATCAGAGTTTTCCCATCCATACTTGAGGGGAAGGTGGTGAGTAGATGTAAACTGGCGAATCAATTTAAATGCTAAGGAGAGAGGAACTGCAGTGCAGTTTTAAATATATTTATTGTATGTTGTCTGTTGATAAACAGGTATTGTATTTGAAATTATTTCCTCTTTCCACTTTGCTACCTACCCAGACTTTGCAGGACAGCTTTTGTCTCTTTTCTCTTTTATTGAGATACTTAAAGAAATGACTGTTTTCACATCACTATTCAGCGTTATTCTGCAATCAGACTAAATATAGTCTGATTTCTCCAGATTTATAATATTTAGAATAGCTTAAACTGCTTTCTCAGTGTGCCTACATTACTTATAGAAAGAATGCTTCCGTTTCCTATCTCTTCTGAAATTCTCACTAGGCAATCAACTTTCTGTTCCCATTCTTTATGATTCAGAAAGCAAACTAAATCAAAAGTTATACTGGTGCTTCAAAATGTAGCTCATATGATTAAGTGGTCATCTTAGCCTTTCAGTGGGAATTACTGTGAGATCATCACCATTCCCATGACTTTTGACTTTCTGAATGCACTCTGAATTTTCCCTATTCTATTATGCATTCCACTAGTATTACTAACGGGGTTTCTTACAACATTAGTCACAAAGATGTAATTTTGCTTTCATTTAAAATGCATTTTAAAGTTGTATATGGCTGTTTCATTTGGTCTTTGGGTAGATATTCCTGACATACCATCTCTCTGTTTTTTTTTTTCCTCTTTGTAAACATAGGATAAGTAAAGAACATGGGTTAAAACACGATGCTAGGATGATGGAGTCATTTCCACTGATAAGATAACCAATATGACTCAGTTAGGATATGCAGTAAGAGGCTACCTGTGCTGCACCCACTTGTGTGTTTTCAAGAAAATATAATGAAATAAATCTACCCTGGAAAGGCTAATCTATCCCACACAAAACTAATTCGAAGAGCATTTTTCTTAGACTTATATGTAAGAACATTTGTCTTTCTAAATTAACTGATGATTCAAAATTGAGAGTTATTGGTGTCTTACTGTTTATGCTGCATAGTTCATTCCATACACTTAATTGTGTGCTCTGCCCGAACAATTGTATATTTTAATTTTCTTTGGAGAGCTATCTAAGAAGTAGAAACAAAAAAATTTAGAGAAATCATATATTTGATAGCAAAGAAACATAAAGTAAAAATGTTTTGAAAGTTAATTTAGTGACACATTAAGACCATGATACTTCCCTTTCTCTGTAGGTAGATTTCAATCAACCACAGGTATTTCGGAAATCCGTAGCTCACTATAAATGCTACCTCTACCTGTTACCTCTATGATAATTTGCCTCCACAACCATGATCATGTTATCCCCTTGTCTGGAGGTGCTCATCCTCCTCTTCTTTCTTTGGCCAAATTCTTACTCATCCTTTAAAAGCTTGGATTGATGTCCTACAGAAAACCATCTCTCTACTCTCACTTCACATCTTTCAACTGGTTTGGAATCTCAAGTGAATATTACAGTTGCCACCTATCACCAATTCTGTGTCACAGTCAATAATGATAATTCCATTTCCTTTATAGATGATTAGTTCAGAAATGTGTCAGGTTAAATATGTTTGAACCAATGAGATGAGGGAAGAGGGAAGTGAGTAAGGCAAGGAATTTAAATTGCTGTCATAATCCATTGTGTAATTTGGCTTCGAGATGAAGGCACTGCTGCTTACAGTAGGCAGAGATGTGAAGACCCTGAGTCCTGGAAAACACCACTGAGCCACCGACTCAACATTTTGAGCCCTGGCTGTATTGTTAGTCAATAGATTTCCTTATTATTAAGCCAGTTTATATCAGCTATTGCAGAAATCATCCGACTTGATAGGGTGACTGTCTTCTGTATTCTTATAACACTTTGTGACTCAGTTATCCATGTCTTTGCTACATTATATTGGAATCATCTACTCACTTAATCCTTTTTTCCCATTTGATTCTTAACTTCTCAAGGGCAGAGAACTTGACTTATTCCTTGTGCTGTTCTTGGGGTGATGCTAGAGTGTCAGGCATATTAGAATGTACTCAATAAATATTTATAGAACTTAAAAAGAGTTATTTCAATTGATTTTCATAGCAGTCCAATTGGGAATTATAATTATTATTTCTGTTTTATTGATGAGAGTATTTTAGCCCAGAGATATTGATAGCCCACTGTCACTCAGCCAGTAAGTTTTAATACCAGAATTTTGAAATCCAAACCTGGGACTCCTAATTAGTAGTTGTTCTAACTTTATCACTGTCAGCAAATACATATTGCGTGTACCAACACTGAGGTTACTGTGTCTCAGACCCACGCAATAACTTTTATTGGTTAAGATGTTATTATTTGTTAAGTGAGACTTGGGCTGAGATTCATTCTTAATGCAGCACTAAAGGCAGCCACTGCCAGCTGACTGGTATAGGTCCAAAAAATGAAACCCATTTCTATATGCACACTAAGCATTTAGACTCTTTCTCCTGGTGTGAGCTAATAGCAAGAGAGAGATCCCTGGATACAATGAAAACATGAAGGCCACACATGCTTCCTGTTTCCATCTGGCACAAATTGTCTTGGAGTTTGATATGTAGGATTTAGTTATCTGTTCTCCTTGGCAACTTTACTTCTAATCTTGATTGTATTCGGACAGCTAAGCAGCACAGAACTTATTAAACATACTAGATTGAGAGTACAAAGAGAATGAGATTCTCTGAAAAAGGAGATATGTGAAACCATAAAGGAGAAAGTAGAAAGGCAACTCACTGGGGACAGCCAGCTTTTTTCAGCTTCACAGTAGAAGAGTTACAGAGAGAATCAACAACAGAACTGCTAATAACACTGTATCATGAAGTTTTGGGGAGGTTCAGTTCAGTTCAGTTAATTTCAGTCATTCAGTCGTGTCTGACTCTTTGCGACCCCCTTGAATCACAGCGTGCCAGGCCTCCCTGTCCATCACCAACTCCCAGAGTCCACCAAAACCCATGTCCATTGAGTCGGTGATGCCATGCAACCATCTCATCATCTGTTGTCACCTTCACCTCCTGCCCCCAATGCCTCCCAGGATCAGGGTCTTTTCCAATGAGTCAACTCTTTGCATGAGGGGGCCAAAGTATTGGAGTTTCAGCCTCAGCATCAGTCCTTCCAATGAACACCCAGGACTGGTCTCCTTTAGGATGGGTTGGTTGTATCTCCTTGCAGTCCAAGGGACTCTCAAAAGTGTTCTCCAACACCACAGTTCAAAAGCATCAATTTTTCAGCGCTTAGCCTCCTTCACAATCCAACTCTCACATCCATACATGACCACTGGAAAAACTATAGCCTTGACTAGACGGACCTTTGTTGGCAAAGTAATATCTGTGCTTTTTTCAAAAAATATAAATTTATTTATTATCATTGGAGGCTAATTACTTTATAATATTGTATTGGTTTTGCCATACATCAACATGAATCGACCATGGGTGTACACATGTTCCCCATCCTGAACCCCCCTCCCACCTTCCTCCCCATCCCTCTGGGTCATCCCAGTGCACCAGCCCTGAGCATCCTGTATCATGCATCAAACCTAGACTGGCGATTCATTCCACATATGGTATTATACATGTTTCAATGCCATTCTCCCAAATCATCCCACCCTCGCCCTCTCCCACAGAGTCCAAAAGACTGTTCTATACATCTGTGTCTCTTTTGCTGTCTCACATGCAGAGTTATCATTACCATCTTTCTATATTCCATATATATGTGTTAATATACTGTATTGGTGTTTTTCTTTCTGGCTTACTTCACTCTGTATAATAAGCTCCAGTTTCATCCACCTCTTTAGAACTGATTCAAATGTATTCTTTTTAATTGCTGAATAATACTCCATTGTGTATATGTACATCTCTGCTTTTGAATATCCTATCTAGGTTGGTCATAACTTTCCTTTCAAGGAGTAAGCGTCTTTTAATTTCATGGCTGCAATTACCATCTGCAGTGATTTTGGAGCCCACAAAATTAAAGTCTGACACTGTTTCCCCATCTATTTCCCATGGAGTTTAGTGAAAAGCAAATAATTTCTTTACACAAAATGGTTCTTCCCTTTACACCAGCATTCTTAGACCATTGGACTTCCCTGATGGCCCACCTGGTAAAGAATCTGCCTGCAATGCAGGAGATCTGGGTTCTATCCCTGGGTTGACAATATCCCCTGGAGAGGGGGATGGCTACCCACTCCAGTATTCTGGCCTGGAGAATTCCATGGACTATATAGTCCATGGGGTCACAAAGACTCGGACATGACTGAGTGACTTTTACTCACTTAGACCATTGTTTAGACTTAGACCATTACTATAGTTTAATCCACATTTGACACAATAACAAGTTGATATGACGCTTTTAAGAAGGCTTCCTATGTTTTTTACTTCAAGAATGTTGGAAATTATGCTCATTACAAAGAAGAAAAGTAGCCTAGCACTAAAAACAAAGAGAAAATAAAGTTGTAATAATGTTTTAATAGGCATGGTAAGTATGCATGAAATCATTACATTTTTCTCAACGCCTATCAATCATTGTTTTACTTACCCATGTTAATTTAATTTTATTCTTTTTTGATTGGAATATAGTTTCTTTACAATGTTGTGTTGGTTTCTACTGTACAGCAAAGTGAGTTAGCTGCATGTATACATACAGCCCCTCTTCCTTGGATTTCCTTTCCGCTTAGGTCACCACAGAGCACGGAGTAGTGTTCCTTGTGTTATACAGTAGTTGCTCATTAGTTATCTATTTTATACACTGTAGTGTATATGTGTCAATCCCAATCTTCCAATCCATCCCACACCCCTTACATTTATTTAAATATACTTTAATAGTAATTCTTTGAGGACATCATTTCCTTATGACACTGTTCCAGAAAACAAATGGGTAGAAATTAAAAGATGACAAAATTTGGCTTAATGTCTGAATATGTATCCCACAGGTATCTGGCAATGTTGATTAGAACGACAAGCTCATTTTCACTTAAGGCATTTACACTGAGGCTGGAAGCCTCCTCTCAGGGTTGCTACAGTGAGAATCTCCACACTATTCTGCCAGAGAGGGTTATTATGAGAATTTTCCATTACCATTTTGGACAGGACAATTCTGCATTGTTCTTAATTTTCCTACACTTGAAGATAATTAGCATATGCATTTCTCCCCTTGAAACACCACTTGTCTTTTCTAACCATTGTGTCAGCCCAAATCAAGCCTCATATATTTTCAGACACCCTCAGGAGAATTTCTCCTGATAGAAAAATCAAGGATAAGGAAATGCCCAGTTCTTTCCAAAGTTAACAAGAAACGGTTCAGTTCAGTTCAGTTCAGTTCAGTTCAGTTGCTCAGTCGTGTCCGACTCTTTGCGACTCCATGAATCACAGCACGCCAGGCCTCCCTGTCCATCACCAACACTTGGAGTTCACTCAGACTCATGTCCATCGAGTCAGTGATGCCGTCCAGCCATCTCATCCTCTGTCGTCCCCTTCTCCTCCTGCCCCTAATCGCTCCCAGCATCAGAGTCTTTTCCAATGAGTCAACTCTTTGCATGAGGTGGCCAAAGCACTGGAGCTTCAGCTTTAGCATCTTCTTTCTAAAGAAATCCCAGGGCTGATCTTCAGAATGGACTGGTTGGATCTCCTTGCAATCCAAGGGACTCTCAAGAGTCTTTTCCAACACCACAGTTCAAAAGCATCAATTCTTTGGTGCTCAGCTTTCTTTGCAGTCCAACTCGCATCCATATATGACCACTGGAAAAACCATAGCCTTGACTAGATGGACCTTTCTTGGCAAAGTAATGTCTCTGCTTTTGAATATGCTATCTAGGTTGGTCATAACTTTTCTTCCAAGGAGTACACGTCTTTTAATTTCATGTCTGCAGTCATCATCTGCAGTGATTTTGGAGCCCCCCAAAATAAGTCTGACACTGTTTCCACTGTTTCCCCATCTATTTCCCATGAAGTGATGGGACCAAATGCCATGATCTTCATTTTCTGAATATTGAGCTTTAAGCCAACTTTTTCACTCTTCACTTTCACTTTCATCAAGAGGCTTTTTAGTTCCTCTTCACTTTCTGCCATAAGGGTGGTGTTATCTGCATATCTGAGGTTATTGATATTTCTCCCGGCAATCTTGATTCTAGCTTGTGCTTCTTTCAGCCCGGCGTTTCTCATGGTGTACTCTGCATATAAGTTAAATAAGCAGGTAACAATATACAGCCTTGACGTACTCCTTTTCCTCTTTGCAACCAGTCTGTTGTTCCATGTCCAGTTCTTACTGTTGCTTCCTGGCCTGCGTATAGGTTTCTCAAGAGGCAGGTCAGGTGGTCTGGTATTCCCATCTCTTTCAGAATTTTCCACAGTTTATTGTGATCCACACAGTCAAATGTCAGTAGGTGCCCAATATGCTACTGGAGATCAGTGGAGAAATAACTTCAGAAAGAATGAAGGGATGGAGCCAAAGCAAAAACAATACCCAGCTGTGGATGTGACTGGTGATAGAAGCAAGGTCCGATGCTGTAAAGAGCAATATTGCCTACGAACTTGGAATGTCAGATCCATGAATCAAGGCAAATTGGATGTGGCCAAACAAGAGATGGCAAGAGTGAATGTCAACATTCTAGGAATCAGCGAACTAAAATGGACTGGAATGGGTGAATTTAACTCAGATGACCATTTTATCTACTACTGTGGGCAGGAATCTCTCAGAAGAAATGGAGTAGCCATCACAGTCAACAGAAGAGTCCAAAATGCAATACCTGGATGCAATCTCAAAAATGACAGAATGATCTCTGTTCATTTCCAAGGCAAACCATTCAATATCACAGTAATCCAAGTCTATGCCCCAACCAGTAATGCTGGAGAAGCTGAAGTTGAACGGCTCTATGAAGACCTACAAGACCTTTTAGAACACCCAAAAAAGATGTCCTTTTCATTAAGGGGACTGGAATGCAAAAGTAGGAAGTCAAGAAACACCTGGAGTAACAGGCAAATTTGGCCTTGGAATGTGGAATGAAGCAGGGCAAAGACTATGCCAAGAAAATGCACTGGTCATAGCAAACACTCTCTTCCAACAACACACGAGAAGACTCTACACATGGACTTCACCAGATGGTTGACACTGAAATCAGATTGATTATGTTCTTTGCAGCCAAAGATGGAGAAGCTCTATACAGTCAACAAAAACAAGACCAGGAGCTGACTGTGGCTCAGATCATGAACTCCTTATTGTCAAACTCAGACTTAAATTGAAGAAAGTAGGGAAAACCACTAGACCGTTCAGGTATGACCTAAATCAAATCTCTTATGATTATACAGTGGAAGTGAGAAATAGATTTAAGGGACTAGATCTGATAGATAGAGTGCCTGATGAACTATGGAATGAGGTTCATGACACTGTACAGGAGACAGGGATCAAGACCATCCCCATGGAAAAGAAATGCAAACAAGCAAAATGGTTGTCTGGGGAGGCCTTATAAATAGCTGTGAAAACAGGAAACGGTTAGGCTTAATTAAATAATGAATTCTAATGAATTGATTGATTTTAAATACTCAAATAATTAAGACAGGGAAATTTTCAGCATACTGTGAATACATTGCAATTCAAAGAACTTAAATAAGGACCATGCTGCAAGTTAAAATTTTAGATTCCAGTAAATTGGAATTTCACTTGAACAGAAAGGCCAGTTTCATGATTGGTAAATAAGGTTTCTTATGTTACAGGATGTTCCAGGGGATGTGAGAGATATAATGTGATGAAGAAGTGTGTCTTCCTCTTTATAAGAATAGTATTGCATGTGGGAGTGTGTTATTGAGATAAGTAGAACCCCTTTTTTAGGCCCCTAGTGGGAGCACAATTTCATGTCATTTCCAACCAATATTTCTCATAAGTGCTGCTGAGAGAAGCATTATTAGTCCATATAGTCTGTAGTCTTTCCCTGAATTAACTCAGGGAAGAGGAGAGCTGTATGCATGGAGCTTATACTTATCCACAACCTATAAACTGTTTTTATATAGTCATATTACTGTGACATCAGTTGCCCATAGTTTTTGTTGTTCAGTCATTCAGTCATGTCCAACTATTTGGGACCCCATGGACTGTCACCCACCAGGCTTCCCTGTGTTTCACCATCTCCTGGAGCTTGCTCAAACTGACATCCATTAAGTTGGTGATACCATCCAACCATCTCATCCTCTGTCATCCCCTTCTCCTCCTGCCTTCAATCTTTCCCAGCCTCAGGGTCTTTTCCAGTAAGTCAGTTCTTTGCATCAGATGGCCAAAGTATTGGAGCTTCAGCTTCAGCATCAGTCCTTCCAATGAATATTCAGGGTTGATTGCCTTTAGGATTGACTGGTTGGATCTCCTTGCAGTCCAAGGGACTCTCAAGAGTCTTCTCTAGCACCACAGACTCTTTCCCACAAAACTCATTGTCATTTCCTCAAAAGGTCTGAGAGTTAAGTCCTTTAAATTATAAGTAGCATTGTCTTGCATGAGGATCCCTAGAAGAAGGGCTGGCTGGGCCTAGATTAAGCATGCTTACCATAACCAGATAACCTGATCACCTGGTGGGCTTTTGCTGAACTCACTCAGAAAAATGTGCTGTTGACCTGACACTCAAATTGCCTCCCTTCTGGATTCACTTCATATTTACTCTCTTGGCTCCTGAATTTCTTCTCTGCTATTTGAATGTTGTCATGTATCCTGGGTATCATCCTCATTTCCACACTTGTGAAATATGTGACCTTAAGAAGATTACTAATCTTCTTGTCATCTCTGTTTTCTCATGTGCAGTAGAATTAGAATGAGACCGACATCATAGGGTTGATATAGGTATTGATTTGATCTATGTCAGATTTTTAGGACAGTTCCTGGCATGTGGTTACTACTGCAAAAGTGCTAGCTATAATTTTTTTATTACAATTATTATCTTCTATCTTATGTAAATAAACTTGTAAATCCTTACAAATGAATTGCTGTTACAAATAATGGAAATGTTTACTGACTTGAAGGCAAATGATTACCTAGTATCTAGACTCTTGGAAATAGGATGCTATTTTGTGAACTTTTTAATTTTATTTTTTTACTGTGTATTCAATCTTTTGAGCTAATTTTGGACTTACAGAGGAGTTGCAAAAGCAGTACAGTCACACATTTCCCCCATTGTTAACATCTCACATGACCGCAGTTCAATTGTTCAAAACCAAAATTAACATTGTCATGACAGACCTGGTTTTGAGGGCTAAATAGAATAATAAAAAGGCCTAAAGGAGAATCTGGCAGCTGTTTTGATTTTTCTTCAAGTGGATCTTCATTACAAAAAGTAGGGTATGTGGTAATCTTTAGTAAGGATGTTTGAAAGCATCACTTAAAAATGATGATGGTATTTTTAAAATTCATTTATTTTATTTGGAGGCTAATTACTTTACAATATTATATTGGTTTTGCCATACATGATCTGAGCCACAGTCAGCTCCTGGTCTTGTTTTTGTTGACTGTATAGAGCTTCTCCATCTTTGGCTGCAAAGAATATAATCAGTCTGATTTTGGTGTTGACCATCTGGTGATGTCCATGTGTAGAGTCTTCTTGTGTGTGGTTGGAAGAGGGTGTTTGCTATGACCAAGTGCATTTTCTTGGTAAAACTCTATTAGTCTTTGCCCTGCTTCATTCCGCATTCCAAGGCCAAATTTGCTTGTTACTCCAGGTGTTTCTTGACTTCCTACTTTTGCATTCCAGTCCCCTATAATAAAAAGGACATCTTTTTAGGGTGTTAGTTCTAAAAGGTCTTGTAGGTCTTCATAGAGCCGTTCAACTTCAGCTTCTCCAGCATTACTGGTTGGGGCATAGACTTGGATTACTGTGATATTGAATGGTTTGCCTTGGAGACAAACAGAGATCATTCTGTCATTTTTGAGATTGCATCCAGGTATTGCATTTTGGACTCTTTTGTTGACTGTGATGGCTACTCCATTTCTTCTGAGAGATTCCTGCCCGCAGTAGTAGATAAAATGGTCATCTGAGTTAAATTCACCCATTCCAGTCCATTTTAGTTCGCTGATTCCTAGAATGTTGACGTTCACCCTTGCCATCTCTTGTTTGACCACTTCCAATTTACCTTGATTCATGGACTTGACATTCCAGGTTCACAGGCAATATTACTCTTTACAGCATCGGACCTTGCTTCTATCACCAGTCACATCCACAGCTGGGTATTGTTTTTGCTTTGGCTCCATCCCTTCATTCTTTCTGGAGTTATTTCTCCACTGATCTCCAATGGCCTATTGGGCACCTAATGACCTGGGGAGTTCCTCTTTTGATATCCTATCATTTTGCCTTTTCATACTGTTCATGGGGTTCTCAAGGCAATACTGAAGTGGCTTGCCATTTCCTTCTCCAGTGGGCTGCATTCTGTCAGACCTCTCCACCATGACCCGCCTGTCTTGGGCTGCCCCACAGGCATGGCTTGGTTTCATTGAGTTAGACAAGGCTGTGGTCCTAGTGTGATTAGATTGACTAGTTTTCTGTGAGTATGGTTTCAGTGTGTCTGCCCTCTGATGCCCTCTTGCAACACCTACCATCTTACTTGGGTTTCTCTTACCTTTGGCATGGGGTATCTCTTCACGGCTGCTCCAGCAAAGCACAGCCGGTGCTCCTTACTTTGGACGAGGGGTATCTCCTTACCACCGCCATTCCTGACCTTCAACGTGGGATCATGAACTCCTTATTACCAAATTCAGACTCAAATTGAAGAAAGTAGGGAAAACCACTAGACCATTCAGATATGACCTAAATCAAATACCTTGTGATTATACAGTGGAAGTGAGAAATAGATATAAGGGACTAGATCTGATAGATAGAGTGCCTGATGAACTATGGAATGAGGTTTGTGACATTGTACAGGAGACAGGGATCAAGACCATCCCCATGGAAAAGAAATGCAAACAAGCAAAATGGTTGTCTGGGGAGGCCTTACAAATAGCTGTAAAAAGAAGAGAGGCGAAAAGCAAAGGAGAAAAGGAAAGATATAAGCATCTGAATGCAGAGTTCCAAAGAATAACAAAAAGAGATAAGAAAGCCTTCTTCAGCGATCAATGCAAAGAAATAGAGGAAAAGAACAGAATGGGAAAGACTAGAGATCTCTTCAAAAAAATTAGAGATACCAAGGGAACATTTCATGCAAAGATGGGCTCGATAAAGGACAGAAATGGTCTGGACCTAACAGAAGCAGAAGATATTAAGAAGAGGTGACAAGAATACATGGAAGAACTGTACAAAACAGTTCTTCATGACCCAGATAATCATGATGATGTGATCATTAATCTAGAGCCAGATATCTTGGAATGTGAAGTCAAGTGGGCCTTAGAAAGCATCACTACCAACAAAGCTAGCGGAGGTGATGGAATTCCAGTAGAGCTATTTCAAATCCTGAAAGATGATGCTGTGAAAGTGCTGCACTCAGTATGCCAGCAAATTTGGAAAACTCAGCAGTGGCCACAGGACTGGAAAAGTCAGTTTTCATTCCAATTCCAAAGAAAGGCAATGCCAAAGAATGCTCAAACTACCACACAATTGCACTCATCTCACATGCTAGTAAAGTAATGCTCAAAATTCTCCAAGCCAGGCTTCAGCAATATGTGAACCGTGAACTCCCTGACATTCAAGCTGGTTTTAGAAAAGGCAGAGGAACCAGAGATCAAATTGCCAACATCTGCTGGATCATCGAAAAAGCAAGAGAGTTCCAGAAAAACATCTATTTCTGCTTTATTGACTATGCCAAAGCCTTTGACTATGTGGATCACAAGAAACTGTGGAAAATTCTGAAAGAGATGGGAATACCAGACCACCTGACCTGCCTCTTGAGAAACCTATATGCAGGTCAGGAAGCAACAGTTGGAACTGGACATGGAACAACAGACTGGTTCCAAATAGGAAAAGGAGTATGTCAAGGCTGTATATTGTCACCCTGCTTATTTCACTTATATGCAGAGTACATCATGAGAACCCCTGGGCTGGAAGAAACACAAGCTGGAATCAAGATTGCTGGGAGAAATATCAATAACTTCAGATATGCAGATGACACCACCCTTATGGCAGAAAGTGAAGAGGAACTAAAAAGCCTCGTGATGAAAGTGAAAGAGGAGAGTGAAAAAGTTGGCTTAAAGCTCAACATTCAGAAAACTAAGATCATGGCATCTGGTCCCATCACTTCATGCGAAATAGATGGGGAAACAGTGGAAACAGTGTCAGACTTTATTTTTTGGGGCTCCAAAATCACTGCAGATGGTGACTGCAGCCTTGAAATTAAAAGACGCTTACTCCTTGGAAGAAAAGTTATGACCAACCTAGATAGCATATTCAAAAGCAGAGACATTACTTTGCCAAGAAAGGTCCATCTAGTCAAGGCTATGGTTTTTCCAGTAGTCATGTATGGATGTGAGAGTTGGACTGTGAAGAAAGCTAAGCGCCAAAGAATTGATGCTTTTGAACTGTGATGTTGGAGAAGATTCTTGAGAGTCCCTTGGACTGCAAGGAGATCCAACCAGTCCATTCTGAAGGAGATCAACCCTGGGTGTTCTTTGGAAGGAAAGATGCTAAAGCTGAAGCTCCAGTACTTTGGCCAGCACATGTGAGGAGTTGACTCTGGAAAAGACTCTGATGCTGGGAGGGATTGGGGGCAGGAGGAGAAGGGGACAACCGAGGATGAGATGGCTGGATGGCATCACGGACTCGATGGACATGAGTCTGAGTGAACTCTGGGAGACGGTGATGGACAGGGAGGCCTGGCGTGCTATCATTCATGGGGTCGCAAAGAGTCAGACACGACTGAGCGACTGAACTGAACTGGACTGAACTTTGCCATACGTTGACATGAATCTGCCACGGGTGTACATGTGTTCCCCATCCTGAACCTCCCTCCCACCTGCCTTCCCATACCATCCCTCTAGGTCATCCCAGTGCACCAGCCCCGAGCATCCTGTATCACGCATTGATCCTGGACTGGCGATTTGTTTCATATATGATATTGTACATGTTTCAGTGACATTCTCCCAAACCATCCTACCCTCACCCTGTCCCACAGAGTCCAAAAGTCTTTTGTATACATCTGTGTCTCTTTTGCTGTCTTGCATACATGGTTATCATTACCATCTTTCTATATTCCATATATATGTGTTAGTATACTGTATTGGTGTTTTTCTTTCTGGCTTACTTCACTCTGTATAATCGGCTCCAGTTTCATCCACCTCATTAGAACTGATTCAAATGTATTCTTTTTAATGGCTGATTAATACTCCATTGCATATATGTACCACAGCTTTCTTATCCATTCATCTGCTGATGGACATCTAGGTTGCTTCTATATCCTGGCTATTATAAACAGTGCTGCGATGAACATTGGGGTACATGTGTCCCTTTCAATTCTGGTTTCCTTGGTGTGTATGCCCAGCAGTGGGATTGCTGGGTCATATGCAGTTCTGTTTCCAGCTGTGTCCACTCACCCTCTGCACAAGCTCTCTGGGCTTGTCAGACTTTAGTTAAACCCACAGGTTAGTGATGTGCATTCAAACATCATTAAAGAAAGAAAAGAAAGAAAATGCAAGTAGTATAAAATGGTAAAAAAAAATGATGATGGAAAAAGATGTAGAACTTTTAAATTGCAAGGTGCATGCTTAGCTCAAGCTTCAGGGTCAGATTGTATTCTAGAAAAGGATTGCTTTTTTTTTTTTTAATTAATTAAAGAAAATGCCTTGGTAGCAACAGAGTTCACAATAAATCCTATCATATCCCTGCAGTAACAGGGAGGAAACTTAGTGCCCTCAGGCTTGAGAGTAATGTGAGTCAAGTGACTGTGTGATCAACTGTAATTATACCCAGTGTCAACACCGAGGACCCAGGCATTGATGGATATGGATCTTTACATGAAAAAGGAAAGAGCATCTACAGAAAATCAATTTCTTTGTTGTGAAAAATGACTCATTGTCATTTTTAACATTCTACTCTTGGCCGATTTCATTTTTAGAGTTCCAAATTTGTTTATGGTATGCAATAATGATGAAAAATACATATGTTTTCTGACAGTCTTGATTAAAGGTAATGGTACCTTCCATTTTTATAGTACTTTGCACTTTACAAACCACTTTCACTTACATTATTTCATTTTATCTTTCCTGATTACCCTGCATGGTAGTCAGGAGTTAGTGGCTTACTCTCATCCACAGCAGAGGAGACTGAAGATGTGAGTGGTTAAGTGGCTTGTCGCAGCTCACAAGGCAAATGCTTGTGTTGCCTTCTTACTCCTAAACCAGTATATTTCCAAGGTCTGGCTACAGAATCCTGAGATTCTAAATAGGAAAACAGAGTTGAAACAACTATTACCAAATAATGAAATACTGAGATCAGATGAGACACTGATTAACATTTATATCCCCTATGGGGAAATTTTAAAAAATCGACATCTTTATATCCATCCTATCTGCATCACCTATGCCTATATCTGCATCTATAAATCTGTATCTGTACCTGAATGTACGCATGCTAAGTCGCTTCAGTTGTGTTGACTCTTTGTAACCTTGGAGTGTAGCTGCCGACTTCTCTATCCATGGGATTCTCCATGCAGGAGTACTGGAGTGGGTTGCCATGCCCTCCTCCAGGGGATCTTCCCAACCCAGGGTTTGAACCCATATCTCTTACATCTCCTGCATTGGCAGACAGGTTCTTTACCACTAGTGCCACCTGGAAAACCCCATATCTATGCCTAGCTACATCTAAAGTCCTGATTGCCTAGACTGTATCTCAGGAAAGAGGAGGAAAGAGAGTCAGTGATCCAGAATAAGGGAAAATAATATAATGTCCACTGTTCTAAAATGTTTTTGTAAGGAATAAATTGGCCAAAATTAATTTGAAATATGGTTGGAGGTGGTGATAGGTTTGGGGGATGTGAGACTTCGTTTCACTCACCCCAAATGAAATTATTGGAGAGAGTTCTTTACTCTCTCTTCAACTGTATGTATTTATTTATAGTCACAGATAACCACCTTTTAGCTTTCTGCTTTCTTTTGTCATTTTCCTATTGACTCATATACTACAACAGCTAGTGTAGAATTATATTGTGGAGAACAGAAAGGAGATGCTTGGTCAAATGTTTGAATATCCCCCAAAAGGAATCCCAGAAATAGCAAATGTCAACTTAAAAATAATAAGTTCCCATAATATAATCAACATATTAAAATGAAACAAAACCAAAGCTTATTTAAGAAGAAAATGTGGGGACTTTGTAGCCACAGGGTTAGCAGCAAACTTTTATCCGTGGTGCCTTTTAAAAGCCCTGCTCAGAAAAGCCAGGTGACTTTGGAGACAGGGTAAAGAGAGCGTGGGCTAGGCTTCCCTACGCCTTATTGTGATTCTTTCTTAGTGGATGACATTTGAAAGCATTTTGTGTCTGTGAAGCTTAGTCTATTGCCTAATCTTTGATACTCAGTAACTACGGCTCTCCCAAACTGCTTTGTGAAGAGAGAGGAAGGCTTCAGGGAGTGGCAAGATCGCTTCTCAAGGATTAGGAAAGACGGTGGGCGTGGAAACCAACGAGTGTGAATGCATGTCAGGAATGGATGAAGGAGATATGTGGGCTGGACACGGTGACCCACCAAACAGACCATGTGTGTCAGTTTGACACCAAGCTCAAGAGCAGTGCCACCTTTCTATAGTTTAGAGATCAGGGAGTGTTTTGGAATCTAAATTACTTTTTCTGAAATTCTGTTCTGAAAGGGTGTTATACAAACTATTATATATAGGCTGGGTAAACCACAAGGTCCTAATGTATAGTGCAGGGAACTATATTCTATATCCTGTAATAAACCATAATGGAAAAGAGTATGAAGAGTGTCTGTGTGTGTGTGTGTTTGTGTATATGCTGTGTGTATAATGCACATATCCATGTGGAGCTTCCCAGGTGGCAGTAGTAGTAAAGAATCCACTTGCCAATGCAAGAGATGCAGGTTCAACCCCTGGGTGGGGAAGATTCCCTGGAGAAGAAAATTGCAGCCTGTTCTAACATTCTTGCCTGGAAAATCCCATGAGCAGAGGAGCCTTGTGGACATTTAAAATGAAAAAGTGTTAATATTGAATAAATGTTACAGGCCAGCACACAGCTTGTTGTTGTTTTTCAGTTGCTCAGTCACGTCCGACTCCTTGCAACACTGTGGGGAGCAGCACACCAGGCTTCCCTGTCCTTCACTGTCTTGCAGAGTTTGCTCAAACTCATGTCCATTGAGTCAATGATGCCATCCAACCATCTCATCCTCTGTCACCCTCGTCTCCTCCTGCCTTCAATCTTTCTCAGTATCAGGGTCTTTTCCAATGAGTTGGCTCTTTGCATCAGGTGGCCAAAGTATTGGAGCTTCAGCTTCAGCAACAGTCTTTCCAATGAATATTCAGGACTGATTTCCTTTAGGATTGGCTGGTTTGATCACCTTTCTGTCAAGGAACTCTCAAATCTTCTTCGACACCATGGTTCGAAAGCATCTATTTTTTGGCGCTCAGACTTCTTTATGGTCCAACCCTCCCATCCGTACCTGACTACTGGAAAAAACATAGTTTTGCCTATACAGACCTTAGGCAGATATATTCCTGAATTCCTCTGCTTTTTTAAGACACTAGAAGTCCAAGATTTGGAGATGTGATTTGGAGGCCTGAAACGAATGCCAGCTCTGCTGCCATGCCAGACCACGCATGGAAATCCTGAGAGAGGGGGCTGAGCTGTGGTGAAAGAAGTATGTTATTATTAATTTTCATGAGATAATATCCTGTGCTGATTAGAATATATGTAGTTCAATGTTTTTCAATTTTTAGCTATATTTAATTTTCTTTCAAATGTACCCTCTATCCACACCCTTTCCTAACACTATATATTCAAGATGTAAGATTTTTATGTCAAATTTGAGAAAAAAAAAAAAAAAACAACTTCATGTTTGCTTTCCATGGGAAACCCCCAGAGGATAAAGATAGCTCCAGACACTACAAAATAGGTCTCATTGCTCATCTTATAGCTTTAAAATGGTTGTAAAGAACTTGACATACATTAGACAATAAGGATTTGTTTGATAAGTTAAAAGAATGCTACATTGGCACATAGAAATCCTAAGATTTATGAGCTGAATGTTGCTTAGGCATTAAATTCAACCCTGCCATTATATTGAGATTCAAAAAAGCTTGATTTCTCAAAGTGACAGAGTTGAATTTGGAATCTAGTCACCTAGCAGCCTGCCAAGTCCTCTTTCTCCCACTTCATTTATCAGCAGATGGAGATACCATTTCTCAAAGCAGAACTACTTTGATGTTCCTGGTTTAATGTGTTGGGACATTGTGAGTAGATATTATATCTGGAAACCTAACTCATCCTTGTAACAAGAGTATTTTCCAAATTACATATCATGGACCATTAGTTACAGTGCTTTCCAATAAGCAACCTAAAAAAAAATAAGTTTCTGGTTAAATAAACACGGAAAGTGCCATATACTTTATGTTTCTTAGGGTAACCCCTAGTGCACATTGCTACAGAGAGGGCTCCAAGAAGAATGCCTTTGAAAAAAACCTACTTAACTGTGTTTCCTTGGGAGCTTCCCAAAATTGTTGGAGCATTGAACACTTTATTTTTTATGTGTATACTGATGCTTTGTAGAAAAGTGTTCCCAGGGATGACGTTTTGGGGACTGCTGGCATCTAACTTCCAGAGCTGAACAAGTCACTCAATAAGATTCTGTGGTTCTTAGGAGCAGCCTATTTCCTATGCTACTGTGTCTACAGATAATATGAAGGCAGAACTGAACTTTTTTGCCAAAAGATATTAGTCACACCTAAGCATTTGGTAGTAGGAAGGACAGAAGAAGGGTTTTGTGTAGAGTGGCTGTTCAGCTGATTTGCTAAGTAAAACCAGTAGTATTCTGTTTTCTTCCATAAACACAAATGCCACCCATTTTCAACCTCAGAAGTGTCCTTGTGTGGATACATAGTAATTGTCCCAAGTTCAGCCCCACCAATTTTGCCACCATTGCTCTTCAGCTCTTCTCTCCTTTGGCAGCTAGCTCCTATCCCGTCTTCCTCCTTGACTTTCCTCCATAACACATTCAGTTCTCACTGCTTCTCCTGTTGCTACTGTGTTAGGCAGAGACACCTGCTAGCTTTGTGAAGCCTGAGGGCCAGCTTTTTTCACCAGAAGTGAGGCTTTCAAAATTCTTGATGTGGAAACTGATTTCTCTCTACACAAGGATTGTCATGTTTGTTGTTAAGAACCTATAAAGTGGGAAAAAAGTCAGAAAATGAAAACCAACAAACAGACAACTGTATATAAACTGGCCCTGTAACATAATCTCTGGCTGGGGTCCTGTGTTGTCCACACCCACTATGATGTCCACTATAGGCCCTGCCCTTTCTCATGGGGCCTGCAGGTTCATTGTGTAGGAGCACACGAGGCATGAACTCCTGGAGATCACATGGATGAACACTGGAGAACACTCCTGGATGTTCACATGGAGATGTGAACATCTTCCATGGCCTGCACTCTCCAGAGCTCAGGTTCAAGCCTGCACAGGAACCTCCGGGTTCTTTAATCAGGTCTCCTGGTCCATTGACTCCTTTCCTCTGCTGGTCATGGTATGTTTCTCTGCATTGCAGGTCGAGCCCACTTTGCCTATGTTTTCTGTTTTTGCCTGGGTTTTCTCAATTGACTACTCCCTTCTTTCCTTTCCTACTTCTCCCATCTCTTTGTAGCTATTACTACGCAGCTTTACACTTAATTCTTTAACTGTATTTTTTTAACCTGAGCTTCTTTCTTATAGTGTATACTCCTTGGAAATACAGACTGTCTTAATGATTCTAAATTGCCTGCCTTGCCTCATATATCATAATGCTCAAATGAATTAGGGAGTTCAAGACATCATCTTGTTCAGCCCTTAAACATGTACAGCAACTTGCATGAAGTCACTTGTGTGTTGAAGGCCAGTCCAGGTTGCCAGGAAAAATTGTTCATTCCTAAGTGGGGAGTAGCCTACAATTAAGACTGGTTGAAGCCTTACTCTGGCTTTGACTGACTAGGGAATCTACCCTTTTCTGTGGCCTCAGTATTTCCTGTCATTGGTGGACGGAGATGATTTTATGAAATTTGCAAGCTTGAACTGAGGGTTCCAAGTAAGACAGTGTCCATGTCAAGTGTTATTCAAAATCTGGGGCATATCAGGCACTTACTATATTACAGTTCATATCAGTTGTTTACCAATTTTCAATTCTTCTGTGTTGATTGAAAACTGAAGCAAATTGCCTGAGTTGGGGCAGCATATGATGTGGCATCAACATCAGAACATCTGTTCCCAGCTGTCTCTGAGAAGGGTGGGAACTGTGGGGTTGCTCTGGTGAAACGGATTCTGCCAGACCCACCTGCAGCAAAGGACTTGCTCTTTTTCTGAACCCATTGAGTTTGACGACACTTGGCAAAAGCCTCCTTTGGTGTTTATGGATTCAATTTGATTTTTGTACTGCATAGCTTTTCTGATTATCCTTTTCTGGGTTTTCATGAGTCAGAGTGACAACTTCAGCACTAAATACCAGACAAGGCTCCATCGGGGGCTGGTTAGGCATGTCTACCACTTGAATTCATAGAGGAAATGAGTTGTGGTTCACACTGTCAGGAAATCACATTTCTGAAAAATGCAGGCTTTTTTTTTTTTTCCTGGGCTTTAAGGGGATTGCACCTTTTCCCTCATGTTCAGAGTCGATGGGTGCATGCCCCCATCAGCTGCCACTGGTGCTCTGGGAGACGGCTGCCCACTGACTTCCTGCTGGCTGTTAGCTGGCGGTGAATTGCTGTATGTCTCCTCGGGGCAGACCGCTTATTGAGGGCCAAGCCACGGTCGAGAGCTGCCACATTTCACAGCCACACAGCTGCTGACAGGATTGTGCAAGCTAAGCTGCCCGTTGCAGTGTGCCATCTACTTTACAAGAGGTCTTGGGGACCAGAGGGGCGTCTCTCTTCATGAGGGTTTGCTCAACTTGCAGGGAAGCTGGTGATAATCTCAGCAGATGAAATCAGTCTTCTCAAGAATGGGAAGCAGGTTTAAAAGCAGATATATTTTGCACCTAGTGACCTTCCCTACTGGCCTGGGGAGTATTTATTCAGTAAGAGACTTGTCCATTAGTGGCGGGATTTATGATTTCCTCCTCCACTTCTTCATCTCTACCCTGGTTTGCTATTACAAAATACCATTGTGCTTTTTTTAAAAATAGTTCAAATATAATTAATTTTCAGAAGTTTGCATGAATTCTCTCATTATCACTTGTATTCATTTATTCCTTTGTCATAGCCTCAAGATTCAACTGGGAACTTAGTCTGGGGCTTAGGTTGGAATGAGGGCTCACCTAGCTGCTTTGCCCCAGCCTGGCATAGGAATAGGGAACCTTGTGCTTGTTTTAATCCTGCTGTGGTTTTTTTTTTAACTAGGCATTTCTGGATGTTTAGTAAACTACATTGTGTCCCCCAAGCTTAGACTTCTTCTTGCCTCTGGAGTTTTATTCACACCTTTGCATCTTTGTAACAGTCCCCCATGTCTGCCTTCCATCATCACTCAACCCCTCATCTCTGTTTAGGTGTTGTCTCCTCCAGGAAGCACTCTCTGGCCCTCCACTTAGTTGGGGACTCCCATTTATTACCCCTGTTGTAGCATGGGTGCAGTCTTACTCAGCCCAGATTCTGCAGAAATGGATTTTAGCATATATACTGAATAACAACCTACCACTGTGTTATGAGGACTTTATGTATCATTTATATGCTTTTCTATATCATTTTTGATGACTTCATTGTGTATCATAGGACAAATGTGATTTATTTAAGACTCATCTATTTTTGGATACTTAGGATGTTTTGGTTGGGGGGTTATTTAAACAATGCTGAGATAACTATGTATGTAACCAAATCTTTATGCTTTCCTTAGAATGAGTTGGTAGAGAAGGAATTACTGCCATCACCGCTTATTTTTCATGAGTTCTTACCTCCTGTGTTGTTACTGGGACTGGAAAGTTAACCTCAGAGTGGGAGGAAAGATGGAGATAGGGAGAGTTCTGTGACTGTGTAAGTTTATTCCAGTTTGATCATGGGTGTATCATAAATAATATGGTATTATACAGCATGTGTTGATTCAACAGAACATAATGAGGGCATGTGTATGAGTTCTAGAATGTGGGAAGATGCGTAAAATAATCACTGAGGATTTCATAGTATAGGAGGTGAACAAGATGCATTCAGAAATGGTATAAGCAAGGGAAAAACCCATAAGGGAAGAGTAGGTAAAGTGCTGTTGGTGATCAATCATGAATGTCTTTTCTGGCCAGGGTTATTGGGGTTAGAGGAGCTTTCTGGATAAGGTGGCATTTCAAATGAGACTCAAAGCACTGGTGTGATATACTGAAGGAGAAAGCTGGGAGATGGATAGAAAATTGTAAGTGGAAAGAACTGTGAAAGCAAAGCTTGGAGGCAGAAAAGCAATTGGCATCTTTCCAGAATGGTGAGAGTTTCCAGTTGCTACATGAATAAGAGAAATCTGTGCTTATTTCTCTAGACTCCTGTCACTTGCACACCACCTTTATGCTTCTTGCTGTAACTGTGTGCTTTGTTCATGCTATACATATTTTGAATCTAATAACTCTTATTAATTTAATAATTTTATATAAAATATATTTTTCCTTAAAAGGAAAACCACTGTTTCCTTGTTCATCTGTGTTTAGTTGCTCAGTCATGTCCAACTTTTTGAAACCCCATGGCCTGTAGCCCACTGGGCTCCTGTGTCCATGGGATTTTTCAGGTGAGAATACTGGATTGGGTTGCCATTCCCTTCTCCAAGGGATTTTCCCGACCCAGGGATCAAACCTGGGTCTTACTGAATTGTAGGCAGATTCCTTACCAACTGAGCAACCAGGGAAGCCCTCGTTCACCTTAACCTTTGGCTTTCCAAAGGGACAAAGAAAGGAGCCATAGAAAATGCTTAGTGAAGTTTTTCCACCATTCAGTTCAGTCACTCAGTCATGTCCAACTCTTTGTGACCCCATGGACTGCAGCACACCGGGCTTCCCTGTCCATCACCAACTCCTGGAGCTTGTTCAAACTCATTTCCATCGAGTTGGTGATTCGACTAAATTATTGGAGATACTATTTTGAAGCCTGGTCTTGACATGTTTTCCCATAGCCTACAAAGGAAAGCTTGACTGTTTATGTATATGTATGTAAGTTTTTATGTGTTTGTTTGGCAGATAATCAGAGGGTATGTACTAGTTGTGGAAATATTAAAATAGTTTAGCATGCTTGGTAAATAGTTGCTTATCCATCCACTCATAGATGGATGGGGTACTATACCTTCCACAGCCCAGCACCTGGTGAATACCCACGGTGCACCAGTAGGTGTGTGTGTATGTGTGTGTGTACATACACACCTCTGAGCATTAATGTATGTGTGTAAGCTGGGTTATATGTGACTGTATGCTAGCTTATTTTGGAGAGGACTGTGAAGATTGAAGTTACAGAACAAATCTGATTGAGAAGAAAACATCTTGAGGCTATAGACCCCTATTTTGAAGGGAAAGAATGGCTACAGATTCTCTTGGCAGTATTAGGTCCTACCTTGTTGATGTCCTCATTAATAAGCATGCCTTAGACTTTGTATAAACAGAGTAGATCCTTATGAAATCAAGAATTTGTTATTTAGGGTATGCTAGTTACATAAACTGGGTTATGAAAGCCAGAAGTCATAGTATAGGGGATGTATATAAAACTTCTGATCTTCACATCTTGAAGCATCAAACTTTTCTTAAACCTAGATGGCAAATCATAGAAATAAACTTGTGCATCCAAGATAATACTCTAGACTCTATATTTTTTAAGTTCCTTATCTCGGTAGCTATTTGACAGTGGATGAGAGTGTGAATTTTCAGTTTCAGCTTTCTTATCTGAGAATTAAGTCGACAGACTAACCTCACAAGTTTCCTGTAAAGATTAAATGAGGTACTGGGCAAGGCAATGCAATCCACGTAAAATTGATATTCCCTACTTCTCCTCCACAAACAATAGGAAATGATGAGAATAACAAGTAAAACCCCACACAATCCACAGCCTAAGTATAACTAGAAGGCAGAAAAGAACCAAACCATTTCATCAAGTAGAAAAACTACCACTGAATCCAGTGGGCTGTCTCCAGAACCCTTGCCTTCAGGGAGTTCAAGGGTAGGGAGAGACCGGTGCAGTGTAGAAAGAGAGAACAGATGAGCCAACTAAAATTGACATAAAGTCACTACAAGGAAGGAAAAAACAATTACTATGTATGAAAATATTTTTAAAGCTGCCATCCAGTTGAGAGCTCTTACTTCTGGGAGGAGACTTAGTGCATGCCTGGGGAACTTGCCTGGAAACTTTGTGCTCCTCATGGAGGGAGACCAGGTTCAATCCCTGGTCAGGGAACTATATCCCACATGTCACAACTATGAGTTGTTATGCCACAGCTAAAGATCGTATATGTCACAACTAAGATGCAGTGCAGCCAGATAAATAAATATTTCTTTGCCTGATCTGAGAAAAAGACCCTGGAAAGATAATAGTCCTCAGGCGGAAAGAAGTTTTTTTTTTCTTTAAATCTTATTTTGGCTTTGTCTCACAGCTTGTGGAATCTTAGTTCCCTGACCAGGGATTGAACCCATATCCTCAGCAGTAAAAGTACAGAGTCCTAACCACTGTGTTGCAAAGGAATTCCTAGTATTTTTATTTAGATTGCATTAATTATATAAATTAACCTAGGGAGCAGTTCCATCCTTAATGTTGATTCTTCCCATCAAAGAACAAAAGTGTCCTTACCTATGTTCAGATCAAGGTTTGTGTTTTTCAGGACTGTTTTAATATTTTTATTATGGAGATTTTGTAAATTTCACATTAAATTGATTCCTAAATATTTCATTCTTTTGTTGCTGTTGTAAATAGTTCATTATCCTCCCTTTGTGTCTTCTAATTATTTGTGTAAGTGAAGACTTGATTTATGTTAATTTTATAGCTTGCTATTTATTAAATTATTTTGTTATTTGCATATCTAGGGTTTTCCAAATACATAATTATACTCACATAAAAATATTATTTTACTTTTTTTAGTTCAGATTTTATCCATTCAATTCTGTTGTCTAAATGCATTGATTAATGCGTGATGAATAGAGACAAGAGTGAGAAATTTTACTTTTACCTGGTCTTAGTACAGATATATTAAGTATCTCCCCATTAAGCAAGATGCTGGCTTTGGGGCTAAGGTAAATGTATCTTAAGAGTGTATCTATCAATTCCTGTTTTATTATTTTTTAACTGAGAATGCAGGTGGAATTTTGTCAAATAGTGTGTTATATAAACAGATTCCCTAATATTGAACCAACCCTGCTTTTCTTGGATAAGTCCATTGGCCATGGTATATTATTTTCTTGGTATGATATTAATATTAATCATATTATTATAATTGTGCTCACCAATATTTTATTTTGAATATTTCCATTAATATTTAAGCATATTTTGTTATCCCTTGTGATTTTAAATAGTTTTAGCAGGTTATTAATGATCTTTTCTTTAACAATATATAGTATAGAGTATGAGGGCTGTCTCTGCTTTTTGAAGGTGGAAAGAATTCCCTTATGAAATGGGTATGATATGGTTCTATGATAATATACTTTATTTATTCTAGGAAAATTCATCTGTTTCAGCTTTCTATTTTTATGAGGTGAATATTGGTAAATGTTTCTCTAGGAATTTGTTTCTTTTGATTTTCAAATTTATTTGTATGGAAGCCAATTGAAATAATTTCTTTTTTTTTTAATCTCTTCTGACTGAAAAATTATTATTTCCTTGTCATTGATTATTTTATATATCATAGTTGAAAGGGAAACACTCCTACTATATAAAGAATTCTAAAACTGGGAGAAAAAGATAAGCAAAACAGTATAACATTTTGAAAAAGCATCATAGACAATTCACAAAAAACACATATATCAATGTCCCTTAGACATATAAAAATTCATCTTTACTTACAATGGTACAAATGAAAATGACCCTTAAATATGATATCTCACTTATCAGATAGATTGGCATGTGTTAAAAATTATAACACAATCTGTTGATGAAAATGTGGGAGAAAAGACATTAAAACATATTTCTGGTTGGAATAAAAATTAGTATTGACCCTTATGAAGTGAAATTTGGAATTATCTAGAGAAATTATATATGTTTTTATATTTTGGTTTAACATGCCCAGTTACAATAGAAAACATGCCTCCCTCAGTATATATATAGCACAGGCTATTCATTATGGCATTGTTTTTTGATTTAAAAAGGCTTGTAAATATCTATATGCCCATACATAGGAGAGATGTAGAATGGACAATGATTAATGAACTATGATGTATCCACATGTTGAAGTCATATACAACTGTAAACAAAGCATGAGGAAGATTTCATGAACTGATGTAGACTAATTTCTAAGATATATTGTTAAAGATACAGAGTGCAAAAAAAATTACTGTACTGTACTATCTTTTGAGTAAGAAATACTACGTGGAGAAAAGAAACCTCAGAGATAAAGACTGGTTACCTATAGTGTGTGGGTAGGAACTGAGTGGAAAGAATAGAAGGATTTGGGGATGGTCATGGTAGGTAGAGAATGACACTTTTGAATATATCTTTTTAAAAATAATTTTATGTATTTATTTTGAACTGCTCTGGGTCCTTATTGCCGCAAGCAGGCTTTCTCTGGTTGCAGAAACTGGGGGCTACTCTAGTTGCGGCACCTGGCTTCTCGCTGTGATGGCTCCTCTTGAGGAGCGCATGGCGGGGGGGGCACAGGCTCAGTGGTTGTGGTGCACGGGCTTAGTTGCTCCGTGGCCTGTGGGATCTTCCTGAATCAGGGATCAAACCCTGTCTCCTGCATTGGCAGGCAGATTCTTTACCACTGAGCCACCAGGGAAGCCCTATCTCTTTTATAGACCTGATCTTTAGAATCATGTTAATGTTTCACATATTAAAAATAGAAAAAAAAAGGATAAAAAGATATAAAGTGCAAAGAGTGCGCAGGGAGGTGGAGTTGAATAAAAAACATACTGAAATAAAAAAACTGAGAGCTGTATTTAAAATGAGTAAATATAGTCACAGTGAAAGATGGGGAGAACTAACTCAAGTAACTTTAAAGCAGAGTATTTGAAATCTATGCTTTTGATCAAAAGACAAAAAATAGCAAATAAGTCTAAAGGTATATTGAACTCTGTCTAACAAAAAGTTTCCTCTGCAGAGGAATTCTGAAACTACTTTTTATTCCTTCTGTGGGGCAGGTTTTCCACTGTTGGATAAATGAGTTTCAAATCTGGAAAGGGGAAATCGTGGAATGAACCCTAGGTTTGGTTTAGAATTGACAGTATAACTATGAAATTATGGCCTGCAGTATGTGATGACCAATAGAGAGAGAGAGAGAAATAGGTATGTAGATAGACAGACAGACAACTAATAATATGATAGAGACATCTGGCTTCAGTTCTAACATGTAAGACCTTGAAAGTCCTTGCTTCCATATTTAAAATAGGAACACATGGGGAAAATTGAAAAGTAATTTTTTGGATGCATCAGAGATCCAAGGTCTCAGCAAATTGTCATTCTAACACCTGGAGAGACAAGCACATACACAGAAATACTGCACCTGAGATCTGTGTATATTGAGTAGAAGCAGCTGGAACTATAAATAAATAGGAACAGATAAATTGTAATTTTGACCAATTATTAAAAGTGGCATGTGGGTTAGCTTAAAAGTGGACAAGTCCTAGAAGCTATAGTCTTAAAGTGTGGGCCCACATTGTTATGGGCTCTCCCTTCAGGAGCCTGAACAGGTTCTTATGTTAAAGATGCCAGAAGCTTTATCCCAGCCAGGGTAAGAGGATTCTTCCCTCCTCCAGCCCTTCTCTCACTTAAGTGGGGATAGGACTAAGCCAACAGAGTGAATCCATTAGAGTAGATTCTAGCTGCAGCCAGAGAAGAGACTAGGGGGAAAAAAAAAAAAAAAGTTTAGTATCATAGAAACACTGTGAAGGTCACAGTCTCAAGGCACAGGATCACTAAAAGACTGAGATGTAATCAGAATATTGTAGATTGCTCCTCCTTCCTTGAATTTTAGCCCTTTCCACCAGTGTTCCATGACAATAACAGTAGATTCCCTGGTGTCTCAGATGGTAAAGAATCTGCCTGCAATGCAGGAGACCTGGGTTCTATCCCTGGGTTGGGAAGATCTCCTGGAGAAAGGAATGGCAACTCACTCTAGTATTCTTGCCTGGAGAATTCCATGGACAGAGAAACCTGGTGGGCCACAGTCCATGGGGTTGCAAAGAGTCGGCTATAATGAGTGACTAACACTTAGGGCTTCCCAGGTGGCAGCTGCCAATACAGGAGACATAAGAGGCCTGGGTTTGATCCCTGGGTTGGGAAGATCCCCTGGAGGAGAGTATGTCAACCCACTCCAGTATCCTTGCCTGGAAAGTTCCATGAGCAGAGGAGCCTGGTGGGCTACAGTCCATAGGGCCACAAGGAGTCAGACATGACTGAATTGACTTAGCACAGCACAACTGAACATTCTGTAAAACACAGACTCTATTCAAGGTGGAATATTTGAGCAACCCCAAAGTCAAGAGTAGGTGATGGACAGGGAGCCCTGGCACGCTGTGGTTCATGGGGTCGCAAAGAGTCAGACAAGACTGAGCGACTGAACTGAACTGAATTGAAAGACAAGAGGTAAGACAAAACTAAGGATTTAATGATACTTTAAAAAACACACACAAGAACTAGAAGCCTTTGATATTTCAACTTAGAAGCAAAATTAAACACAGCCCAATTTTTATCCAGGTTAACATAAGCTCACATGATAAAGTTTTGTTTATCTCAGTTCTTACTGCCTGGTACAGCATGTCCAACTTTCAGTAAAAAATCACAAAGCATGAAAAAAGCAAGGGAAAAAAAAACACTCTGAAAAGAAAAGCAATCATTAGAAACAGACTCACATATGACACAGATGATGGAATTATCAGACAGGGAATTTAAAATAATAATTAAAATGTTAAGGGCTCTAGTACAAAAAGTAGTAACATGCAAGAACAGGTGGGTAATATAAGAAACAGAGGAAGTGCTCAAAATAAAAATTACTGTAACAGAAAGAAAGATGCCTTACTTCATAGACTGTACACAATAAGGAAAGAATCAACTAGCTAGAATATAAATCAATAGAAATGTCCCAAAATGAAATGAAATGAGAAAAGAGAATGAAAAAGATAAAACATTCAAGAACTATGGGACAATTTCAAAAGGTATCAGTTCAGTTCAGTCGCTCAGTCATGTCTGACTCTTTGCGACCCCATGGACTGCAGCACGCCAGGCCTCCCTGTCCATAGGCAACTCCTGGAGTTTACTCAAACCCATGTCCATTGAATCCATGATGCCATCCAACCATCTCATCCCCTGTCGTCCCTTTCTCCTGCCTTCATTCTTTCCCAGCATCAAGGTCTTTTCAAATGAGTCAGTGCTTCGCGTTAGCTGGCCAAAGTATTGGAGTTTCAGCTTCAGCATCAGTCCTTCCAATGAATATTCAGGACTGATTTCCTGAATATTCATAGTCCTTAGGATGGACTGGTTGGATCTCCTTGCAGTACAAGGGACTCTTAAGTCTTTTCCAACACCACAGTTCAAAAGCATCAACTCTTCAGTGCTCAGCTTTCTTTATAGTCCAGTTCTCACATCCATACATGACTACTAGAAAAACCATAGCTTTTACTAGACAGACCTTTGTTGGCAAAGTAATGTCTCTGCTTTTTAATATGCTGTCTAGGTTGGTCATAGCTTTTCTTCCAAGAAATAAGTGTCTTTTAACTTCATGGCTGGAATCACCATCTGCAGTGATTTTGGAGCCCCCAAAGTCTCTCACTATTTCTATTGTTTCCCCATCTATTTTCCATGAAGTGATGGGACTGGAGGCCATGATCTTAGTTTTCTGAATGTTGAGTTTTGAGCCAGCTTTTTCACTCTCCTCTTTCACTTTCATCAAGAGGCTCTTTTGTTCTTCTTTATTTTCTACCATCAGGGTGGTGTCATCTGCATATCTGAGGTTATTGATGTTTGTCCCAGCAATCTTGATTCCAGCTTGTGCTTCATCCAGCCCAGCGTTTCTCATGATATACTCTGCAGATAAGTTAAAAGGCATAATATGGTATCAAAAGGTATAATATGATATAATTGACAGGAGAAAGGGAAAGTGGAACAGTATAGGAAGCTCTAGAATAGGATAAGTACCAGGAGCAATTGACAACAGAAACACTTAGGTAGTTTTCAATGAAACTGCAGAAATCTAAAAGAGAAAATCTACAGAAAAGCCATAGGGGGGAAATATATGTTTTCATAATTTAGGATGAAATTCAAACTTTGACGAAATGATCTGTGTTACACTGTTTGAAATTCTTCACTGAAGAGTGCAGCAGTTACCTAAGCAACTTTGGAAATGACTGAAAGTATTAAAATAAAGGCAAAAGGAATGGTACATAAGCAAGTCTAGATGATTAGACTGTTTCTCATATGCAAGGTTAACAACTCTGAAATCATTATGCATGTATACTGGAATTGAAGATTTAAATAGATGGTGAATAATGGGAACCAGATTTCTCACTATAAGAATGGATGATTACAAAGAGAAAAGGGTTAGAAAGATCCATATGGTGATAGGTGAAAGTTTGAGACATCAAGAGGAACTCAGTTTTGCTTCATAGCAGTAAATACTCCTGGGCTTCCCGAGTGGCTCAGGCAGTAAAGAATCTGCCTGCCGTTCACGAGACTCAGGTTTGATCCCTGGGTGAGGAATATCCCATGGAGAAGGGAATGGCAACCCACTCCAGTATTCTTGTTTGGAGAATTCGTGGACAGAGGAGCCTGGCTGACTACAGTCCATGGTGTCAAAGAGTCTGACACGACTGAGCCACTAACACTTTCACTTTCAATGAATACTTCTATCCCAGATCTTGGTTTCTAAATGTCATTCTCCACTAAAATGACTCTGGGCTCCTTGGAAAAATAGCTGATTCCAGGATTGAGTTAGAAAAAGGATAAGCTGAGACCAGAAAATCTTCTGTGCCAAAAATAAGAAAATACTGAAAGAATGGTATGGTTATTACAAAAGAATGTGGGGGCTGTGCTGAAGTGGCTCCTACTAGCCAAATCTTGGATGACTGGAACCTCAAATCAATTATAGTTAAATATTATAATCTATTGGTTAAAGTATAAATCTGCTTTGATTGAATGAATGAGGAGAAGGAAAAGCTCTTCTTGGCAGAAGAGAGCTAACTAATAAATATACAATAAATTAGAAACTCACATTTGGAACTATCATAATAATAATTTAGTCAGGCAAGAATATCAGTGGATGTTGAGACTAGTGGATGAACGTTGGAAGAGGAACAGCATACTTATGTGGGGTTTCCCAGGTGGCGTTACTGGTAAAAAGTCTGCCTGCCAGTGAAAGACACACAAGAGACTTGGGTTTGATCCCTGGGTTGGGAAGATCCCCTAGAGCAGGAAATGGCAACCTACTCCACTATTCTTGCCTGGAAGTCCCATAGGCAGAGGAGCCTGGTGGGCTGCAGTCCATAGGATCCCAAAGTGTCAGACATGACTGAGTACAACCACTACCAGGGTATTTACATAATCTGAAAGTCTATGCCCACAAGATACATTTTCATTTCAAAGAGTAAAGTGTTAACTTTACAACTGAAAAAAAAAAATGGGAGATATAACTTTGAATAATCAAATACCAGCAATGATGAGGCTAATGGACAGTCCTCCTGTTATATCCCAGGAAAAACTCAGCATCATTTCTGTGGTAGCCCTGCTAACCAAAGCTGTGTTCCTTGAATCTAATCCTGATGGATTAGATTCCTAATGGAATCAAGAAGAAACTTTGGAGAAACACAAATTAGAAATATTCTGCAAACAACCTCAAAAAGGTCAGCCAGGAAATGCACAGAAAGATTGGGGAATTTTTTCAGATTAGAGGAGAAAAAGTGTCCTGATAACTGAATGCAAAATATGGGATGATTTTGGATTTCATTATTGGTATAAGTAGCAAAATCTGAAAAAGACTTGGAAATTTGATGATATTATTTTCAACATTAAATTATATTATTTATGAAACAGAGACAGAGCAATAATCTAGTTTAGTGTGTAGTAAAATATAACATTCAGGTATTCTTGTTGAATGGTTGGCAGGAATATTTTACTTTTTTCTTATAATTTTTATGTGAGTCTGTGTCTTAGTCCATTAGGCTGCTCTAACAAAACACTATAAACAGATTGGAAAGTTCAAAATCAAGATGATAACAAATTTTGTGTCTGCCGAGGGCTGGCTTCCTAGTTCATAAATTGTCATGTTTTCTCTGTCTGTGACATGCAAGATGGCCCCAGGGAGTTCTGGGGTCTCTTTTATGAGGATGCTAATACCATTCATAAGGGTTTCACCCTCATGACCTAATCACCTCCCCAAACCACACATTCAGATACCATCACATTGGGGACTGGATTTTAAACAGCATGTGAATTTGGGGAGACAGTCTATAGCAGTGTGAAATCATGTACAAATTTAAAAATAAATTAGAATTAAATGATCAAAATAGATGTCAGTAAAAAGGCATTTATAAGATAGGACTTCCCTGGCAGTCCAGTGGTTAAGTCTCTGTACTTCCAATGCAGGGGTTGTGGGTTTGTTCCCTGGTTGGGTAACTGAAAACCTACATGCTGTATGGTACAGCCAAAATGAATAAATAAATACAATATGGTTGATAAATAAATAAGTATGATTCATCCACTAAAAAAAAAACATTAAGCAGAATAAATAGAGACACCAGATTATGTATAGAGAGAAGTTTGGGCATTATGAAATGGGAAGTTATTGAAGGTTTGAGTAGGTAATGTCACAGTAAGTCATGAGTCTGATGAAGATGAAGCAGGGTTGCATTAAGCACAGTTAGCATCTCAGAAATGCTCCAGTCAGAAGGCACAGGAGGAATCTTTGTTCTTGGGTTCAGGGTAAGTAAGAACATCCCTGAAACAACCTCAACATTATCTTCCCTTAATCTTAGGGCATCAACATTTGTTGAGAGACTTTGGAACACATTGATTGTAAAGGCTGGGGATGCATGATTCCCTTCAGCGTAGGCAGTGCCTTTTATATTAATGAGAGTAAGATTTTGTCTGTAGGGTCATTGATAGCCAACTGAGTCCTGTACCGAATCAAATGACTTGGGCCATTTCCTGTGTAACATGCAGTTGTGCTCGCGTGTATGCATGTACACAGTGTGTGTGTGTGTGATGAGGTGGCGAGTGGCTGGTGGATAAGTTCAGTTTTTTATTTCCAAGGACTAGCAAGTACATCCTTCATGCCTCTGTTTCTACTTCATCTTTCTGCTTGCCTGCTCTTCAATTATTTAGTTCCTACTTTTCATTACTTCTTTACCAAAGGGGAAAAAGTGAAATACTAATGAGTCTATATGGTCATTTATCAGAAATTCTTCAGAGGCATTACGGGTACGGAAATCAATGGGATGAATGGGTTTCTCTCATCCTCATTTGTTTTCTTCCTTTTGGGAATCCTCTCTCCACTGCCTGTCTGTCTCCCCTGATTTTGAAGAGTGAATATGAGAAGTGGTATTTTCTCCTTGTAATTGTTCAGTGCTACAAGTACCTCTTCCTCCCTAAACCTCTGAAGGGAGACCTGGACACGTAGAGAGGGATGAGAGAGGATGACTTCTATTTAATGAAAATCTGCTCACTGAGAGTAAATGGCAGACTTTACTGTCCTCTGCAATTCCTCCCAACCTTTTAGAAGCTGCACTTAGAAACCTATTCTGCTGTTGCTGCCACCTTAACCTTCTGAGGAAAAGACACTCCGGGTTTCTGCAGCTAGTCTGAGTGTCAGATCCGCCCCTCCGCATCCCCGGAGTAGATGCTCTTTGAGTGGTAGAAAATGTATTTAGAAAAAGGAAAGGGGAGGAGTTTTATACATATAATGGGAAGATGTATATTGATTAGCTCCTAATTTCTGTGGACTCTTGTTAAATGGTTATATCGCTCAATACAAACTGAGGTTGATAAGTGAGCAGTTATATGTGAAAAATCTTTTGGAAGATGCTTTTGTTTTCTAGACAAAGAATTTAGATTACCATACTGGTTTCTTTTTTCTTATTTTTTTGAAAAAGTTTTTTTTTTTTTTTCCTGAAAATGAAGGTTTTTAAAATTTTTGTTGGTTCTTTCTTTTAAATATAGCAGTGTGTACATATTGATCTCAAACTCCCCATCTATCCCCATCCCCCTGTAAGTTCATTCTGTAAGTCTTTGAGCCTGTTTCTGTTTTGTAAATAAGCTCATTTGTATCCTTTTTTTAAATTCCACATGTGCAGTTCAGTTCAGTCTAGTCACTCAGTTGTGTCCGACTCCATGCGATGCCGTGAACCACAGCACACCAGGCCTCCCTGTCCATCACCAACACCTGTAGTCCACCCATACCCATGTGCATCGAGTCAGTGATGCCGTCCAACCATCTCAATCCTCTGTCACCCCCTTCTCCTCCTGCCCTCAATCTTTCCCAGCATCAGGGTCTTTTCAAATGAGTCAGTTCTTCGCATCAGGTGGCCAAAGTATTGGAGTTTCAGCTTCCACATCAGTCCTTCCAATGAACACCTGGGACTGATTTCCTTTAGGATGGACTGGTTGGATCTCCCTGCAGTCCAAGGGACTCTCAAGAATCTTCTCCAATACCACAGTTCAAAAGCATCAATTCTTCGGTGCTCAGCTTTCTTTATAGTCTATCTCACATCCATACATGAGCACTGCAAAAACCATAGTCTTAACTAGACGGACCTTTGTTGACAAAGTAATGTCTCTGCTTTTTAATATGCTGTCTAGGTTGGTCATAACTTTCCTTCCAAGAAGTAAGCGTCTTTTAATTTCATGGCTGCAGTCACCATCTGCAGTGATTTGGGAGCCCCCAAAATAACGTCAGCCACTGTTTCCACTGTTTCCCCATCTATTTACTATGAAGTGATGGGAAGCGATATCATATGATGTTTGTCTTTCTCTCTCTGACTTACCTCATTTAATATGATAGTCTCCAGGTCCTTCCATGTTGCTGCAAACAGCCTTATGAAAAAAGAATGAAATAAATTACCTTACTGTTATTTTAACTCTTATTATTTAAATATTAAGATACCTTTGTGAGGGGTATTGCTATGGTTTCAGCTAAGAATTTTGAGTCGGGGAATTTGAATGTACTGGATTTGAATTATTTATTTGAAATGAACGATCAAATATGGAAAACTCAGCAGTGGCCACAGGACTGGAAAAGGTCAGTTTTCATTCCAGTCCCAAAGAAAGGCATTGCCAAAGAATGCTCAAACTACTGCACAGTTGCACTCATTTCACATGCTAGCAAAGTAATGCTCGAAATTCTCCAAGCCAGGCTTCAATAGTATGTGAACCTCCAGATATTCAAGCTGGATTTAGAAAAGGCAGAGGAACCAGAGATCAAATTGCCAACATCTTTGGATTATCAAAAAAGCAAGAGTTCCAGAGAAACATCTACTTTTGCTTTATTGACTCCACCAAAGCCTTTGAGTGTATGGATCACAACAAACTGTGGAAAATTCTTCAAGAAATGGGAGTACCAGACCACCTGACCTGCCCCCTGAGAAATCTGTGTACAGGTTAAGAAGCAACAATTAGAATTGGACATGGAACAACAGACTGGTTCCAGATCTGGAAAGGAGTATGTCAAGGCTGTATGTTTTCACCCTGCTTATTTAACTTATATCCAGAATATATCATACAAAATGCCAGGCTGGATGAAGCATGAGCTGGAATCAAGATTGCCAGGAGAAATATCAATAAACTCAAATACGCAGATAACACTACCCCTATGGCAGAAAGTGAAGAAGAACTAAAGAGTCTCTTGATGAAAGTGAAAGAGGAGAGTGAAAAAGTTGGCTTAAAGCTCAACATTCAGAAAACTAAGATCATGGCCTCCAGTCCCATCACTTCATGGAAAATAGATGGGGAAACAATGAGAGACTTTATTTTGAAGGGCTTCAAAATCACTGTAGCTGGTGACTGCAGACATGACGTTAAAAGACGCTTGCTCCTTGGAAGAAAAACTATGATCAACCTAGATAGCATATTAAAAAGCAGAGTCATTATTTACCAACAAAGGTCCATCTTTTAAAAGCTATGGTTTTCTTAGTGGTCATGTATGGATGTGAGAGTTGGACTATAATGAAAACTGAACACCGAAGAATTGATGCTTTTGAACTGTGGTGTTGGAGAAGACTCTTGAGAGTTCCTTGAACATCAAGGAGATCCAACCAGTCCATCCTAAAGGAAATCAGTCCTGAATATTCATTGGAAGGACTGATGTTGAAGCTGAAACTTCAATACTTTGGCCACCTGATGCGAAGAACCTACTCATTGGAAAAACCCTGATGCTGGGAAAGATTGAAGGCAGTAGAAGAAGGGGATGGCAGAGGATGAGATGGTTGGATGGCATTACCAACATGATAGACATGGGTTTGAATAGGCCCCTGACTTTGCGAAGGACAGGAAAGCCTGGCATGCTGCAGTCCATGGGGTTGCAAAGAGTTGGACACGACTGAGCAACTGAACTGAATTGAACTGATCAGAATAATAGATGATTTTAAGGCTCCTCACCATTCCAGGAGAGGGCTGAGTTGAGTTATGCATCATGTCCAGCACAGAACTGTGTGACCTACCATGTGATTGGATGCATAATGGCTATGCCCTCCCATTATACAAGTGAGTTGTATTTAGTATCCATCTATGTCTAGCTCTTCATTGGCAATGGTGAACCTGCTTCAAGAACAATGCTTTTCTCAGGCTTTTATTTTCATTTCTCTTTCTTCCCTAGAAAATATATTGAAAGAGAATATGAGGAGCTTAATCTTTTAGAGGGCATCCTTAGTGGCTCAGCAGTAAAGAATCTGCCTTCCAACCCACAGGAGATGTGGGCTCCATCCCAGGGTAGAAAAGATCCCTTGGAGAAGAAAATGGCAACCCACTCCAGTATTCTTGTCTTGGAAATCCCATGGACAGAGAAACCTGGCAGGCTACAGGCCATGGGGTCACAAATAGAATTGGACACAGCTTAGTGACTAAGCAGCAACAATCTTTTAGAACTTTAATAAGAATATGCAGTATAGAAATTTTGCTTTAAATATTTTTAAAAGTAAGAATATATGTAGCATTGAAAATGAGTGTTGCCCTTATCAAAGCCCTTTCCCCAATCATCGTCTACTCCCAAAAACTGATATGACTTGACGTATTGACTTACTGTCATTTAAATTTATTTTTCATGTATACCCTGGTAGCTTAGATGGTAAAGAATTTACCTGCAATGCAGGAGACCTGGGTTCGATCCCTAGGTTGGGAAGATCCCCTGGAGAAGGGAACAACTACTTACTCCAGTATTCTGGTCTGAAGAATTCCATGGACAGAGGAGCCTGATGGGCTATAGTCCATGGTGTCACAAAGAGTTGGACATGACTGAGTGACATTCACTTTCACTTAATATCTATCAATATATGTTTATATCTGTCATGGATAAAAATTCAGACTAAAAGGTAATTCCTTTTAGTTGATCTCTAAGAATCCTAAATATTTGGTTTTAGTGGTGAGCATTCTGAAAGGATAGTGAAAGCTAATTCCAATACTCATTACATGTAGTGGAGAAAGAAAACAAACAAACATCATGTTGTGATGAATATTCCTAAGAGAATTTTGAAAATAAACATACCATATTGCATCTTTGCTTCTGTTTTCCTATCTCAGATTTTCGAAAATTTCTCTTTATATTCTGCTTAACTAAGGAAAATGTGCAAATATAAGAATCTTGCATTATACTTTGAACTTTACCTGGAAATAGGTTTTATAGAGGAAATTAAAAATATGAAGCTAGTGAAAAATATTTCCAATGGCCAGGTGATTAGAATTATTAATGAGAAAGAAATGCTAGTGGTCAAATATTTCTAGAGATATAAGTGATATTTGGAAAGAAAGAGTCTTGGAATCAGACCTGTATGTTGCAGAATCTTCACATAATTATGTTATTTTACTTCTACAAGGAACATTGAAAACTTGAATATTTCTCAGTCTTTAATGATTTTCCCTTGACTTAAATCCTTACATCTGTACCACTGAATTCTGCCTTAAATATTTCAGACATATATATCCTTTCTCTGTGATGGCTATAAATTATACAAGATCATGGAAGTGCCTTTTTATCTTGTATATTTCTATATACATTTTGCTGTATATTCATTACATTAGGAATATAAAGATGAAAAGACACTTCTGTGATCTTGAATAATTTATTTATAAATTGGTCTAGGCTACCTACTCTTCACATTTTTGTTCTTTCTTGGTTTTTGAGGAACTGATTTTTAAAAATGGGTTTATTCTATTTGTGAAGTAAATCTTTATAAACTATAATATACATATGGAAATCACCATAAAATGAGTTTCCCTGTATAAAGTTTTAAAATATAATTGCATGTTCACACAGTACTCATATTAAGGAATAGAACATTCCTAAGGCTCAGAATACCTCCTTATGCCCCAATTCTTTATATACACTCTCCAAGGTAGCTATTACTTTGACTTTAATATCATGACCTAGTTTTGCCTGTTTTTGAACTTTGTGCAGAAATAACATATCCTCCATATTGTATTTATAGGATTCATCCATGTGGAAAGTTGCAAATATACACATAGTTTATTGTCTTTCATTAGTTCAAAGCATTCCATCTTTGGGTTATAATAGGTTTGTTTTTCTATTCTGTGTTGACAGTTGTTTCTAAGAGTGACTTTTTTAAAAGCTCAGTGCAGAATTGTCATGTCATGTGCTGTTCATATATTCGCTTTTAGTCCAAGCTGCCCGCAGTCTTTCAGTGCAGTCCTGCCCAGTTAGAGCCGCAGCGTCAGTGGATAGTGCTAGGTTCTACACACCTGTGTCAGTTTGGTACCAGTATTTTTTTTTCCCCTTTTAACCACTCAGTGGGACAGTAGCAGTGTCTGATGTGTGGTGTGATATTTATTAAATGCAAAAGATAGCTTTCCTTATCTTTGTCTGCCATATCTATTATGTGAAATTCCTTTTCAGGTCTTCATCCATTTTCCCGATGGACTATCTGCCTTTTTCTCGTTAATCTCTAGAGTGCTTGGTTCTCAACATATTCTGAAAATGGGTTCTTTGTTTCACACAGTTGTTTCCTCCACTGTATACTATACAATTTCACATTCATCACAGTGTCTTTTGAAGAAAAGATTTTTCATTTCCATCAAACAAACTTATGACAGTTTTCTTTTAATGATTCTGCTTTTCCAAATGAGCTCAAGTATAATTTTTTTAAAAGATTTTTTTATCTTCCTTTAGTTTATAGTAGAGTGAACAGTACTTCTCAAAAAGATATCTGCATCAAATCTCTGGAACCTGTGAACATTACTTTGTTTGGAAAAAAAAAAAAAGGTGTTTTCACGTGTGATTTCGAGTTTAAGGGTCTTTAGAGGAAAAGAAAATTCTGCATTATCTCAAGTGGGCCCTAAATGCTGTTCAAGTATCCGTATAAGGCAGATAACCCAGAGGAGGAGACTCAGAGAGAAGGCAAAATAAAAAGACAGAAGCAGGTTCTTATGTGACCATAAGCCAGAGACCCGGCTTAAGCTAACAGTCACTAGAAAAAGAAAGGAACAGATTTTCCCCTGGAGCTTTTGTAGAGAGTGCAGTACCACTAATACCTTGATTTTGGACACTTAGTCTTCAGAACTGTGAGAGAATAGGTCTCTGTTTTCTGAAGCACCAGGTTTATAGTCGTTTGTTATAACAGCCCTAGGAAACTAAAACAGGTTTCATCAGGCTTCTTATATTTATGGTTGCATAAATGTAGCCCAAATTCACAGCAAGAATTGTCCAATGAGCTAAGTGCAAAGATTGCAGATTCTAGTCTCACCCCTGTGATTCCGTCTTTCTGGAATCCTAACTTACAGATTGCTTTATGACTTGACAATTTTTATATGGCAATCAGTCAATGGATTGATAAACAGATGAACAGTATTTTATTAGACTTCTCTGTCTTGTTCTCAGTGTAATTGTTGGTATGTATCCAACTATTCCATCAGAGCCCAAAGCAGAAGTCTTATGTAAACCATCATTAAAATTGAAATTCTTCCCAGTTTTTCTCTGAATTTACTTTGTTCATGGAAAGAAAAATAACTATTTCTAATTCTTGAATAAGGTATTTCTTGATCTAAGGTGGCAAGCAGTATATAGATTAAGAACTATCTTTCTTATTGGTATTTTAAATCCCTGAAATAAGGTTGTTTCTTGATTTATTCTTCTCTAGATAGTAAAATGATAATTGTGTTCAATTTCCAGAGATTGATATGAGTATAAGGGAGTGAAGACAGATCATTTAAATTTTAATAAGGTACATTTTTCTAGTTCTCAGTAGTGGAATGGCAAGTAAATAATATCTAATTATATTTGTTAAATAAAGTGTAATTTATTAGTAGGTATGCAGATTGCTTACGGCGTTTAAGAACTGAGACAGCTGATAATAATACTGGGAACTTTAATTTTTAAATTGGAATGGAGTTGATTTAGAATGTTGTGTTAGTTTCTGCTGTAGAGCCAAGTCACTTATGCATACACATATGTCTGCTCTTTTTTAGATTCTATTCCCATATAGGCTATTTCAAAGTATTTAATAGAGTTCCCTGTGATATTTAGAAAGTTCATATTAGTAATATGTTCTATATATAGCAGTGTGTATATGTTAATCCCAATCTCTGAGTTTATCCCTCTCCCCCCATTTTAACCACAAATTTGTTTTCAACATCTGTGGCCCAATTTCTGTTTTATAGGTAAGTTCATTTGCACCATTTCTTTAGATTCTACTTATCAGCAATATCATAAGATAAATGTTTATGTCTGATGTCACTCCGTCTCTTAAGTCCAGCCATGTTGCTATGAATTGCATTGTTTTGTTCTGTTTTAGGACTGAGTAATATTATGTTATATTTATGTACCATATCTTCTTTATATGTTCTTCTGTTGATGGGCATTTAGATTGATTCCAGGTCCTGACTATTGTAAATAGTGCTACAATGAACATTAGAGTGCATGTCTCCTTTCAAATTATGGTTCTTTGAATACATGCCTGGGAATGGGATTGCTGGGCATATAGTAGCTCTAATTTAGTTTTTTTTTTTTTTTTTTAAGGAATCTCCATACTATTCTCTATAATGGCTGTACCAATTTACATTCCCACCAAATCTGTAGGAAAGTTCTCTTTTCTCCACACCTTCTCTAGCATTTATTGTTTGTAGATTTTTTGATGAAGACCATTCTAACCAGTGTGAGGTGATAGTTCGTTGTAGTTTTGATTTGCATTTCTCTAAGAATTAGTGATGTTAAGCATCTTTTCATGTGTGTTTTGGTCATTTGTACGTCTTCTTGACACTGGAAACTTCAAATCATGCCAACAAAGAATACGGTGTAGGTGTTTGTTAAATAAAGTAGGGTCTTGCCTAAATAGACATTTCTTCAAAGAAGACATACAGATGGCTAACAGGCTAACAAACACATTAAAAATGCTCAACGTTGCTCATTAGTAGAGAAATGCAAATCAAAACTACAATGAGATACCACACCAGTCAGAATGGCCATCATCAAAATGTCTACAGAGAATAGATGCTGGAGAGGGTGTGGAGAAAAGGGAATGCTCTTGCACTGTTGGTGGGAATGTAAGTTGATACAGCCACTATGGAAGACAGTATGGAGATTCCTTAAGAAACTAGAAATAAAACCACCATATGACCCAGCAATCCCACTCCTTGGCGTATACCCTGAGGAAACCAAAATTGAAAAAGACACATGTATCCCATTGTTCATTGTAGCACTATTTACAATAGTTATAACATGGAAGCAACCTAGATGTCCATTGACAGATGAATGGATAAAGAAGTGGTGGTACATCTACACAATGGAATATTACTCAGCCATAAAAAGGAACATATTTGAGTCAGTTCTGATGAGGTGGATGAACCTAGAACCTATTATACAGAGTGAAGTAAGTCAGAAAGAGAAAGATAAATATTGTATTCTAATACATATATGCAGAATCTAGAAAAATGGTGAAGAATTTATTAACAGGGCAGCAGTGGAGAAACAGACATAGAGAATAGGCTTATGGACACGGGGAGAGGGGAGGAGAGGGTGAGACGTATGGAAAGAGTAACGTGGAAACTTAAATTACCATATGTAAAATAGATAGCCAACAGGAATTTGCTATATGGCTCAGGAAAATCAAACAGGGGCTCTCTATCAACCTAGAGGGGTGGGATGGGGAGGAAGATGGAAGGGAGGTTAAAAGGGAGGGGAGATATATGTATACCTATGGCTGAGTCATGTTGAGGTTTGACAGAAAACAGTAAAATTCTATAAAGCGATTATCCTACAAAAAATTAATTAAGAAAAAAAGTAAGGTCTTGGAACGCAAGAAAATAGAGGCCGGTGGAAGCATGGAGGCTGCTCAGTGAGAAACAGCAGTATGGAAAAGAAAGATTATCATAGATAACCTCAAGGGAAAAGCAACAATTTAAAGCAGCAAGGAAAATAACATCAATGGTTTTTTTTTTTTTTTCCTGTATGTTAATATGATGATAATTGAAATAGAATGACAGGCAAGAGTTGTGCTGTTGAGTCCTCTGAGATTTCTAAATAGAAGACAGTTTGTTGCGTGGTACCTGGGATGGGCATCATATAAATAGCATTCCGGTCTGTTTAGGTGGCTACTTTTTCTTTTTTTCCAAAGAAAAATCAATTTTTAAAAAAGTTGCTTTTCTCTTCATCTAAATAAGCTTGAGATGTGAATACATCCAAACTCTACTGAGGGACCACAGAGAAATATTTGTTCTCACCATTAGTTCCGGCTTTCAGTAGGAAGTGCCTAATGGTAGTCAGGAGGCCCGTGGAGTGTGTTATTTTCCCGCGGTGCTGTGGTCTTCAGAGTTCCATATCTTTTGTGCTGCAATGTCAGCTGTGAATTTTTATTAGCAACCTTTTGTATGCCGACTCCTCTACTGTTCAGTTGTCTAAGTGTGATTGAGATCTGAGGTGAGTTAGACTTGTTGAGAAATTGTAATTGACATTCTACCGTTGATGTTTGTTAAAAGGAAACCATTTCAAAAATGAGACTGTTTCTTTTAGAAATGCATCTATAATTTCTATTTGTATACACATACAGTTGTTTAGTATAGATGTGGCTTTGTCCAGGCATATTGCCTACATGAACTATATAAGGAAACCAGAATCAATTCAAAATCTTAAGAAGTTATACTTGTGAAGTGTGATTGTGATATGTAGCATTTTTCACAGTTCGTGATGTAGTAGACTTTATAGAGAATTTTAGCAGATTTACTGGAAAGAAAAAATATCACTAAAATATTAGCATTTGTAAGACTATGAAATGATTAACAAAACTGGAGTCAAGGAGAATCACTAATGCATGACAAAACCTACATCATCACAGAATACTGGATCTGAATATGACACCCAATTACTATGTGAGAAGAGAGGTCAGGTTACACTGCAAGTTGTTGTTGTTATTGTTCAGTTCCTCAGTCATGTACAACTCTTTGTGACCCCAAGGGCTGCACCTCACCAGGCGTCCCTGTCCTTCACCATCTCCTGGATCTTGTTCAGACTCATGTCCATTGAGTCAATGAGGCCATCCATCCATCTCTGTAAGTAGATGATCTGAAAACAGGGTCTTTGATCTATTACCCACATCAGTTTCTTTGTTGTCTCTGCATAAACCAGGTATAAATCTCCTATTGTCCATATCTCAGTGGAAGGAAGATGGCAGGATGCTACTGGGTACTATTTTTCTAATGCCAATTTTATTGCTAAATAGAGTGCTGACAGTGGTTAAAGGAAAAAAAAAAGGATTTTTTAAGAGAAGATTCCTGGGACTCATAAAAGTTGTCGTTAGGCATTTAAAAGTCTGCCATGTAGAACATGTGTTAAACTTGTTCTATTTGGTCTCCTGGGGACTTGACAAAATCCCAAGGATTCTTCTACTGCAAATGAATGGGATTTGTAAAACATCATTTTAGTAACTATAAGAGAGATTTCAATTCATTGTCACTAGAAAAATTCAAGTAATAATGGACCACTCATTGAAAAGTTTTCCAAGAAATTGAGGAAATTAGATTAAGGAAATTCTGTAGTTTTTTGGTTTTTAGTTCTCATTTGGTTGGTTTTTGTACAGCAGAGGCAAATGCTGTTTCTCACTGTTATCCCTGAGTTTAGCATATGAGACCTTCTCAGTGTTATAGGTTTGGATGACTTTGACCATCACTCTCCAATTTGGGTGTTCTTTATCTCCTAATATGTTCCTTTTTACAAAACTTCAGGTGGATAGAAATGGCTCCATATTTTAAGATTCTAGGGTCCTGGAGAGCCCTACTTTTTCATTTAAATATTTTTACTTTTAACATTGAAAGTGAGAGTGAAAGTCACTCAGTTGTGTCCGACTCTTTGTGACCCCATGGACTATACAGTCCATGGAATTCTCCAGGCCAGAATACTGGAGTGGGTAGCCTTTCCCTTCTCCAGGGAATCTTCCCAACTCAGAGATCAAGCCTAAGTACCCTGCATTGCGGGCAGATTCTTTACCAGCTGAGCCAAAAGAGAAGCCCACTTTTAACGTTATGTGCATCTTAATCCCAGGGAAGTGATTTTACAACTGTTGAACATTTATTTTTACAGTAGTTTGCATTAATTTAGACCCTACTTGCTCTAATACATTATTTATCATTGTGTTAAGAATAATATCAGCAGCAAGATTGTTGTCAGCATATTTCTTCATATTAATAGCATCTACTAACTTATCTCCTTATATTACTCAAGTTCATTGCCAATATAAATATGTGCCTCTTTTGACAAAGAAAGTAGTTTATATTTTCAGCAAAGATTCTCCTTTTATTATTTTTTTTTATTTCCATGTCTCATATTTCCTTCTTTTTTATAGGAAGTAGATTGAGGTGTATCATTTTGGAGGCAGGGCATTTTATTTTTAGTGGGTGCTTCTTTAGCAGCTGTTGAATACTCTATATTTACCTTCCAACTGCTCTCATTTAATTCTTGACACTCTCTGGGAGTGGGAGGCCACATGAAGTTCTAAAAATCAGGATGCTTGATTATGGGAGGTTAGATGACTTGCCTAAGGCCATGCATCTAGTACCTGGACAAACTTAATATGGAAATGGTCTTTATATTTAACAATGAAGGAGATGCAAGAAACATAAATGAAAATAGTGAAAGCTCCAAACATACAATCCTTTGTAGTCAGTTGTCACTCTCAGATTCTTAAGACTCATTGTGCATTTGAATTACCTGGTGAGCTTTAAAAAAAAAAAAATAAACCACATTGAGCACATCCTCTGTGCTTTTTCTGTGCTAGGTCATTGATTTTGTTGCCTTTCATTGCCTGTGCAGCGTGTGGGACGTTAGTTCCCAGACCAGGATTCGAATCTGTTGGGTCTGAACCCCTTGCATTCAAAACACGGCATCTTGACCACTGGACCACCAGAGATGTACCACCTGGTGAGCTTTTAAAAAATATTAGTGGGCCCAATCCCCAAACACACTGATTTAATTCAACTTGGATTGAACCCTAACATCATTATATATTTTTAAAATTCCCAGGTGATTCTACTATGCAGAGAGGACTGAACATCACTGTTCTCTATTTAAAAATTGAACAGAGCTCATGTTTGAACAAAAGAAACTCTTGGAAAGTTCAGTGCAAAAGGGATTCTGGGTAGGGAAAAGAGGTATGTTTTGTGGTAATGAATCTGCGTAAAGGTGAGGATATGTTTTGTTTAACTTTAACAGACAGTCCATTTCATGGGCACATTGTTTATGGAGACCCACTCAGTAGTTGAAGTTGAGTCAGAGAAGAAAAATAGAGGCAATTTTGTGGTTGGAGCTGTGAATACAAATTAATATATTGAGAGAAATAAGAGCAATTAGATAAGGAAGGATTTGATCTAATTAGAACAAGAATGTGTATTATTCACAGAGGGGATGTGAACTGATTAGGTGAGGTTTGAAGGAAGTTATCACTGGTTTTCTAGAAAGGAAAGCAAAGGGGAAGAAAATACTGATGTTAGAAAGAAATAGACACTTAAAATAGAAAATTTAGGATGCTGTCACAGGGAATGAAGAGACAAGGCAAGTTGTGAAGGTAAACAGGAGGAAGCTGATGGTGATACGTCAGCCACTGGGATACCTACTTGTTTTGGTGCCTTCGTATGTTAACTAAACCAGGTAGAGTTCATTATCAACATTTTATTTACTACCAGTGAGGAAGTTGAGCTTAGCAAAGTTACATAATTTGCTCGTTTGTAAGATTAGAAATGGATGATGTTATTGCTCAAATCTAGATGTTTCTGCTCCCAAGCTTGGCTTATTTTTCTATTGATACATCTCTTTTCTACCAAATCCCATAGCCCTAACACAATAAGAATGGATGCATATTATAAAGTACTCTCAGTTAATCAAAATTTATTGAATTAATGCACATGAGGCAGCAAGTGGTGACAAATCCCTGCACACTGTTTGGCTGTTCATCCTTTGGCCACCAGAGCAGGAGGCAAATCATTTGCAAGAAGAAAAAGATATCAACAAATCATGCAACATAAAAACAGGTGGAAAAAAAATAAAAAGAGAAATGAAGGGTAGCCAGTGTGGCTTTAGGTATTAAGAGAGGGCATTGAATTGAATATTTTATAGATAGTGGGGGGTGAGGCTCCCATTCATTCAAACGTCAGTTCCTTTGCCACGACTTCTATGAAGGCTTCTCAGATCTCTGTACGTGTAATGAACCACATCCTCCTTTGTGCTATCACTGCTATTCTCAAATACCTGTAACACTGATCAAATAAGGCTTTGCTTACATAGCTGACTCCATTGGAGTCAGACCCTCTTGAGTGCAGGAATTATGCTTTAATTATTATTGAATCCATAACTTCTGGCACAGAAAGTTTTCAACATAAAAAATAAATGGATAAGAAAAAAAAATGTGTGAGTGAATGGACTGGGTTTAATCTCTTCACCAGTGACTATTACTAGGCCCCACACTGTGCCTGATTTGTGATCAGACATAGTTAAGAGGGAGAGCAGTAATTATGTTATTTCCAATGTAGTTGTGACTCTCTTGCTTTCCTAGAAATGATGTAATTATTGCTATAGCTTTTAACTTTTAAAAATCTGGTAATATCTAGAAACTCATTTGTGTAACATTTAAATTTAAGACTGGGAACTAGGTACTGATAGATTCTGCAAGTGATTAAATTGCTTAAATAATGCTCAAATAATCATTTAATGTACCTGTAATTCTAACTACAAGGAGATAGAGAGCAGGTTACCAAATAGTATCTGAATTTAAGAAACCTGAGAGTTACAGCAACTTGGCACATGTGATGGGTTGAATTGAGTCCCCTGAAAATTCATATGTAGAAGTTCTAAACCTCAGTGGCTCAGAATATGACTGTATTTGGAGATAGGACCTTCCACCAAGTGATTAAGTTTAAGTGAGGTAGTTAGAGTTAGGGCCATAATCTAGTGTGAGCAGTGTCCATATAAGAAGAGGAAATCTGCATTCACAGTGGGGCACCAGGGAGGTGCATGCACAGAATAAAGAGTACCTGAGGACACAGCTGGAAGGATGCTATCTTCAGCCACGGAGAGAGGCCTCAGAAGAAACCAAGTCTGCTGTTGACACCCTGATCTTGAACTTGTGGCCTCCAGAAATGTGAGAAGATATGTTTCTGTTATTTGAAGCCACCAGGCTGTGCTATTTTGTTATGGCAGCCCAAGCAAATTAAGACAGCACGCTGTTTATTTTTCCTCAGCGATGCTACATCACCTAAGTTCCTCATAGTTTATCAAGCTTTCACTTTTTGACATTTAAGTAGCTGTTACCACTAATCAGTAAGCATAAGTACTCATGCCTGAGCACATGGGCATATGATATCGACAAGTTCTGCAGCTTATAGTTGGAAAACATTTGCATAATTGGTACAGAGATATTTGGAGAGATGAAGTACCCTATAAAGTGAGGTTAAAATATATGCATTTGTTTTAAATTACCTATTGAAGCTGATTTAAGTATTTGTTGTTATAGTCACATAGGAACCTCTGTTATTATTATTTTTTTTTATTTTCAAGTTTAAACATTGAAATCATTCAAGGATAAATCTCTTTCTAAAATACCTATAAGTCATTATCAAAACTTTATAAACTATGAGTGGGAGAATTTTATAAGAAATTACTAGCCTGACTTGCTTTGATATATGGCAGTATTTTTACACTGAAAGTGCTTAATGTTTCTCTTGTACAGTTTTTATGTTCACTTCTGCATTATGCCATTTAATGAAATTAAATTCTAGTTGGAGTTTTTAAAATAGTTGTTTCAGAAGATAAAACAGCCCTCTAGGTATATCAGGCTTTGAAATGTCATATGGCTTTTGAACTCAATATATGTCTTTCAATTTATTTTGAAAAATTTTTAGAATAATTCATTTCGGGAAAAAAAAGATATTTTTTACCCTATTATAATTGTTGCTTTCAAACTTTGATCCTGTTGATTGCAGGAACATGAGCCATTCTTTCTTAGCTTTGTTTTTGGGCCTTGTATTTTGTGTGTCTCTGGAGTTCAGCAGCTTGTGAAGGTGAACATTCATTGAGAATCTATTATATGGCAAGGTGCTTCCTAGTCATTTAATGTTTCAAAGGTAGCAAGTGATCTCAAATATCTTTCACATCTCCTTAGGAGGTGAGATTTGCACAAATAGATACTGGCCATGAGAAAATGTTTGATATTTTTGTTCATAAAATTTGACATTGAACAATGGGACTTGAACCATTTAAAACTACCAATCCATCTTCACTGTCTGTGACTTCACTCATACTCTACCCACTACGTTCATAGTACACACACACAAACACACAAAGTTATGCCATAATTATGGTTTTAATGTTTTAAACTCAAGGCTTTCTCAATAAAGCCAGTATTTTATATGGAAAATATTATAAAACACTAATGTATGTTGTATAATTTTTATTTTAAATAATTTATTTTAATAATCAGTTCAGTTCAGTTCAGTTGCTCAGTCGTGTCCGACTCTTTGCGACCCCATGAATTGCAGCACGCCAGGCCTCCCTGTCTATCACCAACTCCCGGAGTTCACTCAGACTCACATCCATCGAGTCGGTGATGCCATCCAACCATCTCATCCTCTGTCGTCCCCTTCTTCTCCTGCCCCCAATCCTTCCCAGCATCAGAGTCTTTTCCAACGAGTCAACTCTTTCGCATGAGGTGGCCAAAGTACTGGAGTTTCAGCTTTAGCATCATTCCTTCCAAAGAAATCCCAGGGCTGATCTCCTTCAGAATGGCCTGGTTGGATCTCCTTGCAGTCCAAGGGACTCTCAAGAGTCTTCTCCAACACCACAGTTCAAAAACATCAATTCTTCGGCAGTCTTTTAATAATTTAGATGAACTTTTAGTGTAGAATTTATAAATGATATTAGCAGGAAGACTTACATTTGAACTATGGCTCTCCCATGTGTTAGCTGACTTTGCACAACCCAGTTAATATTGTACCTCAGATTCCTTGTGAAAATAAGATGATAATGAAAATAAGATGATATGACTCACAAATGGGAAATAGGCTAATTGACAGATAAGTGCTCCTTAAGTTTATTTTTTTGCTGGTGGTGGTGTTACTTTTTTCATTGAAATTATGATTATTATTTCAAGAAGTTTTTCATGGAATTTGCAAGAGTACATACCTACTATCAGATAACAAAAAGAAAATCGAGGATTGAAAAATGGCCTTAAGGCATTTGAATTGGAAAAGAAAAAGTAAAATTGTCTCTCTGCAGATGACGTGATCTTAAATGTAGAAAATTCTAAGGATTCCATCAAAAAACTTTTATTAATAACAAAAAATCAGTAAAGTTTCAGGATACAAAATCAGCATACAAAATTCAGTTCTATTTCTATACACTAACAATGAACTATCTGAAAAAGAAACAGTTTTGTTCAAACAGCATCAAAATACTTAGAAATAAATTTACCCAAGGGGGACAAAGATCTATGCCCTGAAACTAGAAGACATTGATGAAAGAAATGAAAAGATATCCTGTGTTAGTGAATAAGAGGTGTTAATATTATTAAAATGTCCATACTATCCAAAGCCATCTAGATTTAAAGTAGCCCCTAGCAAAATTTCATTAGAAAGAGAATGTTAAAGTTTGTATGGAACCAAACAAGACCTCAAATAGCCAAGGCAAACCTAAGAAAGTACAATGATGAAGACATCACACTTCCTGATCTGATACTGTATTAGAAAGCTCTAATAATCAAGGCAACATGATATTAGCATGAAATCAGACACATAGAACAAGGGAATTGAGGGCCCTTAAATAACCCCATGTGCAGTCAACTAGTATTTGAGAAGAGACCCAAGAAAACTCAGTGATGAAAGGCTAATCTTTTCAATAAATGGTATTGGGAAAACTGGATATTCACATGTAACAGAATAAATTGGATCTTTATCTTATACTACTTAAAAAAATTTACTCAGTGGATTAAAGACTTAAAAGTAAGATGTGAAACTACAAAACTAGAAGGAAACAGGGAAGAAGCTCTTTGGCATGCATCTTGGCGATGATTTGTGGAGTATCACACCAAAAGCACAACAAAAGTAAAGTTAACAAAGGAAGACTGTGTGAAGCTAAAATGTTTCTGCCCAGCAAAAGAAAACAACAAAGTGAAAAGACCGCATATGGAATGGGAGAAAGTATTTGCAAGCTACATATCTGGTAAGAGGTTAATACCCAAGATATATGAGAAACTCATACAGCTCAATAGCAAAAACAAACATATGATCAAATAGCTACAACTGAAAAATGAGCAAAGAACTTAAATAGACATTTTTCTGAAGTGAAAGAAAGAAAGTGAAAGTCTTTCAATTGTGTCCGACTCTTCGTGACCCCATCGACTGTATAGCCCATGGAATTTTCCAGGCCAGAATACTAGAGTAGGTAGCCTATCCCTTCTCCAGAGGATCTTCCCAACCCAGGAATTGAATTGGGGTCTCCTGCATTGCAGGCAGATTCTTTACCAATTGAGCTATCAGGGAAGCCCATTTTTCTGAAGAAGACATACAAATGGCCCACAGGTACATGAAAAGATAATCAAGTTCACTAATTATTTGTGTGTATGTACTCATTGTATTCAACTCTTTGTGGCCCCATGGACTGTAGCCCACCAGGCGCCTCTGCCCATGGAAATTTCCAGGTAAGAATACTAGAATGGGTTGCCATTTCCTACCCAGGGATCAAACCCATGTCTGTTGTGTCTTCTGCATGGCAGGCAGATTCTTTACCACTGGTGCCACCTGAGAAGCCTTAATTATCAGGGCGATGTAAATGAAAACCACCAATGTAATACCATTTGATACCTGTTAAAATGGCTAACATCTAAAAGACAAGAGATAACAAGTATCAGTGAGGATGTGGAGAAATGGGAGCTTTCTTGGTGGGAATACAAATTGGTATAGCCACTATGTGAAAATAGTATTTTCCTTGCACCATTACTCAGAGTAATCAAGACATGTTGTTTAACCTATTGACAGAGAAGGAGAATGTGGAATATTCATACAATGGAATATTATTTTGGCCACAAAAAGAAGGAAGTGCTTTCACTTGTGACTACACTGATGAATTTTGGGAGCATTACACTAAGGGAAATAAGTCAGACAGAGAAAGATAAATACAAAATAATTTCACTTATATGTGGATTCTAGAAAATTGAGTTCATAGTAGCAGAGAGTAGAATGATAGTCCCTCATAGCTCAGTTGGTAAAGAATCTGCCTGCAGTGCAGGAGACCTAGGTTCGATACCTGGGTCAGGAAGATCCTCTGGAGAAGGAAATGGCAACCCACTCCAGTATTCTTGCTGGAGAATCCCATGGAGAGAGAAGCCTGGCAGGCTACTGTCCATGGGGTCACAAGAGTCGGACACAACTTAGTGACTAAACCACCACCACCAGAGGGTGGGAGAAGTGGGAAGATGTTGGTCATGGTACAAACATTCAGTGATAAGATGACTAAGTTATGGTGACTTAATATACAGCATGGTGACTATATTAACAACACTGTATTGCGTACTTGAAAGTTCCTAAGAGAGTAAGTCTTAAATGTTCTCACCATCAATGCAACATAAAAAAGATGTTGATTAGATGGGGTGAAGTATGTGTTAATTAACCATATTGTGGTGATCATTTTGTGGTATATATATGAATTAAATCGCCACATTATATATCTTAACCTAAAATAATGTTATATCTCAGTTATACCTCAATAAAGATGGAGGGAAAAATCAGCCTTTCCTGTTAGTCCTACATTCTTTCATTGAACACATATTTATTGAGTTGATATTATGTGCTATGATCCATGATAGGAGGGAAGACACTATGCTGAGGAAAATAGAAATAGACTCATCTTGTAGCTTAATAAAAGGAAAGGGGCATTTTATATTAAATCAAATTGTTTAAAAAAATCACACAAATGTAAAACCACAAAAGTATTTGTGCTGATGACTTCTAATATATTCTTGAAAAGTCAACAGTTTAAAAATATTTATTTTATTAAACATCTTTAAACACTACATTTTATGTAGTTATGTCACTTTTTCTTTATTCTGAATTTAATATCCTTCGATACTGGTCATTTTTTAACTATTGTTTTTGGCAGATATAATAATTATATATATATATATTCTCCTGGATTCATTTGGTCATGACTGAACTTTTGGTTTAATTCTCAAAGACCATATCTCCATTAGCATTTCAGAGCCATTAAAATGGTACAGAATTGGCTATTCACAACAGAATTATAAAAAGACTTCTCAAGGAAACTCTTTATCCATATTTGGAAAAATTTGGGAATACTTGAAAATTATTCAGAACTAATTTGATTTGTCAAGAAATTTTGTCAAACAGGGTAATTGAAAATATGCCTAAGAGAAATAATATGTAATACAATTTTAAGGCAAATTGAAACAAGTGATTTTGAGACCAGTGGCTTTGAAAGTTGATGGTATTGAGAGCTGATATGGTAATACCAAGTGCTTTAAGGCTGGCCCCACCTCTAACTTGGCATTTCCTTTAGTACACAAAGAGTGTCATTTTTGTCCTATGACTTTTAGTTCAAAAATTATGTAGCTCAAGGCAACCTCTAGTCAGTCATGAACACAAAGTATATTTAAGAAGGGTTCTGAGTATGTTTAATATGTAAAATGATGCACTAAGTCTTAAGAACAGCTCCAGGGACAAAACTTAAAATGCTAGAAAGTGGAGGCCAGGAAAAGAACAGCAAATCATATAAAATAATGTCTTAGTAATTAAAATAAAAACTAGAATACTTTTCTTTTCTTTTTTTTTTTTTTTTTTAGAATACTTTTCTTGATAGCTGGTACCTGAATAAGAGTTCAAGGACAGGAATATAGTTCAACTCAGGCCCAGATTCATAGAATCTGCCTAAACAGAAATCGTGGTAAATTCTATAAGCTAACATCTATATGTTCAAAAAAGTTACATGGAAACCTTATCAGATATATAATATCTTTGAAAGTTTGCATTTGAAGAAGACTGTGAGATATTTCTAAATACACTGAGGAGTATTAGCCTATTGGGGCTGACAAAAATTCTCTCCTTTACAAAACATTAGGCAAATTCCTCTGAACCCTCAGCTCAGCTAGGTCACATCTTGGACTTTCTTCTCTGTCCTAAGAGAGTCCAGTTTTAGCAAGAATCCTGCCAAGTAAAGTTAGAAAGAAGCCATATCATTGATATCTGATCACCCTCAATAACTGACAAAATTCCTCATCTGTCATCACCTCCAGGTAATATCTAATCATCCTGGCCCATCTTCCACAAGAATCCTCTTAGGTCATTTTAGCAAGGATAACACTCCTCTCTTAGGAGTTCACCACCCATCAGTTCCTTGCTCTGCTCTTGGCTATAAATCCCTACTTTTCCTTATTGTGTTCAGAATTCAGCCTAGTTCTATACTGAGGTCTCTTTCCCCCACTTACAAGATTCCAGAATAGAATCTGTTTATCACTTTAACTATTGTCCAACTCTGGTTTTTGTTTGACAGAGCACATAACTTCCATTAAAATTTTCTGTGATAACTTTTAAAATTCATATTCCAAACAATATATCCTGGAACGTGAAATCAAGTGAGCCTTAGGAAGCATCACAGGGACAAAGCTAGTGGAGGTGATGGAATTCCAGTTGAGCTATTTTAAATCCTAAAAGATGCTGTGAAAGTGCTGCACTCAATATGCCAGAAAATTTGGAAAACTCAGCAGTGACCACAGGACTGGAAAAGGTCAGCTTTCATACAAATCCCAAAGAAAGGCAATGCCAAAGAATGCTCAAACTACCACACAATTGCACTCATCTCACATGCTAGTAAAGTAAAGCTCAAAATTCTCCAAGCCAGGCTTTAGCAGTACATGAACCGTGAAATTCCTAATGTTCAAGCTGGTTTTAGAAAAGGCAGAGGAACCAGAGATCAAATTGCCAACATCTGCTGGATCATGGAAAAGGCAAGAGAATTCCAGAAAAACATCTATTTCTGCTTTATTGACTATGCCAAAGCCTTTGACTTTGTAGATCACAATAAACTGTGGAAAATTCTGAAAGAGGTGGGAATACCAGACCACCTGACCTGCCTCTTGAGAAACCTGTATGCAGGTCAGGAAGCAACAGTTAGAACTGGACACGGAACAACAGACTGTTTCCAAATAGGAAATGGAGTACTTCTAGGCTGTATATTGTCACCCTGTTTATTTAACTTATATGCAGAGTACATCATGAGAAACGCTGGACTGGAAGAAACACAAGCTAGAATCAAGATTGCCGGGAGAAATATCAATAACCTCAAATATGCAAATGACACCACCCTTATGGCAGAAAGTGAAGAGGAACTAAAGAGCCTCTTGATGAAAGTGAAAGAGGAGAGTGAAAAAGTTGGCTTAAAGCTCAACATTCAGAAAACGAAGATCATGGCATCCAGTCCCATCACTTCATGGGAAATAAATGGGGAAACAGTGGAAACAGTGTCAGACTTTATTTTTTTGGGCTCCAAAATCACTGCAGATGGTGATTGCAGCTATGAAATTAAAAGATGCTTACTCCCTGGAAGGAAAGTTATGACCAACCTAGACAGCATATTAAACAGTAAAGACATTAGATCACCAACAAAGGTCTGTCTAGTCAAGGTTATGGTTTTTCCAGTGGATGAATGTGAGAGTTGGACTATAAAGAAAGCTGAGCACCGACGAATTCATGTTTTTGAACTGTGGTGTTGGAGAAGACTCTTGAAAGTCCCCTGGACTGCAAGGAGATCCAACCAGTCCATCCTAAAGGAGATCAGTCCTGGGTGTTCATTGGAAGGACTGATGTTGAAGCTGAAACTCCAATACTTTGGCCACCTGATGTGAAGAGCTGACTCATTTGAAAAGACCGTGATGCTGGGAAAGATTGAGGGCAGGAGGAGGAGGGGGCAACAGAGGATGAGATTGTTGGATGGCATCATCGACTCAATGGACATGGGTTTATGTAGACTCTGGAAGTTGGTGATGGACAGGCAGGCCTGGTGTGCTTGGTTCATGGGGTTGCAAAGAGTCAGACATGACTGAATGACTGAACTGAAATGAACTGGTACAGATATATATGTGTGTGTGTGTGTGTATATATATATATATATATATATATATATATATATATATATATAAAATAGATATCAGCTATCAGATTTATCTATGAGAAGGGAATGGCAACCCACTCCTGTGTTCTTGCTTAGAGAATTTCATGGACAGAGAAGCTGGGAGGGCTGCCATCCATAGAGTTGCAAAGAGTCGGCCATGACTCAGTGACTCACACACACACACACACACACACCAGATATATATCTGAAACATCTTTAGTATATCTAATATTGTTGTTGTGGTTCAGTCACTAAGTCATGTCACACTCATTGTGACCCCATGTACTACAGCATGCCAGGCTTTTCTGCCCTCTGTTATTTCCAAGAGTTTGCTCAAATTCATGTCCATTGAGTCAGTGTTACTATCCAACCATCTCTTCCTCTGTTGTCCCCTTCTCCTTTTGCCTTCCATGTTTCCCATCATCAGGGTCATTTCCAATGAATCAGCTGTTCACATCAGGTGGCCAAAGTATTAGAGCTTCAGCTTTAGCATGTCTTTCCTATGAATATTCAGGGTTGGTTGCCTTTAGGATTGACTGCTTTGATCTCCTTGCTGTCCAAGTGACTCTCAGAAGTCTTCTCCAGCACCACAATTTGAAAGCACCAGTTCTTTGGTGCTCACCCTTTTTATGGTTCAACTCTCACATTCATACATGACTACTGGGAAAAAAAAAACAACATAGCTTTGACTATATGGACCTTTGTTAGCAAAGTGATATCTGCTTTTGATACACTGTCTAGGTTTATCATAGCTCTTATTCCAAGGAGTAAGCATCTTTTAATGTCATTGCTGCAGTCACCATCCTCAGTGATTTTGAAGTCCTAGAAAATAAAATCTGTCAATGCCTCCACTTTTTCCCCTTCTGTTTGCATTAAGTGATGGGATCAGATGACATGATCTTAGGTTTTTCTTTTTTTAATATTCAGTTTCAAGCTGGCTTTTTCATTCTCCTCTTTCACCTTCGTAAAGAGTCTCTTTAGTTCCTCTTCATTTTCTGCAATTAGAATGTTATCATCTGCATATTATAGACTTCCTTGGTGGCTCAGATGGTAAAGCATCTGCCTACAATGCAGGAGACTAGGGTTCAATCCCTGGGTTGGGAAGATCTCCTGGAGAAGGAAGTGGCAACCCATCTGCATATCTTGAGGTTCTTGATACTTCTGACAATCTTGATTCCAACTTGTGATTCATCCAGCCTGGCATTTTCCATGATGTACTTTGCATAGAAGTTAAATAAACAGGGTGACAATATACTGCCTTGTTATACACCTTTTCCAATTTTGAACCAGTCAGTTGTTCCATGTCCAGTTCTAAGTTACTTCTTGAACTGCATACAAGTTTCTCAGGAGGCAGGTATGGTGGTCTGGTATTCCCATCTCTTGAAGAATTTTCCAGTTTGTTGTGATACACACAATCTAAGACTTTAGTGTATTCATTGAAGCAGAAATAGCTATTTTTGTGGAACTCCCTGTCCCTTGCTTTCTCCATGATCCAACAAATGTTGTTAATTTGATCTCTGGTTCCTCTGCCTATTATAAATCCATCTTACACATCTGGAAATTCTCTTTTCACATAGGGCTGAAGCCTAGCTTGAAGAATTTTGAGCATAATCTTGCTAGTATGTGAAATGAGCACAATTGTAAGGTAATTTGATATTTTTTGGCATTGTCTTTCTTTGGGATTAGAGTGAAAACTGATCTTTTCCAGTCCAGTGGCCATTGCTGAGGTTTCCAAATTTGCTGACCTATTGAGGGCATCACTTTAACAGCATCATCTTTTAGGATTTAAAATAGCTCAGCTGGAATTACATCATCTCCAACAGCTATGTTCATGGTAATGAACATAGTCAGGCCCACTTGACTTCACTCTCCAGGATGTCTGGCTCTAGATGAGTGACCACATCATCATGGTTATCCAGGTCATTAAGACATTTTTTTGTACAGTTCTTCTGTGTATTCTTGCTGCCTCTTCTTAATCTCTTTTGCTTCTGTTATGTCCTTGAGTTTCTGTCCTTTATCATGTCCATCCTTGCATGAAATGTTCCCTTAATATCTTCAGTTTTCTTGACAGGATCTGTAGTCTTTCCCATTCCATTGTTCTCCTGTATTTCTTTGCACTGTTCATTTAAGAAGAGCTGCTTATCACTCCTTACTATTCAATGTCTTCTTACTACTCTGCATTCAGTTGGGTGTATCTTTCCCTTTCTCCTTTGCCTTTTGCTTCTCTTCTTTCCTTGGCTATTTGTAAAGCTTCCTCAGACAACCACTTTGCTTTCTTGAATTTATTTTTCTTGGGAATAGTTTTAGTCACTGCCTCCTATACAGTTTTAGGACCTCTATCCATAGTTCTTCAGGCCCTCCATCTACCAGATCTAATCACTTGAATCTATTCATCACTTCCACTGTATAGACATAAAGGATTTGATTTAGATCATGTCTTAATGGCCTTGTAGTTTTCCCTGCTTTCTTCAATTGAAGACTGAATTTTTCAATAAGGACTTCATGATCTGAGTTACAGTCAGCTCCAGGTCTTGTTTTTGCTGACTGTATAGAAGTTCTCCATCTTCAACTGCAAAGAATATAATCAATATATTTTTGCTCTTGATCATTTGGTGATGTCTATGTTAGAGTTGTCTCTTGGGTTGTTGGAAAATGGTGTTTGCTGTGACCAGTGTGTTTTCTTGGCAGAGCTCTGTTAGCCTTTGTTGTGCTTCATTTGGTACTTCAAGGCCAAACTTGCCTATTATAACAGGTATTACCTATCACTAATTCTCTTTCTCTCTCTGCTTAAATGTTTTTATTTACTAAATTAACAGATAATTATATGTATGTAATTGCAACATATAGTATTAATATATGGTATGTAAAATATTTAATACCTTTGAATGCAGTTGATACTATTAGTCTAACCTATATAATATAAAGGTAATGTATGATATAATATTTTTAGGTTATAACATCAAGTTTATACTATGTTATATATAGTACATAATATAATATACTTTATATTATACCGTAATACAGTTAATAAGTATGGCATGGCATATATGATAGCAGATAATAACATACAATAGCATGATAACAGATGGTCTATTGAATAACTGTGTGATTACCTGCTATTATATCTAGCATTCATACTGCTAATTACATAAATATATCATTATCTACTAATGCCAAAACAAAATTCAAATTGTAACGCTAAGAATTGCCCTCTTCATCCCCAGTAAGCTCTTAGCCAAATAGAGCTGATAAAACCAGTACCAACAAGCTCATTTTGGAATCTTGATATTAATTCTGAAAATCTCAGCCAGCCTTAGGATCTAGAGTTGTTCCCATTCTCACATAAACCAAAGTAGACAATAGCCATCAGATCATGATAAATGGCAGGCTGAATTGGGTCACAGAGCCAGTCCCAGGAGAACCTAGCTGATTACTCAGGCTCATCCCAGGCATTTCTTTCACCTCACAATAAATGTAATTCTATATTTTATGTGATTAAAGTTTTTAGGGTTCACTGATTACATTAGGATGAAAATTTAATATACTGAAGTCATGAATTCTAGTTCTATTTATATCTTAATGTCTATAAAATTAAATTCTGTGCTGTTTAAAGTTAAATAAGATAGCCTTTTTAACTTCTAAAGGTATGCACTAAAGTCTCATCTTCTTTTCAAATAAAAAGGAAAAAATGAAAGATCAAAGTTAAACCAAAGACCTCAGCCAGTTTTATTTGCTCATGCTTGTCATTAAAGTATAGTGTCTCAATTAAACAAATGGTATACCAGCATAGCTTTAAAAATGCTTATTCTTGTTATGTATATTTACAATGATGTGGATGTGCTAGATATACATGTAAGGAAACAACTATATATTGTATATTACATATGGCCTTTAGATAATGACAGAAGTCTTTGTTTTTAATTGGATCCTTATATTTTGTTTCCTAGAACACCTGGAACATCAAGTTAATAGACAGAGGAAAGATTACTGATAATAAGCTATCATTGAAAGTTAAAATACTTTTATAAATGTTTTCTCTGTAGTAAAATTTTGAATCTCATGTAATTTTAATAATAGTTATATTATTGTATTTCATTATGAGAATCTGCCTGCCTGTGTGTTTCAGGTATGAGGAAAAGAAATTAGTAACTTGAAGGCTCTGACTAACTGATAACCTTATAACATAGGTTTTATGTATTAATGGCAGAATATGTGCTTTCCCATTTAAGCTGTTTTTCTTTTTGGCAAATAAAGAATGCTTAATATTGTTACTATATGTATTTATATACTTTTATCTGGATTTTCCTTCTGCTTACTATTTTCTGTATGTTTAACATACAAGGTTCCTGACATTAAGAATTAGGAAAGATTAAGAAGTAGGAAATCAACCTATTAAATAAGAATATGAGCTCTAATAAGAATCTCTAGCCTGATGTATAATAAATATTCAAGTTTTAAAAGCCATGCCTTTCGTAGAAGCTAAAGAGACACACAAAGAGAAATGTAAGCATTTTAATAGGGACTGTTCTCACCTTCTTCTATAAGCAAGGCAGATTCCAAGGCAGGTTATACAAATTTTAAAAACATTGTAAAGTAATTAGCCTCCAATTAAAATAAATAAATTTATATTAAAAATAAATGATTAAAATCACTTCAACAACAACAACAACAACAACAACAACAAACCTAACACTCAAAATCCCCATAGAGGGAAGAGTCATTTGGAACAAGGTGTTCACTTTCTGTAATAGATGGAGGAGAAATGGCCTGAAGAGCTCTATATGCCTTCAGCAGAAGGAGATATATAGATTTGGAAATTAGAATAATACAGTAAGTTTGAGAATGCTGACCTAATGAAGATTACCATCTGGAGGTAGTCTTTACTGTCTTGGCAAGGTTTTGATTCAATTCTAGACCTTGCAAGATGGTGGGAGACATACTTGCTTTGGAAATTTGTGTTAAGACATTGGCCACATTTGTTGTCTTCTTCAATCTCTTGGTCTTTGTGGACTAGTTTTTTGGCTTCTTTTGAGCAAGTGGAAATGTTATTTCTGAGTTTTGCTTGAATTTATCAGGATAATAGTCTAAGAAATCATGGCTTCCTTAACTAGGTTTTTAGATTAAACTGTAAGATAGACCCAGAAGTACATAAAGATAGTGAAATTCTATTTGCAGTTTCAGTGTTTCAATATTTTATGAAATTAGCAAAGCTTTATTGTATTTTCTGCCTGGGTACTCAATTGAATAAAGGGTATAATAAATAAGAATACAAAGGCAGAATTTTGTTGAGGAGGAAAATAAATTAGAAACAGTAATGCAATCATGCTCATATATATTTTATGAATTTCATGCATTCTGTGTTTGGAAGTTTGTCAAGATATGCTTGGATATTAAAATATAGATTAACATTTAAAGTTTTATATTTTTCTCTGTTTACATACTTATTCATTTGCACACATAAGTGTAACAACTTCTGCCAAAATCAGTTGTCAGTATATTCCCTTCCATTATCATAACTGAATAATGAAGAATATTTTCAAAGTTAAAGCAACAATATTGCTTTCTCTAACTGTGGGGCTTTTGTATTTTGAGGCAAACTAACACACATATTCCTTTTTCATTGACTAATCTCATTTTGGAAGAGTGGGTCAAAATGGTTCTTTACAGATGTGAGGTTTGGGATAAGGCAATTAATGAGGAAAACATAACAGATTTCCCCTTCCATGTTGCTGAAATTTCATAGGTATGAAATTATAGAAGCGTCTGTCAAACCTGATAGTAAAAAATGTACAATTACTTCTGAGTTGGACACAAGTGCCCCATGTTACCCAGATATCCAATGGTCGGTTTGGCATGCTTAGCAAAGATCTCATAAGTCAGCCAGGCTTTCACTTGCTGTATAAAACAGGTTGGTGATTCAGTTCAGTTCAGTTCAGTTCAGTCACTCAGTCATGTCTGACTCTTTGCAACCCCATGGACTGCAGCACGTCAGGCTTCCTTGTCCATCACCAACTCCTGGAGTTTACGCAAACTCATGTCCAATGGGTCACTGATGCCATCCAACCATCTCATCCTCTGTCATCCCCTTCTCCTGCCTTCAAATCTTTCCCAGCATCAGGGTTTTTTCTAATGAGTCAGCTCTTTGCATCAGGTGGCCAAAGTATTGGAGTTTCAGCTTCAACATCAGTCCTTCCAAAAAACACTCAGGACTGATCTCTTTTAAGATGGACTGGTTGAATCTCCTTGAAGTCCAAGGAACTCTCAAGAGTCTTTTCTAACACCACAGTTCAAAAGCATCAATTCTTCGGTGTTCAGCTTTCTTTATAGTCCAACTGTCACATCCATACATAAATGGAAAAACCATAGCCTTGACTGTCTCTGCTTTTTAATATGCTGTCTAGGTTGGTCATAACTTTCCTTCCAAGGAGTAAGCGTCTTTTAATTTCATGGATGCAGTCACCATCTGCAGTGATTTTGGAACCCGAAAAAATAAAGTCAGCCACTGTTTCCACTGCTTCCCCATCTTTTTGCCATGAAGTGATGGGACCAGATGCCATGATCTTTGTTTTCTGAATATTGAGCTTTAAGCCAACTTTTTCACTCTCCTCTTTCACTTTCATCAAGAGGCTCTTTAGTTCTTCTTCACTTTCTCCTATAAGAGTGGTATCATCTGCATGTCTGAGGTTATTGATATTTCTCCTGGAAATCTTGATTCCAGCTTGTGCTTCCTCCAGGCCAGCATTTCTCATGATGTACTCTGTATATAGGTTAAATAAGCAGGGTGACAATATACAGCCTTGACGTACTCCTTTTCCTATTTGGAACCAGTCTGTTGTTCCATGTCCAGTTTTAACTGTTGTTTTCTGACCTGCATACAGATTTATCAAGAGGCAGGTCAGATCGTTGGTGATTAAGCTTTTGCAGTTTGTGAGATTTCATCGGGAAAGAAAATGTTCTTTCCTGAGCTTTGGTTGATCTGTGCAAAGAAGTTTGGAAAGTCACAGGAAGCCAGGTCTGTAAACAAAATAACACATCACATGCTCAGACTACCAATGTCAGTTGATATATTTTAAAGATGCACAAATGGCACTGTCTCTGTCACCTCTTCTGACTATCTCAGAGCAAGTTTGCTGCTGTATCTTTTGAGAGCTATGTATAGTGGGAGTTTGACCCTTTTGTAAAATATTCTTCTATTTTCCCTTTGGTACTTTCAGTCATTTTTGATTATCTAAGTGAGATGCCCTGTTGTAACATTTCCTTTTGACATGTTCCTATTGCCAGTCAGCATTGTCTCTTAGCATATCTGCATGAGGAAAAATATGCTAATGTAGTATTACCTGAAGCAAAATAAAAACCACAGATAGGTAAACCCACTGCTTTCGCAAGCAAACTGACACATCAGATGAGGCCTTGCATATCTTTACATAAATGCTTTTTGGTATATGTATTATTTTCTACATTCTTCCTAACTTCTCTCCTGTGCTAGAATAATCTTTCACATATTCATTTATATCTTTAATGAACTTATGCAAAATCTAAAGGCATTAAAAGAGGTTGGTAGACATATGTCATCTTCATTGTTTTCATCAATTCCCATATTTAGATAAGGAAACCATTTTGTAGAGAATTGAAATAACTTACCCAATGACACCCAACTACTAAGAACAAGCTAGAATGGAAACTCACATCTTTCTGTTTCTAAATCAATGTTCTTATCCACCATAGTAGGACCTTTGTCAGATATATTTGTGTTGCTCATTCCTAGGTATTTAAAAATGTCTTCAGTTTGTGCTGCCCCTATGGATACCAGAAATGTCTCAGACTCTAAACATCTGTTCAGCTCGATTACAAAATTCACATTTGTTGAATATTTATTATGAAGGAGGTACTGTTCTAGGCACTGGGTGTTCAGAAATACATAAGATGCATCATTTTTCTGGCCAAGCAAGCAATGTAATGAGCTAAAGACTTAAAACATTATACAATCTTAAATTTGTTGAGCAGATGTTTCCTTTCATTTATTATGTCTCAGAAAAAAAAGTGCTTATTTATAAATAACCTAATAAGTGCTGTTTTAACTGCCTGGAAAGATTAGAAAATTATTCTTCTAACCAGTGGACCAGTTAGAATAAGACAAATGATCTGAAATATCTAGTGCTGTTAAATTGCTTCCAAAGAAACCATGCCTTGCAGGCAGTAAATGTCAGCATAATTATTAATGATGTAATTAAGGATTGACCTCTTAAGTAAAGCAGACACCCCCCAAAATAATATTTATTTCATGAAATCAGAACATGTTTCTTTCTGGACTCAGTGCAGAAGAAAAAGGAGTACACAGATTTCAAATGTCTGTATTCATCTTTTGTTACTCTGAGAATACAGCTTGAATCAATTGTCATAATTACTCTTATGAAGTATCAAGGAGAATTTGGCAGTGGTATAAAGTAAGATTTGGATTTTTTAAATATTTGCTTGAGTTTGTGCCTAATGTTTTAAAATATTTCAGCATACATTTTATTTTGATATTTTAAATTTCATTGATTTTTTGGGGGGCTACTTGAGATTGGCTTGAAAAAATGGCAGTGCCAATTGAATTATCATTATAATTGTAGATAAGTTTGGGGAAGATAGACAAATAGAGATAATGTTTATTCCACTTTAGTATTCATTCAATTGCTGGAAGACAACAGTATCAGTCTGAAGATAATACTAGTGACATATAGTAGGTAAAAATTACAGTAGAAATCGAAAAAATTTTGGACCTCATACCATCCATGTAATTAATCTAGGTACAAAAACTTTATTTATTGTACATACAGATTTCCACCTGATATCAATTTGACTTGAATAAAAACTTTAATAAACCTTCAGTGTTCATTTTTTTACCATCCTGTTTTTCTAATTATTATTTACCTAATTTTCATTTGGAGGTTTTACTTTTTTTTCATTTGTTTGTTTATAAAAGAACAAACTACATTTTTAAAAACTATTTGTTTTCTGTTTTGATCTCAAATTCTGACCAACAATGAAACATATTCTGAAAATCAGTTTATGTGCCTTCTGGTCTTAGGTACTATAATTCTCTATTTGAAAATAAGTTTGTGAAACAGACCGGAAAAGTAGTATCCAGTCATTATTTTAGAGCCTTAATTAGTTTGCAGCATTTCAATGAAAAAATGGTAGAGTATGATTTTCCACTAGATCAACATGGCAAAACATCACGTAGATTTGTGGTTTGGTGTTTTATTATACTTCTTCAATATGGTGCAAAAGTAATCATTAGACTCCTGCTATGTTCTACAAAATTGAATAGGAACAGTTTAATAGCCAGGGGATCAGGAATAGAAAAAAGACATCAACAAAGCTTTTGAAGGGAAATGGTATAGTTGTCTTCTGAGAATTATATGATCAGGAATATTTCTCTGCTTAAAATGTTCTGCTTTTGTAGAATTCTTCCCCAGTAAAAAATCCTTAGAAGATGTTGGTGAACTTTACATATTCTTCTTAGATCCCAAATTGTGCAGAGTCTGAGGGGAAGGATTGGCAATTTCACAGTTCCCACAGTTGCAAGCCTGTGAATTAGACACAAAATAAAAGTATAGACCAACTAAAGAAAAAAGCAAGCTAATTTTTGCCTTTCTTGTAATTTATTCAAAGACAAGCTTCCCAGAGGCTTGAGCTGAAACTTGTGTTTGGATGAAAATAGTTGGCCATGGTCTGTAACTTTCAGTATGTTTCTCCCACAATTATATTAATATACAACTACTTGTTCAGCCGCTAAGTCATGTACAACTCTTTGCAACCCCAAGGACTTCCCTGGGTTTGATTCCTGGGTTGGAAAGATCCCCTGGGAAGGGAATGGTGTTCAGTCACTCAGATGTGTCCAACTCTTCGACCCCACGGATTGCAGCTCACCAAGCTTCCTTATCCTTCACCATCTCCCGGAGCTTGCTCACACTCATGTCCATTGAATCAGTGATGCTATCCAGCCATCTTGTCTACTGTCATCCCCTTCTCCTGCCTTCAATCTTTCCTAGCATCAGGGTCTTTTCTAATGTGTCAGCTCTTCACAGCAGGTGGTCACGGCATTGGAGCTTCAGCTTCAGGATCAGTCCTTCCAGTCAATATTCAGGTTTTATTTCCTTTAGGATTAACTGGTTGGATCTCCTTGCAGTCCAAGGGACTCTCAAGAGTCATCCCAACACTACAGTTAGACAGCATCAATTATTTGGTGCTCAGCCTTCTTTATGATCCAACTCTCACATCCAGATATGACTACTGCAAAAACCATAGCTTTGACTATACCAAATTTTGTTGGCAAAATAATGTCTCTGCTTTTTAATATGCTGTCTAGGTTTGTCATAGCTTTTCTTCCAAGGAGCAAACATCTTTTAATTTCATGGCTGCGGTCACCATCTGCAGTGATCTTGGAACCAAAGAAAATAAAGTCTCTCACTGTTTCCATTGTTTCCCTATCTATCTGCCATGAAGTGATGGGATTAGATGCCATAATCTTAGTTTTTTGAATGTTGAATTTTAAGCCAGCCCTTTCACTTTCCTAAACCTTCATCAAGAGACTCTTTAGTCCTATTTGGTTTCTGCCGTAAGGTTGATGTCATCTGTGCATCTGAAGTTATTGATATTTCTCCTGACAATATCAACTTGTGCTTCATCCAGTCTGGCATTTTACATGATGTACTCTGAATATAATCTAAATAAGTAGGGTGACAATATACAGCCTTGATATACTCCTTTCCCAATTTAGATAAGTATCAGAAGTAGGGTTAGAGGAACTTCCCCGGTGGTACGAGGGCTTCCCTCATAACTCAATCAGTAAAGAATCTCCCTGCAATGCAGGAGATCTGGGTTCAGTTCCTGGGTTGGGAAGATCCCTTGGAGAAGAAAATGGCAACCCACTCCAGTATTCTTCCCTGGAGAATCCTATGGACAGTGGAGCCTGGCAGGCTACAGTCTGGGGTTGCAAGAGGTGGACATGACTTAACGACTAAATCACCAGCACCCCTGTGGTACAGAGGTTCAAGACTTTGCCTTCTAATGCAGGGGATGTGGGTTTGATCCTTGGCCAGGGAGCTAAGATACCACATGCCTCTTGGTCATAAAACCAAAATATAAAACAGAAGCAATATTGTAACACATTCGAGAAAGACTTTTTAAATGGTCCATATCAAGAAAATCTTAAGGCCAAAAAAAAAAAAAAAGTAGAATTGGAGCCCAGGCAGTCTGACTCCAGAGTCCATTATGCTGTGCTCTCTCTCAGTTAATAATGGATTATTAACACCGACCTGTCTCCCAGTTAATGCCTGTCATCCCCTAGATGGATTCACAGTTATCTCTCAGTGCATACTGCCCTGAGGTTTGGTCGCCTACTACAAAGCATAAACTATGTTTTATACCTTAAACAGGCTAAATATCTTTCCTTTCTCATTCATTTCTTCAGTCAAAACTTGTTAAGACCTGATAGACACCATACATTGTGCCAAATGTTTGATGCAATGTCACAAAAGACCAAATCCCATCTTCATACATTGTCCATTATACTGTGTGAATACTACATAAGTTGTGTACTCAGAGGCTAATTATGATTGCACCACACATATCATCAGTATGGTATAATGCTGACTCTCAACTCTTATATCAGTAAATACTTGCCATGGAAACACATTGCCTTGTTTGCAAAACGTGTGTATTTTGTTAGACAGTAGGACACACTAGTTAGAGACGTCACTATATCCAAAATTATGAAGTTTTAGATCCTAATATGTAAGTTTCAACTAAGTGTTTGTTTGCAGCAGAAAATCCACTTTCTGTTCCTTCCTGAAAATTTGCCTTTTTGAAAAGCAAACTGGACATGGTGTCAAAGCACAATGCATGAAGGAGAAGTCGACAAGCGGAACTTAAAAGTTTAATTAAAAATGAAAACTTTGCTTTGAAAAAGAAAATGAGTAAGAAATTTCTTACTCTTAAGAAAATGAAAAGAGAAACCACTCAGTTCAGTTCAGTTCAGTTCAGCCGCTCAGAACTTCCCTGGTGGCTCAGATGGTAAAGTGTCTGTCTACAATGTGGGAGACCTGGGTTCGATCCCTGGGTTGGGAAGATTCTCTGGAGAAGGAAATGGCAACCCACTCCAGTACTCCTGCCTAGAAAATTCCATGGACGTAGGAGCCCGGTGTCCATGGGGTCACAAAGAATCGGACACAACTGAGCGACTTCACTTTCACTTTCAGCCGCTCAGTCGTGTCCAACTCTTTGCGACCCCATGAATCGCAGCACGCCAGGCCTCCCTGTCCATCACCAACTCCTGGAGTTCACTCAGACTCACGTCCATTGAGTCGGTGATGCCATCTAGCCATCTCATCCTCTGTCGTACCCTTTTCCTCCTGCCCCCAATCCCTCGCAGCATCAGAGTCTTTTCCAATGAGTCAACTCTTCGCATAGACTGTGAGCATATATTTACATATCACAAGTCTGATGAAGGACTTGTATCTAGAATATATGCAGAACTCTTGAAACTCAGTGAGAACAACCTGTTTTAGCTGCCGCTGTTGTAACAAAATACCATAGACTGGGTGAACTGAAAACTGACATTTATTTGGAACTGTCCTTGAAGTCCAAATTCAAGGTGCCTATAGATTGGTGTCTGATGAGGGCCTGCTTCTTGGTCTGTAGACAGCCACTTTCTCACTGTGTGCTCTTTCTTCCTCTGCTTATAAGGACACTAAGCTCATAATGAGAGTTCAACTGTCAGGACCTCATGTAAAACTATTCACCTCCCAAAGGCCCTACCTCCAAATACCATAACATTGGAGGTTGTGAATTTTGGAGTAATAGAAACATTCAATACATAGCTTAATCCAAATAAAAACAAAGTCAAAGATTTGGATAGATACTTCACCAATGAGAATGTAAAAATGGTAAATAACAACATAAAGAGATATTCAACATCATTAGTAATTAGGAAAATGTAATTCAGAAAACTAAGATCATGGCATCTGGTCCCATCACTTCATGGCAAATAGATGGGGAAACAGTGGAAACAGTGGCAAACTTTATTTTTGGGGGCTCCAAAATCACTGCAGATGGTGATTCCAGCCATGAAATTAAAAGACAGTTACTACTTGGAAGGAAAGTTATGACCAACCTAGACACTGTATTAAAAAGCAGAGTCATTACTTTGCCAACAAAGTCCATCTAGTCAAAGCTATGGTTTTTCCAGTAGTCATATATGGATGTGAGAGTTGGACTGTGAAGAAAGCTGAGCACTGAAGAATTGATGCTTTTGAACTGTGGTGTTGGAGAAGACTCTTGAGAGTCCCTTGGACTGCAAGGAGATCCGACCAGTCCATTCTAAAGGAGATCAGTCCTGGGTGTTCATTGGAAGGACTGATGTTGAAGCTGAAACTCCAATACTTTGGCCACCTCATGCAAAGAGTTGATTCATTGGAAAAGACCCTGATACTTGGAGGTTTGGGGGGCAGGAGGAGAAGGGGACAATAGAGGATGAGATGGGTCGATGGCATCACCGACTCTATGGAAGTGAGTCTGAGTGAACTCCGGGAGTTGGTGATGGACAGGGAGGCCTGTTGTGTTGTAGTTCATGGGGTCACAAAGAATTGGACACGACTGAGCAACTGAGCTGAACTGAAATCAAAATGACAATATATTACCACTATATCCCTATAAGAATAATAAAAAGTAAGCAAATAGCAAAAGAGTTGTCATACCAAATGCTGGTAGGAGACAGAGCAACCAGAAAGCTCATACATTACTGATGAAATGAAAAGAGTCTGGACACTTTGAAAACAGTTTGACAGTGTCTTATAAAATCAACACTTATATATGATCCAATATTTACCCTCCTAATTATTTACCGAAAGAAATGGAAATTTATATTTACACAAGAACCTGTATATCAGCTTTATTCATAGTCACCAAAATGTGGAAACAATGCAAATGTCCTTCAGCTGAATAGACAAACATAATGTGCTGTATGCATGAAATGGAACACTACTTGGCAACAAAAAAGAATGAACTATTCTTATCTGCAGCAACACGGGCACATCTCAAATGCACTTCGGTAGGAAAACTACAAGCTGTATAATTCCACTGTGGTGACGTTCTGGGGGACAGAAACAAAACTGTAGGAACAGAGATCAAATCAAGGTTTTTTGGGGAGATCAGAGGATGTAAAGGATGACTCCAAAAAGGCAGCACAAGGACATTTTTTGTGGTGATAGAATTGTTTTGTCTCATATTTTTGCTAATGGATACAAGGCTCTATGCATTTGCCAAAACCCACAGTATTGTATAGCACAGAGTGAACTTTATTGTATGCAAATTTTTAAATGAAGGTAAAATAAGGAATAAAAAACTAAAAAGCAAACTGGCACTATTTTCCATGCAAGGACTTTAATGAAGTTCATATTCTTTGACTTTATTTTTCCCTTTCTAGAAATTTATTCTAAGGAAAGCAATCAACGATTTAGTCAACAATGTTCTTTGCAGATTTACTTATCAAAAGAGAAATCGAAAGCATCTTAATTGTGCCTTTAAAGTGAGGTAAATAAATCATAATATATTTCCCACTTAAAGGCATTAAAATTGTGTTTCTGAAGGTTAATTACAGAGAGAAAATGACCATTCTTTGCTGATCTTTTATTGGTTTACTCTGTTGACTTCCTCAGTTTAACTTAAAAATATTGATTTTCAGAAAGCTTTTAGACAAATTTAAGTGCTTTCTAAAGGTATACCACATATTCAAGCTGGTCCAAATCCTTTTCTTAATAGCTAGTTATATAGCTAGATAAGTAGATAGATGAAATGAGTAACATTATTTCTTTATAATCATTTCAATGCCTCTTATTTTTCTAGCTATGACAAAATTGAGATGGAGAAGAAAGATAGTATCTTTGACTCAAATCATTTTCCTATTTGGAGTGCCCTTTAGCCCCATTTTCACCAATAATAAAAAGCTACATTATATATAATGATGCTTTGCAATTTCCAAAGCATTATTTTACATTAGCTTCTTTGATCTATCATCTGATCAGATAATATAATCAAGGATGATAGCAGTGCCCCACCTCCTACTTACACAAGGCTTCTGGAGCCTAAAAAAGCTTAACTATTTTTCATGGCCACATTTTGTTAAGTGTTCAAGGCAGAACTCAAACCCAGATGTCACAGCTCCTCCCAATATTCTGTCCATTATCATGTGCTGTTTATTTACTCCAAGATTTTCTCTTTTGTAGAAGCATGCCTTGCATTATTAAGGATATTTATTCCACTGTTGTCACTCTGGATTAATCTTTTTAAAAATTAGACAGAATTTCTATAAAATTCTCATGAGAAACAGGATTTCCACACTAAGCAGATGTCCTCAAATTATGTTTTAAGATGTGGGAGTGCTTTTCTTTCAGTGTCTGCTTCTGTGCCTTACTAGACAGGACCTCCCCCACCCTCCTGCCCCACCTCAGTAAATTTCTGAGCTATCCAACGTGTCCACAAAAGTTAGGTTATTATTATATCTCAGATGCAAACAGAACAAGTCAGTGCCCAAAGATGAAATCTTAAAGCTCTTTTCAGGGACAATGATCCTGAAAAATTGACTTTCTTATGCAAGAGGCAGGTGTATGGAAGAAAAGCGTTTTATAAATTCTGAAGAGCTCCCTCCAGAGATCAAGATGAGAGGCCAGAAGTCTCAGAATACAGATTTAGCACAAGCCAGACTTCTGCATTAGCTGCTTTCCTGGATCAGAAAGAAGGAATCTAGGGAGGATGTCGAGAAGAAGTACATGGACATGAGGTCCCTTGGCTCCTCATTCTGCAGTTGAAATGTTGGGCTGAGGAAATGAAAACTATGGACATTTCAGATAAGATAAAGGGAAAGCCAAAGCAGTAGGGCCAGTACCTCCTCTGGTTTGAGCCTGCAGAAAGAGACTGCATACAGAGTTCCTTGTTTCCCAACAAAAAGCGATGGGGCTGCCACAGTGAAGCAGTGATTGCTGTGTTCAGGCACAGAGTGGGTCTGAGCCAGCTGCTCACCACCTTCCCAATGTGGTCTCCCCAGTTTACTGGTAATATGAGGGCAGTCCTGAAATCATGCCCCACTATAGGATGTGGAGGTGCTGACCCCTCCAGGAAACTAGACCTAGCTTGGAGTCAAGTCTAAATGAGTATAAAGTGTGTGGATTAGAAAGTCAGAAGCTATGATAGGAATCTTGAAATTAGAGCGGATGCAGATGCACCTTAAAGGGCTAGGTAATGGTGCACCAAGAGCAGGTTGATGGAAATAGCTCAGTAGGGATCCAACAAAATTCAAAGGAGAATGTGCAGCTCTGAGACAGACATTCCTCTTAGACTCAGCTGCCACCCAAACAGAAGGGAAGAAAGGAGAGAGGGAGAAGCATCGAAAGACTGAGATGGAGTTAACTTTGAAATGATATAGTTTGATCATGAGTTGCTAAGTTACTTTAAATGGATATGTTTCTGTTCCTCTCCTCCTTCCCCAACCCCCATCTGGCCCTGACTACTGACCAGAAATTGGGGCTTGTGAGCGAACTGATGTCATTGTTAGAAAAGAAAAATTTATTTTTCAAGGTCACATTTTGGAAGGTGTCAAAACCAGAAATATATAAATATTTTTTTTCCAAACCTAACTCAGAGTGCATAATTTTCAGACCTTTTTCACACACATAAAATAGTGGTTACTTCCCCTTGGAATGTGTGACTGAGACCAAGGAAATGTGATGTTTTCCCACTAAGAATTTTATTAGGTTTTACTTGGAGTTTTTTTGAGCAATTGTAGTTTGCTCCTAAGTCATAGACTGTTTCTGCCCTTTTGCATCTTCTCGCACCCTGAGTAACACACAGAATTCATGAGCTAAATGTGTTGGGATGCTTCACAGTTCACTGATTCTCCACTGGATTGAGTTTTGTACAGCTGGGTACATAAATTGTCCTGACACTGAGTCGAAGATGTGTGTGTCAAAAAAGCGTTGCATTTAAGAAATGGGCTCTAGAGCCAGGTTACCCAGGTCCAAGTTCAAACTCTACCATTTTACTTGCGTTTGACTTTGGGCAGGTAATTTTAACTCATCTAAGACTCAATATTCTCCTCTATATAATGAACATAATGGTAGTGCTTATGGCATAGTATTGTGACATCCAAATGAGTTAATATATGTAATTCACTTAGAGTAATAACTAACATATGTTATATACAGTATACATGTTTACTATTATTGATGCTTTTGAGAGTCAATGAGTTACTAAATACATGTAAAATGTACCATTATGCTGAGTACATTCTAAACGATCAAAGTGTTAGCTGCTTTATCAATATATTCTTGTATGCTGAGAAACTTGATACAGCTGCTCAGTTAAACAGACTTCTGAACAAAGAGCTCACCTGCCATTAGATGCAATTTCAGCTAAGTTCTGGCCTTTAAAAATATGTTTACTTTGGAAATATTGTTTTCTTATATTTAGCTGTTATTATTTCTTATCTAAAGTCTTTTTCCTTTTAATGTTTGAGTTTTCCCCTATGTTTATTTTAGCCTTTGCTCTTATGTCCTCTTTTCTTTTCTTTGATCAGCTATTAGAAGTGGATTGTTATTTTGCTTTATGAGCATCCTCAAGCATTACTGGTCTTCCCAGGTGGTGTAGTGGTAAATAATTCGCCTGCCAGTACAGGAGATGCAAGAGATGGGGGTTCAACCCCTGGGTCAGGAAGAACCCTGGAGTAGGAAATGGCAACCCATTCCAGTCTTCTTCCTGGAAAATTCTATGGACAGAGGAACCTGGTGAACTATAGTCCGTGAGATCACAAAGAGTCAGATACAACTGGCCATGCATGCATACAGTTGTGTGTGTGCTCAGTCAGTCAGTCGTGTCCAGATTTTTGTGGCTCCATGTGCTGCAGCCCAGCAGGCTCTTCGCTCTGTGGTATTCTTCAGGCAAGACTCCTGGGACAGGTTGCCTTTTCCTCCTCAAGAGATCTTTCCAACTCAGGGATCGAACCTGCATCTCTTGTATCTCCTGCATTGGCAGGCAGGCTCTTTACCTCTAGTGCCACATCATTATTATATGTTTAGCTTGAGTTTGTGTCATTTATCGAATCATACAGTGTACTGTTTTTGCTGATCATCCATACTTCCGTGTTCCTATTTTGTCTTGCCTTCTATCTTGTTCTTCCAACTCTGCATTATGAACTCTTTTTCATCTGCTTATCTTTTCTATTTTTGAAAAATATCACCCTATTCTGCCTCATCTTATAATGCAATTCCTAATTAGGCTACTCACTCCTTTGGACTCATTCTTTCCAGTACTAAATATACTGACTAGCTGACAATGGATTGTATAAAATTCTTTCTTCATAGTTTAGTATCAGTTAAAAGTAATATGATGAGAAAGGCATATGTGAGATATGAACCAGGACACAATACAGCAAAATAGTTAAGAATATAGCTTTCAGGGTCTAGTAGGTATGTTTTCCTGGAGAAGGCAATGGCATTCCACTCCAGTACTCGTGCCTGGAAAATCCCATGGACGGAGGAGCCTGGTAGGCTGCAATCCATGGGGTGGCTAAGAGTCGGGCATGACTGAGCGACTTCACTTTAACTTTTCATTTTCATGCATTGGAGAAGGAAATGGCTACCCACTCCAGTATTCTTGGTCTGGAGAATCCCAGGAACGGGGAGCCTGGTGGGCTGCCGTCTATGGGGTCTCAGAGTCGGACACGACTAAAGTGACTTAGCAGTAGCAGCAGCAGGTATGTTTTCCAGTTCTAGGTCAGACACTTACCAGCCGCATGACTCTTGAACAAGTGGTTTTAAGTTCTCTGAACCTCAGATGTGACAGTGCTGCTGCTGCTAAGTCACTTCAGTCCGACTCTGTGCGACCCCATAAATGGCAGCCCACCAGGCTCCATCGTCCCTGGGATTCTCCAGGCAAGAACACCGGAGTGGGTTGCCATTTCCTTCTCCAGTGCATGAAAATGAAAAGTGAAAGTGAAGTTGCTCAGTCATGCCCGACTCTTAGCCACCCCATGGATTGCAGCCTACCAGGCTCCTCCGTCCATGGGATTTTCCAGGCAAGAGTACCTCAGTAATGATCTCAGTAGGGCAGCAAAGGAGACATAGACATAAAGAACAGACTTTTGGATACATTCGGTGAAGGCGAGGGTGGGATACATATATATTATATATATTCTATATTACCATGTATGAAATAGACAGTCAGTGGGAGCTTGATGTATGGCGCAGGGAACACAAAGCCAGTGCTCTGTGACAACTTGGAGGGATGGGGTGGGGAGGGAGGGAGGAGGAGGGTTCCGAAGGGAGGGGACACATGTTTAACTATGACCGATTCATGTTAATATATGGCAGAGGCCATCACAGTATTGTAAGTATCCTCCAATTAAAACTTTAAAAAATTTGAGAAAAAAAAAAAGCAATGTGGGTTGTGCAGCGTACAGCCCACTCTGTACTTTCTCAGATATCACATGCTGATGTTATTTTATTATTGCAGTTGTTTTTGTTATTATAAATATGATAATACGTAACAACATATTTTTTAAATTTGCCTTCCTGTGTGTACAAACTAGATAGATAAACTTCAAATGGTAAAATTCACAAGCAGAAGCATTAATGGCGTTGTTGGCATTGCATAGTTGCATATAACTTCTCTTTAGCTCTTAGCTTTCTTTCATATTTTGTTGTTTTGAAGTATAAACATTTCCTTAGCTGAGTAGAATCCCAGTCCAGAAGTGACAAAGGGCTACTTACATTTAAGGAGATAACATTTAAATTTAAAAAATGAAATTAAGTGCATATGAATTCCAGGAAATTTGCTGTATAACGTCCGCTGACATCTTACTAGCTGTTGGCAAGCATTTAATCAACATTTATTGGGATTCTTCTCAGATTTAAATAGGACATAAAATTTTATGACGTGTAAATTTTTTCGATAACTGGTTCATTATTTTCCATAGATAGTGTAATAGTATACAAGAGGAAATATCGATGAAATACCCAATTTGCATTATTTTTTGAAAGAGTAAGATCGTTTGAATTGTGTATGATGACAAAATGCTAATCTGCTTTTATTTTTTGATATAAATTTATTTATTTTAATTGGAGGTTAATTACTTTACAATATTGTATTGGTTTTCCCATACATCAACATGAATCTGCCACAGGTATACACGTGTTCCCCATCCTGAACCCCCCACCCTCTTCCCTCCCTGTACCATCCCTCTGGGTTGTCCCAGTGCACCAGCCCCGAGCATCCAGTATCATGCATCGAACCTGGACTGGCGATTTGTTTCATATATGATATTATACATGTTTCAATGCCATTCTCCCAAATCATCCCACCCTCTCCCTCTCCCACAAAGTCCAAAAAACTGTTCTATACATCTGTGTCTCTTTTGCTGTCTCACATACAGGGTTATTGTTACCATCTTTCTAAATTCCATATATATGTGTTAGTATACTGTACTGGGTGTTTTTCTTTCTGGTTTACTTCACTCTGTATAATAAGCTCCAGTTTCATCCACCTCTTTAGAACTGATTCAAATGTATTCTTTTTAATGGCTGAGTAATACTCCATTGTGTATATGTACCACAGCTTTCTTATCCATTCATCTGCTGATGGACATCCTGGCTATTATAAACAGTGCTGCGATGAACATTGGGGTACACATGTCTCCTTCAATTCTGGTTTCCTCGGTGTGTATGCCCAGCAGTGGGATTGCTGGGTCATAAGGCAGTTCTATTTCCAGTTTTATAAGGAATCTCCACACTGTTCTCCATAGTGGCTGTACTAGTTTGCATTCCCACCCACAGTGTAAGAGGGTTCCCTTTTCTCCACATCCTCTCCAGCCTTTATTGCTTGCAGACTTTTCGATCACAGCCATTCTGACTGGTGTGAAATGGTACCTCATTGTGGTTTTGATTTGCATTTCTCTGATAATGAGTGATGTTGAGCATCTTTTCATGTGTTTGCTAGTCTATTTTTAAATCAGACTGTAGATTTGTAGATATCTGGTTTCTCATTTTATTTCTATTTTGTCTATATCTTTTCTCATTTTAGACACATAGTACAGGTCAGAAAAATAAGAAACATAGCTATTAGTTCTATTATTATAAAGATAGATGATGGTTTATAATATTAAATTCTAGTTCTTTAGTATTATAAAACAAAGGATGCCACAAGACATAGTATATAGCATAGGTATGGCTTAAACATTAATTTTATGTGGAAAGTCCAAAGTCTGAAAGCTACGTTAGTGTTAAATTTACATGGCCAGTATAGAGAGTCTGCCGTGAACTATTTATACTTTAAGTAGCATATATATTTGAACCAGAAGAAAGAAGCTTTTTCAGGGAATCTTGAGTTTATTCATGTGTTCAAGAATCTTTCTCTCAATTAGACCTAGAGATTACCATGCTAAGTGAAGTAAGTCAGAAACAAAAGACAAATATCTTATGATATCAGTTATATGTGGAATCTAAAAAAAAAAAACAAAACAGAAACATGTGAACTTATTTACAACACAGAAACAGACACATGAACATAAAAAACACAGTTATGGTCACCAAAATGGAAAAGATAGAAGGGATACATTTGGAGTTTGTGATTAATAGATACATACCACAGGCTTCCCAGGTGGCCTCAGTGATAAAGAACCTGCCTGCCGATGCAGGAGACATAAGAGATGTGAGTTCAATCCCTGAGTTGCGAAGATCCCCTGGAGGAGGAAATGGCAACCCACTCCAGTACTCTTGCCTAGAAAATTCCAAGGAAAGAGGAGCCTGGTGGGCTACAGCCCATGGGATTGCAAACAATCAGACATGACTGAGCATGCATGCATGCATGATACACTCTACTATATTTAAAATAGATAAGCAACAAGGACCTAGAGTTCAGTTCAGTTCAGTTGCTCAGTCATTTCCGACTCTTTGCAACCCCTTGAACCACAGTACGCCAGGCCTCCCTGTCCATCACAAGCTCCCAGAGTCCAGCAAAACCCATGTCCATTGAGTCGGTGATGCCATCCAACCATCTCATCCTCTGTCATCCCCTTCTCCTCCTGCCCTCAATCTTTCTCAGAGTCAGGATCTTTGCAAATGAGTCAGCTATTCACATCAGGTGGCCAAAATATTGGAGTTTCAGCTTCAACATCAGTCCTTCCAATGAGCACCCAGTACTGAACTCATTTAGGATGGACTGGTTGGATCTCTTAGAAGTCTTCTCCAACACCACAGATCAAAAACATCAATTCTTTGACACTCAGCTTTCTTCACAGTCCGACTCTTACATCCATACATGACCACTGGAAAAACCATAGCCTTGACTAAAGTGACCTTTGTTGACAAAGTAATGTCTCTGCTTTTGAATATGCTGTCTAGGTTGGTCATAACTTTTCTTCCAAGGAGTAAGTGTCTTTTAATTTCATGGCTGCAGTCACGATCTGCAGTGATTTTGGAGCCCAAATTTCCACTGTTTCCCCATCTATTTCCCACGAAGTGATGGGACTGGATGCCATGATCTTTGTTTTCTGAATGTTGAGCTTTAAGCCAACTTTTTCACTCTCCTCTTTCACTTTCATCAAGAGGCTTTTTAGTTCCTCTTCACTCTCTGCCATAAGGGTGGTGTCATCTGCATATCTGAGCTTATTGATATTTCTCCCAGTAATCTTGATTCCAGCTTGTGCTTCTTCCAGTCCAGCGATTCTCATGATGTATTCTGCATAGAAGTTAAATAAACAGGGTGACAATATACAGCCTTGACATACTCCTTTTCCTATTTGAAACCAGTCTGTTGTTCCATGTCCAGTTCTAACTGTTGCTTCCTGACCTGCATATAGGTTTCTCAAGAGGCAGGTCAGGTGGTCTGGTATTCCCATCTCTTTCAGAATTTTCCACAGTTTCTTGTGATCCACACAGTCAAAGGCTTTGGCATAGTCAATAAAGCAGAAATAGATGTTTTTCTGGAACTCTTGCTTTTTCCATGATCCAGCGGATGTTGGCAATTTGATCTCTAGTTCCTCTGCCTTTTCTAAAACCAGCTTGAAGATCAGGAAGTTCACGGTTCAAGTATTGTTGAAGCGTGGCTTGGAGAATTTTAAGCATTATTTTACTAGTGTGTGAGATGAGCACAATTGTGTGGTAGTTTGAGCATTCTTTGGCATTGCCTTTCTTTGGAATTGGAATGAAAACTGACCATTTCCAGTCCTGTGGCCACTGCTGAGTTTTCCAAATTTGCTGGCATATTGAGTGCAGCACTTTCACAGCATCATCTTTCAGGATTTTGAAATAGCTCAACTGGAATTCCATTACCTCCTCTAGCTTTGTTCGTAGTGATGCTTCCTAAGGCCCACTTGACTTCACATTCCAGGATGTCTGGCTCTACGTGAGTGATCACACCATGGTGATTATCTGGGTCATGAAGCTCTTTTTTGTACAGTTCTTCTGTGTATTCTTGCCACCTCTTCTTAATATCTTCTGCTTCTGTTAGGTCCCTACCATTTCTGTCCTTTATTGTGCCCATCTTTGCATGAAATTTTCCCTTGGTATCTCTGATTTTCTTGAAGATATCTCTAGTCTTTCCCATTTTATTGTTTTCCTCTATTTCTTTGCACTGATCATGGAGGAAGGCTTTCTTATCTCTCCTTGCTATTCTTTGGAACTCTGCATTCAAATGGGTATGTCTTTCCTTTTCTCCTTTGCTTTTCTCTTCCCTTCTCTTCACAGCTACTTGTAAGGCCTCCTCAGACAGCCATTTTGCTCTTTTGCATTTCTTTTTCTTGGGGATAGTCTTGAGCCCTGTCTCCTGTACAATGTCACGAACCTCCATCCATAGTTCCTAGTTCCATAGTGGACCTAGAGTTACTGTGTAGCATAGGGAGCTATATGCAATATCTTGTAATAGTCTATAATGGGAAAGAATCAACAAATGATTCTCATGCACACATGCACACATAATTGAATCACTTTGCTGTACACCTGAAACTAATACAATATTGTATATATACTGTACTTTGAAAAAAAGAATAATCTTTCTCTTATCTATGAACTGTTGTTTTTAGTCAAGAATGGGGAAGCATGAGAATGGTTCAATAACCCACAGGCAAGACCGAGTCACCCAGTCATCTAAGCCAAGGTCTCTAGAATCACAAAGAATAGAGATGACGGACTGCAAAAAAATTGTGATTAACTAAATGCTGCTGAAATATTTACTCTAAAATGGTTAATTTTACATAATGAGATGTCACCATATTAAATTATTTTTTAAAAAGTCACAAGGTTGGAGCAGTACCCTATTCCTTATTTTCAGAATCGCGACTAATTTAAAGAAGAAAATTCTGAAAGAGATGGGGATACCAGACCACCTGACCTGCCTCTTGAGAAATCTGTATGCAGGTCAGGAAGCAACAGTTAGAACTGGACATGGAACAACAGACTGGTTCCAAATAGGAAAAGGAGTACGTCAAGACTGTATATTGTCACCCTGCTTATTTAACTTCCATGCAGAGTACATCATGAAAAGCGCTGGACTGAAAGAAACACAAGCTGGAATCAAGATTGCCGGGAGAAATATCAATAAGCTCAGATATGCAGATGACACCACCCTTATGGCAGAAGGTGAAGAGGAACTAAAAAGCCTCTTGATGAAAGTGAAAGAGGAGAGTGAAAAAGTTGGCTTAAAGCTCAACATTCAGAAAACGAAGATCATGGCATCCGGTCCCATCACTTCGTGGGAAATAGATGGGGAAACAGTGGAAACAATGTCAGACTTTATTTTTTTGGGCTCCAAAATCACTACAGATGGTGACTGCAGCATGAAATTAAAAGACACTTACTCCTTGGAAGAAAAGTTATGACCAACCTAGACAGCATATTCAAAAGCAGAGACATTACTTTGCCAACTAAGGTCCGTCTAGTCAAGGCTATGGTTTTTCCAGTGGTCATGTATGGATGTGAGAGTTGGACTGTGAAGAAGGCTGAACGCCAAAGAATTGATGCTTTTGAACTGTGGTGTTGGAGAAGACTCTTGAGAGTCCCTTGGACTGCAAGGAGATCCAACCAGTCCCTTCTGAAGGAGATCAGCCCTGGGATTTCTTTGGAAGGAATGATGCTAAAGCTGAAACTCCAGTACTCTGGCCACCTCATGTGAAGAGTTGACTCATTGGAAAAGACTCTGATGCTGGGAGGAGAAGGGGATGACAGAGGATGAGATGGCTGGATGACATCACAGATTCGATGGACGTGAGTCTGAGTGAACTCCGGGAGTTGGTGATAGACAGGGAAGCCTGGCGTGCTGCGATTCATGGGGTCGCAAAGAGTCAGACACGAATGAGTGACTGAACTGAACTGACTCCTTGAGGAGAGAGAATCTAGTTTATCATTATTGATCTCAGAGAACCTGATGAGGACAGGGAACAATTTTAGAGTCTTCTTGAAAAATGAATTCAGTTTTTCCCTTAAATATATTCAGTTTTATTGTGACATTAGATTATGAGAGCTTGTGAAAATCATTTTTAATGACTAAGTTCCTGTCCCATGTGCTGCTTTATTTTCCATGCTTGCCTGAGATTTCAGTTGGTCTCATTGATCCATCCATGAAAATGGAAAAAGGAAAGTATAAATGCTCCTCTTTTGAAATGAGTTCTCTCTGTAGTAGGAAGATGATTATACCAGTGTAGATGGGCTAATGAGCTTGTTCAGGCTCAAGTGCTTTATTTTTGGCTTTTAAATGGATTAGATGAGTCACATATAAGCAAAATTATCTGGATAATTGTAAGCATTCTTTATATATTATGTGAACTAGTCTGTGAAGCTGTTGCTGGTAATTTGTACATACATATGCATGTTAGAGCAAGTGCTTTCCATGGTTATGGCATCCACCTCTAGATTTTTAGGTCAAGAATACCATTAGGTTTTGGTGGTGTAGTGTAGTATAGTGTCGTGTTGGTTGCTTGGTTGTGTCCAACTCTTTGTGACCCCATGGACTGTAGCCCACCAGGCTCCTCTGTCCATGGGATTCTCCAGGCAAGAATACTGGAATAGATTGCCATTCCCTTCTCCATTTGGTGGTGTACATCTTTGCAGATATTTTAAAAAGTTATTTATTTATTTTAATTGGAGGCTAATTACTTTACAGTATTGTAGTGGGTTTTGCCATACATTGACAGGAGTCAGCCATGGGTGTACATGTGTCCCCCATCCTGAACTCCCCTTCCACCTCCCTCCCCATCCCATCCCTCAGGGTTGTCCCAGAGCACTGGCTTTGAATGCCCTGTTTCATGCATCGAACTTGGACTGGTCATCTGTTTCACATTCCTCTATGCTGTGTCCTCCCTCTGTTGTTGGAAACACTGCCGTGTATTTTGCATTTGTGATTTCTAATCCTTAGACTATCCCTGAAAGGTAGGTGTTATTATTTCATTATTGCAGATGAGATAACAGAGGTTCAAAGAAGTTAAGTGATATGCTCCAGAGGATAAGTGATCCTAAGCTCCACCTTCAGATACTTAACTCTGTCTGACTAGGTTACCCATAACTAAGATCCCATTGTGATCTTTTCTTTGGCATAATTTCTTATCAAATAGCTCACACACGAACTGAAGAGCCTGCTTATGACTATTAGCTTGGCTTCACTAAAGAACAACTTATCTGATTGCTCACATTTCTGCACTGGCCCATATAGACAAGCTGTCAAAGTGTTGGTGGGAATATTGACATTTCACTGCCCTGTGTAAATGGACATATCAGTTTATAGGAAAGCTTAGGTTTTAAAAAGCATTCCAGTACTGGAAGCGAATACTAAAGCTACTAGATGATGGATGACCTGCAGGATGTTAAATTTGGGTCATGGGAAACCTGGGCATTTGGGAATTGAATGAAGGTGGAAATAGAACTGGTGTTTCAGTCTAAGTTATCCAGAATTTGATGTCAAACAACTCTTCCAACGTATGCTTTCTCTTTTCCTCGTGGACCCTCAGGTTAACTTCCACATAGCCTGTATTTCCCTATCACTATACCTTTGTTGACACTTGTATTGACTGATATGCCCTCGCTGGTTGCCACCAGTTCCTAGTCTCTTTCTCCTTATTGAGAGCCTTCTACTCTCAGATTAGGTGCCCAGAGAGCTGTCTCTTCCCTAAATCACTACAGGATTCTCTATTTGAAACACACAGTTCTTGACATTTACTTTTGGACTAGGTTTTATCTTTTTGTATTTATAGCTCATCTCTGTTATTAATCATGAGCTCTGGGGGGTTAAATCACAGTATCTTCATTTATATTTATTCCATTAATCCTTGGATATAATACATGCACATCAAATAGTAGTTGATAATTTTATAACTCTTGAAGGCAGGATTTTTCTCAAAGCATATTGATAAAAATAAAATTTCTGGGAGCGATGCCCCCCCAAAAGGAAAACCATTAGTCAAATAAGACTGAAAAATACTACATGCTATTTGCATCAAAGGGAGTTTATGTGATAATTGGCATTTTTAACACTCACTACCCTCCAGTAATGAGACCGGTTTTACTATTTTAATCTAGCACTTCTCAGCTCCACCCTCCCTTTTAAAATAAGAACCTTCAAATATCTTATTCCTCAAAATGTTCTTTGCAAGACACTGCTTTGAAATGTTTTTGTGTAGAAGTTATGTTCATAATATTCATGAATGTGGAAATTGAATTTTGGTTAGATGTAGCTGGTATGTTTTGTTTGACCTGCCTACTTCTGTACTTGGGGAAGCCCTCCCCCTAAGTTATATTGCGGGGTGTGTGTGTGTGTGTGTGTGTGTCTGTGTGTCTGTGTGTCTGTGTGTCTGTGTTTACATGTAGTATACAGTGTGGATTCAACAAAAAAATAGATTGAGACTGAAAAGAGAGTGATTTGAACTGCTCTTTCAGCGTGATTATCTGCTAGAATCTCTATTACTTCCTATAATATGCTTGAAAAGTTTTATTTGTACCTCAAGGGCAGTGAGCCTGGCCTCATTTACAAATATGAATGCAAATCTTTGGAGGGCATTAGCTTCTCCTCCAGGGAGTCTTGCTCACTGACAGCTTGTTTTATTTATTTGATTACAGGTTTTCTGTAAGACTAGATGTAAAAAAACTGAATGAACTTTTTGGCCAACCTGCACTTCCTTTAGAAAGAATTATCCGTCTCTTGGAATTAGATGTAATATGGTTAATGGAGAAACCAGAATTTTTGGAATCAGAAAGTTTTCATTTGCTTCCCTACTCAGGCCTGTAAGCAAGTTTTGTGACCCTGAGTTTCCTTCTAGAGCCACTGGAAGTTTTCCTTCCAGAGCCACTGACTCCTCATCTACAAAACAAGATGGGTCACACCTGTCTCTAGGAGCATCTTATGAGGATAGTGCCTTGCACAAGGGAGATGCTGCATAAATGTTAGTCCCTTTTCACAGTTACTTTTTGTGTCAGATTATGACAGGAGAATTTCATGGGCATAAAGTCACAAAGAGGAAACTGCCTGTCTCCTAGAGCTGCCATTCCACATTTCATGTTGTTGCTACAAACCATAAATGTTTTTACTGTTGTTCATGTCTTCTGTAGGTGACTGTGAATGAGGCGATAGTAAGAGTGGAATTCTTATCTATAAAGAGGAATATTTGAATTCTAAAAATAGTGGATAAATAACCTACAAAAGAGTTTAGAAAAAAATTCATTATAATCATTTGTGATATAAAATAGCAACTTAGAAATGATCCCCTTGGCTGTGTCTGTTAATTGTAAAACTTTATTCCCCATTTGTGTGTGTGTGTGTGTGTGTGTGTGTGTGTGTGTGTGTGTGTGTGTTGAGTAGTTCATCAAAAGGGGAATAGATTTGGGAAAACTGGGGGCTTGCTTTCACCATTTGTTTCAACATAGTGTATAATTTTAGCCACAGGTTCATTTCCACTGTGGTTTTGGATTATTTACCACTATGCATAAATAGAATAAATGAATCATTGTGTAATAATCTTCACTAAGACTGCACATTTAGAGATGGGGCTTCCCAGGTGGCACAGTGGTAAAGAATCCACCTGCCAATGCAAGAGGTACAGGAGACACGGGTTTGATCCCTATGTTGGGAAGATCCCAACATAGAAAATAACAACTAATTCCAGTATCCTTGTCTGGAAAATTCCATAGACAGAGGAGCCTGGTGGGCTACAGTCCATGGGGTTGCAAAGAGTTGGAGATAACTGAGTAACTAAGCACCCACACATGCATTTGGAGATGAGAACACCGAACAGAAAATTAGATTGATAACTTGGGAAGGGGGCACAATAGATGGCCCAGCATAAATTGTGGTTTTTCAGGTCAGCAGATGCTTCTAGCTCCAGTTTTGCAGAAATGCATGTACTTGTTACATGTGGTTGTCAATAGCACGTCAGTCTTGTCCCCAGCCATCTAGGCTAAATTGTTCCTGGAAGAAGCCCACTTGCCCCTGGGAAGGATGACAAAAGCCAATTTTCCTATTGTATCTACCTTTCTCAATGCCAAATTATCTCCTAAAAGTTTTTCTTGACATAAATATTGTGAACAGCTGAGCAACAACAACAACAACAAAACATTATTGGTTTAAACACAAGGTGAAGTCTTCTAAGCTAAGCTGAAGTAATAGAGGAAGAGATGAATCTAAGTGTTCCTGGATTGGCCTCAGTTTTACGTTCATCAGCATCTGTCTTGATCTGGTTGATTACAGGAGAAGATGTATCAGGGAGTCTCTGCCCAGCATCTCCACCTCCTGAACAGATGGCATGTGAAATTCCCTGCCGGATGGATTGTGTGGTGAGCGAGTGGACAGAGTGGTCATCTTGCTCTCAGTCTTGTTCAAATAAAAACTCAGATGGGAAGCAGACCAGGTCAAGGACTATCCTGGCATTGGCTGGAGAAGGTGAGTAATAGGAAAGGTTTCTAGTCCCTAAATCTTGGTAAACAATTTGCTTCCCAAGCATTTCTCTCTAATCCCCTAGTTAATCTATGTTGGGTTCCCATAATTGACATGACTTGTTTTAGTAAAGAATCCTCCTGCCAATGCAGAAAATGCATGGGTTTGATCCCTGGGTCTAGAAGATCCCCTGGAGTTGGAAATGGCAACCCATTCCAGTATTCTTCCCTGGAAAATTCCATGGAAAGAGGATTCTGGTGGGTTACGGTCCAGGGTTCTCAAAGAGTCGGGCACAACTGAGTGAGCACACACTCATGTATCATAGTACTCACGCACATACAGGTCATGGCAGGCAGATGGGTGTTAGTTGTTATATGTTTTTAGGGAAGAAGACAAGACTTTGTTGGTAGACATCCAGCGTCTGATAGCTCATGCAGTTGGGAACATAATTGGAATGTGCCTGGTAAAATGAGTTCAACATTAGGAATGCAGAGATGTGGCTTCTTGGCCTGGAGCCACCACTAGCACTGGCATAGTACCTGATCTGCATGTCCTTGTTTCCTGCTGTCAGGCTGGCACATTGTGAGAGGGGAAAAGACGAAGGCTGTGAAATGGCCTTGAAGAAGCTAACGTGCTATGGGAACGTAAACGGGTGACTTGAGGACAAATTGGAGGAGCAGCTGTTTCTATCACTTAGAGCAATGGTCTCCGTCCCCAGACACACCTGCCGCTTCCTTTCTTTTAGGCTCTCCCTGGGCTCTCTGCCAACAGCTCAGTGAGGGCAGCAGAGCTATATGGCCACTTGCTTTGAGCAACTCCCTTTAAAATAAGATTCTGTTCTGTGATCATAGGAAAGGGGACCAGGTTCAAGAGGGATGAAGATTTTCATGTTCTCAAAGTGCAGTGGCTTCCTCCTTTTGTCTGTTATTTTTATGGAAGGAAAAAAAAAGTCAATAGTGTTTAATGGGGGGGAAATAACAAGAATAACAAAATCAAGGTCGCAAATCTTCTCAAGTATTTGGCCCACTGAATAAGTCATTATGCTGTGGGAGAGTCAGGGGAAAACATCAATGCTTTAGAGAAATACTATTTTTTACATAGATATAAAATTGTGAAAGAAAAGATAGTAATGAAATGTGATTGTCTGACTCACCCAGGAGTGTAGGAACACACAATCGTCTGGTCTCCCTGCCAGTGGATAACACATTGTCAGATATTATTTCAGAGTTTAAGGGTGAGCTCTCTCCTGCGAAACTTGAAGAGAGATTTCTGGATTTCTCAAATTGCAGTAAAATGCACTGCTTGAGGGAGGATGGTTGTCTTAAAGTGGTTCTTTGGGAAAAATCATGCTGTCTTAGGAAAGAGAGCCCATATGCTGGTAATGTGTGTGAGTATTTGTGTTTGAACAATACCACTTCAAGGTCATGGTCTATTATATCTAACTGGCTAATTTATGTTGGCATAATAATATTAAAATAAAAGCAGGTATCTTTGGGATTTATCTCAGAGATACATGACACAGAGGTGAGCAGTAGAATCGATTGATCTTTTTCAAGGCCTCTACTGCTCCAAGGGGTAGTGGGAACAAATAGTAACAGGTTCTCTAACTTGCTCACGTATGTAGGGGTGATAGTAAGGGTGTGTCCAGGGTTCGTGGCTGGAGGGGTAGTTTAGTTGTTTTGCTTACCCATTAATGTTGTGGGCAGGAGGCATGTACAGTAACCTGCTTTTGCTCCAGGCTCTTCAAAAGTGACAGTTGGATTTTTTAATCTCTTTGTACCTTGTGTTCCGAATTTGTCCCAAGTGGGAGTGCACAGCGTTATTTTTAGTCCCATACAGTTTCTTTGTATTTTGTTGCTGGAGGAGAGGTATGTCCAGGTGAACTGATTTTTTTTTTTTTTACATACTGTTGCCTGTTATTGAGGAGAGAAAGGTGCAGTATATTGTCCTCAGGTTGTTACTCATGACAGAAGAACTATGACCGTAGAATCAGAAATATTGTACAGTGGCTCAGGGAAAATTGTACCAAAAGGCCATCTTTCTAGAACATTAAAACAGGAAAAACAACAATAATGACAGGAATAACAGCAGCAATATGCTAATAATAGCAACAACTATGCATTCTTTTTTCTTTTGATATTTGCAGGTGGAAAACCATGCCCTCCTAGTCAGGCCCTCCAAGAATATCGCTCATGCAATGACCATTCATGCATGCAGCTCTACTGGGAGACATCGCCTTGGGGCCCCTGTTCTGAAGACACATTAGTAACTGCCCTTAATGCAACCATTGGCTGGAATGGAGAAGCTACATGCGGTGTGGGCATTCAGACACGGAGAGTCTTCTGTGTCAAGAGTCACGTGGGACAAGTGATGACAAAAAGGTACGATCAATAGTTTATTGAAAGTACATAGGATGATTGCATAGTTGAGTGCTTTTAGTCAGATGCATTTTTGAGCAATGAATATGTCCCAGTTTGTACTAGAGTAAGAGGTTTTTGTTTTGTTTTGTTGGAGTCTTGTCCAAAGGTAGACACTTTTGTAAGTTCTAATATATGTATTCATTGAAGGATAAGAGTAAATATAATGCCCACAAATTTGAATCTGTTTGAATAATCAACTTTTCTATAGTTGATATCAGTATTTCTGACTCTTTTCCAATCACATGATGACTAGGTCCACAACAAGATAGGTTATGTACTTTGAAATATGGGGCTGTGTTATACTCTTCTTTAGATCCCATTGGCCTTGTCTGTTAGGTCCATACCATTTCTGTCCTTTATCGAGCCCATCTTTGCATGAAATGTTCCCTTGGTATCTCTAATTTTCATGAAGAGATCTCTAGTCTTTCCCATTCTGTTCTTTTCCTATATTTCTTTGCATTGATCGCTGAAGAAGGCTTTCTTATCTCTTATTGCTATTCTCTGGAACTCTGCATTCAGATGCTTATATCTTTCCTTTTCTCCTTTGCTTTTCACCTCTCTTCTTTTCACAGCTATTTGTAAGGCCTCCCCAGACAGCCATTTTGTTTGTTTGCATTTCTTTTCCATGGGGATGGTCTTGATCCCTGTCTCCTGTACAATGTCACGAACCTCATTCCATAGTTCATCAGGCACTCTATCTATCACATCTAGGCCCTTAAATCTATTTCTCACTTCCACTGTATAATCATAAGGGATTTGATTTAGGTCATATCTGAATGGTCTAGTGGTTTTCCCTACTTTCTTCAATTTAAGTCTGAATTTGGCAATAAGGAGTTCATGATCTGAGCCACAGTCAGCTCCTGGTCTTGTTTTTGTTGACTGTATAGAGCTTCTCCATCTTTGGCTGCATAGAATATAACCAATCTGATTTTGGTGTTGACCATCTGGTGATGGCCATATGTAGAGTCTTCTCTTGTGTTGTTGGAAGAGGGTGTTTGCTATGACCAGTGCATTTTCTTGGCAAAACTCTATTAGTCTTTGCCCTGCTTCATTCTACATTCCAAGGCCAAATTTGCCTGTTACTCCAGGTGTTTCTTGACTTCCTACTTTTGCATTCCAGTCCCCTATAATGAAAATTAGAGATACCAAGGGAACATTTCATGCAAAGATGGGCTCGATAAAGGACAGAAATGGTATGGACCTAACAGAAGCAGAAGATATTAAGAGGAGGTGGCAAGAATACACGGAAGAACTGTACAAAAATGATCTTCACGACCCAGATAATCATGATGATGTGATCACTAATCTAGAGCCAGACATCTTGGAAAGTGAAGTCAAGTGGGCCTTAGGAAGCATCACTACGAACAAAGCTAGTGGAGGTGATGGAATTCCACTTGAACTCTTTCAAATCTTGAAAGATGATGCTGTGAAAGTGCTGCACTCAATATGCCAGCGAATTTGGAAAACTCAGCAGTGGCCACAGTACTGGAAAGGGTCAGTTTTCATTCCAATCCCAAAGAAAGGGAATGCCAAAGAATGCTCAAACTACTGCACAATTGCACTCATCTCACATGCTAGCAAAGTAATGCTCAATATTCTCCAAGCCAGGCTTCAGCAATACGTGAACTGTGAACTTCCTGATGTTCAAGCTGGTTTTAGAAAAGGCAGAGGAACCAGAGATCAAATTGCCAACATCTTCTGGATCATGGAAAAAGCAAGAGAGTTCCAGAAAAACATCTATTTCAGCTTTATTGACTATGCCAAAGCCTTTGACTGTGTGGATCACAAGAAACTGTGGAAAATTCTGAAAGAGATGGGAATACCAGACCACCTAACCTGCCTCTTGAGAAATCTGTGTGCAGGTCAGGAAGCAATAGTTAGAACTGGACATGGAACAACAGACTGGTTCCAAATAGGAAAAGGAGTCCGTCAAGGCTGTATATTGTCACCTTGCTTATTTAACTTCTATGCAGAGTACATCATGAGAAATGCTGGACTAGAAGAAACACAAGCTGGAATCAAGATTGCTGGGAGAAATATCAATAACATCAGATATGCAGATGACACCACCCTTATGGCAGAAAGTGAAGAGGAGCTAAAAAGCCTCTTGATGAAAGTGAAAGAGGAGAGTGAAAAAGTTGGTTTAAAGCTCAACATTCAGAAAACGAAGATCATGGCATCTGGTCCCATCACTTCATGCGAAATAGATGGGGAAACAGTGGAAACAGTGTCAGACTTTATTTTGGGAGGCTCCAAAATCATTGCAGATGGTGATTGCAGCCATGAAATTAAAAGACGCTTACTCCTTGGAAGAAAAGTTATGACCAACCTAGATAGTATATTCAAAAGCAGAGACATTACTTTGCCGACTAAAGTCCGCCTAGTCAAGGCTATGGTTTTTCCTGTGGTCATGTATGGATGTGAGAGTTGGACTGTGAAGAAGGCTGAGCACTGAAGAATTGATGCTTTTGAACTGTGGTGTTGGACAAGACTCTTGAGAGTCCCTTGGACTGCAAGGAGATCCAACCAGTCCATTCTGAAGGAGATCAATCCTGGGATTTCTTTGGAAGCAATGATGCTAAAGCTGAAACTCCAGTACTTTGGCCACCTCATGCGAAGAGTTGACTCATTGGAAAAGACTCTGATGCTGGCAGGGATTGGGGGCAGGAGGAGAGGGGACGACCAAGGATGAGATGGCTGGATGGCATCACAGACTCGATGGACGTGAGTCTGAGTGAACTCCGGGAGATGGTGATGAACAGGGAGACCTGGCGTGCTGCAGTTCATGGGGTTGCAAAGAGTTGGACACGACTGAGCGACTGAACTGAACTGAACTGAGCTGGCCTTGTCTGAGGTGAGCCATAAATCCATACAGCCATTTTGAATAGACTACTTCATGCCCTCCAGTAGGTTTACAATCTCAAAGCCACTCTGTTCTGCACATAGAAATGCAAATTGAAAAAAAAAAAAAAACTGTAGGAGAATTGAAGATGGGGGCTAGGATAAGAAAAGGCTCAGGAATAACTGCAAATGATGGAGGAAAAAATAGTAATTGACTGGAGAACTCAGCTGTGGGGGTTTCTCCTCTAGACCGAATAAGAAAACATAGCTCTTCTTTAAGTCCATGCAGGAAGGCTCATGGAAAAGAAAAAGTAAGTGACCTAGTAATATACAGAGACTGGGTGACCGGCCTGTCCATAGAGATTTGCAAGTGGCCATGCTGAAAGACCCTACCCCAACCACAGTAGTGGTGGGGAACCAGGATGGGTTGGTCCAAGCCTTGGTCTAGTGTCACAAATTCCTCCAAAATTTTTAAGTTGAGAAAATGAACTCTCTCTTCTTTCCGTTCAGGATGCTCTAAGTATTTGAGTGGAGAGTTGCCATGCCCTGGTCATGCCTGGTGGAAAAAGCAGGAAGAGAGAGTAAACCTTTAGAGACAGAAACTGGAACAGAACAAATATCAAGTTCTGGTCCCTTCTCACTTAAGTGCCCTCCTGCTTTTCCTGGCAACATAGGCAACCACATTTGCTCTTCTGCCTAATTCAATCCAGTTTGTGTTGCTGGCATGGACAACTTAAACCTGATTAACTTCATCTCAGGGCACCATGATGATAAATAAGCTCTGGGCCTTATCCACAGTGTCATGGAAACTACTTGAGCTGTGTGTAAGGAAAGTCATAGAAGCTCAGTTAAAGGGAACAAACTGCTAATAGCAAAAATAGGACAGATTGGCCAGATACTGCTGGTGTTGGAGCATCAAATGAGCAGATGGCTATGAAAATGGAAGGGAAGATAAATTTGACTTGAAGCACAATCCAAAAGACTTCCTCTTTTTCCCCTCCTAAATGTGGCTTCCAAAGGTTGGATGTAGCTTGGGCTGAATGATCTTCCTTGTTGCCACTGCAGATTTTAGAACCATGACTGACATGTCATTATTGTCCATAAACACTTTTAGAATTCATGAATTAATTAGACCTGTGTGTAGGAAAGTAAAAAGATATGACAGGGGATGGATATGAGCTGCAGAAGTTTGAGAAGCTGATGTTTATCTTTTGCTTTAAGAAGAAATATTTTATCTACCATGATAAAGTTTGGCAAAGGGGACTGCCATGAGAAGTAATAAACAGATCGCATGAATGACCTTCTGCCCTTATTAACTCATAAATGTTAATTCTGCTTTAGCATATAACTCTGGGTTGCTTGTGATATTTTTAGAACATCAAATTATATCACTTGTATGTTTTAACTTACCTGGTATCCACAACACCACGTGGACCAATAGAGTCAACGGGAGCTATAGGCAAACATGAACAATGTTTGCATATCGCTTCATTCAGGTGATAATCTAATTCTTGGAGTTATAGTAAAATCCTGAAAGGTTTACAAAGATATTATGCAAACAAGAGAACTGCTTTTATCTTGAGAAGGATTGCAGCCCTGATAATGTACATTTTCATAATGCAGATTTTTCAACTGCTTAAAAAAAGATGCCAGAATTATTAGCTTGAATATACAAATAAAAATAAACATAGCTTAGATATAGGAATAAATGCTATGTGAAATGCAACAAACTGTTATTCTTTAGAATGATGAGAAAAATTAGCATTCCTGAAGCCTGATCTCCCTTCCATAAAACTTTTCACCTCTGGACCAAAATAAGAAATATCTACAATTGATATGAATGTAGTTTATTTTTTTCTTAGCAAAGGAGCATTATAATTGAGACTGACAACTACCAAATACATTATTAAACCTATTTAGACATGAAAGGTTGGATTATATGTTCAAATAGCCCTCTGCTTCCTTATCTAGCATTATGATTACATTGGATGATAGTTTTTTTTATAAAAGTTTCTGAGCTCATCAGCTTATACAAATATTACCTGAATGATATTTTGTGACCAGAAAAACCACACAGTCAAAAGGTTATAGTTTAAAACATAATACACAAATACATACAGATTTGTTTGATAATTTTCATAAGACTAAAATATTACAGTGAATAACCTATCGTGTTAACTTGGTTTTGCAACAGAGAAAAATGAATTGCACAGATGTTTTCCCTAACACACACACACATACAAGCCCACACATAAGGACATTGCTAATTACTTTTTGCACTTTTAATGAGGCTAGAGACTTAACAGCCTAGTTTTAATTCTTACTGTATGTCTCCAAACGATCCTACTAAATAAGAGGAGGCTGCATTAACTTAAGTAAAGTTAATTAAAATTCTTGAGGTTAATGAGATTAATTGAGCTAAGAAAATAATACCTAGTGTCCAGTGAAGCACATAGTGAGATTATCAGCAAGAAAAAGTATCCTTTGCTTTGCCCTTTCAAAAAGTATGCTTTTGCTCTTTTTTATGTGAAAGCTGTTGTCGAGAAAAAAAAAATTCCCTGCCATTTGTTAAATCCTTTGGGTGAGGGTAATGGCAATAGGAAAAGAAACTATCCTAAAGAAAGGGTGGCCTTCAGAGTCGAAAAAGAGAAATGTGTCTCCATAGACTGGATGGGCTTAACAAGATGTGTTTGATACTCTAAACCCATTGTACTGGGGTGCACAGAAATCCTTGCAGTTCTTTACTTCCCAGGATTGGGGTTCTGGTTTCCTTGTACTTATAGAGGTAAGAATGTTACCATTGTATGAGTAATAGAACTGATCACATCAGAAAATGGGGACTAGCTAGGATGCAACTCAAACAGGAATGAAAGCTTGAGAGCTTATTGGGATATGTGGCTTTGTTTCACTACTCTTTTTCTTTTTTTCCCAGTTGCAATGTGTGAAAAAATAATAAAGATTAAAATCACACAACTCAGAGCCTTCCAAAGGTCATATAAGGCACTTTCTGAAAAAACACTGGGCATTTGGTGAGACATAGTGATGGGGAGTTCCATTAACACATGAATGTTTACAAAGTTGGCAGGTTGGGATGTCCCCTCAGTCCTGGGATTGAATGACTGTGTTTACCTCATGATTATGGGCACATAACAGAAACGGCAGACCCCTGCAGATAAGTTTGATGCATTTTGGCACAGGAATGGAAGCCTCCAGGGCAACCAGGAGGCAATTGTGGAATACTCCAGTGCAAGTTCTGGAAAAATATATGTGTTGAAAGGAAATGCATTCACCCTTTTAGCAAGAGTATTGCCAATCTAGGATCAGAGTGTTATATAACAGTAAAAAGTATAAATTATGACAAAAGGCAAGAAGCCATACTGTGTTTACTAGCTAAAATGTGAATCCATATGTTACCCTAGTTTTTAAGGTTTCAATTTTGTTTTGGAAATGACTGGATAAATTTGCTTTATTTCCCCAGGGATTTGTCTTCAGGCTCCAATAGCATAGAATGCTTTTCAATCATTCAGTTAGTATTACTAAATATTTACACAACATTAAGACCTGGCATTTTTAAAGAAATGATATGAGGTGAAATTTCTACCATGAAGGCAGTAAAAATTAGTATCTATATAATGTGCGCGCGCACACACATGCACACACACACACACACACACACACACACACACACACACAGAAAGCCAGCAGTGCAACAGATACCAAAAACCTTCTTTTAGTCAGTGTCAGTAAACGATAAATAAAATAAACATTATGTTTCTTAGGAGCTATGTGGAACTTAGGAACTTATGTGCTAGCAACTTAGCACATAAGTTGCTAATGGTCGAGGAGAGTATTCTCGATAATTCAGATAAAATTTATGAAAATTGAAAATGTGATCCTGGGAGAGGTAAACATCATGTAAATAGAAAGGAAAGGAAATTGATGTCTTCTAAATCAACCTTATTGGCAGAAAAAACAAAAGGTTTCACTAGCAAGAGAATATTTGGTTCTTATCAGACCAGAAATCACACTTCAGGAAAGCCCTTAGTTCATGGCCTCTATAAAAGCAAGATAACCTGAGTTTGAGCTTTGTCCCTGAGGGGTTGATAGTGTTGGTCTCTTATGGATTTAGATGAAGAACACTGATAAAGGGGACCATGATATGAAGAATTATGCCCACTGAGTATATATTGTGAGTGATGCTAATAAATCAGAAATTTAGAAGTAGGCCATATCAGTTCCCCAAAAGAGATTAACACCCCCCTTACACAAAAATAAAAACCAGAACCAAGGGACACAGGACACTTTGGGAGATGTGGGATAGGTCCATCACCTTGCTTGTGGACATGGTAACACAGGGGTTCACATATATTCAAACTCCTCAAATTAAATGGGTGCAGTCCTTTCCGTATCAGATATACACAGAGGTAAAGAATCTGCCCGCCAATGCAGGAGATGCAGGAGATGCCAGTTCAGGGGATTTTCGGTTGGGAAAATCCCCTGGAGAAGGAAGTGGCAGCCCACTCCAGTATTCCTGCCTGGGAAATCCCATGGACAGAGGAGCCTAGCAGGCTATAGTCCATGGGGTTGCAAAGAACTGGACATGCGTGAGCACACACACACACACGCACACATAAAAAAGAACATAACAATATACCTCAATAAAGGTATATTTAAAAGTTGAAAAAGAGATTAAAACCTACTTCTAATTGAAATGAACAAAGTCCCTGTGGAATAAACCACCCTCTCCAGAAAGCCTGAAGCCAAGCCAGCACCACAAGCATTTCTGAGCTGTTTGTGATGTCTGAGCATGTCCTGGCTGGGTTCCCTGTACCCTCAACTCCTGCTGCCCCACTGGGAACCCAGGAAATTGACATGTTTCAAGTTGCACTTTCCTTTCCAGACAGATACCAGGAGAGATTGGAGGGGAGATGAAGTAAATAGCAGTTCAATTTAATTTTAGTAGCTTTCAAGGGATGAATAAGGAACTTGGGAATGAGTTTAGTGCTTTTTGCTAGTTCTACTAAAGCATGACATCAGTTTTCCTTACCAGAATAGCTTGTTTAAATAATACTCTATGCTCTAATGACACTGGTTTTTCTTTCTATTGTTATGTTCATTGAACTGACCTAGTTGATAGACAGTTTTTATGTTTGTATATTAAGGATGATTAATAATAAGGCCACCAATAATTACTTTGTTGAACAGTTCCTTTTCTGTGAGTATATACATTCTCATTTTAATTTGTTTTCAAGTATTATATACTTCTCTATATTATTATACAAGTATAATAAAAAAGGGACTGATGGTGAAAATTGGCCTACCTTCCTCCATTTAGCATCTCACATCCCAAATACAACCCCTTTTTAATGATTTTTGTGTTTCATTTCTTCCTTTCTCTGTCTTTATTTTGACTGGATAAGCGTTCACATGGTTCATAAATTATAACAAAATACAGGAGACATATAATATACAGTGATGAATGGCCTTGCACTCAACCCTGCTCTCATCCATCCCCTTCCTGCCTCCTGTCCTGCTCTTGGCAACCACTTTATTACTTTCTTGTGCTAAATTGCTTCAGTCATGCCCATCTCTTCGCGATCCCATGAACCTTTGTCCATGGCATTTTCCAGGCAAGAATTCTGGAGTGGGGTGCCATGCCCTCCCCTCCAGGAAACCTTTCCAACCAAGGGATTGAACCCGCATCTCTTATGTCTCCTGCGTTGACAGGAGAGTTCTTTACCACTAGCACCACCTGGAAAGTCCTGATTACTTTCTTACCTACAGAGATAGCATTATGGCTACCAATCACCAAGTATACATCCTTACCCCCCTCCCTTTCTGATGCTTTAGTCTCTAGGTCGAGAGAAATGAAGTATGTTTTATGCTCTGCCTCCTGCTCTGAGTCCTTGGGCAAGTAGCTTCTACTTCTGGATCTTTCTCCTCATGTCTGTAAAAGGAACAGCAGGGTCTCAGACAGAACTCAAACAGTGTTTTTAGTTCTGAAATCCTATGGTTCTGTGTCAAACTGCTTACTTTCTCCAGGAGTCATTGATCAAGTCTTTCACGTTGGCAGATGTCCAGAATCTACTCGGCCAGAAACTGTCCGCGCTTGTCTGCTCCCGTGCAAAAAAGACTGTCTCGTGACTGCTTTCAGTGAGTGGACTCCCTGCCCAAGGCTGTGCCAGCCAGGTAGGTGGATGCTGTTTCCTTACTGCTCTCTGCTTCCTGACCACTTGATTGCCTCCTCCACTACTGAGTCAGTGAGAGATGGGGGAGCAAGGGCTCCCTTCTTTTCCTTTTGCATATAACCCAGGCAATGAAGTTTGTAAAATTTGTAAATGAAGTCTTAGCTTTCTAGAACCATTATGATTTGGCAGGGAAAATATATTTGGTTCTTCTATGCCATGATTTTACAGCTGTGCGCTGTAGGAGTTCTTGTCTTTTGTTAACACTGTTGTCGTATTTTGAACAGCCATTTAAATGTGGCATGAATACCATCACAATTTATTTGTGGATCCTGTGTGCTTAAGCCTGACTCCAGGCATCTTCATTAGAATGCAGGGCCTTAAGCGCTATGCATACATCGCTGATAAATATAAGCCTGTGGAAGAAGAGGGGCCAATACATGAAAAAGTATTGAACAGGTGCAGAGGTCAGAAATATATGATTTGTATTTTTTTACTCTTAATGGTGATGCTTTATACACGTGGATATATTTGGAATGCTATGATCCAGGATATTTAATAGCTAAGTCCTGACAAACACAGAGGAGCATTTTTGTAAAATGACTGCCTTTCTTAGAATGGGTCTTCTCCCCCACACCTGTTTCAGTTCCCTGATGAGCTAGTTCCTGTGGAAATACAAGAACTCCTAGTTCTAAGGCCCTGTTTTGACCTAAGACCTGGAATTAATAACTTGATCCCTTTTCCATAGTCTCATACTCTTGTCTTGGGACCTGTGGATCTCACTGTTGCCAGAGTAAGAAAAGGCACACCCAGGAGAAGGAAGGATGGAAGAGCATCAACCCTAGTGCTCAAAGCAAAGTGGGTCTCATCCACACCTCCCTGGCCTTGTCTTGGCAACAGCATCCTCTCATTCAGGGCCTGGCTCTTCCTGTGTCTCTGTATCAGCCTCCTGGAAGAAGGGAAAGGAAGGCAGGTCATTCTGCACAGAGAGAACCTGCCACAAATGCTCAGCTTATTAATACGTTTCCTCGGAAGTCCAGCCTTGTGCATCTAGGATCCCCCGGTTGTTCTTTGACTTACACATCTTCACGGCAGTGACATGATGTTACAGCAAGCACTGACACAGATCTGTCTGCCGCTTCAAACCACCTCTCAGTGATTGGCAAGGGGGCAGTGACGGCTCTTGAAGGTTATCATCATCAATGTCTTATATTGCGCTGGTGAAGTACCCACATAAAGTTTTTCTGACTGTACCATTTCATCTCTGTAATGATCTTCTGTCACAGTGTTAACAGAGTAGCATCCAGTAAATGTTGCTTATGGGTAGAATCAGAACTAAACATTTTGAATATAGAAGAACTTGGAAAATACAGTGGGATATTTATCTGACCTTTTGAGGGGTAGAGACAGCAATCTCTTTTAGGAACTCTCCAAAACTTGTTTTCCTAAATAAAAATTCAAAGTAATTGAGCTGGATGAACAGGGTTTGTGGAGTAGCCAGGGGAATGTTATTTACAAACAGAATGGGACAGAAAAACTGTGATCTTTATTCTGAACCATTTGAAAGGCAACATCTAGGAGGATGGATTTTGAAGTTTTAATAGTAATGTATCTGAATAACATTCAAGCTTTTAAAGATACATCTTGGAAAAATGCAGGAAGATAAAATAATATATGAAGATGGATGTTTATTGAAATGCAGCTGTTCATTTTAGTTTCTGTTTCATAAGAGATTAGCATAATTCCTCTGTTAAATGGCTTTAAGAAAGGAAAAGGTTAAATTAAAAATAATACCCTTCTGGCAGCCAGATATTGGTGTTTGAGCTGTCAAGGTCCCTTGACACTTAAGGAGGCATATTAGTTTTGTTGAGTCTTTGTGCCCCAGTGGCCAGAGATTACTTTAGCTACTGCTATTGCATGCATTCTATTAGTACTTTTGAGAAAATTCTCTCTGCTGCATGAGCATCTTCTCCTAGCACTGTGTAAGGATGGAGGAGTCATAAGCCAGTGAAATAATTGCTCTTCCAGCAATTTCAGATTTTACTCCAACTTCCAGAGATTCAATTAGTTATTTAAATGGTTGGCATTATAATGAAAATAGTTCTAAGCCTCTGTGGTCTCTTTTTAGCCTCCAATTTTTCAACTCTAGAGAATTCTTTTCACAGCCAGACAGTCAGGGGACCTGGAGAAGCATAGATTCAATTTTCAGATTTCTTTCAACTTCAATCCTATTTACCCTGATGTTTAGTTCATACTTTGGGACCAATATATTATTAAATAACTGTGGGTTAATTAGGGGAGACTATGATAGGGAGGTTATTGGAGGAACTGGTATTGCTAATTCTATGGTTTTCAAATTGTATCGACTCTGAATCACCTTGAAGCATTATGAAAATGCAGGTTTTCAGCTCCATGGCTAGAAATTCTGATTCAGTAAGTATGGGATGTTTCTAATTTTTGTGCTGTAAGAAGTCACAGCTGAATGGTGATGTATTATAGTTTCACCCTTAAGATAAAAAAGAATCATAAATCTGTGAGCAAATGCGACTTGAACTCTAGGCACACAGCCTGTTTTTCAGCTTCCTGAGTGCACTATATTCTTCCCAGCTCAAGCACGCTGGAGTATGGTGGCTAAGAACAGAGGTGCTGGAGGCAGATGGCCAGAGCTGAGTTCCGAGTTTTGCTCTGTGACAGTGAATGCATTCCTTAATCTCTCTGTGCCTCAGTTTCCTTGTCTGTAGAACAGGGTTCATAACTGCACCTACCGAAAAGGAAAATACTTAGAGCCCACACTGCCTTGAATGGAGTAGTATTCCTGTCGGGGCAAGTATTCCTGTCGTTGTTCCAAGCCTCTGCATCTGCCTTGTGGGATGCTGGAGCTGTGTTCAGCTCCCTCTCCTTGGTCCTCCAAACTCTGTCTCAGCACAGAACTGCTGTAGCAGCCTTTTTTGAGGGATGTTATGTTCATCTTCCTAACTTCATTAGACCCTCCCCATTCTTTCCCCATCCACATTAACTAGATCATCCTACAGCATCCTACATATCCCCTTTATGACACTCCTGTACTTATCCTTCCAGGTTAATGTTGCTTTCCTAGAATACAAGTCCACAAATGTAGGGGCCACTTCTGTCATCTTCACCACAAGATTCTTTAAACCTGGCATAGTGTAGGGTATAGTTGTCACTGAATAAATTTTTTTTTGAATGGACAGATGTGCCATAAAGAGAGAGGAAAGTGTGTCTTTGAATCCAGGAAGTAGATTCTCTGTTCTTGAGAATGTCCTTCAAAACATACTTTGGAAAATAATGTTTTAAAGCAATACTTATCAAATGTAAATGCTTATACAAGTCCCCAGAGGATCTTATTAAAATATTATGTAAGTTCTAATTCAGTAGACCTGGACAGGACCTGGAATTAGACCTTGGTATAAGCTCCTGGGTGATACCTGTATGTTGATTACAAAACTCCAGAGGTAAGGGTAGGGTAAGTTAGACATTTTTGACCAAGGCAATGACCTGACCAAAGTTATAAGGTGAAAAGTGTAGACTAGGGACAGACTGAAAGATGAGGACACTGGTAGTGTGGGTTGAGGGGTGGAAAAAAGTGATTTAGCCTAAGTTGAAAGGTGAGAATGGGATGGGGTGGCAACTCAACTAGTGAGGATGGAGGATGCGAAGATGGATGAGTATGAGAAGAATTTACATTCCTACCCCCAAATTTTCCTACACAATGGGATCATTTAGAGATCTCTAAAATGTCCCAGTGCATGGATCCTACTGCAAGACATTATGATTTAATAGTTTTTTTCTATGACCAAGGAAATTGCATGATTACATGACTCCAAAACCAAATCCCTTCTAAACCTCTCAGAAAGCCAAGGTGGCTTCCTAAGGGCAGACTGTCCCCAGAGTGATTTGAGTCTTAGCAATGGATAAGTTGTATCAGGTTTTATTTGGTCCTGGCTGGGTTTATGATCCAGATTCTTACAACTTAAAAGTATTCTCAAGCCATGAATAATCTCCAACTTGTAGCTAGTCATGCTTCCCATCTTTTTATTCCTGTTCATCTGAGTATCTCCTTAATGGATTAATGGTAGTCCCACATTCTTCTAAGCAAATCAAATAGCTATCAAGCTGTGGTCCTATTGTGGACTCTCCAAATTTTAAGTCCCAGTAAAAACATTAGTCAAATAATCAAGAATCATTTGGTGATGTTCTTGTTCATTTCTCTATTCTTCCTTCTGTCTGTAAAGCAAGTCAGTCAGTTCAGTTTCTTAGTCATGTCCGACTCTTTGTGACCCCATGGACTGCAGCACCCAAACCTTCCCAGTCCATTACCAATTCCCCGATCTTGCTCAAACTCATGTCCTTCAAGATGGTGATGCCATCTGACATCTGATCCTCTGTCATCCTCCTCCTGCTTTCAATCTTTCCCAGCATCAGGGTCTTTTCCAATGAGTCAGTTCTTCGCATCAGGAGGCCAGAGTATTGCAGTTTCAGCTTCAGCAAGAGTCCTTTCAATGTATATTCAGAATTGATTTCTTTTAGAAGTGATTGGTTTGATCTTGCAATCCAAGGGACTACTCTCAAGGGTCTTCTCCAACACCACAGTTCAAAAGCATCGGTTCTTTGGTGCTCAACTTTTTCACGGTGCAACTCTCACATCCATACATAACTACTGAAAAAAACCATAGTTTTGGCTAGACGAAATTTTGTGGGTAAAGTAATGTCTCTGCTTTTTAATATGCTGTCTAGGTTTGTCATAGCTTTTCTTCTAAGGAGCACATGTCTTTTAATTTCATGGCTGCAGTCACCATTTGCAGTGATTTTGGAGCCCAAGAAAATAAAATCTGTCACTGTTTCCATTATTTCCCATCTATTTGCCATGAATTGATGGGACTGGATGTCATCATCTTAGTTTTTTGAATGTTGAGTTTTAAGCCAGCTTTTTCACTCTCCTCTTTCACTTTCATCAAGAGGCTCTTTAGTTCCTCTTTGCTTCTTGTCATAAGGGTGGTGTCATCTGCATATCTAAGGTTATTGATATTTCTCCCAGCAATCTTGATTTCAGTTTGTGCTTCATCAAGTCTGGCATTTCTTATGATGTACTCTGCATGTAGTTAAATAAGCAAAGTGACAATATACAGCCTTGACGTTCTCCATTCCCAGTTTGGAACCAGTCCATTGTTGCAGGTCTGATTGTAACTGTTGTTTCTTGATCTGCATACAGATTTCTCAGGAGGCATATAAGTTTATCTGGTATTTCCATCTCTTTGGGAATTTTCCACAGCTTGTTGTGATCCACAAAGTCAAAGGCTTTAGTGTAGTCAATGAAGCAGAAGTAAATGTTTTTTTTCTGGAATTCTCTTGCCTTTTCTATGATCCAGTGGATATTGGCAATTTGATCTCTGGATCCTTTCCCGTTCTAAATCCAGCTTGAATATCTGCAAGTTCTTGGTTCACGTACTGCTGAACCCTAGCTTGGAGAATTTTGAGCATTACTTTGCTAGCACGTGAGATGGACAGAGGAGCATGGTGGGCTGCAGTCCATGGGTCGCGAAGAGTCGGACACGACTGAGCGACTTCACTTTCACTTTTCACTTTCATGCATTGGAGAAGGAAATGGCAACCCACTCCAGTGTTCTTGCCTGGAGAATCCCAGGGATGGGGGAGCCTGGTGGGCTGCTGTCTATGGGGTCTCACAGAGTCGGACATGACTGAAGCAACTTAGCAGCAGAGATAAGTGCAATTGTGCAGCAGTTAGAACATTCTTAGGCATTGCCTTTCTTTGGGATTGGAGTGAAAACTGCCCTTTTCCAGTCCTATGGCCACTGCTGAGTTTTCCAAATTTGCTGGCATATTGAGTGCAGCACTTTCACAGCATTATCTTTCACAGCATTATCTTATCTGAGATCTGAAATATCTCAGCTGGAATTCCATCACCTCCACTAGCTTTGTTTTTAGGCCTTTCTAAGGCCTGCTTAGCTTGACTTTGCACTCCAGGATGTCTGGCTCTAGGTGAGTGATCACACCATCGTGGTCATCTGGGTCATTAAGATCTTTTTTGCATAGTTCTTCTGTGTATCCTTGCTGCCTCTTCTTAATATCTTCTGCTTCTGTTAGGTCCATACCATTTATGTCCTTTATTGGGCCCATCTTTGTATGAAATGTTCCCTCGGTATCTCTAATTTTCTTGAAGAGATCTCTAGTCTTTCCCATTCTATTTTTCCTTCTATCTCTTTGCATTAATCACTTAGGAAGACTTTCTTATATCCGTGCTAATCTTTGAAACTCTGCATTCATTCAGATGGATATATCTTTCCTTTTCTCCTTAGCTTTTCACTTCTCTTCTTTTCTCAGCAATTTGTAGGGCCTCCTCAGACAACCATTTTGCCTTTTTGCATTTCTTCTTGTTGGGAATGGTTTTTATCACCACCTCCTGTAAAATGTCAGGAATCTTTGCCCATAGTTCTTCAGGCACTCTGTCTATCAGATCTAATCCTTTGACTATATTTGTTGCTTCTACTCTATAATCATAAGGGATTTAATTTAACTCATACCTGAATGGTCTATTGGTTTTCTCTATTTTCTTCAGTTTAAGTCTGAATTTTGCAATAAGGAGCAAAAATAAAGCAAATGCCTGAATAAATATTCAATATTACTTGCTTAATAATAGCTGCAATTTATTGTAGAGGTTCTCAGACTGAGGCCTGCCCTGGTGGCTCAGACTGTAAAGAATTTGCCTGCAATGCAGGAGATCTGAGTTTGACCCCTGGGTTGGGAAGATCCCCTGGAGAAGGGAATGGCTACTCATTCCAGTATTCTTGCTTGGAGAATTCCATGGACAGAGGAGCCTAGTGGGCTACAGTCCATGGGGTTGTAAACAGTTGCACACGACTGGGGGACTATCACATTCTTTTCATTTCTCAGACCTGTGAAGTTTTGTTTTGTTTTGATTTTCAGTGAACAACTTTCTGAGATTCACCTCATCCCACGTTAGAATCTCTTCATGTTAAAGGGACATTTTTAATTTTAAAACCTACCGTTAGTGACACCTGTAATGGGGCATGGATGAGACACACTCATTTAGTACTTTATCCTTTCAGGGTATCTTCAAACACATTTTAGCCTATCATTGATAATTACCTGGTTAGCCTTTAGAAATTAATTATCTTGGCGAATGATCTCATAACCATCACACTGATGGTTTTACTTTAAAGTCACAAATCAGGACTGCTTTTCCAAAATTTCTCTCCAGTTACCTTTAAAGAGTTTCACTTTAAAATTTCAACATTTAATAATACAAATATTAGACAGGTAATAAAATTAATATAACACTAATAGAAAATGAATGAAATCGCTCAGTCATGTCCAACTCTTTGCGATCCCATGGACTGCAGACCACCAGGCTCCTCCATCCATGGAATTCTCTAGGCAAGAATACTGAAGTGGGTAGCCTTTCCTTTCTCCAGGGAATCTTCCCAACCCAGGGATCAAACCTGGGTCTCCTGTATTGCTGGAAGATTCTTTACCATCTGAGCCACAAGGTAAATGGGAATTCCCTGGTGGCTCAGAGGTTAAAGCATCTGCCTGCAATGTGGGAGACCTAGGTTTGATCCCTGGGTCGGGAAGATCCCCCTGGAGAAGAAAATGGCAACCCACTCCAGTATTCTTGCCTGGAGAATCCCATGGGTGGAGGAGCCTGGTGGGCTGCAGTCCACGGGGTTGCAAAGAGTCACACACAACTGAGTAACTTCACTTTCACTTTCAGTAGAAAATATTACTGATTAATAGAATGTAGTCTTATGTGGCCATCACCAAGTAAAAATGATACCAGCTCATCGTTACCCTCGTTTTGCTTGTATTACTGTTATCCGTCTTTTCATTGTCAGTGGATATTTCTGTAATGATTCCGAGATGTGTATATCACTTCCATGGAAGGTAAAAATATGTAAGTGGTCATGTTATTTGACAGTTTGGTAGATAAAATGTGGCATATTCAAAATAGCTTTTCTCATAGATTCCTAGAAACTATGGAGCTAATGATTATTTGTAAATTTATAGTAATTTTAATAATTTAAAGCTGAGGGAACTCCTTTAACCTTCCTCTCTGAGGAGCAAGCTGGTGAGCAGTGTCATGGTAACTGGAAGACTGAAGGTAAACTGCTGCTGGGATTTGCTAGGACACTTCATTTGGTAGGGTCCTTTGCTCTTGCCTCAGACCTCCTGGAGTTACAGCTTGAGTTTCCATTATCAATGACAGTTTTTGTTTTCGTCTTTTTTTGCAATGTCCAGGTGGTGTACTATATAGTGGTTAAGAGCATGGAATCTCAAGTTAGACTCCCTTGATTCAATGCCCATTTCTACTGTACAAGTCACTTTAGACTCACTTTCAGTTTTGCTGTGTTTCAACTTTCTCTTTTCTAAAATAATATCGACAGCCAATTCGTAGCCTGGTTATAGGGATTATATCAGAATAGGACGCATGGCAGAAATTTCAATGGTAATGATGATGTAAGTTCCTTAAAATCTGGCAACTTTTCTTTCATTATGTTGTTATCCTGCAGTGCCTAGTCATCCACGTGCTAGTATTACGGCACTTATTTCCTGTCTGTGTTTTTCTTGGACAGATTATAACATCCAGAGGGCACATCATGGGCATTCAGTAAGTGTGGTTGAATGAATGAGTGAATAAACTCCATATCTTTTCCATTGCCAGTTCTAATTCCTAAAGATGTTGCTTCCAATTAAATGAAGCCAAAGCACTTTTAACAGGTTATTCAGTGGGTCCAGGCCAATTAGGGGAAAAGGTATTGGTCATTCAGAATGTCAGATCCATCAGAAGCCACATTCTGTCCAGTCAAAGGCAGACTAGCATCAGCCTCTGTCTTTATTTACTATTTTCATGAAGGTACAGTCCCCTCCTCCCCATAGGCTCATACATACTTTTTTAAAAAAATTAATTTATTTTAATTGGAGGCTAATTACTTTACAATATTATGGTGGATTTTGCTGTACATTTACATGAATCAGCCACAGGTGTACATGTGTCCCCCATCCCGAAACCCCCTACCACCTCCCTCATTATCCCGTCCCTCTGGGTTATCCCAGTGCACCAGCTTTTGTCCTCCTGAAAAACAGAAGATGGAATGCTTATTTACACCCAAGTAATACATGGGACGGAGAAGGCAATGGCACCCCACTCCAGTACTCTTGCCTGGGAAATCCCATGGATGGAGGAGCCTGGTAGGCTACAGTCCATGGGGTCGCTAAGAGTCGGACACGACTGAACGACTTCACTTTCACTTTTCACTTTCCTGCATTGGAGAAGGAAATGGCAACCCACCCCAGTGTTCTTGCCTGGAGAATCTCAGGGATAGAGGAGCCTGGTGGGCTTCCCTCTATGGGGTCGCACAGAGTCGGACACGACTGATGCAACTTAGCAGCAGCAGCAGCAATGCATGGGAAATAGATGGGGAAACAGTGGAAACAGTGTCAGACTTTACTTTTGGGGGCTCCAAAATCACTGCAGATGGTGATTGCAGCCATGAAATTAAAAGACTTACTTACTTGGAAGGAAAGTTATGACCAACCTAGATAGCATATTCAAAAGCAGAGACATTACTTTGCCAACAAAGGTTTGTCTAGTCAAGGCTATGGTTTTTCCTGTGGTCATGTATGGACGTGAGAGTTGGACTGTGAAGAAAGCTGAGCACCAAAGAATTGATGCTTTTGAACTGTGGTGTTGGAGAAGACTCTTGAGAGTCCCTTGGACTGCAAGGAGATCCAACCAGTCCATTCTAAAGGAGATCAGTCCTGGCGTTCTTTGGAAGGGATGATGCTAAAGCTGAAACTCCAGTACTTCGGCCACCTCATGTGAAGAGTTGACTCATTGGAAAAAACTCTGATGCTGGGAGGGACTGGAGGCAGGAAGAGAAGGGGACGACAGAGGATGAGATGGCTGGATGGCATCACCGACTCGATGGACGTGAGCTTGAGTGAACTCTGGGAGTTGGTGATGAACAGGGCGGCCTGGCGTGCTGCAATTCATGGGGTTGCGAAGAGTCAGACACTACTGAGTGACTGAACTGAACTGAATGGTGTTTGCATAATCAAAGATATGGGGCTTGGTACACCAACCCCCCAAATAAGGTTGAAGGCAATATAATGATTTAATGACTTACTTTAAGAAAGTGACTTAGTCCAAATCTAAGTTACAACCCCTATAAGTTTTGAATGTTTTCTGTTTCCAAGTGTTTTTGATAAAATAAGATGTGTATCTCACATGTGCATAACAATCCACAGCCCAATACCCAGAGTATAGGTGCCTTTGTTTTTATAGGCTCCATTGGGGGAGGCTGTGCCCCCTTTAGTGTATAATTTAAAGCCCGTAGATCACTACATAGCCCCGTACTCAATAAATATTCTTGAAGATTTAGCAGGAGAAATGACAAACACTCAGGCTTGTAGAAATTACAGTTCTCAATCATCCTCTTGCCAAACCGAGGAGTTCTGTTGATAAAATTCATAAAAGACACTTTCCCTCAATTCACAGATAGGAAAAAAGATATATATTAAGTTATGTATTTTTTTTTCCTCACCTGTGTGTGTGCATGTTTCCTTAAAAACTGGTACCTTCCATCTGTCCCTATTAAAAGTCTGTATGTGGTAGATTTGATTTGGCAAAAAAATCAAGTTTGGCAAAAAGAAAAAAAAAATTTAGTACAGTTCACTAGAGCCCTTTGATCATCCAGTTGTGGAAGAACACCTTTAGGTTATAAGGAGAAATCCTGCTTAGAGGGCAGGGCTTGTAATTGGCTTTATCTGCATCCTCCACTCAGGGGAAATTTTAGTCCATATGAGAGCTGACAGGGAAGCCTTCTTGGTCCACACTCTTCCTCCTATCCCCTACTCCTTCTTCTTTCTGGGCCAGAGATAGATGTATATTTACAGGAACTTGGAGTTCACAGTATCTCTACTGGAATTTATCTTTGCCTCCTCCAGTGGCCCCAGGCATGCATGTATCCTCAGTCGCTAATTCCTGTCCAACTCTTTTGCAACTCCATGGACTGTAGCCCACTAGACTCCTCTTTTCATGGGATTTCCCAGGCAAGAATACTAGAGTGGGTTGCCATTTCCTTCTCCAGGGGATCTTCCTGACCCAGGGATTGAAACCACATCTCATATATTGACAGGCAGATTTTTTTGTTTGTTTGTTTGTTTTTTTACCACTGAGCCACCTGGGAAGCCCTTGGCTCTAGGAAATAGATTTAATTGTATGTGATTAACAGGTGAGGAATGCCTAGCTTAAAAAGATAAGGTAACTGGTCTGAGGTTACCCAGTGTGTCAGAAGCAGGGCCAGGGTTGGAAGTGAGATTTCTCTGACTCAAGGGACTGCCTGTTTTCACCCCACAACAAGCCCTGTTTTCACATGGGCACAGCTTATCTTGCTTGTTTACTAGCAATTCAAGAATTCAAAGCTGGATATCCTCAAACCTATGGCACAGGCTCTGTACAGCACAGATCTGCTCCATAGAACTTTCACTTGTGCTCTCTTATTGACCATCAAGACAGTTTCATGATAAAGGAGCAGCTGCTGTGTTAGTCCTACTTCATATAAGAAGCAATGGGATCTTCAAGGGAAGCACTCCTGGTCACCTGGTTCAATGGGAGCAAAGACTGAGTCGAGATACCTAGTTTATTATTTTTTTAACTTTTTTTTTATTTTTTTAATTATTTATTTTAATTGGAAGCTAATTACTTTACAGTATTGTAGTGGTTTTTGCTATACATTGACATGAATCAGCCATGGGTTTACATGTGTTCCCCATCTTGAACCCCACTCCGACCTCCCTCCCTATCCCCTCCCTCTGGGTCATCCCAGTGCACCAGCCCTGAGCACCCTGTCTCATGCATCGAACCTGGACTGGTGATCTGTTTCACATATGATAATATACATGTTTCAGTGCTTTTCTCTCAGATCAACCTACCCTCACCTTCCCCCCCAGAGTCTAAAAGTCTGTTCTATACATCTGTGTCTCTTTTGCTGTCTTGCATACAGGGTTATCATTACCATCTTTCTAAATTCCATATATATGCATTAGTATACTGTATTGGGGGAGATTCCCTGGTGGCTTAGATGGTAAAGCATCTGCCTGCAATGTGGGAGGCCCGGGTTAAATCCCTGGGTTGGAAAGACCCCCTGGAGAAGGAAATGGCAACCCACTCCAGTACTCATGCCTGGAAAATTCCATGGATGGAGAAGCCTGGTGGGCTACAGTCCATGGGGTCAGAAAGAGTCGGACATGACTGAGTGACTTCACTTCACATACTGTATTGGTGTTTTTCTTTCTGGCTTACTTCACTCTGTATAATAGGCTCCAGTTTCATCCACCTCATTAGAACTGGTTCAAATGTATTCTTTTTAATGGCTGAGTAATATTCCATTGTGTATATATACCACAGTTTTCTTATCTATTTGTCTGCTGATGGACATCTAGGTTGCTTCCATGTCCTGGCTATTATAAACAGTGCTTCAATGAACATTGGGGTACATGTGTCTCTTTCAGTTCTGGTTTCCTCAGTATCTATGCCCAGCAGTGGGATTGCTGGGTCATATGGCAGTCCTATTTCCACTTTTTTAAGGAATCTCCATAGTGGCTGTACTAGTTTGCATTCCCACCAAGAGTGCAAGAGGGTTCCCTTTTCTCCACATCCTCTGCAACATTTACTGTTTGTAGATTTTTTGGATCGCAGCCATTCTGACTGGCGTGAGATGGTACCTCATTGTGGTTTTGATTTGCATTTCTCTGATAATGAGTGATGTTGAGCATCTTTTCATGTGTTTGTTAGCCATCTGTATGTCTTCTTTGGAGAAATGTCTATTTAGTTCTTTGGCCCATTTTTTGATTGGGCTGTTTATTTTTCTGGAATTGAGCTACAGGAGTTGCTTGTATATTTTTGAGATTATTTCTTTGTCAGTTGCTTCATTTGCTATTATTTTCTCCCATTCCAAAGGCTGTCTTTTCACCTTGCTTATAGTTTCCTTCATTGTGCAAAAGCTTTTAAGTTTAATTAAGTCCCATTTGTTTATTTTTACTTTTATTTCCACTACCCTGGGAGGTGGGTCATAGAGGATCCTGTTGTGATTTATGTTGGAGAGTGTTTTGTCTATGTTTTCCTCTAGGAGTTTTATAGTTTCTGGTCTTCCATTTAGATCTTTAATCCATTTTGAGTTTATTTTTGTGTATGGTGTTAGAAAGTGTTCTAGTTTCATTCTTTTACAAGTGGTTGACCAGTTTTCCCAGCACCAGTTATTAAATAGATTGTCTTTTCTCCATTGTATATTCTTGCCTCCTTTGTCAACGATAAGGTGTCCATAGGTGCGTGGATTTGTCTCTGGGCTTTCCATTTTGTAACACTGATCTATATTTTTGTCTTTGTGCTGATACCATGCTGTCTTGATGACTGTAGCTTTGTAATATAGCCTGAAGTCAGGCAGGTTAATTCCTCCAGTTCCATTCTTCTTTCTGAAGATTGCTTTGGCTATTTGAGGTTTTTTTGTATTTCCATGCAAATTGCGAAATTATTTGTTCTAGCTCTGTGAGAAGTACCATTGGTAGCTTGATAGGGATTGCACTGAATCTACAGATTGCTTTGGGAGATACCCAGTTTACATCAAACTTGTTACACTGCTTTACCCGGTGATCCTGTAAAGTTACAGAAAAATAAACAGCCAGATAAATTCATACTCATCCCTAAAACCTATAACTCCTACACTGCTTTGCTTCATATCACTACCTCTTCCTATAAAAGTAAAAATACCTATAATTTATTGACATGTACAGTCCTTTTTAATAGTTACCTCAATTCTATATGGAAAGGGCTATTACAACCCCATCTTACACAGGAGGAAACGGAGACCTAGATATGGGTCCAAAGATTTCAAAACAAATAAATGGCAAACCATGTAGAATTCTAGGCTCTTAACCATTCATTCAGCAGTAAATTATTGCTGAACAATCACTGTGTTCCAGGCACTGTGCTAGGTACTGTGTGCATGTGTACCTAGAGTGGTGAGTGAAACACAGACAGCCCTATCTTGTGGGTAGTGCTGAGTAGTGGAGGAATATAGAAGCATTGAACACACAGTTGCCTAAGATGAATGTGAAGTTACAAAATACAGTAGGTGCTCTGCAGAAATGCAGGGACCTATGAGAAAAGCTAGTAAGGAAAATCAGAATTTCCTGTGTCTAGATTATCTTTCTCCTCATCTCTATTCATTGCCCATCTTACTAGATGTACAGCCCTGCTTGCTCTGTAGAACTTGACCTGATCATCCTGCTGGAAATAATCATTCCTGAGTCTCATAACACTGTCTGAGTGGCTTGCATTCTCACTATTGGTAAATGTGTTTCGTGTCCCTCTGAAGGAACATGAAGTCCGTGAAGGCTCAACTCTTTTCAGTTTCTATTCCTAAAGTGCCTGGTAATAAACAGAATAGAATTCAGTATATCTGTGATAAGTAAATGGATACAAGTTAGAACTTACTTGCTCCAGCAAACCTAACGGACCACTAAAAGGAATGATCATCTGTCTTTGCAATTAAATTTCTTTTATACCATACGATGATGCTGGCAATGGAAGATGTGGGAATTTGGAAATCAGATGTCGTCGGTTTCCTGGCAAATGGGGTTAAAATGGAAACACGTCCCATCTCTTTTATTCATTCATTCACTTGCTCACTCATTCAGTCACTCGTTTTTTTGTCTAGTAAGTCTGGGGTTTTAGCTATTAATATTTTAGTGAGTTTATATGAGTATCTTAAGGAAAGCAAGGGCTATTGGATTTCTAATTCCTAAAAGTATTTTCCTACTAGAACTCCACACTTAAGCCAAAGTCACCAACTGAGGCAAAATATCTAAGGAAATGCAATAAAGTCAGAGTCTTTTTAATATACAACTGAAGGGTATGATGTTGAATTGCAAAAGTATGATCATTGCAGTCTTTCAATTGATTCAGAGATAAAACTTAGAATAGTTAGAATGTAATTAGGTTTCTGAAGGTTTGGACAATATAATTCTAGCTCACAATTACCTGGAATGCATGTTAAAACCCTAACAAATTCCGATTTTGAAGTCAAGATTGAGAGTTCCAAATCTTCATATTTAAACAAACTGCCTAAATCATTTTAAAACACATTAATGTTTGAGACCCACTGACCTGGAGAAACATTTAATTTAACTATGAGTCAATGGATTCTTTAAAAACATGGTGTAACTCACCTCTACTATATTGTTCTAATCCAGTCTGTTTTGGTTTTCAAGGAAAAGAGGTCTTTCTATAAAGCTTTCAGAGCTACAATAAGTAAAAAGAGGCTTGTTGGGAAATTAGAACAGGAAATCTCACAGATGTCCAAGTGTACATGTAAGAATTAGAAATGCAAACAGGAGCTGAGGGTTTTTGCTCCAACTCTCAGAGCCAGTGTGATTCTCCCAGCTCTGCTTCTCTGTGTCTACCTTCTGTTCTACCCATTCTAACAGGTGTCATTTGAATCTCTACTCGTTCAAGTAGGAGATGTAAAGTCCCCAAATGACTGTCTGCTCCTTACTCTACAAAATGTTTTAAGTCAAGAACCCAGCATGATAGAAGCTTCCTTCCCGTCAGGTTCTTTATTCAATTTATTACCAAGCAAGAGACTCTGTTGGCCTAGTTTGTGTCAGTTTGGTCCTTCTATCACACAGGGTCCCATGGATTCATCATTCCCCTCAAGTCAGGAGCCTTCTAGAAGGGGAAGGCAGCAAGAACTGATAGGGACAGTGATTGTTCACTGCTGAGACCAACCTCTCCAGGATACCCATGCTTAGCCCTTTGGGAGAGAATTCAGAACCTAACTTCCTCCCTTAGGTTGCTGTCCACCCCTCTTGGTGCTGAACTATAGGCAGAGGAGTGGCTGAACCTGCCAGCCTGCTTCAACTCCAAAGTCATCCTTTTTTCACGTCAGAGTTTCACTTTGGGAAGAGAGCTGTTGTAAATTAAGTGGAAATACAGAGAAGGAAAATGAAACTGCAGGGAATATAAATGCCGTAGAATGACAGCTTCATGTAGAACAGAAACTGGAAAGAGAGAAGGCATTCACCCTGAACGTGATCTGGGCCAGAAATTTTACTTCAAACAAAAATATGGAGTCTCCATGTACTTGAATTCATATCAAAATGCTTATGCTATTATTCCTATCATAGTCTATAATAAACAATCTTGTCTTGGTTGTGTTTTTCAGAAAAGCTAGCATACCATACAAAATCAAATCAGTAAAAATCAAACAAAAGAATTGAATGTAGATTTGATGCCTGAAGTTCTGTCTTTTACACCTGGAATCCACTGTTGTACCTTCTAGTTTGCATTTAAAAGTTGGTTTCAAACACTATTAATCTACTTCATTCAATAGTCAAGCTACACTACCATAAATAAATCCTGTGGTTCACATGGATATTCATAATGATTTATTGTTAGCCTTGGTGGCAAAAATTTGTGTTTCTTTGAGGGTGAATGCTCGCTCTTTTCAATATATTTTTACTTCTGGCTGGTTTCTTTCTTGCATCTCTAGAATTCTCTGCAGACAATACAATGCAACAATACAATATAATCCTTATTTGCCTATATAGGTGAATGAGTTGCCTTTCAGAAACCAAGGTACCCATTCTAATTAGTAGTTTATTTTTAGACTCTCAGTGTACTTTCTACAAAGAAATAGAATAAATTGCTTTTGCTTTAACTTGGGTATTACTTTCAGTTTATTAAAGAGTTTTCTACAGTTGAAAAGGATAAATTAATTATTTTTCACTTCCTTGGCTTTGGTCCAATGTAAACGTGACTTTCAATGAGAGTGTGGTTTCAGGTGATCTTTGGCTCATTGGATTAGCTAATATGATGGTAGGTTTTTTAATGATTTAATTTGTATTACTAAAACAAAGCCTAAAGTTGAGTTAAATATTGGGGTTTTAATATATCAGTTTGAAGCTACAGGTTTTATAAGGACATCAAATAATTTATGTATGTTAGCAAATCAGGAAGATATAAAACCCATACTCAAAATGAAGCAGGTGGTTAATGGTTTGGACAACCAACTTTTAAGTGTTCAGTAGAAAAAGTGTCACTGAATATCCTGCTAATCTGTTGAGGTTCATTCACAATTAAGTTACTACATGGAGATGGTTCAGATACAGTAGCTACTGAATGACATGGTTTCATTGATAAGGAAGAATATATCCTAAAATAAATATGGTAGGAATGATAGATCCTCTGCCATTTGAAACCTAAGTTTAATTTTGTTTGCTCTGATATCTAAAATATGTATTTTCATGCATATTATCATAACTTTATTTGGAGACCTTATGGGTGATAGCCAGGGTCCAAATGAAGCCTGCATGGGTGTGATGACAAGTTCTGTGGGAGGTATGACCTAACTTGAATCAACAATACCTCCCACACTGCTGAAAAACCACAGCACTTTTTCAACTGATATTTGATTACATTCCATTTCACACTTACTTATATCCTGTCTTGAGCTTCTTTCTAATTTGTTTATGTGTAGTGTGAGAAGCTCAAAGACCTTGGGAATCTATCACACAGCAGACTCCTGATGCTGCCTTTTCTCAGTCGTGTGTTCTGAAATTTAGATAACCTCTCTGAGAATCTGTTTGCTCATCTTTAACAAAAATATAATGTGTAGCATTGCAAGGCAGCTTGGTTCCTAGGGTTCTCTTACCCTCTGTGAAGAGGCTGCCTCAGTAATAGTTGCTCAGTTGATAATCCTTACCTTGTCCTCCCACTCATGATTTATCTCCCCTGGCTAAGCTGTAGGATCTGTGAGTACTCAAGTACAAGCCATAAAAATTATCTATTTTATAAACAGGAGATACTTAAGGGAATGTGTGTGCATGCACACATATGTTTCAAGAGGAAATGAGAAAGAGAAGGAGAGAGAGAGAACACACCTTTTTCTAGAAGGACAATAATAGGAATTTAGTAAATATTGTATTACATGGCATGGAATATGAAATAACATTGCACATGACCAAGAACCTCACACAAGGTCTTAGACTTTGCGGAAGTCCATCCTTCTCACCCAACTCTCTCTCACTCTGATTCAGTAACAATTGAGTTCATTAAAGCAGAGGGAGGTCAGAATATCAGCTGATTCTCAACCCTAGAATTAGTTAAACAGACTTAACTACCTGTCCTGGTCACAGCCCCTGTTGAGCCCCTAAAAACTTGAATGAGTGTGGCTGAGAACATATCAGAATATATGCCTTCTCTGAGCATCTGTATTATGAGGAAAGAGATGGTGAGAGAAAGAGGGGCCACATATATCCACTTGCTTCTCCCAAAGGTGTGATTTAGGTGCCATTCGTCATTCCCAGAGAAGACACCTCTCCTTCTTGGGAGGTGATGAGAGTTCAGGGATGATGAAGGCTGTAGAAGTGGAGCTCCCTTCATATGGACGAAATCATCAGGAGGGCTCCACCCTCGCTCTCTCTTGCTAAGCAACTTTGTGAGCTCAGGCAATCGCTTCCACCATTTCTTTCAGTTCCCTGCACTGTGCTGGCCTCATTTCTGACCAAGCTTGTTCAGAATTTCATTTGCTGTTTCTTCTCCCTATTGTGTTCTTCTTCCAGCCTTTTGCATGGGCACCTTTTGATCAATGTTTTGTTTTCAGTTCAAATGCCATACTTCAGAGTCTTTGTCTGACAATCATAGAAATCATCTTCTTTCACTTCTCTTTCTTGTTCATCACCCCATGTTAATTTTCTCACTGCACTGCCCTGTGAGGGCAACTAGACCAACAAGGCCTTAAGTACTATGGTCTCCCAACTAGACCATAAGTTCTATGTCTTGTTCACTGTTTAGACACACAAGAGTGGCAGCCACAAAGTGGGAAAGTGCCTAAATGGCAATTGAATAAATGATAATATCATTAGTTCAGTGAAAGTTTGCATAAGGCCTACATACCAGGTTTTGTGCCTACTGCCAGTAACATTAAGATGAATAAGATGAGGTTACTTTAATCAGGGGGCTTTTTATGCGGGCATTCAAGTGTGTAAGCATATTCTTTAACTAAGGGGAGTGAGCACAGTATATTCAGCAAACAAGAGGAGAATGTCTTCCCTTAGCAAAGTGGTTAGAGGAGACAAGTTTCGGCAAATTGGGAGTTTCCAAGTAAACATGGGGTACAATTATCTCAAAGATAGGGATATGTGTAAAGAGGCTTGGCAATGTGAAAACCTGTTTTAATTAAATGACTTAGGCAGCTTGCAATGCTTGGGTTGTGTAATGCATATGCGGGAGTGATAAGAAATACGGTTAGAGAGACAGGCAGGAGCCAACTCATGAAGAGATTTGTGCTATTCTAAGAAGTCTAGACATTACCCAGAATTCTAGTAGACAATTTAAATTTGAAGCATGGGTGTGATAAAATCAGACTTAGTGTTTTAGGGGGAAAAGAAAAGTATAGAAAATAATGAGGTTAGACAGCATTGGAAACCAATGGGAAAAGTATGAGTCTATTCAATTATCTGGCTAAGAAATAAGGAGACTTTTCTCGAATGAAAAAATAAAATATGTAGGTAAGCATGTAAATTTCCATATCTCAACATTGTTTAATAGCATGTCTTTGTGACCCAGAGTTCCCCACCCATCCTGTGGAGTTCACATAACTGGAAGATTATGCAAATCCTCTTTCCAGCTCAAGAGATGTCAGTGGTAAGAGAGAAACACAGTAAGCAACTCCAGGATGGAGCAGATCCTTCCTGGTCATCCCTCTGAGTATATACTTCCAAGCAGTAAGATAAGCCCAAAGACAAAGAAGCCTTCACTATTTCATACCATCATCTATTATTATCAGGACCAGTGCATAATTTGCAGGATCCAGTGCAAGATGAAAATGTGGGTGCCTTGTTCTAAAATTACTAACACTTTTAAGGTGTGGGAGAGCATTAACCTAAGAGCCCCAAGAGCCCCACTGAGCCTGTGCAAACTCACATGGATCATAGGCCCACTGTGCTGCCCTGGTCCTCACTGGCTTCCTGTAGGGGTCAGGTTCCTCACTGACTTTAAGTTTTGATTCCTGGGAACATTTGTCATGTCCTGTAACTATGACATTAACCCAGGTTACTAGATTACCATTGCATTGGATCACAATTCTTCCTGTGCTCAGCTAAGAAGGTTAAAAGATCCCTGCTGGGTTTCAAATCTACTCTGTCACTTTCCTGGCACCTTGGACAAAGGACAAAAATCTCTGTACCTCCATTCTCTAACCTGCAAAATGAGAATGATGAGAGGAACTGTGTTTTAGGATTATAATGAGGACTAAGTGATTCATACTTGGCAACTGAATGAAACATGGTAAGCGATTGGATTATTTTTCTTATTGTTTTGGAGATTGTATTCTGGAGAGTGAAGCTTACTTGGTTCCCTGTAATGCAACAATTACCATTCAGGGTGAGGTTGGTCATTCAGTGGGCAGAAATGCTTAATTTCAGTGAGGTTGAATTTACCAATCATGTACTTTATAACCGATTTCATTGTTGTGTTTTAGGATATGTCTTGTTATTTGAAAGACATAAAGCTTTTACTCTGTCTTTATCTTTGGAAAATTTTATGTATATCTGTAATAATTCATTTTATGTGTCATATTAAATCAATTTCTAGGGGAATTCATTAGTGGTCCAGTGGTTAAGACTCTGCACTTCCACTTCAGAGGGCATGGGTTGTATACATAGTCAGGGAACTAAGATCCCACATGGTGTGCAGTGTGGCCAAAAGATAAAATTTAAAAAAAGAATCCAATTTCTGTTTCTATATGGAGTCACTGACCTTTTGTTTCTTCCCTTTGCTCCCCAATATAGCCAGTGATCTAGCCATTCTTCTCTCCTTTGCTCTTTTACTCTGGGCCTTTGCAAAATTATTCCCTCTGCCTAGATTTCTCTTCCCTTAGATACTATATAGATGAGTGCCTCAACCTCCTTCATGTTCCAGCTCAAATATTCCTTTCTTATTGAGGCTTTTAAGCTTAAAATTATCCACAAAACACACACACACACTTTCCTTAGCACTTCCTTCTACATCGTCTTTTGTTGTGTGTTTTTTTTTGGGGGGCAGCATTTAATTGCCATATGAAACACTAAATATTTGACATTTATTTTTTGTCTTTCTATCCATTAAAATGTAAAGTCTGTGAGTAGGGGGATAATATTTTTTCTTGTGTTGTATTCTCAAATTCTAGAACAGTGTTTCCTCCTTAGAGGATTTCAATAGTCCCTTTTCAGAATAATCCAGAACAATTTATAAACAGTTATATCTTATTATTCTTCTATATAGAATAGTAAAAATTCTAGCTTCACACATATATTAATAGAAGGCATCTGATTAGGAAATCTCTGGCTGACTTCTTTTTTTTCCCCCTTGATTTCTTCTGGAAACAAGGCCAAAACAGACAAGCATCTCTACTCTTTCTGTTTGTCAGCATAGGTGATTTCCTGGTTCACACATGAAGGGATTCAGGCTGTGTGTGTGTGTGTGTGTGTGTGTGCGCACGCGAGCATGTTTGTGTGTGCATGTGTGGAGTGGGGAGTGCTCTGGCTATAGGATTTCTCTCTTGTTATCTGATTTAACACATCCATTATAAAACAAGCTCTTAGAACTAACAATGGAGATATTTTCCAAAAATTAGTGCACCAAAATTTTTCCTGAATGTCTTATTTTTTTAGCAATGCATTTTTAAAATATTTAAAAATTATTTCAATGAGAAGTGCAAAGGAAACAAAAATGAGGAGACTCCTGCAGGACATATCAACCAATTGTAAACCAACGGACAACTGGGACCCAAATTGTAGCCCAAAGACAGTTGGGTATTTGCAGGTATTTGGGGAGTCTTGATAGCAATATTTCTATGTATAATAGCGTTCCTATGTTTATTGGGGATAAATTATAGTAATATTTCTATATATGATAGTATTCCTATGGTTGTGTTTTAAAAAAGAGCTCTTATCCTTTATGAATCTATTCTGAAATATTTATAAATGAAACCATGTGATGTCTTTGAAAGAATTTGAGTGTGAGTAAATGGGTAAGGGTATAGATGAAACAAGCTTGATTATATTATTATCAAAGCTGATGGATGAAAATATTGGGTTTATTTGATATGTTTGAACATTTCCAAAATTTACAAAGATAAACTTTTAAACTGAATTAAAAATCCACCAGTGATATATATTTTTCCTATGACAGCAGAGTTTCTCCATACATGTTCTCTGCCTTGTAGGTAGAAACTAATATTTCCAACTTTGCTTTTAAGAAAACAAATATTTGGTTGATGTTCATATATTCATGCAGTCGTTGCTGTCACTTCATCATCTTTTTATTCATTCAGCAATCATTCTTCAGCTGTGAACCAGGTTTTACAAACTACACCAAAACCTGGAGAGGCTTCCTATTTGGAGACAGAACGAGACAGTAGGGTGCTACGGGGATTTTATAGAGACGCGGAAGCATTGGGAGAGAGCGCCTTGGCTGAGGGTAGGATGCAAAGACTTCTTGAAAGAAAGACTTTGTTCAGTGTCAAAGGAAGTTTAGTGGTTATCCAGATAGAGAGGAAGAGGAAATGCTCTTGCCCCATTCTCAACACTAACTTGTCTACCAATGAACAATTTTATATACGTCAGTTCAGTTGCTCAGTCATATCTGACTCTTTGCAACCCCATGGGCTGCAGCACTCTAGGCTTCCCTGTCCATAACTATCTCCCAAAGTTTTCTCAAGCTCATGTCCATTGAGTTAGATGCCATCTAATCATCTCATCCTCTGTCACTCTCTTCTCCTCCTGCCCTCAGTCTTTCCCAGCATCATTGAGTTCAGTTCAGTTCAGTTGCTCAGTCGTGTCCAACTCTTTGTGACCACATGAATCACAGTACCCCAGGCCTCCCTGTCCATCACCAACTCCCGGAGTTCACTCAGATTCACGTCCATCGAGTCAGTGATGCCATCCAGCCATCTCCTCCTCTGTCGTCCCCTTCTCCTCCTGCCCCCAATCCTTCTCAAATGCCAAATGCTGAGCTACTTTACATCCCTTTCCCTGAGTCTTCTTGTTAAAAATCCCAAACAAGGTATTCTAGTTATTAGAATAGAATACCTTATTTCCCTTTGATATACCAGGATATAAATAATTTTTCCAAGTTCATAAACCAGGAATTATAGATTCGCTGAAGTCATGTTATCCTACCAGTACTAAGCCAAAAAAGGAGTTTCAAAACTTAGTGACTTTATGTTGACATTGCAAAATAATAAAGATAGTACGACAGTGGATAGCACATACCTAGATGGGGAAACAGTGGAAACGGTGTCAGACTTTAGTTTTGGGGGCTCCAAAATCACTGCGGATGGTGACTGCAGCCATGAAATTAAAAGATGCTTATTCCTTGGAAGAAAAATTATGACCAACCTAGATAGTATATTCAAAAGCAGAGACATTACTTTGCCGACTAAGGTCCGTTTAGTCAAGGCTATGGTTTTTCCAGCAGTCATGTGTGGATGTGAGAGTTGGACTGTGAAGAAGGCTGAGTGCTGAAGAATTGATGCTTTTGAACTGTGGTGTTGGAGAAGACTCTTGAGAGTCCCTTGGACTGCAAGGATATCCAACCAGTCCATTCTGAAGGAGATCAGCCCTGGGATTTCTTTGGAAGGAATGATGCTAAAGCTGAAACTCCAGTAATTTGGCCACCTCATGTGAAGATTTGACTCATTGGAAAAGACTTTGATGCTGGGAGGGACTAAGGGCAGGAGAAGAAGGGGATGACGGAAGATGAGATGGCTGAATGGCATCACGGACTCGATGGACATGAGTCTGAGTGAACTCCGGGTGTTGGTGATGGACAGGGAGGCCTGGCATGCTGCGATTCATGGGGTCGCAAAGAGTCAGACACGACTGAGCGACTGAACTGAACTGAACTGAATGTATAAAAGGGATAATTAAGAGACTTTGTCTACATTGTTCTAAAATTTATAGTTGAAAATGAAAAACTTTATTTTGACCATTTGCTTTCATAGTTATTTTCCTTTAACGTATCCTACCACTATTCCCAAACCAACTTTTAATGTCACAAATGATATTAATGTGTGATTGATTCCCTGCATGTTACGTTGATTCCCTGTTTTTTGCATGTAGATACATCCTGGAAGGGACTTTGCAAAATGTTGCAGAAACCAGGATTTATGTGGTTGAGCCATCATACTTGATGATGTGTTTAAAGATGTCAGACTCCATACTGCAAATGGCCAAATGCTACACTTTACTCTCTTGTAAAAAGATTGGGGGATCTGAAGTTCTGAAGTTTCTAGCTAAAGTTTCTATCCCCAAAGGTTCTGAAGTCTCTGTCTGTACTATGCTATGTATGACACATGAGCTTGACCTGGAAATGCTTCTGTCCTCTGGCTGTCCACATAAGACTGGTCATAGATATCATCGTTTCATGCCCATGAAAGCATAAAGCATTAATGGGCTACGGCAACACACATTATTTAAAAGGATTCTTCTAATGTATAGTTGTGGGTCCATGCCTAATAATGATAACAGGTTCTTGAGCCTGTGTCTTAGCTGACATTGTTATGCCCAAGTCGCAAAATCTCCCAATGACCACCAGGGAGCCGATGTCCAATGCAAAAGCAAGAGAGTCTTTATTACCAAGCTTGAGCTGGGGCTCCCACCGTTACCGATGCAGCAGCTATAGGGAGGAGCCCTGAGTTTTGGGTTGCATTGCTTATATAGGGTATATTCGTGTAAAAAGGGGATTTTCAGGCTGGAGGATGTCTGCTTGGTCACCCTCTTTCGAAGGGTTGTGTGTTGATTTCTGATTGGTTCTTATTACCTAGGCAAACCACAAATTCCTGAACTTAAGGTCAGGAGATTTTGGTCCGAGGTCTGATTGGCTCGTGGGTGGTGGGGTGAGGTCAGGGGATTTCCAAAGTCTCTTTCCTGGCACTTTACAAAATGGAGTTCTCCTGTTAGACAAGATGGAGTAGCTTAGGCTCTTCAACATCTGTGTTCCCCCAAAACCTGCCTGTATACAGTACAATATGGCATTGCAGTATAGTTCAGTCTTAGTGTTGATAGAGTGCAACACATTAGGGAGCACTGTGCCAGGCAACCTCTAGACACTTCATCTGCGAAAATGAAAAGGAGTCAGGTTGGGGGGAAAATAAATCCCTGTCATTTCCCCACTCACTGGCAAGAAGAAAAGACAAGTACAACGTGTAGTTTTGTTAACCTTCCTTCTTTATAGCACACATTTCCAATTATACCCATTATAATGTACTTGGCTAGAGGGCAGGTTGCTTTTTTTAAATGTGTTGAGAGCAGTCTTGATTTAGCTGATGCTCATTTGCTTTCTATTGCTTGGTTAAGCATGCTGCATTCTTTTTCCTATTTTACATACTGGATAAATATGAGATGGTAGCTCTCAATGAGCTAAATCAGTGGTTTTCTGCCCTGGAGATTTTTTGAACAGTTCAATGCTTGGGCCCCACCCCTGAGACATTCTGATTTAAATGGTTTGGATTGAGGGGTATTAGGAGTCTATAAAAGCACCCTTTGAGATTCTAATATGCAGCTAGGGTTAAGGACCACATGGACTGAGTCCATGCATGGCAAGATTAGCTATGCAGGACTTAGTTTTGATATTTAGCAAGAGGAAGGACTGGCCACTATTTGGAAGGTTAACTCTCCAGATTGGAGATATTTAAGGTACATTTGTAGTTGAGGATAGCAAATAGAGGAAACTGGAGATAGTCTCTAGTTCAGTTCAGTTCAGTTGCTCAGTTGTGTCCAACTCTTTGTGTCCCCATGGACTACAGCATGCCAGGCTTCCCTGTCCATCACTAACTCCTGGAGCCTGCTCAAACTCATGTCCATCGAGTCCGTGATGCCATCCAACCGTCTCGTACTCTGTTGTTCCCTTCTCCTCCTGCCTTCAATCCTTCCCAGCATCAGGGTCTTTTCCAATGACTCAGTTCTTTGCATCAGGTGGCCAAAGTATTGAAGTTTCAGCTTCAGAATCAGTCCTTCCAGTGAATATTCAGGATTGACTTTCTTGAGGATTGACTGGTCTGATCTCCTTGCAGAGATTAGAACTATTGCTTAGGGTCCATGAGTGCCTGCCATAGAAAGCAAGTGTTTACTTGCCTTGACTGTCATCCCATGCAGATGTAAACATGAATTGTTCCTTTTGAAATCTATGTTAAAGACTTTCATTAAATCTAGTGGTTCTGTATATATTGTATATAATATATATAATGTTTTCAAATTGCTTTAAATCTCACTTAATTAAACATTCCTATCAACTATCTTGTGAATTGGCTTGACAATATTATCCATATAGGATAAGCAAAAAAAAAAAAAAAAAAAAAGAAATTCTGAAAGGTGAAGTGCGATGTGCAAGGTCATATAATGATTCAGTAATGAACTGGGCTTAGAAGCCAGAGCGCTGGAGGTCTTGTCTATTGCCAGAGCCATTGAATTTGACCTCTGTTGCAAAGTGAATGATGATTATGAAAATTTAATAACATAGAATATATTTTTTCAGGCAACATTTCAAAATGAAAGATCTATATGGATATCCTGGAGCCTTTTTTTAGCATTCCTGAGAATTTTAACAGAAAAAGCTTTGCAATTTTGTTTAATTTTATGCATATATAAACAGGCTCGTTGTTCATTTTTTTTAAATTTTAGCTTCTGCTATAAAACAATGTGAATCAGTCATAATTATATATATATATAATATATATATATATATGTCCCTTCCCTCCTGAGCCTCCTTCCCGTACCCCCATCCTACCCTTCTCAGTTCAGTTCAGTTCAGTCGCACAGTCGTATCTGACTCTTTGCGACCCCCTGAATCGCAGCACGCCAGGCATCCCTGTCCATCACCAACTCTCGGAGTTCACTCAAACTCACGTCCATTGAGTCAGTGATGCCATCCAGCCATCTCATCCTCTGTTGTCCCCTTCTCTTCCTGCCCCCAATCCCTCCCAGCATCAAAGTCTTTTCCAAAGAGTCAACTCTTCACATGAGGTGGCCAAAGTACTGGAGTTTCAGCTTTAGCATTATTCCTTCCAAAGAAATCCCAGGGCTGATCTCCTTCAGAATGGACTGGGTGGATCTCCTTGCAGTCCATGGGACTCTCAAGAGTCTTCTCCAACACCACAGTTCAAAAGCATCAAAACTTCGGCACTCTGCCTTCTTCACAGTACAACTCTCACATACATACATGACCACAGGAAAAACCATAGCCTTGACTAGACGGACCTTAGTCGGCAAAGTAATGTCTCTGCTTTTAAATATACTATCTAGGTTGGTCATAACTTTTCTTCCAAGGAGTAAGCGTCTTTTAATTTCATGGCTTCAGTCACCATGTGCAGTGATTTGGGAGCCCCCAAAAATAAAGTCTGACACTGTTTCCACTGTTTCCCCATCTATTTCCCATGAAGTGATGGGACCAGATGCCATGATCTTTGTTTTCTGAATGTTGAGCTTTAAGCCAACTTTTTTGCTCTCCTCTTTCACTTTCATCAAGAGGCTTTTTAGTTCCTCTTCACTTTCTGCCATAAGGGTGGTGTCATCTGCATATCTGAGGTTATTGATGTTTCTCCCGGCAATCTTGATTCCAGCTTGTGTTTCTTCCAGTCCAGCGTTTCTCATGATGTACTCTGCATAGAAGTTAAATAAGCAGGGTGACAATAGACAGCCTTGACGTACTCCTTTTCACTGCCAGTCTGGGCTTCCTGTGTTGTTTAGAAACTTCCCACTGTCTATTTTACACTCAGTGTTCATTTGGAAGTACTTGGAGTTGTAAGCTGGAAGGGAATTCTGGGGGAAGAAGCTGCTCTCGATGTATTTGCTCTATATATGGAACACCAAGGTGAATAGGGAGGAAGAGATGAAAGCTTCCTACTCATAGCTGTTCTAGGACATTGCATTTGTTACTACTTAAATATTCTAATTCCCCTTGAGCAAAGAGAGAACATACCAGATTGATGGCCTTTGGAAAATAAATGAGATGTTTAACTGTCTTTTCTGAATGCTTATAGAACTATGGAGAACTTCTACGTTATCATCTCTCAATCATGTTTCACTTCTGCTTTACTGGGGAAATTTAATACTACATGTATGTACACTTCAGTATAACACATAGCACTTAGGTATGTATCCTCCATGTATGGTGTGGTGTGGTGTTAGTCGCTCCGTTGTGTCCAACTCTTTGTGACCTCATGGACTGTAGCCTGTCAGGCTCCTCTGTCCATGGAATTCTCCAGACAAGAACACTGGAGTGGGTTGCCATTCCCTTCTCCAGGGTATCTTCCCAACCCAGGGATTGAACCTGGATCTTCTGCATTGCAAGCAAATTCATTACTACTAGCGCCAAACATGTTGGTAGCTCCATGTATAGCAGATACATGATAAAATATTTATCAATAATGACAACACTGTATGTGGTAAGTACTTCCCTCTAAGAACTCAGGGTCACAGTATGTATTTCTGCAAATTTAAGTGAGAAAAAGGTGGGCTGGTGAATCCTGGTTTGGTACTTTTTCTGAAAAGAAAATCAGCTTCAAATCTCAAAAAACGTTGTGAATAAGGTAGAAAGGGGTATTTTCTTGTATATAGTAAATCAGTAAACAGAATCTACATTTTAGGGGATTTGATGTTGATGAACCTGGACTGCCTAATGTCATATTACAACCTCTGTCTATAGAATTGATTTAGAAAAGACTTCTTAATAACTATTTGGAATTTTTGCCAAGTGAAACTTTTTCCTCTGATGCTCCACTTTGATTCAGTGCTAGTTCCCTTTAGGTACATAGCATCTATTTGTGATGTTTCTATTATAATGACACATATCAAGTAGGTCTAGTTGATTATTTTGAAGTAAGCCCTATATTCTTCTTTCCTTTTAATTTTTAATTTTATGATTTATAATGAAGTGTGCTTTAGGCACAAAACAGTTTTCTTCAACTGCATGAACTGCTATCTCAAGCAGAATTCTGTGGCATAAGATAACAAGATCAAATGATCAGACTGAATAGATGATTTTAAGAACAAGGCAGTCTACTTTTTCCACACATTTGTAATGCAACCCTTTGGTGCAGTGAGAAACAAAATGTGCTTGTTTTCTTGCATTCGCATGGAGGTGATGGTCTTTTTCTGAGTTATCATTTAATTTTTTATACAGAGGTCTTTCTGAAAGTGAGTAGATGAGCCGTTAATATTTAAGCCAAGATAATAGGCATTAACGAGGACTGTCCTGAGCAAACAGGATCGTTTGATCCCCCTGCGCATTCCTCTCCAGTGATATCAGAAGGTGGTTGGAGCTCACTGCCTTGAAGTTGGAGGTTAATTTACCAGAAACGTGGAATGATTTCAAGCCACTCATGGTCCACCTTTAGATGCTCAGAACATGAATGCGACCCACCATTGTACAGAAGACTGTTTTGCCGCTTTTTTATTTTAATTAGAAAGAGCCTCAACTATTGAAGGTTTTCTCCTCCTCCTTTCTTAAACACTTTCTTCTCACTTTCTCTCATGAACTTTTATAACTCTGGAGAAGATTCCCTCTACCAGCAGTGTTGACATGCTTTACATGTATATCTCATTTAATCCTCAAAGCAGTTGTATGAAATAGGAGCTTATAGTCACCCTGTTTTATAGCCAAGGAAACTGAGGCTCAGAGTGGTTAAAGGAATTGTCTGAAATCTAACATGCCCTGGAGTCATAACTCCACCCCAGGAAGTGTTTAATGTATGGATGTTTAAAAGCCCATAGCACTAGTGGGAAAGAACCTTTCTGCCAGTGCACGAGACACAAAAGGCACAGGTTCATTTCCTGGGTCGGGAAGATCCCTGGAGGAAGAAATGGCAACCTCGTTCAATATTCTTGCCTGGGAAAATCCCATGGACAGAAGAACCTGGCAAGCTACAGTCCATGAGTTGGACACAACTGAGCACACACACACACTGGCTTGTTTATATGATACAAATCTTAAAATATCACTGGTACCATCCTTTGGCTTCAGGAGCCACTGGTTAGGGAGGAATAATCAACAGACTTTTGGCTTTGTTTTTAATGGTGAACTGGATGTGTAAGTGGGGAGGAAGAAGAAGGGCACTAGGGGACAACTGAGAGTTACAAGTCTATAAGGCTAGGAGGATGTTGGTGCCTAGAAGCAGAGTGGGTTGCTGAAATCCATTAAACCTATTAGTAACTGAAACAATAGAGAAACCAGGGAAAGCCAGAAAGGTCATTTGTTATGAATGTACCATCAAAATTCTACAGATGGGTGTTGGAAAAACTTCCATGATTTGCTGATATCCATCTATCCTGCATCCCCTTTGCACATGCTCTTTTTGTTTATTTTTTAAATTTTTAAACCATTTATCATTTACTTATTATTATTATTATCATTTTACTTTACAATATTGTATTGGTTTTGCCATACATCAACGTGAATCCACCAGGCGTGTACACGTGTTCCCCATCCTGAACCCCCCGCCACCTCCCTCCCCGTACCATCCCGCTATTTGTTTATTTTTTTAAATTGAGGTACATTTGTTTTACAGTGTTATGGTAGCTTCTCCTGTACAATGAAGTGAGTCAGCTCCCTCTTGGACCTCCCTCTCAACCCCCAGCCTCATGCATCTAGGTCATCACAGAGCGCTGAGCTGAGCTCCCTGTGCATCACAGCAGCTTCCCGCTAGCTTTCCATTTACACATGGCAGTGTAACACATGCACATCCTCTTTCCTTTGGGAGCATTTGCAAACCTGCCTCCCTGTCAGCCAGTGCTGATGCTCACCATGCTCTATTTGCTCCCTGCTCTGACATTTCAAATCAATTGGAAATATAGAGGTTAAAGTCTTTATTTCAAATCATTGATTGAATAACCTTGCTATCAGGGCTCAACACTCTTGACTCTTCGGGTCAGTGTAATGTGCCCCAGCTTACCTGGCTGTGAGTCATCCAGAGGTACTCTTTTTCTCCACCTTGGCTAGCATCTGTCTAGGAATGGCTTCACTGAGAATCTCTAAATATCCCTCAGTGTTTGTAGTCCACTCATATATTTTCCTTATGAAACACGGCTGTTGATCTTTAAGTTGCCATCTTTTCTAAATGTTATGTCTTTTGACTATAATTAATAACTTAAGTTTAATTATGTTCGATGGCCTATTAATGATAAAGTATGTGTAAATTAAAGCTGAATATAGAATAGTTGTTTATTAGCCATAATCATGCTTGAGCAATTGTTTATGTTTACAGACAGGCACTTTCATTTATTGTTATTTTTCATAGGCCTAATGAGGTTGGAAGCATCACTCACAAAGCCCTACAAACATTGCTTTTAATGATGCTTGAAGCTTTCTGCCAACTGGGTACTGTTGAAGAATTGATTAGGAAAGAAGTGTCCCTTGGGAATAACAGAGACCCCATGACATGAACTCCTGCTTGGAATGCCCCTTTCTCTTCATCTTATTCTAAAGTCTCTTTTATGGAAAAATCATGGGCTTTGATATCTACCTAGCTATTCTTTTCATCCTAGATGGGAAATTATTTTGTGGAAATTATTTTGTAGAAATTATTGATCCCTTCTGACAGCCATTTTCATATCTGTCAAATAGGTATCATAACAATAATGATAATAACAAAACAATAGTAATAATACCAACCTCATAAAGTGTTGTAGTAAAAGAATGAGACAGCATATGCAAAATGCCAAGAAATGGATCTGATGTAGATTAAAGTGAATTCTTGGAAATTCACTTAGAAATCTAACGTATTCTAGGTACATATGTAATATGAATGTTTTCCACCTGCAAAGCCATTATCTTTGCCTCTCAATATTACTTCTCAGAAATCACTTTGTTATGTTTTCAAAGGCAACAGAAACTGACATCGCTTCCTGAGAGCTTTTACTTGGCCTTTTGCTCATCCTCTCTTGTCTGGATTCAAGACATGATATTGGGTGCTGTCAGGAGCGTCCGCTTCTTTTGTTGCTAATCACCTCCCATGTTTCTGGAAGTATTGTCCTACTTTAATACAAAACTGCTAGCCTCATGCTACCTTCAAAATTCATGCATGAGAAGAGGATTGGCTGCTTTATCTCAAGTGTAGACCGCCTGCTCTTGAGCTTCCCATGACATCAGCTAAATCATGTCCATTCTGCAAAACCAATTCTGTTGTCATAATCTGAAGCACTGTATATCGTAGGGAAGGGGAAAATCCTTTAAACCTGAATGCTAAATTTTATTAGTCCAATGTTCAAGAAACACATGTTCACTTACAATGAGAAAGTCTTAATGTAGATTCTGGGCGTTTTTCCCTTTATTGAGAGGCTCTCTTATTTCTCCCTCTCTCTTCATAGACATTAAATAATTCTTAATTTCTGTGGTACCAATCAATTTTTTCCCTGGAAAAATGTGACCTCAGTTCTAAAAGTTTATTTTGCCCATAGAGTGCATCCTTCTCAACCTTCACCTCAAGATCTATAGAGCATGATAATCAATGTGACTGTTTTTCTAAAACTTTGAATTATTTGACCTGGAATTACACCATAAGGTAGCATATATCAAGTGTGAGCTGGCACTCTGTGTGTGTAATGTGTGTGGGTGTGTGTGCGGGGGTGTGTGTGTATGTATATCCTGTGAAAGGAGAGGCATTGATCCATGTTCTCTCTCAATATGGGGTAAAGTCAACTCCTTAATTGTTCCTATTGTCTTCAGTGTTTATTTCTGGACTCTTAAGATAACATTTGGACAAAGCAATAGGACACATACACACAACCCCACCCATCCTAAGGGTAAACAATAATTATCAGTGTAAGTACAATGTAATTGGAATTAATTTGGGTGGAGGGAGGAGAGAGACTTTTTCCTAAAGGTACAATTATTTACCTAGATTGTCCCCACCCCGATAAAGATAGCTTGCATATTATTATGTAGAACTGTTTTAATTATACTTCTTTCCCTCCTTCTTAGCCTTCTTTTTCTGTACTCTTCGCTGGGCCTTAGCCACATTAAAAATAGGTTAATTATACCATTCTTCTCAGTCAAATAATAGCAACTGTCCTTTGACTTGATAAGCATGTCCTGGTAGGAAATAGGTGGCCCACTCAAATAGGGAAAATTTAATGAAGAGACAGTTTATAATACAAAGGAGATGACAGGGTTAACTAATAGTACCTGGCTAGGGACAGTTGGGAGCCTGAAAGTTGATACCTGTAGGAGCTATTAGAAGAACTCGAAGAAAGTAGTTGCAGGTGAGAAATGGCAACCCACTCCAGTACTCTTGCCTGGAGAATTCCATGGACTGAGGAGTCTGGTGGGCTACCGTCCATGGAGTCGCAAAGAGTTGGACACGACTGAGCGACTTCACTTTACTTTACGTTTTACCACTCCATTAGAACTGTGGCTCTGGGGAGCAAGGGAACGAACTTTGAGGTGATTTAGACAATGAGATCTGGTGGGATAAGTACCCTAATCTTTCTTCTCTCTCTGTCTCCTCTTCCTCTGTCAACTTTTTTCTTTCCACTGTGTGCCCCAAACCACCTTTGACCAAAGCTGACCAGAAGCCAATGGACAAGGTGGCCACTAGTACATACCTTCTGTGGTTGGATCTCTAAGCACAAAGAAGGGCCAAAAGAGGCAGCAGATGGAAAACACCTCATGGTGGGGGTGGTGGTTTAGTCGCTCAGTCATGTCTAACTCTCGTGACCCCACGGACTATAGCCTGCCAGGCTCCTCTGTCCATGGAATTCTCTAGGCAAGAATAATGGAGTGTGTTGCCATGTCCTTCTCCAGGGGATCTCCCTGACCCAGGGATCGAACCCAGGTCTCCCAGATACTTAACTGATTGAGCTACAAGGGAAGCCCCCAAAGACCTTATGCATCTCCTTAACTTTTAGTCTCCCCTTCTCATAATCTCATTAAAGTGGTAGAAATGGATTTTAAAATTCTCAATTCTTTGTCAAAAACAAAGAGAGTTCCATCAGTGGCTGAGAGAACTAAACTTTTTTATGGAAGATTCAGTGGACAAAGCCTGAGGAGCACAGAAGCAGACCTGCAGCACAGGAAGACAGGGCTTAATACAGCAGAAAGTGGACGGCAATAAAAAAGGAAGCTCATCTGCCCGGAAAGACCCTTTAGAAACATAGTGGCTGATCTGACGGAGGATGGGAGTAAGAAGTGGGGCAGAAAAAAATGCAGGTGATACAAAATCTTTAAATAATGAGGAGAGGCATAAAAATAGTGATACAATTATTAAAAAAATTTGAACAGTAGTAGAAAAATAAATATTCATCAATTACAGAAAAACGTCAATAGATAATGTCTAAAGTTAATAAAACAACAAGTGATGACATGTACATATTATTTATAGATTTGGAGGTAACCACAGCAACAGTTAGAACTGGACATGGAACAACAGACTGGTTCCAAATAGGAAAAGGAGTACGTCAAGGCTGTATATTGTCAGCCTGCTTATTTAACTTATATGCAGAGTACATCATGAGAAACGCTGGACTGGAAGAAACACAAGCTGGAATCAAGATTGCCAGGAGAAATATCAATAACCTCAGATATGCAGATGACACCACCCTTATGGCAGAAAGTGAAGAAGAGCTAAAAAGCCTCTTGATGAAAGTGAAAGAGGAGAGCAAAAAAGTTGGCTTAAAGCTCAGCATTCAGAAAATGAAGATCATGGCATCCGGTCCCATCACTTCATGGGAAATAGATGGGGAAACAGTGGAAACAGTGTCAGACTTTATTTTTGGGGGCTCCAAAATCACTGCAGATGGTGACTGCAGCCATGAAATTAAAAGACGCTTACTCCTTGGAAGAAAAGTTATGAGCAACCTAGATATCATATTCAAAAGCAGAGACATTACTTTGCCGATTAAGGTCTGTCTAGTCAAGGCTATGGTTTTTCCTGTGGTCATGTATGGATGTGAGAGTTGGACTGTGAAGAATGCTGAGCGCCGAAGAATTAATGCTTTTGAACTGTGGTGTTGAAGAAGACTCTTGAGAGTCCCTTGGACTGCAAGGAGATCCAGCCAGTCCATTCTGAAGGAGATCAACCCTGGGATTTCTTTGGAAGGAATGATGCTAAAGCTGAAACTCCAGTACTTTGGCCACCTCATGTGAAGAGTTGACTCATTGGAAAAGACTCTGATGATGGGAGGGATTGGGGGCAGGAGGACAAGGGGACGACCGAGGATGAGATGGCTGGATGGCATCACCGACTCGATGGATGTGAGTCTGAGTGAAATCTGGGAGATGGTGATGGACAGGGATGCCTGGCATGCTGTGATTCATGGGGTCGCAAAGAGTTGGATACCACTGAGTGACTGAACTGAGCTGAACTGAACAGAAGAACTAAATACAGATAGAGTTCATAATATTCTGGAAGGAGGAAGACAGGGAATGGCATGTAGGTCTGTTGCTACTCACTATAGTAAGTCTTTTGCATTAATTATTTTTTTAGAAACCATGTGAATATTAATTTTAGTAAAAGCTCCTTTGTTTTCCTTTTTTTTTTTTTTGGCTCCATTTAGTTTGCCGGCTATAGAAATTTCCTTCTTTGTATGATTAGGTCCATTAGCTGTCTTAAACCTAAAAAATTAATTTGGTTTTCTCCTAGGCATCTCCTCTCCATTCTCTATAACCTTTTCTGTGTTCTTCCTCCAGCCACCAGAAGCTCCTGCACACAAGCCCCACACACATACATCTTCCTCCTGAATGCAGATGTGTTGTCTTTCTCTGTAAAGTCCATGCACTCTTACAACTTTTTGTGTCTTTTCTCAAACTGTTTCTTTGACCTGAAATGACTTCAGACTTTATATTTTTTTCTTTTTTTTTAATTGAAATACAGCTGTGTTAATTTCCTCTGCAAAGTGATTCAGATATATATATATATATATATATATATATATATATATATATACACACATATATTCTTTTTAAAAATATAATTTTCCCATTATGGTTAATCACAGTATATTGAGTATAGTTCTCTGTGCTATATAAGAGGACCTTCTTGTTTATCCATGCTATATACATCTGCTAATCCCAAATTCCCAATTTTTCTCCCCCGCCACCCTGCCTTGACAACCACAAATCTGTTTTCTATGTCTGTGTGTCTGTCTGTTTCACAGAGGTTCCTTTGTGTCATATTTTAGATTCCACATATAAGCAATATCATCTGGTATTTTTGTTTTGCTTTCTGAAAAAAAAATTGTTTTTCTACTTATCCCTCAAATGCCAGAGTAAAATCTGCCTTCTCTAGGAACTCTCTTTGATTTCCCCACATGATTATGCTTTCTTCTGTACTCTGACAATACTGTACTGGAGAAAGCAATGGCACCCCACTCCAGTACTCTTGCCTGGAAAATCCCATGGACGGAGGATCCTGGGAGGCTGCAGTCCATGGGGTCACTGAGTCGGACACGACTGAGCCACTTCACTTTCACTTTTCACTTTCATGCGTTGGAGAAGGAAATGGCAACCCACTCCAGTGTTCTTGCCTGGAGAATCCCAGGGACAGGGGAGCCTGGTGGGCTGCCGCCTCTGGGGTCACACAGAGTCGGACACGACTGAAGCGACTTAGCAGCAGCAATACTGCACCAGTGTCTGACGCATCTCACTCTGCAAAGCCTTGTAACCAGGTGTATATCTGTCTGCCCCTTCTTCTTTCCATTTCATTGTAAATTCAAGAATTTATAACTGTGTATCGAGCACAATATCTTACACATGGTAATTGAAATAGTTGCTAAGCACTGTCATTGATTTTGGAAGTAGTTGTTGATTAGAAGGCATCTAAAGATTATGAAATGAATGCCCCACACATTAAAGTGAACATCAACTGTCTTTTTATCCAGGTGCCTATTGCTACTTCTGTGGATCAGCAAAATAGCCAGGAAGATAATGCTTTATTCTGCTGTAATTTTACTGCTTCTTCTCTAAATTCCAATTATACACGTATTACCTCAGGTTGTGAGGAATAAGAAATCTAATAAACTAATTCCCATTAATAAATATGTTAGTAATGTATTAATTTTAATAAGTGTTTGCATAGTAAAAAGTAGCCTAAAGAAGGAAGTACCCCACCTGAGGGAGAGAATTGCTAATAGTAAAACGTTAACCCCCTGAGCTGTTGCTCTGAGATCAAAGAGTGTTTCAGGGGCCTTTCAGATTATGCTGAAATATATGCAAAATATAATATAGATTCTGATTAATTAAAATATATTATCAGTGGGAACCAATCTTCCCATATTAGAACATACAGATTTGAAATCACAGTTAGTAAGTGATGTGTCTTTCTCATAGAAGTAAGGTTGAGTATCAATCTCTGGTCTTTTCTTATTATTCTCATTTCCCAGGTAGTCTTTCCATAGGTTCTTATTTTTCTTTTTTTTTTTCTTTATTAAATTGGTCTGTATTCCTGGACTTTTCTTTGCCTCCACATAAAAGGCCACTATTATTTTATTTTTTCTTTACTTCAGGAAACACTACAATAAAACAGTCTCGATATAGGATTATCATCCAAGAAGCAGCCAACGGAGGCCAAGAATGCCCAGATACCTTATTTGAAGAGCGAGAGTGTGAAGATGTGTCATTGTGCTCCACATATCGGTAATTAATTGCTTTCAAAATAATCATTAGACCTTAGTATAAGCCATGTCCTATTTGCTTTTATATAGTATATGGTTATTATATGAAGCACTTGTAGTGAGAAATACAAAGAGGTAGTATTTTTTAATCTTCAAATATCTCACCATTTTCCCCTTTTCTGGAGTATATTTTGAGAGAGTAAAGAGTATGAAAGTCTAATTTAAAACGAAAAAGGTAACAGCCACGTTTTGATTACAGTTGAGCTGCTTGACTTCAGCCACCCAGGTAATCAGTTTTCAGGATTAGGATTCAAAGATATGCAGGTTGAGGTCCTTACTACACACACACACACACACACACACACACACACACACACACACACACACACACACACACACACACACACACACACACACACACACACACACACACACACACACACACACACACACACACACACCACACACACACACACACACACACACACACACACACACACACACACACACACACACACACACACACACACACACACACACACACACACACACACACACACACACACACACACACACACACACAACTTACCTCATTCTATTTTTCTCATCCTAAAGCCTTTAATCAAGAACTAAGAACAAATGTATACTGCCTTAACAGTTGTTTATTTTAGTTCAAAAATGGTTTTGGTTCTCAATTTGTGTCATGTACACATTTTAAGAAATCTTAGGAAAAAAATTTAACCTTTGGGTAATTTTTTGTCTTTAGAAAAAGAAAATGAGTAACATTTAAACTATATATTTTACCTATATTTGCCCCTCTGGGAAGTAAGTGACTATTATTTATAAAAACAGTACCTGAGGTTTGTGTATTTAGTCATAAACTTTCATTCTTTTAACATCAGATTGAAGCACTGCTGTAAAGTATTAATACTTCTGGATTAAATTCAATCACTGTTGGGTTTTACTCATTTGTGGAAACAAGCCCCAGGTCTTAATAATCATGTCGTTATCAGCACTCTTAAAAATGCCTTTATTCGAAATGTTTAGGGTTTTCTCTGATTGAGAAACTGTATCTTAAATCTGTGTGATTCAAGAGCTATTTTTTTCTAGGGACTTCCTGGTGGTCCAATGGCTAAGACTCCAAGCTCCCAATGTAAGGGGCCCAGGTTCGACCTCTGGTCAGGGAACTAGATCGCACATGCCACACCTATGAGTTCACATGCCTCAACTAATATTTCACATGCTGTAATAAGACCTGGTGCAACCAAATAAATACATAGGAATAAATATGTTTTTTAAATGAGCTAATTTATTCCAGAAAATATAAGTTTTGTCGTGTTTTTTTTTTTTTTTTTTTTTTAAGAAGGCCTCCCATTAGCTAGAAAGAAGCCCCGATCAGGATCAATTTCATCATCTTTTCCTCCTTTTGTTTCTATCTAACAACCAGTTTGGGAAAGACATGAGTCAGCACTGGAACAAGCCCAGTCTGCCAGTATTTCTTCATCAACCACCAGGCCATTGTGGGAACACTGTCAATATCCATCCTATTGTGCCAGGTTTAAATATTGAAACTTTTAGCTCAGTGAAAGAGCTGTCAGAGAAAGCAGTCAATTGAAAAAAAAAAAAAAGCCAAATCAAATAATGTTAGACATTTTCTGAACCCAGTGCTATTATAATCAGAGAAAATCTTGGAAACTTTTAGTGGTCTCTCTTCCTACTGTCCACTTTCGTTGCCCTCTTGTGGTACTTCAGTGTAGCCCCTCATTCTTGAACTAGAAATTAGTTCTACTCTGCCTGGATTGCCTGATTGTATCATGTCTCCTGATGCTGATAAATGTGTCCAACTTATCAACATGAGTCTCTTAGTCAAACACCCTTGAATTTTGAGCATACAGTTCCTCTTTAGGTTTTGCCTTCCCTTCACTGGTTGGAGAGGCAAGTTAATGTAGACCTTTATCATTTTCTTCTGATTCCTCTTTTTTTACTCCATTAAGGTGAGACATTCACAATTTAAAACAGAATCACAATGTCTATAGAGCTTTTCCTATTAATTTGAGCATTTCCCACCATGTTAATTTTAAAGTAGTGTTGGGGAGAGGAAATTTTCCCCTCGATGCTTCGTGAGTTCTTTAGCTCTCTTAATAATAAAATTGACATGAGATAAATATCATGAGATAGGTTACTATTAAAATGCAACAAATGTTAATTCATATGCATGGAGATCCCACAGAAATTGAACCTAAGAAGTGGCCAAAGCAGGTGGCTTTTATACTTTTTAGACAAAGAAACAACAAATTAGTAAAGAATTGATGGGATGAATAAATGTCGGCTTTGGGTGCTCAATCCATGAAAAATCTAAACAGAGTCTGAGCTTGGGGGAATAAATTTTAAAAAGTAACAAGGTTTATACAGCCTGAATTCCCTAGTGGCAAGGGTTTCCTTCTCCCCTCAGATGTGGGCGGGAAGGGCACTGCTCACAGGAGAGAATTATTTCCTGCTTTTAAGGGGAAGTAGAAGGAAGGAGGCAGAAGGAAGGAAGAGGAAGGTCAGAGTGTCCCTCTTGTGTTGGCCATTTCTTAAGTAACTTTTGTTCAAGACAGGCAGTATTCAACTGAGTCACATTTGAGATGGCTGACAATGTAAGCAAGAGGGAAGACAGTGTGGGTGATATACCCCTAAATAGAATTGGCAGTGGGATGTCTCCAAGAGTCTGTGGCTGAGCGTCTAAAGATTTAGGACTGACAGCTGGCCTGCCCTTTCATGTGCAATCTGAGGCATGTCACGAAACCTCTCTGAGCCCAGGCTTATCCTTTTAAAACTGTGAGTCTAATAAGAGTTCTTGACATTTCTCCCTTCTATTTAGCACACTAAGCTAAATTGAATTCCTTGGTCTCACTTTAGTAAGTATTTTGTGAACTTGAGGGAGCTGAGTGAATGACATATCCCAGTTGAAAAGCTAGACTAAACTCCCTTACCGTTTCTGTCTGTGTTTTAGAATTATACTTAATGAGTCTTTGCATCTACAAAGCAAATTTCTAACTACTTAAAAAGTAATAGGTGATTTTTCAAAAAATAGGACAGGTTTTTCTGTTGTTTCCTGGTTTCTCTCCAGCTCTTCAGTTGTTCTCAATATGGAGGCCACTTGAATGAGGTCACTGATATGTATTTTTTCTTTACTTTTACATTTTAATGTACTTTGCTTTATTCTGCAAGACAGTCTGTATCTATCTCTTAACTCCCTCACTGCCTCACCTCCAGTAAGTGAGACTCAATTAGTCTAGACAGAGGAGAGAGTGGTGACTGCTGAGATAAATTATGTTAATTAATTAATATGTGGGTTATACTAAGTGATCGTCACATGCTATATTAATCTATGTTCACATAACTAAAAGGGTTCCTTAAGATGGTTTTTTCCTGAACAAAGGACGTCTGCTCCATGTTCTGTTATTCCTCATTGTTTCTCTTGCTGAGATTTCTTTACTATTGTGATAAAAATCATATAACATAAAAGTTACATTGTAACCTTTTTTTCCTAAATTAGCTTCTTTTAATGGAAGTATAGTTGATTTACAATGTTGTACCAATCCATAATGGAAAAGGATATTAAAAAAAGAATGCATATATGTGTAAACCTGGATCACCTTGCTGTACAGCAGAGATTGCCATCTTAACCATTTTTAAGTGTATAATTCTGTAGTTTTAATTGTATGCACATTGAAGTACAACAGCTCTCTAGATGTTTCTCATCCTGCCAAACTGGTCAGTAATATTTTTGCCTCATAGTTCTGTTTCATTTTTTTTTTTAATTAGCACCTCCTATTAGAGGTATTGGCTTATGTGAAAAAGTACAAAAATGTACTCAGTGAAAGAGCAAAATCTGTGGCTACATTTAGGGTTTGGGTTTTCTGGAACATTCCAAAGACACAGGTTTAAGGGCTCAAGTCACAGTCTGCCCTGAAGGTCATAAAAGTAGAGTTCTGTTCACGTTAAACACACACACACACACACACACACACACACACACGCTGGCAAGCCAGAAGGATTCCGTACATACTCTTTCCTCTGTGGAGAAGAAATATGGGTCATTCCTCAGAGACAGTTCCATTTCTCTTCTCTGAGAGAAACTGTCACATAAGATAAGTCCCTATGGCCTCCTGCCTTGTCTTTACTCTATAACTTATTGAGATGTTTGAGCTACCCTAAAGTCCTAGGGAACACCTTGTAAAATTTTTGAAGCAGAAGATCAAGTATGAAGGCTTGTACCTAAAATTTTTAGATGTTCACGCCTTGATTCTCTAATGCTCAGATGGGGCATAGGAATTTTCTTTCTTTGATTTTTTTATATTGTTTTTCTTTAAACAATTTTAAGTTCATACAGAGCTAAACCTTCTAGATTTGATCTGTGCCTCTAATGTTTCTTTATGGCCACTTTGCTATATCCACTAAGGCTTATGTGCAAAATGTTCACATTTTTAAAAAATGGAATTACTGCTTTAACTATGGATCTGGGGAAGAGAGACTGATGCCATCCCTAGTGTGTGCCAGGGCTCCCTTTTATAACATTGGTTTCAAATCCATTTTTATTGAATTACTACCTTTATGCTTTGGGTTTCAAATCCATCTGTTTCCAGTATTTGTTTTGTATGTTTGCCGTAGTGAAATTTCTAGTCTGCTGTTCTTTGTCATCACAGATGGAGGCCACAGAAATGGAGCCCCTGTGTCCTCGTGCCAGAGTCTGTCAGGCAGGGAGTAATGGGCACCAGTGAAACCTGCGGAAAGGGGGTGCAAACAAGAGGTAAGGGGATTTCAAAACAGTTTTTCTAATCAAATGTAATTCAAAGTTATGCTCCTTTTATAAATTGGTATCTCTTTTTATATTTAGATAAGCTGTGATCTTGCTGGATTGGATTGTTTATGAGTGTTTGAGTTTAAGGTTGGCATTAGCTAATGCTGATATTAGACCACCTTTTAACCATAACTAGCTAGTGCACCTAGGGACTAATGCAATGTAAGAAAGTATATGTTCTCAGTCATTAGCATACCCTAGTGCTGATGGTCCAAATGCACATTGGATATTAGTCAAAGAATGAAGGGATGTGTTGAAATTGGATCTGATAATATATATTGTACATTTTAGATGCTCATTAAATACTTGCTGAATGAATTAACTAATCATAGCAATCATGATTTACACCTGATTGTTATGTACGTACTTGCTGTATGTTTCATATGGAATATGCATAGAAAGGAATTATTAAAATTTCTGGTGTTTGCTTCAGCAGCACATATACTGAAATTGGGCCAATACAGAGAATATTAACATTTCTCCTGTACAATGATGACATGCACATTTGTGATGCATTCCGTATTTTAAAAAATTTTTTCTGGAAGATCTTGTGAATTGACTTCTGGATCTGCATGTAAGTGCCTTTTATCATCAATGTCTAGGAGGTATGGCATATTGAAATCTCTGAAAAGCACTCAGAAACTCATCAGGTTGCTCACTGTTCTGTTTCTTTCAGAATTCACATGCCAATAATACAAGGCTTAACAAGAAGGCTTTGTTCTTAAAATCCGACCACTCTGTCACTAAAGGGATGTATGTAGCCAAACTAGACCTTGTAGGACCAGCTGTGTATCACTGGTTTCATAATTCAGCTGAGAATCATATTAAGAATTATTTCTCTTCCTATTGCATAGGTTATCATATTAGTCAGGATCAGTCTTCTCAGCCAGCATAATAACTCCCTTCTTTGTTGAGTCCAAGGTATAAGAAGCCCAGTGTGGATGGGTGGCAGTTTTCAATTCCAGGTCAAGGAAATCATAGCTGTGTTTTTAGTGGAAGCATTCCTCCCTCTGGAAATAAGACTGTAGGGCAGCAGAACTTAAGACTGCAGAGGAACTGCAAGCAAACACTTTACTAATGGATCACTGGGAGTAACAGTAAGTTACGCCAGTGCCATTTCCACCCTTGACTCCTGGACCTGCGAATCCTGGATATGGGAGAAAAAAAAAAAAAAAAAAAACCACATGTTTGATGCTTCTGGAAAGCTTTTCCCTAGCCCTGCAAGGTATTGCCCCCTAACTGGTGCTGTAATTAAGTCTTCAAAAGGCCTTTTCATCCTTATATCAAACCAGGAGGGTGGGGGACTTGGTAAAACCAGTGAAATCAATGAGCATGGGCACATTGCCAGATCTTGATTGCTGGAAAGTGAGATCCTTGATCCAAAACAATGTTGTGTGGAATATCATGACGATGGACAAGGTGTCCTGTAAGTCCACGGATGATAGTGTCAACTGAAAGAAAATGCAACAACATGAGAATTGTGAGTTAAGTAGCTGAGGAGCTATTCCAGAGAGGGAGTGGGGGAGGTCAGTATTATGTATATATTTATTGTGAAGGGGGATACGTTTTATCAAGCACACCTTTTGCCAGAGACTTGCTGCTAGTCTTGAGGAGCAGATGTCTTCGTTAATGATTTCAGTGCTTTGCTAGATGTAAGATGCAAGAATTTGAGCTCACAAAATCTTCTCTTGAAAATATCTGAAGTCCTTGTCTGCTAGTTTATCACAGAGCACAGAGTGCCTCATTCCTGATCATTGCCCTGAACTCCTTTCTGAGTGTGTTGAAGGTCAGTGACTGCAGTGGCTAGTGACTTCATTCTTGTAGAGGCAGATGGCAAGTGATCATTTTTATCTTGCAGTAGGTAATTTTGATAGAAGCATTGCATGCAGGAAGGGCAAATCCTTATCCTATTTGAATAAGTACCTGTCTCGTAAGAACAAAACACTGCACCTCCTATGATGGAAGTAGTCCAGTATAATCAACCTGCCAGCGTGTAGCTGGCTGATCACCTTGGGGAATGGTCCATATTGGGGGCACAGCGCTGGCCCCTGATGCTGGCAGATTGAGCACTCAGACATGACTGTAGCCAAGTTGCCCTGGATGCGTGGAAGCCCATGCTGAGTCCATGCATAACCTTCCTTCCCACCACCATGGCCACTTTGTACAGGAGCTCATCCGGTAGTGGCAGGGGTAGCTGAGGACAGAGGCTGACTCTTATCCACAGAATGGGTCATCCTATCCAATTGCTTATTAAAATCTTTCTCAACTGAGGTTAGTCCTTAGGAAACATTCACATGGAATACAAATATTGCATACAAATATGTTCACATTGTTGCCAATTCAGAGAAGCCTAGCCACATACCACCTGCCTACCTTTTCTTGTCCCCCATTTTCTAATTGTGTTCCTTTAAGTCCCTGGCCATCCAGAAAAACCACTGGCCATAGCCTGCAGGTCTGTACTTAATCCCGCAGCTGGCCATGTCTCCTTCCAAGCAAAGTGAACAGCCATACATGCTGCTTGAAGTTCTATGCATCGGGATGACTTCCTTCACTCTGTCTTCCAGGGATGTCTCAGAAAGGGGTTGTTGTCACAGCTGTCCATTTGGGTGCCCACATATCATGCAGAACCATCCATAAACCAGGCCAAAGTCTTCTTTCCCTCTGTCAACTGATGAGAGGAAATTCCCCATGACTTTGTATGTCCAGACTGGAAGAGAGAGGATAGTTTAGCAAAGGTGGGGACCATGGGCAGTTGGGCCACTTCTTCATGTAAGATACTGTGCTTTCAGGTCCTCCTTGCATTTGATTACATATATACCATGTCCGTGTGATGATGGGGTGCTGCTGTGCATGCCATACCTGTGGCTTGATGGCTCAGATAATATCCAGTCCATGATGGGCAGCTCAGGGTGTGTGGTTAAGCATGCAGCCTCTATGAAGGCCCAGTAGCTGGCTAAAAGCTGTTTCTCAAATGGAGAGAAGCCCTTTGCAGAGGACAGCAGGGCTGTACTCCACAATTGGAAGGACCTAAACAGCAATTCACCTATAGGAACCTCCCATGCAACCCAGAGAGCATCTGTACCTGCCACTGACGCTTCAGGCACCACTGGATCTGCTGATCCTGTGGCCCAAGTAGCAGAGCAGCTTTCCCAGCAGCCTGAACCTGTTACAGAATTTGTTTGTTTGTTTTTCTTTCCTAGACCCCACTCAAAACTAGCAGCTTGTCAGATCCCTTGGCAAATGGGCTGGAGTAACACACCCAGATGAGGACTGTGTTGCCTCCAAAATCTGAAGAGGCACAGTATGCTAGATGTTGTATCTCTATTTCAGTTGTAGAAGGGGCCATATATAATAAGGTATCTTTCCCCTGGAAGGGGTTCTCAGCATGCCTCACGTGGCTGGACCTTCAGACTTTCACTGGAGTTGAAAGCCCCTGACCTTTCTCAGGGCTTCTCTGGTGGCTCAGATGGTAATGAACCTGCCTGCAATGCAGGATGCCTGGCTTCAGTCCCTGGGTCAGAAAGATCCCCTGGAGGAGGGCGTGGCAACCCATTCCAGTATTCTTGCCTGGAGAATTCCATGGACAGAGGATCCTGGCAGCTACAGTCCGTGGGGGTCACTTGAACTTTCTCAAATTTATTTCTAACTCTCTGACATGAAAATGTCTTGCCACTGAGTCTAGAGTTGTTTTTTCTTGCTCATTATGTCCAATCAGTATAAAGTCACCAATGTAATGGGCCAGTGTAATATCTTGTTGAAGGAAAAGTGATCAAGCTTGGGTTAGAATTCAGTCCCTAATAGTTACACCTTGGAAATGATGTCCTTGTCAGAACATTTGCAGATGTAAATTTGATGTGCAAGGTAGTTAGATTTAGGACTTTTCAGAGGCTATACAGTGGCTATGAATTACAGGAAGGAACCACTTCCTAATAACATTTTGTTTCCATATGTCAGAAAATTGTTATAATAATATGATCTTGTTATTCCAAGGCTTGTACTTACTTTCTGCTACAGAGTTGCTATTAAATATTTAGATCAGCAAAATCTACATAAATGAAGTATTTTAAAAATGGTCTGTTTGGGACTTCTGTGACCATCCAATGGTTAACACTCTGTGCTTCCAACACAGAGAGTGTGGGTTTGATCCCTAGTTGGGGAACTAAGATCCCTTATGCCTTGCTGTACAGCCAAAAATAAAATGGTACCTTTGTGCAGGACCCAGTGTAGCTATATGGTAACCTAGACTTTGATGCTCTGTGATACTAGAGATAATTATGGTTTGTTTCCATTGCAAAATCACTTAGTGAATTCTGCAGAGACAGTGATCTTAAATTATGTAGAAAGTTATCCTATAGTAGCAAATTATTGTATCTATATTAAAAGTGTTTTCAATGGATTCTGGTTGGAGTCCAGATAGTCCTTCAAAGTAGACAAGGTAGATACCTGTTGTTGTTCAGTCACTAAGTTGTGTCTAACTCTTTGTGACCCCATGGACTACAGCCTGCCAGGCCTCCCTGTCCTTCACTATCTCTTGGAGTTTGCTCAAACTTATTTCCATTGATTCAGTGATACCCATCCAACCATCTCATCCTCTGTTGACTCCTCTCCTTCTGCCCTCAATGTTTCCCAGAATCAGGGTCTTTTCCAGTGAATCATCTCTTCACATCAGATGACTAAATTATTGGAGCTTCAGTTTCAGCATCAGTCAGTCCTTCCAATGAGTATTCAGGGTTGAATTTCTTTAGGATTGACTGGTTTGATCTCCTTGCTGTCCAAGGAAATCTTAAGGTTCTTCTCCAGCACCACAGTTCAAAAGCATCAATTCTTCAGGCTCAGCATTCTTTCTGAGTTTTCCCCAAGTTAGACCCCAACCTCAGAGAATTCCTAGTATTGGCTTGTTTGGAAATTTGCACTTCTAAATCAGTAGGATGGATCTCCAGTTTTAAGATAGTGGAGCAAAGGTATTTCTACTCTATTCTTTTCTCTAAAATTACTTCAAAACCAGCAAGAAAAACGTGAAAGAGTAACAAAAATGTAAACTTAAGTGAGATTCCTTTTGTAAACTTGTTTCCAGAGAACAAGAAGCACAATAAGCTCACCTTCAAGCAAATTTAGGAGTCGTCTATAACCTCAGTCATATAATGTGGAAAGTGGATGGAGATACAAGTAAAATATAGGGTAACATCTCATGGAAAAATCTGAACAAACTTTTTGGCCAACCCAGTAATTTGCAGAGCAGGGTTATACCTAAGTGTGTATGGGGAGGAGGGTTGAAGAGAAACAAGGTCTTCTGGCCTGAACAACTCCAAAAAAGCACCACCTTCTACAGAAGGAAGTGTAGAAGGAAGTGCAAGGCTCTGTGTGTGTGTGTGTGTGTGTGTGCACGTGCACGTGCAAGTATGTGTTGGGGGTGGGGGCAAAATCAGGAGCTTTTGAGAGTCTGTCTAAAAAGCCAGCTGTGTGCACTCGCCACACCCTGCCCCTCACCCTGGAGAGTCAGGCTCCTACCTTTTCCTATTCTTGTAGGAGCCTGCAGGTTTTTTCTGCAGATGTATAACCAGAGAGGATGTGGATTTAAGACTACAGTCAGAGGGGGAAGGAGCCAAGGAGCCAAGGAGCCTCCTTCATGAAGTCAGAAGAATCAAAGTAAGGAATTAGGAGATACTCAGCCCCTTCCTCCACTGCTATAACATGCTGGTCAGGTGGCTTTTACACCCTTCTGTCCCATGGAAGCCCAGCAATCTGGAAGCACTTACTATTTACATTTTTCTTTGAGGATATTTGTATCACAGAAGGAGCATGAATTCAGACCATAAAGTCCTAGAAAGGCCAGTTTGAGATTATGAATTCTCACAAAAGAGTTTGGTCCCCTCGCCGTCTCAGATTAAACTGTAGACATATAGTTCCCTGGTGGCTCAGAGGTTAAAGCATCTGCCTCCAATGCGGGAGATCTGGGTTTGATCCCTGGGTCGGGAAGATCCCCTGGAGAAGGAAATGGCAACCCACTCCAGTATTCTTGCCTGGAGAATCCCATGGACGGAGAAGCCTAGTAGGTAACAGTCCATGGGGTCGCCAAGAGTCAGACACGACTGAGCGATTTCACCTTACCTTATAATGGCCGTGGCAAAATACGTTACTTGGCATGTCTCTTTCCAGTCTGTCCTCACACTGAGGGCCAGCCTTTGTGGTCATCACTTCTGGCATGGAGTGTTTTATGAAATTCTCCATGACAGACCTTAAAGTCATGAAAGTGGAAACTTAAGTCTCCAAGATTTTATAGAAACCCTGAGGATAAAGTTTGTCTCTCTTGTGTACCTTGCATCTTGAACTTTTACTTTGCTTTTGATTTATCGGTTCCTTTCCTCTGGGCCAACCCTGCAATCTATTTAGAACAGATATATTTTACCCAATGTCCTTTTTTTTTTTCTTTTTCATGAAGAAAGCTTTTTATGATTTCTAAACAATTATGCCATCCCAAACAGAAGTGCTCCTTGTTTTATCCCACTGTGTTTATACTGCCGATTAACTAATTTGCAGTAAGAATACCTTTTTATTAAAAACAGGAAAACAAAATAAAGAAATATAGAAAGGTAAATAGAATTACAGCTGTCTCTTAATATCTATACAGTCTTCAAGGAAATGGGCTTTCAGATTCCTTTGTCCTAACTGTGCTTCAAGGAAAAGACTGGATATTCTCTCTACACAACCTCTTGTGCTTGATCTGAATTAAGAAGAGATGATAAGGACTTCCTTGATGGTCCAGTGGCTAAGACTTTGCTCTCCTAATGCAGGGGGCCTGGGTTCAATCCCCAGTCAAGGAACTAGATTCCACATGCTGTAACTAAAGATCCCATAGGCCAAACTAAGATGCAGCACAGCCAAATAAATAAATATAAAAATAATTGTATAAAAAAGAAGAAGTGATAGCTCAGCTTCTATGGAAAATGAAAGTATAAAAGGAAGAAACCTAAATATTCCAGCATACTTTGATGTGTCTACCCTTCATAGGGTAGAATATCAGTACTAAAACAAGAACAATTAAGAATGTGGGCATGTTAGAAGGGGAGTGAGTTTGTCTGTGGATACCATGGTCTGATTCTTGTTTTGCTATTCACAGTGACTACTTTAAAGCTAGTTTAATGGACTTAGCAGTATTTTTCTTTAGGATAGTGCTTTCCTCTCATTCAGAAGTTTGTGGGTATACTCTATCATAGCAGAGAGACTTGACATCTATGACACTATAATGGATACAGAGTAAGTACTGGAGATCAAAATTGTGCTGCCTTAGATATTCTTGACTTCCAAAAGTACCTGTATTCTCTTTTGGTTTGTTCTCACTGAACAATGTTTATAGGGACCAAGGGAGGCAGATCTCTAATCTTCTATCAAATCTTTTTGTTCTTCCTTAAATTGGTATTTATCACCATGAGAGGCATAGATTTTTTCCTTTTTGTTCAGAGGATCTTGTTATGTTTTTTAAATTGAGTTATAATAAACATACAATGTTATATTAGTTTCGTGTACAACATAGTGTTTTGATATTTTTATTCATTAATTTTATTCACTATTCATTGTGAAATGATTTCAGCAAAGAGATCGGTTATCATCCATCACCATACAAAGTTGTTACATTCCCTATGTGTACATTACAACCCCCTGACTTATTTTATAGCTGGCAATCTGTACTTTTAATAAAGGGTTCTCTTTCAAAGTTATGATGTATAATGCAAGGCACCCAAAGCCTGTGCTCTATGACAACCTGGAGGGATGGGGTGGGGCGGGAGGTGGGAGGAGGGTTAAGGAGGGCGGGTACATATGTATGCCTATGGCCAGTTCATGTTGATGTGTGGCAAAAACCATCACAATACTATAATTATCCTCCAATTAAAATAAAGATTTTTACTTTTTTTAAAGGTACTCTTCCAGAAAAAAAAACAACAACAACAACAACTTGGGCAAAGTAATCCACTTTCAATATAAGTTCTGGGTTACTTTTATTTTTAAAAGTCAGAGAGTTAGAATAGGTAGGATGATGTTAGGGCTTCCCTAGTGGCTTTGTGATAAAGAACCCGCCTGCCAGTTCAGGAGACTCAGGAGGCGCAGGAGACGAGGATTCCATCCCTGGGTTGGGAAGATACCCTGGAGAAGGAAATGGCAACCCACTCCCATATTCTTGCCTGGAGAATCCCATTTGACAGAAGAGCCTTTCTACAGTCCATGGAGTCAGAAAGAGTCGGACATGACTGAGTGCTCACACATATATCCACACAGATACACATGAGGATTAAGTTAAGTTTGCTAATATCCTTTCATTTTAAAAGTTTAAGAGAATATCTCTGAATGATTGGACTTTTTAATCTCCAGGTGGAGGCAGTCATAGTCCTTAGTCATATAAGTTGCACAGATTTATTTTTTGTCATATTCATCTACATAGATCATAGCAAGAAATTGTTTCAGTGGATTCAGAGAAGAAAACAAATATACAGAATTTATGACTGAACAATAGTCAAAAACAAAGACTGTCACTGTCATCTCTATTTTTATGTCTGGTGAAGGAGGGAGAGGGGGAAGATAACTTCTTCCATTTAGCTTCAAAACTTGAATGAAAATGAGCTACATTAGCTATGAACTGTGGACATTTCCAGGAAAGAGTCAGGAGTAACTAGCTACTTCCAGAACTCGGTCCACAGATGTAATTGTTTCTTAAATGATTAAAGATATTTGGTAATATCTTTCCTGTCTATTTCAAGAAAGAAGTACTTGATACCGCTTGTGACCCCATATCAACTAGAGTTTCCAGTCTAGACAATGAGAAACACTATTTTCAAAAACTCATATTTTCATTTTTTGGTAACTGTGAGTTCATCTCATAGACAATAAATTATCCAACCCCAGGATTCTTAGTGTCAAAGATCATTCTTGGAGGAATTTGTAACTTCAGTTCTGATTTCAACATCAGAATAACCAGTTGGAGGACATGATGTTCTTTGTTAATTTGTCTTACTAATCATCACCTGATACAGAAACAATTTATTATAAAGATTTTAAGAAACTTAAAAAATCTCTTTTAAATATAATTTGTAAAAGTATGTAAATAAAAAAAAATCAGGTTAGCATGTAGAACTTAAATTGACAATGTAAAGCAGCTCTCTAAGTGAAAATATCTTGAATTTTAACAAAAGAGCAGATTTTATAATACCGTAGGCATTGGTTTAGAGAGTAAAATGTGGGACTTGTAGCAAAGATTGCATTTTAATAAGTGAATAATGATTCTGAGTGGTTATTTTTCATTTCTTTGCATGTTTTAGGGTAGGATTAGCTATGTGGCTTTCATGGTTCCTGCAGGTAAAATATGCACATTTTTTCAAAAATTGGCAATAAATTAGAAATAAATATTAAAGGAGGTGAGTAACCTAAGGCATGGGCATGATGCTTTAGTTAACGTAATGTGAACTAAAATTCAGAGATGTTGTCTCATGCCTGCCTCTCTATTTTTAACATAATAAGCTATAATGCAAAACACAAAGTAATTCCTCTGTCCACCTCTACCCCACCCCTATCACCAGCAGGTATTTTTCCCTGATGGAATGAGTGGAAGGTGGGAAGGGATTTTTTTTTTTTTTTCCCCTTTGAGGAATACAGTTATTTGCTAAACCAGGAGCAATAATTTTCTCTTATGACTTGCACGGCTCTTAGTTACAGAACTATCTTCCCTTCAGGAATGTTAATATGAATTTCAAAGTCTACTGCAAGCTGTGTAAATGTAATAGGATTATGCTTCTCTCGTTCAGGACCAGAATTCAGTATCTTCAAATAGATATGAATCTCCAGGCCTCCCTAAGCTCTCAGGTTACTAAGGTCAAGGTATTCACTTCTATTTTGCCCAGCAGCTATTTTGGGGTTGTATCAGAAGGAGGTTAAGTTTACATTTTTATTTGCATTTCTAAAGGAAACAGAAACCTCAGCATTCCTCTAGTAGCAGCAAGAGGAGAATGAGCCCTCACTTACATAAAAGGCTCTAAAAACTAACAGAAGAGCAACGAAACTCAGACAGACCTCTGCTCTGGATTTGAATATGGTTGACTCTTAAATAAGATGGGTTTAAAATGCACAGGTCCACTTTCATACAGATACTTTTCAATAAGCATAAAGGTAGCTCTCCATATTCATGGGTTTCATATTTAAGGATTCAAGCAACTGTGGATCAAGTCTTCATTTGTGACTGGTTGAATCCACAGATTAGGCATTGGTTTGATCAGTGGATACAGAGGATCATTTTATATAAGGGACTTGAGCATTAGTGGATTTTGGTATCTAAGTGGAGCTCCTGGAACCAAAGCCTCCAAGGATTGACTATAGTTTCAAAAGTTATAGAACAAGTGATTTTTTTAGGCCAATCACATTTTGAAGGATTCACATGGGGAGACACAAAGCAGTCTTTTAACCCAGATGCATGTGTGTGTGTGTGTGCTCAGTTGCTTCAGTCCTGTCTGACTCTGTGTGACCCTATGGACTGCAGCTGCCAGGCTTCTCTGTCTATGGGATTTTCTTTAGGTAAGAATACTAGAGTGGGTTGCCATTTTCTCCTCCAGAGGATCTTCCCGATCCAGGGATTGAACCCATGTCTCTTGTGTCTCCCGCATTGCAGATGGATTCTTTTAACCACTGAGCCATCTGGGAAGCTGTGAAGAACGATAACTAAAACTCTATTATAGTCAATTAAACTCAGTAGGTTTAAGGATGATCAACCTCATAACAAGATCCTGAAAGGAGAAACTCAAAGCAAGAAGGCCGGGTTGGGATCAACCAAGGCTTTGTAATTATACCACAAAGGGTTTTGAAAGCCTATACCACAGTAGTAACTTCGGGAATGGATCAGAGGGAATATACATAAAAGGAATTTTATGGAAAAATAAGAATGTATAGCTACAGTTATATACAGTGTTGTACTGTGCTTAGTCACTCAGTCGTGTCCAACTCTTTGCAACCTCATTGACCGTAGCCCATCAGGCTCCTCTATCCATGGGGATTCTCTAGGCAAGAGTACTAGAGTGGGTTGCCATGTTCTCCTCCATGGGACCTTCCCAATCCAGGTATTGAACCCAGGTCTCCCACATTGCAGGCAGATTCTTTACTGTCTGAGCCACCGGGGAAGCTTCATTTATATACAGAGTAAAGGAAAATGAGGACTTTAAAAGATTCAATGGTTTTAAAATGTCCAATGAAAACAGTATCATCACAAAAAGTTGACATAAGTGACATAAATACCAACATAAAAATGGGAAGAAGGAGAGAGAGGAGAGAGATACACAATATTTGAGTATTGTTTAAAAAATATTTTTAACCTAGTAGATTTGAAGATGTAATTGTCTTTATTAGGTGATTTGTGAATCAGGCAGCAGCCCATTTAGCAAATAGCAGGGTGCTCCAAGGAGTTGTACAAATTGGAAGATTTATACAGGAAGAAGGATGAGGCAAGGGAGCTATTAACCAAAGAAAAGAAAGGATTTTGAGGCCAGGACTTCCATTTTGTGGGGGAGAAGGGATGTTAGAGTTGTATTATGCAGATTTCTTCTTCCTCTGGGGTTACAGAGGCCTTATGTGGCAGATTACCTGATGCGTGTAGACCAGACAATTCTAGCCTGGTACTTTGCTGGAAAAGGTCAAAAGTTTAATTGTGTTAGGTATTAAATCTAGATTTGCCATCATGGGCTTTAGCATAAGTAACGCCATTTTGGCCCTCTGTTTTTCTCTTTAATAATTAGCCCCCTTTAGTGACTGAACTGACTGAACTGATCAGATTGTTAGCCTAACTGAGCAAGACGATAAAAATTTAAGGCCTTAACGTTAATCTCAGCTACTGCATTGTTGACCTTTGATATGGTAATCATAGGTCATGATCATGATGTTTTTGCTGAACCATAGTGTTATTCACAGGTCACAACTTCAGATCCACAATTTTTAAGTTGGTTATTCTCATTGCTTCTTTTCTGATGTTTTGCTCTTAGGGAGATCGTGTTCCTCCCGGTCAGTGGCTGCGAACATGCATTTGAAACTCATGAGAGGATACAGTGCACCAGGGATATTATTATTCTTAAAAACAGGATAATTTCTAGTGTTTCCAGTGCATTTCAGAGCCCTGGTCTCCAAGACCCAAACCACTCAAAGGAACCCTTTGAAGGAGTCACACTTTTAAGCTAAGTGGCTTACTCATTGATCTTACATACTTGAGTTTCAGCTTCCCCAGAAGTGTCAATCCAGGTACAGCAAGTATAACACAGCACAGGCACCTCTTTGCTCAGCCCAAGAATGCTCAAGAGCTATCCTATTATCAAAAACAAGCTTGGCCTGAGAGTCCAGTAGTTTTTTTGGAGGAAGCTAATACCAGACCACCTGACCTGCCTCTTGAGAAATCTGTATGCAGGTCAGGAAGCAACAGTTAGAACTGGACATGGAACAACAGACTGGTTCCAAATAGGAAAAGGAGTGCGTCAAGGCTGTATAATGTCACCCTGCTTATTTAACTTATATGCAGAGTACATCATGAGAAACGCTGGACTGGAAGAAACACAGCTGGAATCAAGATTGCTGGGAGAAATATCAATAACCTCAGACATGCAGATGATACCACCCTTATGGCAGAAAGTGAAGAGGAACTAAAAAGCCTCTTGATGAAAGTGAAAGAGGAGAGTGAAAAAGTTGGCTTAAAGCTCAACATTCAGAAAACGAAGATCATGGCATCCGGTCCCATCACTTCATGGGAAATAGATGGGGAAACAGTGGAAACAGTGTCAGACTTTATTTTCTCTGGGCTCCCAAATCACTGCAGATGGTGATTGCAGCCATGAAATTAAAATACGCTAACTCCTTGGAAGAAAAGTTATGACCAACCTAGATACCATAGTCAAAAGCAGAGACATTACTTTGCCGACTATGGTCCGTCTAGTCAAGGCTATGGTTTTTCCTGTGGTCATGTATGGATGTGAGAGTTGGACTGTGAAGAAGGCTGAGCACTGAAGAATTGATGCTTTTGAACTGTGGTGTTGGACAAGACTCTTGAGAGTCCCTTGGACTACAAGGAAATCCAACCAGTCCCTTCTGAAAGAGATCAGCCCTGGGATTTCTTTGGAAGGAATGATGCTAAAGCTGAAACTCCAGTACTTTGGCCATCTCATGTGAAGAGTTGACTCATTGGAAAAGACTGTGATGCTGGGAGGGATTGGGGGCAGGAGGAGAAGGGGACGACAGAGGATGAGATGGCCTGATGGCATCACGGATTCAATGGACGTGAGTCTGAGTGAACTCCGGGAGTTGGTGATGGACAGGGAGGCCTGGCGTGCTGTGATTCATGGGGTCGCAAAGAGTTGGACACGACTGAGTGACTGAACTGAACTGAATATCTTCATAATGGAATCTGCAGTGTCTCTAAGAGTTAAAGAAATGTTCCTGATCATAATCTCATTTGTTATTAACTCTTAACCAGGTAGAAGGAAATGGCAACCCACTCCAGTACTCATGCCTGGAAAATCCCATGGATGGAGGAACCTGGTAGCCTATAGTCCATGGGGTTGCAAAGAGTCAGACAGGACTGAGCAACTTCACTTTCACTTTCACTTAACCAGGGAATTGGAGTCCTGCTAGAGGAATCAGTTCCTGAATCTTGAATGCCTCCTGGTGGGTCCTTCCTTGAGCCCTTGGGGGCATAGTTAGGTAGCCTAAGATGGGAGCAGCCGTCTAGGCATTGATAGGCCTAAGAAGAATAAGGAGAATGATTCCTACCACAAACACAAGACTTACCAGTGCACAACTCATTCCTGTTTGGAAGTATAATGAATGGCTTCATTCACAAGGACTGTTGTGTTTACCCATTCAAGTCAGGAGTCAATCAGATTTTTAGCACACATTGGAAGACAATGTCCTAGCCTGCAATAGAGTCATCTTAAATTCTGGAGGTTGCTTCCTCACACCCCTGTACAATGCCTTACAGAAATGACAGCACTATCTTCCCAGGCCAATGAAAATGTGAAGAAAAAAAAAAAAAGAAAGAAAGGAAGGTTTTCATGTTCAGCTAAAGGAGGAGGTGTTGATCTGGCATCTTGAACTGAAGTAGTCTACCTACATAGATGTCAGCTACTTCCCTTCCTTGAGTCAGTGGTCTCCATCTCCAGCATTTGCATAAGACCAGGTGTCAGGTGGAGTCCTCCTGAACTGTGAGATGTGTGTCAGTATGTTCTAGTTTTGCAGCAATGTCAGTGGTCAGGAGTTCATGGTGAGATCCTTTCCAGTGGGGCTTTAGGGATATCTTTAAGCTCCCTTCCAGATCAGGAGGGTGGGAGAAGATTGGAAACATTAGTTTGGTGAGTTGTAGCCAGATATTTGAGGAAGCTAGAACAGTTCAAGATCCAAGTTCACAGGTATCAACAAAACCCCAAAGATAATTAACAGGGCTAGAATCTAATATTTGCATAGTTGGAAACATAGTTTTTCTCTCTACAATTACTTCCATTTTTTACCAAATATAATAACAATGAAACTTATTTGCTTATATATAACTTAGCCTGCTTATTTTTTTATTATTACTTATTTTTAATTGAAGGATAATTGCTTTACAGAATTATGTGGGTTTTTGCCAAACATCCAACATGAATCAGCCATAGGTATGCATATCCATAGGTATCCCCTTCCTCTTGAGCCTCCTTCCCATCTTCCTCCTATCTCATCCCTCTAGGTTGTTACAGAGCCCTGGTTTGAGTTCCCTGAGTCTTATAGCAAAGATAATAGATATCCCACCAGATATCTATTTTACATATGGTAATGCAAGTTTCCATGTTGCTGCCTAGTCATTGATATAAGTGAAGCAAGACTAATGATTCATCATAAAAATTATCTTTTAAGACAGCTTTGCTGAAACCTTATAAGCCAGGTACCAGGCTGATTTTTCCAAGCAGTTGCTTAAAGCTCTATGGTCATATGTAAGTCTATTCACAATTCTCTCAAAGATGACATTGCAGTCAAAGTGATGGGGATATAGCTAGTCTTTCTAATTGTGCCCTATTACAAAGAGAACATATTCTTGCTAAACTGATACTTGCTGAAAATTTCTGAATTTTGGAGCGATCAGGTAGGAAGAAAACATCAGTATTTCATCATTGTAAAGCATGATTTACCAGGTTCAAGTAAGTCATAAATAGCTTAGGAGAAAAGGTCTCCTTAAATCTGGAAAAATGAAACGTTAGAGCGTCCTCCGTGGTTTAGTGGTTTCATGTAACTCTACTTGTTCTGCTTGCAGTCAGCTTTTCCATTAGTTCTCTCCATCTTGCCTGGTGATTGAGGGTGACAGGGCAGTGATAATTCCCAGAAGTTTGCCAGGTTTTCATTAAGGCTGATATGATTTGCCCAGTGAAGTGGTACCTTGATCACTGGAGATAGTGCAAGTTGTATCCCAATCAAAAAACACATTTTCTAATGCTTTCTTTGCCACTGTGAGGGCACCAGCCTTGTGACAGGGGATGGCTTCAACCCATTTAGAGAACACGCATACATACAGTAAGAACACACTGAAAACTCACACTAAGTGACAGTTGAACTAGTTTCTGCTGTAGATGTTCAAAGGGTCCCCAGGGAGGATATTTGAGACCTCTAAGATGAAAATAGTTTTGCTTAAATGTACTATGATAGATGAAGAAATGCGAAGACCTAAAAATGGGGTTTCCCAGAGGGTCAGGAAGAACTAACTAAGTGGTTGTCTTGGGTTTCTCATAGTTAGAACTGTTTGTCTCACTTATGGTTATTGTTTACTCATCTTAATTTCTGTGATTCAAGAGCAGAGGGTTGCCATGTCACAAGGACATCAGGATGGCAAAAGTTTGGTAATGAGAGGTCATTCTTTGCAGAAGCAGAATGGACTTTATCCAGCTGTGCCACGATCGTTACAGATTTTGTTGCTGCTGCTTTAATATGAAAGTCAGTGAGGGCACCCCCCCCAACACACACATACACAATTCTCAGGTTCATTTATTCCTCTTAGTGTTAGCATCAATTTTGATGACAGGCCGCAATTTATGGCAGGGCATATCAAACTTCTAGGATTTCCACATAATTTCATGTATTCCTAAATAGACACAATGTCACAGCTTCTTATTTGACTGTGTTTCCCATGTGATTTAACATATTGAATATCAAGTAAGTCTAATTAGCTTGACAAATAGTTTGGAATGTTCCAGGGGTTCTCTGGAAAAATCCCACAGTTGCTTCCAGGTCATAAAGACTTTATTTTTAGAATTTGATTTGGGGGTTTGTCAAAGACATCCAGGCTCCCCAGGTGACACTAGTGATAAACAACCCAGCTGGCAGTGCAGGAGACATAAGAGATACAGCTCCCATCCCTGGGTGGGGAAGATCCCCTGGAGCAGGCCATGGCAACCCACTCCAGAATTCTTGGCATGGAGAATCCAATGGACAGAGGAGTCTGGTGGGCTACAGTCCATAGGCTCACAAGGAGTCAGACATGACTGAAGCGACTTAGCATGCATGTAGCACACACATCAAAGATATCAAAAGGTTTGAACACTTGACTAAATGGGATCACAGATCAATATGAAACAAGTTATCTATTTAGCAATTGAAGGAAATTAAGTTTTAGTTTTGTATAAGTACACTGATATTAAAGCATAATTAAAAGGTAAACCCTTATAATAGTTTAATTTTTGCCTGCCTGATTACACAAGGAAAAATTATCTTTCTCTCTTCAGCCTTTTATACATACTTTTGGAGCTTTTTATATACTTTTGATTTATTCTTTATACCCAGAAGTTCTAGTTTAGACAAAATTACTCTAATTTCCCTGAACACAAATGCATCTTTATTTCTCATCTTTTTCTTTAGTCAAAAACACATCCTACTTTTCTTGCATAAGGAAAGATTTCCTTTTTTTTTTTTTTTGGTTTTTACAATTTTCAATTACATTTGAATTCCTAATCCTTTAGAAACTTTAATTTTTAGTGAAAATTTAGGAAATAAAAAATCATGGACTGTCTTTTAAATGACTATTTTTTAAAACAACTGTTACATTAACAAAATAATAAATATTTTTATAATCTCTAGAGACATGGAAATTTCTCATCATGACACTAAACATGTTTACTGGTAGAATCAAATTTATCTTTAGTATCTTTGTAATAAGAAGCCCAAAGTAGATAAACCTATGTTTGTTAATGTTTCCATATATTTTTTTTCTTATTTGGAAATACTCTAGATATTCAATGAATTCTCATCATTTAACTTAACTTAGCAAAGCTCTAAGATACCAAAAAGAATTATAAAAGCTATTTATAAGTACATATACTATAAAACGTAATTATTGCTAAAATGTTTTTCTGTATCTCTTATCCAAATTACACTGCATCTATCTGAGTCATTTGCTCCCACAAATTAGGTTTAGATTACCTACGAAAACTTCATCATACGAAGTTATGTTTCTTCCTGACAAATTTTAAGCCTATGTAGAATAAAAGTATTATATTTAAAGCTGATAGCTCCAAAGATATGTCTGTTTTAGTAACCCAACAAAGTTAAACTAGCTTTTATTTACCAAAGATAATCTTAGATCACATGAACTTGAAATAATCATTTGGGTTGGTTTCTGTATTTCTGATGAGAGTTTTAGAATAGTCAGTCCTTAAAGTGCTTGACCTTCAACCCAATTAAGTAGAGTTCCTTTACAGATTAATTTGGATATGCTGTCTTCAGTTCAGTTGCTCAGTCGTGTCCGACTCTTTGTGACCCCATGAACCACAGCATGCCAGGCCTCCCTTTCCATCACCAACTCCCGGAGTTTACCCAAACTCATGTCCATTGAGTCGGTGATGCCATCTAACCATCTCATCCTCTGTCATCCCCTTTTCCTCCTGCCTTCAATCTTTCCCAACATCAGGGTCTTTTCAAATGAGTCAGCTCTACTCATCAGGTGGCTGAAATATTAGAGTTTCAACTTCAACATCTATGGGTAGAAAAATACCACTTATCTACAACATACATATGTATGGGCATATGGGCAGACACATAGACTCAGACACCTTATAATTTTTAATATCTGTTGAGGAGACTTGTAGATTTGTGAGACTTCTCATTACCTCAATTTCCAAATGTCTTCTGTTTTCCCTTCTGATCGAGAACCATTTGCATTTCAAATAATGGTTCTTAAGTTCTAGAGGAGATGGGTGTAGAAAAACTATATCACAAAGGCAAAGAGAAGGTATCCAAGATTCTTCTGACATGGAGTTGTGGGAGCCAGATTTGCAGGACATTTCTGTTTCAAGTGTCCCGATACCTATGAGTATTTTGAGATAAATACTTACTTTTAGGATTGGCAAAAGGACTGACATCCTCAGTCCACATATTATTGGAATGTTTCTTTCCATCCTGGTACACCTAGCTTAGGAGGAGGACTTAAAAAAACAAAACAAAACAAACAAAAAACAAAACAAAACAAAACAAACCCTAGCAGGCACTGATAGTCATGACCAAATTTCAGACTTATGAACTCCCATTTTTAACCCTTTTATTTATTCATGGATTTCAGGAGGTAATCCATTTACAAAACCTTTTGAGGATCCTCCTTGGGTTTAGGAAAGTAATTATGGCCTTTCAATTGACCTTTGACCTAGAAGTGAAAGGTGTCTAAGTAAAGTCTCCTGTAGTCTCAAGGTATCCCTATTTTAAAATGTAGAGTACTCAAATAAAAGGGGATTGAGCGGAGCCATAGAGAAAGGGGATCGAGTGGAGCCACAGAGAGTATGCCAGTCATCAGGAGACTCCAACCTCCGGCATCTGATGCCTGATGATCTCAGATGAACCTGATGTAATAATAAAAGAAATAAAGTACACAGTAAATATAATGCACTTGAATTATCTCAAAACTATCCCTCCTTTGAGTGCATGGAAAAACTGTCTTCCACAAATCAGTCCATGGTACCAAAAAGGTTGTGGACCTCTGTATATATCAGTCTTACCATATTTTTGTTTCAGGCACTTTTAATCTCTAATTTATCAGTAGCCTTTTGCAATGATTCAATGAAGCTATTTTGGAATTTTGAAAACATTTGGAGACTTCTGCATAATCCTCATTTTTTATTTTCCTCATAATTTTTGCTTTTAAGTGCACTTTTAAAATGATTTTATTTATTTGGAACATTCCCTCATAATGGTCATTTTTAATTCTAGGCGGTTTTTAGTAAAACTTTGCCATTTTGTTAAATATATTCAGCTTCTAGAACCATCATTCTTAAACATAAAATAAGCAGTTGTGCCAGAAAGTAACACTCTTTGGATGTAAAATACACCATTTCTTTTATCTGGGCCTTTGGGTTTCTCAGAGCCACATTAATCAGCTTCCAGTTATTTCGGATACTCCCATCAATAACTTTTCTTTATTTAATACCTACCAGAGACTTCCCACTGAACCCAGTCCAGCAATGTCAGACTCAGTCTGGTTCTTGAACCAGACAGTCTGATTCCAGAGGCAGTCCTGTTCTTAAGTTGGACCCAGTTTAACTCCAAGGTAACCACCACCGATTCCCGTGGAATTTTAGATTGAGGAAAACCCAGCAGACCTCAGAAAATGAGGATCATGGACCGATTCCACACAAGTGGAGCACTGTAGCTGCCAGCAGTTCCCAGCATGCAATCTGTGGAAGGATCACAAGCAAAGAATTATTGACTAAACCTTCAGCCATTCCCAGTGTGAAATCCAGAAGCAGAGGCCTAGGGTTTTCCACCCAGGGGATGACTGTCTGAAAAGCCAATCAGATCCGAAACTAGAAAGCAAAAATGTGGAGGTCAACCAAGAGAAACTCACCAATAGTCCTTGGATATGGGAGAAAGGCAGTGAACTCAAAGGATCACAGGGCGCCTCACCTGTGTTTCTCCTTGCCCCCAGATGCCATCAGAAGTTCACTTCATTTTTTTTAATCATGTTTTTTATTTTATTTTATTTTAGTTTTAGTTTTTTATTTTTTTAATTTAAAAATCTTTAATTCTTACATGTGTTCCCAAACATGAACACCCCTCCCACCTCCCTCCCCATAACATCTCTGTGGCTCATCCCCATGCACCAGGCCCAAGCATGCTGTATCCTGCGTCAGACATAGACTGGCGATTCAATTCTTACATGATAGTATACATGTTAGAATGCCATCAGATCTCATTGCCACCGATTTGTTAAAAAACAAAACTCAGCTGAGTAAATTTGAATCTCTAATTAGCTTTCTTAGATGATTCCTGAATCAAACAGCATCCCATCCAGCAATTAGAAGGACATTCTAAGGGGCTGTACAAAATGGAAGGTTTATGTAGGAAGAAAGGTGGGTCAAGGGAGCTATGCAAAAAAGAAAATAAAAGAATTATCTTCAGGTTATCCTGTTTCTTTGGTGGTGTCTGTGTGTGTGGTGTTAGTCGTGCTCAGTCATGTCCGACTGTTTGTGATCCCATGGACTATAAGTAGCCCACCAGGCTCCTCTGTCCATGAGATTCTCCAGGCAAGAATACTGGAGTGGGTTGCCATTTCCTTCTCCAGGGGATCTTCCTGACCCAGGGATTGAACCAGGGTCTCCCATGTTCCAGAGAATGGCAAAGGGTACATGTGTATGTGTGTGAGAGAGTGCTTAAAAAAAAATATTGCAATATGGTTGATTTACAATGTTGTGCTAGTTTTAGGTGTACAGCAAAGTGAATCAGTTATACATATATCCACTCTTTTTTAAACATGTGTTTCCCATATAGGCCATCGCAGAATACTGAGTAGAGTTTCCTGTGCTATACAGCAGATTCTTATTAGTTATCTATTTTATATACAGTAGTGTGTATATATAGACCCCAGTCTCCAAATTTATCAGCCCTGACCTCATCCTCTGTGTTTTCTACACCTGTAACTCTATTTATGTTTTATAAATAAGTTCTTTTGTACATTTATTTTTTATATTCCATGGATAAGTGATATAGGGTATTTGTTTTTCTGTGTCTGACTTAACTTCACTCAGTATGATAATCTCTAGGTCCATCCACATTGCTGCAAATGGCATTATTTTGAGTTTTTATTTATGACTAAGTAATATTCCACCCTTATGGCAGAAGGTGAAGAGGAACTAAAAAGCCTCTTGATGAAAGTGAAAGAGGAGAGTGAAAAAGTTGGCTTAAAGCTCAACATTCAGAAAACGAAGATCATGGCATCCGGTCCCATCACTTCATGGGAAATAGATGGGGAAACAGTGGAAACAGTGTCAGACTTTATTTTTGGGGGCTCCAAAATCACTGCAGATGGTGACTGCAGCCATGAAATTAAAAGATGCTTACTCCTTGGAAGAAAAGTTATGAGCAACCTAGATAGTATATTCAAAAGCAGAGACATTACTTTGCCGACTAAGGTCCGTCTAGTCAAGGCTATGGTTTTTCCTGTGGTCATGTATGGATGTGAGAGTTGGACTGTGAAGAAGGCTGAGCACCGAAGAATTGATGCTTTTGAACTGTGGTGTTGGAGAAGACTCTTGAGAGTCCCTTGGACTGCAAGGAGATCCAACCAGTCCATTCTGAAGGAGATCAATCCTGGGATTTCTTTGCAGGGAATGATGCTAAAGCTGAAACTCCAGTACTTTGGCCACCTCATGTGAAGAGTTGACTCATTGGAAAAGACTGTGATGCTGGGAGGGATTGGGGCAGGAGGAGAAGGGGACGACAGAGGATGAGATGGCTGGATGGCATCACTGACTTGATGGACGTGAGTCTGAGTGAACTCCAGGAGTTGGTGATGGACAGGGAGGCCTGGCGTGCTGCGGTTCATGGGGTCGCAAAGAGTCGGACACGACTGAGCGACTGAACTGAACTGAATATTCCATTACTCAGCAATGGAATGGTAAAGGTTTTATCATTAAGGGGTAGAGGGAGCCCACAGGACAAGTTACCTCATGCTTGCTAACTAGAAAATTCCACACCTTTTGGCAAAGAGTACATTTCTGGGGGAGGCTGAAACTGCATTTAAGTTAGCTATTAAATCTAAATTCTATAGCATGACCTTTACCATGAATAGTTATTTCTTGTGAAAAATATAGACTACAGAAAAGTAGCTTGTTTTTTTAAAAGTTGTAGTTGTTGCCATTTTTTTCCCCCTAAGTGAAAGCATAGAGAAAGAGTAGAGTCTAAGACCTAGAGGTGGTCTGATGTGGTGTCATGGAGACTGTTCCTTTGCTTTGAAATATGAAAGACTCAAATAACAGTTATGACAGTCACATTTGTATGGGTTTGGTCAAATCACTTAACCCATCTGTGCCTCAGATTTCCCTTCTACAATGGAAATAATAATTTCAGTTTCTTGCTCTTTTTACCAGGGTTTATAGTTGCTGAGAATGTGTTAACCTTCTTTCCTGTTAAAAATATAGGAAGATGGGAAGGTTTAGAAACCAGGGAGAATGAACATATTGAAAAATAGGGTTTATTTAAGTAAATGAGTGGGAATGAGTGGAGAGATTCATTGGTTACATTAAAAAAAGAGTTCTGTGATGGATCAAATAATCTTCCTCTTGGAACTTCTCAGAATTAACATACTGAAGGCTGTGGTGAAGAGATCTATTACTTTTTTTTTATATAAGCAGAGGGTTTTCCCAAATCTATTTGTCCACAGAATCCTCTTTTCACAAAATAGCAACTGACATCTTTATGTTTTTGAGAAATGTGGGTACTTTATCATAAATATCACAGCATAGAACTTTTCAGAACATATGTATATGGTGCTGCCAAATGTTTTAGAAATAACTGTGTAAATAAAGAGGGAAGAAATTATTTGACAACTAAGGGGATATATCTTAATATTCAGACCTAGTCTAGAAAAGTATTAATAGTCATAGAATAAAAAAAGGAAAAATTAGAGACTTCCCTCATGGTCCAGTGATTAAGATTCTGAGCTTCCAACACACTGGGCATGGGTTTGATCCCTGGGTGGGGAGCTAAGATTCCACATGCCAAATAGTGCAGACAAGAAAGCAATAACAATAACAATAACAACAACAACAAAAAAAAGACAGCCCCACTCCCCCAAAAAACACAGTTTTAAAACCAAGAATTGAGAGAAAACAGATTGAATAAATGATTTCACATAATATTTGTCAAAGGAAAGAAGTAGTCTTATAGCTCAGGGTTCTAAGAATGGAGATAAGACCACTTTGCAGAAATAGGAAGAACAGACATAAGTAAGTGGTGGGGAAAATATATTGAAACCATTCAGTTCAGTTCAGTTCAGTCGCTCTTTGCGACTCTTTGCGACCCCATGGACTGCAGCATGCCAGGTCTCCCTGTCCATCACCAACTCCCGGAGTTTACTCAAATTTATGTCCATTGAGTTGGTGATGCTATCCAAACATCTGATCCTCTGTCATCCCCTTCTCCTCCCACCTTCAATCTTTTCCAGCATCAGGATCTTTTCAAATGAGTCAGCTCTTCGCATCAGGTGGCCAAAGTTTTGGAGTTTCAACTTCAACATCAGTCCTTCCAGTGAACACCCAGGACTGGTCTCTTTAGGATGGAGTGGTTGGATCTCCTTGCAGTCCAAGGGACTCTCAAGAGTCTCCTCCAACACCACAGTTCAATTGAAGCCATTAGAAGGGGGTAAAACACTAAAATGAGCAAGATTCTAGAGCTAGGAGGGTATGTAACTACATGCAGAGGTAAATACAGGAGTGAAAAAGAATAAAGTCTTTTTTGTTTCTTCTGAACCCTAAAGAAAAATATCAGAACACAGATGCAGGGTCAGGAAAGAAGATGAAGAGCTTTTATAAAATGGCTCAATGTCCTTAGAAACCACTTCTCCAGTAGTCGCTGATAATATTTTAATTTTAAATATAGTCATCTTCTTTAAAAGCCCAAAGGGTCTAGCTTTCTTTATGAGATTTCTTACCTCTACTTTCATGTCCCATTTTCTCCTAGAACATCTCCATTTCTCTTAAATGCTTATATTCCAGTTTTTAAGCTTGACTTCTCTTCCTTCACTCAAACTTTAAGTTCTTCACAGTTCTCCTCTTTGCTTTTATCATCTCTATCTATAATGTCTCCCCAAGTAACCCCAGCTTCCCCTAGGATTTAAGCCCTTGAGATAATCACTATGTGTTTGTTTCAAGGAAAATATCTCTCTTAACTGGAGATGAGAATTTTCCATGTGCTCAACATTCATCACCATAGAGTCTACTAATAGTTTAAATTCATCGTTTCCAAAAGTGAATCTACTTTCTACCTTCTGATACTAGATTTCTTTCCCCTGTTTTTTCAGTCTCAATGAGTTGCATATCCATTCATTAATAGTGTCAGCCAACAAATCCTGTCAATCCCATCTTCATAAGACCTCTACTGTCTCTTCACCTTTTCTAGAACACATTTACTGTCTCCTCCCATTTGTTCTGTTTCCAGGCACGTTTCTTTCCAACTGAAAGCCTTTACCACACCCTAAATATCCTCCTAATTTCTTTTTCACTTCTCCGACTATTGTCTCTCAGAGTCCCCAACACCTAGCCATTTCATAAGCCATTACCATCAACCACAGGGCACTTATTTCAAGTTTCCCTTTGGCTTGGGAATACTTCCATTCCTCCACTTGTTGAGATCCCATACTTCCTCCTGGTCGCATCTCAGATGTTAGCTCCTTCTCCAAATAGTTCCATTCTTTTTGTTATAAGTAAGCATTTCTCAGTGCATACTTCCTTCTTACCCATACTTTATGTTTTGTAATTATGCCCTGAGTGTCCACCTTCTTATTTTTGGTTGGCTAAAAAGTTCATTTGGATTTTTCAGTAACATCTGATGGAAAAACCCAGATGAAGATTTTGGCTAACCCAATATTTTTCAATTCCTAAAATGCAGAGTGTGTATGGTATTCATCTCTATATCACCGATGCTCCCGAAATATCCCTCTACTATGTACATAGTAGTTGTTCATTATATTTTTGCTCAATAATCATTACTCTGTGTACCAGAATAAAAAGTTCAGAACTTTAGCCAAGTATAATGAATAAAGGTACATGCAATGCGTGTCTATTTTTTATTCAGTAAATGCAAAAATAGAAATTATAAGGTATTAAAATTGCTGTTATAAAATATTATATCTGTGCTTAGATCGAATAATGGGAAAAGGAACTACAGTTCTGAGAGTTCAGCCTCCTAGAGAGTAGAGGCTTTGCCCTGCAGTGTGCATATTTTATGAAAGTGAAAGTTGCTCAGTTGTGTCTGACTCTTTGCCACCACATGGACTATACAACCCATGGAATTCTCCAGGCCAGAATACTGGAGTAGGTAGCCCTTCCCTTCTCCAGGGGATCTTCCCAACCCTGGGATTGAACTCAGATCTCCAGCACTGTAGGCGGATTCTTTAGCAGCTGGGCCACAAGGGAAGCCCAAGAATACTGGAGTGGGTAGCCTATCCCCATATATTACTTCAAAAGTGTATTTCTAGTGAAAAATAATGAAATGATGATAAAATTCTAATCATACAAGCTGGTTTTCTCCTGTCAAGATCAGGAACTGAACTTGCATAGTTGCCAAAGAAAGGAAGTGAAGTCACTCAGTCCTGTCTGACTCTTTGGGACCCCGTGGACTGAAGCCTGCCAGGCTCCTTCATCATGGAATTTTCAAAGCAAGGATCCTGGAATGGGTTGCCATTTCCTTTCTCCACAAGCAAGGATATTAGAGTGGGTTGCCATTTCCTTCTCCAGGGGATCTTCCCAACCCAGGTATCAAACCCAGGTCTTCTGCACTGCAGGTGGACTCTTCACCATCTGAGCCACCAGGGAAGCATAGTTGTCAGGGAAGTGCCTTTCCATGAATTTATGTAAAAGTGGAAGGATTTGGTCCCTCGCCTGTAGCAGAGTGCACAAAAGGTGACGCTTCCCTTTCTCTAGAATAGTGCTTTTCTCTGATCAGTGAATCTGCTCCCCTGCGACATATGCCAACATCTGAGACTTTTTTTAAGTTTATTATAAGTATCACTGTGCTTGGTCTCTGTCGCAGCACCTGGGCTCTTCGCTGTTGCATGCAGGCTTTTTCTAGTCACATTGAGTGGGCGCTACTCTTCGCTGAAGCACCTGGGTTCTCACTGCACTGGCACGAGGGCTTCAGTAGTTGTGGTACATGGGCTTAGCTGCTCCTTAGCATGTGGGATCTTCCCAGACCAGGGATCGAAACCATGTCTTGCATTGGCAGGCAGATTCCTAAGCACTGGATCACCAGGGAAGTCCCATGGAGACATTTTGATTGTCATGACTGGGAAGCACAAGGCACCACAGACGTAGCTCTGACACACCAAGAGTGCTTGGCTTACCAAAGTTGAGAAATCCTGCTTCTGGAACCAGAAGTGTAGTGTTCATACACTTCCTCATGATTAAACAACTCTAATTTAAAATGGCTTTTCATTTAAAGGACTGATCAGAATGTTTCCCATATAAATAATACTTCTTATAGCTTATACACATTGTTACTAATTGGCTAACTGCATGCTTAGTGGTAAATTCATTACAAATGCATTTTAAGCTGGAGTCATGCTAAGTGCTTTTTTAAAGAATTTGTGGATCCAGAGCACTTCAGACTTTACAGTTGGAAGGAGGATGGTGATATGACAATTTCAAACCTTCAGACTTATAATTAAATTCTGAAACACTTGTGCAGACTGAAAATTTGAGTACTGTGCCATCTTATGAGCAACTTTCCTTGAAAGTCTGGGTTTGGGGATATAAATATCTTTGTACTTCACATAAAGAATTGTTTATTCTGTGTTTATTTTAGAACCTGCTAAGTTTAATTTGTGTTGGTATTATTTTAATCATCTAATCTACCGTTAACAGAGTTGGCATTTAATAAGTACTTTTTCTTCTTTATATTGCCAGAAAAATAACTTGGTCTCCACACTGTTTTTATCTTCTAATGTTTTATTAGGCTACTTATTCCCTTGTACTAACAACCCATATTTATTGGGCATAAACCCTCACATTTCCCTAACTTTCAGCAGCAATTCCATAAACCCAGTTATCTCTAATTGCTCTAAACCATGACTTTGTCATGACCCCTGTGTTGGCCTTTATATATGTAGCATCACTTGCTCTTCATTTATTTCATCTTATAGGTTAAATTTGTATATTAACACTCTGTATCTCCACCTGCAATCTAATATGAGCAATACATTTTCTTATGTCTTGGCAGAACTATCAATCAAATTGCCTACCCTCTTTTTGCCAAGTATAGATGGCATAATTTCCCAGCCAGTCATTAAGACTCTAGTCTCCTTGGTTTTCAGTGAATGAACCAACTGTAGTGATTTAAAAGAATCTCCTTGCTAGTCAGACTTAAAAACTGCCCTGGTTTTTGTTTTATGATATGGTATCACTACTTTTTTTTCTTCTATTCATTAAAATAATTTATATCCTTCCTTTCTTCCTACCTTTTTATCTGTTTCTCTCTCTCTCTCTTTCTGTCTTTCCCTGGCCCTTTGGCTTAAGTTAGTTGGCGTTAATTCTCTTGATCCCTTGATCAGCCTTAAATCCCTAGCTGATATACACCAGTACTATGAACTTGTTATTCCAGTATCCCATGGATGGTGTCACTATAAAATTATTCTGGACTCTTCTTGCTTCTTAACTAATTATATATTATTAAGCATAAGATTTTACAGATTCTATCCCAAATCTTCCTTCTACCTCAAATGATCTCTGGCTTCTTACTACTGCCAGTTTAGTTCAATACCTCATTACTATTTTTAGACTCTATTACATTAATTTTCACATCTTTGCCCAGTATTTCTAAATGATTTTTCTAGGATTAATATTTCCTTGTGTCACTAACATTTTGAGTACAACCATGCTCACTTCTAAAACATGACATATGGAGCTGCTCATGGTCTGGCCCCAGATTTCATTCAACACTTTACCTGGAGCTACCCCTCCAACACCTAACTCAGCCCCACACTGAATTTTCCTGGATTGTTTGTCTGCTCACTTCTTTTTGGTCAAACACTTTACTGTGCTCTCAGAATAGGAGATTTTTCTTCTCCCATGCCATCCTCCTATTAGGCTCATGTGGTGCTAGTTGTCATTGCTGGTTTCCTTATCTGTCTCCTGAAAAGCAAGTGAAAGTAGCTTCAGTTCAGTTCAGTCACTCAGTCGTGTCCAACTGTGACGCCATGAATCCCAGCACGCCAGGCCTCCCTGTCCATCACCAACTCCCAGAGTTCACTCAAACTCATGTCCATCGAGTCAGTGATGCCATCCAGCCATCTCATCTTCTGTCGTCCCCTTCTCCTCCTGCCCCCAATCCCTCCCAGCATCAGGGTCTTTTCCAATGAATCAACACTTCGCATGAGGTGGCCAAGGTATTGGAGTTTCAGCTTCAGCCTCAGTCCTTCCAATGAACACCCAGGCTGATCTCCTTCAGAATGGACTGGTTGGATCTCCTTGCAGTCCAAGGGACTCTCAAGAGTCTTCTCCAACACCACAGTTCAAAAGCATCAATTCTTCAGCTTTCTTCACAGTCCAACTCTCACATCCATACATGACCACTGGAAAAACCATAGCCTTAACTAGACAGACCTTTGTTGGCAAAGTAATATCTCTGTTTTTCAATATGGTATCAAGGTTGGTCATAAATTTTTTTCCAAGGAGTAAGCGTCTTTTAATTTCATGGCTGCAGTCACCATCTGCAGTGATTTTGGAGCCCCCCAAAGTAAAGTCTGACACTGTTTCCACTGTTTCCCCATCTATTTCCCATGAAGTGATGGGACCAATACCATGATCTTCATTTTCTGAATGTTGAGCTTTAAGCCAACTTTTTCACTCTCCTCTTTTACTTTCATCCCCACGGACTGAAGCCTGCCAGTCTCCTCTGCCCATAGAATTCTCCATGCAAGAATATTGAAGTGGGTAGCCATTCTCATCTCCAGAAGTTCTTCTCAATCCAGGGATGGAATCCAGGTCTCCTGCTTTGCAGGCAGATTCTTTACTGTCTGAGCCATGCAGCACAGATGATCTGTCTCCTAGTGGTGGGTTAAAAACTGTGTTTTATCCATCTCTGTATCCCCTATACATAGTATCCAGCACATTCTAGGTGCCCAATAAATACCTAGAAAATTGATCACTTGTTGCTTATCTTCTCTTACTGTCATGGAATTCTAAATAATGATGACATCTTACTTTTTATTCTGGAAAGACTTTCAAAACTCCAGGTCTCCTGCATTGCAAGTAGACTCCTTACAGTCTGAGCCACCGTTCAGAGCCTATTCACCACTGAGCCAAATACATACACATACACCCATATCAACTAATTATTAGTTCACTAGTTTCACATTTCCTTTATCCCTTTTCTTTGGTTCCTACTATCACTGCTGACATTTGTTCACGTGTCTTGAGTAGAATTTCTTAAGTGAGCTTCTAATTTTCTCCATTTTCTTCACATTTCCTCCTTGGAGTCACTACAGACAAACAACAGAGTCTATACCAATTAAAACACTAGCATATCCAGGAATACCATAACAACAAATGCTAAAGAAATACTCTAAATAACACAAAGTGTCAATTGAATAAATATTTATGTTTTTGTTTTATCTAGTTTATAATACTGTTTTGCAATGACAGATTTTTTGCCGTTTCTCTAAAATACATTTAATGTACATATGTGATGCTCATCTTCTTTTATTTTCTTTGTATCTATTCCTGCTGTAAGATTCCCTTGGGAATTTTTCTATGTATCATGTTCCCATTCTTTAAGCACAGCACAAATACCAAGCAGACAATGAAAAATGTATCAGTGTTAAAGAGAACACCTTGCCCTAGTGAAAGAGAAATCCCTTTAGTTCATAGACTCTCCAGGCTTATGCTTCTTTAAATGGTCAGGTTCCCAGTGGCTGATTTGTTTCCATTAATATCCAGATTCCCAAAATATTTTGTCTTCTGTTGGCTGAGCTAGATTAAGCTATGTAAATCTGTGTCCTGCATGACCTGATCTCTCTCATCCACTGAGGACTGAGTTTTTCCTTTGAATTTTTTTGTGTGCAGTACATGTTTTATGGCTATCATGAGCTCATGGTATAACTTATTAACCTAGCCATCAGAAGTCAGATACCACTAACTCCTGTAGTAAGTGGATCACAATTCTTTGGGGGAAAAAAAAATCCATTTGTGTTGAAAATGACTTTTTCACAGGTTTGTTTCAAATATTTTCCTTTGAGCCATGAGCTCATAGATGATGAAGAGAAGGTATGCCGTATCATTTGTAAATTTATTAAGTCATGTATATTATGTTTTAACTGGAAGTTTTTGCGGATTTTCTTCAGCTTGACTCTTATTACACATAAAGATTACCTTTCTTTCATCTATTTCTTAAACATTGTCTAGTGTTACTTTCTTGGTTTCAGTGACTCACTTTGCTACCCAACTTACATAGGACTTTCTGCCAAATAGATGTACCCCACGATGGGAGATGTTGATATGTGAGTTAACAGGGCATCATTTATGGAGCTACTGAAGCTAGGTAATTCTCTCTTAGTTCAGTCCAGTTCAGTTCAGTCGCTCAGTCATGTCCGACTCTTTGCAACCCCATGAACTGCAGCACACCAGGCCTCCCTGTCCATCACCAACTCCCGGAGTCCACCCAAACCCATGTCCATTGTGTCAGTGATGCCATCCAACCATCTCATCCTCTGTCGTTCCCTTCTCCTCTAGCCCTCAATCTTTCCCAGGATCAGGGTCTTTTCAAATGAGTCCAGCACTTCACATCAGGTGGCCAAAGTATTGGAGTTTCAGCTTCAACATCAGTCCTTCCAATGAACACCCAGGACTGATCTCCTTTAGAATGGACTGGTTGGATCGCTTTGCAGTCCAAGGGACTCTCAAGAGTCTTCTCCAACGCCACAGTTCAGAAGCATCAATTCTTTGGCACTCAGCTTTCTTTATAGTCAAACTTTCACATCCATACATGACTACTGGAAAAAAACCATAGCCTTGACCAGACGGACCTTTATTGGCAAAGTAATGTCTTTGGTTTTTAATATGCTGTCTAGGTTGGTTGTAACTTTCCTTCCAAGGAGTAAGCATCTTTTAATTTCATGGCTGCACTCACCATCTGCAGTGATTTGGAGCCCCCCAAAATAAAGTCTGACACTGTTTCCACTGTGTCCCCATCTATTTCCCATGAAGTGATGGGACCAGATGCCATGATCTTCGTTTTCTGAATGTTGAGCTTTAAGCCAACTTTTCAACTCTCTTCTTTCACTTTCATCAAGAGGCTTTTTAGTTCCTCTGCACTTTCTGCCATAAGGGTGGTGTCATCTGCATATCTGAGGTTATTGATATTTCTCCCGGCAATCTTGATTCCAGCTTGTGCATTTCCTCCAGCCCAGTGTTTCTCATGATGTACTCTGCATATAAGTTAAATAAGCCGGGTGACAATATACAGCCTTGACATACTCCTTTTCCTATTTGGAACCAGTCTGTTTTTCCATGTCCACTTCTAACTATTGCTTCCTGACCTGTGTACAGGTTTCTCAAGAGGCAGGTCAGGTGGTCTGGTATTCCCATCTCTTTCAGAATTTTCCACAGTTTATTGTGATCCACACAGTCAAAGCCTTTGGCATAGTCTATGAAGCAGGAATAGATATTTTTCTGGAGCTCTCTTGCTTTTCTGATGATCCAGCAGATGTTGGCAATTTGATCTCTGGTTCCTCTTCCTTTTCTAAAACCAGCTTGAACATCTGGGAGTTTATGGTTCACGTATTGCTGAAGCCTGGCTTGGAGAATTTTGAACATTACTAGCATGTGAGATGAGTGCAATTGTGCAATAGTTTGAACATTCTTTGGTATTCCCTTTCTTTAAGATTGGAATGAAAACTGACCTTTTCCAGTCCTGTGACCACTTCTGAGTTCTCCAAATTTGCTGATATATGGAGTGCAGCACTTTCACAGCATCATATTTCAGGATTTGAATTAGCTCAACTGGAATTCCATCACTTCCACTTGCTTTGTTCGTAGTGATGCTTCCTAAGGCCCACCTGACTTCACATTTCAGGATGTCCGGCTCTAGATGAGTGTGAGTGAAGTAGTAAAGGCATTCCTCTTGCATTTCAGATAGTGCAATTGAAAACAATGTAGCTGCCATAGACGCTAACCCTGTGATGCCAGAGAGGTTTTTAAATAATTTTCTGCAGCTTATATTTAGCAGTTGGTTAAAATCATTGGGGCTTCCCAGGTGGGTCAGTGGTAAAGCATCTGCCTGCCAATGCAGGAGACACAGGTTCGATTCCTAGGTCAGGAAGATCACCTGGAGGAGGAAATGGCAACTGACTCCAGTATTAATACCTGAAAACTTCCATGGACAGAGAAGCCTGGTGGGTCACAGTCCATGGGGTTGCAAAGAGCTGGACACAACTGAGTGACTACACACATACACACAGGGTTAAGGCAAATAATGTAGTTGAATACTAAATGACAAATTTGACAAGAACGTACTCTGCATATATATGGACAGATAAAATGAAGATATTCTTAAGAACCTCTTTAATTCCCTTACCATCATCATAGTTGGCAATATATACCAGAAGAGTTGTCAGGGGCTTCCCAAATGATGCCAGTGGTAAAGAACTCACCTGCCAATACAGGAGACATAAGAGACCTGGGTTTGACTTCTGAGTAGGGAAGATCCCCTGGAGGAGGGCATGGCAACCGACTCCAGTATTCTTGACTGGAGAATCCTCATGGACAGAGGAGCCTGCTGGGCTATGGTCCATAAGGTCACAAAGAGTTGGACACGACTGCAGTGACTTAGCATACATGCACGCACAGGTGCTATCAGATGCAGAATAAGACTCCTATCCCCTGGGCCTCCATCTGGTTTCTATATAGAGAGACAGAGAGAAAGAAAGAGATAGAAATAGAGAAAGAGAAAGAGAAGAGAGGTTGATTGATTATAGGAGATTGACTCACAAGATTTATGAGGCTAAAAACTGCCAAAATCTGCAGTGGTAATACTGGAGACCAAAAGGAGTCAATCGTGTAAATTTCCACCTGAGTGAACCTGGCTTGAGCCTCAGGAAGAGCCAGAAGGAAGCAATGTTATAGGTCAAACAGATAAGAGAAGTTCCCACCTACTCATTTTTTTTTTTCTGTTTTATTCAGGCTTTCAACTTACAGGGTGAAGGCCATTCACACCAAAGGGCAATCTGCTTCACTCAGTCTCCTCCACCCCTCAAAAAACACGGAAACCTTCCCCCAAAATCAACCTGTCTTCTTCAGATTTATTCGTTTCTATAATTGGTATAGCGGATTACTTGGCTCATGTTTACTGCTTTGCCTTTTGTTTTGGTTTCTCCAGCAAAAGAGTTTTTGTTTTGTTTTGTTTTGTTTTTAATTTTGGTTGGAGTGAGTCTTCTTTGGGCTGAGTCAGCTCTCTAGTTACAGTGAATGGGCTTCTCTATTTGTGGCACACAGGCTCCAGAGCATGCGGGCTTAGTTGCACCGAAGCATGTGGTATCATAGTTCCCCCAAAAGGGATGAAGCCCATGTCCCCTGCATTGGAAGATGGATTTTTAACCACTGGACCACCAAGAAAATCCTGGTGAATGGTTTTATTATTATTCTTTTAATGCTTGGATTTGCGCACTCTTGTTTAGATCTGTTGTCTTTTCCAAAGAATTACAAATGAGAAGGTCAGAGGGGATTTCAGAAAATATCTACTAGGGTGACCTCACTGTCATACCGTTCTTTCCTCAGCCTGCCCACATATTTTATAGGTAAGCGTACTGAGTTCAACTAGGTCATGTTTGAAATTCTTTTAAAGCCAAAATTCCAGGTAAGTAATACTCATACATTTAAAAGGGAATAAATTCATCACCAAAAGGTGATTCCATAAATATGGCAATTTAAGTATTTAAAGCAAAGTTCCATCATGACTCAACACATGATATTGAAATTTGTATTGTACATCATTTCCTTTTCTCATCTTCTTGGAGTGAATCCAAAGTGCCTAACTTCTATGTGTGTGTGTGTGTGTGTGTGCTAAGTCACTTTAGTCATGTCCAACTCTGTGTGACCCTATGGACTCTAGCCCTCCAAGCTCCCCATCCATGAGGATTCTCCAGTCAAGAATTCTGGAGTGGGTTGCCACGCCCTCCTCTGGGGGATCTTCCCAACCCAGGGATCAAAGTTATGTCTCTTACGCCTCCTGCACTGGCAGGGGGTTCTTTACCACTAGCTCCACCTGGAAATCTCACCTAACTTCTAAGCACAGTCAGTATTCTAGAGCAATTTTACTCAATTGATTTGTTATAGTCTTCATTTAAACATGTATAAATACATTAATAACTATAAGAGCTCTTGATTTTATTTTGTGTTATTGAAAGCTTCCATTTAGGCTTTCAGATCAAGAAATCTCAGAGAGCGAGATTTTAGAGTAGAAAAATTTTAGTGCAACTATCAGCTACTTTATTAAGATATAGAAAGATTTAAGGAAACATCTTTTATCTGAAAACAATGTTGTACTCTTATTACACTTTAAAAATATTTAAACTTGTGGGCTTAACTGGCTGTTAAATATAAACATTATAGATATTTTAAACTTTGAATCGTCTCTGTTGTATCATGGGTTTTTCTCTATACAGTATACCAAATTGACTTGGCACCAGTGAATGATAGATATGATCTTTAAACTTTCTCTATAGATTTGTAATATATTTTTGAGAAATTTTTTTATCATAAAACATGACATTATATGCAGTCTTTTACATCTGTTCTCTCAGTTGGGCAATAAAGTATTGAACAATGCTCCTTACAGGAGCATTACTGTGTCTCACTGCTGTGTGCTTGATGAAAAGTATTTTATCTACTTTTTGAAATGAATAGAACTAGATAAAGGTTGATTATGATTTCTCAAAAATCTGTTTCATAAGTGAAATTATTCCTCTACATTTTATGTGCTAAGGGAAATCACATAGGAATCTCATACTTAGTATTTATAAATTTAATGCTATTTGAGTTGATTCACTTTCCTACCTGCCCCTGTACTCTAAGCTTCTAAGCCAAAAGAGAGGAAAAATTTAATTATTCCAGCCTAAGTATCCACACTGATTATTGCAATATTGTTGAATCAGAAAAAATGGACAACTTAACCTGGGCAAGTCACTGTGTAATTTACACAAGGTTATGAAAATTTAAAAGCTTTCCTTCTCTCCTCCCTTTGAATAATAATTGTATGGTATGCCATCTCTATTGCATCTGTGACATTGCATTTTAGTGACATAACTCAGTCCAGAATTCTTGGATAAGTTTGTGTGTGTGTGTGTGTGTGTGTATCCATCCAACTGCTGTTCCTTATGACATTTCACATGGAAAGTGAAATTTCAAAACTTTTTACCAATCCTATGTGAAATACAGGCAATAAATTATCCTTATCATGTAATTTGTACTGGCTGAAAATCTAGAGAGGGGAAATTTATAAGAATTGATTAGAGGATAACAGTAATAGAAGGTACATTCTGGAAAAAGGAAAAGTGAAATCAGCCAAGAAAATTCCCTCATACTTATGATGGTCATTGATTTGAATATGGCAAAAATAAGAGATGGTGGGACAAAGGTGCATAGGAAGAAGAAATGAAAGGTGTTTTCCAATGATTGAGGAAAGTAGAGGGCAACCAGGACAGTGAGGACTGAGACAACAGGGAGTATTCTGGATAAAGCATCGAAGCTCTAGAAACCATATTGGAGGGGGGATAGAGAACAAAGCAGAGGTAGCTGTAATAGGTATGAAGTTCTTTATTGTCATTCTTGTCACTGACAAAACAAGTTAGGACTTTTTGCAATTGGAATTTATAACCTTTCATATAATTCATGAAACAATATAAAAACCTCCCTCCCACTGGCTCTTTAAAGAAATTACTGCACCCAGCACTGCCTCACAGCCAGCCCATTAATGTTTATTATGGCCATTAACCCATCTGCCCTCAGCTTCTTTTGGAAGTGCTGCTCTTGCTTTTCCCTTCCTGACTGTCAAGTAACTGACTCTGGACCCGTATTCAGTTCATACTCATGGCTTAGTAATTCATTCACTTATTTATTTAGTTAATAATAAATATTTAAACCTACTGTATCACGAGCACCAGTTCTAGATGCTGAAATATAATAATCAGCAATCTAATTCCAGCAACTTATGTATCATGAAGATAAATCTATTAAGAACAACAACAAGAAAAGGAATGATATGTATGTCAGATGGTGATAAGTGGTTCAGTTCAGTTCAGTTCAGTTCAGACCACCAGGGAATCTCCTGGTGGTCCAGTGGTTAGGACTCTGCTTTCACTGCTGAGGGTGCAAGTTCAGTCGCTCAGCCGTGTCCGACTCTTTGCGACCCCATGAATTGCAGCACGCCAGGCCTCCCTGTTCACCACCAACTCCCGGAGTTCACTCAGACTCATGTCCATTGAGTCAGTGATGCCATCCAGCCATCTCATTCTCTGTCGTCCCCTTCTCCTCCTGCTGTCAGATGGTGATAAGTGGTAGAGAAATACAGATCAAGAAAGAGGGATCATGAATGTGGGAGTTGGTTGAAGAGAACCATTTAATTTGAAATATGTTGATCTTGGAAGCTCTTGCTAAGAAAGTGGTATTTGAGCAAAGATTTGGCAGAGGGGACAGAGTAAATGATGCTTATATCTGAAACATATAAAAGTCCAGAGATATTAAAGGACCAGTTGCATTCAGGAACAGCTGAAAACAGTGAAGCTTGAGGAGAAAGGCTAAGGGGAGAAAAGGGAGTGAGGAGGCTAGAAAGCTGAAAGAGACAGAACATATTGTGAACAGCTTTATAAAGACTTTTACTTTTGATTTGTATTCTATATGAAATGGGCAGCCATTGAGGCATCATGTGGAAGACTTTATGATCTGACTTATATGTCTGTTGAGTGGATGGTAAACTATAGTGGAAGGATCCAAGCAAGAATCCAGTTTGGAGAATACTAGAATGATGAGAGCAATGAGGAGGATGATTTTGGCCAAGCTATTGTGTTTAGAGATGAGAAATGGTCATTCAAATATGTTTTGAAAGTGGGATTGCCAGGTATTTCCAAAATATTGGATACATATTATGAGAAGAAGGTTATCCTAGAATGACTGAAGGTACAACTTTGGGAGTCATAAGCCCATAGTTGTTATTTAAATCATGAGACTGGATGAGATCACCAGGGGATTCCATGTAGCTGGGGAAGAGTCCATGGGCTGAACCAAGGCTAAGATGTTGGGGAAATGAAGAGTAACCAGGAAAGGAGATAGGGGAAGAGATCAGGAGTATAGGAGGAAGCCAGCAAAGGGTGAAGTCTTGGACACCAAGAGAAAGAAGTATTTTAGAAGGAGGAGCTATTGATTGCACTCAATTTTGCCAAAAGAATAAATAAAAGGGGATGGAGAATTGTCTGTAAGATGTAACAATGTGGAGGTCATTGGTAATCTTGACAGGAACAGTTGCATAGAGGGGTGGGGACGATTGCAAGAGTATGAGTACAGTGTTTAAGGGAGAGTTGGAGGGAATCCCCTGCTGGTCCAGTGGTTAGGACTCTGCTTTCACTGCTGAGGGTGCAAGTTCAGTCCCTGTTTGGGAAACTAAGATCCTACAAGCTGCATGGAGGACTGAAAAAAGAAAGTGGAGATAGTAGTAACTGGTGAAAATAAAATTAAAAAAAACCTTATAACAACTTTATGAAGGGAATTAAGAAGGGGGTTGTTCACTTATTTCCTTTCCATTATTGGAAACATAACAGCTGAAGGGAATGATTCAGGAGAGAGAGAAGCTTCTGATGGACAAAGAGAAGAGAATTGCTGGAAGGATGTCTTTAAAGGCAAGAAGGGATGAATTTTACTTTATTCTTCTATATATTAAACAATGAAGGTAGATCATTAAAAAAGAAAAGGAAAAAAAATATAATATAAATGCAATCTTTAACCTTCATTCCTCCCACCACAATCTCACTTCTCTAATAAACTAGAGTAACTTGATGGAATACCAGACCACCTGACCTGCCTCCTGAGAAATCTGTATGTAGATCAAGAAGCAACTATTAGAACTGGACATGGAACAACAGACTGGTTCCAAATCTGGAAAGGAGTATGTCAAGGCTGTATATTGTCACCCTGCTTATTTAACTTATATGCAGAGTACATCATGAGAAATGCCAGGCTGGAAGAAGCACAAGCTGGAATCAAGATTACTGGGAGAAATATCAATAACCTCAGATATGCAGATAATATCACCTTTATGGTGAAGAAGAAGAAGAACTAAAGAGTCTCTTGATGAAAGTGAAAGAGAAGAGTGAAAAAGTTGGCTTAAAACTCATCATTCAATAAACTAAGATCATGGCATCCAGTCCCATCACTTCATGGTAAAAAAAATAGGGGAATAATGGAAACAGAGAGAGACTTTATTTTTGGGGGGCACCAAAATCACTGCAGATGGTGACTGCAGCCACAAAATTAAAAGACACTTATTCCTTGGAAGAAAAGCTATGACCAACCTAGACAGCATATTAAAAAGCAGAGACATTATTTCATCAACAAAGGTCTGTCTAGTCAAAGCTATGGTTTTTTCAGTAGTCCTATATGGATGTGAGAGCTGGACCATAGAAAAGACTGAGCACCGAAGGATTGATGCTTTTGAACTGTGGTGTTGGAGAAGACTCTTGAGAGTCCCTTGGGCTGCAAGGAAATCCAACCAGTCCATTCTGAAGGAGATCAGTCCTGAATATTCTTTGGAAGGACTGATGCTGAAAGGACTCCAATTCTTTGGCCACCTGATGCGAAGAACTGACTCATTGGAAAAGACCTTGATGCTGGGAGAGATTGAAGGCAGGAGGAGAAGGGGATGACAGAGGATGAGATGTTGGATGACATCACCAACTCTATGGACAAGAGTTTGAGTAAGCTCCGGGAATTGGTGATGGACAGGGAAGCCTGGCATGCTGCAGTCCAGGGAATGGCAAAGAGTTGAACACAGCTGAGCGATTCAACTGAACTGAACTTGATATTTATCTCTACAGAAATGTATGTGCAAATATCCACACAGACACACAGAGAGGCACTTTAAAAATACAAGTTCATACTGTGTTATAACCTTTGCAGTTTTGTTTACTAGAGAAGCAATAAGTTGGAGTTATTATCTTATTTGTGTGTTTCTTAGTGGTCATATGTTTATTTTCATTAATAACACTTAGTCTATTGTTTCCTAAATATTAGAATGTACCACTGATGTCTAAATAGCAAAGTAAATCTTCCTAAATTTTAAAAATTAATTAGCTAATTCAAGACGTATATCTCAAGCACTGTATGCTAAGCATTATTTTAGAAAATCCAAATGCAGTGATTTCAATGTAGGTAGAATTCTTACCTTATAAATTTACAATTATTTAAAAAATAAGAATACTTCATTAGGCATGAATCTATTTTTAGAAATAGTAATAAGGAAAGGTTAAAAGCAAAAATTTTATAAATGATAAAAAATTTTCTGGGGGCTCAGATGGTAGAGAATCAGCCTGCAATGCAGGAGACCTGGGTTTGATCCCTGGGTCGGGAAGATCCCCTGGAGAAAGAAATGGCAACCCACTCCAGTATTCTTGCCTGGAGAGTTCCATGCATAGAGGAGCCTGGCAGGCTACATGGGGTCCCAAAGAGTCAGACAGAACTGAGTGACTTTCACATTCAGAGGGATGGGATGGGATGGAGGGTGGATGGGAGGTTCAGGAGGGAGGGGACATACATATGCCTATGGCTGATTTGTGTTGATGTGTGGCAGAAACCAGCATAATATTGTAAAGCAATTATCCTCCACTTAAAAATCACATGACTTCATATTCTCTTAGACCTCTAAGTTTCTGCAATTTCTTTACTAGTATGTTTATTGTTATAGTTCTAGAAATTCTTTTTTTTATTTTTTTGATTTTTTATTTTATTAAATTTTAAAATCTTTAATTCTTACATGCGTTCCCAAACATGAACCCCCCTCCCACCCCCCTCCCCATAACATCTCTCTGGGTCATCCCCATGCACCAGCCCCAAGCATGTGGTATCCTGCGTCAGACATAGACTTTTCTATGTTATCAATTATGTCAAATCACACCACATTTGGCTTGTCTGTCTATGAGTCATGACTCTTGTTAGGACTACTTTTCCTAAAGTTTCCTTTTTTTGTTTATGTGTTTAAGAAATGATGTTACGCATTTTTCATAGGACCTGTGTATCATAACTGTAGTTTCAAGATTTTGATTATACAGTCTGTTTGATGGTGCATGGTATCTTTTTGAGCATGTATCCATGGAACTTTCTAGACCTAGTACATGATTATAAAATTAAGACTTGAACTTAGATTTAGTTCTGCTTCTTTTCTCGTGAATTTAATTTTTCTTGGCTTAGTTTTTTGGGAGCCCTGATGTGGTGAATTTTCTGATATCTTATGTGTTCTAAAATGATTTTATTTTCTCCTCAAAGTGAAATGACAATTTGAGTACAGCAATTCTGGATTTGAAATAATTTTTCTCATGTTGCAGGTCAGAAATCTTATGCCAACCAGATATTCATAGTACCAGTTAGGAATCTATTCAAAAAGCAGAACCAGGAGGAGGTGTGGATTTATTGAGAGGCTTGGCTTATGTAATTATGGAAACTGGTTAAGCTATCTCTGTAAGGTAGTATATGATATTGAGACTTGAAGTTTCCAGGGTAGGCATGCAGGAGGAAGAAATTATGAGTAGCCTGACCTCATGAGCACTATTGAGAGGATGAATTGGCACTCTGGTTTGTCCTGAACTTGAGGTACCCTGCAGAAACTGTTTTCTTGTCAAAGTTAAACACACAACCTGGCACAAGTGTGTGACACCCTAAAAAAGGACCCAGAAGAAGGATGGACAGTTCTAGTTTAGCTGTTGCTTCATTCCAAGGAAACAAGCAGCAGATCTGCGACAATGTATATGAGCTATGGAATGGTTATAGCTTCTTCTCCCCCTTTCAAATCTAAAAGTCTCCCTTATGTGTCAGTACAACCTGCAATATGAAACTAAGGGAATTCTGGGAAAACTAGCCAAGTTTCTGGGAAGCTAGCTAAGTTGACATGATACAAAACCATCACATGCTTTCTTTTTTAAATTTATTTTTTAAATTGAAGGATAACTGCTTTACTGAATTGTGTTTGTTTCTGCCAAGCATCAACATAAACCAGCCATATATATATATACATATATCCCCTCCCTCTTAAGCTACCCTCCTACTTCCTTCCCTATCCTTCCCCATTCTTCCCCCTCTCACCTTAGTTTATGCTTTCTTTTCAAGTAGCCTGTGTTTGTGACCTTTTATTTCTTTTCTCAAACTTTATTTTTGCTCTGTACTTCTAAAATTTTACCAGAACTTGCGAATGTGTTTATTGTCACCATAATCTTCATTCTCATCTTCATCTATATTATTTATTGTTATAATAAGACATTGTTTTTGTTATTATAGTCTTTCTGTAAAGTTAGTGGGCTGAATTTGAAGGTTTACACATCTCTGTAGTAAAGAATTCTATTTTATGAGGTCTAGAATTTCTGTTCTTTTTTCTATGATCTTTAGACTGATAGATGTCTTCTGTCTCTATCTTCTATACCTTAATTTTCTCTTATTGTCTCTTTCTTTTTCCTTTGGATCAAGAAAAAATATTGTCATATCTGATATGGTTTTCAGCCATGTCTATTTTGGTTTTAACATGTTTATTGAGTGTTTGTAAATATCAGTCATGTTTTATTTTTAAATTTTTTCTAATTTTTTATTGTTTCTTTTTTCAAAATGTATAAGGAAGATATAGGTAGATAGGTAGCTATGTAGGTACGTAGGTACATAGGTAGGTAGGTAGGTAGGTAATTAATAGAACATAAAAATATTTTCAGGTACAAGCCTTTTAATAAATGATGCAATGTCAAATTTTGAAGAATAGGATTGCTTTAAATTCTCTTCTGTAATCTGCATTATCTCTGTTCATCTTGGCCTTTAAGCCTCGTTTTTCCTGAGAGGTCTGGGGATCCTTCATTGTTTATTTATATTTCCTCTGAAGGACTAATTTGAAGTGTAGGGTTCTGCAGCAGATTTACAAATTGGTATATTCCCATGGAAAGAAAGGATGATTTGGGGATTAGCCCTTCATTCAGTTTTAACAACACATGCAGTTTCCTAATGCAAGAACAGCTTAAGTTGACTTTTTGTTAATAATACCTTTGTTGCTAGTGCTCCCAGCAGACCTACAAGAGACTCCATTTTCAGCCCTCCTAGCAGAGACCACCTTCAGGCAAAGTAATTTCCAGAACCCTACTAATGTTGTCAAAACTTGGCCTTTGTTCACCAGTACCGAATAGAAATGTGGAGACAGAGTTTTGGGTGAGGTAGAAAGGAGCAGCTCTTGTTGCTTTGCCAGGCAAATGGGGCCACACTGGGCTAATTCTCTCAAGACCATGTGACCCACCCTGGAGAGGGAGAGGGGAACTTTATAGTGTTCAGGACGCAAGGTGTAATCAGCTTGTGGATGGGTCTTGGATTGGTTGATATCAAGATGAAGTTTCAAGCATCATCAGTTTTCTGATTTCAATTAGTCTAAGGTTTATGATCTTGTGGTCATCAATTTTTATCTGGAGGGGTTCTGCTTCCTATAAAGCAGATCAGGAATATTTTTCAGACCTCTATATCTTTCAGGGAATCTGGAGTTCAGTGATCCTGGTATATGGCAGAATTGTAGTTTGAATAGTTACAAATTCCCTAGCCCAATATCTATTCTTTGTTTCTACATCTTTACACTTCTTAATCTTAACTCTTTCTTTTATAAATTAATTATTTTAATTGGAGAATTACTTTACAACATTGTGTTGTTTTTTGCCATACATGAATCAGCCACAGGTATACACGTGTCCCCCCCCATCCTGAACCCCTCTCCTACTTTCCTCCCCACCCTGTCCCTCTGGGTCATTGCTGAGCACCAGCTTTGGGTGCTCTGCTTCATGTACTGAACTTGCACTGGTCATCTATTTTATATATGGTAATGTACATGATTTGCATTCTCTCAAATCATCCCACCCTCGCCTTCTCCAGCTGAGTCCAAAAGTCTGTTCTTTACATCTGTATCTCCTCTGCTGCCCTGAATGTAGGATCGTTGATACCATCTTTCTAAATTCTGTATATTTGCTTTAATATACAGTGTTTGTCTTTCTCTTTCTGACTTACTTCACTCTGTATATTAGGCGACAGGTTCATCCAATTGGAGTTAGAAATTACTCAAATGTGTTCCTTTTGATAGCTGTCTAATATTCCACTGTGTATATGTATCACAAATTCCTTGTTCATTCATCTGCTGATGGATATCCAGGTTACTTCCATGTCCTAGCTATTGTAAATAGTGCTGCAGTGAACACTGGGGTACATGTATCTCTTTCAATTCTGGTTTGCTCTGAATGCATGCCCAGCAATGGGATTGCTTGGTCATATGGCAGTACTATTCCCAGTTTTTTAAGGAAGGAATCTCTACACTGTTCTCCATAGTCGCTGTTGTTGTTGTTGTTCAGTCGCTCAGTTGTGTCCGACTTTTTGCAACCCTGTGGATTGCAGCACGCCAGCCTTCCCTGTCCTTCACCATCTCCTGGATCTTGCTCAAACTCATGTCCATTGAATTGGTGATGGCATCCAACCATCTCATCATCTGTTGTCCCTTTCTCCTCCTGTCTTCAATCTTTCCAGCAACAGTGTCTTTTCCAATGAGTCGGTTCTTCACGTCAGGTGGCCAAAGTATTGGAGTTTCAGCTTCAGCATCAGTTCTTCCAGTGAATATTCAGGATTGATTTCCTTTATGATTGGCTGGTTTGATCTCCTTGCAGCCCAAGGCACATTCAAAAGTCTTCTCCAACACCACAGTTCAAAAGCATCAATCCTTCAGTGCTCAGTCTTTTTTATGGTGCAACTCTCACATCCATACATGGCTACTGGATAAGCCATAGCTTTGACTATACAGACCTTTGTTGATGAAGTAATGTCTGCTTTTTAACATGCTGTCTAGGTTTATCATAGCTTTTCTTCCAAGGAGCCAGTTTGCATTCCCACCAACAGTGTAAGAGGGTTCTCTTTTTCCATACCCTCTCTAGCATTCATTGTTTGTAAACTTTTTGATTATGGCCATTCTTACCAGTACGAGATGATACCTATTGTGGTTTTGATTTGCATTTCTCTGATAATGAGTGATATTGAGCATCTTTTCATGTGCTTGTTAGCCATCTGTATGTCCTTCTTTGGAGAAATGTCTGTTTAGGTCTTTTGCCCACTTTCTCATTGGGCTGTTCATTTTTCTGGTATTGAGCTGCATGAGCTGCTTGTATATTTTAGAGATTAATTCTTTGTCAGTTGTCTCATTTGCTATTATTTTCTCCCATTCTCAGGGCTGTCTTTTCACCTTGCTTATAGTTTCCTTCATTGTGTAAATGTTTAAGTTTAATTATGCCCCACTTGTTTATTTTTGTTTTTATTTCCATTACTCTAGGAGGTGGGTCATAGAGGATCTTGCTGTAATTTAGGGCAGAGAGTGTTTTGCCTATGTTTTCCTCTAAGAGTTTTATAGCTTCTGGTCTTACATTTAGGTCTTTAATCCATTTCGAGTTTATTTTTGTGTATGGTGTTAGAAAGTGTTCTAGTTTTATTCTTTTACATATAGTTGACCAGTTTGATCAGCACCACTTGTTGAAGAGACTGTATTTTCTCCATTGTATATTTTTGCCTCCTTTGTCAAAGATAAGGTGTCCATAGGTGCATGGATTTATCTCTGAACTTTCTATTTTGTTCCATTGATCTATATTTCTGTCTTTGTGCCAGTTCCATGCTATCTTGATGACACAGCTTTGTAGTATGGTCTGAAGTCAGAAAGGTTGATTCCTCCAGCTCCAGTCTTCTTTCTCAAGGTTGCTTTGGCTATTTAGAGTCTTTTGTGTTACCATACAAATTGTGAAATTATTTGTTCTAGTTTTGTGAAAAATGTCTTTTGTAGTTTGATAGAGATTGTGTTGAATCTATGCATTGCTTTGGGTAGTATACTCATTTTCACTATATTGATTCTTCCAATCCTAGAACATGGTATATTTCTCCATCTATTTGTGTCATCTTTGATCTCTTTCATCAGTGTTTTATAATATTCTATATACGGGTCTTTTGTTTCTTCATGTAAATTTATTCCTAAGTATTTTATTATTTTAGTTGCAATTGTGAATGTGATTGTTTCCTAAATTTCTTTTTCTGAATTTTCATTGTGAGTGTATAGGACTTCAAGGGATTTCTGTGTATTAATTTTGTATCCTGAAACTTTTCTATATTCATTGATTAGCTCTAGTAATTTTCTGGTGGCATCTTTAGGGTTTTCTGTATAGAGGATCATATCATAACTATTGAGTCAGCATTTTACTTCAGAAGACACGGGCACAGGGCTTTGTACATGATTTCACTAAGACAGAGAGTGCAAGGTGACCATAAGCATGCAAAGAATAAAAGAAACACTAAACTTTCCAGGAATGTGTGTTGACAAGTCAGGAATAGGAGGCATCTCTGAATCAATATCAATTTTCCCTTCATTCAGAATCCAAAGATGGTGATAACTTACCTCCTGAAGACGTAATAGAAAAATCATGAGACTAGATATCAAATATCTAGAACAGATCAACTACTGCAGTGTTACTTATCCAAGTGTGGACATAGGAAGCTCAGATGCCAAATGTGAAATGTGTCCCTAAAAATCCTATTAGGCTTCCATTCCTATGAGACTATCCAGATATTTTCATGAAAGGTAAAAGCAATGGTCATATACCACTGAACATGATTTTACTATTTTGTGTGCAATTTGGACATTGTTAAGCATCAACTGGATTTATGTTGCACAAACATCAGTTAAATTCTTCTCAGAGTGAACTATAGGATTAGCATGTATTTTAGGATTTATTATTCTTGGCTTCAGTGTCTTTGTCAGTCAGAGGATGCCAGAATCTCACCAGCAAGGATTTCCCTCTCTGGGGACTTTTTCTGATGACAGAGGAAGCCTTAGCCCTCACTCACAAGAACTGCTATCATGTGTCAACAGGAGGTAAGAATTCTTCTGGGAGGTAGGGATGCAAACAGGGCAAGATTTCCTGTCATACAAGCTGTTTATCATTCTGTCCCTGCCGTCTCATTAGATAAACATTTGTGATGCACCATAGGGAAAAATATGGAGGCTCTCCATTCCCCTTCCTTCCAGGTGTTCAGTTGATATCTTCTTATTTCTCCCACTTATCCTACAACACTGTGCACATCACACTCTTATAAACTCAAAACACAGACCCAGCTGTAATGGAGATGGCCTTGCTTTATTTGAGCTTCAAGCAGAAAAGATCTCCAGGAGGAAAGGGTTGAGCCTTTTCAAACAGTACATGATGATTCATTTTATTGGCTCTGAGTTTCCTGATCAGGTTCCAGACCAGGTTATTTCATCTGTGAATAGAGATCCAGCAGAAACAATTCTCTACTTTAGAGTTGTGTAGGGACTTTCTAAGTGATGGGGTACCATTAGATATCACAAACCACATTTAAGAAGACCTATTTTACATTTTATTCAGAATCTATATGCATATTTGATGAATCATAGCCTTAAATTTTCCCTTAGCACACATTAACAGATAGTTGTCAAGTTACAGTTTTCAGATAAGCAACTTCTATTTGTGGCTTGTTTTATACATTTATGCAATTTTCTTGGTTTCCAAAATAAAAACTCTAAAAGTGTTATATATTGAAGGAAATCCCCTTATTTCATAGAATTCTGAAGAAAATAATATCATAAAAGTCACCTGAACTATTTACTTTAGTAACCAAACTTCTAAACATCTTTTTATACATATATACATGAAAACATACCAGCATTTTTCCTTCCTAATAGTTCCTAGTAGTAATAGACATTTCTGAGTGCATTTATTATGATACAAAGCCACTGATTATATGAAGATTCTGTTTTGTGGTAACCAGCTTATTACAGACAGATGTGATGGTGTTCCTCTATCAGGAACAACACTCACTACAACTTTGCTCACTTTTGACTTGAATTTACCTCCAGAAGTGCCAAGTCAGAGAACTTGTATCTTTAAAAGTCACTAAATATTTCCAAGTTGGCTTCTAGGAATGTTGTATCATTTTATTCTCTCAACATAGAAGCATAGGGTTATGCCTATTCCTCATGCCTTTAGCAAATGCTAGGTCTAGCCAATAGTTTCAGCATTTGTCAATCAAAATGGATAAGTGTGCTGACTGAAAAAATACCAACAACCTAAACTTGGAGGGTTATGTTTTATTTGGCAGAAAGTTTTAGGACTTCATGCTCAGGAGTCAGCACCTCAAGTAACCCTGAGAGAAATGCTCTGAGGAGACAAGGGTGGTAAGCCAGGTTATATAGAAATTTGCATTAGAGGGCAGAAGGGAGATTATTCAAAATCATCTTTTGAATGTCAAAAGATGATTATTATTAAAGGAAAACCAGATATTTCAAGTTAAGCAATTTAGTGCTTTTCTGTGGCAAGATACAAGAGTCTGGGCTCACGGAAATCTTGCGTTTGATAACATGTCATCTATCTGGGGCCAGCGTCTTGTGCTTTCACATCCTGAGTTTTCTCAGGGCTCTCTATAGGGAGTGGCTGCAGTCTGATGACTGCTAGATGGCAGATATTCTTTTCTTCCTGAGTTCCCTCAAGGTTCAGCAGCTCACCGTTTGTGGTAGCTGCAATAGCTGATGACTGTGACATCTTTTGTTTACTGTTATGGCAGGAAATATTCCATTTCTCAAGTGATAGCTTATTTTTTTTACGCATATTTCTTTCATCGCTGTTTTTTTTTTTTTCTTAGCCAATTCCTTTGTAAACACTTTTGTTGTTGTTCAATCACTCATTTATGCCCAAGTCTTTGTGACCCCATGGACTGTTTGTAAACATTGCCTCTCATATTTAGTTGTCTATTTTTATACTAGCTTTTTGTCTTTGCCTATGTCAGCTGAAAAGATGCAAAACTTGAAAGATGAGAATTACATTACTTGGTGGGTTTTTGGAGGACTCAAGCCTGGGAGGCAGACTCTGAGATAGCTCTGAGGGACTACACAGAAGAGGTAGGAGAGGAGCCAGGATATATAGGAATTTTTGCAACAGAAAACAAAGAAAATATCAAAAGATGACTATTAATTAAAGAAAGCCAGGCATCTCATGCTAAGGAATTTAACACATAAAAATGAGAAGATGCAAGAGTCTGGTCTTATTGAAATCATTCCTTTGACATTACCTTACCCATCTAGGGCCAATATTCTGTTCCTTCCCATTCTGATTTCCCTTAGGGTTCACTGTTGGAGGCGGTTGTAGTGGCTCATGGTTGCAGCATCCTTTGTTTGCTGACATGACAGGCATCCTTTTTCATTCACACATATAGTTTTAAAAAGTCGTTGAGTATATTATGAATAACAAAACTTTATTTGCACTATATTTTGCTTTCAACTTTGTTTAGGATTTTTTGTGTGTTTTAAAAATTTATTGGACAAGGTTCAGGGATTGATGTATCTGATTTTTAAACATTTTCTGGTGGCATATCTATCAACTTTCATTTTCCAGCTTCTAAATTTGTTGTTATAACTGCTGCTGCTGCTAAGTCGCTTCAGTCATGTCTGACTCTGTGCGACCCCATAGATGATAGCCCAGTAGGCTCCTCTGTTCCTGGGATTCTCCAGGCAAGAATACTGGAGTGGGTTGCCATTTCCTTCTCCAATAGAAAAGTAATAAATAAATAAATAACCTTAATATTGAGCAGATAGTCACAAATTATGATGGGAAGTCTTAAGTGACTGAGATATTTAGATTCTTCAAAGTTACAAGTGTACAGTACTTAACAAAGAGGTAAATTAGAGGACAATGAAAAATTAGCAATGAAGAATTAAATGATAACTTTGAACTTTATTTACAATATCAACAACCTGAGCTAAGGGGAAAATGATTCAGCCCTGCTAAGAGATAGCTCAGCTAATCCATCAGCAAATATTTTGAGACCAAATAAAAAATAAATTATGTTCATTCAAGAATAACCTTTTCAAATAATTTGTTGAAAGATTTCCAAAAGTTGGTAATTAGACAATTTATCACAAAGAAAGGGAAGCACCTAAAATATAGGTATTATTATTTATCCACTCTGTAGCCTAAATCTTCTAATAGATTAGTAAAACAGTCATATTTTTGGTTGTACAAACACCTTTTGTTTGCTTTCATTTTGTTAGCTTTCGAAGGAAAAAAGTGTTTGTCTTTTGAAACATTTTGTATACAATCTGGAGATAAATATTTTGATGACACAATTTCAGCTGAAGAGTATTTTTTTTTAATAAGAAAAAGGAATTTTGTGTCATTAACCATTTTTTACAATAAAAAGCATATTTAGTCTGTGGGAAAAAGTCCCTCTACACAAGATTATAAAAATATATATTTATACTTTCTTTTTCTGTTATGTTAAAATGTTTTACTATTGTATATGTTAGAATATATTTGGAGGAAAGGTTGAAAAAGAGATTGAATATATATATATATTTTTTTTCATTTAGCCAGACAGTTATCCCCAGCTATCCTATAATCTTAAAAACTGCCTACCAAAATTTCTCATTAGGGTCTGTTTATGGGCCCTATTTTCTTTCTTTGATACTTCTATTCACATGATAGTAATTCCACTGTTATAATACTCATACTTTTGTAATATGTTTTAATGTCTACTAGGCCATATTTTTTTGCATTGTACACTTATTTTCAGAATTTTATATATTTATTATTATGAATTTTGAATCCTGTATTAAATTTTTATTTTGACTTTTAAGAACTTCATATTGTGCACATTCCATAGATTTTATATCACCTCAGATTATTATTTGGATTAAATTTAGGACTTTTGCAAGATAAGTCTGGTGGAAATATATTGTCAGTTATAGCAAAGATGTCTATATTATCACAGATTTGTAGAAGTAGTCTTCATATAGGTTGTATGTGTGTTACAAATATTAGCATAAATGGTAGGTTCAAATGAATCCTTTAGACTAAGAAGCTATAGGACATGGTGAAGGTTGAATGATTTATCTGAGCACAGTGCCACCATCTTCATTTCTATGGTAAAAATAACCTCTGACACTCAGTCAAAGAAAACTTTGAGAAATTACTGGAAATTCTCTGGTTATCAATGGTTAAGACATTGGCTTTGACTTTCCACTGCAAAAAAATCGTATGGGTTTTGTATGGGCATGGGTTTGATCCCTGATTAGGAAGCTAAATTCTCAGATACCGCATGGTACAGCCTTAAAAAGATGGTGTGGCCGTTTTCCTAGACTGCTTGTTTCCCTTTCCCCAATCTTGTCTATAACGCTGCCCAAAATATGGAAGAAAATCTAGGTTCACATAAGTCTGTTGTCTAAATAAGGACTAACTGCTATGAAACAACACAATCAGATCTGTATATTTTTTAACTTGGGTGGGAAAAATGAGGGGTGAAGAGAGTGAGCCAGTTAAAGAAACAGAATTTATAATCACTGAGTGTTGTTAACATTATATAAGTTTATTACTCCCAGTGGATAATTAAGGCTTTTAGTTTTATGACTTGGCGGGTTCTGACATAATCTGTATTTCAAGAGTAAAAGTAAAACCATAGGGGGAAAGTCTGTAGAATTTAGAGTATAAATTGAAATATTTTGTAAATGTAATTCTTATTCAGGGGGTTACACTGATCTTTGAACGCAGTTGACAGTTTTTCCCATGTGATGTTGATGTATAAAATTTTGTATAGCATGATTTTTTCTGTTTCTTTATCTTTGCAGAATATTGATCAGGTATTATTTTTTTATCCATAAACTCACTTTGTCCTACAGAGTAGTTGTCTGGTCTATTTTTATTTTCCTGAAATATCTGTGAGCAGTTACTTCAAGTAGTTTTATATATAAAATAGAACATCTTTATGAATGCAAGATGTTTGGATAGTGTTTACTGATAATTGTATAAGGAGCCTACTATGTATAATCAGTTTTCATGGTATATTGTTACTATATTTTCTACGGTTGCCTACTTGTAGATCCACTTTATGAAATACAGTGCATGGACTGTATTTATGGAGTGTTTATTTTACAGGATCAAGTGATATCAGATCAAAAAAAAATGAAGACTCTAGAAGGTTCTTTGTAATCAAATGCTTTTATAGTTTATGCACAGACATCTCCAGAGGGGAAAAATTCCCAAATCTGCTCAGAGTAAGACAGTTCTACTCACTCACAACACATGAGTTCTAAAAATTATTGATCCTATGTGTGTGCGTATGTGCGCGCACACTCAGTCAGTCAGTCAGTCATGTCTGACTCTTTGCGACTCCATGAACTGTAGCCCGCCAGGGTCCTCTGTCCATGGAATTTTCCAGCCAAGAATACTGGGGTGGGTTGCTACTCCAGGGGATCTTCCTGACTCAGGGATCAAACTTGCATCTCCTCCTTCTTCTATACTGGCAGAAGGATTCATTTCCACTGAGCACAGGGAAGGCCTAGGTTACATGTATAGTATTTCCTGATTCAGTCCTAAATAATCAATATTAGTTACATCATATAGTTACACCCTATTTTTTATCTTTTATAAACTGACTTTATTAGGTGAGATTGTTTTCATTGCTACAACAGAAAATATAACAAACTAGGTCAGTTATAGGAGAAGGCAATGGCATCCCATTCCAGTACTCTTGCCTGGAAAATCCCATAGATGGAGGAGCCTGGTGGGCTGCAGTCCATGGGGTCGCTAAGAGTCGGACACGACTGAGCGACTTCACTTTCACTTTTCACTTTCATGCTTTGGAGAAGGAAGTGGCAACCCACTCCAGTGTTCTTGCCTGGAGAATCCCAGGGTTGGGGGAGCCTGGTGGACTGCTGTCTATGGGGTCGCACAGAGTCGGACACGACTGGAGCGACTTAGCAGCAGCAGCAGCAGGTCAATTATTATTATTTTTTTTTAAAAAAAGGAACTTACTGTCTCATGTAGTTGAAAACTCTAGAATCTAGATCTTGTGTCAAGCATGTCTGAATTTGAGGAATCAAATGGTATCATCAGGACTTGAGTTTTGTGCTACATTCTCTGACTGTCCCCAGACATGAAGAAGTACTTCTCTGGTTCAGGCTTAATAACCACCGGACAACAAGAACTTTTCCTTTTCAAAAAGTACAGCAGGTTGATGTTTAATATCTTGATATGGGGTCATGTCCTCAAACCAGTTACCACTACGTTCCTATGCCAGCCCTTAGTCTGGTATTCACCCTAGGAGGTGTGAGATGGGGTTGTATCCCAGACACATTTACTATAAGCTAATCCCAGTCCAAGGAAAAAGGAGGCTGCTGGCAGCAGAGGTTGAGGAGGAGGGAAATGTTCACTGGGTGACAGTAACTTTGGAAAGCCTTGATACTACATCATTTATCCCTTTCTGATGGAAACAGTATAGAATTTGGATTTTGCCTCTGTAGTTAATAGCGGTATCACCTTGATTTTAACCTTTTAATCTCCATGTCCCTCAGTTTTCTCATCTCTAAAATGGAAGTAGTTTCTCTCACAGGATGTTGTTATGCCTATTGAATTGCATCAAATTTGGAAAGGTGTCATGTCAGCCTACCTAGGAATAAGACCCATTAAGCAGAATTTTGAAATGAGGTTGCCTATCTGTCTTACTGTTTCTGACCCTAAATTCTTTACTCAATTAGAGTGTAATACTTCCTACAAGGTATCTTTCCATACTCTATAATCCCATGTTCAGTTCAGTTCAGTTCAGCCGCTCAGTCGTGTCCGACTCTTTGAGACCCCATGAATCGCAGCACACCAGGCCTCTCTGTCCATCACCAATTCCCGGAGTTCACTCAGACTCACGTCCATTGTGTCAGTGATGCCATCCAGCCATCTCATCCTCTGTCGTCCCCTTCTCCTCCTGCCCCCAATCCCTCCCAGCATCAGAGCCTTTTCCAATAAGTCAATTCTTCGCATGAGGTGGCCAAAGTACTGGAGTTTCAGCTTTAGCATCATTCCTTCCAAAGAACACCCAGGGCTGATCTCCTTCAGAATGGACTGGCTGGATCTCCTTGCAGTCCAAGGGACTCTCAAGAGTCTTCTCCAACACCACAGTTCAGTAGCATCAATTCTTCAGCGCTCAGCTTTCTTCACAGTCCAACTCTCACATCCATACATAATCCCATGAAGAATAGACTATTTTAAAACTTGGGGCTTTTTGAAGACACACACATATTTTAAAAAAACTTATGTGTATTTCTGTGAAGGACGTGTAGTGGGTCCTGAGATCCAGCTTGTCCTCACTAAGATGCTGAGAGCTTGGGGGTGCTGTTAGGTTTCATTTGTCATACTGCACATGACCTGTATCATGACACTGGCCTCCAGCTTCAAGGCTCTTGCTTCTCTCTTCAGAGGAGTGCTAGTCTTGTTTTTCTCTTACTCCGAGCACTTATTCACTGTGCTCTTGTTCAGAGTTTTAGGAATGATTTCTCTGAAAGGTTTTTTCTTGCCTCCAGTGTTCTCTGCCAGCTGCTGACTCTCTTTTCCATATGATAACAAACACAGCTGTATGTTGCTACCTACAGCTGTAACTTTCACCTGAAGACAACATATCTCTGTTCACCTGCCACTTTGTCTGAGATAGACATAGAAGAGCTCTGAATAATGCTCTTAGCAGAAAGAGTCACTTATTAGGTATCCCTCATGACAATTGCTGTGTCTTAGTATCTGCATGCCCAAGCCCCTTTAATCTGGGTGATTCCTGTTTAATCACCTCATGTTCAATATTGTGTAGACTGCAAAAGCACTTTATAAAGAGTAAGACACCACAAAGAATCCATCATTTCTCTTACTGCTATTTTCTCAACTTATTTAACAGTTTGGATTTTTGATCACACACTATGGTGGAGACTAGCTGCCTGCTTAATTTTTATTCTCTTTTCCCCTAACAACAGATTTTGTTATTTTAGGGATTCCCAGCTTTAAAAAAATATCATTGCTTCCAAGGCTTCCTCCAAGAAGTTTCAAGGCTCAAAATTACTGACTGGGCTTTCTGGGAAATATCCTCAAATAGAAGTGAACCTGCTTGTTCCTCAGCTTGTTCTTGCCTAGCTCATGGGTGAGATTGTTGGAGCTCCAGCTACTTTATTGGGTCTTTGAGGATGGTGGGCATGCACCAAGGATTACAGAGCCAAAGGACAGCAAAAGTCCAAGCGAGTTGTTCTAGCAGCCTTGGATCACTTGTCACTGCTTTTGTTTTATGAGAGAATGAAATTGGAAGAGGATTTAATGCATTCAAACCACAGAATGGATTTCTGTTACTAGCAGCTGAATATAATTCCTGTTAGGTTCCCGTATAGACTCTTCCTTTATTTTATTTTTTATCATAGTATCAACATTTTGCACATGATCACACAAAGTCTAAAGTTATCATAATTATATTACATTGTAGTCCATCATATATTCTATCAAATTTTTTTTCTATATGTATCATTGTATTTTGTTACATAGCATAGTGCTGTTAAAGATTTTTAGCCTACTATACCATACTTAAACTTAAAAAAAAAAAAAGTGCTCTTTTTCTCCAAAAAGAATCATCCAAGTTTATTGGAAAGTATTGCTGTTGTTGTTTAGTCACTAAGTCATGTCTGACTCTTTGTGACCCCATGAACTGTAGCCCATCAGGCCCCTCTGACCATGGGATTTTCCAGACAAGAATACTGAGTTGGACTGCCATTTCCTTCTCCAGGGGAATCTTCCCAACCCAGGAATCAAACCTGTGTCTCCTGCATTGGCAGACAAATTCTTTACCACTGAGCCACCAGGGAAGCACTTTGGAAAGAATAACTGTTTTGAAATCACAACCTTCAGTAAGATGTAATAGTCTTTGATTAAGGAAATAACATTAGATGAAGCATGTATCCTTGATTCTGAGCTCATGTCTGTATATGTAGGCCATATTGAATTTGACTATAGTATTTGGACTAATGTTAGGGTTATGAATTTGTGTAAATGCCCAGGTTGGGCTTCCATGGTGGCTCAGTCATAAAGAACCTCCTGCCAACACAGGAGACGTGGGTTTGATCCCCGATTTGGAAAGATCCCACATGCCTCAGGGCAACTAAGTCCGTGCACCACAACTATCGAGCCAGCACCCTAGAGGCCGGGAGCCTCGATTACTGAAGCCCACGTGCCCTAGAGCCTGTGCTCTGCAACGAGAGAAGCCCCCGCAATGGGAAGCCCCCACTTGCTGCAACTAGAGGAAAGCTCACACAGCAGCAAAGATGCAGCACAGCCATAAATAAATAAACAAAATTATTAAATAAATAAATAAATATCTGAGGTTATGCTTTCATATCTAAATTGAAGGAGAAATTCATATATATAAACATATGTAAATAAAATGAAGTAAAGTCGCTCAGTCGTGTCTGACTCTTTGAGACCCAGTGGACTGTAGCCCAGCAGGCTCCTCCGTCCATGGGATTCACCAGACAAGAATACTGGAGTGGGTTGCCATTTCCTTCTCCAGGGGATCTTCCCAACCCAGGGATGGAACCCAGGTCTCCTACATTGCAGGCAGATGCTTTAACCTCTGAGCCAAAATAAAATGAAATGCTCACAAAAGTGAGCTGAAAGGAAGTATGTCCAAATTAGAGCAAATTCATTAATTTTTCTCTATACCTGGCGTTACCTTGAATGTCCTTTGCCTTCTTCTTTGATAAAATCCTACTTATCCTCAAAGCCCCAAGCGAGTGGCACTTTTTCTGTGAAACCTTCCTAGCTTCCAAGACAGAATTATTCCTTCTCTTTTCTTGCTTCCCAGGGCACTGAAGAAAAATGTATTTGGGCTCTCATCCAGGCTCTCTGACTTTGCGCTTTAGACAAGTTTTGTGCCTTAGACGAGTTATTAATATGTTAACCCTCAGGTTTCTCGTCTTTAAAATAACCATAATAGTACCCATGCCATAAAGTAGCAATGAAATTAAGTGAAGTTAGTTATATAAGGTCTTCACAAAGCAGTAAACCCCTATTTAACATTCAAATTACAGAAGCTTTCATCATTCTTATCTTCTTCATTAGCCTTATGAGAATTATTCTTTTCATTTTAGCACTTCACATATACTGAAGTTTAAAGCATTGTGTCTCTTAGAGGCTCAATTCTGTACAGTGTAGAATTATTCATCTTTGAGTAGCCTCAACCGAAATGGTGGAATAACATAGTTATTGAACAGGATAAGTGTACTGATAAAACAAGTATCTTTTGAATGAATGGATTTAGTAGTAATAATTGAGTCTGCATACTTTGTACTTTGTATACACAGATCATGTATATGCATTCTGAACTATTATAAGAGATGTGTTTTGTTTGTGCTGCTGAATCCATATACTTTTTATCTGATCACCTACTCCAGAAGTAGTGCAACAGGGGTGAAATACTGAATCAAATTTACAGCCCAGATGGGAAGTATACCCATACCAACAACAGAGCCAGCCAATCACTGGCATCTTAAGAGTGAAATGAGTGTCAATATGTAAAGTAGATTCTTCTGGAGTGAAATATCTGTGAAGTGGTTGGCAATAGGAAAATCCAGCCCACAAGGACATTCAAATCTACACTTTGGGATGGTGGGCATCCCTTCCAACAACCACCAAGAAATACAGATATACCAACCATATTGTGTTATTTTAGCCCAGGCTGAATTTCATGGAGTATAAATTCTTGTCCAATCTAAGCACATCTGTTCATAATAATTAACTCCTGTGCCTTGTGAGCAGAAAAGTGGCATCAGCTATACAGTGAGATGCATTGGCTTTATTTCTGTTTGTCATAATGATTCATTGAGACATTATGGGGAAGCAGATGCTTTTTCTGCACTCCCAGCCTCTGCATTGTGGCTGCCTATGCATTGCTATTACTCCTTATATGTTAAATTAAACAGGGTTTTGTGGAGAAAGCGGAGAAGGCAATGGCACCCCACTCCAGTACTCTTGCCTGGAAAATCCCATGGACGGAGGAGCCTGGTAGGCTGCAGTCCATGGGGTCGCTAAGAGTCGGACACGACTGAGTGACTGCAGTTTCATGTTTCACTTTCATGCGTTGGAGAAGGAAATGGCAACCCACTCCAGTGTTCTTGCCTGAAGAATCCCAGGGACGGGGGAGCCTGGTGGGCTGCTGTCTATGGGGTCGCACAGAGTTGGACATGACTGAAGCAACTTAGCAGCAGTAGCAGCAGCAGTTGCGGAGAAGGCAATGGCACCCCACTCCAGTACTCTTGCTTGGACAATCCCATGGAAGGAGGAGCCTGGTGGGCTACAGTCCTTGGGGTCGCTAAGAGTCGGACACAACTGAGCGACTTCACTTTCACTTTTCACTTTCCTGCATTGGAGAAGGAAATGGCAACCCACTCCCGTGTTCTTGCCTGGAGAATCCCAGGGACACGGGAGCCTGGTGGGCTGCCATCTGTGGGATTGCACAGAGTCAGACATGACTGAAGCAACGTAGCAGCAGCAGCAGCAAACAGGGTTTTGAGGTTGTAGAGCACTGAGGTTGTTAAGTGTTAATGCCACGGTGGGAGTATAATTTTGAAACTTTAAAAAGTCATTTGCTCATTCCAAAACTTGTTTCCCTTTTCCTCCCTGGTATGGTATCATAATTTCAACCTTAATCTTGATTTTGAGAAGAAGCTTTTATAAGGTTGCAAATCAATGGACTGGAAGTTCCCATGAAAACTTTAATTCCATCCTGAGGTCAACCAACTTCTGGTGTCAAAGACAGGCAATAACACTTTCCCAGTAGAGATGTTATGATGATTGAAATGCTATCATGGGAGTAGAGCATGCAGTGGGGAGCCTGGCATATAGTAATAATAATAACTAATTAAAGTGACCTTTCAGCTCTAACTATATGAATTGTATTTTATGCTCAAGAAATCCTATTAGGTGGGTACTATTTTTGTACCCACTTCATGTATGAGAAAACTAAATCTCAGAGAATGAACTCTGCCAGGCTCATTTATCATGAAAGTTTGGAACCAGGATTCATTCTCAGGCAGTTTTACTCCAGAGTTGGCATCCTTAACTGTGCTTCTTTTTCCCTTCATGAATGTTAGCTGATAAATCTTTGACCAAAGGTGAAAAAAAATCATTTGGACCTTGAGTTGAGATGTCATGGGACATTGATGAACCATAACGTTGGGATGGTTATGATAAATTTAGATGAATATAAGAAATTTCCAGGAATAGCCTCTAATCCATTTGAATTCCTAGACTTAGATCATTTCTGAGCATCACAGAGCCTCACTTTGTTGTCTTGAAGGTACAGACACCTAGTTTTAGTTGGTGTGGGAATTGAACACAGAGAAGAGGATTTTGTTTTCCCTACCACAAGCACATCAAGAAATTGACTGACACTCACACAGCTTCTGTAAAGTCATTCCAAATCTCCTGTTGAATGGGCGTTCCTTACCCAACCACTAGTATTACTATTTGGCTCTACATTCCTGGCTCCTGGAAAAGGCTGTTGACCTAAGTCAGTTAACACATCATGATGCGCATAGTTCAGTGGAATCTCAGAGAATGTGAAGAGAAACAAGCCAAAAAGACTATGATGGACCATATTCAATATGAAATTTTGAATGAAAAAAAACTATGAGTGAACAGAAATTGTGGGATTAAAAATAATTTACAAAATAGAAGAACAGCAACACACACACACACAAAACCCAGCAGAACTGACAGAGTTGTTGAGTTGCTAAGTCAGGTTCACGTCTTCTGCAGCCTCATGGACTGTAGCCCACCAGGCTCCTGTCCTTGGGACTTTGCAGGCAAGAATACTGGAATGGGTTGCCATTTCCTTCTTGGAGGGATCTTCCAGACCCAGGGATTGAACCCAAATCTCCTGCATTGCAGGTGGATTCTTTACCACTGAGACACCTCAGAAGCCCTGACAGAGGAAGTAGACTGGAACAAATAATGGAGAAGTAAAGGTGGTGTGATAGAAACACCATCCAACCAATGAGCATGGAAACAAGTAGCCTAACCTAGATGCCATGGACCCTAGACTCTTTCTCACACTGGGAGCTAGGTATCAAAGTGTTCCCATGAAATCTCCCTTACTTATTGCCTGACAGAATAACCTTTCAGCACTCTCCTTCTCTCCCATTGAAATATCATAAATAACTCTCTCATGTTCAATCAAAAGAATGAAGTAACGCTTCTGTTTCTTGCTGACTGTGCTGGAAGATAGTGTGTGGCATTAAGGAAATAATTTTAGCTGCACACAGCTCTCTTCTTTGATGCTTATTAGCTATTGAGGGCCTGAAGGAAGCTATTTTGATGAAGTAGTTGTGACTAAGTGAGTGTTTCATCTCTTGCTTATATGAATGAATTTGACTGGAAACTGGGTGACGAATTGGTCTCCAAGCCACAGTGGAAATGGACTGCAGTGAATTGGTAGTTTTGAAAGATATTAATTCCATAAATTTCACAGATGAATATTCATCATCTGATATAAGAAAATTTAGGAAGATGAATGAGACTCTAGTTGACAAGAATGAATGGTCCAGTCCTGGCAAAGAAAAATGCTGCGTTATTGTCAGCAGTAATGCCTTTCATTTATTTCCATGTTTTCCCTAGGTCATAATCATTTTGCAAGTGAAGTTTAAATAGGAAAATACATCACTCTCTGAGGCTCATAGCAATGAATGACCCTAAAAGACATCATCATTTTAGACTTGGGTTTCTTTTCCCCTGTTGTCAAAACTCTTAGGGATATAACATATTTCAAACATGAAAATAAGAGGTTGCACTGGGAAGTTCGTGCTGTATTTTTCTTTTACTTATCGCATTGTTTTACAATTTGTAATTACTTCTTTTGTCCTCAACACTCTTAGGCAGAGAACAAACCCTTAAACATCTACAGCCCCAAAGTCCTGAGTAGTTGAACACACAGTTGGCACTCAATCAATGTTTACACACTTAATGAACAAAAAAATAAACTAATGATGTTATATCTCATCCTTAATGAGTTATGTGTTCATGGTTATATTTACAATACTAGAATTAATAGTCCTGTGGAGAAAAAATATAGTCAGCCAATAAATAATGAAATCTATCATGTTTATTCCATTCAGTGAGAAATTATTAAATATTTTAGAATCCATTCATCCATTGCTTTGGATTCTATGGAGAAGGCAATGGCACCCCACTCCAGTACTCTTGTCTGGAAAATCCCAGGGACAGAGGAGCCTGGTAGGGTACAGTCCATGGGGTCGCTGAGGGTCGGACACGACTGAGCGACTTCACTTTCACTTTCTACTTTCATGCATTGGAGAAGGAAATGGCAACCCACTCCACTGTTCTTGCCTGGAGAATCCCAGGGATGGCGGAGCCTGGTGGGCTGCCATCTACGGGGTCACACAAAGTCGGACACGACTGAAGTGACTTAGCATTACATAGCATAGACACCTTTTGAAATAACAAAAAAAAGAAAGTAACATTTATAGTTCCTACCCATAAAATGATTATGTTTAATGGAAAACTAAATGGCATGATCACTAACAGACATACTTTTTGGAGGGACTGTGGCTTACTCATTGATTTGTAAAGCAGTTTTTCTCCCTTTGCTAATAGTGAACTATTTAAGAAAACAAATGTGTATTCCCATAGGAAAATACAAATCCAAAGACTATTGTTTTGTCATAGTATGAAAGCAGGAGGGGATTAGTTCAAAGAAAGAATCAAGAAGACAAGTTAAAATGGAGTCAGAGCAAAATCAGAGCTCCATATAACTGATATTTTTTCCAAGGAAGTTTCCCCAGAGAGGAAGAATACCTCAGACCTGAGTCAACTTGATCAATGCAGACCTCTTCCTTTGGAAGAAGAGCCAACTCAATTTCATAGCCAACTGCATTCAACTGGTTGTTTTTTATGATATGATATGACAGATTTACTCAAATTCAGTGGTTTTTATTTCTAATCCAGTGTGGTTTTGCCATAAGTGTTGTCATTAATTGTTGGGCCTGTTTGGGATTTTGTTGCTTTAGAAAGAAATAGTCACTAGACAAGCAGGTACAGGTTAATGAGAAATTATCTCTGAATTCCATTAATAGCTGTCTTCCCCACCTTCTCTTAAAAAAAAAAAAAAATCTGGTCCCAGACAGAAGGTCTACATCCAGGGCAGGAAGACATCTCTAAATTGAAGACAAAGTAAGTAGTTGACCTGTACTTTGGCTTGCTTTTCATTCATAACATTTCATTATTATTTCTCTTTTTTCCCCTTGGAAAAAGGCAGGGACATCAGTGAAATCAGGTGGAAAATCCCTGTGTCCAACAAAATGATTTTTCTGAAGGAAACTTGATGATGGGGTTCACCAGCCTTGCACTAGTTTTTTTTTTCTTTTTTTTCACGCACTAGTTGCTTGACAATGGTGTAATTACATATCCTTTATCAGTTTCATGATCTTTAAAATGAGGACACACAATGTCAGATGATTGTTTCAGAGCTTAATGAGATTATCTGCAAAAAAAGTTAACAGAATGTAAAAGGGATTTCCCAAGTGACACTAGAGGTAAAGAACCCACCTGCTAAGCAGGAGAGATAAGACAGGCAGTTCGTCTCTGGGTCAGGAAGGTCCCCTGGAGGAGGGCATGGCAACCCACTCCAGTGTTCTTGCCTGGAGAATTGCATGGACAGAGAAGCCTGACAGGCTATAGTCCATAGGGTTTCAGAGTCAGACCAGACTGAAGTGACTTAGCACGCAGCAAAATGGGAATGATACCTACTTCTTGCATTTAATGAGATGAAATGAGATGCAGAAACTATACTTACAGGGGTGTTTTTGGCTGAAAACTCTCTTCAGATTCTCCCACTAGCCAGATGTCAAGATGTGGGTCTGCTTCATTTCTTGACCCTGTTCATTGCAACCTTCATTTACTGGCTTCTCCATGGCTGTACAATTCCAGGCTTAACATCCATATGTTGCCATAACATCCAAAGGAGAGGAAACATATCTTTCCAGTGTCCTCTTTTAAGTAAGAGGGAGACTTTTCCATAGAAACTCTTGGAAATCTTCCTGCATGTATCACTGCCTTGGTTTGGGTTGCAAGCCTCTTCCAGAAATAATCTTATTGATAAAAGAATATAAAAAACTGATTTGTTTGAGTTTTTGATTGAGTCAATAGTTCTAGGAAAGTTACCTTTAGAATCTTCAAGCCTCACTTTGACACTGGCTAGCACCTTAACTTTTATTGAAGTATAAGATCATGGTAGAGAGGGGTAGATGCCCAAAGGAAAATCAGGGTTCCATCAGGAAGAGAAGGGGAAGAGTGAATACCTAATGTGTGAACATCCAGCATCATTTCAACACAATTGTGAACATATTTCATCTTTGTCAGGAATGTAGTTGCTCAATATGAACTTAAGCAATGAAACGTCATAGTAGGTTATACAAGGCTACTTAGATTCCTAAGTCATAGGTAAATGATTGATAGAAAACAGTGCTCTATTTTTTTTTAAATTGTGATATCCTCCCAAAATCATGTCCTTGGGTTCTACTACCCTTCGTAGTACGAAAAATTGTCAGTTAATCCAAGGCATTGATTTCAGGCCCATCAAATGCAGAGCTACTTGGAGATATCAAAATAAATAGAAGACACTGGAATGAACTTTCTTTGGAAACAAAATATTGATGAAACTATATGTACACAAGTGAAAATGACTTGAGTCTTCACAAAATAGCAAATAAACCAGCAAAAACCAATATAAGAATGTCACAAGAATGCACCCCTCCCTTGAAAAAAATAGTTGTTTCAAAGGCTGCTTGTCAACCTGTTAACTATATGTGTCTGTGCCCTTGTTTTCTTTGTAAACACCAGCCTTTCTAAGAGTGTATGCTGGAGAGAAGATTCCTATACACAGCAGGCATGCTTAAATGTGTTTTGTGATAAATATTCAAGTGTGAAAATAAGAAATACATAACATCTTTCTGTGGGTCAATGCTGGAACACTTAAGCTGATTCTTTCCTGGAAAACACATTTATCCACACATTTAGCGGTTTTATTTTAAGTCATATTTCCTTCCATAGTGGCTAGTAAGTTACGTGTTATTGCCAATTGAAAGCTGAGTATACTTCTTGCAGGTTTCTCCTGTCTCCTCCTACTGAGGTTTCTGTTTTAAAGAGCAGACAAGCATTAGATCAAGGTGGGCAATGTGGCCGGATGAGGATCTGGCAAACTGAGGCCACTGCCAAGCTAAACAGATGCAGTGACGCTTGCTACATCTTGTGGACTTCACTTTTTAAAAATTAATTTTATTGAAGTATAGTTGATGTTCAGTGTTGTGTTCATTTCTACTATATAGCAAAATAATTCACTTACATATAGTTTCTTTTTCATGTTCTTTTTCACTATGGTTTACACAGGATAGTGACTAGAGTTCCCTGTGCTACATAGTAGGAGCTTGTGTAGCCAAGTGGACCCTCATTCATCTTGCCCAAGAGTGTCAGTCCCTACCAACTAGCCAATGGATTCAGGCTGTAACTGGTTAGTTTGATTTGTTACTGTTAATATTAGAAGTACCTCACATAGGGTTTTTTTGTTTTTTTTTTTTTAGCTTGTCATATGATACCAAGGAGTGAAAACTCACATTGTCTTACTATGATTAGTTAGTTAATCCCACCTGTGGTCCATGCTTTTCCAATGATGTCATTCTCTTCTTCCTTCTATTGATTCTGCTTTCTCTCCTCCATCTGCATTTCCTCTTCTTCACTCCCTCTATTCTCCTCCATCTCTCCTCTCCTTCTACTCACCCTCTTTTCTTCTTATGTTTCTTTCCTCCTTTTGTACTTCCTCCCTCTATCTCCCTTCCTTTCTCCTCTCCATCATTAAATATTTATTGCAAGCTTATTGTAGACAGATCAATAAACATGTGTGAGAATGTGATTTATAGCGTGTAATTTTAAATGAGATCTGACTGTCTAGAGCTGGATGTGGTAAAAAGATGTTTTCTAGTAACAATTTCAGAGCTGTTAGAGACTGAAGAAAATCATTCTAATCATTAGTCCAACATGTGTATTTCTTTAGAGCACAATAGCTGAATGGCATTATTTATTTTAAATAAAAGCTGTCGAATTCTACAGATTTGGCCTTTGGAGGTTCTCGATTATTCTTCAGGGGTCTTTTTATGAAAGGTATGCTGACATTTTGAAAAGCAAATAGTACAAGTTGACATTCTTTCCTTAGTTGGATGAGTTTTCAAGACACCACTGAGGCAAAAAATTACAAAGTTCTCACACTGTCTTTCTGGTATCTATATAGGGATTTTTGGTTTCTAATTAGCTATTTAGAAGTAATTGGCATTTTTCATTGCTTCTTCTTTGTGAGACACGGTTCTGTAAGATTTGACATCTTATTCTTAGAAAAACGTGTTTGGAGCTAATCAATTAGATAAAGAAAACACAATTTTAGAAAATAAATGGAAAAAATGTCTACTCATTTTCATTGGATTTATTATTTTTATTTTATTTTTATTGTTTTTTTATTTAAATTTGTATTTTTACTTTATTTTGCTTTACAATACTGTATTGGTTTTGCCATACATTGACATGAATCCGCCACGGGTGTACATGAGCTCCCAAACATGAACCCCCCTCTCACCTCCCACTCCACATCATCCCTCCGGATCATCCCCGTGCACCAGCCCCAAGCATCCTGCATCCTGCATTGAATATAGACTGGCGATTCATTTCTAACATGATAGTATACATGTTTCAATGCCATTCTCCCAAATCATCCCACCCTCTCCCTCAGAGTCCAAAAGTCCGCTCTACACATCTGTGTCTCTTTTGCTGTCTCGCATACAGGGTCATCATTACCATCTTTCTAAATTCCATATTTATGTGTTAGCATACTGTATTGGTGTTTTTCTTTCTGGCTTACTTCACTCTGTATAATCGGCTCCAGTTTTATCCATCTCATTAGAACTGATTCAAATGTATTCTTTTTAATAGCTGAGTAATACTCCATTGATTTATTTTATCACATGAGTTTCTCTACTAAAAACTAGATATAAAAAATGTTCATGAACAAATACAATAGACAGTTTCTGGTAGCAACAGGTTATCCCCTTACTCTAAGGATTGATTATATCGTATTTCTTGGGGAACACTTCTGAAATTTCACATAAAACAATTCAGTGTTAAATAGGACACTATTAATTATCCCATTTAAAATTAGCATATTATTTTTATTTTGCTATGACAAATAAAACCACAATATTTTATTATCAATCTAAAATATGAATGTGAATCAAGAAAACAGATACAAATGAGCTTATTTATAAAACAGAAATAGACCCAGAGACATAGAAAACAAACATGATTACCAAAGGGGAAAGGGGGGGGATAAATCAGGAATCTGGGATTAACCTATATACACCACTATATATAAAATAGATAATCAACAAGAATCTATTGTATAGTACAATTTTATAAACCTATAAAAGAATCTGAAAATATATATAATTCAGCTTTATATATAAAGCTGAATTATTGTGCTACATAGCTAATACTAATCCCTGTAAGTCAGCTATACTTCAATAAAAAAAGAAAACATAGTTGCAGAATGTATGCTAGTAGTGATTATATTTCTTAGAAGGTTCTGCTCAGTGATGCCTGACTAGTTTTCCAGTTCTCCACCATATCTTCTCAAATTCTATTAACACAGAAAGTTTTAGCAAGCCATAGAATGTGTTAGGTGTTCATGGAGTCATATGTATCCAAGAACTAAAGAAACCAACTGCATCAATTCACCATAAGTTGTCCAGAGAAATACTGGGAGAGTCTGTGAGGTGGAGGAAACTGCAATACCAGTGAAGTTAGCCCAGGCTGGCAGTTTTGGGGTCATCCCAAACATCTCTCCCCCTTCATCTCCAGCCCAGCACCAAGTTCTCACACATCTGTCTTCTAAGAACTCACCATCTCTATCACCACCACACCAGTTCACGTGAATATTTTTTCAATCCCTACTCTCCTCTGCTGCTCAGGTGTTGTCTTCAGTTCAGTTCAGTTCAGTTGCTCAGTCGTGTCCGACTCTTTGCGACCCCATGAATCGCAGCACGCCAGGCCTCCCTGTCCATCACCATCTCCCGGAGTTCACTCAGACTCACGTCCATCGAGTCCGTGATGCCATCCAGCCATCTCATACTGCCTAAACCCTTTAGTGATTTTCCATTACTCTTAAGATAAAGGCACAGTCTTTTTTTAAATTAACAGTTTTGCTGACTATATTCACTATGCTTATTTATCTACTAGCTGTAAACTTCATCTTAAACATCTCCCCAATTTCTCCCCACCAACCCCAGCCTCTGGTAACCACCGTTCTACTCCCTGCTTTTATGATGGTGACTTTTTTTAGATTCCACATTTAGGTGAGATCATACAGTATTTTTCTTTATTTTTTTAAACATTTTTATTGGATTCTAGTTGCTTTACAATGTTGTGTTAGTTTCTGCTGTGCAGCAAAGTAAATCAGCTATACATATACTGCCTCTTTTTTGGATTTCCTTCCCATTTATATCACCACAGAGCATTGAGTAGGGTTCTCTGTGTTATAACAGCAGGTTCTCATTAGTTATCTATTTCATACATAGTTTCCCTAGTGTATATGTATCAATCCCATCTCCCAGTCCACCCCACCCCCTTTTCTCCCTCCTTGGTATCCATGGTTTTGTTCTCTACATCTGTGTCTCTATCTCTGCTTTGCAAATAAGTTCATCTGTACCATTGTTCCAGGTTGCATGTATATGAAGGCACAGTCCTTAAAATGGTTGGCAAAGGCCTGAATGTCAGTGCCCTTTTCCAGGCCTGAAAATCCCCTTCCTACCTCAGACTCCATGTTCTAGCCACACCAGCTTCTGCTCCGATCCTAGAACAGATACTGCTCTCTTCCACCTCCAGCCCTTTACAGCACTCTTCTTCCTTCATGAGAGACTCTCCTCAGTGGGAAAATCTTCTTTTTCCTCTCGGCTGCAAAGATCTTTCTATGACACCTATGTCTTTGTAGCACTTACCACAACTTTCATTTATGAATTTGTAGGATTAGTTGATTAATATGTACTTTTTACTGAGTGATCTGATAAGACCAGATTGTAAACTCCAGTTGATGTGTATATAAGATAAATGAGTGTTCATGCAAGGAAAGTAGAGAGTAGTAGATGTGAGTTCTGCTTTTGATATCAGAGAGACTGGAATTCCAGTGTTGGCTTCCTTGCTATCTAACCTTGGTCAACTTAGGTAATCATCCTTAGACTTGGTTTCCAACAAGGCTTATAATGTGACACATGGTGATTAGAAATAGTTTTCCCAGGTGGTTCAGTGGTAAAGAATCTGCCTGCCAATGCAGGAGACCCAGGAGAGGTGGGTTCTATCCCTGGGTCAGCAAGATTCCTTGGAGGAGGAAATGGCAACCCATTCCAGTATTCTTACCTGGAAAATCCCACAGACAGAGGAGCCTGGCTGGTACAGTCCATGGCGTCGCAAAGAGTCAGACATGACTTAGCAACTGAGCATGCATGTGCGGTAATTGTAAAGATTAAATTAAATAATATCTCATTAAAATTATCATCAATAATGTTATGCCATTACTTATATTTAGCTCTATGTTAATATTGCATTAATCAGCAATTTAATTTCCCTTAAGAGCAGTTTATAGTGAGCTAGTCAAATGCTTGGTTAGTATGATGCTAAAAATGCAGTCTTTTTTTGCAAGTATTTCTTTGAAATTCTTTTGAGCCATCAGACATTAAGAATTGAACATTATTCCTGTATCTCTTTTCTTTAGTTGTCTATGCTATACAATTTGGGGTTATGGATTTTATCTACTTTTTTCTAGTTGTCTGTGCTATAAAATTTTGAATATTTTCTACTATCTGACTCTCTTTTAACTGGCTTTCTTTTATTACTTAAATGGTTCCATTGTAACTTTTCTTCAGCATGAAACCACTCAGAAAATTGTGAGTGTTGGCATAGTAAGCATGCAATGGAGAGACAATATTGAAATGAAAAAAAGTAATGATAAAATGTCCACCTTTTCAGAATATAATTTCCTAAAATGGTTAAGAAATAAAAATCTTTCATGCAAATACATTTATTTTCCAATTGCAGCCTCTTGAAATTCAGGAAAATTTAGAGAAGATTATAAAAATAGTGGTACTTCAGATAGTATATTCTGAGAATTTTCAGAGATGCTCACCTGTCTATATTAACCCTTGTATTTACTTGTCTCTGAGCACTTTTACACAAATAAATGGCTTCTGTCCCTAATCCATCAACTGGTCACTCTTGATTATGTTCCTCAACCTGTGTCTGGACTGTAGCAGACACCAAAGAAAGCGTAAAAGGCATATAGCTTTTTCACATAAAGAAGATATTGCCTAGTTGAGAAAATAAGATCCACATGTGGTTTGAAAAGAGAGCCAGAAAAAAGACAAAATCCCAAATTTTATAGTGTAGACAAGCAGATAAAGAGAATTGCAACCCACTCCAGTATTATCATCTGTGGAATTCCATGGACAGAGGAGTCTGGCAGCCTGTAGTCCATGGAGTCGCAAAGAGTTGGACATAACACAGTAACACTAACACACTGAAAGAGTCTTCATTTGACTCTTGGTAAGAAAGGTGGCTTTCTGTGGATGGCTAGAGATACTCCATTTTCTTCTGATTTCCCGGTACTTGCTCTACACTTCTCATGCACTTAGGACCCCTTATCATCCTGTCCTCTGGTCTCCCTGGTATCCTTCTGTTTCCTGCCTTGTCTCCTTCTTGTGCAGGAATCTTATATATAAAATAGATAACCAACAAGAATCTATTGTATAGTACAATTTTATAATAACCTATAAAAGAATCTGAAAATATATATAATTCAGCTTTATGTATAAAGCTGAATTTTTATGCTACATAGCTAAAACTAATCACTGTAAGTCAGCTATACTTCAATAAAAAAAGAAAACATAGTTGCCGAATGTATACTAGTAGTGATTATATTATTTAATATCCTTAACTTTCAAAGAACACAGATGCTTCTGAATTAGATGAGTATTAAAAAAGTATAAAGTCTTAAAATCTGCTGATCATTAAAAGTTAAGTGTTGCTTTCTTGAGACAGAAAAAAGTTCTCAGTTATCAATACTAATGTGTCAAGTGTTCGTCGCTCAGTTGTGTCCAACTCTTTGTGACCCCATGGTCTGTAGCCCACCAGGCTCCTCTGTCCATGGGATTTCCCAGGCAAGAATACTGGAGTGGTTTGCCATTCTCTTCTCCAGGGGATCCACATGACCCAAAGTTTGCACCTGGGTTTCCTGCATTGCAGGTGGAGTCTTTATTGTCTGAGCCATCAGGGAAGCCCACTAATGTGTCAGAGAAGCAGTTAGTCATGAGAATTAAGTCATCCAAAATATTTAAGGTGACTTTCAATGTTTGGGCACTATTAATAGTCTAATATTTATGTCTAGTGTTAAGAAAAATAACTGTGTGCCAAGTCTGAATTATAAAGAGCTGAAGCAGGAAAAGCTAGTAAGTGATCTGCCTCTTCCTCATCCTCTACTTTTATTAATCTTTGGAAGCCCTGCTGGAACGAAACAATGGCTTCTGACTGACTCCACTTCAACCCACAAGTTTAATTCTCATCTTTCCACTCTTGGTTCAACCTACTAGGCAGGACTTTGCAGGATTCAAGTGCCAGCCAAGGATCCATGCTGTGCAACAAGAAAATTCTTTACACAGGTGGTATTAGAGAACCTATACCTTCTTCCCTTCCATGTCCACCTCCAGAATGATTTGCATAGCAAACCAAAATCAAGACCTGTGTAAAACTGTCAACAGCTCAGTTGCAGTTGCAAGATGGCAGCTCTTTTCATAGCCTTACTCTCTGTGCTGGGAACCTGAAAGGCAGCAGTGACATAGACCACAGGATAGGCAATTCAGCTATGAAACTGTGTTTTTAGATAGAAGATCACACAACTGTGTTTGTCAGTTTTGACTTATAGATCAACTTTTTTTCAACTATTTATTAAAACATGACATATATGAAAACTCTCATTTTTTAAAATGTCTTTTAAAATAGCCATTTAAATGTCTCTTCTGTAAGAATAAAATGAAACAACTTTTGAGGTCACACCCAATCCTCCTCTGACATAATTTTGTGATTATTGATATTTACTATCTATTTAAGATAATTTTGACCTAAAAAAAGTTGCAAAGTGGTACATGGATCTTTTTGTATCCCAGCTTTTCCTGCTGTTAACATCTTACATGATAACAGTGATCATATAGTTATCTAAGCCAGGAACATAGTATTTGTGCAATAATATTAGGAGTCTTCAGACCTTACTCAAGTTGTACTAGTTATTCCATGAATTCCTTTTTTTGTTTTGTTTTACTGCTTTAAAATACAGTCCTGAATTCCACACTGCATTTTGTTTTCATGCATCCTTCCTTTCCCTCCATCTGAGAGTTTCTCAGTCTCTCTCTGGTGGCTCTGCCAGTTGTTAAGATCATCATTTACTTTTGCACTATGTTTCCCAGTTTGAGTTTGTCTGATTTTTTTTCTCATGAGTAGATTAAAGTTATACCTTTTTTTTTTTAAGCAGGAATAGGTTATACCTTTTTTTTTTTTTAAGCAGGATTAGCATAAAATCAGGAGTTACATGATATCAGCATGTCTTATTATAGATTCATCTTGATCCCTTTGCTAAGGTGGTATCTGACAGGTTTCTCCACTGTGAAGTAGCTATTTTTTCTCATAATAATAAGTATTTTTGTGGAAAGTTTGCATGCTAAGTCGCTTCAGTCATGTCCAACTAGGTGCCACCCTATGGACTGCAGCCTGCCAGGTGCCTATGTCCATAGGATTCTCAAGGCAAAAATACTGCAGTGGGTTGCCATGTCCTACTCCAGGGGATCTTTCTGATCGAGCCTGTGTCTCTTAAGTCTACCTGTACTGGCAGGTAGGTTCTTCACCACTTTTTGAGGCTATACAGATATCCTGTTTCTAGTTATTCTTTGCCAGTGAATTTAGCAGCCATCAGTGATTCTTATCAGCAAAAACTATATATGTGATATTTGTCAAGTGGTGATTTTCTATCATTCTAACTGTATTTATTGATTTGAATACTGCTGGTAGGAAAATTGTCTCTTCTTCCCCATGAATTTAATTATTCAATTATTTATACCAGCATGGACTCAGGGATAGTTATTTTAGTTGATGAGAATCCATTATTATCATTACGTTGTTGCTCAAATGTTCCAAATTTGGCCTTTGGGAACTCCTTCACGTTGGCTCCATATATTAACATTTTCCTAAAAAGAAAAATATATGGACACAATTCTGTTTATTTAATGCTTTGTAACAAACCCCAAACTTAGTGGCTTAAAACAACATGTTATTATTTCTTGTGCTTCTGAGGATGGACTGAGTTCAGTGGTTTTCATCTGGGACCCCTGAAAACAGTTGCCAAGACTGCTGAAGGCTTCTATCCTTACATGTCTGAAGCCTGACCAAGAATTTAGGAAAAGAGGGGCTCATCAGGTACTTCTTTTTCCATGTCTTTCCTTCACATGGCTAGTTAGGCTTCCTCATATTATGGCAGTCTCAAAATAGCTGGACATCTTAGATGACAGGTAGCTTTTCACAGTGCAAATGTCCCAAGGGATTCAAGTGAAAGCTACAGACTCAGGAGAACCCAGCCTCAGACGTCACACATTATTGCTGTTGCCACTTCTGCCATGTTCTGTGGATGAGAGCAGTTACAGGCCAGTGAGTTCATGTTTGGGAATTTAGGGGCTTGGCCTTCTACCCTCAGTGGGGAAATGGCTTGCACAAAATGGAGAGAAGAAAACGATGGCATCTTGGAGATGGGTCACTACATGTGCCCAGTTTTTATTTAAATCAGTTTAATTTTAATATCATTTAAGTTTAAATATATAAAGCTAGGAAATATTCTTTATGTTTACAGGGCTTTTGATTGTAAACTAATGCAAGTTAAATGTAAGAAAAATTAAAAGTCCCATGTATTTTTAATTAACAATATTAATTTAGCATGACAGTTGATGTTTCACTGAAACCAAAATTCTGCTTAGGATGTGGTCCTGAGTGCTGTGGATAAGGAGGTTATGAGTCTGACATACCACAACCTCATTGTTTAATTAATTACAAAGCCTCTAGGTATACTGTGGATCACGAAATCATTTACTAATGGAAGGAAATAGATGGGGTGGAGGACAGAAAGCTAGTAAAGCTTGTGTCTTTACTAGTGAATTATTCTTCAGAAATTTTATTAAGGTCCCTGAGCATCAGGAAGTTATATTTTCTATGATTCTGTAACTGATTACTTATATGTATAACTGATTACTTATATGTAGTTACAGATAACACATATAATATTAATAAATACAGGTCTCCACTCTCAAGGAACTTATAATCTATTTCTCTGTAGCAAGGAAGTACCAGCCTGAACCTTCTCTTAAAAACTGACACAGGATAAACTCTTTTTTTCTGGGGAAAAAGAAATAGCTTTTGAAGGCAAACTGCAGACTGACCTCTGGTCCTTGTCTGCTGTGAACAGTGTCATCAATCGGAGTCCTGAGCCATTAGCAAGGCAGTCCTTCTGCTCAGACAAATAAGCACAACTGTTTCTGTCGGGTGGCGGGCATCCAGTGCATCCAGAAATCACCGGAGCAGGTGTGATTGTGGTAGATACAAAAATAACTGGAAAAGAGCAAATGCGCACAAACTCCTTAACGCTCTGCTGAGTGCTGGGAGAGAAGGAGAAATAGAAACAGCCAGAGCAAGTCTTTCTTGCCATGCTTGGGAATATAGGATGGGATGAAGCAAAGGGAAAGCATAGGACTGTGAAGAAAAGGATTGGGAACTGGGGTTATTCAGGTGAAAGCCTTTGACTCTAAGTTGATTTATAAAAAGGAAAAAGGACCCTTCACTTGGGGTTTGAGGTTTGGCGGAAATTTATAAGGCAGTTATTGTCAATAAATTGGTGTCTCAATGAGAATAATACAGGAAAGTGCTTTTAGCCAAGTGATTATTGTGATGTGACTCTTGGAGTGGGGCCACCATGGGGAAGAAGCAACAAGTTATGTTTTCTAGACACAGACTTCTCTGAAAAAATGGCAAGATGTGCTTCAGAAAGAAGAAAAAATAATTTAGGAAAATAATGGGATAGTTTCTATATCAGATAGATCTGAAATTTCATCCCAGTTTCTCTAAGTACCAACCAGGTGTCATTTGGCAGGTCGAGGAATCTTCTAATACCCTAGTTTTCTTTTCTCTAGAATGATGATGATTTAGTAATTACATTGTAGGATTATTTTGAAATGAAAAATGTTTAGCTTCTCTATCCCTAGATACCAAATGCCACTTAGTTGTTGTGACAACTACAATGCGTCTCATTTTAAAATCCTACCTTGAGCAGGACTGTTCCTGCCAGATGAGAACTTCTGGACTAGACTAGATATGTATTTGTTTTAGAAGAAGGGATTTGTTTTCAGATGTTAGGCTGACTACATGCTATAGTGCACAACTCCCTCACTTAACCCTTTGAAATGATAGAAAAGTGAATTTAACTAATGCATAACTTTCAGTTCAGTTCAGTTCAGTCGCTCAGTCATGTCCAGCTCTTTGTGACCCCATGAGTTGCAGCACACCAGGCCTCCCTGTCTATTACCAACTCCCGGAGTTCACTAAAACTCATGTCCATCGAGTTGATGATGCCATCCAGCCATCTCATCCTCTGTCGTCCCTTTCTCCTCCTGCCCCCAATCCTGCCCAGCATCAGGGGCCTTTCCAATGAGTCAGCTCTTTGCGTGAGGTGGCCAAAGTACTGGAGTTTCAGCTTCAGCATCAGTCCTTCCAATGAACACCAGGACTGATCTCCTTTAGGATAGACTGGTTGGATTCTTTTGCAATATGTTGATTCCTTGGTGGACCAGAAATTGCTAAAATGGAAGATTAGAAAGGTGATGGAAAACAATGGTCTCAAATACCTATGTTCAGCTCTAAAGTGTCTGATACACAGTGGTCTGCTTTACTCCTTGAGTTCTGAATCAGTGGAGAACAAAGACAATGGGCTAAGACTTGGAATGACATATTTGGCTTCTTGAAACTGATACTGGAGAATGTGGCTTACATGATATCTCGGGACAAGTGAGTTTGTGTATAGGAGCATGAAACAGACCTCCCAGCCAGCCATGGCAACACCAGACTGGAGCAGACCTTCCCTCATGAAGAGATGTGGTTGCTGCCCTTGTAAGATCCATAGTATAGCAGAACAGAGAAGATGTCATGATTTCTGAAGGCAGGCACTTTGAGTGAGGGAAAAAAGAAGTCTCTGGGTTTGGTTTGCCCACGTTATTCTGAATACCTCTATCTAGGTCCTCTCTTGTAGGGGAGGGATATTTAAACACAAGAGATAGACCAGAAGTGTTACAGCTAGCAAAGCTTCCTTCATGTAGAGGAAAGATCTTGAGTTGGGAAGAATCATTTTTCTCTAATGATAACATAAGAATTAACACACCTGGAAAGAGTGAATATCAAGAGTGTGAGAGTGGTCCAAGGCAAATGAAAGAATATATAGTTATTAACAGAATCAGAATGGGTTGACCCTTGCCTATCTCTCTACACAAGCCTGGGTCAAACAGCAGTGGTGGAGAGACAAGTTATAAGATGGAGCCTTGTAAATGGTAGCTTACATGGGAAAGACAAGCTGGTGATACCCAAGTGGAATAAGGAGTGTGCTGTGCAGAGACTGACCCCAGGGTCTTTGACTACATATTCAGCCTCCTACTCCCTTCTTCTTAAAAGAGATGGGAGTACAAACCACCAAAGTCATTTCTTGCCTTCTCTAACCTCCACCCTCACACAGACTATGTATTGATACATCCAATAGTCATGGAGAAAATTTCAACTACAAACTAACCCAAATAGCTATTAGTCATTGAACCTTTAAGGAAACACAGCATCACCAAAGCAAGGAAGAAAACTGAATGAATGGAGGAATTGCCTACAAAAAGGATTAATGGAGGAAGCACACATAGAATAAAGTAAATAGTGATTTTGATTTTCAATTTCAGCATTCTGGCCACACCAGGAGAATGGAACAGTGCCTCAGAGAGCTAAGGGAAACAACTTGCCACCTCGAATTTTATGCTGAACTCCTCTGTTCTATTCCTGTGTGAAGATAAAATAAGGCTTTTTAAAAACTAGACATGCAAGAATATGTAGTGCTTTCTAGACACAGATCTCTCTAAGGAAATGCAAAGATGTACCTCAAAAAGAAGAAAAATAATTTTAGGAAAATAATGGGATATAAGAATCAAAGCTACTTAAGTACTTAAGGGTATGATCAATCGAACTGGGGTCTCCTGCATCGCAGGTGGATTCTTTACCAACTGAACTGCCAGGGAAAGCCCTCAATTAAAATAAGAGATAAACATTTAAAGGGCAAGAGGAGAGAGAGAGAACATGAATGAATGAATGATTGAATACAGAGTCCAAACAGTAGTGACTGTGAACAAGAAGACCAATTAAACAAAGACAGCAAGGAAACATAGGAGTTCATCAGGCCTGGGTAACCTACATTAGAACAGAAGGAAGGAGAGGACATGAAGATATCATGGACTTGATAGTTTGTCAAACTAGGATCGAAATCTTGGATGTAAGCAATTTAGCTGATTAAAAATATAAATAAATGATAGGAAAAAATTAAGAAGCAATAATAGAAATCTAATAAGAAATATTCACTTTGTAATTTAGTAAACACTTATACCACCCAATCCCTCCTTGATGAAGTGTCCTGGGTTGCTTAGTGTGGAGAGGAGATGGGATGGAGAAACCTGCCCCTTTGTTTCTGTGTAAGACTGAGGTGCTGTCAGCTGCTTCTTGGCCTTGTGTACATTCCCTTACCTGCTTTGTGTTTGTTTCAGGGGCTTCTCATTTTATTGTAGTAAAAACACACATAACAGATAATTTACCATCTCAGCCACTCTTAAGTGCACAGTGTAGCAGTGTTAACTACATGTACATTGTCATATGGCAGATCTCTAGAACTTTTTTTTTTTCCTGCCAGTCTGAAACACTTATTGTTTTCAATTGCTCAGTTGTGTCCGACTCCTCATGACCTCATGGACTGCAGCACTCCAGGCTTCCTTGTCCTTCACTATCACCTGGAGTTTGCTCAAATTCACGCCCATTGATCGGTGATGCCATCCAACCATCTCATCCTGTTCCCCCTTCTCCTCCTGCCCTTAATGTTTCCCAGCATTAGGATCTTTTCCAATAAGTCTGCACTTGGCACCAGGTGGCCAAACCACTGGAGCTTCAGCTTCAACATCAGTCCTTCCAATGAATCTTCAGGGCTGATTTCCTTTAGGATTGACTACTTTCATCTCCTTGCTCTCCAAGGGACTCTCAAAAGTTTTTCTCCAACACCACAGTTTGGAAACATCAATTCTTCAGTGCTCAGCTTTCTTTATAGTCCAACTCTCATATCCATACATGACTACTGGAAAACCATAGCTTTGACTAGACAGACCTTTGTTGGCAAAGTGATGTCTCTGCTTTTTAATATGATGTCTAGGTTTGCCCCATAGCTTTTCTTCCAAGGACCAAGTGTCTTTTAATTTCATGGCTGCTGAACATTACATACAAGGAAAAACTACTCCCCTCATCCCCTCCCTTCAGCCCCTGGCAACCACCATTCTAATTTCTGTTCCTATGTTTGACTACTTTAAAAACCTCCTTGAAGTGGAATCATACAGTGATTATACATTTGTGATCGATTTATTTTACTTAACATAATGTCCTCAAACTTCATTCATGTTGTAACATGTAACATGATTTCCTTCTTTTTTAAGGCTGAGTAATATTATATATATACACCACATAATAAACCACATTTTCTTTATTCACCTGCCAGTGAACATTTTGGTTGTTTCTACATTGTGGTTGTTGTGAGTGATTTTACAGTGAACAAATATGCAAAAATCTTTTCAAGATCCTATTTTCAATTCTTTTGGATATATATATATACAGATATGAGATTGTTGGGCTGTATGGTAATTCTATTTTTAGCTTTCTAAGGAGTTGTTCTCCTGTTTTCTTTAGTGGTTGCACAATTTTATATCCCTACCAATGGTATACAAGGGTGCCAGTTTCTCTACAACCTCACCAAGCTTGTATTCATTTTGGTTTTTGTTTTGTTTTCCTGATAGTGACCATCCTAGCAGGTGTGAGGAGAATTTCATGGTGGTTTTGATGAGCATTTCCCTGATCACTAGTAATGTTGGACGGCTTTTGATATGCTTATTGGCCATTTATGTATTTTCTTTAGAGAAATGTCTATCCATGTTTTTTTGCCCATTTTTAATCAACTGATTTTTGTTTTTGTTGAGTTGTAAGGTGTGACATGTATACAAGTGGCATTACTCAGGGTATCTACCTGGCACTTCACAGTAGCTACACTTAAATTGGACCATTCATCATTTTGTTTGTGTTAATTCAGCAATGTGGAAAAGTCTATGTGGAGGCATTTGATCCATCTTAAATGCTCTCATGTGAAGAACGATACTGTGATAGAATCAAATGCAAAATTTCACAGCTATCCAATTGCTGTAGACACTCAACAAAAGATGTGATTAAAATGTCACCAATAGACCATATAGATTCAGGGAATACAAGGTGGTGTCAAAAGACAAGCCTGAGTTACTAACTAAAAAGCAATTGTTTGCCACTGAATGTATAGTGAAAATATTCATAACTGCAAGGCCAGATGTTTAGACTCATGCTTTTTACTTGGCGTTTTCTCTAGTTTTTGATTTCCTGAATGCTGTTAATCATATGCCCTCAATATACTGTGTTCAATCCATTTTGTTAGCCTTTTACCATTTTAAACAGTTACAGATTATGTCTCCATGGATTTTGCTAGAAATGCCCTTATGTTGCATCAGCCTATGCTTTATGAGATAAACAAATGAGTAATTCAAGCTTTGCAGTGTATGCGTGTGTCACATAAGGGCCACTCGTAATTTTTGCATTGTCTGCCAATGCACATTAAATCAAAGTATCTCTCTGAAACAGTGGTCGTATTTCATGAGCTAGATATAATAGTTCATTATCTTATCTCTAAGAATACCTCTTTTTTTTTTTTTTAACATTTCAAGTTTTACTTATGGAATGGTGGGCCAAAGAAGTATAACTTCATTACGGTCAAAGTCAAGGCACTGGAACTTAATGCTTGGGTTTTCATTCTATTGTCTTGAAAATTTAGGTAAAATAGATAACCAAACAAGTTTGACATATGTAGCAGGAGACACAAAGCTGGTGCTCTGTGACAACCTGGAGGGATAGGATAGAGAGGGAGATGAGAGGGGGATTCAGTATGGAAGTTACACATGTATCAGTTCAGTTCAGTTCAGTCACTCAGTCATGTCCGACTCTGCGACCTGATGAACCGCAGCATGCCAGGCCTCCCTGTCCATCACCAACGCCCAGAGTCCACCCAAACCCACTTCCATTGAGTCGGTGATGCCATCCAACCATCTCATCGTCTGTCGTCCCCTTCTCCTCCTACCCTCAATCTTTCCCAGCATCAGGGTCTTTTCAAATGAGTCAGCTCTTCACATCAGGTGGCCAAAGTATTGGAGTTTCAGCTTCAACATCAGTCCTTCCAATGAACACCCAGAACTGATCTCCTTTAGGATGGACTGGTTAGATCTCCTTGCAGTCCAAGGGACTCTCAAGAGTCTTCTCCAACACCACAGTTCAAAAGCATCAATTCTTTGGTGCTCAGCTTTCTTTAAGTCCAAGTCTCATATCCATACATGACCACTGGTTAAACCATAGCCTTGACTAGACGGACCTTGTTGGCAGAGTAATGTCTCTGCTTTTGAATATGCTATCTAGGTTGGTCATAACTTTCCTTCCAAGGAGTAACCGTCTTTTAATTTCATGGCTGCAATCACCATGTGCAGTGATTTTGGAGCCCATAAAAATAAAATCAGCCACTGTTTCCACTGTTTCCCCATCTATTTGCCATGAAGTAATGGGACCAGATGCCATGATCTTAGTTTTCTGAAATCGTGTCTGATTCTTTTCAACACCATGGACCACAGCATGCAAAGCCTTCCTGTCCACCACCAACTCTTGGAGTTTACCCAAACTCATGTCCATTGAGTCGGTAATGTCACCCAACCATCTTATCCTCTGTCATCCCTTTCTCCTGCGGTCAATCATTCCCAGCATCAGGGTCTTTTCCAATGAGTCAGCACTTCTCATCAGGTGGCCAAAGTATTGGAATTTCAGCTTCAACATTAGTCCTTCCAATAAACACTCAGGACTGACATCCTTTAGGATGGACTGGTTGGATCTCCTTGCAGTCCAAGTGACTCTCAAGAGTCTTCTCCAACACCACAGTTCAAAAGCATTATTCTTTGGTGCTCAGCTTTTTTTATAGCCCAACTCTCATATCCAAACATGACTACTGGGAATCCATAGCTTTGACTAGATGGACCTAGTCCATCTAGTAATGTCTCTGCTTTGTAATATGCTGTCTAGGTTGGTCATAACTTTCTTTCCAAGGAGTATGTATCTTTTAATTTTATCACTGCAGTCACCATCTGCAATGATTTTAGAGCCCCCCAAATGAAGTCAGCCACTGTTTCCACTGTTTGCCCATCTGTTTGCCAGGAAGTAGTTTTAGAAAAGGCAGAGGAACCAGAGATTAAATTGCCAACATCCGCTGGATCATGGAAAAAGCAAGAGAGTTCCAGAAAAACATCTATTTCTGCTTTATTGACTATGACAAAGCCTTTGATTGTGTGGATCACAAGAAACTGTGGAAAATTCTGAAAGAGATGGGAATACCAGACCACCTAACCTGCCTCTTGAGAAATCTGTATGCAGGCCAGGAAGCAACAGTTAGAACTGGACCTGAAACAACAGACTGGTTCCAAATAGGAAAAGGAGTACGTCGAGGCTGTATATGTCACCCTGCTTATTTAACTTATATGCAGAGTACATCATGAGAAACGCTGGGCTGGAAGAAACACAAGCTGAAATCAAGATTGCCAGGAGAAATATCAATAACCTCAGATATGCAGATGACACCACCTTATGGCAGAAAGTGAAGAGGAACTAAAAAGCCTCTTGATGAAAGTGAAAGAGGAGAGTGAAAAGTTGACTTAAAGCTCAACATTCAGAAAGCAAAGATCATGGCATCTAGTCCCATCACTTCATGAGAAATAGATGGGGAAACAGTGGAAACAGTGTCAGACTTTATTTTTTGGGGCTCCAAAATCACTGCAGATAGTGAGTGCAGCCAAGAAATTAAAAGACGCTTACTCCTTGGAAGAAAAGTTATGACCAACCTAGATAGTATATTCAAAAGCAGAGACATTACTCTGCCAACTAAGGTCCATCTAGTCAAGGCTATGGTTTTTCTAGTAGTCATGTTTGGATGTGAGAGTTGGACTGTGAAGAAGGCTGAGCATCGAAGAATTAATGCTTTTGAACTGTGGTGTTGAAGAAGACTCTTGAGAGTCCCTTGGACTGCAAGGAGATCCAACCAGTCCATTCTGAAGGAGATCAGCCATGGGATTTCTTTGGAAGGAATGATGCTAAAGCTGAAACTCCAGCACTTTGGCCATCTCATGAGAAGTGTTGACTCATTGGAAAAGACTCTGATGCTGGGAGGGATTGGGGGCAGGAAGAGAAGGGGACAACAGAGGATGAGATGGCTGGATGGCATCACTGACTTGATGGACATGAGTCTGAGTGAACTCCGGGAATTGGTGATGGACAGGGAGGCCTGCATGCTGCAATTCATGGGGTCACAAAGAGTCAGACACGACTGAGCGACTGAACTGAACTGACCTGAACTGATGGGACCAGATGCCACGATCTTCGTTTTCTCAGTGTTGAGCCCTAAGCAAACTTTTTCACTCCCCTCTTTCACTTTCATCAAGAGGCTCTTTAATTCTTCTTTACTTTCTGCAATAAGGGTGGTGTCACCTGCATAGTTATTCATTTTTCTCCCAGCAATCTTGATTCCAGCTTGTGCTTCATACAGCCCAGTGTTTCTCATGATGTACTCTGCATATAAGTTAAATAAGCAGGGTGACAATATACAGCCTTGATGTACTCCTTTTCCTATTTGGAACCAGTCTGTTGTTCCAGGTCCAGTTCTAAATGTTGCTTCCTGACCTGCATATAGGTTTCTCAAGAGGCAGGTCAGGTGGTCTGGTATGCCCATCTCTTTCAGAATTTTCCACAGTTTATTGTGATCTACGGAGTCAAAGGTTTGAGCATAGTCAATAAAGCAGATAGACGTTTTTTAGGAACTCTTGTGTTTTTGATGATCCAGCAGATGCTGGCAATTTGATCTCTGGTTCCTCTGCCTTTTCTAAATCCAGCTTGAACATCTGGAAATTCATGGTTCACGTATTGCTGAAGCCTAGCTTGGAGAATTTTGAGCATTACTTTTCTAACATGTGAGATGAGTGCAATTGTGCGGTAGTTTGAGCATTCTTTGGCATTGCCTTTCTTTGGTATTGGAATGAAAACTGACATTTTCCAGTCCTGTGGCCACTGCTGAGTGTTCCAAATTTGCTGGCATATTGAGTGCAGCACTTTCACAGCATCATCTTTCAGGATTTGAAATAGCTCCACTGGAATTCCGTCACCTCCACTAGCTTTATTCATAGTGATGCTTCCTAAGGCCCACTTGACTTCACATTCCAGGATGTCTGGCTCTAGTTAGTGATCACACCGTCATGATTATCTGCATCATGAAGATTTTTTTTTTTTTGTACATTTCTTCTGTGTATTCTTGCCACCTCTTCCTAATATCTTCTGTTTCTGTTAGGTCCATATCATTTCTGTCCTTTATTGTGCCTATCTTTGCATGAAATGTTCCCTTGGTATCTCTAATTTTCTTGAAAAGATCTGTAGTCTTTCCCATTCAATTGTTTTCCTCTATTTCTTTGCACTGATCATGGAGGAAGGGTTTCTTATCTCTCCTTGCTATTCTTGGAACTCTGCATTCAAATGGGTATATCTTTCCTTTTCTCCTTTGCTTTTTGCTTCTCTTCTTTTCACAGCTGTTTCTAAGGCCTCCCCAGACAGATATTTTGCTTTTTTTGCATTTCATTTTCTTGGGGGTTGTCTTGATCCCTGTCTCCTATACAATGTCATGAACCTACATCCATAAAATTCATCAGGCACTCTATCAGATCTAGTCCCTTAAATCTCTTTGTCACTTCCACTGTATAATCATAAGGAGTTTGATTTAGGTAACACCTGAATGGTCTAGTGGTTTTCCCCACTTTCTTCAATTTAAGTTTGGATTTGACAATAAGAATTTCATGATCTAAGCCACAGTCAGCTCCCAGTCTTGTTTTTGCTGACTGTATAGAGCTCCATCTTTTGCCAAAGGATATAATCAATCTGATTTCAGTGTTGACCATCTGATGATGTCCATGTGTAGAGTCTTCTCTTGTGTTGTTGGAAGAGGGTGTTTGCTATGACCAGAGCGTCCTGTTGGCAAAACTCTATTAGCCTTTGCCCTGCTTCGTTCTGTACTGCAAGGCCAAATTTGCCTGTTACTCCAGGTGTTTCTTGACTTCCTTCTTTTTTACTCCTGTCCTGTATAATGAAAAGGACATCTTTTGGGGAGTTAGTTCTAAAAGGTCTTATAGATCTTCAGAGAACCATCCAACTTCAGCATTACTGGTTGGGGCATGGTCTTGGATTACTGGGATATTGATTGCTATGCCTTGGACACAAACAGAGATCATTCTGTTGTTTTTGAGACTGCATCCAAGTATTGCATTTCGGACTCTTTTTTTGACTGTGATGGCTACTCCATTTCTTCTAAGGAATTCCTGCCCACAAAAGTAGATATAATGGTCATATGAGTAAATTCACCCATTCTAGTCCATTTTAGTTCACTGATTCCTATGGCCAATTCATATTAATGTATTGCAAAAATCATCACAATCATAAAGCAATTATCCTCCAATTTAAATAAATTAATTTAAAAAATTTTGTGCATGTTAGGAGAACATCCTTGGGTACAGAATATTGTTCTTTACTTTTCATGAGGTTTTAAGAAGTGATAATAATCTGAAAGTATTGAAAAATCAATAACAGTATGAAATAAAATAATAGTTTTCTGGCCATGTAAAATGATAATTTTCTGAATGTGAATTTGTGTACCTGTGTGTATTTGCCTAACTATTTCCATAGTCTGTGATACACTTAGGTAAGATTGGTGATTTACTTTGTCCTGTGGCAAAGCTCTTTATTTGACTCTATGATCAAAATGAAAAATGTTTTCAGAGGCATCCATTGAAGTCTATTGCTTTAGGAAATCATGTAGAAATAATCATGGGGATCTTCAAATCAAACTAACTTATTTTTCGTGTGGAGACATTATTTTGTGATTTTTCTCACAGTGTTTTTTTTACCGATTTGTCATTTCTTTATGGAACAAAATGACCATGAAAAGGAATATTATTAATTTGTGGTGCTGATTGCATTCCTTTTCAGTTGATTAAAGCCAGCCGGGACACAGTACCCCAATGCTATTTGTAAGAATCAGGCCTGGCATGTGCAGAGTTCATGAAAATCCTTGACAATTTGTTAAATAATGTGCCAGGTGATGGCTGTAGATTTGTAATATTTTAGAAAGGTCTATCTTTAATTCATGAATCTCTGAATTGCCTTAAAAACTTATGCCAGGAGGGCAAAGCTGTCTGACCCACTTACTGGAAACTCTGCTTCCAGTTACAGTTTCAAAGTAGGCTATTGCCATTGCCTGCTGTGTTCAACATTTTATTGAGACCATTTTTCTTTGACTCTTGAATACCCAGGTAGTTACTTGTGATAGTTATTTCAAGTTTCTATTCTCTGATTTTTAAAATGAGTCCATACTTTTTCAAAATTTTGCTCAATGATAAACCAACAAGAACTGCAATATGTTAAAGGTATAAAAAGAACTACTTTTTAAAAAGTATCTTCTCTTGCCTGCTAACTCTGAGATAAATTGTAAGGTGTGGCCATTCTTAATCATTATTTGCTAAACTATATTTCTCATACTTTTACTATGCCACACACAGTTAGAGACTATAAACAGTGATATTGCTATCACATATCACTAAAAATGTCTCTTAAATGTTAAATTTTCTTATAAATTATTTACAAAAGGAAGTACTATTTAATAGCCTGCTGTGTTCCAAGGTACCAGGGATAAAATGGAGAACAGAAAACAATACAGATCTTTTAATTTAATGATGCAATTATGTACTGAACCAACATATTTTTAGCAATTCTTATTCTTATAAGTGTTATAAATGTAAAGTTCTGAGTGAAATGAGTGAGTGTAATGATGTGGAGACAGGATAAAAGAAACTTGATTGGTCAAGAACAGGAGACAAGATAGTTCCAACAAAGGAAATAGTATGTATAAATCTGTATGTAAGGATGTTGTTTACTGCAATGGAATAATTGAAATATAACTACTTTGACTGTAGTTGGAAATAGAGTGTTGGAAGTAAAGCTACACCAGTGGGAAGGGAAGGCGGCTCATAGGGGAGCATGTAAGCCATGGTGATAATGTACTTAGATGTTATGATGGAAGCAATGCAGTGTTTGGCTGAAGAGTGGCATGATTAGATTTTTGTTTTAAAAGGATCACTCTAACAGCAATATGGAGAATAAATTGAGAGGAAGGATGACAGGAATAAGAGAGACTAGGTAAGAGGCTGATTTCATAATCCAGTGAAGATAGGTGAGTGGCTTTGATTATCAAGACAACAGTGGAAATAGAAAAGGATATGCTGCAGATGTATTTAAAAAGTAGAATATTCAAGATTAATTGAATAAGGAAGTAAAACTAGAGACGTATTTAGGACAGCACTCAGGTTTCTGGCTTGAGCAAGGACAGCATTGATGGTGATTCCACAAGTTAGTTAGCATTTAGAGTGGAGCAAGATGCAAAGAAGATCATTAATTTTGCTTTGGACATGTCATGTTTACCTAGCCTGAAACAAATACTCTGGAGGAGATGCTTAGAGAGCTGGGGCTAAATGGAAAGGTCTGAGTTACAAATTCAAGCCTGGTATTACCAATGGTAATTGAATCTTTGGAAGTGAGTGTGATCTGCTAGTCTCAGAGAGTACGTTAAGTGAGAAGAGATGAATGCTTAAGACCAAGCCCAGAAGAACTCCAACATTTAAAGGTCAAATGGGAGGGCAGTCCTAAGATGGCAGAGGAATAGGACGGGGAGACCACTTTCTTCCCCACAAATTCATCAAAAGAACATTTGAACACTGAGTAAATTCCATAAAACAACTTTTGAATGCTGGCAGAGGACATCAGGCACCCAGAAAAGCAGCCCATTGTCTTTGAAAGGAGATGTTTTATCATCGGTGCTGTATAGATGGAGAAGTCTTGAAACTACACTAAGAATAAGACTGAAAACCAGAGGCAGGAGACTTATGTCCAAATCCTGAGAACACCAGAGAACTCCTGACTCCAGGGAACATTAATCTATAGGATCTCATCAAACACTTCGTACCTACACTGAAACCAAGCACCACCCAAGGGCCAACAAGTTCCAGAGCAAGACACATCACGCAAATTCTCCAGCAACACAGGAACATAGCCCTGAGCTTCAATATACAGGCTGCCCAAAATCACTCCAAACCCATTGACATCTCATAACTCATTACTGGACACTTCATTGCACTCCAGAGAGATGAAATCCAGCTCCATCCACCAGAACACTGACACAAGCTTCCCTAACCAGGAAACCTTGACATGCCACCTGTCCAACCCTACCTACAATGAGGAAACTCCACAATAAAGAGAACTCCACAAACTGCCAGAATATAGAAAGGCCACCCCAAACACAGCAATGTAAACAAGATGAAAAGGCAGAGAAATACCCAGCCAGTAAAGGAACAGGATAAATGCCCACCAAACCAAACAAAAGAGGAAGAGATAGGGAATCTACCTGAGAAAGAATTCCAAATAATGATAGTGAAAATGATCCAAAATCTTGAAATCAAAATGGAGTTACAGATAAATAGCCTGGAGACAAGGATTGAGAAGATGCAAAAAAGGTTTAACAAGGACCTAGAAGAAATAAAACAAGAGTCAATATATAATGAATAATGCAATAAATGAGATCAGAAACACTCTGGAGGGAACCAACAGTAGAATAATGGAGGCAGAAGATAGGATAAGTGAGGTAAAAGATAGAATGGTGGCAACAAATGAAATAGGGAGGAAAAAAAGTAAAATGAATTAAAAGCAATGAGGACAATCTCAGAGACCTCTGGGACAATGTTAAATGCCCCAACATTCGAATCATAGGAGTCCCAGAAGAAGAAGACAAAAAGAAAGATCATGAGAAAATCTTTGAGGAGATAATAGTTGAAAACTTCCCCAAAATGGGGAAGGAAACTCTCACCCAAGTCCAAGAAACCCAGAGAGTCCCAAACAGGATAAACTCAAGGCAAAAAACCCCAAGACACATATTAATCAAATTGACAAAGACCAAACCTAAAGAACAAATATTAAAAGCAGCAAGGGAAAAACAACAAATAACACACAAGGGGATTCCCATAAGGATAACAAGATCTTTCAATAGAAACTCTTCAGGCCAGGAGGGAATGGCAGGACATACTTAAAGTGATGAAAGAAAATAACCTACAGCCAAGATTACTGTACCCAGCAAGGATCTCATTCAAATATGAATGAGAAATTAAAAGCTTTACAGACAAGCAAAAGCTGAGAGAATTCAACACCACCAAACCAGCTCTCCAACAAATGCTAAAGGATCTTCTCTAGATAGGAAACATAGAAAGGGTGTATAAACTCGAACCCAAAACAATAAAGTAAATCGCAATGGGATCATACTTATCAATAATTACCTTAAATGTAAATGGGTTGAATGCCCCAACTAAAAGTCAAAGGCTGGCTGTATGGATACAAAAACAAGACCCCTATATATGTTGTCTATAAGAGACCCACCTCAAAACAAGGGGCATATACAGACTGAAAGTGAAGGGCTGGGAAAAGATATTCCATGCAAATAGAGACCAAAAGAAAGCAGGAGTAGCAATACTCATATCAGATAAAATAGACTTTAAAACAAAGGCTGTGAAAAGAGACAAAGAAGACACTAATAATGATCAAAGGATCAATCCAAGAAGATATAACAATTATAAATATATATGCACCCAACATAGGAACACCACAATATGTAAGACAAATACTAACAAGTATGTTAGGGGAAATTAACAATAACACAATAATAGTGGGAGACTTTAATACCCCACCCACACCTATGGATAGATCAACTAAACAGAAAATTAACAAGGAAAGACAAACTTTAAGTGATACAATAGACCAGTTAGGCCTAATTGATATCTATATGACATTTCATGCCAAAACAATGAATTTCTCCTTTTTCTCAAGCGCACACGGAACCTTCTCCAGGATAGATCACATCCTGGGCCATAAATCTAACCTTGAAAAATTCAAAAAATATTGAAATCATTCCAAGCATCTCTGACCACAAGGCAGTAAGATTATATGTCAATTACAGGAGAAAAACTATTAAAAAGTCCAACATATGGAGGCTGAACAACACGCTGCTGAATAACCAACAAATCACAGAAGAAATAAAAAAATGCATAGAAACGAATGAAAATGAAAACACAACAACCCAAAACCTGTGGGACACTGTAAAAGTAGTGCTAGGGGGAAGGTTCATAGCAATACAGGCATACCTCAAGAAACAAGAAAAAGTCAAACAAAAAACCTAACTCTACACCTAAAGCAACTAAAAAGGAAGAAATGAAGAACCCCAGGGTTAGTAGAAGGAAATAAAGCTTAAAACTTAGGGTAGAAATAAATGCAAAAGAAACAAAAGAGACCATAGCAAAAATCAACAAAGCCAAAAGCTAGTTCTTTGAGAAGTTAAATAAAATTGACTAACCATTAGCCAGACTCATCAAGAAACAAACAGAAAAAAATCAAATCAATAGAATTGGAAATGAAAATGGAGAGATCACAATAGACAACACAGAAATACAAAGGATTATAAGAGACTACTATCAGCAATTATATGCCAATAAAATGGACAACTTGGAAGAAATGGATAAATTCTTAGAAATTAGAAATTTTTAGAAATTTCCAAAACTGAACCAGGAAGAAATAGAAAATCTTAACAGACCCATCACAAGCAAGGAAATTGAAACTGTAATCAGAAACCTTCCAGCAAACAAAAGCCCAGGTCCACACAGCTTCACAGCTGAATTCTACCAAAAATTTCGAGAAGAGCTAACACCTATCCTACTCAAACTCTTCCAGAAAATTGCAGAGGAGGGTAAACTTCCAAAGTCATTCTGTGAGGCCACCATCACCCTAAAACCAAAACCTGACAAAGATGCCACGAAAAAAGAAAACTACAGGCCAATATCACTGATGAACATAGATACAAAAATCTTTAACAAAGTTCTAACAATCAGAATCTAACAATACATTAAAAAGATCATACATCATGATCAAGTGGGCTTTATTCCAGGGATGCAAGGATTCTTCAATATGCACATATAAATCAATGTAATACACCACATTAACAAATTGAAAAATAAAAGCCATATGATTATCTCAATAGATCCAGAGAAAGCCTTTGACAAAATTCAACATCCATTTATGATAAAAACCCTCCAGAAAGCAGGGATAGAAGGAACATACCTCAACATAATAAAAGCTATATATGACAAACCCACAGCAAACATTATCCTCAGTGGTGAAAAATTGAAAGCATTTCCCCTAAAGTCAGGAACAAGACAAGGGTGCCAACTCTCACCACTACTGTTCAACATAGTTTTGGAAGTTTTGGCCACAGCAATCAGCAGAAAAAGAAATAAAAGGAATCCAAATTGGAAAAGAAGAAGTAAAACTCTCACTGTTTGCAGATGACATGATCCTCTACACAGAAAACCATGACAACTCCACCAGAAAATTACTAGAGCTAATCAATGAATATAGTAAAGTTGTAGGATATAAAATCAACACACAGAAATCCCTTGCATTCTTATACACTAATAATGAGAAAATAGAAAGAGAAATTAAGGAAACAATTCCATTGATCACTGCAACGAAAAGAATAAACTACTTAGGAATATATCTACCTAAAGAAACAAAAGACCTATATATAGAAAACTATAAAACACTGGTGAGAGAAATCAAAGAGGACACTAATAGATGGAGAAATATACCATGTTCATGGATTGGAAGAATCAATATAGTGAAAATGAGTATATTACCCAAAGCAATCTATAGATTCACTGCAATCCCTATCAAGCTACCAACGGTATTTTTCACAGAACTAGAACAAATAACTTCACAATTTGTATGTAAATACAAAAGACCTCAAATAGCCAAAGCAATCTTGAGAAAGAAGAATGGAACTGGAGGAATCAACCTGCCTGACTTCAGGCTCTGCTACAAAGCCACGGTCATCAAGACAGTATGGTGCTGGCACAAAGACAGACATATAGATCAATGGAACAAAATAGAAAGCCCAGAGATAAATCCACACACATATGGACACTTTATCTCAACAAAGAAGGCAAGAATATACAATGGAGTAAAGACAATCTCTAACAAGTGGTGCTAGGAAAACTGGTCAACCACTTGTAAAAGAATGAAACTAGATCACTTTCTAACACCACACACAAAAATAAACTCAAAATGGATTAAAGATCTAAACGTAAGACCAGGAACTATAAAACTCCTAGAGGAGAACATAGGCAAAACACTCTCCGATATAAATCACAGCAGGATCCTCTATGATCCACCTCCCAGAATATTGAAATAAAAACAAAAATAAACAAATGGGATCTAATTAAAATTAAAAGCTTCTACCTAACAAAGGAAACTATAAGTAAGGTGAATAGACAGCCTTCAGACTGGGAGAAAATAATAGCAAATGAAGCAACTGACAAAGAATTAATCTCAAAAATATACAAGCAAGTCCTGCAGCTCAATTCCAGAAAAATAAACCACCCAATCCAAAAATGGGCCAAAGAACTAAACAGACATTTCTCCAAAGAAGACATACAGATGGCTAACAAACATATGAAAAGATCCTCAACATCACTCATTATCAGAGAAGTGCAAATAAAAAACACAATGAGGTGCCATTTCACACCAGTCAGAATGGCTGCGATCCAAAAGTCTACAAGCAATAAATGCTGGAGAAGGTGTGGAGAAAAGGGAACCCCCTTACACTGTTGGTGGGAATGCAAACTAGTACAGCCACTATGGAGAACAGTGTGGAGATTCCTTAAAAAACTGGAAATAGAACTGCCTTATGACCCAGGAATCCCACTGCTGGGTATACACACCGAGGAAACCAGAATTGAAAGAGACATGTGTACCCCAATGTTCATCACACCACTGTTTATAATAGCCAGGACATGGAAGCAACCTAGATGTCCATCAGCAGATGAATGATAAGAAAGCAGTGGTACATATACACAATGGAGTATTACTCAGCCATTAAAAAGAATACATTTGAATCCATTCTAATGAGGTAGATGAAAGTGGAGCTGATTATACAGAGTGAAGTAAGCCAGAAAGAAAAACACCAATACAGTATACTAACACATATATATGGGATTTAGAAAGATGGTAATGATAACCCTGTATGTGAGACAGCAAAAGAGACACAGATGTATAGAACAGTCTTTTGGACTCTGTGGGAGAGGGCGAGGGTGGGATGATTTGGGAGAATGGCATTAAAACATATATATTATCGTATGTGAAACGAATCACCAGTCCAGGTTTGATGCATGATACAGGATGCTCGGGGCTGGTGTACTGGGAGACCCAGAGGGATGGTATGGGGAGGGAGGTGGGAGGGGGGTTCAGGATGGGGAACACATGTATACCCATGGTGGATTCATGTCAATGTATGGCAGAACCAATACAATATTGTAAAGTAATTAGCCTCCAATTAAAATAAATAAATTTATATTTTTAGAAAAAGGTCAAATGGCAGAACATGAGTTTAGGTGCCATTTAGTAACTTAAGTAATTAGTAAGATATGTGCTTAACATTGAACATCAAAGTCATATATTTAATATATTTTTGTTTTTTTAATTTTTATTGAAGTATAGTTAATTTACAATATCATATTAGTTTCTTTTATCTATACCATAGTATAGATCTACACCATGGTAATTCAGTTATACATACAGATATATGTATATGTGTATCCATGTGTGTATATATATAACATGGATACCGTGTATGTATATTTTTTCAGATTATTTTCCTTTATAGGATATTAGAAAACATTGAGTAGAGTTCCCGGTGCTATACAGTAGGTCCTTGCTGTTATCTGTTTTAAATGTAGTAGTGTGTATATGTTAGTGGGGCTTCCCTTGTGGCTCAGATGGTAAAGAATCCACCTGCAATGCGGGAGACCTGGGTTTGATCCCTGGGTTGGGAAGATTCCCTGGAGAAAGAAATGTTAACGCACTCTAGTATTCTTGCCAGGAGAATCACCATGGACAGAGGAACCTGGCGGGCTCTAGTCCATGGGGTTACAAGAGTCGAACACAACTGATTGACTAAGCACAAGCACAATGCAGGAGGTGCAGGAGATGGAGCTTTAACCCTTGGGTCAGAAGGATCCCCTGGAGGAGGAAATAGTAACCCATTCCAATATTCTTGCCTGGAAAATTCCATGGACAGAGGAGCCTGGCAGGCTGCAGTCCATGGGGTCTTAAAGAGTTGGATACAACTGAGTGACACGTATATGTTAATACCAAACTCCCAATTTATCCATTCCTGTCTTTCCCCTTTGGTAACCATTAGTTTGTTTTTGTGGTATATATTTTTAAACTGCCATGCAATGAAGTACTGTATTTTCACCTGGACACAGACAATATTTCTGAGACTTCAAGCAAGTCATGGCCTCCGAAGCTTCAGTTTATTTGTCAGTAAAATTAAAGATTATCCAACTGTGCATAAGCAGAGTAGATTATCGTTTTAGCAGACATTTTTACTAAGGATGATTTCCAGCTAAATAGAAAAGAGTTCTGATAGAATGAATCATCAGATGAGTGGGTCTTGACAGAGTTTAGGAAATAGGTGAAATGTAGAGACTCAGAGCATGGGACTCTGGGTTACTTGCAACATGAGGACACAGAACACACGGGAGGGAGGCAGAAGCCCTGGATGCAGCTAAGACAGCTAGGAGGCAGAACAGCATGGAGATAAATGGGGCCAACTGTTTTATTTAAGAATGGCCTTTCAATAATACTGATAGTTTTATTTTAATCCTCCCTCATACCACCAAATAATTGCATTATTTATTCTATATTCAAAGCAACACTTTACCTAAAAAAAAAAAAAAACAAAAGGAAAAGGGGGGGGAAGCATTTTATATAATTATAAATGAAAGATGGATTCTTATATATATATATATATATTTTTTTTAATGGGAGTATAGTTGCCTTACAATGTGTTACTTTCTGTTGTACTACAATGTGAATCAGCTATATGTGTATTTATATCCCCTCCTTCTTGGGCCTCCCTCCTACCCCATCCCCCATCCCACCCCTCTAGGTCATCACAGATCACTGAGTTGAGGTCCCTGTGCTACACAGCAGCTTCCCACTAGCTCTATATTTTATAAATTGCAGTGTATATATATGTCAGCTCTACTCTCTCAGTTTGTCCCATGCTTTCTTTGCCCACCCCATGCCCACAAGTCTGCTCTTTATATCTGTTTCTCTGTTCCTGCCCTGCAAATAGGTTCATTAGTGTCCTTTCTGGGGGAAGAGAGGGAGATGGATTCTGAGTGCTAGAGGACAAAACAGAGGTTCTTCTCTCTCTTACTTTTCTCATCTACCTGCATGATCCAAATGAAGTTAATGGATGGATGAATCACCTGAGATGACCATAGTTGCTTCCGAAAGTCCCCAGGTTTGAATGCATCTCTTTTAAGGAGGGACAGAAACTTGTTGCCTTCCTATTCAAAAACAGTTTGGCTTTGTTGGGACTTCAGAAACCTGAGCTGGCTCTTGCATCACATAACTTAATCCTCTTCCTTGGTGACTCTGTAGCCAAGTTATTTCTAAGTCATTCTCTCATGGTCTATGGGGTTTGCCTAGAGTGGGATTGACAGGATTCAGAGTTCCTGCCATGACTACAAACCCTCGTTTGAGGCAAATGTCCACCAGTGGATCCTGACATATAAATTGCTGAGTATGTGTCACGTATCTCTGACCCTTGGCCCACAACTCATGGAAGCAGATCTCAATGTTCTAGTTGAAACCATCTCAATCAGTGTTTCCCAAACAAAAGATTAAGTTCTTTGTGGACATGCTTTTAAATGTTCAGTGCAATAAAAAGTTTTCAAGACAAAAATAAACTCTTATCTTAGATTCCTTTAACAATTCAATACAGTTAAAAAGGTTTTCTCTTTTTTTTTGTTATTGAAACACTTCAGAGTCTTTATATTTAAGTCCACATTGTGAGTTTCCAACAGGTATGAATTTTCCCTAGCTCTTTTAATGCAGAACAAACTGATTAACCTCTCTTAGAAGCAGTGTTCCCTGGAATATAGTAAAATGTTGAGTTATCTACACAAGGGAGTGAGTGAGTGAAAGTCACTCAGTCATGTCCGACTCTTTGCAATCCCATGAACTATACAGTCTATCGAATTCTCCAGGCCAGAATACCGGAGTGGGTAGCCTTTCCTTCTCCAGGAGATCTTCCCAACCCAAGGATCACACCCATGTTTCCCGCATTGCAGGTGGATTCTTTATAAGCTGAGCCACCAGGGAAAATAATAGGGACCTATTAATTGGCCTAGATCTGGAATTCTCTTCAATTCAAGTGTTCAATATTAGTAACTGATTCAGCTGGACTCTCATTTTTGGAAAGACAGAGGTGAAGAATTGGAAAGAAATCAGGAATACTTGGAGATGCAGAAAACAAGAAAGGAGGTCAGAAAGAAACTGAGTGTTAGGTATGGTGGATTGCTAACTTAGGGAAACACAGACAACCTCCTCTGAGAGTTTAGCAGCTTGTGTCAGTTAAATCATTCCTGTTGTTGTTGGCATCTGGTTGGTGGTGAAGCTTGACCTGTTATCCACAAGGCCAAGTGTTCAGCAATGGGCAGTGATCCATGTGTCCCAGACTTCCCCCTTCACTGCCCTGTCCAGCCAGGCTCCTTTTCCTAGAAGTTGGAGGGTGTTAAGAGCAGTAGGGGGCTTTCTTATATGCTGGACAAGGGTCTGAATTTCCCTCAAAGAATCACAGGACTGAGGAATCATTCTTTCGGACCTCCTGGAGCCTATTGTTTTGATAGATTAGGTTGTTTGTCTTCACACCTGGCACTCTTTAGCAGTGAGAATCTACCTGGATTCATTCTGTTCATTTATCTAGATAAAGGCTTGTAAGTAAATACATATGAATAAAAATGATCTTTAACTTACTTCTGCCAAACAAAATAGAAGCTTAAGCCACAGAGAAGCCTTCCTTCAAACTTTTCAGAATCCTCATTTTAAATATTGCAGGAGCTTCCAAATATGGTTGGAAAACAGAGTATATTTTAGAAGAATTAGTAGGCTATAGCCACAAGGAAAAAATACAACACGTTGAAATCAATTTCTATGTCACTTTTTATTAGAGAAGGACGATTTTCCAGCCATATGGTCTGCTTTTGCAGCCCCCCACTGGGTCTGATGTCTGATCTTGTCTCAGACTAACCCTGTTTGTAACTACATGACTCACCCTAGAGGCAAACTGCGTGCTTCTCTCCCCTCTGCTTCTCAACAACTATGTGCATCTCTCCACTGAAATATTTCATTACATTGTTGTTATAGTCACTTGTTTATATATTTGTCTTTCCCATGAGATAATGAGCTTCTTGAAGACATAGTGTCTTAAAAAAAGAAAAACGTTTATTTAGTTAGTTATTGGCTGTGCCAGGTCTTAATTATGGCATGCGGGATATTTTGTTGTGGCGCATGTACTCTAATTGTGGCGTGTGGTCTCAGTAGCTCTATAGCAGGTGAGGACTTCTCCGACCAGGGGTCAAGCTCGTGTCCTCTGCATTGCAAGGCAGATTCTTAACCACTGGACCACCAGGGAAGTCCCTGGGGTAGTGTCTCACTTGCCTTTGTCATCGCCATGGCCTCATAGATCTTGGATGTTCAGTGCATGAATATAATTATTACAGTCAGGAAAGAATGCCTTACTCTGGATATCTTAATTCCAGTAAATGTGTAGTGGATGACACATTACCTTTTCAAAGTCTCTCTTTTAAGGAGAAAAGGAAAGTGCTTAAATACCGTATAGGTAGACTGGGAAGAACCAATAACTTGTAATTATATTCATAATTTGACCAAATGGGTAGATTTTTCTTTAAAACTCATATATGCAAATCCTCTGCTGAGCAATATAAAAATCACATATTCTTACATTTAGATTCTTTACATTTTAGATTTTACTATAATTAACTTTATACTTTTCTCCTTTTAAATAACAAAGGGTACATCTGGCATGTAGAAAATAGCTTCAAGTTAAGGGTTTTACATCAGGTTTCATCATAGTTTGTGATTGAGTTGTTTGGCAGTTGCCTCTATGGTTATATATTCTATTATGAAATCTATGGCAATCTTGCTTATTTTTGGTAGCTGTGAAATTTACAATCAAGGTGGGACTATTTTTGTTCAAAAAACAGCTGACAAACTAAGTCCTTTTTGATTGAAGTTTGAATTTCAGGTCCCTCTGGGTATCTGAGCAGTCATTTTTACTGTGTCTTGATCATTCTAATCAAAATGGAATATTCTAAATGCATTTTCATTTTGCCTGAAATTAACAGTGAGGCTGCAAGCAGATGTTGTAAGAGATTAGAAATAACTATTAAATAAAAAGAATAACAAGGGACTACTGTAGTTTAGCAAGGAAATGGCAAACTAAACAACAAAATAAGAAAAATTTAGTTAAGTACCCACTGCAAGTATCTTTAGTAGATTTATTTGGAATAATTCAAATTTTTGATAGCTTGTGAAAGAACAATCATAAATAAATTTCAGACCCATATATTTATGCTTTTCTTAACAAGAGCCATGCACTGTAAAGCTTTTTAAGTACCTCGTGTTCTTAGGTGGGTTTTATTTTTGCTGGAGCCAAGGCAATAGAAATAAACCAGTTGCTATCAACTCTAACATTAAAATATGGATGGTCATTTAAATACCAGAAGGCCAGAAGATCAGAGTGGCCCATAACACATTACAAAATAAGTAATATTGTATGACTGATGTTTATTTAATATGAAGTAAACAACATGCTTGTAAGTAGGAAGATTTCCATAAGAATAAAAGATTTCTCTTTTTAAAGATACATTTTAACACCTATATATATATATATATTTAATTGGACGTTAATTGCTTTACAGTGTTTTGTTAGTTTCTACTGTATAACTACGTGAATCAGCTATAAGTATACATAGATCTCCTCCCTCTGAAACCTCCCTGCCACCCCTCATCCCACCACTCAAAGACATCAAAGAGCACAGAATTGAGCTCTCGGTGTTATGTGGTGGCTTCCCACTAGCTAGCTATTTTATCCATGAAGTCACTCAGTCGTGTCCGACTCTTTGCAACCCCGTGGACTGTAGCCTACCAGGCTCCTCCGTCCATGGGATTCTCCAGGCAAGAATACTGGAATGGGTTGCCATTTCCTTCTCCAGGGAGGATCTTCCTGATCCAGCGATCCAAGGATTGAACCCGGGTCTCCCGCGTTGCAGGCAGACACTTTAACCTCTCAGCCACCAGGGAACCCCCATGGTAATGTATATATGGCATTGCTACTCTATTTGTCCCACCCTCTCTTTCTCCCACTCTGTCCAGAAGTCTATTCTCCACATCTGTGTCTCTATTACTGCCATGCAAATAGGTTCATGAAAAGTGAAAGTGAATTCGCTCAGTAGTATCCAACTCTTTGCGACCCCATGGACTGTGGCCTATCAGGCTTCTCTGTCCATGGGATTTTCCAGGCAATAGTACTGGATTGCCATTTCCTTCTCCAGGGGATCTTCCCAACCCAGGGATTGAACCCGGGTCTCCCACGTTGTAGACAGATGCTTATTGTCTGAGCCACCAGGGAAGGTACCAGTTTTCTAGATTTCATCAGTACAGTTCAGTCACTCAATCGTGTCTGACTCTTTGTGACCCCATGAACCACAGCACGCCAGGCCTCCCTGTCCATCACTAACTCCCAGAGTCTACCCAAACCCATGTCCATTGAGTCAGTGATGCCATCCAACCATCTTATCCTCTGTTGACCCTTCTCCTCCTGCCCTCAATCTTTCCCAGCATCAGGGTCTTTTCCAATGAGTCAGCTCTTCACATCATATATATGCATTAATATACGACATTTGCTTTTCTCCTTCTGACTTACTTAACTCTGTATGACAGACTCTAGGTTCATCCATATCATTTGTAGAAATGACCCAATTTCGTCCCTTATCACGATTGAGTAATATTCCCTTGTATATATGTACCACATTTTTTTTATCCATTCATCTGTCAGTGGTGATCTAGGTTGCTTCCATGTCCCAGCTATTGTAAATAGTGCTGCAGTGAACCCCGGGGTACATGTGATTTAGGTTTTCTCGGGGTTTGCACCCAGTAGTGAGATTGCTGGGTCATATGGTAGTTTTATTCCTAGATTTTTAAGGAATTCTCATACTGTTCATTATAGTGGCTGTATCAATTTACATTCCCACCAACAGTGCAAGAGAGTTCCCTTTTCTCCACATCCTCTCCAGCATTTATTGTTTGTAGGTTTTTTGACTGGCCTTTCTGACTGGTGTGAGGTGATACCTCAGTGGAGTTTTGATTTGCATTTCTCTGATAATGAGCAGTGTAGAGTGTTTTCCACGTGTTTGTTGGGCATCTCTATGTTTTCTTTGGAAAAATGTCTGTTTATGTCTTCTGCCCATTTTTTGGTAGGGTTGTTTGTTTTTCTGATATTGAGCTGCATGTCCATCTTGCATATTTTAGAGATTAACCCTTTGTCAGTTTCTTCATTTTCTATTATTTTCTTCTATCCTGAGGGTTGTGCTTTCATCTTGTTTATTGTTTCCTTTGCCATGCAAAAGCTTTTAAGTTTTTTTTGGTCCCATTTATTCATATATATATTCTTCTAAAAATATCTCAAGACAGAATGAAAAGAAGAAGAAATATCAGTTTACTACTGATAAAAATAAATATATCTTTGCCCAGACACAGACATTTGGGAAGGGAGTAGAGGTATGTTTAAGGTTAAAACATCCTAATAGACAATTTCCAATTCATGAATGCTTTTTAAAATTAGCAAGGAACTTCCAAACAGTTAGAAATATAGTTACAATATTAGTTTTTGTAATTAATTTGCCCCCTAAAAGTCAGAATGACCAGTGGTTCATAGCCCAGGTTCTAGAATCAGACTTCTAGATTTTGAGTCCTAATTCTGCCATGGAACAGTAGCTTGGAAAGTAAATTAGCTTTTCTTTGACCTCTATTCCCTTTTTTATAAAATGGTAATGATAATAGAATCTATATATAGTGTATAGACTAGAATCTGGCACATAGTAAGAGCTCCATAAAGTTAACACTGTATTTATTTGCACATCTGCCTGAATCTTATTTGTTCCTGAAAATTATGGAGGTGGTAGTTTGTCAGGCAATCCATAAAGGGAGAGAATGGGCATGCATGGAGTCCACTGCAGGCATGGCTTCTCAGTGAGGCTGCTGCTGCTACTGCTGCTAAGTAGCTTCAGTCATGTCCGACTCTGTGCAGCCCCAGAGACGGCAGCCCACCAGGCTCCTCTGTCTCTGGGATGCTCCAGGCAAGAATACTGAAGTGGGTTGCCATTTCCTTCTCCAATGCATGAAAGTGAAAAGTGAAAGTGAAGACGCTCAGTCGTGCCCGACTCTTAGTGACCCCATGGACTGCAGCCTACCAGCCTCCTCCATTCATGGAATTTTCCAGGCAAGAGTACTAGAGTGGGGTGCCATTGCCTTCTCCACTCAGTGAGGGAGAGACTCGCTATTGAAAGCTGATCTGCTATGGTGGTCCTGTGGTTCATCCTTGCTGAGTGCCACCTGGCCACCAGGGTTCTTAGTGTAAAGACAGTTTCACAACCCTTGGGATGAATTCTGGCCAAGAGAGCACTGTGGTGGGTTACCAATTGTGCATATCTTTATGCTCAATACTTTCATTTCTCACACATGTGCACATCTCAGTGCCATAACTGGCCTAGGGTGTCCACTGAGGACAGAGTACAAGATCCAGCAATTCATGGGCAAAAATCCCCCCCTTCTCTCTATAGGGATCATCCTAAAAGATTAGACAGCTCTTCCCTTAAATCCTCACTGTCTGCAGATGACATGATTTTATACATAGAAAATCCTAAAGATGCCAACAGAAAACTACTAGTCCCATCAATGAATTCAGTAAAGCTGTAGGATACAAAATTAATGTACAGAAATCTGTCGCATTCCTGTACACTAACAATAAACTATCAGAAAAAGAAAGCAAGGAAACATTCTCATTTATAATTGCAATAAGACTTAGGGATAAACCTACCAAAGGAGATAAAAGACTGATAATGTGAAAACTATAAGAAATTGATGATAGAAACTGAAGACAACAAAAATGGAAAGATATACAATATTCATAGAGTAGAAGATTTAATATTGTTAAATTGACCATACTACCTAGGCAATCCCCAGGTTCATTGCAATCCTCATCAAAATTCCAAGGACATTTTTGACAAAACTGGAACAGATAATCTTAACATTTGTATGAATATACAAAGACCCTGAGCAGCTAACAGAATCTTCAGATAAAAAACAACAAAGTTGGGGTAGTCATGCTCCCTGACTTCAGATTATACTATAAAGCTGCAAATATCAAAACAGTATGGTACTGGCACACACACACACACATACACACACACACAAACACACACAAAGACACAAAGATTAACAGAATAAAGACCACAAATAAGCATACAAGCATAGTCACTTAATTCAAACAAAGGAGGCAAGAGTACACAGTGGAGAAATGATAGCCTCTTCAATAAGTGGTGTTGGAAAACTGGACAGTTACATGTAAAATAGTGAAATTAGATTATTCTCTGCCGCTGCTGCTAAGTCAGTTCAGTCGTGTCTGACTCTGTGCAACCCCATAGACGTCGGCCCACCAGGCTCCCCCACCCCTGGGATTCTCCAGGCGAGAACACTGGAGTGGGTAGATTATTCTCTAACACCATATTTAAAAAAAAAAAAACTCAGAATAGATTCAGTTCAGTTCAGTTGCTCAGCTGTGTCCGACTCTCTGAAATCCCATGGACTGCAGCCTGCCAGGCTTCCCTGTCCATCACCAACTCCTAGAGCTTGGTCAAACTCATGTACATCAAGTCGGTGATGCCATCCAACCATCTCATTCTCTGTCATCTTCTTCTCCTCTGGCCTTCAATCTTTCCCATCATCAGGGTCCTTTATAATGAGTCAGTATTTCCCATCAAGTGGCTAGAGTATTGGAGCTGCAGCTTCAGCATCAGTCCTACCAATGAATATCCAGGACAGATTTTCTTTAGGATTCACTCGTTTGACTTCCTTGCAGTCCAAAGGACTCTCAAGAGTGTCCTGTAGAGTGTTCAGAGTTCTTTATGGTCCAGCTCTCATTTCCACACATGACTACTGGAAAAACCATAGTTTTGACTAGATATAACTTTGTTAATTTCTTGGGCTCCAAATTACTGCAGATGGTGATTGCAGCCATGAAATTAAAAGACACTTACTCTTTAGAAGGAAAGTTATGAGCAACCTAGACAGTACATTCAAAAGCAGAGACATTACTTTGCCAACTAAGGTCAGTCTAGTCAAGGCTATGGTTTTTCCAGTAGTCATGTATGGATGTGAGAGTTGGACTGTGAAGAAGGCTGAGCGCTGAAGAATTGATGCTTTTGAACTGTGGTGTTGGAGAAGACTCTTGAGAGTCCCTTGGACTGCAAAGAGATCAAATCAGTCAATACTAAAGGAAATCAGCCCTGGGATTTCTTTGGAAGGAATGATGCTGAAGCTGAAACTCCAGTACTTTGGCCACCTCATGCAAAGAGTTGACTCATTGGAAAAGACTTTGATGCTGAGAGGGATTGGGGGCAGGAGGAGAAGGGGACGACAGAGGATGAGATGGCTGGATGGCATCACTGACTCGATGGACGTGAATCTGAGTGAACTCTGGAAGTTGGTGATGGACAGGGAGGCCTGGTGTGCTGTGATTCATGGGGTCTCAGAGTCGGACATGATTGAGCGACTGAACTGAACTGAACTGAACTTTGTTGAAAAAGTAATGTCTGTGCTTTTTAACATGCTGTCTACGTTGGTCATAACTTTTCTTCCAAGAAGCAAGCATCTTTTAATTTCATGGCTGCAGTCACCATCTGCAGTGATTTTGGAGCCCAAGGAAATAAAGTCTCTCACTGTTTCCATTGTTTCCCCATCTATTTGCCATGAAGTGCTGGGACCAGATGCCATGATCTTTGTTTTTTGAGTACTGAGTTCCAAGCCAGCTCTTTCACTCTCCTCTTTAAATTTCATCAAGAGGCTCTTTAGTTCCTCTTCACTTTCTTCCATGAGGGTGGTGTTATCTGCATACCTGAGGGTATTGATGTTTCTCCCAGCAATCTTGATTCAAGCTTGTGCTTCATCCAGCCTGGCATTTCTCATGATGTACTTTGCATATAAATTAAATAAGCAAGGTGACAATATACAACCTTGACACACTCCTTTCCCCAGTTGAAACCAGTACATTGTTCCATGTCCAGTTCTAAGTGTTGCTTTTTGAGGTTTCTCAGGAGGCAGATAAGGTAGTCTGGTGTTCCCGTCTCATTAAGAATTTTCCACAGTTTGTTGTGATCCACACAGTAAAAAGCTTCAGCATAATCAATGAAGCAGATGTAGATGTTTTTCTGGAATTCTCTTGTGTCTTCTATGATCCAGCAGATGTTGGCAATTTGATCTCTGGTTCCTCTGCCTTTTCTAAATCCAGCTTGAACATTTGGAAATTCTCAGTTCACATACTGTTGAAGCCTAGCTTGGAGAATTTTGAGCATTACTTTGCGAGAGTGTTCAGCTTGGTTCAGTTCAGTCGCTCAGCCGTGTCTGAATCTTTGTGACCCCATGAATCACAGCATGCCAGGCCTCGCTGTCCATCACCAACACCCAGAGTTCACTCAAACTCATGTCCATCGAGTCAGTGATGCCATCCAGCCACCTCATCCTCTGTCATCCCCTTCTCCTCCTGCCCCCAATCCCTCCCAACATGAGGGTCTTTTCCAATGAATTGGAGTTTCAGCTTCAGCATCAGTCCTTCCAATGAACACCCAGGACTGATCTCCTTTAGGATGGACTGATTGGATCTCCTTGCAGTCCAAAGGACTTTCAAGAGACTTCTCCAACACCACAGTTGAAAAGCATCAATTCTTCAGCTCTCAGCTTTCTTCACAGTCCAACTCTCACATCCATACATGACCACTGGAAAAACCATAGCCTTGACTAGACTGACCTTTGTTGGCAAAGTAATATCTCTACTTTTAAATATGCTATTTAGGTTGATCATAACTTTCCTTCTAAGGAGTAAGTGTCTTTTAATTTCATGGCTGCAGTCACCATCTGCAGTGATTTTGGAGCCCAGAAAAATTAAGTCTGACACTGTTTCCACTGTTTCCCCACCTATTTCCCATGAAGTGATGGGACAGGATGCCATGATCTTAGTTTTCTGAATCTGAGCTTTAAGCCAACTTTTTCACTCTCCTCTAGAGTGTTAGATGAGTGCTTTTGTGCAGTAGTTTGAACATTCTTTGGCATTGCTTTTCTTTAGGATTGGAATGAAAACTAACCTTTTCCATCCTGTGGCCACTGCTGAGTTTTCCAAATTTGCTGGCATATTGAGTGCAGCACTTTCACAGCATCATCTCTTAGGATTTGAAATAGCTCAACTGGAATTCCATCACCTCCAGTAGCTTTGTTCTTAGTGATGCTTTCTAAGGCCCACTTGACTTCACACTCCAGGATGTCTGGCTCTAGGTGAGTGATCACACCTTCATGGTTATCTGAGTCATTACTATCTTTTTTGTATAGTTCTTCTGTGTATTCTTATACCTCTTAGTATCTTCTGCTTCTGTTAGGTCCATACCGTTTCTGTTCATAATTGTGCCCAACTTTGCATGAAATGTTCCCTTTGTAATTCTAATTTTCTTGAATAGATTACTAGTCTTTCACATTCTATTGTTTTCCCCTAAATTTCTTTGCATTGATCACTTAGGAAGGCTTTCTTATCTGCTATTCTTTGGAACTCTGCATTCAAATGAATATATCTCTCCTTTTCTCTTAGGCTTTTGTGTCTCTTCCTTTCTCACCTATTTGTAAGCCATTCTCAGACAACCATATTGCCTTTCAGCATTTCTTTTTCTTGGGGATTGTTTTGATCACCGCCTCCTGTACAGTGTTACAAACCTGCATCCATAGTTCTTCAAGCACTCTATCAGATCTAATCCCTAGAATCTATTTGTCACTTTCACTGTATAATCATAAAGGATTTGATTCAGGTCATACCTGAATGGCCTAGTGATTTTCCCCACTTTCTTCAATTAGAGTCTGAATTTTGCAATAAGGAGTTCATGATCTGAGCCACAGTCAGCTCCCAGTCTTGTTTTAAATGACTGTATATAGTTTCTCCATCTTCAGCTGCTAAGAATATAAAATGAATTAAAATGGAATGCAAAATGGATTAAAAACATAAATTTAAATCAGAAGCCATAAAGTTCCTAAAGTAAAACATAGGCAGAACACTCCAAATATATTTTTCAAAGAAGAATTATTTACAGTAGTTTCATTTAAAGTATGTCCCGCTGCTGCTGCTGCTGCTACTGCTAAGTCGCTTCAGTCATGTCTGACTCTGTACAACCCCATAGATGGCAACCCACCGGGCTCCCCCATCCTTGAGATTCTCAAGGCAAGAACACTGGAGTGGGTTGCCATTTCCTTCTGTAATGCATGAAAGTGAAAAGTGAAAGTGAAGTCGCTCAGTCCTATCTGACTCTTCGCGACCCCATGGACTGCAGCTTACCAGGCTCCTCTGCCCATGGGATTTTCCAGGCAAGAGTACTGGAGTGGGTTGCCATTGCCTTCTCCAAAAGTATGTCCAGATGGTCTCAAAACTAGTATATGGTAAGAGGAAGAAGAGAGAAGTTACTATATGACTACTAAGACACTCGATTTTAAACGGTGGTGTTGAAGAAGACTCTTGAGAGTCCCTTGGACTGTAAGGAGATCAAACCACTTTATCCTAATGGAAATTTTTCCTCAATATTCATTGGAATGACCAATTCTGAAGCTGTAACTCCAATGTTTTGGCCACCTGATGCGAAGAACTGACTCATTGGAAAAGACCCTGATGCTTGGAAAGATCGAAGGCAGGAGGAGAAGGGGTCAACAGAGGATGAGATGGTTGGATGGCATCACTGACTTGATGAACATGAGTTTGAGCACACTGTGGAGTTGGTGTTGGACAGGGAAGCCTGATGTGCTGCAGTCCATGGAATAGCAAATAGTCAGACACGACTGAGCAACTGAACTGAACTGAACTAAGACATTAAGGGCCAAGTGTACAACATTTAGTGATTCACAGTTTTAAAATGTTATACTCTGTTTAGAGTTATCAAATATTGAATACATTCCCTGTGTTATACCATATATCCCTGTAGCTATTTGTTTTTTATATAGTAGTTTGCACCTCTTCATCCTTTTGTCCCTCCCTCCTTTCCTCTCCTGATTGGTAATCACTAGTATGTTCTCTGTATCTGTGAATCTGCTTATTTTTTGTTGTTGTTATATTCACTAATTTGTTTTATATTTTTAGAGTTTACGTATGGTGATGATATATATTACTTGTTTTCTCTGACGTGTTTCACTTAGTGTAATGCTTCTAAGTCCATCCATTTTATTGCAAGCAGCAGAGTTTCATTCTTTCTAATGACTGAGTGGTATTCCCTTGTATATACCTATATACATCCCTTCTTCTTTATCCTTTCATCTGCTGATACACATTTAGGTTGCTTCCATATCTTGGCAACTGTAGATAATGGAGAAAATGGATATTCTAACTTGTCACTCTTTTGATCACTAGTGCAATGCCAATGCTGCTACTGCACTCTGTAATGTTTTATATCCACATGTCAAGATGTTGATCAACACTGTTGTAGGCTGAGACAGATAATAATGATGGAATTGCAGGAGCCTTGTAATACCTGTATAATTTACTCTGCAGCTCATACTATTCACACCTATTAGAGCATTTCAAGTGGTGAGGTTTTACCTGTGCTTCAAATATCTTCCTTCTCCAGTTTTTCACATTTCAGAGCAAAATATTTCTCTCTTTGTTCTCTTGTGCCTTTACCCTTTTTAATGGTGATTTTTTTTTTTTTTTGGTTTGTTTTTGTTTTTGGCTTAAGTGAGCATTTGTGCCCTGAGGCACCAATCCTGGATGTTGCTTGTTTCAAATATTTGAGAACAAGTAAAGCAAGCCTCTTTTTCAGGGTAGACTGCAAGAGAGAAGATTTTTTTGTCAGTTTTTTTTTAACCTCAAAGGAATTCTGAGATTGCTACTGAAATTTCCTTGTGGACATGTTCCCTGAAAAGACATGTCTTTAAATTGGTAGTCAAGGCTCTAATGAGAACCTTATTTCTCTTTCTCTTGTTTCATAAAGTGGGTCAAATAGACCTAACCTTCAATCTCATGTAATAGCATTTGTGAGACCATTTTTGGTCATGATTAAGATCTAATTTAATTTGCAGACAGTAGCTGATTTTGATATAAACTTATTACAACTATAATAAATGTTTATTTAAAAGTGGGTAGAAATATGCTAAATTAATTTGAAAACCTATATCATAAATGCTTCCCAGGTGGCATTAGGGGTAAAGAATGCTCCTGCCAATGCAGGAGATGTTAGAGATTCAGATTCGATCCCTGGGTCAGGAAGATCCCCTGGAGTAGAAAATGGCAACCCGCTCCAGTATTCTTGCCTGGGAAATCCCATGGGCAGAGGAGCCTGGTGGGCTATAGTCCATGGGGTTGAAAAGGCTTAGACAAGACTGAATGATTGAGCACAAATCTTAAACAGTGTTAAATGTGTTATTGGTTTATGAAGATAACATCCCAGGGAAAAAATGGAAATACATTCTAAAGAAAGAAAGTGAAAGTCACTCAGTTGTTTCCGACTTTTTGCGACACCATGGACTATACAGTCCATGGAATTCTGCAGGCTAGAATACTGGATTGGGTAGCCATTCCCTTCTTCAGGGGACCTTTCCACCCAGTGATCAAACCAGGTCTTCCACACTGCAGGTGGATTCTTTACCAGCTGAGCTACCAGGAAAGCCACACATTCTGGAGAGTGGCTCTCAAATGAGAAGCCCTTTTGGCAGCTCCAATGACTTCCTGCATTCTGCTTTTGATATCACTTGTCACCACATGGAGGTTTGAGGGAAACGAGACCTATTAGGAGTTGCTTGTAGACCCATGGAGGGCAGAAGCCATAGTGTTACAGTTTGGATACCTTCAGGGCCAATGCAGTATCTTGGGAAGGTGCTTAGTTGATATTTATTCAGTGGGTGACTGTTTCAACAGAGTTTTATTAACTGCTTTTTCGGGCATCTTAACATGGTTGTCAACTTTCATAAACCATTAATATCAATGTCCTTTATTGTAAACACATGGATTTGTGGCTTCTTTGGCTTCCTGCAGCTGTTCTCAAAGAAAGTTATTACTTATGGACATTCATCATATATCCTAAAACACATATTCCCCTGCTAAAATCAAACAAAGCTATTTTCACAGATTCTCATTATCTGTAGAGACCAAGCCCTTAGTAGAGCATCCAGGGCCTTCCACAGTTTTGTGTGTGCTTACTTTGATAGTCTTATTTCCTACTTTTCCTACTTATTTCTATCTTTGGGTTTTAGCCTGAGAAGGACTAATTAGCCTTGTAATTCCTTCTCTTAGGATCTCCTCCTTCCTCATGTTATCAGGCAGAATTGCACGCATTCTTCCTAGGTTTCCCTGGTGGCTCAACGGTGAAGAATCTGCCTGCAGAGGAGACCTGAGTTTGATCCCTGGGTCAGAATATAGAATTTCACAATTATTTTGACTTTTTAATGTTATTTCCTTTGCTATCATCTCTTTTATCATATTTTCATACCAAGTACCTTTGCATTCTTTTTGAAGTCAATATTAACAGAATTACTTCAAAGAACGTATGAGAATTTTTGTTTTGCCTTTTTACTACCAAAATGGTGATATTTCATATTCAAATTTACTATGTACTTTTTCAGGATTAATCCACCTGGACAGATAAATAGCTAAAATAAATGACTTATTTTTTCCTTTTTTGCTTGATGTTTCCCCCTGGTCTCCATGCTTCAAGTAACCAAATTATTTGCTAGCCTAATGTCCTGGTGCTATGGCTAACTAATGCATCCCTTAGGTGGGCTGTGTAGCAGAAAACCAGATAGGTTATCAGGAGATCTGGATTCTAGAGCACTTTCTCTTTTAATTACTTTCTTTAGCTTGGGCAAGTCACCTTATGTCTCTGAACTTTATTTTCCTCATGTATAAAAGGAGAGGATCAGCAGTAACAAGAGTAACTAGCATGAATCAAGTTACAAGGAAGTCTTATTAGGGCAGGACAATGCAGTTGACAATCATGGGGCTTATATGAAACTATGGAGACCCATGTTCAATCCTTGCGTCAGGAAAGTCCCCTGGAGGAGGAAATGGCAACCTATTCCAGTATTCTTGCTTGACACTGTTTCCACTGTTTCTCCATCTATTTCCCATGTAGTGATGGGACCAGATGCCATGATCTTCGTTTTCTGAATGTTGATCTTTAAGCCAACTTTTTCACTCTCTTCTTTCACTTTCATCAAGAGGCTTTTTAGTTCCTCTTCACTTTCTGCCATAAGGGTGGTGTCATCTGCATATCTGAGGTTGTTGATATTTCTCCCAGCAATCGTGATTTCAGCCTGTGCTTCTTCCAGTCCAGCGTTTCTCATGATGTACTCTGCATATAAGTTAAATAAGCAGGGTGACAATATACAGCCTTGATGTACTCCTTTTCCTATTTGGAACCTGTCTGTTGTTCCATGTCCAGTTCTAACTGTTGCTTCCTGACCTGCATACAGGTTTCTCAAGAGGCAGGTCAGGTGGTCTGGTATTCCCATCTCTCTCAGAATTTTCCACAGTTTATTGTGATCCACATAGTCAAAGGCTTTGGCATAGTCAATAAAGCAGAAATAGATGTTTTTCTGGAACTTTCTTGCTTTTTCAATTATCCAGCAGATATTGGCAATTTGATCTCTGATTCCTCTGCCTTTTCTAAAACCAACTTGAACATCTGGAAGTTCACGGTTCACGTATTGCTGAAGTCTGGTTGGAGGATTTTGAGCATTACTTTACTAGCGTGTGAGATGAGTACAATTGTGTGGTAGTTTGAGCATTCTTTGGCACTGCCTTTCTTTGGGATTGGAATGAAAACTGACCTTTTCCAGTTCTGTGGCCGCTGCTGAGTTTTCCAAATTTGCTGCCATATTGAGTGCAGTACTTTCACAGCATCATCTTTCAGGATTTGAAATAGCTCAACTGGAATTCCACACCTCCACTAGATTTGTTTGTAGTGATGCTTTCTAAGGCCCACGTGACTTCACATTCCAGGATATCTGGCTCTAGGTGAGTGATCATACCATTGTGATTATCTTGGTCATGAAGATCTTTTTTGTACAGTTCTTCTGTGTATTCTTGCCAAGTCTTCTTAATATCTTCTGCTTCTGTTAGGTCCATAGCATTTCTGTCCTATATCAAGCCCATCTTTGCATGAAATATTCCCTTGGTATCTCTACTTTTCTTGAAAAGATCTCTAGTCTTTCCCATTCTGTTGTTTTCCTCTATTTCTTTGCATTGATCGTCGAAGAAAGCTTTCTTATCTCTTCTTACTATTCTTTGGAACTTTGCATTCAGATGCTTATATGTTTCCTTTTCTTCTTTGCTTTTTGCTTCTCTTCTTTTCACAGCTTTTTGTAAGCCCTCCCCAGACAGCCATTTTGCTCTTTTGCATTTCTTTTCCATGAGGATGGTCTTGGTCCCTGTCTCCTGTACAATGTCACGAACCTCCGACCATAGTTCATCAGGCACTCTATCTATCAGATCAAGTCCCTTAAATCTATTTCTCACTTGCACTGTATAATCATAAGGGATTTGATTTAGGCCACACCTGATTGGTCTAATGGTTTTCCCTACTTTCTTCAATTTAAGTCTGAATTTGGCAATAAGGAGTTCATGATCTGAGCCTCAATCGGCTCCCGGTCTTGTTTTTGCTGACTGTTTAGAGATTCTCCATCTTTGGCTACAAAGAATATAATCAATCTGATTTCGGTGTTGACCATCTGGTGATGTCCATGTGTAGAGTCTTCTCTTGTGTTGTTGGAAGAGGGTGTTTGCTATGACCAGTGCGTTTTCATGGCAAAACTCTATTAGCCTTTGCACTGCTTCATTCCGTATTCCAAGGCCAAATTTGCCTGTTACTCCAGGTAGCTCTTGACTTCCTACTTTTGCATTCCAGTCCCCTATAATGGAAAGGACATCTTTTTTGGGTGTTAGTTCTAAGAGGTCTTGTAGGTCATCATAGAACCATTCACTTCAGCTTCTTCAGCATTACTGGTTGGGGCATAGACTTGAATTACTGTGATATTGAATGGTTTGCCTTGGAAACAAACAGATGATTCTATCGTTTTTGAGATTGCATCCAAGTACTGCATTTCGGACTCTTTTGTTTACCATGATGGCTACTCCATTTCTTCTGAGGGATTCCTGCCCACAGTAGTAGATATAATGGTCATCTGAGTTAAAGTCACCCATTCCAGTACATTTTAATTCACTGATTCCTAGAATGTCAATGTTCACTCTTGCCATCTCCTGTTTGACCACTTCCAATTTACCTTGATTCATGGACCTGACATTCCAAGTTCCTATGCAATATTGCTCTTCACAGCGTGGGACCTTGCTTCTATCACCAGTCACATCCACAGCTGGGTGTTGTTTCTGCTTTGGCTCCATCCCTTCATTCTTTTCCATTTTAGATTATTATAAAATATTGATTATAGTTCTCTGTGATATACAGTAGATACTTGTTGGTTATCTATTTTATATATTGTCCTGAGTATATACTTATGCCAAATGAATGAAATAATTCCATTTGTAGCAACATGGATGGACCTAGAGATTATCTTAAGTGAAGTAACTCAAATAAAGGCATATATCATATGATATTTGGAAATCTTAATCACATTTGAATAACAGTCTGCATAGAATTTTTCAAACTCACTCTCATTTTGATGTAGATTACTGAGTCTTCTTGGTCCCCTTTATGTGGTTCACATTTTCCAAGAAAATAGGCTATTGGGAAACTTGAATGTTAGTGCTATCTACATGTGTTAAAGCCAAATATTTTAAGAATATTTTCATCATTTTCACGCTCAGGACACCAAATGCTTTCTTGGATGTTTAGGGTTGCATTTGCCCACTGTCCTTCCTGGTTTTTGTTTTATTTTGTTTTGAAACAACTTCAGACATCATCGCACATTTGCATCCCTCTTCTCCAAAATGTTGCATGGCTTGAACAGAAGCAGATTCCTCACAGTCACTAATGAGTTTGTTTTGGCTGAGAATAAAGTGAGATTATTTTGGCTTGGCTTTGATAATTGTGGTCAGCGGTCTCTTAAATTGATGTCTGGTGTTATTTGCTTTAGCAGGCAGCAGCTTGGAGGAGGAGAATGCCTTCAAAAACAGAATTCATGTCCAGTGTCTGGGATTTGCACTGGACTATTTCTCTGTGACTTGTAAAATCAAAGGGATACAGAAATTAAAGCTACTTTCTTAGAAATGGAGAAAAAGCAACATGGAAATAAAATCTGAGATTATGTGATTTTTAAGTTAGTAATTGTCAGGGCTAAATGTCTTGAAAAAGGCAGAATAGTACTAAATAAGGAAATGAATTTAGTGGACTCACTAAGGAAAGAACTTGTAAGTAACCAGTATCTTTGCCTTTCCACACAGATCAGTAATAATTATTCTTTCATGTTAGCCCAGGTTTTCCTGCTAGTTCCTGGCTCATTATGAGCCAATGACCATTGCATTTTATATTCATCTTTTTGATCTCTGTCATCAGCAGTTTTCTCTACATCCTGTTCTAGTTTCTCGTTTGGAGGTTGAAAGTAAATTACATCACCCATCTAACCAACCTCCTTCCCAGCCAACCACTTAAGTTGTCAAAAGCCAAGGACTAGAATTCTTTTTCATGTTTTTACTTTATAATGCTTAATAGAGTACCTGGCACGTAGTAAGCCATTAATAAAGGAAATGCATGGCTAGCTGTTTCTGCTTTTTTCACAAAGTTGGAAGAAAAAAAAGTCTGCCACTTTTTTATGCTGTTGTTTCTTTTGTTGAGAAATATAAGAAATAAATAGGTAGAATATTAGAGTATCAAAATATAGAATTATGCTTCATTGTATTTTATTGGCAAAAGGAGGCAAATTGGAAAGACTTTGTATGTATTTATGATACATAATCCAGTATATTATGTATTTGATTTAATATACTATTACATATATATTGTGAGAGTATTTTAAAGATGTTAATCTGTTTTAATCTTCCCTTATTCATTTTTATCATTAGCAAATGTATATATGTGCACAATTTGAAGGGTAAATAGTTCTACAATAAAAGTTACAAAATATTTTGTGACATTTGCCTTAATTTGCCTCACCCCAAGGTCAACTACTTTCATTTATTTTAGCTAATTATGTTGGTTTTTTGAGACATATACCAAAAATTGTGTTTGGCTTATGGATTTTTGTTTTTTTTCAGATTTAACCATTAACTACTGCCTTCTCACTATGAATTATAAGGATGTCTTTCTTTTGTCTCACCCTATCCTAATTAGATAGGCACCCTTCCTATTACCCCATCTAGTAATTATGTAATTTTATTAGATCAATATATTCAGTGTTTATATTGGTTTATGGGTGTTTTTGAAACCCTTGACTTGTATAAGTAAACTATGATAATCATTCTTTTCATGTAACGTTTTATTATCCCTGGAGTTATTCATTGTCTAGATTTTTTTCTTTATATTGTTATTTGCCTTCTCTTGGCTAGGAAAAAAAAAAAAACAAACCTCTGATGATTCAGTAAATGTTTCCTCAAGATGATCAGATCCATCAGTTTCATATTTCAGAAAAAGCTCTCATGGCATTTCTGACCTATTCAATCTCAGCTCAATTATTATATTTATATCTGTCATCCTGGGACCTCTTTCCTCATCCACTTTTCTTCTCATTCTCTCCTCTGCTCTTGTTTGATTTACTCTTTCCTTTTAGTGAAATTCACCCTTCTGTAGTTTCCTGAGAAAGGATTTGGAGTTAAAATTTTCATAACCAGGAATGTCTGAATATACCTTTTTATTTTCTCACACTTGAATGATAATTAAATGAGGTATAGAAGTTTAAGCTGGAAAAACTTTTCCTTCAAAATTTTGTATATGATTTCCTTCTGGATTTCATTAGGGGCAAGACATTAGAAGCTTTTGAGATCTTTGTCTACACTGTTCTAAAATTTCACTAAGATTTACCTCTTAGGGATCTATATTAATTGAGTTTATTATAGATAGGGAGGCCTGGCATTCTGTGATTCATGGGGTTGCAAAGAGTTGGACATGATTGAGCGACTGAACTGAACTGAACTGAAGCATTCAGAATTTCTTTTAATTTAGAAATATATATTCTTGACATTTTCATGAACTATTTTTGTTTTAATGATTTGCTTGCCTAATTTGTTTTATTCTCTAGCTCTGGAGCTCCTAAAAGCCAAATGTTAGACCCTCTGGATATGTTTTCTAAATTTTTTTCTCTCCTAATATCCATCTGTCTTTTTATTCTGCTTTGAAAGTCTTCCTCAACTTAGTCTTATCCTCTAGTGAGTTTCTCTTTTAGTTTCTGCTACTTTGTTTAAAGGCTTCCCTGATTGTTCAATTGGTAAAGAATTCACCTGCAATGCAGGAGACCCCAGTTTGATTCCTGGGTTGGGAAGATTCGGTGGAGAAGGGGTAGGCTACCCACTCCAGTATTCTTGGGCTTCCCTAGTGGCTCAGCCAGTAAAGAATCTGCCTACAATGTGGGAGACCTGGGTTCGATCCCTGGGTTGGGAAGATCCCCCAGAGAAGGGAATGGCTACCCTCTCTAGTATTCTGGCCTGGAGAATTCCATGGATAGTCCATGGAATATAGTTCATGGGGGAATATAGTCCATGGGGTCACAAAGAGTTGGACATGACTGAGTGACTTTCACTTTCACCGTTCTCTTTGTTTAAACTTCTGAAAGGTCTTTATTTGCTCAATATTCTGTTTTCAAACGGTCCACTTCTAGTGACATGGTAGAAATATATATATGAAAAAATGGTTTTAGTGATAGCCTTTTATTTTGTTTTCTCCCCATCAGTTTTTCAAAATTTATGTTTTAATTGAAATATAATTGCTTTACAATGTTGTATTAGTTTCTACTGTACAGCTATGTGAATCAGCAATATGCATACATATATTCCCTCCCTCTTGAACCTCCCTCCCACTGTCCCCCATCCCACCTCTCTAGGTCATCACAGGGCTCCAAGCTGAGCTCCCTCGGCTATACAGCAGCTTCCTACTAGCTATTTGTTTCACACATGGTAGTCATCCATATCACTACAAGTGACCCAATTTCATTCCTTTTTATGGCTGAGTAATATTCATGGGGTTGCAAAGACTTGGACATGACTGAGCGACTGAACTAAACTGAACCGAATATTCTATTGTAGATATGTTCCACATCCTTATCAGTTCCTCTGTCCGTGGACATCTAGGCTGTTCTGTGCCCTGGCTATGGTAACTAGTGTTGCAATGAATATTGAGGTACATGTTTCTTTTCGAATTCCCCTTATAAGATTTCAATGTGTCCCAACTTATTTTTATTCTATAGTTTGAACTGGTTACTCTTTTCGTGTCAGACGTTTTCCTCAGATGCCTGATCATTCTTGTTTCTCTGCTTCTCTTTAGAATTCACGAGGTTGAGGTATATGGAGTTGGCTGCCCATGCTAGCTTAAGAGCAGAATATCTACCTGGGCTGTTCAGTTGGAAAACTTCTCTTGTCAACAGTTAGGTCTCTCCTCTTGAGCTTTGTATTTCCCAGAACAGACTTCCAAATTGGCTGCCTGGAGGAGGAAGACTTAGTTTTCAGTCTCTGGACTGAGTTAGGGAAGCTGGTGAGAGATTTCAGTATGACCATGATCAAGCCAAACTTCTCTGTTCGGCTTCTGGTTTAGTGAGCCTGTAACATACTCATTTTAAAATCCAGTCTTTTGCAAAAAGTGTAAGTAGAAAGGAGTCAGTATCCTTGCTATGTGGCAGTGAGTTGTGGAGATGACTGCTTTGTATACACTCAAGGTGACTTCTTATTTTTTAAAAAACACCTATTTCCCCCCATTCAGCCACACTTCTAGATATTCTATGATATAAGTCAGATTTGGCTTTTGCTGTTTCTACTTTAAAATTTAATATTCTGTTCAGTCTGTTTAATCCTTTAACTCTGCTCCCCTGATACATAACTTCTGGAATCATGACACCATTCTGCTCTTTCTCGTTTTCTCAGTGTGTTAAGTTTTAATGATATTCAAGATAGTGCTAGTGGTAAAGAACCTCCCTGCCAGTGCAGGAGACATAAGAGATGTGGGTTCAGTCCTTGGGAAGATCCCCTGGAAAAGGGCATGGTAACCCACTCCAGTATTGTTGCCTGGAAAATCCCTATGGACAGAGGACTTTGGTGAGTTACAGTCCACGGAGTCGCAAAGAGTCAGATACAACGGAAGCGACTGAGCATGCACAAAAGCAAAAAGCGCAAGTGCATGTAAGTTTCTTTTCTGCCATTTTTACCTGGAAGTGTACTTTTTATGTTATCTAAAATGATTTCCAGGGATAAGTATGGATTTTTAAAAATAAAATTAGAATACTTTCCATTGTATGTTATCATGCTATGTGTACTTAGGATGTCACTAAATGAAAGAGAAACAATTATGCATGAATGTTTGTTTTGTTACCAAGTGTCTATGCTAATCTTACGAGTTTTCAATAGAACCATGAACTGTAATGTACCCACCAGAGTACTTTGTACATGCATGTACTTATAATCAAAGACTATTCAAGCTCAAAGAGACCTAGCATATACTGGTCCATCTCCTTCATTCTGCATATAAATACACTGGAGTTTCAAGGAGCCTAGCCCAGTGGGTCCTGCAGCTAATATAGGAAAAGTTGGAGCCAGGCTCATCCTCTTGGCTGGCCATGTTGCCTTCTTAGATTGTCCTGGTCACTGGCATGATCTCTGGTGGAAAAGCAAGTTTCATTTGGATGCTGTGAGGACTCTTAGCAAATATGTAAAATAATTTAATTTTTAAGAGAAGATCTGGTTACAGGGTCCAGTTAGCTTTGGGTCCGAAATCAGCATGCAAGATGTCAGTACTTCCTCAAGTAGTATGTGAATTGAATAGTTAGTCACATTAAGATTCATTATTTCTCAGTACTTAAAGGTAAAAATAGATCAATTTCCTGACTTTACTCATAACTGGCAAGATGCTGGAAGACAGTTTTAATCTTAATTCATCTAATTTTAGTTGTTAAAAACTTATACATAAGATATTGAAGGCATTTGATTTTGAGGTATATATCATTTTAAACAAACTCAGTTTCATATAAGCACAACATTGACTGTTTACATTGAAAAATGCACTTTTGAGGTTACAGGTCATTATCCTGTATAGAAAGTCTTCCCATAGCAGGCTTCACTATTGCATTAAATAGATTAATTTTCTTCACATTTCTTGCATACAATTTTCAGGATTCCATCCACATGTTACATGAAGTGAATTGTTCTTTTTAAAAAGTCTTGTGAGAGAAAAGAAATTGCATGACCAATGAATATATACAGTGCTTATGATCTTCTGAAGTCACCATTATTCCAACTTTTATAATGGGGTTTTATTAAGTTTGAGATTCTCGAACTGAATTAAAATATAGCAGTTGTATTTATCATAAAGAATGTCACAAATGCATGGTCTCCAGAGGCCCAAAGAGGAAATGGAAATGAACAAACATAATTGCAGCAGCATTTTGGCAGAGTGTATGGAGGAGGAGACAAGAAAATGAAAACAAATGTCTTCTTGACATGACATCAGCTTTGTACATAACCGACAATTTATTATAATGCTGGTGATTATGGTTCTATGTAAAGCATGAGTACCCACAGTGATCTACAAAGAGGAAATCACTTGTAGAAAAAAGGAGAGTTCCTTAGAGATGTTTTAGTAGACAGAACCACAGAAAATGTTGTATGCTTTAATAAGGGGGGAAGATAAATATGGATATGGGGCTGATTTATTGTTTCTCTGTAGCAATGAGATAATTAATATCCTAGGTCTTTGAAGTTGTTTTTCAACAAACACCAAATTATTTCGAAATTTGCATTTCACATCTCATTGGTTACTTAGTTACCGTTACTGGGATGATTATATGACATGACGCTTAGCACTCATTATCAAGATAGCTTATTTCATGGCAGATATAGTTACAATTTTTGTTTCACAAAGGCTTTGAAGAATCCTACCTCTTAAGCTCCTAAAGTAAATACTTGAAAAAAAATCTATAATTACCTGCTGCAGCGATTTGGCCCAAGTCTTCCCTGTGGCTTTCTGTGAAGTGCAGTAGGTAACTAAGCACCATCCATCTGTCAAACTCAGAGCAACTGTTAAAAAAATACCCAGCCCATTTTTTTCTCCTGATTTGGAAGTTGGTTACACAACAGCTGTTAGCAGAGATACAGGTGAGTCTTATGTAAATACTGCCATATTCCTTTAAAACTGGAATAAATCACGTTCTACATGCAGTGTGTGAATTAGCATATTTATTCTTTCACACCTGCTAAATATACATTTCTTTTGTTCGTGTACATCAAATAGGGACTGGGGAAGCATAAAGCTTCTAGCATATTGCATAATTATAAACAATATTCTGTAGAATGAAGTGTGTATGAATTTTCCCTGACATATATGAAAGAAATGTCAAAAACTTCCATACTTGACTTGAGGATTTCATTTCACACAAGACAAGAATTTAGATGTGGGGGATATTTCTGAAGAAATCTGATCTGATGTGTTTTTAGTGGCTATGAGAAAAATGACTTGGAAATACTAGAAAGCATCTCATCATTAGTTTACACCTCTAATGAGCCCACGATATAGAAAAAAGGAAAGAAAAAAACACATTTTTTTAAGGGGAGCTAGGTGATTTCTTACCTGAAAGATTTTTATAACATGGTAAGAAATTAACTCTTAACTACCATGCAATGATTGTGCATACTGAATATATTGAAATGCAGGTGGTTCATAGATATTTGTTTACTTAGTGAGTTTTTTTCACCTCACTTGCTGGAATTTGAATATTCTGTATAGATTATTATTATTCCGTATAGATTATTATCTCTCATAGGGCAGAGATTCTATCTTCTATTAAACTGGTATGTCCTCAAAATAGAGTTCTGCAGAGTTCTAACTTAATAAATATAACATCACAAAAAGTCTAGGCAAATATATTTTCCCCTTAATGGAGCAAAACATTAAAAAAAATTTTAAAAATCTTAATGTTCTTACTAATTGTCTATGAAAGCTAATATAAATGGTTTGGGGCATAACTTTAGGGAGAAAAATTTATTTGCTTACTGGTAAATAGTTAATTGCCAGGATTTCTGGACATGCAGTATCTAACTGAAAATTTTGTGCCATGATTTCTGAGCTCTTTCTTCTAAAATTTTATTTGATTCAGAAAGTGATTCGGAATACTTACATGATGAAGTTTTCCTAGTAGCTACATTGAGAGAAAATTCACTCTTCAAACTGTATAATTTAGTAGTTTTTTAAAAAATAAATATATTTATAGTTATACAACCATCACCACACTCAAATTCCAGGACATGTTCATCACCCTCTGCCTGCTCCCCCCTCCAAAAAAAACACTCTACCATAAGCAGTCATTCCCCACTGAATGAAAGAAAGTCAACTGAGACGCATGAAGCTACTCTAAGGTATTACAAAACCAGGGAGGGAGTCGCTGATGTACACAAAGCTTGGTTGCAGTGATGACTCCTTCATATTCACTGTCATGATTTAATTTATAGTTATGGCTGCAAATGTGATGAATTGATGCATTTTTAAATGGTGGTCTTCAATACAGGTTTTAATGTTTCTCTGTAGGAGGAAGGACTCAGAGAGGCAGTTTAAATTGAAGGAAAGGCTAAGAACTTTATACCTGACTTTTCATAGCCTGGTCTGGTCTACTCTGAGTATATATTTCTGGGGTCTCGTTTAGGGGAGCGGTGGTTGGAAATTAAGAGACTTGTCTTGCACCATCTTCAACAAATGAGCTACCCTCTGTACTTAAATATTTGAGTAGTTTCACTGTGGTTAATGGAAATCATTGCGGGTCTAAAGCTTGTGCAGACATCATTGTCAGGTGACGTTGTGTCCTAGCAAAGGACAATGTAATGCTTTTTTCCTTAGATTTAAGCAAAGAGTCAGACACGACTGAGCGACTGAACTGAACTGAACTGAATGATTACTCCTTCTCTCCTCGAGTTTTTGAAGGTGCCCACCATACTTGTCTGGAACCTCTGGTTTCCTGACTTGATTTGTTAGTCAACTTGGTCCTCCTGTGTTTCTCACTCCCCAAGGCCCACAGCTCATCTGGCTCAGTTTGCTTCCCAACAGTGGCTGGGTATCTTGACCACAGTCCTAGCATTCCCTTCTAGAATCTGCCACACCAGACCAGCAGTCAGAGCTTAAGATCCCCTGCCCTCCCTGTGACTCACCTGTTTTTGGTATCCTTTTTATCTGTTTGTTCTTCTTTTTGATATAATATTTGTATCAAAATTTTTAATTTTCTTTTGTCCACTTCTTTCCTGAAGTATTTAATTCTAGCCAGTATTTTTCAGTTAGGGGACAAATTCTTTGAAGTAAAAAGCCCTGCTTCCTTGGTTAGCTATGGATAGAGACAGCTTTGGGGCTTAAAAATCCCCTGGAATAAATCAATGGGCATTTTTAACTGTTCATTTCCTGATCATGCATTAGAACCTAAATAAAATGCTTCAAGGGACTAAGGGACTAAGTCCACATTATTAACTTACTAAGCATTTCTTATTTATTTGAAAATTCTTTTTTCTTCTTTTCTGGGAGGGCACCAATAATTGGGGAATATGTTTCCAACATGCAAAATGAGTTGTATCTTTCCATAAGCAAGCCTATAATTGGGCTCCTGCAGCCACACAGCTTCTCATATGGTACTTATGAGTCAATTAAAGCACCCTAACAAGCAATTATGCGTTTATTGTTTAATTCAATTTCCACAACTCATGCTGTTCCACTCAAAAGTTGCATATATGTCATTCAGCATGCAATAATAAGCACACATTTTATTTAAATATAGTTTTTGAAGAATGGGATCTCCAAATACTATGCTTTCACCCACTGTGCTCTGCACAGGAAGAGAAAAAATACTAGGAGAAAATGAAAACACTTAGAATATGGCAAGAACTGGCTTTTCATTCCAAATTGACTCATTTGGATAATGGCAAGTGAAAATGTCTTCTATACTACCTATAGTTGTCACAGAAATGGAGTTGCTGGGACATCCACTGAGAGAATTAGGGTACGAGATGATTGGTAGTTTGAACTTTGGTGGTTGAAGTCTGAAGGGGAAGGGCCTAGGTTTGATCCTTGAGTGAAGTTGGCTTGGTCAGTCCTGGGTGACCCCAGTCTCTCCCCTGGGAAATGCCATGGTGGGGGCCTCCTTCCCTGTTGCCAATGATGATACCAAGGCTCCTCACCATGCCCCACATCAGTGCTGGCCACTTGCATGAAGGATTAGAACAGAGGCCAGAGTAAATAGGCACAGATGCGCTGGGAAGACAACTGCACACAGCATGTGGGAGCCCATTTTGATATCCATCCCACCCCTGGCCAGCTTGTGGCTCTCGAGCTTGGATGGCGGGATTGGCTCAAGGCTCTCCTCTTTCATGGTGGACAGTTCAGAGCAGGTGCAATGAGGCATACTTCCTGTGAATGAGAGCTTAGATTTAGCCTTCTTTTTCCAGGACTCACATGCTCAATCACTAAGTCTTGTCTGACTCTTTGAGACCTCATGAACTTTAGCCCACCAGGCTCCTCTGTCTGTGGGGATTCTCCAGGCAAAAATATTGGATGGGGTGCCATTTCCACAGGATCTTCCTGACCCAGTGATCTGAACCCACATCTCCTGTGTCTCCTGCATTGGCAGGTGGGTTCTTTACCACTGAGCCACCAGGGAAGCCACTTTTTCAGGACTTAGAACTTCCTATTCCTTCTAACTGTTCTCCTTCTCAATTTTAATATTTCTCTGCAGAGACTGTTCCTTCATTCATGAAGCCAACAATCCAAGGATTACAGTTGGATGGAGGAAAAGTGGCTTTGCATTTCCCATGGCTCAGACTGCCCCCAATCCTGGTATTTGCCACTGAAATGCGCTTTTATTTACTATAGATGTATGCAGTCTTCCTTATACTTTGTCTTGAATAAGAAATAAATCTGTTTTCCCTAAGGGTACCCAACAGATGGTGGGGAGAGTAATTCTAAAGGTAGCTGAGTGGCTGAGGGAAGTTAGGCTGGTTGATTGAAAAACCAGAGAATTAAAACAAAACCAGCCTGTTGGGAGAGCAAGGACAAGGAAGGCGTGGTAAGCCTGATTGTGTCAACTCTTTTTCTTCTTATTTTTGGAAGTAGATGAGGTAGGCTTGGTTCTTATTCCAGTGGATGAGCTACGAAGAAATACCTTTGCCCTATATTGTAGGCTGGCTGAAAGCTCCCCAAAATGCACAAGCCTGAATCCCAGGAACCTGTAAATTACCTTATTTCCATGGCAAAGAGGACCTTGCAGACGTGATTAATTAAGACTGTGAGGGGAGAATATGCTGGATCACCCAGGTGGATCCAATGCAATCACAACAGAGCTTCTAAGTAAGAGGGAGGCAGGACGCCCTTTGATGACGCAGAGGGAAAGTGACCTGCTCACTTGCTCATGCAGCACTCTTGGATTTGAAGGCTGAGGAAGGGGCTAGGAGTGAAGGATGCAGGCAGCCGCTGGAACTGGAAAGGGCCTGGTGCCTGATTCTCCATAGAACCTTCAGAAGGAACTGGTCCTGATGACATTTGGACTTCAGCCCAAGGAAACTGATTTTGGACTTCTGACTCCTAGAACTGTAAGAGAAAATATTTCTGTTCTTGCAAGCTGCTAAGATTTTGGTAATTTGTTACAGTGACCAAAAAAAAAAAAAAAAAAAAAAAAAAAACAGTAATACCCTGGAAACAGTAACATTAAAAAGCATCTCATGGGTCTTTCCTGAAACTAAAGGACCAATAGTTGAGCTCTTCAGTAGAGCAGGGGTCCCCAAACTCTAAGCTAAACACCGGCATCTGCTGTCAGAGCAATAGTGGAAATAGACTAGAAATAAAGTGCATAATAAATATAATGTGCCTTAATCATCCGCAAGCCATCTACCTCTTTCCCCTCATCCCCCAGTGTGTGGAAAGATTGTCTTCCATGAAACTGGGTCCTGGTGCCAAGAAGGTAGGGGACCGTGGCAGTAGAGCATTTAAGTCCTTCAGCACCTGACACCCAAGGCAACATTCCTAGTGACCCCTGCCTTCTACGTTGTGGTGGGGTTTCAAAAAACCCTTCTATTTTATGTGTGTGTGTGTGTGCACGCACACACTCAGTCATGTCCAACTCTTTGTGATTGCTTGGACTGTAGCCCACCAGGCTCCTCTGTCCTTGGGATTTTCTAGGCAAGAATACTGGAGTGGGTTGCAATTTCTTTCTCCAAGGGATCTTCCTGACCCAGGGATCAAACCCATGTCTCTTGCATCTCTTTCATCAGTAGGTGGGTTCTTTACCACTGTGCCACCTGGGAAGTCCTCTATTGTATTAAGGAGAAGGAGCACATTAGTTTGTAATAAACATCCTTACACCAGCCAGTCATAGGCTCTACTCTCCAGATCTCAGCACCTAGTGGTAAAGCACATGTGTGGCAGGCTTCATATTTTTTAAATGCCTTTAAATTTGCATCCTTAATCCAATCAAATTTTTCTCTCTGCATCTTGTCTGCATTATGGCTTCATGGAAAGAGACAAGATAAATGTCATCTCAGATAGGAGATGGATGTGTCTATCAATCAGAAAGAATGCAAAGCCCTTGTCTTTTTGCCTGGGTGGGTGATTAATAGTAAAAGAAAATCTGGGGTGGGGAAGCCAAGCAACAGTAACTTGAGTCATGGTTTTCCCTGACTCAGGACTGATGTAACAGGTGGAGAGTTTGGCTAAGGAACCAGCAAAAAGCTGAAGGACTTCTGTTCCATATCTTCTTCAGAACTCTGGGAAGAGAGGCCCTACAGGGGTGCCACTCCAGGAGGAGGGCCTCATTGCCTCCTCAGAAGCTCCCTGAGTTTCCTGTTACAGAGTCTGCAGAAATGCCCCCAAACTCCTGGGAAGGGTGTGGTAGCTGCTGGCATGGGTAGGCTTCACAGGAGAACATGCTCTGACACTCCCAGAACACTGATCACAGGGCCCCAGAAGAAAGTTCCATGCCAGGAGGTACCAGGTGGGTGAGCCCTCATCAGCTTAGAGGACAACAGCCCTCTGATGAGGATCAGGCTGAGAGGGGAGCGTTCCTGTGATTTTTCACCCTGAAAGGAGACTTCCCTGGTGGGTGAGCAGCCACCCGGTGGACAAGGGCCACTTTCACTGTAGACACTGGCAGTGAGCCAGGGCACTTCTGAAGGACCTTCATACAGATCTGAGACCCCTGATAGCTGTTGGGCACCCAGATTCCTTCCTGGATGGGAGAGGGGGAAGTGGCTGGAAGAGAAACTGCACATTTCCCTGAAAATAATTATTTTAAATAGGAAGGAGGCTAATTAAAATGGCCAAATCTGAGATAGCTTTAATTGGCAATTGCACCTTTCCTGATTACCTACAAGGAAGGGTGCTCTTAAGAAAGATTGCATCAGTGTATGATGAAATATTTGGAGTGGAGTGCAGTTCTGCCCTTAGTCTCAGTAAGAGCTGACTTCCATGCCTTAGAGCAGGGTTGCCAACCTTCTGGCACCAAGGACACTTTCTCTGTGGACACAGTAGAGAGTATGGTTTAGGGAGAATTCGAGCACGTTACATTCATTGTGCACTTTATTTCTATTGTTATTTACATCAGCTCCACCTCATCAAGCATTAGATCCTGGAGGGTGGGGACCTCTGCCTTAGAGGACCCTTCTCTGGCCCTCTTCCAGCCTGTTCCTTCTCAGAAGCAAGGATGCCATGATTCCTCATCCACTCCTTATCTAAACTCTGCCTAGTTGTCAGAACTTTGGAATCCCCTGCCTTAAGAACCCTGACAGAGAAGGCAATGGCACCCCACTCCAGTACTCTTGCCTAGAAAATCCCATGGACGGAGGAGCCTTGTAGGCTGCAGTCCACGGGTTCGCTAAGAGTCGGACATGACTGAGTGACTTCACTTTCACTTTTCACTTTCATGCTCTGGAGAAGGAAATGGCAACTCACTCCAGTGTTCTTGCCTGGAGAATCCCAGGGACAGGGGAGCCTGGTGGGCTGCCGTCTATGGGATCGCACAGAGTCAGACATGACTAAAGCGACTTAGCAGCAGCAGCAAGAGCCCTGAACCAGCTTCAGTAACTTACAGGAGCCTCTGCTCTGAGTCTGACTTGTGATCAGCATTTGCACTGCCTCCATATATACCCTAAATCTGATGAGTGTACAAGGGTGGCCGATTTGTGAATTGAGCTTTGGAGTATTGACTGTAGTGCCCACTCAAAAATGTAAGATGTTCCTTCTGGAGGTAGAATCCAGCTGGGAGTGAGAAGAGAGGAGGACTGGCCAGAGAGACAGGCCTGGGCCCACAGTTCCTGAGCTGCCACATTCCAGCCTGAACCTCCAAGTCATCCCAGAATTTATATTGGAACTTCATGTTCCACGTCATGAAGACATATATTTTAATTAGAATAGAACTGATCTATTACAGGTTTGTAAATTTCAATGATAGCATCTAACTCTTTAGACTTACGATCTGTGACCTCCTCTTGTATTCCAGTGCTGGTCCCCACATGTATAAGGGGCAAGGTGGCATTGCATCATTAAATTAGTTGTTCTTGTTACACAGACATGGAACAGGTAGTCACAAATGTTATGAGCCTTATCAAAGAAGAGGTACAGGATCTTAGAATGTGTATAGCAAGGGCCAGAGGCCAGCACATCTTATTCCCCTGCACAGATATAAGTTGTGCCAGGCCCCTGGTCAGACTCATGTCTTCACTGTGTACATTCGTCAAGCCTCCCCTCCATCCAGGAAGGCTCCTGGCTGCCCAGTGCCTGAGGCCCCAGAATCCTGCCCTTGCAAGACCCTGAGTGGAATGAGCTTTTATTTCCATGTTTCTTTCACCTGCGTATCCCAGGCTTCTGTTGCAGGGTCTGCACTATAGAATACGTTGTTCGAATGTTGTGTGAGCTGAGCAGTAGCCACCCCCTCCTTTTTGATGTACATATATCGAACCCTACCTGAACTGAAGTGGTTCACAGTTTCAGAACAGCAAGCTAATAGAGCTCTTCTATTTTTCTAGCATGTCATCCTCATTTCCTGGAAATCATGACCTCTTTAATCAAGTTTTCCTACCTTTTCTTGTGAACTATTAGAGTTGGACTCTAGTTAGAAACAACTTTGGGAAAGTAACGTGTCCTTGGTGAAGGTGATGAACACGAGTAGATCTGAAGTAGTGGATTCCATCACTTATTTAGGCATTCCAGGTAGAATATTACCATGTCTTATCATAAGGCCAGCAACCCCTGCCCTCTTCATATCATAATTGAATAGAAGACAAACTTATGTCTCACTATCAGAGTTTAGAGGTGATGGGGGCAGAAAGTCTGGTCATTTAGTGGTAGTTAATAATCTGCTGATTTCAGTCATTAAAGCCTAAGAAGGCTGCCTAACCATCTCACATTGACAGCCAGTGTCCTCCAAAAATTAACTAGGAATCACGCTGAGGATACATACAGATCCTTGCTTCATTTCTTTTGCTAAATTCTCAGATAATTTTACATTTTCTGCCAGGCCATTGCTTTTCATGCTGATAGAATTGAAAAGAATCATGTAACATGGGAAAGCAATTAACTCTTTTCCCCTCTTTGGTGATTTTTTTTTTTCCTCCCAAGGCTCAAGCTATGTCATGATTAAGAGAAAGATAAAGCTGAACTCAATTCTGTGCTTTATGCTCATTGCTAGACACTATGGATAGGAAAACCACACAGACATGTGGATGGTTCCAGGTCCTCTGACCACACCCACTCACCAGGTGACTGTTGTTATCTGGGAACTTCTGTAACTCAGTAACTCAGCTCACCCACCTGCTTCTCCATCATTCCTTTAATGAGAGTGCCCAGTTGTTCCCGGCAGGCAGTCTGAGAGCTTTCTATCCAAAGCTGAAGATAGCTAAATCTCAAACAACACACAATAAGATTGCTCTAAAGCTATTTGAGCTAATTTTACTTGGGAGTACAATTTTCCTCCAGTAAAGACAGACGTATTTCAAGTTTAATTAATAAAATATAATTAAGCATTGATTTGCTGTTCCTCTGAAAAGATTCATTTCGGGTAAAAATACATGACAGGGATGATCAATAGTAAATACCTCTTCGTTGCCTGATGAAAAGACCTTTCCCACTAGTACAGTACAGTGCTTTCTATACTTAAAAACGCCAAAAGAGACATCATTTCTCTAGATTGTGACCTTCAAGTGATGTGCTATGATCCAAAAGTTCCAGAACTCAGAGTTCGACTAAATAGCAGATGTCTCACAGGTCCAGTCTCCTTATTTCTTTCCCGCCTGTGCCTTATACGTCATTTCCATCCAAGACTGAAGTACCTGTTTTTCTCTTGTGTACCAGGATTTCCAGTTGGTTATTGGCATTAGGGAAACTGCATTAACGTGCTGCTGTTATCTGTGTATGTGCCTACCACTGCCACTACAGTAGCGTCCTTGAAAGCTAGATTTATATGTACATGTATATTTCCTTGCACACACACAATGCTTTTATAATTATTCATAATTCCTTATATTTTATAACCAAGTGAGCAGATGGATGGATGAATAAATGACTCAATTTAAGTAACTTCTATTATGGGAAAAGGTGTTGGTAATAAAGGCCCCAAATTTGATAAGTGTATCTACTTACCGCCTGTGATTTAGTTCTCAAAAAATCTCTGACTTAAGGAGTTTATACACACTTAATATTGCCCACAGAACTATATGTGCATGTGTGTGCTCCGTCGTGTCTGACTCTCTGCGACCCCATAGGCTATAGCCTGCCAGGCTCCTCTGTCCTTGGGATTTCACAGGCAAGAATACTGAAGTGGGTTGCCATTTTCTTATGTGGAAGAGCTTCCCCACCCTGGGATCATACCCATGCCTCCTGCATTGGCGGGCAAATTATTTATCACTGAACCACCAGGGAAACCAATATAGTTGAATATAGACATTCATAAATCCAGTATTTGGTTACTGCTATAGTTTTATGGACAGGGACTGGCTGCGCAGTCCATGTGGTCGCAAAGTCAACATGATGAGCGACTGAACTTAACTTAAAGCATATATGTGTATATCTTGAATATATATTCAGACTTGAAAAACTGTAGATATACTGGTTCAGAATTAAAGATAGTTTCAGATTTGGAAAAAAAGAAACTTAAATGAAATTAGAAAGTATTTTAAAATGTTTTATCATTGGAAAAACTCTTAATTTGTATATTTGTAGAGGTTTAGTTTTCAAATAGCAATATTTTTTCAAAGTGTTTAAAATTCCTTTTTATGTTATTCATTACATTGTCATCTTGGGAAAAAAATTAGCGTGGTAAACATTTGCTTGTACCCTACTTGAGAAAAGATCTTGCACTGTATTCATCATTAATGGCTATAATATTCCCAACAAAGAAAATGCAGGTGATGCTGGCTTGATGTGCAGTGGATTTTGTTCCTAGGATATGGACAGAAACAAGAATAAAAACTATTCAAAATGAATGAATAGCCCCACCTGCTTCAGAGCAGATGTACAAACTGGGACATATTGTGTGTGCAGCCATTGTTATTTTAGCTAATTCCTTGGTCCTAAAGCATTAGATACATTTGGCTTTCACCACTTCATAAATAGTAAATAAATGGATGGATAAATGAATAGACGATATTCAGATTGACTTGTTTTTTGTTGCGCTCCAGATAATGAAATTCAGAATATAAGAGAAATGGACAACTGAAGGTCCTTACGTATACTTAACCTGTGCTAGAAAAGTTTATATAAGCAGTTCTTAACAACAGTGTTCCTAAGTTGTGGTCTCTTTATTCCTTTTAATTTGGTAGATTTTAAAGAGCTGTAATATAAGTGACCCTAAACAATTTGTTCTTAGGATGCTAAACTCAGCAAATATCCATTAACACATACCATTTCCAAAGACATCATGCCAAAGGCAGGTGGCCATTGGACAGGCTGGATCAGAACCACCTGGGACACTTAGAGACAAAAATATTTCCAGACTTCTTTCCCAGAGATGCTGTTGAGTAGATCTGAAGTTATGCCATCAAATCTCTATATTCTCAAAGACATCCATGGTTAGAAATCAGTTGAGAAGTGTAGTTGTCAACCAGGGGGACATGTCAATGTGTAAAGTCATTTTTGGCTTTCAAAACGAAGAGGGTACGTGTGCTATTGGCATCTAATTGGCTAAGGCCAAGAATGCTGCTAAGTATCTTACTATGTGCAAGACAAACTTGTGTATCCACAAAATGAAATTATCCAATCTAAAATGTTACTGATGCCAAGTTTGAGACATGCTGGTCTAGAAAGTAAAGATATATCCGTTGAGTCTATAATTAGAGGTGAATCAAAGAGGCACAAAATATCATTTGTTCATAGTTGAATACAAATGGCATTAGTCTAAAGACTCAAAAATTAAGCAAAATCAAAAAAATGTTTTACCTTGAAATAAGGTCATGGTATGACTGCAGACAGTTCCAGTTGAAAAAGTATGTGAGAAGCATTGAAGAGTTATCTGCAATTGGTAAGATATCTGTAATGGGGATTATCTGGAGACATTATTCCTGTACTTGAAAAAAAATGATTAAAAAATTTAACTGATCCTGAAATGTTAGTAAGGGGGGAAAAATGGTTTACTTGTAGAAAGGGAAATTTATTTTAAAATACTGACTGACAAACATAGGACTATTTAAACATAAGTGCTATTTAATAAGTTAACAAAAATCAAATCTATGAAAAATGCAAATGATTTTTTTTCATGGTTTGGTCCTTTTTCATCTTTGTATTGTTCTGTTGTAGATTCTGTTTTCTAGTTTTATATCATCTCTAGAGATCAAATGCTCACAAGCAGGACATATAGAAAATTACTGAGCAATTATTTTGGTTGCTGTCAGTGCAGGGTTTGGATTAATAATGAAACCAATTAAATTATCAAATACCTCCACTAGAAACAATAAACATTGAATTTCCAGAGAGAAATAAGGTTAGCTATGTTGAACACCTTTTGCAATCACAATGGTAACACAATTTTTCAAACATTGGGGAATTCTGCTATTTTGTCCAAGAATCAGGAGCAGCTTGATTTAATTAAAATAGCAACAAAAGCATCCTTTTTTTTTTTTTTTTTTAGCTGTCTCATGCATCTCTGATAATAACCAATCAGCAGAAATGACGGAATGCCTCAGGCAGATAAATGGCATGCCTCCCCTCATGCAAGAATGTATAGTCCCATGTCGTGATGACTGCACCTTCACTGCTTGGTCCAAGTTTACACCCTGCTCCACGAATTGTGAAACAACTCGAAGTAGAAGGCGACAGCTCACAGGTAGGTTGTGCATTTTGTTCTTTAGCTTCAAGCCGGTGATGCTGTCCTGAACCTGCTGAGGAGAATGTTCATTCCAGAAGGATGAGAAATTATATCATCTCCCTCCACCCTCCCTGCCATTATGTATCTTCTAGGCATATGATTGACACACAATATGTACTCAATTAATACTTGTGAAGTAAATGAAAGATATGAACCATTCCAAAGCTATGAAGTTCCTCTATATATAGCTTTATAATTTTTGTAGTGATAAATGGCAGTATATCAACCAACTTCCTTAGAATAGTAAATGGCAGAGTTTCTGGTATTTTTCAGGCCAGGATCTCAGCAAGCTTGAAAGAAGTACCTGATTTATTAAAAGCATCAAAGACAGACCTCACCTATATCGTTGTCTTTTGCCATTACTGTATTGATAGGTTCAGTTGCTCAACCGTGTCCTACTCTTTGCGACCCCATGGACTGCAGCATGCCAGGTGTCCCTGTCCTTCACTATTTCCCAGAGTTTGCTCAAACACATGTCCACTGAGTCAGTGATGCCATCCAACCATCTCATCCTCTGTTGTCCCCTTCTCCCACTGCCTTCAGTCTTTCCCAGTATCAGGGTCTTTACCATAACCTTACAAGTAACTTGATATTTCAAAACTTTAGTAGTGGAAGGCAAAAATTGATTATATACATAGATTCTGCTTTTGTGTGTGTGTGCTATGTTGTTTCAGTAATGTACAACTCTTTGTGACCCTATGGAGTGTAGCCCACCAGGCTCCTCTTTCTGAGGAATTCTCCAGGCAGCAATATGGGAGTGGGTTGCCATGCCCTTCTCCAGAGGATCTTCCTGACCCAGAGACTGAACCAACATTTCTTCTGTCTCCTGAATTGGCAGGCAGATTCTTTACCACTGCCAAGTCGACAAGAGACTATTGGATCCCACCATAAAAAGATACCCCATATCCAAGGGCAAAGGAGAAGCCCCAGAAAAATGGTAGGAGCGGAAAAATCACATTTGGAATCAAACCCTATACCCACCAGAGATGCTTGGAGGGCTCATAAACCTTGTGTGCACCAGGACCCAGAGACGTCACAGAGACTGAGCCAGAACTGTGTTGAGTATCTCCTGCGGAGGAGTGAATCATCAATGGGCTGCCACGGGGGCAGGAGCTCTGAGTGTAGCAGACTTGGGTATGGCATAAGCCCTCTTGGAAGAGGTCACCATTAACCCCACCGTAGAGGTGCCAGAACTTACACAGGACTGGGGAAACAGACTCTTGGAGGGCACACACACAAAAAAAAAACCTTGTGTCATTACCTCCACCATAGTTTGGCCTCAGATAAAACAACAGGGAAGGAACACAGCCCTACCCATCAACAGAAAATTGGATTAAAGATTTACTGAGCATGGCCCTGCCCATCAGAAAAAGACCCAGTTTCCCCTTCAGTCAGTCTCTCCCATCAGGAAGCTTCCATAAGCCCCCTATCCCCATCCATCAGAAGGCAGACAGACAGAAAACCACAATCAAAGAAAACTAACCAAACTGATCACATGGACCACAGCCTTGTCTTACTCAATAAAACTATAAGCCGTGCCGTGTAGGGCCACCTGAGACAGATGGGTCATGATGGAGAATTCTGACAAAATATGGTTCGTTGGAGAAGGGAATGGCAAACCACTTCAGTATTCTTCCCTTGAGAACTCCATGAACAGTATAAAAATGCAAAAAGATAGGACACTAAAAGATGAACTCCCCAGGTCTATAGGTTCCCACTATGCTACTAGAGATCAGTGGAGAAATAACTTCAGAAAGAATGAAGGGATGGAGCCAAAGCAGAAACAACACCCAGTTGTGGATATGACTGGTAATGTAAGTAAAGTCCAATGGGGTAAAGAGGAATATTGACTAGGAACCTGTAAGGTTAGGTCCATGAATCAAGGCAAATTGAAAGTGGTCAAACAGGAGATGGCAAGAGTGAAAATTGACATTTTAGGCATCAGTGAACTAAAATGGACTGGAAAGGGTGAATTTAACTCAGATGACAATTGTATCTACTATTGTGGGCAAGAATGCCTCAGAAGAAATGGAGTAGCCATCATAGTCAACAAAAGAGTCCAAAATGCAATACTTGGATGGATGCACTCTCAAAAACGACAGAATGATCTCTGTTCATTTTCAAGGCAAACCATTCAGTATCACAGTAACCCAAGCCTATGCCCCAACCAGTAATGCTGAAGAAGCTGAAATTGAATGGTTCTGTGAAGACCTATAAGACCTTTTAGAACTAATACCCAAAAAAGATGTCCTTTTCATTATAGGGGACTGGAAAATGCAAAAGTAGGAAGTCAAGAGATACATGAAGTAAGAGTCAAATTTGTCTGTGGAGTACAAAAGGAAGCAGGGCAAAGGCTAATAGAGTTTTGCCAAGAGAACACACTTGTTAGAGCAAGCACCCTCATCCATTAGCACAAGAGAAGGGTTCTACACATCAACATCACCAGATGGTCAATACTGAAATCAGATTGATTATATCCTTTGCAGCCAAAGATGGAGAAGCTCTATACAAGTCAGCAAAAAACAAGACCAGGAGCTGACTGTAGCTCAGATCATGAACTCCTTATTGTCAAATTCAGACTTAAATTGAAGAAGGTAAGGAAAGTCACCAGACCAGGTATGACCTAAATCAAATCCCTTATGATTATACAGTGGAAGTGACAAACAGATTCAAAGGGCCTATATCTGATAGAGTGCCTAAAGAACTATGGATGGATGTTTGTAACATTGTTACAGGAGATGGTGATCAAAACCATCCCCCCCCCCCAAAAATATGAAAAGGCAAAATGGTTGTCTGAGGAGGTCTTACAAATAGCTGTGAAAAGAAGAGAAGCTAAAGGCAAAGGAGAAAAGGAAAGATATACACATTTGAATGCAGAGTTCCAAAGAATAGCAAGGAGACGTAAGAAAGCATTCTTCTGTGATCAATGCCAAGAAATAGAGCAAAACAATAGACTGGAGAAGACTTGAGATCTCTTCAAGAAAATTAGAGATACCAAGGCAATATTTCATACAAAGATGGGCTCAATAAAGGACAGACATGGTATAGACCTAACAGAAGCAGAAGATATTAAGAAGAGATAGAAGAATACACAGAAGAACTGTACAATAAAGATCCTCATGACCCAGATAACCATGATGGTGTGATCACTCACCTAGAACCAGATGTCCTGGAATGTGAAGGCAGGTCAATATGAACAAAGCTAGTGGAGGTGATGGAATTCCAGTTGAGCTATTTCAGCTCCTAAAAGACGATGCTGTGAAAGTGCTGCACTCGATATGCCAGCAAATTTGGAAAACTCGGCAGTGTCCACAGGACTGGAAAAGGTCAGTTTTCATTCCAATCACAAAGAAAGCCAAGTCCAAAAAAGTTCAAATTACCACACAATTGTACTCATCTGATACACTAGCAAAGTAATGCTCAAAATTCTCCAAGCCAGACTTCAACAGTACATGAACCGTGATTTTCCAGATGTTCAAGCTGAATTTAGAAAATTCAGAGGAACCAGAGACCAAATTACCATCATCTGTTGGATCATCGAAAGAAAACAAAACAAAAAAAAAACAAGAGAGTTCCAGAAAAAAAAAAAAAATCTACTTTCGCTTAATGACTATGCCAAAGCCTTTGACTGTGTGGATCACAACAAAATGTGGAAAATTCTTCAAGAGATGGAAATACCAGACCACCTGACCTGCTTCCTGAAAAATCAGTATGCAGATCAAGAAGCAATGTTTAGAGCTGGACATGGAACAACAGAATGGTTCCAAATCGGGAAAGGAGTATATCAAACCTGCATATTGTCACCCTGCTTATTTAACTTATATGCAGAGTACTTCATGCAAAATGCCTGGTTGGATGAAGCACAAGCTGGAATCAAGATTGCCTGGAGAAATATCAATGACCTCAGATATGCAGATGACACCACTGTTATTGCAGAAATTGAAGAACTAAAGAGCCTCTTGATGAAAGTGAAAGAGGAGAGTGAAAAAGTTGACTTTAACTCAACATTCAGAAAACTAAGATCATGGCATCCAGTCCAATCATTTCATGGCAAATAGATGGGGAAACAATGGAAATGGTGACAGACTTCATTTTCCTGAGCTCCAAAATCACTGCAGATGGTGACTGCAGCCATGAAATTAAAAGATGCTACTTGTGGAAGAAAAGCTATGACCAAACTAGACAGCATATTAAAAAGCAGAGACATTACTTTGCCAACAAAGGTCCATCTAGTCAAGGCTATGGTTTTTCCAGTGGTCGTGTGAGGATGTGAGAACTGCACTATAAAGAAAGCTGAGCACTGAAGAGTCGATGCTTTTGAACTGTGGTGTTGGAGAAGACTCTTGAGAGTCCCTTGGACTGCACAGAGATCCAACTAGTCTATCCTAAATAAATCAGTCCTGAATATTCATTGGAAGGACTGATGTTGAAGCTGAAACTCCCATTACTTTGGCCACTTGATGTGAAGAACTTGACTCACTAGAAAATACCCTGATGCTAGGAAAGATTGAGAGCAGGAAGAGAACAGGATGACAGAGGATGAGATGGTTGGATGACATCACTGACTCGATGTTTGAGTAAGCTCTGAGAGTTGGTGATGGACAGGGAAACCTGGCATGCTGCAGTCCATGGGGTCAGAAAGAGTCGGACACAACTGAGTGACTGAACTGAACTGAGTACCACCTGGGAAGCCCAGGTATAGATATGTACATACATAGATTCTGCTTTTGTGGTATATGATCATATTGGTTCAATTTACTTCTTTGAAATTTAATGGAAACTAAAATCATAAGTAGTTTAATCAAAGTCTTAGAGCAGTTTTTGTGATAATATACAAATAATTGACATTGTAATATATCTAACTTCTTATCTAGATAAATATTCCAGAACGTCTCATTGTAGGTTTTCTCATATAGGCAAAAAAAGCTTAATTCAGGAAATGAGAACCAAGAAAAATACCAGAATAATAATTAGGTTAATAATATTGGTATTGACATTGAAGAATTAAGCAGAGATGACCATTTGTTCTCATGAGCAACTCAAGTGCTAATTCTCTTGGTTTCAAGACTCCCCTTTGTTTGTATGCATTAGATACATGATTATTTTAGATTTAATGTACTCTAATGGATTGACAAAATCCATGAGAGTCCTTAAAAGTATTTCTGATTTCCATGCAGAGCAGGAACCCATCTGTAAGTAAGGTGAAACATTCAGTCACAAAGAGAAACATTAAATTGCATGTTATACTTTGATATTTTGTCTATAATAAGTGTTCATATATAAATTTATGCAGCATAAACCATATCTTCTGCTTCTAAGGTAAAATAGATTTTTTATCCTCTAAGAATATAGTGGGATAGACTATTTGTGGCAGGAATAATTCCAGGTTAAGGGACAGTTTAATGGAACTTGGTTTGCATGTTCATGTGTAATGTTTCAGAAGCCATTATCTTAACAGCTCTGTCCATATATTTGAGATGAGAGAGAATTTCCTTGAGAGGGAAAGAAAATTTTTAATTTGTGGCCAATTTTTTCTTCCTTTTGAAGGTACCAGTAAATTGAGAATGAAATAATTGAAAATCCTAGGACATTTATTTATTTTACAGCCAGTAAGTTTGTGTTATCAATTGTCAGAACTTTAATGGCTTTTATTTAACATATACTTCTAAGGTAAATCTTGAAAAACCATTATACTCTATCCTAAAAATTACTCACACCCACCAAAACCAAAACAAAACAAAACAACCACCTAGACTTCATTTTCTAAATCATTAAATGCTAAGCTTTTGGCTTTTGCCTAGCTAATTGATCTTTGTATGTCTCACTACCTAGATTACCTAAACAACTGGCCAATTTCATGAAATACACAAACTGTTTAAAAAAATCAGTCAAATGGATTACATAGTAGTGTCAATTGAAAGAAAAATGCACAATGTGAGAGTTAAGGTGTATTCATGGCCTTAACTGGGGACTACAGCCCTGGAGACAGCCTCTCAAATAGCTCTGAGAAACTGCTCTAAGGAGGTAGACGAGTAGGCTAGTTTATATGTGATTTTGTTTCTGTTATAGAATACGATACAGCCTACCTCTTGGTGAAAACTACTAGTTACAGAGAATAGAAGTCTCAAGTTTATGATCATAGTGTTCTTATCTATAAATGGGAATATGCAAGAAGTGAAGTTTATTAAAATTCTTCCTGAAGTACATGTAACTATCCATGGCTCTGATTGTCCAAAGCACACAGTCTCTCTTTATTTTCTTTAATGTCCTCTGTTGAAAGCATAGAGCGTACTGAATCAGTCAAGGACTCTAGTGGATTAATCTTTGCGGACTTGAGTGGAGAGTGGGATCGTCTTTGCTCTTGTTCTGCTTGAGTGCCCCCCTTTTGGTCATAAATTCGAAGTTGGGGAGGCATTTCATGTCCCATAGCCTTAGCAATGTTCATTCCTATGTCAAGGTCAGATATCATTGATAAACAATCCAATGTGCTATGACTAGGTCCTTTTAATGGTAACCAAAAATGGCTCTGGACTACCTGTCTTACTAGACTGTATGGTCCAGGAAATGATTCTCCCTTGTTGTTTCTTCTTACATCTACTATAGCACTATTATAATCATTTTAATTCTATATAGAACTGAATATTGAGTCAGTCCTTTCAAGTCTCTTAGTAATCATTACTTTGATCAAAGACTCAGCTTTGAATTGGGTAACACAAGAAGAAACCATCTCATAGAATAAGCAGAATACATGTTACATTACCAGAAGTAATAATAAGGTCACAATGGAGATTCATGCAGTGAACGGCCAGCATCAAACCAGTTCTTAAGAGATCACCAAGACTAGGCAACAGATTGTTTAAGGCAGAAATCTGATTTTCTTTTTTGTTTTTAATGTGGGTGATTAAATGTGTTCTATTAACAAGTCCAATTAAGTCATTGCTCTTAAGTGACTGTTGCCATATAAATCTAGTCCATAGCTGAAGAAAGGCCCCTCCTGATAAGTGGGAAATTATGGTTATCTAGTGAAATTTAGATTATTGTTCTGATTGAGCTTGAATAACTTTGATAGAAAATTCATATTTATGTTAAAATTTTCAAAGGGACCATCCAGAGCATTAGAAATCTACCAAGGTGAACTAGAAGTACTGGACATAGGTAATTGACCATAGATCAGAACATTAGATTTTTAAAATTTTTCATAGGATTGTGCCTGTGTTAGAAAAACATTTGATTCCTATGTAGAAGTCCCAAGAAATCAAGATCTGCTCTGGTACTTTGGAATAAATATCTGCTTCTGATGCCCTCATCGTCTCTTCCTATTGTGGATGTTTTTCTTCTGTTTGAGCGTTGGTGTCAAGGTGAATTTGAGGTTAGCAATCTTCTCTATAGACAAGTCTGGTTCAGGGGCCTTTTTAAAGTGGGAAATGCAAATCTAAGAGTCAATTCCCTTTAGTCTTGCTGTGCATAAACAGGCTAAGAGTAGCTGATAAGGTTCTTTCCATCTAGGCGGGGAGAGTCCTTTAAATGATATATTTTTCCAGTATATATTCTCCAGAATGTAGTTCATGGGGTATCTGATCCTTATCCAAAGACAGATTACTGTGATAAACTTCAGAAACAAGCTTAAAATGTCCTTTTAACAATTCATTTAAACTTTTGTGACAATATAATATATCAACAGAAGCCATCTAGGACTAGAAATGTATATTACGGAAACATTTTTTTTTCTATAAAATTATCCTCATTTCCACCAAATACAGCCAAACTAAGACTAATTTAGTAAGTCTGAGTTCAATAAATTTGGCCTGATTATTTATATAAGTGTACCAAGAATAGCAATTGTTTATATAGGCTCTTTAAATTTGGTTGCATTTTTTTTTAACTTATAAACAGTCCCAGACTAAAGTGTATAAGACTTCTCAAAGCCAGGAAAATTATGCCTAGCACTTGCCATCAGATTTACCTATGATACCTATAGATTTGGGTGAATTCCTCTCTTCTCAAGTCCCCCAGATAGCTTGAGAGTCCTTTCTTATTCACCTGATAAGGTTGCTGAAAGAAAAGAAAGTGTTAGTTGCTAAGTCAGATCCAACTCTGTGACCCCATGGACTGTAGCCCACTGGGCTCCTCCACCCATGGGATTTTCCAGGCAAGAATACTGGAGTGGGTTGCCATTTCCTTCTCCAGGAGATCTTCCCGACTCGGGGATCGAACGCAAATCTCCTGCATTGCAGACAGACACTTTACCTTCTGGGCCACCAACCAAAGTTGCCAAGAACCCTGAAAATGAGGGAGTAGGCTGTCATTCTAAGGGGTTTGATGGCTTCATAAAGTCTTTCTTGGGATTTCCCATGTGGCTCAGTGGTAAAGAATTTTTCTGCGACAAAGCTAGAGGCTCAGAAGACACAGGCTGGATTACTGGGTCAGGAAGATCCCTTGGAGGAGAAAATGGCAACCCACTCCAGTATTCTTGCCAGGATAGTCCCATAGACAGAGGAGCCTAGCACACTACAGTCCACTGGATCGTTAAGAGTAGGTTATGGACATGAGCACAACATGAGCAAGCACACACGCACAAAGTTTATATTAGTTTTTTAAAGCTGACTGGTTATATCTGATTCTATGTATATTCTGAAACACAACATTCCAGTCAAAGCTATGATAACATAACCAATGTTTCCATTGTGCCCTGTTAAAAGGAGAACAGATTTTGTTGAACTTATGCAAATAACTTTATTTCCATGAAAATAAGAATAAAAAGTATCCAATTCTGGAGGGATCAGGTAGGAAAAACAAGATAAATGTTTCACTTCTATTTACAAAGGTATAATTTATCAAATGATTGTTACTCATTGTACAAGAAATATTTCCTTATATCTAGAAAACAAAGCTAAGCAGTGACATTTTAGACAAAAAGTCTAAAGAGAAAAAATAGTCTAAAAAGTTATAACCCTATCATCTGTTCATTCAGTCCTATGCAATTAATTTTGTTGCCTTCTTGTTAACAATTTTATGAAGTCATCAGATTGTTCATTAGAATTCCTTAATTTCTTACCCAGTTCAGTAGTATAATCTGAAAGTTGTCAAAAACCTGTAATTGTCTGTAAGCAATTATCCTTCAATAAAAAATAAATTAATTTTAAAAACCCTGTAATTGTCCCCATAACAGCCCTTTCTATGAATCTTCTTGAAGATGAAGAATTTTAATAAAAGTAACAGAAAAAAATAACTGTAAATGGCAAAAGACTTTTAAAATGGCATCTTTAAGGATCTGATTACTATTGACAAAGAAATTTGGCTATTTCTGTTACATTTTAAGATAATTTGGACTATAAATGATAACATAGGACAACTAAAATTTAGCAATTTCATGTAAACTTTAGAATATTTATATTAACAATGTTTATTCATACAATATTACTTAAGATTCATTATCATTCATTTAACAATGTTAATCATATAATTTAATATATCAAGTAAACCTAAATAGTTTAATAACTTTCTGTGTTTTTTAAATTTTTCTTTGATTTTTCCGGGGCTCTCTGAGAAATGCCAACGTTAGCAAGAAGTCATAACAGAGAGATTCAAATTCTAGTTTTGCAAAAATTTTTTTTAATATTAGAATTCTTTCAACCAATTAAGTTCATATTAATCTTAGCCAGCCTTGATCATACATCAAATTCTTTCTCAAGATTTCTTTTCCATAAGCCTATAATTTGCCTTTTTTGTTTTAGATTTTATCCTTTGAGTTCCCTTTTTTATTTTTCTCTTAGACTCTCTTTTGAAAATAATTACTTTGTTTTCCCTTAATAGAATGCATTTCCTTTCTATTGACCCTTTTAAAAGTTATTTTGCATATGAAAACATTTTCTTTATTTTAGTGGTTCTAATTTCATATATTAATCATAATTTTCAAACCTTAAGAATTCCATCTTTAGTGAAAACCAAGAGAAAACAGTTGTGAACTATCACATTAGCATGCCTGACTGGCAAACTTATGAACGTACTCTGCTACCTCTGCTGCTAAGTCACTTCAGTCGTATCCGACTCTGTGCGACCCCATAGACGGCAGCCCACCAGGCTCCCCTGTCCCTGGGATTCTCTAGGCAAGAACACTGGAGTGGGTTGCCATTTCCTTCTCCAATGCATGAAAGTGAAAAGTGAAAGTGAAGTCACTCAGTCATGTCCGACTCTTCGCGACCTCATGGACTGCAGCCTACCAGGCTCCATCCATGGGATTTTCCAGGCAAGAGTACTGCAGTGGGGTGCCATTGCCTTCTCTGATTCAGTTACCTCTAGAAACACACATTTTTCCACAATGTAATTTTTTCTCCATGTGGTACAAGATATGTACCCAGTGAACCAAACATCTTTATTTTTTTTGTAAGAATATGAAATTTGAGATTTTAATTGCTAAGCAAGTATAAATTTTCCTGTATTTTATTTGAAAATAATCTAGACAGTTGATCAATCCCTATCATTTAACTTAGTAAATTCTGAAGTTTCAAGTTACCAGAAGATTTAGAGAAACTGTTTTTAAGTAGAAACAGAGTAAGACATAATCGTTCTTAGCATTCACCTAAAAATATCCTACCATGCTTGCATTGAAGTTTATGAAAATATCATTTTTCATGCTGACAAATTTTGTTAGTGGTAACATGATCTTTTTTGACATTCAGTAAACATAGATACAATAACATTTTCACATGTAATGTTGTCATGATGTTGGTTTTTCAGTTAAACCAATAAGCTTGTTTTCATTGGGTAATGATTAATCCTCAGTCATGTGATCTTGAAAGAGACTGGGTTAATTTGTATTTCAGAGAATTTCTTGAAGCACTTCATTATATTTAAGCCAATTAAATAGGTCTCTTTTACAGTTTAATTTTTATAACACCTCACCAAAGGTAGAAACATATGATATTCTATAATATATACATAAACATATAATCAGAGTTCTCACAGCTTCATTTTAAAACTTAAGACATGAATCTGGTATTACAATATAAAACTCAGTAGTTTATAATAACTGTTGCAATGAGTTTATTCTTGGAGTTTACTCTTGGATAAAAGCTGACCACCCCCTCCCCCCTTTTTTTTTCAATTTTAGAAATTAGAGATGGTCTAGATAAGAGTTTCCGGAGAAGGCAATGGCACCCCACTCCAGTACTCTTGCCTGGAAAATCCTATGGACAGAGGAGCCTGGTAGGCTGCAGTACATGGGGTCACTAAGAGTCGGATACGACTGAGCGACCTCACTTTTCACTTTCATGAGTTAGAGAAGGAAATGGCAACCCAATCCAGTGTTCTTGCTTGGAGAATCCCAGGGACAGGGGAGCCTGGGGGGCTGCCATCTATGGGGTCACACAGAGTCGGACACGACTGAAGTGACTTAGCAGCAGCAGCAGATAAGAGTTTCTGAGAAGACCTGGTAGAACATTTACATCTCAAAGACTCAGGGAGATCATTGTAAGCTCTTCCTAGAAGAACTTTTGTTCCCTTAGGGTCAGAATTTTGAAAGAATATTATATAAAGCCAGCTTTTTCTCTAACTGCATATGTAAAAGCCACTGTTGGAATGTCAGGAGAGTCCCATCATGACCTTTTTCAGGATGAAGTTTTCTTAATTTCCAAACTACTTGCAAGTATGAGCTCCTATATATATATGAACCTGGCAGGATATGAGTCAAAGGTTTATCTGACACCACTTTTCTTCTGCTTTGAAGCCTTTGTTAACCATTTCAATGTCAGTTTGTCAGAATAAAAGACTGCATGGTGGGCTGGTATGCTATTGGGCTTAACACCTCTAGGAAGCACCCTGGATTCATCTCAGCTCTTTCAAAAGTCTGTTTCTCCCTCTGGCTGTATAAAATTTCCATGGATATTTGGAACACTGAATGACCAATGTCATATGTGTCCCCAAAGCAAATTTCTTTAAATTAATGAGTCAGTCTCCTTATGGGACCATTGCATGGCGTGAGGGCTTGCCCTTGCCACGGTCATAAGTTTCCCAGTTGACTAAGAAAGCTGTAACTGGTTGGGGAAAGCTGTGTCTCTTATCTTTGCAGCTGAAAGCGCTCACATGGTAATTTATTCAGACAAATTCTGCTTAAAGTATTCAAGAAAAGATGCCAATCAATACTCCTATGTAATCATCCAGTCCAAACTACTCAGTGTATTTCAACTGAGCAACCTCCCAACCTCTCTCAACTGGAGTAACCCATACAGTGGCTTTTAACGGAGCAAAATCTTCCCATTGTCTTTCATCTGGATAACCTAGTTACCTCTTCTTGAATCTAAGTTGAAGGAAAACTTACTCTTCATGGCAAGGTGTTTAACAATCACCGAAAAAGAACCCTTAAGAACTGTGAACCAACACAGGAGATCCAAGACCTAGGAGAGACTTACCCAGCTGTCTAGACTCCCTGAGGGTGTAGACTAGCACAAAGGGCCTTTTCTGGGGGTCAAGGCCCCAAATAAAGTTCAGGCAAATGAGACAAGTATATTCTGAGTCCCTTAGTGGTCAGCAAAATTTTCAACTGAAAGACAAATGCACAACACTCATGTTGTGAGTTAAGCTTTATCCCGGGTCTGAATGAGAACTATTGCCCAGGAGATAGCCTCTCAGATAACTCTAAGGAACTGCTACAAAGAGTAAGTGGTGAAAGCTGGTTTATATATGACTTAAAGGGAATACTTCATGCAAAGATGGGCTCAATAAAAGACAGAGATGGTATGGACATAACAGAAGCAGAAGATATAACAAAGAGGTGTAGGAATACACAGAACTGTACAAAAAAGATCTTCATGACCAAGAGAATCATGATGGTGTGATCACTCACCTGAGCCAGACATCTGGAATATGAAGTCAAGTGAGCCTTAGGAAGTATCACTACAAACAAAGCTAGTGGAGGTGATGGAATTCCAGTTGAGCTATTTCAAATCCTGAAAGATGATGCTGTGAAAGTGCTGCACTCAATATGCCAGCAAATATGGAAAACTCAGCAGTGGCCACAGGACTGGAAAAGGTCAGTGTTCATTCCAATCCCAAAGAAAGGCAATGCCAAAGAATGCTCAAACTACTGCACAATTGCACTCATCTATCAAAATTCTCCAAGCCAGTCTTCAATGATATGTGAACTGTGAACTACCAGTTGTTCAAGCTGGATTTGGAAAAGGCAGAGGAACCAGAGATCAAATTATCAACATCTGCTGGATTATCAAAAAAGCAAGAGAGTTAAAAAAAAAAAAATCTATTTCTATTTTCTTGACTATGCCAAAGCCTTTGACTGTGTGTATCACAATAAACTGTGGAAAATTCTGAAAGAGATGGAAATACCAGACAACTTGATCTGCTTCTTGAGAAATCTGTATGCAGGTCAGGAAGCAACAGTTAGAACTGGAATTGGAGCAAAAGACTGGTTCCAAATAGGAAAAGGAGTATGTCAAGGCTGTATATTGTCACCCTGCTTATTTAACTTATATGCAGAGTACATCATGAGAAACGCTGGGCTGGATGAAATACAAGCTGGAATCAAGATTGCTGGGAGAAATATCAATAACCTCAGATATGCAGATGACACCACCCTTATGGCAGAAAGTGAAGAAGAACTAAAAAGCCTGTTGATGAAAGTGAAAGAGGAGAGTGAAAAAGTTGGCTTAGGGCTCAACTAAGATCATGGCATCCAGCCCCATCACTTCATTGCAAATAGAAGGGGAAACAGTGGAAACAGTGTCAGACTTTATTTTTGGAGGCTCTAAGATCACTGTAGATGGTGATTGCAACCATAAAATTAAAAGACTCTTGCTCCTTGGAAGGAAAGTTTTGACCAAACTAGACAGCATATTAAAAAGCAGAGACATTACATTGCCAACAAAGGTCTGTCTAGTCAAAGCTATGCTTTTTCTAGTAGTCATGTATGGATGTGAGAGTTGGACTGTGAAGAAAGCTGAGCGCTGAAGAATTGTTACTTTTGAGCTATGTTGTTAGAGTAGACTCTTGAGAGTCCCTTGGACTGCAAAGACATTCAACCAGTCCTTCCTAAAGGAAATCAGTCCTGAATATTCATTGGAAAGACTGATGTTGAAGCTGAAACTCCCATACTTCAGCCACCTGATTCAAAGAACCGACTCATTTGAAAATACCCTGATGCTGGGAAAGATTGAAGGTGGAAGGAGAAGGGGAAAACAGTGGATGAGATGGTTGAATGCCATCATCGACTCAGTGGACATAAGTTTGAGTAAACTCTGGGAGTTGGTGATGGACAGGGAGGCCTGGCATGCTGCAGTCCATGGGGTCACTAAGAGTCGGACACGACTGAGTGAGCTGAACTGAACTTCTTGTTTGGTAAAGCAGTTAGCATGCATCTTGGTAGAAACTTACTGCTAGTCACAAAAAAACAGAAATCACAATGTAATTGTACTGTTTTTCTATGTATTGGAAGATATTGAAAGTGAAAGTGAAATCACTCAGTCGTGTCGGACTCTGCTACCCCATGGACTGTAGCCTACCAGGCTCCTCCGTCCATGGGGTTTTCCAGGCAAGAATACTGTAGTGGGCTGCCATTTCCTTCTCCAGGGGATCTTTGGAAGATGTTAAGTGTGATTTATTATAATTCTTTCTGAAATGCATGTAACTGTCTAAGGGTTTGTTTGTCCAAACCACAAGCATTCTGTCATTGTCTTTAATTTCCTCTGTCTGAAACGTTGAGTTCACTCTCAGTCAGCAACTACAGTGGGTTAATCTTTGTAAAGTTGGATGGAGAGCAAAATACTCTTTGCTCTTCTTTTGTTTGCCATATCTTTGGTAGAAAAATAAGTAGTGAAAAATGTGCACTTCTGAAGCCTTATTTTTATTGTTGTCATACTAATGCTTGTATTTTGGTTTCTCCCATGTAATTTGGTAGTAAATATAATAAGCAATCTCAAACATGAATGATAGTATTAAAAAACATGGGCTTAGACTATAAAGCAATGTTATTCTCTAACATAGACACACAGAGAAGCATACAAACATGAATACAAGCCCTCCATTGTATAGGGGACCATCTAAGGTGTTTATTTTTTCTTTTTCCATTTTTTAAACTAGAGTCTTCAGTTTAATATCTGAGTGTTCTCTGTGTTTTATGCAAACTAGATAATCACAAGTTTTAGATTTAGTGATAACTAAAGCAGTTGCTTATACAGTACTGTAAATTATCAGTCTGAAAAATAAAAAATCTACCTAGGTTACTAAATAATGATATATTCAAAATAACTGGATAACTAATACCTTTTAAATATTGTAGACTTGTGTTTTTGTAGAATAAGTTATAAATTTCTAATTTAAGGTGAAAAATGTCTTCAGAGTTGTAGTGGAGATTGATTTTTTAAAATATTGTTAAAATACTAGCTGGTTCTGAATCCAAAGATTAATACTGATTATGACTAGAATGTGATCAGAGTTAGTTCAGTTCAGTCACTCATTGTGTCTGAATCTTAGTGACCCTGTAGACACCAGGCTTCCCAGTCCATCACCAACTCCCAGAGTTTACTCAAACTCATGTCCATTGAGTCGGTGATGTCATCCAACCATCTCATCCTCTGTGGTGCCCTTTTCCTCCCACCTTCAATCTTTCCCAGCATCAGGGTCTTTTCAAACGAGTCAGTTCTTCACATCAGGTGGCCAAAGTATTGGATTTTCAGCTTCAACATCAGTCCTTCCAATGAATATTCAAGACTGATTTCCTTAGGAAGGATGGGTTGGATCTCCTTGCAGTCCAAGGGGCTCTCAAGAGTCTTCTCCAACATCACAGTTCAAAAGCATCAATTCTTCAGCACTCAGCCTTCTTTACAGTCCAACACTCACATCCATACATGACTACTGGAAAAGCCATAACCTTGACTAGATGGACCTTTGTTGACAAAGTAATGTCTCTGCTTTTTAATATGCTGTCTAATTTGGTCACAACTTTTCTTCCAAGGAGTAAGCGTCTTTTAATTTCATGGCTGCAATCATCATCTGCAGTGATTTTGGAGCCCAGAAAAATAAAGTCAGCCACCTTTTCCCCATCTATCTGCCATGAAGTGATGGGACCTGATGCCATGATCTTCGTTTTCTGAATGTTGAGCTTTAAGGCAACTTTTTTACTCTCCTCTTTCACTTTCATCAAGAGGCTCTTTAGTTCTTCTTCACTTTCTGCCATAAGGGTGGTGTCATCTGCATATCCGAGGTTATTGATATTTCTCTCAGCAATCTTAATTCCAGCTTGTGCTTCATGCAGCCCAGTGTTTCTCATGGTGTACTGTGCATATAAGTTAAATAAGCAGGGTGGCAATATACAGCCTTGACGTATACCTTTCCCAATTCAAAACCAGTCTGTTGTTCCAAGTCCAGTTCTAACTGTTGCTTCCTGATCTGCATACTGATTTTGCAAGAGGCAGGTCATGTGGTCTGGTATTCCCATCTCTTTCAGAATTTTCCAATCAAAGTTAAGGACAACTGATAATTTGTTTCTTATTGTGAGAATTATCTCTGCATTAACTAATTTGCTCAAAGCCTTCTTCAAACAGTGATCCCATGTAATTGAGAAAGATATCACAAACATAGAGATGGCATATATTTTACAGAATATTCTGCCAGTAACTTGGTTACATTGTACATGAACATTTTCCTTATTCCTATTCTTTCTCTCTCTTATGTTTTCCCTTTTTTTCACCTTTTTAGAAAACTTTGTTCAATTACTCAAGGAATAATTTTTATCATTTATGTATGCTAGACCTTGGAGCTCTACAAAGAAATAGATAGAGTTGATTTTAATTTAAGAGCTTCAAGTATAATTTAGGTAATTTTGGTATGGATAGTGACAACATAGTGTGGTACCGGCTACAATAGCTGTTATATAGGGTACTTATTAGTTTTTGTTTTTATTACTTCTGTAACAAATTACCACAAATTTTATGACTTAAAACAATGCAAATTTATTACCTTACATTTCTCTATGTCTGAAGTCAGAGATTTTATAGGACTATTAACAAGATGTTGTCAAGATAGGATTTTTATTTCTAGAAGGTTTAGGGGAACATGTTTTCTTTCCCAGCTTCTAGGAGCTGCTTACATTCCTTGGTTATGGTTCTCTTCCTCCAAAGTCTTGAAATTCAGTAACATTATATCCCTTTGATTATTCTATCACAGTTGACTCTACTCAACCTGGAAAGGTTCTCTGAATTTGAGTTCATGTGATTATGTTGGACCCAACCAGATAATTCAAAATTATCTCATCCCAACATCCATAATCTTAGTTACATCTACAAAGTTTATTTTGCCATAGACGTTTAGTTGTTCTAGGGATTAGGATGTAAACATTCTTGGAGAGCCAGCATTCTGCCCATCAGATGCTACCCAAGTACAGAAGAATACCTCTTCTAGAACGGAGATAAAGAGTGTGTTCAAAGATGACTTTCTGGAGGAGTAATCCCAGTTTGGACCTAAAGGACAGGTAGTCATTAAATAGGCTATATAGAGAGGGTAGAACTGGTGACCTTCCTGGAATAGAACATGCAAAGACCAGAACTTAAATGAGTGGCTTTTACAATACTCAATACTAAAAATACTCAGTATTATTTTTAACTTGACACAAGCCGATTAGTGCAGCATAGTTGTGAGACAAATATCCACAGACCCAATCCTATGGAACTTTGATGACCAAAGTGAAGAGTCTAGACTTTATTCCACGAACTGTGGTAAGCCAGTGGAAAGTTTTAAGTAGATGAATGATATGATCAGATTTCTAACTTTGTAAGTTGGTCCTGGTTGAAGTGCTGGGAAAAGATTGAAGGGAGTGAGTTACGGTGGCAATAAAATCTTGAAAGGAGCCAGTATAGTGATTTAAGCTGGGAATTTGGTGGAGGGCTGAATATGAGTATTGGTAGAACTGGGAAATGTAGAAGGAGAAGGAAACATTATGATGGTCAGAGTGAGTGAGTATGGCTGTTGCCAGGGTGAGTTTGACTGATCCTTTAGGTGTAGGTTTCCAGTCTGTGGCCCCAAAGTTTGAGTAAGAAATCTGGGCTGAAGATAATAATTAGGGACATAAGGGGTACAGAGGATTATGCTCTTTGTGAGGATCAGAAAAGAGAGTCTAAGGCTATGCCTTTGGAAACCCATCAGTTAAGAGAGGTACAGAGGGAGAAGAATTCAACAAATACATGAAAAAAAGAAAAAAGATGTGCCCAGAAGGATGGTGGGGTGTGGAGCAGAGGTGAGGGACAGAAAGGTAAGGTGTGAAAGGATATTTCAAGAAGATGGTGTAGTCAATGCTCCAAGGCTATCACTGAATATCAAGTCTGAAAGATAAAAAGTAAAAGATAGTTCAGGATGTTATTACTTTGGCGAGAGTTAGCAGTTTTAAGGCATAGGTAGACTAAAAATCTAGAGTTAAATGTGTTGAGAAGAGAATGGACATATAAGAGATGGAGAACTATACTTTTTGGACATTTGAGAAGCACCAGATACTTGGGTATGTTGAATGCTGAAGAAGGTGCTGATCCTCCTCACCCACTGATACACCTCTCATGCAGTAAATGCTCACAGCAGAGACAGAGGCAGTGCTCCTCAAACTTATTCTCAGCAAGTGGCCCTAATGGTAGATGCAAGAAGTATATCACCCTAGAGAGACAGTGATGTGTCCAAAGCTTCTACAAGATCTTTCAGAACTTATAGGAATCCTTATTTATTGTGTCCAGAAGCATCACAGAAGAGATACAGCTAGTCCTCCAGGTGACAACTGTAGAATTGTTGTGTGTAATGTAAACTTCTGGAGCCTCCCTGATAGCTCATCTGGTAAAGAATCCGCATGCAACATAGGATCTCAGGTTTGATTCCTGGGTCAGGAAGATCCACTGGAGAAGGGATAGGCTACCCATTCCAGTATTCATGTGCTTCCCTAGTGACTCTGAGGGTCAAAAATCCACCTGCAATGAGGGAGACCTGGGTTTGATCCTTGGGCTGAGAAGGTCCCCTGGAGGAGGACATAGCAACCCACTCCAGTATTCTTGCCTGGAGAATCCCCATGGACAGGGGAGCCTGGCAGGTTATAGTTCATGGGATTGCAAAGAGTTGGACACCACTGAGTGACACAGCAAAAGTAAACTGTTTCACAATGAGAAAGTAGTCTATGTATCAGCTTATAGCAAGCATTTCCGAAACAGCCATTTAAGACTGGAAATAGATTAATAAAGCTCCCTACTATTTAAAATAACCAGCCATGACTCTCACTAATGGCCCACTAATGAAGAAACAAAGTGAAATTATTATATCTAGGAGAACTTAAAAATCTAGAGGAAGTGTGTTAGTAGCAAAGTTGCGTCGTTACAGAGTGTCTTAGAATCCATTAAACATAATTATCAAGTACTCATAGCTTTGAAAAATGACTTTGCATTGTCATTACTCAAAAGTTGGGATTACACCTGAAAGGTCCATCAAAGTCAACTGGTAATATAAGGTCATATTCTAAAATCTTTAAGTTAAAAAGGTCTCTCAAAGTGCAAGTCATATCTTTTTCTCAGATTAAATTACCCAACTTGCATTGAGCATTTATTTCAATATATTTTTTCTGTCAGCATTTCTGAGTTCCTGATAACAGGAACCAAAATAAATTACACTTTGCCCACCACACCCCAGGTGACAGCCAGGCTAACTCCAAGGCCATTGTCTGGGAGGATATAATTTTTTTCCTTGAATAAACAAGCTATTTTTAAAAAAGTTACTTGAAAAAAAGGCAGAGTTATACTTACACCATTTTATTCACTTCCTTGGAAACCGTTACTTTCAAGGAAAATGGAGACAAGGTAGTCAGTTTTTATCAACAAATTATAGACATCAATATAAATCAACAAGAATTTTTCTAGTTGTCAAGCCACTGTAGCAAATTTTTTCTAAGTATGTTTTGCCACTCTCCAACATGAAGCCTTTTTCCCCCCCAATTAACTTAAATTTCACAGTTGCTGTGGGAATTGCTTCATTGTCCTAGGATTTACTTCTGTGTTAAAGGAAAAAAAAAGTGAAAAAAAAAAAAAAAGAAAGGCTTTATTTTATTTGACTTAATTGCCTAAGAGCTTTGAAATGTGAACAACTTAACAAAACAACAGATGTGAAATTAACACATCCATGTCTCTTGTTGAAACAGGGAAAAGCAGAAAGAAGGAAAAATGCCAGGACACTGACTTGTACCCTCTAGTGGAAACAGAACCGTGTCCTTGTGATGTGTTTACATCTCATCCTTATGGAAACTGGTCAGATTGCATCCTTCCTGAAAGCAGAAAGGAGCCTCATAGAGGACTGCGGCTACAAGGAGACGCCAAAGAATGTGGAGAAGGCCTGCGCTTTCGAGCAGTAGCCTGCTCTGATAAAAATGGAAGACCTGTTGACCCTGTCCACTGCAACAGTTCTGGTAAGGAAATGGGCGAGGAGTAACCCATGAGAACACTGACATATAGCCCAGGGTGTGTGTCCCAGGTCTAGAACTCATAACCTTGTTTCTTAGTAATTGCTTCAGTTTTCCTTTGTTGAAAACACACTGCCTCTCATTAAGTATGAATATAGGAAATGCACATATCCACTGGTTATCTGAAATGTGAGTGTTTGGGATCTTTGACTCACCTCTCTCTATACTTCACCTCTGGTCACTTGCTTTTGTGTGTGAGCACAGGCTTACTCTGAGAAAGCCAAAGCCCAACACAAATGAATATATTTTATGCCGTTTATTGGTGCTTTAATCACTTATATAGAAGGCATCAGGCCTTCAGTGTCTTATAAGGATGTTGACAAAATACCAATGAAAAAGTTAATATTGTACAGTACAATGTGTTCAGTTCAGTCATTCAATCGTGTCCGACTCTTTGCAACCCCATGAATCGCAGCATGCCAGGCCTCCCTGTCCATCACCATCTCCCGGAGTTCATTCAAACTCACGTCCATCAGGTCAGTGATGCCATCCAGCCATCTCATCCTCTGTCGTCCCCTTCTCCTCCTGCCCCCAATCCCTCCCAGCATCAGAGTCTTTTCCAATGAGTCAACTCTTCACATGAGATGGCCAAAGCACTGAAGTTTCAGCTTTAGCATCATCCCTTCCAAAGAAATCCCAGGGCTGATCTCCTTTAGAATGGACTGGTTGGATCTCCTTGCAGTCCAAGAGTCTTCTCCAACACCACAGTTCAAAAGCATCAATTCTTCGGCACTCAACGTTCTTCACAGTCCAAGTCTCACATCCATACATGACCACTGGAAAAACCATAGCCTTGACTAGATGGACCTTAGTTGGCAAAGTAATGTCTCTGCTTTTGAATATGCTATCTAGGTTGGTCATAAGTTTTCTTCCAAGGAGTAAGCATCTTTTAATTTCATGGCTGCAATCACCATCTTCAGTGATCTTGGAGCCCCCAAAAATAAAGTCTGACACTGTTTCCACTGTTTCCCCATCTATTTCCCATGAAGTGATGGGACCAGATGCCATGATCTTAGTTTCTGAATGTTGAGCTTTAAGGCAACTTTTTTACTCTCCTCTTTCACTTTCATCAAGAGGCTTTTCAGCTCCTCTTCACTTTCTGCCATAAGGGTGGTGTCATCTGCATATCTGAGGTTATTGACATTTTTCCCGGCAATCTTGATTCCAGCTTGTGCTTCTTCCAGCCCAGCTTCTCATGATGTACTCTGCATATAAGTTAAATAAGCAGGGTGACAGTATACAGCCTTGGCGTACTCCTTTTCCTATTTGGAACCAGTCTGTTGTTCCATGTCCACTTCTAACTGTAAGTACACCTAAATTAAGACTAGAACTATAGGAAAGAAATTAGGCAAGCTGGAAGTATTTTTGAAACTTTAATTGGGGAGAAGAGTCTCTTTTATTATTTTTTAACCTTGACATAATTTAAAAGATATGGGTGAACAGAGGAAGGAATGATGCTTAAATTCAGTTGGTGTAAATATTGATGGAGGAGACTTTGACTACTGATAGCAATGGAGCTTATTGAGTTCCTGCTCTATCTTTTGGTTTTTAATTACCTTTAAACAATCAAAAACTAAAGAAGTTAGGGATTTTATAGAAGGTACAAATAGAGAGAATTTATGTTTTGGTGGTAAACTCTAAAAAAATTAAATTGATAGATTTTGGTGACTATCATCAAGGTTTTTATATTCTAGTAAGTTTTCTCAGTAATACCAGAAATAACAAATTGAATTCACTTTTAACACACAAGTAAATGACAGTTTGTCTTTATTCTATATTGGTAGTGCATCAGCTCATTTTATTTAGGCTATACCTGGGTCATAATAGGAATGCAATTTAAGATTTAATAATTTTCAGTTAGCACAGTCACTACACTGCCTGTTGAGTTAGTGTGCAGGTTTGTATTCAGTGATTTTACTTTCATAAACATGAAACACATCACAGACAATAACGGACCCATTTGGGAAAAGCTAGAGTTGGTTTACTCTGATCTTTGTTTTTCACACAAAATACATTGTTGTGTTTAGGGCTTCCCTGATGACTCAGATGGTAAAGATTCTTCCGCCTGCAATTCAAGAGTCCTTGGTTTGATCCCCGGTTTGGAAGGATCCCCTGTAGAAGGGAATGACTACCCACTCCAGTTGTTTAGTCACTAAGTTGTATCTGACTCTTTTGTGACCCTATGGACTGACGCCCTCCAGGTTCTCTGTCCATGGGATTTTCCAGGCAGGAATAATGAAGTTAGTTGTCATTTCCTTCTCCAAGGGATCTTCCCAACCCAGGGATTAAACCCAAGTCTCCTGCATTTCGTTAGGTGGATTCTTTACCACTGAGCCACCTGAGAAGCCCTTAGTATACATAGTGGTCTATTTTTAAATTTTTCTTGCAATATATTTGATGTATAACATTCATTGCATAAATTTAAAGTGTACAATTTAATTCAACACAGATGTATAGAACAGTCTTTTGGACTCTGTGGGAGAGGGAGAGGGTGGGATTATTTGGGAGAATGGCATCGAAACATGTGTAATATCATATAAGAAATGAATCACCAGTCTAAGTTCAATGCAGGATACAGATGCTTGGGGCTGGTGCACTGGGATGACCCAGAGGGATGGTATGGGGAGGGAGGTGGGTGGGGGGTTCAGGATTGGGAACACGTGTACACCCGTGGCGGATTCATGTTGAAGTATGGCAAAACCAATATTGTAAAGTAAAAAAATTAATTAATTAATTAATTAAAAAATATATTTATAGGTTGTAATATTGCAATTGCAGTGATGATACACACATATAATATTACATAATTATCATTTCTTTTCAGTGTTTGGAATACTTCTAGTCTCAGTAAGTTTGGTTATAAGACTATATTGTTGTCCACATTACTGTGCACTAGATCTCTTTGGCTTCTTTACTATCCATTCCAAGTTCATACTGTTAAAAAAATTATTCTATCCTTGCCTTATCCCTCCACTCCTATCCCCTGGAAACCACCATTTTATTGTTTTTATGAGTTTGGCACTTTTAGATTACATGTATAAGTTGATATAATACAGTATTTCTCTGTCTGACTTGTCTCAGTGTACTATCCTCTAGATCCATTTACATTGTCGCAAATGGTGAATGTCTTTCTCATGGCTGGATAATAGTCCTTGCTTATATACACTACAAATTCTTTGACTCATCTGTTTATAGGCACATAGATTGTACATATAGCTGTGGGCAATACAATTCAGTAAATTCTGAATTACCTGTGCTAATGGATTTTATGGAATATTCAAACCACAGACAATATTAGCCAAGTCTCTTTGTCTTTAGGAATATCATTGAGGAGACCAGTATTAAAATTATGCCTCATTTAAAACAAACAGAACACTTAAGAGTGGAATTTGTGTCTGTATCGTGTCAGCAGATGTTTGCTGCTATTGAGTTCCATCACTGTCTAGTGTCAAGGTGTTGGATTTAATTCCCAACTGTGTGTGACAACAGGCCTGGATGATTACCTAATTCAATCAACAGACTAGAATGTGCCAAAATAATGATACTTGAGGAGAGTTATTTCCAGTTATGTCTCTTATCCTAGTGATATTATTTTCAAAGAATAGGACATGAAAGCACCCCCACACCTCAACATACTCCATTCTTCTCTCCCCATGTCCTGCCTTCATCCCTTCCTTCATTCCCATCTCTGCTCATAACAAATCTTTGCCCAACTCCTGTAATAAATCATTCTGTTCATCACTTCCTATTCCCCATGCATGTATGTGTGCTGAGTTGCTTTAGTTGTGTCATACTCTGTGAGACCCCATGGACAGTAGCCCTCCAGGCTCCTCTGTCCATGGGATTCTCCAGGCAAGAAGAATACTGGAGCGGGTTGCCGTGCCCTCCTCCAGGGATCTTGAACCTATGTCTCTTATGTCTCCTACATTGGCAGATGGGATCTTCAACACTAATGCCACTTGGGAAGCTCCTTATTCCCCTTACCAGCTTTATCTTTCTTCATGGTACTTAATCACTAACTAAAATATTATGCATTTATGTTTTAAAATACTTTCTCTCTCTCTCCTATGATTGGATATAAAATTCCAATAAAGAAAGAACTGCTTTTTATTTTTTACTTTTCTTTTCAGCTATATCCACGGCACCTAGAATGATGCCTGAAAGTTAGTAGGTATTTAAAACATATTTGTAAATACACAACTAGACCATCAGGTCTTAATAAGTTTGCCTCCTAAGCATTTTCTCAAGCTTCTCTTTTCCTCTTGCTGTCTACTACACCCAGTGACAGATGTTACAATATTGTCTTAACCCCCTGATATCTACTATTCACTAAGAGCCATCAGTTGTCACACTGAAAGACATGTGACCATGCCAGTGCTCTCTGGCAGTTTCTCCTGGTCTCTTCTGCATGTACCAGCTCCTTAACAAGACCTTAAAGAAGTTCCATGACTATGTATTCCACCTTGAACACTCTTTTTCCTCCTTTCATGAGGCTCCTCTTCCTTTGGGATAAGACAAAGTGATGCCTGATCCAGGAAGCAATTTTCCTACTTCCATTTCCATGGTAGGTGAGAGGATCTTCCTTTTTTTCCTTTATCAGTATATTTAGATTTTTTTTTTTAGCCATATACTTTTCTGTTTCTCTTACTAACCTGATTGTTTATTGAATCAGGTTCATTTCAATTCAGGTATATTGACTCAAGTTCATTTCTCCATCCCCAGTGCTTAACATAGGATCTGGCCCACAATAGACTATAGACTGTCAGTTATGTTGGTTGAATGAATGAAAAGGTAAGTTTAGATATGACCAGAGGCAACATGTGTGCTTTGATAAAAGTTTTGAGTGTGTGTGTGTGTGTGTATTAAGAGTTGTTTTGATAGAATAGCTGAGTATAGTCAATAGGGAGCCACAGAGAAGCTGACTCTAAAATACAAGGCCAGACAAACACTAGAATATTTTGTTTTATTTTGCCCTTAAAAAATGTTTGGGATTAGGGGGAGTCCTAATTGTACTGGAATGAAATTGTATTGCTACCAGTAGACAAGAAATATTTTTGAAAGAATGGGAAAAATGCAGAAAAACAATTTTCCTAGTGATCCAGTGAGAACCATGTGAAAAAAATTTTAATTCATCAGATTATAAAGTGAAAATGGAATTTGTTTCATATCTGATTCCAGATAAATTATGATTGAGTTTGAGAGGCAGTTAATTATCTTCACTAATATTTCACCCAGAAATAACTTGGCATTTGCAACTTAAGCCTAGTACAGCAATTCAACTAATTTACTGTTATATATAAGGAGGTATGGATATCAAACAAAGCACAATAATCTAAGAAATCTTTGTGATTTAAAGAATAATATATCATGTACTTGCTGCTGCTGCTGCTGCTAAGTCGCTTCAGTCGTGTCCAACTCTGTGTGACCCCATAGACGGCAGCCCACCAGGCTCCCCAGTCCCTGAGATTCTCCAGGCAAGAACACTGGAGTGGGTTGCCATTTCCTTCTCCAATGCATGAAAGTGAAAAGTGAAGGTGAATTGCTCAGTCGTATCCGACTCTTAGCGACCCCATGGACTGCAGCCTTCCAGGCTCCTCCGTCCATGGGATTTTCCAGGCAGGAGTACTGGAGTGGGGTGCCATTGCCTTCTCCATCATGTACTTGCAGTTACTGATAAAATGTGAATTTACTCTTAGTACTTTTAGAAAGTTTAGTTTCTATGACAGTTGCAGGCAGGGGGACCCCTTCCAGAGCCTGAAACTGGGCTCTTGTCTATGTTATGCTCCGAGCCCGTATCTCCGAACCGACCGAGAGAGCAAGTCCACCATAGTAATGCAAAAACAAGAAGGGAGTTTATCTCTAGCGCACTAGGGCTCAAGTCTCATCCCACACAAGGGAATCCGACAAGAGCCGCGAACAAAGGAGTATGGCGGCTTATATACAGGCAGTTCTTTGTCTCAGTTACAGGAGTAGCTGGCGTTACATGATTGGCCAGGCAGGATGAGCGCATATCCTGTCTCTTTCTGGTAAACATGACTCAGGTCCTAGAGACTGTCGTTTGGTCCCTAACAGTCTAACACTCAGAAATGAATTGTCTGAGGAGACACTTGTGCTGACAAAGCATGAGATTTTATTGGGAAAGGGCACCCAGGTGGAGAGCAATAGGGTGAGAGACCCCAGGAGAACAGCTCTGCCACGTGGCTCACAGTCTTGGGTTTTATGGTGATGGGATTAGTTTCCCGGGTGGTCTTTGGCCAATTATTCTAATTTAGAGTCTTTCCTGGTGGTGCACACATGGCTCAGCCAAGATGGATGCTAGCGAGAGGGATTCTGGGAAGTGGACGGACATGCAGTATCTCCTTTCGACCTTTCCTGAACTCTTTTGGTTGGTGGTGGCTTATTAGTTCCGTATTCCTTATCAGGATCTCCAATCATAAAACAACTCATGCAAATGGTTACTATGGTGCCTGTCCAGGGTGGGCGGCTTCAATCAGTGTGCTTTCCCTAACATGACTATATTGAATTTTATATTATTGAAAAGATTTAGCTCAACTACTTATGGGCTAGTTTATTTTGGCCAAGACAGAAGACTGAAATTTACATCTTTATTAACTGAGTTGTTTAAAAGAGCATTTTATGAAGTGTCCTGGCAAAGAGCTGTGTGTATCAAAGATAGGATGAACTTTTAAAAGTATTGTGAGCTCTCCTTTATGAGTCCACCAGGCAGAGAGACTGAGTAATTATATCTCTTGCAGAAGGAAATAGCAACTCTTTAGTCATCTGCAACTTTTGCCAAATGACCTGTTTCCTAAATCTTCTGCACCTGTATGTTTTTTCAGATGTTGAAAAGCTCTTCAAATCATCACTTGAGAAGGAATAATACAGTCTACTCCTTAGCAAATAAATTTAAGTTTGACAAGATGGATATGCTTCTGTGTTTTCTATGTTGAGATTTTGCTTCCTTTTTCCTGTGAATGTTGCTATAAAAATTCATATGAAATCACTACTTAGAGATGTTTTGATCCTCTATCCATGTTTCTCCATTCCAGTGGTTCTCCCTGACTTGCTCAGACTTCTTACCTTTCCCTTAGATCCATGGCAGTGAGGACCCACCACCTGGCCTTACTCAGTCCTTCTTTCCACCACCCTTTGGTCGCCTTTCAATGAGAAAAATCTTTCCCATAGGCCGGTATGATGATCACTGCCATAAGTTTTTAAATTCTCATTGTCAACTGACTGCCCAGGCCACTTAGTGTAGCATACAAGACCCTTCATGATTTTGCCCTTTGTGAACCCCTGAAACCTCATCCTTTTTCCTTCCCATGCTGAACCCCAGCCATCTTAGAATCTTGCATATCTCAATGCATGCCATTCCTTCTCATGAGGCTTTTGCCTTCTCTACATACATACTTTAATTTTCCTCCCTTGCAACCTAATTCTCTAGTAGACTCCTAGTAACCTTTCAGGACTTAGGTTAGAAACGTCACCCTTTCTGGGAAATTCTAGGCAATCTTGATAGTCAGTTCTTTCTCAAATCCTAGAACCTTTTAGGAGTTAAGTATATCTGCTGCATATCCCTTAGAAAAACAGGGCCCCAATCCTGGTACTTCTCATATTTTACCTGCTGCATGTCTAGTCTGTCCTGCCACGGAGGAGAATGGCATCCTGGAGGGAGGGACTGTGTCTACTTCATTACTGTATTGTCACAAACACCTGGCAAAGAGGGCATCATACATACTTGTAATTAACAAAACATAGAATATAAATCTATGCTTCTGTGTAAAGAATTTTCATGTACATATATGTATTTTTTTATGACTGATCTAAGAATACCACAAACTTGGTTGCTTAAGATGACACACTTACTCTTTCATACTTCTAAATGTCAGAAATCCAAAATCAGTATAACTGAGTCAAAATCAAGGTGTAGTCAGAGCCTCACTCCCTTCAAAGCACCTAGAGGGAAATCTATTTCCTTTTTTTTTTTGGAAATCTATTTCCTGACCTTTTTCCAGATTCTAGAGCTGCATTCCTTGGTTCATGGCCTCTTTCTCTGTCTTCAAAACTAGTGGTATAGCATCCTGCTTTGGTGTCTTATTACTTCTTTAATGTCAATTCTGTCCCAGTCTCTGTTTTCCTCTTGTAAGGGCACTCAGGATAGCCCAGATTTATATTGCCACCTCAATATCCTTGATTTAATCACACCTGCAAAGTCTCTTTTCACATATAAGGGGCCGGCCACTCAGAGGTTTCAGAGATTAGATTCAGATATCTTTGGGGGCCATTATTTAGCATACCAGAATATGTTAAGGCTGTTGTATTTTTGCAACTAAACCTTTTAAAGATGTGCAAATGAAAAAGAGTTGGAAACTTCTCAAGTATTCGAACCGTTCACAAAGTGTTATTTTCTTTTTTCTTTCCTGTGTGTAGTGTCTCCACAATAGGCTTTATATGTGGACAGTCGATGCCATAATCTGCAAATTATTAGACAAAATATCATGGCTAAAATGTATTGAAGAAAGCAAACAGAATGTATAGAGACTCAAAGAATGGATGAGAATATTTGCAAATGTGTATCTGATAAGAATAGATTTGCATCCAGAAAAAAGTCTTTTAAGTCAGCAATAAAAAAAGACAACCTAGTTGAAAAATGGTCAAAGAATTTAAACAGGCATTTCTCCAGAGAAGATATATTAAGTACACATGGCTTTTAAACTTCTGAAAAGATGCTCAATATCGTTAGTCATTAGGGAAATGGAAATCAAAACTGTAATCAGATGTCACTTCATATCCACTAGTCAAAAAGGCAATGTGTTGGTGAGGATGTAAAAAAGCTGGAATCTTCATACATTGCTGATGAGAATGTAAAATAATGAGACTACTTTGAAAAAGTTTGACAGCTCCTTAAAAAAGATAAACACTGAGTTTGCCATATGACCCAACAGAAATGAAATATACACCCAAGAGAAATGAAAGCATGTATTCTCATAAAACATAAATATTTTGCAACATTACTTGTGAAAGCCAAAATGTGGAAACATCCCATATTTTCACTTGCTAATAAATAGATAAATAAAATATAGCATATATATATTTCAAATTAGCTGGGCAGTTAGAGGAATGAAGTACTGATACCTAGGATATACTCATTGAAAGTATTAAGAGATGGGTCCTACAGGCTGCCTCCAAGATGGTGCTAGTGGTAAAGAACCTGCCTGCCAATGTAAGAGACATAAGATATGTGGGTTCAATCCCTGGGTCAGGAAGATCCTCTGGAGGAGGGCATGGCAACTCACTTCAATATTCTTGCCTGGAGAATCCCATGGACAGAAGAGACTGGTGGGCTCTAGTCTGTGGGTCGCAGAGTCTGCCTCATAGATAAGATTGCCAGAGGGTAAGAGAAACCCAGAAGTCCTTGTCCTGATGCTACCTTTCTCCTACTGATTCTTCAAATCCCGAATTCTCAAGGTGTTGCTGCTTTAGAAAGTAGGGTTGTTAACCAGGGCTGTGCTAGGGTTCTGTATTTATTTTAGCAAAGTATTTCTGGCTGCAGGGTTGAGGTTAGATTAGATAAAAGAGAAAGGTAGAGAAATTGTCAGAAGAGGGTTGCTGTAGCCCCTGTGAGAATGAAAAATGAGAGTCCATGGGGAGGGGAAGAGGAGAAAGTATTTGAAAGTCAGGAGGGATAACACTTATTAAAGTTGGGGAAACAGGGCAGAGTTGGGAGAACTTTTGAAAACTAGGTCAGTGATGGATGTTGACATTAATAAGAGTAAGGTACAAGCTTGAGAGTAGAAAGTGGAAAACAGTATTGAACAGTTTGAGGACTGAGCAGAACAATTAATAGAGATGTAAAAAACCCACACAATTGAAAATATTTGAAGTCAAAGAGGGAAATTTCTCTAATTACAATTTTGAAATATAGATTTTAGAATAACTTATAGGTGGTAACGTAGGTGATACTGATGACACTGACAGGTGAAAGTGATGACCCCCTTTAGACTAAGAAATATTTTTATTTGGGATGGTAATAGAAGAGTCATGTTCCTTCTACTTAAATCTTCTCACCAATTAGAAGTATATTACTGTAACAATCAGCTGAAGTGCTCTAAAAATGGCAAAGATTTTAATTTTTTTAAAATAAAAATGCCTTCCTTCATTGGTTCCAAATTAACTTTATTCAATTAAAATAGATTTAAAATATTGTCTGCCTAAGATCACTTCCAAAATCTGAAAATATATGTAATGTCCCTCATATTAACATAAATACATTTTTAATGTTTTATTTTCCAGGCTATCCAGAGTGCTCTGTGTTCTGACTCATGTGCAATTTCTAGTTTCTTCATTATTGTGCTTATTTTTCTTCAGTATGTTTCCTTTTGGCAATCAGTGGTTAAATGACAGTAGAGAGCTCAAGATGTCCCAGTGTCACTTTCAGCCCCTCCTTTCCTGTACCATATGCCCCGTCCACGCTGGACTCCTCCCACCGTTTCCCACGCGCCTTCTGTCCTTGTGTGACTTCATTCCTTTGCCCGCGTTCTTTCCTTGGTCTGGTGTCTTTTTCTTTTCAAAGTGAACTCCTGTTCATCTTTTTGAGCCAGAAATCAAGTTGATTTCTTCAAAGAGCTTTTCCCCAAGTTCCCTAGACCAATTCTATATTTTCACAAAAACAGCGTCATACTTTCATGTAGAACATTATTCATATTAGACTTTACCATTTTTTTGGCCACACAAGGCATGCAAGACCTTAGTTTCCCCACCAGGGATCAAACCCACACCCTTTGCAGTGGAAGCAGGGAGTCTTAACCACTAGACCAGCAGGGTACACCAGGGCACTCCAGAGCTTACCTCTTTACATCTCTTCTTCCAAACTATTAGTCCCCAGTTCTTAGCTTATTTATTCATTAATTCAGGATTTATTTATTGAAATCTACTATGTGTCAAGTACTGTGCTACACCTTGATTACACAGTTTTAGACAAAGCACTTGGTCCTTGCCTTCATGGAGTTTGCAGTCTAGTGACAAGAGAGATTAAGAAAATACAAACACAGAATATATAAGTTCAATTTATCCTAAATGGTATGACAAACGACCAGGATACTCTAAAAGAATAGTAAAAGGGAGCATCATTTAAATTGGGGAATCAGAGAAGGCCATTCTAGGATCTAAAATTTGAAGAATAAATGTCCAATAGGCGAAAAATACTCTTTCAGCCAGAGTACATGCTCAGATAATGTCTTTTGTATAAATGAAAGTACAATATTCCTAATATTCTATTTTTCTGTATTCTTTGGACCATTTTAATAGTTTTTTTGTGCAGGTTCTGTTTTGTAAACCATCTGAAATACTTCTTGGTAGATGAAGTTTACATTAAAATTTAATTAAATGTTTAATTTAATATATAGTGACTATTGATATATTTTCAGTTTGCATTAAGAATAATTCTGAAGCCTGTTACTTAGGAATAGCTATAACATTTTGAACCCTATTCTGAGTATATATGTTCAGCTATCGTTTGGACACAATAATGCAAAACTATGCTTCCCACTGTGCTGCCTTTCATATTCTTAGCTGTAGCTCATTATTCCAGCTTGTTAAGCTCTCTAAATCTTGATTCTGACATCCAACATATTAGCTATAACTCTCAGCCTTATATCATCCCCAAATTTGATAAGCTTGCCATCTGTGTCTTGATCTGAGGTGTTAATCAAAATGCTAAATAAAAAAGAGCCAAGCATTTCCCCCTCAGCATCCAGCTACATGGAGCCATCCCTCAGGATGGCCCTGATGCATTAATCAACATTGGGGAACTATAGAAATTCATCCAGCTCCTTTTAGTTGTTTCTGAGGGTGGCAGGAGGGATTTGGTGGGGGGTGGTATATTGCTTTCTACCTATGGCATCTTCTCCTTTCTTCTCTGCTAGTCTAGTAATCTATTAAAAAAAAAAAAAAGGATATTAGATAGCTTTCTCTGAATTGGTCTCAGCCCGGTGGCGCTAGTGGTAAAGAGCCTGCCTGCCAGTGCAGGAGACATGAGAGACATGGGTTCGATCCTGAAGTCAAGAAGGTTCCCTGTTAGGCGGGCATGAAAGCCCACTCCAGTATTCTTGCCTGGAGTATCCCCAAGGACAGAGGAGCCCAGCAGACTACAGTCCATGGGGTCGCAAAGAGTAGGACATGACTAAGTGACTTTGCATGCATGCACACGAGCTCATTCTGATGCCCAATACCCACTTCTATTTTAAAGTACCAAATTACTCTTTAATATATATTTATGGGCTTTTGCCAGAATTGGACACTGCCATGGCTTTATGTTAATCTCCTCTTGACTAACTCTAGCCAGACTGGGAGAACGTAGACTCTCAGTGACCTGAATCCCAGGCCAAGCTGCACAGAGCCCAGTGAGGGTGGGTTCCTTAATAGCTCATTGTTCCTTTCATATAGTGATGCTATTCAGGAGCCCAGTCAGACACCATAGGGATTAACTGTGGAATATATTTCCTACCTTGATTTAATCCACATTTTAATTTTACTGTGTTTGCTTTCCACATTCTGTGTGTTGGTCTACAGATAATATTGGCTACAGTTACTGTTCTTCAGTTATTGTTCTGTTACCTACTCTTTTTTTAAGATTTTGTTTTTTGTTGTGGGCAATTTTAAAAATCTTTATTGAATTTATTACATTGTTTCTTATATCTTATGTTTTGATTTTTTGGCCAGGAGTCATGTGTGATCTTGGTTTCCTAACCAGGGATCAAACCTGCACTCCCTACATTAGAAGGCAACGTCAACCACTGGACTTCCAGGGAAGTCCCCCAGTTCTATTATTTTCTTTATGAAAACTTGAGCCTCCTCTACCCTTGATTTTAGTCTTGTACTCAGTTTTATACTTTTCTTGTCCATTTTTTTCCTTCTACTTCAAATTTGGCTTAAATTCCTATAGTTCATGCAAGTTGCAAAATATTTTTTGATTCTCCTCTTTGTACTTAATTGTTTGCTAAAACGTCTATTATATTTCTAAGCCTGCTACTGCTAGCTAAGTTACTTCAGTTGTGTACCAACTCTTTGTGACCCTATGGAGCCCATCAGGCTCCTTTGTCCGTGGAATTCTCCAGGCAGGAATACTGGAGTGAGTTGCCTTGCCCTCCTCCATGAGTTTGTTAGCCAAAAATACTCAGTTATTATCCTCAGTAGTATCTATACTACTAGCACTTTACTTTCTGTATTCTCCTTCCTCTTCTTTGCCAAAGGCTTCTTCTAGGAAACAAACAAACAAACACACAAACAAAAAATAGTACCATCTGTATCCCCCTAAGGTCCTTATCCTCATATCTAAGACTATTAAGTCCCAGGAACTTCATTCCCGATTTCTCTTCTATTCCTTTTCACTTATGTCATCTATGTAAGTAGCAATCAGTTAATTTTACAAGTTTGGTAGGTTTTTCTTGGATATTGGAGCCGTGATTGGGGAAGATTAAGGTTAAGATCTTAGCTTTTTTAATGCATGTTATATATAGGCAATCTGCTCAGGGCTTTGCTTTTATTATTTTATAACACTTGTTTAACAGGAATAAAATCTCAAGGCCCACACACCTTACTCTTGATATCTTATCTCATTGGAAGAAATTAAAATATTAAAAAATTTTCAAACTCTTGCCATGATACAAAGGAGTGGAACAGTGGATTTTAGGCACAAAGATATTAAATACACCATATTTCCCATTTCTATTCCAGCAATTGTCCCCTATGGGGCTTTGAGCAGGACAAAAATAACAGTTATCTTAAAGGTTGTTATAGTAGTTTTCAGTGTTTTTATAATTTATGTCTCAGGTTAAACCAAAGCACTTTGTCATGTATGCCCTAGCATCAGGCAGATGTAGTAATAGGCTATTTTTAATTTCAAAGGATGAGGACAAACAACCTCAGGTCTTAGGGCTCATTGCTAGGTATGTGGAGAGGTAAGGGAGCAAAGAGAATCCCCTCCACCTCAGGAGGAAACATACAGTGGTGCCAGCTCTGCTCTTTGCTTCTGTGCCCCGCAGTATGACTCATTTTCATGAACGTGCCTTTGGTCTGCTGAGTCTTGCTTGACAACCTCGCCGTTCCCTTCCTCCTCTGTATCTACTGTCTTCTCTGTGTCTCTCATTTAAAATTCCTGGAGAGAGGATCTGACTAAGATGCTGCATTCTCTCATTTTCAGTCCATGTACATCCTTCTTTTATTTTTAATTTAGTTTTGTAATTTCCCCTATCACTCAGTAGCTCCAGTCCTATTAGCTTCCCTCATATTTAATTTATAACCTTCCAGCCCTCTCTACATCTGTTTATATTGAAGTCTATGTGTTCCTGAAGTATGAATATAATTATTTAGCTTGTTTTGATGTACATTTAGAGTATATAACCATCTTACTTTTTTTACCTTTATTGGGGTATAAGTGACACATAAGGTTGTATATATTTAAGGTGTACAATTTGATGTTTTGATATACATATACATAGTGAAATAATCCCCACAGTCAAGTTTATAAACATATACATCACCTTACATAGTTAGCATTTTTTACGTGTATGGTAAAAATAACTGAGATCTACTCTCAGCAGATTTCAAGTATATAATACAATATCATTAACTACCATGTTGTACGTTAGATTTCCAGGGCTTATTCCTCTTGTGCAAATGAAACGTCTCCTTTGGCTGGCATCTCCCCACTGCCCCAACTCTGTAACCTCTGGCAACCTCCATTCTACTCTGATTTTATTGGTTCAACTATTTTTAGATTCTACATGTAAGTGAAATTATGCAGTATTTTTCTTTCTGTGTCTGGCTTATTTCACTTAGCATAACACTCTCCAGGGCCTCCAGGTGGCTCAAGTGGTGAAGAATCTGCCTCCCAGTGTAGGAGCCACAGGAGAGGCGGGTTAGATCCCTGGGTTGGGGAGATCCCTTGGAGGAGGAAATGGCAACCCACTCCAGTATTCTTGGCAGGATGATTCCACAGACAGAGAAGCCTAGCAGGCTACAGTACCTGGAGTTGCAAAAAGTCCGACACCACCAAGCATGCCAGCAACACAAAATGTAACGCCCTCCAAGTTGTCACAAATGGCAAGATTTCTTTCTTAGGCTGAGTAATATTTCCTTGTTTGTATATATCACATTTTCTTTATCATTCATCCATGGACTGATAGATTGTTTTCATATCTTGGCTATTGTGAGTAATGTTGCAATGAGCATGGGATTATAGATGTTTCTTTGACATGCTGATTTGATTTTCTTTGTATATATGCCCGGTAGTGGGACTGCTGAACCACATGCTTGTGCTATTTGTTTGTTCCCTGATAATGAGAGCTAACGTCTATTGAACATTTAAAATAGGCTATACCTGTCTCTAAATGCTCTCTGTTAACTCATGTTATTCTTATCAACAGTCTAGATTAGATGTTAGTTTTATCATCAGGTTGTTGCTATTCAATCAATAAGTTGTGTCTGACTCTTTGAGACCCCATGGACTGAAGCATGCCAGGCTGCTCTGTCCTTCACTATCTTCAGGAGTTTGCTTGAACTCATGTCCATTGGGTCGATGATGCCATCCAACCATCTCATCCTCTGTTGCGCCCATCTCCTCTTGCCCTCAAGCTTTCCCAGTTTTGCATCTTTTCCAGCGAGTTAACTCTGCATCAGGTGGCCAAAGTATTGGAGCTTCAGTCCTTCCAAAGGAAATTAAGGAATAGGGAGGTTAAGGATCTTGCACAAGCTTGCTCAACTAAGAATGTCAAGCTTGTTTTCTCTTCCAGGCAATTTGGTTCCAGAATGTGTCTCAATATATTAACTGCCTCTATTCATTCTTCTGTATGTAGATTTGTTTATTCTTTTGGGGGCACTGCATAGTATTCTATCTTTTACACATATTTATCATTTTATATTTCTTTTCCCATAGTGATAAACTGTTCAGGCATTATTCCATTTTAGCCAATCAATGAATGATGTGAATAGCCTGTTATGGCACCTCTGCTACAGTATGATTATTAGGTAGATAGTAAGATAGTATTAATATAATTTACCAAAAACAAAAAACCAACAACAACACTAAAAACAATAACATTAACAAAATAAGGAGAAATATACCAAAACAATAATAGCTGAGAGCCTTTGAACTCTAAGGATATTTTCTCCTTCCAACTGTTTCTTACTTTTGCTTTCCATGTCTATACCTCTACCTTTATAATTGTGCTGTTGACAACTCTCAGATTTTGAGTCTCATATATGGAATCAATGCTAGAACAAAATTTTTAGGTCTGCTGTCTGTATAGTATGTCCCTGGAGTTCTGCTTAACCCAGGTGTGGGTTGGTTTCACCTGATTATTTCCAACAGCTCCAAGACAAAAATTCATACCTTAAAATAGCTTAGTTGGTACTATCTCATCCTCTTAAATGATAAGACTTGAGGAGTTTATCTCATTTCTTTTTCTGAATCATCTTTTGGGACACTGGAAGGGTGAATGAAGACATGTTAACTCCAGATAGTATACTCAGCGCATTCTTGGACCAGAGTTACACTCTGAAATATACACAGCTTACATGATGATTGTGAGGAAAGGAAAGTGAAAGTCACTCAGTCGTGTCCAACTCTTTGCCACCCCATGGACTGTACAGTCCATGCAGTTCTCCAGGCTAGAGCCTTTCCCTTCTCCAGATCTTCCCAACCCAGGGATCAAACCCAGGCCTCCTGCATTGCAGGCATATTCTTTACCAGCTGAGCCTCAAGGGAAGCCCAAGAATACTGGAGTGGGTAGCCTATCCCTTCTCCAGTGGATATTCTGGACCCAGGAATTGAACCCGTGTCTCCAGCATTGCAGGCAGATTCTTTACCAACTGAACTGTCAGGGAAACGCTGATGATTGTAAAGATATCCCTATAAAGCTAGGATGGTTGTGTAGAGCATGAAATAGAACAAAAGAAGTTGTCTTCAAGTGCCTCCTGAATTATATCTCCATATTTTGAACTTATTACCACCTGTTGAACATTGTAAAGGTACAGAGTTTCATAATGGAGAGACATTGAAGCAGTAGATTATAGAAGTCCCTGTAAGTCATTTCAAAACATCTGGGACTTTAATAAAGGAGTAGGATGGGGAACAGAAGGAGGAACATTATTGGTTAGGACTTGGGATGATAATGTGCATCTCTGTGAGATGATGGATGTTCACTTAGGGTGATAATCATTTCATGATGTATATAAGTCAAATTATTATGTTTATACCTTAAATGTATATAGTGCTGTATTTTAATTATATCTCACTAAAAGTGAAGGGGAAAATAGCCTATACAATTTATACTTTCTCTCACAGTGAAGGAGAAATAGATTTCTCACAAACTCAGGCAGTACATTTGTAGTCTTGCTTCCCCAAGTTAAATTTTTTCAAAATTTATTTATTTATTTTTTGAAGTGTAGTTGATGTTCAGTGTTGTGTTAGTTTCAGAAGTGTAGCAGGGTGATTCAGTTATGCATACCTATTTCAAATGCTTTTCCATTATAGGTTATTACAAGACATGGAATTTAATTCCCTGTGCTAAGTAGTGGGTCCTTGTGGTTTATCTATTTTATCTGTACTAATGTGTATCTGTTAACCCCACGCTTCTAATTTTTCCCTCACCCCCTGAAGTTTTTAATGGACTATATCAAGCTGTATAGTCCCGTATTCCCTTGGGATTTATCCCAACTGAGAATGTGAGGCACAGAATACCACAATAAAGAAATTTAATTAGCAGAAATTGTATAGCACAATATAGTCTGCTTGTTACTCAAACTTCAAGTTTCCAATATGAAGCAAAGGATAATCATGGCTTATAGGTGTCATGCTGGATGGGCATTGCAATAACAGATGCTGTAAGGTTATCAGGGAGGAACTTTTTCCAATAATAATGATAATACTTGACCTATGTGATTGCCTGGCAGGTCCTGTGCTTTTTCTTTACTCTCAATGTGTTTTTCTTTAAAATCTTAAAACGTCACTTCAGTCTCTAGTGGCCTTCAAGCTCTGTTTGTTCAATATTCTAATTTATAATTGGATTGGGGTCATTAGTTGTCATGCACCAAAAGATGATCTTTACCTGTTCTGTTTGTTTAATCAACAGACAAAAATTCACATGCACACTTTCCTCATTCCCCAATGAAATAGAGGTCTGGGTCTTGATGTGAAAGTAGCTTTCTTGCAAAGACTCAAGATGTTGGGTCTTCTCCTGTATGTGATTTCTCAAGTTGGGACTGTCTTCCTACCTCCCATCTCCATTTCATGCACCAAAGATGATACTATAACTACTTTGTAATGAATAAGAATAGTAGTCCATGCTGTTTGTTAAGTTGCTTTAGTCGTGTCTGACTCTTTGCAACCCTATGGACCATAGCCTGCCAGGCTTCTCTGTCCATGGGGAATCTCCAGGCAAAAATACTGAAGCGGGTTGCCATGCCCTCCTCCAGGGGACCTTCCCCACCCAGGAATCAAACATGCATCTCTTACATCTTCTGCATTGGCAGACAGGTTCTTTACCACTAGTGCCACCTGGAAATAGTAGTCAGTTCCGTCGCTCAGTCGCGTCCGACTCTTTGCGACCCCATGAATCGCAGCACGCCAGGCCTCCCTGTCTGTCACCATCTCTCAGAGTTCACTCAAACTCACGTCCATCGAGTCGGTGATGCCATCCAGCCATCTCATCCTTTGTCATCCCCTTTTCCTCCTGCCTCCAATCCCTCCCAGCATCAGACTCTTTTCCAATGAGTCAACTCTTCGCATGAGGTGGCCAAAGTACTGGAGTTTCAGCTTTAGCATCATTCTTTCCAAAGAACCCCCAGGGCCGATCTCCTTTAGAATGGACTGGTTGGACCTCCTTGCAGTCCAAGGAACTCTCAAGAGTCTTCCCCAATACCACAGTTCAAAAGCATCAATTCTTAGGCGCTCAGCTTTCTTCACAGTCCAACTCTCACATCCATACATGACCACTGGAAAAACCATAGTCTTGACTAAATGGACCTTTTTTGGCAAAGTAATATCTCTGCTTTTCAATATGCCACCTAGGTTGGTCATAACTTTTCTTCCGAGGAGTAAGCGTCTTTTAATTTCATGGCTGCAGTCAGGAAATAGTAGTAGCCATGGTTAATTCCGCATTCCAGACGCTCTAATGCACAAAGCAATTCTTTGAAGTCGGTAATAATTACCTCCATCTGGCAGATGTGAACGTTGAGGCTTGAAGGGGTTCAATGACAGCTGCAAATTAATACCACTAGTAGTAAGTGTCCTGGTTGACTTTGAAATTAGCTCTTTCCCATTTTCAAGCCCATGCTATTATCCACCATGGCACTGTTCCTATCTTAGAGAAACAGTGTTCACTGTGTGGTCCACACTGTTTTCGAGTGCTCAATTAATCCTCATAATAATCTTATACAGTGGGTACTACTACTATTCCCATTTTAGAAATCTGATGTTGTAAACATTGTTGTGAAGATCTAGATGATAAATATTTTTAGCTTTGTGAGTCATACTGTCTGCATCATAGCTAGGCACCTCTGCTGTTTCAGTGGAAAAATCACTACACACTGCACTTAAATGACTGTGTCTCTATTCCAACAAAACTACTTAAAAAAGAGTCAATTTGGATTTGACCTGCAAGTCAAAATTGTCCAGTCTTTGTTTTAGATGATACAAGTGAACCTGAGGACTTCACTGGTGGTCCAGTGGTTAAGAATCCATCTTGCAATGCAGGGGATGTGAGTTCAGTCTCTGGCGGGGAACTAGGATACCACATGCTGCAGGACAAATGGGTCCATGAGCCACAACTACTGAGTCTGCAGACCACAACTAGAAAATCCGTGCACTTCAACAAAGTTCCCTCAGGCTGCAACTAAGACCTGACCCCACCAAATAAATGAATAAGTATAATGTTTAAAAATATTCCAAAAAAACTGAAGCTGAGAAAATTTAGCCACCCAGTGGCTCAGTGGTAAAGATTCTGCCTGCAGTGGAGAAGCTGTGGATTTCATCCCTGTGTCAGGAAGATCCTCTGGAGGAGGGCATAGCAACCCACTCCAATATTCTTGTCTGGAAAACCCCATGCACAGAGGAGCCTGGCAGGCTACAGTCCATGGGGTCACAAAAGAGTTGGATACAACTTAGTGACTCAACAACAACAGAAGATTTAGATAGCTCTTGTTAAAATGGGGGATAGGCCTAGGAAGGCATGATATCCAAGGTCAACCGTCATCCATGTGTTAACACTTTCTCTTACCATAGTCTTCATTCCTCTAATAGGTTGACTTTGTCCGCCAAAATATGTTAAATGCATTAAAGTCCTAGCCTCCAGTACCTGTGAACGTGACCTTATTTGCAACCAAGGTGTTTACAGATGTAATTAAGACAAGGAAATTAAGATGAGATCATCCTGGATTTAGGGTGTACTCTAAATCCAATGACTGACATCCTTCTAAGAGGAAGGAGAGGGAGATTTGAGACACAGGCACTCAGGAAAGATGACTTTGTGAAGACAAGACAGCAACTGAGCGTGTGCTCCCACAAGCCAAGGAATGCCTAGAGTCATCAGGAGCTGGAAGGGCAAGGAAGGGGGTTTTCTCCAACAGACTTTGCAGGCAGCACAGCCCTACCAATACCTTAATTTCAGACTCCTAGCCTCTCGAACTACGAGAGGATATTTTCTGCTTTTTTAAGCCTCCAAGTTTGTGACTATTGATTATGACAACCCCAGGAATTGAATAAACTCTTTTCTGTCACTTTTTGTTCTCTCTTCTGAAAGACACTTCTGATCCCTCTTGAGACTTTCTGCTGATGTAAAAGGCCCTCTCTCTTTGTGACTTGGAATCATCTGCAGTTCCTTGACATGATTACTATAACTAGAAGATTATTGACTATTTCAGTTTTCTTATAGGAAAAGTAATCAAACATCTCACCCTTTCTTTGCATCTTCTTTTGTTCATTTAGCAGTTATATCATGAAATATCAGTAAATAAAATCATCAGATATCTATTTGTCTATAGAAGACAAGAGAAACCTAAATGTAAATCTCTGGACTGGCTGATCCACAATCCATTAGGAAACAAATTTATTGGTGAGTGAAACAAATTTCACCATTATCAGCATGCAGTATAAATCAAGGCTAGGAGTCCTATTTAATTTTACACCTTGGTGATATTTTAAAGGTTTTTTACAGTAACTTGCAAGGAGTTAATGTGCTATGAATTCATTCCAGTACATTGATTTCTGCATTAGCTCAGTGAAAGATGCAGTTCTTTGGCAAAAGCAAACTTTTGGAGGTAAATTTGATTGGTCGTGTAATCCATAATTTAGAATCTTTAATAACAACTTATTTCATTGTTCATGGATAAAAATCACTGTCTGGATGACCCAACATTCCAGCAAATGAAAACATAATTGATGTTTCATTCTGAAGTTTATTCTATGCACATCTCAGCACAGAATGAGCTTTATTCTGTGCCCCAGGGCTTGCAGGAAGTTGGCTCTGAATGATCATGTTGTCATCTGCCTCTTCTAAGGTATTCATTCTGTAGTAGGTATTTTTGATGTTTCTTGTTGCCACCTTTAGGAATTAGGTTTAAGTGCTGGTGCTCGTAAGATGCAGGGACTGATGGCCATAGCACTCAATCCACTCAGTGAAGCTTAAACTTCAGGACCTCCCTCTTGCATGCACCTTTTCCGAAGTGGAGCTTTCCAGGTAGACTCCTCTTGTGTTCTTTCATGTGATCAGATATGGAGTGGGTTAAGAGATTGGAGACCTGGAGTCCAGTTAAGGAGCCATTATAATAGTCCAGGTGAGAGATAACGAGCATCTGGCCTTGGCTGGTGGCTGCAGACTTGGAAAGACAGAGATGGACTCAAAACACAATTGATTTACTGATCCAGTAAAAAATTGCTCATTTTGTCAATGTTATCTTAGCCTTTAATTTATATGGAAATGATCTGGAATGAGAAATGGCACCAAATTTGAAAATTATTACCCTATAATTTTTCTGTTAAAGCATCTTTACAGAATTATGTTCTCTATCAATCACTAGCACCAGAAACAAGATAAGGAAAAAACATTTTTACCTTGCTATATAGCTTTTAGTATATAAAAGCTGCTTGTATTATATGTTATTTTTCTACAAACTCCTGCTTATTATATTTTTGACCTTACAGTATTAAAGAGAATTTTAAAAAGGACATGCATTCTTATTTTTATTTTTTATTCTATTTTTATTTTTATTCTTATTTTTATTTTATGCATTTTTATTTTCATGAGAGAAAATTGAATGATTGAGATTTAATATTTTATTCCAGATCACATAAGGTCAGACCTTGGTTTATAATCCATATCACTAGTCCTTTTTTAAAATAATAAATTATATATTTTCCTGAAATACATACTATAGGCTCAACTTTTGCAAAGTCACATTCTCATTGGATGATGCTGCCATTCAGACTGTGATAACTGCTGATACAACTTAATCTTATTTTCCTAGGACATTATGTATAGATGCTCAAACTACTCAAAATATTTTTATGACCAACCTAGATAGCATATTAAAAAACAGAGACATTATTTTGCCAACAAAGGTCCGTCTAGTTAAAACTATGGTTTTTCCAGTGGTCATGTATGGATGTGAGAGTTGGACTGTGAAGAAAGCTGAGTGCCGAAGAATTGATACTTTTGAACTGTGGTGTTGGAGAAGACTCTTGAGAGTTCCTTGGACTGCAAGGATGTCCAACCAGTCCATCCTAAAGGAGATCAGTCCTCGGTGTTCGTTGGAAGGACTGATGCTAAAGCTGAAACTCCAATATTTGGGCCACTTCATGCGAAGAGTTGACTGATTGGAAAAGACCCTGATGCTGGGAGGGATTGGGGGCAGGAGGAGAAGGGGACAACAGCAGATGAGATGGCTGGATGGCATCACTGACTCGATGGACATGAGTTTGGGTAGACTCTGGGAGTTGGTGATGGACAGGGAGGCCTGGTGTGCTGCGATTCATGGGGTCACATAGTCGGATATGACTGAGCGACTGAACTGAACTGAGTGCTCTTTACTTGATCTTCTGAAGATATAGTTTCTTATGCCACTATTGATGCGTTAGAATAAGATAGGTTATGGTATGGTAACAGATGAAACTGAGAGTTTCAAAATCCCAGAGAATGAAAGCCTTTAAGATCAATCAGTATCCGTGTCCATTGTGCATTGGCTGGTGCTTTTGGACCCTCTGGCATATAGAAGGAAAGAGGGGAACAAATTGCACTCCAGCTCTTCTATTAAAAATAATTCTTTACTTAATTAATTTACTTGGTTGCTCCTGGTCTTAGTCGCAGCATGTGAAATCTAGTTCCCAGACCAGGGATTGAACCTAGGTCCCCTGCATTGGGACCGTGGAGTCTTAGCCAGTGGACCATGAGGGAAATCCCTGCACTTGAGCTCCTAACGCTGCCACCTGGAACTGACACACTTCACTTCTGCTTACACTTCACTGGATATAGCAAGAAGATCACATCTCAATTCTAGAGTCAGGGATGTGTAATCACGCCATGTGTCCAGAAGCAAAACCAAAAGTATTTGGAGAATAGCACTGATGATGTGACAAGAATAATAGTGTCTCAGATGTGCTCTGAGATCAGCTTTCAGAACTTTGAAAGAAAGTGTAAATTACTGACTGGTATAATTTAAGTCAAGATTTTCTCAGGGAGAGGAGATATCATGAGAGGACTTTATACAGGCTCTTGGAGCCACAGTCCTACAAATTACCCAGTAATATTGTCTTGTCTACAATCTGCAGCTTTGCAGTGTTTCAAATGCCAAGTTTATTATGTGGTTAAAGCATTCAGTCACTTTAATTCTAACAGCATTTATTTGCAGTAATGATAAAAACTGCTTTGGTATATACAGTCCTAATTGAATGGTTCAAATGATTCTGTGTCTAGTGTTTCATTTGTCCTAACATCCTTAATATCTTCTAAGAGCAAAATCTCTCTTCTCTCTGCCTAGAGGAGCCAGATACGAGGCTATTAATGCTGAAATTTTGTCTATATGAACACCTGCAGATACCATCTATATTAAATTGCCTGGGTAATTCAATTTAGAAGATCAGTTCTTTATATGATTTGGTTGGTTGATTAAATTGACACTGATACATTTACTTTGAGTAAGTGAACCAGGTTGAGCAATTAGTCAAAAACCTGTGCCTCCTGAAAAAATGCACCAGTCTTTTATTTTCATGTGATAGACAGTTGAAGCCAGAATCCATTTGTTACCTCAGATTGTTATATGATTTATATATATTATTTGTATCATATAATTAAAGTCATTTATTATATACTATGTGTTTTGTTTTTTTTTTTCTTACTTATAAGACTGCTTTCTAGAAAACTGTGAAATTCTTTAGGGCCAGGGTTGATTTTCTGTTTTGTCACTCTAGAACCAAAGAGTACATTCTGGGGTCAAAATAATGATTTTTTCCTACTTGGTTGTGAGCTGTGTATCTCCGTCAAGTCTGGATTCAAGTTTCCTTTATAATTCTGACCAGTATATAGGTTGAAGCTTTTGACCTTAATGACTTTCAATAGCTTTTCATCTGAAAGTTTACCAATAAATTATATTTTTAATTAAGAAAACTAGTCGACAGATGATTTTATTTCTGGTAGATGTAATAAAATTTAATACGTAATTATGCTGTGAAATATTTGAGTTTTAGGGAATCCAGAAAACTTTTTCCTTAATGTGATTATTAGATCTTTGTATGACTTCTTATTTAGCTGTATTCAGGTATCTGGTAAGATTGTGGATCCAAATAAGCTAGTTTGTTATTTGCGGTACCATAACCATATTTTATAATGGTTAATATTAGAGAGTCTGTGCTGATGGGTTTTCATATATGCAGTAAAGGTATTTTTCTACCAGTAGGGAATATATTTTCAAAACTGTTCTTTTTATTGTTGCTATTGTTAGTCAGTCGCTCAATTGTGTCTGACTCTTTGCAACCCCATGGACTGCAGCACGCCATGCTCCTCTGTCCTTCACTATATCCCAGAGTTTGCTCAGACTCATATGCATTGAGTCGGTGATGCCATTCAACCATCTCATCCCCTGTTACCCGCTTCTCCTCCTGCCCACAATCTTTCCTAGCATCAGGATCTTTTCCAGTGAATCAGCTCTTCCCATCAAGTGACTCTTCACATCAGGTGGCTCTTCGCATCAGCTCCAAATATTGGAGCTTCAGCATCAATCCTTCCAGTGAATATTCAGGGTTGATTTCCTTTATGATTGACTGGTTTGATCTCCTTGCTATCCACGGGACTCTCAAGAGTCTTCTCCAGCACCACAGTTCAAAAACATCAATTCTTCCATGCCATAACTCAAAATTTTAAAGGAAGAAACAATGGTACTTTAGGTGCTTTCCAGCTCTTCCCTTCTCAGGCCTCCAGATGCCTAAACAAGGTTAGGCCCATTTTTGAAAGACTGCACCTTTGAAAGAATGTAACTGCTGTTCATGAGCAGTATTCTCTCTCTCTCTTTTTTTTTTTTTTAGTATTTTATTTTTATTTTTTTTTATTTTTTTTTATTTTGAAGTAAATGAGATTTTAATGATATTCTATCATTATAGATATAAAGAAAAAAAGAGATAATATTTGATTAACAAAATTGGCTCATCTTATAATTACAGAACATACACATAATTATTTATTTTCAAATTCATATTAAACATTTAATAAAGTTGGTCCTTTGTAGAGTCATAAAGTATCTAATTTATTTATTTATTTATTTATTTTAGTTTTTTATTTTTTTAATTTTAAAATCTTTAATTCTTACATGCGTTCCCAAACATGAACCCCCCTCCCACCTCCCTCCCCATAACATCTCTCTGGGTCATCCCCATGCACCAGAAATGCACAACAGCAAGCTGGCACTTCAGTTCACACTACCTAGCCACATGCTAGTGGACTGAGATTTTAAACAGATGTTTGTCAGTGTTTCCCTTAAGAACAATGGCAAAGTATTGATCTAATTTCTCAAATTCTTTCCTGTGATAATATTAAAACATCTGCCCCCATGCTTTCCCCATTACATATACACAATGGAGTATTACTCAGCCGTTAAAAAGAATTCATTTGAATCAGTTCTGATGAGATGGATGAAACTGGAGCCAATTATACAGAGTGAAGTAAGCCAGAAAGAAAAACACCAATACAGTATACTAACACATATATATGGAATTTAGGAAGATGGCAATGACGACCCTGTAGGCAAGACAGGAAAAAAAGACACAGATGTGTAAAACGGACTTTTGGACTCAGAGGGAGAGGGAGAGGGTGGGATGATTTGGAAGAATGGGAATTCTAACATGTATACTGTCATGTAAGAATTGAATCGCCAGTCCATGTCTGACATAGGGTGCAGCATGCTTGGGGCTGGTGCATGGGGATGACCCAGAGAGATGTTGTGGGGAGGGAGGTGGGAGGGGGTTCATGTTTGGGAACGCATGTAAGAATTAAAGATTTTAAAATTTAAAAAATAAAAAAAAAAATAAACCATTCTGACTGAAGTCATCACATACTTTTAAGTATGGTATATTTTACTAGATAAATGATAGGACTAAAATGTATAAATAAATCTTTAAATATGGACAAATGAAGACATGATATCATTCGAACTCACAAAGTTCTTCCAGATTTTCACTTTGAACTGGGGAAGAGATGAGCAACATTTTATTTTTGGTAGTGTGTTTTTATTCTTTTAGCAGTGTTAGTCAATAGAATATTCACTGTCTAGGCAGATGTTTGCTATTACTTTACACAGTGGGAAAATATAAGTAAATTAACCTAGGTTATTTCCTCAGGCTTAATATCATCAATATTTCCTTCTTTCACATCTTCCAAAACAAGATTTTCAGGGGGCAGTGAGAGGTGTGAAGGGGAAGTGTAGTACTTGAATGCTAAAAGAAAAATCCACAGCACATAATATCCTGAGAAGTGGTCTTATTGATGAGGCCATCAATTTTAGAGAGCTGAGTTCTACATCTGTTGAGCTAACCTAAAGAGCAATGGGCTGCCCTCTATGGAGTCACACAGAGTTGGACACGGCTGAAGCGACTTAGCAGCAGCAGCAGCAGCAGCAAAGAGAAATATGTGGGGATTAATAATATAGATTGAAACCAGGTTCCTAGGCTTCAGCCCTTTTGGGAGTAAGTCATTAAATTCCTCCAGCTATAACATACAGATTCTATTAATATATTTTATTCAGCTCATCTTTATCTGTAATATCAACAGATACTTTTTGAATACCTACTATGTACAATGTATATGTCTTATAAAATCACTATGTTGTTGCATTCTGTACTGATAATTTTGTAATAACTACTTCATGCTCAATTTCATATGCATACAGATAACTAGAATAGAACATGAAGGCATCCACAGGTCAAGTAATATGTTGGTCCAAGCAACACATTCTGCTTATAAATTATAGTGTAAAATATTTTCGGTAGAAAAAGGGCTTCTTTCATAGCAGTTGGGTTTAGATTTATGAATGTGGCCAGTGCAGCTAGTCTGTGGTATGTTTTATGTAAATGAACTTTTAAAACATTATTGAAGTTTCCATAGTCAGAAATTGGAAGTCTCTTATGGCAGGTTAACTTGTAGGTAGCCACATTTGATCATATTCTATTACCAATAGCTGCAAGTATTATGTATATATAACTAATCCTTTCAATTATAAGATAGGTATAAAACTATGAAGTTATTAATGGTTCTCAGTATGGTCTTTCCTTTGGAGTATACTCTAGCATGCCAATAACTATTTTGAAAAATAAATGTCACTGTTGTTCAAATCTGTTGAATTTCAGAATTATATTTTACTCATTGAATTTATGACCTTGACTTTCATAGAAATCCTCTGGTTTCATGTCTTATCATGGGGAAAAAAAAGAAGAACATATTGCTAAGAGGCCCTGTAATTAAAAATCCTTCAATATGTAAATATAGATGATATTTATATTAAATCTCCTTGATTTAAAAAAGTATCTAATTCAAAATCTGTTTTAAAATAGAATCTAAGTAGACACACAAGGATTAACAAGCTATTTATATGAAGTCTCCTGAAATTTCATATTTGAAGCATTTACACCATGAAAATTAATTTCACTCAATTACTAATCTGCTTTTTTCATTCCGTAGCAAATGGAATCATTTTGTGACTCAGTTTCTCTATAAAACCAAGTATTGCCTGTGGCCTCTAGTTAATCCTATAGTTAGCATTTTTTATATACCTAGTACTAAGTTAATAATCAAAACACCTTAGTAATGACTGTACAATTATAACTATGATAAACAACAGAGAATGTTAACAATCCCAAATAGAATTTGTTTTCAACCTCGGAGGGATCCTTCTTGATGACTTAGGTGTTTAAAATGTACTCTTTCTTATCAGTGAGTGTTATTTGGGAATGTACAATCATTCTAGTATTAATGTATGAGAAATATAACTCTAAAATTAGTGAGAGAGTGTAGAGAGATAGCAAGTGGTGAAAAGATGGCTTATATAAGAAAATGATTATCTTTTCCATTGTGATATGAAGATAGAAGAAAAATATGGAAGTTCATACAAATATAGTCATAGGAAATTAAAAGAGTTCATATTCGTTCTTATTTCTTCTGAAAAACAACAGATCTTAAAAGTTTGAAGATAGGAGAGGAGGTTTGGTAAAGCTGTCATGTGGAATGGGAGTGAGGAGAAAACTCAGAAGAATCACCAAGCAGTGTGTGGCACTAGCACTGCCTTAATCTCCACTTGGTTTCCAGTATTAAGCACAGAGTAGGAAGGTAGTTGGACCAATTTAGATCTGAAGTTTTGCCAGACTGGGCATAGCAGAGGAGTGATGGGGCCAGATGGTCAACCATACTTCAGGAGAGTAGTTGAAGAGAGAGAGAGAGAGAGAGAGAGAGAGAGAGAGAGAGAGAGAGAGAGTGTGTGTGTATGTGTGTGTGTGTGTGTCGCTAGTTGTGTCCGATTCCTTGCGACCCCATGGACTATAGCATCTGAGCCACTAGGGAAGTAATGAAAGCTAAGCTGATTAGAGGGAGAGCAGAGTGTTTTCATGAGGAAAGGCACAAATATTACTGGAGAAGATGAAGTGGTCTATGTGGAAAGAGTTCAAGATATAGGAGAGGGAAGGGCAGGAGGAAAACAAGTCAGGAGGTTGTTCTGAGACTAGGTTACACATTAGAATTCTCTGGGGATCTTTGAAAACTACCACTGTCTAGGTCCCATCCTCTGAGATTTGGTTGAATTAGTCCATAGTATAACCTGGCCAATGGGAACATATTTTGTGGCCAAAGTTGAAAATCTTTGTTTAGACCCACTTACGAAGAATCTTATAGTTTTTGCAAAGTGATTATCACTTTATTTTCCAGGCAATAGAGAATCAGCAAAGGTTATAAAAGGACTAGTATAAATTATTATGTATTTTAGAAAAGTAACTTTTTCCTCAGTGACTGACCAATACCAAAGAGAATGATTAGGAGAAAAGGAGACTTGTGGAGAGAATATTTCAGTATTCTGGGTCAGAAAGAGTTGAACCAGGGATAAACCAGAGAAATTATAGAGTAGGGGACATTGTTGTGATGCTTCAACATAAGAACTAATTAGTATATGTGTAAAATGATGGAGGCTGGTCTAAGGTAACTGAAATATTTATTTTGGATAATCTGTTAGCTTTCAGTTGCTGCATAACAAATTAACATAGACGTAGCACTTCAAAACATGTCTTATCTCACAGTTTCCATGGGTCAGCAGTACAGCCATGGCCTCTCTAAATTCTTTGCTGAAGAGTCTCACCAGACTGTAATCGAGTTGTGAGTCAAGATTTAAGACATTGCAGAGGTGTGATTGAGGGAAACTCCTATTCCAAGCTCACTTGTAATTGTTGGCAGAATCATCTTCATGTATTAAAACCCGCAGAGATAAGATGCCTGTTTTCTTGCTTGCTGAGAGCCAGGGGCTGTCCTCAGGCCCTAGAAGCTGCCTGTGGTCTCCTGCCCTGTGGCCACACTATATTATAGCACAGCTATTTGCTTCTTTAAGACCAGTAGGAGAATTTTGTTCTACATACACACAGAGACAAAAGGTCCAACCAGTCTTTTAAAGTTTTTCACCTGATTAATTCAGGACCCCTCAGAATAATCTTCCTTTGTATTAATTCAAAATTTGGCATCTAAATAATATCTGTGCATTCCCTTCCCTTTTGCCACATACCATAATCTAATCACAGGTCTTGCCCAAATTCAAAGGGAAGAGATTATACAGGTATATACACCAGTATGGGCTTCCCTGGTGGCTCAGAAGGTAAAGCGGCTGCCTGCAATGCAGGAGACCTGGGTTCAATCCCTGGGTCCGGAAGATCCCCTGGAGAAGGAAATGGCAACCCACTCCAGTACTCTTGCTTGGAAAATTCCATGGCCTGACGAGCATGGTAGGCTACAGTCCATGGAATCACAGAGTCAGACAGGACTAAGCTACTTCATATACCAGTACATAGAAATCAGATATGTTGCAGTTAATTAAGGTGAGGAATATAAGAAAATTAGAATGTTCTAGGAGAAAACTGGTGACCTCAGCTTTACACATGTTAAATTTGAGGGTAATCGGGCATCTGATTAGAGTGGATCAGTAGGTGGCCTAGAACCTATTGGAGAGATGGAAATTGGGTATACATATCTGGTAATGATCTGTAGAGGTGATGGTTAATCAGAGAAAGATTGTAGCAAGAAGTGGGCTGAGGACAGCAATAAGAGCTTGGAAAGCTAGAACATCTGCCACTGTATTTCAGCCCTCACCTCTTGATTCCAGTCCAGTATCTCATGTACAACCTTTCACTATGCCTCATGTTTTCTTGTAGTAGTATCCTGCTCTTCCTAATCCGTGGTTCAGTCTTTGCCCTCCTCCTACCAAGTCACACTACACAACAGTGAGAATCAAGATCATTCTTTGTGAAAGCGTTGCAGATTGAAGGCACTGAGACTGACTATATTATGCTCTCTGTTGCCAGAGAAGGAAATGCAGATCCAGTGCAGGAGGAGATGGTACCATCATTAACCCTGAGCTGCTTCATTTCTTCTTAGAAAGGAAGACCTTGCGCTTTTCCCTTCTTCCTTCCTCAATCCCAGATTTGCCTATGAAGTAAGCAGATGGCACAAATTTGGAATGGAAAAGTAATCATATGTATCTCTCTCGGAAATCTTTTGTCTGTTTATTGAAACCCCTGCAGCAATATTGTTAGGCAATCTGATCTCTAATAATGGAAACAAAGTAAATTTGATCAGATTTTCTTCCCTTCTTTTAAATCTTTTCCAGGCTATATTCAAGAAGAATGCGTCATTCCTTGCCCATTTGATTGCAAGTTAAGCGACTGGTCAAGCTGGGGGTCTTGCAGTTCATCTTGTGGGATTGGAGTGAGAATTCGATCGAGATGGCTGAAAGAAAAACCGTACAATGGAGGTCGTCCGTGTCCCAAATTGGATCTCAAGAATCAGGTAAAGTACATGAAACAACAAATACAGAGCTGAAAAAGTATCTCCTTTATTATTTCCTGTTGAAATTAAAGTCATTATCTTGTTGTAAGTAGCTCATATAAAGTTATTAGAAGTTCAGAAGAGTGGATAAGAGGGTAGAAATTAATATAATAGAATTAGTAATAGAAGCTTTGCCCACTCCTAGGCAATGCCGAGAATGACTTGGTAATATTAGCTATAATGATGTTTACAAAAATTAAATCCAGTTGGTTTTTAGATTATCTTGAAATGTTATTTGATTAATCATATTATAAAAGGTTTTTGTGTGTATGTGTATGTAATAATGTTGGGAGAATATCAATTACTTTATGGCTGTAGATACAGTTAGTGGTCTCATCTGCATACCCCAAAACTGGTGTTCTGTTTTTCTCTTTACCTAACTCTTCATCCTAATTTTCTTTGTTCCTAATCTTGTCAGTGTTTTCACAGCTCTTTCTGTCTCTTCTGAGCTATTTTCCTAGCTTTTCCCCCTAAATCAAAACTATTTTCATAAATGGAACCTAAAGCATACACTGTCATTTAGATATCAAATAAAATTGCCATCTTAAGCAAAGCTGATTAGAATATTTCATTTGAAAAGTGAAAGTGAAAGTGAAGTCGCTCAGTCGTGTCTGACTCTTTGTGACCCCATGGACACCAGGCTCCTCCGTCCATGGGATTTTCTAGGCAAGAGTACTGGAGTGGGTTGCCATTTCCTTCTCCATATTTCATTTAGCTTTACCCGTATAATAGAAACTAAGATTTAATTAAGGATTATGATAGAGAACTCAAATTTCTCCCATGATTGCATACTGTTATTATACATGGACTGATACATACATTTTAATTAATTGAGTAGGTAAAGTATAAGATGAGAGTTGTTAATAAGTTCTTTATTCTTAAGTGAAGTGTGTCTTAAACATGGGTCTCCAAATCCTTTATGACTCTGAAACTTTTAGCAGAATAGCTACACAGGCTTCTATTACTAAGTCTACTTGTTTCTTCCCTCTAATCCCCATTTTGGTCAGACTTTCTATAGAGATTGTTTAATGGAAGGGAAATCAATGTCTAGTTAATTAATATAAATAACATATCTAAATAACATAACTATTTCTATTTAGATATCATTTGTCATTTCAAGACTGACATCTCTAGCTGGTTTTGTAAGTTTTGATAAAAGATACATAACTTGCTGAAAGTGAAAAATTATTATAATGGCAAAAAGATTGTGTTCTAAGACAGGGCAAAGTATTAGGCTGGTCTTGTTTTGTTTTTTAAGTTATGTGGAGTAAAATGATGATCCTGGTTGCTTCCTTCAAGGCAAATATAAAGCATATTGGGGAAAAAGTTTAGAGGATTGCAAAATCCACACAAATTTTGTCAAAAAAAAAGTTTCGGGAAGGGAAGGATGAGATATGATTAATGAAAACAGTAGGGGAACAACCCAAGTAGGGGAGTTTGAGGAGAGAAACCTCCTCAGTATGAAGAAAGGTATGACCCAGGTTGATGATCAGAAAGAGGACTTTGAAATGAATCCTCTGTCTGAAGACTAGTTTACCCTTCCTAGGGTATATTCCAGGCATTTATTAAAGAAGGAAATAACTGCTAGGCATTTGTAATTGTAAATAATGTGTGATAATTCTTTTGTCTCCTCAAAACAATAAAAGAAAGCAAAGCCTTTATAAAACTAGTGTTAAACACAAGTTTTAAATTGCTATTTTTAAGCAATTAATCTAGTTACTGCTAATTAACTAGAAAATTATCCAGGGAGTAAAAGGACTTCATCTGAGCACAGATCCCAAAACTGTATTCTTACTATGTGTATACAAATGTATCAAAAACTCTCTATCAAATTTGAGAGTATGGATAAGATAAAGTACTTGTATGCCTGTTAGGACTTAAAGGAAACTTGTTCTAAACACTTAGTTCAGTTCAGTTGATTTGCTCAGTCGTGCCTGACTCTTTGTGACCCCATGAATGCAGCACGCCAGGACTCCCTGTCCATCATCATCTCCCAGAGTCTACCCAAACCCTTGTCCATCGAGTCAGTGATGCCATTCAGCCATCTCATCCTCTGTCATCTCCTTCTCCTCCTGCCCCCAATCCTTCCAAGCATCAGAGTCTTTTCCAATGAGTCAACTCTTTGCATGAGGTGGCCAAAATATTGAAATTTCAGCTTCAACATCAGTCCTTCCAATGAACACCCAGGACTGACCTCCTTCAGGATAGACTGGTTGGATCTCCTTGCAGTCCAAGGGACTCTCAAGAGTCTTCTCCAACACCACAGTTCAAAGGCATCAATACTTTGGCGCTCAGCTTTCTTTGCCGTCCAAATCTCACATCCATACATGACTACTGGAAAAGCCATAGCCTTGACTAGATGGACCTTTGTTGGCAAAATAAAGTCTCTGTTTTTCAATATGCTATCTAGGTTGGTCATAACTTTTCTTCCAAGGAGTAAGCTTCTTTTAATTTCATAGCTGCAATCACTATCTGCAGTGATTTTGGAATCCAAAAAAATGAAGTCTGACACTGTTTCCACTTTTTCCCCATCTATTTCCCATGAAGTGATGGGACCAGATGCCATGATCTTCGTTTTCTGAATGTTGAGCTTTAAGCCAACTATTTCACTCTCCTCTTCCACTTTCATCAAGAGGCTTTTTAGTTCCTCTTCACTTTCTGCCATAAGGGTGGTGTCCTCTGCATATCTGAGGTTATTGATATTTCTCCTGGCAATCTTGATTCCAGCTTGTGCTTCTTCCAGCCCAGTGTTTCTCATGATGTACTCTGCATATAAGTTAAATAAGCAGGGTGACAATATACAGCCTTGACATACTCCTTTTCCTATTTGGAACCAGTCTGTTGTTCCATGTTCAGTTCTAATTGTTGCTTCCTGACCTGAATACAGGTTTCTCAAGAGACAGGTCAGATGGTCTGGTATTCCCATCTCTTGAAGAATTTTCCACAGTTGATTGTGATCTACACAGTCAAAGGCTTTGGCATAGTCAATAAAGCAGAAATAAATGTTTTTATGGAACTCTCTTGCTTTTTCCATGATCCAGTGGATGTTGGCAATTTGATCTCTGGTTCCTCTGCCTTTTCTAAATCCAGCTTGAACATCTGGAAGTTCACAGTTCATGTACTGCTAAAGCCTGGCTTGGAGGATTTTGAGCATTAGTTTACTAGCGTGTGAGATGAGTGCAATTGTGTGGTAGTCTGAGCATTCTTTGGCATTGCCTTTTTTGGGGATTGGAATGAAAACTGACCTTTTCCAGTCTGTGGCCACTGCTGAGTTTTCCAAATTTGCTGGCGTATTGAGTGCAGCACTTTCACAACGTCATCTTTCAGGATTTGAAATAGCTCAACTGGAATTCCATTACCTCCACTAGCTTTGTTCGTAGTGCTGCTTTCTAAGGCCCACTTGACTTCACATTCCAGGATGTCTGGCTCTAGGTGAGTAACTAATGTTTAAAACTTGTATCCTTAAGTAGTACAGACTAGAAATTAATCCCATGTTCAAGAATAATTTAGATAAATTCAATATGTGAAAGCTAAGCAAAGATGGGTTTGTCTGTAGGAGCTGTTTCTAGCTTTTCCATCAGGAAGAGAATGGATAGCATTCCAGAGACATTGGTTATGATGCTCAGAGTTGAATCCTGAGATTTAGTTATCAGAAATCAAATTTAACATGGCATGTATTCTGATGCAAAGAGGTTTCAGGTATCTATAATACATGTGGTTTAAACCTGAAAAAGTTCACCCTAATCCATACTTGGTATTGTAACATAATTGATCAAGTTAGTAAATAATAAGCCCTCCCTCTCATTTGTAAGTCTATGAATGGCAAGGAAAAATGCTACTGTAAAAAATACTAAACCTAAAGGAAATTGTCACTGGAGGCCTTTTGTTTCCTAAAGCATACCTTTACTTAAAGTGTATTTGTGGAAAGCTGTCTGTGGATTTCATTATATTTTTGCTCCTATGTACTGCAGACCACCCCCTTTGTGTGTGTGTGTGTATGTGTGTATGTGTGTATGTGTGTGTGTGTTATTTGTTGAAGTTATCCACATTTTCTTAATTCATCTGAAGATAAATTGTCTGGAATTTTCATTATTTATGAAATATTCCCCAGCTTCTATTATTTATGGCAGTTCTTCTATAGAGCAGCTCGCTATTTGTTTCTCTGTGCTGGAAATTAGATCCAGTAGAGGTACACCCACGGAGGCTGTTTTGTAAAGTTCAATTTTACTACTGGCCTTAGGTTATTGGTCTTCTTTCCAATTGGTTTTTAGGTCTCAATTTATTGTCCTATTTTTGAAACCAGAGTAATACTCTCTCATGTATTCACCCATAAGAAAGAACTTAAAAAATATAACCGAATTATAGCAGTGAGAAAAGTTCATATCTTTGGTACCTGTGCATAAAGAAGATTCAGTATATGACAGATTGAACCTACCATACCATTTGAAAAACATTGAACTTTCTACTGTGTGTGTATTATATATACTTATTATACACACATATATGTATACATACATATATATGTATATTATGTGCAAGCTGTGTAAATGTTAGTATACCTGCATATGCTTAGTCACTTTCGTCCTTGGTTTCATTTTACAACATGGGGTCTTTCTGAGGCAAGGGCTGTCTTTCTGCTTTTGTAACTCATTCTAGCCCCTGGTACACCATCCAGTGAATTGTCAAATTATATTCATTGGATGCTTTATTTGAAAAGAAGCTTTCTCTCTGGATGAGTAGGTGGCTAGCTCTATAGAAAGAATAAAATATATATTAGAACTCTGGTCTCTTAAACTGTGGTTTTTCATTTGAATTCTCAAAAAAACTTAAACTCTTCAGGAAGAAATAAGAACTCCAAATTGTCCTAAAGAATTGTTCACGATTTGACTGAAAAATCCTGTGTTTGTATCTCCATTGAAATTTAACTCAGTGATATAAATGAAAGAGTTGATATTATGTACACAAGCTCATAAACTGCTCTGAGTCAGTTTGTGAAATCGATATTTATAATCTCTCATAAAAGGCCTCTCTTTTAAACTAAAACTTATCAACATGATAGCTCTTTCTCCAGAAGCACCAAAGTGACAGCAATCCTTTGATGGTTTCTGCTGAGTGTATTTGTGATGCTAAATAGCTCCAGCATGCATCTTACCCAAAGCTTTCATTTAGCTAGAAAACTTCCAAACTGTTTATTGAATTATCAGGTCAGTTGCCTGATGTCCTTGCCTCTACTGTGCAAAATCAAATAGATAATATATTTTAATTTTTTACTACCTATAATGTAGTGAGTGGATTTAAGTGCACTTGTACTATATCTTTTTGCTGTATTTTTTCTTTTGTAATTCTGCTTAACAGAAGAATAAATATGAGGACATTAAAGTTCCATTGGATTGACATTTCCCTTTATGAGTTCTTTACACAGTTGAAAGCAAGGGAGGGGCAGGAAATTCCATGTTGTTTATATGTTGCAAATCTATGTGTTCAATGCACATGAGCAGAAATCTTACATTGGGATTCATTATCTATACTTTAAAAAAAATGTACCCTATCGATTTAAACACATTTCTGAAAGAGTTTTGATTATGTTTGCATCTGAATGAGAGGATATAAATTAAATGAATGTTTCCTAGAAACAATTTCTATTTTAAAGATGTGTCTTTACCCCAAAGAGAAAAGGCCTAAATTTGTAAATGATGAGTATAATTCATTTTATTTTTCATAGCTAGGTAATACTATTTTAAAGAATACTTTCTTTCCGAAGATAAACAGTTGTATTTTAGCAAGAGCATTTCTCCCTTAGAAGAACTTCGGATGAGAAAAGTTTTCCGTGGAGAAGTAGCTTATGTACATTTTAATATTGCTTCATTAATTATTAGTAGCATGTTGAGATGTGGAAAGAGGATAACTGTCATTCAATCTGAATGTTTGTTTACCCAGAAAAATATGGCTACACTTAATGCTTAATTTGATTTAACCAATTTTGGCCTCTTGGTTCCTTTGGACCTGCCTAACTTCCACTCATCCTAAGCTAGTCCAAATCATTCTTGGCAGAGTTCTGCTCACTCTGGAACTGGCAGGAGCCCCAGACGTTAATGGAGCAAGAAGTCATCTTCTTGAGCATTAATATGGAAGGCCCACACTTATCCATAATCAAGTACTGTTCTTGCATAGGGAGGTAGGGGTTGGTGATAGATTATACCTTTGATAAGAACTCATTGTAATTATGAAATATCATAGGTCACAAAATTAAGAGATACAGCATGATTTATTTCTTAGGGTTACTTGGGAGGATTTAATAAAGACAGATACTACTAAAACATTTCACCTCTCCCTGACATAGTTATTATTATAGCAAAGCTCAGGTACATGTCACGCCATCTCATAGACAGAGTGAAATGATTCCTGAAGGCTGGCATTCATCCATTCATATCCTTTATGGCTGTCTGCCAGTCCAAATGCTGTGCTTTCTACTTGTGACGAACCACTAACTGAGGTGAGTAGAGCTTGCAGGAGAGGCAATCTTTCATCTTCGCTCTTGCTCTGTCACCATTTCCAAGCAAAAGAAAAATCATATTTTCCTTCTCATGAGCTTCCTCTTCCCCCTACACTTGTATCTACACATACTCTATTGTTGATCATTCCAGAAGGACTGCCCCACGTACTCAAACTCATTTTTAGTTTTTATGAAAGAGATTTCTATGTACCTCTAGATAATTCTCTACTAAGTTGGCTTGGCAAATTTTCCTAATGCTGTTGCTAAGCAGGGTTTCCAGGATTGGCAGGAGATAGCTATAAAATTGTGAAATGGGCAAATTTTGTCAAATTTTGTCTTTGGAACCCTTTCAAATGTGCTGTTATACCTCATATTATTCCTAGTCCCTTTACTCCTGAGGTTCTGAAATATTATATTAGGTAATATTAGCTTTACATTGGAGACGGCAATGGCAACCCACTCCAGTACTCTTGCCTGGAAAATACCATGGATGGAGGAGCCTGGTAGGCTACAGTCCATGAGGTCTTGAAGAGTCAGACAAGACTGCGCGCCTTCACTTTCACTTTTCACTTTCATGCATTGGAGAAGAAGATGGCAACCCACTCCAGTATTCTTGTCTGGAGAATCCCAGGGACAGAGGAGCCTGGGAGTCAGACACGACTGAAGCAACTTAGCAGTAGCAGCCTCACATCATCTGTATTAGAAATTTTGCAAAACTGTCTTCTTAACAAAGTACTCAGGTAGAAGTGCTTAGGTATTTTTCTAGAAAAAAGTATTGGTAGAATCTACTTTTCAGATCTTTCCTGAATCATCCTACCTTTTAAGTTTTAAATGCAAATTGGAAACTTCCCTCCTCCTGTCATGCATTAAAAATCTGACTTTAACCACAAGCATAAGAAAGTTAGCCATGTGCTGATGGGGGTTTTGCTGCATGTGCATGTCAGTCATGTCTGCCTCTTGGCAACCCTGCCAGGCTCCTCTGTCCATTGGATTTCCCAGTCAAGAATACTGGAGTGGGTTTCCACTTCTTCCTCCAGGGACTCTTCCCAATCCAGGGATCAAACCCGAGTCTCCTGCCTTTCCTGCATTGGCAGGCAGATTCTTAACCACTGAACTACCTGGAAGCTCTTCTAAACATAGCCTACTTAAGACTCATTTCAAAGAAAGATTCTAAATGGCACATTAATTTTCCAGTTCTTTTTTTTTTATTGAAATATAATTGACATATAACTCTGTGTAAGTTTAAGATGTACAATGTGTGGATTTGATACACTTACACACTGTAATTTGATTGCCGCTATAGCATTAGTTAAAACACCTCTCACATCACATAATCATCATTTCCTTTTTTGTGGTGAGAATAATTAAAACCTAGTCTCTTAGTCACTTGGAAATTTATAGTACAACTTCATGAACTATAATCACTGTGCTGTGAATTTGATCTCCAGGATTTATTTATCTATTAATTGTAAGCTTGTGCCCTCTAGATTTTTCAAGATTTATCCCTTGATTAAATTACCAAAAAAGCCAATTACCAAGGTCTTGACTAGATCCTCTGATTGATCCATGCAAAAACACTTGTTCAATCAAGATTTAGTTTTTTCTACATGACTTAATGCCAGGCTCGATGAAGCAAAAGCTGGAATCAAAATTGCCAGGAGAAATATCAATAACTTCTGATACTCAGATAGCACCATCCTTAGGGCAGAAAGTGAAGAGGAACTAAAGAGCCTCTTGATGAAAGTAAAAGAGGAGAGTGAGAAAGCTGGCTTAAAACTCAACATTCAAATAACTAAGATCATGGCATCCAGTCCCATTACTTCATGGGAAATAGATGGGGAAACAGTGGAAACAGTGACAGACTTTCTTTTCTTGAGTTCCAAAATCACTGTAGATGGTGACTGCAGCCATGAAATTAAAAGATGCTTGCTCCTTGGAAGAAAAGCTATAACAAAACTAGACATCATTTTAAAAAGCAGAGACATTACTTTGCCAACAAATGTCCATCTATTCAAAGCTATGGTTTTTCCAGTAGTCATGTATGGATGTGAGAGTTGAACCATAAAGAAGGCTGAATGCTGAAGGATTGATGCTTTTGAACTGTGGTGTTGGAGGAGACTCTTGAGAGTTCCTTGGACTGCAAGGAGATCAAAGCAGTCAATCCTAAAGAAAATCAAACCTGAATATTCATTGGAAAGTCTGATGCTAAAGCTGAAGCTCCAGTACCTTGGCCGTCTGATTTCAAGAGCTGACTCATTAGAAAAGACCCTGATGCTGGGAAAAACTGAAGGCAGGAGGAGAAGGGGACAGCAGAGGACAAGGTGATTCAATGACATCACTGACTCAATGGACATGAGTTTGAGCGAGCTCCAGGAGACGATGAAGGACAGGGAAGCCTGGCATGCTGCAGTCCATGGGTCTCAAAGATTTGGACATTACTGAGCAACTGAACAGCAAAAACAACATGACTTAAAAGTCAAGATAGCAATAGTCTCTCTGAGAAGTGTATCTAAATCTTTTGGAATATAGAGTTTGCTTCATAACCTTTACTGATTATGAGAGTAGAAAAATCACCATGGGTGGAGGAAAAGTTGGTATAAAACAGTTTCCCAGGCCCCTGCTCTGCAAACTGTGGTCAGCGCAAGAGTAAGTTCAAGAAGGCATGTTTTTCAACCAAGCTTTGTCTTTGCTCCTTTTTCTGATCAGGCACATTGATGAACACTGCTGAATTGAAAATCTTGTCACTGAGGTGATAATTTTTGCTGAAGTCAGCTCTGGAAAAGATTTTCCCTGCAGTTGACTTAGCATGCCCTTTCTGATATCTACAGTGAACACAACCACTAGTTCTTTTCTACTCTAAGGAAATTTGGGATTACTCTCCCATTTCACAGAGGAATAGACTAGGGCTTAGAGGGGATGACAGCTTCCTCAGGTTGACCCACTGATGTGTGAGGCAAACGTTGATAACCACAACACTATGGAAATGATGTGTATAAGGGGTTAAAAGTCATTCAGGTCTGAGGTCAAGTGCTACCCTGCCTCATTCTAGCTGTGAGAACATGAGAAAATTATTTAACCTTACTAAATCTCAGTAAGGTTATTTAACCTTACTGAGTTTCAGTTTCATAATTTGTCAAATGAGTATAACAACAACAGCTGCCTTTTAAGATTATTGTGTCAATATAAAATGAAAATAAATATAAACTTCCTGTTATGTTGTTTGGCAAAGACTTAAGTACTTGATAAATATTAGGATTATTTTTTCTTGGTCTCTGACACATAATTTCTGTTTCCAGTTCAGTTTGTTTTCACCTGTAATATTTGATATTACATTTTTTCCTAGTGGCAAAAAGGGATGTAACTTATTACATATTTGTAACTAATTTCCTGTGACCTTGAGGTTCTTTGGATCTTTATTTATATAAATGTTTTTAAGGCATGTAACAAATAAATATGAGTAGACCTCCATGACTTTTCACAAAGTGAATCTTCCCATTCAGTTACCACCCACATCAAGAGGTAATACTTTATCAATATCTCTCATGTCCCCTTTTGAACTCTAGTTCCTTCTCTACCATCTTCTTCTCACCAAATGGAACTATTATTTGGACTTCTAACAGGATAAATTAGTTTTATAATTTTTAAAGAAACTTTACATAATGGATTTTGCACTATGTACTCTTTTTCTGTCTGCCTTTTTCTCCTCTGCATATTTGTGAGATTTGTCCATGTTGTGATGGATAGCAATAATTTTGTTCATTTCCATTGCCTTATGTAGTGCCCTTGTGTATATCCCATTATTAGATTGTATACCACAGTTTATCTGTTCTCATTAATGGATGGACATTTGGATTATTTCCGATTTAGGGTTATTACAAAGAACATTGTTGCAGCCATTCTTGCACATGTCTTTGGTGCTCACGTGTGTGCATTTCTATTGGGCACAGACCTAAAAGTAGAATTCCTAGGTCACATGCTATGCACATACACAACTTTAGTAGAAAATTGACACTTCATTTTAACTTACACACTGCCACAAATCATTCTGAATATAGGTAGCACATAATTCTAGATGATGACTTTAAATGTGACCTGTCTGACATCATGGAAAGATGTGTGAAAGCCATATGGATGTATTAAGTATTTATCTCGTCACCTTCCATATCACAGCGCATCAGTGATTGCTGTCTATACCACCTATACCTCTCTTCCCAAAGAGAACAAATGCTGCCATACCCGTCATGCTTCCTCTGCTTCTTTCTTGTTATCTTCAGGATAAAACACAAACTACATGATACAGTTTATAAGACATTTCATGATCTTGACCCAACCATGTTCTATGAGCCCAGAGTCATGGTGAAATCAGCAAGGCCTGTGGCCAGGGAAGCTGCTGATGAGTCAAGAAGAAGGGGTCACTTCTGTCTTTCTATCCAATCTTCAGCCCTCATACAGGCTTTTCCGTAAAGAGTGAGAATTTCTCATTCTCAAGATGATCCTATAAAATTGGTATCTACTGCTGCTGCTAAGTCACTTCAGTCGTGTCCGACTCTGTGCGACCCCATAGACAGCAGCCCACTAAGCTCCTCTGTCCCTGGGATTCTCCAGGCAAGAATACTGGAGTGGGTTGCCATTTCCTTCTCCAATGCATGAAAGTGAAAAGTGAAAGGGAAGTCGCTCAGTTGACGCTTCCTTTCAATTACAAATCACCAAACATTCTTAATAAAGTTAGATCGACTGTATCACCTTTACCCTAGTATTACTTATCAGATCCCTCTACGTTAGATTAAAATCAAGCTTTGCTCCCATTTATTGGGTTGGCCAAAACGTTTGTTTGGGCTTTTCTGTAAGATTTTACAGTAAACCTCAAATGAACTTTTTGGCCAAACCAGTAAAGATTGCCCAAGGCAAACTGGAGTTGTTTCCTTCCCTGAAGAGGAATATTTCTCTTTGATGACAAGGCAAGGGTCACCTGTGCTGAAAGCAAGTATGAAACCAGTTGTAAAGTCTACCTCCACAGGATATCCCTGAGCAGCAGAAATGTTGTCCACAAGCCAGGTTCCATGCTAATAGACACCAATCTTGTCATCCTTAGAACTGAAGGTAAATTAGTATGAAGAGCAGTCTCAGGCAAGAATTGAGAACTGAACCAACTCTCCAATGCTCTGTATGTCAAATAGGGGCCAGCAGGGGCCATGTGTCATAAACTAGCAACACAGAGTGAAAATTGCTGTTTATTTTCTGCATCTTTAAAACAAGGGAAAACAACTATATTGAAATCATTGTAGGTTCAAAATTTTAAATTTTGTTTATTTGAAAGGACACTTGATACTAGCCTAAATGTATTTTTCTACTTTTAAATCTTTGCTCAAATCTAGCTTCTAAATATAACCTCCCTGAGCACCTATTTTGACTTACAATGGGGTTATGCCCAGATACACATACTGTAAGTTGAAAACATTATAGCTGAAAATACATTTAATTTGTTTAACCTGTCAAACATCATAGATGAGCTTTATCTGCTTTAAAAGTGCTCAGAACAAGTACTTACATTAGCCTATAGCATTTTAAATGGCGTGTTGAATATCTTCTGTAGTTTACTGAATTCTATAATGAAAGGGGGGGAAAAACAGAATCATTGTCTGTGTACAGAATGGTTGTACGTGTGTTGGATGTTTATCCTTGTGATCACCTGGCTGACTAGGACTGCTGCTCCCTGCCTCTGTCCAGCACCATAAGAAAGTATGTACCATGTATGGCTAGCCCCTGGTTTCCCCAGTGGCTCAAGCAATAAAGAATATTCCTGCAATGCAGTAGACACAGGAGACACAGGTTCAATCCCTGGGTCAGGAAGATGCCCTAGAGGAGGGAATGACAGCCCAATCCAGTATTCTTGCTGGGAAGTCCCATGGACAGAGGAGGCTGGTGGGCTACAGTCCATGGGAGTTGCAAAGAGTCAGGCACGACTGAGAATACAAGCAAGCAAACCCAGGAAAAGATCAAAGTTCAAAATTTGAAGTATGATTTCTACTGAGTGCATATTGCTTTTGCACCATTGTAAAGTAAAAATTTGTCAAGTTGGAGACCCTCTGTGCTGTATTCTGCCTCCCCGACCATCCCCATGTCTCCCATTCACATTTACTTGACTCTCTTTCCCTACTGGTTGGTTTCCTTATTCTTTATTTTTTCAGCTGTCTCTCTACACCACTCCCCAAACAGATATACTGCCCAGTTTTCGATGAACACCTTGAGAACTGATAGCAGTGTTGTGTTAGGTTGGATTCTCCCGGAAGCAGAGCCTGAGTTAGGATTTGTGACCAAAAACTGTGTTTATCAAGTGCATGTCACACCAGTAGAGTAGAATAAGAAGTGCTACAGGGAAGGGAAGAAACAATACGGTACCCGTGTAATGAAGCCAGGTACGTGGTGGCCACTGACGCCTAAGCTTGCGGAGAACTCTGGGAGACTATGCAAAATGCATGCCCAGGTTTGATCAGACCTGAAAGGCTAGGAAACTGGGGTATTCATATGGAAATTTCTGAGTGCTTCACTGAGAAGAATGTTCAGTCTATGCCTTTCTCGTTAAGTATGAGCATTCTTCTGTTTTGGAAAAAGCTCATAGGCTTCCCTGGTGGCTAAGACAGTAAAGAATTTGCCTGCAATGTGGGAGACCTGAGTTCAATCCCTGGGTTGGGAGGATCTCCTGGAGGAGGGCATGGCAACCCACTCCAGTATTCTTGCCTGGAGAATTTCCATGAATAGAGGAGCCTGGCAGGCTGTAGTCCATCGGGTTACAAAGAGTTGGACACTACTGAGCGACTGAACGCACATGTAGGCACTGAGATCCAGATACTGGCAGTTGGAATTTGGCCAGGATGCAGTGAAAGATTGCTCTTTCTGATGTTATCCCTCTGTGATTTTAAAGTATTAAGGTGTATTGAAGTTGCTCTGTTAATATAATATATATTTTTTTCCTGCGGTTTGTATATTATCTGTGTAATTCATGTCATAACCAAAAGTTCACTTTTTTTTCCAATAAAAGTACACTTTACTATAGCCCAGTGGCCAGTTGAATGTGTATTTTGAGTGGTTTGCATTTGGAGTAAATATAGATTTATCATCACCTGGCTATGCAGTCTCATTTGGTCTCGCTTGAAACTGATCCCATGCCCTTTGTGGATGCTGGACCAAAGCGATGGAAAAGAGGAAATCTGGGTACAGAGAGCAAAACATGTCCCTGTTCATGAGCTAGAAAGAAGATAATTTAAACGGCTTCAGAAACACCTTCCATGTATCCTTCTCTTCTCCTTTAGGTGCCTCAGTTCAGTTCAGTTGCTCAGTCATGTCCAACTCTGTGGCCTCATGGACTGTAGCATGCCAGGCTTCCCTGTCATCATCAACTCCCGGAACTTAGACTCATGTCCACTGAGTTGGTGATGCCTACAGTGTATTATATCCCTACACCTATTTAGGTGCCTAGAGTGTAAATATATTCCTTTCTGTATGGCTGCTACCAAGTTTTGTTGGGCTGAAAATAGCTCTAAGAGAAGGTCAAGTAGGTAGGATGTGAGGCTCTTAGGCAGCATTCTCCATGTCTGAGAAAAGAGTGTCTGACTGAACAGTACTAAGAAATTCCAGGACAATCATATATGAGAATAGCTCAAGTTAGGAAGAAACCTGAAAATATCTGGTCTCCTACTTTGCAATCATGGCTGCCCATATGATACTGGAGAAGTATTACATTCCTGCTCTACACTCAGACCAACTAAATCAGAAATTTTGCTGGTGGGATCCAACTGTTTTTTTTTTTTTTTTTAATCCTCAGGTGATTCTAATGTAGAGTTAGGGCTGAGAACTACTGTGGAATGAAACCCTACCCTCTTGTGAAAGAGGTAACTGGGGCTCAGGAAGGCGACTTGTCACCTAATTACCGACTGGAACAGGGGCACTGCCTGTCTATTGTTCCTTTCCTCTTTGAATACCTATTTTATATCAAAAAATGAACACAAGTGCACTAAGAAATGTCAGTGATGTGAATGTGTTCTTTACCTGTTATTCACTTAGGAAAACAAGTAACTAAGGGACACTCTGACCTCATCTTGTAATACACAGCCCTACTGCGCTCACCCACATGGTGACTCTCCCTACGCACTAAAAGCAAAGGGCCTTTACCATGAGCAAGTGACCTCTTTGAGACTGACTGAACATGTGGTCTTTTCCTGTGTGAGGGAACTTACCTGGAGGCTGTGCAAACACCTCTGATAGGTGGAAACATATTGCATGGATCCATGGTTTGGAGTGATGTGATAAGATGGTAGATATATTTTGCATCATAGTACTCAACAAATATCACATGTGAATTCTCATGCTTTATAATTAGGGACATTGGGAAGAGACATATAAACTTGCAATGTGGCAGGTACAATTATGTAAGTGCATGATGTGGACAGGGACTTCTAATCAATAGTAATTTATTAAAGAGCCATGGTAGCTTTCAAAAAGAGAAGAGGTAAAAATAAAATTGAATTTAGGGTAATTATAAATATTTTGGAAGATAACCTTAATTCTCTGCACCTGTGCCATTATTCATTCATTCCGCATATGCGTCTCTAGAATGACAAGCCAGGAGGAGTTTGCTATTCTGCTGTTCAATCCCTCAGTCATCGCTGACTCTTTTGCAACTTTATGGACTGCAGCCCACCAGGCTCCTCTATCCATTGGATTTACCAGGCAGGAATACTGGAGTGAGTTGCCATTTCCTCCTCCAATTTCTACTCCACTGCCACACAAGTTTCCACTGGGAGCTTGCATTCCTGGATACTCAAGAGAGGGGTTGAATGGATTGAAAATATAGCCGGTCAGGTCATAGATGCTTTCCATTTTGAAAAATACGTAAAACCAACATGGATTCAATCAGAAAAATTTCCTGCTTCTCCTCTGTATTAGGATGCTTTGCAACTAACCAAAGCTTCAATCCAAACTGGGTGAAACAATAAGGAAATGCATTACCTCATGTAACGAGAAACCCAGTGGTTATGTGGGCTCAAGATTTGATTGGTTCTGTGGCTCAGAAATGCCATCAAGGACATAGTGTTTTTCTTTAGTTTCTCTGCTCTTTCATCATCAGTGTTGGCGTGAAGTCAGCTGAAGAATGAAAGATAAACCTCAGGATGACAGCACAATCAGCAGTGTCAGGCATAGCCTCTTGATGCAACAATGACTAGAAGAATAAGAATTCCCTCTAGAGAATCTTAAAACCAGTAAAGTTTTCCAGAGCCTCCTTCACTCCCCCACTGCTGCTAAGTTGCTTCAGTCATGTCTGACTCTGTGCAACCCCAGAGAGGGCAGCCCACCAGGCTCCCCAGTCCCTGGGATTCTCCAGTCAAGAACACTGGAGTGGGTTGCCATTTCCTTCTCCAATGCATGAAAGTGAAAAGTGAAAGTCAAGTCGCTCAGTTGTGTCCAACTCTTAGCGACCCCATGGACTGCAGCCTACCAGGCTCCTCCCTCCATGGGATTCTCCAGGCAAGAGTACTGGAGTAGGGTGCCATTGCCTTCTCTCCCCTAAAGGACTATAACTCACATCTCAGTCACTGAAGTTGGATATTGACAGAGCTTGCTAAAATTCAGACTCTCATTCAGCTGGTCTGGTTGCTGCTGTTGTTTTAGTCGTTCAGTCATGTCCAACTCTTTTGCAACCCCCATGGACTGTAGCCTGCCAGGCTCCTCTGTCCCTGGGATTTCCTAGGCAAGAGTACTAGAGTGAGTAGCCATTCCCTCCTCCAGGGGATCTTCCTGACCCAAGGACAGAACCTGCATTGCAAGAGGATTCTTTACCCCTGAACTACCAGGCAAGGCCAGTAGGTCTATGGGGAAGGGAAAAAAGGCTGCGATTTTAACAGGCTCCCAGGTGGTGGCAAGGCTGCTAGCTTGCAGATTATATCTTGAGATGCTAATATGTGTGACCTGGAAGTTCTCCCTTAGGCCAATCATCTGGGGTGGAATGCATGATGAAAGAGTGAACCAAAATGTCCACTGTATACTCTTAATTTTATTCTTTTTGACATTCAACTTGATAAGAATATAATTTGCTTTAAATAACATTTTGGGCCTTACAGCTAGATGAAAAAATTAAGTAATGTTTTTATTGAATATCTGAAAGTCTATTGTGTTAAGAAATAGGAGCTAATACTTTCCCCATGAAGATATGAATTGCCTTGACTAGGTCTATTTCCTTATACTTTTTTTTTTACAAGGACATCATGGTTCCATTTTGTAAATTATTTGGCATAACCAACCTACCTGTGCCCCACTCTATATGATAAATAAGCAGACAACTACCAGATAAATAATGCATTCATATACCACGTGTGTCTCCTATTTTCCCTGCTCTATATAAGCATCTAAATGCAGAGTTCCAAAGACTAGCAAGAAGAGATAAGAAATCCTTCTTCAGTGATCAGTGCAAACAAATAGAGGAAAAGAACGGAATGGGAAAGACTAGAGATCTCTTCAAGAAAATTAGAGATACCAAGGGAACATTTCATGCAAAGATGGGCTCGATAAAGGACAGAAATGGTATAGATCTAACAGAAGCAGAAGATATTAAGAAGAGGTGGCAAGAACACATGGAAGAACTGTACAAAAACGATCTTCACAACTCAGATAATCACGATAGTATGATCACTCATCTAGAGCCAGACATCCTGGAATGTGAAGTCAAGTGGGCCTTAGAAAGCATCACTACGAACAAAGCTAGTGGAGGTGATGGAATTACAGTTGAGCTATTTCAAAGCTTAAAAGATGATGCTGTGAAAGTGCTGCACTCAATATACCAGCAAATTTGGAAAACTCAGCAGTGGCCACAGGACTGGAAAAGGTCAGTTTTCATTCCAATCCCAAAGAAAAGCAATGCCAAAGAATGCTCAAACTACTGCACAATTGCACTCATCTCACACACTAGTAAAGTAATGCTCAAAATTTTCCAAACCAGGCTTCAGCAATACGTGAACCGTGAACTTCCTGATGTTCAAGCTGGTTTTAGAAGAGGCAAAGGAACCAGAGATCAAATTGCCAACATCCACCTGAAAAAGCAAGAGAATTCCTGAAGAAAACACCTATTTCTGCTTTATTGACTATGCCAAAGCCTTTAACTGTGTGGATCACAATAAACTGTGGAAAATTCTTCAAGAGATGGGAATACCAGACCACCTGACCTGCCTCTTGAGAAATCTGTATGCAGGTCAGGAAGCAACAGTTAGAACTGGACATGGAACAACAGACTGGTTCCAAATAAGAAAAGGAGTACGTCAAGGCTGTATATTGTCACCCTGCTTATTTAACTTATATACAGAGTACATCATGTGAAACACTGGGCTGGAAGAAGCACAAGCTGGAATCAAGATTACCAGGAGAAATATCAATAACCTCAGATATGCAGATGATACCAGCCTTATGGCAGAAAGTGAAGAGGAACTAAAAAGCCTCTTGATGAAAGTGAAAGAGGAGAGTGAAAAAGTTGGCTTAAAGCTCAGCATTCAGAAAACAAAGATCATGGCATCCGGTCCCATCACTTCATGGGAAATAGTTGGGGAAACAGTGTCAGACTTTATTTTTTTGGACTCCAAAATCACTGCAGATAGTGATTGCAGCCATGAAATTAAAAGATGCTTACTCCTTGGAAGAAAAGTTATGACAAACCTAGATAGTATATTCAAAAGCAGAGACATTACTTTGCCAACTAAGGTCCACCTAGTTAAGGCTATGGTTTTTCCAGTGGTCATGTACGGATGTGAGAGTTGGACTGTGAAGAAGGCTGAGCGCCAAAGAATTAATGCTTTTGAACTGTGGTTTTGGAGAAGACTCTTGAGAGTCCCTTGGACTGCAAGGAGATCCAACCAATCCATTCTGAAGGAGATCAGCCCTGGGATTTCTTTGGAAGGAATGATGCTGAAGCTGAAACTCCAGTACTTTGGCCACCTCATGCGAAGAGTTGACTCATTGGAAAAGACTCTGATGCTGGGAGGGACTGGAGGCAGGAGGAGAAGGGGATGACAGAGGATGAGATGGCTGGATGGCATCGCCGACTCGATGGACATGAGTCTGAGTGATCTCCGGGAGTTGGTGATGGACGGGGAGGCCTGGTGTGCTGCAATTCATGGGGTCGCAAAGAGTTGGACACGACTGAGTGACTGAACTGAACTGATGTAGCCCACACAACCCTTTATTGGGCTAATTATCAGTGAAGTAAAGTTATGTTGGAATTATGCACATAATGGGAAGAGTTCAAAAGAACTCTAATGAAGGAAACCAAGCTCAATATCTTTTTTAGATTCCTGTAGAACACTCCAATCCAAGTAAACCTTCTATAGACTATTCAACGTTGCAACAGCATTTGGTAATGAGAGTAACAATAGCAGATGGTAAGAATAAGTAAAGCTGAATATCATTTTGTACGAGGTGAAATAAGAGCCCATATTTATAGAAAAGAAATCTCAGTGAAATTGTTCATTTAAAGAGATTTATATATTTAGATTGAGATACATAGCTGCTTTAAAACATTTTAACAGCCCCTCAGGGATGATACATTCAGAATAGGTACAGGTGGAATCTTAGAAAATGAAAAACAATGAGACATCAGACACTTAGAATGTGGTTTAATATGTGCATACCCATGTAGTTATTTGTAATCTTCTTTTTTTTGTTTTGTCTGTCTGTCCCATTTCATCCTGAGACTTTTGGCTCCTACAAGGTGGTTATTGTTTTCTATTGCCATCATAATTGTTCCAAGTCGGAGCACTCACAACAGTGTCACTAAATTCCATGTGCTCTCCTAACAACAAAAAGGAAAACAAGAAAAGGAAAACAAGGAAAGAAAAATATTTTAGAAGCAAATGGAGTTTGTATATGTGTATAGAATATCTTATTTTCATTTTTGGCTGCATCAGGTCTTAGTTGCAGCATGAGGGCAGTTCATTGTGGTGTGTGCGCTTCTCTCTAGTTGCAGCATGCAGGCTCTCAGTTGTGGAGCATGGGCTCAGGAATTGGCCCAGGGCCCTTGGAATCTTAGTTCCCCAACCAGGAATTGAACCCACATTGCCTGATTGGAAGGCAGATTCTTAACCACTGGACCACACAGGGAAATCCCTGTGTGTAGAATTTCTGACATGGTGAAAGTTTAACACTCCTAGCTTTGAATAAATTATGAGTCATTGGAGGGTAGGCTGACTGCTGTAGACTTGGTGTTTGTTTCCACCCAGCGTATATATTTTGACCCCTGATTCCTAATGTCATAGAGCATTTGGAGATGGGGCTTTGGAAGGTGATTAGGTTATAAGGGTGGAGTGCTCTTAAATGGAATTTGTGCCCTTATAAAAATTTCCCTGGAAGCTCCCTAGACCCTTTCTCCAAGTGAACAAACAGAAAAGATGTCTGTCTGTGGACCAGGAAGTGGGCTTTCTCCAGACATTGAACTTGTTACCACCTTGATCTTGGACTCTTAGCCCCCAAAACTGTGAGAAATAATTCTCTGCTATTTAAAAGTCACTCAGCCTATGGTATTTTTGTTATAACAGCCCAAACTAAGATAGTGGTGCATGTGTATTTAGATACTTTATGTTCAGATTCCATTTTCAGTCTTATATTTACTGCCCTTATGGCTTCTTTATGGTGTTTGAATTTATCACTCATCAGTGGCACCCCACTCCAGTTCTCTTGTCTGGAAAATCCCGTGGACAGAGGAGCCTGGTAGGCTACAGTCCATGGGGTCGCTAAGAGTTGGACACGACTGAGTGACTTCACTTTCACTTTTCACTTTCATGCATTGGAGAAGGAAATGGCAACCCACTCCAGTGTTCTTGCCTGGAGAATCCCAGGGACAGGGGAGCCTGGTGGACTGCCATCTCTGGGGTTGCACAGAGTCGGGCACAACTGAAGCGACTTAGCAGCAGCAACCAGACAATCAGAAGCAATCCCTGAGTTCCAGAGTAAGAAGGGAAGTTTAGTGCAGTCATTTTGCTCTATCAGTATGGTTCATTTTTCTCTTTTTGGTTAAAAGAAATTGCAAATTTTTATTAAAAACTGAATTGCCAACTGTGTCTACTTTTTAAAAAATGGTGATTTTTCTACATGTAGTGACTGAAGCAATGTCTGTATGAATGACCAATTCAGTAAAGTACAATGAAGAGAATCCACAAGCATGGAACATTTGGTGACCTGAATATATACCTATCTGCATTCTACTTTTTTTCTCCTTGTAATTATAGCCATTGGAATTAAAACTCTCCATGTCTAGGAAACCAAACCAGAAAGATAATTGAGTTAAAAGGCTGAATAATTCTGGGGAAACAATTGGTCAAGTTAGCTATTTAATGTTAGATAGGAATAGCAAAGAACTAAGAGGAACTAAAACAGCTTTGGAATGTAAAAGTGAAATATGCACATCTTGAACTCAATATATGATAGTCTTTGCATGAATTATTGCCTGTCATTTGAAATGCACATTAATCAAAACTATAGAAAAATCTGTTCTGGCTTATTACTTAATTAAAAGTAAGTTATGAGCATTTTCAATCTTTATGTAATTTATATCATTTGCAAGTCATGAATTTCCCATGATTCTGTTGGCCTTAATCATAAGGAACAAATAAATAAAACTATTGCTGTACTTAAGTACAATCTCTGTGCATTTTTTCCTACTTCATAGCAGATGCTACACAAGCTATCACAGCTGGTGAAAATTGATATTCAAAAGAATAAAACATGGCAGTGAAAAGATTAATTTTCTGTACTTAATGCCCTTGATTCTTGAAAACTTTAAACTTTCTTCACAGTCAGGCCAGTGGTTTCATTGTCTGGTTGGCAGTGGGCAGATGATAATGTTCTGCTCTATTTTATTTTATGATGAACCAAAGAGGACTGGTTGTTTTTCTAATGACTTTGTGAGAGATGCTTCAGTGCTGACACATGAGCTGCATCCCTTGGACTGCCATGATGGGGAAGTGAAAAGCAGTTTTAACAACTTGCTAAAATTATCAGCATTAGAGTGAATGAAGCACAAAAATATATATACCAGATGTTTAAAATGGTTAGATTTGGGAGAAAACATACAATTAATTTACATTTTAGTGCTAAATACAAATTTTAATTTATTCTGATTAACTGCTTTATAGCCCATCTAGAATACCATTTGAAGGAGTTATGGAAAGGCTATAAACGAAGTCATAATCAAGAGATGACACTTTATTGGCATAGAAGCAGAAGAGTTTTTGCTCAGAAGGGTTCAGGTTTCACTTGTCCAGGATCTTTATTGAATAACAGACTTGGAATCAATATGGAAAACAGATTAATACACTTAATTACAATTTGTGCCAAAGTTAAAGACCTCCACAGATCAGATAAATTGTTCTAACCTACGTGCACATACTTTAACCTTGCCATAGTCAAGTCACCATGCAAAAGCATAAAGAGTTCTTGACAAGACTTATTACAGAATAGACTGGTTAGGTGAAAATTGATGGTTGAACTTCAAAGCTTTCTCATAGATGAAAACACATTTTAAAATATGAGTGCTGTTGAAAGAATATGTTCAGTGGTCCTAATATAATGCCTGGCTTTGTATGAGGTATTCTCTAAGTACTATCTATTGCCATCATTATTAATCATGAGTCTGGTGAGGATTCTGAGAGAAGGTTTTTGGAAACTTTCTTCAAGCTCAGATATTATAACCTGGTGGTCCATTGGCAAAGTGTTGGTCTAACCGTCAAAGTGTTCTTTGTACTGTTCAGGGTTTGCTACCAGGTATTAATACTTTTGATTAGTAATCAAGTTTTTTATGGAAAAATTTGCATTGAAATTTGGATTTCTAAAATCTTTGTAAAAATCAGAAACTCTGACCAGTTTTCTGAGTCTGAGAATGCTGCTGCTACTGGTAAGTCGCTTCAGTCGGTAGGCTCCTCTGTCCAAGGGATTCTCTAGGCAAGAATACTGGAGAATCTGAGAATACCTGTCCTCTTTAGAGAGACTGTATTAGTATAATGACTATCTTCCTTCTGTCTGTCCACAGAGCTCTCCTATGCCTAGGACAATATCCAGGTTCATCTTTAAACATCTGTGAGCCAGGGAGAGAACACAAAAAGATATCCACATTTCCTCTATTTCCATAATTGTTACAAACTAAGATGAAAAGAGTTTCTATGAAATACGTTTTTCTCTCTTTTTTTTTTAAAATAATCCTACCTTAACAAATGGGCTTCTCTTGTGGCTCAGCTGGTAAAGAATACACCTGCAATGCAGGGGTCCTGGGTTCAATCCTTGGGTTGTGAAGATCCCTGGAGAAGGGTAAGGCTACCCACTCCAGTATTCTGGCCTGGAGAATTCCATGGACTGTATAGTCCATGGGGTCACAAAGAGTAGGACACTACTGAGTGACTTTCAGTATACCTTCAGTCACAACCGAGAAGGCTAAATTCAGATTTGAGATTTTCAAAATTCTGTTGTGGAAGTGATGCCATTGGGAGATCCAGTTTTCAGCCTATGGTTTATGCTTCCACTCTGGCATCTTCAGCTCTGTCCAGACACCCTCGTCTACTTGCACAAGATCTTTCCACTGCAGACACACGCCCTGGTCCCCGTCTTCAGGCCTAGTATACTCATGTGGGGAGAGGGTTGCAGCCTCACTCCATAGTTTTCGAATGGCGATTGTTTTACCCAGTTATGTCATGTGCCTTGTAATTTGTTTGCAGGTGTTTGAGTGTGAAGCGCTTGGTTTAGTCATCTTCCTCCTACCTGAACTGCAATGTCTTGTTTATGGTGCTTAGTGGCTGCTGGAGTGGATGTCAGTCAGCGTGACTGTCAGTCATTTCAGATTCTTTGTGACCCCATGGACTGCAGCCTGGCAGACTCCTCTGTCCTTGAAATTCTCCAGGCAAGAATACTTGAGTGGGATGCCATTCCCTTCTCCAGAGGATCTTCCTGACCCCTGGATCAAACCCAGATTTCCAGCGTTGCAGGCGTATTCTTTGCTGAGTTATAGGAAAGTCCTTTAGTGACTACCCAGTTCAGTTCAGTTCAGTCACTCAGTCGTGTCCGACTCTTTGCAAGCCCATGAATTGCAGCACGCCAGGCCTCCCTGTCCATCACCATCTCTCGGAGTTCACTCAGACTCATGTCCATCGAGTCAGTGATACCATCCAGCCATCTCATCCTCTATCATCCCCTTTTCCTCCTGCCCCCAATCTCTCCCAGCATCAGAGTCTTTTCCAATGAGTCAACTCTTCGCATGAGGTGGCCAAAGTACTGGAGTTTCAGCTTCAGCATCAGTCCTTCCAAAGAAATCCCAGGGCTGATCTCCTTCAGAATGGACTGGTTGGATCTCCTTGCAGTCCAAGGGACTCTTAAGTGTCTTCTCCAACACCACAGTTCAAAAGCATCAGTTCTTCGGCACTCAGCCTTCTTCACAGTCCAACTCTCACATCTTTACATGACCACAGGAAAAACCATAGCCTTGACTAGACGGACCTTAGTTGGCAAAGTAATGTCTATGCTTTTGAATATGTTATTTAGGTTGGTCATAACTTTTCTTCCGAGGAGTAAGCTTCTTTTAATTTCATGGCTGCAGTCACCATCTGCAGTGATTTTGGAGCCCCCCCCAAAATAAAGTCTGACACTGTTTCCACTGTTTCCCTATCTATTTCCCATGAAAGTGATGGGATCAGATGCCATCATCTTCATTCTCTGAATGTTGAGCTTTAAGCCAACTTTTTGACTCTTCACTTTCACTTTCATCAAGAGGCTTTTTAGTTTCTCTTCACTTTCTGCCATAAGGGTGGTGTCATCTGCATATCTGAGGTTATTGATATTTCTCCCGGCCATCTTGATTCCAGCTTGTGTTTCTTCCAGCCCAGTGTTTCTCATGATGTACTCTGCATATAAGTTAAATAAGCGGGGTGACAATATAGAGCCTTAATGTACTCCTTTTCCTATTTGGAACGAGTCTGTTGTTCCATGTCCAGTTCTAACTGTTGCTTCCTGACCCACATAAATGTTTCTCAAGAGGCCAGTCAGGTGGTCTGGTATTCCCATCTCTTTCAGAATTTTCCACAGTTGATTGTGATCTACACAGTCAAAGGCTTTGGCATAGTCAATAAAGCAGAAATAGATGTTCTTCTGGAACTCTCTTGCTTTTTCCGTGATCCAGTGGATGTTGGCAATTTGATCTCTGGTTCCTCTACCTTTTCTAAAACCAGCTTGAACATCTGGAAGTTCGCAGTTCACGTATGGCTGAAGCCTGGCTTGGAGAATTTTGAGCATTACTTTACTAGCATGTGAGATGAGTGCAATTGTGTGGTAGTTTGAGCATTCTTTGGCATTGCCTTTCTTTGGGATTGGAATGAAAACTGACCTTTTCCAGTCCCGTGGCCACTGCTGAGTTTTCCAAATTGGCTAGTATATGGAGTGCAGCACTTTCACAGTATCATCTTTCAGGATTTGAAATAGCTCAATTGGAATTCCATCACCTCCACTAGTGAATATTAATTGTTTGCCACAATGCCACAGTGTAAGAAAGAAATTAAGGAGTTTCATCTAAAAAACATTTTAGGAAGTGCTCTTAAACGAGTGGTTCTAGGAACCTTTAGACTCTCAAAAAGGCAAGAGGATCTCAAAGAGCTTTTGTTCATATGGGTTATATCTACTTACATTTACTGTTCTCTAAATTTAAGATATTTGAAAAATTATTACTTTATTTTAAAATACTAGATATTAACTAAAATGAAATTCCTCACATGCAAACATTAATAATACTTTTATTGAAAATAACTATTTCAAAGCAAATAGCTTTAAAAAGAGGCACTGTTTTACTTTTTGCAAATTTCTTTAATAACTGGCATCATAAAAGTTAGCTGAACTCTCAGTCTGCCTCTGCATTCAGCCTTTGTAATAGAATGCTTTAGTAAAGTAGATGAAGAAATTCCAGACTTACACATATATGAAGACAGAAAAAGGAAAAGTACTTTAGTAGGCCTTTTTAAGGTAACTTTCATATAATATTTTTATTGGACTATACCTAAATTACAATGTTGTGTTTAAAGTGTACAGAAAAGTGAATCAGATATACATATAATCAGTCTTTTTAGATTCTGTTCCTTATAGATCTTTATAGAGTACTGGGTGGATTTCCCTGTGCCATATACGAAGTCCTTATTAGCTATTTATTTTATGTATAGTAGTGTATATATGTCAGTCCTAGTCTCCCTATTTACCCCGCCTCCCCCGCCCCCCACCCCCAACCGCATGCCTGCCCAGGCTTATCCACTGGTAAACATAAGTTTACTTTCTACATTTGTGGCTCTGCCTCAGTTTTGTAAGTTCATTTGTACCCTTTTTTAAAGATTACAAGTATAAGCAATATCATATATCTGCCTTTCTGTGTCTGACTTACTTCATTCAGTGTGAAAATCTCCAGATCCATCCACGTTGCTACAAATGGAATTATTTCATTTTTTTCAAGGCTGAGTAATTATTCTATCATATATACGTACCACATCTTCCTTGTCCTTTCTTCTGTTGATATACATTTATATTGCTTCTGTGTCTTGACTGTTGTAAATAGCTCTGCAGTAAACCCTGGGGTGTATATATCTTTTCTAATTAAGATTGCGGGTATATGCCCATGAGTGGGATTGCTGGGTCATATGGTAATTCTAATTTTAGTTTTTTAAGGAACCTCCATACTGTTCTGCATAGTGGCTATACCAATTTGCATTCCCATCAACAGTGAAGGAAGGTTCTCTTTTCTTGACACCCTCTCCAGCATTTACTGTTTGAAGATTTTTTGATGGTGGCCATTCTGCCCGGTGTGAAGTGATACCTCATTGTAGTTTTGATTGGATTTCTCTGATCATCTTTTCATGTGCTTTTTGGCCATCGTCTTTGGAAAATGTCTATTTAGATCTTCTACCCATTTTTTGAATGGATGTGTTTTTTGTTTGTTTGTTTTTTATTGAGCTGCATGAGCTGTTTGTGTATTTTAGACTTTAACCCTTTGTTGGTTGCTTCTTTGGAAATAAACTTTCTCCTATTCTGAGGGTTGTCTTTTCACTTTGTTTATGTTTTCCTTTACTGTGCAAGAGCTTTTAAGTTTAATTAGATCCCATATGTTTATTTTTGTTTTAATTTTCATTACTCTAGGAGGTGGATCAAACAAGTTCTTGCTGCAATTTATGGCAAAGAGTGTTCTGTCTATGTTTTCTTCTAAAAATTTTATAGTGTCCAGCCTTACATTTAAGTCTTTAATCCATGTTTAGTTTATTTTTGTTTATGGTACTAAGGGATGTTCTAATTTCATTCTTTTAACTTTTTTACTTACCTAAAAAGGTAACTTTGGATAGTGTTTGGTAGTGTAAGAAAACTTGGCAGGTGGTAATTTTTTCAAAGTTTAGTTGCAGTGGGAAATCTGAAATCTAAACAATCCATTTTTCCTACACTGTTACATTAAAATACATTGGACTATCTGGCACTTTGAATAAGTCTTTAATCCATGCATGATTTTGTAACCTCATGCATTGGTTGTTTGGAATGTATTTGTCTATTCAGTTCTGCTGAAATGTTGACCCATTTCACTACATAGTATCAAAAATTCCTATTTATTCATATCACCACTGATCTTATCAAAAAAGTCATTATGTATTGAGAAGCTCCCAAGCTTATGGTGACAGAATCATGTTTTCCAAAATTTTAGTTTTCACTTAACAGCTTGAATTTTATCATTGCAAACAAATACGCTTAGTTGTTTTACTTAAAATGATGGACTCACTTCATATTTTGAGAAATTGTCTGCTAAATATTTAAGTCTCTATAACCAGTTTGTCTGCAAAATGTTCTTTTTAAGTAAAAGTGTTGTTTCATGATCAAAGGACCTCAACCAGCCTGTACTTCAATTGCACAAATATCTTTTCTCAACAGACCCATCAGACTGTATGCTGAGTGCTTCATGAATTAGGCAGAATATTATAACGATGTGTAATTAGAGTGGAGTGGTGAGGAATACAATGATAACTAGTATAATTTTGTGCCACTCCTTGGTATATTTAGGGACCACCATTTTTACATACCACTGCTTTTGAATTGTTATAAATGTGTTGAGTTGAAAAAATGACATCTCTATTATTATGAAAATAATTGTGATCTTTAGACCCTCTGGAATGTGTCAAGCACTCCCTAGCTGTCCACAAACCATACTTTGAGACCTACTACTTTAAAAGTAGAAGAATGAGTATAGAACCCTTTGAAAGAGAGAGGAAAAATTGCATTTTCTACTTAGATCTCCCTTTTAAAAAATCCATTATAAAACAATTCAAGGTTTGTTGTTGTTGTTGTTGTTGCTGTTGTTATTGTTTTAAGAATACTGCTTAACTACTTTTTCAAAGACATCACAATTCTTATGTGCCTACTTTCAGAAAACCATTTTCACTCATAACTAAAATCCTCCCATTTGGCTTTTCTTTGTGTAAGTACATAGTCTTCCCATGTCATTTATAACTCCTCTCTGCAAATGCTGCTCTTAAGTTACTCCTCCATCTTCTTCTTCTTCTTTTTTTTTTTTTGGTGATTTTCAGCTTTTTAAAAACTTTTATAAGCCTTCAATTAGTCTTTCCCCTTGGATTCTTTTCATCTTATTCCGAGTCTCATTTAAGTCATCAGACATGAAAGGAAGCAATGGAATAGTTTCAGATTTTATTTGTCAAAGGCTACAGGCTTTTCTCTCTCTTCCCACCCCCCGCCCCCCAGCTTTACCAGTGCCACTTTCTTTCTTCATTCTCCCAAGATAGAGGCTTTATATAAAGTCAGCTGAACTTGACCAAGATGTATGGAAATGCCAGATATTTCACAAGAACCATTCCTTTATAGACTCTTCTAATACTGGTGTTAGTTCAAAACTCTAATCAAATGACAGATACCTTAGGTTGTTAAGATTTTTAAAGAGCTAATAGTACTTTCTTGACCCATCTTTTGATTTGCTCTAATTAGTTAACCTCTCTTCAGCGTCTTAGGACACAGCTAAAAGGGCCTGGGCATTGGATTCTGGTAAACATATCTTAAAATTGATAGTCATTTATTTATTATTTGATCTCTAGCAAGATTAAACTTTCAGCATCCCAGTATCCTGATCACAAATGGTGATCATGGTATTTATATTATTAGTACATAAAAATAATACACAGATGCCACAGTCTGTGACTAGATTAATCTTCAATAAGTGGTAGCTGTGATTGTTAATGTCAGTAAAGTATTTTGAGAGTGATATTCCATTTCTGTTCACTTTTTATCTTATTTCTATAATTTTATAATTCTGTCCAAGTGTCTCACCAGGACTGAGTGTTCTTTTTCTCGGGGACTCTAAGAAAAAAAGAAAGTCTTTTCAGAAAGGCCAGTGTCCTCAGTGTGCTTGAGTGAAGTCATTTATTCTCCGTATATATTTCTACATAAGGAGTCTTTGTCATATATATTTAGATATACACTCAATATTAAATTCTTCAAACTTTTCACTTTTGAAGTAATTTTAGATCAATCTTTAACATTTGGGGTAAGAATACAGGATTAGACTACCATTTGTGATTCTAAAGAGAATATGCTCAGGATATTCTTTTATCAGCAATTTAAAATCATAGCTATTGTCTCCACATTTACAAAAAGTCTGTGTCCATGCTATCTTACAGAGTTTTCAGACACTTGTTTTGATTTATAGTATATTACACTAATTTAAAATACCAACACTATATTTATCGTAGTGCTCACATAGTTCTCATCAAATTCTGCAATTCAACCAAAAAAAAACTAGCTCTATTAGATTTTTTTCATTAAATTTACATGTAGAGTGTTCTACATACTGAGCAATTACTCTGAAGTTCTATATTTATTGAGAAAAGATGAAAAGTTTCACTTTTGATTAAGCTAAATTGTATGTTTCAAGAACTTTCTAATTAATTATATTTCAAATTGAGATTTTCATTAGTGTTCAGAAGAGGTTACATTTAAGTGTATTAATAAATTAACACGATTAAAATTTTAACCATGTGAAGGAATGTGGGAAGAGCCTGGATTTTTAAGAGAGTACCTTCTGAAGGTTTTAAAATGACGTCAAAGTTATGGGAAAAAACTCTCCCAGAAGTACTCTGTGTTTAGCTGTCAGTTACCTCTTAAAACTCTGAGACTTTCTTCATGCTATGACTGTTGTGACTCAGATAGAAATACCAGTTTTTGATGTTTTAGTTTTACTCCCATGGCAGTTCTAAAGTTTTGTGCTGGCACTAGAGGAGGTTGTTAGCTAGGCATTTTCCATACTGAAATAAAGTAGGTAAATTCTATAAGATTATTTTTAGAAAGATGTCATCTAATTCTTGAAAAATAATCTGAGAAGTCAGGGCCCACAACCTTCTTCTATGAAGAACCAATAGTAAATATTTTAGGCTTTGCAGGCCGCATGATCTCTGCCAGGACTACTTAGTTCTGCTGAGGTGTGGCAAAGGCAGCCATAAACAATGAGTAAACAAGTAAACATGTCTGGATTACATTTAACAAAAAAAAAAAACTTTACACAAACAGGCAGTGGACTGAATTGGGCCTGTGGACTGTAGTTTACCAGCCCGCAAGCCCCCTATAAATGAAGAATTTTTTAGAATATCTGGAGTTAGAAAAGATACTAAAAATATAACAGATCCCATTCACACATCCAAGGACTGTCAGGAACAATGCCTCTAAAATTAGATGCTGCGGTTCCTTTGGGCTAGTGGAAACTGCATTCTATATGAGCTTAGCCATAGGTTCATTTTTGCATGTAAAACCGTTGACTACTTTAGTTATTAGTATAGGCCAGCTTTTCAGCTATAATCTCTATGTTCACTAAGAAGCTAACAATAAGGGTAGAGGGGATTATGTAAATTCTCATGTCCAGATTATTTTCAGAAACACAGGATTTATCAAAATTAACTGTGTTTGTTTGCTTTTTATTTATAAAACTTTTTATATATACCATGATGCAATGACAGTATGACAGTGTGACAGGTTACAGTGTGGTGATGATATCTTTCTCAAACTTATTTAATCATAGAATCACCATGGAGCAATCACTGAAAATACATGGAACATAAATTGAGAAGTGCTAGTGTAGGTAGTCCCAGCTTGGGTGTATGCCTGACAGCTTTCTTAATTCTGACTGGGCCTCTGGAAATAACTTTCCCAGCTGAAAGGCTCTATATCCTCCTAAGGATAACTATTTCTTCTCGTCAGCCTCCACTTAGGTCTGTCTATCCTCAATCTGTACTCCCAGACCTTGCTTTCCACCTTGATTATGTTCCAACCTCTGGCTTTGTTCCAGAACAGAAAAAACCGACAGGGTGAGGTAAAAAGAAATAAGACTGGGGTAGATCCTTATACCCAAAGCAGCCTTGGTTCTCTGAAATACAGATGAAGGATACTTGAGACCCCTGGACACATAAACATGCAGAGTGCTCTGGTTCTAACAGCCTAATGAGGCGGGAGGAATGGGGAGTTATCAAGAGACAGAGCCATAGGTAAAAGCTAAGAGAGTATGTTTTGTCCCCTGTGGAACTGAGAACTGTCCCTAAGAAGACGCCTTGGGACCTACAGTGCTCTTCCCTTGGCCCTCTTCTGCACCAGCTATTATTTTGTTCTGGTGTTTGGTGACTCTCCTGCTCGAGGGAATTATGGCAATAGGAATTTCAACTAGTAAGCAGAATGTTTTACCTCTATCATCTGTTTTAGTTGGCGGGTTAATCCTCTGAGGAAGTTACTGCTATCATGCTATTTTTATGGATGAGGAAAAAGGTTTTAATAATTACCTAAAGTTATATAGCTACTAAGTCATAGATCTAGGATTAAAACCCAGAGAAGCTTGTCTCTAGAGTCCTAGCTAATGCCTGTTTCTAATGACCCAGTGCATGAGGGAGCAGAAGCCCCTAATCCCATCTGAAGTCTGTAAAGATCCCTCAGTGTGCTGAGCACTGTGCGGGAAGCAGGACACTCAGAAGTGAATATGATTTAGCCCTTGCCCTGGTAACACTTACCCATGGCACCTTCTGCTTTGAACTCTAGTTACTATTTGTTTTTATATTTTTATGGATGGATCTTCAGAAGCTCTTAGGGAGAAACAATTTATTTTAGTTAATGAAGTTAGGAAAGCTTCCATAGAAGAAGTAGTAACTGTCTCTAGGAGAATTTTAACAACTAGCAAACAGAAGAAAGTCCTTCTGGAAAAGAGAAAACAAAAAGGTCCACAGCCCTTGGTATAGGCAAGGAGCAGTAAGTTGTCAAGTATAACTGGTTATAACCTATGGAATCGTTGCAGAGACAGAATTTATAAGACATGTTGATGCATTGGAACTTGAGGCAGAGAGAGCCAGAGAAGAAACATCTTTCATGCTTGGATGGTTGGTGAGATGCTAACACTGCTAATGGACAGAGAACACCTTGAGGGCTGGACATGATGCAGTTATTTTCAGACATGTTTAGCTTGAGTTTTCTTATAAGGTAGTTAGGTGCACATTTCCAATCAACAGATGGATATTTAGATCTGAAGTGCAGGAAAATGCTTAATATGGGGAACACTGAGGTGGAACCAAAAGGGTGAAATATTTCAACTGATAGTAACTTTTATAATGAAATCAGAAGTAACTTCTTACACTTAATGTTATGAAATAAATAATAATAAAGTATTCTCAAATATATATGTATACACATACTATATGTGTACATGTGCCTATATATTATCTACTATATATATATATAAAATCTATGAGAAAAAGCACTTTATTTTTCTAAATACTGATATAGCAGTAAATTTGTGGGTGTGACTTTGTTTCAAAGTAGACCTCTAGTAATTTACAGTGGGTATAATCATAATGCTAACAAGTAGAAAAGACATAGTAATCAATGATTTCTTCTAATATATCTCTTCTTCTGAAGAAAATAGTTAACCCACCCAAACCCATAAAAAATTAGAGATGATTAATGATCTGTTTCTTTACTGTTTATGAATTTTAGTGAATGCAGATTGCTTTGTTTTTAAGAACTGCACTTTAAATCAAGTATATATTTATTTATTTTTTACCATAGCTTTTAGGATCATTGTTGAGTCACTCTGAAAATGATATGATCTAGATTAATCATGATTTGAATAGTTAACAATAGGAAATCCTGACATAGGGCCTATAGTTAACAATACAGTGCTGTGTACCTAAGAATTTTTTAGGAGGATAGATCTCATCTTAAAGATATTTGCAAAGAAAGGGGCACAAAGAAACTTTTGGAGATGACATATATGTTTATTCCCTTGATTGTGGTTATGATACCATAGGTTGATGTGCACATGTCAAGCTAATGACATACACAAGCCAAACATCAAATTGTAGATATCAAACATGCAGTTTTTAATGTGTATCAGTGCGCGCACACACACACAACACACAATGGAATATTACTCAGCCAAAAAAAGAATGCAGTGATGCCATTTGCAGCAACATGGATGGACCTAGAGATTATCACACTAAGTGAAGTTAGAAAAAGACAAATATCATATGATATCACATATGTGGAATCTAAAAGATGATATAAATGAACTTATTTACAAAACAGAAATAGGTTTGCAGACAGAAAGACAGATTTGCCTTTTTCAAAGCTATGGTTACCAAAGGGGGAAGAGGTGAAGAGGGATAAATTTAGAATATGGGATTAACAGATACACAGTACTATATGTAAAACAAACAAGGACCTACTTAATAGCACAGGGAACTATATTCCTTATCTTGTAATAACCTATAATGGAAAAATCTGAATGAAAAAATGTATATATAAAACTGAATCACTTTATACCTGAAACATTGTAAATCCACTGTACTTCAGTCAACCAATAACTTTTAAAAATTGGAAAAATAAAAAGGAATTCCTGAATTGCAATGCAGCACTATTCCTGATGTATATACACATGCATTCACACACTTACTATAAAATATTTTATATTAGAATAAATATAGAATTTTTTGTGTTGCCATCCTGAAATTACGGATTATATTTCAAATCACTCAGAGTTTGAGAAGAAAATCTCTCCTCCTTCCATTGTCTCCTTCGGCAATTGCTACACAAACATCACAGATTGTGAAGTCCAGGGAATAATGTTCTTTTGTTGTTGTTGTTCCTGTATCATATAGAGAAATAGTTGAGCAACTCAAGAACAATAGATATTCATTAGAAAAACTAATCAGAGAAATCAATGGTGAGCAGATTCTGTTGAACAGAACATAAAATCAGAGTAATCACCAAGCTAACATGGATGATGATGTTATAAACAGTGGTCAAGTGAGTACAACTAAAATGTGTATATTTCCTGGCCATTAATTAGCATTTAACCACCAGCATTCAAAAGATACCCATTAAGTTCCAACTAGGAGTAGCTGGTAATTGATAGGATGGTGACTTTTTAGAAATTTACTTTTGTTAGATGTTATAAAATTTGAAGTGTAAATTTTAATTGTTTCATGTTGATAATTCACAGTTTAAGTACACAAGATCATACTCTTAAAAATTCATTCCTAATGATGTTAGAAAGTAAAGTAAGTTAAAGATTTTAACAAGATGCCAGAACTTTTTAAATTAAATTGTTTTTGTTGTTGTTTTTTGGTCCTTCAGAAGATCCTAACAGAAGCATTGTTGTTGGAAAGTAATAAGTAAGCTAATTTTCTATATGAAAATTTATTCCTCTGGAGTCTGCATATCCCCAGAGGATAATGCACATAGTCTAGACAGCCCATAAATTTTTCAAGTGAACTATGCAGGCATGTGTTTATGATTATTTTAATTACAAAGATAATTCTTGTGAAAAGAATACATTTATGTATTACTTATTCTGGCTTATTCATATAAATACTATATATGCAAGCAAGTTACATGGTTAGCTGAAGCATTTTCACATTTCTGTTTCTGAACACACTGCTGCTGCTGCTGCTGCTGCTGCTGCTGCTGCTAAGTCGCTTCAGTCGTGTCCGACTCTGTGCGACCCCATAGATGGCAGCCCACCAGGCTCCCCCGTCCCTGGGATTCTCAGGCAAGAACACTGGAGTGGGTTGCCATTTCCTTCTCCAATGCATGAAAGTGAAAAGTAAAAGTGAAGTTGCTCAGTTGTGTCTGACTCTTAGCGACCCCGTGGAATGCAGCCTACCAGGCTCCTCCATCCATGGGATTTTCCAGGTGAGAATCTGAACACACTAATAACAAGCAATTAAATGATTTACTTTAAATCTTAACTTGAGATCCATAGACTAGTGATGGTTACAGTTGACTCTCTCTCTCTCTCTCTCTTTTTTTTTCTTGTGGTAAGAACACTTAACATGAAATATGCCCCCTGAGTAAATTTTTAAGTGTACAAGACAGTATTGTTAACTAAAGGCACAATGTAATACATCAGGTCTCTGGAACTTACTCATCTGTGTAACTGAAACTTTAAGCCTGTTCAATAGCAACTCCCCAGTTCCCCCCTTCTTCCAGCTGCTGGCAATGACCATTCTACTCTCTGCTTTTCTGTTTTAAAGGTCTCATATAAGTGGAATCATGCTGTATTTGTTCTTCTGTGACTGGATTCACTCAGTGTGATGCCCTTAAGGTTCATCCATGTTGTCCCATACTGCAGGATTTCTTTCTTTTTTAAAGCTGAAGAAATTCCCACTGCATGTATAATATATATTGCATTTCTTTCTCCATTCATCTGTCAATGACCATTTAGGTTGGTTCTATTAATAAATCCTGGCTATTATAAATAATGCTGCAGTGAACATAGAAATGGAGTTTTCTGTGTGTATGTCCCTGTATTTTGAACTTAGAGACATATTGTCCCTCATTATTACAAGGATATATTATTCTTCAGCAGATAGGCTGCTTTTGATACGAGTACTTCCTGTGTGCAAACACCGTGTAATAAAGCTAGGAACTCCCAACAAAAACAGATGAAGTTTTCAGTTGATCCTTGAAGGAAATACACACACACACACACACACACACACACACCACACACACACACGTGCGTGCACACAGCCTATACACATAGACCAGAAATAGTGATTTTTTTTCACCTTTGCCAGGTTTAAAGTGAAAACAGAAGAGGGAAGGATGATGAGAAGAGAAGCCATGTTCATCATTTTTTTTCCCCTGAATTAACCGCTGAAAAAGACTATGAGGAATTATGGTGTGGATATCTCTTTAATGGGGCTATCAATGGACATTTAGATTGTTTCTATATCTCTGCTTCTGTAAATATCGCTGCATGAATATGGGAATGGAGTTTCTGACTTGTCCGTTAATCTGGGCTTACGTAATAGCTGCAAACCAAAGGAAACATATAAAGTGAACTGCTCAGCTCTGTTTACATAATGCCAAGCATTGTGTTAACTGATGACTTTTACTTCCCAATCCTCAGTATTTTTATCTAGATGGACTATTATCTTTATGTCATATGAATACAAGTTCGGATGCTAGGTAGCCAATAGATTTAGCTGTTGACAATTTTCACCCTGTGGGCTTCCCTGGTGGCTCAGATGGTAAAGAATCTGCTTGCAATGCAGGAGACCTGGATTTGATCCCTTGTTTGGGAAGATTCCCAGAGAAGGGAATGGCTACCCACTTCAGTATTCTTGTCTGGAGAATTCCATGGACAGAGGAGCCTGGCGGGCTACAGTCCATGGGGTTGCAAAGAGTCAGACAAAACTGAGTGACTAACACTTTCACTTTCTAGATTCACCCCAAGCTGCTGGAAGCCAACACACTTTGATCCAAAACCTGTTTCATGCTACACTGGTTGAAATTCTATTCCAATTCCTTTTTGAAAGATTATGCCTTTCCTGATTTCAATGTCAATTGAAAGAAAGCTAAACTATTTAAAAGTTACAAGTTGGGGGGAAACTGAAGGAAATGAATTACATTGTTCCTAGAAGATTAGTGTACAGCTTTATTAATTTCCAGATTGTTTCTAGTATTCTATGCACTGTGATTATTGCCTGGTTTTATTAAGCAATCCATGCTGTTTGATCTTTGCAAAACCTAAAACTGTTCTTTATTATTATTATTTTTTCTTAAGAGTACTACTTCTAATCTGGTTTTGGTCTAAGCTAATCTTTGCATTTCAATAAGGAAGACCAGAGCAGTTTCTTGATTAGCTCTATTTTCAACTGTATCTATCCTTTATAGTTTGACATTTAATGCTGAATTCCTTTTCTGATTCTTCAAAGTAAAGTACATGACCAGTATTGCAATGGGACAGAAATGAGACTATCAACTGAATGGAAAATATACAATATAAAATATGTGAGTTGTGTTATTCAGGACTCTCTAAGGACTATAGTCCAGGAAATGGCTTCTCAGTAGCTGTAAAGAGACTGCTCCAAAGAGGCAGGGGAGGAACCACACATACACATTTATACACATACATACACATCCACATGTATGTATATATATAAATATATAATTTTTGACACTTTATTTTTTTAATTGAAGAATAATTGCTTCACAGAATTTTGTGTTTTTCTGTCAAACATCAACAAGAATCAACATACATGACCCCTCGCTTCTGAACCTCCCTCTCAATTCCATGCTTCTAGACTCTCACAAAGCCCCTGGTCGAGTTTCCTGAGTCATACAGAAAATTCCCATTGGCTATCTATTTTACATATGGTATTGTTAAGTTTCCATGTGTGTATATATATATATATACACACACATACATATATATTTTTATGTTAATATATATACACATATATAATTTTAATTATACATATGAATTTTTTGGCTGGGAAGCACATATCATCAAGCATATATCATCAGAAAAGATTACTGGTAATCTCAAAGAACAGATATCTCATGTTAATGATTTTAGTGCTTTCCTATATAAGGGAAGATGCAAGAATCTGGGGTAATTGAAATTTGTCTTTAGATATGCATGTTAAGTATCTAGGGGTCTATATATCTGAAGCACAGAATCCTTCATTCTGTTTTACCCCTCCTGAATTCCACTCAAGGCACACTTTCTGAGGCCCATTGTAGCGGATTATATAACCTTTGTGTAATGGGATAATGAATGACATTCTTTGTTTTGTTTGTTTATAGCTTCTCCCTTTTGATCATAAATTTGACAAAGGTTTTGGAGACATTTCATGACCACTTTGTCCCATGCTGCTCAGTTCAGTTTAGTTCAGTCACTCACTCGTGTCCGACTCTGCAACCCCATGAACCGCAGCACGCCAGGCCTCCCTGTCCAACACCAACTCCCAGAGCCTACCCAAACTCATGTCCATTGAGTCGGTGATGCTATCCAACCATCTCATCCTCTGTGGTCCCCTTCTCCTCCTGCCTTCAACCTTTCTGAGTATCGGGGTTTTTTCAAATGAGTCAGCTCCTCATATCAGGTGGCCAAAGTATTGGAGTTTCAGCTTCAACACCAGTCCTTCCAGTGAACACCCAGAACTGGTCTACTTTAGGATGGGCTGGTTGGATCTCGTTGCATTGCAAGGTACTCTCAAGAGTTTTCTCCAACACCACAGTTCAAAAGCATCAATTCTTTGGTGCTCAGCTTTCTTTATAGTCCAGCTCTCACATCCATACATGACAGATCTTTGTTGGCAAAGTAATGTCTCTGTTTTTAATATGCTATCTCGGTTGGTCATAACTTTCCTTCCAAGGAGTAAGTGTCTTTTAATTTCATGGCTGCAGTCACCATCTGCGGTGATTTTGGAGCCCCCCAAAATAAAGTCTGACACTGTTTCCACTGTTTCCCCATCTATTTCCCAGGAAGTGATGGGACCAAATGCCATGATCTTCGTTTTCTGAATGCTGAGCTTTAAGCCAACTTTTTCACTCTCCTCTTTTACTTTCATCAGGAGGCTCTTTAGTTTTTCTTCACTTTTTGCTGTAAGGGTGGTATCATCTGCATATCTGAGGTTATTGATATTTCTCCCAGCAATCTTGATTCCAGCTTGTGTTTCTTCCAGTCCAGCATTTCTCATGACGTACTCTGCATATAAGTTAAATAAGCAGGGTGACAATATCCAGCCTTGGCATACTCCTTTTCCTATTTGGAACCACTCTGTTGTTCCATGTCCAGTTCTGACTGTTGCTTCCTGACCTGCATACAGGTTTCTCAAGAGGCAGGTGCTCATTCCCAGGACAACTCAGGATTTCACTGATAGGCCATTTCATATGCTATATCTGGATTAGGCCCTGTTAATAATATAAAATTCTTTGGATCATCTGTCTTACTAGTCTGTTATGATCCAATAAAATGCATTTCCTTGTTTCTTCTTGCCATATCTGTATTTGAGGTGTTTGAAATGATTTCAATAAATTTGGCCTGATTTTTTTTACATAATTGTGTTTAATCGGACAAACTCTTTTAAATTAATTTTGAACCATTTCATAAGGAGTCCCAGGTTGAACTGTAAAAGGCTTCTCAAGACCAAGAAAGCCATGCCAAGGACTTGTCACATTCTGCCTATAATACCTAAATATTGGGTGGATTCCTCTCTTCTTGAGGCTTATTGTATATCTTGAGATTCCTGCACCTGCCAGGAAGTAGCCTTCCTTATTCGCTTGAAAAGGCTGCATGGGTGGCCTTTAAGCACTAGCTTGTTTTTCCAAGGGGCTTTACTGCTTCATAAAGTCTACCTTGGTTCTTTGAAGCTATCTGGCTATGTCTAATTTTATCTATATTCTCAAATATGACATTCCAGTCAAATCCATGGTAATATAAAACTCTTTCCTGTTATCAGAACAGGTTCTTATTGAACTTATGCAAATAATTATATTGTTATGAAAATAAGAATATTTGGTGGGAGTAAGAATGCTCAGTAAAAATCTCCAAATTCTGGAGGGATCAGGTAGACTGCAAAGACAAAGGTTTCAGTTCTGTTTAAAAAGTTATAATCTCCCTAATTATGGTAAGGGATAGATCAAGGGGGAAAGGTTTTTCTTATATCTTGAAAACAAAAATAAAAAGCCAGTTATATTTCAGACAACAAATCATAAAAATTATCATTCAACCTATATAACTAATTCTTATAAATCTTGATCTTCTGTTAACAGTTTTATGAAGCCATCACATTTTCCATTAAAATTCTCTAATTTCTTACCCAGTTTAGTCATGTGACTTTAAAGTTTTCAGAACTCTATACTTGTCAAAAAATACTTTCTATCAAACTTTTTCAATATGAAGAATTTTTATAAAAGTACTAGAGTGAAATAATGTCTATACATGACAAAAAAAAATAAGTGGCAAGGGTAAAGCACTCATTGCAATATAATTAACAAGGAAATTGGTTATTTCTGTGACATATAGCATTTTAAGATAATTAGAAATATGAGTTTATAATATACCAGGATATATATTAGTAATATCCAAATTTTAATAATTGTATGTAATAATATTTATCTGTATAGTATAACCCAAGAAGGTTTATCATCACTCATTTGATGATGTTTACCATTTAATTTAATAAACCTAATTAGTATCTCTCATTGAGATGTTTCATGGGCTCTTCTGAACCATCCTAAAGTTAGCTGGGATTCAAAAGAACTTTAGAATTTGATTGAAGAAGTTTTTCAAAGCTATTAAAAGGTTTTAAAACACTATGTCAAATAGGACTTGTCACTGTGAAACAATACTATTCACTTAACCAAAATGACAATAAAAGATTTTAAAAACGAATATTGATAGTTATATCAGATTGCATAACGTTTTGCAGTCTGTTTTCAGAAGTAGATCAATATTTCAAGAAAAGTCCTCTTAACAAAGAAAGAAAATCTAATTGTAGTTTGTATTACCTAACCTTTAATATTAAATTTAATTACTCAGTTAATTTTTTTTCTAATCTTATTCAGTCCTAACTACCCATTAAGCTCTTTTTCCCAGGATTTCTTTACCATAGTCTTCTATAAATTTCTTTCTTACCTTCTGATTTTGTCTTATGATTTTTACTCTCTTTGCTTCCCCCACCCTCCTTTTTCTCTCTCTTTCTGTCTCTCTTAATCATTCTCTAGAGCGAAATTACTTTCTTTTTGTTATTTTCTATAACAAAATGCATTTGCACTTGTTATACCTTCTTTTCTCATGCATACAAGGATGTTTTCCTTATAAGTTTTTGGTGGTTTTAATTACATATTTTAACTAGAATCCTTGACATTTCAAAACCTTAATTTCTCGTGAAAGCTAAGAAGTAAGCAATAATGAATTTTTACATTAGCATTTGTGTATTGGCAAACTTCTAAATACTATTTATAGCTTCTAAAAACATGTGCTTTCTTACCAAAAAAAGTCTCAATGTAAAAACAAACATATTTACTAATATCTTATGGACTGCAAGGAGGTCGAACCAGTCCATCCTAAAGGAGATCAGTCCTGAGTGTTCATTGGGAGGACTGATGCTGAAGCTGAAACTCCAGTACTTTGGCCACCTGATGCAAAGAACTGACTTATTTGAAAAGACCCTGATACTGAGAATGGTTGAGGGCAGGAGAAGGGAATGACAGAATGAAATAGTTAAATCGCATCACTGACTTGATGGACATGAGTTTGTGTAAACTCTGGGAGTTGGTGTTGGACAGGGAGGCCTGGCATGCTGCGGTCCATGGGGTTGCAAAGAGTTGGACATGACTGACCGACTGAACTGAACTGGACTTCATTTCACTGTAAAAGGAAACCTGTTTCATAATTAATTTCTCAGTATTTTATCTTATTTGGAAATGATCTAGACAGTAAATTTTTATCATTTGGCTTAATTCAACAAAGTATTCAAGTTTCAAGTTAACAAAAACCTGAAGAAACTATTTCTTAGGTAGTCATATCATAAAACATGATTATTCTTAAAAATTATGCTTAAAAGATCTTGCTGCTGCTGCTGCTAAGTTGCTTCAGTCGTGCCCGACTCTGGGCGACCCCATAGATGGCAGCCCACCAGGCTCCCCCGTCTCTGGGATTCTCCAGGCAAGAACACTGGAGTGGGTCCCATTTCCTTCTCCAATGCAGGAAAGTGAAAAGTGAAAGGGGAGGCGTTCAGTCGTGTCCGACTCTTAGCGACCCTATGGACTGCAGCCTACCAGGCTCCTCCATCCATGGGATTTTCCAGGCAAGAGTACTGGAGTGAGTTGCCATTGCCTTCTCCATAAAAGCTCTTATGCTATTTATATTTATTTACCTCACTTGTTTTCAACACTTATCTTTAGATGGCAGTTTTGGAAATTTCTAGAGAAATTATACTAACTCCAAGCTATTATTCTTGCTGATTAATTTTGTAACAGAGTTAATGTGATCTCATCTAATTTTGGTAAACCTAGGTGAGATGAAAGTAAAACACCTCAGTTCAGTTCAGTCACTCAGTCGTGTCTGATTTTTTGCGACCCCATGAATTTCAGCTCACCAGGCCTCCCTGTTCATCACCAACTCCCAGAGTTCACTCAAACTGATGTCCATCGAGTCGGTGATGCCCTCCAGCCATCATATCCTCTGGCGTCCTCTTCTCCTCCTGCCCCCAATCCCACCCAGCATCAAACTCTTTTCCAATGAGTCAACTCTTCGAATAAGGTGCCAAAGTACTGGAGTTTCAGCTTTAGCATCATTCCTTCCAAAGAACACCCAGGACTGATCTCCTTTAGAATGGACTGGTTGGATCTCCTTGCAGTCCAAGGGACTCTCAAGAGTCTTCTCCAGCACCACAGTTCAAGGCATCAATTCTTTGGCGCTCAGCTTTCTTCACAGTCCAACTCTCACATCCATACATGACCATTGGAAAAACCATAGCCTTGACTAGACGGACCTTTGTTGGCAAAGTAATGTCTCTGCTTTTGAATATGCTATCTAGGTTGGTCATAAGTTTTCTTCCAAGGAGTAAGCATCTTTTAATTTCATGGCTGCAATCACCATCTGCGGTGATTTTGGAGCCCCCCAAAATAAAGTCTGACACTGTTTCCACTGTTTCCCCATCTATTTCCCAGGAAGTAATGGGACCAGATGCCATGATCTTAGTTTTCTGAATGCTGAGCTTTAAGCCAACTTTTTCACTCTCCTCTTTCACTTTCATCAAGAGGCTTTTTAGTTCCTCTTCACTTTCTGCCATAAGGGTGGTGTCATCTGCATATCTGAGGTTATTGATATTTCTCCTGACAATCTTGATTAGTAATTAAACCAACATACATTAAGTAACCTTAATCAGTTCAGTTCAGTTGCTCAGTCATGTCTGACTCTTTGCAAACCCATGGACTGCAACACACCAGGTCTCCCTGTTCATCACCAACTCCCAGAGTCTACTCAAACACATATCCATCAAGTCAGTGTTGCCATTCAACCATCTCATCCTCTGTCATCATCATCTCCTCTCGCCTTCAATCCTTCCCAGCATCAGGGTCTTTTCAAATGAGTTAGCTCTTTGCATCAGGTGGTCAAAGTATTGGGGTTTCAGCTTCAGCATCAGTCCTTCCAATGATTTTTCAGGACTAATTTCCTTCAGGACGGACCGGCTGGATCTCTTGCTGTCCAAGGGACTCCAAAGTGTATTCTCTAACACCACAGTTCAAAAGCATCAATTCTTCAGTGCTCAGCTTTCTTTATATTCTAACTCTCACATCCATATATGACTACTGGAAAAACCATAGCTTTGACTAGACAGACTTTTGTTAGCAAAATAATGTCTCTGCTTTTTAATATGCCTTCAGGATGGTCGTAACTTTTCTTCCAGGAAGCAAGCATCTTTTACTTTCACAGCTTTGGAGCCCCCAAAACTTAAGTCTGTCACTGTTTCCATTGTTTCCCCATCTATTTCCCATGAAGTGATGGGACCAGATGCCATGATCTTAGCTTTCTAAACTTTGAGCTTTAAGCCAACTTTTTCACTTTCCTCTTTCACTTTCATCAAGAGGCTCCTTAGTTCTTCACTTTCTGCCATAAGGGTGGTGTCATCTGCATATCTGAAGTTATTGATATTTTTCCTGGCAATCTTGATTCCAGCTTGTGCTTCATCGGCCCAGCATTTCTCATGATGTACTCTGCATATGAGTTAAATAAGCCGAGTGACTATATACAGCCTTAACGGACTCCTTTTCTGATTTGGAACCAGTGTGTTGTTTCATGTCCATTTCTAACTGTTGCTTCTTGACTTGCATACAGATTTCTCAGGAATCAGGTAAGGTGGTCTGGTATTCCCATCTCTTGAAGAATTTTCCACAGTTTGTTTTGATCCACACAGTCCAAAGCTTTGGTATAGTCAATAAAACAGAAAAGATATTTTTCTGGAACTCTCTTTTTTTTTTTTTTTTTTAAATGATCCAGCTGATGTTGGCAACTTGATCTCCGGTTCTTTTGCCTTTTCTAAAACCAGCTTGAACATCTGGAAGTTCATGGTTCACATATTGCTGAAGCCTGGCTTGGAGAATTTTGAGCATTACTTTGCTAGTGTGTGAGATGAGTTCAGTTGTGTGGTAGTTTGAGCATTTTTGGCTGTAAAGAGCAATATTGCATAGAAACCTGGAATGTTAGATCCACGAATCAAGGCAGATTAGAAGTGGTCAAACAGGAGATGGCAAGAGTGAATGTCGACAATTTAGGAATCAGTGAAGTAAAATGTACTGGAATGGGTGAATTTAACTCAGATGACCATTATATCTACTACTGTGGGCAAGATCCCTTAGAAGAAATGGAGTAGTCATCATAGTCAACAAAAGAGTCTAAAATGCAATACTTTGGTGCAATCTCAAAAACAACTATGATCTCTGTTCGTTTCCAAGGCATGCCATTCAACATCACACTAATCCAAGTCTATGCCCCAACCAGTAATGCTGAAGAAGTTGATGTTGAATGGTTCTGTGAAGTCCTACAAGACCTTCTGGAGCTAACACCCAAAAAAGATATCCTTTTAGTTATAGGAGACTGGGATGCAAAAGTAGGAACTCAAGAAATACCTGGAGTAACAGGCAAACTTGGCCTTGGAGTACAGAATGAAGCAGGCCAAATAGCTAATAGAGTTTTGTTAAGAGAATGCACTCATCATAGCAAGCACCCTCTTCAACAACACAAGAGAAGACTGTACACATGGACATCACCAGATGGTCAATATCGAAATCAGACTGATTATATTATTTGCAGCCAAAGATGGAGCTCTATACAGTCAGCAAAAACAAGACCGGGAGCTGACTATAGCTCAAATTATGAACTCCTTGTTGCCAAATTCAGACTTAAATTGAAGAAAGCAGGGAAAACCACTATACCATTCAGGTATGACCTAAATCAATTCCCTTACAATTATACAATGGAAGTGACAAATAGATTCAAGAGATTAGATTTGATAGACAGAGTGCCTGAAGAACTATGGATGGAAGTTTGTGACACTGTACACGAGGCAGTGATCAAGACCATCCCCAAGAAAAAGAAATGCATAAAGGCAAAATGGTTATCTGAGGAGGCCTTACAGATAGCTGTGAAAAGAAGACAAGTAAAAAGCAAAAGAGAAAAGGAAAGATATACTCATTTGAATTCAGAGTTCCAAAGAATAGCATGGAGAGATAAGAAAACCTTCCTAGGTGGTCAGTGCAAAAAAATAGAGGAAAACAATAGAATGGGAAAGACTAGAGATCTCTTCAAGAAAATTTCATACAAATTTCAAACATTTCATACAGAGATGGGCACAATAAAGGACAGAAATGGTATGGACCTAGCAGAAGATATTAAGAAGGGGTAGCAAAAATACACAGAAGAAATATACAAAAAAGGTCTTGTGACCTAGATAACCACAATAGTGTGATCACTCACCTAAAGCCAGACATCCTGGAATGTGAAGTCAAATGGACCTTAGGAAACATCACTACTACTAAAGCTAGTGGAAGTGATGGAATTTCAGTTGAACTATTTCAAACCCTAAAAGATGATGCTATGAAAGTGCTGCACTCAGTATGCCAGCAAATTTGGAAAACTCAACAGTGGGCATAGGACTGGAAAAAGTCAGTTTTCATTCCAATCCCAAAGTAACCTTAATACCAAATATTAATTTAATTTGAACATAAGTCAGTTAAATAAATAGACATAGGCATAGCATATCTATAGGTACAAACAGACATAAAGATAGATAGAAGCATAGATCTCATAGCTTTATTTTAAACAATTATAAATCTGGTATTACAATATAAAACTCATTAGTTTGTAAATAACAGCTGGAGTAAGCTAAGTTTACTTGATTGAGTTTAAAGAAGGACCCTTCCAACCCTTCCCCTCCTAATTCCTAGAATTAGAGATGATCTAGATAAAGGTTCTCTGACCTGGTAGACTATTTACATCTCAAAGGCACTGGGAGAGAAATGCCAGCTTCTCCTAGAAGGACTTTTGTTCTCTCCAGTTTTGAAATGTCAAAGTGCCCCACTGTGAAAGGAAGAGTTAAGGAGTTTGGGTTGTACATGTACACACTGCTTATTTAAAATGGATAACAACAAGGTCCTACTGTATAGCACAGGGAACTCTGCTCAATGTTATATGGCAGCCTGGATGGAGGGGAGTTTGGGGGTGAATGGATAAATGTATACGTATGACTGAGCCCCTTTGCCGTCCACCTATCTCAACATTGTTAATCAGCTGTACTCCAATATAAAAGTAAAAGTTTTTTTAAAAAGTGCCCATTTTGGCCATTTCAGGGCAAAATTTTTTTAGTTCCCAATTTAGTAAGTTCTTGCAAGTATATGTTCTATATGTAGGTAAACAAGGCTGGGATGATAGTTGGAGGTTGGTTCTCTAGCACCCCTCTTTCTTCTGTTTCGGAAACTTTGTTTTCCATTTCAGGATCAGTTTGTCAGGATAAAACTACTGTTGCAGACTGTGTGATGGACTGGTGTGCTATTTCTGAGCCTGGCTCCTCTAGGTGGCACTCTCCTCTAGGTAGCACCCTCATTTCATCTCTTAGATGTCTTGGTTTCTCCTTCTGGTAGTCTAAAACCTCCACAGGCATCTGGAGCACTGGATGGCCAGTCCTTTTGTGTGTGTTTCTAAATATGCCAGTTTATTTAAATTAATGAGTGTGTTTCCCTATGGTTTTATTGCACAGTGTGAAGACTTGCCTATTCCACTCCCATAAATTTCTCAGTTGCCTGAGAAAGTCATAATCAGCCAGGAGGAGTTATGCCTCTTATCTTTGGAGCTGAGAGCTTTCATTTGGTATCTTCACTTTTATTCCAACAAATTTTACTCGAGTTGTCATTTCAAAGAAAAATATCAGGCCAGCTTCCTATGTATTCATCAAGATGGTGAATGGGCTCAAGGGACCCTTGATCCAAATCCTCATGGAGTTCAAGTGAAGGAGAAAATTCTGCTCTGGGTCCCTTCATTGTTGCCAAAACTGTTGACTGAAAGAAAAAATGCACCATGTAAAAGTAGTGAGTTAAGTTTTATTCAGGGACCTTACTAAGGACTTTAGCATGGGAAACAGCTTCTCAGTGTCTCTGAGGGTACTGCACCAAAGAGGTAGGGGAGAAGCTGGTACATATATATGAGGTTTTTCACTGAGAAATATATCTTGTCAAGCATACATCTTGGAGAAAGATTACTGCTAAGGGAAACAACTTCTCAAGTTAATTATTTTACTGCTTTTCTATTTACAGGAAGATGCAAGAAACTGGGATCATTGAAATTCTTCCTTAGATATGCATCTTAACTAGCTAGGGACCCATATGTCCAAAGCACAAAATGGTTCATCCTGTCTTTCCCCTCCCAAATTCCCTCTGGGTGCACTGACATTGAATAACTTTGGGTTGTAACAACCCTTTGAATAACAGGATGATGACTGACACCCTTTGTTCTTTTTGTTTGCGAGACTTTATCTTCCAACTTTCAGAACAGACTGCAACCTTAATTAAGTAGGGCTGGCTAACAGCAAAATGTTTCATTTTAAAAACTTCCTCTTTATTTTATCTTGTACGTATTTTCCAGAATTCAGTGTTCCTATCCACCAAATGTCCATTGTGTCTCTGTGCCTGTTAGGAGCCTCTTTCATTTCTGTTTAGACACCTTTCTGCTCCCACGCTTACATCAACTAAACCAACTCCAGGGGAGAAATCATCTGAAATGAAACAAGTCTCACTAAGGTAAAAGTGAGTAAGTGGCTAACAGGCATAGTATTGTCATCTGCCCAGTATTATTTTTTGCCTTGCAAAAGAAAAATTCCTAATTCAAGCTAAGTAAAGAGGTGGTAGAAAGTCTGCATGAAAAGACTTTGAAATATGAGTCAAGAACAATTATATATATATATAAACATTACTATATATATATAATGTTTATTTGTTTGGCTGCATCCAGTCTTAGTTGCACCATGTGCTCTCTTTAGTTATGGCATGTGGGATCTAGTTCTGTGACTAGGGGTCGAACTTGGAACCCCTGCATTGGGAGCTCAGAGTCTTAGCCACTGGACCACCAGAGTAGTCCCAGGATCAAGAACACTTGAATAATCATTCTAGCCCCATTTTTATCTCAGTTTCCTTTGTAAAAATATTTAGCAATTTCTACTTTTCAGGAATCTTGCCATGATTAAATTAGATGATATATCTAAAGTACCAAGCATAGTGCTTATTAATTAGCAGTTAATAATACAAAAATTAGCAGTTTGAAATAACTCAATTTTAAGTACTGTGGCAATAAACTAAGGAAGATATTTTCAGACAATAGTTCTTTTTTTCTTTTTCTTTCATGTTATATCCATAGTATTCTTTGAATCTCTTGTTTTTCTGGATAGATATTTATAGGAAGCCAAATTCACAGAGACCTTTCCTTTATAGTTTTAACAGTTGTTTTCTCTAAAAGCTTGTAGAATGGGTCTGATTATTTTGGCCACAAAGATGCAAGTTAAATGTCAGCAAGAAATTAACTTTATTATGTGTAATGAGAGCATATTCTAAGGCTAATAAACTGTGATGCAGCCGTGCCTGGCTTCTGTTGTCCTAAGAGAGGCTTCCTCCTGCTCCCCACTGCTATCACCACTTCACACACTTGAACAGTAAGATAAGTGAGGGCATTCATGGCTCACAAGCTCTACCACAAGGAAAATCTATTATCATGTTAAAATAAAAGAATGACTGGTGGTAAAGGTCAGCTCATGAGTCCAGTTATACCTTTAGTTTCTGGTTCAGAGAGAAACAAAGTCACAAGATAAAAGGCAAGGTGCGGACAACCTTTAAGAGCAAAAATTTTCCAAAAGGCAAAGAATAGTAACATATTGGAAGTGTGTTATCCCTTGTTCCTACTTTATTATTATTATTATTATTTTCATTTCAATTAGGACATACTTTACGAAGAATGATACCAATACTCAGGAAAAGCTGTGTACCATTGGATATTTTATCTTCTGCATTATTTTGGAAAATAATAGTGTTAAGAGTTCAGCTTATTCTTCACATATCATATGACTTTACTCTTATTGTATGCAATGATCTGCTTAGTAATTAAATTTGATGCATGATGTTTTTGACTATACATTTTTACTAGTAAGAAAATTGAAGAATGGCATATCATTTTCCTAAGAGAAATCAATCTTCCTGCCTCTTGATTAACCAAGATGCATGAAGAAAAGACATTTATTATTATATTTTAAAGCTGTGGTTAACAGAAAGTTACTAATTTAATCTTTACTGTTGAAAATAGCTAAAAAGTATTATTCTACTTCATAGCCTTATTAAATAGAGCATGGTATGCTGGATATAATGAATAGGATATTCTGTGACGATTGTATCCTTATATTTCTTTAATGTCATCATAGTGTACCTAGAGTACAGTAGATGAAATTTCATAAGATATAGGGAGTGGATGGTATCACCTATAATATATTCCTTAGAATTTACTTTTAAAAAAATTCGATTGGTACATAATGCCAATTTTTCTTCACATCTTTATTTCTAGAAGTTAAGTACAAAGGAAAAAGGGTAGTATTTTTGAGATCTTGTACATTCTGGTTTGATTCTGTACCCTAATCAGCAATTATCTTGCGGGATATATAGACAGAAAATACAGTCTGTCTACTTATTTTCCTACCTCTTTAAGGATCTAGATTAACAGATAAAACCAAAAGAGAAATTTCACTTTCCCAAAAAAGTGTATGCATTTATTAAACATCAATTGACCATCTCTGCTCACTAACCTTTTTACTCTTTCTGCCTATTTTTCCTAGCTTGTAGCCACTTTTTCTTAAGCTATATTTTGCTTCCATAATAATTTTTATAGAAAAGAAATTGGTGAGTTGTAGTTTAAGCCATCCTTTGAAATTCTATAAGTAGAGAGATATCAAAGAAAGTTAATTTTTAAAGCTATCAAAGACTTTGAAGCTCTAGTAATGAGCTCCCTTTTTTTACAAGCAATGGATAAAATCCAGACTCAATGCTCTTAGGTGACTTTCTTGAGGCCTCCTTTTACAGCCAAAAAGTGACTGATTTGTTCATTTCCTGGCAACCAAATCAATACAATTTCTATCTTAGCTAATCTAGGTCTGTCTCCTCTTACATTTTAAAGATAAACTCATCTAGGTGTATTAATCAGGGGTCCCTATCAAAATGTTGTTCCCTCCCACATTATAGACTCATTTCTAAACTATTTGAGTTCTCTTCGTTTTATAGATTTTTTTCCACGCCCCAAATCTTTGCCAACTTTTATTGTATTTAGATTTATTTCATACAGCCAACTCTTTAAAGTTATTACTAGTTATAATTACCATTATATCAATAACTTCTCTCTTTCAACTGCACTTTTAAACAACCATGGACCGTATTTGATCTTTCCAATAGCATCCATCTCTGATCCACTTATTTATAAGATAAACTCTTATAATTGGAAGAGTTCTAAAATGATCATTATGTTGTAAACATGCTGTGAGTGGAGACCATTTTAAAAATTGAGTGTAATTTATAGTCATAGAGTTGTGGCTTCTCATTAACTTTTTTCATAAAGATAATTTTTTAATGCAGGCATAATTTTGAGTGTGTACAGGTACGTGACTTAGAGATTTAAAAATTAACACTTTCAGTGATTACCCTTGAGAGATTTCATATATCTATTCTTCTGGGGTCAGTGAACCACTTGAAATAGTAGGGAAAATTTCTATGTGATTGTTTGTTGATTTGTTTACTTTCTGCAGAAAATAGCCATAATTTTCATTTAGTTCTTCAAAAGTTAACAATAATTTACAAAAAAAAAAAAGGTTAAATTTAATCCCAGCCAACCATTGGCCAAACTCAAATGCAGATAAAGACTTCCACCAAGATTGTTGGTTAGTGCTAGATTTCTTACAGGTGAAACTAATACACAAATTCACTTTAAGCCTTGTTCTGCTTGTTAAAGAATATGAAGTACTGTTTATTAACATTATATATTATATATATTATATAAGTATATATAGTTTAGATATATATATATAGTTTAATATAATTAATATAATCTGAGATTCTAAAAAATATTTTTCAACTTGTTGGTAAATTGCATATATTGAACCCAGGTCTCCCACATTGCCAGTGGATTTCTTTACCGACTAGAACCAACAGGGAAGCCCAAGAATACTGGAGTGGGTAGCCTCTATCTTCTCCAGGGGATCTTCCTGACCCAGTTTTTAGACTGGGGTCTCCTGCATTGCAGGTGGATTTTTTACCAGCTGAGCTACCAGGGAATATATATATATATATATATATATATATATATATAAAAATACCAGGGAATATATATATATATATAAAATACCAGGGAATATATATATATATATATATAAAATACCAGGGAATATATATATATATATAATACCAGGGAATATATATATATATATAATATAATTAATGTAATCTGAGATTCTAAAAATATTTTTCAACTTGTTGGTAAATTGTATAGAAACCCATGAACAACATATTATTGGCCATGGTTATTTTAGCCTTGTTTTGAGACTAGATTAATTTCCAAATACACCCATTGCATATAATCTTTCTGTAATAGAATACAGGAAAAAAATTACCAAATGAATAATTTCCCCTGGAAATATGAGGGAAATTGTTGACTCCTTTAAAAATTCTCTAACAATAGTATAACAATTCCAACTGCCAGAGGCTACTGAGTAAAATTACCCTATGACATAAAGGCATTATTAAATAGCAGGAAAGTTTCATGACTCCTTCAGTGGCTCCCATTTTTAAGGTTGCATATGTTCAGCTTTAAGAGAGTAAACTAATATTGGTTTTCATGGAAACCTGGTTTCCTTATAAGGTTCAGAAATCTCCAAGAAATGTTTTCTACCAAGATGAAACAAAATGTAACCTTCTGTTGAGACTATAGATGAGACTATAGATTCAACAGTACTTCACTTTTCTTGTAACCCTGAATGCTCAACACCATAGGATAACTCAGTGATCTGTAGAACGCTGGCTTCACTACCATTGCAATTTGAATATCTAAGGCATAAAAACCTTAGCCAGCTATCAAATGGTAGCATGATAACTAATATTTCTTGAGATTTTCAAATATTTTTAGATAAATATGAAATGAAATTATTTAGAAATTATTTTACCTCAGATTTCATTGAAGATATACTTTATATTGTGATTTCATTCATTGTTAATGTATTTTATAATAATTTTAAAAGGTTATACTCCATTTACAATTATTGTAAAATATTGACTATATTCCGCATGCTGTACAATACATCCTTGTAATCTGTCTGACACCCAGTACTTCAAAACTCCCACTCTCCTCCCCTATATTGTCTTTACCAACCCGCCACCATAGGTATTTTTTGCACTCTCCCCCCTCCCTTTGTGCCAAGGTATTATGTTAGGCACAGAGAATAAAAGTACAATTTAAGACTGTTGAGTTTAGTATATCACATCTCCGTAAAGGAAGAATGAAATCTTGTTTCACATGTAGAGCATTTATTATCGTGATTTGGAAAATTCTAATTGATTTCATAACCAAGTAGCTCTAAGACATTGCTTAACCTCTGAGGTCTCAGACTCCTACCCTTAAATGAAAGCATTGATGAGATGATCATATATCATAGGTATCTTCTAAACTTGCATAATCTAAAACAGATGTCCTACCAATCTCAAACCAAGCTTCAGAGTTAAGAAAGTTGACTGGCAGTGACCTTCTTTGGATATATTCTATGAGAGTATTTTTGATGAGAGGATTCAAAGGTGGGAGGAGGAGGCTTTTAATTTTCCATTGGGAGTTTTGTGGTCACCTACAGAAATCATTCAGAGACAAAGGAAGACAAAAAGGGAAAGGATAGGAACTGGCTATTGGATTCAATGTGAGTAAGAAGGAAGAGAGATGACTGTTATGTCCTGAAGGGAATCATGTTCATGGTAGACTTTGTGAAACTCTAGAGAGAGAAAAACTATCTCAGGGCCTAAATGAGGGTGAGCTGTGCTATGTTGGGAAAGGGGATCTATTCCCCACTTCTGCCAAGAATACAGTGATGCTTTCTCCTCTGAGAGGTTGAGACAGACAACATTCAACATGGACGTAAGCATGACCATTACCACTAGCAGAGGCAGTACTGAGACACCCTTGGGTGGCTTCCTGAACACAGATGCAGGTGAGGAGGTTCTGGAGCTCCTATGTATGCTTGTGATTAAGGGTTTCTAAGCATCTGTAGACTCCTGTTCAGAACTACAGGAGACTTGGGGTATTTGAGGAGGTATACTGGGAGCAGATGAGGCAAGATCATGAAATCTTCATTATTAGTGTAATGGGGACAAATTGTATACATGCACACATACACACACATATATATATAATACAGTGGGATGTTGTTGTTGTTACTCAGTCCTATCTGACTCTTTGTAACCCCATGGACTGTATCATGCCAGGCTTCCCTGTCCACCACCAACTCCTGGAGCTTGCTCAAACTCACGTCCATTGAGTCAATGATACCATCTAATCGTCTCATCCTCTGTCATCTCCTTCTCTTCCTGCCTTCAGTCTTTCCCAGCATCAAGATCTTTTCTAGTGAGTCAGATCTTAACATCAGGTTGTCAAACTATTGGAGCTTCAGCTTCAGCATCAGTCCTTTCTTTCAGTGAATATTCAGGACTGATTTCCTTTGGGATAGACTGGTTGGATCTCCTTGCAGTCCAAGGACCTCTCAAGAGTCTTCTCCAGCACCACAGATCAAAAGCATCAGTTTTTTGGTGTTCAGCCTTCTTCATGATCTAACTCTCACATCTATACATGACTATTGGAAAAACCATAGTTTTGACTCTACAGACCTTTGTGGGCAAAGTAACATCTCTACTTCTTAATATGCTGTCTAGGTTTGTCATAGCTTGCCTTCCAAGGAGCAAGCATCTTTTAATTTCATGGCTGCAGTCACCATCTGCAGTGATTTTAGAGCCTAAGAAAATAAAGGCTGTCACTGTTTGCACATTTTCCCCATTTATTTGCCATTAAGTGATGGGATTGGACGCCATGATCTTAGTCTTCTGAATGTTGAGTTTAAAGCCAGCTTTTGCATTCTCCTCTTTCACCTTCAGCAAGGAGCTTTTTGGTTTCTCTTCACTTTCTACCATAAGGGTGGTGCCATCTGTGGAGAAGGCAATGGCACTCTACTCCAGTACTCCTGCCTGGAAAATCACATGGACGGAGAAGCCTGGTAGGCTGCAGTCCATGGGGTCACTATAAGTAAGACGTGACTGAGTGACTTCACTTTCAATTTTCACTTTCATGCATTGGAGAAGGAAATGGCAACCCACTCCAGTGTTCTTGCCTGGAGAATCCCAGGGATGGGGGAGCCTGATGGGCTGGGCTGCAATCTATGGGGTGACACAAAATCGGACACGACTGAGGTGACTCAGCAGCAGCAGCAGCATCTGCCTATCTGAGGTTATGGTTATTTCTCCTGGCAATCTTGATTCCACCTTGTACTTCATCCAACTTGGCATTTCATAGGATATACTCTGTAAATAAGTTAAATAAGCAGAGTGACAATGGATATCCTTGACACACTCCTTTCCCATTTTTGAACCAGTCTGTTGTTCCATGTCTGATTCTAACTGTTGCTTCTTGACCTGCTTCTCAGAAGGCAGGCAAGAAGATCTGGTATTCCCATCTCCAAGAATTTTCTACAGTTTGTCGCAACCCACACAGTCAGAGGATTTAGTGTAACCAATAAGGCAGAAGTAGATATCTTTTTGGAACTCTCACTTTTTCTATGATCCAACAGATGCTGGCAATTTGATCTCTAGTTCCTCTGCTTTTTTTAAATCCAGCTTAAACATCTGGAAGTTCTCAGTTCACGTACTGTTGAAGCCTAGCTTGGAGAATTTTGAGCATTCCTTTGCTAGCATGTGAAATGAGTACACTTGTATGGTAATTTGAACATTCTTTGGCATTGCCTTTCTTTGGAATTGGAATGAAAACTGACCTTTTCCAGCCCTATTGCCACTGCTGAATTTTCCAAATTTGCTGGCATACTGAATGCAGCACTTTCACAGCATCATCTTTTAGGATTTGAAATAGCTCAGCTGGAATTCCATCACCTCCACTAGCTTTGTTCATAGTCATGCTTCCTAAGGCCCACTTGACTTCACATTCCAGGATGTCAGGCTCTAGGTGAGTGATCACACCATCGTAGTTATCTGGATCACTAAGATCTCTTTTGTATAGTTCTTCTGTGTATTCTTGCCACCTCTTCTTAATATCTTCCTTTGTTAGATCCTTACTGTTCTGTCCTTCATTATACCCATCCTTGCATGAAATGTTCCTTTGATAGCTCCAATTTTCTTAAATTCTCTTGTCTTTCCCATTCTATTGTTTTCTTCTACTTCTTTGCATTTTTTATTTCAAAAAGGACTTCTTATCTCTCCCTGCTAGCCTCTGGAACTCTGCATTCAGATATCTTTCCCTTTCTCCCTTACCTTTTGCTTCTCTTCTTTCCTCAGCTATTTGTAAAACGTCTTCAGACAACCACTTTGCCTTCTTGCATTTGTTTTGCACCTTTGGAATGGTTTTGATCACCACCTCCCATACAGTGTTACAAATCCTCATCCATAGTACTTCAGGTACTCTGTCTGTCATCTAATCCCTTGAGTCTATTTGTCACTTCCACTGTATAATCATAAGAGATCTGACTTAGGCCATACCCGAATGGTCTAGTGGTTTCCCCTACTTTCTTCAATATAAGTCTGAATTTTGCAATGAGTATCTCCTGATTTCAGCAACAGTCAGCTCCAGGTATTATATTTGCTGACTGTATAGAGCTTTGCTATCTTTGGCTGCAAAGAACATAATCCATCTGATCTTGGTATTGACCTTATGATGATGTCCACACGTAGAATTATCTCTTGGATTGTTGGAAAAGGGTGTTTGCTATGTCCAGCTTGTTCTCTTGACAAACTTCTGTTATTTTTTGCCCTGCTTCCTTTTGTACTCCAAGGTCAAACTTGCTTGTTATTCTGGGTATCTCTTGATTTCCTACTTTTACATTCAAATTCCCTGTAATGAAAAGGACATCTTTTTTTCTTTCTTTTTTTTTTTTTTTTGGTGTTAGTTCTAGAAGATGTCATAGGTTTTCATTGAACCGGTCAACTTTGGCTTCCTTGGCATTGGTGGTGGGGCATAGACTTGGATTACTGAGATGTTGCGTGGTTTACATTGGAAACAAACCAAGGTTATTCTGTCATTTTTGAAGCTTCACATGAGTACTGCATTTTGAACTCTTTTGTTGACTGTATGGGTTACTCCATTTCTTCTAAAGGATTGTTGCCCACAGTAATAGATATAACAGTCATCTGAATTAAATTCATCCGTTCCGTCCATTTTAGTTCACTGTTTCCTAAGATGTCCGTGTTCACTCTTGCTACCTTCTGCTTAACCATTTATTCATGAACCTAACGTTTCAGATTCCTGTTCAATATTGTTCTGTACAGCATCGGACTTCACTTTCACCACCAGACACATCCACAGCTGAGTGATGTTTCCGATTTGGCCCAGCTGCTTCATTCTTCTGGAGCTGTTAGTAATCTCTACTCTTCCCTAGTAGCATGCTGGACACCTTCCAACCTGGGGGTGGGGCTCAGATTCTGGTGCCATATGATTTTGCTTTTTCTTACTGTCCATTGGGTTCTCTGGGCAAGAGTACTAGAGTGGGCTGCCATTTCCTCCTCCAGTGGACTGTACCTTGTCAGAACTCTTCACTATGACTCATTCATCTTGGGTGGCCCTGCATGGCATGGCTCATAGTTCCAATGAGTTACACAAGTATTAAATAGCTTAAGTTCTTACTAGTGTCCATCTGCGGATAACACTGTTCTCTTCAACTTCTCTCTGTGCCATGGCAACCGGAGCTCTTTCAAGCCCTCATGAATGGCAGAGTGGCAGGGGGGAACATGAGCTGAGCCAGAAGAGAACTGACTGAGAAATGCCTTGTGGTGACTGTAGCTGAATGATAAGAATGTGATTAGATGTAGATGTACACCTTGAAGGCTGTCAGAGATTCTTGCAGAAGAAGTGCATTGCAAGAGGTCAGGCAATACAGTGTGATCCAGAAAAAATGAGGATACTATGAGGAAACTATGTAAATCCTGGGGGAAAAGATGAGGGTAAAATCTTCTAAGATCAAAAAGAAATTCAGCTCATTAAGAAAAATGGGATAATATATGAAAATCACTGTTGTGTCTAATCCCTGATAATATTGAGAAAAATTTTAAAAATCTTGTTCATTTCAAGACACTGTTTCAGGAAAGAATTGAGACAGAAACCCTCAATTCCAATTAAAGTCTCCACATTCTTTGGAAAAAACCATTACTCACTGGTGAAATCCTGGCATAACTAAAATACTCATTTTGAAATTTTATTTTGACTAGGGAATTGAATGTTGAATATCAAAGCCTATATGAGTGCATAAGATGAGATATTATAACAACCTAACAAAAGTATAAACTTTAACTCTATGTTTAAATCTCCTATAAGAAATACACATGAAAGTGATTATTTGGATATGCTCTTGGGTGGCATCAGTCTGCAATTACTGGAGTGGGTCTTGGGTTCCTAGCCAGAGATTGAGGCTGTGATGCACCACATCCTAGCCACTAGACCAGTGGTCAATGACAAGGGCCCTGGCTCTTCACTTTGCAGAAAATAATTTCCATAAAGTGGGAAGTAGTGAAGCAAGTAAATTATTTATTAAGAGGAAAAGAATTAAGTACATGTGGATAGACACATGGGCAGACTCAGAGGCAGAATCCCTGAGTTGTGCCCTCATGACAGTTTAAATCACTTATATGGGGCATTTCTTTTGGTTTTCCTTTGACCAATCATTTTGATTTGCCTGGTTCACAGTCCATATGCTGTGTTTCTCAGGATCCTTCCATGTGTGTGCATGCATCTCTTAGCCAAGATGGATTCTACCACAAAGGCATATGGGTAAAGCATCCCCTTGACATTACTCCCCCTTTGGCCTCCAGGGACCTATCTGCACATGCGTGGTGCAGAAGAGGTATTCAGACTTCCGGAATGAGAAATATGTGGACTGGGCAGGGCCCAGACTCCTCCCTTAGTTTTCCTAGTATTCTCATCTTGGAGTTTCAGTCAGTAGGGAGTGAATTTCCAATTGCTTTACCCTGGGTAGCGGGGAAGTCTACCTCCTGCCTCAGATAATTCAGACATCTTTCTGACTCAGTAGCAAAGATCCTGATATGTAGGTGTGTATATTCAGGCTAATAGCTCAGTTCTCATCTCAGCTCAATATGTGTCACTCCTCTGTTGAGTTTCCAGGGTTTAGAGCTGACTCACCAATAAAGCACAGGAAGTGAAAAAAATAAAATAAAGTAAAGATCTAAGTCAGGTCCTGCAGCTCAGTCACTACCACTCTCTGAAGTTACGTTTTAAATCTGTAAAATAGGCATATATACTATATTTTTCTGAGGTTTTCTATGAGGATTAAACAAAATAATATTTTCACATTTTATAATATAGAAACTGACATTCAGTAAGCTTTCAGTAATGTGTATAGTTTTGTTTATATAAAGATTAATAAAATACGTTTTGAGCATTTCTAAGTTCTTTGGCACACATGAGAAGTGCATACCATATATCTGCTGAGTTTATCACTTAGTGACTTGTTACAGACTAGAACATGCCAGTTACCCAAGAAAGAATTATTGAAAATGTACATTGTAACTTTAAGCTTAGAATTTACAGATTGTGTGGCTTGTATTATAAAGGAAAAAAGAAAAAAAAAAACAAACACAGGAACATCTTCCAATTTTGTTAGAATTGTAAGATTAAATATTCTAGTGCCTCACACAGGAAAATCAACTGCTTGGCAGGCATAGTTAACATTTAGAATCACCCTGAATTGTGACATTTACTTTCAAAGGGCAGTTCTTTTAGGGCTTTACCTAGCACCCATTTATAAAATCATGTAGCTAAGACCTCTTTCCTCTTAAAATTAGATACCATTGATATAGGAAAAAAGCACCAACTGAAAAAAAAATGTACAGCCTTAGAGTTATGAGTTAAATTTTATTTGGGGCAAAATGAGAACTATAGCCCTGTAGACAGCATCTCAGAGAGCTCTGAGGAACTGCTCCAAAGAAGCAAAGGGGATATCGATATATATGTGCTTTGCATGGAGAGGGATACATGCAGTCAAGCATACATTTTGCAGAGACTGGCTGTTGGTCATAAGAACGCTGCTGCTAGTCATAAGAAACAGATGTTTATTTTTTATTTTATTTTAGTCCTTTTCTAGATATGAGAAATCTAGATTCAGCTGATACTGAAGCTGAAGCTCCAATACTTGGCCACCTGATACAAAGAGCTGATTCGTTGGAAAAGACTGATGCTGGGAAAGAGAGGGCAAAAAGAGAAGGGGGCGGGAGAGGATGAGATGGTTGGATAGCATTACCAACTTAATGGATAAGAATTTGAGCAAATTCCAGGAGATAGTGGGCTTCCCTGGTAGCCCAGCTGGTAAAGAATCCACCTGCAATGCAAGAGACCCCAGTTTGATTCCTGGATTGGGAAGATCCCCTGGAGAAGGGATAGGCTACCCACTACCATATTCTTGGGCTTCCCAGGTGGCTCATGGTAAAGAATCTGTCCACAATGCAGGAGACCTGAGTTTGATCCCGAGTTGGGAAGATCCCCTGGAGGAGGGCATGGCAACCCACTCCAGTATTCTTGCCTGGAGAATCCCCATGGACAGAGGAGCCTGGTGGGCTACAGTCAATGGGGTTGCAAAGAGTTGACATGACTGAGCGGCTAAGCACAGCACAGCCAAAAGATAGTGGAGGACAGAGGAGCCTGGTGTGCTGCAGTCTATGGATTCGAAAAGAACTGGACATGACTTAACAACTGAACAACAACAACCCAGTTGGCTCAACAGTAAAGAATCCCTTACCAATACAGGAAATGAAGGAGATGTGGGTTTGATCCCTGGGTCAAGAAGATCCCCTGGGTGGGAAGATAACCTAGAGAAGGAATCTGCTCCACTATTTTTCCTTGGGAAATCCCATGGACAGGGGAGCCTGGGAGGCTACAGTCCATGGGGTTGCAAAGAGTTAGACATGGCTGAGCAACTAAGCATGCACACACACAATAAAATAAATGGGTTTATCTCTCCCCACAAAGTATCTAGTAAAATGCTAGCCCAGTATGTGTGGAATGCTAAATGAATTTATTCCTAATATTAGGATTTCTTCAGTATTCATAGAGGTATTCTGTATCTTTCGAAAGGAAATAATACTTTCAGAGGTCAAAATAGATAATCTCAAAATTTTCTGATTGGGTTTTACTCTATGACATGAAAATAAATGCATTCCTCCATTTATTTTGCTTTACTCTCATTGGTCGATGCCTCTTTAGAGATGGGAAATTTTCCTTAAAATAGAACAAAAGAGATGCTCTTCCCGTCCTCCCCTCCCTAACCTGCCCCCACCACACACACACACACACACACACACACACACACACACACACACACAAGGGTCATCAGTGTATTAGCAATTTGATTGAGTTTATAGGAATCACTCAAATAATTTGCATTTAACTCAAGATTCCTTCAAGAAAATTGCCGGGGTCCAGCACCGGTGGATCCCTATGCTTTACTCCTCTAATTGTGGGATAGCAAGAAAATTAACATCTCTGAAACCACAGCAGAGCAGAGGCAAGTTAAATTCAGCAGCTAATTATAAGGGAAATTGTAGAAATCTAAGCTGGGCTCCCTCTTAGTGAAGAGCATTGAGTTTCCCTGGATGCAAGCGGAAGTGTCTTGGCTCCTGTGGTCTGGCTAATGAACTGAGTAAACAGGAAAGGATTAAATGGGCATTGATGATCAATGCATAAGATAAAAAGTGTTGATTTGTCAGCTCTTAGTGTTTATCCTAAGCCTAAATACAAGAATGAATGAGGCACAGTGAAACATTTTAGCATAAACTGAAAATATGTTAGCTAATAAAACCAATGATGATGAAGCCAAGTTCTATGCATTAAGGATAGGATCCTTGTATTTATTATTCTTCCAACATTAATGTTCTTTCATCATAATGATTTTGCACTTTAGCAGTTCTCTTACTAAGTTAGAGAATAAAATCAGTTTAGGAGTTCACTATGCAACATCCTAATGATAGAGGACTAGATACATATACATACATGTATGTATATGTATAGACATATGTATTTATTAATATGGGCTTCCCTGGTGGCTCAGAAATTAAAGCATCTGCTATACATTTGTGTACATCTAGAGAATGACAAAAAACTAAGATCATGGCATCTGGTCCCATCACTTCATGGCAAATAGATGGGGAAACAGTGTCAGACTTTATTTTGGGGGGCTCCAAAATCACTGCAGATGGTAATTGCAGCCATGAAATTAAAAGATGCCTACTCCTTGGAAGAAAAGTTATGACTAATCTAGATAGCATATTCAAAAGTAGAGACATTACTTTGCCAACAAAGGTCCGTCTAGTCAAGGCTATGGTTTTTCCTATAGTCATGTATGGATGTGAGAGTTGGACTGTGAACAAAGCTGAGCGCCAAAGAATTGATGCTTTTGAACTGTGGTGTTGGAGAAGACTCTTGAGAGTCCCTTGGACTGCAAGGAGATCCAACCAGTCCATTCTAAAGGAGATCAGTCCTGGGTATTCTTTGGAAGGAATGATGCTAAAGCTGAAGCTCCAGTACTTTGGCCACCTCATGTGAAGAGTTGACTCGTTGGAAAAGAGTCTGATGCTGGGAGGGATTGGGGGCAGGAGGAAAAGGGGACGACAGAGGATGATATGGCTGGATGGCATCACGGACTCAATGGACATGAGTTTGAGTGAACTCCGGGAGTTGGTGATGGACAGGGAGGCCTGGGGTGCTGCGATTCATGGGGTCACAAAGAGTTGGACACGACCAAGTGACTGAACTGAATGAACTGACTGAGAGAATGACAGAGACCCAGAGAAAGAGTAGAAACAAGTCTGACATTTGAAGGGAGTGCATTGATTCTATTAATGAAACCTCAAGGGCAAAATGAATATAATCTAACTTCTTGCTAAACTTGACCCTGGGCACTAAGTAAATGCTTTCCAAGCACTGTCTTTTTTATGGATTAAGATTAAAATGTGGTGAAAGCAGCTGCCTCTGCCAAGTTAAAATTGTCATCATGGCTGCAATAAATATTAGCTGAATAAATTCAAATGAATTGAGATTTTTATACCTTGGGACAACCCCCACTTTAATTAGTATAATGCTGATGTTACCAAACAAAATGTATGTGCCGAAGCACAGTGAGGCCACACAAACCAAAATATCCAAGTTTGGAGCAGAGATAGGTTTATTGCAGTGCAAAGCAAGGAGAACATGTGGCTCATGCTCAGAAACACTGAACTGCCCAATAGTTTAGGGGAAAATTTTTTTGCAAACAAAATTTGGGGTGAGAACTGCAGGGTATATGACTTTCTTCGGATTGGTTGGTGGTGAGGTATTAGGGCTGTGCTCTAGGAATCTTGTGGTCAGTCTGAAGATTCCATCCTTTATCTGGCTGAGGGTCTTAATTGCTGCAGAAGGGCTCAAAGATGATATTCTGTGTATTCCTTGAGGAAGAAACAGGCCCCTGCCCAAGACTGCACCCATGTTTCTGGACTGTGCCTCCCCTGTTCCTGCATCCCCTCCCCTCCCTGATTAGCAACTGTTTGAACCTTCCCTTTAGAACTCAGGGAAGATGCTGGAGGACAAATGAAGCCTATTTCATGCAAACTGGAAACAGAGGACACAGAAAGGATTTGTAGTGGGAGCCCCAAAGGGTCACTGACACACTTTGTCCTCTAATTACTCTGAAGACCATTTCTAGTCAATCTCAGCCCTGTATAATATCTCTGACTACATGAGTCGTGGTTGGTAATATTATTTTCAGATTGAAGAATTATGTTCTTAGAGTTCTAAGAAAATCAGGTAAATTGTATATGTTCATATAATACAATGCAATCAGAAAAAAAAATCCTTATGTCATTTTTACAGGATGAGAGTCATTATTATATATTTTATATAATAACAGGCTGTAAACAGTAAGAAATCTTTTCAAAGAAGCAGCCAGGGGAAAATGCATATTTTTAAGTAAAACTTGCCTTCTGTCATTGCTATTTGCAGAGATTTATGGATCCAGAAAGAAATATAATCTTCAAGTGTTACCATTATTGTAACCCTGGGACTTTTTTAAAAATGATATTATTAATACAAACTTTAGAGATTTAATTTATAAACAATGAAATTCATTCCTAAGTGTACAGTACAGGTCAGTGAGTTGTGACAAACACATATACTTGTGTAACTGCCAACTGTAATAGTCTTGTCATTTAATGCAAAGGCTAAATATTTCTACTACTGGAAGAAATATGTAGAATGTTCTTCCCAAAAAAGGTTTCCTCATGCCCTCTTTTCACTCACCATCATTCTCACTTCATTTTCTACTATATGGTTTAAAATCAAAAAGATATTCCCCATTTTGAGCTTGTCTTTACATTCAGTACTAATCATGCTGTGAGTTGGGGAACAGAGACATATGAAAGTATTTTGAAAATTATACATGTATATAGTACAGTTTTTAAATTTTATGTTTATATTTTTCTCATGGGAAGAATATTAAGCAATACAGATGGAGAGTAATAAAAACAGCCCTGGGTTTCAGTGCTTTCAAATTCCAGATTACTTACTTGCTTGGTGCATCATTTTCATTCAGGTTGCATAACCTCTATGAACTCTGGTTCTCTCCCCTGAAAGAGATGACATCTACTTACAGGGTATAGAAAAAAGTGGCAAAAAGGAAGTAAATTAGACCCTAGGGATGATTCACTCAGGGCAGTGATTGTTACCTTATGATGCTAAGCATGCCTTATCCGCAAATTAGTTTTATTCTGAAGACTACTGGTCAGTCTTCATCCTGGACAACAACTGTAACTCCATGGGTCATCATTTGTAATATTTATGTTCAAGATGATGAATTTATACCATTCTTAGGCTACCCACTCCAGTATTCTGGCCTAGTGAATTCCATGGACTATACAGTCCATGGGGTCACAAACAGATGGACATGACTGAGCGACTTTCACTTCACTTAGAATACTGCAGAAATTGATTAGAGGTATATATGTCAATACATGGGATATAGTGTTTTCTTTTCCCTGTGTAGTTTCTAGAAGATGACAGTCTTTCTTGTATCTAACTAATCTAAGGGTATCCTCACCATTCTCCATCAACTCCTATTGTGCTGCTGAGAGATCAGTTTCTAAGGTTGGTGTTGGATTATTTCCCTCTCATATAATCCACATAGATTTACTATTTTTTTCCCCTTATGAGCTAACCCACAATAACAGTAGAAGCTTCAACATTGTTTTTTTCATTGAAGCATAGTTGGAGGTGATGGATTTCCAGTTGAGCTATTTCAAATCCTGAAAGATGATGCTGTGAAAGTGCTGCACTCAATATGCCAGCACATTTGGAAAATTCAGCAGTGGCCACAGGACTGTAAAAGGTCAGTTTTCATTCCAAACCCAAAGAAAGGCAATGCCAAAGAATGCTCAAACTACTGCACCATTGCACCCATATGACAACCCACTCCAGTGTTCTTGCCTGGAGAATCCCAGGGACGGCGAAGCCTGGTGGGCTGCCGTCTATGGGGTCACAGAGAATCAGACATGACTAAAACAATTTAGCAGCAGTAGCAGCAGCACACACTAGTAAAGTAATGCTCAAAATTCTCCAAGCGAGGCTTCAGCAATACGTGAACTGTGAACTTCCAGATGTTCAAGCTGGTTTTAGAAAAGGCAGAGGAACCAGAGATCAAATTGCCAACATCTGCTGGATCATCGAAAAAGCAAGAGAATTCCAGAAAAACATCTATTTCTGCTTTATTGACTATACCAAAGCCTTTGACTGTGTGGATCACAATAAACTGTGGAAAATTCTGAAAGAGATGGGAATAATAGACCACCTGACCTGCCTCTTGAGAAATCTGTATGCAGGTCAGGAAGCAACAGTTAGAACTGGACATGGAACAACAGACTGGTTCCAAATAGGAAAAGGAGTACGTCAAGGCTGTATACTGTCACTCTGCTAATTTAACTTATATGCAGAGTACATCATGAGAAACACTGGGCTGGATGAAGCACAAGCCGGAATCAAGATTGCCGGGAGAAATATCAATAACCTCAGATATGCAGATGACATCACCCTTATGGCAGAAAGTGAAGAGGAACTAAAAAGCCTCTTGATGAAAGTGAAAGAGGAGAGTGAAAAAGTTGGCTTAAAGCTCAACATTCAGAAAACTAAGATCATGGCATCTGGTCCCATCACTTCATGGCAAATAGATGGGGAAACAGTGGAAACAGTATCAGACTTTATTTTTGGGGGCTCCAAAATCACTGCAGATGGTGATTGCAGCCATGAAATTAAAAGAAGCTTACTCCTTCGAAGGAAAGTTATGACCAACCTAGATAGCATATTCAAAAGCAGAGACAATACTTTGCCAACAAAGGTCTGTCTAGTCAAGGCTATGGTTTTTCCAGTGGTCACATATGGATGTGAGAGTTGCACTGTGAAGAAAGCTGAGTGCCAAAGAATTGATGCTTTTGAACTGTGGTGTTGGAGAAGACTCTTGAGAATCCCTTGGACTGCAAGGAGATCCAACCAGTCCATTCTAAAAGAGATCAATCCTGGGTGTTCTTTGGAAAGACTGATGCTAAAGCTGAAACTCCAGTACTTTGGCCACCTCATGCGAAGAGTTGACTCATTGGTAAAGACCCTGATACTGGGAAGGGATTGAGGGCAGGAGGAGAAGGGGACAACAGAGGATGAGATACCTGGATCGCATCACCGATTTGATGCACATGAGTTTGAGTGAACTCTGGAAGTTGGTGATGGACAGGGAGGCCTGGCATGCTGCGATGCATGGGGTCGCATAGAGTCGGACACAACTGAGTAACTGAACTGAATAGTTGATTTGTAATGTTGCTTAGTTTAAGGTGTATAGCAAAGTGATTCAATTATACATATATATATATATATATATATATATATATAATTTAGATCCTTTTCCATTATGTGCTATGCTGTGCTTAGTTGCTCAGTCGTGTCTGGCTCTTTGTGACCCCATGGACTGTAGCCCACCACATATCTCTGTCCATGGGGATTGTCCAGGCAAGAATCCTGGAGTGGGTTGCCATGCCTCCTTGAGGGGATCTTCCCAACCCCGGGATCAAAGCGAGGTCTCCTGTGTTGCAGGTGGATTCTTTACTGTCTGTGCCACCAGGGAAGCCCATTATATTTTATTATAAAATATTGAGGATAGTCCATGTGCTATACAGTAGGTCCTTATTGGTTATCTATTTATAGTAATGTACGTATGTTAATCCCAAACTCCTAATTTATCACAACCCTGTTAGTTTGTTTTCTATATCTGTGGGTCTATTCATGTTTTGTATATCAGTTCATTTGTACCATGTTTTTAAATTTACATGTAAGTGATATCATATGGTGTTTGTCTTTCTTTGTCTGATTCACTTCGCTTAGTATGATAATCTCTAGGTCTTTCCACGTTGCTGCAAATGGCATTATTTCATTCTTTTTTATGACTGAGTACTATTCCATTGTATATATGAACCACATCTTCCTTACCATTCATCTGTTGATAGATATTAGGTTGATTCCATGTCCTGGCTATTGTAAACAGTGCTGCAATGAACATTGGGGTGTTTGTATCTTTTTGAATTATGGTTTTCTTCAGATATATGTCTAATCCTTGGATTGATTACAGGATAATATGACATCTCTATTTTTTTTTTTTAAGGAGGCTCTATACTGTTCTCCATAGTACACCTATTCTTTAAACAAGGATATTTATTACTCTCTTAACTTTAAATAGCTATTGATGTAACACAAATAAAATTGAGTTAAACAAAAATTAGATTCTCACTACATATTTGGTAAACTGTAGATATTTTGATCATTTTTGTATAGTCATCTTGGATCCAGCATCCATATGTATAGTGTTTAGTCTTGGATCATAAACTCAGAAATATATAAAACTGCTGCATTGCTAGTGAGGCATTATTTGGGAGACATGTATATCTGTATATATATATATATATATATATATATATATATATATATATATATATATATATATATATCTGTCTATCTCCTCAATCATGTAACTGCAATTCCAACCAGTTTCTTTGTGTCAGTTTTGCAAGCTCTGCAGATCTAGAAAGCTGCCACTTGAAATGGTACAGGTACAGACCTGTATGTTATCCTAAAGGCAAACTTTAAGGCAGAATAAAAGCCTTAAGCAAGTTATTGGGGAAAAATACTTGTAAGAAGAAATGCACTGTGTTGAGAGAGCCATTGGACCACCGTGAGGGTCTGACCCCGGGTGGAGTATGGAAGGAATGAAAGAAGGATGGTGCCAACATCTTAGCATCTAGCCCCAAGGAAAATTTACCGAGGCCAGCACAGACTTCTTGAGCCAAATGTATCTATCAGGGACACCCACATTTCCTAAGAATGGGACTGCATGGTATTCCTGCTGATATCAGTCATAGGTTGGGAGTGGCCCATGGAAAGCCTGGCCTCTGTGCAAACACTGCGAAGGATTTCAGAGTTCAGCACCTTGCATGTCTACTACATATGGATGGTCCTTTTCCAGCTTCAATGAGCATACAAACCACTTAGGGTTTCTGTTACATGCAGGTTCTTCTTCAGGAGGTCTTCAGAGGGAACTGAGGTTCTGGAGCTCTCAATAGCCCACAGAAGCTGCCTAAGCCACTGGTCCAAGGACCACCATTGGGTTTCAGTGAAAGGATCACCCCATATTTATGGATTCATTATTCCTTTGTTCACTTGGAATCAAGGAAGCCTGGTTACATAGAGCTTTTGTACCAGGCTAATTCCTAGGCCAGTGTCCAGTGTATAGACGGCTGTTTCATGTTGCATGGTCATCCCTGGACCAATATTCTGTGACCAACTTTCTGAGATAATGTTGTACAAAGTGTAATTACCATGAGTGATAAATAGCTCATATTATAAAATATAGTGAATTAATAGACAAGTGTATGTCTAGGATGCCAGCAGATCAGGAAAATGACTGCCATTGGAAAAAAAATAGTTTCATTGATTAAAAGAAGGGAGCATATCAAACCATGAGGAACCACACTGAACAAGACAAAGGTTGGCAGGTAGTATAGGAAGAGATGGGGGACAGTGGGCAAGAGCCTTTATGATGGTTTCTATAGGCAGCAACAGGCAAGGCAGATAATCAGGATTAAAATGGATGATAGGCAGGCTTAAATGATTCCAGCAGGCTCTAGAATATAGGCACCATCTCAAGTTGTCTGATATTTGGCCCTGGGGTGATCAGATCAGGTGTATAGTAGTCCAGAGTATAACAGCCCAATAAGGAGATTGTTGAGAGTGAGCTATGGATTGATTGTTTGTGAAGAATGCCCATGAGAAAAAAAAAAGGTTTCCTCCAAAGGAATGGTTGGACTGGATGAAGGAGTCAGGAGGCCATGGCTGGGTGAGTGGCACATTGACAGATTGTCCAGAACTAGAGATGTCTAGCATAGGCATTAGGTTAGATATTTAAGTGTCAAATTTACAAAAGCTAGAACTATGTTTAATACAATTCAGCAGTGACTTGTGAGTACAAAAAGCCCTTAGATGCTTCTTCATCCTAGACATTACTACTTGTATGCAAAGAAGATTAGCTCTGGAGTTTTGTTTTGCCCTTGCGAGAGCTACTTTCTAGTTAGAACAAGAATTTTCTACCTCTCCTCTTGATTTCTATAATATTCCTGGATGAAAACTTAACCAAATTCTTCCTTATATACAAATACCAGTGAATGTCAATTAAAATAACCCTTTTAATTTTCTAAAAAGGCTGAATTTGACTTTCTTTGACTCCAGGTTATTATCAGTTCACCATAAGTTATCAGATAACATGGCAGAGCAAGCAGCTGGCATCACCCACTGCTCACCAACCAGCCAAGGGCTCCACAACCAGTGACTTTAATAGCCACCCCCTGCACCTAACCCCCATTTGCAGATGAAGGAACAGAGCCTCGAAGACTTCAAGTAACCCACCCCAAGTCACACAGCTGACAGGTGGCAGCACCAGGGTGTGAACCCAGCTGTCTAACCACAGAGCTCTCCCTCATAAGTAACTTTCAAAAGTTGCTTTGTGGAGAACAAAGAAGATAATGAAAAGTCTAAGATAAACACTCAGGAGGGAAGGTCAGGAAGGCCCACAAGGATCATACATTAGCATTTACCACAAAATAAAGCTTAAGAGTGGGCATCTTTTTCTCCAGAACTCTCTATCTTACTGTGTCCTTTTATTTATTTATTTATTTTTTTTTCTGATGACCTCATAATTAAAACCTGATTCACTGGTGACGGACTTGAAGCCTTTGTTGTCTGGCAATGTCTTGGAAGCTATGGTGAGTTGGCTGGGCTCCTAGGTTCCAGAGACAGCAAATAGTAAGAATCTCTGCATCAAAAAGGAGTCCCACAAAGCAAATTTAAAGAAAGGTGAATTGGCAACCTTAAACTCAGCAAACACACTCATCCCCAGAGGCTTTGCAAGACATAACAATCCCATAATTGGTGTTCTCTGAAGAAAGCCGTGTTTACTTTAGAGTAACAATGGAAGCTCAGCTGGCCTACTCAAGGTGCTTGAAGATATTTGGGAGGGCAGCACTGTACATAATTATCCTTGTAAAGAAAATAGATAATCCCTCCAGGAATGGAGTATTCTCATTCATCCAAATCTGGCCTGTTTGTCAACCTTTATCTTACAATGATAGCAGGAGGAGGGAAGTTACAAATGGGTCTCACGCCAGTGCCAGTAAGTAACAGTACTTCCCTCTGGCTTCTCTTCAAACTGCTGAAATACAGCCACCTCAACACAAAGTCCAAGAATTGCCAGCCTCGGGGAGAGGTCAAACCACAGTCACACATTGTGGCTTTGGGATTTTCAGAATTTAAATCATACAAGAAAGTCCTCAGAAAACAAAATCCCCTGACTTTGGTGGTTTAAAATTCTGGAGTGCCATTTGATGGAATAAACTTGGTGGGGTCCAAGTCAGTTCTTCTGTGTACTAGCTATTCTGCGACTTAGGGCAGGTGGCTTAACCTCCATGAAGTCATCAATCTCTGCTTCCTCCCTCATGACTTTAATAAAAGGCCTGAAATCGGTAATAAATGGTAATCAGTTGGGAAGATCCCCTGGAGTAGGAACTGGCATCTCGCTCCAGGATTCTTGCCTGGGAAATCCCATGGACAGAGGAGCCTGGCAGGCTATAGTCCATGGGGTTGCAAAGAGTCGGACATGACTGACCAACTGAGCACGCACGTACAAGCTCATTGAAAAGTTATAATTTCTCTTGAATAGCAGATTCATTTCAAACCTGAATCTTTCTTGCTATGTTCAAATCCATTTTCTTTTCTCTTTCTTTCCATCCTTTAAAAACTAATCATTTGTATTTCATGAAAGAGATTTCTTTAGAAAGATGTTTTAAGTTGAAAGCATTAGCCCAATCAATATTTTTTCTCTTTATATAGGATATATAGGCTTTAACTAACATAGCATAATAATTAAGAGCAAGTATGCTCCCTGGGATTAAATCCTGTCGCCGCTAACTAGCTGTGTACGTAAGGTCAGGTTACTAAACTTCTCTGTGCATCAGCTTCTTCATCTTTAGAACAGGAAAAAAATACTAGCATCTACTTCATGAGATTGTTATAACAATATGAGTTAATATTTGCCAAACAATTAAGAGTAACTGGCATACAATAGTTACTATATGTATTAAATAAGAAGATGCCTAAAGTATTATTTGAAAAGTCAGTAACAGGTTGAATTGACCTGAGTTTAGATTACAGTGGTTTGAAAGAAATAATTTTGCAAGTAAATTAATTAAATTGAATTTTTGTGCATAGGTATAGTCTCAGCACCACCCTTAGACCTGGGAAAGCAGAGCTTCTGTCTCTTCTCAACGACTTGGAGTTTTGGAATACCCTCCTTTATACAGTCCATGGGGCTACAAAGAGTCGGACACAACTGAGTGGCTGAGCACGCATGCACCTTGATAGAAAAGGTGGAATCATCTAGCCGCAGTAACTATCTGAGTGGGGTCCTGAGCCAGAACTACTCAAGGTTTTGTCTTGTTTGCCACCTTAGAGAAATCTTCAATTCTCTATTCCATGTAGGGTTATTGTTTTTTGTTTTCGTTTTTTTTTTTTTTTCCTGAGCTGGGTCTTTGTTCCTACATGCAGGCTTTTTGTAGTTGTGGCGAGTGGGGGCTACTCTCTAGTTGAGGTGTCCAGGCTTCTCATTGCAGTGGCTTCTGTAGTTGCAGAACATAGGCTTTAGGGCATGTGGAGTCATTAGTTGCAGTAAATGGACTTGGTTGCCCTGCAGTATGTAGAATCTTCCTGAATCCACCTGCATTTGTAGGTGGATTCTTAACCATTGGACCATCAGGGAAGTCCTCCCTGCAGGGTTAACCAAAAATTCCCAGGACACACAGCTGTCCTGGTTCCTGACAAGGGAATCATTCTTGCCAACCTGAGAAATACTTATTTTTCAGGCAAGATCAGGCTTCCATAAGACCGCTGATATTGATTTTGGAAGACTCATTTATAGAGACAGGAGCACCATCAAAAATAATTTCCCAGAGATTTGCAACCTCTGTGACAGCCCTTTGTAGTCGAAGATCACCTTCCTGTGTGTTTCTTCCCTTTTTTCCTATATTTATTTAGTGTTGTTTTATTTATGTACAACCATTCTAACTATACAATAAATGAAAAGAGTTCTGCCCACTACCAGAATCAAGTTTTAGAAAATTTTCATTATCCCTTACATTTTCCTCTTCCCCTTTTGCAATTACTCCTCTGGTTAGAAACTTCTACTTTTATAACTGTTAAAGGCTTATGATTTATTATTCCTTTTATTATTAAATATGAAATTCCTTTCTCTAGTTAAATTTCTTCTCTTGAAGTCTATTTTGTCTGCTATCAGTATCGCAATCCCATCTCTTATTATTTATTGTTTGGTTAGTTTAACTTTTCCCATCCCTTTATCCTATTTACAGCTTAAAATTTAAACCCCATTTCCTAGAGAGAGTATATAGTCAGAATTTTTTGTCCAGTCTGAAAATCTGTATTATTTGATGTTTTGTAAATTCACATAAATAAAATAATCGATATGGTTTGATTTAGATATGTTATTGGCTACTTGTTTTCTATTTCATTCATTTTTATTCTATTTTTCCTTTCATTTATTTATCTTAATAATTTTGCCGTCTACTGACTCTTTAACTATATTACTTTACTTTTTAAAGTAGTTGCTCTAAAGATTATTTCATCATCTTTACCTTGTTATAATCTAAGATAAAATAGCACTGACTTCTGATAAACAGGAAATTGTACAAATGTACTTCCATTTCCCCCATCCTTACATTGTTAAGTATACTATACCTCTATGTATTGCTGCTACTGCTAAGTCACATCAGTCGTATCCGACTCTGTGTGACCCCATAGACAGCAGCCCACCAGGTTCCCGTCTCTGGGATTCTCCAGGCAAGAACACTGGAGTGGGTTGCCATTTCCCTCCCCAGTGCATGAAAGTGAAAAGTGAACGTGAAGTCGCCCAGTCATGTCTGACTCTTCACGACCCCATGGACTGTAGCCCACCAGGCTCCTCCACCCATGGGACTTCCCAGGCAAGAGTACTGGAGTGGGTTGCCATTGGCTGCTCTATGTATTATAAGCCCCTAAATATAATTTTATAAATTCTGCTTTATACGATTCTTAAATCTTAAAGAAGTTAAGAAAAGGGAAGAGAGTGTGTGTGTGTTTACGTATGTTTGTGTTTTACACATTTACTCTATATTTACCGTTTCTGGGGCTCTTTATTTTTCCCAGTGTCGCTAAGTCATCATTTTGTGTTATTTTCCTTCAGCCTAAAGGACTTCTTGTAGTATTTTTTATAGTATAACCATCCCACCAACAAATTTGTTATGGTTTTCTTTATTTTGAGAAAGTCTTTGTTTCACTTCTTTTTTAAAGAATGAATTTGCTGGATGTAGAATTCTTCATTGATTTTTCTTTTTTTCCTGTTAGTTCTTTGAACAGCAATCCAATGTCTCTGGTTTCCACTTTCTGAAGAAAATTCTGCCATTAATCATATAGTTTTTCCTTTGTATGAGTTTTGTCATTTTTCTCTTCTGTTTTCAAGATTTCCGCTTTATTTTACAATAATCTGTATCAACAGTAGACCATCTAGGTATCTAGGTACACTCTCTTAGAGTTTATTGAATTTCCTGCGCGGAAAAGTTAATTTTTTTTTTAACCAATTAGGGAATTTTGGGCCATCAGTGTTAAAATATTTTACTTCCATCTTCCCTATTTTACTTTCTTCTGGGGCTCCAATTATTTGAGTGTTGAAATGCTTGGTACTGTATTACAGATTTATGAACTCTAGTTCATTCTTTTAAGCACTTTTCCTCTGCTCTTTTAATTGAGTATTGATCTGTTCTTAAATTCATTTGTTTATTATTTTCATGTTTTCAAATGCTTTGAATGTGTTTTCCTATAATTCTTTGTATACATTTTCCTTCAGTTTGAGCAGATTTAGAATAGCTACTTTGAAGTCTTTGTCTTCTAAATTCACTTCAAGTCAGTTTTATTGACTTTTTTCCCCTGGGCATTGGTAACTTTCTTATTTCTTAACATGTCTAGTAATTTACTTTGTGAGAAAGTGAACCATGTAGATGATATGTTGTGGTTACTTTTATGTCAATGTTCTTTTATTCCAAGGATTGTTGTGCTGTTTTGGCAGGCAATTAAATTCCCTGAATTTAAGCTGCAATATCTGTATGCCCTGCAGTGTACAGTCCCAGTGTATTTACTCAGTGTTTGATAGCTTGGCTCTTTTGCAGAGTTCATGGTCAACCAGTGATGTATACAGACATTACGTTCCAGTAAGATTTCCATCCTCTGTCACTTAATGGTCTCAAAGGCATGGCAGATGCTCAGTGCTCCCCAGGTTTCCAGTTTTCACTGGGATCCCTGGTGTGTCCTACCTGCATGTGTAGTTTAAGAATAAGCCAAGGATGTGTGGAGAGTTTATTTTTTCCAGCCTTTCTACATCTTCCTCACTTCCAGAATTCCTCCCAGAAATTTCTAGTTGTTTTGCCACCTGCTGTGAATTGAGTCTGCAAACACCAACTGATACAGCTACAGGATTGTGCCACCTGAGATTAAGGAATGGAAATATATCTAGCACTATGGCCATAAAATCATTAGCCTTATGAATGAATTAGCAGTTTCACAAATAAATAACCCTCAAGTCAATGCTTGCTACTGCTGCTGCTAAGTCACTTCAGTCATGTCCGACTCTGTGCTATCCCATAGATGGCAGCCCACCAGGCTCCCCCGTCCCTGGGATTCTCCAGGCAAGAACACTGGAGTGGGTTGCCATTTCCTTCTCCAATGCATGAAAGTGAAAAGTGAAAGTAAAGTTGCTCAGTCGTGTCTGACTCTTCGCAACCCCATGGACTGAAGCCTACCAGGCTCCTCCGTCCATGGGATTTTCCAGGCAAGAGTACTGGAGTGGGGTGCCATTGCCTTCTCCGAGTCAATGCTTACCTTTAGTCATTTTTCGATGTCCTGAAATTATTATTTTTTATAATTCTGACCTATTTAAATTTTTTCTTTTTATTTTAAATATTTCCATAAATCATTTAAAATCATTCATAGAATCTTTAGGTATTTAAGTTTATTTTTTTAAATGATCATTAGAGATGTTTAAAAGACCCTGAAAAGCCTATAATTAATAGATACTATGTATTTAAAGATTAAGTTAATGCTGACACGGTTCTACATTCATCACACATAATAATTTTATCTTCAAAGCATTCCTGTGAGGAAATATTATTATCCTCATTTTCAATGAGTAAATCAGGATAAATGACTTCTCAACAATCACCAGCTACTAAATTACAGAGCTGAATTCAAATTCAGACATTCTGGGACAATCACCATTACATGCAATCTCTTCTTTCATAATATTAGAGAAACAAACTTGACATAATATCAAAAGTTCTCAAAGATTGTTATTTACTTTCTGATATTGGGTGAACTAACAACTGCGACCAAGTTGAAAATGGCCAAGCTATAGTGCCAAAAACCTCATAAGGGTGTACACTGTGATTTCTGATACTTCCCAGTGTCTTCCTGAAGCTTTCATACAGGGAAAAAACTCAAGGTTCTTTAGCCATTGGGGTATATTTGACATATTTTTAACAATGCTGTCTATTTCTCTAATTCACATCCCGAACTTTGTACCATCAATCAGTCAAATGATAATATATAGTCAGTTACATTGAAATTCTGCATGAATTTTTTGAGGTCAAGAATTTTTGAAAGTTGGGAATTTTTACTGCAACACATATCTGAAAGGGCATAGTAAAGTGAATTGTTGAAAAATTCATGACATCTCTATAGCAATGATGTTTTAATTGGAGGTAGGAGCAATGGAAAATATAGGATCTAGCTTCACGTAAAAATCTAGACTTGATCAATGGAGCAGAAAAGCAAAGATAAAATCCTCAAATTTATAGTCAGAAAACTATGATCCAAATAGTGCAAGTAGACATAAATATGTTATATACATTGACAACTTCAAACTTTCAGTAAACTAATAATGTATATCAGTTCAGTTCAGTTCAGTCGCTCAGTCGTGTCCAACTCTTGGCGACCCTATGAATGGCAGCACGCCAGGCCTCCCTGTCCATCACCAACTCCCTGAATTCACTCAGACTCACGTCCATCGAGTCCGTGATGCCATCCAGCCATCTCATCCTCTGTCGTCTCCTTCTCCTCCTGCCCCCAATCCCTCCCAGCATCAGAGTCTTTTCCAATGAGTCAACTCTTCGCATGAGGTGGCCAAAGTACTGGAGTTTCAGCTTCAGCATCATTCCTTCCAAAGAAATCCCAGGGCTGATCTCGGTGCAGTCCAAGGGACTCTCAAGAGTCTTCTCCAGCACCACAGTTCAAAAGCATCAGTTCTTCGGTGCTCAGCTTTCTTCACGGTCAAACTCTCACATCCATACGTGACTACTGGAAAAACCATAGCCTTGAGTAGACGGACCTTTGTTGGCAAAGTAATGTCTCTGCTTTTCAATAGGCTATGTAGGTTGGTCATGACTTTTCTTCCAAGGAGTAAGTGTCTTTTAATTTCATGACTGCAGTCACCATCTGCAGTGATTTTGGAGCCCCCCAAAAATAAAGTCTGTCACTGTTTCCACTGTTTCCCCATCTATTGCCCATGAAGTGATGGGACCAGATGCCATGATCTTCATTTTCTGAATGTTGAGCTTTAAGCCAACTTTTTCAATCTCCAGTTTCATTTAATAATGATCAAAGTGCTTAATAATGTATATAGTCTAAATCTAATAAGAATCTTGTGATATAAATTTGACCAGAAAACATTAACTCATATAAGTAATTTTTTTCTTAAGAATGATTTTCTTTGCCTTCTGTCTTATTCAATGTACTCTAGAAAACAGACTGACACAAATCTAGAGGAAGTGTGACGGGTGTTCTGGAACCAGATGCTTAATCGGGTTGTCTAGACAACAAGCAGAGTTTGCAGATGAGGCAGTGGTGAAGCGGGGAATCTATGAACAAAGCCAGAGTACTAGGAGACATGTCATAGCCAGAGGCTCTGAGAGGGGATGTGAGTTGTGTCAGACGCAGTTTGACTATACCGTTCCATTTACCTTTGTAAAATAAAATGCTTATATGTCTCAAAGTAGTGATTCAGTTGTCTTCTGCCTCTGTATCTCACTTTGTTTCTCTTTTTCTCCCCCATTCTTTGACCAATGGTCTAATTTCATTTCTGATCGTGTTTTCTCACTGGACAGCAACTGAACATTGATGAATTCCTTAGAATTGACCTTGCATCCTCCTTTACTGCTAATATATATGACAGAATATGTGATATGTACTATATTGTGCCTGTGTGCTAAATTGCTCCAGTCATGTCCATTTCTTTGTAACCCTATGGATTGTGACCTGCCATTCACCCCATCCATGGAATTTTCTAAGCAAAAATACTGGAGTGGGTAGCCATTCCCTTCTCTGGAGGATCTTCCTTGACCTAGGGATCAAACCCTGGTCTCCTCTTTTGGCAGGTGGGTTCTTTACCACATCTGGGAAGCCAGGCCCATGGGAAATGATCAAAGTGCTACTCAATTCATTTGGAGACTTAAGTTTATTCCTTATATTTTTCCAAGTCTTATAAATTTACTATGGATTGTTTCAAAATTATAATAAAATACACTTAAAATGTTCATAACATGCTTAAATAAGTGGTGCCTAACACTGAATAATGAGGGTATTTCAGCCTAACAAATCTTTAGTTCTAATTCTCGCTAGCCAGATTGAGCTGGGTACATAACTTTTCTAAGAATTATTTTTCTCATCTGTAAAGTGGAAGTAAAAATACAATCTTGACAAGTTATCATAAATTTGTAAACATCATTGTGAAAATTAAGTGTATCTTAATCCAATATCATTGTCAATCAGGAAATGGACACTAATCTGATATTTGTTAGAGAATTATTTTTTAATGGAAAAGTATTAGAAGAGCTGGAGAAGTAAAAGGAGAAGATGTTACCCAGATGACAGGTGGATACTACCATTCCTGGACTGATCCCCGTAAGAGCATTCTTGCCCCAAAGATTGTTAGAACACTCATCTTTAAAGCTACTGGAACCATAGTAGAACTTGGGCTGCTGAACGTGTCGCTATTGCTACCACTTACAGCAGGGGTCACTAATCTGCTGGCCAAGGACTGGTACCTCCTGTCAGATCAATGGCAGCACTAGGTTAGAAATAAAGTGCGTAATACAGGTAATGCACCTGAATCATCCCGAAACCATCCCTCCTCCCCAGTCTGTGGAAAAACTGTCTTCCATGAAACTGGCCTCTGGTGCCAAAAAGGTTGGGGACCACTGGCTGACAGGATCGTCCACCAGATACAGGATGTCTAACTTTCTACTGATTTCCATTTCAGCACAAGTAATTCTAAGTGACGATATAACCAGAAACTTGCTAGCAAGAAAACCTGCAAATTGAAGTTTGCAGGCTGCTGGTACTAGCAGTTTTGAGGTGAATCTAGAAGGACAAGTTTGGGGCTGAAAAGTATTAGGTAAATGCCTCACGCATTAAAAGGAAACAAAAAAAAATAAAGTATCTGTCATGAGGTAGGTGGTCTTAGTGTTCCTATTTTTTATATATTTAGACCTTCTTATTATATATTTGATATCTTCTTAATGGTTTCTGAAGCAGTTCATAAATACTTAAAATATAGAAACAGTAGCTTTACTTGGTCACTGAGACTTTTAAAAGGAAATGTTTGTCAAAGGATGAATGGGGATTCCCTGGTGGTCAAGTGGTTTAAGACTCTACCCTTCCAGTATAAAGGGCATGGGTTCAATCCCTGGTCAGAGAACTAAGCTTCCACGTGCCATGTGGTGTGACCAATAAAATATTTTTTTTTTAAATGGAATGAATGTCAGCAAGAGACTAGAAAAAATTTCAATACCAATTGCCATTTCCTTGCTGACAGAGAGCCCTGAGGTCTGGGAAGCACTGCCACAGGAACTTGGCAAGAGCGATGATAACAGAGACCTCCTGGTCCAGTACCCTTGCTGTTCAGTCACTCAGTCGTGTCCAACTCTCTGCAACCCCAATGCCCTTAGTAACCTAAAAACATTTTTTTAATCATTTAATAGTTGTGTGAAAAAGCTCTAGACTTGGAGTTGGGATGTATTTCTATTTTAATTTTTCTCCCTGCTTTCTTGCATGATTTTCGTGTACTAGATTGGTTACCATGGGCTTCCCAGGTGGCGCTAGTAATAAAGAAGTGAAGTTGCTCAGTCGTGTCTGACTCTTTGCGACCCCATGGACTGTAAGCCTACCAGACTCCTCCGTCCATGGGATTTTCCAGGCAAGAATACTGGAATGGGTTGCCATTTCCTTCTCCAGAGGATCTTCCTGGCCCAGGATCAAACCCGTGTCTCCCGCAGGGTAAGCAGACGCTTACCTGTCTGAGCCACAAGGGAAGCCCCCCACTACCGATGCAGGAGACATAAGAGGCACAGGTTACATCCCTGGGTTGGGAAGATTCCCAGGAGGAGGGCATGGCAAAGCACCCCAGTATTCTTGCCTAGGGAATCCCCCGAACAGTGGACTACAGTCCATGGGGCCCAGAGTCAGACACTACTTGGCACACGCATTGGTTAACAGTGTGCTGTCTCTTCTTTGAAGGAAAAAGAGAGCTTGGATTAGTTAAGTTTCTTAAGGTCTCATCCAGCTTTTGTTCTGTGTAATCGATGATGACAGATTCTATAACTAATAGAATCTAATTGTTAAATGCTAGCTAACCATACCGGAGAAGGCAATGGCACCCCACTCCAGTGCTCTTGCCTAGAAAATCCATGGATGGAGGAGCCTGGTAGGCTGCAGTCCATGGGGTCACTAAGAGTTGGACATGACTGAGCGACTGCCCTTTCACTTTTCACTTTCATGCATTGGAGAAGGAAATGGCAACCCACTCCAGTGTTCTTGCCTGGAGAATCCCAGGGACTGGGGAGCCTGGTGGGCTGCCGTCTGTGGAGTTGCACAGAGTCGGACACGACTGAAGCAACTTAGCAGCAGCAGCTAACTATACACCAGATGCTATACACTGAATGTAAAATTATCATCTTTATGATTATGTTTGAAGCACCCCTTTTTAACAGAAGAAGTGAACTAGTTACTCTTCTTACATGAAGACAACTGAATCTAGAACTGAAACTAATTTTCAGCTCTCCACTAAGACCTTTAAATGGGTACGAGGAAGATGCCCATAACTACTACATATGTTTTATGTCTGAAGGCTTTGAGTAGGCATTGTAAAAGGAGAAATACTTGGAAGATGATAAGGTCATTCATTGATTGATTTCCATTCATGCACTATTCTTTGCTGTAAGAAAGTTTATCTTCAGTATCTTTGTCTCTTTATACTTCAGCACAGCATATATATTAGGAAGCCAATAAAGAGTGCAATGCTTCATATTAAATTGCAATTATATGCAATTATATATTAATGCTTTCATAATACTCAAGACTGATGAAATTTCTACAGAATTACTTTTGATAATTTATTATACTGGATGATTAGTGCTTAAAAATCATCAGCACTTGGACTTTTAATATATTTCCAAATTGCTTGAAAGTTATGTCTAGTAAACTCTGTGGTCAGACAGAGAGAAAACATTAGCACCCCTGATTTCCAGTCCTTCCTCTGACCTGGAGTGGGGCTGGGGTGAGCTGGTAGTTTCTGCTGTCTGGCAGTACCGCTGGCAGAGGCCTGAAACTGCTACAGAGGCACTTAGTCATTTAGGCACAGTATGTGCAAAAATGTAATTTCTATGACTTTCTGGGTAAGAAGGGACTGTTCCTGGGATCCCAGGGCCCTACTTTATAGAACTGTCACAGTCCTTGTTCAGTAGGAATTCTGCCTCAATTCATCATCACAGCATCGTTTTTTCACCAAAAAAGAGCACAAGAAGGGAAGGTGGGGCTGCGATGGACTAGGAGATTGGGATTGATGCATATTCACTGTTGATCTCTCTGTGTTCATTCTCTTCAGCTGTGTCCAGCTGTTTGTGACCTTATGGACCATAGCCCACCAGGCTCCTCTGTCCATGGAATTCTCCAGGCAAGAATCCTGGAGTAGGTTGCCATTCCCGTCTTCAAGGGATCTTCCCAACCCAGGAATGGAACCCATGTCTCTTACGTCTCCTGCATTGGCAATCGACTTCTTTATCACTAGCACCACCTTAGATAACTAATAAGAACCTACTGTATAGCACAGGAAACTCTACTTGGTACTCTGTGGTGACCTAAATGGGAAGGAAATCAAAAAAGAGGGGGATATATGTATAAATATGGCTGACTCACCTTGCTCTACAGCAGAAACTAACACACTGTAAAGCAACTATATTCCAATAAAAAAATTTAAAAAGTAGCAAAAGATGCTATTGAACTTTCACTCTATGCTGGCCATTGTGCCAGCTGGGAGCTGTGACAATTGAAGGCAGTGAGACCATCTCTGTCACCAAGAGCGGACTCTGATAAGTAAGGGGAATTGCTCAAGAGTTAAATTAGAATAGGTCACACAGAGTGCATCACTGGCTTGTCTAAGGAAAAGCCCAGAGGAAGGCCCATCACGCTCCCCTTGCCTCTTTGCCCTCTCTTTGGACCCCTTCCCTGCCCATGTATTTGTTGCTCACTGGCAGGGCTGCCCTGATATAGGGAATAGAGCTGTGAGCATCTCAACCCTGTTTGTTGTCTGTTATCAGAGCATGGCTGGAGGAGGCAGAGATGCCAGCTGGCAAGGCTATTGCTGGTAGATCAGGGACAGTGAAAGGATGCTGGCATCTGCCTGGCTTTTGTCGCTTCTCTGACAATCTGGCTCCCCACAGAGCAGGAGTGCTCCTTAGCATATGGTCACTGTGTCATTTGGGGAGCAGTGGAGGGCTTGTCAATTATAGGACATCCACAAAGCCTAGTAGGCATGGATCCCTGGGCTGTTAAGCAACCTCAGCCCATGTTCTATCTTACTTTTGAGCATGAGATGACCAGTGCTTGAATACATCCCGCAGAGGTTTATAAAGCACACTCTAAGTCTTGCTTAGCCCTGCCCTCTATAAACATGTATAGCCTTCCACATGGAGGTAAATTTCCGTTTCTCCCAAACTCAGTCTGAGGACTGTATAGGTGGGCCATCTTTTTCTGAGGTTTGGACCAGCTCAGATAACCCTCTCCTGATGTAATAGCCAAGATATCTTCACAGATGCTCTGAATTAATAGCATCCTGGAGTTAATTATGTAAGCTTAATTCCTAACTTTGTACATGTTTCTTTTGCAGAGGAGTAAGTCAGTTTATGTGTCTCAATTCCTTTATCTCAAACACAGAATGATAACAAGCCAGAAATGCCGTAGTGTTGTGACTGCCTTGAATGTGTGTTTTTCTTCTCTGTGGTTACCTTATTTCTCACCTGGATGAATTACTTAATAAGTGTTTGTTGAGTGAATTTCAGGTGAGAGAAAGAAAGCAATTCCAGGTGTTTTTTTTCATTTCTATTTTTTAAATAAGTGAGGAAAGAATAGAGATGGGGCAAAAGTGAAATTCCTTCTTGATTAGAAACTTTCCTGCAACTCCTTTGCTTGTGGACTTCTCAGTCCTTTGTATTATGTCATTGACATTATTACAAACCCAGCTTCATAAGGATACAGTTTTGTAGTAAACACACCTGCTACTTGAATGAAAACAAAGCACATTTTGATTAGAAATCTCTCAGCTGAGCAGAACAGAGCACTTAGAATCACACGTTGTGAAGCAATATACATTTACTCCCAATAGATCATTTCTGTACTTAAGATTCTACCAATTACTACCATTTGTGCTGGATGACTGCATTCACACTTTTTTTATCTGTCTGATGGCAAGGATCACATCTTATTCATCTTCAAATATTCCTATCATGTGGCAGAGTGCATTCTACATAGTGGCTACTAAGCAGACTGTGTCTTCAGTGAATACACCGAGGAGTAGAGTTTGATATTGAAGATGCCGCAATCTAAAAATCTGCAAAGGAGTGATGTACTTTCTTTAAACCAATGTAACGCTATAAATGTCACTTCAGATTCATGGATACAGAAATACACTGTGCAGATATTCAGTGCTATGATTATAGATTGCCTTTGTTATTTTAACAGCTTTTTCTTTTATTAACTCAAAGTTCTAGTTTTGCTACATTAATCTTATTTGTCGGTATAGTCTTCAAATGTGTCCATGATATGTCTCCTTAAGACATCATCATATTTTCAGTGCCAGAAAGCCTTGGTCCTTCTCACACCTGAAATTTCCCATAGTGTCTTGAATCACAGGATTTTACAGGTAAGATTTGTTGTTCAGTTTTGTCTAACTCTTTGCTACCCCATGGACTGCAGCACACCAGGCTTCCCTGTCCTTCACTATCTCCTAGAATTTGTTCAGACTCATGTCCACTGAGTCAGTGATGCCATCCAGCCATCTTATCCTTTGTTGCCCCCTTCACCTCTTGCCCTCAATCTTTCCTGCCATCAGGTTCTCTTGCAATGAGTTGGCTGTTTGTTCAGGTGGTCAAAGTATTGGAGCTTCAGCATCAGTCCTTCTAATGAATATTCAGGACTGATTTCCTTTAGGATTGATTGGTTTGGTCCTTGATGCCAAAGGTCTCTCAAGAATCTTTTCCAGCACCGCAATTCGAAAGCATCAGTTCTTTGGCACTCAGCCTTCTTTATATCCAGCTCTCATATCGATACATGACTTCCGGAAAAACCATAGCTTTGCCTAGATGGAAATTTTGTTGGCAAAGTTATGTCTCTGCTGTTTAACATGCTAAGTTGGTCCTAGTTTTTCTTCCAAGGAGCAAGCATCTTTTAATTTCACGGCTCCAGTCACCATCTGCAGTGATTTTGGAACTCAAGAAAATAAAGTCTGTCACTGTTTCCATTGTTTCTCCATCTATTTGCCCTGAAGTGATGGGACTGGATGCCATGATCTTAGTTATTTGAATGTTGAGTTTTAAGTCAGCTTTACCATTCTCCTCTTTTACCTTCATCAGAAGGCTCTTCAGTTCCTTGTCGCTTTCTGCCATTAGGGTGACATCATCTGCATATCTGAGATTATTGATATTTCTTTTGTCTATATTGATTCCAGCTTGTGAATCATCCAGCCTGGCATTTCTCATGATGTACTCTGCATATAACCAGGGTGACAATGTACAGCCTTGATGCACTCCTTTCCCAATTTTGAACCAGTTTATTGTTCCATGTCTGGTTTTATTGCTTCTCGACCAGCATACAGGTTTCTCAGGGGGCAGGTAAGGTGGACTGGTATTCCCACCTCTTTAAGAATTTTCCACAGTTTGTTGTGATCCACAAAGTCAGAAACTTTAAATTATTGAATCCAATCCATAGTTTCCTGAGCCATTGTCAGTTACTTTGTATGCTCACACAGAACAGGAAGTATACTAGAAGAATTGAAATGATAAATACCGTTACTTTCAAACTATGCTCTGGTAAGTTTCCCATCTCACTCTGAAATTGTCTAAGAATCATTTGAGATACTTAGAGTTTGTGGCAGGCACAGTCGGTTGCCCAGCCAATGCCCAATAGCCATTCTTCTTCCATTCCTTCCTTCATGTCCACAGAACCCGAATGTGTTCACTCATTTATACATCCAGCTTCCCTAAGTATATCAAGATGGTCTAACTGAGACATGGTTATTCTACTATGCTGTTTCAGTCAGCCCATGATATAGTTATTGCAGTCTCTACTTATGAATACAGCTCTGGGGTAAACTCTTTGTAAGCACAAGGGTGGGGCTTGGGAACCATAATTTTTTAAAAATCATTTTATATTCTAAATATGAAGCCAAGGTGGAAAACCACTGCTGTATCATATTCTAAACATTCTCAACACATGCCTCTTAGTTAAAAAAATACATTGAGGGGATTTAATTTCATGTCAAGGTAGTTTTTTTTTTTTTATGGATTTTCTCCCCATTAAAATTTTCTACCAATCAATTTCTGGATTTCATCCAAACTCTATTTACAGTCCACTGAGTGAAACTGCATATGTGTTTACAGCATTGAAACCCAAACAATGACAGCAAATGGAAAATCCTGCTGTTTTGAGTTTTGTAACTGTCAAAATGTCAAAAAATTTGGCATCAAAACCTCATTTTAAAAGAATGCCTTGAGATACTAATAGGATATTCGGTAAGCCACTGGAAAAATTCCAGCCTCGCATGGGGAGGCCGTGCAGTTAGCCTAAGAGACATTTTCCAACTCATGAAGAAGTTGGTCATGTGGAACCCCCTCCTCCCCATTCCTGCCGTGGGCCATGGGAATTTGCTGCTTGGCAGTCAGCACAACGGGACTCATGCTCATTAGAGCTCATGGTTGATTTTGCTTTCTTTCCTGCTCTATACTATTTTGGGGTTCAAGATATTTTGGAGTACAAGGTGCCTCCTCACCTTCCCACACAATCCAGAACAGAAGTGTCTAGAGTTTTAATAGGTGGCTGCAATGTCCTTGTCTCTGTTTGCCAAACCAAGGTTAGAAGGTCAACCGCTGTGCGTTAAATGTTTAATGTGAAACAATGCCAACATGCAGAAAGCTTATATTCCGTTTTGTAAGCATCGAGTGTGCAGAGAAAAAATGTACCTGCCTAAGGTCAGGAAATCCACGTGCAGGGGTTCGAGGTGAGTTTCCAGTCTTAAGTTGTCCCATCCTCTTAGGACAGACCAGCCATGGGTAGGTACCTGTTGGTACTTCCTCTGATATTTTGGTGATTCTCCTTATTGGTGTGTCCTAGACAAACGGAAAACTGTTACTCTTCACCATACTTCTGACACCAAATATGTGAGGGATGTTTTTATAATACCAACCAGTTCTCCAGCTCTCTCTTAAGTTCAGTTCTGATACTAACTACTCAAGGTTGGTGTCAGATGCTACAGGCTTAAGGACTCCGTCCCTCAGTCACAGGTATGGGGTCTCCAGGGTACTTATCCCTCTATCTGCCTTGGCTGTAAAGTCGAGGGTTCATATAATCCTTCCCCACTGAAATTTGATAATTTGCTAGAACACCTCACCAAAGTCAGGGCAACATTTGTTGATTTATTACATTCACTGATTTATTATAAAGAGTATTACTGTAAAGGATACAGATGATCAGCCAGTTAAAGAGGTACTTAGGGTGTGGTCTTAAAAGGTCTTGTTCACAGGAGCCCTTGCCCCATTGGAGGTGGGATGTGTCAACCTCTGGCACATGGATGTGTTCCCCAACACAGGATATCTCTGATCCCCTTTATTTAAGTTTGTGGAGTTCCAATACATAGGCATGCATGATTGAATCATAGGTCATTGGTGGTTAATTCAACCTCCAGCCTCACTCTCCACTTTGAAGATCAAAAGTTGGGGCTGAGAATCCAGGCTTCTAATCATGACTTGTACATCCAACTGAAAAAAAAAAAAAAAAAAAAAAAAAAAAAAAAGATTTAATCATGACTTGTCTCCCTGGTGACCAGTCCACTCAGTCCTGTCTGACTCTTTGTGATCCCATGGACTTCAGCATGCCAGGCTTCCCTGTTCTTCACTATCTCCTGGAGTTTGCTCACAGTCATGCCCATTGAGTTGGTGATGCCATCCAACCATCTCATCCTCTGTCACCCCCTTCTCCTCCTGCCCTCAATCTATCTCAGTATCAGGGTCTTTTCCAATGAGTTGGCTCTTTGCACCAGGTGGCCAAAGTATTAGAGCTTCAGCTTCAGCATCAGTCCTTCCAATGAATATTCAGGATTGATTTCCTTTAAGGTTGACTGATTTGATCTCCTTGCTGTCCAAGGGACTCTTAAGAGTCTTCTCTAGCACCATAGTTAAAAAACACCAATTCTTTGGTTCTCAGCCTCCTTTATGATCCAGCTTTCACATCTATACATGACTACTGGAAAAACCATAGCTTTGACTATATGGACCTTTGTTGGCAAAGTAATATCTCTGCTTTTTAATACACTGTCAAGGTTCATCATGGTTTTTCTTCAAAAGAGCAAGCATCTTTTAATTTCATGGCTGCACTCACTGTCCACAGTGATTTTGGAGCCCAAGAAAATGAAGTTTCTCACTGTTTCCCTATCCATTTGCCATGAAGTGATGAGACCAGATGCCATGATCTTCATTTTTTGAATGTTGAGTTTTAAGCCAGCTTTTTAACTAGAACTTGTATTCAACTGAATTATGGATAGTAGTTTTTTTTTTTTTTAATTTTGCTATTTTCTCTCTTTTTCATGAATGTTAACAACCAGGATTGAAGATAGGAGTTTGCACTGCATGTTCTGGGGTTGTTGTTTGTGTGACATTTTTGTTTGTTCCTTGACTTGGATCTGATTTATGTTTCCCATATACCTGGCACACCCTTGGTACTTAGTATGAAATAAATATGTTGTTTGATTAGGAGGTTCAGCATACCAAGAGTAGTGGGATCATTCATGCCTGCTCTTTAGCAGTATTGTTCCAGTAGGTGGCTTTGTGGACAGACAATGTTGCCTGCCATTCCAGTAAAGTATCAAGCCATCAGCTCCCCATCCCCTTGAAAGTGTGCCCTAAGAGGAATTCAAGATAGAGAAAAACTGGAAGTATTATGGATACTGACCCTAGAAAGTTAATTTGCATATCTAAGGAACAATTCCTTGAGCCCAGTCTTACATTTTCCCATTCACAGGAAAGTGATGAAATCATTAAATTGAGATGCCCGGTTTTTGTGATTAACAGTAGTTTTTTGATGTTTGACTACATGTTTTGTTTTGTTTTTTGTTTCTTCCCTAGCAAAAACTCCTACATATCCTGGCCCATCCCTTACCTCTTTGGAGCAGTTCTGAGAACTGTCTTAGAGGCTGTCTCCCAGGCTCTAGGCTTCTATAAGCTTCCCTAATTAAACTTAACTGGCAACTTTTAGGCTTTATGTTTTTCTCCAGTAGATAGTTTTAGAATATGAATTGCCAGAGAGACAATAGGTGGCTCAAAAGGTAAAGAATCTGCCTACACTGTGGGAGACCAAGATTTGATACCTGGGTTGGAAAGATCCCCTGGAGAAGGGAATGGCTACCCACTCCAGTATTCTTGGGTGGAGAATTCCATGGACAGAGAAGCCTGGTGGGTCTCAAAGAGTTGGACATGACTTAGTGGCTAACTCACTGTTTTTGGATTTTTTTGAAGTTTGATTACTTCTTTTGTTTTTGCTTTTGCTTCCCCTCCCCCCCCCAAGCCCCAAATCCTATATATCTTGGCTCCTCCCTTACCTCTTTGGAGCAGTTCCTCAGAGAGCTGAGAGATTATCTACCAGACCCTCTAGTCTTCTGTAAATTCTCCTAATTAAACTTAACTGGTAACTTTTAGGTTGTGTGTTTTTCTCCAGTCGATAGTTTTAGAACATGCCCCTAAAGTGACGACAAAATAGACACCATGTACAATTTCTAGCACTCTGTGTCCCTGACCACAGACATCTCAGTGGATTCTAATTCTTAACATCACAAAAGAGAACCACAGCCCCAGATGACATCTGAGGTGAGAACTTTCACTTCCTTGGTAGCAGCAAGTCTCTTCTCATTTTGCAGGCAACTTATTGGCATGCCTTTGGAGCACACATTGCATGAGGCAGACCCTTTTGCAAGAGCTGGTTACTTATTTATCCATTTCCCAGTCTTGTACAATTATCTCTTCTCTTAAAACTCCTAACTGCCACTCAGGGACAAATTTTAAAGAACTCTGTCATTATGCAGCTTTAAGTAGTGTTTTGCATTTCTAATTTGTTGTGTTGATTGATGTGGGCCACACTTGGCCAACATAGTAGTGCATTTAAATTTGTTTAAATATCATTTACACCAATATTTCATGATCTACCATGCTTACAAATGGAAATATTATAGTCAGGAAGGGGCAACTAATGGGAAGAGGAGCAGGAGAGCAAAGAGCTGCTGGTGAGTTCACACATATATAAGTATTTAACAAGTCAGAGGGGGCTGGGTAAGTAGGTGTCTGTGTAACCAAATGACTCCCTCTGTTCCTAGCTTGTAATACAGTTGTACATCCTGATTTAGGAATCACATAATAGCCAGCTTCACCCAGTTGTCACAGTCGGAGCACCCGCCAGCCCCTTCCTACTGAGTCTATCAGTACTTCCTCTCTTGCCCCTGGTCTTTGGTTCTAGGCACTCAAAGTTCAGCTTCAGATATTTGCATCAACGTAGCTCCTCCCAGATTCACAGCCATATGGCCTGTTTTCACTGCCTTACTTCTCTCTCCTTTCCCCTGTTGCGTTACATTTATAGCCTAAAGAGAAGTGGGGGTAAAGCCCTGCCTTGCAGGAATAGAAAAATGACTCCTGTGTATGTTTCCTCTCTAACCTTTCCATCCAGGAGGATGGAGCAAAATCAACATTTTGAAAATATGAAATACTCAGTTACCACATGACATATATCTTAACTCATTCAACCAGCCTTATTATTTATAAGACACTGTTTTGGAGGCTAAAAAATGAGAGCTGTGACCTCAATGAGCTTGTGCTTGATGCAGGAATAAACTGTTATTTTAGTTTAATTAATCTTATTTGTATAATTAATTTTATTATTATAGTATGCATACTTCAGTGTGACACACTGCTAAATTTCTGGAATAAGGGATTATCAGTATACAAGGGTGGTATCTTAGAGCCTTGAACTGTGGTTTGAAGAATTAGCAGGTTGAAAATTAATACTTATACTCAGAAGTATATCAGTTCAGTTCAGTTCAATCGCTCAGTCGTGCCCGATTCTTTGCGACCCCATGAATCGCAGCACACCAGGCCTCACTGTCCATCACCAACTCCCGGAGTTCACTCAGACTCACGTCCATCGAGTCAGTGATGCCATCCAGCCATCTCATCCTCTGTCGTCCCCTTCTCCTCCTGCCCCCAATACCTCCCAGCATAAGTCTTTTCCAATGAGTCAACTCTTCACATGAGGTGTCTAAAGTACTGGAGTTTCAGCTTTAGCATCATTCCTTCCAAAGAATATTACAAAAGAGGAATATGCTGAGAAATTTTGAAACAAAATTCTGAAACAAACTGAAACAATCCACCAAAGAGTTTGATCACTAAAAACCTTCCACTTTCTTTAGAGAAATGAATGATTTTGGAAAAATAATAAAAGATATGAATTGCTAGAAGTATTGATTAAAGAATTAATTTTGATTGAGGAATGATTGTAGCTCTATGTGCACACAAATCAATTTAAATTTTTTTAAATGCTTGAGTTTGATTGATCAGTGGGTTATTTTGAAAATGAAATGACAGAATTCAATCAGTTGTTTACAGTAATCTTATTTGAATGGATTCAATTCATATGAACAAAGGCATCTTATAGATATGTGTGTGTGTAGAAAGACCATCTGAAAGCACATTCTTTGCTAAAATATTTTATTTATTTTGGTGGTGTGTGATCCTGAGGGAAAAGGGCAGTTTAGGAAAGTGTCATCTAACTCTTTATGACCCTATGGACTATAGCTAACCAGGATCCTCTGTCCATGGGAATTCTCTAGGCAAGAATACTGGAGTGGATAGCCATTCCCTTTCCAGGGGATCTTCCTGACCCAGGGATTGAAACCAGGTCTCCTGCACTGAAGACAGATTTTTTACCATCTGAGCCACCAGGAAAGCCCAAATTCATCAAAGAGTGTAATTGATTCTGTCATAACATGTAAAACTATTGTCAGTTACCTTGCTCTTTAGGTGAACATATTAGTTATTTGCTAGTGGTGTTGTCTCGAGGTTGAAACCCCAATTTTACTTCAAACAACAATTTTCCCCTACTTCTTTGAGATATTTGCCTAACTCCATGCTGGACCCACAGGTAAACAGTAGACTCCCACTTGGAGAATCAGAGTACTGAGTAACACTGGATATGGGGTTGACTGAGGGATGGACACGTGACCCAGTAAGACCTACAGTTGATCTTTGACAGAGAATGCTGGGGAGAAAAATGTGCTCTCTTTCATTAGACTTGAACTTTGGAAGGTTTGAGGCTGGAGCTCTAGAAGAAGCTATCTTGCCAGGATGAGTGGAGCTACCCATGGAGACAAAGAAAAAGCAGTCAAGAGATGAGAAGGGAGAAACTGGTTTCTAGAGTTATTTTTAGTTTCCTGAATCAAGTAATACCTGGAGTCGATCATGGACTTCTCAGCCTTAAGTATCAATTGCTTAAACCATTTGGGCTTGAGTTTTTGCCAGTTGCAATAAGGATAGTCCTGATACAAGCAAATTGGATACCTGTATTTTTAAACTTTAATAATATCAAGTTCATGGTAAGCTTTGTCATGCACAAAACTGACGTCTGCTGCATCTCACTGCATATTTTGAAAGTTACTTTGCAGTTATTTGGAAAGGCAACATGGCATAGAGAAAGGAGTCAGACCTAGATTTTAATCTACACTTCTATCATGTATGTATTGGGTAACATACAATACAATGAGTATGTCATTTCAACCCCTGGAGCCCTTATTTCCTTAGAAATAGTAAGGACTAACTCCTAGGGTTTTTATGAGGCCAAAGTGGGATTGTTGTTTTGCACTTGCTAAGTCATGTCCAACTCTTTGCAACTTCATGGACTATAGTCTGCCAGTCTCCTCTGTCCATGGGATTTCCCAGGCAAGAATATTGGAATGGGTTGCCATTTCCTGCTCCAGGGGATCTTCCAAGACCAGAGGTTGAACCTGCGTCTCTGGCATTGGCAGACAGATTCTTTACCACTGCACCACCAAGAAAGCCCTTAAAGTAGGATAGTATATTGTACAACAAGGTAAGAATGATAGATGCTAGAATATTGTGAATCAAACAGAAGATATTTCAATACCTCTATTTATAGATCATTCAGGTTCAATCTTGTTTTGTGCAAGGATGATAGCAAGGAACTAAAGCTGTTTATCTTGCCTGATCTAATGTCAAAGTCTGTTAGCAATGGAAAATTAAACCTCCCTGCATAATGCGACCTCAGTACTGCCTGTTTAATAACCCCCTTAGATTTCCTGTTGACACACATGGCATTTCTCATGATCTCATCTGTGGACAACCTGAATCAGAACCACCAGAGATGCTGCAAATGTATATTCCTGGAATCCACTGTAGACCTCCTCCCTTAGAATCCTTAAGAATTTCTAGAGTGCATGCCAGAGTTCAAGACCTACTGGTCCACAGGGTAAAGAGCACACTGCTTGGGATGGCACATAAAACATTCAGCTGTTTGGCACTTTTTAGACTCCTCTTTCTAGCATTTTGTTATTCCTCCATCTGCTACGTTCCAGCCACACGGAAAATTCTTGGCATTCCTTGAGCATACTATTATCTTCAGTCATTAAATTTTCATTCATGTAATTATTTTCACTTTCAAAATCTTTCTCTTCACTCTTTAGCAAATCCCCACTTATCACTAGTGATAGCATACATGCCTGCTAAGTCACCTCAGTCATGTCTGACTGCAACCCTATGGACTGTAGCCTGCCAGGTTCCCCTGTCCATGGGATTCTCAAGGCAAGAATATTGGAGTTAGTTGCCTTGCCCTCCCTCAGGGATCTTCCCTACCCAGGGATCAAACCCACATCTCTGTCTCCTGCTTGGCAGACAGGTCCTTTGCCACTAGTGCCACTTGGGAAGCCCTATCACTAGTAATAGAAGTTAAGTTAAATCTTCCAGGATTTCCCCACTATAGCAGAATCCTTTTTCTATTTAAAACCATTTTCACTTTTATGAATTGTTTTTCCATGACCGTCACCCACCCATGCTCCATCATTTTCTCCACTGGACTATGAGTGATCGAGATATGATCACTACTGTATAATGAGGTCCTCTATAGATATGTGTTGAAAAAAAGATTGAATGATTCATTGTGACAGGCATTAGAAATATAATGACACAGTGAGGCTTTTCAATCCAGTTGGGGAATTAGCTCTTTCACCTAAGGTTTATTTAACAAGATAAGGCCTGTTTGTGCTGGGACTAATGACTGTTTGAAAGATAAAGGCTAAATAATTTCGCTATGCTTAGGGAAGCCTCATAAAGGAAGTAAAGCAAGAGTTGAACCTTGAAGGAGAAGAATAAGCAAGCAGTAAAGACAGGCTAGTATAGAATACCCAAGGAATCTGGATATTTTAAGGAATTTAGAATCCTCCGCTTTGTTTTTTAATTGAAGTATAGTTGATTTACAATGTTGTACTAACTTCTGTTGTATAACAAAGTGACTCAGTTACACACATATATCCCTTTGTTTTTTATATTCTTTCCTGTAATAGTTTATCCTGGGAAATTGGATACAGTTTGCTCTGTGCTGTAGGGTGGGATGTTGTTGTTTATCCTTCTAAATGCAATAGTTTGCATCTGCTAATGCAAACTCTCAGTTCATTCCTCTTCCTCCCCACCTCTCCCTTGGTAATGACAAGTCTGTTTCATCTTGAGTGCATCTGCGCTCAGAAAAACATAAGAACTTCAGAAATTCAATTTGAAAGTTGAAGCTTTTAGAAGGGAATGTTTTTAACCATCAGGAGAATAGCACTGTCCATTAGATATCACATTTAGTTTTCTTGCTGTGGTTGAGATGAGAGGTGAGAAAAGAGATGTGTGGGCTTAGAGTGTGGCCCTCTAACTACATGGCAGCACTTAGAGAAGTGTCCTGTCACACAGTTGAAATTTGAGTGACAAGTGGATGATCGTTCAATTAACGTTAAAAGGGAGGAAAGTGCCTTTTAAGTAGTTTATGGAAAAATTAAGTGGAAAGGAGCTTTTTAAACATTTTTAACTGCTCCCTCTAAATATTGACTCTTAATTGAAAAAAAATTACTGTTAGTTATGCATCATGTTCTGTAGTATACCTGGGAAGATTGGGGTTTAAAACTGTGCAGATCTGTAGGAAAAAATCAGAATCCTACTGTTGCTCTTGCAATTAGTGTCGAGATGCGTCTGTCTCTTCTGCCCTTTGTAGTTGTCAATTGTGGACTAAATAACGGATAAAGAAGCTCGAGGGACCTAAAATGAGTCAACCGTGTTTACAAATGGAACTTTTGAGTAATGTTTTTCAGAGCATGTTTCAGGGATGTTATAAAGGCTATTATCAGATATTCTGCTTCCCAAAGGATTCCGTATTAAAATAAGTTGGAGAAACATGGATTTTAACAAATTTAAATGTGTTTCTTTCTGGTAGTCTCAGAACTTATATATGAATACACATTATGAAAGAAAGGTGATATATATGTATATATGCAGTCTCACAAGTATTTTTGACTATAGACCTTTTTAAAATTTGTGAATGTTTTATAGGTTTACAGCTTTTCCTTTGACCACAGAGATGCTGCAGTCTGATCTATTATGCCATTTGTGAGATTTGCATGAGGATGTTGCTGCACATGGCTAAAAGATCTGCCAGGCTTCACCATATTTCTCAGTGACAGAATGCACTGAGATGCCCTTGTTCCTGAAGGTGGTATTGACAGAGCATGCCTGAAATGAGACAAAACTGCAGTAGAAATGATGTTTCTTAGATCTGTCAGATGAGCCTTCCAATGACAAGAGAGCGCTTCATTGACTTTGCTTGGATAATGATGCTGTTTTAGCACCAAACTCTTTTATTTTCTCAGACAGAAAGATGAGTTATACCATTGAGGGGAAAATTAGGAAGTCCCAAGAGGTAGCATTAAGGAGACTCCTGGTGATTGATATCGCAGGTCTAATTTGAGGGGCCAGGATGCAGAAGAAGGACCTCAGGAAGCTCACTGGAGATGGTGATTGCAGCCATGAAATTAAAAGACGCTTACTCCTTGGAAGGAAAGTTATGACCAACCTAAACAGCATATTAAAAAGCAGAGACATTACTTTGTCAACAAAGGTCCGTCTAGTCAATGCTATGGTTTTTCCACTAGTCATGTATAAATGTGAGAGTTGGACTATAAAGAAAGCTGAGCACTGAGGAATTGATGCTTTTGAACTGTGATATTGGAGAAGACTCCTGAGAGTCCCTTAGACTGCAGAGAGATCCAGCCAGTCCATCCTAAAGGAGGTCAGTCCTGGGTGTTCATTGAAAGGACTGAAATTCAAGTGGCAACTCCAATACTTTGGCCACCTGATGCAAAGTGCTGACTCATTTGAAAAGACCCTGATGCTGGGAAAGATTGAAGGCAGGAGGAAAAGGGGACAACAGAGGATGAGATGGTTGGATGACATCACCGACTCAATGGACTTGGGTTTGGGTAAACTCCGGGAGTTGGTGATGGACAGGGAGGCCTGGCATGGGGTCACAAAGAGTCGGACATGACTGAGCGACTGAACTGAACTGAAAGCACAAAGTTGGCTAAAGCATACAGGAACAAAAATAGGACCTGTAATTAGAATTATTGTGAGGGATAGAGTCCCACCATTAATATGGCCAGACCTTAGTAGCTGGAATTAGGAGGGAGAGGAGTACAGGCACCATTGGTCCTTGAATTCTGCTATTCAACCAGGTAGATTGTCTATTCTCAAATATCCAAACTGGCAATATTTGGGTTCTATTTTCTATCATACTGAGCATTTTTGTAGCCTAGAACTTTTTTCTTAAAAGGTGGGCTTAGCAAGCACAACCTCATTGTTTCCATCACCAGAAAATAAAATAAAATCACAGAGAGCAAGCCAATTCTATTAGGCTGGCCAAAAAGTTATTTTGGGTTTTTCCATACAATCTTACAGAAAAACCTGAACAAATGATTTTTTTTTCCCAACCCAATACTAGGGGAGTATAGGCATTCTATCTCACAGCAGTAAAGACTTACCTAGTGAGGTATACACTCTTCTTGCCTCTGACAAGGACACTGAACTATAAAATCCAATCCTTAAATTCTGAAGATCAGTAAAGCAGTCTTATCAGAGTAGAAAATTTTATACAATGAATGGTGGCATTTAGGCTTAAAACTAAGAAGATATTCTGTCACCGATGCCCTTGCCATATCACTTTGTTGGAAAACTTACGGGTATGAATCAAACAATGACTGACTGTAAGGCAGGCCCCTAGACTAAGAATTGTTAGTGTGAAATGCAGTTCTTAAGCACAAAACCCAGAAGTGCTCTCACTCACTGAAAAATTTTATGAAAACTTCTGTTCATATCTGAGTTTCTGTGCTAGAGTTTTTTAAGCAATAAAATAATATGGAAATTCATGTAATTATACCTATAATTGGCTAATAATTGGCATAATTAACCAAAGACTCCTTGGGAGGGTACAACTGACCAGTTACAGTTGGCTAGTTTCAGGTGCAATTTATATCTGCACACAATTTTGTACACCTGCAGTTAATTGTAAGGGTTAAAGGTACACATAAGGAAGAGAAGTCTATGAGACTGAATCTTCTCAACGTGTGTGGGTTTTCTGCCACTACTTAGTGTCTTATGCTTAATTCAGCTTCATTTTATATTCTCAGTAGGTAAAGTGTCTTCCTGGAGTGACATGTAGACTTTGGGTGGGTTGTGATATTTTGCTCACAGAATATCAAGTAGTGCTTTCTTGGAAGAGAAATGAGCTCTAGTCTATGACTCAGAGCCAAATAGAGATGATTAGACTCCTATAAAATAAACAGAGAGAGTGTATTTGACAGAGCAAGGTGTACTTGAAAGGAAGAACTCACTTTAATTGTGTTTTTGGAGTTGAATCTTGAAGAAGTGAGGTTAGGAGCTCTGATTTACCAAGTTAATTGCTTAGCATGATATTGAGGCCACATTAAGTGTCCGTAAATGTTTGGGGAATGCAATTATCTTTAGGACCATTTTGAATCTGCATCTTGGGCGGATCATTAGAACCATCTTGATCAAATGTATTTTGCTAGTTTCTCTACATATCAAATGCCAATAAAGGATGTTTTTCTAAACAGATGAAGCTATTACTGACTTAGCTCCGAAAAGAGCAATTCTTAGATCTTTGCTATTACTAATTACTGAAGAAACTAGAGATACTCCAATTATAGAAAAGGTAAAATTTTAGATTAAGAAAAAATTAGAATTATTCTAGATTATTCTGATTCCATTTGTTTTACAATTTACTAAGTTCCTATAAAGCACATTTAATTTAGATTTAATTCAATGAGATCACAGCCTTTGGGGAAAAATTAATATCTTGGAAGTAGGATTTTCTCATTAGAGAGTACATGGAATTAAATGCTTCTCTATAAACAATTAAAATGCTTGGTTGTGAAATTTAGACTAAATACATTTCCCATCCCTCAGAGTTTGTCTCCAGGTACAGAGAATGGTTGACTTTCTCCTCGCATCTTCATTTCTCTTTCTTATTTTGACTCTGCTCTTATCTGTAGGATTTTACAATATCACTTGTGTTTTTTTTTAATGATGAATGATTTAGAAATTTTATAATAACTGAACATGACGAAAACAAGTCCATAAACTTGCTAGCAAGTGACTGTATGAACAAAATCACAGTGATTAAGACAAATAATTCTAATGACAAATAATGAATCAAAATAGTGGATAAACCATGATTTTGATATTAAAAATTTAATCCATACGTCTTAAAATATTTTAAGAAAGATGGGGAAGTGAGTATTTGACCCACATATTGCTCAGATTGTGGCTCAGCTGGTAAAGAATACACCTGCAATGCAGGACACCTGAGTTTGATCCCTGAATTGGGAAGATTCCCTGGAGAAGGGAAAGGCTACTCACTCCAGTATTCTGGCCCAGAGAATTCCATGGCCTATATAGTCCATGGGGTTGCAAAGAGTCAGACATGAGTGAGCGACTTTCACTTTGTTTTCTCAGATAAGATATTCATATATATATATATATATATATATATATATACACACACAAAATATGCTATAACTATCTGGCATATCTATAATATATATATAAATACAAACATATCATATATATAATATGATGTGGGTATAAATGACTTCTGAATGCTAATTTAGTTTCTCTAGATTGGATTGTTCTTGGCTCCCTCCTCTAGTATTAGAAATGTTCCAATTCCTTATAACATGACTGTCCAGAATATTGTCTTAGAAGGTAAGTAAAATACGGAGTAAAACCTGTTACTCCTACACTGGTTCAATTTACTTCTCTTTATATTCAGATGGATAAAAACTCCTCTGTTATGTTATTATACAACTTTCAGACTTACCTTAATCCACTAACTTCTTCATCTCAGCACCCTAATTTAAAAAGAAAAAAAAAAAGATCCTTGTCCTTCTGATAGCTAAAAGTTAAGAAAAGCTATCGAAGCATTAGTTGTTGTTATTGTTTCAAATTTTGGCTTGTTTGTTTTAGACCTCCCATTCCAACACAGGCTTTGTTTAGTTACTCAGTCAACTGATATACAAAGCAGCAAATAAGCTCCCTGCACTAGAAGAAAGTAATAATCCCCCAGATAGATTAGTATATTTGTCTTAATATAGTCATAGGATGCCCATCCTAAGCCTGGGCTGCCACTGGGCTTTCTGTGTTATGAGATTTCAGCAGGTTGCATCTGATTAAAGGACTCAGCACTAGCAATTTGCCTCTGATCATGTTATTTGTTTGATTGCCTGATTGGTTCTCTCATTAGATGGAAGTATAACAAAAACTTTGACTAAACACTTAATTTGTCAACTCCAATCTTTGGTGCTTTCTCTTTCCTATATGACTCTTGTTTATTCAAATATTTTCAAAGTATATGGTAAATAACTGTGCACTCATGCTCACACATGTGCCCATGTGCATGGATGTGCATGCAGACACACACACACAGATGCACACACACAGTTAACAGTGTTGGAAAGTAGCTTGTTTTGTTCCAACTTTGATTTCCACGGAGTTTGAAACACTGATTGTTTTCCCAGTCCTTCCATTTCCCCTTTGCCTTTGATCCGAGCTTATTCCTCTATTTTTAGTTTCTGTACCATCAAATAGAAAGAGTCATTTCCTTTTCTACCTTCCTACCTATTTTTGGAGAATTTCAGGAGATTAATGAGAACCAGGGTTCTAACAGCAGTACATCTATTTTGTAGATGTCATTGGTGGCTATTAAATAGTATGTAACAATCTCTTTTATGTCATTGTGGGTGTTTAATAGTGTATTATGACCAACTAGGAATTGTATTCTTTGAAAAATAACACTGATGAGATTCCTGGGCAATGTGGTGAATTTTTTTTTTTTTTTCTTGTTTGGTCTTTGAGGAGACAAAAAAAAAACAGGTACTCTAAGGAAAGAGGTAGCATGTTTGAGTTGTGTCTTCATTAAGCTTTTCTATCTTGAATTGAAAATGTGTATAATACCTAATTCAGTCTTACCACTGTGCACCAAATACCAAATAAATGCATAACTTAAGGGAAATGTTTTTGTGTGTGAAGGGTAGTATGGCCAGAGTTGAATGAGCTAGAAGGAGAAAGTTGGAGATGCTTTTAGGGAAATGGCGGGGTGGGGTCATTTAAGGCTCTGTGGGCCATGAGGAAGAGAACCACAGGTATGGTTTCTAAGGGTAATAGGAGCCCTGCCAATTTTGAGTGGTCACATGAATTGGTCTGAACTTGTCTAATGAAAGTGCTATGGATCCCAGTCTCAAGATAGACTTGGACTTCATCTAGAGATATAGAACATATGTATTTAAAAATCAAATCTGTTGAGCCTCAGGAATTCAGGATAGTATGGAGGCACAGGTTTTGGAAAATTTAAGGTAAAAAAAAGCAAGACCTAAATTGATCTTTAAACAAAGAATAGTATTTAGACATGTGGAAATGGAGTTGACCCAGTGGGAATGTTAAGCAGTATTTCTTTAACCACATATATGATAGTAGTATTTAAACTAGAAGTAGCCAAAAGTAGTTGCATAACTGATTCACTTTGCTGTATACCTGAAACTAACACAACATTGTAAATTAACTATTCTCCCATAAAAATTTAAATAAAGCCAAGGAGAAAATGGAAGCTGCAAATAGCAGTAAAATTGTTAAAATATCTTGAAATTTTATAAATTTTAGCCAGAAGTTAAATAATTATAGAACCAATTTTTTTAAAGCAGAAAAAGAAAAATTAATAATTGTAATTTCTGGAGAACAACTTAGTTCTTCAAAGTACAGTAAGATTACCGTATCTAACATGTTTAACAATACTTTGGAAAACTTCATCAGTATGCATCTTTGGGAATAAAAAGAGGTACTTTTGATGCTTTTATGCATTGCCTTGTAGAAATTTAACTGTCTATGTCTAAAAAACTACTTATTATTTTCATGGAGAGAATTCTTGGTCTTTAATATGTTAATAATATGTTTTTTTTTTACACATATGTCTATACTTGCTCTGGAAGTGCAGTGAACTGAAGTTTTGGCAATCCTTGAACCATAGAGCTATATGTCTAGAATCCTACACCTGGAACTCTAATGCTGGACAGTCAAACATGTAGGATATCTGCAGAGAAACTAGAGTAAAAGAAGTAATATACTCTAGTTTCTCTGTTCATTGATTTGAATTCCATCTATGGGGAGTCATCATCACGATTTGGTAGTAATATTAAAATAGTACATAAATCATTTCCAAAGAGTGATTCTAATGTGCAATAAAATAATCATGTGAACATTGTTCATTGTTCATTAAGCACTTAACTCTGAGTTAATTACATCTAACTGTTATCCTGAAAACAGATATTTTCTAATGTTAGAAATTTTCCTTAGCTTCTTATCATTAAGGACTTTTAATCCTTATATTATCTCTAAGCCAAAAAGTATTCTTCTTTTGATTAACCTATATAATTTAGAGCTGGCAGATGTATGAATTTTAATACTATCTATGAAACAGTAATAGTAAGTGTGGTCACTTCGTATGTTTGTGAAGTCCTTTGGGTTCAGTGACTTCTGATTTTAAACAATCATTATGATGTGGTGGGTTGATTCAAATGTGGTTAGAATTTCCAAGATGCAGGTAAATGGATGTTTAATCAATTTATCCAAACAAGTTCCTTTGGAACTATTATTCTGTAAATTATTATTCTGTAAATTAAGATTTCTGATCTGTCACATAAAAGAGTAAAACCTGATTTCAGATTGAAAACGAATTTTTAATTTGGGTTATAATTTTTAAATGTATTTAAATCTTTATCATTTATATTGTCTTGGGACTGCATTCATTCACTCACCTTTTTAAAATATTTTTGAAAACTATCTACTCAATCTGAAGTACTGGATATGTACTGAGAATACAATGATGAAAACCAGAAAAATGATACTAACCCTGCCCTCAGGGAACATACAGTCTATTTGTAGAGATGACAGTAATTAGATAAGCATTTGAGTAAATTCAAAATTTTAATTGTCATAAGATTGAGGAATAAAAGTACATGGTGGGGTGAGGAGTGGGCAGTAAGACCAACTGTCATTGCATCCATATTCTAAGATTTAGTCTGAACTGTATGTGCTATAAGCTTCAAAAATAATAAATCTTATGTATTTTTTCTTTTTTTTTTTGCCATAACTGATAAGCTGTGACTAATGCTTGTGTTACTTCTTAGGCAGTTTGCATTAAGCTTCAGGGCTTTATAGTATTCCCTTAAGACTTGGTCTTAGGAATCAGCTCTCATAACCAGAGGACAGGTGGAGAAAATCTACTCAGCTTTCTCAGGTCCATGTCTTCTTTTTTTCACACAATCATACGTTTGATGTCCACATAAAGGGAGTATTTTGCTTGAAAGTTAGGTGGGAAGCATTCAAATTCAAGCTAAAGTGTAAGCTGTTAATTTTGAATAACCAGGGGAAAGAATTTCTACTTTTTTCTATTTTGCATTATAATAGCAGCTTAACTAATGCATATATAATTTTCTTTCCCTTTTGCTTGTCATGCACTGCCAACATGGACTTCTACAAAGGCTCAGGTTGGTGTTGCAATCTGTTTTGATCTTTACTGTTTTCATTTAGTGAAAAGCAGCTTTGATGTTGTCTTTCACAAATCAGTATTTTTCTCTTGGTAAATCCTGATCAAAACATTGTTCACACATGGAAGAAAAAAATTCTCCCACAGGAGAGTCAGTTACTTGTATGTTGCTGTTGAATGAATTCCTTTACATCAGCAAAGTAGCTATTTCAGAAATCTAGAAATCTGATATCTATCTTCTTAAATTGGTCATGCTGGGCTTATCTTATAATATAAAGAAAACAATACTCTGAGATTTTAGAATCAGCAAAGCATAGCAGACTTCTAAAACATTTCTGACATTAAACTTTCTACTTTCAGAGTATACAAGATGGCATTGTGCATGATCTCTGTAACTCCAAACTTAGTATTAAGAATTCCATACATAGCTTCCTATCAATATGCTGATTCTAGGATCACCAAATTCTTAACAAATAGTCTTCAGAATATCAATGGCTTTTTCTCTTTCAATCTCTCTCTCATTTTCTTTTTAAAGATGTTAATCTTCTTTCAAGATTACATCAATATCTCATATAAATCTCAGGTTCTTCACTTTCATAGTTTTAATAAATCCACAAGCTATTTCTGTCCACCACAATTTTATTTGAAATACTGTTGGCCGTATAATGAACAAATACATCAGTAACATTTTCAGAAGCTACCTGTATAGTAGACTAGAGTGAGTTTATGATGCCTTAGGGACCAAGAGCTAAGTACAGCTAAAGTGAGTTTTCAGTCACAGGCGAATCCAAATTTTTTCAGGTGCAAAGTTTTACAGGGACTAACAAAGAAAAATAAAAAACTTAGTAGTTTGGATTCCATGTACTGGGGAGGGAATAAAATGTACAACTCCAGACCCACCAGTCTTCTGTTAATTGGGGTCTAAGGGTAAATTCAAACTTTTATGATATCATACCTCTTGTTGTGGCTAAGCTTCATCTAAGTGCTCCAGTGTCTTGGGATATAATATAAACTATGGAGAATATAGTAGTCAATAATACTGTGTTAACTTTATATGGTAACAGATGGTAACTAGACTCATTGTGATGAATATTTAGAAATGGATATAGACTTTGAATCACCATGTTGTACACCTGAAACTAATATAATACTATATGCTATTTATACTTCCTTTTTTTTTACATGCCTAAAAGGAAAGGCTAGGAGATAAGTTGTCCATAGAGGTTTTGAAAAATCCTGACCATTTTCCAGGAATGTACAAGGCTATACACCTCCATGAGGCAGTGCACATACTCAGGAAAGCCCTGACAAGACCCTCTCTGCTCAGACCTGGAGTCTCTGTGTAAGCAGAGAGTGAAGACAAAGGTAGAGTTGTAAATAAACTAGCTGAGTGTTGAGTGTGTGCTCCATCATATAGAGCCCCTTCACATTTACTAGAAGACTTACTGGTGCCAAGCATTAAAGGAAATCTCTGTCAGATCATTAATCAGATACATCTTTAGACATGATAACAGATTCCTGATAATTACTTACCAAAAGTTATTAAAAAACAATAGCAATAATAAATAGCCAAAGCAACAAACACTACAAAGAGGAAGGAAATCTGGTCTACAGAATTGCCATATTATGTTAAGTATTCAGTTTTCAACCACACACACACATACACACACACAAAATAACACGAATGGAAAATGTATGGTCCATATACAGCAAGCAGGGAATAGATACTGTTTCTGAGAAAGCTGAGAAGTTGGATTTATTAGGCAAAGGTTTTGAATTGATCATTTTAAAAAATGTTTAGTGAACTCAAGGAAAATACAAGCATGGTGTCAAGCAAAACAGAGAATATCAATAATCAAATAGAAATTATAAGGAAGAACCAAACTCATAATCTGATGTTAAAAAGTACATAAACTGAGATTAAAAAATTAACTAGAGGGCCCCAACAGTATATTTGGGAAGGCAAAAATAAAGAATCATTTAATTGGAAGATATGTGACTTGAGATTATCCAGTCTGAAGAATAGAAAAAATAAAATAATGAAAGTAAATTTATAGAGCCTCAAATCTATGAGATACTATCAAGAACACAGACATATGGATAATGGGAGCCCCAGGGAAAGAGGAAAGATGAAAAAAAGATTTTTTTTTTTTTTTTAAGAAATAAAGGTCAAAACTTCCTAAAGTTAGTGATAAAACATTAATCTACACATTCAAAAACTCAACCAACTCCAGGTCAGGATAAAGTCAAAGAAATATACACATAGATACATCATAATAAAAACTGTCAGACACAAAGAATCTTAAAAGAGCAAGAGAGAAGGGACTCATCATATACACATGATCACCATTATCAGGATTAACAGTTAAGTTCTCATCAGATACCGTTAAGACTGGAAGACAATGGGAAGACATATAGGAGAAGATAAAAAGATTCAACCAAGAATTCTATATCCAGTAAAATCATTTTTCGAAAATGAGGAAAACTTTAAAAACTCCCAAAGAAGCTAAAGCAGATGGAACTCATTGCTGGCAGGCTGGGCCTGCACAAAATGCTAAAGGGAGTACTTCTTATCACAATGAAAGGACTCTAGACAGTAATTCAAGTCTACATGAGAAAATAAAGAGTGCTAGTAAAGGAAAAGGTAAACTATGAAGCACTCTAGCAAATAACATTGGAATATACATTCTCAGTTGTGCATTCAACATTCTGCAGGACAGGCAATGTGTTAGGGCACACAACAGTCTCAGTAAATTTAAGTGGACTGGAACCATACAAAGTAAAGTATTCAAGGGAACCAAAACAGCTAAAATAATCTTGAAAACAAAAAACAAATTTTGAGGATTTACTCTTTGAAATTTTGTAACTTACTACAAAGTTACAATAATTAATAATGTGCTGTACCTATGGACAGGCCTGTAGATCAATGGAATAGTAACAGAAATCTTGAAATAAACCCACACATTTATGATAGTTGATTTTTGATGAGGGTGTTGCATTAGTTTCCTGCTGCTTCTGTAAGAAATTATCATTATCACAAATTTAATGACTTAAAACAACATGAGTTGTCTTGCCATTCAGGGCGTAAAAAGTCCAAAGTAAGTCTCACAGGTGTCAGCAGCACTAGTTGCTTCTGCAAGCTCCAAGGGATCTGCTCTTTCTTTCCTCTTCCATTTTCTAGAAGCTGCCAGTATCCATGGCTGTGCATGTGTGCTAATTCACTTTAGCCATATCTGACTCTGCAACTCTATGGACTGTAGCCCATCAAGCTCCTCTGTCCATGGGATTTTCCAGACAAGAATACTGGAGTGGGTTGCCATGCCCTCCTCTGGAGGATCTTCCCAACCAAGAGATCGAACCTGTTTCTCTAATGTCTCCTGCATTGGCAGGCAGGTTCTTTACCACTAGAACCATTTCTGCTTCATTTTCATATCAGCTTCTGTATCTTACTATTCTGTGATCCTCTTAGAAGGACTGTTTTAATTACATCAGACCTACTTTATATTCCAGGAGTATCTCTGGATCACAAAATACTTAACCACATCTGCAGAGTCCCTTTTGCTATATAAAGCAGCATTCATTAGTTCCAGGGATTAGGACACAAATATCTTTGTCAAGGTTTGAGAAACACAAATGTCAATGCAATTTAACGAAGAGAAAATAGTGTTTTTAACAAATAGTGTTTGGACAACTGGATATCCACATGAAGAGAATGAATTTGTACCATTCTCTTAGGGCATACATTAAAGTTAGCCCAAAATGGATCAGAGATCAAAATGTAAGAACTAAAACTATAAAACTCTTAAAAGAAAGCATTAGCATAAGTCTTTGTAATCTTGGGTCAGGCCATGGATATCTTTGAAGGTCAGGCAATCAAAGAGGAAAAAATAAATTTCATCAAAATTTAAAACATTTGCATTTCAAAGGACATAATCGAGAAAGTGCAAATGCAACCCATAGAATGGTAAAAACATATTTGGAAATTATATATCTTATAAGGCTCTAGTGTCCAGGCTATATAAAGAACTCTTGTTATTCAGAAGTAGGAAGACAAATAACCTAATTAATCAATGGACACTGGACTTCAATAGTCATTTCTCCAAAGAAGATAGATAGATGACCAGTAAGCACATGGAAAGATGCTCAGATGCTAGCATAAGTATTTATTAGGGAATTATGAAACAAAATCACAATGAGATGTCACTTCACACCTACTAAGATGCTTATAATAAAAAAACCGACAGCAATAAGTGTTAACAAAAATGTCCAGAGAGTAACTATAACCATTGTAACCCACATGGCTTGTTGGAAATTTAAAATGTTGTAGCTGTTTTGGAAAACCCATGGGCATTTCTTCAAAAAGATAAACAGAGGTTCCTAAATATATTTAGAAATAGAATCTACACAGCAATTGTACTTATAAATATATAGCCAAGAGAACTGAAAATATATATCCACAGAGATACTTGTACACAAATGTCCATAGCAGAATTATTGATAAGATCCAAAGGATGGAAACAACACAAATGTCCATTGACATGAAGAATGGGTAAACAAATTTAGTATACCCACAAAATCAAATGTTATTCATTCATAAACAATAATGAATACTTATTGATGTTGTGACATGGATGGGCGTTGAAAATATTATGCTAAGTCAAAGTAAAAAGATACAGAAGGCCATGTATTGTATGATTCCCATTTATATGAAATATCCAAATAGGTAAATCTCCATAGAAGCAAAAAGTAGATTAGTGGTTAGCTGCCAGGGGAGGGGGAAGCAGGGAACATGTAATGACTGCCTATAGATAAAAGGCTTCTTTCTCAGGTGAATAGAATATTATGAAATTAGAGATAATAGTGATGGTTGCACAACTTTTTAAATATATTAAAAACTGTACTTTACACTATAAAAGAGTGAATGTTTTGGTATATAAAATGTGTATCTTTTTTTTCTTTAAGGAAAAAGATAGGTGGCAAGTCAAGTCTGACCCATGGACCATACATTTTCCAGCACCTATATTAGAGAAAATAATTCGTGTCATCTTTGCCCAGTGTCTAAGGAGATTCTGGGTCTTACAGAGTAGAAATTCAGTAAATGTCTAACTAATTGACCCCTTAGTAAAAACGTAAATACAGGAGATCTAGTTGCAACTATCAAAAGTTCCCATTATCAGAAGATTAACTGTTAGCAGATGACATTTATCTTTAATGAAGAATAGTTTTCATGATAGTCATACTTCCTTTTCTTTCTATTCCTAAACAATACTCTTTTCTTTACCTTTATGTAGCGAACAATTCCTAAATGCTAATAATTTTTTCTTTAAGCATCGTGTACATTTTACATCTCAGCTATGAAATTAAAGAATTTTCCTTTTTAGGAGTAATCATTTCATGCTAAAGAGAAATTTCAAATATTGATGTGACTATGGAATTGTAAAAAGCCTTTGATGTCAGTTTATTAGAAGAAATAATACTATTTCCAGAATGACTCAGGTTGTTTTGCTGATTTATCTATTCCTGATTGGGCTTCTTTTTCTAATCAATATATTAGGGGGTGTGGAGGATGAAGAAGGGTAAAAATTCAAGGCATTTGTCTCTTCCCATCTGTCACCTCTCCCATGTTTTGAGGGTATAGTGTTAACAACTATTCAGTTTATTAGGTTAATCTAGATGAGAATGCAGGTGTATTTTTGATGAAGAAAATAATGCAGTTGAAACAGATGATCATACAGTTTACTTCCTCCTCCAAAACGTCTTCAGCTCATGCGTGTGTGTGTGCACTCTGTATCTGACTCTGTGACCCTCTGGACTATAGCCTGCCAGGCTCCTCTGTCTTTGGGATTTTCCCAGCAAAAATACTGGAGTGGGTTGCCATTTCCTACTCTAGGGTTTCAATTCCATGCCTCAATGCTAATCTTATTAAAAAATACTACTTTTTATAGTGAACCCTTTCAGAATTTCTGAGCTTATATACCTTACTAAAGTTCTCTTGAGAATAAATATTAACATCAGGTTATAGAGAGAAAAGTTAAACCCCAAGAGATCCTTAAGGAAACTGCCAGGAAGTTAATGGTAGAACCTGAATCATAATCGCTTTCTCATGGCTCTCTTCATATCTTCTGCTCACTAGACCATAGATAATCTTTAGCACAGAGTAAAGGATCACTTCACCCATCACTGAAATGAATCCACCTCTACAGAGGGCCACATTATCAATTTAATAGAATCTAACCAAGAAATCCAATAATGGAGGACAGGAATCCAATACAAGTAATGTAGTTGATGCTGCCCATCTCCTAAATTGCTCTACGGATGCTGTGTCATCAGTCCAAACCAGTGTGGTTCCTGCTAAGGAAGTATATTATAACAGACCCCTCCACCCTGGCAAGTAAGATGCCAGCTGATATCTAGAACCATAAGCCCTATACTTCCTAGTGTTCAGCTGGACATGCACTTAATTATGAGCCTATTATTGTCCCTTCACATGTCAAATGCTAAGTGCAACGTAAGAGGTGTGCTAGAAATGGCCCCTCCCTTCAGAGAGATCCAGTTGTCACTGTGAGCCTGGCTCCCTCGTGCCAGCAGGGTCTGCCTTTAGTTAGCAGGCACGGTGAGTCCTGAACATCTTGAATATTATCTGCCTACAGGGAAAGAAACAGTCATTTTAGAAGCTTATATATTTTATAATCCATCTAAGGCATCCATGACTGGGATGGGGAAGTGAGGTAATACTGTCCAAGTACCATCATCTCTATTCAGAGGAGTCAAATGAAATCAGAGATGAGAAAAATTTTAAATCACAAAATCTAAGAAATACAATGGGGCTGGTGCACGGGGATGACCCAGAGAGATGTTATGAGGAGGGAGGTGGGAGAGGGGTTCATGTTTGGGAACGCATGTACACCCGTGGTGGATTCATGTCAATGTATGGCAAAACCAATACAGTATTGTAAAATAAAGTAAAAATAAAAATTAAAAAAAAAGAAATATTCATTTGGATATCTACTTAAAAATGTTGGACTAGGGTACAGTTACAAGCAATTAGACTTGAATACTTGATGCATAATATCAACATTCCTATACAGTTAATTACAAAGGGCACAACTTTGAGCTTCAGGTGATGCCAGAATCATGGTTTGGTTTATGTATACTTTTCAGGAACATGCTTAGAGAATATTTTTGTACTAATTTTTTCATATTTCTGCCAATATATATCTATTGAGTATAGAGTGTTAACCAGAGACACTATAAATTAGTTTATTTGGGGGTTAGGAATAGGGAAAGGATTGTTTATAGAAAATATATCTGGAAATCTTAGTTCTCAGTAAATATCTCAGAAAAGCTGTCATTGGTTCCACACATTTTGTGTATATATGTTTTAGCTTTTATCAAGTCCAAGTCTGCAGATACTTGCCCACTTTATGTAAATGGTTTAATTCATCATTCTGTAGTTTATTTTAAGAACTTCTTTGTCAAGTTTTTCAAATAACCTGTGTTTTTCAAGTCCAGGAATAGGCTCATCATTTATGTTGTATGGAAATAATACTTGCTTGTTAGACATGACTTCTACTTTATCATCAGCTTTCTTTCCTTTGGTCAAAACAAAATAAACTAAAACAGAGGCCAGGTACAGGTCTGCCCTTAACTATCATTTTCCTTCAGCAATGATCTTCTGTTTTTATTTTGTGAAGAAACTAAAAGGTCCACATCAGTGCCTGTCTTTTCCTAACTTTCTGCCTCAGGGGAAGACTGTTGCAAATAAAATGCTCTTTATTCCATAAAGAGTCAGCTTTCAATTAGCCCCTAATAAGAGTCTCCAACTGATGAAATTAGGGTGGGAATCAGAGCCAAGATCCCAATTTATCACCATGTAAGTGAATGGCAGAGATTCCATTAGCCAATCAATCTTGCCTCTCATTTCTGCAAAGGTCAGGCTGTGCCATCCTTGGTTATAAAACATCACTTGGGGCTCTATGTTTCACTTTAACTTTGTCTTAGACACCTCAGCTTTGTTATGGAAGGACTCACACCAAGAGTTCATATTTTAAAAAGTCGTTTTGTGCCGTGCCTGGCCTTGTATTTCAACAAGGAAAAGTGTAAGAGTGCAATACAACCTTAGAACTGCTTCCTTGTACATTTATCTGTAGAAGAAAAAGACTGCTCTATGTGTGTGTGTGTCGCACATAACATCTTTGTGCAAAAAGCCTCTACAGATATTTTGTATCATTTTTTATTTTCTTTCTCTTTTGCCTCAAACTACATATAAATAATAATTTCTGTTTTTCGTTTTCCCTTAGTTGAAAAGATAAACTGTTCCTCTCCTCTTCTGCCTTTTGTGATGTCAGGAGCATGTATAAATTAGCCAACATAGGAATAAAGTTTGTAGACTGAAATTCTTATCTCTTTTCTTCTACTAGATAGAATAAAGGCCATTTCTGATGGCTCATTCTTTTGTTCTGTTCTAACTTCCTGATAGACTTTGGAGTAAGTGGTGTTTAAGAACCAATGCATTTTAGAGTAGGAAAGATTTGTTTGTTGTAGTGATTAAGAAACAGTAGCATGGTGGGCCCAGAGCTCCCGCTGCATGATAGGAAATACGTGAAAAGTAATTTCTTGCCCATTATGGGGGTTTCCTTTTGGACTTGGTCCTAGAAGCCAGTTTTGTTCTTGCCTGCTGTGAATACTGGGAAGTTCTGAGCAAACCTTTCAAAGACTAGAATGCTTTTAGGTCACCCATGACCTTAGATTTAGCCCCACTAAGCCAAGATATGATAAAATAAGACAGTAAAAATATTATAAAGAAGTTTTCTTGGCAAACACCCAAGAGTTTCTGCTGCTATGCTCATTAGCAATACTCCTTGGAATTCAGGACATCAGGAAAGCTGATGTCTCGTCTTCTTACAATTCTGTTGGTAAAAATGAGAAAACTTTAATATGTCACTAGGCTCTAGAATATATTAATCTTAAATGATTTCAAAAAGTAGTCCTGCTACCCAATGCGAAGAACTGACTCATTGGAAAAGACTCTGATGCTGGGAAAGATTGAAGGCAGGAACAGAAGGGGACAACAGACAATGAGATAGTTGGATGGCATCACTGACTCTATGGATATGAGTCTGAGTAAACTCTGGGAGTTAGTGATGGATAGGGACACCTGGCGTGCTGCAGTCCATGGGGTCACAAAAAGTTGGACACGACTGAGCAACTGAACTGATTAATGTTTTACTTCTCTCTCTCATTTTCACCACCAAATCTTGGTATTTCTTCTTTTTTGTTATGTTGGAAGTTTTATGGAAAAGGTAGATCATGATCATTATTTTTGGTAGCCATAATCTCATATTGGAACCACTTCCCCTTTCCCAGCCTTCTGGCGCATCCCATCTCATCTCCCCCATGATGAAGGTGATTTATATGCCCCAAACTTCATTTGGAATATTCTCTCAGGCCATAAATTTCAGAAATCTTGATGGCTCCCATTGTCTACCAATTAAATTATTCCTTGTCAAATTTCCTATTTACTTACCCAGGTAGCTACAGTCTTCAAGCTTCATCTTGTAGGTACCAGGGCCTTGTACATATTTTATGAGATTTAGATTTTAGTTTGTTTGCTTGCTTGCTTGACGAATTTCTCATCCAAAGAAGGTCATGGTAGATTAATTACAACTAGAGCTACTTATCCTTATCTTTGTGTTTCTGATAGTTCATCCACACAAACATAGGATGTCTTTACCTAAGGAATGTTCAACTTAGATCATACTGCTTCTTTATACAAATTAAGTTTTTATAACTCAAATTAGATTGATTTCCTAGGCATGCTGCAATAGGCTGTTATATTCATCAAGTGAAAAGACAATTGCCTGCATCCTAGAGTAGGGATACCATGATGCTCTCAACTATTGAGAATGGGTGAGAGCTGTATGAGACCTTCTCCCAGCAAAGGCCACTAAGGAAAGCAAAGGTTTTCCCCAGAACTTCCCTTTTGTTGGACACTTACATAATGAGTTTCAAGTTTATATGTGAGGACTTAAGTCCCATCTCCTCACTTTCCGGATAAACTCCAAACAATACCATATACTGTTCTGACTTACCCTTTGGACATCTATTTCAAAGAACTGAGATCTGCTCATCTCTGCTTTAGCATTGCCTCATGGCTATAACTTAAAACCTTTGTAACCTGCAGAAGGGAAGCAATCTCTATTTCAAGCTCTCCTTTCTGTTGCATCAGAGAAAGAAAACTTTCCTTTCTCACCTAATTTCTGATGGTCATATTCTGGACCCAGACTTTGCCTGTATATTTGTCCCGCATTTTATCTGTCTGTCTCTCTGTCCATCCATCCATCCATCTTTCTAATATCTGTACTAGACTCCTAGACAGTATCTAACAGATGCTACAAACAGAAAGGTTCTTTCACTGGTCAGTTTTCCATGGTGCAACCCAACCCCCCGTAAGATATGTAACTCTTTTTAATTTTATAGAGGTAAGAACCCTTAATGTAAGATAGCCCTCCCCACTTAACAGTTTTTTAAGTATATAATGCAGTGTGGTTATCTATAGGCTGTATTTTACAACAGATATCTAGAAGTTGTTCATCTTGCATCGCTGACACTTTATACACATTGATTAGTGATTCCCTATTTTTCCCTCCTTGCAGCCCACGATAACCACCATTCTACTCTTTGCTTCAGTGAGTTTGGCTATCTGATATACCTCATACACATATATTCATGCAGTATTTATCCTTATGTGATTGGCTTATTTTATATAATACGCTCAAGATTCATCCAGAACCTCTTTTCTGAAGGGTTATGAGTAGAGCTCTTACACAGTATTCTGGAAGTATCAATCATATTTGGCACAGGTTTGCTTGTTTTTTTCCCTTCAGCTTGATAACTGCAATCTGTTCTGTGAAGATCCAAAGGGCAGCCATGACAGCAGTCATTGGCATACTGTGAGCAATCTGCAAAATTCCCTCTGATCTCATCTCACAGCATGGCCGTGGGTGGTATCTCCCAGGGGATTGGAGAAGGCAGTCCAGATTCTGGAGTGAGTCTCCTCTCATTCTACTGGTTATGATTGTTTAGAGTACTGTGATACAGAGTGTGGGCTTTAGAGTTCAGCTTGCCCCAAATTGCCTGTGTCACTATGCTCCCGCAGTTCTGTATCACATACCAGGTACAGAGGGATTCTGATCAGTGCTCGTGTGTGTGCACTCGTACACACACACACACACACCACACACACACACACACACTTTATTGTAGAATACCTGTGCATTATGAGATCTATACAGCAACAATTTTTGTTGCTTATGTCCCTTACCATATAGTTTGCTTTAAGACCATGGATTATTTTTATGGTCACTTAAATGATATACAATAAGAAATGTAAATCTGTTATAAAGAGAAATATTATGCAATTAAAACTAAGGCAATTATACTTATTCACCATTATAAATAAACTACACCAGCACAGATTACTGAGCTTAACCATGGCCATTTGGATGAGGGCTTTGTGGTTCCCCTCCATTAAATACTCTCTGTAATGGGTGACATTCTTGATGGGGAGGAGGAAGCATGGGGAAGAGGAAGAAGTATTTGCATGGCTTGGAGCCACGCTTATTCACTGTAAGCAACCAGCTCTCCCACCTCGCATCTCTCCACCCTCTGCCATGGGAGGAGGAAAATAGTACTACATGATGTCAGAGACGGTTTAGCTGTGCATGGGTGTTGGTCTTGATAATGAGTACCCTGTGCTTAAAACATCATCAGTGATATTCAGACCAGAGGGAAGGAGTAAAGTGCCATAGGCCACTGGAAAATGAAAAGCAAAAAAATCTGGAGGTTAGATCGTCTCAGGAAAAATTTATTTCAATATGTAGAATTGGGAGGAGGGCTATTCTATACAACACATTTTATCAGAATATAAAGAGTATAGGGCATAGACTTCTCGTTAGTTATTTATTCTCTTCTTTATATGAAAAGACAGTGGTTCCCTGAGTGATATGAGGACCTTATGCTCTAACCCAGGACCAGTTAGCCTAGGGTGAGAAAATTCTTAATGAGTGACTTCAAATTCAGCAGTTCCTTCAAAAGAATTAAACCTTTTAAAATCACTGCATTCCCTGCATTCATGTGACAAGTGGTAGGACTAACATTTATGAGATTATATTATTAATTGAGACTACAGATATTTGGAAGGAGAATGCATTCACAGGCCCCTTTAAACAATGTGACAATTCTCCAGGTATGCACATCACACTTGGGAACCATGATTCTTAGGAGATGGAGAATGAAGCTACCATGGTCGTTATTTTAATAAACTTCTCATCGCCTTTAATGTTCAACAGTTTATTTGTCCATAAATCTTGCAGATAAAACTCATCCAGCATTATTATTGTCATTTTTAGATTTTTAATATCAAGATTGAAAAGAACACATATAATGCATATTTAAAACCAATGGTGAATCTTATAAACCAGGAATGTGGGTAAGCTCAGAGAATTCTGAGGAAGTCTTTTCGGTTGCTAGGTAGCTGAGAATATAGTGTGAGAAAACTTCTAGCAAGAGGGGCTTAGCCAGGGCCATAGACTTGAACATCTGGGCTGACGCTGACAGTTACCCAAACCCTGTACATAGCACCAGACTTCAGAACATTCTGACTCCAATTGCTGCCCTTTAGAGCATCTCATAACACAAAATCACAGACATAATTATTTTCCCCAAAATACCAATTTTAAAACATTTGTGGATATATATTTTTTAACCCATCATCTTCACACACAGAGTTAAAATCATTCAAAAGACAGGGGCCTGGTCTTGATTTAAATTTGCATTAGTTTTCTGAGCCATTTTTGAGGGTTTTGAAATTGAGAAAAGAGATTGCATACCCAAAGACTAGAAATGAATTGCTTAGGCATTTTTTTTCTATTTAAAGTTAATAGGATTTATTATATAAACATCTTTTAATATTCAGTTTGGGGTTTTACTTTTTCAGGGATTTATAAATGTTAGCAGTATCTTCATCACTGAACAGATGATGGCTATCATGGTATTCTCATTCAATCTGAACAGGCAGAGTCCATGAGCTCTGGACATCACCAGAGATTCTCAATCTCAGTTTGAGCACCAGCCTTGTGCTTTATAAGCCATAAATGATGGACTTAGCTTCTTCTAAATTCAGTTATTTTGCCTATAAATCAGGATCACAGCAACCTTGTCTAATTCAAGGTTGTGATCTAACTCATGATTTTGATGATCAAGACCTAAGACGTAGAATATCTTGTACAGACATAACTGTGTTGCCATTGATGACCAGGGACTGGTGAAAGATAGGCACATTGTGGCTGCAGTTGCATTAGGACTGAATTTTTCAGCATTGCACAGACATACTACACCATGGCACCAAACAGTTTATTGGTACTTTCTCGCTAGTCGATTAATGTTAAAAAGGGAGAGCGTAACTCCATAGCCGACTGGATAAGAAAAGAGACAAAGGGGCTTCCCTGATGGCTCAGCAGTGAAGAATCTGCGTGCCAGTGCAGGAGAAACAGGTTCCATCCCTGGGTTGGGAAGATCCCCTGGAGAAGGGAATGGCAACCCGCTCCAGCAGTCTTTCCAGGAAATCCCATGGACAGAGGAGCCTGGCAGGGTATAGTCCATGGGGTTGCAAAAGGGTCAGACACAGCTTAGCTACTAAACAAAAACAACTAGAACTCACATTTTTGAGGAGAAGGAAACCCATAGTGCTTTATTGATCTTAACAGACCTTGGTTCTGACTGGCAGGAATTTCTAGTCTCAGTTGGGCCTGTGAACTGATTTTCAGGTTCTACTAAGTAGCCACAGTCCCAGCATGGAGTCTCAAGCATGACGATCTCTACTGCGGTCTTGACTGGCAGCTTTGCTGGAGCAAAACATTATTGCTACAGAAAACTGGAGGCTGTGAATTTTCCTTTCTTTATTGTGTGTGTGTTTTTGTGTGTGTGTTTGTGTGTGTATGTGGTTGTTGTTGGATTATTTGCTTTGTTTGAGTCCTTGAACCCTAAGACTCTGATATATAATAATGATACCTGGTGAACCCCAATGAGACGCTGCCTCCAAGTTTTTACCAGTCAGTCTATAGTTGGAGAATTGTATCAGAAAACAGTACTAACGAAAATGATCAGTTACAGTAAGCAGAGGTTTACTTAATAAATATTAAAATGACTGACTCAATGAATGAGTAACATTGAGAAGTAACATTTCATTCTCCTGCTAATGACTAATGTGATTCTGGAAATGCAAAATTATAAAAACAGCATTCCCCAATAAAGAAATAACACATAGGACTCATTAGCAGGAGAATGAAATGTTACTTCTCTCAGAGGTTTTAGATTTTTCAGTGGTATTTCCTAGCATTGGTGGCCCTATTAAGCCCTGTTATTTTCTTCCTAATTTGCACCATTTAGAAATGATTTTCATTTAACTTTCCCATGGCTCATTTCTCTCTTTTGGAACATTTCCATATGATTCCCTGATAAAGTCCATGCTTTAACACATCTCCATTATGAAACTATAATAAGGACCAACTAAATAGCAATATGAAATAGCCAGAACATAAAGGACTGACATGAGAAGAAATTGGGCATTTGGATAGTACATTTTTATTCCTGAATGCCTGCTGCCTTTTTGCCTCTTGTGGGTGTTGATCCTCTAGGTAAGAATCCATGCCTGATGAACAAGGTCTCTAAAGAAACAACTCTAACAATTCTTTAAAGACAGCCTTTCTTTCCTGTAGCTACATCATCAGGCAGCACCTTTTGATAACATAGTGATGGCTATCCTTCACAAAAGCCCTATAATGGAAAGAAAAGGATTTCATTTTTGTTTCCTCTTAATATCCTTCGAGCTTTGTAAAATACGTGTTCCATTCATGAGCTTGTTTTCTCTAGAAAATTAAGTGAGGGTCGTTTAGCAATCAGAGCCCCTTCAAAAATTAGTTTCAATTCAGCAAATACTGATTGGACATCACCCCCTCCTCTACAATATAACCATCATAGAAACACAGTCCCTGCCTTCCTAAGATTTACAGGTTTAGTACTCATGTAAACACACACTGATAGTCCAGGTCTGACTGGTTAAAACCAGAAGCATATTTGTGAGTAAAGTTTCAAATTGTGTTTCTCTTGCCATGATCTTTCAGTATGATTTATGGTACAAAGTAGACATTAAGACTAGTGAGAAAAAAGAGCTCTTATTTAATAAGTGAGAAAATAGGAGAAACATAGAGAGGAGTCAGTATTTTGGTCATCTGATGTGGACAGCTGGACCCATTGGCAAAGTCCCTGATGCTGGGAAAGATTGAAGGCAGGAGAAAAGGCATGACAGGATGAGATGGTTGGATGATATCACTGATGCAATAGGCATGAACTTGGGCAAACTTCAGGAGATGGTTAGGGACAGGGAGGCCTGGCGTGCCGCAGTCCATGGGGTTGCAGAGTCATACACAACTGTGTGGCTGAACAACAACAGAGGTGATGACTTCACTGAATGAGTTTGATCCCCCAGCTCTGCACAGTGTGGCCCTAATTGCCACCACATCTGAGCCCTGCACATGGCGCCCTGACATTATAATCTGGCTACAAGTCTGCTTAAAACTGAAGCTCTCACTGAATACCAAGGGCTTCCCAGGAGACTCAGTGGTAAAATTATCTACCTGCCAGTGCAGAAGACTCAGAAGATGTGGGTTCATTCCCTGGGTCAGGAGGACCCCTTAGAGTAGGAAACCACAATCCACACCAGTATTCTTGCCTAGAAAATTCCATGGAGAGAGGAGGCTGGCATAGTGCCATGGGGTCTCAAAGAGAATGTGATTGAACAAACAACTGAGTACCAAAGACATGCCAGCTGGAGTCATGGGAAAGGCCTTGTGGAAGTGGTGGGATTTACTTGAACTTTGAAGGAAGGTAGGGGTGTATTAGCCAGAAATAACTGTAAAAGAAATATTAAAATGGCAGATGCATACAGGGGAAATATATCAGGCAAATCCATGTGATGGAGAATCTTCTTCAAGAAGTCCTATTTTTCACACCATTATTTAAGAAGGTGGGTCAACATCTCCCTACACAGACCTGCTCCCCCTCTTCTCATAGCTTGTCAGCAAAGTCAGTGACTTCACTACACTGTGGTGTTGGAGAAGACTGTTGAGAGTCCCTTGGACTGCAAGGAGATCCAACCAGTCCTTTCTAAAGGAGATCAGCTCTGGGTGTTCATTGGAAGGAATGATGCTAAAGCTGAAACTCCAATATTTTGGCCACCTCATGCAAAGAGTTGACTCATTGGAAAAGACCCTGATGCTGGGAGGGATTGGGGGCAGGAAGAGAAAGGGACGACAGAGGATGAGATGGCTGGATGGCATCACCGACTCGATGGACGTGAGTTTGGGTGAACTCCGGGAGTTGGTGATGGACAGGGAGGCCTGGCGTGCTGTGATTCATGGGGTCGCAAAGAGTCGGACACGACTGAGTGACTGAACTGAACATGTCGATTACTGGAGCATAAAGAATAAAACCAGTAAACTAGTACAAGACCAGGAGTTCAAATATGTATATCAAAGATACATGCAACTAAACAGTTTTTCATTTCCCATCTGACCTTGGGGCTTTATATGGGAGAGAGGGTGAAAGTGTAAACTGCACTTGCTACTGAGAGCTTTAGAAAAATAGGTCCCTCTCACAGAGAATGTCCCATGCTCTCAGATCTATGCATGAGCGGTGGGAAAATTACTTTTTTAATTAAGTTCTTCACCCCCCCACCCCCGCAATTTTTGCAAAGTGCTTTAGCAGGCTTTCTTCTATCTCAGGCATGTGTACTCAGTTGCTCTGTCGTGTCTGAGTCTTTGTGACCCCATGCACCGTAGTCTGCCAAGCTCCTCCATTCATGGGACTACCCCAGCAAGAATAGTGGAGTAGGTTGCCATTTCCTACTCCAAGAGATCCTCCTGACCCAAGGATCGAACTCGCATCTCCTGTGGCTCCTGCATTGGCAGGCAGATTCTTTACTGCTGTGCCACCTGGGAAGCCCCCTTCTATCTCATAGCAAAGCCAAAAAGCTTTCTTTAAATTATCTGATACATGCTGAAGAGTTTATAGAACAAATTTGTAAATTCAGTGTAAGCTTAATTTCCATGGTGAAGTTGGGTTGGCTAAAACCTCAGCCATCATCAGCTTAGTTTCCTAGTGTCTCTTGGATTTGGGTCATGTCTTTTCATTTTTATAGATTTTTCTCTTACCTCTACTACCCTATGAGTTTGGGGGGAGGTGGTCTTTTCTCCCTTACAAGCTGTCACTTCCTTATTCTAATGCAGGCACTGCTTGTAACCCTTTCATTCTGTTCTGATCAGCATTCACAGCATGAAATGTGATTCTTCTATTACTTAATTCCTTCCTTTCCTCTCACTCATTTCCACTCCTATTTTCCCATCTCCTTTCATTTCGCCCTCACATATTTTTCACTTTTCCTTATCATCGTATGCTCGACATGAGAGAGCCAAATCGAACCCCACAGTTAAAAATAGTTTCTGGCATTATTTGTGATTCCTAAGATGTAGTCTCACAAATTACCTTTTCTCATCTGATTTCCATTGCACATGCTGACAGTGCTCCAATCTTGGTTTCTGATTATCCCATTACATAGTGCTTTCCCTTACATTTAGAGGAAACTTGCAAGTAATGGTTCTGTTTGGATAGCACTGCCTAGTCATCATTTACAATTTTATGGAACTGGAAAGGCCAGGAGAGGAAAGACATGGGACTCAAGTTCCTATTTAAAAGGGAAAGCATTAAATAACCATTTTGGTAATAGTTAGAATCACTACTCATCATCGTGCTACACTGGAGCCTCCTTTGTGATTGCTAAGTTGTGTCTGACTCTTTTGCTGTAGCCCGCCAGGCCCCTCTGTCTGTGGGATTTCCCAGGCAAGAATCCTGGAGTGAGTTGTTATTCCCTCCTCAAGGGGATCTTCCTGACCCAGGGATTGAACCTGCATCTCCTACATCTCCTACATTACTGCTGAGCACTGGGAAATCCCCAACATATTGGTATCATAGGACAGGATAATTGTTTTTCTTACCAAGGGGAAATGCTATGTTCTCTGTTGAGGAGTAATGCATTTAAAATTCATTCTTAAAAAGGCAAATGCAATTGCCTACACAATGTTATAATATTTCAGGAAAAACTCATCACAAATAAACGCATAGGAAGTAACCTAACAATTCACTTACTTCATTCATTGTTTTTACTATATAGTCTGTATGTATTCACACTCTGTCGTCATGCACAGCATTTATCATGTGTGTGTGTTTGCCTTGCGTATGTGTGTGTCTGTGTGTTTTAGCTATGCTCTGAAAACATCCTATAAATAGCTAAATTCGTGTAAAGCCACAATGCCCAGAATGCTGAATGATTGACTGTTAACATTGATCATTTGGTTATAGAAAAAGAAATTTCTAATACAAATAATACCATTTTTCTTATGCATTCTAAGAACCTCTTATATTCAAGAGTAAATTTTCCTTACATATATTTATTTCAATTGACCTCATAAAGTACATCTGAGAGTATAGTATACCATGTAATTGAGAGCTGGACATCTAATAGATGCTGTGTGAGATCTTTGGGGGAATGAAAAGATAATGAAATTCCTATTCTTGGTGGGAGATAATGACTGTCCTTTTTTCTCTTCTGCAAAGGCACACTATCATATTCTAGTTGATGGTCGCTATATGTTTTTTTTTTTTTTAGGTACATTAGTAATTTCAGAGAAGCCAAATATATCTTGCTTTGGGGGAATGCAGTTTAGCTCTTGGGGCCAGACTATAGCTCCTGGATTATGTTAAGCAGACTTTTCTAAAAGATAAGCTTTTCTTCCATGACTTGGATAGTTCCACATAATTTTATTCTCCTTTCCTGTTCTTGACAGGTGCATGAGGCAGTCCCATGTTACACTGAGTGCAATCAGTATTCCTGGGTTGTAGAGCACTGGTCTCCATGCAAAATCCACAATGAGCTGAGGTCCCTGCGCTGTGGAGGAGGAACGCAATCTAGGAAAATCAGGTGTGTGGCCATGGAGACATTTGGGAAATGTGACAGTGAAACTTACATATTTTTATGAAAACAACAGTGTTGCTGATCCAAGTACACTCTGATTCTCAAACTATATCTTCTGTCTTTTGCCCATCTTAAAAAAATTTATGTATTTATTTAGCTGCACCAAGTCTTTGCTGTAGCATGGGGGATCTATTTCCCTGACCAAGGCTTGAACCTAGGCCCCCTGCATTGGGAGTGTGGAGTGCTGGCCACTGGACCATCAGGGAAGTCCTTGCTCATCTTTAAGTATTCCTGAACACATAGGACCCTTGAGCTGCCATGTATATTGTGGGATTCCATCTGCACGTCAGCCACAATCCTGAACATTTCCTGCAAATGACTTCAGTGGAAAAACCAACTGCATGGAAAACCATCACATCCCTCCAATGATGCATGGCCATCACTGCAGACAAATTAGATGATTTGGACTATAATGCCAGGTCACTCTTTTGCTCTATGGTTAGTATAGCTGATGGACATTATCTTAATTTTGGATGTCAATACATTGAAAAAGTCAATTTAAACCCCCACAATTAGACTTCAGAATGTAATATGAGAATAAACTATGACCAACCTAGACAGCATATTAAAAAGCAGAGGCACTACTTTTCCAACAAAGGTCCATCTATCTAGTCAAAACTATGGTTTTTCCAGTAGTCATGTATGGATGTGAGAGTTGGACTATAAAGAAAGCTGACCACAGAAGAATTGATGCTTTTGATCTGTGGTGCTAGAGAAGACTCTTGAGAATCCCTTGGACAGCAAGGAGATCAAACCAGTCAATCGTAAAGGAAATCAGTCCTAAATACTCATTGGAAGGACTGATGCTGAAGCTGAAACTTCAAATCTTGACCTGATGTGAAGTGCCAACTCATTGGAAAAGTCCCTGATGCTGGGAAAGACTGACGGCAGGAGGAGAAGGAGTTGACAGAGGATGAGATGGTTAGATGGCATCAGTGACTTGATGGACATGAGTTTGAGCAAGCTCCAGGAGTTGGTGATGAACAGGGAAACCTGGCATGCTGCAGTCCATGGGGTCGCAAAAAGTCAGACATGGCTGAGTGACTGAACTGATTGAACCAGTGGTCCAGTGGTTAGGATTCAGCACTTTCACTGCCAAGGGCACAGTCTTAATCCTTGATCAGGGGACTAAGATCCCACAAGCTGGTTTGTGCAGCCAAAAAATAAAGAAATGATTTGGGAAGAAAGAAGGATAATTTTATTATCAAATGAGGAAAATAGCAATGAATGTTAAAGAAGAATCATAAGCCAAAATATTAACCATAAGCAATGATTTAGTATGTAAGCTCAAGAAGAAATCAACAATCGTGTAGTAATCTTTTCAGTTGCCTGAGTGTAGTATGTCATTTTGCTATATTTAGGAAGCTTCATTTCAACTTGACACACTATGCCCAAATCGGGTAACTCCCTAATGAGTTATCTTTGAGACTGAAGTCAGTTGCCAGGTCACACCTAAATTCTATGTGTTGGTCTTATTCAACACCAGTGAACTTAGTTTATTCAGTGATTCAGTATATATCCACCATTTCTGAGACTTGGTCCCGTTGTCACAAAGTCACTGGTAGACAGTTGAAAGAAATAGCCACTGGTGAAATTGCAGAGGTGCTCCTCATCACCAACCCAGGCAAAGGGCTCATAAACATATTATCTTTCTTTCCCACTGTTCACTGCCTTTTCCCCTGGGGACTGGTTGCTCAGGCTGTCACAGACTGGGCTTCTACCTCTTTTTCTTCACAATCTGTCTCTTGTGTCCTATTTTCTCACGGCTTTGAGAAATGACTGACTAGCCTAGCTTATCAGGTAGTACGTGTAAATGAGCTGTGGCATCTCTCACTCTCATCCCAGCCTGGCCTCTTAGCACTATTAAAGCAAAGTCCCACGAGAGAGAGGAAAGCTTCAAGAGAATAAATTGCTACCGGCAGAATTGTGGCAGGTTGATTGAGGAAAAACACACTTGAACAAGAGGGCCTTTAAGCCAAACCTCTCAGCTCAAATGGATGAAGCCTGGTATAATAAAAAAAAGGACAACTACCAAATATGTGTTGTGGGTTGAACTGTGTCTCCCCCCGCTAAAAAAAAATCTATGCATTGAAGTGTTAACCTGCAATGCCCGAAAATATGGCTGTATTTGGAACCCTAACCCTCAACCCAAAAATGGCAAGAGGAGGGATTTTCAAAAAAGAAAATGTAATCAGTGGTTTTAATGATTTTGAGAAGTTTACTAAAATAAGAATTGATTATTGAGTTTGGCAAAGGAGAATCTATTGATGATATCAGTTCTGTCTGGAATGATGATAAAAGTGTGGTTAAAGTAAGTCCAAGCGGTAATAAAGGAGGAGGAGGATGTGGGGATAGTGAATATAGCCATGCTTTATTTATTTACTTATTTATTTGTGTAATAAAGTTTTATTAAAGTATAAAGGAGATAGAGAAAGCTTCTGACATAGGCATCAGAAGGGGGCAGAAAGAGTACCCGCTTGTTAGTGTTAGCAATGAGTTTATATACTCTCCAATGAATCCAAAGAATGTCTGGAGGTTGTAAAGACCTCACCAGACCTACTCCCATAATTTACATTTTAAGATAACTATAGCCATGCTTTAAAGCAGTTTTGTAATGAGTTTGAATAGAAATGAAAGTGATGACCAAAGCGGGAGATATGGCAAGGACACTGATGCATATGTAATTGCAGGGGCATTTTCATTTGAGAACATCTTCAGTTTCAGTCTATGTAAGTCTTTACTTTTGTGCTTGTCAGAATCACTGGAAGACTCTTTTTTTAAATCACATGTTAAATAGATAATCCTAGAAACCTGTATTTTGGGAACCCAATGAAAGAAGGCTAATGTTGTAAACAGAATGATAGCTCCCCAAAATATTCACATTCTAACCCTTGAAATTTGTGAATATGTTATGTTAAATAGAAAAAGGGTCTTTGCAGATATGATTAGGGAAGATTGTCCTGGATCCTCTGGATGGGAACAGTTTATTCACAAGTGTCCTTAAAAACGGATGAGGGGATGGGAAAGGAAAAAAGCAAGGCACAGAGAGATACAAGGCTTTGAGGAGAGAGAAAGGAACATGAGTGGCTTCTAGACTATGAAAGAGGTTAGGAGACGATTCTGCCCTAGAGCCTCCAGGAAGGAATGTAGCTTTGCCAGACTGCTGATGTTAGTCTAGTGAGTTCCATGTTGGATTTCTATACTACAAAATTATAAAATAATAAATGTGCATTGTTTAAGTCATGAAGGTAGTGATCATTTTGTTCACTATGTTAACTTTCCTTAAATCTTATTATCAGTATGATGTTCCCATCCTTAGTTGGGCCATGTGTTCTCTAACTCAAAGAACTGTTTTATGACCCTATACAGATACTAACCCTTCAGTTACCAGCAGGGGCCGTGCTGGGGTCATCACCTAGCTCTGTGTATTGGGAAAGGGCATCTCAGAGCTTACTGCTACTGCTGCTGCTAAGTCACTTCAGTCATGTTTGACTCTGTGCGACCCCATAGACGGCAGCCCACCAGGCTCTGCCGTCTATGGGATTCTCTAGGCAAGAACACTGGAGTGGGTTGCCATTTCCTTCTCCAGTGCATGAAAGTAAAAAGTGAAAGTGAAGTCACTCAGTCATGTCTGACTCTTCGTGACCCCATGGACTGTAGCCCACCAGGCTCCTCTGTCCATGGGATTTTCCAGGCAAGAGTACTGGAGTGGGGTGCCATTGCCTTCTCCATCTCAGAGCTTAGGTACTCCTTAAACATAAACATACTTACAATAAATCCTCCAGTTTTTCTGCCTAACCTTCTTTCACATTTCCAAAGGTACTTGGTGCCACAGATTCCTGAATTTTTCATGTATTCTGATGTGTAATGGAATTACTTTTTTTGTTTTCTTTTGAAGGCTTAATGATCAGTTTTCTTTGTGTGCTAAAATACCACTAGTCCATCTATTTCCCATCGTTGCCTTTGTCCTTTCCCGTGGTTTTTGTCCTTGCAAGATAATGCCTTTCCTTCTCCCCTGGTTTTTTTTTTTTTTTTTGGTAATAAATTCCTTTGCCATTGTTTTTGTGGCATATTGGGAGCAGACAAAAACTAATGCATATGTCCAACTGGACACCATTGACCAGAAGTATTACCTCTTCTTTTTTCAGCAAAATCATAAAGGAATATCAGGTGAAGAGTGTGCAGGCAAGAAGGAAAGCAATTTTCAGCTTTTAAGTTTGCCCAGGGAAAGGCATTAAAGCCATTTAGTGGTTCCTCCTTCCAGTATTGACTATTACCACAGGAGAAATTAAAGTCTATAGATGACTCTGTACCTTGCCTCCCTACATTAGAAGACATGACTTATATCTCCTCTCTGTTTACCATTTTTTGTTAACCTGCTTTATACAGTATCTTTTTTTTTTTTATTACTTAGCACCTCATAAAGTTTATTTTGTACCAGGTCATAGACTTCGGTGCAGTTTTCCTTAATAAAAAAAAATTATAGAAAAGAAACTCCTTATGCATAGGATAATTCATTCCAGTATAGCATGATTTGTAAAAGCTAAAAGCTTTTCCAGCTAAAGCTCTCCAGCACAGCCCTCTTAAGTTGCTTATTCCTTGGCTGTGGCTTTGTATCTGAAAGTAGCAGATCAGCAAATGGCGCCATTTATCTTATCATCATTTTCATTTTCACCTTTACTTTGATCATTATCATTGGAAGAAGGAATCTTGTCCTTTTTCTTTCTTTCTTTCGGTTCTGTACCTTAGCACCCAAGAAAGGGCATGGTACAAAGTAAGCCCCTCAAAATATTTAATAAATGAATCATTATTAACAGATCACTTTGTATTCCAATACCAAACAAAAGAAGCTTATATATAGCAAGTCTTAATTAAATATTTTTGAGAAAATAATTTCAATATTAACTTTGAATTGGGATATAATATAAATGGAGAGAAATGCCCACAGCATAGGGTACAGCTCCATGAATTTTCACAATATGAACTCATCTGTGTAACCAACCCAGAGGCCAGGACACAAAGTTTTACCAGGACTACATAAGCCCTTATCAGTCAATAACCATTCCCACAGGGGTAACTGCTATTCTGTCTTCTGACACCGTAGATGAGTATTGCCTGTTAGTGTCTGTGAAGGGAACTGTACAGTCTATACTCTTTTTGTGTCCAGCTTCTTTTGTTCAGCATTGTGGTTGTGAGCTCCATTCATGCTCTTTCATGCAACAATAGTAATGAATTCTTATTACTTAATAGCATTTCCTTCAGTGAGTTTATCACAATATATTTGTTTATTTTACTGTGGCTGAATAGCTATTGTAGATATACTACTATTAATTCTACTTTGGCTAATTATAAATAGTGGTGCCATAAACATTTCCAGGCAGGTTTTTTTTTTTTTTGGGGGGGGGGGGGAATCCACGTTTCTCTTCTGTATATAAACAGAAGTGGAACTGTTGGGTTACATTGTGTTTGTATGTTTAGTTTTAATAGACATACTACCAATTAGTTTGCCAAAGAGTTTATGCTCCAACCAGCAGAGTGAGAAGAGTTACAGTTGCTCCATATTCTTGCCAACCCTCCCTATTTTCCATGTTTTTGATATAAACCATTCTGGCAGGTATATAGCAGTATAACGCTTTGGTTTTAATTTGATTAAATCAGCAGCATGATTATTTATCCCATCCCCATCAGCATTTATCTCAGAGCAACAATAATACGTGCATCAGTAGCACATGCTCAACTGCTGCATGAAAATGCTTGCATGTTGCCCTTTGGTTTATAATATGAAAATTCCTTACTGAAATGCAGAAAATACCTAAAAGAAACATATGTTCAAATGTTTTTTCAGTACTTTGCCATGACCTTAAATATATTGAACAAAAACTAGGGAACCTTAGATGCTCTGAGCTAGAAGTCCAGGAACAGTCTGAGAGAGTCATAGGAACAATGCAAGGTCTAGTTATTACAAAGTGATGAATTTATTCAGAGGAGAACGTTCAAGATTTGTTACAGTGAAAAGACCTAAGTAAATATATTGTAGATAGTTCTCTTTAGATGGAGAGTTCTTCAAAGATGAGTGTTGTCTCTAGTCTTTCCCTGCTCTGCTGAATAATGGCTCTGCCCTGAGTTACCACTCAATAAAGCCTGGTTGGGTTTCCCTTGTGGCTCAGCTGGTAAAGAATCCACCTGCAATGCGGGAGACCTGGCTTCTATCCCTGGGTTGGGAAGATCCCCTGGAGAAGGGAACAGCTACCCACGCCAGTATTCTGGCCTGGAGAATTCCATGGACTGTGTAGTCCAAGGGATCGCAAAGAGTTGGACACGACTGAGCAACTTTCACTCACTCACTCAAAGCCTGACTGACTGAAAGGTCTTTTGTTTATTTGTTTGTTTTTTGCCCTGGTTTCTCTATCAGTCTTATTTTATGTTTAATTATCTTGGAGGGGTAAGTAATTAGAATATATCATAACAATTTTAAACTCGCTCCTCACTGTTTTAAGTGTTCAAGCTATCTTATGATCTTGCATTATAGATGCATGAATGCTGCTGATGGTGAAGGGGGAGCTGTGGATAACAGCCTGTGCAACCAGGATGAGATTCCCCCAGAAACCCAGTCCTGCTCTCTTCTGTGTCCCAACGAATGTGTCATGTCTGAGTGGGGACCTTGGAGCAAATGCCCACAGGTAATTTCTCTCCCCTTGTCACTGTTCTAATCCTCCAGGACTGCCATCACTTTTGTTCTCTGCGCTTTTACAGTGCAGCTCTCCAAAGCATCCTTCTTGTAACATGGGAAAATAATCTTGCCTAAGAAAGAAAAAAAAAAAAAAAAGAATTCAGCAAGTGTGACAGAGCAATTTAAAATGCCAGTGCTTCTTCTAAGGCCTTTATTCTGGGAGTACGAACAAGGAAAAGGACCCTAAAATGGTCACACTAGGATTCAGATGTATGCCAACCATTAAAGGGGCTTCTTTGGTACCAAAATCATCCTCATTATAATCTGTTGATTCTGCTCCATTTTTCCCTGGCAGAATCAGTATGTCTTAGTACCTCATTGGGTTATTTAGCTTCTGTTAGTGATGAGTGATGATATGTTTTGCCTCGTGCTGTTTTCCCAAAGATAATGTGTTCTTTCACCATGTTCTTCTTCTTCCAAACCTGACAAAAAGTCCTTTTTTGAAAGTATAAAGCATTTGCCTTTTCCCTCTTTAAAAAAAAAAATTGGAAGTATAACAGGAGTATAGTAAAATAAATATTCTTTAAGTAGCACAGTTCAATTTAATATTCTCAGAAGATAAAGTTGGATATTTTAGACTTATGTTTCTGCTTAAAAAGCTAAAAGAGAAAATGAGGATAAGGAGCATATTATATGGCTCCAAATGTTGGGAAGGAAAGAATTAGGACACTTTGATTTCAGTGGTGATACTGATTTGTGAAGATTGTAGAAAATCTTTGTATGAAAATGGAAAACACATTTTTAATTTCATTGAAGTATAGTTGATTTAGAATGCCTCATTAATTTCTTCTGTACAGCAGAGTGACTCAGTTATGCATACATGTATCTTTTCCATATTCTTTTCCATTATGGTTTACCACAGGATACTGAATATAGCTTCCTGTACTATACAGTAGGACCTTGTTGTTTATGCATCCTATATATAATAGTTTGCCTTTCCTAATCTCAAACTCGCATCCTTTCCCTCCCCTCCCCACTGTGACAACCACAGGTCTCCTTCTCTATATCTGAGTCTGTTTATCTTTCATAGATATGTTGGTTAGTATTGTATTTTAGATTCCACATATAAGTGATATCATATGGTATTTGTCTTTCTGACTTACTTCATTTGGTATGATAATCTCTAGGTCCATCTGTGTTGATGCAAGTGGCACTATTTCACTCTTTTGAAGGCTGAGTAATATTCCATTGTATATATGTACCACATTTTATGTGTCCATTCACCTATGTACATTTATGTTGTTTCCATGCCTTGGCTACTGTAAATAGTGCTGCTGTGAACATAGGGATGCATGCATCTTTTTGAATTATAGTTTTTTTTCTGGATATATGCCCAGGAGTAAGATTGCTAGATCATTTGGCAACTGTATGTTTGGTTTTTTTGAGAAACCTCCATCCTTGTTTCCATAGTGGCTGCACCAACTTACATTCCCACAGTATAAGATGGTTGTGTTTTCTCCACACACTCTCCAGCACTTGTTACTTGTAGACCTTTCAGTAATGGCCATTCTGACTGGTGTGAGGTGGTACCTCATTGCAGTTTGATTCACATTTCTGTAATAATTATTGACATTGAGCAGCTTCTCACATGCCTATTAGCCACCTGCATGTCTTCTTTGGAGAAATATCTATTCTGCCATTTTTTGATTGGGTTGTTTGTTTCTTTGTTGTTGAATTATATGAGCTGCTTGTATATTTTGGAAATTAAGCCCTTGTTAGTCACATAATTTGCAAATATTTTCTACCATTTCGTAGGTTGTCTTCTCATTTTGTTTATGGTGTCCTTTGCTACTCAAAAGCTTTTAGGTTTCATTAGGTCCCATTCATTTGTTTTTGGTTTTGTTTCTATTGCCTTGGGATACTGAACTAAAAAACATTGGTGTGATTTATGTCAAATAATGTTTTGCCTGGAAAATATTTTTGAAATTAGTTAATATGCTATATTTGCAGTTTTTGACTATTGATTCCTTATTAATTATTGCAATTTTATCTTTGATGTTTCTGTAATTCTTTTCATGAAAGACTTTGTCCCTGTTCTTTTGTGTTTAGTCGCTTAGTTGTATCCAACTCTTTGCAACCCATGGACTTTAGCTTGCCAGACTCCTCTGGGATTTTTCAGGTGAGAATACTGGAGTGCTTTGCCAGTTCCTCCTCCAGGAGATCTTTCTAACCCAGGGATTGAACCTGTATCTCCTGTGGCTCCTTTATTGCTGGCGATTTCTTTACCTGCTGAGTCATAGGAAATCCCTTTGTTCTTTGGGGATAGGTTCATACAATGTTAAGATAAAGAGGCACCAGTTAAAGGTAACTTGTAGGAATGGAATGTCCTACCAAGTCATATATTTTGTGTGTAACTTGAATATAATAAAAATTAACATTTCATGAACACTCATTTTGTGCAAGGCACAAGTAAGAATGCTTTCCTTTAGCCTTTGCAATAATCCTACTTAAGTACATACTGTTATCAGTCCCATTGTATAGCTGAAGAAACTGATTCTCAGCAAGGCTCTTCAAGTAGCTTGCATAAGGTTTCACATTTTGTAAGTGATGGAGCAGTTAATGAGTCATCTGATGGAGCCAGTGCCTTTGATCTCACATTCTCAGCTCACTTATCTTAGAAGAATAAAGGTGGATTTAGACTCAACACTTATTTCTTTAAGATGCAACATTTGTTTCAAGAACAAAGCCAGTTACTTGAGCTATCTGTATGATTATTCCATGACTGAGGACATAAATTCACACTTTAGAAAGTGTGGCAGCATATATTCTTTTTTTTTTTTTAATTTTAAAATCTTTAATTCTTACATGCGTTCCCAAACATGAACCCCCCTCCCACCTCCCTCCCCATAACATCTCTCTGGGTCATCCTCATGCACCAGCCCCAAGCATGCTGTATCCTGCGTCAGACATAGACTGGCGATTCAATTCTTACATGATAGTATACATGTTAGAATGCCATTCTCCCAAATCATCCCACCCTCTCCCTCTCCCTCTGAGTCCAAAAGTCCATTAAACACATCTGTGTGTCTTTTTTCCTGTCTTGTATACAGGGTCGTCATTGCCATCTTCCTAAATTCCATATATATGTGTTAGTATACTGTATTGGTGTTTTTCTTTCTGGCTTACTTCACTCTGTATAATCGGCTCCAGTTTCATCCATCTCATCAGAACTGATTCAAATGAATTCTTTTTAACGGCTGAGTAATACTCCATTGTGTATATGTACCACCGCTTTCTTATCCATTCATCTGCTGATGGACATCTAGGTTGTTTCCATGTCCTGGCTATTATAAACAGTGCTGCGATGAACATTGGGGTACATGTGTCTCTTTCAATTCTGGTTTCCTCGGTGTGTATGCCCAGCAGTGGGATTGCTGGGTCATAAGGCAGTTCTATTTGCAATTTTTTAAGGAATCTCCACACTGTTCTCCATAGTGGCTGTACTAGTTTGCATTCCCACCAACAGTGTAGGAGGGTTCCCTTTTCTCCACACCCTCTCCAGCATTTATTGCTTGCAGATTTTTGGATCGCAGCCATTCTGACTGGTGTGAAGTGGTACCTCATTGTGGTTTTGATTTGCATTTCTCTAATAATGAGTGATGTTGAGCATCTTTTCATGTGTTTGTTAGCCATCCATATGTCTTCTTTGGAGAAATGTCTATTTAGTTCTTTGGCCCATTTTTTGATTGGGTCGTTTATTTTTCTGGAATTGAGCTGCATAAGTTGCTTGTATATTTTTGAGATTAGTTGTTTGTCAGTTGCTTCATTTGCTATTAATTTCTCCCATTCCGAAGGCTGCCTTTTCACCTTGCTTATATTTTCCTTTGTTGTGCAGAAGCTTTTAATTTTAATTAGATCCCATTTGTTTATTTTTGCTTTTATTTCCAGAATTCTGGGAGGTGGATCATGGAGGATCCTGCTGTGATTTATGTCTGAGAGAGTTTTGCCTATGTTCTCCTCTAGAAGTTTTATAGTTTCTGATCTTACATTTAGATCTTTAATCCATTTTGAGTGTACTTTTGTGTGCGGTGTTAGAAAGTGATCTAGTTTCATTCTTTTACAAGTGGTTGACCAGTTTTCCCAGCACCACTTGTTAAAGAGATTGTCTTTACTCCATTATATATTCTTGCCTCCTTTGTCAAAGATAAGGTGTCCATATGTGTGTGGATTTATCTCTGGGCTTTCTATTTTGTTCCACTGATCTATATGTCTGTCTTTGTGCCAGTACCATACTGTCTTGATGACTGTGGCTTTGTAGTAGAGCCTGAAGTCAGGCAAGTTGATTCCTCCAGTTCCATTCTTCTTTCTCAAGATTGCTTTGGCTATTCGAGGTTTTTTGTATTTCCATACAAATCTTGAAATTATTTGTTCTAGTTCTGTGAAAAATGTGGCTGGTAGCTTGATAGGGATTGCATTGAATTTGTAAATTGCTTTGGGCAGTATGCTCATTTTCACTATATTGATTCTTCCGATCCATGAACATGGTATATTTCTCCATCTATTAGTGTCCTCTTTGATTTATTTCATCAGTGTTTTATAGTTTTCTATATATAGGTCTTTAGTTTCTTTAGGTAGATATATTCCTAAGTATTTTATTCTTTTCGTTGCAATGGTGAATGGAATTGTTTCCTTAATTTCTTTTTCTACTATCTCATTATTCGTGTTAATCAACTTGCAGAAGAATTAGCAACCTTAAGAAGTTTAATTGTAAAGGTTACTATCTTCCTATGAATTTTGCAATAAGAATTTCATGATCTGAGCCGCAGTCAGTTCCTGGTCTTGTTTCGCTGACTGTATAGAGCTTCTGCATCTACATCTGCAAAGAATATAACCAATCTCATTTCGGTATTGACCATCCGGTGATGTCTCTGTGTAGAGTTGTGTCTTGTGTCCTTGGAAGAGGATGTTTGCTATGACCAGCGCATTCTCTTGGCAAATCTCCATTAATCTTTGTCCTGTTTCATCTCGTACTCCAAAGTCAAACTTGTCTGTTTTTCCAGGAATCTCTTGACTTCCTACTTTTGCATTCCAATCCCCTATGATGAAAAGGACATCATTTTTTGGTCTTATTTCTAGAAGGTCTTGTAGGTCTTCATAGAATCGTTCAGCTTCATGCTCAAAATTCTCCAAGCTAGGCTTCAACAGTACCTGAACTGAGAACTTCCATATGTTCAAGCTGGATTTAGAAAAGGCAGAGGAACTAGAGATCAAATTTCCAACATCTGTTGGATTATAGAAAAAAAACAAGAGAATTCCAGAAAAACGCTTAGTTCTGCTTCATTGACTACACTAAAGCCTTTGACTGTGTGGGTCACAACAAACTGGAAAATTCTTAGAGATGGGAATACCAGACCACCTGATCTGCCTCCTGAGAAACTTGTATGCAGGTCAATAAGCAAGAGTTAGAACTGGACATGGAATAACAGACTGGTTCAAAATTGGGAAAGGAGTATGTAAAGCTGTATATTGTCACCTTCCCTTATTTAACTTATATGCAAAGTATATTATGCAAAATGCTGGGCTGGGTAAAGCACAAGTCAGAATCAGGATTGCTGGTAGAATTATCAATAACCTCAGATATGCAGATGACACCACCCTTATGGCAGAAAGTGAAGAGGCATTAAAGAGCCTTTTGAAGAATGTAAAAGAGAAATAAAAGCTGATTTAAAACTCAACATTCAAAAAACTAAGATCATGGTATCCAGTCTCATCACTAAATGGCAAATAGATGGGGAAATAATGGAACCAGTGAAAGACTTTATTTTCTTGTGCTCCAAAATCACTGCAGATGGTGACTGCAGCCATGAAATTGAAAGACATTTGCTCCTTGAAAGAAAAGCTATGATAAATCTAGACAGCATATTAAAAATCAGAGACATTACTTCAGTGACTAAGGTCTGTCTAGTCAAAGCAATGTTTTTTCCAGTAGTCATGTATGGATGTGAGAGTTGTACCCATAAAGAAGGCTGACCACCAAAGAACTGATCCTTTTGAACTGTGGTGCAATAGAAGACTCTTAAGGGTCCCTTAGACTGAAAGGAGATCTCTCATGTCACTCCTAAAGGAAATAACTTTGAATATTCTTTGGAAGGATTAATGCTGAAGCTGAAACTCCAATACTTTGGTCACCTAATGTGAAGAGCCAATTCATTAGAAAAGACCCTGATGCTGGGAAAGATTGAAGGCAGGAGGAGAAGGGGAAGACAGATGATGAGATGGTTGGATGGCATCACTGACTCGATGGACATGAGTTTGAGCAAACTCCCAGAGATGGTGAAGGAGAGGGAAGCCTGGCATGCTGCAATCCGTGGGATCTCAAAGAGTAGGATGTGACTGAATGACTGAACAACAACAATAACTACCTCCCTCACTTTTATTTTTTTTTCTAGTTTGCTCACAGAAAACTCCATTAAGCTATGATCACTTGGCCATGAAAACATTGCCCCTTTATGTCAATGTGTCTTGCCAATGACGGCTGAAATGCTTGTCTCAGGAGCATGTTATGATGGCCTGGCATTCTGCGTTTCCTTCTTCAAGTTTCTTGGAGGCAATTTTCTTTAAGGTTTGCTTCTCTAAACATAAGCACTTTATTTTTGGAGTGTTTAGAAACTGGAGCTGGAGAAGATAGTTTAACCTCCTTTCATGTGTCTAGAAGATGACAAATTTACTCTCCTGTCAGCATGAAGTGAGGGAGTTGTTTCTTCAGGTGTTTATATTCCTTCTAAGTTACATATTAATAATAATATCTCTGACAACAATGACAATACTGTCATTGAGCCCACCATATGTAACTGACACTGTGCTGGAGTTTCATAACTGCACTTTGCTATGATGTCAGAACACTTACCCATGGTCACTCAGGTTTATCCAACCACAATGGCCTCATTCTTTCTCAGATGCATACTGCTTTCCAGTGTAAATAAAGACATTAAAATGGAAAAGAAAGGTAATCAGGGCTCGTGCCTGATTATTTTCCCTATCTTCAAATATGTTGCATCATTTTAATAAATTGTGGCATCTTAGCATAATGCCCCAACATCATGGGCACTTTAAGTGGTGCTCAATGGTGATCATCATCATGATTATACGAAGTTAGTGAGCTGAATCTGTGTGCCTGAAGTTTAACGAGCACTTCAATGAACATTTTCTGAGCAAAACGGAAACAATTATTGTAAATTGTTCTGTGTACTGTGTGCTGATTCTAAATATTGGCCATTATTTGCCAAGTTCTCCTTTGACAGTCTGCAGTGTGACATATGTTAATGAAACCAATTCATTGTGTTATTTTTTTCTTATTCCTTTTTTTCCCCCCAGGTCAGTTCTTTAAAGACAAATACATAAACATACAAACAGAAAATAATTTTTTTAAAGCCAAAGTATTTTTGAGACAAATACACATTTATCTTATAAACCCACAAAATCTGAAATTTATATTTTGATTTAGTTATAATAAAGTTATTTAATGTGAAATAAGCTTAATATTTTAAAACATAGTTAAGTAAATCAATTTGGCAGTTAACGAGAGAAACTTAGCAAAACCAGTTAACTAATTAAAACTATTTCTTGATTCCCCGTATTTGTCTTAGATTCTGAGGCCAAACATATATATCCAGACTATCAGTGCATCGAGGAGTTTACAGTTCTCAGTATCTTTTGTAAATACATACTGTTTAGACTGAAGCGACTTAGCAGCAGCAGGTGTAGCAAAGGATTCAATAATTACTAGTAGTCTGTTTATTAGTTCACACAGTGTTCACTAATAAGATGGTAGGCACCATATAAAATAATTAAAAATATACTTTCTAACCTCTGGGTCAATGATTTTTACCCAGCTCCTCTGTCTCAGTCCTGAAATTGAGTCAGTCTGTCTGGGATGTTTCCCATGAGTTTCCATGTCTGATAACTTTCCAGGTAATACTGGTTCTGCCATTCTGGGGACATGCTTTAAGTCACAAGGTTCTTAGTCATTGCTTCAAATCATATTCTTTGGCAATCTCATTTTAATTACAGTTTTTCTTAATCCTACTTATTTATTTATTTTGACGGGAAATGGCCTTTAAAAATTTACATTGATGTTTATTGAGATATAACAGACATACAGCACTGAGTAGTTTAAGGTGTACAGCTTCATGCTTTGACTTTTTTATTAATTGCAAATTAATATGTAATTTGATATAATGACACACATTATGAATTGATTACCGCAGAAAAATTAGTGAACCTCCATCAACTCATATAGATTCAAGATTAAATAAATAGAAAAAAGTTTCATCTTCTGATGAGAACTCTTGGGATTTACTCTCTTAGCAACTTCAATACATAACACACAGCAGTGTTAATTACATGTGTCATGTTGCACATCATATCCCTAGTACTTATTTCTCTTTCAACTGGAAGTTTGTACCTTGTGATTGCCTTCTTCCAGTTCCTCCTCTCCGCACCCCTGCTTCTGGTAATAACAAATCTAATCTCTTTTGCTATGAGTTTGTTTTTGAAATATAATTGACCTACAACACTTTGTTAGTTCCTGTTACACAGCATGGTTTGTTAAGAACTGAATTGTGTGCCAAGTATAACAAAAAGGACCTAAGATGGAGGCATTAAAATTTATAATGCAGCCATTTTAACTGTCCTGGGAAAAATTGGGGATCAAAAATGGATCAAGCAAAAACAAATACAATTCAAGACAGAATTTTAAGAAAATGGAAAACTGTGTGTTTATTTTCATTTCTTGTTTTTTCTTGTTCCCATAAGACACAGAGATATACATACCCACACTAATCAATATATATGTGTAATTTATTTTTTGATTCCACTGTGCTCACTTCTGTAGAATGCTTTAATGTGAAAGGAATCTTGTAGAATTATACATGTAAAAGTTTTTGAAATCCTGTTCACTCTTTAAAGATTTGTGTGTATAAAAACACATATGCATATATATGCATCTATGTATATCTACATACTTATATTATATATATATAATAATTTGTTGTTTATTGCACAATATTCCTCTCTTATCTACCTAATATTTTTTCTAGTTTTTATCCTGAGCCTTCATACTTCAAAATTATGCTGATGAATATTCATAAAATCTCCAGGAGAGGTTTACAAATTTCTGAATTCAGAAACTGCTCCATCCCTGACACATCTGAAGGACTACATGGTTCTGTTTATTTACGATGCCAACTCTTACAAGAAATTTCCAATGAGTAGTAAAGATTTTCTATATATGAGTCTCCCTGGAGGCTTGACAAAGAAATTTCTTAAACAGTTATATAGATAAGAAAAAACAAGGAGGGTCTTGGAGATTAATTTCCAAACTGCTATTAACTTTACAGATGCAAGCCTTCAGAAACTCTCCCCAGAACGATAACTCAAGTTTTAGCAAACCCATTTGAACTTTAATTGATTCACTCTCAGCTGAATGCATCAAAGGCAGGCTAGTACCATCACTGGGCATCCTCTCACACTGTGAGAATTGGAGACTCATTAAACAGTGGTCTGAATGCAACTTCATGATCAAACAGTGACTCAAATCTTTGCATTATCACCAGAACAACCTGTGGAGAAAAAAGCACAAAGGGAAATTTTGCAAACAAACTATGGAGGGCTTAAGTGTCATCAACTCTAGATTCTATCATAGTCTTAGTGTACTTCCAACATACATCTTTTTCCAATACTTTACTTTTCTCTCTAATTCTTTATGTATGTGCCATACACTCATGAAACCAGTGTAGATATATGTAGGCACATAAAGACCACCATTAACCCTGCAGGTGAAGATAAAAGACACTGCTTTAAAAGAGAAAAAGAAATGCATGCTGGTTTTCTGATAAGTGCTCCAAAATTAAGTGTTTGAGGTTAAGAAAAATACCTTCCCCCCCTCCCATGGTGCTTATGTGTTATTTTTGGTAAAGGCTGTCAACAGTGGCGTTCAGTTACTGATGACTCAGCATGTTTAGCACCTTAGCATTGCCTCTGAAAGTTATGTTTCCAGGGAAGCAATTTACCCCAATATTTATGACTAGTCTTCATCTCCAAATGCTTCATCAACCTCTCCTCACAGTCCGTAACATGCACATGGCAACCTGTATTTGTCTCTGGAGGACATGTCTAATGGTCACAACCCTCAAGATGTCTGGTGCTTTTCTTTGGCTCAGAACTAAAAGCCAGAGGAGAAAGATGATAGTTTTCTATGCTCTGATTGCAAATTCTGGTTGCCTCTGTTACACTGATATTGGCTCTTGTCAGAAGCCAATAACTCATTACTCAGGGACTTGTGGAGTATTTTACCTCTGTGAGCAGTGAGCTTTCATAAAACTCAGAACTATTCTGATTTCCTCAATCAAATTAGGTCCTACAAAAATAGGTGTCTCATTTCACGCAGGTTAGCAGCAAATGACAGTCCTATAAAAGCAGCCTTTGAGCTGCTTCAGTTTTTAAAGTTTAATATGTTTGTTATCACTTTTTATACAGTACAATTTCTTTGACTATCACTATTACCTATTTAAAGTACAAAATAAGGTTTCCATTGCTCTCAATCTCTCTCTTCTCTCTGACTCTCTCTCTCCCTTTCTTTCTACCTATCTTTATCTATCTCTATAATTTATAAAATTATATAATAAGCCCCCTAAATTAATCAGTCAACTTCAATATTGATCACTCAATTTCAATATTGATCACCAGCTTCAATAATTATGTACGTGACAGTTTTACTCATTTCTTCTTCCCTGGTTCTTATCCCTTCTCCTATAAGTAAGTAACTTTAAAGTATATCCCACACTTCATCTCATCTCTAAATATTTTTATATAGCTTCCTGAGAAATATGACTAATTACAACAAAAACAAAAAGCTACCATATTTTTTGTACTTTGTAGGAGGATGGTTTTCAAAAACTGAAAAACATGATTCTCATACAAAGTATCAAAAATTAATTAACTCGTTAATAATTAAAGCAGTATGATTGTAAGGTTCAGGGATTAGAGAGGACAGAAAACTATTAGCAAGGTTGGAATAGCAATTGTTTTATTTGGACTAGACTGAATTTATGCTCCTACTGTAAACAACTAAAGAGTAAAACACACAAAGCAGCAGTTTTAAGATATTGGCTCATATGTAGCAACTATGATCCTAAGAGAAGAAAACCAAATGATGTGAGTCTTACAGTCACCATGGCTTTCTGGGTAAAGGGATTGTCTGGATGGTGATGCCAGGGATGTGATGCCTACAAGATCATGGTGAGGAGGCAGAGGTCAAACGTCAGAGAGGACATGGCTGAAGTTTGAAGAGTAAACTACTGAAGGGGTGTGTGTGTGTGTGCTCCATCGTGAAGTCATACCTGACTCTCTGCAACCCCATGGACTGTGGCCTGCCAGGCTTCTCCGTCCATGAGATTTCCCAGGCAAGAATACTGAGTTGGGTTGCCATTTCTTCTCCAACTGAAGAGGGTCAGTTCAGTTCAGTCAGTCAGTCGTGTCCGACTCTTTATGACCCCATGGACTGCAGCACGCCAGGTTTCGCTGTCCATCACCAACTCCCAGATCTTGCTCAAACTCATGTCCATCGAGTCAGTGATGACATCCAACCATATCATTCTCTGTTGTCCCTTTCTCCTCCTGCCTTCAGTCTTTTCCAGCATCAGGATCTTTTCCAATGAGTCAATTCTTTGCATCAGGTGGCTAACGTATCGTAGCTTCAGCTTCAGCATCAGTCCTTCCAATGAATATTGAGGACTGATCTGCTTTAGGATTGACTGGTTGAATCTCCTTGCAGTCCAAAGGACTCTCAGGAATCTTCTCCAACACCACAGATCAAAAGCATCAATTCTTCTGTGCTCAGCTTTCTTTATGGTCCAACTGTCACATCCATACATGACTACTGGAAAAACCATAGCTTTGACTAGACAGATGGACCTTTGTCAGAAAGGAATGTCTCTGCTTGTCTAGCTTTTCTTACAAGAAACAAGCATCTTTTAATTTCATGGCTGCAGTCACCATATGTAGTGATTTTGGAGAACAAGAAAATAAAATTTCCATTGTTTCCCCATCTATTTGCTATGAAGTTATGGGACCAGATGTCATGATCTTCATTTTTTGAATGCTGAGTTTTAAGCCAGCTTTTTCACTCTCCTCTTTCACTTTCCTCAAGAGGCTCTTTAGTTCCTCTTTAGCTAGGCAAATGAAGAAATCTATTGTTGGCCAAAAAGTTTGTTCTGATTTTTCCAAAAGATATTACAGAAAAACTTGAACAAACATTTTTGCCCAATCCCATAGACATCTAGATGGAGGTCTCTTTAAATTCTTATTTAAATACTAATTTACTCATCCATTGAGAAAAACTGCATAAGTCCACACAAGAAATGGCTCCTGGGGAGCTACAAGCTGTACACATTCCACAGATCACCTAAGTCTGAGAGATATTGTAATTCTATCCAACCTGTAAAGAGGTAGCTCTGCAAGCTCTCAAGGATCTAACAAGGGTTATGCCTTAGGAGGAGGGCTAACGTAGCGCTAAAGTCTACTCTAGAATTACCCTAATAAAATTTATACAAAACTTAGAAGGATCAACGAGATTCACAAGTAACTTCACTGTGTGGCAAAACAAACTTCAGCATACTTTATGGAAGACAAAAAATTTAATTCTAACATGTATACTATCATGTAAGAATCGAATCGCCAGTCTATGTCTGACGCAGGATACAACATGCTTGAGGCTGGTGCATGGGGATGACCCAGAGAGACGTTATGGGGAGGGAGGTGGGAGGGGGGTTCATGTTTGGGAACGCATGTAAGAATTAAAGATTTTAAAATTAAAAAAAAAACAAAAGTTTAACAGTATAGCATTCAGAGTGTCTAAGGGTGGTTAGTGACTAGTAGAAGGCATGATCTGGGCTTGGGCAGGGCTGATAATATTTTGTTTCTTGAACTCTGGGCTGGTGTCTAATTAAACTATTGGATGTTTTAGGTATATCTTGCATTCACCATATTTCCTAAATTTTATTTTGGTTGCTTTCTTTACTGGTTCACATATTTAGGTTTTCCTAATCATATGATCATGCAAACTATATATAATCGTATAACCTGCAAATAATTACTTTGATCTAACTTTTTGATATTTACATAACTTTCTCTGGACATATTTTATTAGAAAGAGCTTTCTAAATAATGCTAAAAATCAAATTAAAATTATTTCAGTTTTTTTCCTGGTGTTTATCATAATATGTTTGAGCCATTTTTTATATTAAAATTTAGTTTATTTACAGTGTTATATTCCTTTCAAGTGAATAGCATAGTGATTCAGTATTTTACAGATTATACTCCATTGAAAGTTATTATAAAATAATAGCTATAATCCCCTATTTTATGTAATGTATAATTATTACTTACCTATTTTATACATAACAGTTTTTATCTCTTCTACTTACCTGGTCCCCACTGGTAATCACTAGTTGGCTTTCTGTATCTGATTTTATCTCTGTTTTGCTATATACATTCACTTCATTTTTTTTAGATTCCACATATAAGTGATATCTTACAGTATTTGTGTTTCTCTGTCTTACTTATTTCACTAAGCATAATATTCTCTAGGTTTATCTACATTTCTTTAAATGCCAAAATTTCATTCATTTTAAGGGCTGAATAATAATATTTCATTGTATTCATAAAACACATCTTCTTCATCCATTTGTCTATTGATGGACATTGAGGTTGCTTCCATATCTTGGATACTGTAAATAGTACTAATATCAACACTGGGGTGTATGCATCTTTTTGAATTACTGTCTTAGGAAGGTTTTGGTTGCTTTTATCTGTTTTTTCTGGGTATGTGGCCGGGAGTGGACTGTTGATTCATATGGTAGTTCTATTTTTAGTTTTGTGAGGACCCTCCATACTGTTTTCCATAGTGACTGGACTAATTTACATTTGCACCAACAGTGTACAAGGGTTTCCTTTTCTCCACACCCTTGCCAACATCTGTTATATGTAGATATTTGAATGATAGCCATGCTGACTGGTGTGAAGTGGTGTCTCATGGTGGTTTTGAGTCACATTTTTCTAACAATTAGTGATATTCAGAATCTTGTCATGTGCCTGTTATCCATTTGAAAAAAAAAATGTCTATTCAGTTCTTCTGCCATTTTCTTTGTTTGGGTTGTTTGTTTTTGGCATTATGTTGTATGAACTATTTGTATAGTTTGGATACTAACCCCCTGTTATTCATATCTTTCATAAGTCCTTTCTCCCATTCCATAGATTGTCTTTTCATTTTGTCCGCAGTTTCCCTGATGCGTAAAAATGTTTGAGTCTGTCCCATTTGCTTATTTTCACTTTTATTTCTTTTACTTTCGGAGATAAATTCCCCCCCACCCCCGAAATAGTGCTATGGAAATATATAGTCTTCTGCCTATGTTCACTTCTATGAGTTTTATGGCTGCAGATCTTACATTTAGGTCTTTAACCCATTTGAGTTTATTTTTGTATATGTGTGAGGTAATGTTCTAATCTCACTGTTTTTCATTTAGCGGTCAAGTTTTCCCAGAACTACTTATTGAAAAGAATGTCTTTAATCTATTGTATATTCTGGCCTCCTTTATTGTAGATTAATTAACCATAGGTGCTGTGTGCTTAGTCACTCATTCGTGTCTAACTCTTTACTACCACATGGACTGTAGCCTGCCAGGCTCCTCTGTCCATGGGGATTCCCCAGTCAAGAATACTGGAGTGGGTGGCCATGCCCTCCTCCAGGGGATCTTCCCAACCCAGGGATAGAACCCAGGTCTCCCACATTGCAGGTGGATTCTTTACTGTCTGAGTCACCAGGGAAACCCACATAGGTGTGTCAGTTTATTTCTGGGCTCTCAGTTTTGTTCCATTGATCTGTGTTTTTGTGCCAGCACCATTCTATTTTGATTCCTGTAGCTGCCAGGAATTATTATCTGGTATTATCACCAGGGAAAATGGGCAGAAGAACTGAATAGACTTTTTTTTTTTTTTCAAATGGATAGCAGGCACATGAAAAGATTCTGAATATCACTAATTATTAGAGAAATGTGAATCAAAACCACAATGAGATACCACTTCACACCACTCAGCATGGCTATCATTAAAATATCTACATATAACAATTATTACCTAGCTATTATTTAGACTATTATAGCTATTATTTAGGCATTCCTAAGATGTCTTTTTGCGGTACAGTCTAAAATCAGTAAGTGTAATACCTACACCTTTGTTCTTCTTTCTAAAGGTCACTTTGGCAATTAGAGATCTTTTGTGATTCCATATGAATTTTAGGATTATTTGTTCCAGTTTTGTGAAAAATATCATGGTTATTTTGATTGGTATTGCATCAAATATGTAGATTGCTTTGGGCAGGATGGCCACTTTAACAAATGGCAGCCCACTCCAGTACTCTTGCCTGGAAAATCCCATGAACAGAGGAGTGTGGTAGGTTACAGTCCATGGAGTCACAAAGAGTCGGACACGACTGAACAACTTCACTTCCAACCCAAGAGCACTAGAATATCTTTCCATTTCTTTATGTCATCTTCAGTTTCCTTTATAAATGTTTTATAGTTTTCAGACTACAGGACTTTCATCTATTGATTAAGTTTATACGTAGGTATTTTATTCTTTTTGATATGATTTTAAACAGGATTGCTTTTTTACTTTCTCATTCCTATAGTTCAGTATTAGTGTATTGAAAAGAAACAGACTTCTGTATATTAATAGGGTATCCTGAAACTTTGCTGAATTTATTCATTCTAATAATTCTCAGGTGGAGACTTTAATGTTTTCTGTACAAAGTATCATGTCATTTTCTAGTAGTGACAGTTTTACTTCTTTCCAATTTGAATATCTTTTATTTATTTATTGTTTTGAAATCATGAGGGCATGTTAAGAGTGGGCATCTTTGTCTTATTCCTGAATTTAGAGGAAAGACTTTCAGCTTTTCACTGTCAAGTATGATGTTAGTTAAGTGTTTGTCATAAATTGCCTTTATTATATAGAGGAAAATTACCTCAATACACACTTGGATGAGAGTTTTTATCATGTATAATGTTGAATTTTGTCAAATTCTTTTTCTGTATCTATTGAGATGATCTTGCAATATTCATCTTTCCTTCTGTTCATGTGGTACATCACAGTAATTGATGATCTGATCTAAATCCTACTTGATCATGGCGTATGGTCCTTTTTATATGTTGTTGGATTTGTTTTGCTAATATTTTGTTGAGGATATTTTCATCTATATCCATCATAGTTTTTGGCTGGTAATTTTCTTTTTTGTAGTGTCTTTCTCTGGTTTCAGTATCAGGGTAATGTTGACCTTGTAGAATGAATTTGGGACCTGAGCTATTTCAGCTATTCTCTTGTATTGTTGTAAAGGGGTGTTTGCTCTGACCAATGTGTTCTGTTGACAAAACTCTGTTAGTTTGCCCAACTTCATTTGGTACTCCATGACCAACCTTGCCTTTTACTCCAGCGATCTCTTGACTTCTTACTTTTGCATTCCAATCCCGAATGGTGAAAAAGATGTGTTTTTTGGTGTTAGACCTCGAAGGTCTTATAAGATTTCATAGAACTAACCAACTTTAGTTTCTTTGACACCAGAGGTTGGGGCATCAGTTCAGTTCAGTTCAGCCACTCAGTCATGTCTGACTCTTTTCAGCCTTGTGGACTGCAGCATGTCAGGCTTCCCTGTCCATCATCAACTCCAAGAGCTTGCTCAAACTCATGTCCATTGAGTCAGTGATGACATTAAACCATCTCATCCTCTGTTTTCCCCTTCTCTTCCTGCTTTCAGTCTTTCCCAGCATCAAGGTCTTTTCAAATGAGTCAATTCTTTGCATCAGGTGGCCAGAGTATTATAGTTTCAGCTTCAGCATCAGTCCTTCCAATGAATATTCAGAACTGATTTCCTTTAGGATTGACTGGCTTGATCTCCTTACAGTCCAAAGGGCTCTCAAGAGTCTTCTCCAAAACCCAAAAGCATCAATTCTTCGGCACTCAAATTTTTTTACAGTCCAACTCTCACACCCATACATGACTGCTGGAAAAACCACAGCTTTGACTTGATGGACCTTTGTCCGCAAAGTACTGTCTCTGCTTTCTAATGTGCTGTCTAGGTTGGTCATAGCTTTTCTTCCAAGGAGCAAGCATCTTTTAATTTCATGGCTGCAGTCACCATCCACGGTGAGTTTGGAGCCCAAAAAAATAAAGCTTGTCAGTGTTTCCAATTTTCCCCCATCTTTTTGCCATGAAGTGATGGGACCAGATGCCATGATCTTCGTTTTCTGTGTGGTGAGTTTTAAGCTAGTGTTTTTCACTCTCATGTTTCACTTTCATCAAGAGGCTCTTCAGTTCCTCATGTCTTTCTGCCACAAGGTTGGTGTCATCTGCATACCTGAGGTTATTGCTATTTCTCCTGGCAGTCTTAATTCCAGCATAGACTTGGATTACTGTGATGTTGAATGGTTTGCCTTGGAAACGAATGAAGATCATTCTGTTATTTTTGAGATTGCATCCAGCTAACGCATTTCAGGCTCTTTTGTTGACCCTGAGAGTTACTCCATTTCTTCTAAGGGATTTTTGTCCACAGTAGTAGATACAATGTTCATCTTAATTAAATTTGCACATCTGAATTACATTTGTCCATGCCTGTCTATTTTAGTTCACTTATTCCTAAGATGTCTATGTCCACTCTTGCCATCTCCTCCTTGACCATGTCCGATATACCATGATTCATGGACCTAACATTCCAGGTTCCTATGCAAGACTGTTCTTTGCAGTGTCAGACTTGATTTTCACCACCAGACACTAATCGTCTTTTCCACTTTGGCCCAGCCATTTCATTGCTTCTGGAGCTAGTAGTAATTGCCCTCTGTTCTTCCCCAGTAGCATACTGGACATCTTTTTCCCTGGGGGCCTTGTCTTTTGCTGTCACGTCCTTTTGCCTTTTCATACCTTTTGTGGGGTTCTTGCAGCAAGGATACTGGAGCTGTTTGCCATTCCTTCTTCCGGTGGAACACTTTTTGTCAGAACTCCCCACTGTGATCCATCCATCTTGGCTGGCCTGCATGGCATGGCTCATAGCTGCCTTGAGTTAAACCCCCACTGCCATGACAAGATTGTGATACATGGAGGTGCCGTTTCTTCTAGGTTGTCTAATTTGTTGACATATAGCTATGTTTTATCTTATGAATTTTTTTTTAATTTCTGTGGTATCACTCATCATTCCTCATCTTTCACTTCTTATTTTCTTTATTTGTTTCCCTCACTTTTCTTCTTGGTGAGCTTGTGGAAAAGGTTTATCAATTTTGTTTATCTTTTTTAAAAAAACTACCTCTTGGTTTCACTGATCTTTTTTTTATCATGATTTTATTCCTTCTTTGATCTTTTTTATTTTCTTCCTTCTGCTGACTTTGGGTTTTGATTGTTCTTTTTCTAGTTCTTGTAGGTAGTGTTAAGCTTTTTGAGGTTTTTCTTGTTCCTTGAGGAAGGACTGCATGGTTATAAACTTCCCTCTGAGATCTGCTATACTGCGTCCCATAGATTTTTGAGTATTATGTTTGCATTTTCATTGACCCATTGGTTTTTTAGTAGCATGTTGTTGTTCAGTCTCCATGTGTTCGTTATTTTCCCATTGTTTGTTATTTATCTTTCTATAATTGATACCTAGTTTCATAACATTGTTGTTGGAAAAAATGCTTGATATAATTTCCGTCCTCTTAATTTGTTTTGTGATTTAGCATGTGATCTATAAAACATCCCATGTGTACTTGAAAAGAATATGTTTTCTGCTGTTTTGGAGTGTAATATCTTGTAGATGTCTGTTAAGTTCTCCTTGCCTGTTGTGTCATGTAAGACCACTGTTGCCTTATTGATTCCCCCCACCCCGATGATCTGTCCATTTATGTAAATGAGGTATTAAAATTCCCTACCACTATTGTAATATTGTCAGTTTCTGCTCCTATGACTCTCAGTATTTGCTTTTTGTATTTAATTGCTCCTATATTTGGTGCACATATGTTAATGAGTGTAAACCCTCTTCTTGTATCGATCCCTTTATCATTATATAATGCCCTTCTTTACCTTTTGTAACAGCCTTTGTTTTAAAGTTCATTTTATATGATATAAGTATTGCTACCTCTGCTTTATTTTCTTTTCATTTTTCATGAAATATTTTTAATGCCCTCACTTTTAGTCTATGTGTTTCTTTAGGTCTAAAATGAGTCTCTCGTTGGCAGCGTATTGAATGGTCTTGTTTTGCTACCCAGTAAATATTTGTCCAATTCATTGATATTTAAAGTAATTATTGAGAGCATGTACCTATTTCATATCTTTTTTTCCAGATGCTTTTTAACTCTTTCTGTTCATGGAGTCTTGTTGGATTTTTTTGCCCACAGACTGACAACTTACTTTAGGAATATATTTGTATTTCTTTTTAATTTTGTTTAATTATTATAGATTTTGATTCATGACTACCATGGGGTTCATATACATTGACCTATATCAAGTTATAAATCAATAATTGTTAACGTTCAAACATCCTACAAGATTTATATTTTTTACTCCCTTCCCCCGCATTTTGTGATTTTATCATATTTTGCATCTTTTTTTTTCATATGTTGCATCTTTATGCTTATCACTTTACTGTTCATTATAGCTATATTTGCTTTTACAATTGTTTTAATCTTTTAATCTCCATACTTACTTATTTAAGTGGTTGATTGTCAATCATTACTATATACTTGCCTTTCCTAGTGGAATTTTCCCTTTCCTGTATGTTTTTTTTTTTCTCTGCTTAGAAAGCCCTTTTATCATTTCTTTTAGGATAGGTTAGGATCAATGAATTATTTTAGTTTTTACTTACCTGAAATATTCTTTATTTCTCTTTATTTTTAAATGATAATCTTACTGGGTAGAGTATCCTAGGTGCAGGATGTTCCATTTCAGCATTTTAAATATATCATGCCACACCTTTCTGCCTCAAAAGTTTCTGTAGAGAAGTCAGCTGACAACCTTAAGGAGATACCCTTTTATATGCACTGTGGTTTTCTTTTGCTGCATTTAGAATTCTCTTTTTATCTTTAACTTTTGCCATTTTAACTATGATTTTTTTTGATGTAGGTTGATTTTAGTTCATCTTATTGGGGACCCTCTGTGCTCCCTGTATACTTGGATATTTATTTCCTTCTTCAGTTTTGGGAAGTTTTCAGCTATAATTTCATCAAATACATTTTTAATCCCCATTTCTCTTTCTTCTCCTTCTGAGACCCCCACAGTGTAAATTTTAATATGATTAAAGTATCTCAGCAATCTCATTTATTTCCATTATTTATTTTTTGTTTGTTTTGACTAATCTGATTGGATGATTTCCAGTATTCTGTCTTCCAGATTACTTATACCTTCTTCTGTATCACTTAGTCTGCTATTAATTTTTTCTTTTTTTTTTATTTCATGTGTTGAATTCTTCATTTCTCATTTTGTCATTTATGTTTTATATTTCCTGTTAACACATTCACTTTGTACATCTTCTCTTTTCCCTAATTCAGTTACCATTTTTATTACTAATGCCTTGAAAAAGGATGTACAGCTAATCATTGCCCCTAGGTCTTTCACCCCTGTCCTTTTGTGGAACTACTCATCAGGGCTGGTGGGGCCCATGTGGACTTGTATCAGGGGGTAAGCTGTGGTGGAGCAACTGCCATCAGAGATCTGGGCTCCTGCAAAGGTGCTGCTTGAATAAACACCAACAATGGCTGCCACAGCCCTACCCAGGCCCCTCTCTGGGAACAGGTTGCCTTTGCATCTTCTGGTCAAGTCTTTTCCTTGGTCAAGGCCACTCCAAATCCAGTGCCACAGCATGGAGTGAGTGGAGCTGGAGTGTTCACTTTGCTTGGGTTGGGACATGTGGCAAGGCAGTAAAGAGAAACCCACCATCTACTAGAACAGACCTCTTTCCACCCTGCTTTAGGGGCTAGCCAGCATAGCACATTCCTCATGAGCTGTGTCCAGGCTTCTTACAGCCCTTGTCTTATTCCCATTCATTCTCCAACCAGCCAAGGAGAACCTGCATATTGTCTCCCCTGCATATTATCTCCTTAGCTAATTTTGAGAATATATATACGCACACACCTATATAGATATAGATATACACACCTATATAGATATAGATATAGATATACACACCTATATATATATATATATATATATATATATATATATATATATATAGAGAGAGAGAGAGAGAGAGAGAGAGAGAGAGCTCAGATGGTAAAGAATCTGCCTGCAATGCAAGAGACTCAGGTTCTATCCCTGGGTTAGAAAGATCCCCAGGAGAAAGGAATGGCTATTCACTCCAGTATTTTTGCCTGGAGCTTTCCACGGGCAGAGGAGCCTGCCATGCTATAGTACATGTGGTCATAGAGTTAGACATGACTAAGTGACTCTCACTTTCATATGTGTGTGTGTGTGTGTGTGTATGTTCAAAAATTCCCCTGGTGGAAGAAATTTTTGTGTCTTTTACTGTATCTCTTTTCATTGTCATTTCATTTATTGTTTTTCCTCTTCTTTTAGTTGTATTTCCCAGAAGTTTGTTCATTTTAGTGATTTTAATTTTTTTTCCAATTCTTATCTTTTTATTTTCTAATTTATTTTTGTTTGTTGTACTTAATCTATTTTCTTTGAGTTGTAAAGTACTTATTTTTCCAAATAAAATAAGACACTTGTTAATGTGTGTTAATACTGCATTTTGTAGTAATGAAAACCTTCAAGGGTATTAATACCAAGGATATTTTAGGATTTATTTATAATAGAATTGGGCAGTGTAAGACCAGCTGGAATATTGAGAGTTTGGCCCTGTCCATAAATTTGATATGAAGTGCTCTCATTGGACAATCACATTCATCTCTCATGCTAATAGTAAGGTCATGCTTAAAATCTTGCATGCTAGGCTTCACCATTATGTAAACCAAGAACTTCCAGATGTCCAAGCTGGGTTTAGGAAAGGAAAAGAAAGTGGAGATCAAATTGCCAATGTTTGCTGGATTATAGAGAAAGCAAGGGAATTTCAGAAATACATTTAACTCTGTTTCATTGACTACACTGAAGACTTTGACTATGTGGATCATGACAAACAGTGGAAAGCTCTTAGAGAGATGGGAATACCAGACCGTCTTACCATCTTTCTCTCCTGAGAAACCGGTATGCGGGTCAAGAAGCAACAGTTAGAAAACTGTATGGAACAACTGATTGGTTCAAGATCAAGAAAGGAGTGTGACAGTACTATCTGCTGTTACCGTGTTTATTTAATCTATACACTGAGCACATTATGAGGAATGCTGGGCTGGATGAGTTATAAGCTGGAATCAAGATAAGCAGGAGAAACATCAACAACCTCAGATATGTGGATGATACCACTGTAATGGCAGAAAGCAGAGGAGCTAAAGAGACTTTTGATGAGGGTGAAGGAGGAGAGTGAAAGAGCCAGCTTAAGACTAAATATTAAAAAAAAAAAAGAAAAACCTAAGATCAGGGCATCCAGCCCCATTCAGTTCAGTTCAGTTCAGTCGCTCAGTCGTGTCTGATTCTGTGACCCCATGAATCACAGCATGCCAGGTCTCCCTGTCCATCACCAATTCCCGGAGTCTACTCAGACTCATGTCCATTGAGTCGGTGATGCCATCCAGCCATCTCATCCTCTATCGTTCCCTTCTACTCCTGCCCTCAATCCCTCCCAGCATCAGGGTCTTTTCCAATGAGTCAACTCTTCACATGAGGTGGCCAAAGTATTGGAGTTTCAGCTTTAGCATCAGTCCTTCCAATGAACACCCAGGACTGATCTCCTTTAGGATGGACTGCTTGGACCTCCTTGCAGCCCCATTACTGCATGTTAAATAGAAGGGGAAAAATGGAAGTAGTGAGAGGTTATCCTATTCTTGGGCTCCAAAATCGCTGTAGACGATAACTGCAGCCATGAAATCAGAAGATGATTGCTTCTTGGCAGGAAAGCAGTGACAAACCTAGGCACTGTGTTGAAAAGTAGAGACATTACTCTGCCGACAAAGGTCCATGTAGTCAAAGCTATAGTCTTCCTAGTGGTCACGTATGGTTGTGAGAGCCGGATCATTAAGAAGGCAGAATGTCAAAGAATTGATACCTTTGAACTGTGGTGCTGGGAGAAGACTCCTGAAAGTCCCTTGGACAGAAAGGAGGTTAAACCAGTAAATCTTAAGGGAGATCAACCCTGAATATTCGCTAGAAGGACGGATGCTAAAGCTGAAGCTCCAGTATTTTGGCCATCTGATGCGAACAGACAACACATTGGAAAAGTCCTTGATGCTGGAAGAGATTGAGGGCAGAAGGAGAAGAGGGCATCAGAGGACGAAGGTTGGACAGCATTACTGATTGAATGAACATGAATTTGGGCAAACTCTGGGAGATGGTGAGGGACAGGCAGGCCTGGCACGCTGCAGTCTGTGGGGTTGCAAAGAGTTGGACATAACTAGGCGACTGAACAGCAACTCTCATTTTCAGTGTTATCAAATAAGACTTTAAGATACACATGTTCTTGTGCCTTAAATAATTTTTATGAAATATATGCAAGTTTTTAAATTTCAAAGATGTTTTTACTTATTTACTCATTTTTATTTATTTCTATTTGCTCTAAAAAATGTGGTTTGTTTGGGAGACTCATGTATGACCAAAATTTGTTAATGTTCCACTATACTTGAAAAATATTAGCTATTGCCTTTCTTAGGATGAAAGAACATATGTGGAAAAATTCAGCTCTACTTATTATAATTTTCAATATCCTTGTGTCCATATTTGTCACTAGCCATTTGAAAGTTATAGACTTTCATCTACTAGAGTATGCTATTACAATTTTATTTCTGTCAGATTCTCCTTGCCTTTATAATTGTTTCATTTCTATGTTTGATACCATAGTATTTAGCACAACAAACTTCATAAATGTTTGCTTCAATAATTTTTAATTGATCTTTTTTCATCAAAACTTTGTCTTTTTATTCTATTTTTGTCTTCCTGTTGCTTTACTTTCTTTTTATGAGTGTTATCTTTGCTCATATTTTTCTATGCTATTTTCTTTTCAAAAGACTTCTAAAATAAATATACATTCATTTTTTGGTTTTTCATAGGACTGTTTAAAATTTTTTCTAATTTTTATAAACTGATGGCTGTTGTGTTTTATGTTTTAAAAGAAGGATCCTTGAAATTTCAGTTGTTTCCATTGGCTTCATGGGCTATGCCTTTTGTTTTTCCATGCACTAGAATAATTTAACATTATTCCTTTCTTTCATTTTTATAAACAAAATTGAATATATATATATTCCTCGATTCTAAACTTATGAAAAATGGTATATTATGAACCCTATATATCAAACTATTTAGCTTGCTATATTTCTCCCTAAAACCTGTCTGTGTCACTATGTGCTTAGTTGCTCAGTCATGTCCTACTCTTTGCTACCTCAAGGATTGTAGCCTGCCAGGTTTCTCTGTCCTTGTGATTTGTCAGGCAAGAATACTGGAGTGAGTTGCCATTTCCTCCTCCAGGGGATTTTCCTTACCCAGGAATCAAACTGCATCTCCAGTGTCTCCTGAACTGCAGGCAGATTCTTTACCCATTGAGCCATTGCTGCGGCTGCTGCTGCTGCTAAGTCGCTTCAGTTGTGTCCGACACTGTGCGACCTGACCCCATAGATGGAAGCCCACCAGACTCCCCCATCCCTGGGATTCTCCAGGCAAGAAAACTGGAGTGGGTTGCCATTTCCTTCTCCAATGCATGCAAATGAAAAGTGAAAGTGAAATTGCTCAGTTGTGTCTGACTCTTCTAGACCCCACGGACTGTAGCCTACCAGGCTCCTCCACCCATGGGATTTTCCAGAGGAAGCCCCAGTTGTCATTATAATCTTATCTGATATTATACATATAGGTAGATGATTTTGTCAGTTTCTGTGTCTAACATAATCATATATTATTTGTAGATGTCTACATAGGAAATGTTAGTCTTTTTTTTATTAGACCATTTTTGCTTTTAAGTGCATGTTGCTCTTGTTCTAGTTATAAATATTACCTCAAGCAAGTTGAAATGATACCTCATTTTTCTGTTTGCTTCATTTTAACAAAATTTCAAGTGCTTCATTGTATTCTAAGGCCATTACCATTTTTCCTACATTTTACCTCTCATTTTCACCTATTGCCAGATACTTTTTTGTGCGTGTTGCGTTATTTTGTTACCTACTGTTTGATGGTTTAGGTTTTTAGATGAGCATTTTCTTCTTCCAGTTCTAGGACTTCTTTTTAACTTTACATTTTATATTAGAGTATAGCCAATTAACAATGTTGTGTGAGTTTCAGGTGGGCAGTGAAAGGACTTAGCCATACATACGCGTGAATCCATTCTCCCCCAGATTCCCCTCCACATCCAGGCTCCATGTAATGCAGAGCAGTGCCCTGTGCTAGTAGGTTCTTACTGTCTAGGACATTTTCAGTAATCTTCTAATAAAATATAAATTTCACAAATTAGAATGTACAAAATTTAAAGTTACAATTTTATGCCTTTTTACTTTTTATACATCTGATTAAAAACCAAACACATCAAAATATGGGCTGATTTTAGCACCCTTCAGTCAGTTCAGTTGCTCAGTCATGTCCAACACTTTGTGACCCCATGAACTGCAGTATGCCAGGATTCCCTGTCCATCACCAACTCCAGGAGCTTGCTCAAACTCATGTCCATCAAGTTGGTGATGCCATCCAACCATCTCATTGTCTGGCATCCCCTTCTCCTCCTGCCTTTAATCTTTCCCAGCATCAGGGTCTTTTCCAATGAGTCAGTTCTTTGTATCAGGTGACCAAAGTATTGGAGTTTCAGCTTCAGCATCAGTCCTTCTAATGAATATTCAGGACTGATTTCTTTTAGGATTGACTGGTTGGATCTCCTTGCAGTCCAATTCTCAACAGTCTTCTCCAACACCGCAATTCAAAAGCATTGATTCTTCAGCAATCAGCTTTCTTTATGGTCCAACTCACATCCATACATGACTACTGGAAAAACCATAGCTTTAACTAGACAGATCTTTACTTTTCAGTGTATGTGCACAGTTCCCAGCCCCAACTTAGTCACTCTCTGTATTTCTTTCACACATTTTACTTTTGTCTTCTTGTAGTAAGAATAATATAATATCTACTCTCATATCTGAAATTATTAGCTTAATAGTATGTCTTTTACATTATATAAATGGAATCACACAATATATGTGTGTGATTAGCTTATTTTGCTCAATATGTCTTTGAGATTTATAAGTGTTGGTGAGAAGGTCAGTAGTTTGTCCTTTTTGTTGCTTAATAGTATTTTATTATAGGCATAGTTTATTTTCAGTTCTCTTGTTAGTAGACATTTGGGTCATTTTCAATTTAGGACTATTATGAATATAGCTTCTTTGAGTATTCTAGGCATCATTTGTGGATATGTGCACTCATTTTTCTTGAGTACATATTTAGGAAAGAAATAGCTGGGCCATAGAATAGGAGTATATTAAGAGAAATGGTCAGACAATTTTTGAAGTTATAGAATTATTTTAGATTAATTTCAGCAATATGTGAATGTTTTAATTCTAATATATCTTCATCTACATTTGAAGTTTGGGGTGTTTTTTTTTTCATTCTTTAAAAAAAATTTTTTTTGAAGGATAATTGCTTTACAGAATTTTGTTGCTTTCTGTAAAACCTCAACATGAATCAGCCATAGGTATACATATATCCCCTCCTTTTTGAACCTCCCTCCCATCTCCCACCCAATCTCAACCCTCTAGGTTGATCCAGAGCCCCTGTTTGAGTTTCCTGAGCCATCCAGCAAATTCCCATTGGCTATCTGTTTTACATAAGGTAACATAAGTTTCCATGTTACTCTCTCCATACATCTCACCCTCTCCTCCCCTCTCCCCATGTCCATAATTCTATTCTCTATGTCTATTTCTCCATTGCTGCCCTAAAAATAAATCTTTAGTGCCATTTTTCTAGATTCAGTATATACGCGTTAGAATACGATATTTATCTTTCTCTTTCTGATTCACTTCACTCTGTATAATAGGTTCTAGGTTCATCCACCTCATCAGAACTAACTCAAATGCATTCCTTTTTATGGCTGAGTAATATTACATTCTGTATGTGTACTACCACATCTTTATCCATTCATCTGTCAATGGACATCTAGGTTGCCATGTTCTAGCTATTGTAAGTAGTCCTGCAGTGAACAATGGGATACATGTGTCTTTTCAATTTTGGTTTCCTCAGGATATATGCCTAGGAGTGGGATTGCTGGGTCATATGGTGGTTTTATTCCTAGTTTTTTAAGGAATCTCTGTACCGTCCTCCATAGTGTCTGTTTCAATTTACATTCCCACCAACAATGCGAGAGTGTTCCCTTTTCTCCACACCCTCTCCAGCATTTATTGTTTGTAAACCTTTTGATGATGGCCATTCTGACCCGTGTAAGGAGATATCTCATTGTGGTTTTGATTTGTATTTCTCTAATAATGAGCGATGTTGAGGATCTTTTCATGTGTTTGTTAGCCATCTGTCTTTGGAGAAATGTCTGTTTAGGTCTTTTTCCCACTTTTTGATTGGGTTGTTTGTTTTCCTAGTATTGAGTTGTATTAGCTGCTTTTATATTTTGGAAATTAACCCTTTGTCAATTGTTTCATTTGCTGTTATTTTCTCCCATTCTGAGGGCTGTCTTTTCACCTTGCTTATAGTTTCCTTTGCTGTGCAAAAGCTTTTAAGTTTAATCAGGTCCCACTTGTTTACTTTTGTTTTTATTTCCATTACTCTAGGAAGTGGGTCATAGAAGATCTTGCTTTGATTTATGTCATCGAGTGTTCTGCCTATGTTTTCTTCTAAGAGTTTTATAGTTTCTGGTCTTAGGTCTTTAATTCATTTTGAATTTATCTTTGTATATGGTATTAGGAAGTGTTCTGATTTCACTCTTTTGCATGTAACTGTTCAGTTTTCCCAGCACCATTTATTGAAGGGGCTGTCTTTGCCCCATTGTATATTCTTGCCTTTGTCAAAAATAAGTTACCCATAGGTGCATGGATTTATGTCTGGGCTTTCTATCTTGTTCCATTTTTCTATGTTTCTGTTTTTGTGCCAGTATCATACTGTCTTGATGACTGTAGCTTTGTATATAATCTGAAGTCAGGAAGGTTGATTCCTCCAGCTCCATTCTTCTATCTCAATACTACTTTGGCTATTTGCGGTCTTTTCTGTTTCCATATGAATTGTGAAATTTTTTGTTCTAGTTCTCTGAAAAATGCCATTGGTAATTTGATAGGGTTGCATTGAATCTGTAGATTGCATTTGGTAGTATAGGCATTTTCACAATATTGATTCTCCCTACCCAGGAACATGGAATAACTCTCATTCTGTTTATGTCATCTTTGATTTCTTTCTGTGTACATCTTTTTTTTTTTTTTCTGTGTACAGTTTGTTTGTCTCCTTAGGTAAATTTATTCCTAGATATTTAATTCTTTTTGTTGTAATGGTGAATGGGATTGATTCCCTAATTTCTCTTTCTGATTTTTATTGTTAATGTATAGAAATGCAAGTGATTTCTCTGTATTGATTTTGTATCCTGCAACTGTGCCAAATTCACCGGTTAGCTCTAGTAATTTTCCGATACTATCTTCAAGATTTTCTATGTACAGTATCATGTCATCAGCAAACAGTGAGAGATTTACCTCTTCTTTTCTGATCTGGATTCCTTTTATTTCTTTTTCTTCTCTGATTGCTGTAGCTAGGACTTCCAGAACTATGTTGAATAATAGTGGTGAAAGTGGACATCCTTGTCTTGTCCCTGATCTTAGGGGGAATGCTTTCAGTTTTTCACCATTGAGAATAATGTTTCCTGTGCTCCTGCTGCTAAATCACTTCAGTTGTGTCTGATTCTGTGTGACCCCATAGACAGCAGCCCACCAGGCTCCCCCGTCCCTGGGATTCTCCAGGCAAGAACACTGGAATGGGTTGCCATTTCCTTCTCCAATGCATGAAAGAGAAAAGTGAAAGTGAAGTCGCTCAGTCATGTCCGACTCTTCGCACCCCATGGACTGCAGCCTACCAGGCTTCTCTGCCCATGGGATTTTGCAGGCAAGAGTACTGGAGTGGGGTGCCATTGCCTTCCTGTAGGCTTATCATATATGGCCTTTACTATGTTGAGGTAGGTTCGGTCTGTGCCCATTTTTTGAAGAGTTTTGGTCATAGATGGGTGCTGAATTTTGTCAAAGTCTTTTTCTGCATCTATTGAGATTATCATACAGCTTTTATCTTTCAATCTGTTAATATAGTGTATCACATTGATTAATTTGCATATATTGAAGAATCCTTGTATTCCTGGAATAAACCCAGCTTGATCATGGCATATGAGCCTTTTTGATGCGTTGCTTAATTCTGCTTGCTAAAATTTTGTTGAGGACTTTTGCATCTATGTTCATCAGTGATATTGGGTGTAGTTTTATTTTTTTGTGTTGTCATTGCCTGGTTTGGTATCAGGGTGATGGTGGCCTCGCAAAATGAGTTTGGAAGTGTTCCTTCCTCTGCAATTTTTTGAAAGAGTTTTAGAAGAATAGGCATTAGCTCTTCTCTGATGTTGTGTGAAGCCATCTGGTCCTGGGCTTTTGTTTTTTGGGAGATTTTTGTTCACAGCTTCAGTTTCAGTACTTGTAATTGGGTTGTTCATAATTTCTATTTCTTCCTGGTTCAGTCTTGGAAGATTGAACTTTTCTAAGAATCTGTCCATTTCTTCCAGGTTATCCATTTTATTACCATATTGTTATTCATAATAGTCTCCTATAATCCTTTGTATTTCTGCATTGTCTGTTGTAACCTCTCCTTTCTAATTTCTAATTTTGTTGATTTGATCCCTCTCTCTCTTTTTCTTGATGAGTCTGGCTAAAGGCTTGTCAGTTTTGTTTATCTTCTTAAAGAATCAGTTTTTAGTTTTACTATCGTTTCTTTCATTTCTTTTTCTTTTATTTCTGCTTGAATCTTTATGATGTCTTTCCTTCTACAAATTTTTTTTGGGTGGGGCGGTTTGTTCTTCTTTTTCTAGTTGTTTTAGGTGTAAAGGTAGGTTGTCGTTTTGATGTTTTTCTTGTTTTTTTGAGGTAAGATTGTATTGATATAAATTTCCCTCTTAGAACTGCTTTCACTCCATGTCATGTTTTGAGTTGTCATGTTTTCATTGTCATTTTTTTCTAGAAATTTTTTTATTTCCCTTTGATTTCTTCAGTAACCAGTTGGTTATTTGAGAAATGTGTTGCTTAATCTCCATGCATTTGTGTTTTTTACAGTATTTTTTTCTTGTAATTGATATCTAGTCTCATAGCATTGTGGTTGGAGAAGATGCTTGATACAATTTCAATTTTCTTAAATGTACTGAGGTTTGATTTCTGACCCAAGATGTAGTCTATCCTGGAAAATGTTCCATGCACACTTGAGAAGAAGGTGTATTCTTTTGCATTTAGATGAAATGTCCTGATGATATCAATGAGATCCATATCATCTAATATATCATTTAAGATGTGTGTTTCCTTATTAATTTTCTGTTTTGATGATCTGTCCATTGGTATCAGTGGGGTATTAAAGTCTCCTACTACTATTGTGTTACTTTCAATTTTTTCCTTTTATGTCTGTTCAGTTCAGTTCAGTTGCTCAGTTGTGTCCGACTCTTTGTGACCCCATGAATTGCAGTACGCCAGGACTCCCTGTCCATCACCAACTCCCAGAGTTCACTCAAACTCATGTTCATTGAGTCAGTGATGCCATCCAGCCATCTCATCCTCTGTCGTCCCCTTCTCCTGCCCCCAATCCCTCCCAGCATCAGAGTCTTTTCCAATGAATCAACTCTTCACATGAGGTGGCCAGAGTATAGGAGTTTCAGCCTTAGCATCATTCCTTCCAAAGAACACCCAGGACTGATCTCCTTTAGAATGGACTGGTTGGGTCTTGCAGTCCAAGGGACTCTGAAGAGTCTTCTCCAACACCACAGTTCAAAAACATCAATTCTTCGGCACTCAGCTTTCTTCACAGTCCAACTCTCACATCCATACATGACCACTGGAAAAACCATAGCCTTGACTAGACAGACCCTTGTTGGCAAAGTAATATCTCTGCTTTTGAATATGCTATGTAGTTTGGTTGTAACTTTCCTTCCAAGGAGTAAGCATCTTTTAATTTTATGGCTGTAATCACCATCTGTAGTGATTTTGGAGCCTCAAAAAATAAAGTCTGACACTGTTTCCACTGTTTCCCCATCTGTTTCCCATGAATTGATGAGACCAGATGCCATGTTCTTAGTTTCCTTAATGTTGAGATTTAAGCCAACTTTTTCACTCTCCTCTTTCACTTTCATCAAGAGGCTTTTTAGTTCCTCTTCACTTTCTGCCATAAGGGTGGTGTCATCTGCATATCTGAGGTTATTGATATTTCTCCCAGCAATCTTGATTCCAGCTTGTGCTTCTTCCAGCCTGTTTGTCTTATGTATTGAGGTGTTCCTATGTTGGGTGCATAGATATTTATAATTGTTATGTCTTCCTCTTGGGTTGATCCCGTGATCATTATGTAGTGTCTTTCCTTATCTCTTGTAATCTTTATTTTAAGGTCTATTTGTCTTGAGATGAGGATTGCTACTCCAGCTTTCTTTTGCTTCCCATTTGCATGGGATATATTTTTCCATCCTCTTACCTTCAGTCTATATGTGTCTTTAGGTCTGAAGTAAGTTTCTTGTAGACAGCGTATATATGGGTCTTGTTTTTATATCCGTTCAGCCAGTCTGTGTGTTTTGGTTGCAGCATTTATCCATTTACATTTAAAGTAATTGTTGATATATATGTTCCTATTACCATTTTCTTAATTGTTTGGTTGATTTTGTAGATCTTTTTTCTTCTCTTATATTTCTTGACTATGTGAGTCTGCTTAACATTTGTTGTAAAGTTGGTTTGGTGGTACTGAATTTTCTTAACTTTTGCTTGTCTGAAAAGCTTTTTATTTCTCCCTCAATTCTGAATGAGATCCTTGCTGGATACCATAATCTTGGTTGTAGATTTTTCCCTTTCAATACTTTAAATATATTCTGCCATTCCCTTCTGCCTTGCAGAAAGGGCAGATTTTTCTGCTGATCTTTCTGCTGAAAGATCAGCTGTTAAGCCTATGGGGTTTCCCTTGTATGTTACTTGTTGCTTCTCCTTTGCTGCTTTTAATATTCTTTCTTTGTGGTTAGTTTTTGTTAGTTTGATTAGTATGTGTCTTGGCATGTTTCTCCTTAGGTTTATCCTGTATGGGACTCTTTGTGCCTCTTTTTTTTCTCTCTCTCTCTCTCTTTTTTTTTCTTTGTGCCTCTTGGACTTGACTGACTATTTCCTTTTCCATGTTGGGAAATTTTCAACCATAATCTCTTCAAAAAATTTCTCATACCCTTTCTTTTTCTCTTCTTCTTCTGAGACCCCTATAATTTGAATATTGGTACGTTTGATATTGTCTCAGAGGTCTCTGAGACTATCCTCAGTTCTTTTCATTCTTATTTACTTTATTCTGCTCTTCAGAAGTTATTTCCACCATTTTATCTTCCAGCTCACTGATTCATTCTTCTGCTTCAGTTATTCTACTATCGATTCCTTGTAGAGTATTTTTAATTTCAGTAATTGTGTTGTTTGTATTCTTTAATTCTTCTAGGTCTTTGTTAATTGATTCTTGCATTTTCTCCATTTTGTTTTCAAGGTGTTTGATCATCTTTGCTATCATTATTCTTAATGCTTTTTCAGGTAGTTTGCCTGTTTTCTCTTCATTTATTTGGGCTTCTGTGTTTCTAGTTTGTTCCTTCATTTGTGTAGTATTTATCTGCCTTTTCATTATTATTATTTTTTTAAACTAATTGTGTTTGAGGTCTCCTTTTCCCAGGCTTCAGGGTTGAATTCTTTCTTCCTTTTGGTTTCTGCCCTCCTAAGATTGGTCCAGTGGTTTGTGTAAGTTCCATATAGGGTGAGATTTGTGCTGAGTTTTTGTTTATTTGTTTGTTTTTCCTCTGATAGGCAAGGCTGAGTGAGGTGGTAATCCTCTCTGCTGATTATTGGGTTTCTGTTTTGGCTTCCCTGGTGGCTCAGAGGTTAAAGCATCTGCCTGCAATGCGGGAGACCTGGGTTTGATCCCTGGATCAGGAAGATCCCCTGGAGAAGGAAATGGCAACCCACTCCAGTATTCTTGCCTGGAGAATCCCATGGACAGAGGAGCCTGGTGGGCTACAGTCCACAGGGTCGCGAAACGTCAGACACGACTGAGCAACTTCACTATCACTTTCACTTTTGCTGTGTAGGTGAGGTGTCCTGCACAGGGTGCTACAAGTGGTTGGTTGATGCTGGTCTTGTATTCAGATGGTTCCCTTTGTGTGAGTTCTCACTATCTGATACACCCTAGGGTTAGTTTTCTGGTTGTCTAGTGTCTTGCAGTCGGTGTTCCCACTCCAAAGTCTCAGGGCGTGATCTCTCTCGAAACATCAGCCTAGGTCCAATCTACCAAGAGGAATTTCACCCGAAATGAAAGGGCCTTTACTTGAGTTCCAAAAGCCAGGGCACAAGAACACAACAGAGATCTCTGACTCAGTGGAAACTCAGTATTGCCTGCCACATGGACAGGTCCCCTTGGATTGCAACAGATGACTAGAGGGTCTGTCCTTGGCAGTGGCCAGGAGAACTCTCTTTCATTCTTAAATTTTAGACATTCCATTGGGTTTGTAGTAACATCTCATGATTTTAATTAGCATTTCTCTGAAGACTAATAATAATAACTTCTCATAGGCTTATGGCCATTTAGATATCTTATTTGCAAAATTACTGTTCAAATCATTTAACTATTTGCTTTTTAAATCCACTGATTTATTTTGTGGGTAGGGGAAGTGGTTTTATTCCTCCCGTATTTATTGAGAAATAATTAGCAAATATCATTAAGTTTAAAGGTATATAATGTAATAATTTGCTATGCATATATATTGTGAAATGAGTTCCACAATAAGGTTAGGTAACATATCCTTCAACTCATATAAATACCTTTCTAGCTTTGTAGTGAGAACATGCAACATCTACTATTTTAGCAAATTTCAAGTGCACAATACATTATTATTAACTATAGTTATCATGCTATACATTAAATCCCCAGAACTTATTTATTTGTAAATGAAAGTTTGTACCTTTGACCAATATTTCTCTGCTTTTCCTACTTCCTAGCCCATGGCAATCATTATTCAACTCTGTTTTTATAAACTTGACATTTTTGATTCCACATATAAATGACACCATACAGTGTTTTTCTTTTTCTGTATATGACTTATTTCACTTAGCGTAATGCCCTTAAGTTTCATCCATGTTGTTGCTTATGGCAGAATTTTCTTTTTTAAGGCTGAATAATATTACATTATGTATATGTGTATATATATATATATATATATACTATGTGGGCTTCCCAGGTAGTGCTTGGAGAAGGCTATGGCAGCCCACTCCAGTACTCTTGCCTGGAAAATCTCTTGGATGGAGGAGCCTGGTGGGCTGCAGTCCGTGGGGTTACGAAGAGTCAGATACAGCTGAGTGACTTCACTTTCACTTTTACTTTCATGCATTGGAGAAGGAAATGGCAGCCCACTCCAGTGCTCTTGCCTGGAGACTCCCAGGGACGGGGGAGCCTGGTGGGCTGCCGTCTGTGGGGTCGCACAGAGTCAGACACGACTGAAGCGACTTAGCAGCAGCAGCAGGTAGTGCTAGTGGTAAAGCACCCGACATGCCTACCAGTGCAGGAAACATAAGAGACATGGTTCATTCCCTGGGTTGGGAAGATCCCATGGAGAAGAGCATGACAAACCATTCCAATATTCTTGCCTGGAGAATCCCATGGACAGAGGGGTCTGTTGGACTACAGTCCATGGGGTTGCAAAGAGCTGGACACAACTGAAGCAACTTCTCAGGCACACACGTATATACCACCTTTTCTTTATCCATCTATCAACTGACACTGGCTATTTCCATATCTCGGCTGTTATGAATAATGCTACAATGAAAATCGAGATACAGATAACCTCTTCAAGATAGCGATTTCACTTCCTTTGGTTGTATACCTAGATATGAGATTGCTGAATATTATAGTAGTACTATTTTAAATTGTTTGAGGTACCCCTCTACTATTTTCCATAATGTCTATAGCAATTTACGTTTTCAGTGACAGTGCACAATGCCCAATGGTTTTCTCTTGGATGGAGGAGCCTGGTGGGCTGCAGTCCGTGGGGTCACGAAGAGTCGGATACAACTGAGCGACTTCACTTTCACTTTTCACTTTCATGCATTGGAGAAGGAAATGGCAACCCACTCCAGTGTTCTTGCCTGGAGAATCCCAGGGATGGGGGAGCCTGGTGGGCTGCCGTCTATGGGGTCGCACAGAGTCAGACACGACTGAAGCGACTTAGCGGCAGCAGTAGCAGTAAGCTCTGAGATGCCCTTTCTACATCTTCTGTTGTACTGTTTTGTTATCAGGGTAAAGCTGGCCTTTTAAATTGATTTTGGAAGTGTTCCCTACTCTTCTATTTTTGAAAGAGTTTGAGAAGGGTTGGAATGAATTTGTCTTTAAATATTTGGTAGGATTTTCTGGGTATGCATTCTGGTCCTAGGGTTTTCTGTGTTGGGAAGTTTCTGATTCTTGATTCCATCTCTTTATTGATGTTTGGTCTATTCAGATTTTCTATTTCTTCATGATTCAGTCATGGTAGATTGTATGTTTCTAAGAATTTATCTGTTTCTTCTAAGTTCTCTAATTTATTGACATGTAATTGTTAATAGTTGGCCTTTATGATCCTTTTGTATTTCTATGATATCAGTTATAAATCTTCTTTTTCATTTTAAAATTTATTTGAGTCCTCTGTCTTTTTTTCCTTGATGATCCTCTCTAAAGGTTTGTAAGTTTTTAAATCCTCTTGAATAACCAAGTCTTATTTTTCCTGATATTGTCTATTGTTTTTATTCTCTACTTATTTCTGCTCTCATCTTTATTATTTCCTTCATTTTTGCTAACTTTAGGCTTAGTCTATTCTTTTTGTAGTTCTTTGAGTGTAATGTTAGGTTATTTTTTTGAGGTTTTTCTTTTTTTTTTTTCTTAGTGTATCCTTTTATAGTTATAAACTTCCCTCTTAGAACTGCTTTTGTTGAATCCCATACATTTTCTTTTTAAAAAACATTTTGGTAGACTATGTTTCCATTTTATTTGTCTCAAAATATTTTTGGATTTTCCTTTTGATTTCTTCTTTAACCCATTGATCATTCAGGAGGGGGTTGTTTCATTATGACATACTTGTGAATTTTCCACCTTTTCTCATGGTACTGATTTTTAGTTTCATACTATTGTGTAGGAAATAATAGTTGATATAATTTAAATTTTCCTGAATTTGTTTGGACTTGTTTTATGGCTTAACACGATCTCTTCTGAAAAAATATTCTGTTGAAAATTGAGAATAATGTATATGTTGCTGCAGCTAAGTGATATGTTTATATATGTCTGTTTGGTCCATTTTGCCTATGATACTGTTTAAATCCACCATTTACATTTTGACTATCTGTCTGAATGCCTGTCCATTTGATAGTGGAGTATTAAAAAGTGAAAGTTGCTCAGTTGTGTCTGATTCTTTGTGACCCCATAGACTATAGAGTCCATGGGATTCTCCAGGCCAGAATACTAGAGTGGGTAGCTTGCCCCTTCTCCAGGGGATCTTCCCAACCCAGGGAATCAAACCCAGGTCTCCCACATTGCAGGCAGATTCTTTACCAGCTGAGCCACAAGGGAAGCCCAAGTTCCTTACTCTTACTATATGCTATTTATTTTCCTTTTAATTCTATAGGTATTTGCTTTATATATTTAGGTGCTCTGGTGTTGGGTACATACTTATAATTGTTTCATCTTCTTGATGAATTGATCCATTTGTTATTCTATAATGACCATTGTTGTCTCCTGTGACTGATTTTAACTTACGGCCACTTTGTCTGATATACGTATAGTCACTTCTGCCCTCTTCTGGTTTCCATTTTCTTGGAATCTTTTTCTTCCTTTCATTTTCAACGAATGTGTGTTCTTAAAGCTAAAATGACTCTTGTAGGCAGCATATTGTTGAATTTTTAAAATCTCCATTCAATTATTCTGTGGTTTTTGATTTAGAAAATTTAATCTGCTTATGTTTGGTGAAAGTGTTAGTTGCTCAGTCATGTCCAACTCTTTGCGACCCCGTGGATTGTAACCTCTCCTGTTCGTCTGCCCATGGAATTCTCCAGGCAAGACTACTAGGGTGGGTTGCCATTCCCTTCTCCAGTGGATCTTTCCATCCCAGGCATTGAACCCAGATCTCTTGTCTTGAGGTGGTTTCTTTACCACAGAGCCACCAGGGAAGCTGCAAATCTATTTCTAGGCCCTTCCCTGGTTGCTTAGTGGATAAGAATTTGCCTGCCAGTCCAGGTGACATGGATTCAATCTCTTGCCCAGGAAGATTCCACATGCTGTGGAGCAATTAAGGCTGGACTTATTTTTGAAGTATTAATAATTACTCGTGTACCATCTTATTGCCATTTTGTTGATTGTGTTTGACTGTTTGGTAGTTCTTTTCCTCCTCTCCTGCTTAACTTCGTTTGTGATTTGGTAACTTTTTATGGTGGTATGCTTTGATTCTTTTATCTTAACCTTTGGTGTATCTACTACAGATTTTTCCTTTGTGGTTACTATAGGGTTGCATAAAATACTTTATAGTGATAATATCTTATTTTCAGCTGGTAACTGTATTAATAATATTTTAAAAACTCTATTTTTACCCCTCTCCCCCACTCATGTTTTAGATTTTTGCTGTTATAACTGACATACATTATTAATATTTTATATCCAATAATAAAGTATTATAGTTATAGCTATTTTAAATACCTTTTACTCTACATTTGAAACTAGAGTTGAAAGAGATTGTTTTTCACTGAAAGTAGGGGTCTGGCTAATTGCTCCTTGGAAGGCAATAAAAAAGCAAGGTTGTTAGAAGGCAAGTTTGCTTTATTTTGGATGCTGACAGCTGGGGAGATAAGGCAGACTCCTGGTCCAAAGCCTGACTTTTATAGATAGAAGGAGGAGGCTACATGCAGAAATAGCACCGTCAGCTGTGACAGTCACCTTGAAATTGGTCATGTGGTGGTCTGATCAGCATCATCATGATTGTTTTGGGTACTGTTAATTTTGAATTCCAGGGTCAGTTCATTCCCATTTCTTTGAGGCCCATTCTCAGAATGGTGGAAGTTTATGTTACGGCTGTAGTGTGGTCACCATGCAGTTAACTTCTTCAACCTGGTGGGAGTTTCCATATCTATAAGACAGCTCACAGGATATGCCTCAATAGTAGCTATAGCCCTTGAGAAGGAACTAAAGGTCCTTGCTTGATGACTAAACTATTATTTTGTCCTGTTTGACTGCTTTCCTTTGTTTCTGCATTTTCTCACTTCTCTGATTAAGCTTGTTGTTTGGCTTAAATTTTTCCACAGGCAAAAGGCAAGCAGAAGACATGGGTAGTGGGGACCATAATAGGGCCCTGCTCTATTTAAATGTATGCACTGTCAATACATACTAGAGAATCTGACCTTGACTGTATCTTTACTTGGGATTTTTATACATGCATATGTTTTTATGTATGTTTTGTGTTGTGATTACAAAGTTCTCTCTTTGTATTCCACTTTTGACAATTTATTTATGTCTTGGTGTAACTCATTTTAATTTCAGCATGTTGGGGATTTGTGGCTTCATGAATCTGGATGTTCATTTTTCTTCCCACATTGGAAAAATTTTCTGCCATGATTTTTTAAATAGACATTCTATCCCTCTTCTTCTGGGATTCAAACATATATATTGTTTCTTTTGATGTCTCATATGTGCCAAAGGCTTTCTTCACTCTTTCATTCTTTTTGTTTTTTTGCTCTAACTGGTTAAGATCAAATGACTTATCTTTGAGTTCTCTGATTTCTTTTCTGCTTTGTCAAGTCTGCTGTTGAATCTCGCTATTGAATTTTTTTGGTGCAGGCATTGTATGTGTCAGCTCTGGGGTTTCCTGTTTTGTTTGTCTAATTGTTTTCTTTTCTTTTTTTTTGTTTCTTTTTTTGATGTGTGTGTGTGTGTTTTAATCTTTGTTGAACGTCTCATTTTGTTCATGCAATGTTTGCTAAATTTGTTTCGCTGTCTGTATGCTCACTGAAATTTTTAAGAGGATCATTCTGAACTGTTTGCAGCTAGTACCTGGATCTTCATTTATTTAGAATCAGTTTTTGGATTTTATTATTTTTTTGGTATTGTCATGTTTTTCTGTTTTCTTTATTCTTTGTGATCCTTCTGTCTCTGCGTTGGTATCTGTGCATCTCAGGAAGCAGCCTCTTCTTCCACCTTTTAAAGTTTCCTTTAAGCAAGGAAAGATCTCATCAGTCAGTTTAGTGTGGGGGTTTGGATGGGTTACCTGGTAATGTATACAAGCAGATGAGGCTTGCTGTTCTGATCTCTAGTTGGGCCAGGCCATTGCCCAGGCTCTGAGGTCAGGTGTGTGCTGGCCAGGCTCCACATTCAAGTGGGACCATGGGATTGGCTCATTGGTGAAGCCAGGCTGATGGTTTGGATTTGACTTCAGATGGAGCCATTACCTAGGTTCAGTAACCACTGAACAGGGTCACAGGCTATGTTCCATGACAGCATGGTGCCACTTGTGAGACTCCATAATTGGACAGTGTTACTGGCAGTGTTCCCTGCCTGGGTGAGGGCACAACTGCTCAGCATTTGGGCAGAACCATAGGACAAACTCTGTTGCTGGCTGCTGTGGTATACTGAGTTCCAAAATGTAGGCAAAATGCAAGCCTGCCCATGATAAGTGTCAGGCTCCATGGTTAGGCAGGCCTGGAGGTTATGCTTTGCATTTGGGTTAAGCTGCTGGCTTGCTCTTGCCTGAGCAAGGCTGTAGGATGACCTCCATGGTTGCCCAGGCCATCTGGCTGGACTAACTGATCAGGCATGACTGGAGGCTCTCCCTAACAGCTGTGGAGGGCTGCTGGCTTGGTCCTCTAATAAAACTGGCCCTCGGATGAACTCTGTAGTTAAATATGGTCTCTGGCAAAGCTTCCTGGTTAGGTGGGACTAGAGGTTTGGCTCAGTAGTTGAGCAGGGCTGCTGATTTGTTTCATTGTCCAGGTTGGGCTTTAAAATGATGTCTGTGGTGAGGGTGGCCCATTTGTTGGGGACCCAAATCAGACCTACTCATTGGGATTCCTGGCCACAGAGAGCCACCAGCTCAGCTATGCAAATGGGCAAAGCATATTGGGTGCCACAAGCAGAAGAAACAGTATCTGCCAAGATCTGTGTGCTGGTTGCTGTGTATCCCCTCTACTTTCCTGTATGTAGCTGATCCACAGTGGACTGGCTTATGGTTCTCCCAGTGATCCTCATGAAGCAAGACCTAAGGAGGCCTTCTGAGAGCATCCTGCAGTAATGGAGAAGCTAGTTGTGCATCCTGGGCTCTCTCGCTACCACTGGAGGAACTGTAGGTCCAGGGCAACCCTGTGGAGGCAGCAGTGTGCCAGCCTGGGTGGGAGTGGAGAATTGCAGTCAAAGTGAAACCATTTGTTTATTTTCTAATGTAGTTTTTCTGTTGCTCTAATGCACAGGATTGCTTCAATCTCATCCTCGGGTTCTGGGACTTTTACAAAGGCATCCTGTCCGCAGATAGTTGTTATTTTCACCATTTTGCAGACATCATTCTATTTTTATTACTGATTTAAAGAAATTCCTTAAATATTCTAGATATAAGTCCTTTGTTAGACAAACACATTATAAATTACACATTTTCTCCTAATAACCTCTAGTTCATTTTTTTTTAACTTCATTACTATGGGTTTTTTGTTTTATTTTAGCAGAAGATTTTAGTTCAGTGTCATCCAGTTTATTGTTTTGTATTATGCTGCTGCTGCTGCTGCTAAGCTGCCTCAGTCATGTCTGACTCTGTTCGACCCCATAGATGGCAGCCCACCAGGCTCCTCTGTCCCTGGGATTCTCCAGGCAAGAATACTGGAGTAGGTTGCCATTTCCTTCTCCAATGCATGCATGTATGCATGCATGCTAAGTCGCTTCAGTTGTGACCACCTCTGTGCGACCCCATGGACAGCAGCCCACCAGGCTCCTCTGCCCACAGGATTCGCCAGGCAAGAATTCTGGAGTAGGCTGCCATTTCCTTCTCTGGTAATATATTATGGGTCATATCTATTTTACCTAACCCAGAGCTGTAAAAGCATTCTCCTTTATGTTTTTCTAAAAAGCTTATAGATTTCATTTTCATATTTTTTTAATTTTTTTATTTTTTTTATTTTTTTACTTTATTTTACTTTACAATACTGTATTGGTTTTGCCATACATTGACATGAATCCAAGTGAAAGTGAAGTCGCTCAGTCGTGTTCGACTGTTTGCGACCCCATGGACTGCAGCCTACCAGGCTCCTCCATCCATGGGATTTTCCAGGCAAGCGTACTGGAGTGGGGTGCCATCGCCTCCTCTGTGAGGACAGAGACTGTACATTTTTTCCTGTTTCCCTGGTTCGCAATAACAACATCATCCTGGTGGGGAAAGCAGACCAGTTTTACCAGCCCTGGTGGGAAAGGTGGATCTTGCATTTACCTCGGTTGAGGGTGGGAGGACCCTCTCTGGAGGAAATGCTGATACACCGTAAACCATGTTACACACACACACACTTTTGAGATGGACCATAGATCTAAATGTATACCGTGTGTATGTGTGTAACATGGTTTAGGGTGTATCAGGTTGGGTTCTTCCAAAGTTGGATCCTACGCCAATAGTTCAGTATAAATGAATTACTAAGGAATATTCTAAGAAGAAACCAATAATGTAGTAGGGAAGCAGAACTGAAAAGAAAACGAAGCCACATAAGGGTCCCATTTCAAAAGAAGTCCCTGATTCAGCCTGATTTTGAAAGCAGAACTGGAGCATAATTACATAAAAAAGTTGTTCCTTCTTGACGCAAAGTGACACAAAGTAACTAGACTCATGTATCTTGCTACTAGTCTTTCACCCCACCATAAGCTGCCTTTTTGGGTCACAAAGAGTCGGACATGACTTAGGAACTAAACCACTGTTAAATCATATAGGTGCTTTTGATTCTCTTTACAGTTTCAGAAAGGTAGGAAAATGTCCAAGGGAAATTATCTGAGAGTCTCAGGTGTATAAGTCATTAGCAGCAGAGCATGCAGAAGCAAAAAAAAAAAAAAAAAAAAAAAAGGAAACTCAGAGCTATTACAAATATGCAAAGTAATCTGAATGCACTAACAATATATACTATAAAATGAATGATCCCTGCATCCATACAAATAGCTCATTTCTCCAGCATCATTTATTAAAGAGACCTTCTTTTCTTCTTTTTGAATACCATGAAGTGAACAGTTATGTGTGTTTCTATTTCTAGACTGTTTATTCTATTTCATTTATGTTTATCCATATACCACTAGCACAGTCTTAATTACTATAGATTTAAAGTAAGAATTAAAATCTTCCATTAAAAAAAAAATTCCTTCAAGATTATCATAGTTATTCTGTGTCTTTTGCATTTCCATATAAATTTTTGAATGCAATCAGCAATTTCTTCCACCAAAGCCACTGTGTTTTGATTAGTATTGCATGGAATTAATAAATCAGTTTGGAGAGGATTGCTATCTTAATGATAGTCTTCTAATCCATGAACCTGGTATATCTCTCCATTTTAAGATCTTCTTGCATTCTTTTCAGTACTGTTTTATAGTTTTCCATATAGAGGTCTTGTATATCTTAATTTATTCCTTCTGTTTCTATATTTTCAATGTTATTATAAATGAAATTTCTATTTTTATTTTTCCATTGTTGTTATTAATTTTCAAAAATTGTCCTTAAATGTCATTACTTATGTTAAAATCACTAGTGATAAAAGCACTCTTTTTCTGCAGAAAACACAATCTTTCCAGTGTTCATAAGATAGACTTCCTTCCTCATAGTTCATCACCATAGTGTATATCATGGCCTCTAAAACCTAAATCCCTCTCTTTGATGCATTTCCTATGCTTCTTTATTCCAAAATGACAATATTTAATTAAAAGGAGATATGAAAATGTTACATCTGCTCCTGTTATTTGCCAGCCTGTTCATATCTTCTCATGGAAAGTAGTATGAAAATTGTGGTGAATTTCATAAATCTTGGCACACTTTATTATCTGATCTATAGCATATGGCCGAATAAGGAGCTCAATAGCAGACACATCCTAACACACAAGAGACACAGAATCTCAAAAGGCTGAGAGTGATGTAATACATAAAAGTGTTTTCTGATTGCTAACATTCTGTTGTCTTATTTGTGTAAGTCCAAATCAATTTCAGTTTAGCTTAAAATTTTTTTTTCAAATATTGATTCAGAACAATTAAGTAAAGATTGACTTGGTTTGGAAGTACTCAACTTTCAGTTTGATCAGGATGAACTATCTTTTTATAGAAACTAATATCCTTTTTTGCTGATTGTCCTTTATGAAGAATCTGATTTAGAAAATACACACTCACTTATACATTTCCACATATGATAATGAAGATATTAATAGATATATAGATCCATCATGAATGATATATTAGTCACACAAATGTCTTAAAATAATATAGTTTATTACAAAGTTCTTTAGGGGAGAGTTATATTAGAGGCCTATGTAATATGTTAATTTTCAAGTGATTAAGTATTAAATAATGGCACAAGTGGCAAAAAAAATAGAGATTATACAAAATAGTCAAATATATTTCAGTCTTTAAATCTTATTGTAGTGTCACACAGGTTTTCCTGGTGGCTCAGGCAGTAAATAATCTGCCTGCAATGTAAGAGACCCAGATGCGATCCCTGGGTTGGGAAGATGCCCAGGATAAGGGATTGGCTACTCACTCCAGTATTCTTGCCTTGAGAATCCCATGGACAGAGGAGCCTGACGGGCTACAGTTGATGAAATCACAAAGTCGGACACAGCTGAGAAATTAATCCTTTCACGTAGGGTCATAAGATCACTGTAAACCCAAGAAGTGGATAAAGACAATAGTCATTAAACACAAGCAAAAAGCATGAATACATACTGTACGATATAGCATATTCCATGGATAGGGCAGAATGTGTCTTACCTCAAGTACAATGTAGCTATTTTCAAACTTCAGGGATTCTTCTAAACCGGAGCAGAGAACAGAGATTTTGAATGGCAGATTAAGAAATTATTTTTAAATTGCCGGCATATAGAATTAGCATGTGTTTTGAAAACTACACATTTCCTAAAAACTTCCATTAAAAAATATTCCTTTAATTGCACTTCATTTAATGGTGTGTTCAAAGATCATTTTCTGATTGCTCAGATGAGCAAGTAAACCTCCTGAAACCAAAATCCATAGTTAAACGTACTCAGATCAGATATCAAACAGTTCCTAGCTATATGTCAACTCATATTTATCTTGGGCTTCACTGATAGCCCAGGTGGTAAAGAATCCACCTGCAATGCAGGAGACTCCAGTTAGATCCCTGGGTCGGGAAGATCCGGTAGAGAAGGCATAGGCTACCTACCCCAGTATTCTTGGGTTTCCTTTGTGGCTCAGCTGGTAAAGAAGCCACCTGAATGTGGGAGACCTGGGTTCGATCCCTGGGTTGAGAAGATCCTCTGGAGAAGGGAAAGGCTACCCATTCCAGTATTCTGGCCTGGAGAATTCCATGGACTGTACAGTCCATGGGGTCGCAATGAGTCGGACATGCCTGAGCAAATTTCACCTCGCAAAATAAAATTAACTGACTTCAATCAAATTGATCCAAATACACACAAGTTGAGTCAATGTGCGAGCTGAGTTGTATTCTGAGTTTCTGATGTGTATAGTTTCTTTTACTTTTCTTCCTTCTCTCTCCTTTTTCTTCTCTCTCTCCTTAATCTCTCCCAATCCATCTCCATCCCCCTTTCCTCTGCTCCTCCTCGTGCTCCTCCCATCCTCCTCCGCCTCTGACTTCTCCCCTCCCTCCTCCTTTCCCCTTCTCTTCCTTCCCTTCTTTTTCCTCTTCCTACTCTTCTTCTTCCTCTATTGTATTTTTTTAAATTTTATTGGAGTATAATTGATTTCCAATATTGTGTTTCAGGTGTACAGCAGAGTGATCCAATTATACACATACATGTATTCATTCTTTTTCAGATTTTTTTCTCATATAACTTATCACAGAATATTGCCACTTATGTGTGATATGATATTTGTCTTCATCTGACTCTTTACTTAGTATGATGAACTCTAGGTCCATACATGTTGCTGCAAATGGCAGTATTTCATCCTTTTTAAGGCTGAATAATATTCCATAGTGTATATATATATATATATATATATATATATATATATATATATACCACATCTTTTTATCTATTTATCTGTCAATGAATATTTAGATTGGTTCCATGTCTTGGCTATTGTCAATAGTGCTGTTATAAACATAGAGTTGCATGTTATCTTTTCAAATTATGTTTTTTTCCAGATATATGCACAGGAGTGGAATTGCTGGATCATATGATACTTCTGGTTTTGTCTTTGTTTTTTTTTAGGTTATTTAGGGAAATTTATCCTTTCTTTCTCTTCATAATTGGTAGTACTGTGTGATATTTTCTATGGTCCAGTAATAGTGGATTGATACTGTAAACAGTATCAACAGTAAATAGTACATTTACTCCTCCATTACTGTATACTTGACATTATTTATAAAGGTTTGAAATGAGATAATGAAAGCAAGATGAGTATGTATAAATTTCAGAGATGCTACATGTGTATTGCCATAGAAACAATAGAATATAAGAATGTAATATTTGTTCATCACTTTTGTAAATATTTAAGTTATTTTATCATATTTCATACACAAAAAACATTTTGTAAATAGTATTTCTGGTAGTGCAGGTTCCAAATTCATGGGTATGAGGTAATGTCTTGTGTGGTTTTAAAATTTTGTTAGAATGGATATTAGTAAATTGGAAGTAGCTAATGTTAGTGGTAATTTAAGAGTAACTCTTAGCACAACTTTGAAAAAGTTAGATATATGGAAGCTAGATAAAAGGGTAAATTTTATTATACAATATATATGCATTTTCTCTCTGATCCTCCTACATGTACACACACATACACAAACATACAAAGTCACCAAAGAAACTATCAAATACAGAATAAAGCTAGTTCTTCAGAAAGTGTTGATGAGTGGTGAGGAAACCACAGTAACATTATAATTGCATACCTTCACATATATGATCTCACAGCCATACTATGGGAACCTGGGACAGATATGATCACAATCATATTGTATATGCAAATACAAGGCTAACTAGTTGTCCTAGAGTATAACAGCTAATTATGGTCTAGTCAGTTTTCAAAATTTTTTTTAATTTTTGTTTTTTTAATATAAATTTATTTGTTTTAATTGGAGGTTAATTACTTTACAATATTGTATTGGTTTTGCCATACATCAACATGAATCCGCCACAGGTATACACGTGTTCCCCATCCTGAACCCCCCTCCCTCCTCCCTCCCTGTACCTTCCCTCTGGGTCATCCCAGTACACCAGCCCCAAGCATCCAGTATCATGCATCGAGCATGGACTGGCAATTCGTTTCATATATGATATTATATATGTTTCAATGCCATTCTCCCAAATCATCCCACCCTCTCTCTCTCCCATAACTTATTCTGATTATTTCCTCTATTAAGGGGTTAGTGAAATCTGAGGCCTATTTTTAATAAAACACAAGATAGCACTTTCATTTTCATTAATAAAGAGTTCTCTGCCCTTTTTCTGCTCTTCCCCAAGTCAGAATTTGACTTTTCAAAAGAAATAGTACTGAGAATTACTTTGTTCATGTAGTACACCCTTCAGTTCAGTTCAGTCGCTCAGTCGTGTCCGACTCTTTGCGACCTCATGAATCACACCACGCCAGGCCTCCCTGTCCATCATCATCTCCCAGAGTTCACTCAGACTCACGTCCATCGAGTCAGTGATGCCATCCAGCCATCTCATCCTGTCATCCCCTTTTCCTCCTGCCCCCAATCCCTCCCAGCATCAGTCTTTTCCAATGAGTCAACTCTTCGCATGAGGTGGCCAAAGTACTGGAGTTTCAGCTTCAGCATCATTCCTTCCAAAGAAATCCCAGGGCTGATCTCCTTTAGAATGGACTGGTTGAATCTCCTTGTAGTCCAAGGGACTCTCAAGAGTCTTCTCCAACACCACAGTTCTAAAGCATCAATTCTTTGGCACTCAGCTTTCTTCACAGTCCAACTCTCACATCCATACATGACCACTGGAAAAACCATAGCCTTGACTAGACCGACCCTTACACTTACCTTATTCTCATTGTGAATGGCCGTTAGTTTGAAAGAAATGGGCTGAAATTTTAGTTGAGCAGCTTTTTGTAATAGAACACCATTGTAATTAATACAACAATTTTTACTTTTGTCATGGACAATTGAATGAGTCAGGGAAATATAATAGAGTATTGGACACAATCTTTATCATAATGGCATTTAGAATAATGGAATTCTGCTTGTATTATCAAATACCTATAAAACTGAGCTATAATTCTCTGACTTTAAAACAATCTTAGACTTTAGAACTCTCAGATGTCCGTCAGGCCTCAGGGCATGGTCCTTTAGGGCTTGAAAACAGATGTGTTTGTATTCAAAATGCATCGGCTGTTTGAGCTGTCAAAGTCATTTACTAATCCAAGAAGATTTAATGTGCAAATGTGGGAGAAAACAACTGTTGTTTTACAAAAGATGATGCTTGTTTGTAGCCATCTCCTGGCTGCAATATAATTTATCTGGGAATCATAAAAAGAGTCTGCTTGTAGTTCACTTTCCCCTTTGCATAAATGACAAGGATTGTCTTGATCAGTGGCCAAGAGACAGAAAATGCAAAGTTCAAGCAATTGCAAGCATCATAAAGACCCAAATGGCAAAGAACTGTATTATGATCCAAACACACAATATACCTCCATTTTGTAAAACTTAGCCATCTAAACTTGTAAAAGATCAATGTTCTTTTCACTGAGTTTTCTAATTTGAAATTTATAAAGGATACACAGTTTTGGCGGTCATAGGTTAATCACCTTAAAGCAGGGCTACAAGGTTTATTGGTAAGACACTGACTATTCAGTTGTAATTATCTGTATGTAGCAATGTAGTCCTTGCATTTTATATCTATAAAAAGTTATTTAGGGAACTCTACTTCAAGGGATACCTGAGAAATAAACAATAGGACATATGGTGATTTAGCATAGGGCTTCCTTTTCCCCCATCTATCACTCCCTCAATCTCTCTCTCTCATGCCTCTCCCTTGTCTCTTCCTCACTCCCACTTTCTTCTTTTCTCTCTTTCTTCTTCACCTAAGTCTCCAAGCCTTATACATGTGGTTGTTTGACAAAGAACTCAGAAAAGCCCCAAAGGGTTTTGTCTTGGTGCAGGTAGAATGCAAACTGGTCCGAAGCCATAGTAGCCTGCCAGGTGGTACATTTTCCTGACAATTGCCAAATATGCTTAGAGATCTTCAGAATCTTGAAATGCATCACTCTGCTACATCTGACACATCTAGGATATAGGATCAGGAATAAAAGATGATTTTCTTTCACACACAGAAAATTTCAGCAAGGAAAGGAGGCTGTTTGTCATTCAGGACTCAGAAAACTTTGTCAGACTACAGATTCTGACATGCATTCCAGAGCTGTTCATTAACCTACAGAGTAACATGCTTACAGGATAGCTAGTGAACATTTCCATTGGCTGTACAGTAAGTTAGGAGACAAGCATTTATTAGACAGTTAAAACTGTTCAAAACCCACTAGAGATGCATTCACTTTCGTTTAAGGGTTACACATTTCCCTATAAATGGCTTGTTGTGAATAATGTAAATGTGCCTCCCTGAGAATAAATTAAATACATTTCCTGCTATTGTTAATGTGTTAGAACAGTTGTGCCATAAATCACTCGAACAGCGTTTATAGATTACTGTACTATATCTAGGCCAAGCTTGTAAATATCAGTATAACTCATAATTCAATGATTTGTAACCCTCCAAAGAAAACCTTAGAGATTTTTCTCTCTCTCTCTTTTTTTTTCTTTTTACCTTCTTCCTCATATCAACAAACATCTAGCACAAAGAAATTCATTTTGGATGCTTTTATAAAGCATTTTAATAGAAGCTAGATGATTTAATATATAACAAGAAGGAATCCACTAGAAGTATATGGAGTGGCTCACTGTTGATAGCTGGGTCATCACTCATGTATCCTGCCCTTTCCCTACTGAGCCATCCTTCTTAGAAGACTCAAGAATTCTCTGCAAGCTTGTAGTCACAGGGAGTAACCATTTTCTAATGCCTTCAGCTTCCTTTGTGCTCTTTTCCCTTCCTCCTTCTCCTCCTCCTTCTTTCTTCCCACATCCCTCCACATACATTATCAGATGGGGACCAATGCAGACACTTTTTGTCTACCTTGAACTCCATCAATTCTATTAGAATTTAGGGCTCACCAGAAGTAAAATGGGCACTGAGCTTTGGAAACAATACAGACCATTTATTTCAGTTATAACCTTGGAACCAACCTTCTAAATATCTCTGTGCTAGGCATTTTGAAAATTCATCATGTCTATTCGGAAGACTGTTCTGAGATTTTGACTCCATTAACCATGCTTGAGTTTCCAAACTTGCAATGACCCACCCTCTCTCATATTTATTTCTGTTGCTTTCCTTTGGCTCTGTCACATGGACCTCCAGAATAAGAGAACATACCTTGCTTCTCAAGGGAATAAATACACTGCAAATTATCATTTTAAAGTGTTGTTTATTTCTGAGCCTGGGGAGTTCAGAGATTGCTTGCAATGGGACATTCTATTGGTGCCACGCATGTGCATTCACTCTCCCGAAAGACTGCAGATATCAGTCTTCCTAACATGCACTGGCTCAGATTCCAGGATCTGACTGCCATCTCTTTTGTGCTGCACAAATTTTCAGTTTGTTTCTGATGACACTTGATTGAGTGGCTCCAACCTTTGGGTAACTGGTGAAAAGTTGGAACTTAATAGTTATTGGTTTTCATTTAGATGATACTTTGCTGAGCCACTGTCTCATGGCACAGATCAGCCAGAACTCCCCCTCACCCAAGCACCGACCAGTTGCAGTATGGACAGTACTACTTTGTCGAATGCCCCTTGTTCCTCAAAGTGCTCTCAAGCTTGTCTCATTTCACTGTCTTGACTTCACTATGAATTATGTGTTAGTTGGGTGGAACTCTTTGCGATCCCCTGGGCTATAGCTCACAAGGCTCCTCTGTCCATGGAATTCTCCAGGCAAGAATACTGGAGTGGATTGCCCTTCCCTTCTCCATGGGATCTTCCTGACCCAGGGATTGAACCCAGGTCCCCCACATTGTAGGCGGATTTTTTACCATCTGAGCCACCAGGGAAGCCCACTGCGAATTATACATAGGGTAAATCAATGAGTAAAGAAGCAAAGACCCAGAAAAGAAAATGACATTTATTTATTTTTGGAAGCAATAACTTTAGGTTTGACTTCTGCCAATGTCTGCTGCTTAATCCCAATCCTATGTGATAACATAAGATCTCAAAATCTCTGTCTTTATAGGATAGTTTTGACATAGGAGCACCCAGATCACTGAACAGTGTACTTGCAAGATTTTAGTCATTTAGTCAATTTAAAATGGTCAAATAACTAGTTAGCCACTGTTAGAATAAAAAAATTAGTCATCTTGGTATTGAATGAATATTGGTGAAACATTATTCATAAAAAGGTATATAAAGATAGGAATTGATGAATAAATGATTTGTTTAATAAATGAATATGTTGATGTTAGGAAATTTTTTTAAAAATATAGTACTGGATGCAATTCTTGACATTTAGGAAGATAGCAAAGAGGGGATATCGAGATTCTGATTTCTGTTCTGCTTTTTGTGTTGTGTCACTTTGACAGCTTGCCAACACTTTTTGAAGGTCAGTTTACTGGTCTGTAGAATGAGTATGATAATTGCTTTCTGGAATAATGAATGTGATTTTTATTGGGATTACAAATCATGAAAAATTAGTAATACTGAAAATTTAAAAAGAGGCAGAACCCCAATTCACTTGTAATAAATGCTTTTAATTGCTCATAGCTTTCTGAATTCTTCAAAAAGTATGAAAAGAATGACTATTCCAACTTTTTAAAATAATGAAATATAAAATTTAATTTTTAAAATGACTCAACTTTTCATTGATCTTTCTAAGATGTCTTCACTATCAATGATACTTCATTATTATGATGGCTTTTATTAGCTTTAGTACCAAACCACTATGTATTAATGATTTTGAATTCAGGTTTGTGATCTATATTCCATTTTACTTGTGATTTTTATTCCAGAAAAGGCTATGTTTTCACTTTGAATTTTAAGCATATGTTTACAGTACATGAAAGTTATCCTACAAGTCCTTCTTTGCATCATTTCAATCCCCCAGGTTGGTTATATGGGGAAAAAAATGCAGAAAAGTAATTTCCCCTGTGGTGCATCAGGGTTTCCCTGATGGCTCAGATGGTGAAGAATCTGCCTGCAATGTGGGAGACCTGGGTTTGATCCCTGGGTTGGGAAGATCCCCAGGAGGAGGGAATGGCAATCCACTCCAGTATTCTTGCTTCGAGAATGCCATAGACAGAGGCTAGCCATGGGGTCTCAAAGAGTCAGACAGGAGTGAGCAACTAACACTTTCACTTTCTTTCACATGGTACACTACAGCATTGATTGCCAGGGAACATTTCCATAAAATGGTGTGTCTGATGGGTCTTAATGGACAGAGAGATCTCTTGATGATTTCTATGCACAATTCAGCTTTTATAAATGTATGTGTTCCTCTCCAAGTCTTAACTTTCTTTCATTTTGGTTATGATATACATATGCCTTGAAAAATCCCTATGAATAATTTTTAAGGAAGAAATGTGTTTAACTATTTAAAATTTATCATATCCTATTAGTATTCATTAGTTTTTCCTATTTGTAGTTTTTAAGTTTTAAAATACCACATTCATTATATGATAGAAATAGAGAAAATGATTGTACTTGTAGATAGAAATACTGATGTTTTTACCTTAAAATTAGTTTATAATTATAGATTTTGCAGAGGCCATAGTCCCCTCCCATAGATTTTTTTCCAGTTTCAGGAGATGCCCAGATAAAATGCAATTTGGTTGCATATCTTATTTTTGAGTTCCTAATTTCCATGTAGAAAGGCAAGTGTGAGGTACATAGCAATGCTATATGAACAATTTTAGGGAATAAGTCAGAGATTTAAAAACAGCCCAAATTCACTGTGTTTTGCTTCCTTTGTGTTTCCCTTCTTAAGATTGGTACTTCAGGCAAGTTATTTAACCCAGTAAGTTAAATAGTTGGAGTAGTAATGCACATCTAAGAAGTTAGAGTAAGGACTGATAGGTGTAAATCATTTAGCACAGTGTCTAGAATATAAGTACAAAATGGATTGTAAATATTACATGAATACCAATATTAAGTGCCTTCTCTGTGCCGAATACTATGGTAGGCATTGGGATTATGGCAATGAAGATTCTTTGTCCTCATGGAATCTCCAGTCTAATGAAGAACACAGAAAATCCCTAATCAATTTCAAAAGAGTAGAAGGTGTTAATAGAGAAAAAAGTAAAAGGTGTCATGAGAGCATATGATGGCACATTTTCTAAACCCAGGAAGGACTGGGGCAGTTTTCCAAGGAGAGACTATTCATACGAAACCTCAGAGGTGAGTAAGGGTGAGTTAGGCAAAGGAGAGTAGAGGAGTGAAGGGAAAAGATGGAGGGAGAGGAGGAAGAAAGATTCAGTGTGAGTGGAAAGCCTTGAGCAATGTGTGACCAGAAAGAACAAACCCAGATCAGAATCTCATGTGGACGCCTTCTGTGTGTTAGCCCCATGTCCAGAACTTAATAGCACTACTTCCTCTAGTAAACCCATTAACTTTGGTTACCCAAGTATAAGAGGAACGGGGTCTAATACTCATTGGTGGGAGAGGAACGGCACAAATGAAGAGTGCGATCCCAGACACATTCTAGATGCAGTGATGAACCTCTGTTCTTTGGTTTATGGTGGGGACTGAAAATGGAATGGATCACAAACAATAAAACTAAAATTTCACAGAACTGACTCCCATTTAGTCTTCTGGGACCCAGCACTCCTATATGTTGACAGAGACCAAAACTTTTGTCCTGGTATTCTCATTCCAGACAGCAACCTGGGGCCTATTATAGGCCAGGAGCCCCAGTAAACTGCTTATTCTGACTGGTCTTTTTATTTGAATGGTTGGGGTTTCAGAGTAAAGAAAGAGAGGTGACCATCACATGGAAAATTTTTGAGAAGGAGAAAAGGAAAGAAAGGAAAAGGAGAGTGATTGAGATGAGAAATTTATCTGCCCTCAATTCAAATAGGAGTTGCCACCTCTAGGTGCCTTAGAGATGGTTATGAAGTGGACTTTATTTTTTGATTGATTGATTGATTTGGCCATGTCATGTGGCTTGTGTGGTCTTAGGTCCCTGACCAGGGACCAGACTTGGGCCCTCAGTAATGAGAGTGGAATCTTAACCACTGGACCACTAAGGAATTCCCTGAAGTGGGCTTTATGTATGTCATTCATTAGTGTCCCCTGAACATTGATGGGCCAGTGTCATGTATAATTCTCTCTTACTAAAAAAGAATTATTTAGAAGTATTTTAAATTTAAGGGAAATTCACATCAGTTTTTAAGTTAGCCACCTATGTTTTATTAACTTTCTCTGTTCCCCTACACACACATATACACACATATGAAAAAACAGTGTTATATGTATGCATACATACACACACTATTATTATTTCTGAACCATTTGAGTATATGTTGAAGGCATCATACCCCTCTACCCCATAATATTGTTAATTTGGCATGCATTTCCTAAGTACACCATCTAGCAAATCACAGAATAGTCAAGCAATTCAGGAATAAAACATTGATGCAATAGTAATCTCTAGATAATATCTAGGTCATATTCCCATGTTCTCAATGGCCCAAATAATGCCCTCGATAATTTTTATATTCCTTTCATTACAGGCTTCTGACCACATTGCATTCAGTAGTAACAACACTTAAGTGTCTTTCATCTTTCTTTGTCTTTCAAGACTTTGAAAGTATTTTGACTTGTGTTTGGACCATTCTCCTTTCTTCATTTCCAAGCCCCAACAATGATATAGACAGGTGACAGCGTCGAATTCCCCAATTGGATGTGCCATACATCACTCATACATTATAAGGCCACTGATTGGATGATAAATAAGTACCTTCACAAGTTGTCAGTGTCATAAAATATCAAGCAAAAGACTAGGTGTGGTTATCTCTGACCATTACGAAATCTTTACCCAAATATCTTAGCTAAGCAAAAATCTCCTGCTATTTTTGTGTCATTCTAACATCCTCTAGTAAAGTAATGCTCAAAATTCTCCAAGCCAGGCTTCAGCAATACATGAACCATGAACTGCCAGATGTTCAAGCTGGCTTTAGAAAAGGCAGAGGAACCAGAGATCAAATTGCCAACATCTGCTGGATCATTGAGAAAGCAAGAGAATTCCAGAAAAACATCTATTTCTGCTTTCTTGACTATGCCAAAGCCTTTGACTGTGTGGCTCACAAGAAACTGTGGAAAATTCTTCAGGAGTTGGGAATACCAGACCACCTGACTTGCCTCTTGAGAAACCTATATGCAGGTCAGGAAGCAACAGTTAGAACTGGACATGGAACAACAGACTGGTTCCAAATAGGAAAAGGAGTACATCAAGGCTGTATATTGTCACCCTGCTTATTTAACTTATATGCAGAGTACATCATGAGAAACGCTGGGCTGGAAGAAGCACAAGCTGGAATCAAGATTGCCGGGAGAAATATCAATAACCTCAGATACGCAGATGACACCACCCTTATGGCAGAAAGTGAAGAGGAACTTAAAAGCCTCTTGATGAAAGTGAAAGAGGAGAGTGAAAAAGTTGGCTTAAAGCTCAACATTCAGAAAACGAAGATCATGGCATCTGGTCCTATCACTTCATGGGAAACAGATGGGAAACAGTGGAAACAATGTCAGACTTTGGGGCTTCAGAATCGCTGCAGATGGTGACTGCAGCCATGAAATTAAAAGACATTTATTCCTTGGAAGGAAAGTTACAACCAATCTAGATAGCATATCCAAAAGCAGAGACATTACTTTACCAACAAAGGTCCGTCTAGTCAAGGCTATGGTTTTTCCTGTGGTCATGTATGGATGCGAGAGTTGGACTGTGAAGAAGGCTGAGCACTGAAGAATTGATGCTTTTGAATTGTGGTGTTGAAGAAGACTCTTGAGAGTCCCTTGGACTGCAAGGAGATCCAACCAGTCCATTCTAAAGGAGATCAGTCCTGGGTGTTCTTTGGAAGGAATGATGCTAAAGCTGAAACTCTAGTATTTTGGCCACCTCATGCAAAGAGTTGACTCATTGGAGAAGAGTCTGATGCTGGGAGGGATTGGGGGCAGGAGGAGAAGGGGACGACAGAGGATGAGATGGCTGGATGGCATCCCTGACTCAATGGACATGAGTTTGAGTGAACTCCGGGAGTTGGTGATGAACAGGGAGGCCTGGTGTGCTGCAGTTCATGGGGTTGCAAAGAGTCGGACACGACTGAGTGACTGAACTGAACTGAACTGAACTGAACACACTCTTAGCAATAGGCCCACAAAGCCTTACTAGAGACTTATACATCCAATGATATCATAGGTTCTACCCTGCTCTTGACAGTCCCATTATACTGAGAAACGTGTCTGTCACTCTTTCCAGTTTACTCCCTAAATCTGACGAGGGGGCCCCCAGACTAGGAACATCTTTCATGAACCATGGACTCCTCCAAGGCAGGCAGGAAGCCTTAGTCATAGACCTGTCCCTCACTTGACTCTCCCATTCTTCAGTCTGTGATTTACCTTGCTTTTGGGGAGGCTTCTCAGCTATAATAATGCTTCCCAGGTGGCGTTAATGGTAAAGAACCTGCCTGCCAACTCAGGAGACATAAGAGACACGGGTTTGATTCCTGGATCAGGAAGATCCCCTGGAGGAGGTCATGACAACCCACTCTAGTATTCTTGTCTGGAAAACCCCATAGGCCTGTGGGATACAGTTCATGGGGTCGCATAGAGTCAGGTATGTCTGAAGCATACATGAACTATAATTCCTTGTGTCTGTTCTGTCTTTACTTTCCATCTCTAATTATCATTGTCCATTCTAAATGTTTTCCAGGTCAAAATAAATAGCAGTCACAATAACCATAATCTCAGAGAAGCTCTGTGATACACTGTGTTATCCACTGTCCCTACCTCAAAATGGTCCAAAGTTCAGTCACTCAGTCATATCCGACTCTCTGCGACCCCATGAACCACAGCACGCAGGGCCTCGCTGTCCATCACCAACTCCCAGAGGTTACGCAAACTCATGTTCATAGAATTGGTGATGCCATCCAACCATCTCATCCTCTGTTGTCCCCTTCTCCACTGCCTTCAATCTTTCCCAGCATCAGGGTACTCTCAAATGGGTCAGCTCTTCTCATCAGGTGGCCAAAGTATTGGAGTTTTAGCTTCAACATCAGTACTTCCAATGAACACCCAGGAATGATCTCATTTAGGATGAACTGGTTGGATCTTCTTGCAGTCGAAGGGACTTACAAGAGTCTTCTCTAACACCACAGCTCAAAAACATCAATTCTTTGCCACTCAGCTTATTTTATAGTCCAACTCTCACATCCATACGTGACTACTGAAAAAACCATAGCCTTGACTAGATGGACCTTTGTTGACAAAGTAATGTCTCTGCTTTTTAATGTGCTCTAGGTTGGTCATAACTTTCCTTCCAAGGAGTAAGTGTCTTTTAATTTCATGGCTGGAGTTAGCCCCCAAAAATAATGTTAGCCACTGTTCCACTGTTATTTGCCATGACATGATGGGACCAGATGCCATGATCTTTGTTTTCTGAATGTTGAGCTTTAAGCCAACTTTTTCACTCTCCTCTTTCACTTTCATCAAGAGGCTCTTTAGTTCTTCTTCACTTTCTGCAATAAGCTTGGTATCATCTGCACATCTGAGGTTATTGATACTTCTCTTAGCAATCTTGATTCCAGCTTGTGCTTCATCCAGCCCAATGTTTTTCATGATGTACTCTGAATATAAGTTAAATAACCAGGGTGACAATATACAACTTTGACGTACTCCTTTTCCTATTTGGAACCAGTCTGTTGTTCCATGTCCAGTTCTAACTGTTGCTTCCTGACCTGCGTATAGGTTTCTCAAGAGACAGGTTAGGTGGTCTGGTATTCCCATCTCTTGAAAAATTTTCCACAGTTTATTGAGATCCACTCAGTCAAAGGCTTTGGCATAGTCAATAAAGCAGAAATAGATGTTTTTCTGGAACTCTCTTGCTTTTTCCATGATCCAGGGGATGTTGGCAATTTGATCTCTGGTCCTTCTGCCCTTTCTAAAACCAGCTTGAACATCAGGAAGTTCACGGTTCACGTATTGCTGAAGCCTGGCTTGGAGAATTTTGAGCATTACTTTACTAGTGTGTGAGATGAGTGCAATTGTTTGGTAGTTTGAGCATTCTTTGGCATTGCCTTTCTTTGGGATTGGAATGGACACTGACCTTTTCCAGTCCAGTGGCCACTTCTGAGTTTTCCAAATTTGCTCGCATATGGAGTGCAACACTTTCACAGCATCATCTTTTAGGATTTGAAATAGCTCAACTGGAATTCTATCACCTCCACTAGCTTTGTTCATAGTGATGCTTCCTAAGGCCCACTTGACTTCATATTCCAGGATGTCTGGCTCTAGGTGAGTGATCACACCACCATGATTATCTGGGTCATGAAGATCTTTTTTATATAGTTCTTCTGTGTATTCTTACCACCTCTTCTTAATATCTTCTGCTTCTGTTAGGTCCATACCATTTCTGTCCTTTATTGAGCCCATCTTTGCATGAAATGTTCCCTTGGTATCTCTAATTTTTTTTGAAGAGATCTCTGCTGCTGCTGCTAAGTCATTTCAGTCATGTCCAACTCTGTGCAACTCCATAGATGGCAGCCCATTAGGCGCCGCCCCCCCCCCCCCCATCCTGGGATCTCTAGTCTTTCCCATTTTGTTGTTTTCCTCTATTTCTTTGCACTGATTGCTGAGGAAGGCTTTCCTATCTCTCCTTGCTATTCTTTGGAACTCTGCATTCAAATTGGCATGTCTTTCCTTTTCTCCTTTGCTTTTCGCTTCTCTTCTTTTCACAGCTATTTGTAAGGCCTCCTCACACAGCCATTTTGCTTTTTTGCATTTCTTTTCCATGGGGATGGTCTTGCTCCCTGTCTCTTGTACAATGCCATGAACCTCTGTCCATAGTTCATCAGGCACTCTGTCTATCAGATCTAGTCACTTAAATCTATTTCTCACTTCCACTGTATAATCATAAGGGATTTGACTTAGGCCATACCTGAATGGTCTAGTGGTTTTCCCCACTTTCTTCCATTTAAGTCTGAATTTGGCAATAAGGAGTTCATGATCTGAGTGACAGTCAGCTCCAGTCTTGTTTTTGCTGACTCTATAGAGCTTCTCCATCTTTGGCTGCAAAGAATATAATCAATCTGATTTTGGTTTTGACCATCTGGTGATGTCCATATGTAGAGTCTTCTCTTGTGTTTTTGGAAGAGGGTGTTTGCTATGACCAGTACGTTCTCTTGGCAAAACTCTATTAGCCTTTGCCGTGCTTCATTCTGTACTCCAAGGCCAATTTGCCTATTACTCCAGGTGTTTCTTGACTTCCTACTTTTGCATTCCAGTCCCCTATAATGAAAAGGACATCTTTTTTTGGTGTTAGTTCTAAAAGGTTTTATAGGTCTTCATAGAACCATTCAACTTCTGCTTCTTCAGCATTATTGGTCAGGGCATCGACTTGGATTACTGTGATATTGAATGGTTTGCCTTGGAAATGAACAGAGATCATTTTGTTGTTTTTGAGATTGCCTCCAAGTATTGAATTTTGGACTCTTTTGTTGACTATGATGCCTATTCCATTTCTTCCAAGGGATTCCTGCCCACAGTAGTAGATATTATGGTCATCTCAGTTAAATTCACCCATTCCAGTCCATCTTGGTTCACTGATTCCTAGAATGTCCACGTTCACTCTTGCCATCTGCTGTTTGACCACTTACAATTTGCCTTGATTCATGGTCCTAGCATTCTAGGTTTCTATACAATATTGCTCTTTACAGCATCAGACTTTGCTTCTGTCATCAATCACATCCACAACTGGGTGTTGTTTTTGCTTTGGCTCCATCCGTTCATTCTTTCTGGAGTTATTTCTCCACTGATCTCCAGTAGCATATTGGGCACCTACCAACCTGGGGAGTGCATCTTTCAGTGTCCTATCCTTTTGTCTTTTCATACTATTTATGGGGTCCTCAAGGCAAGAATTCTGAAGTGGTTTGCCATTCCCTTCTCCAGTGGACCACATTCTGCCAGACCTCTCCACCATGACCTGTCCATCTTGGGTGGCCCCACATGTACTGCTCATGGTCAAGAAGCACTGCTACATTACAAGTAGTTCAGCTGAAGATAGGAGCAAAGTAGCCTTCACAGATTCAAATCCTGGTTTGAGTGCCTATTATAAGGTTGTTTCATTCTTTGAGATTCAATTTCATCATCTGTAAAAGCACACATATTCAAAGCATACTTGGATTATTGGGAGACTGAAGGACTTTGGGAGATAATCCTCACAGAATGTTCACCACAATGTTAGGTGTGTGTTCACAGTATAAAATGGTGGTGGTTGTTATTATTTCTGCGATAGGGACACATCCAAAAGATAGTCTCAGTCTCTCTTGTTATTATCCATTTAATCTCTCAAAAGACAAGCAGAAGCTATTAGAGGCTATTCTGCTTTACGTAGGCTTGCAAGTCTGGTTGGACCCCTCAAATATATGGTAAAGTTACCAGAATAAATAGAGAAATCATTGTAGGACCCAAGCATCCAATCTGTGGCCCTTTTGGTTGACCAGTAATTTAATTTACAGTATTTTAATTTCTGATCAGGCTTGCTATGATGTCATCATAAACATTCCTTTGTTGTATGCTATCTTTTGACCTGTGGAAAATACAGTAATAATAGGAGTTCACTGCACTTTCACAGTCTGAAATTTCCAGAAACCCAGAATGCTTACATCCATTAGTTCCATTTAACTCATTAAATATCACAAACTCCTGAAGAGATAAATATGATCAATGTTTTTTCTTTTTAAATTTGAGTCAATGAGAAGGTCAGAGTGCCCTTGTAGGAGTTGGATTGTCATTAGTACATTGTTTGTGGAAATCTGTTTATTGAGTATTTCTTATGGACCTGGGCATATTCCAGGTATTGGAAATATCAGTAATCAGTGAAAATATCTTGTGGTTTTGATTTCTATTTCTGTGATGATTAGTGATGTTGAACTCCTTTTCATATGCCTGTTGACCATATGGATTTCCTTTTTTTAGAAAATGTCTATTCAGTCCCTCTGTCCATTATTTAAATGGGTTTTATTTTTTGATGTAAATTGTATGAGCTGTTTATATATGTTGGATATAAGGGATTACTCTATTGGTCATATCACTTGCAAATATTTTCTCCCATTCAGTAGGTTGTCTTTTCATTCTGTCGATGATTTCCTTTGCTTTGCAAAAGGTTTTAAGTTTAATTATGGCCCATTTTGTTTGCTTTTGCTTTTATCTCCTTTGATTAAGAAGGAGATGGAGCCAAAATAGTGCTGCAATTTATGTCAAAGAGTGTTCTATGATTTCCTCTAGGAGTTCCAGCCCTCACAGAACTTACATTCTAATAGAGGGGAGGGGGATATTTAAAAACAAACAAAACACATAGCCAGCACCTAGAGTCTGTAAGTCGGAAAGAGAAAAACACATATCATATATTAACACATATATATGGAATCTAGAAAAATGGCACTGATGAACCTGTTGGCAGAGCAGGAATAGAGACACAGACATAGAGAATGTACTTGTGGACATGAAGTGGGTGGCAGTGGGAAGGAGAGCATGGGACAAACTGAGAGGGTACACTGACGTTTATATGCTACCAGCTGTAAAATACATAGGTGGTGGGAAGGTGCAGTATAGCAGAGGGAGCTCAGCTTGGTGCTCTGTTATTAGAGGCGTGGATGGGGAGTGTGGGGGAAAGGCTCCAGAGGGAGGGGATATATGTATATACATAGCTGACTCATGTTATTGTACAACAAAAACTAACACAACATTGTAAAGCAGTTATACTCCATTAAACACACACACACACAGAAACACCACCAGCTTATTATATGGCATATCAGCTAGTAGTAAATGATATGGAGGAAAAAAAAATGATAAAAAGTGATGTGGAGGAGTTGCTGATATGTTCATGTAGCCTGGTCAAAGAAGTCCTCTCAAATTTGAGCAGGGGCCTGAAGAAAGGAAGGGAGCAAATCCTACAGGTGCAGGAGAGAGAACAGCAAGAACAAAAGCCCAGAGACAAGGAAGGCCTGGAACTGTCCAGGAACACAGAGGAGGCTGCAGTGGTGACTGAAGCAGTAAACAAAGAGCAGAGAAGGCTTTGAGCACTCACAAGCGATGCAGATAGACTGCGGAGGACTTTGAAGACCCTAGCAAAGGATTTGGGTTTTGTGCTAAGTTGGGAAACCATTGAGGAGAGGAGTTATGTGACCTAACTTCCATTATTTTAAAAGGACACTCTGGCCCCAGAATTGAACATGATCTCTAGAATGGGAAGGGAAGAATCAGATAGGAGGTCATTTGTTATAATCCAAGTGAAAAGTGATGGTGACTTTGACCAGGGTAAAATTGGTGCGAATGGTGAGAAGCAGCTAGAACATAGGTTTTACTTTGAAGTTAGAGCTGAAAGGATCTGCTCAAGGTATGGTTGTAAGATGTAATGAAAATAATAATCAAATATGACTCCAGAATTTTTACTTGAGCTTCTGGATGGCTGGAATTGCCATTAAGAGATAGGAAAGATTAGACAAAGATGTTGGGGTATGGAAAATGAGGAGTCTTTTATTTTGTACATAGAGAATTCAAGCTGGCTTGAGGAGGGTTTTTCAAACTACAGAGTGTATCAGAATCACCTGAAGGGCTTCTTAAAAGACAGGTTGCTGACCCCCACCCCTACAGTTGTTGGGGATTTCCCCCCAGAGAGATTTATGGGATACATAAATTGCATTTCTAGCAAGTGTCCAGATGATGCTGATGCTGCAGGTCTTGGGACCCCACGTGGAGAACCACTACTCTGGTATTGGGTATATCTGCAGAGAAAGTAATGGCACCCCACTCCAGTACTCTTGCCTGGAAAATTCTATGAACAGAGGAGCCTGGTGGGTTGCAGTCCATGGGGTCGCTAAGAGTTGGACACGGCTGAGCAACTTCACTTTCACTTTTCACTTTCATGCATTGGAGAAGGAAATGGCAACCCACTCCAGTGTTCTTGCCTGGAGAATCCCAGGGAAGGGGGAGCCTGGTGGGCTGCCATCTATGGGGTCGCACAGAGTCGGACACGACCGAAGCGACTTAGCAGCAGCATGGTCAAGAGAATGCCCAGATAGTTAAATGAGAAAAATTACATCACAGGTGCTGGAATGTTCTTTGTGTCTTACTGTGGAAGCACCACCTTAGAGCTAAGATCACAGAGTATTAGCTTCTGCCAAAATGAGGTACAACACTTTCTGAGTGCTGATCCTACTTTTTATTATGTCACAAAGAACCCTGTGAAAGTGAGTACTCTGAATGGAACTGCTCTTCCAGCACATAAAGAGTTAACCTAGGCACTTCCTTCACTCTCCCCTCTGGCTGGGTATAATTTATGCAACTGGAGCACAAGCACCAACCACTACTCGCCCCCCACCCCCGCCTGTTTCCTGTGGAAAAAGATAGTTTAAGAAATTAAGTTTTTTCTTACAGATTTACATTTAAACATCATACTGTGCTTTTTAAAAATTTCATATTGGAGCACCGGTTGATTTAACAGTGTTGTGTTATTTGACCCCATACAATAAATGTGGGTTCTCTAGATACAAACTTAATTTAATAATTGTTTTATCCTGAAATTAATCCTGTGTTTAAAGAAAAAAAAAAAGTTTTTATGATAAAGAAAAATACCGAACAGTGACCTCTTTAAAAAAGTTACAGTTCATATTTGCAAAATAAAAACCAGATGCCTATGGCTTCCTTGGTGGCTCAGATGGTAAAGAATCTGCCTGCAAGGCAGGAAACCTGGGTTGGGAAGCTACTCAGGAGGAGGACATGGCAAGCCACTCCAGTATTCTTGCCTGGAGAATCCCCATGGACAGAGGAGCCTGGCAGGCTACAGTCCATGGGGTCGCAGAGTCAGACACAACGGAAACGACTCAGCACATGAAATAAACAGTTTTTCAATAATGACCATGACAGGCTATTTAATAGAAAAGCTATTTTGATAACCATTTTTATTATTACTGGTGGCTTCTAAATATTTTTGACCATGGCACTTAGTAAGAAATACATTTTATATCACAAATGATCGTGTATATAGTCACTTACTTATGGAGACATATATGTGCATATATAGAGATAGAAGAAGAGAGAGAGAGATATCTATATATAGATACAGATATAAATATCTGAAGTGTTCCATGAAATCATTTTCACCCTGAATATAGACAGATATTTCTCATGCTATGCTTTATCAATTCAGAAAGTGCTGATTTTGACGCACTAAACTGAGAACATAGTCCACATGGACTGTGCAATAATACATTTCGGGAAACACGGACTTGCAGGTTTAAAGACAAATGAATGGCAAGTTCTTGATAAATCAATTTATTATCTATAGGAATCAATTGTTATCCTTAAGAACTCCTCTAGTAAGATTTTTTTTTTTTTTTTTTTGCCTTTCTATACTGCTTGTGGAATCTTAATTCTCTAACAGGGGATTGAACTCAGGCCCTCAGCAGTGAAAGCAGGGTCCTAACCACTGTCTGTTGCTGCTGCTAAGTCGCTTCAGTCGTGTCCGACTCTGTGCGACCCCACAGAAGGCAGCCCACCAGGCTCCCCTGTCCCTGGGATTCTCCAGGCAAGAACACTGGAGTGGGTTGCCATTTCCTTCTCCAATGCATGCATGCATGCTAAGTCGTTTCGGTCGTGTCTGACTCTGTGCAACCCCATGGACAGCAGCCCACCAGGCTCGCCTGTCCACGCGATTCTCCTGACAAGAATACTGGAGTGGGTTGCCACTTCCTTCTCCCCCTAACCACTGGACCACCAGGGAATTCCCTCCATTCACTTTAAATAAATAGTTTTCGGGAATACATTAAATGCAAGGCACTGCACCAATGAATAAAACATCATCTCAGGGAGGATTTTGCTTTTATGCTATCAATTTCCAAGAGCTCATGCCTTGTCTCCCCAAAAGATTTACATTTTACAAGAACATCCTAAGGTTTTATAAGGAAGTGTAGTTATTTCATCCTCCCTATAAAACAAAAGCTTTACTATATTTGCCTCTAAGGAAATTAAGTTTAATTGACTTAACCAGGTTTAAGCCAAGATTTCAACCCCATCAGTCCAACAGTATGTGCTAAGTCGTTTCAGCTGTGCCCAGCTCTTTGTGACCCTATGGACCACAGCCTGCCAGGCTTCTCTGGTCCATGGCATTCTCCAAGCAAGAATATTGGAGTGGGTTGCAGCGCCCTCCTCCGGGAGATCTTCCCAACACAGGGATCGAACCCACATCTCTCACATTTCTTGCATTGGCAGGTGGGTTCTTTACCACTAGAGCCAACTGGGAAGCCCAATGTATAGTATAATAATGGATAATTTGGAAACACAAATAACCCCAAATTGTAGCTGATCAAATGGAATATAATGTTATTTCTCTCCCAGCAAACAGTCCTAAGTAGGATTTGCTGGTGGGGAAAGGATACTCTCTGCTCCATACAGTCATCCAGGGATGCAGGCTACTAGATTGTCTACCGTCTTCAAGCTTGGCTTTCAAAACCGTTCTACTCATCAGCATCCCTGCTCCCTGGAGAGGGTGAAGGGCATGGAGGAAACACGTGAGAGGTTTTAGGGTGAGAGGTGGAGTGTCATATATAGCCTCCCATTTACCTTTCATTTATCAGAGCTAAGTTACCTGGTCACACCCACCTGCAAAGAAACCTTAGAGATATGGTCCACTCCTGTGCCCTGGAAGAAAGGAGAGAATAGATTTTGATGACTTAATAACAATGTTACAAAAATCTTTCTTTAGAACTATTTAGCTCAACATTTCCAAAATGGATTTGATTATGAATCTCTTTTCTCTCAGCACCTATGAATGCACTTTAGAATATAACATACTTTGGGAAAAACTGCAATCTGGAGACTGTGAAATACCATAATGAAAAGAAATCTAAATTTCCCAGCATGATAGATATTTCTTAAAACTTTTTAAAATGTTAATTTAAAAAAATTGTTGGACTATAGTTGATTTATAATATTGTGTTAGTTTCAGGAGTACAGCAAAGTGAATCAGTTGCACATATACATATATCCTCTCTTTTTTAGATTCTCTTCCCATATAGGTCATTACAGAGAATTGAGTAGAGTTCCCTCTGCTATACAGTAGGTACTTAGTTATCTGTTCTATATATATATATATATATATATATATATATATATGAATTTATTTATATATATATGTTTTTATATATATATATATGAATTTATTTATATATATATATGTTTATATATATATATATATATATATATATATATATATATAGTATTAGTCATTCAGTTGTGTCCAACTCTTTGCAATCCCATGAACTGTAGCCCATCAGGCTCCTCTGCCCATGGAATTCTCCAGGCAAGAATACTGCAGTGGGTTACCATTTCCTTCTCCAAATACAGAAAACCATGTCAAACAAATTGTACAATTTAGTTATCAGGCAAACACTGTTGAAAACAGCTACCCAAGTTAGGAAATAGGAACTTGCCAGTGACTCACAAAGAGCTTCACAGGTTATATCCTCCTCACTCTGGTAAAATTAAACTCTGTAAAGACTTCTATGATAATCTTTTTTCTTACTTTCCTTTAGATTTATAGTCTGAGTGGGCCAGCCATTAAGTTCAAGCCTGTTTTTACATATGCCTTTAAATCTCCTTTAACCTAGCTTCTTTCATTGCTTTCTTTTTTTTCCTTCCTAGCAATTTACTGGTAAGGAAATCAGTCACCTTTTCTACTGAATTTCCCAGTATGTCTCTTAAATTGCATCCTTGTGGTGAAGTTTAACATGTTCCTCTGTCCTTAAATTTCCCATAAATTGGGAATAGCATGCAAAGGCTTAATCAGAATTATGTCTTTGGCAAGACTCCATAGAGGATGTGCTCTTTCTCAGGAGGCACATAATGTATGGTTATAGCTTTTTATGTGCTTGGCTAACATCAATGGTCAAAGTTTAAACTCATTATCATTTAGGAAACAGAAAATGGCAAACTTCCAATTCTATTATCCATTCTCATTTACTTGTGGGAGTACTACTATAAGGAGAAAATTTTGCCCCAACTGATATTTAATCACCTACTGCTCTATTATGTAATAGAGAAGACAAGAAAATACTTATTCACTGTTTATTTACCTGTTTTCACAATGAGGAGGTGTTTACCTAGCATCTTTGAATATATGTGACTATTTTTGTATCATAATGAAATCATAGATTTAAATAAATTTGATATATTTTAACCATTTTCCATTATCACCTCTACCAATGCTCAGATTGTCCTAGTTGTAGTGTTTTTAAAATGTTTTCTATGAACACTTTAGTAAAGACTCTGGTGGCCTTTGTTAGCCTCCTTGTTATCCACTATGGTGTGATGTTTCAAGCCTATTTTATGCATTTTCTTTGCCAGACTTAGAATCAGCTGTTTCTCTCTAAAAATCCCTGGCTTCTTTTAGTGGAAATGACTCTTTGGTGCCACAAGAAGAACTTCAGGGATACTGAACTTACTAGGTTTCACAGCTGCTAGACCATTTCAGTGAGTGGAATTTTGAAATATATGCTATTTCCTTTAGTTTGAAGATGAAATACTTCTTGAGTTCATGTTATGTACTAAAAGTATTTACTTAAGTTCTGTCTTACATCTATATCTGCTTTATTTTATACTAAAAATCCACTTTTTCAAAGATACTGGAGATAGAACAGAATGTTTCATAATTATGCATTTGCCATAGTCCATATAACACAGAAAACACTCCCTATACTCCACCAACATGAGTTAAAATGTTAAAGTGTAATAAAATTTTAAATGGTCATATCTTTTACATAGGTTCTCTCATTCTTTAACATTTGTATTTTATCTGTGTTTTATTTTTGTGTTCTTTCATATTTTGTCATTTCCGAAATGACCAACCACTTATTTTTGAAATAGGAGTTTTCTTCTGTTTTTGTATGCATGTCTTTCTTCTGCAGTTTCTTATCTATGGAGATGTTATTCTTTCATCCACTTTTTTCTCTTAACACCATTTTCTGGGAGTTGAATTTGACTTCTTTCTTCACTTATTTTTCTGGGAAATCAATTTTTGTGAACTTTTAGAAGCCGGTGTGATTGAGGCTTGTTTTTACCTAATTTCATTTTCATGGTCCAGGGTTCTCTGCTTTTGTTTGTTTGCTTTGAGTGGTCAAAAATTTAGTAGATTCATGAAATTTACTGGATCTGTTTTTCTTCCAACTTTGTTTACTGGCCTTTCTTTTCCTTCACTGCTAGTCCTCTTATTTTGAGCAATTTGGAAACTCTTCCCACCAGTTTCTTTCCAGTGCAGAAAATTGTCCTGGAAGGCAGTTTTGGCTTATAGTGTTGAGAAATCATTAGATTCAGGTTGCATCAGCTCCCAGAACCTGTCCATGAATTCCTTATATTTGCTTGCAGTTTAGTTTTCCAGTTTGGTGTTTTGGGGTATACCAGACACCCCATTTTTACCGTCTCCTTTCCCCTGCTGAATGTTGATAACACACAGGTTCTGTAACTTCATTCCTTGGTCCCCTCCTATTCAATTTTGAGGTTTGTGAAGACAACTTGTCATTAATTTTACTGAGCATGTAGTTGGTCTAAATGGTTTTGATTTTGCTCACCTTGTTGCACTGTGATATGCAAAAAACTTTTTTTTCACTTTTTGTAACCATTTTCTCAGACTCTCTGAGGAATTTTCCTTACATAGCATTGTTATACTATTTGGCATCTTTTATCCCGCTTTTTCAAAAAAAACAAGACTCAACTTCATAGCATATATATTCCCTTTTTTGCCTCATGAAAGATAGAGAAAGGGCTAATTAGCTAAATGGAGAAAAAAATCTCAGAATTCTCAGAATTTTCCATTCTTTAACAGAAGAAAAGCCTTGGGTTTCAATATCTGATGAAAGCTGACAAGGCCAGGCCTTGGGGATTCATGCTTTCCTCCAGAGAAGAAATTCAGAGAGTGAGTTAAATTCATAAGTACCTGGACTTATGCCAGGTTTTATTAAATTATCATTGTTAATATTAATAGTTCAGTGTTATAAAAATACAAAATTATATATTCTTCATTGGATTTATTTAGGATATAGCATCTAAGTTATCTTTCATTTTTATATGGGTAGTTTAAAACTCATTTACTGTTATAATTTATTAATTTAATGGTAGGTTCTATTATTCTGAGAGCTGTCATTTGGATTTTATGGAAAAAGTATGGGAAGGAGAGAAAATATTATATTCTCTTTTTATCAAGAATGCAGACCTATGGAGAAACGTTACATTTAGGCAATGTGATCATAGTCCAGGGTTAACCATTTGTTGCTAAGGGCAGTTTACAAAACTCCAGTCTTATTACCCAGGAAGAAGCAAATTATCCTACACCAAACATTTATTATTTAGTTTTTAGGATAATCAAACATTATCCTATACCAAACATTTATTATCTACATACTGTTGTCAGAGACAGAACAAGGCTCTCAATGTCCAAGAAAATTAAGACACACATTCTCCAAATAGCCCATGGAAAGGAATGCATACATATCAATACAAGTACAGTGGAAATGTTTACTTGATAAGGTGATTCCACTTATAAGGGTGCAAATAAATCAATGGAGGCTCTCAGAGGGAATATCTGGTTTACTTTTGACAGATAAATACAAATACTCAGGTCAGGCCCAGGGATAGAGGCCTCATTGCTAGAGAGAAAAAAAGGTATGAAGGTGCAATATTACATTGGAAGATTAAACTTTAAGGTAAGTAGTGGTTTTCGAAGTTTAAAAACCTAATCTCATAAAGGACTTATATACTAGATACTATTGGTTCTTATTGGTCATCTCCTTCCCTAGCAAATAAACTTTAGCTATCTAACATTGCCCTTTATAAGGAGATTGGTTTAAAGCTGATTTGGGGTTAGTTATCCGCACATCACATTCTCACTTCTCTATTTAGGAAGTTGACAGTGTCTTTTTATGAATATTCTAGGGGAGAGGAGATTCAGGTTTATATTTGAAGAGTTTTGATCCAATAAAGAAATCATTTAGATATAAGGCTCCTTTGTCATCCATTTTTTTCTTAGCCGACCCTCATCTGCCTTGTGACCTAGTCGTTATTTTATGAGCTTCCTATAAAGAGCTAACAAAGAGAAAAGAGTAAGGAGAAACACTAATTCATTTATGAGTTGTTAGCAGTGCTAGGGCAATTTTTATAAGGTAGGATATACAGATACCATCTGAGATTAGGTTGGGTTGTGTTTGTGGATTTCATTCACCTTCTCTGCCTGTTTCTCTGAATAGCGTTAGTAAGAGAGTTAGCTGCAGTGCTGGTTTTCAGTATATTAATTTCTAGAAAGTGATAATTAAAGTCTATATGGTTAAGAATGAATGACAATCAGAGAGTATCATTCTACAAGCATATGTAGAGACTGATAAGAGTGTGAGGTTTGAGGGAAGATACTCTTAAAAACTACCAAATTATGCTCCTGCCCCTTTCTCACCCAGGTCTAGATGAAGAACTGAGATATAGAATATATAAGTGAATTCTTCAAAGTTACAGAATTTGAATTTTGTGTACATGTTTTCACGTGTGTTATTTTCTCTTTTGCTTTATTTGGTGGTTTAGACTAAGCAAGTTCATAAATCTTATACACATTGACCTTGTTCAATCATTGATTTTTTAAGGTAGAAAAGTAGTAGAACACTAATCAGGAGTAACTTTTATGATGCTTTCATTTTCTTTCATTGGTAAATCATTGAAGTTATCACTCCTTCTCATGAGAACAATCAAATTAATTGCTGAACTAATAGTAAATTATTTGTGAGCATTAGCATGGGATTCCTTTGCAGATAATTAAGAATAATTGCCTGGTTTCAATGGCCCTTCTTGATCATCTAGAGGCAATTTGATGTAGTTAAAATGTAAAAATACTTTATAAGTATTGACAGATTATCCAACTATAAAGTCACATAAATAGTAAATGTGTTTCAATGGCTCCAAGCATTTGAAAAGAGAAGAGAATTTTGTAACATTTTTCTATATATTTCAGTGTATTCTAACATTATCACTTTGCTTAGCAGCCAAAATTAAGTTTACAGGTTGTGTTCTTGCTACAGTGTCTGAAAAGGTAAAGGAATAAAAGTTTAAAAAATCCCAAATATGGCAATGATGGTTTGATGACATGAATTCAGAGACTTTTCACTTTCCTGTGGTTTAAACATCTATGTGCCTCTAGATTTCTGGATCTGAATTATGTTGTATATAATGGTGTTACCTGAACAACCACTGTGTAAAATATATGCCAGAATTTTCAGGGCGTGACACAGGAAGTAGAAATCATGGTCTATTATGTCCTCAAAGAATTTATAAAGAAAAGGAGGAGATGGAGTAATAAAGAAACAAAGAATGATCATACAAAGGCAGATGTAATATATATGTTTATGTTTGGAATCAAATACTGTACAGTAATTCTTGAACATGGGTGGAAGGTTTCTTAGGAAGGAAGAGAAGAACTTGTCATTATTAAAAGAAAGACTGGCAATGATGAAGTCTTGATTAGTGTTCTGAAGAAGCAGCAGGAGGAGAATAGGATATAGGACATGGGAAAGGAGATTATTCTAGTAGGGAGAGCTTCTGAAGGTCCTCTGTGAATAGAGTAGATGGATGACAGATGGCAGGCAGGTTTACCTGGCTCAAGAATGTCATATGAATTGCGGCGATAAGAGGACATGCAGACCCATAGGTAAAGTGATTTTTGTGGGAGATTTTTGAAGTTCGGGCAACTGCATGAAGTGACTAATCTTCTGTGGATCATAATGCCTCCCAAATAAGTGGAAAGTTTTGTTATATTGGCAATACTGATTTCATAATTCCCTCTCTTTGTTCTGTTTTTAAAAAAAATATTTTCTCATTAAAGTGTTCTGCGTGGTTATTTCTTTGGGGCTAGACTAGCCGGAGGCATAAGGGACATTGTCTTCCTTTTCTCATTCATTTATACATTCAAAATGTTTTCATCTCTTGCTACCTGGCAAATGAATTTGAGAGTACAGAGTGTGTTTAGCAGATGAAAATGGTCCCCACGTGCCTAATTATTCATCATAATGTAGAACAAGAGCTGTCAGGTAGAAAAAACCAGACACTACTTACATTGAATCCCATAATGATTTTATTTTCTAAATATTCTGTTTCATACTCTATTCAACAGTCTCTTCCCTGTAGGTGTTGTACATGTGCCGCCCTGTATACAGATCAGCACATTCAGTGTGTCAACAAACATGAGTTCCTATCTCACTCTGCCTGCTCTTTGATTTTCATAGTCGTGTGATCCGCACACAATGCAGAGAAGAACCCGCCACCTGCTGAGGCCCTCCTTGAGCTCGAGGACCTGTGCTGAAGACTCACAGGTGCGGCCCTGCCTTCTCAATGAAAATTGCTTCCAGTTCCAGTACAATCTAACAGGTATGGCCGTAAACCACAAACCATGGAATCATGCTGTCCTAGAATGCAGCTCTCTCACGGCTTTTATTATTTCAAGAAACTAAAGCTTGTGATGTACTCACTCTACGGGGCTCACCAAGGATAAATGGCAGGCCTGACTGGACAGGGATATTTTGGAGACCTCCTTATTCAGACACGGTGTACTTCAGTGTCTGAAACTAAAGGACTGTATGACTACATTGATCTGTTCCCTGCAGCAATGATACACAGAATGCCATGACGTGTGGAATCAGGTTAAGTCTCAGCATTGACTTCATTACTAATAACCAAATGGCCAGCTGCTTCAAGGGGCAAAACAGTTGTCTTTTTCTGAAACAAATTTTCCACTGAGGTCACAGTGGCACTACTGAGGTTTCTCATGTAGAAAACCTCTAGTAAATTCTATGAGACTGTCTTTATAGGTGAGAGTTGACCTGTTGTATTTGTCCTTTTTGCTTCATTAGAGGTCCTTTAGATCATTAGTTTTCATACTAATTTTCCAAAAATACAATAAAATTTGCTTTACTGAAAAAGCATATCTTTAAAATGCTGATTTTGCTATACGTGGACTTGCTCTTCCTATTTAACTTTTAGATCATCTACAAAATATGAAAAATATTCTTAGAGAGGTTCTCCCTGTTATATGATTGAGGATCTCTTTTTCTACCCACACCAAAATAAAAATTTTTTAAGGAATTACTTATGGGATGATTTATTCTAACTCTAGCTGTTGAGTTTGTAATACAGTTAGCCAAATCTACAAAACTTTCTCTCATGAGAGTATAATTTTATTAAAGTGAGAGTTTTCAAAATGGCCCTTTTAATCATGACTTCTTTCCCTTTGGGGGGTACCTTTCTTAGCTCCACTGTACCAAATATACCAAATGATTTAGATAATTATATGTATTCATTGAAAATATCTTCAGGTTGATATCACAGACTAGCATCATTTCTGTAATTTTTTTCTTTCTCGATTACGCCCAGCAAATAGATAATTCCAAACTTGTTGTCCTTTGTGCTTAGTTTTTTTCCTTTTCCTACCTCAGCCAACTATGAGATGATTTCTATAAACTATTTGGCTTCTGACCTCAAGAAAACAAATTCACTTCTATTTGGTGATCTGATTGATTGATTGTTTTGCGATTAACGAATTGCATAATGCTTTTTGAAGCCACATAGAAATGGTTTTAGGATTCTGTGTACACTATTCTCCACTGATGCAGAGAATCAAAGGTTTGTTGTCTTTTGCTCACATGGAAATAACTTTGAAACTTGGTGCGGTGACCCTATGCCCGTAGAGTGGAGCACATGCCAGCTGAGTGAAAATGCAACCTGTGGACAAGGCATCAGGACCCGCCTTCTGAGCTGTGTGCGCAGTGATGGCAAGCCCGTTGCCATGGACGAATGTGAGCAGGTAAGTTATGTGTATTTGTACCCCACACCCATGGCTTTTTTTTTTTTTAAATAGTGTTCTGCAACCTTCACAATGCTTACTATAGATGACCCTCCCAATTTCTTCTCATCACAGCTTATCAATTAGAGTAAGAGGTACTAGTATTATACAGATACATCTCATGAGTTTGAACTTATTTACAATGACAGGAAAGGTCATTTTGCATTGGAGAAATGGGTTCATTAAAAATATAGTTCTTCATTATTTCTAAGAACTTATTTAGATGCACTTGCTTGCCAACTAACAATTGACATCAATTGACTCTAAAATCGATTTTTAGTATTGGGCAGATTCAGTTTTCCTAAGTAGGAAACACTGTCCCTTGCATGTAAGATGCACAGTGATACTTGCTATTAGAATACTCTGCTAATTTGCTAAGCAAATGTTTGCTAGGTAATAAACACAGTGCATTTTCATCTTAAAATAAGCTAAATGTCTCTCTACCAAGTTGGGTAGAGTTGGTGGGTTTTGAATTTTTGTAATTATCTATTTTTCGCCATCACAAAATATGTGGAATTTGGACAAAAGCTATAATCAAATCTCTTCCCAAATGTTGACATTTCCTCTCCAACATATAAGTGAAATGCACTATGATGGCAGTTTAGAAACAAAGATGACCATATGCTATCACATTATAAGAATCACTAAAACAGTCTTTGGAATAATTGGAAATGTGTGGGGTCAGTGAACTCAGGTTTCACGGGAATGTCTTTAGCAAACTGACAAAATAAAAGTTGTCTTATTCTCCTTTTGGAGTCCACAAGTGACAATTAAAATTATCAGAACAAAACCTCCTCACTGATCCTGAGTTAACTTTACTAAGTATTACCATAACATCTCTTTCAACCAACAGTATCACCATGGACCAACAGTACCCCTGAAACTAGACCACGTAAAATCAGATGTTCCTTTTAATGAAATTCTGCGACTGGTTAATACAGAGTTCTGTCTAACAAGTGTCAGTGATTTATTTTAACATTTGTTTCATCTCCCTCTCAAGACTGTTGTCTACTTCAAGAAAAATAAATCACCAACCTACCACAACTCAAATAAGTCAAAAATATACATTTAGTGTACATAGTAAATCTTTCCTTTTGATATAAAAGCAGTATAAACTATTCATTAATAGAAAATTAGTTTATCTTCTTTCTAAATACCACATGCTCAACAAATATTTAAAGTCCCAAATTATTAACCTAAGCAGAATACCCACATGTCTCAAGTGGATCAAAGATCTTATGTGGTCATTTCTAGTTTGCCCATATAGTAAGTAATCATGCTGTAATCAATAATTTTAGCTCAGAATGGACATTGCTAACATGTCTATATATTGAATGTTAGCATTTTCCTCAATCACATAATGTACAATTCCTAAAACTGAATATTTTGGTATTCTTTCTGTGTCTCATGGATGATTTACTCTTTCACTAAGACCTCTTCTACACTGGCCATTAGAAAATGTGTGATTTTGCCTAGATGTGGGTTTAAGAGAGGACAAGAGGGAAAGAAACAGTATCATCAGCTTTTCCCTTGATTAAGATCATGTGTATGTTTTTAGTTAATTGGTCTTTTTATGAACTTTAGATGGGTTGTTGATTTCAGTTTTATTTTTCTACTTATTGTTTAGCCTAGGTTGCTGTTAGTGTGAGCTCTCTATATATTATTGGTCTATCCAGAGGGCAAGATGCCTGAATTTAGCACTGAGTCATCCCTCTGGTTCCTTGCTGGCTGAGTGACAGGACAGATCTCTGTGTGACATAATTGCCTGCTTTCCTGGTCCCTTAAATGTGGGTCTATTCTAAAGTTGAAGGTTTTATCAAAAGAAATTTGGACTGACAAGTTTCTATGTCATGAAGTAAGGATCATCATTTTTTTAGACTTGCCATCAGTTTCAATAAGCCAGGCTATTTTTCTCACAAAAACATAGCAAAATTATTCTCACAGAATAGAGATTATTATCCCACAAAAGGATAGTGATTTGATTTGATGTTGTGATGAATTCTCCAGTACAATCATATTTCCTTCCCATCTGCAGCGTAACTTGGAGAAGCCGCAGAGGATGAACCTTCACTGCCTGGTGGAGTGTGTGGTCAACTGTCAGCTCTCGGGATGGACAGCTTGGACAGAGTGCTCACAGACTTGTGGCCTCAGAGGTATGTGGCTTTCCTGTGTTGGTTCCCATGAAACAGTTCAGGTTTTAAGTATCTCTTTGTATGTCATAGCTTGATAAATGGGCATAAGGCATGTTGGCCACATGAGGCTGACCCAGGGGAGCAGAGAAAGGGAGCCTGACTTCTTAACAGTCCTTTTGTTTTATTGTATTTTATTTATTGAAGTATACTTCACTTACAGTGTTGTGGCCATCTCTGCTGTACAGCAAGATGACTCAGTTATGCACATATGGACATTCTTCTTTTTTTAAATATTCTTTTCCATTATGGCTTAGCATGGGATATTGAATATAGCTCCCTGTGCTAAATTGTAGTACATTGTTGTTTATCCATTCCATGTATAATAGTTTATCTCTGCTAATCCCAAACTCCCACTCCTTCCCTCCCAAACTCCCCCTTGGAAACCACAAAGCTGATCTCTACGTTCATTTCTGTCGTATCTTGGGTTCCATATATAAGTGGTATCATATGGTATTTGTCTTCCTCTTTCTCATTTACTTCACTTAGTATGATAATCTCAAATTGTATCCATGTTGCTACATATGGCATTATTTTGTTCTTTTTTATGGCTGAGTAGTACAAGGCAGAGGGTGAAGAACTGGCCTGGTAACAGTGGCAGACACCAGAGGGGGTACTGGCCCTGTGAGATGGTGTTTATGCTGAAGGTCCTAAGTTCAACAAACTCAAAAAATGTTGACCTCCATGGTTTTTGGAAGAAGTGTGTGTTATATAAGTCAAACTGGCTCCTGTATCAGGTAACCCCCTAATAACAGTGACTTTGTATCATACTGTGATGTGCTTAGTCGCTCAGTCGTGTCTGACTCCTTGTGACCCTATGGACTGTAGCCCACCAGGCTCCTCTGTCCATGGGAATTCTCCAGGCAAGAATACTAGAGTGGGTTGCTATGTTCTCCTCCAGGAGATCTTCCCAACTCAGGGATCGAACCCAGGTCTCCCACATTGCAGGCAGATTCTTTACCATCTGAGCCACCAAGGAAGCCCAGAACTGGAATAGGTAGCATATCCCTTCTCCAGGGAATCTTCATGACACAGAAATTGAACCAGTGTCTCCTGCATTGCAGGCAGATTCTACCAGTTGAGCTACCAAGGAAGTCCCTAGTATCATGGGTTAGAGACTAATTTTTCACTCACGTAAAGGGAGGGGTCGTTTCTGCTTCACAGAGTCCATCAAGAACATAGGTTGATGGAGGCCCTACCACTTTAACATAATCAAATTTTTCTGGAAGGTGATATCAAGCTGGTCCTGTGGAGGTTTTCATGGATCAGGGTGGAAGTTGTATACATCTCTACTATCTTTATTCTACTGAATAAAATTTGGTCCCATTTCTTCAGTTCAGTGCAAGATAGCAGAGCAGGAAATGTAGTTTCTGGATGAGCAATCACTTCTTAGCAACAGTATTATGGAGGAAACAGTTCCTATGGAGGAAAGGGAGAATAAACCTTTGCTGAACAAATAGCAATCAATACCAAAGTTCCCAGGTAAGTAATGCACAATGGCAGGGAATGCAGAAGGCAACTGGTGCTTGGGAGCTAGGTAAATAGCAACATGATGGCACTTGGGACCAAGACTTGTGTGCATGTAAAGAGAACAAGGAGAGTGTACCAGAAAAGCACAGAGCTGAGGTTTAGGTAAGTTTCTGGTCCCAAAAAAGAATTATAGTTTATCTAAGGTAAATGACAGAAATTTGGAGTAGGGGCCTAGGGAAAAGCCTGCTGTATAGGTAATCACAATGTAGAGGAGGAGAAGGAAGAACTGCGTGTTGCAGAAATCATGGAATCTGATAGGGAAATGGGGCTAAAAACCCTGGATCTGATCACCAAACAAAGACAGTTGGAAGGAACTTTTTAGATGCTCTGTGACTGGACCACTGGCACTGGGATATGGGCTCATCTCTAAGCTACTCTCAAATGAATATGCTGGGACTATTAATCCTTCTCTGCCTTAGTTGGGATTGTCTGAGGAACTGAGGCAGGATACAGCACAGAAGAGGGGCTCCTCTGTGAACTCAGCTCTCAGGGCCTGGAGAGAACAGAGCTGACAGCAGTACTCAGGATATGTGTTAGGAAAACGTAGCTAAGGAAATTGAAATTTACTTCCTCAAAGAGCATCACTCGAAATGAAAAGATGAGGCTCACAATGCCCAGTGATAACAACATGCCATTTCCTACACATCTGAAAGCCTGTAGAAGCACATCAGGAAACCAAGTGGTAAATCTTATGACCAAGATTTCAGTGAGTGACCTAAACTATTTTCTCAATTATTCTGATTGGCAGCATGGTGTAGTTTCCAGTTAGGCATCCACTTTAAGGCTGGGTAAATCCAGGTCTGAATTGTAGCTTTTTAGGCAAATGACTTACTCTTTCTGAGTCTCAGCTTCTTCATCTCTAAAATGGAATTCACGCACATTAGAAGCTTTGTTTAGGATTTGAGAATTAAATGCTAGGAAACATATGTAGCCATAGAGCACAGTATCGGTGTTTACTGTGTGTTAATGTTCGTCTCCACCCTCCTACCCACCAGCAGGAGAGAGTTTTATCAGAGACTCCCTCAGAGTTTATAAAGATTATCCCACAGACTCACTTTCTCTCATCATCTACTCTCACATCTCATCCTTCACCCCACTCGAAGTCCATACATTAAAGTCACAACCTAAGCAATGTTTTGAAAATGCAAATCTGAATACTTGTTTTTCTACTGACTTGAGTCATTTATCCATTAAATAAATACTAATGTGCCATTCAGAGTACAATGAGTTGGACGTAAAGCAGTGAGGGGAAAAAAGACAATTTCCTGATTCCCATGATCCCCTGATACCTACAATCTAGTTGAGGGACAACAGACACCAAGCAAGTAGGTAATAATATGTGGAAATGAAAGCACTAAGTAACAGAGCACTGATTATTTGCATTAGCAATGTGAATAACTGGTTGCTACCCTGTCCAGGGTGAGCCACCCTGATTATCCCACAGCCAGAAGCCCTGTAGTCTTATGCTCATGGGCCTCTGCCAGGAGGTGTGACTCTCACAGGGGTAACAAGTCGCATAAAAAAGCAGAGAAAGGATGAAGTCCTGCATGGTGAGCACAGACCGCAGGACCTATAGGATCTCACAGTGCCTGTCTGTCTGTTCCCACAACCTTCTGTTATCATATTGGTTCTCTGCTGCAATGTAGTATATTTCAGTCATAATCTTGAGTGTCTGCTTCCTTACACTTTGCCTTCCATGGAATATCTCACTGTTACCCCACTATCACTCGCTACTACTTTAATATGTATAAATTGGATCAATTTTCATATCTGTCTAAGGAATCAGTGATCTTGTTTGAGTTTTTCATGGGTGAATCCCTCTAGTTCCCATTAAACACACTGCATGGCATATCAGGGAAGTCTCAGCTAACATTTGTTATTGCCCACGTGGTTCTGTGGGCTTCCCAGGTGGTACAGTGGTAAAGAATCCACCTTCCAGTGTAGGAGACACAGGGGCCATGGGCTTGATCCCTAGGTCAGGAAGATCCCCTTGAGAAAGGTATGGCAACCCCCCGCCCCCAGGATTCTTGACTAGAGAATCCCGTGGACAGAGGAACCTGGAGGGCTGCAGTCCATGGAGTCACAAAGAGTTGGACATGACTGTGTGATTGAGAACACACAGGTGGTTCTGGACCATAGGGGGAAAGCTGGAAGGGGAAGAGCTTGCAGACTTGATCACAAGTCCCAAAGGAAGTCAAACCCTGCTAGTGGCTATTTTCCTCTCTCTCTAATTGACATCATAAGTCTTAGGTATCATTAATCCAGAATGTGTTCAGTGCAAGGAACACACTGTTTTTGTCCCCAAATCTTAATTCTGCCACTATACAAAGTCAGTGAGACATGACAGATCTTCATGTTATGAAGGTTATGATACACAACCTTTGAAAATGGGACCCCAAATTGTAAGTTTAGTACCATAAAATATTACTTTGATTTTTTAAAGGAGTTCTGTTAGTGCTGTGGACTCATCAGACCTTTTTAGTCTAGTAGAAAAACAAACAAGGAAAAGCCCTTTCCAAGTCTGAATCCCACTATTGGAGATTTCTAGGCAATTAGAGTTTGAACTTAAATTCATCTTTTCTAATCTTTAGAATAATAAACACTCAAAAGTTCCCTAAGGAAAGTCACTGTGTGAACTAAGGCACAGAATGAATTGCAAAAAGCACTTGGAAGTCATGTGATAGCTTCTACTGCACATAAATATAGTACTAGTTACAAATCATTTCTAGCTAGCTTCTAAGGGTCTGCTCAGATAACTTCTTGGGAATCCTTTCTTGACCTTTAGATTCTTTGATCTCCTAAATTAAGATATAATAATGTCTTTTAAAAAATATTCCATAATCCTGATATTTGGCAAACCCTCCAGGAATCTAAATGTATATGTACTCCATTTTCTTTCTTTATTCAATCAAAATGTATGAAGTTTACACCTATTATCCTGACACCAACTTGTGTATACTTTCATTGTCAAAAGCAATACTGTGGAAAAGAAATTACATGGAGATGCTCCTATTCTCACTTCTGTTCTTGAAGGCAGGGCTGTAGAGAAGTTTACTCACATATTTCATAACTACTCATTGGAAGTTTCCCCAAAGCCAGGCATTCTCCCAGGAGCTAAAAACACACTGTGTATAGAAAGGATAAGATCCCAGGGAAACAAAGTCCCCTGACTTCATAAAACTAATATTCTAGTAGAGAACTAGATGGTAATGATAAGAAAGACAGGCAGATGACAAATAAATAAGTGAATATACACAGAGGTAACATGCATCAATAAGTGCTGTGTTAAAACAAAAAAGTCATGAGATGGAGAATAACAAGTATTTGCAGGGAAGTGAGGGATGAAAGAAGAGAGGCCACGAAGGAAGTATTTCTGTCAGAATTCAATGACAAAGTGATGCTGTTCATGTCACTGGTGTTTTCTTCACTAGCTTTTCAGGGTTTAATCTCACAAGCCTTTTTTGCATACCTGTTGCATCCAAGGCTCTATATCAGGACCTCCAGACAACAATATGAAAAGGACTATTTTTCTGATTTATTTGTGCCCAGTCTTTAAGAAATAAAATGAAAAGTACAAAGAATAGGACACACAGCCCTTGAATTTTTAGGCTCTTCATGGGTTCTGTTCTATTCCTTTTATCCATTCTATTCCAGTCTATTCTATTCCATTCCATCCCACCAGCCCTCAAGCTACCTCCCCATTCCAGGCTTCCAGGTCTAGTCTTCCAGCACTGCTCTCCCCTGATCACTAATCCCTGGCAGATAGAGAACTCTGTATTTAAACCATGCCTTAATCCCCATGCAGCACAAGCTGAAAGCAACAAACAGTGAATAGTCAAAAGCCACAACATGTGGCACAGATGAGCTTGTTTCTTAAGAGACCAAACTCTTGGCGCTGAAAAGGTTGGAAGCTATCATTGAAAAACATCTGTGCCTTGTCTCTTCTAAAACGGTGTGCCCGCAGCTGTCTTGCATATGAGCCGCTCTCTTTTTTCCAACTAGTAATGGCAGTGGGGCAGGGACCACAAGAGGAGACAGTTTATTTAGTCACATTCACGTATGCAAACAAGTTGCTTGGGAGTCTCCTTCAGCACCTGCTGCTCTCTGCTGATTTCTTTATCAAACGCAAATGCACGCAATTGTCTCCTTTTAGGAAGTCGCTGGGTTGTCAGGCAAATCCTGGTGAGCTGGGTGTTCCAGAAGCTTCCCTAGAGCCACACTTTGCCATCTAAACCAAAGAACTACCTTGATCTAAGAGGATATTTTGACATGAGCTCTTTCTTTATTTCCAAAAGTCTGGATTATGTCTTTAATGTGCATCCGATGCTTGGCATATACCTTCTAATTGTGTTAAAGATTTCAAGGTCAGAATAGCTTGAATCTAATTTATTTCATGTTAAAGAGAGACCATTCTAGGTTTCCACTAAGGGATCCTTTTAGATAGATTTTGAAGATCAAAGCATGTAATAGAAGAGCTTATTTGGATTAGTGATGTTCTTTGTTGAATTTTCATCCATTCAGTTTTACACTGAACTCCCTAAATTTAGCATATCATGAATTATTCATAATTATTTTAACTGATAACATTCCAAGAGAGTTATTAACCCCTTATGATTTGTCCCTCTTTCATATTTTAATTCAGTGCACATGAGTTTATAGTATTTTTCTACACTGTGTAATCCAGCCTGCCGCTTGTGTGTCCCAGATGGCATATGATTATCCTGTCAACTCTAACCCATAATGAAAAAATAATTTTATATTAACTGCAGAGAATCAAAAGTTTGTGATTCCAGCTTTTTCATTTTCTTTTTTTTTAAGATTTTATAAGGCAAGCCAGTAACCTTCATTTTTAGTGTCAGGATAAATTATGATCACTATAGTATCCTTGGTCATATACAGTCCAATAGTTATAACAGCTCAAACTTATTTACTATATCAAACAATTAGTTCCTATGACAAGGAACAAGGGGCTAAATTGTAGAATGGAAAAAAATAAAGACTAGACAAGAATATCTAGTTTTCAAGGTGGCTTTTCCAAAGGCAAGTTGTAAGACTCTTGAGCCACAATTTGCAGACCTCACTTGAACTTTTTATCTGTAAAATGATGAATATTAGAATAACTACTTTTTAGTATCTATTGGCCAAAGGCAGTTATTGGTGCCAGGAGTATTAGAATAACTTTTTATGAAAGTATTATGAAATTATAGCCATAATTGTACAGGTAAGGTGACAGGCAACTAACCCGCTCAAGGTCACGCAGCTTGTCAGTTGCAGAGGACAGATTTGAACTCAAGTTGACTTCCCTAGTGGCTCAGACAGCTGACAAATTTACTCTGACAAATACCCAAAAGTGAATGAGTTGTCACAGAGAAAGTACTAGTGACATAATTTTAATTACCATTTTTTTTCTAAAGGAAAAATGAAACACATGAATATAGGTAACACATTTATTGCAGACGGTAGACCTAAGTGTACTTCTCAAACTTGTTCAAGTGGCCTTGAACAGATATCATCTGATACCTGACTTGGACCAGATAAAATTTGTTGGAAAACAGATGATTTTGGAATTGGACCTATTTTTTGTTATCATCCTTCTTGTTGTGTGACTTAGCTAATTATTTAATGTCTCTGGGCTTCAGTTTACCACATATGAAATATGAGACTGGGATTCTTGTTGAAGTGATAGATTTGAGGGGCATGGGGAGAGTGGGTGCTTTCAGGTGAAGGGAGGCAAAGAAATCAGATGTAGGAAGAGAAAAGAACTAAGCAATAATATGCTATATCATCTCTATATCCTAGAACACTGTATTCACTCAATTAATTTAGGCCCTTCCTCCATAACGAGGAATACTTTTATAATGACCAGTGGAATTATACAATAAATTGCCTTAACCACAGAAACATATGTGATTAAAATTGGTTAATAGATTGGCATGACCAGCCATTAACAACGTTTTTGATAGTATCCCTTTGTTTCTTTTTCATGTATTTTGTCATCTGCTAGTATTTTCTACTGATTAATATTAGGTTGTTGTTCAGTTGCTCAGTCGTGTCTGATTTTTTGAGACCCGATGGACTGCAGCATGCCAGGCTTCCCTGTCCTTCACTGTCTCTCGGAGTTTGCTCAAATTTATGTCCATTGAGTCGATGATGCCATTTAACCATCTCATCTTCTGTCACCCCCTTCTCTTCCTGCCCTCAATCTTTCCCAGTATCAGGGTCTTTTCCAATGAGTCGGCTCTTCACATCAGGTGGCCAAAGCATTGGAACTTCACCATCAGTCCTTCCAATGAATATTCAGGACTGATTTCTTTTAGGATTGACTGGTTTGATCTCCTTCCTATTCAAGGTATTCTCAAGAGTCCTCTCTATCACCAAAGTTCGAAAGCATCAATTCTTTGGCACTCAGCCTTGTTTATGGTTCAACTCTCACATCCATACATGACTATGGAAAAACCGTAACTTTGACTATATAGACCTTTGTCAGCAAAGTGATGTCTGTGCTTTTAAATATGCTGTCTAGGTTTGTCATAGCTTTTCTTCCAAGGAACAAGTATCTTTTAACATCATGGCTTCAGTCACATTCTGCAGTTATTACGGAGCCCCCCGAAATAGTCTCTCACTGTTTCCATTGTTTCCCCATCTATTTGCTATGAAATGATGGAACCAGATGCCATGATCTTAGTTTTTTGAATGTTGAGTTTTAAACCAGCTTTTTCACTCTCCTCTTTCTCCCTCTTCAGGAGGCTCCTTAGTTCCTCTTCACTTTCTTCTGTAAGGGTGGTGTCATCTGCATATCTGAGATTACTGATATTTCTCCCGGCAATCTTGATTCCAGCTTGAGCTTCATCCAGCCCAGCATTTCACATGATGTACTCTGCATGTAAGTTAAATAAGCAGGGTCACAATATACAGCCTTGATATTAGGTAGCCAAAATATTAGGTGCCAAAATTTTAGGAATAAATTCATAAGAGAAAATACTTAAAGGCAGAAACATTTTATTCAGTAACCTAATTTTTTAGTGCATGTCAGGAAGGACCATCATCACAGTCAGACATGACTTAGCGACTGAACCACCAAGAAGGACCATCATCACCTTAAGGTCAGTGACCCTGAACATCATCCTCTGTGGTGTAGGTGAGCCAGCCCCTATAGATGTCAGCTCAGGAGGACAATTCCCTGCCAATGACTGTGCACCTGCCCTGAAAATTTAACTCATATTAAAACAAACAATTCCTAGGTGGAAAGCAAACTTGTAATAATAATTTTCAAATCACATTCTTTAAACGGAAAGTGGCATCACATGCTGATGTTTTTGTATTTCTTATGTCTGTGGTGCATTGGAGTATATAAGTATATTCATGTGAAGTGCTTAGACATTTTATTTAATGATCTGTTTAAAGTTAAATAAGTATGTTCTTCATATGCTCTATTATTCTTATTTCCTTTCCAGTTTCCTATACAAACATATTTGCATTGTTTGCTTGGATCTTATTCAAATTGTCCAGAGCTATCAAAGTCATGATTTTTAGCTAATTCCATCAGTATCTGTCAGTTAGTCAAGGGCTTCATTGTTTAGAGCCTCTCCCTGTTACAGTGTTGGTGGTTGGCTACCTGGACCTGAAAGTATGTTCAGAACAGAGAACCACTGCATTTGACTCTCTCTTTTTATGAATATATGCATTGACAAATATGTAACCAGTTTTGAGGAATTCTTTTACTGCTTAAAGTTTCCCATACCTTCCCTTTGTCAGTGGCGCCTCAGAGCAAAGCCTGACTACTGCTGAGTTCAATGGGAGTGTGATCTGGTCCAATATCCTTTAAACTTGTGTGTAGGTAGTAGTACTGGCCTCTCTTAGGGTTCCATGTGTTCGTATGTGCATGCACACGCATGTGTTACAGCTAGCATGCCGCATTATCTTTTTTTTTTTTCTGGAAGTCTCATCAGGCAATCCTTTTTCCTTAATTGCCAGAAATTATTGCTAATTTAATAGTAGGCCTAGTATCACTGTTGCTTATAATGAGTTTTCAATATTCCTCAAGAGAGGAGAGGAAAAGCTTTAGAGAGAATTGTAAGCAAACTTAACCTACTGTAATCTAAGGTCTTTGTTCAATTGGAAACGTACTTTAAAACCAATGCTTTTCTCTCTTTCATAGCCTGAAGTATAGATGAATAACAGCGTCAGTTTCTATATCTCATTGGTATTATCCATTAAACATATTGTCTATATCAACTATTGAATTCAGGTTTCAAATAGATTCAGAAACCCAAACAAGAGTTGTCTGTTGGAAAGTGTCCGAGAAATTTCTCTCTTTCTCAGATTGGCTGCATGAGGATGTAGATGGCAGCAACCTTCTCTCTTACACTTAGGTCAGAGGAGTGCAGGCCAGGGTGGAGTAGTTTTGTTGGGACCAGGCTGAATCATTACAGACTTCATAGTTGTGTGCAGTTCTTGTTATAAAGCCCAGTAGAACATGAGGATCATACTTTATATTCCCATTACAGACTTGTTCCAGGGCCCGGTCAAGGAACTGATATAAAATAGTAGTTGTCAAAATAAATGTTACAGGATGCTTGGGGCTGGTGCACTGGGATGACCCAGACGGATGGTATGGGGAGAGAGGTGGGAGGGGGTTCAGGATGGGGAACACGTGTACACCCATGGTGGATTCATGTTGATGTATGGCAAAACTAATACAATATTGTAAAGTAATTAGCCTCCAATTAAAATAAATAAATTTAAATTAAAAATAAAATAAAAATATTAAGACTTAGCCAGCACCTACTATACTTCAGATATCCTGTAGTTTCTATATGGTGTATTTTCATTCATATAACCAACATGACGTTAGTCCAAGGAGTCCTCATCATCTCCTTAGTCTTCATCTAAATCAGCATAATTGTAAGATCTGTAGGAAGCAGAACTCCTCATAGTATCAAAATACCCACTGATGACCTGACCACTTGTAAAGCCATCCCCCAGTCAGTGAGCCTCCTGGAGTAATACATGTGCTCTGCCACTGCATCAGGGTATTTGCTGGTACATGTCTAGCTGCAAATGGAATGTGTACCCCTAAGAAAGGGGCACAAAATCATGCAGTCTGTACACCAAAGATTAAAGGGAGCTCTTGAGATAATTTATGAAAAGTAACTAAAATAAAAAGGTTCTATGACCAAACTATGAAACCCAGATGTGATAACAATAAACTTTTCATAGGGTCATCATAAAATTATGTAAGAAATATCAATATTTATTCTTTGTGTTAATAACTACATAGTTGTAATTGTCTTCATGTAATGATACTAGATAAAATGAATATAATTGATATTAGATAATGATAGCGGTAGTTGATATTAGATAAAACGAACCCGCTTACATATTTTTAGTTCCAAAATAAATCCCATTTAGATATTTATTATTTATTTAAAATAATGTAATTCCTATTTGAAATAACCTAATTTTAAGTGGCATTTTCCCCAATGTGAATTATCCTCATATAATGAAGACTATCTGTGTACTTAATTTGATTTTACAGAAGAGGAACTTTATGCTTAGAGAAGTTAAAGTACTTTCATACAGTCACATCATTTATGAGCTGTTAATTTGAAAGAACTGTTTCCAAATAGAGAATTTTGATGCCAAGTCCAGGTTTCTTTGTATCATACATCAGCTATTTTAAAATGATCTTTCTCATATTCTACAACAGATCATAATTTTAAATACCTTGCATTTGGCTACATTCTCCACTGTCTTACCTCTCACATGAAAATCACTGTCATCAAAACAATTCCTTAAGTCTTCAGTCCTTAAAAGTCCCTTTTAGAATAATCATGCTGAGAGATAGGTGCATGGTTGAGTATTACATCCAGTATGATGCTTAGAATTCCAGAGACCGCTGGAAATGGCAGGGCTCCTTGTATTCCATGTAGCTAGATATTATATTTGCAACTTCAGGAATTGTGCCTGAAGTATAACTTCAGGTAAAGTGCCTAATTGTGGGATACTTTCTCTGATTATTTAGTTTATAAGATTCCTGATTTAAAAAGGAACTTATTAAAAGATAGTACCTCACAGAAACTTAAGGTACAGCAAGTACCTTTTATACTCTGATGCATTTATAAACAAAGTTTTCTTATTGAATATTAATATTAGCCAGTTAAACAGAATATAAAATATTTGTTCTTCTCTTTCTGACTTACTTTACTCTGTATGGCAGACTCTAGGTCCATCCATCCATATCACTACAAATAACCCAATTTTGTTCCTTTATATGGCCTAGTAATATTCCATTATATATATTATATATATATCACATCTTTTAAATTTATTTTTAATTAAAGGATAGTTACAATATTGTGTTGTTTTCTACCATACATAAACAGGAATCAGCCGTAGGTGTACATATAGCCTTTTCCTCTTGAGCCTCCCACCCCACCCCACCCTACCCATCTAGGTCATGTTGGGCTTCTCCAATGGCTCAGCGGGTAAAGAATCTACCTTCAATGCAGGAGATAAAGAAGACACAGGTTCAATCCCTGGATCAGGAAGATCCCCTGGAGGAGGAAAATGGCAACCCACTCCAATACTCTTGCCTGGAAAATCCCATGGACAAAGGAACTTGGCAGGCTACAATCCAGAGGGTCACAAAGAGTTGGACACAGCTGAGTGACTACTTCTTTATCCTAGAAAAAAAGTACAGATGAACTTAATAGCAATGCAGGAATAGAGAGGCAGACATAGAGAACAGACATGTAGATACGATGAGGAAGGGAAGGGTGGGACCAATTGGGAAATTAGGACTGACACTGATTGGGACTATACACTACCACGTGTAAGACAGATAGCTAGTGAGAAGCTGTGTGTAGCACAGGAAGGTCAGCTCTGTGCTCTGTGATGACCTAGAATGGGTGGGATGGGGATAGGGGATGAGAGGGAGGCTCAAGAGGGATGGGATATATGTATACATAAAGCTGATCCACTTTGTTGTACAGCAGAAACTAACACAACATTGTCAAGAAATTATATTCCAATAATAAAAAAGAAAACAAATTGTAATATACTTCAAAATATAGAATTATATGCCTCTTGGTAGTAGTTGACATTGTTTGAATGTATGTTTGTGTTTGGAGAGCAAACAGCAGAGAAACCATATGGCTGTCCTTTCAGTGAGTGGTTATAGAACTTCATTATTTTTTTTATTGACTTTATTAGGTTCCCCCCACCATGTTTATGTCCAGCAGAAAATATCTGTCACTTTAATGGAAATAAATAAAATAGTCCTAAAGAAATGGCAGTGATGCATGCCATCAATTCAAGGACAAGCTTGAAGTTATTTGGTTTTAATGAAATAGAACCTCTTTAGCTGTGATAAAGGTGACACCACATTGTCATTAGTTTTACAAAGATGGATAGAGAACAGGATGCAATTATAATGACATTAGAATAATAGGTATTTATTGCAAGAGAATAAACAGAAAGATTGTTATAAAACTGAAGAGTATTTAAGTAAGAGTTAATGTGAAATATTGAGCCAAATGCACTCATTGAGCAGGGACAGTGTTTCATGTGAATAAGGTGATATCCAACAAGTATGATTTGGTTTGAGTGATGTTGGGAGGGAACATTGGTCTAAATGTGAATGTTCTGCCCTGTGCCCAGGAATGCATAATTTGTGGATTCTGTTGTTCACAAAGCCTAAGTTACTGATGGCACAAATTTTACGGCCACCTCAAGTTTCTTTTGTGTTTCCCATACAAGACCTAGATCTGTCCTGTCCTCGCTGTGATGTTCTCTTGCATTAGCATCTTGGCTAATACAGTCACCTCTGCAGCAAAACTTCCCGAGTTTGAATCCTGTTCTGCAACTGACTATGTTTTTGACCTTAAAGAAGTGACAAACTCTGTGCTGCAATGTCCTTATCGATAATATGTGACAATAACAGAATTTTCCTCTAGGATTGTTATGACTATTCAGTGAGTCAGTATACAAGTATTTAGAAAACTGCTTAGCAATAGCATCACACATGTTTGCACACCAGATAATATCATAGAGACAGTTTATAAAAATATGAATTAAACAGATATTCAGTTAGTGCTTAATATATAGGAAGTCTCATGTTAGGGACAGAATCTCGGGCCTCATGGAATTTAGAATCCAGTGATGAGAATGCCCTAGTTTTCTTCAAGGGTCGTCTTAAAGAGAATTAGTTTTCCACCATATCTATGATAATATTCTGGTGACCGCTAAGAGGTAGTCCACTGACTGTGTTAGTTCCTCTTACTTCTCCCTGAACTTGAGGACATCTGAGAATTATGCTTACCTTCGGTTTTCAAGTAAATTCTATGCAGAAGTGAAGTCATTGCTATCTTCCCATTTCTCTTAAAATATAAATGTATAATCTTTGATTCTCACTTTTAATAGCTTCAACAGTATTCCCTCCGTCTATTCTGTTCCTTGCTCTCTCTGTTCAGCCACACTGGCCTTCTGTTAGGTCTTCACACCTGTCCTTCTCCTTTGTATCTCATGACCTATTCACATGCTCTTTCTTCTGCGGGTCAGTGGGCCACTCTGTACATCATGTCTGACTTACTCCTTCAGATTTCTGTTTAAAGCTCAACTGCTCAAGGAAATATTCTCTGATTCTTTCACAGACTGGGTGGCATCCGCATAACATGCTCTTGGAGGACCTTCTGTTTCTCCTTTCACATTTATCACAAATACAACCACGTAATTAATTTTATAACAACAGTGGAAGGGCATTGGATTCACAGATAACTAATATTAAGGAAACTATGTGCATAGCATAGTTCACCAGCAGCAAACGAGTGAAGACAAGAGTGAGTGGCAGAGAAAGCAGGAGCACGAAACGTTCACATTCCATCCGTTATTCCTATTAGTGAGCCTAGACCTGATGCCTAGCGGTGGGTGTAAGATGACGCGAGAGTCCTGCTCTTTCCTGAGCCATTCTTATCAACCAATTTCCTCTCATTAGGAAATGGAATACCAGTATTTGAAAAAAATGTTTTCAACCATCAAGGCTTCTTCATACAAGTTAACAACTTTATCTGATATTCAGTGAAAAAGAGAAATTGGCCCTAAACTCTAGGAAAACTGGTCATGTGGAATTAATGGAGTGACACTATTTGAACAACACTAGGGAATTTTCTAGGGCAATCTTGGCATCTTCCTAGGGAATTTTCTAGGGTAATTTGGATTATGTGCAATTTTCTAGCTCACTTGTGATTTAGAACCTAACATAGGAAATACCGTTCTCTTTTTGCTTAATGAGGAAATGGCAACCCACTCCAGTATTCTTGCCTGGAGAATCCCATGGATGGACGAGCTTGGTGGGCTACAGTCCACGGGTCGCAAAGAGTCGGACATGACTGAGAGACTTCACTTTCACTTTTGCTTAATATTGGTGATCCTAGCCTAGAATGTAAGGTTTGTGAAGGCAGGAGGTACATAGGGCTGTTTTATCACTGCACCCCCTAGCACATAGCAGGATGCTTTGGTTATTCTAGAGCTTAATAAAGAAATATTTATTAAATGAATTAACATTCTGCCAGTGTTTCCGGGGTCAGTCAGTTTGGTAACAGTACAGAGTTTGGATATAGGATGGCTGAAGTAGAAGACAGCGTTTCAGATCCACAAGCATATGCAGACCTTGGATAACCTGTATCTCCATGGAAACCTAAATTAAAATAGCAAAGTAACTGAAACCTGGACATGACAAAGTTCAGCGTGTTTTAGTGAAGACTTTTGTATATATGGCAACATTCTGTTCTTTAATTCCTTTTTTAGCCAAACTCTAACAGAAAAGTTGACATTGTCTTTCTCATTTCAGGTCAAAGGAGCCGGACTCGATTTATCCTTATGCCAACCCAAGGAGAAGGCCGGCCATGTCCCACAGAGCTTACCCAGCACAAAACCTGCCCAATGACCCCCTGCTACAGCTGGGTCCTCAGCAACTGGTCTGCATGTAAATTGGAGGTAAGTCATATAATGGCATTTAAAGAAATGTTTCTCAGTCTGTCCAAAGTACTTGTCTATTGAAACCTACAAGGTGATAAAACAAACTTCACAGCACCAGGGGCCTGGCACAGTGTATTTTTATACCATAGACAGCATGGGAAAAAGAACCAAATAACTTAACTTCATATAGAGTGATACTGCTAGGAAAATAAATGCCCATCGTTATCAACTATTGTAATAAGTTGGATCAGGGGACTTTCAATCTTTTTAGTATCTTAAAGAATTCTCTATCTTCTTGGTTTGTTGGAAATATCAAAGCGTTATGCAATTAGGCAAAACCCTGATACTATAGAAATGCACAACTTGCCGTAGACTGTATTTCTTTAAAAAGCACTTTGAGGCTTAGACAAAATCTTGCATGTGGGCAGAAAATCAAAAGTGTATGAAAGATATATTTTAACATTATTACACAAACCAAGGTTACTACATTTTCCTCAATGATTGCTTTTTATTGACCTGAAATATAAATGCCTAGTAACATCATAATATATCACATACCCAGAGCTTTTGCTGGGTCAGCAATGATGCTCTGTGGCATTTTCTCTCTGGTTTCTTGTGTAAGAAAAAAGCACATTGATTTTTCTCTATTTTCTTGTTTTACTAGTTTATCCTTCAGTTCGTATTCCAAGCCAGATTTAATTAGGTAACAATAATTTTGATTATGCATTAAGATATCTGCAGAGTATTCTCATAGTGTTCCTGTCAGGATGATATTGTTGTACAGCATCATTATCTTGCAGAAGTTAAATGCCCATGTATTTTAATAAGTCTCAGAGGAATAAAAATGTATGCTACATTTGTTCAGTCTCCTTTTTACAGAAAATAAGATACCATGCCAATTAATTCAGTAGTAACCTAATGGCTTTTTTTTCTTTTTTTTTTAAATTATATTTTTTTAATTTTAATTTTTACTTTATTTTACTTTACAATACTGTATTGGTTCTGCCATACATTGACATGAATCCACCATGGGTGTACATGAGTTCCCAAACATGAACCCCCCCTCCCACCTCCCACCCCATATCATCTCTCTGGATCATCCCCGTGCACCAGCCCCAAGCATCCTGTATCCTGCATCAAACATAGACTGGTGATTCGTTTCTTACATGATAGTATAATTGTTACAATGCCATTCTCCCAAATCATCCCACTCTTTCCTCTCCCTCAGAGTCCAAAAGTCTGCACTACACGTTTGTGTCTCTTTTGCTATCTCGCATACAGGGTTATCGTTACCATCTTTCTAAATTCCATATATATGTGTTAGTATACTGTATTGGTGTTTTTCTTTCTGGCTTACTTCATTCTGTATAATCGGCTCCAGTTTCATCCGTCTCATTAGAACTGATTCAAATGTATTCTTTTTAATGGCTGAGTAATACTCCATTGTGTATATGTACCACAGCTTTCTTATCCATTCATCAGCTGATGGACATCTAGGTTGTTTCCATGTCCTGGCTACTATAAACAGTGCTGCGATGAACATTGGGGTACATGTGTCTCTTTCTATTCTGGTTTCCTCGGTGTGTATGCCCAGCAGTGGGATTGCTGGGTCATAAGGCAGTTCTACTGTGTACTTAGTCCAAAACTCTCTTTCCTAAACCTTCAACAGTTTTTTCAGTATTGCTTAGTATCACAAATAAGAAATGGAAGGAAGATATCTCCTAACAATTGTTGAGAGAGTAGAGAAAACAAATTCAAAGAATTTAGGAACTCATTGCAGGAGAAGGAAGAGAAAAGACAGGAAGAAGAAGGGAAGGATGGGGGACAAACTCCATACTCTGTGTCTCACCAGCCATACAGCTGCTACTATACCTCACTTGTTCTTTTGTATTGAGATGGCCAAAAATTTCATTTGGGTTTTTCTATAAGATGTTACAGAAAATCCCAGGTGAACTTTTTGACCAACCCAATACTTTTCCTTTTATCTTCCTGGGTATCAAGAGCTTTTTTTTTTTTAATAGGCAAATCTGCCAGTTTGTCTCCTAGGAACGTGAAGGGGAAATGTCAAATGTAATGTTTGAGATTTTGCTTTAGCCAGAACCACAGGGGCCGGAGTGGTGGGTTGTGAACATTCTCTATGGCAGTTCTTGTGGAGGTGGGGAGAAGGGGTTGTGGCATCTGATGGAGATACCCAGACACAGGGGTTCTGGAGACCATGAGAGCAGGGGTATCCAGAGATTTCAAGGGTGCCTGAGGTTTCTAGATGAGGTCATTCCATTCACTGACATTTCCAGTCAGGGGAAAACTGGAGTTAGCCTCAATCCAGGCAAAGCTCTCAGAAAACATGTCTGTATTAATTATTCCTGTGTGGGCACCTTACCTGCAGGAGACCAACAGCATTCTTTCCCAATAATTTGGAACGTAATTGAAGCTGTTCAAAGATAGTATATTCAAAAACTCTTTGCTGTCACATATCCCCACCTTATATAATAGATAAAGTCAGTAACTCAGAGGCAAAAGAGAGAGAGAATCTTGATGATATTTGAATTTTTGCTGAGTTTGAACTGCATTCCTCTTCTTCCTGAAGCCTGATTTTGAAAGCTTTGTGAGATACATAACACAAGACATTTTCAATGAGTCCCCTTTTCTTACTCATCTATGTAAACTGAGTTTGGGAAATTACTGATCAAAATACACATGAACCTCCACATGCAAAGCAAGTGCACCTCTCTCACAGCTGTCCTTCTGCTTCTCCTTGTTCCGTAATATCCTGACCTGCCCAATGTGGGTTGCAGACTTATTCACTGAAGGTGGTGGTTGTGATCTTGAAGCGGCTGATTGCCATCAAGTGGATCAAACCCCAAACAGAGGAGCTTGCCCAGGGCATGGTGGATATGCCAATTCTGTCACCATCATCTGTGGAAAGAGACTTGCAAACGAAAGTGTTTATCCTCAGGCTTCATTTTTTTTTCAGGGTTTCCTAACTCCTTCCAAGTTTCTTAGCTGGTAACACATATCCACACATATGTTGCAAAATCTGTTTCAGAGCTCAGACTCTGGAGTCTCTCAGGTCTAATCTTTTTAGATTTTATTTTATATATTCTTAAATATTCTTTTGTAGACTTCTTCATCTATTCCTTAGTATTTCTCAGAACTTCTCATTTTGAAAAGTGGAACAACATGAAGTGACACCCTCTACTCTTCACTGTTGCTGCTGCTGCTGCTAAGTCACATCAGTCGTGTCCGACTCTTTGAGACCCCATAGACGGCAGCTCACAAGGCTCCCCCATTCCTGGGATTCTCCAGGCAAGAATACTGGAGTGGGTTGCCATTTCCTTCTCCAATGCATGAACGTGAAAAGTGAAAGTGAAGTCACTCAGTTGTGTCTGACTCTGTGCAACCCCATAGACGGCAGCTCACCAGGCTCCTCTTTCCCTGGGAGTCTCCAGGCAAGAGCACTGGAGTGGGATGCCACTGCCTACTCTTCGCTAGATTCACCATTTTACATTTATGTATATTTAAAGACACACACATATTTTGTATTTATTATTTAAATATATATCAGTAGACTTTTATTTTTATTTATTTAAAGATACTTGAGTGTTTTTAATTGTTTTTGTTTAATTGTTGGCTGCACCCTGCAGCATGTGGGACCTTAGTTCCCCGACCAGGGACTGAACTTGTGCCCCCTGCATTGAAAAGTGGTGTCTTAACCCCTGGACTATCAGGAAGTCTCTAGACTGTATTTTTTTTTTAAGTAGTTTTAAGTATACCAAAAAACTGAGCAGAGAGTTCCCATATGCCTCTTAATTTCCCAAACTCACATGCTTCCCCCTATTATCAGCATCTTTGCAGGCTTAATTTTGGTCAAGATTTTTTCCAGTTCCTCACTCTGTACTTTTTGCCAGGTTTTCAAACTCTCCAAACTCAGTTTATTTATATATATCACAGGAGGAGAAGTAGTACATGTTTTGCTGGAGGTTTTGTTAACAATTAGACAAGTCATATGTAGTGCTGAGCATAGTACCTGACATAAATTTAGAGCTCAATAAATTGAGGTTGTTATTATAGGTTTGATTAAAACTCTGATTATGAGCATTAGCACCACCTGCTGATCCACATCTGGTGATGCTGATGCAGAGTGGACAGGAAGTCCGTTAATGACCTGAACAGCAGAGACTTAGTGATGGAATGCTGACTGTTGACCACCTTGTTCTAAGAAGCCTGTCTCTGTTTTCAAGTCCTGGTGTGTAAAGTCTCATGAGAGAGACTGGATGAACGCTTACTTTATGAATGAAATTATCATTCTGTGGCTGATTTCTCCTCATACTGTGGCTGTTGTTGTCAAAGGTATAAGAGATTAAGGTGGAACATGGATACATACTAGAAACATTATTGTTTGTCTTGGTTTTGAAAATGCTCCCTGATGTTGACTAGTTTCCCTTCCTTTCTGCATACTCCATCTCCTGGAATGTCAAACAAAGCTCTCTAATCAATTGCATCTCCAGTTACCTGAGGTTCTAGAGAGCAGTAACTTCAAATTTCACACATGCTTCAGACATCTTCAGACTCCAAGTTCATGAACTCTGACACTCTACAGTGAAACATACCTTAGGCAATTTGGCCATGCAATGGACAAAAGTTACAGAAAGAACCCTCCTCCAAACCCACATTTAACTTATGCTAGTTATTTTCAGCTTTGGTGTAGAAATATTTACTAGAACATTTGGTTTGGATGAATATATTGTGAATTGATTTTGAACCTCCGTTTCTCAAAAAAAAAAAAGTGCACTTGGGTTCAGTGCACAGGGCACATTTTTTTAACCATTTCACAATGGTTAGAATGGTTATGAGGTATTGAGATAGCAAGTGTGGGGATTGCCATCTTAGATAAGCAAATCACAATCCTTGTTAAAACATCTATGGAAAAAGGTGTGATGGTCCCAGTTTGTGTGTCTGCCCCGATGATTCAGTCTCTAAGTTGCTGTAACTTAGACCTCTGCCAAGTTGCACCTTTTTTTTTTTGCCAGTATAACTTTGAATCTGAAAGAAGTTTTCTCAGCAGCCTCTACCATCCTGCACATCCGGTAGCCCATCCACTGCCCTTGATACTTAGCAGCTGCTGCCACTGTGCCTTGACCTGGCTGGTGCTCAGCAGGCCCATCAGCCTCTGAGTCACCTGCTCCACACCCAGGAGCACTGTCATGACTGCTTTAGCTGCCCACCATGTCCCTCTTCAATCCTGCTGCTGCTAGAGCCACAGAAGCTCCAAGTTCTAGCAATGTAGTTTCTGAGTCCTGTGGTGAGAGGGAGGAATAAGGAGGAGCTGAAACTCAGTTTCCCAATGCAGAGCCCCGTTGTCCAGTTATCTCCTAATAATGGGTTGTAGCATGTAGCATCCTTGTGTGCAGCAAGAGAGTCCATGCAAATGTTCTTTCTCTCTCTCTCCATCTATACCAGAAGTAATCATAGAAACTCTTGGTCTTCCACCTATTTCCTGGCTTAGTAGGAGCTGAGTAATACTCTTTGGAAGTATAGGGGAGTTAATACTCCCTGGGATGAAAGTGAGAACTGGATCCATGGAGGAGCTGGCATAAAAATGCCTCTCCCTTTTTCCTGCCACCACATCTTGGATGATCCGTGTGGCTTGTCTAAACAATGTTGTGATTGACCAAGAAACCAGCTGTTTACTATGAAGTTGAGGCCAGTTGACAACACACTACCTTTTATATTTGCTTTTCCTCTGCACCTGCGATGGCTCTCTCAGCCTCACTCTTGCACCCCTGGGATTTCACCTCCTTAGTATAGAAGCTTTGCCTTGGGCTCTGTTTTCTAAGGCACTTATGCAAAAACAAAAACAAAAACAAAAAACAAAAAAAAAACAACACACACACACACACACAACTACCCTCTACAGTTATCCAAATAACCAATGGACTTCTTTTTGAAATATGAGTACCTGACTAAAACTGAGGAGATAATACTCACCTTGTGAGTATCTGCTAAAAATGTTAGAGTAGGAAGTCCTTCATCAGGCAGATGGTTGAGCTAGATAACCACAAAGCTTCTGTTTCTGTGAGACACTGCACATTTTTTTCTAACTGGCCAGAAAAATCTGAGTAGGATTTGTATAAAATGTCTTCAAAGAATAATATTCAGCACAGAAAGCATTATGAGGAAATCAGCGTTTTACTGGAAACCCCAATCTAATCCACATGAGAAAGTACTGAATTCCCTACAAAAGAAAAACAAGCAAAGCAAAAGAGAAATGTACACCCTGTGGTTGTACATGCTCTTTTGGGGAGTGATTATAGATTAGGCCACTTTATCCCATACACCTAGACAAATTAGGTATTGTTTTTCTTTTTCAGTCAATCCTGGCTGAGTTCCAGAATGAATCATCATATTCTGAGTGCATAAATTTCAAGGCATAAATTTGCATTTCTGCTTCAGTTGCTCTGTCAGCTCTAAAAGAATTGCTCAGGGATGCTTTATTGTCAACAACAGAAAGATAACTCTCAAAAGGAGGAAGCTAAAGAAATATGCAACTGCGTTTGTTTTGTTTTTTGGTTTCTTTTGCCCAAGAGGTGGTGGGATCTAAAACTCTGAGATGTTCCTGATTTGGGTAATGCTGACAGCATTCTTTCCTCTGACAGGGTGGAGACTGTGGGGAAGGAGTCCAGACCCGCAGCCTCTCCTGTGTGGTCCACAACGGTTCAATATCTCCCTGGACTGTACGTGTAGACGATGCACTGTGTAGAGAGATGCCCTTTCAAGACAGCATCTTGAAACAGCCGTGTTCAGTGCCTTGCCCAGGTAGGCAATTTTAGATGATTGGGAGTGCCTTCCATGGTGACCTTTTTATTTATTTTTCTGGTTTTTGGAGTTCTCTCTCATCCAAGTTGAAGTTTGTAACTAACTTCAATCCACGTGTCGTTGGTTATCACTTTGGAATATACCTAACAGCTTCTATAGAGGCAAAGTAGGCTCGCGGGGCGAGTCACAGGGAAGCACTGGACTGGAAATGTAAGAGCTAAGTTACAATCTTGTCACTATCACGACACTGGCATTTTACCTCGGACATATACTCCTGTCACTTTGAGCAGTGGTTGCTCCATCTAGAAAATGTGTTAATAATACCTGACCGCACCAAGCACATTGCCAGCATTCAAAAAACATTCACTGAATCCATGAGTAATGAACCCTGGCTGATGACATGGTGGTGACAAGTAAAGCTAAAAGTTCATGAAAGCACTCTGTTAAAACAAGCAAGTTCTATGTAATTGTAAAGGTTATTCTTAGTTACATAAGATTTATGAGTTTATTTTAATCCTAATAACACAACTTAACCTTGTATGGCAGGAGCTTAAGGTGGCTAAATATTTCCTTATGTAGTCTTATAATATGGCATGAAACATATATGTGTATATACATACATTCATATATATTGACATATATATATACATATACAAAAAAATTTTTTGCATGTTTGGATTGTTAAATGAAACATTCTTTAAGTTTAAAGCTACTCTACTTCTTTCCTTTATACAATTTCTATGAACATCCATTTTATGATGTTATGATGCTCTTTATTTTTTTTTGTTTGTTTTTTTTGTTTTTTTGTTTTTATTTTTTTTAGTTTTTTATTTTTTAAATTTTAAAATCTTTAATTCTTACATGCGTTCCCAAACATGAACCCCCCCCACCTCCCTGCCCACAACATCTCTCTGCTGTGATCTTTACACTTCCTTTTAAAAATTTTATTGTCACTAGTAGACACTAGTGTTCTCTAGATAAAACTTCCATGATTTGAGGCAAAATAATGGCAGTATAGTGCTTGGCGCTTTTCATTCAGCTAGATTAAACCATAAATTACTTCCTCACTCCCAGTGCTTTCTAATTAGAGAATTTGTCAGCATAGAATTTGTAGTTTCTGGAATGCACCTGGTCACTGTGGCACCACACATCTCCCACTGTGAAGCCTGTGTGTGTAAATGGAGTCAGGGGCCCATTTTCACACTGTTTCCTCTGCTCTGTGCTGCATGACCCTCCAGGAGACTGCCATTTAACAGAATGGTCAGAGTGGAGCACATGTGAGCTGACCTGCATTGATGGAAGAAGCTTCGAGACTCTGGGTCGCCAATCTAGGTCAAGGACATTTATAATTCAGTCTTTTGAGAACCAAGACAGCTGTCCCCAGCAGGTTCTAGAAACACGCCCTTGTACAGGTACCAAGAGCACTTTTCAACTCTCAGCCTTGATTGATCAATGCTTATTCCGCTTTGATTGAGGCATAATAGAACCGCTGTTATCATATTTACTTGCAGGAGGTAAATGTTATCACTACACATGGAAAGCAAGTCTTTGGAACAATAATGAGCGAACTGTGTGGTGCCAACGTTCAGATGGCATTAACGTCACAGGTATTCCTGCCTAAGATTCATGTGGGCACTTCGGAAAGATCTCTGAGTGTTGCTGTTGGTGAGAAGAATTAGCTTAAAAATTATAAGCAAGGGAAAACTGGGGAGTGGACTTAGATGAGCTTCATGGCAAGTTGCCATTAGATCTTTGCATCTTAGAAAGCAAACAGTTCTATATGAAGTCCCATAATATATCAGACGGGCTACCCGGGTGGCACAACTGTAAAGAATTCTCCTGCCAGTGCAGGAGCCGTAGGAGACAGGGGTTCAATCCCTGAGTCGGGAAGATCCCCTAGATAAGGAAATGGTAAGCTATTTCAGTATTCTTGCCTGGAGAATTCCATGGGCAGAGGAGCCTAGTGGGCTACAGTCCATGGAGTCACAAAGAGTTAGATATGACTGACTGAGCATACACACACACAATATATCAGACAAAGAAGTAGTTCAGTTCAGTTCAGTCGCTCAGTTGTGTCCGACTCTTTGTGACCCCATGGACTGCAGCACTCCAGGCTTCCCTGTCCATCACCAACTCCCAGAGTTTACTCGAACTCACGTCCACTGAGTTGGTGATGCCATCCAACTATCTCATCCTCTGCCATCCTCTTCTCCTCCCACCTTCAATCTTTCCCAGCATCAGGGTCTTTTCCAAGGAGTCAGTTCTTCACATCAGGAGGCCAAAATATTGGAGTTTCAGCTTCAGCATCAGTTGATACATAATAAAATTTCTTTGAATATCATGATCTAAGACAAAAACGGAAAGACACAGATGTTGGTTTAAAACAGTGATCTCTAAAATTTTAAAAGATGTACCTTTTCAGTAAAAGAACAGACCTCAAAATATCCTAAAATATTTGAGAACAGACCTCAAAATATTCTAAAATCCTGCACTACTGTGCTGAAGTTTCATGTTATGAAACATATACAGAAATTGAAATTAAAAGAGTTGACAAAGATATAATAAAAGCTAAAATATATTAATGATTTAAAACATTTTCCTGTAAATTATAGATGCTTATATTCATGTAATGAAAGCTTCATTTTTTAACAATGTGGTAGCCTTGATTATTATTTAATATCTGACTGACTATATATTGAAGGAAGGGTTCCTCATTCATGACAGTGAGTGCAATTAAATTCTACAAATGGTCTTCTCAATCATTTTAAAGGGGTTTGTTTCGATGCCTTCTTATGAAGGAAAATCAAATTGTCATTCTTTTTACTTGGTGCTATGGCTGGCTAAGAGCTCGTCAGAATAGAAGAATCTCGATTTTTCTATCGGAATAGAAAGGTTATCTGCTTCACCTTTTTCTAGTTTACTTGTTTTTTTCATTATTGGTTGTCCCTTTAATCCATAGTTTTTCCATACAACCATCTAAGTGACCTGCCCATTGTGTAAGTTATTATTGAAGCTAAATATACTGTAAATCTGCCTAACCAGGAACAGAGAAAGCATCACTTGCTGCAGTATGCTGCGAGTTAACCAATCAGTGAGGGTTCCACTATCAGAGTCTGTGAGTGGAGTACCTGCTGCCTGGTGTACACCCCAGGGCCACCTGATGAATGAGTTCAGGTTACCAGTGTCACCTGCTGAGTATTATCAAAGCTTAATTTCATTGTTAAAATTTAAAAAGTTGGCTAAAATACACAAATTCTAACATGTTTTTCCTGGCTCCCAGGTGATCCTCTCCCCGAGGAGTACACATACTACATGGTGGAGATCCCTGGTTTAAGGAGGAAAAAACACCACTTCCAAACTCTGTTGGCAGTGACAAGGCTGTGTGGTTACTGCCACTAACACATGATCAATTTCACACCTACCTGCTCATTCTGGATCCTGGTTTTTTGTTTTTTTTTTACTTGTGGAAATTATTTTTCAAGGAACAGATTTTAGCTGTTTCATTCTTCAGAAAAATGTAGATACAACATTCCCTACACAGCCTTAAGCACAAAACTTTCTCTAGTTACAAAACATAATTGGTTATGTTTTGGTTATATACTATATAATTGGTTGACAGTTATAAGAATGCAGAGACTAGAGCCTATAAATGCAACCAGTGGTATGTAAATGTAGCTTCAATGGTGCCCTTGAATAATATGTCAACTTCTTTGCTGATACCTTGAATCCAGGAAGGCATGACTAATATATAAATGATTTTTAGATTACAGAGATATTATTGCATCTAGTTACTCAAAGCTATTTTAATAAGGACCTACAAGTACTAGTGTCAGATGTATGATTATCCCTGCTGGAGTGTATACATTTGCTCTTAAAAATATGTGTGGCAATCTTTATGTGACTCTGCATGTGTGCATATATGTGTGTATATTCTGGCTGAAATATGTTTAAAATGTTACCAAAATGTTTAATATTGTGGTCTCATGAATGGACTAGCAGCATTCTTTTACTGTTTGGTTGTTGGGAATTGGTCTAGTGCCTAGTTTGGGAGCTGGAAAAAAACTATGTAGACAGATCTTTGAGCGTATATATTTTCTGCTCCTGAACTTCAATTGAGATTTCATCAATTCTTTTACTGATCCTGACACTCACAGGCTTTGCCCTCAAGTGAAGCCATATGATAGAATCACCTGGCCAACACACAGGTATAAAATCTCAACTGTAAACAACTTCTGTTAGCAGAGCCTCCCATCTCAAACAGCCCTTCCTAGAATAATCAACAAAATGTAACTGAGCCACACTGTCAGCAAACTGATTTTTTTAAAAAATAATACTGTTAAAAGGTAGCCAGTGACAGAGAAGAAAAGAAGTGAATATTTATCCTAGAAAAATCTGTAAATGATGGTGGGATTTCCTTTGTAGGAGGCTGCTCCCTTCAGGCACGCCCTGCTGCTATTCGGCAGTGTAACCCAGCTTGCAGAAAACCTTTCTCCTACTGCACACAGGTGAGTCAGGTGCTAGAGGCTTGGACAGGTAATTTAATTGTGTTATATGTATGTTGTCTGATGTTTTCCAGTCTCCTGTAGCCCAAGAAGCAATTCCATGGGCCCACAATACCACCTAGAGGCATTTGCTGAAGTAATAGCAGCTATTAAGAATTTCTTTGCATGACCATGTGTTCAAGAAAGCAGCCTTTTTTACTCTAAATCCATCTATAGCTAACCTCTCTTTCAGATATCGAATCTGTTAGCACTATTTCTCCTCTGATTATCAATGTGTTCTCAGTTGATTTTATTTCCTCCGTTTCATATACCTAAACTATTTTGCAAAATCTTTAAAAGGATATGTTCATGTTTGCTAAAATTTAGGTACTAAATTTGATTACACTGTGATTAGTGTATGTACATTTTAGTTGATTTTAAATAAGTTGATAGTATGGTTATGGGTAATAATTATGTGTGTGTACATATATATATATATATTTTTTAAAGCAGAAGTTTTTCTCCTTTTCCTTAATTTCCACCAATTACTGCTCAGGATTTAATGCAAAATGTACCATGTATTCTAATCAGTGGTACTCACAGTGTACAGTGTGTATAGAAGAAAGGTGTGCCCTGTCTCTCATTTCTTCTTAGAGTGTGTTCTTTCCAAAACTGATTTGGTTAAAATGATTCAAATGCCCCATTCTATTTTATGGACCTTCTACTTCAAGTAGAAGTAGGTTAATTCTATGACACAGGAAAGCTAGGGATTAAGTTTCCAGTGGAAAAAAGAAGGAAAAGAGATCAGCAATGACTTTATGAGCTGATGATGTTTGTGAAATAGAAGTTGTGGCTTCCCACCAACTCTCTGGATACCCTCTGTAATAAACATGAAATACCTTTTCCCTTGAACCTTTGACCTATATAACTGGTTACAGCTTTTCACTCAGACTAAATAGAGACACATCTTGAAAAGATGGCTTTCATATTTGAGCTTGTACCAATTTTCTTCATTAGTTTCTCCCCATTGAACATTGAGTAATGTCTTTAATTAAAACCACTGGAAATATTTATAATGATAACTGTCATTATACAATCTCTACCTAAACTTTAGGCATTTATTAATTATGTTTTTTAACTTCTAATTTTTAGTTTTAGTATCTGTTGCTCCTCAAAATCATGTGTTCAGTCAACAACTGATAACCTAAGTAAACAGTTCAGTTCAGTCACTCAGTCATGTCCGACTCTGCGACCCCATGGACTGTAGCACGCCAGGCCTCCCTGCCCATTACCAACTCCCGGAGTTTACTCAAACTTATGTCCATTGAGTCGGTGATGCCGTCCATCCATTTCATCCTCTGTCATCCCCTTCTTCTCCTGTCTTCAATCTTTCCCAGCATCAGGGTCTTTTCAAATGAGTCAGTTCTTCACATCAGGTGGCCAAAATATTGGAGTTTCAGCTTCAGCATCAGTCCTTCCAATGAATATTCAGGATGATTTCCTTTTGGACAGACCGGTTGTATCTCCCTGCAGTCCAAGGGACTCTCAAGAATCTTCTCCAACACCACAGATCAAAGTATCAATTATTCGGTGCTCAGCTTTCTTTATGGTCCAACTCTCATATCCATACATGACTACTGGAAGAATCATAGCTTTGACTAGACAGACCTTTGTTGGCAAAGTCATGTCTCTGCTTTTTAATATGCTGTCTAGGTTGGTCATAACTTTTCTTCCAAGGAGTAATCATCTTTTAATATCATGCCTACAGTCACCATCTGCAGTGATTTTGAAGCCCAAAAAAATAAAAGTCCATCAGTTTCCTCTGTTTCCCCACCTATTTGCCATGAAGTGATGGGACTAGATGCCATGATCTTCATTTTTTGAATGTTGAGCTTTAAGCCAACTTTTTCACTCTCCTCTTTCACCTTCACCATAGGCTCTTTAGTTCTTCTTTGCTTTCTGCCATAACAGTGGTGTCATCTGCATATCTGAGGTTCTTGATATTTTTCCTGGCAATCTTGATTCTAGCTTGTGCTTCATATAGCCCAGAGTTTCTCATGATATACTCTGCATATAAGTTAAACAAGCAGGTGACAATATACAGCCTTGACATACTCCTTCCCCTATTTGGAGCCAGTAAGTAAATATGGCTGATGCATAAAGATTGATATGCATTACCAAAAGGCTAAGGTATGTTGAGAAAATACCAGACATAATTTTATGTAAGGAATCCTAACAGCACAGTCATAGAGATTCATAATCTCATGCTTATTTTCTATTCTCCGCTATTGCCTTTATGTTTCCTAGAGGAAGGAAGAGCAGTTATTTCAGTTTCACTTCCAGAGACAGATAGAAAATCTTTGTGCATTACACTGTGTCATTATTAGTTTCTTCGAAAGGCTTATTGTACATGAAAATTACCAGGAATCCACAGACAAATATGAAAGACCCATTGTCATGTTGCCAACTAGGAATGTGATGATGTGGTGTGACACTCAGGTTACATTGAGGTATCTTTCTCTCTGTCTTTCCTCCCTCTTGTGGACAATGTGCCTTTGGTGAAGTTTCCCGCCCCCCCGCCCCCCCACCCCTTCACAGCCTTGGACTGTCTTCTCTGAGTATAGAACTAAGCCCACGAGTGGAGAGCCAGTTCAGTCTAGTTCGTGATCAATGATGATAGAAGATGACAGAGGCAGAAAGAGACCTCAAAGAGCTCAAAACTCAGAGAAGATATGCACATAATTTCTGTTGCTTTGCTTCTCAATGTTAAGGACAGATTGGCGGGAGCAGGCAGGAATCTGAAATAGCTGGGGGAAGAACCAAAGTAAATTTTTAATTAAATCTTTACACACCTCTATAAGAGAGAAAAGGATGTAGTTTATATACTCTATTGACAAAAAAACTATGATTTCAATTTTGAAGGTGTAAGAATGATCAACCACTAGAAAGAACTGATGATTTATTGAAGTGTTGACTTTGGAAATCAGAAAGATGAACTATTTATTAAATTTTCATCTCTTTGACAAGTCTTGTGCTGAAAAACCCTAAATTTCCATGACATATCATGCAACTATCGAGCATTTCCAACAATTAAGGTGTTATTTTTTCATCTGTACAACTCACTGTGTAACCATAAATGTATTTTTCATGTTGTAGGGTGGAGTCTGTGGTTGTGAGAAAGGCTATACAGAGATCATGAGATCAAATGGTCTCCTGGATTACTGCATGAAGGTACCAGGCTCAGAGGATAAAAAAGCTGATGTGAAAAACCTTGCTGGGAAAAACAGACCTGTGAATTCAAAAATACATGATATTTTTAAAGGTTGGTCTCTCCAGCCCCTTGATCCAGGTACATATCAGTTATGAGTAAGAAATGTAAATTTTCTCTTGGGGGATTGGGGTTCATATTGTGACCACTGCTCATGATGGAAAGCATGAAGGGAAGAAGGGATAGAAAAGGCAATATGGTCTTGTTCAAGGTTTCTCACATTTGAGTGCCATGTAGTATAAAACGTTCTCATGGGTGGTTGAGAATAAGTCTGTCAACCCCAACCCCAGTCTGAGTTAAGGAACCAAAATATTAATCTTTGAAAATGTTTGAATTGTAAGTTATCTTTGCCAAAGACTTTATAATAAAAACTGTGAAGTTTTATATATAATTGAAAAATAAGAAAAGGAATAGATTCTTGGGAACATGGAGTTATGTAGGGAAATTCCAGGTACTCTATCTGGTTTGAGAAACACTAGTGATATAGTAAAACAGCATCAGTTTCAGAGGCCAAGAGACCTTATGGGTATCAAGGATCAGAGGTACTTCCTTTGTGATTGCATGTAATTTCTTTACCTCTCTGGAACTGTTTCCTCATCTATGAATCAATCTAGGCATCTGTCCTGCAGGATTTTCATGAGTATTAGCACAGTGTCAGGACTACAGGACTCAAAACTTAGTGGAGATTAAGGATACGAATGAACAGTATTAGAGAATTTCTCTGTACCCTATGATTCCATGCTGGTTGTATTGCATGACTCATCTCATTACATTCTTGCAACATAATGAGATGTTGTTATCCCCACTGTAGAGATTAGGATTCTGAAACTGGCAATGCATACTAATTTGACCAAGGTCACAGACCAGTAAGTGACAGGAAGGCATGAAAGGCAAGCCAATAAGATCCTTACTCAGCACTGGCCTCTACTTCCCTTTTTAAGAATTGGACAAAAATATGAAAGCAAAATTCTCTGTGCCTAAGGTACATACCTCTTCCAGAAAACAAAGTGCTGTGAACGACTGAGGGAGATAGCGTGGCTGATGGAAGGAACCTTGAGAGGGAAGACACACATGAAGCTCAGACAAAATATACCTTGGGAACTTTCCGCCCACATCCTAAGCCTTGGTCATACCGAAGTGCCCTAATGACATGCTTAAATGAAGCAAAACTAGAGCGCAGGCACAAAGGACCCTCGATCTAGTGGAAGAAACAAGACGTTCTGTGACTAGCTTATAAGGATTACCACAATATCTTAATGTTCGGTTCCCAAGTACATCTGGGCATGCTGTAGATTTAAAAATCATATTCATTCTGTGATGTTTAGCTAATTTAGAGAAACAGACTTAACGTTGAGGGAAGCATGCTGTGAAATGCAGCCAGTCTCACTCACTGCCTCCAAGAAAATGAGTTTTCAAATCCGCAAATGAGGTCCTTAAACTTTGGAGATCTAACTGAAGCATCAATACCACGTATGTGACTATACTTGTGTGTATACATATATGCATAAACACAGACACATACATATATGTATACTCATATATACAATTGTATATGTATGTATGTAAACATATATGTAAAATATATATTTAGTCTGGGAGAAAGTTTATAACTTTCATTAGATTCTCATAGTGGGGTTGAAAATTTGAGCAACCTCTCAGGAAGACAATTAGGCAAAACCTATCATACATTTTGATCTAAAATTTTCCTCCTAGGAATTAATCATACAAATATACACACATATACTAAGAGAAGTATGTAAATGATATTCATTATATGATTGCTTACTATATAGCAAATGAATGGAAATAACACAAATATCTACAAACAGAATAACAAAAAAACAAAAATATGATACAACTGTGTAATGTCTCTTAGGGGTATTAAAAGGATGAGATGGACCTGCCTTTATGAACTAGCATGGAAACGTTTTTATTATGTATTGTTAGGTGGAAAAGTAGTACCAAAGTGAATGATAAGGACCATTTGTGTCTTTTTTAAAAAGTGCATGTATGTTGTGTATATACTCAGTTGCTTGCGTTTGTGGAGAAAACTATGAGGTGATTCATAAATTGGTAACAGTGGTAGCACCTGGGGAGGGAGCTCAGAGATCGGCAGGAAAACTAATTTTCCACTACAGATCTTTTTAAAATTATTTTTTATTGTAGTATAAATGCGTTACAGTGTTATATTAGTTTCTGCTGTACAATGAAATGAATCAATCACATGCACGCATATATCCCCTCTTTCTTGGACTTACCTCCTCATTGCATCTATCCAGGTCATTACAGAGAACTCAGCTAAGCCCTCTGTTCTATATAACATTAGCTTCTTATAAACAGCTATGTTAATTCTTCTTTAAGTAACATGATTTAAAAGTCACCCAGGTCACATACCTCTGCAATAGGGATTTAAAAGCACTGGATCTTACAATACTTCAGCTCTATGAGGTTTAGGGGTAATAAGATGAACGGCGCATTCTCACTCAGGGAAGACTTTTTTTAATTGTCAATGTAAAAAATTCAGAATAGGGGATCACATCATTAGTGTTTCAAAGAGAGCAAAATCAAAGCTTTGTTAAAAGTTTTATGACCATAAAAAGGGTCATTACTACGTTGAAAACTCATTCTAAAACCTGATTGAGGCTTGAAAGTGTCTTGTAAGCAAAAACTGTAATAGATAGTCACAATATAATTGAAAGTAATAGTGATTTTCTTTCAAACAAATGTTTACAATAGATTTTTTTTTTATCCCATGAAGGTCTTTAGAATAAGATTCTGATGTGTGTTTTTGGACCTACAGTTAATTACATTCAACGCAGTATAATGAACCTTTGTGTGTACATCTTTCAGAAAGGAACATAATTCCTTTTGGGATGCTAAGGCATTGCTATTATCAGCTCAATTCTAAGTTTAGTTAACTGTGTGCTCATTTAAAACATAGCAAAAACCATGTGTTTTCCAGAAACAACTCAAAGTTATACATACACACACCATACATACAGTTAAGGTATGTGTCATATAGTTAGAATCACAAAATAGATCAGACTATTTGGTTCTTTTTTTTAACCTCTTGCAGATATTAAATCCAAAATAATATATACTTATACATGTGGATATGTTTTGTAATACTTTTGTATTAGAAGTATATATAAATGAAAATAAATTCAAAATATCCTATCAGTTGTTAGATTTTATGAAGTACTGATTAGTGGCACTGGTCTTTGGTATTGTGAAAAAATTGATAACCTACATTTAATATTTTCACCTATTTTTTTTGGACATTTGATAGCTGTCACATGTGAGTATTTTCACATATGCTTCTAACTTATGCAAATCTCAGAATTCAGATGTGAAATAAATAATACACTAATTAAATGAGAAATAAAAGCTTTTGTATGCTAAGCCTGTTATTTCTTATTTTAAACAGATGGCCGAGTGAAAATTTGGGTTTATGGCGTTTCAGGTGGTGGTTTTCTTATCATGATTTTCCTAGTATTTACTTCCTACCTTGTTTGGTAAGTACTAGTAAAAAGTTTATATTTTCATTGGTGGCATATTATACTAAAAGAAAACTTATGTTGAAATCTGGTCATTATAACAGGACCCTTAAACTCACAAATAATCACCAACATTAGAATTGCTAAATAGTTGAAGTGGGAGAGTATTATCTTTATTGTCCTCATTTGAAATAACATTTTTGTATTTGGCTTTCATATAATATCACAGGTATACGAGGCAAATCATTAATCAGGGCTTTCCCATTTTACAATTTTGATTTAGATCAGTACCATTTTAACACAGTGGAATTTCCTGAGTACCAAGACTTAACCACAACCACCTTTTCTTTTTTTTTAATTAAGTCTATGGGGTCACATAGAGTCAGACACGACTGAAGCGACTTAGCAGCAGCAGTTGATTTACAATGTTGTGTTAATTTCTGCTGTTAGACAAAGTGATTCAGTTTACACATACACAAATACATATACACACTCTGGAGAAGGAAATGACAACCCATTCCAGTATTCTTGCCTGGAGAATCCCATGGACGGAGAAGCCTGGCAGGCTATAGTGCATAGGGTTGCAAAGAGTCGGACATGACTGAAGCAGCTCAGCATGCACATATGTATACACACACGTTCTTTTTCATTTTCCATTATGAGGACAGGATATAGAAAATAGTTCTCTGTGCTGTATATAGTAGGACCTTGTTATTTATCCATTCTAGATATAAAAGCTTACAACTACTACTGCCCTCCCACTTGGCAACCACATACCTATTCTGTATCTCCGTGAGTCTGTTTCTGTTTCATAGACAGTTTCACTCATATATTTTAGATTTCACATATAGTGATATCATAGGATATTTTTGTCTTTCTCTGACTTACTTCACTTACTGTGTTAATGTCTAGGTCCATCCATGTTGCTGCAAATGGCATTATTTCATTCTTTTTTATGGCTGAGTACTATTCCATTGCATATTTATAAAATAATTTTCTTTATCCATTCATTTGTCAATGGACATACAAATTTTTTCCATGTCTTGGCAATTGTGAATAGTGGTGCTATGAATATAGGGGTGCATGTATTTTTTTAAGGTTTTGTATGGATGTATGGCCAGGATTGGGATGGTTGGATCATTTGATATTTCTATTTTTAGTTTTCTGAGGAACTTCCATACTGTTTCACACAGTGGCTTCCCCAACTTATTCAGTAAATTCCCACTAACAATATAGGAGGGTTTCTTTTTCTCCATGCTCTCTCCACATCTGTTATCTGTAGAGTATTTAATGATGGCCATTCTGACTGGTGTGAGGTGGTATCTCATTGTGGTTTTGATTTGCACTTTTCTAATAAATAGTGATGTTGAGCATCTTTTCATGTGCCTATTGGCCATCTGTATGTCTTTGGAGAAGTGGCTACTTAAGTCTTCTGCCCATTTTTTTAAATTGGGTTGTTTTCTTGTTGTTGAGTTGTATATGTTGTTTGTACATTCTGGAAATCAAGCCCTTGCCAGTCACATGATTTGCAAATATACTCTCTCATTTGTAGGTTGTCTTTTCATTTTGTTTATGGTTTCCTTTACTGTGCAAAAAGCTCATAAGTTTGATTAGGCCCAATTTGTTTATCCTTGTTTTTATTTCTATTGCCTTGGGAGACTGACCTTATTTTTATTTCTATTGCCTTGGGAGACTGACCTAAGAAAATATCGGTACACATTATGTCAGAGAATGTTTTGCCTATGCTCTATTCTAGGAGTTTTATGACGTAATGTCTTGTGTTTAAGTCTTTAAACCATCTTGAGTTTATTTTGTGTATGGTGACAGGATGTGTTCTAACTGCATTGATTTACATGCATATGTCCAGCTATCCCAGAACCCCTTGCTGAACAGACTTTTTTTTAAATTTCATTGTACATTCTTGCCTTCTTTGTCAAAGATGAATTGACCATAGGTTTGTGGGTTTATTTCACCTTCTTGGTCAGGTTTATTCCTCAGTATTTTATTTTAGGGGAGGTGAGATTTTACAAGGTACTTTTTAAAAAATTTCCTTTCTGGTATCTCTAGCTCCAGCGATTCTGATTTAAGCATCCAGACAACTTGACCACATGCAGGAGTAATTAAAAGAGCCCCAGGTAACTCTAATAGCAGGAAAAGCTGAGAAAATTCTAGTTCTTAAATTTTCTTCTCAAACTGACCTATTTTTACCAAGTATGTTAAGTTGACCAGTTGGTTCAAAAAACCTATGGGTACGTTTTGGATAGTAGAGCCAGGTGTTTATCTACAGTGACCAGCCATAAAAGAAAATGTGATTGTCCATTCCAGGAACCCTGTTTTGTAAGTGACTAGCTCCTAAAGTATATTATTCTCACAAAATAATGATTAGTTTCTTCTATAGAATATATCTTATTTGATGAGCTGATCTTGAAACCAGACATAAGTAAATACCTTTGAATATTTTTAAGTGTGTTGAGAATATTTTATAAGCTTCCTGAAATTTTTCAAAGGTTTTTTTTAAATTTTCATAAGATCAAAGTGTTACTTTGCTTTTTTTCTCTAAATCGAGATATTTATATTCATCATCTATCTCAAACTGTTTCCTTGAGAATTTTTGCCCAAGTTTTTAATCTCAATTCAAATCCAGTCTTTGTATTTTAGCTCGTACTTCCAAGGTTACACAGGTTTTTAAGTTCTTGCTCTTGGTCAGTGAAAGTTAGTGAAGAAAATCAAGTGACTTTAATTCTTTCTGCCACCTATAGTGATTGAAATTGAATTTCTAGAAGTTGGATTGCTATCCAGCTAATACTTCCTCAGTTTTGCAATAAAAAAGTAACACCTTCAGTTAGTCATTTACCTTAAAATCAAATGATTTGACCAATTATGTTTGAATTGATTAATTTTGTATTGTCTAGAGCCTGTCTTAATGAACAAATGTGAAGTGGAAAACTTTATATGAGCTTGAGAGTGATAGGAAGCATTCACCACTAGAAAAGATGAGGAAAAGGTCTCAAATTGAAACAAAGAACATAAAGGCTTGATAGATGAGAAACTGCTCTCAAAACAATGGCCCAGTACAGTGTAAGATAATCAGCTAGTCTATTAGTCTGTGAAAGCTGAGATGTATTCTACTTCATAGTCACATCCCCAATTCCAGATTCTATGGTTCTGTCTTCCTTGAATATCTAAAAGATTAAAAATTAAAATTTAATTAAAAGTCATAAATTCTGCCCTTTTACATTTCTCCCTTTCTTTCAACTTAAAAGTATGTTACCCTTAATCCATTCCTTCAACAATAAATGCTTATTGTAGCCCTTTCTAGGCTCTGGGGATTGATTATAGGTACCTCACTGAATTGTGATGACAAACATAATTTTCTAGAGAATTTTTAATGTAAAAGGGCAAGGGAATCATCCCCTACTGTTTGTGACCAAATTATATAGATACTTATGTACATAGTATATCTATTTTTTTCATCCTCAGTATCCACCCTTAATAATCCCCCATTGAAAGTAGCAGTTAGTTCCGTATTTGGAAGCTCTACAAATCCTCCTTTCAACTGTCTATAGCCAGATTAGTCTTCTTAAAACTTAGTTAAGTGATCAGCCCCTTTCCTCCTCAAATGCCAGCAGTGGCTTCCCACTGACAGCAACATGAAAGTCACGTTCTGGCTGCCTTGCAAGTCAATTAAAGCCTTCCACTATTTGAGCCCAAACAACTCTTTCAACTTCATTTCCTACTATTTCTCTATGCCCCAGTGTGTTGCATAGGCTTAGATGTATTAAAATTGTTGCTTTATCACTGAATAATTTAAAATCTTATTCTACATCAAAGTCAACATTTCAAGTTTACTATACTCATGTCCATCCAAGTTGGTTGAGACACAACACTTCTTTCAATCTGTTTGTGTTGCTATCTCAGGGGTTTTATCTCAAAATGCAAGCATCTATTAGCATATATTAGGGAAATTTGTCATTTTATTTGTACTGCTCGTGTATATTTATTATCTCCATTAAAAATACTTTTTATATTGTAATCTTTCATAATATTTACAGGAGTTGAATATAAGGCGACAACCTCTTTCTGAAGGATAGTGTTTTGGGAGACATTACCTTACATTAGGGTACATAGTGGTGTGGTATCTTATTTCACAAGAAAGCTTCTGATTGCATGGTTTACTCCTTACAGGTCATTCTTCTAGAATTAATTCTCATAAGTTATTGGCATTCTAACAGTTCTTCTCAATAAAAATTTAAATGCCAACTTGTCCTTATGAAACAGCCTGGAATAACTTGTATAAGCCGCCAGCCCTGTGGCATTTACTCCATGCTGGCATTGTAGTTACTTGTATAAACATCTTCTACCATCTACCAAACCATAAGGACTTGGGGGTGGGGGAGAAGAGGTATAATGACTTATTTTTTAGAGTACAAGTTTCACAAACATTTATTAAATAAGTGAATAAATCAATGAGTGGATAAGCTAAAAAAATCTATTGCCCGTGATCTTTAAAGGTCAAGAAAAAAATCTAATATTCACATATGTCAAAGTGCTTTATGTAGGTTGCCTTATTTGGTCTTTCCAATAATCCAATAAAGTATTGTTAATATCATCTTTATTTTAAAGAGGGAGTAAGTCATACTCAGAAAAGTTCAATAACTTATGTAAGGGTATCAGCCTGGTAAAATCAGCTTCAGATTTGTCTTAACCCCCAAATGTCTTAACCCCTTTCCACTGGACTTCCAGTCTCTGTAATTTCTTGTCCTTGAGTAATCCTGAAAACTCTTTAGACTCAATTTAATGTCTACACCTTTTCCATTTTTTAGCGAATCTTCATTTCCCAAGTAAAGTAAGTTATAGACCTGAGAACAGACTTAGTGATATCAAAACACTTATGGTTATATATGAGCTGCCTAAAGAATCCAAATAGGTTTTCACAGCATCTATTTCTATTAAATAGCTTGCAGAAGAGTTAGAAGATGACAGTTTTGGAGATTTTATATTTTATCCTCCAAAATAAAAAACTTAGAACAAGAGAGCTGCTATAACATGCCAGGTGTTAGGTGTATACTTTAGATGAAAGCAATTTATAATAACATTTGGAAATGTTTTTTAGAAAATAGAGAAAAATAGTCTTCTCAAGGACTGCTTTGTTTAGATATGCTCCTTTGTATGTCTGCCATAAACATTTGGGTTTCTTGAAATATTACTGATGCCCTAGCTCCCCTGGCAATAAAGATCCATGAGGTCATTTAGTTGGGGGCGACCATTGGGTGAGCTTTTAGTTAATCTAGACATAGTGCCTGGAAGTTACTTGGAGAACCACATCTATTCTCCCTTGCTCAGCACAATGCAGGGAATGGGCTCTCAAGTTTGAAGGTGATGCTGCCACCTCTGAGGCTCAGCCCTCATGAGTGGCTGACTGTTAGTGCTGGTCTGGGGCCTGTGGCTTGAAGTCAAGAGAGGTGAGAAGTGCCAGCACTTACCTGTCTTTTCGTAATGAACTCACTTTTCTGGTCTAATGGCTTTATCCTTTGCTAAAATGCAAATGATCATGGAAAAGGTGACTTTAAAACGTGTCAGTCAATGATCTCTTACAGCCAGAGCTGCATAATGGTTTTCTCCCTTGTGCAAACTCTCAAAGTGGTAGTGGCTGTCAAGAGTGCTGCATTAGGAAGAATTATGAGGCTATTCCTGGGCTCAACAGGAAAGAAGTGTGTGATGGATGGGAGATGGCCGCTGCGGGCACAGGATGCCTGGGGGTGGTGGCGGCCCATGGGCCAGGCATTTATGGGTCCTGATTTAGTGTGAGTGAGGTGGTCATACCTTACCTGATAGCAGAGTTGAAGAGAGAAAAATAATTTAAAAACAATTTCTAAATGAATTTCCTAATAAAGATCAGGAAGGAAGAAAGGAAAGGGAGCAGGGGCTTCTGAAGAAAAGTTTCCTATTTGCTGACTTTGCAGAAGGCAGGCCCCTACTCAGATCTTTCTCTTAGGGTTCTTTTTAACCAGCCAGGAAGCTCTAAAGCCACAGCTTCTCAGCAGCATTACCACATTATTCAGTGGTTGCTAACTTTTAAACTCTCTAAAAGTTCTCAGATCTCACACATTCATGAGTGTGAAAGTCACTCAGTCATGTCTGACTCTTTGGGACCCCATGGCCTACATAGTCCATGGAATTCTCCAGGCCATAGTATTGGAGTGGGTAGCCTTTCCCTTCTCCAGGGGATCTTCCCAATCCAGGGATCAAACCCAGGTCTCCCACTTTATCAGCTGAGCCACAAGGGAAGCCCCTCACACATTCATAGCTGTGATTTTAATACACCAATTGAGAGCTTACATGGTATGAAGAGACACATCATGAAATAAAGCCTTTATCACAACTATCCCAACACACACCACAAAAATCCCAAGCCTACACACTAGGAGCCCTCTCTTTTTTTTTTCTAGAGGTGAGCACAATGTTCACAATTCCATACCTGTAAACTGGTGTAAAAATTCAAGTAATATTTGAGCTTAATTTTCTAGGCACAGCTCCTAGAGGCTGACCAAGTATAGATGTCTCCTAGGCAATATTGTTGTCTCTTTGGTAGGAGGGGTACAGGGATTTTATTTTTATTGAAGCATACTTTACAATGTTGTGTTAGTTTCAAGTGTACAGAAAAGTGATTCCATTTTATATATGTGTGTGTGTGCGCGCAGAAGCTCAGCTGTTATGTTTGACTCTTTGTGACCTCATGGACTATAGCTGCCAGGCTCCCTGCCCATGGAATTTTCCAGGCAAGAATACTGGAGTAAGTTGCCATTTGTGTGTGTGTGTGTGTGTGTGTGTGTGTGTGTGTGTGTGTGTGTGTGTGTGTGTGTGTGTGTGTGTGTGTGTGTGTGTGTGTGTGTGTGTGTGTGTGTGTGTGTGTGTGTGTGTGTGTGTGTGTGTGTGTTGTGTGTGTGTGTGTGTGTGTGTGTGTGTGTGTGTGTGTGTGTGTGTGTGTGTGTGTGTGTGTGTGTGTGTGTGTGTGTTTTGCCATTTGTGTGTGTGTGTGTTCCTTTTTAAATTCTTTTCTATTACAGGTTATTACAAAATACTGAGTAGAGTTCCCATGCTATAATGTAGGTCCTTGTTGTTTACCTATTTCATATATAATAATAGTATATATGAATAGTAGTATGTATATATTAATCCCAATCTCCTAATTTATCTCTAACCACTACCTCCTTTGGTAACCAATACTGTTGTCTTTTCATAAAGACCTACCCCTCTCTAACCTTCTTTGCCACACCCCAGGACTTCATTTTCCTGTTTTTCTACTACGTAGCTTGTGTGTGCTAAGTCGCTTCAGTTATGTCCAACTCTTTTTGACCCTGTATATTGTAGCTCACCAGGCTCCTCTGTCCATGGGAATTCCCAGGCAAGTTCTTTACTACTAGTGCTGCTGGGAAGCCCTTAACAAATGCCAGTTAGAACAAAATAATGCCATTTGCAGCAACATGGATAGACCCAGAGATTGTCATACTGAGTGAGGTAAGTCAAAGACAAATATCATGACAAATATTATGATCACTTATATGTGGAATCTGAAAAAAAAAATGGTACAAATGAACTTACCAACAGAAATAAACTCACAGACACAGAAAACAACCTTATGGTTACCAGGTGGGACAGGATATATTGGGAGATTGGGAGTCACATGCTTGTTATTTAGTCACTAAGTCATGTATGATTCTTTTGCAACCTCATGGACCATAGGCTGTCAGGTTCCTCTGTCTATGGGATTTCCCAGGCAAGAATATTGGAGTGGGTTGTCAATTCCTTCTCCAGGGGATCTTTCTGACCCAGGGATCGAACCCAAATCTCCTGCACTGGCAGACAGCTTCTTTACCCCTGAGCCTAGGTAACTAACAAGGACCACTGCATAGCACAGGGAACTCTATTCAATACTCTGTAATGACCTATATGGGAAAAGAACCTGACAAAGTGTGGACATATGTATGTGTATAATGATTGACTTTGCTGAACAGCAAAACTAACAACATTGTAAATCAGCTATACTCCAATGAAATAATTTTTTTAGAGAAGCCAATTCCTCAAAAAAAAAAAAAAAGAGTGGATTGCCAAATGTAAACTCTAGTATAGAGAATGGACAAACAACAAGGTCTGACTGTATAACACAGGGAATTATATTATCTTGAAATAAACTATAATGGAAAAGAAAATGGAAAAGAACATGTATACATATAACTAAACCACTGTACAGCAGAAATTAACAACATTGTAAATCAATTATATTTCATTGAAATAAATTTTTTAAAAAGTGAATTGCCAGAAACTCTGGAAACACCTCTATTTCTTGCCCCTCTCTTTTCTTCCCCTAAAACAGCAGGAGGTGGAGGAGGTAGAAGATCCCTATGGTCATTCCAAATGAAATTCCTCTTATTCTTTTGGACATTAGGACACCTTCTACTACCATCCCTAGGGCGGATAATAGACCAACTGTCCCTTCCAATTTGTTGTAAATTCTCATTTGTGTGAGTTTTTAGTCCCTTTAAATGCAGATTAGTGTGCTCTGGACCCAAGCTGGAGCCTGGCAGTGTGACTAGAGCCACTGGATTCTACATATATATTAATATAGACAAATTTGGATGTTATTCAGATAATTACGCAGTCCCTGCTCTTTGAGAAGGGGAACAGGCCTAGGGTGAGTATACCTCTGCAGTGAATTTTGAAGCTTATTTCTGCCTCTCCGCTGTTGAGGATGTTTTTGCCTGCAGCCCATGCCCAGCACTCAGTCATACACAGACACCCACTGTATGCCGGGTGTGGACACGGTAGGATCTCTGGTTCCTGTCAGTAGGCTTTTTAGAAATAATTTCTAATTCACCTCTTCAACATCTATAAATTGCTTCTAGCATCTATAAATTGCTTCTAACCTCTATAAATTGCTTCGAACAAAGTTTCTCTCAGTATTTTAAACTAGGATATTCCCCCTATTAAAAAAAAAAGTTATCAAACGTGTCTCTTTTGTGGTAAAATTCATGCATCATACAATTCTCAACTTTTTAGCCATTAAGTAAAAGAAGCCAGACACAAAAAGCCACACATACAGTATAATTCCATAGGAAATATCCAGAATAGGCAAATTTACAGAGGCAGAAAGTTGACAGGTGGTTGCCAGGGGTAGAGAATGCCTTATCACCTTCCAAAGGCCATCTTCCACCTCCAAATACCATCACATTAAGGGTTTAGATTTCAACATATGATTGAGGGAAGGGTAATGCAAATATTGAGTCCATAACAGTCCCTAATTACCCCCTTTACAATACATTGCATTTTGTAAAATATATAGCCTTATATAATGCATTACACTAGTCTCCTCCTTTGGACAAATGCTGATTTCTCAGAGCTGCCTTAAAGAATGGTATTTGGAAAGAAAGTGTCCCAAAGGCTACCTGTTCCAAAGTGTAGACTGCTTAGTGGGAAGTTTCCCTTTGGGGTGATGATTATGCAATGTTGCAACATAATGTTCAAAATGCCACTCAATTGTACAGATTAAAATGTATGTTTTTAATTTACATTCACTCAAAGTATTAAAAATTAATTATATGTAAAGACAAAAGAGTTGTTGCTACCAAGTGCCTAATTAATAATGTGGCTACAAGGAGAATGCACTGAGGGTTAAAAGTGTTTTTCCTGTGTGTACTAGAGGCATTTGGATTCTAGGCTCTGCCACCCACTTAGTGACTTGAGGAAGGTAATAACCTCTCTAGTCCTTCTCTGTCAAGTAGTAATGATAATCCCAGTGCCGCCTCCTTTCACTTTTTGCCTGGGATTTATTGAGGTGTTTTATGTAAAGTACTCAGCACAAGGCTTGGCACTTAGTATGTGCATCCAATTAATAACATGCTGCAATAAAATAAATAGTATAGAAATCTGGAGACAAAGCCAGAGGTGGCTCCCTCTTGGTGAGGACAACCCAAAGAGCTGGGCTCTGAAGGCATGGCAAAGCCTAGACACTGAGGACAGAAGGGAGACAGAATGATGGTGGAGAAGGCAGTGGGTAGCAGAATTAACCTGTAAATACTCATTAGTTGACATTCACCCACACTGAGAATCAAAAGGCATAAGGAAGCATGGTTTGCCCCAGATCTGGGACATCACTGAGAGTTTGGGAACTGTAACTCAGTTTCAGCTTCTCTCTGTGTGAGAAGCAAGAACAGCCCTCTCTAACCTGGCAAAGATGTCAAACTCAGGGAGCACAGAGACCAGAAGAGAATGGTTTTGCCTGGTACAACATCAGTGAAATTCTCCTAACAGACTCTGGTGACTTGGCAGCCAGGTTTCAAGCCCGAGCAGAAGAGTGTTTACTTAAAAGCAACAGCAGAGTAAAGCAAGAGAATCTGGCTGTTCTAGCTACTTACGATGTTAAAACATCTGTGCTGTGGAGGTCTTAGTGGCTTAGGAATTAGTGAGCAGCAGATGCTCACATTACAGCATATAAACAAAGGAAAGTGGCCTTTTACCAAGTTCATTGTTTCCACTAAACTATTTTGAAGATTTTTGGGGAAAAAAAGGCTTCTCCTGGTTTAAAGGTTAAAGTATACCAGTATTCCAAAAAGGAACCTGCCAGTCCAGAGAAATCAGTCTTTTGTCTAACCACTTGGATTTCTGTACCTCACAGTTTTCTTTGGCAGATGAAACAGAGCTCTGTGAACTTTCCTCATCTCAGGAATTCTTTTTCCTTTACAGCAAGAAGCCAAAACCACATCAAAGCACACCTCCCCAACAGAAGCCTCTGACCTTAGCCTACGATGGAGACTTAGACATGTAACCTGAAAAAAGAAATCCAAATGTAGACATCAACTGCCTTAACCGCTTTCTATTTTGTAGCTCTCAGACTTCTCAGTTTTTTGAGGAATCTCATGGTGTGATATACTGGGCAGAATAAAATACTGCAAAAGTAATATTGCCTCAACTTCGTTTGGACGTGGAGTCAAGAATTATTAGGTCCGCCATTTTGCTTTCCAGTTGTTTGTGGGTGTGAGTGTTTAATGTTTTTGATTTTCCCAAGGGACCTGAAAACCCTTCTCTTCCTGTTTGGAAATGGGAGGAAGAAAACATGATGGAATTCCCACAGACTTAAGTAAATTTCATCCTCAGCAGCATGACGACAATCCGGAGAGGCCAAGGCTTTTACTGTAAATGATCAGTCTGACATTGCATTCTTATGCACTATATTAGTGCAAATCCTTATTCTTCCCATACTTCAACACTAAGTTTTCTAGAATTTACATTGGTTTCAAGTTGGCTTGCCTGTTTTCATGAACACAGAGAGAATGGGTTACCATTTCAGAACTTCTGAGTTTTTACCTTTACAAATTGTATTTTGTTTTGTAGCCAGGAGGATGATGGTACTTCATGGGTTGTGTCTATTGAAAACAAATGAAATGTGTGTAGTTGCTGGACTAGATGAAAGCTAGGTGGTTTTGAGCGAACTGTGTATTGAATGTTAGGGTGTACAAATGAAATCAGAGGTTATATTGGAAAAAAGAGGTAAATTATTTAATTACTAAAACTGTATTTTAACAAAAACTTTACCATGTAGATATAGCATTAGCCACACACAGTTGTAATTCAGTTTAATGATGACAAACTCTGCTTTTGTAATTTCAATTTTCTTATCTGAATATTTATAAATTCTTTTTTTGAATTTAATTATCTGACCTCATTTAATATACATCTAACACCGATCCTATTTGTAGCAAGTCTTGCTTTTATAAGGTTTCAATAATATCTAAAACAACACATGAAAAAGCTGAAACCATTTTATGAAGATGAATGTTTGTAATCGTAGATGTTGAAAAGTAAGAAGGTGCCATCTTGTGGTATGGACTTGTATTTATAACAAATAAAGTGTTCAAGAGACCAAAATGTTGATGGTTGTAGACTTATTCCCTGTTGAAGAGCCCATGGAGTGGGTTGCCGTTTCCTTCTCCAGGGATGATTTGACAAAGACAGCTTTAATAACAGCTTCCCCATGTCACTATTTTAGAGGGTGACAGCTGAAATCACTGACAGAGAAAAGGATTCTTTCCCTGCATGCTCAACACTATTGGGTACACTGTGAAATGGAGACAAGCATGATTACACAGGGTAGCTCTGAAGGCATATTTAAAGCTTAGCTAACATTAGAACAAACCACTGTGTAATATTGCAAACACTGATATGTAAATGAACTGGGTGGCCTGAGAAAATGGAAATGTTAGAAATATGATACAGTGAGCAAGTTAGAGAATGGTTTTACTTATATTGGGACTTTTGCTTTTGCTAATCATTTTAACACTAATTGATTTTCTTCAATGGCACCATGGTTTTACACGAAAAAAGTCAATGAAAAGAGAATAGTTGATGTGACTATTGTGGTTGAGGGAACAACTCCTAGGGTTGTCCTTTCATTATTTCACTTAGGCTAAAAAGCTTCAGAAGACTTCCTGGTAGCCCAAGAGATCCTGCATCAGAGATCAAATCCTAACTATGCCCTTTACTGCCTGTGTGATCCTGTGCAAGGATGCTAAATTCTCTCCGTCTCAGTTGTGTGACCCACAAAATGAGATAATGAAATTATTTTTCTCCTAAGGTAGACATTAACAATAAAGGTTAAAGGGATTCTGGTTCAAGATGGCCACATAGGAGAATTCTGAGCTTACCTGCTCCCACAAACATGCCAGATCTACAGCTCCGTATGGAACAATCTTCCACAAGGAATCAAAAAAACCAGCTGAGTGACTCCTACACATCAGGCACACAAGAAAAAAATGCACATCAGAACAGGTAGGAGAGACTGAGACACAACCTCTCCGTAAGTTCCACCTCTGGTGCAGTCTTCCTCAGTAGGGAAAACATCCCTCAGATTCTGAGAAGTAAGGCTTGAACCTCACCTTTGGCACCCAAACTTTTAAGATCTGTACCTAACAGGTCTTTAAAACATCTAACTTTGAAAATTAACAGGGCTTGTGACTACAAGACCCACAAAACAATAGGAAATGAAGAAACAGTATTTAAAGAGCTTGTACAAACTTACTGTGGCCACCTTCAAGGCAGTACTCAACCGAAAAGAGTCCAGAATTTCTGTGAAAGAGGCCCATCTGCAGATCTTAAAACTTTGGCCTGAAGGATAGGCCTCTAATTTAATCCACATCTAGAGGCTAAATGAAATACTCTCCAGAGGCCATGGAGCCTGGTAGGCACTATTTTTGAACTCCCCAGGTCTCCAGTATCACCTGGAAAGGAGATTGTTCATACATCTGGAACTCTGGCTTTTACAGTGGCCATCCAGGCATGCTGCTCATCTTGACTCTGGTAAGCCAGTGGGGCTTACATTAGCAGGTCCCACAGGACCATAACAGAAAGATTTCTTAATCAGCTTCCCCCAACCAGAACACAGCACAGAAGCAGCAGACAGAAATGCCAAGTCATTCCATGAAAGAGAACTATTCCCTTATCTTTGTAGCTGTCATCTGAGATGTAGGCATGCATTTAGGAGCCAATTGCAACCCTTTCTGGAGACCAGGGAGCCTAGGTTCAGTACAGTTCAGTTGCTCAGTTGTGTCCGACTGTTTGCAACCCCATGGAGTGCAGCACGCCAGGCTTCCCTGTCTATCACCACCTGCCAGAGTTTACTGAAACTCATGTCCATTGAATCAGTGATGCATCAAACCATTTCATCCTTTGCCATCCCTATCTCCTCCTGCCTTCAATCTTTCCCAGCATCAGGGTCTTTTCAAATGAGTCAGCTCTTCACATCAGGTGGCCAAAGTATTGGAGTTTCAGCTTCAGCATCAGTCCTTCCAATGAATATTCAGGACTGATTTCCTTTAGGATGGACTGGTTGGATCTCCTTGCTGTCCAAGGGACTCTCAAGAGTCTTCTCCAACACCATAGTTCAAAAGCATCAATTCTTCAGTGCTCAGCTTTCTTTATAGTCCAACTCTCAAATACACACATGACTACTGGAAAAACCATAGCTTTGACTAGATGGACCTGTGTTGGCAAAGTAATATCTCTGCTTTTTAATGTGCTATCTAGGTTGGCCATAACTTTTCTTCCAAGGAGTAAGCATCTTTTAATTTCATGGCTGCAGTCACCATCTGCAGTGATTTTGGAGCCCAGAAAAAGAAAGTCAGCCACTGTTTCCCCATCTAGTTCCCATGAAGTGATGGGACCAGATGCCATGATCTTAGTTTTTTGAATGTTGAGCTTTAAGCCAACTTTTTCACTCTCCTCTTTCACTTTCATCAAGAGGCTCTTTAGTTCTTCTTCACTTTCTGCAGTAAGGGCAGTGTCATCTGCATATCTGAGGTTATTGATATTTCTCCTGGCAATCTTGATTTCAGCTTGTGCTTCATCCATCCCAGCATTTCTCATGATGTACTCTGCAGATAAGTTAAATAAGCAGGGTGACAATATACAGCCTTGACGCACTCCTTTCCCTATTTGGAATCAGTCTGTTGTTCCATGCCCAGTTCTAACTGTTGCTTCTTGATCTGTACTATTTTGGGGCTCTCTCTCTTTACCTCATCCCAGGTTACTGGTATCTCCAAAAAGGAGCTTCTGCACATGCCAGGCACTCCAGCTTTTGTGGCTACTGCCCAGATGAAGTATCACTTGTTAACCTGGCTCTGGTGATCAGTGCAGCTTATTGTTCATGGGATCACCATGAGGATAGCAAACAAAGAAAGAATTCTTAATTGTCTGTTATCCCAGGGCTAAGTGCAGAAAGGACAAGCAGAAATGTCCATCTCAGTCTTTTGCTGGAAGAGGTATATCTACTCAGTTTAAAAGTTGCTGCTTGAAAACCTAGCAACCATTCATTCATCCTGAGTGTGTTACCTGAGATCCTCTCACTTGAGACCCTGATGAGTCTTGGCAACCCTTAACTATTGGTAACCACTAAAAACAATGTAGGCTAAACCAAAGAGGTTTGGAAAAGAACCAAGAAAGGTCAGGTTGAATACAAAGTTTCATCTTCTACACAAAACCAGTTTTTCAAGACGGGAAAGAGAAGGACTAGAAACCAACACAGAGAATCAAGGAAAATAAAATAACAGAGGAATGTTTTCCAAATGAGAGAACAAGAAAATCCCTCAGAAAAGCCCTTAATGAAATGGGGGACAAATTACTGACCTGATAAAGAGTTCAAAATAATCATTGTAATGATGCTTACCAAGGTCAAGAGAATAATGCATGAACAAACTGAGAGTTTCAACAAAAGATAGAAAATATAAGGCTGTATAAACAGAAGTCACATAGCTAATGAATACAATAACTGAACTAGAAAATAAAGGAGTTCAACAATGGATGATGTGAAATGGAAGAATAGACCAGCAAACTTGAAGACAAGACACAGAAATTTATCAAACAGAGTAGCACAAAGAAAAACATGAAAAAGAGTGAAGATATCTTAAGGCCAATGGGACAAAATAAGAGGAACAATATTTTCATTACAGGATTTCCAAAAGGAGATATAAAGGGCAAAAACTTATTTAAATAACTAATCTGAATAATAAATGAGCTGAAAACATCCCTAAACCTGGGGAAGGAAACAGATGTGTAGATCCAGGAAGTCTAAATTTTTCCAAATAGGATGAACACAGAGAGACCCAAGCCAGGGCACATTATACTTAAAGTGTCAAAAACTAAAGACAAGGAAGAATCTTAAAAAGAAACAAAAGAAAAAACACGTGTTAGATACAGGAATCCTATAAGACTATCAGTAGAAACTTTGCAGGCCAAATAGGAGTGGTATGATATATTGAAAGTACTGGGGGAAAAAAAAAAAAAACCTACCAAGAAAGAATACCCAGCAAAGCTGTGCTTCAGAATCAAAGGAAAGATAAAAAGTTTCCAGACAAGCAAAAGCTAAAGGAGTTCACCACCACTAGAAAAGTGGCCTTACAAGAAATGTTAAGGAGCTTTCTTAAGTTAAAACAAAATGATGTTAATTAGTAATAGGAAAATGTATGCAGATATAAATCTTACTGCTGCTACTGCTGCTGCTAAGTCGCTTCAGTCATGTCCGACTCTGTGCGACCCCACAGACGGCAGCCCACCAGGCTCCGCTGTCCCTGGGATTCTCCAGGCAAGAACACTGGAGTGGATTGCCATTTCCTTCTCCAATGCATGAAAGTGAAAAGTGAAAGTGAAGTCGCTCAGTAAATGTACAACTTTTCGTGACTGCATGGACTACAGCCTACCAGGCTCCTCCATCCATGGGATTTTCCAGGCAAGAGTACTGGAGTGGGTTGCCATTGCCTTCTCCAATAAATCTTACTGGTAGAGGGAAATACATAGTAAAAGAATAATGTGGTGAAGTTGAGGGGTTAATAATTTATAAAGGTAGTATAAAAGTCAAAAGACAAAAATAGTAGAAATACCTATAACTACAGTCTGTTAATTGATATGATACCACTAATGGCAGAAAGCAAAGAGGAACTAAAGAGCCTCTTGATGAGGGTGAAAGAGGAGAGTGAAGAAGCTGGCTTAAAACTCAACATTCAAAAAACTAAGATCATGGCATCTGGCCTCATCACTCCCATAACAAATAAATGGGGAAAAACTAGAAACAGTGACAGACTTTATTTTCTTGGGGTCCAAAATCACTGTGGACAATAACTGAAACCATGAAGTTAAAAGAGGCTTGCTCCTTGGAAGAAGAGCTATGACAAACCTAGACAGTGTTTTAAAAAGCAAAGACATCACTTTGCCAACCAATGTTCATATAGTCAAAGCTATGGTTCTCTCCAGTAGTCATGTGTGGATGTGAGAGTTGGACCATAAAGAAGGCTGAGTGCCAAAGAATTGATGCTTTCAAACTGTGGTGCTAGAAAAGACTCTTGAGAGCCCCTTGGACAGCAAGGAAATCAAACCAGTCAATCCTAAAGGAAATCAACCCTGAATATTCATTGGAAGGTTGGATGCTGAAGGTGAAACTGCAATACTTTTTAAAGAACTTTTATATATGCTGCCTACAAAAGGCTCATTTCACATACAAGGACACACACAAGCTAAAAGAGAAAAGATGGAAAAGATATCCCACAGAAATGGAAACCAAAGGAGATCCACAGTAGCTATACTTAGACAAAATAGACTTTAAGTTAAAGAAAAAACTCTAATAAAAGACAACAAAGGCCATTATCCAATAATAAAGATTTCATTTTAACAAAAGGATTTAACATCTGTAAATATGTATGCACCCATCACAGGAACACCTAAATATAAATATTATTTGAGGACCCAGATATTAAGGCCCCAAAGTGAGAAATAGACAGAAATATGATATCAGTAGATGACTTTAATATCCCACTTACATCAATAGATAGATCATCCAAATAGAAAACCTGTAGAGGGGTTTCCCTGGTGTCTCAGTGGTGAAGAATCTGCCTGCCAGTGCAGGAGACAGCAGTTCAATCCCAAATCCAGGAAGATCCCACCTGCCACAAAGCTACTAAGCCTGTCTGCTGCAACTATTGAGGCTGTGTTCTAGATCTTGGAAGTTGCAGCTACTGAGTGCATGTGCCACACATACTGAAGCCCATTCAGCCTAGAGCCCATGCTCTGCAACGAGAAAAGCCACCACAACGAGAAGCCCATCACACCACAACTAGAGAGCAGCCCTTGCTTGCCACAACTAGATAAAAGCCCACACAGCAGTGAAGATCCAACACAGCTGAATAAATAAATTTTTTAAATTAAGAAAATCAGTAGCTAAGCATATATGACCTAATAGGCCATATGTATATGGCTTTATATGACCTAATAGGTCAGATGAATATCACATACATGTAGAGAATATCACAATAAAAAGCAACAGAATGCACTTTCTTCTGAAGTGTACATGTAACATTCTCTAACATAAATCAGATGTTAGACCACCAAATAAATCTTAATGAATTTAAGAATATTTAAAACATATCAGGTTTCTGCAAACACAACAACAGAAATCAATTATAAGAAGAAAACTGGAATATATGATATTAAACAACTAAAGGCTCAAAGAAGAAATTGAAAGAAAAAGATGAAAAAATACCTTGAGACAAATGAAAACAGAAATAAAACTTATGGGATTCAGCAAAAGCAATTATAAGCGAAGTTCATAGCAATAAACACCCATATTAGTAAACAAAAGATCTCAAACAACTGAAATTTAAACTTTTAGGAAATAGGAAAGAGGACCAAATAAAGCTATAAGTTAATAGGAGGAAGGAAATAAAGATCAGACTAGAAATAAATGCTACATAGTCTAAAAATATATTTGTTAATATCAGTAAAAATAAGAACTGTTCTTTACCTTTAAAAGATAAACAGATAAACCTTTAGCAACTCAGCAATAAAAAAATAGATATTACCCCAATAAATAAAATCAGAAATGAAAGTGATGTTATAACTGATATCATAGAAGTATAAAGCATAAGAGACTATTATGAACAAGTATATGTCAACAAATTAAACAACCTAGAAGAAATAAATTTCTAGAAATGTACAACCTACCAAGAATTATTAAAAAATTAGAAAATCCAACCAGACCAATTACTTACTAATAAGGTGATTAAACCAGTAAATCAAACCTCCAAACACACTAAAGTCCAAGACCAGATGACTTCACTCATGAATTCTATCAAAAATTTAAAGAGCTAATGTCAATCTTTCTCAAACTCTTCCAAACAATAGAAACAGAGATGAAAGTTTCAAATTCATTTGACAAGGCAGTGTTATACCCTGGTACCAAACCAAGAACACTACAAGAAAGATACTTACAGGTGATTATCCCTGGTGAACTGAGGTGAAAAATCCTCAACAAACTATCATCAAACAATTTAAAAATACATTAAAAGGATCATATACCATCATCAGGTAGATTTATCCCAGGGATGCAAAGTAGGTTCAACATCCATCAGTGAATCAGTGTAACACATTAACAAAACAAAGGATGAAAATCATATGTTCATCTCAACAGAAGCAGAAAAAGCATTTGACAAAACCCAACATCTGTTTATGATAAAAACTCTCAACAAACTGAGTATAGAGGGGTTGTACTTCAACATAATAAGGACATATTTGAGAAGCCCACAGTTAGCATTGTACCTAAGGTTAAAAACTGAAAGCTCTTCCTCTAAGATCAGGAATAAGACAAAGATGTCTACTAAGGCCACATTTATTCACCATTGAATTGGAAGTTATAACAAGAGAAATTAGGCAATAAAAAGAAATGAAAGGCATCCAAACTGGAAAAAAAGAAATAAAAATGTCTATTTGTAGATGGCATGATATTATACATAGAAAACCCTAAAGACTCCACCAAAAAGAAACACTATAGAATTAATAAATTCAGTTAATTTATAGAATAAGATATCAATGCATAAAAAATAAGTTTCATTTTACACTCTAATAACTATCAGAAAGAAAAAAATCAAGAAAACCCCATTTACAATTGCAAAAATACAAAGAAAATACCCATGAATAAATTTAAATAAGGAAATGAAAGACAGTTACACTGAATAAGATATTGATGAAAGAAATTGAAAACAAAAATGAAAGGAAAAAGATTCCATGTTCACGGATTAAAAGAATTTAATATTGATAGATTCTGCATACTAACTAAATAAATCTACAGAATCAATGCAATTTCTATCAAAATTTCAGTGCCATTTTTCACAGAATTAGAACGATCCTATAATTTGTATGTAATGACAAAACACTCCAAATAGCCAAAGAAATCTTGAGAAAGGATAACAAAGCTGGAGACGTCATGATTTTTTATTTCAAACTATATTACAAAGGTTTAGTAATCAAAAAAGTATAGCATTAGCATAGAACAGCCACATACATCAATGGAACCAAATAGAGAACCCAGTAATAACCCACACATATATAGCCAATTAATTTATGGTAAAGGAGCCAAAATTATACTATGGGGAAAAGGATAATCTTGTCAATAAATGGCACTGGGAAACTGGACAGCCAAATATTTAAATTGAGCCCTTATTTTACACTGTACCCAAAAATTAACTCAAAATGATTAAAGGCTTGGATATAGATTTGCAAATATAAGACCTCTAGAAGAAAACAAAAATGATAAGCTTCTTGACATCAGTCTTGGTGGTATTCTTTGGATCTGACATCACAAGAAAGGCAACAAAAGCAAAAATAAGTAGGTGGAATTCCCTCAAATTAAAAATATTCTGTATTGCAAAGAAAGCCACTAATGTAATAAAAATGTAATATTCCAAATAGAAGAAAATATTTTCAAATCATATAACTGACAAGGTGTTAATACTAAATATTCAAGGAAAGTATAAGACTCAATGGCAAAAAACAATTCTATTTCTAAAATGTGCAGAAGATCTGAAAAGAATTTTATCCAAAGAAGACGTACAGTCAATAGGTACAGAAAAAAGTGCTCAATATCACCAATCATCATACTTAAAATTTGTTAGAGAGTACACATTAAAAGTTCTTATCACAAGAAATTTGTAACTATATATGGTGACAGATATTAATGAGGCTTTGGAGTGATCATTTTGCAACATATATATGTAATTATATATATATAATTTATATAATTTTATATAATTTATATATATATATAAATTTTATAAATAAAAATAAAATTTATATATATATATGAAATTACTAGGTTGTATACCTGAAGTTGACCTAATTTTATCTCAAGGAAAAAAGAAAAATGTAGGAAAAACTAAAATTAGCAGTATGTATTATTAGTTCTGTTACTGTTTATAAGCAAAGATTAATAATTTGATTTTAAAGAAATAAGTCCTCAATACTATATACATATCTTAAGTACCTGTAATATTTTTGTCCCTTAAAGCAAAATAGATTCACATGTACATAAGCATACTACAAGAATATTAGTAACAAAATATATCATTCAAAGGGCTTTCCTGTGGCTCAGAGGTTAAAGCGTCTGCCTCCAATGTAGGAGACCCGGGTTCGATCCCTGAGTCAGGAAGATCCCCTGGAGAAGGAAATGGTAACCCACTCCAGTATTCTTGCCTGGAGAATCCCATGGACGGAGAAGCCTGGCAGGCTACAGTCCACAGGGTCACAAAGAGTCGGACATGACTGACCCTGTCATTCAAAGTGAAAAAGTAAGAGTGTTAGTCGCTCAGTCGTGTCTGATTCTTTGCAATCCATGGACTGTAGCCCAAGAGGCTCCTACGTCCATGGTATTCTCTAGGAAAGAATACTGGAGTGAGTTGCTATTCTCTTCTCCAGGGGAACTTTCCAACCCAGGGATCAAACCCAGGTCTCCTGCATTGTGGGAAGATTCTTTACCATTTGAGCCACAAGGGAAGCCCAAATCTGATTTCCAAAGCGAACATCATAAACAAAAAACATCAGTGTTAGATCTCTTGCCTTATGTCTTAGAGGTTAGACAATCATTCATTTTCCTTTTCTGTTATCTTTAAAATTATCTAAAATAAATAGTCCTAAATACTAAGAAACACACTAAAATTACTAAGCACATCTGAGGGTAAGCTCACAGAAAACTTCTGCCATAGTTTTTTGAAATTGCATGGTTCATGTGGCTTTGGTATAATCATAGTCTTAGTAATAGTTTCTACTTATTCTCAAAATAAAATACTAACAAATATAAAATAACTAGAGCACATATCAAATGTATAATAAATATACCTACAATTAGTATAATATAGCACTTTCAGTTAGGGCCCTTAGGTCAGTCAAGGTTTTCATTCATTATAGATTCAATGATTATACATGTATTGAATTTGTGTTTTTAAATATTCAACATCCATGACATGAGTAATTTCCCAGATGACACAGTTACTCAAAATGTTCATTACACCTATTTTTCAAACATCATAATTAATAGAGATTTCATTCTCAGAACAATACATATTTATTAAATACCATGTTAGGCACAGAACTAGAAGACACACTAAAAATCAATGAAATATGATCCTGTGACTTTTAGTTTATTTGAAAATTATACCACATAAATCCAAAGATGCAAGAATTCCACCCCTGTAGAACAAAACTAAGTAAAGAAGTACAAAATTATATTCCATAGGTTTACACAGATTCCAAAAGTTTATCCATGAAATTTGTGCACTCTTTTCCTTAGGAGAGCATATTGCTTCCATAGTGAATAGAAATTTAACATGTATAATTCTTACAGGAGAGAATATTGGAAGTCTTGAGAAGTAACCACAATCTGTACTGTTGCTAACTACCCACTGACCTAAACAAGTCACCTAATTCACCTTTCATACTGCACAGTGTAGAAAAGAAACACAATCAAAATCGCCAAAGGATTCACTCCATAAACATATGTGGAAGTCCTGGATAACTAGCTTGAGAAGTATGTAGTTCAATATGCAAATATTTTAGGTTTTTTTTATCAGTTACTGTCATTTGAAATTGAGAAATTTTAAACATTAATTTGTGTCTCTGTCTTCTCTAAAAACTCAGAAGATTTAGTAATAAACACCTCAATCTTTCATGATTATACTTTGCTGGAACTAAAGAGGCTGCTCTCTTTAGAATAGTATTCACTCTTCGCTCATTCACCTAACAAATATTATTGAATATATACTATGTTCTATTACTATTCTAGATGCTGAGCAAAGAGGAAGCCAGCTCACTTGCCCTCATGGCACCTTAAATACTCATTAGGAGAAATAAAAACAAAGCTTGACAACAAGCATCCAGATAAAACATATTGATGTGGCTATAAATGTAAGGACAGAAACAGCAAGTGCCTAGCAGAAGCAGAAGAGATTAAGAAGAGGGGCACAAACACACAGAATAACTATTAAAAAAAAAAAAAAAGGTCTTAATGATCCAGATAACCACGATGGTGTGATCTCTCACCTAGAGCCAGACATCCTGGAATGTGAAGTCAAGTAAGCCTTAGGAAGATTATTATGAACAAAGCTAGTGGAGGTGTTGGAATTCCAGTTGAGCTATTTCAAATCCTAACAGATGATGCTGTTAAAGTGCTACACTCAATATGCCAGCAAGTTTGGAAATCTCAGCAGTGGTCACAGGATTCAAATAGGTCAGTTTTCATTCCAATCCCAAAGAGCAATGTTGAAAAACATTCAAACTACCATACAATTGTGATCATTTCATATGCTAGCAAGAAAATGCTTCAAATCCTTCAAACAGGCTTCAGCAGTATGTGAACCAAGAAATTCCAGATGTACAAGCTGGATTTAAGAAAGGCAGAGGAACTGGAGATCAAATTGCCAACATCCTCGGGATCATGGAAAAAGCAAGGGAATTTCAGAAAAACATCTACTTCTGCTTCATTGACTACACTAAACCTTTGGACTGTGGATCACAAAAAAAAAAAAAAAAAAAAACACAACATGGAAAATTCTTCAAGAGATGGGAATACCAGACCACTTTACCTGTCTCCTGAGGAACCTGTATGTGGGTCAATAAGCAACTGTTAAAATCAGACATGGAACAATGGACTGGTTCCAAACTGGGAGAGGACTACGTACATCAAGGCTGTATATTGTCACCCTGCTTGTTTAACTTATATGCAGAGTACACCATGTAAAATGCCTGTCTGGATAAAGCGCTAGCTGGAATCAAGATTGCTGGGAGAAATGTCAACAACCTCATATATGCAGATAATACCACTCTAATGGCAGAAAGCAAAGAAGAACTAAAGAGGCTCCTGATGAGGGTGAAAGAGCAGAATGAAAAACCTGACTTCAAACTTAACGTTCATAAAACTAAGATCCTGGCATCCAGTCCTATCACTTCATGGCAAATAGATAGGGAGAAAAATGGAAAGTAACAGATTTTATTTTCCTGGGCTCCAAAACCACTGTGGATGGCAACTTCAGCCACAAAATTAAAAGACACTTGCTCCTTGGGGGGAAAAAAACTACAGCAAAAATAGACATCGTATTAAAAAGCAGAGACATCACTTTGCCAACCAACATCCATATAGTCAAAGCTATGGTTTTTCCAGTAGTCACGTACGGATGTGAGAGTTGGACCATAAACAGGACTGAGTGCCGCAGAATTGATGCTGTTAAACTGTGGTGTTAGAAAAGACTCTTGAGAGCCCCTTGGACAGCAAGGAAATCAAACCAGTCAATCCTAAAGGAAATCAATCCTGAATATTCATTGGAAGTTTGGATGCTGAAACTGAAGCTGCAATACTTTGGCCACATGATGCAAAGAGCTGACTCACTGAAAAAGACTCCGATGCTGGGAAAGATTGAGAGCAGAGGAGAAGGGGGATAACAGAGAATGAGACTGTTGGATAGCATCACTAACTCAAAGAACGTGAGTTTGAGCAAACTCCAGGAGATAGGGAAGGACAGGGAAGCCTGATGTGCTGCAGTCCATGGGGTCACAAAGAGTTGGACACAACTGAGTAACTGAACAATAACAACAATGATTGAAATTATATAGGACACTGGAACAGAAAGTAAGTTTGCTCAAATCCTATGTTCTCAGTGAGTCATTCTTGAGTGATGTTTAATACTGTAAGAGTCTTTAAATTACAGCCCATTGGTTAAATCAGGCCAACTGCTTGTCTCTGTAAAGTTTTATTGAAGCACCGATATACTCATTCATTGACATATTATCTTTGCTGCCTTTGTGTTATAGGGGTTGCCACAGAGACACTACGGTCTGCAAAGACTAAAATATTAACTGACGGCATTTTTGTTGGTACTCTCAATCCCCTATAACTTCCCCAACTTTTTTTCCCATGGCCCTATAACCTCTAAAATTCTATTTATATGTTTATTTTATGACTTATCTTTTTCTCCTTTACATTAAGATATTAACACCATAGATGAAAATCTTAACTTTGTTCATATATGTATCCCAAATGAATGGAATATGCTAGCTACTCAACGAATATTTATAGAATAATTGAACGAGGTTACAAAAATAAGCAGTAGACAGCATACAATGATGAATTCATAATGAAGAATTTGGATTTTAGTCTGAATTTATGGACAGCCACAGGAAGGTTTTAAACAGTGGAATACCACGATGAGATTCAGACTACTATGATCTCGTGACTTATATTCCTTTCACTGGATTGGCTCAGGTCCATTCATCTGTGTTACTTCCCTGACCTGAGCTCCGCATCTTAGTCCAGTAGATACTTCATGAATGGGAAATGTTTATGGTAATGAAATCTCAAAAGATTAGTGTTCAGTGTTGCTGCTTGGTTGTGTCTGACTCTTGTGACCTCATGGACTGGCATGAGGTAGCCATGAGACAGCCCGGTAGCCTGCCAGGCTTCTCTGTCCACGGTATTTCCCAGGCAAGAATACTGGAGGGGGTTGCCATTTCCTTCTCCAGGGAATCTTCCAGTCCCAAGGATCCACCCTGTGTCTTCTGCATTGCAGGTGGATTCTTTACCATTGAGTCACCAGGGACACCCAGCTTTCAAGGACTCTACTTGAAAATATCCCTGTGTGGGCAGAAGCCCCAGGGAGACAGGTTTACTGGCAAGCTCTGCATAGTTGTTCAATAACAACATTTAATAGCAAACTCAATGGCTTTAGAATATAGGGATTTTATGGGAGTTTTGTACATTTTATGCATTAAATTTGTTACAATGCTTATAACTTGTCTTCCAAGAACTTTATACACAAAGATGTTAGTGTAATCAAAATACAAAAAAAAAAAAAAAAACCCTACCAACCAATATACTAGAGTTTACTGGTTTTGCTACCCATGGGTAACAGGTTTGCTAAAATATCAATGCCTTACCACAGAGGGGGGCAACCAGAACCTTCCCACTCAGTCGGCCATGGCCTCATCCATTTAGCCTTGATGTGTTATAGAATTATTATATGAATGTCATAAGGTTAAGAAGTTACAATGGACACAATCATAATTTGTTAATGACATCTGTTTTCAAAAAGACAAAAAAAAGTCATCAAGTCTGTGGCTACTGCTGAGATTTTAAAGCTCATCAGGGCAACTAGACAAAGGTTTATTTATATTTTTCATGAATTTACAAACTAGGGGAAGTACATATAAACAATAAGGAACACTGATATAAATGAGTACCCAAGGTAGCCTTGATTAACTTCATTTGGGAGATTAAGGAGAGGCTTAGGAACAAAATGGAATTTGAGCTACATGCTGAAGAATGAGGGCTTTTTGATGGGCTAGAGGAACAGTGAGTGCTAATTGGCTCCATATTGCTCCTCCAGAGATATAAGATAATTTTCACATTCTGTGGAATGAGGACCAAGGTTAGAATAATTTTCATATTCTCAGGTATGCCCAAGAATGAATCAACCAAAATCAAGATGTAACAACTCCTTCATCAAGCAGTGTGCAATGGTTTTCCATTTATACCTCCTTGACAGCAAGGACATCAAACCAGTCAATCCTAAAGGAAATCAGTCCTGAATATTCATTGGAAGGGCTGATGCTGAAGCTGAAGCTCCAATACTTTGGCCACCTGGTGCAAAGAGCCAACTCATTGGAAAAGACCCTGATGCTGGGAAAGATTGAAGGCAGGAGGAGAATGGGGTGACAGAGGATGAGATGGTTGGGATGGCATGACCAACTCAATGCACATGAGTTGAGCAAATTCTGGGACATAGTGAAGGACAGGGAAGCCTTGTGTGCTGCAGTCCATGGGGTTGCAAAGTTAGACATGATTGAGCAACTGAACAACAACCACCTCCTTATAGTTGGGCTTCTCAGAACCAAATCTCTAAGCACCTTCCTAATAAGGAATTTCTATGTCTACCATGGAGCAGCCTTATCAATCACATGCTAGAAGTGGGAGTAATGGAAAGCAAAACATGTGACTCAGCTACCTAATAAGAAAACTCTGCCTCAATTTGTTGCTAGAGACTGGTGAGCTGAGGAATATTTAGCGATACTCTATACACCATATGCACAGCCCCCACCTAGCCTTCTGAGAGTATCACTTGGCCTTTGTTGGTTATTTTCAAAGAAAAACAACAGATCCAAACAGTTCATCAACATCAAATTTTAAAAAACTGTGTAATTCAGAGGTTCCCAGACTCCTTTGATTTATAAGATGCTTAGTGTCTCAGTAATATCCCCATGATGTTTGACAGTCCAAAAGCAAACCTAATCATTCTGTTTATGAAGTTGTTAGGTTCAGTCAACTTAATAATTTATGCCTTAACAACTTAACAACCTTCTGAAAAGACAATACACATACATTAAAAGAAAAAATTGTATTTCGTTTTTAAAAAGTCACAAGTTACACATCAAATGAATTTGTGCTCCTGGAACTTCTTATCAGATCACAGTATCAGATCAGATGCTGCCACCCTCATTTCCTATTCATGTTTATTTTTGTTCACTATTTACTTTTGTTACAACAATCAATGAAAACCCAGCTTCTGGAAGATATGACATCATCTAAAGAAATGGAATGAAATCTAATATTTAAATATCAACTGCCTTAAACTAGTAGTTCACATATCTGACTGATGCTGTGATTTGCTGTTTTTTCTTAATAAATTTAAAATCTGGAGAATGTAATCCACAAAAGACTTTGTTACACAGCCACCAGAACTGTGTTTCTGAAGGGCCATTAGAGTTTTAGATATCCATGTTTGTTTTCCATGGGCTTGCTATTCATTTAGGGAACAATAACCACTTGAGCCTCATTTTTGTTGCAGTTTAGAGTCCTAAAAGTACGGTTTCAATTTATGTCCCAAATCTCCCAAATATCTTTCTATCTAACACTATTGATTTGCTACATATTTAAAATCACAAGGGAAGCAATCAAAGGACTTTTTGTGTGTGATCACTCACTCCTACAAAGTATGATCTAGTACAGATATAATTTTTATAGAAGATGTCCTTAACATGGAGTAATATGCACTTTCCCCAAGTTTTCTATTACCAGACCCTTTATCCAAACATCTCTCATTAACACCTAGTTAACATAATTGTACTTACATAAGACAAAAATTTACCAGAAAACATGCAACTGGGACACAGATAGGAGATGGCAGAAAAAAAAGGTAAAAATGTAGAGAACTCTTCAATCACTAATATATAATAAATTGAAAGGATCCAAAGTCATTGCCATAAAAAACTTATGAAAGTTCTGTTCATAACTAAAATTGAAAATACATATATAGATGTGTATATATAGATACACATATATGTATATACATGTGTGTATACATACATATATATAGGTATATATGCATTTCCTCTGGGAACCCAAATTTAAGACCAACAAGAGGAGATCTGAGACCAGTCAAGAATTAATATATAAATACATTATAGAGTTGCAACATTAGGCAAGAAAAAATTATCCTCACTTTACAGATAGGTACTTGATTCCATGACACCAATAAGTTATAATGAATCTACTAGAACAGGCCTTCAGGTACCTATTCTATAATAGGGATTCATCTAGTAGAAAAGGGATTCATCCTTTAACCAATAAGATGGGCTACGATCTGCCATCTCCTAGACTAACCAATGTCAACAATGGTTGTGCATCATATTGGAAATGAGGATCTTGATGCAGGGTTGCCTGTGATGCTAAGCAAGAACATGTGACCATGGTCCACATAGGGTGGCTGAAGAATCCTGGGTTTATTGTTCCAATTCTTTTATCTTTAACAAGAAAAGAGTCTAGTTTCTCTTAAAGGCTCTATATTGCATTTCCCTTGGACACAATAACAGGAAAACCAATTAGGTTAATCACCTGCAGCGGGGTGGAGGAGATACGCAGATACTTTAAAGAGCAGCCAATAGCGGAGGGGAGAGTGGCAAACTAGTGAAAAGTTTCAAGTCCTCCTCTTTAAGTACTTGATACAAAAGATGAGAAACATTCACAGCTCTCATGGAGGCTGCAGGGCCTTGCCCAGCACCAGGGAGCTCCTTTCATGAGTAGTTGCACAGCAGGGCTGCCATTTTCTATGTGAAAATTCCAACTACAGTTGTGCAGTGTGGCAGCCCTGATGGTCATCATTATGTGGAATAATATCCTCTAATTCTGGTGTTTTCTTAAATAAATTTGCCATATTTTATTTTAAATGAAGAAGAAGTTTAAATGTTTTACATTGAAACTAGTGTACCAAAGAGAGACTTGAAGTAAAAGGGGGGAAAAAAGTTGTATAAGTTTATTTTTAACCTGAAAAACTGTTTTGTTGATTTTATTCTTTAAACAGAATACCTTTAAGTGTGAGATCTTAAATGTGTCAGCTTTTCATCTACACTGTATTTTTCGAATATTATAACACTACACCAGCATCTTGCCTCATCCTAAGATTCAGGATAGATGAAAAATAATTTTTAAGTACTAAATAGTCATCCTCAATTCCTTAGCTTCCTAGATTTCCCTGAAAAGACCGATTTCTTATCCATTTGCAGAAACATTAAATATACACATGACTTAGTATTCGGTGTGCTTTCTTCACTACCATTGATCATTCTGACTCTAAGCATTATATACCATAAAATGGAAATCTTTATAATTAAAGTTTAAAATTTTACTAATTATACCAAGGAAGAAATTGAAAAGTAGCATCCAACATTAATTACTTTTAGGAACACAAAATATTTCCATAACTCTGTAAGGACAAACCTTTCAGCTTAATAAAAATGACAAATTTATGCCTATTTCAAACAAATTTAAGAAAGATTTTGATTGCAAATAATTTGTAGAAATACTAGCAGGGATATGCTGAGTGCAGATACATGGTGCTAGATTTATTTGAATTCAATTCAAATGCAGAATTTATTTTCCTTCCTGGCAGTTCTCTGAAATGTACATTACGGCTTTGTTTAGTTAAACCAGTTATGCCACTTGAACCTCTGAAATGCTAATATACCTGTACTCAGACTTTGAGTGTGTTGACTTTGTTTCCTTGGTGGAACAAATTTCAATCCTTTTCATGAAAAAAAAAAAAAAAACAACAACAACAAGATGAGCAGATATTTGTATAATGTATATGTTAATTAAAACATACTGTTCTCTGGGGGCTGCGAAACAAAGAATGTGTTACTATGAGTATTTTAAGGCAGACATTCACTCATCAAATTCAACAGGAATAGGGGATGCTGAAAAGTGACTTATTATAATAATGTATTTTAAGAAATAAGAGAAAGTCATGCTTTTAACAGAAGTGAACTTGGATGCCTTAATGTAACAGAAATGTGGTTTCTGTCAAATATTGTGTCACCAAGATGCTATAATTGCTTAACCTGAAAAACGTCTTCACAGCCCTGCTCAGCCCATGGTTGATGGATTGATATTACCATAATAAAGACTTAGCTTTTTCATATGAGCAGAAAATTATCATTGAATTGTCACCATTCTGCCCATAAGTAAACCATGGGCCTACATATCAAGATATAAAATACAGCATATCCCAATTACTGCTGTACCTTCATGCCAGCTCAATACACAAAGCAAGTAATGACTGTCCATAAAGACAATGTATAAAAAAATTTTCTGGGATCCAGGCTGTCCAGAACATACTCACTAGAAGCCAACTTGTTTTCATCTGGTCATTGGTCCAATTCCCAAATTTTGAGGGATTTTTTATTTATTGTTTGCTTTCATTCTAATGTTGGTTCCTGTTCCCCAGGTAACCATCAAGAATTCTGGGTTGGAATTGTCAACAAATTCACTCTCCTTCAGACCAATATGTTCTTCCTGTTTCCTCCATAATCAACCCCGCATAAGCCCATTCTTTCCTTTGAAGAGAGAGACTTCTGATTAGCGTGTGTCTTAGAAAGAATATACAAAGGATGCCACAAAGTTTCAAGCTGATCCACAGTATTATTTACAAGATATTGGGTATTTAGCTCATGGTTATGGCCAGGGGGATTTTGGAAACGTGTGTTGTGGGGCTATATGTTTGCATCGACTAAAACTTGGCACCACTGGCACCCACAGAGCAAACAGCACAGAAGCAAAATGCTATATGCAGGCCTCTATTTCAGCCTTGCTAGTGCCAGTCCTGTCTAAAGGTCATCATACTGAGGAATTGCTGAACTGTGTTTGGTGGGTGAAGATAAAGCTGAAGGCTACTAGAAGACCAAGAAGGCTATCTTGCTTCTTAAGAAACTTAGGGCCTGGAATGATATCCAAAAGCTCTCAGCAAATGAGAGCTGGCAATGCAAAATGAAAAGATGTCATTGCATTGAGAGCTTCCCTGATGGCTCAGAGGTAAAGAATTCACCTGCCAATCCAGGAGATGTGGGTTTGATCTCTGGGTCAGGAAGACATCCTGGAGAAAAAAAAAAAAAAAAAAGGCAACCCATTCCAGTATTCTTGCTTGGGAAATCCATGGACAGAGGATCCTGGCAGGCTACAGTCCACGGGGTCACAAAAAAGTCAGACATGATTTAGTGACTTGTTGGGAGCCACGTTAGGCATTACTGACATAATGGAGGCATGGCCCCAACCCCCCTCCTCATCCTGTAGCCATGGTCCTGGGATGAAGGAGTTAGGTCTTGTGATTCTGACTTGTTCTTTCCTTTCTTAGGTTGAGTTGGCTGGAAAGAATGTTAAGACGCTTATTGTTCTTGAGAGAAGCATGAGAAAGCACAAAGCCTTCTGCAGTTGTGCCCAGAAAATAATCTATAAAGTAACCATTGACATTTGTTCAAGGATCTTTACAAAGAATGTTCCAGGATGAGCATGTAGGCTGCAGCTTGAAGCCCTGGGAAGGATTGTTATCTGAGACCTGTTTGTGAGGGGAATGTTTATGGCAAAAGAAGTTTGCTGAGCTTAGGGTTTAGGAATAATTAAGAATAGCTAGAAGCATTTTTAGGAGATAGTGAACTTAATGTGCTAGGGGCAAACAGGATTTAGAAAGATTAGAAATAAACTGAGGAATGTGGTGTGCAGCCCAGACATAAGCATGAGTTACAATGTAATCACAAGTTAAGTATAGGACACGTAAGGGGAAGTAGATAATAGATAGTAAAGCCGATTCTGAGAGAATCGCTGCAGCAGGAACTCTGTTTGAAGGGCAACAGTGATTTCTGGAGATAATAAGTCAGGGTAGGGGGGAACTAAAAATGTCAAACCTCTGACCTAATGCTTTTGTCAAAGTATAAAAAGACAACCTGAAGCTTGAAATAAACATGTAGACCCGCACCTTGAGTCAGAGGCTAAATCATTCCCCACCAACACCGCTCATCTCTTTGGGCTGATTCCCTGGCTGCTGGAGCTGGACTCCGGCAGTGACTGAACAACAACAACACTGTATTGAGCACAGAGGACCCTTCAGAAACATTCTTATAATCACTCCAGTCCCATCACTTCAGTGCAAATAGATAGGAAAAATGGAAACAGTGACAGACTTTATCTTCTTGGGCTCCAAAATAACTTCAGACAGTGACTGCAGCCATGAAATTAAAAGACGCTTCCTCCTTGGAAGAAAAGTTATGACAAAACTATACTGCATATTAAAAAACAGAGACATCACTTTTTCCACAAAGGTTCATATAGTCAAGGCTATGGTTTTTCCAGTAGTCATGTATGGATGTGAGAGTTGGACTATAGAGAAAGCTGAGCACCAAAGTACTGATGCTTTTGAACTGTGGTGTTGGAGAAGACTCTTGAGAGTCCCTTGGATTTCAAGGAGATCCAACCAGTCCATCTTAGGAAATCAGTCCTGAATATTCATTGGAAGGACCGATACTGAAACTCCAATACTTTGGCCACCTGATGTGAAGAGCCAACTCATTGAAAAACACCCCGATGCTGGGAAAGATTGAGGGCAGGAGGGGAAGGAGACTAACTTGGGTGAGATGGCTGAATGGCATTATTGACTCAGTGGATATGAGTTTGAGCAAATCCAGGAGATAGTGAAAGACAGGGAAGCCTGGCATGCTGCAGTCCATGGGTTGCAAAGAGACATGACTGAGTGACTGAACAACCACAATAAATAAGTAAACTGAACATTCTGAAGTTTATTCCTGGTGTTACTGCATTTGGACTGAAAGTGCTTTCCTCAAGTGGGATGATGTGCATGGCACTTGGTGTGAAGCTGCCTTCCTCAAGAGTGACTGTAACCTCCCCATACATAAAATGCTTAATACAGACCTTAGCAAAGTCTGAAAAAAGCCCAGAGATCCAAAGACACCTCCAAGCACCACATAAGATTCATCACAGACTCATACAGAAGAATCCACTGAAAAACCTGATAATCATGTTGAAACTAAATTCATATGCAAAAATCAGGCCCTGGAACATCAGTATTTGCCAGATCAAGAATCACAGACTCCAAGGAGATAAGGCATCCCTAGAAGCCAAATCAGATAAGAGGGGTGTTCCAGGCAAGAAGCCAGTGGTAGTGAAGGAAGAAGAGTGTTGGTGTTAAAAAGCTTTGGTGGGAAAAAAAATGCTGGAGCTGCCAAGAAGCCACCAGCTGAAAAGAAGCCAGAAGAGATCAAGTCCACAGAAGCAGCTTGCTGTATAAACTAAAATTTATTTATTCCATAAAGGTCTAATCATTTGAACAGTTCAATTTGAATAAAGATCTGTCAAAGAGGCACTGAAATACAAACAAACAAAAAAGATAGGAGGAAAGTTAAGACTGGAAAAAAAAAATATTTACAGATAAAAAGCTGCCTCATAGATAATGCAAAAGAATGTACAGACACACTTAAAATGGTAAGAGGATTTAGTAAATCTGTCAGAAAGGAAATCAAAATATTGACATTGCCAGTTCAAGATGGAAACAGAAGGATCCTGAACTCTTACAGACACATCAGATCTACAGTGACATACTGAAGAATTTGCTCTGAGAAAAACCTAAAAACTAGCTAAGCAATGACCACATAGCAGGTGAACTAGGAAGAAAAAGCACATCAAAGTGGGTAGGAGAAGCTGAGATGCAATCTTGCCAAAAGCCCACCTCTAGTGTACAGACCCCCATCAGAAGCTTCTCACTTGCAGAGTGAAAGGTTTGAGCCCCACATCCAGCACCCCAACTTTCAAAATCTACACCTGAGATATGAGCCTCCAAACATCTAGTTTTGAAAACCAATGGGGCTCATGACAATGAGACCCAAAGGCAATAGTAATCTGAGAAATGACTTTTGAAAGGATCACCCACTTGGATGCACTTGCCTAAGGGAAGCCTCTGATCTCGCCCAGAGTTTATATGAAAGAGGTTCATCTGTCAATCTTAAAGAATCAGCCCAAGGGGCAGGCATCAAAATTAACAAAGATCCAAGAGTCTTCTGGGGTCAGACGCTGGTGGGCACCATCTTTACACACCATCTTTCTCTTTTCTAAAACCCTAGGCTCTTCCCCTCACCCCCTGGGGGGCACCATCTTTATATTCCCCCTCTCTCATCTCCCCAGTCATAAAACACTACGCTTTTTTCCTCTCCAGCAGGCGCTATCCTTACGCTCCTCTTCTGCCTTACTCCAGCCAGCTGTTACCATTCTGCTCTCTTTCTCTGCTACACTCCAGAGTCCCCTCTCAAAGGGGACATTTTACATGTTTCTGGTTCTCTGGATTTTTTCCTCTGGTTCTGCTTACTGTGGGTGCCACTCTAGGCATTCACCTTGATCACCTGGCTCTGGAGGTCAGGGGGACAGTCCTATAGGACTATAACAATCAGAGGGACAGTTCTTGGCAGATTACCACCCCCCAACACTAGGCACTGTACAGACAGCAGAAGAAACGCCCTAATCTTTCTGAGAAAGAGGTCTATTTGCTTATCCTGGAGTTTTGGTCTGAGGGTGAGGCTTTTGGTATGGTACACATCGAAGGGCAGAGAAATGGAATATTTCCTGCTATATCAGTAGCCAAGGATATTACAGCCATCAACGATTGCTGTCCTTCAGTGTGAGCCAGTGAGCCCTGAGAAAACTCAAAATAGAATACCTGCCATCAAGCAGCCATCAGACTGCAGCCACACCCTATGGTGAGTCCTAAGGGAACTTAGGATGTGCAAATACGGAATACTAGGCCCAGATAGCTGAGGCACATATCAAAGGAATGATCTCATGAGTCCAGACCCTTGCATCTTTTCCACTAAATTACTTGAAAAATCTGATCTCTAATTAATAATAATATTTTGATGTACCTGACTGCGTGCCCTTAGTTGCAAAACTCCTATCCTATATACCCTAGCTAGTCCCCTCACTTCCTTGAAACAGTTTTTCAGAACTATCTGAATACAGTCTCCTGGGCTGCAGTTCTCATTTTGCCCAAAGAAAACTTAACGCTCAAATCTCACATTGTGCAATTTTTTTTTTTTTTTTTTTCGGATAAGGTCTACTTCAGTTCAGTTCAGTTCAGTTGCTCAGTCGTGTCCGACTCTTTGCGACCCCATGAATCGCACCACGCCAGGCCTCCTTGTCCATCACCATCTCCCGGAGTTCACTCAGACTCACGTCCATTGAGTCCGTGATGCCATCCAGCCATCTCATCCTCGGTCGTCCCCTTCTCCTCCAGCCCCCAATCCCTCCCAGCATCAGAGTCTTTTCCAATGAGTCAAATCTTCACATGAGGTGGCCAAAGTACTGGAGTTTCAGCTTTAGCATCATTCCTTCCAAAGAAATCCCAGAGCTGATTTCCTTTAATGGACTGGTTGGATCTCCTTGCAGTCCAAGGGACTCTCAAGTGTCTTCTCCAACACCACAGATCAAAAGCATCAATTCTTCAGCCCTCAGCCTTCTTCACAGTCCAACTCTCACATCCATACATGACTACCGGAAAAACCATAGCCTTGACTAGACAGACCTTAGTTGGCAAAGTAATGTCTCTGCTTTTCAATATGATATCTAGGTTGGTCATAACTTTCCTTCCAAGGAGTGAGCGTCTTTTAATTTCATGGCTGCAATCACCATCTGCAGTGATTTTGGAGCCCCCAAAAGTAAAGTCTGACACTGTTTCTACTGTTTCCCCATCTATTTCCCATGACGTGATAGGACCAGATGCCATGATCTTCGTTTTCTGAATGTTGACCTTTAAGCCAACTTTTTCACTCTCCTCTTTCACTTTCATCAAGAGGCTTTTTAGTTCCTCTTCACTTTCTGCCATAAGGGTGGTGTCATCTGCATATCTGAGGTTATTGATATTTCTCCCGGCAATCTTGATTCCAGCTTGTGTTTCTTCCAGTCCAGCGTTTCTCATGATGTACTCTGCATATAAGTTAAATAAGCAGGGTGACAATATACAGCCTTGACGTACTCCTTTTCCTATTTGGAACCAGTCTGTTGTTCCATGTCCAGTTCTAACTGTTGCTTCCTGACCTGCATACAGATTTCTCAAGAGGCAGGTTAGGTGGTCTGGTATTCCCATCTCTTTCAGAATCTTCCACAGTTTATTGTGATCCACACAGTCAAAGGCTTTGGCATAGTCAATAAAGCAGAAATAGATGTTTTTCTGGAACTCTCTTGTTTTTTCCATGATCCAGCAGATGTTGGCAATTTGATCTCTGGGTCCTCTGCCTTTTCTAAAACCAGCTTGAACATCAGGGAGTTCACGGTTCACGTATTGCTGAAGCCTGGCTTGGAGAATTTTGAGCATTACTTTACTAGCATGTGAGATGAGTGCAATTGTGTGGTAGTTTGAGCATTCTTTGGCATTGCCTTTCTTTGGAATTAGAATGAAAACTGACCTTTTCCAGTCCTGTGGCCACTGCTGAGTTTTCCAAATTTGCTGGCATATTGAGTGAAGCACTTTCACAGCATCATCTTTCAGGATTTGAAACAGCTCAACTGGAATTCCGTCACCTCCACTAGCTTTGTTTGTAGTGATGTTTTCTAAGGCCCACTTGACTTCACATTCCAAGATGTCTGGCTCTAGATTAGTGATCACATCATCATGATTATCTGGGTCGTGAAGATCTTTTTTGTACAGTTCTTCTGTGTATTCTTGCCACCTCTTCTTAATATCTTTTGCTTCTGTTAGGTCCAGACCATTTCTGTCCTTTATCAAGCCCATCTTTGCATGAAGTGTTCCCTTGGTATCTCTACTTTTCTTGAAGAGATCTCTAGTCTTTCCCATTCTGTTTTCCTCTTTTCTTTGCATTGATCGCTGAAGAAGACTTTCTTATCTCTTCTTGCTATTCTTTGGAACTCTGCATTCAGACGCTTATATCTTTCCTAAATAGCTGTGAAAAGAAGAGAGGTGAAAAGCAAAGGAGAAAAGGTCTACTTAGGGGCTATCAGAAAACAGTAGCCAGTAGAGACAATCTTTGAACTCTCCTTCCACCTCACTCCAGCTTGCTAGTATCTCCTGGAAAGGAACTGGAACCCTTGTCTGGTGCCCCAGTTTAGTGGTTCTATGTCACCTGGCTCTGGTTGCCAATAGGGCTTATACTCACAGGTACCACAGGACTATAACCAATGGATAATGAATTCTCAAAAGCCTACCCCTTCCAGGACTCAGAAAATGCAATAGAACCAGGAACTCAGTCTTTCTGTAGAAAGGCCTTTAAGTCTCTGATCATAACTGCAGTCTGAGGAGGAGAATTCTAGTTACACACACATCTAAGGACTGACTAGACCCTTTCCCAGAGGGTGAGAATTGCCTCTGTGCTCTTCCTCTGCAGTGCTCTGCAGTACCAGTGCCTCTCAGCTGGGAGCTCTGCCACACGTCACTTTCTATGACTGCCTCCCAGGGGACACCCCTTGAGCACCTGGCTCTGGTGGTCAAGCGGCTTGCATTACTGGCTCTCAGGGACTGTAACAATCCCTGCAGTTCTTGCCAGGCTACGCCCCCAGGGCACTGCACAAAAAACAGACTGAAACACATCCCCAGTCTTTCTGTGAAAGAGGCCTATTTGCTAGTTGTGGAGCTTACCCTGAGGGCCAGGCTTCAATGCACAGTGAGAGGCTTAGAGGGGTGGGTGGTATGCCAATCTCCCTCTGCCTTGCTACAGCTCATGCAGAAGGGAGTTATGGTGACCAGTGGAGCATACACTTGTGGCCTCATAGTACCACATACTGATCACTTTAAAAGCTGCTATCTTACCGTCTGGCTTGCATCAGCCTGAATCTAAGTGCTGACTGAGATCTTCCTCTTTGGGATACTGACAACACTCAAGTATTGGAAGCTATTAAAAACAAATTAGGCTGCTGGGACAATCATAATGATTTGCAAAACAAAGAGGTAGGGAAGGGTTGAACAGTAAGGTTAATCTCCTACACAAGGCTACTTCTTCAAGGTTGGGAGAGTTGGCTGTTTCATCTAATACATAGAAACTAACATGAAGAGTCAGGTAAAATGAAGAAACAAGGAAATAGTCCAAAAAAATAACAAGGTAAATACTCAGAAATCAGCAAGATATAGATAAGTAATTTAACTGATAAAAAGTTAAAGGTAATGGTCATAAGGATGCTCACTAAATTTAGGAGAAGAATGGATAAATACGGTAAAGCTTCAACAAAGACAGAAAACATAAGAAAGTGAAATAGAAGTCACAGAGCTAAAGAATATAATTACTCAACTAAAATTACACTAAAGAGATTCAACAACAGACTGGATGAAGCAGAACAATCAGTGAATTTAAATACAAGCCATTGGAACACATCCAATCAAAGGAGAAAGAAGAAAAAATAATTTTTAAAAAGTAAAGATAGTTTAAGAGATGAATGATACAACACCAAGTAGACTAACATTCACATTGTAAGAGTCCCAAAAGGAGAGAGGGAGGGAGAGTGAGAGAGGGAGAGAAAGAGAAAGAGAAAACTGCACAGGTCCACTTTCATGTTAAATTTTTTTTCCCCCCAAAATAACATAGTACTACAGAATCCATGATTGGTTGAATCCACAGATGTGGAACCATATATACAAGGAGTTGACTATGAGGTTATACGCAAATTTTTTATTTCACGGGAGGTCAACATCACTAACCCCTGCATTGTTTGAGGGTCAACTGTATAACATTTGTCAATATTTATTCACCCAACACGGGAACACTTAAATATCTTAAAAAAAAAAAATTAAATAGACCTAAAGAGAGAAACATGAAGCAATACAATAATAGTAGAAGATTTTACTGTGCCACTTACAGCAATGGACAGATCATCTAAGCAATCAATAAGGATACATTGACCTTAAATGACTGGTCAGCTAGACCAGATAGACTTGATATGTATAGAACATTCCATCAAAAGCAATAGAATGCACATTCTTGTCAAGTACATATTGAATATTATCCAGGATAAATCCTATATTAAGCCAAAAACACAAGTTAATAAATTTAAGATTAAAGTTATATAAAACAACTGTTCCAACCACAATGGAATGAAATTATGAATCAATTACAAGATGTAAACTGAAAAATTCACAAATTGTGAAGATTAAATAACATGCTACTAAACAACCAATGGGTCAAAGAAGAAATCAATGCAGAAATTAAAAAAAAAATACCATGAGACAAATGATAACGGAAATACAATATACTAAAACTTAGGGAATGCAGCAAAAGAGGGAAGTCCGTAGGAAAACATGTCTACACCAGGAAACAGGAAAACTTCAAATAATCAACCTAACATTACACCTCAGGGAGATAGAAAAAGAACAACAAACAAAGCTCAAAGTTTGTAGAAGAAAGAAAATAATAAAGATCAGAGCATAAATAAAATTGAGTCAAAAATATAGGAAAGACAATGAAATTAAGAGCTGATTCTTTGAAAAGATAAACAAAATCAACAAACCTCTGTCCAGACTCATGAAGATGAAAAGAGAAAGGAAAATCAGAAATGAAACATATGTTGTAATAGATGCCACAGAAATAAAAAGGATAAGAGACTGCTATAAACAATTATACACAAACAAATTCAACAAACTGGAAGAAACATATACAACCCACCAAGATTAATTCATGAAGCAATAGAAAATTTGAATAGACTGATTACTAGTAAGGAGATTAAATCATTAAACAAAAACCTCCTTACAAAAAAGTCTGGGGCCAGACATTCTACCAAACATTGAAAGCATACATGCCAACCCTTCTCAAGTCTTCCAAAAAATTAGAAGAGAAGGGAACACTACCTAGCTTATTTTACAAGGCTAGCATTACCCTCATACCAAATCAGACAAAGGATCCAAAAGAAAAAAAAAAAAATACCACCCGATATCACTGATTAGCATAGATTAAAAATCCTCAACAAAATATTAGAGCCCAAATTCACACTATGATCAAGTGTGATTTATTCCAGAGATGCACAAATGATTCAACATCTACAAAAGCAATCAGTGTGATACACATTAGCAAATTGAAGAATAAAAATCATATGATCATCTTTATAGAGAGAGAAAAAGCATTTGCCAAAATTCAATATTCATTTATAACAAAAATTCACAACAAACTGGGTACTGAGGAAAAAACATAATAAAGACCATATATAACAAGGCTACAGCTAACATTATTTCATACTCAATAGTGAAAAGCCAAAAGCTAGTCCTTTAAGATCAGGAACAAGTTAAGTATGCTCATTCTCATCAGTTTTATTCAACATAATACTGAAAGCATTATTCAAAACACACAAGAAAAAGAAAGAAAAGGCATCCAAATTAGAAAGAAGAAGTAAAACTTCCACTGTTTGCAGATGACATGATGTATATAAAAACTCCTAAAGGTTCCACCCAAATAACTGTTGGAACTAACAAAATAATTCAGAAAAGTTACAGGACACAAAATCAATATACAAAAATTAGTTGAATTTAAATACACTAATAAGAATACTTTCTAACACCATTCACAAAAATAAACTCAAAATGGATTAAAGATCTAAATGTAAGATCAGAAACTATAAAACTCCTAGAGGAGAACATAGGCAAAACACTCTCCAACAAAATCACAGTAGGATCCTCTATGATCCACCTCCCAGAATACTAGAAATAAAAGCAAAAATAAACAAATGGGATCTAATTAAAAACTTCTGCACAACAAAGGAAACCATAAGCAAGGTGAAAAGACAGCCTTCTGAATGGGAGAAAATAATAGCAAATGAAGCAACTGACAAGCAACTAACCTCAAAAATATACAAGCAACTTATGCAGCTCAATTACAGAAAAATAAATGACCCAATCAAAACATGGGCCAAAGAACTAAATAGACATTTCTCCAAAGAAGATATACAGATGGCTAACAAACACATGAAAAGATGCTCAACATCACTCATTATCAGAGAAATGCAAATCAAGACCACAATGAGGTACCATTTCACACCAGTCAGAATGGCTGCGATCCAAAAGTCTACAAGCAATAAATGCTGGAGAGGGTGTGGAGAAAAGGGAACCCTCTTACACTGTGGGTGGGAATGCAAACTAGTACAGCCACTATGGAGAACAGTGTGGAGATTCCTTCAGTTCAGTTCAGTTCAGTTCAGTTCAGTCGCTCAGTCGTGTCCAACTCTTTGCGACCCCATGAATCATAATAGAACTGCCTTATGACCCAGAAATCCCACTGCTGAGCATACACACTGAGGAAACCAGAATTGAAAGAGACACGTGTACCCCAATGTTCATCACAGCACTGTTTATAATAGCCAGGACATGGAAACAACCTAGATGTCCATCAGCAGATGAATGGATAAGAAAGCTGTGGTACATATACACAATGGAGTATTACTCAGCCATTAAAAAGAATACATTTGAATCCATTCTAATGAGGTGGATGAAACTGGAGCCTATTATACAGAATGAAGTAAGCCAGAAAGAAAAACACCAATACAGTATACTAACACATATATATGGAATTTAGAAAGATGGTAATGATAACCCTCTATGTGAGACAGCAAAAGAGACACAGATGTACAGAAGACTTTTGGACTCTGTGGGAGAGGGAGAGGGTGGGATCATTTGGGAGAATGGCATTGTAATAATTATACTACCATGTAAGAAACGAATCGCCAGTCTATGTTCGATACAGGATACAGGAGGCTTGGGGCTGGTGCATGGGGATGATCCAGAGAGATGATATGGGGTAGGAGATGGGAGGTGGAAGGGGGTTCAGGGTTGGGAACTCATGTACACCCGTGGCAGATTCATGTCAATGTATGGCAAAATCAATACAGTACTGTAAAGCAAAATAAAGTGAAAATAAAAATTTTAAAAAATAAAATAAAATAAATAAATAAATAAAAAAGATAAAGAGACATAGGCAGAAGTAATCTTAACAGTAGGTTTTATTAAACCCAATATAAAATATGGCCATTTGAACCAATAACACAGATGTAAAAAATAAAAAAGATCGATGAAATGTTTTAAAAATAAAAAAATAAATAATCCTGAAAAAAAAAATAAAAATAAAGAAATAACCAGAAAGGCAGATTAAGGAAGTAATTCCATTTATAGTTGCAGCAAAGAGAATAAAATATCTAGGAACAAATTGAATTAAGGAGGTAAAGGACTTGTATACTGAAATCTATAAGACATTAATGAAAGATGAAGAAGACACAAGTGAAAAGATATTCTGTGCATGTGGATGGAAAAAATTAATATTGTCAAATTCCCTATACCATTCAAAGCCATCTACAGATTCAATGCAATTTATATCAAAACTCCAGTGGCCTTTTTCACAGAAACAGAATAAACAATCTCAAAATTTGTATAGAACAAAAAAAAGACCCCCAAAGCAGTCTTGATAAAGAAGAACAAAGCTAGAGGCATCATGCTGTCTGAAATCAAACTATCTTACAAAATTACAGTAATCACAACACTATGATATTGGCATAAAATATATTCATAGATCAATGTGACCAGAAGTAAACCCATGTATATATGGCAAATTGATTTATGACAGAGGAGCCAAGAATAAATAATGGGGAAACAAAGTCTTTTCAATAAGTGGGTTGGGAAAATCAGTCAAACAAAATGATGAAACTGGATCTCTATCTTATACCTTACATAAAAATCAACTCAAAATGGAATAAAGACTTGAATGTATCATGAAACTCTGAAACCATCAAACTCCTAGAAGAAAATATCAGTGGTAACATCCTTGACAATGGTCTTGCTGATGAATTTTTTAATCTCTTATCAAAGTAAAAGAAACAGAAGCAAATCAAATTAAAAAGTTTATGAACAACAAAGGAAACCATCAACAAAATGTAAAGACAACTTATCAATGGGATAAAATATTTGCAAATTATATAACTGATAATGAGCTAATATATATAAAGAATATATATATGAGCCAAAATGTATAAAGAACAGACATAACTGAATAACAAACAAAAAACAAGCCAAACAAAAAACAAGCCAAACAAAAAACCAACCCAATTAAAAATTAGGCAGATCATCTGAATACACTGTATTTCTTAAGACCATCTACAGATGGCCAACAGGTATGTGAAATGATGCTGAACATCACTAATCATCCAGGAAATGCAAAATCAAGACCACATGAGAAATCAACTTATACCTGAGAGAATGACTACTTTAAATAATAATAATAATAATCAGTGTTTTCAAAGATGAGGATAAAGTGGAACACTTGTGCAGTAATGATGGGAATGTAAATTGGAACAGCCAATAGGGAAAACTCTATGGAGGTTCCTCAAAAAATTTAAAATAAAACTACCACATTCCAGCAATCAACTACTAGGTATTTATTCAAAGACAATGTGAAAACTAACTTGAAAACATATCTGCACCCCCAAGTTCAATGCAACATTATTTGTAATAGCCAAAAAAAAAAAAAAAAAAGGAAACAACCAAGATGTCCATCCCTGAGGGAATAGATAAAGAAGTTGTGGTATAATCTATCTAATAGAATATTACTTGGTCATGAAAAAGAATAAAAACTTGCTATTTGAGATAACACGGGTTGACCTTGAGGGCATTATGCTAACTGAAACAAGTCAGATATAGGGAAATACCAGTGACTTCTCTCATATATAGAATCTTAAAAATAATAATAATAATCTCATAGATTTTGAGAACCAAAAAGTTTTGTGGTTTCCAGAGGTAGGGTTTTAGTAGTGGATAAGATATGAAAAGGCAAAATGATAGGACACTGAAAGGGGAACACCCTGGGTCAGTAGGTGCCCGATATGCTAGAGGAGATCAGTGGAGAAACAACTCCAGAAAGAATGAAGGGATGGAACCAAAGCAAAAACAATACCCAGCTGTGGATGTGACTGGTAATAGAAGCAAGGGCTGATGCTGTAAAGAGCAATATTGCATAGGAACCTGGAATGTTAGATCCATGAATCAAGGCAAACTGGAAGTGAACAAACAGGAGATGGCAAGAGTGAACGTAAACATTCCAGGAATCAGCGAACTAAAATGGACTGGAATGGGTGGATTTAACTCAAATTACCATTATATCTACTACTGCAGGCAGGGATCCCTTAGAAGAAATGGAGTAGCCATCGTGGTCAACAAAAGAGTTTGAAATGCAGTACTTTGATGCAATCTCAAAAATGAAAGAATGATGTCTGTTCGTTTTCAAGGCAAACCATTCAATATCACAGTAATCCAAGTCTATACCCCAACCAGTAACAGTGAAGAAGCTGAACGGTTCTATGAAGACCTCCAAGAACTTTTAGAATTAACACTCAAAAAAGATGTGCTTTACGATACAGGGGACTGGAATGCAAAAGTAGGAAGTCAAGAAACACGTGGAGTAACAGGCAACTTTGGCCTTGGAATATGGAATGAGGCAGGGCAAAGGCTAATAGCGTTTTGCCAAGAGGACACACTGGTCATAGCACACACCCTCTTCCAACAACACAAGAGAAGACTCTACACATGGACATCACCAGATGGTCAACACCGAAATCAGACTGATTATATTCTTTGCAGCCAAAGATGGAGAAGCTCTATACAGTCACCAAAAACAAGACCAGGAGCTGACTGTGGCTCAGATCATGAACTCCTATTACCAAATTCAGACTTAAATTGAAGCAAGTAGGGAAAACCACTAGGCCATTCAGGTGTGACCTAAATCAAATCGCTTATGATTATACAGTGGAAATGGGAAATAGATTTAAGGGACTTGATCTGATAGATAGAGTGCCTGATGAACTATGGAATGAGGTTCGTAACATTACAGGAGACAGGGATCAAGACCATCCCCATGGAAAAGAAATGCAAAAAAGCAAAATGGCTGTCTGAGGAGGCCTAACAAATAGCTGTGAAAAGAAGAGAAGTGAAAAGCAAAGGAGAAAGGAAAGATATAAGCATCTGAATGCAGAGTTCCAAAGAATAGCAAGGAGAGATAAGAAAGCCTTCCTCGGCCATCAATGCAAAGAGAGGAAAACAACACAATGGGAAAGACTAGAAATCTCTTTAAAAAAAGTAGAGATACCAAGGGAATATTTCATGCAAAGATGGGCTCGATATAGGACAGAAATGCGTTGGACCTAACAGAAGCAGAAGATATTAAGAAGAGGTGGAAAAAATACACAGAAGAACTGTACAAAAAAGAGCTTTATCACCAAAACAATCATGATGGTGTGATCACTCACCCAGAACCAGACATCCTGGAATGTGAAGTCAAGTGGACCTTAGAAAGTATCACTATGAACAAAGCTAGTGAAGGTGATGGAATCCCAGTTGAGCTCTTTCAAGTCCTGGAAAAGGATGCTGTGAAAGTGCTGCACTCAATATGCCAGCAAATTTGGAAAACTTTGCAATGCCCACAGGACCGGAAAAGGTCAGTTTTCATCCCAATCCCAAAGAAAGGCAATGCAAAAGAATGCTCTGACTACCGCAGAGTTGCACTCATCTCACATGCTAGCAAAGTAATGCTCAAAATTCTCCAAGACAGGCTTCAGCAGTACGTGAACTGTGAACTCCCTGATGTTCAAGCTGGTTTTAGAAAAGGCAGAAGAACCAGAGACAAATTGGCAACATCTTCTGGATCATCAAAAAAGCAAGAGAGTTCCAGAAAAACATCTATTTCTGCTTTATTGACTATGCCAAAGCCTTTGACTGTGTGGATCACAAAAAACTGTGGAAAATTCTGAAAGAGATGGGAATACCAGACCACCTGACCTGCCTCTTGAGAAACCTGTATGCAGCTCAGGAAGCAACAGTTAGAACTGGACATGGAACAACAGACTGGTTCCAAATAGGAAAAGGAGCATGTCAGGGCTATATATTGTCACCCTGCTTATTTAAATTATATGCAGAATACATGATGAGAAACACTGGGCTGGAAGAAGAACAAGCTGGAATCAAGATTGCCGGGAGAAATATCAGTAACCTCAGATATGCAGATGACACCACCCTTATGGCAGAAAGTGAAGAGGAACTAAAAAGCCTCTTGATGAAAGTGAAAGAGGAGAGTGAAAAGTTGGCTTAAAGCTCAACACTCAGAAAACAAAGATCATGGCATCTGGTCCCATCACGTCATGGGAAAAAGATGGGGAAACAGTGGAAATAGTGTCAGACTTTATTTTTGGGGGCTCCAAAATCACTGCAGATGGTGATTGCAGCCATGAAATTAAAAGACGCTCACTCCTTGGAAGGAAAGTTATGACCAACCTAGATAGCATATTGAAAAGCAGAGACATTACTTTGCCAACAGAGGTCTGTCTAGTCAAGGTTATGATTTTTCCAGTAGTCATGTATGGATGTGAGAGTTGGACTGTGAAAAAAGCTGAGCACTGAAGAATTGATGCTTTTGAACTGTGGTGTTGGAGAAGACTCTTGAGAGTCCCTTGGACTGCAAGGAGATCCAACCAGTCCATTCAAAAGGAGATCAGCCCTGGGATTTCTTTGGAAGGAATGATGTTAAAGCTGAAACTCCAGTACTTTGGCTACCTCATGTGAAGAGTTTACTCATTGGAAAAGGCCCTGATGCTGGGAGGGACTGGGGGCAGGAGGAGAAGGGGATGACAAAGGATGAAATGGCTGGATGGCATCACCTACTCAATGGACATGAGTCTGAGTGAACTCTGGGAGTTGGTGATGGTCAGTGAGGCCTGGCGTGCTGCGATTCATGGGGTCGCAAAGAGTCGGACACGACTGATAGACTGAACTGAACTGAAGATGGATGAAGGAGTTTAAAAGGTAAAAACTTACAGTTATCCAATAAAGAAGACATGGGATGTGATGCATGGTGACTATAGTTAATAGCACATTATGATACATTTAAAAGTTATTAATAGAGTAGGTCTTAAATGTTCCCATCATAAATGTATTATAGCAGATGTTAACTAGACTTATTGTGATTATTTTGTAATATATACAAATATTGAATCATTATGTTGTAAATCTGAAACCAGTATACAGTTATATATCAATTATACCTCAGTAAAAATTATATTGATGTCCACTGAAGTTCTTTATACCAGCAAAATAGAGTTCAGTTCAGTCACTCAGTCGTGTCCGACTCTGCAACCCCATGCATTGCAGCACGCCAGGCCTCCCTATCTATCACCATCTCCCAGAGTTCACTCAAACTCACGTCCATCGAGTCGTTGATGCCATCCAGCCATCTCGTCCTCTGCCCCCAATGCCTCCCAGCATCAGAGTCTTTTCCAATGAGTCAACTTTTCGCATGAGGTGGCCAAAGTACCGGAGTTTCAGTCTCAGCATCATTTCTTTCAAAGTACACCCAGGACTGATCTCCTTTATAATGGACTAGTTGAATCTCCTTGCAGTCCAACGGACTCTCAAGAGTCTTCTCCAACACCACAGTTCAAAAGCATCAATTCTTTGGTGCTCAGCTTTCTTCACAGTCCAATTCTCACATCCATATATGACCACTGGAAAAACCATAGCCTTGACTAGACAGACCTCTTTTGGCAAAGTAATGTCTCTGCTTTTCAATATGCTATCTAGGTTGGTCATAACTTTTCTTCCAAGGAGCAAGCGTCTTTTAATTTCATGGCTGCAGTGAACATCTGCAGTGATTTTGGAGCCTAAGAAAATAAAGTCTGTCACTGCTTCTATTGTTTTCCCATCTATTTGCCATAAAGTGATGGGACTGGTCGCCATCTTATTTTTTTGAATGTTGAGTTTTAAGCCAGCCTTTTTACTCTCCTCTCTCACTTTCTTCAAGAGGCTCTTCAGTTCTTCTTTGCTTTCTGCCATAAGTGTGATGTTATCTGCATATCTGAGGTTATTGATATTTCTCCCAGCAATCTGATTCCAGCTCATGCTTCATCCAGCCCAACATTTCACATGATGTGCTCTGCATATAAGTTAAATAAGGAGGGTAACAGTATACAGCCTTGACATACTCCTTTTCCTATTTGGAACCAGTCTGTTGTTCCATGTCCAGTTCTAACTGTTGCTTCTTGACCTGTATACAGATTTTTCAGGAGGCAGGTAAGGTCGTCTGGTATTCCTGTCTCTTGAAGAATTTTCCACAGTCTGTTGTGATTCACACAGTCAAAGGCTTTAGTCAATAAAAGAGATGTAGATGTTTTTCTGGAACTCTTGCTTTTTCAATGATCCAACGGATGTTGGCAATTTGATCTCTGGCTCCTCTGCCTTTTCTACATCCATCTTGAGCATCTGAAAGTTCATGGTTCATGTACTGTTGAAGCCTGGTTTGGATAATTTTGAGCATTACTTTGCTAGTGTGTGAGATGAGTGCAACTGTGTGGTAGATTGAACATTCTTTGGCATTGCTCTTCTTTGGGATTGGAATGAACACTGACCTTTTCCAGTCTTGTGGCCACTGCAGAGTTTTCCAAATTTGCTAGCATATTAAGTGCAACACTTTCACAGCATCATCTGTTAGGATTTGAAATAGCTCAACTGGAATTTCATCACCTCCACTAGCTGTGTTCATAGTAATGGCCACTTCACTTCAGACTCCAGGATGTCTGGCTCTAGGTGAGATATCACACCACTGTGGTTATCTGGGTCATTAAGATTTTTTGTTTGTTTGTTTGTTTTTGGTATAGTTCTTCATGTATTGTTGCCACCTCTTCTTAATATCTTCTGCTTCTGTTAGGTCCATACCATTTCTGTCCTTTATTGAGCCCACCTTTGCATGAAATGTTCCCTTGGTATCTCTAATTTTCTTGAAGAGATCTCTAGTCTTTCCCATTCTATTGTTTTCCTCTATTTCTTTGCACTGATCACTGAGGAAGGCTTTTTTTATCTCTCCTTGCTATTCTTTGGAACTCTGCATTCAGATGGGTATATCTTTCCTCTTCCCCTTTGCCTTTTGCTTCTCTTCTTTTCTCAGCTATGTGTAAGGCCTCCTCAGACAACCGTTTTGCCTTTTGCATTTCTTTTCTTGGGGATGGTCTTGATCACTGCCTCCTGTACAATGTCATGAACTTCCATCCATATTTTTTCAGGTGCTCTGTCTATCAGAACTAACCCCTTGAATCTGTATGGATTGATCACATCCTTCCAGTGAAGGTCACAGCTTCTGTGAAGTGACTCTTTCATAAGTTAGAGATTCTTCCTCCTGGTTCTGGTTCCCACTCACTCTGTCTCCTGCCCTTTGCTCCTTCAGACATGACTGCCGGTTGGTTCCCTTAATCCTCCTCACTTATTTTAAAATATTTTTATTAAACTCAAATTCATCAACTGAGTAAGGTACTTCTTTCTTGCTTAGATTCTGAATGATAGAGCAATGTGTACAAGTGACTCCAGGAAATGGGACTCCATTAATAGTATTATATTGCTCATATGTTTAAGGAGAACACAAATTACTTTCTCGCTTTAGTAACCGTGACATGGAATGGATTCTTAAATACCCAGATTAACATTTGTGGTAAAATGCTATGGAATGCAAATAAAATGCAAGGCAGTGAAAGATCACCTATGATCCTTGGATGATGATACTAATTATGAAGATGCAGGAGAGTGCAAACATGGAAAAGAAAGAAGTAAAAAGCCCTGAATGCCAACTTAGAATTTAGATGAGAAGCTAGAACACCAATATGCCAGTTGGTGAATCAAGATGATTGTGACTAAGTGAAAGCAAAAGTGTTAATCACTCAGTCGTCCGACTCTGAGACTCCATGGACTGTAGCCCACCAGGCTTCTCTGTTCATGGAATTCTCCAGGCAAGAATGCTGAAAGTGGTAGCCATTCCCTTTTCTATGGGATTTTCCAACCCAGGGATTGAACCCAGGTCTCCCACACTGCAGACAGATTTTTTACTGTCTGAGCCACCAGGGAAACTCCCAATTATGACTGAGACATCAGCCCCAAGTCTTGTTTATAAGCAAGATAAAGTAGATACTTTACACTGAAATAAGGTCACTGGTCTGGAAGAAGTGGGACTCTGAAATGCAAGGACAGACCATTTATAATCTGATGAAAGTTAAACCAAATGTTTCTGGGACTCCTTTCAGACACCTCCTCTCCCTACTTTTTAATGAAACAAGTTTTCTTCCTGCATAGAAACATCTGAAAGTTGTTATCACCTAAAATGCTAACTTTCCTCAGGACCAATTACAATCACTATTTACTTCCTAGAGGCTCACAGGAAAAATAGATTATAATATTAAGCAAGGACCTGGTGAGAAAATGAAAATATTCACCAGATTTGTTTAGGCAGGAATCTGAAGAGCACTCATGTGAGGGGATTCTAGACAGGTTAGACCCAAAATGAAAAAAAACAATATAAGACTTTATTAACCTGAATTTATAATGTCACCTAGAATTCATGATTTAATGTGTTGCCTTTAGCATCTAGAAGTCATATTAATACACAGCTAGGTTGGCCAATTTAAGCCTGTATTCAATGGTGGGTTAAATATACCCTAGAAGAAGAGGCCAAAAGCTCAAGAAGTCAGAGGTATCTGAATGGAACTACTTTGGAAATGCTCAGCCACCCACTAACTTTTATCTTCCCAGAGGCTCAGTAATGTACAGGCAAGTTGGGAGAGTGATGTCATCATCTTGGTGATACAGGTTATTCCTGACCTCAATTCCCTTCCAAGGGCAACTAAGAACTATTTATGCACACACTGAAAATCCTAATACATGGGGATTATGGCTGAAGCACCCCATGTACTGCAGAGACAGATGTGGATTCCATTAGAAGGATAAGAAGAGTGGCTACATATTGGATATATTGTTGACCCCCCAGGCTGGCACAGTACCAAACCTAGAGGGCTCTCCTGGGCTGACAACTAGTTCCTCCAGTGGGATAAAGAGAACCCAAAGTGGATATCTGGCTCCCCCAGCTAAGTGTCGTTGTCGTTCAGTTGCTCAGTCATGTCTGACTCTTTTGCAACCCTATGGACAGCAGCACGCCAGGCTTCCCTGTCATTCACAGTCTCCAGGAGTTTGCTCAAACTCATGTCCATTGAATCAGTGATGCCATCCAATCATCTCATCTTCTGTCATCCTTTTCTCCTCCTACCCACAATCTTTCCCAGCATCAGGGTCTTCTAACAAGTCAGCTCTTCGCATCAGGTGGCCAAAGTATTGGAGCTTTAGCATCAGTCCTTCCAATGACTATTCAGCATTGATTTCCTTTAAGACTGACTGTTTCAGAATCATCAATTCTGTTGTTCTCAGCCTTCTTCATGGTCCAACTCTCATATCCATATATGAATAGTAGACAACCGTAGTTTTGACTGTAGGATCTTTGTTGGCAAAGTGATGTCTCTGCTTTTTTATATGCTCTCTAGGTTTGTCATAGCTTTTCTTCCAAGGAGCAAGTTTCTTTCAACACCCAGCAAGCTAGGCGTTAACCAGACTTATTGTGGTAATCATTTCATAATACATGCATAAGCCAAGTCATTATACTATACAACTTAACCTTGTACAGTGTTCTATGCCAATATAACTCAATAAAACTGAAAGAAAAAATTAACAAAGAAATACACTGACAAAAGAGCACCAGCTTTCATACAAGTTCTGTGTGGAACTTTGGCAGGTCAGAGATTATGGTGAAGGATGCTCAATGGAATCGGGATCCCTATTTTTAAAGAGAATAATAAGACTCTACATGGGAAGGATCAGGTTGCTATACTGAAAAACTCAACAACATGAATTCAACACAATTTTCCCCAAAGTTCACAGGACCATGGTAGTAATCAGAATATTCTCACCCATAGGGATCTGTGGTGAATGGTAACTGATCACAGTTCCCCTGGGGGGAAAAAATAGATTGAGAAGTTGGATCAAGGCGGTAGAGTAGGAGAACATGGAGCCCCCCTTCTCCCACAAACTCATCAAAAATGCATCTACATGTAGAATAATTCTCACTGAAAACTGGCAGAATTCCTATACAACTCAGGTCACAAGAAAGATGTCCACATTACCAGGTAAAATGGAAAAAAGGCATCAGATTGGGACCTGTGACCCAGTGAGGGGTATGAAAGGAAAAGAAGGTCTGCGAGGGCAGACCCTCACCCTGAGGAGCCAGTGGATCAAGTCACAGTCTGTGAGTCCCTGTCCTGGGGTCTCCTGCAGAGAAGACAAGCCCCTGGGAAAACCACTAGGATAGATAAGAGGGATAGAGAAGTCTGGACTGCATTTGCAAGGAGTATGTGGATACCATCTTGCAAATAGACAGGGCAGAAACAGCTCTGCACCGGTGGCTGCTACCTCACTGTTCCCCTGCCCAAGCTGGATGAACACTTTGACTCTGCTCACTCCACACCAGGACTTGGTGAGGGATCTGGGGCAGACAGATCCTGGGAGAAGACTTGATCTAGGAATACAGGGGGTGCTCAGGGGTCTGGGATGTGGTCCAGGAAGGGCAGCAGCAGCCAGTGTTGGCACTTGCTCAATCAGCATCACAGAAGCAAACCAGACTTCTGATAGTAGTGCAGCTGTTCTGGTCCTCCAGCCGCAATGCCCTGAACCCCAGCTCCAGCGTAGCAAGTGTTCCAGCCCCACCTACCCTATGCCACAGTCTTGTGCTAGATCTGGGATAACCACAACAGGGGACGGGCCACACCTTGGGCTTCAAAGCAGAGCAGTGAATATCTGCACAGGCAGCACATTGAAACTCAGTGAGTACATGATCCTCACTTACTTCAGCACTGTCCTCATTTGGGGCAAAACATACACTCAAAAAGAACAGAGCCTACTCAAGCATGACCTTCAGGGCTTCTGCTCCAGCACCTGGGGAGAAGAACCTGCCCCTGACAAGGTGGCAAAAGACATGGAGCAGAGAGAAAGTCTCACCTCATGCCATGCGCAGGCTTTAGCTTCTCCAAAGGATGGAGCATTCATGAACAAGGTTGCCCATTCATGACATTTTCTGTTTAATATAGTATTGGAAGTCCTAGCCACAGCAAACAGACAAGAAATAAAAGGTATCCAAACTGGAAAAGAAAAGGGAAAACCATCATTATTTGAAGATGACACGGTACTGTATATAGAGAACCCTAAAGTTGTCACCCAAAAACTATTAGAATAAATGAATTCAAAGTTGCAGTATACAAAATTATCATACAGAAATCTGTTGTCTTTCTATATGCTAATAATGAACTATCAGAAAGAGAAAAATTTAAAAACCTTGTTTAAAATTGCATCAAGAAGAATTTAAAAAAAAAAAAAACTATGAATAAAATGAACCAAGGAGGTTAAAGACCTATACTCTGAAAACTATGAAATACTGATGAGGGAAACTGAAGATAATTCAAATAAATGGAAAGATACCCTATTGTCTTGGATTGGAAGAATCACTATAATTAAAATGGCCATATCACCCAAAGCAATCTACAGATTTAATGCCAGCCCTATCAAAACACCCAGGACATTTCTCAAAGAACTAGAACAAATAGTTCTAAAATTTATACGGACCCACAAAAGCCTGAGAAAGTAATCCTGAGAAAAAAGAACAAAGTTGGAAATATAACCCTCCCAGTTTTCAGACTACACTACAGTAATCAAATATCGTGTTATTGGCCGAAAACATATATAGACCAGTGAAATGGGATAGAAAGCCAAGAAATACACCTATGCATCTAAGGTCAATTAATTTATGACAAAAGAGGCAAGAATATACAATGGATAAAAGACAATATCTTTAAGTGGCTCTGGGAAAGCTGGACAGCCATGTGTAAAGCAATGAAAATAAAACATTCTCTCACACTATATATGAAAACAAGCACAAAATGGATTAAAGACTTAAATATAAGACAGGAAACCATGAAACTCCTAGAAGAGAACATACGAAGAACACTCTTTGACACAAATCATAGTATTTTCTTGGATCAGTCCCCTGCGGCAAAAGAAATGAAACCAAAATAGAGAAACGAGACCTAATTAAATTTAAAAGCTTTTGCACAGCAAGGAAACCAACAAAATGAAAAGACAACCTATAGAGTGGGAGAAAATACTTGCATATGATGCAACCAACATACACAAATAGCTCATACAACTCAATATAAAACAAAAAATCTGATTTTTTGACATTTCTCTGAAGAAGATATACACATGGCTAACAGGCATGTGACTAGATGCTCAACATCACAAATTAATGGAGAAATGCAAATCAAAACCACAATGAGATATCACCTAGCACCTGTCAGATTAAAAAAAAAAAGTCTACAAATAACAGTGTTAGAGAGGATGTGGGAAAAAGGGAACCCTCATACACTGTTGATGGGAATATAAACTGGAGCAGCCACTAGAGAAAACAGTATAGAGGTTTCTCAAAAAAACTAAAAATAGAGCTACCATATGATCCAGCAATTCCACTCCCACATATATATCCTAGAAAAATGAAAACACTAATTTAAAAAGATACATGCACCTTAATGTTCATAGTAGCACTATTTATAGTAGCCAAGACATGCAAGCAATGCAAGTGCCCATCAACATAAGACTGTCTTAAGATGTGGATACACACACATCCGCACACAAACACACACACACACATGTATAAATGCAATTTTCTCAGCCATTAAAGAAAATACTAACAATTGCAGCAATGTGTATGGATCTAGAGAATACTGTACTCATTGAATTGTCAGAGAAAGGCAAATACTATATGATATCACACGTGTAGATTCTAAAAAACAACACAAATGAATGTGTTTATATAAAACAAACAGATTCACAGACCTAGAAAACAAACTCATGATCACCAAAGGGAGAGGGAGGAGAAGAGGTACAAATCAGGGCTATAGGATTAATAGATAAAACCACTATACATAAAATACTTAAATAAACAACAAGAATTTACTGTATAGCACAGGGAATTATGCCCAACATCTTGTAATAACCTATAATAGAGTTTAATCTACAAAAATACTGAATGCTGTACACCTGAAACTAACACATATTTTAAATCAGCTATACCTCAATAAAAAAGACTGAAAATTTACTAATGCACTGCTTTATATATACAGGGAGAAAAATTATATATCTAGTGACACAGATATACCTATAGTAGAAAATTGTAGCCTCTTATCCAATGCGTGCTAAGTTGTTTCAGTCATGTCCGACTCTTTTTGACCCTATGACTGTAACCCACCAGGCTCCTCTGTCCATGGGATTCTCTTGGCAAGATACTGGAGTGGGTTGCCATTTCCTTCTCCAGGGGAATCTTCCCGACCCAAGGATTAAGCCCTTGTCTCTTTTGTCTCCTGCACTGGCAGGCAGGATCTTTACCACCAGCAGCACTTAGGGAAGTCCCAGACTTAAACTAATTTAAGAGAATTAGAGTCTCTCAGTAGAAAAGGAGATCTTACAATGTAAGCAGCGTCAGTTCAGTTGCTCTGTCGTGTCTGACTCTTTGGACCCCATGAATCGCAACATGGCAGGCCTCCCTGTCCATCACTAACTCCCAGAGTTCACTCAAATTCATGTGCATGGACTCGGTGATGCCATCCAGCCATCTCATCCTCTGTTGTCTGCTGCTCCTCCTGCCCCCAACCCCTTCAAGCATCAGGGTCATTTCCGATGAGTCAACTCTTCGCATGAGGTGGCCGAAGTATTGGAGTTTCAGCCTCAGTATCAGTCCTTCCAATGAACACCCAGGACTGGTATCCTTTAGGATGGACTGTTTGGATCTCCTTGCAGTCCAAGGACTCGCAAGAGCCTTCTCCAGCAGTAGCATACTAGAAATCATAGATTGAACTTTCTCCAGAGATACCTGTGATCATTTCCCAATATCTTTGTGAACTACAAAAATAGCAATGCACAGACCTTCTCAGTATGATTATATATTGGCTAGTATTTAATACTGGTGCTAATCCTGAGGTACTGAAAACATGAATATGTTTCATAAGTCACAGAGGGGACTTATAGAGGTCAGAAGATAGGTAAACTTCTGACTCCAATCTATCTCACAATAAGACCAGTGAAAACTCAAATACATCCTGTGAAGGCTGTATATTGTCACCCTGCTTACTTAACTTACACGCAGAGTACATCATGAGAAATGCTGGACTGGAAGAAACACAAGCTGGAATCAAGATTGCCGGGAAAATATCAATAACCTCACACATGCAGATGACACCACCCTTATGGCAGAAAGTGAAGAAGAGCTAAAAAGTCTCTTGATGAAAGTGAAAGAGGAGAGCGAAAAAGTTGTCTTAAAGCTCAACATTCAGAAAACGAAGATCATGGCATCCGGTCCCATCACGTCATGGGAAATAGATGGGGAAACAGTAGAAACAGTGTCAGACTTTATTTTGGGGGGCTCCAAAATCACTGCAGATGGTGATTGCAGCCATGAAATTAAAAGACGCTCACTCCTTGGAAGAAAAGTTATGACCAACCTAGATAGTATATTCAAAAGCAGAGATATTACTTTGCCGACTAAGGTCCGTCTAGTCAAGGCTATGATTTTTCCAGTGGTCATGTATGGATGTGTGAGTTGGACCGTGAAGAAGGCTGAGCACCGAAGAATTGATGCTTTTGAACTGTGGTGTTGGAGAAGACTCTTGAGAGTCCCTTGGACTGCAAGGAGACCCAACCAGTCCGTTCTGAAGGAGATCAACCCTGGGATTTCTTTGGAAGGAATGATGCTAAAGCTGAAACTCCAGTACTTTGGCCACCTCATGCGAAGTGTTGACTCATTGGAAAAGACTGATGCTGGGAGGGATTGGGGGCTGGAGGAGAAGGGGACCACCGAGGATGAGATGGCTGGATGGCATCACGGACTCGATGGACATGAGTCTGAGTGAACTCCGGGAGCTGGTGATGGACAGGGAGGCCTGGCGTGGTGTGATTCATGGGGTCGCAAAGAGTCGGACATGACTGAGCGACTGAACTGAACTGAACTAATGGACTTCCCTGTTGGCTCAGATGGTAAAGCGTCTGTCTACAATGCGGGAGACCTGGGTTCCATCCCTGTGTCAGGAAGATCCTCTGGAGAAGGAAATGGCAATCTACTCCAGTACTATTGCCTGGAAAATCCCATGGACAGAGGAGCCTGGTAGGCTACAGTCCATGGGGTCACAAAGCATCGGACATGACTGAGCAACTTCATTTTCACTTTCACTATAGATGTGAAAGTGAAGTCACTCAGTCATGTCCGTCGCTCTGTGACCCCATGGACTGTAGCCTACCAGCCTCCTCCTTCCCTCCAATCACTCCTGGCATTTTCCAGGCAAGAGTACTGGAATGAATTTCCATTTCCTTCTCCAGGGACTCTTCCCAACTCAGGGATCAAACTCAGGTCTCCCACATGGCAGGCAGATGTTTCACCATCTGAGCCACCAGGTTGTTATAGATATAACCAAGTTTTAATTTTTGGAGCTTCCCAAGTGGTGCTAGTGGTAAAGACTCTTCCTGCAATACAGCAGTGGGTTGGATCCCTAGGTCGGGAAGATCCCCTGGAACCGGAAATGGTGACCCACTCAAGTATTACTGCCTAGAAAATCCTTGGACAGAAGAGCCTGGTGGGCTGTAGCCCTTGAGACTGCAAAGTGTCGGACACAACTGAGTGCACACATACATAGAAATAACAAGTAGAGAACAGTAGTTTTCAAAAATTATTAAACACTTCAGTCACCTAGAGGATGGAAAAAACACAGATTGCTGTATACCACCTCCAACTTATCTTCCTCAGTAAGTCTTTGATGGAGCCCATAGATCTGCAAGTTAAAGTTTCTAAGTGATAACAATCCTTCTAGCCTGGGCATCATATTGTGAGAACTGTAACTACTATAATAGACTTTGTTCTTAGGTCCAGGTAAGTGATCAGTGTTCTAAATCCTCAAAAAATGATTTTCCAACCCATGTAATGAAAATCTCTTATTCCCTTTTGTCTGAAGAGTGCAAAAGCTATCACATTCTTCTAGTGTCAGTTCAGTTCAGCTGCTCAGTCTTGTCCCACTCTTTGTGACCCCATGGACTACAATATGCCAGGCCTCCCTGTACATCACCAATTCCTGGAGTTTACTCAAACTCATGTCCATTGAGTTAGTGATGTCATCCAACCATCTCATCCTCTGTTGTCCCCTTCTCCTCCAGCCTTCAATCTTCCCAGCATCAGGTTCTTTTCAAATAAGTCAGCTCTTCACATCAGGTGGCCAAAGAATTGGAGTTTCAGCTTCAACATCAGTCCTTCCAATGAATATTCAGGACTGATTTCCTTTAGGATAGAATGGGTGGATCTCTTCTCAGTCCAAGGGACTCTCAAGAGTCTTCTCCAACACCAGAGTTCAATTCTTCAGTGAACAGCTTTTTTTTATAGTCCAACTCTCACATCCATACATGACTACTGGAAAAACCATAGCCTTGCCTAGATGGACCTAGCTGGCAAAGTAATGTCTCTGCTTTTTATTATGCTGTCTAGGTTGGTCATAACTTTCCTTCCAAGGAGTTAGTGTCATTTAATTTCATGGTGGCAATCACCATCTACAGCGATTTTGAAGCCCAAAAAATTAAAGTCTGAAACTGTTTCCACTATTTCCCCATCTATTTCCCATGACGTGATGGGACCAGATGCCATGATCTTCGTTTTCTGAATGTTGAGTTTTAAGTCAACTTGTTCACTTTCCTCTTTCACTTTCATCAAGAGGCTTTTTGGTTCTTCTTCACTTTCAGCCATAAGGGTGGTGTCATCTGCATATCTGAGGTTATTGATATTTCTCCTGGCAATCATGATTCCAGCTTGTGCTTCATCCAGTCCAGCGTTTCTCATCATGTACTCTGTGTAGAAGTTAAATAAATAGGGTGACAATGTACAGCCTTGACGTACTTGGAACCAGTCTGCTGTTCCATGTCCAATTCTAACTGCTGCTTCCTGACCTACATACAGGTTTCTCAAGAGGCAGGTCAGGTGGTCTGGTATTCCCATCTCTTTCAGAATTTTCCACAGTATATTGCGATCCACACAATCAAAGGCTTCAGCATAGTCAATAAAGCAGAAAAAGAGGTTTTTCTGGAACTCCTTGCTTTTTTGATGATCCAGCAGATGTTGGCAATTTGATCTCTGATTCCTTTGCCTTTTCTAAAACTAGCTGGAACATCAGGAAGTTCACAGTTCACATAGTGTTGAAACCTGGCTTGGAGAATTTTGAGCATTACTTTACTAATGTGTGAGATGAGTGCAATTGTGCAGTAGTTTGAGCATTCTTTGGGATTGGAATGAAAACTGAACTTTTCCACTCCTGTGGCCACTGCTTAAAGTGAAAGTGAAGTCGGTCAGTCCTGTCTGACTCTTTGCGACCCCGTGGACTATAGCCCACCAGGCTCCTCCATCCATGGGATTCTCCAGGCAAGAATACTGGAGTGGGTTGCCATTTCCTTCTCCAGGGAAATCTTCCTGACCCAGGGATTGAACCCAGGTCTCCCACATTGCAGGCAGACGCTTTTTTTGCAGGTGGCTCTCAGAGGAGCCACCAGGGAATTCCGGCCACTGCTGAGTTTTGCAAATTTGCTGACATATTGAGTGCAGCACTGTCACAACATCTTTTAGGATTTGAAATAGCTCAACTGGAATTTCATCACCTTCACCAGCTTTGCTGATAGTGATGCTTCCTAAAGCCCACTTGACATCCCATTCCAGGATGTCTAGCTCTAGGTGAATGATCACACCATTGTGATTATCTGGGTCATGAAGATCTTTTTTGTATAGTTCTGTGTATTCTTGCCACCTCTTCTTAATATCTTCTGCTCTGTTAGGTCCATACCATTTCTGTCCTTTATTGTGCATATCTTTGTATGAAATGTTCCCTTGGTATCTCTAATTTCCTTGAAGAGATCTCTAGTCTTTCCCATTCTATTGTTTTCCTGTATTTCTTTGCACTGATCACTGAGGAAGTCTTTCTTATCTCTCCTTGCTATTCTTTGGAACTCTGCATTCTACATAGATATATCTTTCCTTTTCTCCTTTGCTTTTTGCTTCTCTTCTTTTCACAGTTATTTGTAAGGCCTCCTCAGACAGCCATTTTGCTTTTTTGCATTTCTTTTCCATGGGGATGGTCTTGATCCCTGTCTCCTGTACAATGTCACAAACTTCTGTCTATAGTTCATCAGGCTCTCTATCAGATCTAGTCCCTTAAATCTATTTCTCACTTCCAATGTATAATCATTAGGGATTTGATTTAGGTCATACCTGAATGGTCTAGTGGTTTTCCCTACTTGCTTCAATTTAAGTCTGAATTTGGCAATAAGGAGTTCATGATCTGAGCCACAGTCAGCTCTTGGTCTTGTTTTTGCTGACTGTATAGAGCTTTTCCATCTTTGGCTGCAAAGAATATAATCAATTTGATTTCAGTGTTGACCATCTGGTGATGTCCATGTGCAGAGTCTTCTCTTGTGTTGTTGGAAGAGGGTGTTTATTATGATCAGTGCATTCTTTTGGCAAAACTCTATTAGCCTTTGCCCTGCCTCATTGACTTCTCTGGTGGCTCAGACAGTAAAGCATCTGCCTACAATGTGGGAGACCCAGGTTCAATCCCTGGGTTGGGAAGATCTCCTGGAGAAGGAAATGCAAACCCACTGCAGTATTCTTGCCTTGAAAATCCCTAGGACAGAGGAACCTGGTAGGCTACAGTCCAGAGGGTCGCAAAGAGTCGGACATGCCTGGGTGATTTCACTCTCCTTTCCTTTCCTGCTTCATTCTGAACTCCAAGGCCAAATTTGCCTTTTACTCAGGTGTTTCTTGACTTCCTACTTTTGCATTCCAGTCCCCTATAATGAAAAGGACATATTTTGGGAGGTGTTAGTTCTGAAAGGTCTTGAAGGTCTTCATAGAACTGTTCAACTTCAGCTTCTTCAGCATTACTCGTCATGGAATAGACTTGGATTACCATGATATTGAATGGTTTGCCTTGGAAACAAACAGAGATCATTCTGTCATTTTTGAGATTGTATCGAAGTACTGCATTTCAGACTCTCTTGTTGACTATGATTGCTACTCCATTTTTTCTAATGGATTCTTGCCCACAGTGGTAGATATAATGGTCATCTAAGTTAAATTCACCCATTCCAGTCCATTTTAGTTCTCTGACTTGGACGTTCGGTATCTCCTCTCGGCCACTCACCACTCCAGCACCATGCTGGATGTATTCTAGTATACATCAGCACAAACTTAATGATTCAGTGATGTCAATTTCAGTGATTTTTGTGAATGTGGCATTTTTCTGGAACAAAATAACACATTCCTTGGCACCTATTATACAGATAGTAACTTGACGATTTCTGCCCTTATCATTATGTGCAAAGTTAATTAGAAGCTATTTGTCTTCATGTATTTGGAACAACAGTATACTATTACTATCTTGTCACTGAGTTATACTAACCTTCCTAATCTCCATCCATTATAAATTTCAAAGAGAGTTTGATTTTCCTGATATCCCTCCAAAAAACTATGCTGTCTCCTTATATTGATAACATTTTCCTCTTTGTACTTAATAAGTAGGAAGGAACATATGTATGCCAGAGGTGGGCACCAAATACCCATTATCATTTAGTGCCCTACCACACTGAGTTTCCTGGACCCACTGAACACATTGGGATATCTTCTATATCTTCAAAAAATAACACCACAAAACAACAACAAAAAAACCAACCAACCACCGTCACAAAACCCTGCCACACAGCCATCCACTGGTATCAGTGGGGGATTGGTTCCAGTACCCCTTGGATACCTAGACCTGTGGATGCTCAAGTCCCTTATATAAAAAGCTATAATGCAGCTGGCCCTCTGTATAAGAGGATTCTGTGGATGCAGAGGCCACAGGTAGGACAGCTGACTACACTTTGCTGACTCACCAATGAAAACAGAGACCCAATGATATTGGTCCTCTAAATTTAGGGGTAACTATCACTTATTCTGGCTCACTGTTTCAAGATACATAGTGTGTTAGCTGGAAGCTTTCTGACTTTGAGTGAGGCTTTAAAGCAAAACGTCTCTGCAGCAAGAATGGGATACAGTTCATGCTGCCCTGTCACTTGGGACCCAGGACTTGTAGACACACTGTTTTAGAAACATCTGTGCCAGAGAAATGCTGAATGAAACATCTGACAAACTCCTATATGAGAAGCACAGTGCAGACCCTAAGGACTTTGGAGTTGAGTTATGTCCTGCTGGCCTTCTCTCTCTGACAATTACACTCCATTTGAAATGCAGCCCTTGCTTTTGCTGACTGGGCACAAGGAGAAACTGAAAACTTGACTATGGGGTGCCAAGCAGGCAATCTAAATCACTTATTATGTACTTGGTATTATACAATTTATCAATCATAAAATTGGAACATTTTCAGCAGTCATTGCACTATATACTATGTGGACAAAAGTGGAAATTATACACATTCCAACACTAGTAAGTCCAGAGTATGTGGATAAAAAGCACCAAGAAGTTCAGATTTCAGTGCCTATTCTTGCTTCACTGACTCTTCCTCATCCAGTTTACAGCCTCATGGAAAATATTGCAAGACCTGTTAATGGAAAAGGGAAAAGGAAAGCTCTGCATTCATGATGAATCTATGGTGTTCAGTCCAAGGTGGAAATAGTGAAAAGAGAGAGACAGTGGTAATGAGATATCTTCCTAGTGGGTTGGTTTTCTACTTTACATAAGATGGAGATGGCTCATAGTGAAGACTGACACCAACTCATATGTGATACTGCATCAGTTCAGTTCAGTCGCTCATTCTTGTCCAGGTCTTTGAAACCCCCGTGGACTGCAGCATGCCAGGCTACCCTGTCCATCATCAACCCTCGGAGTTTACCCAGACTCAAGTCCATCAACTTAATGATGTCATCCAACCATCTCATCCTCTGTCGTCCCCTTTTCCTCCTGTCTTCAATCTTTACCAGCATCAGGGTCTTCTCCAAATAAACAGTTCTTCACATCAGGTGGTCAAACTATTGGAGCTTCAGCTTCAGCATCAGTCCTTCCAATGAATATTCAGGACTGATTTCCTGAATCAGTCCTGAATATTCCTTTAGGATTGACTGGTTGGATCTCCTTGCAGTCCAAGGGACTCTCAAGAGTCTTCTCCAACATCACAGTTCAAAAACATCACTTCTTCAGTGCTCAGCTTTCTACACAGTCCAACTCTTACATCCATACATGACCACTGGAGAAACCATAGCTTTGACTACATGGACTTTTGTTGGCCAAGTAATGTCTCTGCTTTTTAAAATGCTGTCTAGGTTGGTCATAAACTGTCTTCCAAGGAGCAAGCGTCTTTTAATTTCATGGATGCAGTCACCAGCCACGGTGATTTTGGAGCCCAAGAAAATAAAGTTTGTCACTGTTTCCCCATCTATTTCCCATGAAGTGTTGGGACTGGATGCCATGATCTTAGTTTTTTGACTGCTGAGTTTTAATCTGGCTTTTTCACTCTCCTCTTTCACATTCATCACGAGGTTCTTCAGTTCTTTGTCACTTTCTGCCATAAGGGTGGTGTCATATGCATATCTGAGGTTGTTGATATTTCTGCTGGCAATCTTGATTCCAGCTTGTGCTTCATCCAGGCTGGCATTTAGCATGATATCTGCTGCATATAGTTTAAATAAGCAGGCAGTACAGCCTTAACGTACTCTTTTTCAATTTGGAACCAGCTTGTTGTTCCTAACTAAATTTCTAAAGCAACTAACTGTTGCTTCTTGATCTGCATACAGATTTCTTGGGAGGCAGGTAAGGTAGTCTGGTATTCCCATCTCTTGAAGAATTTTCCACAGTTTGTTGTGATCCAGTCAAAGTCTTTGGCATAGTCAATAAAGCAGAAGTAGATGTTTTTCTGGAATTATCTTGCTTTTTCTGTGATCCAACAGATGTTGGCAATTTGATCTCTGGCTCTTCTGCCTTTTCTAAATCCAGCTTGAACATCTGGAAGTTCTCAGTTCATGTACTATTGAAGTCTAGCTTGGAGAATTTTGAGCATTTCTTTGCTATCATGTGCAATGAGGGCAGTTAGTTGTGCAGCAGTTTGAGTGCTCTTTGGCATTGACCTTCTTTGCAATTGTAATGAAAACTGTGACCACTGCTGAGTTTTTCAAATTTGCTGGCATATTGAGTGTAGCACTTTAACAGCCTCATCTTTTAGGACTTGAGTCAGCTGGAATTCCATCACTTATATTAGCTATGTTCATAGTGATGCTTCCTAAGGCCCACTTCACTTTGGACTCCAGGATGTCTGACTCTGAGTGATCACATCATCATGGTTATCTGGGTCATTAAGATTATTTTTTGTATAGTTCTTCTGTGTATTCTTGCCAGCTCTTCTTGATATCTTCTGCTTCTGTTAGGTTCATACCATTTCTGTTCTTTATTGTGCCCATCTTTGCATAAAATGTGCCCTTGTTATCTCTAATTTTCTTGAAGAGATCTCTACTCTTTCCCATTCTACTGTTTCCTGTTGACTGATAAATCAGGGACTTGAACAAAGTTGACAATGAGTCTGAGAGTGAAGTTGATGAATATCTTGGCAGAGTATATTCTATATAAATATGCATATTATGCATGTTATCATGATATCATATTTATATAAATGTGATATTACAATAACATAATATCATAGACTGCATAGCTCAAAAACAACAGAAATTTATTGTTCTTACAGTTTTAGGAATCTCAAGATGAAGGGACTAACAGAGTCAGTATATGATGAGAATTCACTTCCTAGAGATAATAAGTCTTTTTGCTTTTACCTCAACATGATGGGAATAGGGAGTCCCCTGGGGTGTCTCTTATAAGAGCACTAATCGCATTCACAGAGGTTCCACTCTTATGACCTAATCACCTCCCAAAACCATCTCATTACAGATTAAGCTTCAACGTCGGGATGGGGCACAAATATTCAGTCCACTGCAGGCAGGAGTGATTCTTATTAGGATTTCAACAAATCATCCACAAAGAAATTTTGCCTCCTTATTTATAGCATCTGGGAAATTAATGTGCTTAGAGGTCTTGGAACCCTCAATGTATTTACCAAATTTACTATTGCTTAAAATTTGATTTGTTGCTAATTATGAGCTTTTGTAAGTTGGATTTTAATGAACATCCTTATACAAGAAGGTCTTATATAGCAGAATTGCTAGTTCACATGCTCAAATAATAGTAATCTTTATGAAACAGCAGTATATGATTTTCCAAAGTGATTGTACTATGTTAGACTCCCAACACAAGAGTCTCAGAGGCTCTCAGTTCAGTTCAGTCGCTCAGTCATGTCCAACTCTTTGCGACCCCATGAATCGCAGCACGCCAGGCCTCCCTGTCCATCACCAACTCCTGGAGTTCACTCAAACTCACTTCCATCAAGTCGATGATACCATCCAGCCATCTCATCCTCTGGCGTCCCTTTTTCCTCTTGCTCTCAATCCCTCCCAGCATCAAAGGCTTTTCCAATGAGTCAATTCTTCGCATGAGGTGGCCAAAGTACTGGAGTTTCAGCTTTAGCATCATTCCTCCAAAGAAATCCCAGGGCTGATTTCCTTTAATGGACTGGTTGGATCTCCTTGCAGTCCAAGGGACTCTCAAGAGTCTTCTCCAACACCACAGTTCAAAAGCATCAATTCTTCGGCGCTCAGCTTTCTTCACAGTCCAACTCTCACATCCATACATGACCATTGGAAAAATCATAGCCTTGACTAGACAGACCTTCGTTGGCAAAGTAATGTCTCTGCTTTTGAATATGCTATCTAGGTTGGTCATAACTTTCCTTCCAATGAGTAAGCGTCTTTTAATTTCATGGCTGCAGTCACCATCTGCAGTGATTTTGGAGCCCCCCAAAATAAAGTCTGACACTGTTTCCACTGTTTCCCCATCTATTTCCCATGAAGTGATGGGACCGGATGCCATGATCTTCATTTTCTGAATGTTGAGCTTTAAGCCAACTTTTTCACTCTCTTCTTTCACTTTCATCAAGAGGCTTTTTAGTTCCTCTTCACTTTCTGCCATAAGGGTGGTGTCATCTGCATATCTGAGGTGATTGATATTTCTCCTGGCAATCTTGATTCCAGCTTGTGTTTCTTCCAGCCCAGCATTTCTCATGATTCAGAGGCTCTATATCCTCACAAATACTTGATGTCTCCAGTCTTCCTAATATTAGCTGATCTGTTAGGTGCAGTTTTTGTTTTTGCTTGTTTTTCATTCTAAAATTTCATTGTGAGTGTGATTTGCATTAGCCAATGCACTGAGAACTTTTCATATACTTTGTGGTCATAGATCTCATTTTCTGCAGTGTTCATCCAAAGTTTTTTGCTCATTTCAAGAAAGAGTTACTTGTCATTTTATTATTGATTTGTAGGATTTCTTTATTTTTCTGTATATGAATCATTTACCAGATATACTTTTATGAATATACTTTCCAAGTCTGTGGCTTGTCTCTTCCTTATCTTTATCTTTGGCATTTAGAAGATTTTATTTTTAAAAGTCCATTTTTTCAAAATATTTAAGAATAGTGCCTTTTCTGTTCTAATTAAGAAATATTTGCCTACACCAAGAGATTTGTCTATATTTCCTTCTAGAAGCTTTAAAACATTGGCTTTTACATTTAGGATTGTGATTCATTTTTTAAATTAATTTTGGTGTAAGGGGTAAGAATGAGGGGGTCAACAGTAACTGATTTTGTAAGCACTCTTGAATTTGGATATTTGGTTTCTCCAGTATTTGTTGTGATGATTAACCTAATGTGCCAATTTGAATAGGTTTAGAGAGACCCAGGTAGCTGGTATAACAGCATTTCTGGGTGAATCTATGAGGATGTTTCTGGAAGAGATTAGCACTTGCTTCAGTAAGCTGAGTAAGGACATCAGCTCTCACCAAAGTGGGCATCGCCCAATCCACTGAGGGCCAGAATAGAACAGAGAAGTGAGGAACAGTGGGTTCCTTCTCTCTTTTCTTGAGCTAGAACATTCATCCTTTCCAGTCCTCAGACCTTGGAACTTCTGGTTCTGGGACTTTTGGACCCTAGATCTAACACATCGCCCCCAACCCCAGCCCCTGAACTCAAACTGAATTATACCACTGGCTTTCCTGGTTTTCCAACTTTCAGATGGAGCAGACTGTGGGACTTAGTCTCCATAACTGTGTGAACTAATTCCTTTTATAATTCTTTCTTTATCTGTCATCTCACCTACTGATTCTACTTCTCTGGAGGACCCTAATAATTTTTAAATGAAATAATCCTCCCTTATGCTATTGAACTGTTTACTGATGCCCTTGTCAAATTCAAGTAATTATATACAGGGGTTCATCTATAGGCTTTCTTTTTGGTTTTGTTGATCTGTTCATGTATCTCTATACTAATATCCAATTGGCTCAGTTAATAGCTTTACTTTAAGTCCTGAAATATGGTACATCAGTCAATCATTTTAATGTTTATTTTTTCAAGAGAGCCTTGGATTTCTTTCCCCAGATTTATGCCTATAAGTTATATTCTTAAATATGTATTATGTTCTACAATTATATAATGTATAACATATTATATATTATAGTTATTGAACTAATTGTATATTAGTGCATAGTATATAGTTACATATTAAAATTCTTGTTAAAAATAAACTCTCCAGTTATACAACAGAATTTAAATTGGGATGGAATAAAAGGAAATCTATAGATTAACTTCCTTATTACAAAATTCAGAGTTAAATTGAAAGTAAGAAATACCCCTAGACCATTCAGGTATGACAGAAATCAAATCCCTTACAATTAAACAGTGGAAGTAATAGATTCAAGGGATTAGACTTGATAGACAAATAGATTCAAGGGATTAGATCTGATCCACAGAGTGCCTGAAGAACTATGGACAGAGTTTCATAACATTATACAGGAGGTGGTGATCAAAACCATCCCAAAGAAAAGAAATGCGAAAAGGCAAAATGGTTGTCTGAGGAGGCCTTACACATAGCTGAGAAAAGAAGAAAAGTCAAAGGCAAAGGAGAAAAGGAAAGATACATCCGCCTGAATGCAGAGTTCCAAAGAATAGCAAGGAGAGATAAGAAAGCCTTCCTAAGGGATCAATGCAAAGAAATAGAAGAAAACAATAGAATGGGAAAGACTAGAGATCTCTTCAAGAAAATTAGAGATAACAAGGGGACATTTTATGCAAAGATGAGCACAGTAAAGGACAGAAACAGTAAGGATCTAACAGAAGCAGAAGATATTAAGAAGACATGGCAAGAATACACAGAAAAACTATACCAAAAAAAAAAAAAAATCTTAATGACCCAGGTAATCACAACAGTGTGATCACTCACCTAGAGCCAGACATCCTGGAATGTGAAGTCAAGTGGGTCTTAGGAAGCATCACTGCAAACAAATCTAGTGGAGGTGATAGAATTCCAGCTGAGATATTTCAAATCCTGGAAGATGATGCTGTGAAAGTGCTGCACTCAATATGCCAGCAAATTTGGAAAACTCAGGAGTGGCCACAGAACTGGAAAAGGTCAGTTTTCATTCCAATCCCAAAGAAAGGCAATGCTGAAGAATGTTCAAACTACCACACAACTGCACTCATTTCACATGCTAGCAATGTCCAAAATTCTCCAAGCTACGCTTCAACATTATGGATGTGACAGTTGGACCATAAAGAAAACTGAGTGCCAAAGAATTGATGCTTTTGAATTGTGGTGTTGGAGAAGACTCTTTAGAGTCCCTTGGACTGCAAGGAGATCCAACTAGTTAATCCTAAAGGAAATCAGTCCTGAATATTGACTGGAAGGACTGAGACTGAAGCTCTAATAGTTTGGCCACTTCATGTGAAGAACTGGCTCATTGGAAAAGACCCTGATGCCGGGAGGAGAAGGGGAGGACAGAGAATGAGATGGTTGGATGGCATCACCAGCTTGATGGACATGAGTTTGAGCAAGCTTCAGGAGTTGGTGACAGACAGGGAAGCCTGGCGTGCTGCCTGCCGTGACTCATGGGGTAGCCAAGAGTCAGAAACAACTGAGTGACTGAACTGAGTTTAATTGATAGATCAGCTTCAGGAGAAATGGCATCTTAATATTCAGACTTGTAATTTATGACATAGTTTATCTATTTATAAATATATAATATATATTTATATCTATTTATCTGTTTATAAATAGATAATATTTAGACCTTCAATTTATTTCAATTTTCAATGCATAGGCCTTACACATAGTTCTTTAAAATTATTAGGTATATGTTGCTGTTGTTTATTTGCTCAGTCATGTCCACTCTTTGTGACTCCATGGCCTATAGCCCGCTAAGCTCCTCTGTCCAGGGGATTTCCTAGGCAAGAATACTAGAGTGGATTGCCACGTCCTTCTCCAGGGAATCTTCCCAACCCAGGGATTGAACCCACATCTCCAGCACTGCAGGCACATTTTTTTACCACTAGCCACCAGGGAGGAGAAGGAAATGGCAGCCCACTCCAGTGTTCCTGCCTGGAGAATCTCAGGAACAGGGAAGCCTGGTAGGTGCCCTCTATGGGGACGCACAGAATCGGCCACGACTGAAGCAACTTAGCAGCAGCAGCAGCCACCAGGGAAGCCATTATATCACGTTTTGGAGGGTTGCAATTGTATTATTTTACAATTTTATTTTTTAACTATTTATTACTAAACATAAATAAGAACATTTTACAATCTCTTAAAGGGCTCTGATCGCCTATTGCAATTATTATTTCATTTTCCATGATTCACTTTTAGATAATTCCAAATGACCTTCTTTTAAGTTAATAACCCTTTTGTGTGCATGTCCAGTCTACTTTTAAGCCAGTCAAATGAATATTCATTTAATTCCTGAATTTACATTTTTTAGTTTTCTTTCTATGCTTAAATTCTTCACCTTTATCCCATTTCATCTCTTTTCCTCTAAATTTTTGCTAATAATATTTATTTTTTGTTAATTCCTATAGCTGTGTCATCTATGGTTTTGCTTCTTTTTCCCTTTTTACTTTTTAAGTTACAGTATTCTGCCACTTTGCACATCTTTTAGATGCTTGTGTATGCACTGTACTTTAGGTATAAAATAGCAGTAGAGATTCAAGCAGACAAAAATCCTTCCATAAAGGACTTGTTTTGTTCCTTTGTTATGCAGCTAGGAACTTTAATTAGTTAATTTAGGTAATTTGTGTTCTTGTTCTCCACAGTAAGATCAAGCCCTGCCTTCCAAAGGTGTTTGAAATTTAATCAAACATGAATTAAGCAACTTCTTTTATTTTCTAACCAGCCTTCAATTTTTAGGACACCTAGAAATTCTTTATGTGGAGAATTGGTAAGCAGTCAGTTGATTTGCAGTAGGAAAATCTCAGTGAATCTCCTTTCTCCTCTACATTTTTTGCCAGTAATGGTCTTATTTTCCCATCCAATCATTGCATTGAGACGTAAAGAATGCTGCTGGTCTTTGCTCATTGCTGACGGCCTACTATCTTTCTAAAATTATTTTATTTAAACTTCTTTGTGCCCATACCTCTTTGATGACTTTTTAAAGTGTTTATTTTTAAAGTTAATCTTTTCTTTCTTAATGTTACAGAGTGGTCAATTGCCTTTGTGACTATCCATAACTTAACTAACATCAAAATTTCAACATACATTTTTTATTGTTATGTTTTATTGTTTTTCAACATACAATTGAAAAATTTCAACATACATGTTTTATTGTTTTTCAATTTAGTCATAGATAATCACACACAAAAAGAGCAAAGAGCAGTGTTTCAGATTCTAGAAAGATGTATGACTGAATTGATATCTACTGGGACTTTGAATGGGGACAAAAGAGGAAAGGTAACTCTAACAAAGAGAAAGGATGCATGTTTACCTTATGTCCCAGAAGATTTAACCTTCACCTTTCTGCACTATGCTCTACGCTCCCTCCCCCCCCCCAAAAAAAGATTAATAATTTCATCAAGGAGCTTCCTTACCCATTTAACACCAGTTGGGTTGTCACTAGGCTGGAGGCACTGGTGAGGAAGAGGAGAGGGGCACACCTGAGCTTTCTGAGATATTGCAGTGTTCTCTTTTGGTTGATTGATTCCAAAAGTATATATAAATATATGCAAACCTTAATTAGTCTGAAAATGTAATATTTATGCACTTCGTTGTATATAGGCTCTATCTCAATTAAAATATATTTAAATGTGTATATAACAAACATTCTACTTAACAGTTAACTATTGAGATATCCTCATGAAACAAAAACCTAAATGAAGATGTCCACTATCTCTGCCCCTACCCAACATTTCAGCATTGCAGAAAGTCCTCTCTTCTACCATATGGCAAGGGGGAAAAATAAGAAAATGCATAAGGTTTAGAAAAAATAAGAAATTGGTCATAATTCAAGTATGACATTATATATGTAGAGAATTCAAAATATTATTTTAAAAGAACTGAAAAAAGAACTTAACAAGGTCTCTAGATACGACAATACATAAATAAATATGTATTTCTATGTAGTAACAGATAAAATTATAAATCCATGTTTCCTTAAAAATGACATCATTTTCATTAGTGTCAAGAATGATCAGATATCACAGAGTAAAACTGAAGCTAAGACATACACACAGAAAAATTACAAAACATTTTTGAGATAAATTAAAAGTGGGCTGCCTACGTAAATGGAGCTTTATTAATCACAGTTCTGAGAAATGTAAAGATACCAATTATCTCCAAATTGATTTATAAATTTAATGAAATCTCAGTATGTGTGTGTGTGTGTGTTTGTAGCACAAGCTGGTTCTTAAACATATGTAAGAAAGCAATGGACCAAGAATAAGCAAGATAAATCTGTAGAAGAAAAAGTTGGAGGAATTTTATTATCGGATATCACAACTAAGTTACCCCAATTAAGACCATGCGGTGTTGGTACAAGACAGACCAATAAATCAAAGGAATAAAATAGAGAACACAAACAAAAAAACTCTTCTATATGTATGGTCATTTGATTTACAACAAAATTGACTCTGTAATACAGTATGGGAAGAATCATCTTTTCAATAACTAAAGCTGAGTCAACTGGATATCCATTTAGAAAAATATTTAATCTTGACACGTACCTCACACCATATGCAAAAATCAATTCCAGAAGGACTATAAATTTAAATGTAATAGATAAAGCAATAAAACTTCTGAAAGAAGATATGTTAGAATACTTTAATAAGCTTGTAATTGGCAAAGACTTCTTATACTGGACATAAAAACATAACCATGAAATGAAAGACTGATAGATGAACTACATTAAAATTTAAAGTATCTATTCATCAAAAGATACCATTACAGAGATACCATTACAAGATACCAAAACATAAAGCAAGAAGTAGAAGATATATACGTACTAGAATATATTAAAAATTATTATGAGTCAATAAAAGAAAGACAACACATCAGGAAAATAAAAGACCTGAAGAAAGCAAGTGGCAAAAGAGAATACTCAAATGGCCGATAAATGAAAAAGTGCTAAATTTCATCAGTCCTTAGCACATTGCAATTAAATCACATAGCTATCACTACACATTTGCCAAATGGCTAAGATAAAAATAAAATATAAGATTAGGTAATGGTAAGAATGCAGCACAATAGAAACCTTCATATACTACCGCTGGGATTGTAAATTAGTACAACTTTAGATAAACTTTGTAGATGTTTACCATTAAGTGGAATAAATGCGCATCCTATGACCCACTGATTCCATTCATATGCAGGTGTGGACCTATGTTCACCAAAAGATATGTAGAAGAATGTGCGACTGTATCATTGGTAATAACCCTAAACTGGAAACAGCTCAAATTTTTGACTATGGATTGGATAAAGTGTGGAAATACAATCAAGTTATCACACAATGAGAAGGATGCAAATATTTTTACATCTGAGTCTATGTAATGTCCAGCTATAAAGTACTGCTAATCTTCTGTATCTTAAACTATGTGGTACTCATTTACTATCTGTGTACCATCAGTAAGTTGTGTGTGTGTGTGTGTGTGTGTGTGTGTGTATTATTAAAAGTTTACTGAAAAAAAAAAACAAATATACCTTACAAGTTTCCAGGAATCTATTTCCCATAAAATCATATAATAGAAATTAAATCACAAGTGCATAACGACATATATGTTATTGTTGTTTAGTCTCTAAGTTGTATCCAACACTTTTGCAACCCCATGGACTGTAGCCTGCCAGGCTCCTCTGTCCATGAGATTTCCCAGGCAAGAATACTGGAGTGGTTGCCATTTCCTTCTCCAGGGAGTCTTCCCAACCCATGAATCAAATGCACATCTCCTGCATTGGCAGGTGGGTTCTTTACCACTGAGCCACCAGGGAACCCCAACAACATATATAATAATGTTAACTGCAGCATTTTTAATAGAAAAAAAGAGAGGTAAAAGCCCTTCAATAAGGAATTTTGATATGAGTAATGATATGTGCACATAATGGAATATTATACAATTATTAAAGAATTAGAGTTATCACTTAACTTGAAAGTATTTCTATGAGATAGCAAGTGAATAAAACAAAGTGCTGTAAAGCAAGAAAAGGTTTTAGAGGATTACATTTTTTTTTTGACAATCAAGTTTGAGAAAGCTTATGATTATCAGGATTTGTATACATGATCACAATCAAAACAAAGAGATAAACCAAAGAACAAGACTTTCTTAACCCCCCTGAAAACATGATAAATTACAAATTCTGTTCAAGTGTTATTCCTATGCTATATTCATTTTGAGCTCATTTCCATTTTATACTCTGGCATTTCTTTTCTGAATACAGGTTACATATAATATTATGTGTTAACTCCCTAGTCTTAATACTACAAAGTCACCTGTTCTACCATGGGTATATTTTAATCATTTACAGTAGGATATGCTTGTTAGTAAGCCAGTTATACTTCAGTAACTTTGTGAATGCAAAAACATTGAGAAGTAAGAACAAATAATGGAGGTATTATTTCACAGATCCTCATTCAAATTCAGGAAAATTACTTCCAGAAAGCTGCAATTCTGCCAAGTATATTCTATGTTTAAACAGAAACTGAAAGAAAAGTGAACTTACTGGAAGCCTTTGACGGTTCACTAGACATTGTGTGATTTCAATAGTTCAATACTGTTATGCTTGATAACCAAGAGTAAATTAATAGGCTAACATTTTAAAATCTATACTTTAATTAAGGAAAAGTATACAATCAGGTAAGTTTATAGGGAAGCTGACCAAGATACATAAACTAGGATATGTGTCCATCTAAAATTTCTATTCTCCATCTTTTTTTTCCTTTTAGAGAATTATTTATTAACATCATTTAATATATAATTTTTCATTTGTCATTCTGGAAGTCCTTTCTTAGAAAGACTCTTCTTTGTCTGATGACAAACAGCAGCCACATTGTCAGTAATTATTCTGGACCTCCACGTTGGATAAATTCAATTTCTTCTTGAGACACAAGTTTCCTTCTGTATATCTGAGGTAAAGTTTTTATTATCTCTGCAGTGTCTGGTGGACCCTGATTCATCAGCCAGTCTGACGATTTACTTTCCTTAGAATGCTGTGAAATTGAAGAAGTATGAGATGGTAGTCCTGTTAATCTCAGAACTTCTGATACATTTGGCTTAGGATCATCTCTTTTGTCAGGGAACCTTATTAATGGAGCATGTGGCTTGACTACCTGAACGACCCTCCTGGCAGACACCATCTTGCTGCCCGTCATGACCCCCAAGAAGGGGCAGCTTCCCAGGATTAAATTTTTACAAAATCATCCAAACTTCTATATACATGAAAGTATATAATTATGTATTTTATATTCATATACAATTTTATGCATTATTGTGAAGTCATGGAGACATTTTGAATAGGGCCTACATTTTTAGAATAGGAAGAAGGACTGATACATGATGACAGATAAGAACAAGATTAGACATATTTACATTTTTTATAAAACCTTAATAATATAACCAAATTTATTTGTTTTTGTTACAGTGAATAAACAGATGTGTAAACTTAAGATGAACAATAGAAAATGAAAACATTAAAGACTTAAAGGAAAGAAGACCAAAAATTAGAAAAAAGGAAATTTATAGGCCAACTTTAACCACAGACATTTTAAAAATATTAGCATACCAAACTCAAACATTTACTTTAAAAAACATGTCATAACTCTTATCAGATTTTCCAATGAATACAATGATGCTAAACATTTATAAACAAATTTATAGATGTAACTTTCTATATTTAGATATTAAAGAAAGATAAACAATCTATTAGCTCAAAATGTATGAAAAGCATTTGATTAACTTCAATGCTCATTAATGATAACAACTGCTAGATAACTAATAAATGGGAACCCCCTTAGTCTGAATCATCTGCACACTGCTAACGGAGATGTCAGAAATACTCTTCTGAAAATCAGCAGTACATCAAGGATGCACAGTATGACTGCTACTATTCAATATTATTTTAAAGGTCATATCCCAAGTGGCAAGACAAGACAAATAATGGGAAAAAATTATCATTATTCAAAATGACGGGATTGTCAATATGTAAAGGCCAATATCCAAAAGCAAACTATAATTAAAAAGAGAAGAAAGATTTTTCCTGACAAAACTTATGTCAAAATATATACCTTTGAGATAGCTATAGGAGTTCGTTTACTGTTTGCTAACATAGAGTCATAACTTCAGGAAGACAATAAAGCTTCACAGGTCATTATAATCTGGAATGTCTCTGTCTTTTCTAGTTTATCTAGGACATGGGGCAGCCACAACTGTAGATGCCATTATTACATTTATGTAATGGCATCTACTCAACATTCGGTGTTGGGGACAGAAAGATGAAATAAATATCTGTGTTTTCCTCAAGAAACTCAGAGTTTATTATGGGAAAGAAAGACTCATAAATTGTATGGTACAATAAAACATTAGGCAATAAAGTGTTTAGTATAATAAAAGCATGTTCAGAATATCTTAGAGGCTCAAAGATGTTAAGTTTGCCTGGAATGATTAGCAGATATCTCCTCAAAGGATTTAAAACTGTTTTGAGACAGATTGAGGTAGATGAAACAGGCAAGATAATATAGAGGTATATGATACCTGAAATATTCAGAAACTGCAATTAGACCAGAGTTACAGAAGCATAGCTTTAAATGTGACTATGGAATGGACTTCTTGAGAAGTAGAGAAGAGTTGAATTGTAGACAGTTATCCATAGCATAAAAGCAGTGTACAAATTATCCAAAGGTCTGGAGAGCCATTCGATATGCTTTAGCAGAACATGACTCAGGTTTGATTTTAGTAACAAGGAATAGTGGCAGTGTAATAGAGGCAAGGAGGAAATTGCTACAGAAACAGAAAGGCGAGGACCCTAAAAGTTATGTGGGTCTTGTTTGAGGAAAAAGATGAGTGGGGGACACATCTGATGTGAGATACCCGGAGGATCAGCAGGCCAAGATCTTTTCAGACCTGCATCCCTGGAAAAGGGGAATCTACCATCTTTTTAGGGTAAAAAAATAGGGTTGTTTTCTATTTCCAAATTTCACTGGATTAAAATCTCTCTATGCTCTTTTAGATTAACCAAAAATAAGTGCAATTTTCATGCTTTTTAAGTTTACCCAAGTCTTTTAATATATTTATAAAAATATTATTTTCATGACCAAATGAGTTTCATTTTTGTAACTAAAACATTTATCTACTAATTCGAGTGAAACTGTAATTTTAGTTCTGCTACCTTTCATCTGAAATACTCAACATGCTTATTTGAATAGTTAATAAATATATAGAGAGGATTCTACTTTTTTCTAACCTTTATTTTATTTTCCTTCTGAATATTCTTATTCTTCTCCCTCTTTTATGGCAAATATTACTGCTTTATATGGTCTTATGTATATTTAATCTACTTTTCAACCTACTTTATATTTATATAGAAGAAAATAATTGGCCTCTTCCATCTTTGTTTATTACTTTTTCTTGGATATTCATTTAAGACACTGAGATACATCATAGATTTTTCCATAGCAAATCTTACTTTCTTACATTATTTTCTTGGATCAAGATAACTTGCCACCAATATATACATTTATCCAAATTTATCTTTTTAAATAACATGTATTTTCCTAGCTCATCTTGAATGCTTTCATCACAGCAATAACTCTGTATTATCTTATGGTATTTAAAATGACTTGATATTTATAACTGGTATATATTTCAATGCCCAAAGAAGCATTATTCATTTAAGTGTGGATACTAAAATCCCTGTAAATTTTTATTCTCTTTCTTAATTTTAAGATTATAAAATATTGTAGTTTCAACAGGAAAGAATTCAGCATGACAATTATCCTACTCCTATTTTAATACTGAGTAATTTATTTTTTCTCTGTCAGGTAGAACATATTTATATAACTGGATCAAAATTAGAACAAGATTAATACTATGCTCTATCTGTGTTCATATCCTAATTGCACATTCTAAAAATTCAAGTTCCATTTGTAGTTGCTTTGAAAAAATAAAACTCTCCCTGACACTTGGATGATTGAATCCTTTGGTGATTACAGTTAGAATGCCTTTCATATATTTACTCTCCAGCTCACAACAATCCCTTTTTGAAGGGAACGGCCCTCTGATCCACAGGCATGAGAGCCCAGGAGTCATGCCACATAAACTTTGGTTCCATGGCCAAGTTCCCATACAAGCTCTATTTAAGTGTTGTATGATCTTGAACAAAGATCTGAGTCTTAGTGAGTCTTAGTTTCCTTTTTCCAAATTGAAGATGATAATTATAATACTTCCTCATTGAATTGCTGACTGGATTAAATAATAAATATAATACTTTCTCCAATGTAACTAAGTAATAGTAGTACAAGTATCACTTTTTAAGAGAGTATCTGACATATGATTATTATTTTATATAAATCCATGATCTTTTTCCCCTTCTTCTTCCCAGAATGGAATGAATCTGACCAGGGATGATCCCTACTTCGTGCTGACTTTTCAGATGATCTCCTGGGAATATGGAGTTAATACTGAGAGATCCGGTTAGTCTCTGTTAATAAGTTGAATTGGAACAAGTGAACCTAGAAGTTGAGGTTATGGCTATGCTTAGCTTTGTTGCTATTGTTATTGTTGTTGTTGAGGCTCAGCTGTAGCTATTTGCTAACTTCAAGTTTTAGGGAAAACTTAGGGGTTCTTATATTCACTTACATTTCTCCTTGATTTTTTCTTTCAACAAAACAGACTTTAGTAATACAGTATGTACAAAGGTTACATCTCTTGATTGTAAAGAAGAGTTTCAATATTCTCAGAATGTTAAGGTGACTGGATTGATCCATTCAACATCTGTTCTGCTATCATTTTAGTTTTGAACTGTGGTCAGCAGCGAAGAAAATCAGATAGAATGCTGAGCAGTGCACTCAAGGTAGACCCACCTCAAAGCTACTTCCTTAAAAGGAACACATGCCTAAAAATACAGGCACAGAATGGTTTCTCTTTGACTCTTAAAACAGTGGATCTCAGATATTTAGCTGTTTTGTCCATTAAAAGAAAGAGATTGATTCTACCCCAGATGTTCTCATGTTACTATCTGTATCACCATAATTATGCTCACCTCAAAAGAATTAGGAAAGATCTTTACCTTAGAATTACTTCAAGTCCTTTCAGTTAAATATTTAACTTTATGAAAAATTTCTCTACATTTTCCTTTTTTTCCTTATTTCACGATCAGTTGGTGCCAAAGCCCTCGTCTGATGGTACTTTTTATTCTTCACTTTTAGTGCCTGCCAGTTCAAAGCATTATATTTATTATGTATCTTTCTCTGTCATCCATTAAGTTTTCTTCTCCTGAGGGGGGAAAAAAGTGTTGCTCTTATTTATTGTTATAATCCCCATCATAACCAGGCAGCCCCTTGTACATGTCTGATATACAGTCAGTGTTCAGTAATAAGCACGTGATCCAGGAGAAGCTGATTTTTTTTTAAAAAACTCAGTGCGTGGTTGAGTGAGAATAAAATTTGGGCAGACCAAGACTTTTTAACCTAAAATGCCCCAGTCTTTACTGTAGAGACTACCACCTAGCTCCACAATGGCACACACTTAAAACAAAGTCTCATTTCACCAATTACCTTTGCTTTATGGATCCAGTGATTACCTAGGGTATATCTTGAGGGCCATCCCTAATTACTTAATTTTCCTTTTTAAAGGCATTCCTATTTTTCTAGCTTAAACAATTTCAACAGCTCTGGGGTAGACAATAATAAGTGTCTTAGAAATAAATTATAGGCTAAAGGCATTGTTGAGCCATTTGCATTTAAGACTCATTTACTGAAATTATCAGGCTGGGTTATAACAGATTGTGGCTGAGGCACCTGCTGCTTAAGACTTTCAAAAGCTATTTTGACTTAGAAATGATTTCTAACATAACAGGAATCTTTTACTACTAACAATGTGAACTGAGGATAAACTTACTAGTTCTCAAAGATAAAGTTCTTATCAAAGATAAGATAAACTTATCAAAGATAAAGTTCTTGTATCTAAGACTTTTGTTGTTGTTCAGTTGCTCACTCAAGTCCAACTCTTTGTGACCCCATGGACTGCAGGAAGCCAGGCTTCTCTGTACTTCACTATCTTCCTGAGTTTGCTCAGATTCAGTGTCCTTTGAATCGGTGATGTCATCCAACAATCTCATCCTCGGTCATCCCCTTCTCCTCCTGCCTTCAACTTTCCTAGCCTCAGGGTCTTTTCCAATGAGTCAGCTCTTTGCATCAGATGGCCAAAATATTGGAGCTTCAGCTTCAGGATCAGTCCTTCCAATGAATATTCAGGGTTGATTTCCTTTAGGGTTGACTGGTTTGATCTCCTTGCTATCCAAGGGACTCTCAAAAGTTTTCTCTAGCACCACAGTTCAAAGGCATCCATTTTTAGGCCCTCAGCCTTCTTTATGGTCCAACTCTCACATCTGTACATGATTACTGGAAAATCCTTAGCTTTGACTATTGTGAGGTATTTGACTGTGTGAGGTATTTAACACAGCAGAAAGAACCACATACTTTCACCTTCCTGCAGAAGGGACAGTATATGACAGAAAGGTGGAGTTTGTTCCTACCACTCCTAATTCTCAAACTCTGGCCAACTTTCTGGTTTCACAAAGAATTAGTCTCAGAAGCTGCAGTACTTCATGCATCTGACCTCTGAGGCTGTCATAAACTGAGACAGCTTCACTCTTTTCTGGGCAAGCAGAGACTCTTATCAAAACTCATAGTTTTTATATATTTTGAACACACACTCTAATTCTATCTCCAACACCTTAAATGTTTCCCACAGGCATATATTTCAAGCAACTGATCGAACACAGGTAGTCTTGCACCAGCTCCAAAGAAATACTCTCAATGAAATCAATTGAATTAATTTCACTTGACCACTCAATTACTGCCAATACACGTGTTAAATCATCACTTCAAGGTAATTTGTTTTATAATTACTTGGCATAGTAAAAATTAATCACTTGGAAGCATTACAAAGTAGGTTTCACTTTTTGCCAGACAGAAAAAGTGGTTTGCAAGCATATCTCCCACTGCCAACCCAGCCCCACTGAGCACACTCACTATGGTCTAACATGCAAATATTCTATTGTGTGGGTTCCTTCAGCTCTGTGTTTTCTTAAGTCTTCATTAATTCTCTTCATTGGTTAACTCTTCAAATAGCAAACCCCTATTCATCATTCTGCCCTCAGCCTTAAAGGTGCTTCTTTGGAGAAAATTTTCCGAATTCTAAGGTTAGGTTAGGTTAGGTACTTCAGTTATGTGAAAATGCTCTCATTTTAATTACAAGATAACTTATTTGTTTGCTGCTTCTTTCACAATATTACAAACTTCATGTGATGAGGGGCTTTGCCCCTGCTACTTTTAGCTCTGTGCTCAACAACTACCACAGAGGTAGTGACAGGAGCCCCATTCACTGCTGTGAAATAACATCTAGAATACTGTGGCAGCAATGAAGTTTCCAAGCTAGTCCTTAAAGAACAGTAGTAGCTATGCCAGATTTTGTGATTATCATTGTGGAGCAATGAAAAAGATGGTAGTAACCCAAATTTTCCTGGGCAACTCATCATTAAATCAAAGGTTTGTAAACTCCTCTCTGGACAGACACACATGCTATTCAACTGGGAAAAAAATAGAAAATCTTAATAAATTCTCAACTGTGGAAATAAACATATGCATTCCTAGGGAATTTTGGAAATATTTGAAGAGGAAGAATCTTTCCATGTCTGTGCGTTCCTATAAGTCTAATAGATGGTAGCAGTGAGCATAGAACTTGAGGGAAATTCAGGTGAGGGTGACCTTCTTTGGTTATTTGTCTGCCAGGATTGCCAGGATAACAAAATATCACAGTCACAGACTGAGTATTTGAAACAACACAAATTTACTTTTCTCATATTTCTGGATTCTGGAAGTCCAAGACCAAGTTGTGAAAAGATTAAGTTTCTCCTGAGCCCTCTCTCCTGGCTTCCAGATGGCCAGCTTCTCACTGTGTGTTCACATGACCATTTATCTGATCATGTGCATCCCTGATGTCCTTCCTCTTATATGGATACTAATCATATTGAATTAAGATGTCTTAAGATATCAAGACAGCATTTCATCTTGATTCCATATAGGCCCAATTTCCAGATATAGTCACAGTGAGCAGCTAGGGATTCTTCTAAACATGAATTTAGGAGGGACACAATCCAGCCTATAAAACCTAATAAATTTCATGATTCTTGGATATCACAGGTATCTGCCCTGTCAAAGGAATAATCTTTAATGGTGCTATATTTTGTCATGCATGAAATAAATCATACAAAGATTATTCAGTTCAGTTCAGTTGCTCAGTCATGTCTGACTCTTTGTGACCCCATGAATTGCAGCATGCCAGTCCTCCCTGTCCATCACCAACTCCCGGAGTTCACTCAAACTCACGTCCATCGAGTCAGTGATGCCATCCAGCCATCTCATCCTCTGTTGTCTCCTTCTCCTCCTACCCCCAATCCCTCCCAGCAGCAGAGTTTTTTCCAATAAGTCAACTCTTTGCATGAGGTGGCCAAAATACTGGAGTTTCAGCTTTAGCATCATTCCTTCCAAAGAACACCCAGGACTGATCTCCTTGCAGTCCAAGGGATTCTCAAGAGTCTTCTCCAACATTACAGTTCAAAAGCACCAATTCTTTGGTGCTCAGCTTTCTTCACAGTCCAACTCTCACATCTATACATGACCACTGGAAAAACCATAGCCTTGACTAGATGGACCTTTGTTGGAAAAGTAATGTCTCTCCTTTTCAATATGCTGTCTAGGTTGGTCTTAACTTTCCTTCCAAGGAGTAAGTATCTTTTAATTTCATGGCTGCAGTCACCATCTGCAGTGATTTTGGAGCCCAAAAACAAAGTCTGTCACTGTTTCCACTGTTTCCCCATCTATTTCCCATGAAGTGATGGGACCAGATGCCATGATCTTAGTTTCCTGAATGTTGAGCTTTAAGCCAACTTTTTCACTCTTCTCTTTCACTTTCAGAAAAGAATCTTAAAGTTTGCATTTTGCTGGTCAAGAGATGGGATCAAGATGGTGAGATAGCATGAAAAGATGCTCAACAGCACTAATTATTAGAGAAACGCAAATCAAAACTACAGTGACTAGAATGGTCAGAATGGTCATCATCAAAAAGTCTATAAAAAATAAATACTGAAGAGGATATGGAGAAAAAGGAATCCTCCTACACTGTTGGTGGGACAACCAACAGTTTGTGTAAACTAGCACAACTACTATGGAGAATAGGATGGAGATTACTTAAAAAGCTAAAAATAGAGCTACCAAAGTGACCCAACAATCCCACTCCTGGGCATATATCCAGAGAAAAATTTGAAAGATACATGCACTCCAATATTCACTGAAGCACTATAATACCTAAGACATGGAAGCAGCTTAAATGTCAATCAACAGAGGACTGGATAAAGAAGATGTAGTACACATATAAATGGAATATTACTTAGCCATCAAAACAAATAACACCATTTGCATCAACATGGATGGACCTAGAAATTATCATACTAAGTGAAGTTAGAGAAAGACTAATATCATATGATATCCCTTATATGTGGGACTTTAAAAAATGATACAAATGAACTTATTTATAAAACAGAAACATGCAGACTTCAAAAACAAACTTATGGTTATCCCAACAAACTTATGGTTACCAAAGAGGAAAGGTGTCGTCGGGGAAAGATAAATTAGCAGGAGTTTGGGGTTAACATATACACACTGCTGTATATAAACTAATCAACAATGACCTACTGTGTAGCACAGGGAACTCTACTCAATATTCTATAATAATATATATGGGAAAAGAATCTGAAAAGGAATTGATATATGTATCTGTAAAACTGAGGGGCTTCCCTGGTGGCTCAGCAATAAGGAACCTGCCTGCAATGCAGGGGATGCAGGTTTGATACCTGGGTGGAACCTGGTGGGCTACAGTCCATGAGGTTGCAAGAGTAGGACATAATTTAGTGACCAAACCATTATCACCACCATGTATAACTAACCAGTTTTCTGTATACTTGAAACTAATAACAATATTGTAAATCAACTATACTCCAATATACAATATTTTTTTAAAGATGGTGAAGTAGGAAGATCCTAAGATCACCTCCTCCCATAAACACAAAAATCACAGCAATATATAGAGCAATGCACTCCGAGAACAACCTAAAGAGTAGCAGGACATCTCTTCTACAATTAAGGATACAAAGGCGAAAAAGTACATTGAGATAGATAGGGAAAGCAGAGACAACATCCTGTCAGGACCAAACCCCAGTGTGGTTACCTACAAAGAGGAAGGGATATCATAACTATGGGGGTCCTCCCTAAGAAGCAAGGAGTTTGAGCCCTCACATCAAATGCTCGAGGTCTGAGGATAGGCACCAGGAAGATAAGTCCCCATAACTGGCTTTGAAATACAATGAAACTGTAGTCTAGGAGAGTCAGAGAGCTGTTCTATATTGGAGTCTTCTCTTAAAGAGCCCATTAAACTCACTCCAAGTCCTGGTACAGAAACACCTGGAAAAAAAACAACAATACAACTCAAAAATGAGCAGAAGACCTAAATAGACATTTCTCCAGAGAAGAAATAGAAATGGTCAATAGGCACATGAAAAGATGCCCAACATCACTAATTATTGTAGAAATGTAAATCAAAACTACAATGTGTTTCATTAGTATCATTTCTTTTTAGATGCCACATATAAGGGATGACATACAAATGATTTTATTTACGAAACAGAAACAGGTTTCCTAGTAGCTCAGCTGGTAAATAATCCACCTGCAATGTGGAGACTCTGGTTCAATTCCTGGGTTGGGAAGATCCCTGGAGAAGGAATAGATTCCAGTATTCTTGGGCTTTGGTGGTGGTTCAAACAGTAAAGAATCCGACTGCAATGCAGGAGACCTGGGTTGGATCCCTGGGTCGGGAAGATCCCTTGAAGGAGGGCATGGCAACACATTCCAGTATTCTTGAGCCTGGAGAGACCCTGTGGAGAGAGGAGCCTGGCAGGCTGCTGTCCAGTTCATGGGATCCCAAAGAGCTGGACATGACTGAGTGACTAAGCACAGCACAAAACAGAAACAGACTCACAGACTTATAGAACAAACTCAAGCTTGGCCATGGGAAGGATGGGGGACTTTTTGTCCAACTTTTTGCAACCCCATGGACTGTAGCCTGGCAGGCTGCTCTGTCCATGGGATTCTCCAGGCAAGAATACTGGAGTGGGTAGCCAGTCTCTTCTCCAGGGGATCTTCCTGACTCAAGGATTCAACCTGGCCTCCTGCATTGCAGGTAGATTCTTTACCATCTGAGTCACTGGGGAATCCCCAATTTGCTTTTACCTAAAACAAACTCCTCACATCCCCACCAAAAAAAAAAAAAAAACACAAAACAAGGACTATATATATATAGTCCTCTCAGTATTCACAAAGGATGGGTTCCAGGAGTCCCTCTAGATACCAAAATCTCCAAATGCTTAAATCCCTTACATAAGATGGGTTAGTGCAAGGAATACACTTGACCTTCAGCCCTCTGTATCCCCTGGCTTTGCATTCACAAATTCAGTTAACCACATTTAGATCTGTCTTTGTTTGAATCTGCAGATGAGAAACCCACAGATATGGAAGGTAGACTCTCTAGTCAATAGATAGTAGTTTAATCTATTTTAGGAAAGATCTTAGGGGGCATTAATGTTTCTCTTGAAATAGCCTTTACATTTACAGACACATAAATTCTGCTCTACATCATCCAGTGCACTTGAGGGATTAAAAAGAAATAGGCACAAGACAGCTTTTATGTTCTTTGTATATGAGAATTGAGACTTTTGTGAACTGTTGATATGGCCATGTATTGTACATTTTAATATTTATTGATATGAAAAATACAAAATCCATTATTGTTTTATACAGACACCAAAAATTATTTACATACTGAGAATTATTTTCTTTCTTGCTTTGTCTTAATTTGTTATTTCAGATAGACTCTCAGCCTATTCCTGATCAAAGATATTTATTTTAAATACCATATAATAGAGCCCATTTTATCCATAAGAAGATAAAAAAATATCAACCTGAACAAATTTTCTATGTGACAAGGCTACTGTCTTTACTGAAAGTATCATAGAAGCTCCAATCCTCTATTTAATATAATCAGAAGTCTATGAACTGTTTGAATTGAAATGGAAAACCATAATGATGACATTTATAACATCTGTCACATTAGATTTGTTTGGTCTATATATCTCTCCCTGGAATAATAGTGATTTATACAAATTGCTTCTCACTGCAATCTATATCAGTATAAAGATGCCACCAGATATATGGAGGATTTTATTTGCTTCAAACTGAATGTCTGTTTAATTGTATTTGCCACTAAATGAAAATACTACCCTCTGGCATATCTGTTTAGATATAATGGTTAATTTATTTTGTGGTTTTATAACTTCAGCTTCTCTTCCATAGTTGAAAGCTCTTTGCAAATATATGTATACGTTTCTATATATGTATAGATCATATACATAAACACCTTTATTTCACAAATACGGTAATTATAAGTTTATTACTCCATGATCTTTATTGGTTAGGTATGTTTTCTTTTCCCTTGCAGAGGAAAGGAAAGAAAAAAAAAACCTTTCTTGGCTGCTGCTAAACTCTAGAAGTACTTCTTGATGAAGGGCATGAGGACAATCTTGCCCTCTGAAGGATACTTTTGATGACTGAAGAAATTTGGGGTTGTCACAACTTTTGAGGGATGCAGAGACTAGGGATACTGCCAAACAACCCAAAGACACAGGACAGTCATACACAAAAAAATATCCAGTCCAAAATGTCAATAGTGCCAATGTTGGTAAATCTTGAATTTCAGACTTGTTTCCTTAGCACTATGGGTTTCATTATTAAGATATGCCTACCTAGAACCAGACACTTCTATTATAAGGAAGCACCTTTACAAAATCTAAAGAAGTTAATTTATATAGGCATATAACACATAAATATATTTCCAATAAATCCAACTGCATTTGTAGTTATCATTTGAAATACTATGGACTTCTGAATTCTTTCTGGCTGTAACCATTCTGTACCCTACAGCGCAAGGCCTTCTCCAGTGTTGGCTGAGCCCAGGGGTCTCTCATCCTTTTCCCACAGAGCCTCTTTTCTTGGAAGAAAGCGTGAACGTGCCCCCAAGAACTCGTTCTCAAGCATAAATTTGACCTTCTGCTTCCCAGCACTCTGGCATCTTTGTTTTCCATAACAGGGCCCTATCTCAGCTTTTCCTCCACCTCAACAACCCTTTTCTCTGTCCTTTTCACTAAATTCTCTTCTTCTTCCCATTCTTTCCATGTGGGTATCACTCAAGGCTCTAACACAGAAGCTCTTTCCCCCTCCTCTCTGCCCGAGGATGCTCTTTTGAAAATCTCATTTACTTTCTGCTTTCAACAGTCATTTCTAGGCGATTATTAAATCTGTAATTTAAACCCCATTCTCTTTTCTGAATTACAGATGTTTTCCTGGGCACCAGCTGCTTTGCATAATTTTGCTGCTTTTCTTAGAGTCATGTCTCATCTCCTCCTTTACGTACCTTCACTCAGTACAAAATCATGCTGGTTGTACCTCATGTACTTGCCTCATCCAGCTACTCAGTCTCATATACAAATGGCCTCATTTCAAAAGTAGAGATTCATTATATGACTGCATTGCCAAAATGTACAGTGCAAACTCTTCGCTGTGTATATGGAAAAAGTCCTCATCCTGACAGGAAGACCTTCTCTAATATGCCCTGAATCAATCTTTTTTAATTCAACAATGTTTTCACCCAAAGAAACTCAACCTTCCAGTCAAACCAACCTGCTTCTTGATCCCAAATACACCTGTATGTATATTCCCCATGTACCTTTCCCACCAAACTGCACCACATTGTTGCACATTTCATAGGGAGACTTAGTCCCCACACTCTTCCATCTCCAACTTTTTCTCCCCTGTTAACACCCAGAGCGCTTGTGGCCACCATTGTTTAATGCCATCCTGGTGGAATGGCCATGAGTTTCCTTGTCTCATTTGCATATCATTTGATGAAGGGCAGAGATGGCATTTCATATATTTGGTTTTTCTCTAAAGCACTGAACACAAGGTGCTGCACATCATTCCCAGTTCAGTAAACAGGTCATATTTAAAGTGCAATCTACTTCTTACCCTACATCTTCAACTGCTGTTAGCACATTATATTTTCTCCCAAATTCAACTTGTTGCATCTCAGGTTGAACTCATCTTCCCATGATTGTTAAGATTCCTCATTTACAAGTCCTTATGTTTTTCAGGGTAGGTCGTTTTTCTTATTAACGATGTTTTTGTAAAAAGTGAAAAAAAAAAAACCAAAACCTACTCAGTCTTCACTTCTACACTTTCCTCCTCTTTATATAGCCATCAAATGCCTTTCACTGAACAATTTATACCTGCAGTTTAGAGCAACCTCTTAATTAATGTTCCTGCTTCTCACTTCCTTTATTTGAACACTGATAATAACAGCTAAGTTTGTTTTGAATGTTTCCTCTCTGCTGGGCATTGCCTTAACAGTTCATAATCAGCAATTCATTTAATCTTCACAATGCTTTTATTAACCATGAAACCCAGAGGGATAGAGTGTCTTCCCGGTTAGCAACAGACTATAAAATGGTAAGCCAGATATAAACCCTGGCAGCTTGGCACCCAAGAAGAGACCCTGAAAATGCATGCTCTGATTCTCATCCTTGAATCCATCTCCACCTACTCTCAGACTCTCAGATTAATTATATCACTTTCCATGACACACAAAAAAAAATTCTCCATATTCTTAGTAGAAGAAACCCCTATTTCTTGGAATTTTAGATAGACTGTGCTCAATTTCCCCAGTGGTACTTGTCCAAGCTTGTTTATGCAAGAGTGCTTCTCTCCGGCACAGGTAGGTTCCCTACTCTACCTGAAGCATTAACATGCCCCTCCCTTCATCATCCCTGCCTCTCTGCTTGGTTCAGGCTCCTTTCTCTACTTTTTCTCTCACCCAAACCCTCCACTCTTTCATTCAGAAGTCTCACACTGATACCTGATCTGTCAGATCTGGCTTTTACGGTTTTGCTTTTACAACGTGAAAGTGGAAGTTTAGGTCGCTCAGTCATGTCCAAACTGTGACACCATGGACAGAAGTCCACCCAGCTCCTCTGTCCATGGGATTCTCCAGGCAAGAATACTGGAGTGGGTTGCCATGCCCTCCTTCAGGGGATCTTCCTAAACCAGGGATTGAACTCGTGTCTCTGGGGAAGCCTAAACTATACTTCAGTAAAAGTTATTTTTTAACAAGAGAGAGAATGAACTTTCTGGTTAATCAGTTCTTGTTTTCAATCCCTGTCCTGCTATTAGTTACATAACCTTGTGGAAGTTATTCAACGTCTCTAAGCTTCAGCTTCTTCACCTATACTTCACATATATGTTAATTATCTTAGATAAAGTTTATGTGGTCCAGGTACAGAGAACAGAGGCAGGTGTTCTCACAACAGAGGTTGTGTTCTCAACCTCTAAAATGCAGACCTGGACTTCTGGGTAGGAAATATCTTAATCATCAAGGCTATAATAAAACTGCCAGAAGTAGAAAAACATTCATATAAATAATGAAACATAATTTAGGTGGGTTTTTTTTTCTATATTGGTGAAAATATCACAAAATTTCAGTCAAAGACCCCTGTCTCCCTCAAATATTTTAGTTATGCTCTGCTTAAAATACTTAGCTCAAAGTACTATTTAGAGAGTGAAATGAAATGATACCTTTAAGACACCTAGCATGGTGCTTGGCATACATAAAAGTCATAATAAATGTAGCTATGTTTATTAACCTTGTGGGGAACACACCTGCTACTATCACAAAAAAAAAAAAAATCAAATTTCTCTTCCTTAATGTTAATTACAAAAGCAACCAGAAAAATGTGAGCAAAAGACTCCAGAACAACATTTGTTGAACGAAGCCCCAAAGACAGAAGACTTAGCTGCAGAAAGCTCTGTTGGGTCCCATTAGAAATAAAGGTAAGGCTTGTTCATGATTTTTCTCACTGATGTTCACAGCACTCTCTGGGAACCACAAAGAACAAGTCTTTGTCCTCATGGAAAACACTGAAGTTCAAACTTCTGGGGCCCCATGACTGTGCATTTGTACATTTATATGCATTTGTACTCTGCTAAGAATCCAGAACCTTGTGATATCTATTAGCAAACAATTGTTCACTAAATGTGTGTGTGTGTGTGTGTGTGTGTGTGTGTGTTAGTTGCTTAATCATGTTTGACTCTTTGCAGCCCCATGGACTATAGCCTGCCGGGCTCCTCTGTCCATGAGATTTCCCAGTCAGGAATACTAGAGTGGGTTGCCAGTCATGTTTGACTCTTTGAGACCCCATGGGCTATAGCCCCCCAGGCTCCTCTGCCCATGAGATTTCCCAGGCAAGAATATTGGAGTGGGTTGCCATTCCCTACTCCAGGGGATCCTCCCAATCCAGGGATCAAACCTGGGTCTCCTGGATCTCCTCCATTGGCATGCAAGCTCTTTACCTCTAGCACCACTTGGGAAGCCCTGTTCAACAAGTAATGAGATTAAATAAGGGATGTGTATTAAGCTGCTTCAGCTGTGTCTGGCTCTTTGTGACCCATGGACTGTAGCCCACCAGGCTCTTCTGCCCATGGGATTCTGCAGGCAAGAATACTGAAGTGAGTCGCCATCCCCTCCTCTAGGAGATCTTCCTGATCCAGGTATCAAACCTGAGTCTCTTATATCTTCTGCATTGGCAGGCGGGCTCTTTATCACTAAGGAATTTGGGGCTTTTTGTTGGTGTTCCCATGACGAGATATGCAGGCTTTGGGAATCTAAGTAAGAGTATGACCCAAAGAGAAGGTAAGAGAAGCTTGTAAAGCAGAAAGTATTGGAAGAGATGGGCGATGTGGTTACCAGAGGCAAACACCTGTGAAGGAAGAGCAAGTGGTTTAAAATAGCATCCGGGGATATTCCCTGAATAATGCGATCATCCTCTTTACCCACATGAATCTTCCTTGACATCATTCAGTTCAGCTCAGTTCAGTTCAGTCGCTCAGTCGTGTCCAACTCTTTGCGACCCCATGAATCGCAGCACGCCAGGCCTCCCTGTCCATCACCAACTCCTGGAGTTCACTCAAACTCACATCCATTGAGTCAGTGATGCCATCCAGCCATCTCATCCTCTGTCGTCCCCTTCTCCTCCTGCCCCCAATCCCTCCCAGCATCAGAGTCTTTTCCAATCAGTCAACTCTTAGCATGAGGTGGCCAAAGTACTGGAGTTTCAGCTTCAGCATCATTCCTTCCAAAGAAATCCCAGGGCTGATCTCCTTCAGAATGGACTGATTGGATCTCCTTGCAGTCCAAGGGACTCTCAAGAGTCTTCTCCAACACCACAGTTCAAAGCATCAATTCTTTGGTGCTCAGCTTTCTTCACAGTCCAACTCTCACATCCATACATGACCACAGGAAAAACCATAGCCTTAACTAGACGGACCTTTGTTGGCAAAGTAATGTCTCTGCTTTTGAATATGCTATCTAGGTTGGTCATAACTTTCCTTCCAAGGAGTAAGCGTCTTTTAATTTCATGGCTGCAGTCACCATCTGCAGTGATTTGGGAGCCCCCCAAAATAAAGTCTGACACTGTTTCCACTGTTTCCCCATCTATTTCCCATGAAGTGATGGGACCAGATGCCATGATCTTCGTTTTCTGAGTGTTGAGCTTTAAGCCAACTTTTTCACTCTCTTCTTTCACTTTCATCAAGAGGCTTTTTAGTTCCTCTTCACTTTCCGCCATAAGGGTGGTGTCATCTGCATATCTGAGGTTATTGATATTTCTCCCAGCAATCTTGATTCCAGCTTGTGCTTCTTCCAGCCCAGCGTTTCTCATGATGTACTCTGCATAGAAGTTATTAGCTAGCAAATCTTCCAAGGTTGAATATTTGGAATTTGAGGGTTTGGTGATCAAAAGCTAAGCCCAACCTGAACATGAGCATAAGACAGGGCAGAGGCTGCAAAGGTACACATGTTACAATCATCAACCCAAAACTTTTTACTTGGTTGTTGCATTATATATGCCCTGAGGTTGCTATCTCTAAAGCATGAATTGGGCTGGGTGGCCGCTGACCTATTTATTGAAGTACACAGTGTATCAAGAACCCTGCTAGCTCCTAGAAGTAGAGATGCCGCTAGTTGCCACACAATATCCATTCCTTACTTCTTCCATAAAAACAGAACTCAAATTTTATTTAGACTGACAGTGTAATTGACCTTCTACTTTTTCCAGCCTTGTTTTCAACAAGGTATGTGTGAGCGACTACATTACAGCACATAAGATGTGTACCGGTGTGTGGTATGGGACGTCCAGGAAAGTTACTCAAGAGCTGACTCAGTTCCTTGGCCTCTCTGTCCTTTCTTCTGCTTGTGTATTGTCTGCATTGAAGATAAAATGGCTTAACCCCAGAAGTCCTCTGTCTCCATGAAGCAAATTTGAAGATAAAACCCCAAAGGTATTTGAATGGAAAACTGAAGGAACTAGATGACTGAGCCATTCACCAAATCACCACATGAGGCTGGACTAGCTACCTTCTATGTGCTTTTATCTCCTTGTTATTTTGGTGTTCTTTCATGCAGCCAAACTAATCCCAACTTATTTTATCATGAAACCCCACTAGAAACTGTCAAATGTGATTGTGATTTAAAATAAGGAATCTTGCTTACAAACAATTGCCTAGTGTTTGCAGAGATTTGTGGATGTCCATATCACTGACACAAGAACTTTTATATTTTTTATTCCTGATGATTTCATTCATGTAGACAGTTTATTTCTTCACTTTTATTTAAGTGCATTTTTCAGCTTTTACCCAGTGATTATTTGGAGTATACTTAAAAGGAAAGAAAAGGCAGGCACTAGTAAACATTTCGCTCTCAATTAGCCCCCCTACTAAGGTTACAGGTGTGGAGCCCTGTACCAAGGTCACAGGACAAAAATCTCTGGAACTGACCAAGCCCCATAGCAACTTTTGCCATGAGCCTCCTGATCTACACCAGACCCCCTGACCCCAGATTATGTAAAATACCCACCCTACTATACACCCTATAACATCCTAATGCCAACATTCCAGTAGGAATTTTCTCTGTCTTGAGGCTATAAAAATTGGCTGCAATTCTGTGAAAGTGGTCGGCTCTACCTTGATTCGGCCTGCTGTTCTGACAGCCTCTTCCACTCTAATAAACTTTATTCTCTTCTTATTTTGCCTCATGTCTGGAAATTCTTTTCCAACCCACACATGGACCACAACCAACTATTTTTTCTAAGACATAAGTAATCACTGACAAATGCAATATTTTTACATCATCAGAAAAAAACAAAAACCAACAACATGGTAGGGCCAGTCCCGTTTATTATTTTGACGTCAGTGTATCTAATTTCTGTAATTCTAAAAGAGCTCTCTACCTAGTATTCATTTTTTCCTTTCTTACTGATATCCCAATTTAAGGGCAGCAACAACAGGTCAAGCTTAAACAAACAAACAAACGCCCCTGCATTAGCTTGTCCCCCCTCTTAAACAGTGAAGGCCAAGTGATGCAAGTCTGACCAACTAGATCTAAGTACAACTAATTAACATATCTTCCTTAAAAGCTTCTTTAAAGAGAATAGTCCCAGCAGATTCATTCCTTTTTACCCTTCGCCACTGCCTTTCCTCCTTCCTGGTGCTATGACGAGAACTGACACTGGAACAGTCATTAAAATCATTAATGAAAAGCCAAGAGAGCTGCAGAAACCTGGACATGGATACTTGTTAGTAGCAGCACCAATGCCTGCAAGTACCTGCCTTCAGAATTCTCCCGTGTGAGTGGACTGTGAATCCAAAGTCAGGCAGGCAAATTCAACGCCTAATAGTTAGAGGGCTCAGGGAAAATAAATAAAAAGGAAGCAAATTATGTATACTTGAGGAGGTGAAATAGAAGATGATCTTTCAAAGCTGTTTTCAAGCCTGCTTTCTGTCCTTTTACTTGAAGGGTTGGCAAGACTTCCTTTTCCCATTATCTCTTCAATCATGAGAGAGGCAGGAGTCATTTCCTTCTTGTCTTTGTTTCCCATTCTTTAACAAAGACATCCTTCCCTCAGGGAACTATTTCTAAGCCTCTTACTTGTGGATAATTGAGAGACTTGTCTCCTCATTCTTTTGTACTTCCTTTCCCTAATTTCCAATTCTTTTTCTTCAGCATCCCATTCCTTCTTGTTCTACCATTCTTCTTTGCTTTTTTCTCTTATCTTAACCTTTATTTCTTCTTTCTTCTTTAATCTATTTTTCCATTTTATGAACTTTAAAATATATATTACAACTCCAAAAAATCAGTTAATTTTTGATTCATTCTCTCTCATACTTTCATACTGAGGTACTGCAATTTTGGAAAATAAAAATAGGAGGCAATTTAGCAGGCAAACACCATGACTAACACGGTTACTGAACTGGCTACACACCCACCCACCCACCCACCCACACACACACACACACACACACTCACACACACACACACACACACACACACACACCCCTAATGTGTATTTATACTTGGTCAGTGTTTTTTGGACAGAGCTTTTGTTATAAAAGGATAAGAACAAATTTTATTTTAAAAAATAATAAAATAGAAGTCCTGTTGGTACATCTTAAATTCTAGTAATTTTCATAGTGTGGCATACCACTTGTTGGCATAAAATGTCAATGTGCATGCATGAACATGAATGTTTACAATTTTATTCCATACCAGATTAAAAGGAAATCTCCACATTTCTTATACTTAGATTAAACATGATGTGAGATCTTGAAAGTGCTTGAAAGTGCTCAGTCTAAAATTCTAATTTGTCAGTGAACTTGATAATGGAACTTTGCTCCACACCTTCCACCCACAGCTCTCTCCCAAAGTGAAAATAAAGTAAATGAAAATCAGAATAGCCATTCACCAGCTTTACAATGATTTGTGTAATAAATTGATCTTGCCACAAAATAGACTCTTTAGGTAAATCTGGTGGGGAAATAACAGTGTCTGCAAATGCTTTTATTATTTGTTTATAACTTCAAAATCCTTTGCCAGGTTTTAAAGATAATTCATGGTTTATTACCTTAGGGTCATTTCATGACAGCAAAGGTGGTTTTCCTGATATAAAAATGCCACACAGTAACTAAATGAATATAAAAAGATGCCTCCACAAAAAGAAATGAAGTTCAGATCCTACAGCCTGCATTCTGAAGGGAAAATGGGCAAGAAAGGAAATTGAACTGACAAGGTGATGTAAGTCGTAGGTGAAAGACTGTTACTTCATTAACTGAGCAAAAGGTTCTGACCCCTCACAATGCCTCAATAAGGTGCTTGGCCTCTCTCCTTCAAAAAGCTATTTTCCAGCAGAGTTTTGGAAATAGCATTTCCAAGCTACCCCAGTGTGAAACCTGGGAAGAGCTAAAAGCATGTGATGAAAATGCCAAGAATGGACTTTAAGAAGCTTTGTTGCTTCCTTTAAATATGAAAAGAAAAGACAACAAAAACAGCAATAATCCCCTAATCCTGTTTGTGTGGGAGCCTGGGCTCCCCCTAAGCAGATTTCTGTGGGCACTCCCATTCCCCATCTCTTTGTCATCTTCCCCCTGTAATCACCACCCAGTCCCCCCCAACCCCACCACCCCCCTTAAAAAGGCAAACAGAAAGGGACCGTGGCACCATGCACACTCTCATTGTCAAGAGAAAGCATAGAATTCTAAAGGCTTTCTTTTAGCCCAGACACATAGAGGATGTGGGCTCCAAGATAAATCACAGCGAACATTTGTTGATCAATTCTTCTATGCCAAGCTCATCGAAAGCCTCCATACCCACCACCCCTTTTATCCTCCCAACAGCATTAGTCCCCTCATATTACAGGATGAGTAAACCAAGGGAGAAAAGTAAGTGACTCAAGGTCATGGAGCAGGTGGCAGAATTAGAAGGTGAATCTATATGACTCCAGAACTTTCTTCTGAACTGTCACCAATATTGCTTTAAGAAACAAACAAACAAAAAAAAGGTTTAACTCTGGATTCCAAAATGCTGACCTAGATATTCAGTCTTACTATAAGCCCATTTGTTCAGCTCCTCCTCCTTGGTCCCTTCCACACCAGCTGAACACTGGAAGCAGAGTTCTTTTTTAAATGAGAGATACTGAAAGGGCATGCAGATTTCTAAGCAGCCTGACAGGCCCAAGGTTTCTGCCTGGTATTTTTAGAAGTGTATGCCTTAGAAGCCTGATCCTCTCCCAGCCCTACAGGACAATTAGAACTTGTCAGTTGAAGACATGGTGCATTATCCACCCCCTTAACCCTGTCACATTTGCATTTCCTTATCACAGTGCACAGGCAGCTACTGATCTGATTATTAAATAGGTACTTCACTTTGCCACCCTAGCCCATGCAGGTCCTCTCATCTCTCCCAACCAGTCCAGTGGTTTCAATTTTGGGGGTGACTTGGGTGTTGCCCAGTCACCCCAGGTCATTGAGTTTTTTGCCTTCTACATCTCTTCTTATCACCCACATAAGTATCCACGATGCTTTCCTTTCTCTTCTCTAGAAATGTTGCATCAAAATGCTTTTTTCACCTAAGACCCAAAGGCAGTCTGATGCTGCAACCCTGTACCCTTCCACATCCTCCAGGAATTTAGTCCATGAAATAAAATTAAAACTTGGCAAAACAAAACTACCTGACATTCACAGCTTATAGTAGTCTCTTTGGACTTAGTGCGGGCTTCTGAAATCACTCTGGAGATGGGAAGGAGGATACAAGAGCAAGATTAATGATAAACTCACTCCATTTCCTCTCTCACTGGTTGTCTCATCAAATCTAGAAAATGCTATAACAATCCATCCAGGTAGGCTATAGACATTGCTAGTAGTTTCTAACATACTAGATGGGATCCCACTTGATTAATTTGATATTTCCAGGTTACTTATTTTAGCAAAACAGGCTGTTAAATTCAATCAATTAACAGGGTAATTCAAATAACTTGCTGGCCCACTGCTCTTAGCTAATTGGCCTGTTATTAGGGAATTATGAAAACTATCTTTGCACTGAACCAGTGCCCAATAATTCCCTACCAGATTGTATCCAAGTCAAATGGCCCACGTTTTACCCCTAATAAGAAGCTATAATCTTAATTGTTATTCATTGCATAGTTATATACCAAAATGGAGCTGCAGCTTTCCTGATATCCTGATGTGACTGGAGAAGGATGCAGAAGTTCAGTTCAGTTCAGTTGCTCAGTCATGTCCGACTCTTTGCTACCTCATGAACTACAGTACGCCAGGCCTCCATGTCCATCACCAGCTCCTTTAGTTTACTCAAACTCATGTCCGTTGAGTAGATGATGCCATCCAACCATCTCATCCTCTGTCATCCCCTTCTCCTCCGGCCTTCAATCTTTCCCAACATCAGGGTCTTTCCAAATGAGTCAGCTCTTCACATCAAGTGGCCAAAGTATTGGAGTTTCAGCTTCAACATCAGTCCTTCCAATGAATATTCAGGACTGATTTCCTTAGGATGAACTGATTGGATCTACTTGCAGTCCAAGGGACTCAAGAGTCTTTTCTGACACCACAGTTCAAAAGCATCAATTCTTTGGCGCTCAGCTTTCTTTATAGTCCAACTCTCACATCCATACATGACTACTGGAAAAACCATAGCCATGACTAAATGGACTTTCGTTGGCAAAGTAATGTCTCTGCTTTTTAATATACTATCTAGGTTGGTCATAACCTTTCTTTCAAGGAGCAAGCCTCTTTCAATTTCATGGCTGCAGTCACCATCTGCAGTGATTTTACAGCCCCCAAAATAAAGTCAGCCACTGTATCCACTGTTTTTCCATCTGTTTCCCATGAAGTGATGGGACAGGATGCCATGATATTAGTTTTCTGAATGTGGAGCTTTAAGCCAACTTTTTCACTCTCCACTTTCACTTTCACCAAGAGGCTCTTTAGTTCTTCTTTTCTTTGTGCCATAAGGGTGGTGTCATCTGCATATCTGAGGTTATTGATATTTCTACAGCAATCTTGATTCCAGCTTGTGCTTCATCCATCCCAGCATTTCTCATGAGGTACTCTGCATATAAGTTAAATAAACAGGGCGACAATACACAGCCTTGACGTACTCCTTTTCCTATTTGGAACCAGTTTGTTGTTCCATGTCCAGTTCTAACTGTTGCTTCCTGAACTGCATACAGGTTTCTCAAGAGGCAGGTCAAGTGATCTGGTATTCCTATCTCTTTCAGAATTTTCCACAGTTTATTGTGATCCAAATCATCAAAGGCTTTGAGATAGTCAATAAAGCAAAAAGGAGGTTTTTCTGGAACTCTCTTGTTTTTGGATGATCCAACGGATGTTGAGAATTTGATCCCTGGTTCCTCTGCCATTTCTAGAACCATCTTGAACATCTGGAAGTTCTTGGTTCAAATACTGGCTTGGAGAATTTTGAGCATTACTTTACTAGTGTGTGAAGTGAGTGCAATTGTGCAGTAGTTTGAGCATTCTTTAGCATTGGAATGAAAATTGAGCTTTTCTAGTCCTGTGGCCACTGCAAAATTTTCCAAATTTGCTGGCATATTGAGTCCAGCACTTTAACAGTACCATCTTTATTAATGATGGAATTTCATCACCTCTTAAGGGGCTTCCTAAGGCCCACTTGACTTCACATTCCAGGATGTCTGGCTCTAGGTGAGTGATCACACCATCATGATTATCTGGGTCATGAAGATCTTTTTCGTACAGTTCTTCTGTGTATTCTTGCCACATCTTAATATCTTCTGCTTCTGTTAGGTCCATACCATTTCTGTCCTTTATTGAGACTATCTCTGCATGAAATGTTCCCTTGGTATCTCTAATTTTCTTGAAGAAGTCTCTAGTCTTTCCCATTCTATTGTTTTCCTCTATTTCTTTGCACTGATCACTGAGGAAAACTTTCTTATCTCTCTTTGCTATTCTTTGGAAGACTGCATTCAAATGGGTATATTTTTCCTTTTCTCCTTTGCTTTTCACTTCTCTTCTTTTCACAACAATTTTTAAGCCTCCTCAGACAGCCATTTTTCTTTTGTGCGTTTCTTTTTCTTGGGGATGATCTTGATCCCTCCATCCATAGTTCATCAGGCACTCTATCAGTTCTAGTCCCTTGAATCTATTTCTCATGTCCACTGTATAATCATAAGGGATTTTATTTAGGCCATAACTGAATGGTCTAGGGGTTTTCCCGACTTTCTTCAATTTAAGTCTGAATTTGGCAATAAGGAGTTCATTATCTGAGCCACAGTCAGCTCCAGGTCTTGTTTTTGCTGACTGTATAGAGCATCTCCATCTTTGGCTGCAAAGAATATAATTAATCTGATTTTGGTGTTGAACATCTATGATGTCCATGATGTCCAAGAGAAGACACAAGAGTCTTCTTTTGTGTTATTGGAAGAGGGTGTTTGCTATGACCAGTGCTTTCTCTTCATCTTTGCCCTGCTTCATTCTATACTCCAAGGCCAAATTTGCCTGTTACTCCAGGTGTTTCTTGACTTCCTACTTTTGCATTCCAGTCCCCTATAATGAAAAGGACATCTTTTTTGGGTGTTAATTCTATAACGTCTTCTATAGACATTAGAACTGTTCAACTTCAACTTCTTCAGCATTACTGGTCAGAGCATAGACTTGGATTACCATGATATTGAATGGTTTGCCTTGGAAACAAACAGAGATCATTCTGTCATTTTTGAGATTGCATCTAAGTACTGCATTTTGGACTCTTGTTTACTATGATGGCTACTCCATTTCTTCTAATGGATTGCTGCGCGCAGTAGCAGATGTAATGGTCATCTGAGTTAAATTCATCCATTCAAGCCCATTTTAGTTCGTTGATTCCTAAAATGTCTTGCCATCTCCTGTTTGACCACTTCCAAACAGAGACATTACTTTGTCAACAAAGGTTCACCTAGTCAAGGCTATGGTTTTTCCAGTAGTCATGTATGGATGTGAGAGTTGGACTGTAAAGAAAGGTGAGTGCTGAAAATTGATGCTTTTGAACTGTGGTGTTGGAGAAGACTCTTGAGAGTCCCTTGGACTGCAAGGAGATCCAACCAGTCCATCATAAAGGAGATGAGTCATGGGGGTTCATTGGAAGGACTGATATGGAAGCTGAAACTCCAATACTTTGGCCACTTCATGCGAAGAGGTGACTCATTTGAAAAGACCCTGATGCTGGGAAAGACTGAGGGCAGAAGGAAAAGGGCAACAGAGGATGAGATGGTTGGATGGCATCACCGACTCAATGGACATGAGTTTCGGTAAACTCCGGGAGCTGGTGATGGACAGGGAGGCCTGGCATGTTGCGGTTCATGAGGTCACAAAGAGTCAGACACGACTGAGCAACTGAACTGAACTGAATTTGCCTTGATTCATGGACCTAACATTCTAGATTCCTATGCAATATTGCTGTTTACAGAATCAGACTTTGCTTCTATCACCAGTCACATCCACAACTGGGTGTTGTTTTCGCTTTGGCTCTGTCACTTCATTCTTTCTGGAATTATTTTCCACTGATCTCCAGTAGCATATTGGGCACCTATCGTCTTGGACAGTTCAATTTTCAGTGTCCTACCATTTTGTTTTTTCATATTGTTCATGGGGTTCTCATGGCAAGAATACTGAAGTGGTTTGCTATTCCCTTCTCCGGTGGACCACATTTTATCAGAACTCTCCACCATACCATGAACCATCCCTCTTGGGAGTCCTTTTAGGCATGCCTCATAGTTTCATTGAGTTAGACAAGGCTATGGTCCAGGTGATCAGACTGGTTATTTTCTGTGATTGTGGTTTTCCATCTGTCTGCCCTCTGATTGAGAAGGATAAGAGGCTTATGGAAGCTTCCTATGGGAGGGACTGACTGAACAGGAAACTGGGTCTTATTCTGATGGGCAGGGCCATGCTCAGTTCAGTTCAGTTCAGTTGCTCAGTCGTGTCCAACTCTTTGCGATCCCATGAATCACAGCACGCCAGGCCTCCCTGTTCATAACCATCTCCTGGAGTTCACTCAGATTCACATCCATCGAGTCCGTGATGTCATCCAGCCATCTCATCCTCGGTCGTCCCCTTCTCCTCCTGCTCCCAATCCCTCCCAGCATCAGAGTCTTTTCCAATGAGTCAACTCTTCGCATGAGGTGTCCGAAGTACTGGAGTTTCACCCTAGCTTCAGTCCGTCCAAAGAAATCCCAGGGTTAATCTGCTTCAGAATGGACTGGTTGGATCTCCTTGCAGTCCAAGGGACTCTCAAGAGTCTTCTCCAACACCACAGTTCAAAAGCATCAATTCTTTGGTGCTCAGCCTTCTTCACAGTCCAACTCTCACATCCATACATGACTACTGGAAAAACCATAGCTTTGACTAGACGGACCTTAGTCGGCAAAGTAATGTCTCTGCTTTTGAATATGCTATCTAGGTTGGCCATAACTTTTCTTCCAAGAAGTAAGTATCTTTTAATTTCATGGCTGCAGTCATCATCTGCAGTGATTTTGGAGCCCAAAAAAAAAAAGTCTGACATTTTTTCCCCATCTATTTCCCATGACATGATGGGACTGGATGCCATGATCGTTGTTTTCTGAATGTTGAGCTTTAAGCCAACTTTTTCACTCTCCTCTTTCACTTTCATCAAGAGGCTTTTTAGTTCCTCTTCACTTTCTGCCATAAGGGTGGTGTCATCTGCATATCTGAGGTTATTGATATTTCTCCTGGCAATCTTGATTCCAGCTTGTGTTTCTTCCAGCCCAGCGTTTCTCATGATGTACTCTGCATAGAAGTTAAATAAGCAGGGTGACAATATACAGCCTTGATGTACTCCTTTTCCTATTTGGAAACAGTCTGTTGTTCCATGTCCAGTTCTAACTGTTGCTTCCTGACCTGCATACAGATTTCTCAAGAGGCAGGTAAGGTGGTCTGGTGTTCCCATCTCTTTCAGAATTTTACACAGTTTATTGTGATCCACACAGTCAAAGGCTTTGGCATAGTCAATAAAGCAGAAATAGATGTTTTTCTGCAACTCTCTTGCTTTTTCCATGATCCAGCAGATGTTGGCAATTTGATGTCTGGTTCCTCTGCCTTTTGTAAAACCAGCTTGAACATCAGGAAGTTCACGGTTCACGTATTGCTGAAGCCTGGTTTGGAGAATTTTGAGCATTACTTTACTAGCATGTGAGATGAGTGCAACTGTGCAGTAGTTTGAGCATTCTTTGGCATTGCCTTTCTTTGGGATTGGAATGAATTCTGACCTTTTCCAGTCCTGTGGCTGAGTTTTCCAAATTTGCTGGCATATTGATTGCAGCACTTTCACAGCATCATCTTTCAGGATTTGAAATAGTTCTACTGGAATTCCATCACCTCCACTAGCTTCGTTCATAGTGATGCTTTCTAAGGCCCACTTGACTCCACATTCCCAGGACGTCTGACTCTAGATGAGTGATCACACCTTCGTGATTATCCGGGTTGTGAAGATCTTTTCTGTACAGTTCTTCTGTGTATTCTTGCCACCTTTTCTTAATATCTTCTACTTCTGTTAGGTCCATACCATTTCTGTCCTTTATGGAGCCTATCTTTGCATGCAAATCTTTAATCCAATTGTCTGTTGATGGGTGAGGCTATGTTCCTTCCCTGCTATTTACCTGGGGCCAAACTATGGTGGAGGTAATGAAGATAATAGCATCCTTCAAATGATCCCATGCATGTACTGCTACACTCACTGCCCCCAACCCCACAGCAGGCCAACACTGACCTGAGACTCTGCCAGAGACTCCTGGACACTCCCAGGAAAGTCTGGGTCAGTCTCTTGTGGGGCCACTGTGCCTTTCTCCTCGGTCCTGGTGCATACTAGGTTCCGTTTGTACCCTCCAAGAGTCTCTTTCCCAGTCCTTTGTAAGTTCTGGCAGCTCCATGGTGGGGTTAATGGCGACCTCCTCCAAGAGGGTTTATGCCATACCCAAGTTTGCTGCATCCAGAGCCCCTGTCTCTGTGGCGGTCCACTGCTGACCCGTATCAATACAGGAGTCACTCCAACACAGTCTGTCTCAGTCTCTGTGGGGTGCCTGGGTTCTGGTGCACACAAGGTTTGTTTGACGGGAATCGGGTTTGATTCTAAATGTGAATTCTCCCCTCCTACTGTCTTGCTTGGGCCTTTCCTTTGCCCTTGGGCATGGGGTATCTCCTCATAGCCACTCCAGTGCCACGTAGCCAGATCCAGGAGGAAGGAACCAATTGTCCCCCCAAGAAGTACTCAGGTTAGACTTGGAAATTCCCTTAACGTGTTGCTCTCTTGTGTTAAAGAAGTACCAAATTGATAAAGATACCTTATTTAGATACTGCCTTTGACTTGAGGCAGAATTTTCATATATGTGGAATTTAAATTGGCCACTGCTTTTGAGGCTGAAAACAAACACAGTTAGCTAGCTAGTGGTTATCAATAATCAGTGTATCGGTAGCATTGCTAAGCTGAGTCAACAATGGAAAGTGACCAGCAATGGCTATGTTAAAATACAAAGGTTATTATCAAAAGACAAGAGATTTTAGTTCCCGGATGATCCCATCTATATGCCAGGGTTTCACAGAAGGCAGTGAGCATCAGCCTCATATCCTATGGTATTTTTTAAAACACTGCAAACAGAGAAGTATATATTATTTTCTTATTCCAAGGGAATGGATATGATGGAAAGTGTATAGGAATTGGAATCATTTTAAAGAAAGAGCTATCCAACTGAGAGGCTGGGATATTACAAAGTGAATATCTGTTTTGTGTCTGTGAATTCACATATTCAAAAGAACCCAGAAGCCATGTGATTTGCTTCCATGAAATGCTGCAAGATGCATTTATACTTGGGCAATGAGATGGTCTATCTTCAGAAAAGCCTGTGAGCTAAGATTCTCAATACAAGTCTGTAAAGATGTATCACATTAAGACACCTGTCTCTAAATGCTCCTAAAACTATAGATAATAGAGCCTGAATCTGAAGATTTAGTCTTGTACAAAATATGAAATGCCATATTTCTTGGACAGCCCCATAATATAGAATGCAGAATAAAACAGGAAGGCCTCAAGTTATTGCTACTGACAGGAAATTACTAGGTTATGTAGGAAGGGTTTGGTGGCCTATGTACCAGCAATAAAATGCCTGTTATACTGTCTGTACTTCATTTGAAAATACCTCAGTACAGACAATATATGTGCGTGTTATTGTTAATCTATAACCTAGGAGCACTGAGAGAACTCCTTGACTGGGAGTACACCAGCCTACAACCCTATAAAGTCTCTCAGCCAGAGGCTTTAGCTCTCTTTATCTCCAGTCACCACCAGGGCCCTTAGAAGTTGACATACTGGATGATACAACATGTTTTCATCAGTGAAATGAGTGACATTTAAGATGGGTGTGGGGAGAGTTATTGCTTATGGTAGCATGTCCTACCCATCACCTCTGTAAGAATAGAGCGTAACAGCCTGCAACCCAACAAGCTTAAGCTGGCAGAATGTTGTCTCAGGTTTAACATTATGTATTAATACCTGTATTTTATCACTGTATTAGCATTCTCCAGAGAAACAGAAGTGATAGGCGATTATGACAATTGTTAAAAGGAATCGGCTAAAGCAATTACAGGGGGAGGCTGACAAGATCCACTATTTGTAGTCAGCAAGCCGGAGACCTAGGAGAGCCAATGGTGAAAGTTCTTGTCTGAAGGCCAGCTGGCGTGAGACCCAAGAAGAGCTGATGTCTCAGTCTGAGTCCGAAGTCAAGACAAAACCCATGTCTCAGCTTGGAGGCATCTGGGCAGAAGGAATTTTCCTATTGTTAGGGGCAATGCCAGGCATTTTGTTCTAGTTAGGCCTTCAGCTGAAGGCACGAGGCCCACCCACATTAGGGAGAAAAATCTGCATTATTCAGTCTATTGATTTAAGTATTAAACACATCAGGAGAGCACCAAAGATGGCAGAGGAATAGGATATAAAGCCCACCTTCTTCCACAAATATATTAAAAATACATCCACATGTGGAATGATTCTCACAGAATACCTACTCAGTGCTGGCAGAAAACCTCAGACTACAAGAAAATTTCCATGTAACTGGGTTTGGGGAAAAAAAAAAAAAAGAGAAAAAGTCAGAAAGGAATCAGGATGGGTCCTGCACCCCTGGAAGGGGGCTGTGAAAGTGGAAAGATTCCTGTACCCTGGGAAGCCTCCTCACAGGCAGAGAGGTTGGCTGGGACAGAAGGGGAGCTTCAGAGCCTCAGAGGAGAATGCAGCAGCTGGTAGGCGGCAGTCGGAGCAGGGGGAGACCTCCATGAATGGTCAGTGCCAACACCCTGCTGTCCTCAGCTTGAAGCATGCATCCACTGGTGTGGGCTGGGTGCTGGAACTTGGGCTTCAGAGATTCAACCCAGGGAGAGGACTGGGGCTGGCTGTGTGAAAACAGCCTGGGTTTGGGGTGGGTGGAGGCTGGAATCCAGTACAACCACGAATGAGACTGTGTGGCAGAAGCCTGAGCCATCATGGAGCCCAGTCACCATTGTTTGGTGGCGTACAAGAGGAGGGGCAGAACTCAGATTGTAGCCTTCTTCCCCACATGCACACTTGCAGAGAGCAGGACATCACCTGCATGGGCTCTCAGGACAGCTGCCACCACTGCCTGCCTAGATGCCAGGAGTGAGGGTGAGCCCCTTCCACCCCCTCCCAGATTTCTAGAGAGGTCACAAGCTGCCATCGCCACCTGCCTATACTGCAGTAGTGGTTTCAAACCACTTCCACTCCCACCATGTGCCCTGGGGGCCCACCTGAGTTGCTACTGCCTGCAAGAACCCCAGGACTGGGCACAAATCCCCTCATCTGCAAACCCCTATTAAAAATAATGACTAGCACACTCTGAGGAAAGAGGTGACAGGCATCCATACTAAAAGCAGCCCTTGAACCAAATATATTAAACCCACATAAGCTACACAGGATGCTTCCACATATAAATGAGCCTCCAAGACCACAATTGATAGTTGTTTCTCCTAAACTCACAAAGTAAATGAAATAGAAGTAAAATGAAGAAGTAGAGGAACTAGTCCCACTTAAAAGACTAAGAGGATTTCCCTGAAAGACAAACTGCTGGGAGCCAGCGTGAGAAACTCCGCCCTTAGCAAAGGTCATGAGGAAGGAGGCTCGGCATTATGCAAAGGCGAGATCGAGCCTCAGGAAACACCCTGTTCCCGAGCATCTACCCCCCAAACCAGGGTCTGCCTACTTTACTGTTTTATGCTGTCACCTATACCTCTGACTTTACGGGGGGCTGACCCCCATTATCTCTCTCAGAAAAGGAGTTAACTTACAGCTCTAAGTCAATAAAAATTCCTGGGCGTGACAAGAGTGTTTCAACTTATGAACTCCTCTGAAGGTAATCTAGCCTGCCTGTACAGGTTCATCCTGCCACATGTGATTGTTTACAGCCTTCCAATCATGAGAGGCACGAGATGTTTTGGACTTGCTGAAGGCAGATTCTTTTGGGAAGTTGGAAATTGTTAGTATAGTGGGTTGGTTAGGAATTACATTGGTGAAGGGGTTTTCATTTGTTGTGCCAATAATTGCTGCTAATTCCTTGCCCTGGGTGTGACAAGGGTGTCTCAGGTCAAACCTCTCTGCTTACGACTAGCTTGTGTGACAACCTCTCAACCATAAACAGCACAGAGAGTTTGGAGTATCTTGAAAGTCTTAATTAGCATAGGGCTTTTCTCATTGTTGAGTAATGATTGCCACCAGGCCTCCATATCCTCAGGCACCTGGGAATATATTAATCAATGTATTTGGAATATAGAAAAGGAAATATAGTAGTTTTTGATGTTAGCAATACTAGACTTTTTGAGTTAATGTATTTTCTCTTTTGTCATAGATCTCTTCACTTTGTTATAAATCACTGTGTCCTTGCTATGCAAAAATGTAACTTTATCACTATCTTAAGACTGAATAGATCTTAAGGGGAACATTGGTGAAGGGTTTTCATTTGTTGAGCCAATATTTGCTGCTAAATCTCCATATTCCTTGCCCTTATAGTGAATATAACTAGCATATAGGAGAAATAAGTATTAATCTTTAAGATTAATCATGTTAACCTTAGGTTAAATAAATTCCTTTCTTAGTTGTAACCCACTACACCCTCACCATATAGGAATGCAACTTTATCTGCTACCTTCAGAGGGTGGTGCCTGGTTTAAGAAAAACCACCCTTGGAAAAAATAGGTTTTTCGGTTATCAGAAAGAAAGGGTCGTAAAATGTCAGCAGGTCTCATGGGCAGAAGATGATATAAAACCCCTAAGACTTTTTTTATACATTTATGTGAAGCACCTGATTTTGATAAAGGTCAGGACTACTGACCCCCACGTGACTCTGTATTCATCCCTATATATAACAAAAGGTATATAAGCAAACCTGAAAAATAAAGAAATGGGATAAGTTTCTGGAAAGACTGATTCCTCCATGTCGTTCTTTCTTGCTCCCTGTTTTTTTGGCTGAATTCCCATCTGGAGTGTGGGTGCCTGCCATGTCTACTTACTTGCCCTGGCTTTTAAGTTCCATGCGAGAAGGAGCCCAAGAAGGGGCATCTTCCAATATTCAAGTGGCACCGGTGGCCCAACATAGATGGTGCAAATTCCTTGTCTTGGAATTTTATTGGTATCCCACGTAAACCAAGTTATTCAGCCTCCTTTTCTCCACAAATATTTCCTACTACACTATCCATTTCCAATCTCTCTATATATCTGTAATTAAATAAGTTTTTTCCTAGGACACCAATTCCATCCCCACCTTCAAATTACCCTGGATCTACTGGGGCTGGACCCCGTCAACAAACAATGAAATACACCTCTTCAGTATAATAGACCAGAGAAGGCAATGGTACCCCACTCCAGTACTCTTGCCTGGAAACTCCCATGGATGGAGGAGCCTGGTAGGCGGAAGTCCATGGGGTCACCAAGAGTTGGACTCAAATGAGTGACTTCACTTTCACTCTTCACTTTCATGTATTGGAGAAGAAAATGGCAACCCACTCCAGTGTTCTTGTCTGGAGAATCCCAGGGATGGGGGAGCCTGGTGGGCTGCCGTCTATGAGTGTGCCATCACACAGAGTCAGACATGACTGAAGCGACTTAGCAGCAGCAGCAGCAGTATAATAAACACTGATTTCAAAAAGGAGATCATGAAAATACTGAAATGATTAAGAAAGGCTATTAATAAAAATGAAGAATACTGTAAAAATGAACTAGAAACTATAAAGAGAAACCAAAAATATTACAATACTCATTTTCAGAGATAAAAGCTTAGTAAAGGCAATGAATAGCAGAATAAATACAATGCAGAAGAATAAAAAAAATGACCTGGAAGATGGAATAATGGAAATCACCCAATCAGGAAAGCAGACAAAAAGTCAAATTTTAAAAAATGAAAGCAATATATGAGGTTGATTGGAAAATATAAAGCATGCCAATCAAGGCATAATATGGATTCCAGAAGGGGAAGAAAGAGAAAGAGGGATCAGAAATGTACTTGATGAAATTATGGATGAAAATCTAAACAAGAAAACAGATATTCAAGTTCAGGAAAAACAGGTGGTTACAAGAAAGATAAGCCCAAACAGACTATACCAAGACATATTATAATAAAATTGGCAAAATTTAAAGAGAGGATTCTAAAGGCAGAAAAAGTAAAGCAAAGAGTTCCATTATAAGGGAAGCCCCATAAGGCTATCAGCTGATTTCTCTACAGAAACACTGAAGGTCAGAAGGGAGTGGTAAGATATATTCAAAGTCCTAAAAGGAAACTATCTGCACCCTAGGATATTCTGGGGCTTCCCTGGTGGCTCAGCAGTAAAGAATACACCTGCTAGTGCCAGAGATTCAGGTTCAATCCCTGGATCAGGAAGATCTCCTGGAGAAGGAAATGGCAACCTACTCCTGTATCTTGCCTGGGAAATTCTATGGACGGACGAGCCTGGTGGCTACAGCCCATGGGGTCAGGTCAGACACGACTAAGTGACTAAACAACAACAAAGGATATTCTACCCAGCAAGATTATCATTTAGAAAAGAAGGAGAGAGAAAGAATTTCTCAGATAAGCAAAAACTAAAAGAATACAGCAGCAATACTAAACTTATCCTAAAAGAAATATTGAAAGTTCCTCTCTAAATTGAAAAGAAGTAAGAAGAGTTGACTCATTGGAAAAGACTCTGATGCTGGGAGCGATTAGGGGCAGGAGGAGAAGGGAACGACAGAAGATGAGATGGCTGGATGGCATCACTGACTTGATGGACATGAGTTTGAGTGAACTCCAGTAGTTGGTGATGGACAGGGAGGCCTGGCGTGCTGCAATTCATGGGGTCGCAAAGAGTCGGATAAGACTGAGCAACTGAACTGACTGAAGACTCAAAAGGAAAGAGAAACAATTGGAAAGCAAATTACCCAAATAAGCCAGTACACAGATTCAATCAAAACATCTGTAAAAGTGATAACCACAAAGAATGGCAAAAGGATTAACATGATGATGTAAAAGAGGACATCAAAATAATAAAATGTAGTGAAGGAGAGTAAGAAAATGTAGATTTTTTTTCCTAGAATGTGTTTGAGCCTATATGACTACCAGTCTAAGGTGAGTAGGTATGTTCAAAGAAGATATACATATGATTAAAAAGCACATGAAAAGATGCTCAATGTCACTAATTTACTAATTATTCAGTCAGTTCAGTTCAGTTCAGTTCAGTCGCTCAGTCTTGTCTGACTCTGAGACCCCATGAATCGCAGCACGCCAGGCCTCCCTGTCCATCACCACTCCCGGAGTTCACTCAGACTCACGTCCATCGAGTCCGTGATGCCATCCAGCCATCTCATCCTCTGTCGTCCCCTTCTCCTCCTGCCCCCAATCCCTCCCAGCATCAGAGTCTTTTCCAATAAGTCAACTCTTCTCATGAGGTGGCCAGAGTATTGGAGTTTCAGCTTTAGCATCATTCCTTCCAAAGAAATCCCAGGGCTGATCTCCTTCAGAACGGACTGGTTGGATCTCCTTGCAGTCCAAGGGACTCTCAAGAGTCTTCTCCAACATCACAGTTCAAAAGCATCAATTCTTCGGCACTCAGCCTTCTTCACAGTTCAACTCTCACAGAGACATGCAAATCAAAACTACAATGAAGTATCACTTTACGCTGGTCAGAATGGCCATCATCAAAAACTCTAGAAATAACAAATGTCATAAAGGGTATGGAGAAAAGGCAATTCTCCTAGACCTTTGGTGGTAATATATTGAGTAAGGTGATGTAGCCACTGTGGAAAACAGTATGGAAGCTCCTCAGAAAACTAAAAATAGAATTTCCAAGTGATCCAGCAATCCTAATCCTAGGCATATATCTGGATAAAACTTTAACTGAAAAAGATATATGCACCTCTATATTCATAGCAGCATTATTTACAATAGCCAAGACATGGAAACAACCTAAATCAACAGATGAATGAATAAAGATGTGGTACATATACACAATGGAAAACTATTCAGCCATAAAAAGAAGAAACTAATGCCATTTGCAGTGACGTGGATGCAATTAAAGATTACTATACTCGGTGAGAAAAGTTAAAAAGAGAAAAATAAAATGTATATCACTTGTATGTGGAATCTAAAATATGACACAAATGAACCTACTATGAAACAGAGACAGAATCATGGACATAGACCACAGAACAGTGGTTACCAAGAGGAAGGGGCTTGAGGGAGAGGTGGAATGGGAGGGTGGAATTAGGAGAGGTAAGCTTTTATATATAGAATGGATGGAACAAGGTCCTACGAAACAGCATAGAGACCTATGTTCAATATCCTATGATAAGCCATAATGGAAAAAAAATTCTAAAAAAATACACATATATGTATTAACTGAAACACTGCTGTGTATCAGCAATTAACATGATATTGTAAATTCACTATGCTTTAATTAAAAATAAAAAATTATAAAGTATATCTGAAACCTCAAAAAAATATTAAACAGAACCAAAAATATCCTCACAGCAATACTCAGAATGTTTGACCAAATATCTGGGCAACCCATGGCCTAGTCATGAAGGCACACAAAATTAACCATCATAACTACCTATCAGAAAACTTATCATCTGCCCCAACTATAACATTAAGTCATTACCTCTAAAATGATGTCGCATCTGCCTCTAGTGATCATGTAAGATGATGTTGAAACAATGAAGTGAACAGAGACCGGGGACCACATCAATATTACCAAACATGTTCTCAGATTATTTTTGTGCATACTTGCTAATAAATCTTGGTATGTACGGTAGAATTCGTTTTCACTGTAACCTACTACCTGGTAGTCAGAAAGGGAGATACTGATAGCTCTCAACCACTTCCAAGGTACTGGAGACTTCCCAGTATCAACCAAAAAAGAACCTCACAATTTTGAATCATCATATCACATTGGCTTGAACTAGACTGCAACACACTTTCTCTAAAGTCTCTGTACAGAAAATGATTTTTCTCAGTGAAGAGGTTTGAAATGCCTTTCCCATCTCAAAAGCCTCCAGGATAATACTGATTTCAGAGAGAGGACATGGATGACAGAGAGCACAGCCATGGGCCTCACCAAGAAGAGAGAAGCTTGCAAGGGCCCACAGCTATTTTTGATAATACAAAAAAAATGGGAAGCTAGCTTTAAGTAAAATGTATGGGAGTAAAATACACCTTCTATGGGAATCAACTGCTAGAGGCTATCCCATGAGCAAAAATAGAAACAAAATAAGGCATTCAAACTTAAAAAAGCAGACATTGGAGCAAACCCAAAAATATAACGCAGAGGAGAGCAGAACTAGACCCCTCTTATTCATGCTTATAAATTATGATCAGTATTATGATAAATACGACAGCAAATAAAAATCAAAAGCCATCAAATTACCTTAGAGCTCATTATATGTGTGCACATGAAATAATATGCAGTTCTTATTGTCTTTTTTTGTCCTCAGATACATTCTCAAATTAAAGAGACCTCCCTATTTTGATAAAGGATTGAATGGGAACCATCTTATAAAATTAGTCAAGATTCTTGTGTCCTGAGTGTTTGGAATATGTGCGGATGGAAAGCACTATGTGTGGATAGGATACAGTCCTAATGATGCTTAATTCTGTTAGGTACACTCCATACACGAGGAATAATACAGTCAAAGACACAAATCAATATTCCAAGAATGTATATTTTATCCAAGACTGTACTTTTTAACTCTCTGGAAACACATTTACTTTCCAAAATATTTTCTATTTACCATTGAATGTGAAGCCCCCTTGCTTTAGCTGATGACATCTCAGCAGGATTGGAAAGGGAAGAAAATTATAGAATTATTTGATATGGTGCTCTCTCAACTGGCTTTGTAATGCAATATATATTTTGAGACTTAGGATATGTGCTTTTGGAAGATACAGCAATTCTTATCTCCCTCGCAGTGTTTGCCCTAGTAAGTCACCACATCAATGTCTAAAACTGTGTGTATTCAAATGTAGAATACTAGGTAGTTTCCTCCCTAGAATAGTCTTTTGTGTACCTAATGTCTCTGGTTCAATCTATATTCAGCCTTCTACTCATTTTTTCATATCTTATCTCTTCAGGACAGTTGGGCTTATTTGGATTATTAATGTCTCTTTTTTCAGAGATATTATCCCCATGAGGCTATTTCTTACTCCGCTGTGAGCTTATAAAGCTAATCTGAACATAGGGCCACCCCTGACATTAAAGGAAAATATGTTCAGAAAACATTTCCATGAGGCTTGGCCCAAAAATAAAAAATAAAAAAATTAAAGGGTCGTAATGACACAGTCTTCTTTCCAATCAGTTCAACCCTCCAGGCAGATTTCTATGGTGATCTGAGGATGAATGTTTTTGCTTCATGGGTAAACCAAAGCAGCTTTGATTTTATTCATAAATCAGAGATAAAGAAGTTGAATAGATTTGTATGTGTGGAATTTACTTCAGATTCTCATAATGTGGTAATGTGCATGTCTCTGTATACTGAGTTGAGAGGGCGGACATGCTGTAGGTTCTTTATATTAAGACCGATTTATGTATCTGGTGTTTTACCTCCTCGGGAAGACAAGCTTTTCCATTACATATAAGATCATATGAGAAAATAAGGAGAAAAAGATAGCTGGGCATTTTGACAGTACTAGAAGGGGAAAATTGAGAATAGGAGGGAAAAAAAAAAAAAAAACAAACCTTTCTGAACAAAATTGCTAGAAAGTTATAATTTCTCTTCTTTCATGAATCACTTGAATTCTGCCATTTCGTACAATTTAAAGCTCTAGATGGTAGCTTCTCCCCATTCTGGAATATTCTTGTCACTCATGCTCAGTCACTTCAGTCGTGTCCGACTCTCTGTGATCCCATTGACTGTAGCCTGCCAGGCTCCTCTGTCCATGGCATTGTCCAGGCAAGAATACTGGAGTGGGTTGCCATTTCCTTCTCCAGGTGATCTTCCTGACGTAGGAATTGAACCCACATCTCTAAGTCTCCTGCATTGGCAGGCAGGTTCTTTACCACTATGTGCTACATATACTTGTCACTAACTGAGGGCAAAGGGAGGAGAAGAGGGGGAAGAAATCAAATACACAAAACCATACTTACTCCCTTTATGGTAACCACTAAAATCACTCACTGAATTAAAAAAAAATTTTTTTAAAGTGCTGTTCAAAGTTAGCTTTAAAATGCCTCTGTAATAAGTCCAAAGTCAGTTCTCACCCTTCCATCTCATTTGTATCTAGTTTGTCACCAATTCCAATTTTCCTCCTTCTGTCTTTCTGATTTTCACATTTTTCTCTGTAGGATTTAGGACTGCTCTCCTGTGATAATAAGAGTAATAGATTCAAGTCTGACTCTCTCAGTCTCTACAGTTTTCATCTATATGTATTTTCAAGCTGCAGACCCAAGCTTAGCTAACATAGTGTGACTACAGTCTATGAGAACATCAAGAACAAATTACTCTATAATTAAAATGCAACTCTGTGAGAAGTCAATAGTTGTATCTTGCTTTTCATCCAGTCTGATTTTTGCCTTTTAATCAGTCTATTGTCCACTTATATATTAATATGCATGTGTCAAATCTGCCTTAATACTTTTCTATTAGGCTCATGAGTCTGTTACTCTGTTCCTTCTCTCCTTTCCAATTTTAGGGTAAATGAATATACTTCGAGTGTTCCATTCCAAGTCCTCTTTGGCTTATCTGCTGTACTTCTTTGCATTGTTTTCTTTAGTGGTTGCTCTAGGGGTTATACTACGAATCATGAAGTTATCACAATTTACTTAAACTTCATATTTATTTTGTATAAAGCATAAAAATTTTGTAACAATATCTTCATCTAACACCTTTTGCGCTGTCTGATACACATATGCATGTGGTGGTGGTGGTTTAGTTGCTAAATCGTGCCAGACTCTTGTGACCCCATGGACTATAACCTGCCAGGCTCCTCGGTGCATGGGATTTCCCAGGCAAGAGTACTGGGGTGGGTGGCCATTTCCTTCTCTAGGGTACCTTCTTGACTCAGGGATCAAATCTTGGTCTCCTGCATTGCCGGTGGTCTCTCTTCTTTACCAACCAAGTCAGCAGAGAAGCCCCACCAGCACCATATTCATATCCATACACATTACACATAGAATGTTAAAATTTTGTTTTAAATATATGCCATTTTAGAAACTAAGAGAAGAAAATGACAGTGTTTGGTGTTTGCTATTTCCCATCATCTTTGATTCTGGAAATACAAGAGATTATCTTGTATCATTTTCCTTCAGACCAAAAGATTCTCTCTAGCACTTCTCACAACACAAAGTACTTGAGATGAATTCTGTACTTTGTTTATCTCATATGTTTTTAGTTTGTCTTCTGAAGTATGGCTTACTTGATAAAGATTTTTTTTTTCTTTTAGCAACTTAAATATGCCCTTCCATTTTCTGCTGACCTTTTTTTTCTTTCAGGAATTTGGCCAGTATCTTGTTATTATTCTTTGTGTATCATACCACTTTTTTGCTCTTACTGCCTTAAAACTATTTTTTTTTTTTTTTTTTTGCTGCACCATGTGGCTTCCAGATTCCAGATCTTAGTTCCCTGACCAGAGACTGAACCCAGGTCCTTGGTAATGAAAGCAGCATGTCCTCACCACCAGACTACCAGGGAATTTGTGACTTTCTTTTTAGTCCTTAGATTTCAACAGATTGGCTATGTTGCGCCTCGGTATAGTTTTCATGATGTCAATCTAGCTTGCAGTCTAATACGTGTTAATCACACACACACACAAATATCACTTAATGAACTGATTATCAGCTATTTGATAAAATTTCTATGTTCCCTTCCATCCATATATATTTGATTTTGTACACTGCAAAATCATTCCCTAAAGTTGTTTGTCAGTTTTTGACTCTCCTTTCCTCCTGCCCCAGTCTACTTCAGTCAATTCAGTTCAGTCGCTCAGTCGTGTCCGACTCTGCGACCCCATGAATCGCAGCACGCCAGGCCTCCCTGTCCATCACCAACTCCTGGAGTTCACTCAGACTCACATCCATCGAGTCAGTGATGCCATCCAGCCATCTCATCCTCTGTCGTCCCCTTCTCCTCCTGCCCCCAATCCCTCCCAGCATCAGAGTCTTTTCCAGTGAGTCAACTCTTCGCATGAGGTGGCCAAAGTACTGGAGTTTCAGATTCAGCATCATTCCTTCCAAAGAAATCCCAGGGCTGATCTCCTTCAGAATGGACTGGTTGGATCTACTTAGAGTAAAGCTAAAGTACCAGTCTACTTAAGAGTAAAGAAATTTGGACACTGAATACAATTATCCCCAGAAAAGGATCATCTCCTTTTGGTTGTATCTTGAGTAATGATCAAATTCAAAGGGTAGAAGATTACACCAACCCATTTTAAAAATTCAGGATTCCTTCCTTACCATTTCTGGGCATGAAGCTTTTTACCTTCTGGATCACTCACCTAGAGACAGCTGTCCTGGAATGTGAAATCAAGTGTGCTGGGGTCCTGCCCCAGTGGATCCAGGGAATTTGAAGGGGAGATGGCGTAGGCGAGGAAAATTTATTTATTTAATTAGAAATATAAAGAGAGATTAGGAAGAAATGGTGTAGTAGGAAAATTTAGTGGAGAAAAGAGGCTGAATAACTTGGTTTATGGGGAAAGCCAATAAAACTTCAGGACAAGAAGTTTGCACCATCTACGTTAGGCCACCGGCACTCATTTGAATAGTGGAGGGTGCCCCACCTTGGGCTCCCTCTCTCATGAGACTTAAAAGCCAGGGCAAGTAAGTAGACGTGGTGAGCCTCCCTGCTTCAGATGGGAATTCAGCCAGAAAATAGAGTAAAGAGGACATGGGGGAAACCAGTCCAGTGACTGGCCCCTCCTCTATTGTCCAGAAAGGCCTTTTATACCTTTTTTTGTACATAGAGATCAATGGATAATATAAAATTATGCAGCATCAGCAGCCTTAACTCTTATCGAGACCAGGCTTTCTCTCTGCATACCTAGTTGTATACACAAGTCTTAGGTGATTTACATCATCTTCTGGCCAGAAGGCCAATTAACATTTTATGGCCCTTTTCTGATAAGGGTTTGTCAACCAGAAGACTTATTTGTCTTAAAAGTGTTGTTCTTCCCAAAGTCTGGTGCCACTCTCAGAAAGCACTAAATAAAGTTACATTCTTACATAGCAAGGACACAAGAGGAGTGCAGTGATATATAACAAAGAAAAGTAATTAACTCAAAAGTCTAATGTTGCTAACATCAAAACTACTATATTCCTATTCCTATATCCCAATTACATTGATTAATATCTTTCAGGTGCCTAAAAGATAAAGAATATGGAGGCCTGGCAGCAGTCATTGACTCAACAGTGAAACCCATCACCAGTATAATTTTTAGCTTTTTAGAAAAGGCTCTGTATCTTTAAGATTCTTTAAGCTTTGTGCCTCTCGTGGTTGAGGGGCTGTAAGCAATTCACAAGTTGTAAAAAGTCCGGGGGGAACCTGTCAGGCAAGTTAGAGAGCCATCAGAGGGATCTGAGCTGAAACATTCCTTTCATATGCAGGAGACCGAAGCCCTGAGTTAACTTTTTTTCCAGAGAATGTCAGAAGAGTGGAAAGCACAGCACAATAAAATCAGGCCGACTCTGGTTTTTGGGGGTAGATGTTCAGGAAAACACAGGGGGAACCCCTGAAGCCAGATCACGCCTTTGCGTTTTGTCGGGCTTCCTTCCTCATGACCTTTGCCATGGGCGGGATTCCTCATACTGGCTCCCGGCACAAGTGGGCCTTAGAAAGCATCACTATGAACAAAGTTAGTGGAGGTGATGGAAACTCGGTTGAGCTATTTCAAATCTTGAAAGATGATGCTGTCAAGGTGCTGCACTCAATATGCCAGCAAATTTGGAAAACTCAGCAGTGGCTACAGAACTGGAAAAGGACAGTTTTCATTCCAATCCCTAAGAAAGGCAATGCCAAAGAATGTTCAGACTACCACACAATTGCACTCATCTCACATGCTAGTAAACTAATGCTCAAAATTCTCCAAGCCTGGCTTCAGCAATACATGAACCATGAACTTCCAGATGTTCAAGCTGGTTTTAGAAAAGGCAGAGGAACCAGAGATCAAATTGCCAACATCCACAGGATCATTGAAAAAGCAAGAGAGTTCCAGAAAAACACCTATTTCTGCTTAATTGACTATGCCAAAGCCTTTGACTGTGCGGATCACAATAAACTGTGGAAAATTCTGAAAGAGATGGGAATACCAGACCACCTGACCTGCCTCTTGAGAAACCTATATGTGGGTCAGGAAGCAACAGCTAGAACTGGACATGGAACAACAGACTGGTTCCAAATAGGAAAAGGAGTACATCAAGGCTGTATATTGTCACCCTGCTAATTTAACTTCTATGTGGAGTACATCATGAGAAACGCTGGGCTGGAAGCACAAGCTGGAATCAAGATTGCCAGGAGAAATATCAATAACCTCAGATATGCAGATGACACCACCCTTATGGTAGAAAGTGAAGAGGAACTAAAAAGCCTCTTGATGAAAGTGAAAGAGGAGAGTGAAAAAGTTGGCTTAAAGCTCAACATTCAGAAAACGAAGATCATGGCATCTGGTCCCATCACTTCATGGGAAATAAATGGGGAAACAGTGGAAACAGTGTCAGACTTTATTTTGCGGGGCTCCAAAATCACTGCAGATGGTGACTGCAGCCATGAAATTAAAGGACGCTTACTCCTTGGAAGGAAAGTTATAACCAACCTAGAAAGCATATTAAAAAGCAGAGACATTACTTTACCAACAAAAGTCCATCTAGTCAAGGCTATGTTTTTTCAATGGTCATGTAAGGATGTGAGAGTTGGACTATGAAGAAGGCTGAGTGCCGAAGAATTGATGCTTTCGAACTGTGGTATTGGAGAAGACTCTTGTGAGTTCCTTGTGAGTCCCTTGGACTGCAAGGAGATCCAACCAGTCCATTCTAAAGGAGATCAGTCCTGGGTGTTCTTTGGAAGGACTGATGCTAAAGCTGAAACTCCAGTACTGTGGCCACCTCATGTGAAGAGTTGACTCATTGAAAAAGACTTTGAAGCTGGGAGGGATTGGGGGCAGGAGAAGAAGGGGACGACAGAGGATGAGATCACTAGATGGCATCACCTACTCCATGGACATGAGTTTGGGTGGACTCTGGGAGTTGGTAATGGACAGGGAGGCCTGGTGTTCTGCAAGTCATGAGGTTGCAAAGAGTCAGATATGACTGAGCGAGTGAACTGAACTGAATGAAATATCCAGGCTAGTTTGGTTGGTATACTCTTTGGATGGGAGCTCAGAAAAGGGGGCATAAAGGATATAAACTTAATTCTGGTTCAGCCACTGGAGTTCTTTTATTGGACTGACATGGTCCTTAGCCAGAATAATGATCTGTTTGACTACATTGCTCATTGAGTCCCCCTGCTTGAGTGGCCCACTCAAGCCAAACTGTAATTTTTTACAATTTTGTAAAAAATGTCCTTTTCCCCCCTTATACCTGGCCTTTCTGAATCAGAAGTCTAGCTGTGCATGGGAGATGACTGTAACCAAAAAAAGTGAAGCTGTTGTTGTTCTGTCACTAAGTTGTGTCTGATTCTTTGTGGCCCCATGGAATGTGGCAGGCCAGGCTTCCCTGTCCTTCAGTAACTGCTGGAGTTTGCTCAAACTCATGCCATTGAGTTGGAGATGTCATCCAACCATCTCATCCTCTGTCAGCCCCTTCTCCTCCTGCCCTCAATCTGAAATAGGGTACTCCAATTTTGTGATGGAGAGAGAACATCCTAGCGCCAGAAGGAGAAATTCCTGGAATTCTGGAATTCCTGGAAGGGAGGAATGTTAGCAATCTCTGATTTTCAGAACTACCTCTGGAGCCTTTTCACAAAGGAAAATTTCCTGATTTTGTTTCCAAGAAATGCTCTAAGAGCTTTAAATTGAACTGATCACTTGAGGTACCATCCTCCATTCCCCACCAGGCATGTGTGACTGTGATTTCATCATTGTCTTGCTTAGCCTTACTAAGAAGTCTAGTGGAAAATGCGTCTCCTATACCTCCCACACAGTACATCTGTCAACACATCTGGATCTTTTTCCTACCTCCATTCTTATAGCCCTTGTTCAGTTCCATGAGGTAAAGTTCTCCCAGCTGGTAACATAAGCAGGGCAGATTGTGCTGACTTTCCTCAAGCAGTTCCTCCAAAACAATTGAGTTCAATCCTCATTTAATTGAACTGGGGACCCTTAGATCTATTGGCCAGACAGAGGACCATGTTGGAAGCCCTGTTAGCCAGTGATCTTGACCAATGGAGGTTCTACTTTGGTGGCACCAACAATTGTAAATAACACTTTATTGCCAAGTATATCATGTCCATTTGCTTCCTGTTGTGTAAGTCAGGTATAAACTTGACTTCCTCCTGAAAACATGGTGACTTAAGAAAGAGCTATTAGCAGACCATATAACCCTCACATGACCATGGAAATCTCTAAAATTTGGTCACCCTTACCTAATCAGATTTCTGGAGAGATAAATGACTTGTTATTTGTACATACCCTGTGGACAATTATTCTTATAATGAGAGACATTCAATTAGAAAAGTTTGCATAAAGTTGGCCTTTAATGGAGCTGATGTGATCAATAATACCACCTCAGTTCTAAAATTCATTTAGGTAATCAACAACTCAATAGCCAGAGTTGTGATACAGGATAGAATTGCCATAGATTTCCTCTTTGGAGGACAAGATGAAGGCTGTAATCACTGATGCCCCTTCTTGTACCTAGATAACAATTGTGGACCAAGTAGACAGGTCAGTGCAGGTTTTTAAGAAAATCACCTGTATCTCTAGGATAAACTCTGATGATTTGTGTAATTCATTCAGCTGATTGATTCTAGCTGTGGATAATGTCAATACTACAGATTGGCTGCCTCCTGCGACTTGGGTTCCTGGTGATACATCCTTTTATTCTTTTACTGAAGTATAGTTGACTTACACCATTACATTAGTTTCAGATGGTATCAGACACCAAAGTTATTAGAGTATTGCTGACTATTTTTACCAGAACTGTACATTATATCCTTGTAACTTTTTTTTAAATTTTATAAGTGGTAGTTTGTAATTCTTAAGCCTCTTAACCGATTTCACCTAATTCTCCCACCCCCTTCATTCAGCATGATAATATTTAAAGTGCCTTTTGAAAGGAAAAAACCAACAACCTAGGATACTCTCCCTGGTCAGGTTATCATTAAGAATTCCAGGGTAAGCAAACTCTAAAGGACTTCATCACCATTAACCAGTCTTACAAGAAATATTAAAGGGTCTTATTTAAACAAAAAAGGTCATAGCTAGAAATAAGAAAATATATGAAAGAAATAATTCTTACTAATAAAGGCAAATATACAGTAAACTCAATGGATCAACCACTTAAAAAGCTAGTATAAAGGTTAAAAGACCAAAAGCCCCATAAAATCAACTATGCATACATAACTCAGTCTTGGTGACCCCACGGACTATAGCATCTATGCATAGTTGATTTGATGGGGGTTTTTGGTCTTTTAACCTTCACACTAGCAATAAATAGCTAAGGAATATACACAATTAAGGGTATGATGTCAAAAACAAAATGTGGAAGAGGGAGTAAAAAATGTAGAGCTTTTAGAATGTGTTTGAACTTAAGTGACCATAAGCTTAAAAAAAGAATTTTATACCTCACAGTAAACACAAACCAAAAACCTACAGTAAATATGTAAAAACTAAAGAAAAAGGTACTCAAACATAACGCTGCAGGAAAAAAAAAAAAAATCAAGCCACGAGTAGAGACTAAAAGGAAGGCCTGCAGTTTCCACTGAGAAAACAGCTGATAGGCAAATGGAGATTCCCTTATACATGACTCACAGTTTTTCTCTTATTGATTTCAAAATTATCTAACTTTTGCCATTTTAAGTATAATACATTTTGGTGTGGCTCTCTTCAGATTAGTCTTCTTTGGGACTTTTTGTGACCTGGCCTGGATATCTGTTTTCTTCCCCAGGATAAGGAAATTTTCAGTCATTAGTTTTTCAAATAAAATTTCTGCCTCTTTCTGTCCCTCTTCTCCTTTCGGGACCCCTATAATGTGAATACTAGTAGGCTTGATGTTGACTCAGAGGTCCGTAAATTATCTTCATTTCTAAAATTGTTTATTTTTTGTTGTTCTGATAGAATACTATCAGAATATACCCAGACTTCTATGAAAATGCATGACATAACATGTGTTTTCTATATCATTTAATCTGCTGTTGATTCTGCCTAGTGTGTTTGTCTTTTCTTTTATTGCATTTTTTCAGCTCTGTTTGGTTTTTATTTCTGACTCTTTAAGTTCTCATTGTGTTCCTCCATTCTCTGCCAAATTCAGTGAGCATTTATTTGTATCACTGTTCCTTTAAACTCTTCATCAGATAAATTATTTAATATCATTTCACTAGTGTTTTACCTAGTTAGAACTAATTCTTTGGCTTCTCATTTTGTTGACTCTCTGTGTTTGTTCCTATTAGGTGAAATAGTACCTCTTCTGGACTTGAAGATGAGGTAAGAGCATTCCTGTGCAAACTGAGTATCCCTGGTGGCTTTGGCAGGAGGCAGGAGGCAGGAGGCTGGGGCTTGAGATGGAAACAATCTGGGGATTTTCCTGACCTGGGCTTTTTTCCAAAGTAAGGTGAGTCTACCTTGGCGGAAGGGGTAGAACCAGAGTCTGGTGCAGGCTAGAGCTTCTCCCAGGGTGTCATGGGCCCACAGCCTTGCCAGGAGGGCTGGAGATGGATCAAGGTGTGGGCCAAGGGGCTGCTGGGGTGGTCTTGGCAGGTTGTCTAGAGCACCAAGCTCTTCTCAACCTGCAGCCTCTACATCAGGACTCACTGAGTAAGTTTGTGTGTGGCCACTTTACAAGCAGCATCTCAGTTTTCTATAGCCTTAGGATCTTCTGGAACTTAGCTTCACTGTATTTCAAAGCCAGTTATGATGGTTCCTCTTTCTGGTGCCAGATCCCAGGGCTGGGGTGTCCAGTATTGGGCTTACACCATTGCTCCTAAAGGGAAAAGTCTGAGTTTGTGATATGCCTTCCATTTTGTGGGTCAGCACACTGTGGGCATGAGTCCTGACTAGATTCCATCTCTTCCCCTACCTGTTTCAATGTGGATTTTCTTTACATCCTTAATTACAAAAGATCTATCCTGCTTGTCTTCAGGTTGTTCTCAGAGTTGTTCTCTACGTAGTTTTGGTGTGTCCAGATCTTCTCTCTCCACCATCTTGATCCCACCTCTAATGGCAATCTTAATTAAATGAAACATGAAGCAAAGTAATGGGCTTGGTCCTGATATATGTTGTTCAGATCACTGAGCATGAAAAACAGTGGCATACTCATGGGGAAACTTGCCAGAAGCCAAGATGGGTACCCGTGTGGGACAGATACTGCTGGGAGAAGACCTCTTGCATTTTTGTGTGTCTTATAAAAGAATTTTAAGTCATTTATTCTGATCTGTTTAAAGATGTTTGTAGAGAGAATAATATTGAAGATATAGTGTTTTCCCCCAGAGCAAAGATAAAACACATTCTTACTCTCAAATATAATGATGATAAAATTTCCCACTGGAGCAAAGGACAGGCATGCTTATTTCCTATTAAAAAATATTAGGGCTCTAATCACAGTTTCTGTACTGTAAAACAATCTACTACATGTGCAAATGCTTTCTGTTCCTCTTCACATAAACATGTGGGAATTGGGATTTGGACTCACAGAACAAAAAGAAAAAAATGAGGCAACTAACTACTCTAGCTGCCACTATTACTATGAGTAATAAACAGTTCTTTTCTGAACCAGGAGTCTAATCTATTAGCATCCATAAAAATGTGGTAGGTTAACTTGTTAGTCTGCAAGAAGAATAAAATCGCAGAACCTTTAGAATCCTTGATGGTAAGGAAAGGTGAAACATTGTACATAAGCAGCTATTCAAGTTTCCAGTACAATGAGTAACTTAATATTGAAAGCTGTTAGATATGCCCATCTGAGCTACTTAAAATCTTAAAAGATGATGCTGTTAAAGTGCTGCACTATATATGTTAGCAAATCTGGAAAACAACTCATGCTTAATGATCCCTGACAGGGTGACTGGTGAAGTTTTTCAATAAACTATTACTGTGAAATAGTTCTTTTTTTTTTTTTTTTTGGCTACTGTTACCAACATAATACCATAAAACAGTGACTACCAAGTATAATTGGATGGGTCCCCCCTAAGATTAATAGCTAATTCTATTTTTTAAAAAAATGCAACAGATGCCAATCAAAACAACCATTCTCACATGCTGACTCAATGTTTTGGTTGACTCTATCCAGTAGATGTCAGTAGTGATCTTGCTGAGCTGATGAGGCTAGTTTTCTCTATTTCCTTCTAAAGTTATTTTCTTTCCCCTAACTCTTACTTGTTTTAGACTTAAGAAATTCTTCTTAGGATTAGGTTTCAATAGTTCTCCAAATATTTTGGTAGTGTAACAATTCATGTCAGCTAAAGACAATATTTTGATAGCATGATAAAGGCCAACGCTCAAGCTTTTATACATCCAGATCATCACCAAACACCTGAGAGAGTTCTTATTTGTTTAGGATATACCTGACATAGTGAAAGAATAGTAGATTCTACTACTAATGAAAAGCAGAGGAAAATATTAATTTATGTCTATAGCAGTATTTAAGTACTCATCAAACCAATAACGTATTTTAGAAGATGAGAAAAGGGTGAATCTTCTTTTAGATTATTATATTACTATGCAAAGCCAAAGCGGAAATAATGCTTAGTTGTGGATGTGTCTGTTGGTGAAATAAAGTCCAACGCTTTAAATATATATATATATTGCATAGGAATCTGGAATGTTAGGTCCATGAATCAAAGTAAATTGGAAGAGGTCAAATAGGAGATAGCAAGAGTGAACATTGACATTTGAGGAATCAGTGAACTAAAATTGACAGGAATAGGTGAATTTTATTTAGATGACCATTATATCTACTACCGTCGGCAAGAATTTCCTAGAAGAAATGGAGTAGCCCTCATACTCAACAGAACAGCCCAAAATGCAGTTCTAGGTTGCAGTCTCAAAAACAACAGAATGATCTTGGTTGTTGCCAAAGCAAACCATTCAATATCACAATAATCCAAGTCTATGCACCAACTACTAACACCCAAGAAGCTGAAGTTAAACGATTCTATGAAGACCTACAAGACCCTCTGGACCAGAAAAAACTAACACAAGAAATAGATATCCTTATCACCATAGGGGACTGGAATGCAAAAGTAGGAAGTCAAGAGATATCTGAAGTAACAGGCAAGTTTGGCCTTGGAGTACAAAATGAAGCAGGAAAAAGGCTAACATGGTTGTGCCAAGAGAACGTACTGGTCATAGCAAACATCCTCTTCCAACAACACAAGAGATGACTCTACACATGGACATCACCAGATGGTCATTACCGAAATCAGATTGATTATATTCTTTGTAGCCAATGGAGATTGCTATACAGTAAGCAAAAACAAGACCTGGCATGAACTCCTTACTGCAAAATTCAGACTTACGTTGAAGAAAGTAGGGAGAACCACTAGGCCATTCAGGTATGTCAGTGGAAGTGACCAATAGATCCAAGGGATTAAATCTGATAGACAGAGTACCTGAAGAACTATGGGTGGAGGTTCAAAACATTGTCCAGGAGGTGGTGATTAAAACCATCCACAACAAAAGGAAATGAGAAATGCAAAATGGTTGTCTGAGGAGGACTTACAAATAGCTGAGAAAAGAAGAGAAGCTAAAAGCAAAGAAGAAAAGGCAAGATATACCCATCTGAATTCAAGGGTTCCAGAGAATAGAAAGGAGAGATAAGAAAGCCTTTTTAATGAACATGCAAAGATAGAGGAAAACAACAGAATAGGAAAGACTAGAGGTCTCTTCAAGAAAATTAGATATACCAAGGGAATATTTCATGCAAAGGTTGGCCCAATAAAGGACAGAAATGGTATGGACCTAAGAGAAGCAGAAGATATCAAGAAGAGGTGGCAAGAATATACAGAAGAACTATATTAAAAAGATCTTATTGATCCAGATAACCACAATGGTGTGATCACTCACCTAGAGCCAGACATCTTGGAATGTGAAGTCAAGCGGGCCTTAGGAAGCACCACTATGAACAAAGCTAGTGGAGGTGATGGAATTCCAGTTGAGCTATTTCAAATCCTGAAAGATGATACTGTGAAAGTCCTGCACTCAATATGTCAGCAAATTTGGAATACTCTGCAGTGGCCACAGGATTGGAAATGGTCAGTTTTCATTCCAATCCCAAAGAAGAGCAATGCCAAAAAATGTTCACACTACTGCACAATTGCCCTTGTTTCACATGCTAGCAAAGTAATGCTCAAAATCCTTAAAGCCAGGCTTCAACAGTATGTGAACCAAGAACTTCCAGATGTAAAAGCTGGATTTAGAAAAGAGAGAGGAACAAGAGATCAAATTGCCAACATCCATTGGATCATAGAAAAAGCGAGAGAATTCCAGAAAAACATCTACTTCTGCTTCATTGACTATGCTAAAGCCTTAACTGTGTGGATCACAACAAACTGGAAAATTCTGAAAGAGATGGGAATACCAAACCACCTGACCTGCCTCCTGCAAAACTTGTATGCAGGTCAAGAACAACAGCTAGAACCAGACATGGAACAGACTGGTTCCAAACTGGGAAATGGGTATCTCAAGGCTGTATATTGTTACCTTGCTTATTTAACTTATATGCAGAGTACATCAATTGAAATACCTTGCTGGATGAATCACAGGCTGGAATCAAGATTGTGGGAAGAAATCTAAATAACCTCAGATATGCATATAACACCACCTTTATGGCAGATAGTGAAGAAGAATTAAAGAGCCTATTGATGAAGGTGAAAGAGAATGAAAAAGCTGCCTTAAAACTAAACATTAAAAAAATAAAGATCATGGCTTCTGGTCCCATCACTTCATGGCAAACAGATGGGGATACAATGGAAATAGTGACTGAATTTACTTTCTTGGGCTCTAAAATCACTGCAGATGGTAAGTGCAGCCATGAGATTAAAAGATGCTTGCTCCTTGGAAGAAAATCAATGATTAACCTAAAAAGCAGAGACATTACTTTGCCTACAAAGGTCCAGATAGTCAAAGCTATGGTTTTTCTAGTATTCTTGCACAGATGTGAGAGTTGGACTATAAAGAAGGCTGAGCACCAAAGAATTGATGCTTTTGAACTGTGTTGTTGGTGAATACTGTTGAGAGTCCCTTGGAAGCAGGGAGATCAAATCAGTCAATCCTAAAGGAAATCAACTCTGAATATTCATTGGATGGACTGATGCTGAACCTCAAGCTCCAATATTTTGGTCACCTGATGCAAAAAGCTGACTCACTGGAAAAGATCCTGATGCTGGGAAAGATTGATGGAAGGAGGAGAAAGGGACAACATAGGATGAGATGATTGGATGGCATCACTGACTCAGTGGACATGAGTTTGAGCAAACTGTGGCAGTTTACTCACACAAAGGTGAAGGACAAAGAATCCTGGTGTGCTGCAGTTCATGAGGTTGCAAACAGCTGGACATGACTTAGCAACTCAACAACAAGAAATATGAAGTACAACTCAGACAGTTAAGAATCCACCTGAAATGCAAGAGACCTGGGTTCAATCCCTGGGTTTGTAAGGTCCTCTGGAGAAGGGAATGGCTATCTGCTCCAGTATTCTTGATTAGAGAATCCCATGGACAGAGGAGCCTGGCGGGTTATGGTTCATGGGGTCAAATGGTCAGACAACACTTTCATTTTCATACAAAGTATTCTCTACTTTTCCTGTAGGAGGCCTATGTATCCCAAATTATTAACTTTGGTCTTATCCATAACTTGTTTTGACCGATAAAATGTGAGCAGAAATGATGGGTATTGTTGATGAGCAGAAGTTTTTGGAACTATCATGTCCTCCTGCCATTGTTCCCTTTTTCCTCTGCCATGAGATTGCAAATGTCCCAAATGGATGTTGTTCCTTCATCTTGAGTCCCGGAATGAAGAAAAGGAGTTGCATTTAACCCAAAATGAACATACAACTTAAGCAAAAACTAAATTTCTGTGGAAGTCACTGAGATTTAGAGAGTTATTTGATACTGCAGCAGAATTTATTGTAAGATATCTGACATAGGGGCAATAAGAAAGGTTATTTATCACCACAGAAAGTAGATAAAATTAACAAAGAATATTTGTAATTTTGTACTGAAAAAGAATACAGCTTCTTGAAATAGAAAGCTGTTAGCTTTTACTTATTCATTTGCTGTTTTAAGATTGTCTACGTCTTTGTTGATGTTGTCTTCTATTAATCATAAAATTCTCTCCATTCATTCTTATTCTCTCCTGTCCCCCTTCTTAAGGATTCATTCAAAATACTGTATGTTCAGCCATGTGTCAGCATTGCTGTCTTCATGCCTTCTCATATCCTAAGAAAAACTTGCGTGCATGCTAAGTCGCTTAAGTTGTGTCTGACTCTGAGCAAACCTCTGGACTATAGCCCACCAGGCTCCTCTGTCCATGGGATTCTCCAGGCAAGAATACTGGAATGGGTTGCTATACCCTCCTCCAGGGGACCTTCCCAACCCAGGGATCAAAACTGCATCTTTTATGCCTCCTGCATTGGAAGGCAGGTTCTTTACCACTAGCACCACCTGGGAAGCTTAACTATTTGTAAAACAACCACTATGTATGAGGCTCAGCCTTAATGTTTTCATTATCAATATATTTCATAGCAAATCATATTATACGCCATTTTTATATTATATGTGACTCAATATTCACTTTGGTTAAGGAAATTAAAGACAGTTATATGCCTGCTAAAAGAACAGAATTAAGATTTGAATTCAGTTTGTCAAGTCCTAAAGCTTCTGATCTTTCCAGTATAACATTTTAATAATGATAGCATGAGAAAACTATATGGATTATTAAATCTAATTTCCTCGTGAAGCCAGAAATATGTGCGATGAAATATTAATAATGAGAAACTGATACATTTCAATTAAGATTTTAATTCCTAATGTGTATATCTTAAAGTTGTTGAGTTTCTTAATTTAATGCTATAAAATTGTTGAATTGACAGTATTTGGAAAATAATTAAGGTTGAAGAATTTCCTTGGATAAATCTAGGTAACTGAGATGAAAATTAATCAATTGCCTCATAATATACTTTTTAAAAAAGTTAATTTTACATGACCAACCTAGTGTTTTGAGGGCTGAACTGGGCTTACTAAAAATTAGCCTAGAACTGATTTCAATTTAGTGAGAAGACTCAGAAATAATGTGAAAATTTTCATTTCTAGTTTTATATTTAATTGATCTAGACGATTCCTCACATAAATTTGAAGAAAACTATTATCACCATTAGAAAAATTCGAGAAAAATGATTAACATGGAACCAGATAAATCTTGGCTGACTTTTTCTAAGATATACGTAAGAAGGTAACATCAACAAAAGAAGTAACAAATGTTCTAGATAAGATATAAAAGATGGAGAATAAAAAAAGGAAATTGGACATCTGATATACTAGACATATCTTGGTATATCTTCCCACCTCAAAACTATTTCCCCTTCTCTGAGAATTTCACTGGAAATGGTGTTACTAGTCCATTAGAACTAATAAATGGGTTCAACAAGGTTTCAGGATACAAGGTCAATACACAAAAACAGTAATTGTATTTTTATATACTTGCAGTAATCAAGTAAAACAATTCCATTTACAAAGCATTTCAAAGAATACTTAGTTATAAGTTTAGCAAAAGAAGTGCACAATGTGTACTCATGTGTTGTTTAGTCACTAAGTCGTGTCTGACTCTTTGTGGCCCTATGGACTGTAGCGTGCCAGGATCCTCTGTCCATGGGCTTCTCCAGGAAAGCATATTGGAGTGGGTTGCCATGCCCTGTGGGGATCTTCCCCTTTCGGAGATCAAATTCGCATCTCCTGTATTGGAGGGATATTCTTTATCACTGAGCCACCAGGGAAGCCCTTATATTTATATACTCATAATATATACAGAACGTTGATAGAAATATCAGGCATACATATACATGTAACCATTCTTCCCCAAATCCCCCTCCCATCGGGGCTGGCACATAACATTGAGTTTCTTGTGCTATACAGTAGGTCCTTGTTGGTTTTCCTTTTTAAATACAGCAGTGTGTACATGACTTTCCCAAACTTTCTGTCTCTCCCTTCCCTCTGGTAACCCTGTTTTCTAAGTCTGTGAGTCTCTTCTGTTCTGTAAGCTCACTTGTATCATTTCTTCTTAGAGTCCACATATAAGGGATATATAATATTTCTCCTTCTCTTACTTCACTCAGCATGACATTCTCTAGGTCCACTTGAAGAAAGAAATCAAGCTGATTGTTAACATTCATTTGGAGTTTAGAGGAACTTAAAATAGCCAAACCAGTCTTTAAAAAGAACAAAATTGGAAGACTGACTCTTCCCCATTTCAAAACTTATTACAAAGCTGGAGTAATCAAGACAGTGTGATACTGGCATACGGACATATAGATCAATGGAATAGAAGTGAGAGTCCAGAAATAAACCCGTTTGTCTGTGGTCAGCTTATTTTCATTAAGAATGCCATGAATATTCAATGCAGGAAGAAAGTCTATTAAATACATGTTGCTAGGACAATTGGATAGCTATTCATTTTCAAAACATTCCTCACATTCCTTCACTCAAAGTTTCACTGCTGTTAACAGTTGCATTTTTATTCTTCAGAAATGGTCTTATATGTGTATTTACTTATATATATATATAAATATATATATAGTGTTTACATTACTGTGCTTAGATGTGTGTGTTTCCTTTATGAAATGATGTATCTCAAATAATAATAGTTTTTAACTGATATACTACTTTTTATGGGCCAGGCAACAGTCTAAGTTCTTTAATGTATCTTAACTTGATGTAATTCCCATATAAATCCTCTAAGTGCTATTGCTATTGACATTCCAGGATAAGGAAATTGAAGTATGTGGGATTAAATAATTTAGCCACGGTTGCCCAGCTGGAAGAAGCAGAGTTGGGATGCAAACAGAGGTAGTCACACTGATTTCCCCTATGCTGCCTGATCCCGAGAAAAACTGGGAGAACTTGAAGTCTTTATAGCCTAGAAAATCCCATGGACAGAGGAGCCTGGTAGGCCCCAGTCTATGGGGTTGCAAAGAGTCGGACATGACTGAGCGATTTCACTTCACTTCACTTCACTTCACATATAAGAGCAACTTTCCTGTTTATTTGTATCTGTTCCCATGGTTAAAAAGGTGAGGCATAAACATTGAAGCTGAATCTGTCTGTATGCATTTTAAGTAATGCCACATGAATATTTTGGATTTATTTTACTGCGTAGAATGAGGTAGGGAATCCAACTGTGTCTTTTCCTGTTATCCAGCCAGAATTTTGTGGCACTTACTTAAATGTTCATTGGTCTGCTTGTGCACAACATGGTCAGCATGTGTATTTTTCTCCTACACCTAGAAAGTGACTCCACTGATATGCTTAAGGAATGAATGAATGGACAATCTATCTCTTATATGAATTATTAGCTCATTGAGTTAATCAAGATTGCCAGGAAAAATCAACAACTTCAAATATGCAGATGATACCACTCTAATGGCAGAAAGTGAAGAGGAATTAAAGAACCTCTTGATGAGGGTGAAAGAGGAGAGTGAAAAAGCTGGCTTAAAACTCAACATTAAAAACAAATAAGATCATGGCATCTGGTCCCATCACTTCATGGCAAATAGAAGGGGAAAACATGGAAGCAGTAATAGATTTTACTTTCTTGGGCTCCAAAATCACTGGTGATTGCAGTAGCGAAATTAAAAGATGCTTTCTCCTTGGAAGGAAAGCTATGACAAACCTAGACAGCAGAGACATCCCTCTGTGCACAAACGCCCATATAGTCAAAGCTATGGTTCCAGTAGTCATGTATGGATGTGAGAGACCATAAAGAAGGATATGCACCAAAGAATTGATGCTTTTGAACTGTGGTGTTGGAGAAGACTCTTGAGAGTCCCTTGGACAGCAAGGATATCAAACAGTCAATTCTATAAGAAATCAACCCTGAATATTCATTGGAAGGACTGATGCTGAAGCTGAAGCTCCAATACTTTGGTCACCTGTTGTGAAGAGCTGACTCATTGGAAAAGACCCTGATGTTGGGAAAGATTAGAGGCAGGAGGAGAAGGGGATAATGGAGGATGAGATGATTAGATAGCATCACTGACTCAATGGACCATGAGTTTGAGCAAATTCTGGGAGATAGTGAAGGACAAAGAAGCATGACATGCTGCAGTCCAATGAACAATAACAAGTTCATTGAGAATCAGTCAAATAATTTACAAAATTGTGATGATCAATGAATAAGCTTTGAAGTGCTGAGTAATGAAAAATGTCATACTGTTCTCTTTCTGTGTACTCTTACATGCTTCTTTGCAGAGTAGGTACTTTAAAAATACTTTCAAAATCTTAAACATTCTTTGATTTCAAAGTTGTATTTTCTGATGCTTCTAAAAGAAACATCTCAATTTATTTTTGGTTTTCTCTGATTCTTCAGCTTAATGAAAACTTCCCCTTTTCATTACATTTCAGTTGGTCTTTGAAAAAGATACCCTAGTTTTGTGACTGTCTGCTAATCTAAGTTTGCAAGAAGGAAGCCATGGGCCATCCTACTCCTTATTGGCTGTGGTACTCTTCCCTGGTTCTCTGCTGACACAGCTGACAGTGTCAAGATGATTAAAGAACTTGGGGAATCTGAAGAGCAGAGCACAGAATTTTGAATGTGTGAACTAGTTGTCAAATTTTTATAGTAATTAGGATCTGAGCTAGGAAAAAAAAGAATGTGGTTGCTTAGAACTTGGTAGGATTTCAATATGATGTATATTTCTTTTGAGATTTTCAAATGGCCTGAATTCATTAAGAAGACTCAAAAACTTTAAGTTCCATTTGGAAGAAAAAAAGTTAATTTGTGTAGTATCTTAGGTAGTGTCATTTAGATATGCATCTCTACTCGGAAGTAGTGTCTTGGAATTGATTACACTGAGCACTTATCACCTGATCTGCCTTTTCTTTTTTTTTTTTTTAAATTATATTCTTGGCCATAGTGCACCACTTATGTGGTCTTGGCTCCCAGATCAGGGATCGAACCTAGGGCCTGACACCTAGTCCTAACCACTGGACCACCAGGAAATGCCCCTAATCTGCCTTTTCTGACAGGAGATTGACCTTGAACATAACTTTAAACTACATGGATCCACTTATATGTGGATTTCTTTCTATAAATATGTACTCCAGTACTACATGATCAGTGGATGGTTGAAGTTGCAGGTGTGGAAACTTGGATACAGATGGCTGACTCTAAAGTTATACGTAGATTTTTGACTGCGTGTGGGTCAGCGCACCCACCCCTAATGTTGTTCAAAGGTCAAATGTAGTCAGATATGACCTTTCATTTATTTGCTCCTTCAGTCCATTTTTATGCCATAGGGATAAAAGCATAGACTTTGTATCTGACCTTGTGAGTTGACAATGTAGTTAGGACATTTCCATAGTTTCTGGTGTATCATTCACAACTATTTAAACATTTTTAAGCATCACAATCTTCCATCATTGAGAACTATAGTTAACATAACTGTTTCTCTATTTGGAAACAATAAAGTTGTTTCCATTTTTTCATCAAATAAATCTAAATGTGACCTATAAATATCTTATGCTTAAATATATTATTTACCTTGCCAAAAGGCGATTTTTGAGGTGGAAATTCTCACTTAGTACAGGGGTAGTTTCAATTTATCCAAGGCAGTTTTTTCTTAGGTGAGTCCTAAGTTTTCTGTGTGGCTTTGGCAAAAGGAAATATTTTAAAAGCCTAGTTAGAGGGAATAAGATTTAGGAATCAATTTTCCTTCCTTTATTAGGATACAAGTAGGATATTTATTTTTAAATTCAGGTGGCTTCTTATCTATCAGGAACTGATTATTTGTGCCCCTGTTTATAGTCAGAGAACATGAGGTGACATGTTTATTTTCCTTTGTGTAACTGTATGATAATAGATATTTATTCTGTCATCCAAGGTTCCAGAGGAATTTAACAACTTGCATACTTGAGAACACTGAAAATTCTGGATTATGGTGGCAAGGATACTGAAAAGAAGACTGCAAACCCTGTAATAGGTAATTGAAAAAGTGAAGTAGAGAACTAACCTTCTTGGACAGATGGAAAGGTTTGAGGCCTCTATAAAGGTGTGGAGGGAATAGGGTATCCCTCCCTCCCCTACCTAGATTAAGTGCAATGAATCCTGGAAAACCAATCTCTCTAGTCTATTCCCGTAAGAACGGTGTAACCAGTTCACCCTAGCCACAGTAGTAAGTGTTATTATTTCATTATTTCCATTATGAAAGTCTCCAAGGGAACAGATTCAAGCTCTTCCAAGTAAGCATTCACACCACCTCAGCTGGGTTTTACCCATTTCTTTGCCATTTCTTCAGGCTGTAGAAAAAATAGAAATAATGAAGTACTCAGCTCTTACTATACCTCATGATTAGAAAAATAAAAAAAGCAAAGATACAGTTCCAAGGGGAGAGTCTAAAAGTTAACAACAATTTATCACAGCAAACAGAATGTGTAGATGAAATTCCCAAAAAGGAGCAAAATAGTAAATAAAGCAATCTTGACAGCTAGGCCAGCCTAAAGAAAGAATAAAAGGAGGGATGAAGGAAGAAGAAAAGGAAGGGAGGGTGAAAGGAGGAAGGAAGAAAGAACTGGCCCATTCAACAATTCCACATGAGACACAGCACGGTTGTTTGCATTTTCACCACCTTAATACAAATACTTGGACTTCGAAAGTTATGTGTTGAAATGGTAAAGCCACACATAGAAAGAGCTTGGATTCTTGGGAAGAAACTTGTCAGAGAGCTCTCTACTCTCAGGAACATCCATGTAAGAGATAAACTTCTATCATATATGAAACATTATAGATAAAAATTTTTAATTTGTTATTGCAACTTGCATTACCTTAACAAATGCACTGTGTATGCAAACTACAGAAAATAAGTCCATGATAGATGAAAACATAATTCAAAGACTGGAAGCAAATGTCTCTCATTGTTTCACATTATACAATCTTAGTGAAATAAGAACTCAGAAATATACTGAAGCAAAATGATGCATAAAAAGCAAACTACTAATGTCTTAACAAAAGCCATTATTATGAGAAAGAGAACCCCAAACATCATTATGTATTTAAATTAATCAGAAAGTAATGGAATATTTCTGTTACTCAAATTACTGATACAGATGTAAAACATAATATAAAACACAGTAAATAAAAAGACAAAGATAGTAAACGTAAGTTAAAGAAATTCAACAGACAACAGTACACCACAATGTTAATTGGTAGAGAACACTACAGGAAACGGGGAAAACATTCAAAATATAATACAAGAATATTTTAATTTCTAAACACAAAAATGTGCATGTCAAGATGTTTTCTATTTCATTTTTAAGAAAAATTTATTCTAAAAGCTTTTTACAAAGATACAGTAGGTAATCTGTAAAAGGTCAATAACAGAAAAATTATTTTTAGATACTTAGGCTGGATACCTAGGCAAAAAACTCAAATTCATTGTCAAGGTGACACTAACATTATTCTGTTCCAAGCCTTATTCAATATGAGACAATGGCAATGACTTCAAAGTTCTGAGGAAAACAGTAAAAAAGAAAACTGCGTAGCCAAAATGTCTTTCAAAAACAAAAATCCCATTTCTAGCACTGGTGGGCAAACAACTCAGACCAATTCTCCTTCACTAATTGAGTATCTTATTCAGATCAGTTCAGTTGCTCAGTTGTGTCCAGCCCTTTGTGACTCCATGGACTGCAGCACGCCAGGCTTCCCTGTCCATCATCAAATCCCAGAGTTCACTCAAATTCATGTCCATTGAGTCAGTGACGGCATCCAACCATCTCATCCTCTGTCATCCCCTTCTCCTCCTACCTTCAGTCTTTCTCAGCATTAGGGTCTTTTCAAATGAGTCAGTTCTTCACATCAGGTGGCCAAAGTATTGGAGTTTTAGCTTCAGCATCAGTCCTTCCAGTGAATATTCAGGACTGATTTCATTTAGGATGGACTGGTTGGATCTCCTTGCAGTCCAAGGGGCTCTCAAGAGTCTTTTCTGACACCACAGTTCAAAAGCATCAGTTCTTCAGCACTCAGCTTTCTTTATAGTCCAACTCTCACATCCATACATGACTACAGGAAAAATCAAAGCTTTGACTAGATGGACCTTTGTTGCTTTTTAATATGCTGTCTAGGTTGGTCATAACTTTTCTTCCAAGGAGCAAGTGTCTTTTAATTCCATGGCTGCAGTCACCATATGCAGTGAATTTGGAGCCCCCAAATTAAAAGTTTGTCACTGTTTCCACTGTTTCCCCATTTATTTGCCAGGAAGTGATGCAACCAGATGCCATGATCTTAGTTTTCCGAATGTTGAGTATTAAGCCAGCTCTTTCACTCTCCTCTTTCACTTTCATCAAGAGACTCTCTAGTTCTTCTTCTCTTTCTGCCATAAGGGTGGTGTCATCTGCATATCTGAGGTTGTTGATATTTCTCCCAGCAATCTTGACTCCAGCTTGTGCTTCCTCCAACCCAGCATTTCTCATGATGTACTCTCCATATAAGTTAAATAAGCAGGGTGACAATATACAGCCTTGACATACACAATCCTGATTTGGAACCAGTCTGTTGTTCCACGTCCAGTTCTAACTGTTGCTTCTTGACCTGCATACAGATTTCTCAGGAAGCAGGTCAGGTGGTCTACTGTTCCCATCTCTTTAAGAATTTTCGACAGTTTGTTGTGATTACATTTAAAATCCACTGGAGAGCAAAGCAATGAAAAAGCGAGTGCAGCACTAAAAGGATAGAGTGAAGGGAATCTTAAAGAGGGGAAGCCTATATTTGTGCTGCATTTTCACTTCAGACTTCGCTAATTCAAAGTTGTGGCACAGAGTTTGAGAATGTGAGCAGAGAGTATAAAAACTGAGAATCTGAGCTATTTGGACTATTTCACAGGAATAACAAAAATTAGAGCTCAGGAAACACCAGGGAGAAAAAGCCTTGTTAATTATTCCAGATTTCCAGTTGTAACTAACTCTAAAGGACTACACAGTAGGAAGGCTACCCAATATAAATAAAGGTAAACTGGAAATAGGGAGCTTTCAGATAGAAGTCCAACTTCAAATAAACTCAGTTCCTTGCTGGATTAAATTAATCTGCCCTAGCCTAACCTCATAATAGAAGCAAAATCAATCTTTGAGTGGGGTGGGGATTAAATCAGAGACAAATTAATTGTAAAAATATCAGTGCCAAAAATATATAATATATAGAAGTCAATACCATCATATGATCACATCAATAGTTGAAGAAAAAGCATTCAACAAAATCCAACATGTATTCAAAATAAAAAACTCTTAGCAAACTTGGAATAGATAGGAACTGCCTCAGTTTGATAAATAACATTTTCAAAACACCTACAGATGTTTTTCCCACTAAGATCACGAACAAGACAAGGATCACCCCAATCACCACTCTTTTTCAATATCATACTGGAAGCAATAAGATGCAATACTGGAAGCAATGCAATAAGAAAGGGAAATAAGGGATACAGATTCAGAAGGAAGAAATAAAGCTATCTTTATTTATGGATACCATGACGATCTAGGCAGAAAATCTGAAAGAACTGACAAAAAATTTTGTGGAACTAATAAGTGATCATACCAAGATTGCTAGATACAAAGCTTAAGTACAAAAGTCAAAGGCTTTTCATGCAATGAACAAGTAGAATTTGAAATTTAAAACACAATACCATTTACATTAGTAGCCCTCTCAAAATGAAATATTTAGGTATAAATCAAACAAAAAATACATAAAATCTATATGAAGAAAACTATGAAACTAATGAACAAACTCACAGAAGTAAAAAATAGAGCAAGTCCATATTCATGGACAGGAAGACTCAATACTGTCAAGATGTCAGTTTTTCCCAACTTTATCCATAGATTCAATGCAATCCCAGTTAAAATAACAGCAAGTTATCTTATAGATATCTAAAAGTGATGCTAGAGATTTCATGGAGAAGCAAAAGACCCAGAATAGTCAACACCTTGTTATTAAAACAGCATGTACTTTTGTAATTTTATACAAGTACTTGTATTTATCTTTATCCATCTATTTATAAACCATTCATCTATCTTGACATCTAAAAAACAACATCCAATTGTGTTGATAATAAAAATATAGATAGCAAGAATTTTGTTTCTTTGAGTAAAAAACACTTCACCTTTGTATGTGTGTGTGTAATAATTTTTTTACAGCAGTCCTAGCTTCACAAAATGATGGAGTTGAAAGTACAGGGCGTTCTCATACATGCCCCATGCATCCCTCCCCGCCTCTCTACACACGCTAAGCTTCTCCTGTTATCACCATTCCACATCAGAGTGGCATGTTTGCTACAGCTGGTGAGTTTTCTTTGCCCATCACCATCACCCCAAATCCAAAGTTTACAATAGGCTTTCCTCTTGGAGTCGTATATTCTGTGAGTTCTGACATATTTAATAACATGCATCCACCATTACACTATTGTATAGTTTTACTATCCTAAAAAATCTTCTCTGTTCCACCTATACACTCATCTTCCCTTAAACCCTGGCAACCACTGATCATTCTACTGTCTCCATATTTTTGCCTTTTGCTAGAATGCCATATAGTTGGAACTGTATAGTATGTAGTCTTTTCAGATTGTCACCACTGAACAGTTGAGGCCACAGAAGGGCATGTGTCCTGAGAGACTTCTAATTTCTCAGCATTAACATTTTATGTTAAGGCTGGGGGCAAGGTGTGTGGGTTGGGGTGGGGGGTGGGGGCGGGAAGCAAAAACCCTCTACTTTAAGCCTTAAACACTCAAAAAGCAAAAACAAAGGAGAGAAAGGGGCGGTGGGGGGCGGGGGTCTTTGTGAATCACGGCCACACCGGCCTTTGGAAAGGTTCAAGTGGGTGCTGACAGAGGGAACATACCAGAAAGCTGACTGTCCTTTTATTCCATGGGTCCTGGGGTGGGGGTGGGGGGACTGAGACCTCCTCTGCATTTCACTGTTTATCCCTAGAATGAACCTTCTGCGGGTGACTTTCATTCAACTTTTCAGACACAGCTTATATCTTAGTGCTTGTTTGCTGGCATTCTAGAGGCTCTGCTTGATAATTTGTACTGTTTTATATGCTAAGCTGAAGAAATCACTTTAGCTAGGCAGAACAAACATCTGGTGATTAAAGGCCTAGGCCCAGGGCATCATCCACCACTCAGTGATGACTGTTGCATGAAAGAGTGCTAAAGCTAAACTCCAAATTAAATGCCTCATCAAAAGGCCCACCTAATCCCAGGCCTTCATGAAATCCTGTAATATCTGTCGTCCTAGCTCTGCTCTGGGGCCTGTGACATAGGAGCAGGCCTGGTGCCTTCCTGGGACCCCTCACAGTGGAGGAGAACATTTCCATGGGAAGGACAAAGCATTGAGTTAAACATGCAAGTCAGCGTCTGCACAAGACCTAAAACATCAACTTTCCTCTGAAATGCTACAGAATTAGGAAAGGACAGGGCAGGGCAAATTGAGAGTAGCATTAATATATGTGCACTACCACATGCAGAATAGCTAGTGGGGCCCGCTGCACAGCAGAGGAAGCTCAGCTCAGTGCTCTGCGATGACCTAGATGGGGGGTGGGGGGTGGGGGGGGCATTAAGGGGAAGAGGCTCAAGAGGGACGGGACATATATATGCTTATAGCTGATTCACTTCATGGTACAGCAGAAACTAACACAACATTGTAAAGCAATTATATTTCAATTAAAAAATAATGAGAAATTCCATGGAATCAGACAAATCAGAATCAACCAGAAAAAGGATCCTTCTTTCTTATTTTTTTTAACATGCCCAAGGACAGAAATAATGTGAATTTCTATGTTAAAGAACCAAATAAATGATTGTTTGTTTTCTCATACTTTGGGAATGCACTGAAAATGACTGATTTGAAGCACAAGATGGAGCTGTAGAAAAATATCTAAGTTGTAGGTTTATAGGCCACTGCTTCTGTATGAGTGACTTTTGCTTCCCAGTGTAACCTGAGCCTTAGTTTCCTCATTTGTAACATGGGTATGTATGGCCTGGAGAATTTTTGTAATAAAAGATAATAAATGCAATAAAGGTGGCACAGAGCCCAGCACACAATAGGCACACATTAAGTAATGCTTTAAATATTATCTGTACACTATTTTTTCATGCCAAGCCTAAAGTAAGCCAATGTTGAAAATATAGAAGCTATTTCAGCTATATAACATTAGCGTGTTTGAAAGCACATTAAGAAATCATAAATTCTTAAGAAAATATGTATTATTTATATTGGTCCAAATTTGGTTATTTCCCAAAGTTGTCTATGAAATAAGGGCTAAGTGTTGCAACACAAAAAGACAAACCAGCGAGAAAAGAAGGGAGATTATCAGCAGTCCCCAGTCTTTCTTGCATCACAGACAGTTTTCCTGGCAGACAATTTTCATGATTCAAGCATATTACATTTATTGTGCACTTTATTTATACTCCTATTAAATCAGCTTTACCTCAGACCATCAGCTGTTAGATCCCAGAGGCTGGGGACCCCCAGACTATGTGACCTGAAAGAAGATAACTTATGTTTCTTTTTTAATCCAATCCACATCAGCCCACACAGAGGGCAACCTGAGGAGAGAAGGTGATCCCTGGGCAATTCTGTGACCACTACCACATCACCACCTCGTCAGTCAGCCATTAGCGCTGATGGTGTTTAGAAATGTCCCCCGGGACCACATTTCTTCTCTCTTATATCCTGCTCTCCCATAGCTATCACAAGTTTTGAAATTACAGAGAATGTTAGTTTCTAAGAAATGACTGCTCAGACACAACAGTATCCGCTCTTAACACTGTCTGTCTGACGCATCAGGTAATGTTTCCCTTAACACAGCAAAGAAATCCATGCCAGAGGCAGATCAGAGCCTGCACACATGGTACGGAAATTCAGACCGTCTCATTTCTCACAAATTGTCATTTGACTCCAGAGCTTTCCTGAGAGCAGCCCCTCTTCACGCACCAGGCCTCTCTGCTACGCTACATCTCTGGAATTCACAATCAGAATAAAAAAGGAAGATGCTGCAATTTTGGAAGAACCCTGTTTATAAAAAGACACATGCTGTTTCTACTCAATGTGGCCATCATTTGTCCCTGGCAGGCACCATGTTCTGAAGGAAAAACATTTATTATTTATGGCATTTTTCTAAACGTGTAATTTTTTCCCTCAAGGATATAGCCCAAATTTCAAACACTTAACAGTTAAGAGTACAAGACTAAGAAAAGTGTACCCGGAAGAATTGTCCTGTCACTCCACTGTTTTTGTGTGTTTAGCTATGCTCATGTGTTTACCTAGAAAATAGAACAAGTGGTTTTGCTCAGCCATCCTGCAAAGGAAAGAAGGAAAGATAGCACTGAGTCATGTCTGACTCTTGTGATCCCATGAGCCTGCCAGGCTCCTCTGTCCATAGGATTTAGAATACTGGAGTGGGTTGCCATTTCCTTCTCCAGGGGAACTTCCCAACACAGGAATTGAACCCAAGTCTCCCGCATTGCGGGCAGATGCTTTACCAACTGAGCTATGCTAAGTCACTTCAGTTGTGTCCGACTCTCTACGACCCCATAGACGGCAGCCCACCAGGCTCCCCTGTCCCTGAGGTGCTGCTAAATTAAGGCACTCTGGTCCTCAAGGCAGGTTGGCTCAATTAAGTCTTTAATTTCAGTCATGAGGACTTCTGAGAAAGAATACATGCCTTAATTTATTTAAAACACAACTTTTGTTTGTGAGTGTCTGTCTACTCTCTGTCAGCCACTAGAAATACATGAAGTAAACCAAAATTCACCCATGTTTTCCAGAAATAAACTGTAATGATGCTAAAAACCTCATTAAGGACAATATTAATACTACCAGTTGAATTCTTACCATAAGCCTGGCTCTGTGCTGAGCCTTTCATGCAGTTTCATGTAGAAATCCATGATCAACAGTTTTACAGAAAAAGAAAAATAACTGAGGCCCACAGAAGTGAAACGAATTTCCCAAGGTGTTTTAAAATGCATATTTCATGATTATTCAGGTATGGAGAAGCCAACAGATTAGGAGATGACTATAATTAAAAACGCAGCTCGTTACTCACAGTTCCCATGACTAGGAGGTACGCCATACCACCGAGTGATGCCCCGCCATGGAAGATCACACAGGGAGCACCACGGTTGGTCAGGAGGCAGAAGGAGAATGAGGACCACGTGGACAAAAGACGTCATTCTCCTTCCGGGGCAAGGAACAGGTGAGAGAGGGTAAACGGGCTTAGTTAGGATTGGCTCTAGGGCATAAGGGCCGCCCCTATTTGTCTGGGAGGGGTGATTAAGGCTGGGGGAGAGCGCCCTCCAAATGAAATTGGCTACACTTGGGAGAAGCAGCCTCTCCAGGGGTCTCGGTTATCAAAACATCAGAAACACATGTTAATAAGCAAGGTCACAACGCTAATAACACAGAAACAGAATTTGAACCAGGTCTGGCTGCAGAAGATCAACCCTTTAATGATTCTGCTCTACTGCACCAGAGGAATGTAATAGTATTGCTTCATTCCTTTCATTTTCTGTTCAATTTACTTCCCTTAGCAGATGACAGAAGAAATTTTCACATATTAAGTATGGAGAAGTCATTCCGGCTTATATACGAAGTAACTTGAAGTTTATGTTAAGCAAAACAGCCTGTTTTTAGCCTATTAAACATACAAAGTACATCTGCTTTAATTATTATTACTTTTTTTTTTTTCTTTTAAGCAAAGGGCGTACTGAGCAAACCTTCAAAAAAAATGCCCATGTTAAAAATAAAGACTAAATGCCTCCCTTTCTGGGACACATTTTAACGATGTATCCTCTTTCATTGATCAGACTCCTATCCCAGGTGCCAAGGTCATGTTGACTGCCTGTGTATGTGCTGATGCTGTCTGTTTGGTTTGAAACCTTGAAGAAACGCATTCCTGTTTTGGTGCTCTTTGATTAGACACAAAACCATGCTGAAAACCAGACTTCTCCAAATCATTTTCTCAGAGTAATCTGAGCAGCTGGATTCCAGGCTATAGTCCTCAATTTGGCTCAAATCAAATTTTTCTATTCCTCTTTTGGGCTTCCCAGGTAGCACTAGTGATAAAGAATCCGCCTGCCAATGCAGGAGATAGAAGAGACACAAGTTCAGTCCCTGGATTGGGAAGATCTCCTGGAGGAGGGCAAGGCAATCCACTTCAGTATTCTTGCCTGGAGAATCCCATGGACAGATGAGCCCGAAGGGTTACAGGCCATAGGGGCTCACAGAGTCAGGCTCAACTGAAACAACTTAGCACGCACATTCCTATTTAAGACTGTTTATTGATTAGTTTCATAATCAATTTTGTATTATGGTAATCTTTTCTGTATTATGGTGCTAATACAGAAAAGATGCTAATTTTCTGTTCATACTATGATCAGAAGTAGAATCTCACTCTTTGGATCTAAATCTTACTGTGTCTACCAACTAGCTATTTTTAATACAGAAAAGATGCTAATTTTCTGTTCATACTACGATCAGAAGTAGAATCTCACTCTTTGGAGCTAAATCTTACTGTGTCTACCAACTAGCTTTTTTTTTAACCTTAAATAAGTTACAAACTTCACTGAACTTTAGTTTTCTTACCTGCAAAGAGGGAGTGATAATGCTTACCCTGAAGAGCTGTTTTAAAGATTAGAACATGTATTAGCACAGTTTTTGGAGTATAGCAAATGCTTAATAAGCACTCTCTATTTAAGAACTACCCAGGTAAGTTCCCTGTTTGCAGAATTCTTGTTGGCACAGAAATATTAGAAAACACTAAAATACTTTTCAACAAGCATGATGATGCTGGTGTTTAGACAGAAAGTACTCTTATGGACTAAATATCTTCATATGTTGAAGCCCTCATGACAATGTGAAAGTGTTTAGAAATGAGGACTTTAGGAAATAAGTACGGTTAGATTAAGTCTTATAAAGTAGGAGACACAGGTTAGATCTCTGGGTTGGGAAGATTCCCTGAAGGAGGGCATGGAAATACACTCTAGTATTCTTGCTTGGAGAATTCCATGGACAGAGGAGCCTGGTGGGCTACAGTCCATGGGCTTGCAAAAGAGTTGGATATGACTTAGTGACTAACCAACAATAATCAGTCACGTGAATGGGGCCTTCATGATCGGAGTAATGCCTTTATACAAAGAAGAGACACTAGACCTACCCCTACCCACAATGAGGTCATAACTAGAACACAGCTGTCTGCAAACCAGGAAGAGGGTCTCAGCCAATCCAACCATACTATAGCAGCCTGAACTAAGGACAGAAAAGCAGTGCCCTTACCAAGTGGGGGAACTCTACTGAGACCATAAGGTGTCAAGCAGGGAAGGAAGTGCTAGGTCAGGCCCTGAGATGAGAACCCTGGGCATCAGAGTGCAGGGAGCTCTGTGTCCCCCAGTTATGACAGATTTTCTGAAAGCACATGAGGCCCAAGGTGATTATTCTGAAAAGAATCTTACAGGTTATCTACTTACATCATTTTAATAAGGAGCCAATGTGTGAATAAAGACGCAATCAAACATTGTTTAAAAAAATTTTTTTAAGCTTTCTGACCTTGCTTTCATGCTTATTTTGCAACCTAGAGATGCAGTAAGGTACAGTAGTAAATGGTATGGTTTTTGAAATTGAACAGATTTGTTTAAAATCCCAACTCTGCCACTGAGCAAGTTCCATTACAAATCCTAGAACCCCAAGCTTCTGATCTGTAACATGTGAAAATAAAACATACCTCATGAAAGTGTTGCAAACTTTAAATAAGCTAATATAAGTACTTCGAGTCTGCATATTTGAAAGTGGTAGTGATTTCAGGGTTATGATTATTTTCTTCCTGATTATGTCAGCTTGGTGGTGCTGGATCACCCTGTTGCGGACTAGAGTTCTTAGATTCTTTAATCAATAAAAATTGATAAGAAACCAGGCAAGTTCAGGCAAGGCTTTATCAGCTCTTGTTCTGCAGCAGACATGTGTGTATCCTACTCTTTGCGAGCCCATGGACTGTAACTGGCCAGGTTCTTCTGTCCATGGGATTCTCCAGACAAGAATACTGGAGTGGGATGCCATTTCCTACTCTAGGGGATCTTCTCAACCCAGGGATCAAAGCCGAACCTCACACGTCTCCTGCATTGGCAGGGCACAAGAAACTGGTGCCCTGGTCTTTAAATGAGGCCAGAGTAGGTGGGTTGGGCTGGAGGGGAGACTTTGTTTGCCCACTTCCCTGGTTGTGCTGTGTGCAGAGTACCCTACCTTTGCTCCTAGCACTTCAGGAGTGGCAGTCAGTTTGCAACTTTTTTGTATCTTATTGTTCATAATGGCCTCTGCCATCCAAGTGTATAGTTACCTATCTAGTTACTTTTAGTCCCTTATAGTTTCTTTCTATTCTGTTGCTGGAGGAGACATCTGTCCGGGTGCAAGTGCAAACACTCCGGTAAAGAGCCCCAGGTCCCCAGCCTAGCCCAGTTCTACAAACCTGGATGGGCTTATCAGGATGATATGTTCAGTCATTATTAACTGACTTCAATTATTATTCAGCTAAACTGAATCCAATTATTGACTTCATTACTGTGTCTTACTATTCTGTCTGAACTGACCTCTCGTTTTGGTTTCATCCAGTTGGAGCATCCATAAGAGACAGGGGCTAATCTTTACCTGAATGAGCTAATAAATCCATTTAGAGAGCATGGCTCTTTCCTTGTCTACATTTTAAAGGGACATTTGTAAGCACAGTGAGAAGATTGGCAATTAAAATAGAAGGTTTATTTAGCTTTAATATACTAATTTGTGTGAGGTGATAAAAAATGGATCTACTATATTAGGAAATGAAGTGGAACTAGTTCTACATTTTTCCTGAAATAACAACAAAATAGGCAACACTGGCATGAAGAGTCCAAGTCTAAAATTAGGTGCTTATGCACTTAAAGCCAATGAAATGAGTTTTGTGTTTTCTTAAAGCTCTCTGTTAGATTTTAACTTCCTGCTCCTCTGCAAAGCCCAAGCTGTCAGCTCTTCTTGTCATGAGGAACCCACTGGCTCCAGTACTACCAAATTCCTTTTTTATGGTTTTTACCAGTAAATTAGAGATACCAAGGGAACATTTCATGCAAAGATGGGCTCAATAAAGGACAGAAATGGTATGGACCTAAAAAAAGCAGAAGATATTAAGAAGAGGAGGCAAGGATACACCTGTACTAGCTTTGTTTATAGTAATGCTTTCTAAGGCCCACTTGACTTCACATTCCAGGATGTCTGGGTCTAGGTGAGTGATCACACCATCATGGTTATCTGGATCATCCAGAATATCACTATGAACAAAGCTAGTGAAGGTGATGGAATGCCAGTTGAGCTATTTTAAATCCTAAAAGATGATGCTGTGAAAGTGCTGCACTCAATATGCCAGCAAATTTGGAAAACTCAGCGGTGGCCACAGGACTGGAAAAGGTCAGTTTTCATTCCATTCCAAAGAAAGGCAATGCCAAAGCATGCTCAAACTACCGCACAATTGCACTCACTTAACACAGTAGTAAATTAATGCTCAAAATTCTCCAAGACAGTCTTCAACAATATGTGAACTGTGAAATTTCAGATGTTCAAGCTGGTTTTAGAAAAGGCAGAGGAACCAGAAATCAAACTGCCAACATCTGCTGGATCATCGAAAAAGCAAGAGAGTTCCAGAAAAACATCTATTTCTGCTTTATTGACTATGCCAAAGCCTTTGACTATGTGGATCACAAGAAACTGTGGAAAATTCTGAAAGAGATGGGAATGCCAGACCACCTGACCTGCGTCTTGAGAAACCTGAATGATGGTCAGCAAGCAACAGTTAGAACTGGACATGGAACAACAGACTGGTTCCAAATAGGTAAAGGAGTATGTCAAGGCTGTATATTGTCACCCTGCTTATTTAACTTCTACACAGAGTACATCATGAAAAACGCTGGGCTGGAAGAAGCACAAGCTGGAATCAAGATTGCTGGGAGAAATATCAATAACCTCAGATATGCAGATGACACCACCCTAGGGAAGAAAGTGAAGAACTAAAGAGCCTTTTGATGATAGCAAAGAGGAGAGTGAACAAGTTGGCTTAAAGCTCAACATTCAGAAAACTAAGATCATGGCATCCAGTCCCATCACTTCATGGCAAATAGATGGAAAAACAGTAGAAACAGTGACAGACTTTATTTTGGGGGGCTCCAAAATCACTGCAGATGGTGACTGCAGTCATGAAATTAAAAGACGCTTACTCTTTGGAAGAAAAGTTATAACCAACCTAGACAGCATATTAAAAAGCAGAGACATTACTTTGCCAACAAAGGTCTGTCTAATCAAGGCTATGGTTTTTCCAGTAGTCATGTATGGATGTGAGAGTTGGACTGTGAAGAAAGCTGAGCGCCGAAGAATTGATGCTTTTGAACTGCGGTGTTGGAGAAGACTCTTGAGAGTCCCTTGGACAGCAAGGAGATCCAACCAGTCCGTTCTAAAGGAAATCAGCCCTGAATGTTCATTGGAAGGACTGATGTTGAAGCTAAAACTTCAATACTTTGGCCACCTGATGCAAAGAGTTGACTCATTTGAAAAGACCGTGATGCTGGGAAAGATTGAAGGCGAGAGGAGAAGGGGACGAGAGGATGAGATGGTTGGATGGCATCACCAACTCAATGGACATGAGTTTGAGTAGCTCCGGGAGTTGGTGATGGACAGGAGGTCCTGGCATGCTGCAGTCCATGGGGTCTCAAAGAGTCAGACACAACTGAGTGACTGAACTGAACTGATCAGTAAGCTGGGTGTGACGGAAGTCAATTTCTAGGTAATCTCTGTGATCCTTTCCAGATTCTTTCCCTTGGAGGGAACTGGTGGGACAAGGTACATTTTACACAATGTTGGCTAATTTGCATTCTTAGAATGAAATGAAGCCTCAAATGTTTGCTGATCCTCCTGAAGTTAGCATTGATGAGTCAGGAGCTAATCTCACTGGATCTCAGGTGAGCACTACTAAGCCGAATATCAGGATTAGTTCTTCAGTGCTAGGGAATGCATGGGTCCTCTTATTTTAAGGGGTTTGAGATGAGGAGGCTTGGGAGTAGATTAAATGGTGGCTTTATAAACCAGTAGCCATGAGTTAATATCCTGTCGAGATTTGCAGTATGTGTATGATTTGGGGCTTGTTTTGAAATTTCTCTGGGCTAAAAAATTTTCTGTGAAAAATGTAAGTAATAAGATCTTTAAGCGAACCTCTGCGGTTTCTGCTTATGTAGAGTTGCCAGAGTTAGCAAATATAAGTAGAAAATATCCACTTGAATTTAAATTTCAATTACACATAAATAATTTCTTAGTGTAAGTATGTCTGAAATATTGCATGGGACATATTTATACTAAAATTGATGCAGCATTTGGGACATTTATACTAAAAAATAGTTGTTATTTGTCTGAGATTCATATTTGAAAGAGAATCCTGTATTTTATCCAGCAAAACTGTTCTCTGAAATTCCTTATTTTCCCTGGGAAACTACCCCACCCTCAAACTAAGTCCATATGTTTTAAGTATAGAGCTTCCTGCCACAACTCTGAACAGGCAATAGAACACAAGTTTGACTAATCAGACACTAAATCTCCTTGTCACTGTTTCCTGCTGAAAGTTGGTCATGAGACTCAAAGCGGACTCAATCCTGGGACAGAATGCAGTAGCTCTGAACGATGAATTTGGTTTCTCCTTGGGCTGATGAGATACAGATTAAAGCCAGGGCAACAGACAAGCAGATCAACATTTCACTAATATATGAGATTGCTGGACAACTGAGCCAGGATGTCATTGTGTAGACTTCAGAGTTGGAGAGAATTGATTCATTTCAGTGATATTATATGAACCCCTGAATTCACTTCTGCCTACAACTAGCTTACCCCCTGAATTTGTGGTTATATGGGTCTGTTTTTAAACCACTTTTTGGCTTAAGCCATTTTGAATTGGATTTCTGGCATCTATAACCAGAAGAGTTCTGAAAAATACAAAGCATCAACCAAATTCTGTGAATGTGAAATGAGAAATAAGGTAAAGAGCTGAACAGGGGTGACATCCTTGAACACTACAAGATTCCTCACTACCCCCTCCAGGGTGAGACACACAGGTGTGAGTCATTCACCTACTGTGGGCCCCCTTGACTAGCAAAGCTATAGAGCTATTCTTTCCTACTTGACCCAAAACTGTCTTCATGTTTCTATTCAGCATCGGTGAACAGAGGCCGAAGTTTTGGCAACACTTTAGGATGAGATGCTTATATATTGCCATAAGTCAGAAGGCTATTCACAATATCTTCTGATGGGTTATAATATCATTCTGGCTTTTTTAATTACAGTAGTGTGTGTTTGATTATATTTTACAATCAATCACATAACACAAACAGTGATTTATACTAAAGGATTTGGAGGTTGATGAAGCTGGCTTAAAATGTAGGTTCTGACACTTGTTAACTTTATGGATGCAAACAATGACTCTGATACTTTGCAATATCACTTGAAAAATAGGTTTCTGTGAGAATTAGAGATAGTCTGTAATGGATATCTGGCAAAAGATCTGGAAGGTAAAGGCTCACAGATAGCTGCATCTTGGTGACACTGAGTTAGTCTCTGAGGGGACGGCTGCCAGATCCATAAACAGGCAATTCTTCTGTTCTCTTCAAATCCCCTGATGCTAAAACGTGTTACCACCCACAGTTTCCTCCAGTGACACTTAAAATAAATGTTGGTCAATAATCCCAGACAGGGAACCATATAATATTCCTCATAATTCCAAAACTCTCCCCCTATCCCAATTACTTTCTGGAATTTGACCCCGGTGTCCTCCGTTTCTTTCAGTCACCAAGAAGCTGGCATTTTAGTTTCTAGTGCAATCTTCTTATTTGTGCCTTGGACACATTTAACGAGATCCTTAGAGGTCTACGATCTCTACTAGAACACAGAGATGGTGAAAAGAGAGACTATCAGGGTAGACAACACTGCAATACCCAGTTCCAGATAATATGGCAGATCGTTTATTGACAAAGAGTGAAGACCAGAGTTTCAACCAGGTGAGAGCAGTGAAGTTCCCAGGGCGCAAAATTTAAGAAGGTCTCACCTGAGACCATCATGTGAGCACAGCCTCAGCCCTGAGAGTGTCTCTTAAATTTTCTCCTTGGGAGCTTCACTCTTTCCACCTTAGTCTTGGCCCTGAATTGTAACAGTGTCATCACATTTGGCTATAAATGTATAATAGCATTCAAAGCTCGGAAAATTATCAGCTCTAACTTGTAGTGAATGGTACTACAAGTTAGTGCTAAAATGTGTACGCCATTCACAAATATATTTCAGTAACAAACTACTTTATAATTAAACAACACCATGTAGGAAATGCCTTTATTCTCTTTGTTTCCAGGACCCACTGTGATTCAGCACAATAGGAAGAAAATCATAGGTCTTGTGAAAGAGTGCTTTCTAACTTGCTTTAGTTGTCAGGTACAGCCTCAATTATTTTTCTGAGACATTCAGAACATAAAAGATATCTAATGCTTTTTCTCATCTATGAATTAGTTTTTATAGATTGGCACATTTCAGAAATCCAAGTTTGTGACTATATTTGAAAAAAAGAAAGAAATGTGAGAGAGGATTTTAAGGCAGCTCTGATAGCTGAGATAGCTGCTGAGGCAGCTCTCTCTCAGCAGAGAGAGAAAAAAAAAAAAATAATACCAGTCCAAAATAAATTTAAAAATAAAAAGGTGATAAGCAGCACTTCAAGTTTCTAAACTCAGTACTAATTAGTCAGCCAATCTTTTCCCCTAAGACTAAGGCTCAGCTTGCTTAGGATTCAAGGGAAATGTGTGCTGGTGGTTAATTTCACAGTCTGCATCTGTGTGTGCTCAATTGTTCAGTCAAGTCTGACTCTTTGTGATCCCATGAACTGTAGCCCGGCAGGCTCCTCTATGGGATTCTCCAAGTAAGAATACTGGAGTGGGTTGCCATTTCCAGGGAATCTTCCTGACCCAGGGATCGAACCTGCATCTTCTGCAGCTTCTGCCCTGGTAGGTGGATTCTTTACCACTGAGCCACCTGGGAGGTCCCTGATTTCACAGAGCACTCTGTAAATTCCCATTGTTATTACTTTCAACCAACTTCTGTCCTTATGTTCAATGTGCACTGTCCCTAGAAGACTCCATCAGGCTAATCTTTGCTGTCAGGTTTTAGGAAATCCAAGCGTTGTACATTTTCAGCAGCTGGTGCCTGTGTCTGCAGGCTGGCAGCTGTCACAAACTTGCCTGCAGGTAAGGTTTGGAATGGGGGTCAGGCAGTATAAGCTCTGCCAAAGACACCTGTCTGATGATTTCTGTCACTTTTGCTTTTCGTCTGCCCTTTTCCTTTCTTCTCTTACTGTGTGTTTGTACCTTTTTATTTAGAAGACATTTCATATGCTGACGGAAAAATGCTGATCGATCTATGGCTGGAAGGGACAGGCGCGGTTTTGATGAAGTCTTAAGTTGTAGCTAGACCTTTTCCACATGTCACTTGGCACAAAATTCACAGACTTTCTAACTGCTAGAGAAGACAGAAAGATGCTCTCATTGTTACATAGATGATTTATTTTAAAAGAGAAAACCCTCCTTCTTGCTGATTATCAGATAGAATCAAAGAGCAGAGGAAAGGGTGAGAAAAGCCGAAACTCTCTGCTCCAACCAAAATGAGTTAAATTGGGGATGGACTTCCCCAGTGGTCCAGTGGTTAAGAATCAGCCATGTTATGCAGGGGATGCGAGTTTGATCCCTGGTTGGGGAACTAAAAGCCCACATACATAGAGCAACTAAGACTGAGCCCCCTAACTACTGTAGCTTGTGTGTGACAGCTAGAGTCCACGTGCTGCAACAAAAAATCTGGTGTGCTGCAACTAAGGCTTGATCCAGCCTAATTAACTAATTGGGGAAAATGGGTTAAATGCTCTTCCGAGGAAAGCTCTTCAGTTTGACAACTCTGAAAAATGTGCCCCCTCACAAAAGAAGTGGTGAGTTCCAATACTTTTATTTTGGAGAATGCCCCTAAGAATCCCCAGGACATTAATTAAATTTGTCTCAATACATATCAGATCTCAGAGGCTATCTGGTAGAATGTAAAGAGCATTAGACTTGGGTCAGAATTTTATAGTCAAGTTTCGACACTCTAACTCTTTAAAAGACACTGGAAAAGTGTTTGTTTGTTTGTTTCTTTTATGGGTCTCAGTTGCCTTATCCTTAAATAGAGCATTTTAACTTAACAGCATTTAACTATTTCAGCTCAAATAGTCCACGAATCCATGTTGTTCTGTCTTCAGTGATATGGGTACACAGAAGAAGTATAAGTCATAGTCATGGCTTCATGAATCTACAGTTTAGTTGGAGAGAAAAGGTTATGCATGCAAAGTAATAGCAAGCATTATAGTATAGACTATATTTTATACTCCAACCAGGAAATGAGTGAAACAGATCATGAATATCAAAATATTTCAAAGAGGGAGAAATAAGAGTGGACTTGAGGATAAAGAAAATCTTCCTAGAGAAGGTTAGACTTTTGTGGGGCATTGAGAGATGAAAGGGCAAAGGTAGTGGGTAATGGTAATTCAATTAATGGGGACTACATGATCAAGAACACCTCAGACTGAGAGTGACCATGGTAAAGTCAAATAAGCAAATAGGTCAATATATCACCAGTCTCAAATGGCATACATTTATTAATTTTTAACTTGCAAAATCCCTGTTTCCAACTTTCTAACTGGTTTGGAGAAGAAGCAAGCTCAAGACCTGGAGTATAATCAACAAAGCTCTCCATATACATGGGTTTTATTTACTTCTTAGGAGAACTTCCCAACATGACAGCTCATCCTCCCTTGCTTCATCTCTGATTCTTTTCCACGTAGATTCAGCAGAAACATTTCTAATAATTTTCATGTTAGAACTAAAGAATTTATTCCATTCTCTGAAACTTCTCAAAGTTTAAGTCACAAGGGAAAGTACAGAAAAGTCTAAAGAACAGATCATCTCATTCTTTTATTGTGGCACACAGTCACTGCATCTTGATTTACTACCTAACCCCATAATACCTCATCTTCAATCATTTCCATATAGTTTGAAGTTCTCTGGATTACGCTCCTGAAACCCTATCCTTCAAGACCTTAGAGAACTTCAGATCTTGTGTTTCTATTGCTATCTAAATAGTACTAATATTCATACGCTTTAGCTGTGGATACACCTGCCCTTCCAAGTCAAGCAGTAACAACTGACTCATTCATTTTCATGATTCAGACACTGGAACTATCTGGCTTGCTGTCTTCCTCTTTTCACCCACTTATAGTTTCTCAAAACTGTTCTTTCTACCTAGTGGGAAAGAAGGAAAACTGCTTGAAAACATCTGGAGTCAGATAGCAGAATTTTGTACTGAAAATGGATGGGTAAGGGATTTTCCAGGCAAGAGTACTGGAGTGGGGTGCCATTACCTTCTCCAGAAATAAAGTACTATGTCTCATATCTGGGTATCAGAGAGGCCAGGGCATGCTTTTTAGGTTTCCTCCAAAGTTATGACAAAATATAAGGGCCTTTTTTCTGATCCAAGACTAAGGGAGGAGAAAACTTTCCAAGCTCTGCCTCATTTAACTCTGAGAAAACACCCTCTGATGGTTATGGTCTTGTCTTGCATATTCCATCTGGTGTTCATTAATTACTAAGAACATTAATGACAATTCAAAAGCCATTTTGCAAAACAATAAAGTGATAGTTGCTCCTCAGAATATTTAATACTCCTCACATTCATTTCATTTCACCAGTTTTGAACAGGTGGGTCTATTTCATGCTTTTTGCTATTCGTCTCATATGACTGATTCTCACTCTTTCAACTTTCACAACTTCATGCTAAGTGACTAAAAAGGTGCTTAATTAAATGTGTGCTTGACAATTAGAGAATTTTCACAAGAAAGTACAGATGGAGCAAATATAATTGGATAAAGGAGGGTAGCAACACAAACCGCTGAGCTTCTACACAGTTGTGAATTGTATGAGCAAGATATCAAGAGAGGATCTTAGTTGAAATCTAATAATGGACGTTTTTATTTACATCCTCCAAATTTAACTGTTTCGAATTTTTCACATTCATATTCAACTCACAGAGAGAAAGAAAAATGCATTCCTAATATATGAGGTCAACAGTAGGGAGACCATATGTTCAGTCCAGTTCACTTGGGACAATCTCAGTTAATACCGTACAGAAGATGCTATTGGTTTTCACCTATAACACCTTGATATCACATTCAAGTGCATGTCTAAGGTGCCCCAGTACAGGCATCTGGGATTCTCCCCTATAAGAGCTTTCTTTTGGCTCAAAATAGTTTATGTTTCTGAGATTGAGTCTCAGACAATGAAAGATGGAAGATGAAGAATAAACAGCCTCTTTTCCTTTTTACCTTGGGGGATAACTCTAGAGTGATTTTCTTAGAGATTCTCAGAGGAACTGGGCCTCAGGTGACCACAGTGGTAACTGGCTTGATGTGGATCTATTATTGGCCTCCCTCCTGTCCTTGTCTTAGTTCTTTCATGTTCCATTGCTGCTTTCTGGGATAACCTCTAAAATAAATGGCTAATTTCGAACAATTGTCTCCAATTCTGCATCTCGAGGAAGACATCCGAAGACATGCTTGCTGTTCTGGGGTAATTTTGAAAAGAGCCCTCTTTGTCTTGAGTTTCTCCCCTTGTATCCATGTGGATGGATGGATAGTTAGATAGACAGATAGTCATCCGTGTCATTATAAACCAGGATATAGCATTGTTGGACTCAACTGCAGAATATATTACCTTCATTTAAAGATTTAGCTTTGAGCCAATAGTTTTAAATAGTCTTTCATTTCCTCCTCTTGAAATCTAGGAGACATCTAATCGGAGTATTCTAGTCACTCTAGATGTGACTCCAGGGTGTTCAACTCATCTTTCTTTCTGTGTTTCAACAACATTCTATTTATATATCTCTTAAAGAACTTAGCATATCAAATTACAGTGACAATTTACATATCTATCTCTTCCACTTGATTGTAAGCTACTCCACATCTAAGGACACTGGTTTATTTATCTTTCAATTTCCAGAGTGTAACTGTACCTGGTGAGCATCTCAGGTGGCTCAGAAGTGAAGAAACCACCTGCCAATGCAAGAGACTTGGGTTTGATCCCTGGGGCAGGCAGAGTCCCTGGAAAAGGAAATGACAACCCACTCTAGTATTCTTGCCTGGGAAATCCCATGGACAGAGGAGCCTAGTGTTCTACAGTCCATGGGGTCGCAATGAGTCGGACATGACTTAATAACTGAACGACTGTGTCTGGCGTGTTTAAGTGACATTCATTCAGTGAGTGAAAGGAGTGAATTGTGTGCATAAATCCTCAGGTCCGTTCTCTTTGAAAATTAGGTCTGAATTTCTGATTAGAGAAAGAATGTTCACTGGACAATTAGCCTAATGCTCCTGCCACAAGCCCGGCCGCTTTTGCAGGAAAGAAGTGGCAGAAGTAACTGTGGCTCGTGTATTATATAACACCGAGACTTTTCCCTTAGTCTTAGTTTGTTAGGTCATGGGTTAGAGCTTGAAAGAAAGGCAGCCTCTAAATTATATTGGGACAAAATTCCACCAATGAGGGTAAGTATTTTTATTTCCAAAGAGTCTATCGGTTCCAGGGACTTCCTTGGTGGTCCAGTGGCTAAGATTCTGAGCTCCCAAGGCAGGAGCTTTGGGTTCAATCCATGGTCAGGGAACTAGATCCTGCATGCTGCAACTAAAGATCCCACATACTGCAACTAAGACCAGGCACCGTCAAATATATATGTGTATTTAAAAAGTCTACCAGTTCCACTCTTGTAGAAATAAAATCCTAGATAGAGAGAGAAGGCAATACGTATGCCTGTCATGTGACTCCTGAAGAATTTTGAGAGTTTCTGCAGTTTTTTCATAGGACTTGCCTACCTCCCAGTGTTAGAAATATTGTAAGCCCCCAAAATTGTTTAGATGAAGAACCAAAGTTCTTCACCACCTTTTATATCTCAGTATCTTTGAAAGAGCTGTATTACCAAATGAAACATGTTTATACCTCCTACTTGCAACCTTGGAAAAAAAATGAAATTCAGATATAGGAGTAGATAAATGGATTGAGTCCAAAGCAAGGTATCACTGTGTCAAAACAAGTGAGGAACAGGAGCAGGAGGAACATGTTCTGAAATATATTCTTTCAATCTCCGTGGCTGATTTGACATTTGAGTGATGTGACTCTGAATTTTCAGTTTGTGTCAGCTTGTGCCTGTAGGTATCTTGGTGCACTTGTTTTGTGGAATAATGACTGCTGTCCTTAGTCTGCTTCGGGGATGCTATAGCCTCCAGCATGCAGAGCACTTCTCAAACTGAAGACAGAGTAACAGACAAAGCAGCCACGAAGAGCAAAATATCTAGCCCGGGCAGGTGATCGGATCTGCAGCCCTCTCCTGGGACATGCAGAGAGTGATACTCCTCCAGCACTACTTGGGGCTTGATGAATCTGTGACACAATTTTGTTATAACAGTAAAGCAGAAATTGTCCTATTTTGACGAATTTCTCAGATATGAAGTGACCCCAGAAGTCACTTAAACCAGACTTTGCTACGGTAAAGAGAAAAAAAGAAAAAACATTCAAAACTAAAGTCAACACAAAAAATTCAGAAGATGTCAACCACCTAATTATTACGTAGAGCATTCTAAAAAGGTTTTCATATAATTTATTTCTGTTATATCTTTATATTAATGATGCAATAAATCTATTGAGTAAAGAGGGAAACAAAAGAACACTGGATACAGGGAAAGTAAGCCACTAGCATGCAGAGCACCTATGTGTTGACTGAGTCAGTCCACGAGCTCTTTACTGTCACACGTTCAGGCAGCACATCACTCCAGTTGGTTTCTCCCACTCTATTCAAAGAATCACACTTCCTTAATCTACTTTCCGAAATAGGCACGCGTTCCAAGTCTGTCTGATTATATGCTTTCTAACTGAACAAATGTTTAGGCCAAGAGGTAGACATTCCTTTTTGTTTGTTGACTTTTAGCTTTGAATTTATTATTTTTTTTTCGATATGCAGATGCTGAGAAAACAAAACTCCTTTGCACAAGAGTTTATAACTAAAGTATGAATCTGGAACTGTTAGAAGGTGTCTTCCCATCATTTAGAGGGATAATTTCAAAGTGAGAATTAAAAATAAAAACCAGAAATGGGATTTGAATTCCAGGATTATTCTTGGTTATTGTAGCTCTTCCTCAAGTCCTGGTATCTTTTCTAACTTCCCAAGCCAAAAAATGCTTCCTATTTTATCAGTTTGTTTAAGCTGCTTTGGGTTGTCTGTTCTCCCTTATAATGTGTTACCCATTAAAATATAAATAAGGTGAAATTATAAATTACCTATTGGAGTACAAAAATGACTCAGACATACAAGAGATTGAAGCTCAAAAGCAGGGATTAAGAAAACAATGGTAGAACACTCTTTGACATAAATCATAGCAGTATATTTTTAATCTATCTCCTAAAGCAAAGGAAATAAAAGCAAACATAAACAAATGGGGCCTAATTAAACTTAAAAACGTTTTCATCACAAAAGAAACCATAAAAAAAAAACACGAAAAAAACAACCTACTGAATGGGATGAAATATTGCAAAGGTTATAATAGATAATGAATTAATATCCAATATATAAATAGTTCATAAACTGCAACATCAAAAGACCTCAATTCAAAAATGGGCAAAAGAACTGAATAGACAATTTTCCAAAGAGGATGTGCAGATGCATAAAAAGATACTCAGTATCACTAATTATCACAGAAATGTAAGTCAAAACCACAATGAGAATGACTGTTACCAAAAAGAACAAATGTTGGCAAGAATGTGGAGGAAAAGGAGCCCGCCTATACTGCTGGGAGAATAGAAACCGGTAAAGCCACTGTGGAAAACACCACAGAGGTTCCTCAAGAAACTAAAATTAGAACTACCATATGACCCTGCAATTCCACACCTGGGTATATATCAGGAAAAAAAGACAAAACACTAATTTGAAAAGATATATGCACAATAATGTTCACAGCAGCATCATTTACAATTGTCAAGACATGGAAACAACCTAAGTGTCCATCAATAGGTGAATACACGCACCCACACAAAATACTACTTGGCCACGAAAAGAATGAAATGTTGCCATTTGTAGCAACATGGATGGACTTGGAGGGCATTAAGCTAAAGTGAAATAAGTCGGACAGAGCAAGATAAATACCATACAATAGCACTTATGTGTAGAATCTTAAAAAATAAAACAAACTATTGACATAAACATAACAAAAAAAGAAGCAGACTCGCAGATATAGAGAACAAACTAGTGGTTACCAGTGTGGGGGAGGGGTGATCAGTACAAACTACTGGGTGTGAGACAGGCTCAAGGATGTATTGAACAACATCTTATATAAACATAGCCAATATTTGTGATAACTGCAAATGAAAACTAGCCTTTACAATTGTACAAAAAAATTTTTTTTAATGGATTAAAAGAGTTGCATTAGCTGGGAGATGAAGGCAGCATTACTAGAACATAGTTAAGGCTCTGTGTCACAGAAGAGAGCCTGAAGGACATGTGGGACATGTAGAGACAATGGAGCAAAGGAAGACGGAGCTGGTATGGAACATGCAATGTGTCAGCATCAAAGCTTTGAGGGTAGATTACATGTCAAGAAATAGTCTAGTGCACAGAGCTTGTCCCCTCCCCTACTGTACCCAATGAATCTATGGATATCTTGCAGGTTATGCTGGTCCACATGCTCCCAGTAACCACTGTCTCTGCCTCTTGAGCTTATAATCATGCATGCTTTTCTCTCTCAACCAGCCTCACTGACCCAATGCAACCATTAGTTTGTTTGTAAAATGTTTGTCTTCGGACTGGGGTACCAACCAGTCTTTAACACTGCAATCATATGTGAGCACCGAAAAATTGATGCTTTTGAACTGTGGTGCTGGAGAAGACTCTTGAGAGTCCCTTGGACAGCAAGGAGATCAAACCAGTCAATCCTAAAGGAAGTCAATCCTAAAGGAAGTCAATCCTGAATGTTCGCTGGAAGGACTGATGCTAAAACTCTAATACTTTGGCCACATGATGTGAAGAACAGACTCATTAGAAAAGATCGTGATGCTGGGAAAGATTGAGGGCAGGAGAAGAGGGCGACAGAGGATGAAATGGTTGGATGGCATCATCAACTCAATGGATATGAGTTTGAGCAAAATCCAGGATATAGTGAGGGACAGAGAGGCCTGGTGTGCTGCAGTCCATGGGGTCACAAAGAGTCAGACATGACTGAGAGACTGAAGAACACCAATAACATATGTGAAAATCCAGAGCCAGTAAAAGCCTGCTTTCTCAAGGAAGCACTGGGCGTATTTAAATCCTACTTAAGGAGCCAAGAAATTAAAGACACTGAGGAAAATGAGGATTATCCAATGTTTTACTCATTTAAGCATTCACAAAATCTCTTGTTTGCTGAAGGATCACTGCCTCTGAAGTTGAACTGTTACTGAAGCAGCTTTGTTTTGCCTGACACATTGCAAGCCAAAACTCTGAGCCCCTTGTAAATGGTTTGGATGTGGGAGGTGATACCACTCCTGAGGGGATAAGTTCCCAGATTCTTTCCAAGGACCAACCTTGCAAACAGGCCTTTCTAAGGATAAGCAGTCAGATCTGCTTTGTTAAACCTTTTCTGCACAGTATCAAAGGGTGATGTTATATATTAGGGTTAAAGCTGGAACGAGCTGAAGAGTCTGATAAAATTATGCAACAAGGATGTTACTGGTGATATTATAAAGTGCCATTGCTGCATAGGACAGGGTAAGCCATGAGTTGAGGCCTAAGTAAGGGTTAAATAATTGAAAATAGTCAGTGTAGAGCCCTTTCAAGAAGATTTGGTTGTGAAGAGGCACACAGAGAAGGTAGTGGCTAGGAGTGAAAGTTGGGGAAACGTGCTTGTTTTAAACAAGTCTGGAACATACTGCAAAGCTAGGACACGCAAGTTGGTAGAGAAAGAGAGGTTAAAGGTGCCAAAGGAAAAGGTAGTCAAAACAATGATAATTGTAAGATGGAGGAGATATGTATATACTTATAGCTGATTCACATTGTCATATAGCAGAACCACAACATTGTAGAGAAATTATCCTCCAGTTACAAAATAACTAAATTTTAAAAAAGATTTTTGCAACAGGAAAAAGGAACAAAAGGAATGCGAGTCCTGAGAAGTCATCAGAGTCCCAGAGGGAAGGCTGGCCCTGCCCTGGGAGAGGCATTCTACACTCATTTTGACCAGAGGCAAGGCAGAAGAGATGGGTTTAGGGGCAGGGAGATTTGAAGTTTCCAAAAGAAGTTGAAACAGTTTGCTTCCGTTAGCCTTTGTTTACTCAAAGAAATATAAGACTAGATTTTCTGCTGTAAGTCCCACAGAGGTTAAGTGTTGGGAGATTAAAGAAAATAGGACAGAATTGAATAGAGAAACTCAGGAGAAGTGACAGTTTGGTTAATGTTGGTGACCACAAATTTATAACTGCAATGAATGCCTAATTGGGTGACTTATTTAGAGAAAATTGGGAAGGAAGAGATTTGTAGTGAGCGCAGGCTACAGTTCATCTTAGGAACCCACGTGAAGATGAGGTGGCACTTAGAAAGGTAACGATGCGGATGCAAAGGCACTCTGAAAAGGTTAAAGTGTGAAGCAGGGAGGTAAATCTTTTTTAAAAAAAATTGAAAAAGATTTATTCTGACTTAGTTTTCTTGTCTTTCATCTCAGAAAAACCTGGTAGAGGGAGGGAAGGATTGGCAGTTTGGGACTACCAGATGCAAACTATTATCCAGAGGATGATAAAAAACAAGGCCATGCTGTATAGCACAAATAACTATATTCAATATTCTTTGATAAACCATAATGGAAAAGAATGTGAAAAAAAGTGTCTGTATATATATGTATGTAACTGAACCATTGTGCCTTACAGAGGAAATTATTACAACATTGTAAATCAACTATACTTTCATACAATTTTTTAAATATATAGGAAAAAATGGGTATTGTAGGAGTTCAATTCTGTCCAACCATTTATTGAGCACCTTTTGTATGCAATAGTCTGGATAGTACAGATGGGGTTGTAAAGAAAATATTTGCAGAGTAAAATAACCAATAGTTTCATTTACCATAGCATAAAAGGAGATAAATAAATCAAAAGCAAAAGTGATAGCTTTGATTGTCTGCTCTTTCATAAGGTATAATATCAATAATAATAAAAAATAATGTGCTACATTATTTGGAAATAGTATGATATTTTCCTAGAGTTCCCTTGTGACTGTATACAAACATTCTGGTTTTATATTATTCAGGTTGTACATTCAAATATCCTATATTTCATTATAACACATCTTGCTAATTAGTTATTTCCTTACTCTACAGCCATTCAGGTTTTATTTTGGGGGTTTGTTATAGATAGTGTACATTACAGAAGCAATGCTAGCAGTCGTTATTTCCTCTATTTTAATAAAGCTAGGCTTTAATGAGGTGTCTGGCTGATACATAGCCCAGAATTGAGAAGACAAAGCAAACTCTCATTTGAAAATGAGGATCTAGACTTTGCTAAAAATGCCACAATACCTTGGCAGTCTGGACTGACAAGAGAATAAAAAGCTATTTTTAACATTAATTTTATGGTGATGTTATTCTTGAATATGCAGGCATATTCTGGTGAAAGCATTTCCATTTAAGGTTAGGGAAAGTTTTGAGTGTAGAAATAAATTAAGAAAACAGTGTAGCATTTTATTTGTACTTCTCATTTGATCTCAGCAACCCCCAAAAAGAGAAATATTCTAAAATCAGATATGCCAAAATTCATGTGGAAGAAATGAATACATCTGCAATGGCACTGTGTTTATCTTTTCAGCTGACATCCGAAGAAGCAGACTATCACAAATGGATCACATTGTATTTAATACATACCTTCTTAAATGTTGTAATGCAACGACTATATATTTAGGACCATTATATACCAAGAACAATGCTAACATCTATGGAAGATACAAATGAACTACAGTCTGAGTCATATAGAGGAAAAATGGAAAGCATGACATTTTTGATGAGTGGAAGACAAGCTGAATAAGTCCCCGAATAAGTGACAGAGAAAGGCTTGAGAAGGGAGTGACTACACTGGTCTGTAAGATCCATCGCTTCTCAGCCTTTTGGCTAAGATCAACTGTGGCCTGTAAGATCCAGTTGCTATTCCAGAAAGCAGCAGTTCCAGAATAATGCTCCACGATAAACTCTGCCACAATTGAGCCATTTCCATCTCTGGCTCAATCTTCATCCATTCTCTCACATAAAAAGTCCGGATTAGGCTACAGACTACTTAATGTTACCCCCAAGCCCCATTTGGTTTGATGCAGCCAGGATTTGCATTTGCTATTCCTTCTGCCTAGAAAGCTGTACCCAACTCTTTACCCTATGTAGACCATTCAAAAGCAACTCAAACATCATTTATGCTGGGATATTTCTCAGACCCCACTTGCTTGCTTGGTGTTTCAGTCTTAAAGTTCCTTTTCAGTTTGGTGAGTATTATTCAATATCTCTGCCCTCCAACAGACATTAATCCCATCATGCTGTCTCTATTCTTATGACCTCATTTAAAAAGGCCCCACCTCTGAATACCATCGCATTGAGGGTTAGGGCTTAAATATTTTAATTTTTACCTGGTTTTAATTTTAAATTAAACATTTTAATTTTTAAATGTGGTTTTAGTGAAAACCACAAACATTCAGTCCATACAGAGAGTAAACTGAACCCCTGCTTCTCTTGATTGGGTGTGGAAGTTGTTCCTCTGTGATTTTTAGTTACTTTATGTACTTTTTGGTTTTGGTCAAAAACTAGCTATCAGTCAGAACATGGGTACAGATAGCTTACATTACCATATGTAAAAATAGCCAGTGGGAATTTGCTGTACGACACAGGGAACTCAAACCCTGTGACAACCTAGAGCGATGTGAAGCAGTGGGAGGTGGGAGAGAGGTTCAGAAGGGAGGGGCATGTGTATACCTATGGTTGTTTCATGTTGATGTATGGCAGAAACTATCACAATACTGTAAAGTAATTATCCTCCAATTAAAATTAATTAAAAAGAAACAATTAGCTATTGGTCAGAAGATAGGTACAGATAGCTCTGCTTTCCATTCACCCCTATTTTAAGCAACAATAAATCAGTTCAAAGATGACAGATTTTAAAAATTTATTTCAAAGTATCCTGAATATCTTGTGGGAGAAAAATTCCAGTACTTGGAGGATCTATGGCTTATGTCAAACACCTCTATTGTTTTGACATTATATCCAGAAGTTTTACACCCTGTTGATAAAGCCTTGTTTAAACAAGATGAAAGATATTTCATCATGCAGATTTCTTCTCAAGCATTCACTCACTCATATTTGAAATATATTTGAATAAAAAAGATAGTAACACAGTAAAAATGGGTGTGGTGGTCTACATACAGGAAACAAGTGGCTTACTGATAAGCAGGCTGGCTAGGAAATGAGGTCCCACATCCAGCCAAATCGCTGGAGAGAAATTTAAGGGCCAAACACAGTCAAATGAAAATATCAGGGCTATTCACAAGATGTGGCTAAGAAAGACAACAAATAAAAACTAATTTCAGAGTACTTGCCAGGCATTGAGACCTGGAAGATGCATCTCCAATGAGTCGGAATCGCAGGGAAAGGCTGTTAGTTGTAGTTTTCATTCAGTAAGTCATTGGTCTGTACAGCCTTCAAAATTCAAGAAGAACTCTGTGTTAGTTTTGAAAGCCTCCAAAGGCTTGAAGGCTTTCAAAGGGCCACCTTTTTCTTCATATATGCTATGAGGCAGAAGTCCTATTTTAACCACACATGTATTGACTACTTCAAGCAAAGCAGTGTGTGCTGACTATGGGATGTGCAGTGCTGAATAACAGCAGTCCTATCTTTGAAGGATAAGGAGATTTTTTTTTAAAGTGTGACCAAATATTTTCAACCCAAGGCACAGGGGGTTATATCCCACAAGGATGGTCTGAAAAAGGTTTGGAAGAAGACAGCTTACCTGAACTAGTCTCTAAAGAAAGCTTTCTGAGAGAAGGTCGCCTTTAAATCAGATGGTAGGAGGTGGGCAGGATTTCTGCAGGAGGAGACAGGAGATGAGAACTTACAAAGAGTAGAAGCGACAAATCATAAGGTGATAACTTAAAATGGTAAGTATCTCTGCGTGCATAGAAGGTCAATCAGAAGGACTAATGGAAGAAAAATCTGGAGAGGAAAGTTAGTCACAGAGTTATCAAGAAAGTTCCATGGTAGACTAAAAGGTGGTTGTGGTGAGCTAGTAAGTAGATCACTTCTACGTTTCCACCTCTAACGTGCCAGGGTTTTGTACCAAGTTCACAACTTCACATCATACGAATTAAGGAACAGAAGCCATTGAGCAGCTTAAATAGACCAAAGATAAGCAAGGAAAAGAAGTCATGGGGGCCTGGGTACTCCCTTCGTGCCACAAAGAATTGTATTGGGGTCAAGGCACTGCTGAACTTGCTGTGTTTCCAAGCAACCGTTGTCAGACCACCCTCCTTTAATACTCTCACTTCTTAAGGATAAGTATGAAAAATGTGCTCATTGGTGGATGTATTAGTCAGGGTTCTCCAGAGAAACAAAATCAACAGGGTGTGTGTATACATAGACAAACAGATAGAGAGATAGAGATACCTAAGATTTAATATGAGGAACTGGCTCATGTAATGATGGAGGCTGAGAAGTCTCATAGTCTGTCTGCAAGCCAAACACCCAGGCAAGGCAGTGGTGCCATCCTAGTCCAAGGACAGGAGACTGATGTCCTAGCTCAAGCAGTCAGACAGGAAGCAAAATGAATCGATTCCTCTCTTCTCTACCTTTTGTTCTATTCAGGCCCTTGATGGATTGGGTGACAAGATGCCTCCATAATGGGGAGGGACATCTGCTTTCTTGAGTCACTGATTCAAATGCTAACCTCATCCAGAAGCAATCACAGGCACACTCAGAAATAACATCTAATCTGGTACCTCATGGTATGGTCAATTTGACCCATAAATTAAGCATCACAGTGGGTGAGTGTTCAGATTACCTAGTCAGATTGAGTCTCAGTTTGTGGAGCCTGCTATTTTTTTGTGGTGTCTGGGGAAATAAGAGAGCTAGGATTTGGAGACTTTGGAACCCATGAAATGTTGCTGTAACCTCTGCGAGAGGAGGAAGCCATACGGGAAGCTGAGATTTGGTGGAGGTACAAGTCCCCACTAGCTGCCAAAGGCACTTTGGGGCAGTTTTGCTTGTTATATCATCAAAGGGTTGGAATTAACCAGGTTAACAGAGGTTACAAGTCCAAAACTCTGCAGGCATCAAACAGATAGAATAAAAAGTAAAGGAGGCAGGATTTCCCTGGTGGTCCAATGGCTAAGACTCTGCCCTCCCAAAGCAGAGAGCCCAGATTCAATACCTGGTCAGGAAACTAGATCCCACAGGCCAAAACTAAGAGTACGCATGCCATAAGATCCTGCATACCTTAGCGAAGCCTGAAGGTTGCATGCTGTAACCAAGAGCCAGTGCAGCCAAATAAATTGATTATTTTTAAAAGTAAAGGAAATAGTTGGGTTTGTGACATAATGTAAATAATAACATTCAATGTTAAAATTGTAAGTACACACACATGCACACATCCATCCTGTTCAGGTCTTTAACGTCTGTCACCCTGATTATGCCAGGAGCAATTGCTGATACGAGAATTTGCATAGTGGGCCTCTAAAATCAAAGAGATTATTGAGAGACAACTGAATTAGAGCAAACAAGATATAGGAGAGGGACAATAAAATAGTCAGAAAAGGCAGATAGGAGGAGGAGTTTCCTTGATATGTCAATATATCTTTGAATGTTCAAGGAGCATATGTTAATTTTATAATGGACTAACTCATGCATGTGAAAGAAATAGAATAAAGAGAGAAACTGACAATTTCAAAAGAAAAAAAAAATGGGTTGGACGATATCAGCAAGAGCCAGAATAACAGAATTTTCTGACCCATCAGATGAAAGAGAGGAAAGAGTCAAGGATGGTTCAACTCATGGAAACAGGTTGGCTCAGAATATGACAGTAATATTAGCAGTCTTAACAAATTTAGGAGAAAAGCTGGTTTTGTGAGAAGTGGGCAATAATCTGGGTTTTAGACATGTGAAATTTGAGGGTTCGACCAGAATAGCTAGAACACATTCTAAACACCAGGCACTCTGCCAAGCATTTGCTATAAAATATCCATTTAATGCTTATAATTACTCTTGCTCTGCTGCTGCTGCTAAGTCGCTTCAGTCGTGTCCAACTCTGTGAGATCCCATAGACGGCAGCCCACCAGGCTCCCCCGTCCCTGGGATTCTCCAGGCGAGAACACTGGAGTGGGTTGCCATTTCCTTCTCCATGCATGAAAGTGAAAATTGAAAGTGAAGTCACTCAGTCGTGTCCGACTCAGCGACCCCAGGAACTGCAGCCCACCAGGCTCCTCCATCCATGGGATTTTCCAGGAAAGAGTACCAGAAGCTATTATTATTATCTCCCAGTTTATTGGGAGAAAAATGAAGTAGAGAAATTAAATGAATTGCTAATTATACCATTGATCTAGAAAAGCCCCACCCAAAAAAAGGCTTTCTGATGCCAAAGCTAATCAACCACTAGATAAAAAAGACACAAGTTCCACCCAAAAGGCTAGATCTCGAGCTCCATCTGAAGTCAGGGACTGAGGCTGTGAATCATGTACCTTATCATGAGAGAAACTACAGGGAGCAACTGAAATTGTCTGAAGGGAACATATAGAGATGAACAGAAAGATGGCCATGAAACAAAATGCTAGGGTAGCTGAATTTGGATGGATAGTAGGGAAAAGCAAGAACATGGAGAGGAGAGAAACCAAAAGACACAAGCGGGTCTGAGTCACAATGAAGAAATTTCAAGAAAAATTCATAATCCACAGTGCAAACTTTTACCAAAGGGGAAGACAAGCAGAAGGGTATTGAAAACTTCGGGATAACAATGACAAATATTTAAAAAGTGCTTATTATATGTCAGGAACTATTTTAAGTACTTTATACATATTAATTGCATAATAATCACAATTGTTATTCCATTTTACATATCGGAAGCTTATGCACAGAGCACTGACCAAAGTCACCCAGCTAGTAAGTAGCAGAGCTGTGGCACCACCCACAGTTTAGAATAAGCATATACATTCTTCTCCATGATGCCACAGTTTCAGAAGAACGGCTCTTGCACTGACCAGAAATTAGCAGAGCATGCTTAAAAAATGGCTAAGTGATAGTTTTTCCCATCTGGCTACACAGTAGTGGTTTATGGAAGAAACTGGTTTGCACTCTTTCTTATTTTCACAGTCCTAAAAAACATACTGCCAGGGAACTTGAGTCCAGGAAGGGTCAGGGTAGTCATGCTGCCATGGCCCTAGGGCTGTTTGTCAAGTCTGACTCTTTGCAACCCCACGGACTGTAGCATGCAAGGCTTCCCTGTCCTTCACTGTCTCCAGGACTTTACTCAAACTCGTGTCCAAGAGACGATGATACCATCCAACCATCTCATCCTCTGTAACCCCTTTCTCCTCCTGCCCTCAATCTTTCCCAGCATCAGGGTCTTTTCTAATGAGTCAGCTCTGCGCATCAGGCAGCCAGGGTATTAGAGCTTCAATATCAGTGCTTCCAATGAATATTCAGGGTTGATTTCCTTTAGGATTGACTGATTTGATCTCATTGCTGTCCAAGGAACTCTCAAGAGTCTTCTCCAGCACCACAGTTTGAAAGCATCAATTCTTTGATGCTCAGCCTTCTTTATGGTCCAATTCCCACATTTGTACATGACCATAAACCATTCCCTGGAGATGGGAATGGCTACCCATCAGTACCCAATGGCTACTGGATAAACCATAGTTACTATATGGACCTTTGTTGGCAAAGTGATGTCTCTGCTTTCTAATATGCTGTCTAGTTTGCTCATAGCTTTTCTTCCAAGGAGCAAGAGTCTTTTAATTTCATGGCTGTAGTCACCATCCACAGTGATTTTGGAGCCCAAGAAAATTTTTGTTTTCTTGGGGTGTCATTGTTTTCATTTTTTCCTCATCTATTTGCCATGAAGTGATGGGACCAGATGCCATGATCTTAATTTTCTGAATGCTGAGTTTTAAGCCAACTTTTTTCATTCTTCTCTTTCACCTTCAGGATCTTGACAAATGGGCTGAGGCCTCAAAAGCCAGGATCATCACTATCATAAGACTTTCTCTGATGACCTGCCATTCTCTTTTGGGCATATTCAGAAGCCAAGTGGAACCACATGACTGGTAAAAAAGAAGATAAGACACTGGAGAAGAACAAGGGGGCTGAGTCACTGCTAAACAAGAGAAAGCCGTGAGATCAAGCACGGGGACCTCTTCCATGAGGGGGTCAGGCCTGTGCTACTTGCCTTGCTGTGGGCTGCAGAGCACTTGCTACATAGATTCTGGGCCTTAATTGTGCAGCATGGCAGAAAGGCACCAAGGGGAAGGAAAGATTATAAATAACATTCGCCAGTCCTCTGTGTTGATAAAAATCCTCCTTAACCAAACTCAAGTCCTCTTCTCCACGAGGCCTGAACCCTGGCCTATAAACACTTGAAAATATTAACGTAGTTTCTATCAGCTCAAGGCTACATCCCCAGGAGGACCCCGTGTGTATACTGTGTGCTTAGTCGTGTCTGACTGCGACCCATCGACTATAGCCTGCCAGGCTCCCTTTTCCATGGGATTATCCAGGCAAGAATACTGGAGTGGGTAGCCATGCCCATCTCCAGGAGATCTTCCCCATGCAGGGATCAGATCCAGGTCTCCTGCATTGCAGACACACTCTTTACCACCTGAGCCACCAGGGAAGCCCGGGTGGACCCTAGCCCCTCCTAAAGTGCCTGCCTGAGCAAACTCAAGGCTGCTAAAAGAATGTATTGTTTGTTCCAGACAACATCTGAAGATAGGTCCCCAGCCTCCCAGGCTCTGTTGGGGGGCAGGAGCCACCTGTAATAAGCTCCAAGTTGCAAACCCAGATGGTTTCACATGGACCAGCTGCCTTCCAGCCTGTTGTCATTTTCCAGTTCCTGTCTCCACTGAGCACTGCTGGTCCTAATCCTTCCTTCTCCCTTTCAAGGACACAGTCACAGGTGAGAAGTTGAGTTTGGCTCACACTGGAATCTCTTCCTATTGCCATAGTTATTACTAACTAAAATCTGTCCCTACACTTCTAACGTCTGGCTTTTTCTTCAACAGTTTCCACAGGAACACTCTGGAAACTTTAATCTCCCTATTGATTAATTCCTTTGAGAAGGAGCATTTATGGGTTTCCCTATTGGCTCAGACAGTAAAAATTCTGCCTGCCAATGCAGGAGACGTGGGTTCAAATCCTATGGGAAAATCTGGAGAAGGAAATGGCAACCCACTTCAGTACTCTTGCCTGGAGAATCCCATAGATGGAGAAGCCTGGTAGGCTACAGTCCACGGAGTCACAGAGACTTGGACATGATTGAGCGACTTAACTCACACAAGGGACATTTATACTTTCCTTGAAAGCTCGGCATTTTTCCATTTGAGCCCATTAGCAGGAGCAAAATTCAAAGTGCAAAGATCCTGGAGGCATTGAGAGAGACTGACTAGGATTTCAATAACTGCTCTTATCATCTTGGAGTCCCAAAGGCCTAAATTCATCATCTGCTATTTTGCTGAACCTAGGGCCTTTACCTCCCCACCTGCTCCTTGTTTAACAGTTCACATTCTTCCGGCTTCAACAGTTTATGGAAGAAAGTTCAGCAATGATTCCATTGGTAGAGTACATGTAACTGAGGAGGAAGGCAGACAAGAGTGAGGGAGCCAGGGTCACTGACCTTTCTTGCTACTGATCAGTGACCCTACTGATCCACTGATCCTACTGATCCTTGGAACTGGTGCTGGAAGAACGGAAGGAAACTGTCTGTCGCAGTGGTTCCCAAACTTTCCTGCAGGTTGGAAACACCCAGCATCTTTGAAAACTATGGATGCCTAGTTCCCTCATCCAGATATTCTGATTAAACTAGAATGAGATGCGCATCTGAATGTTGAAAAAAAAAATCCCTAGATGATTCTAATATGCAGCCAAGTTTGGGAACCACTGGTCTACATCACACTTAGCTCCCTAGGCAGCTATAGTAACATTACGAACAAGCCATAAATCTTCAAAAATTTCATGCCTGTAACTTCCAGTGATAAAAGCAATAGTAGCAGCAGCAGCCTAATTGAGTGCTCCACAGGTAACAAATATTTCACATTCATTAATTCATGTAACAACCCTGAGGCAGACATTATTCCTCAATTTTATAAATGGGGGATCTAAGTCTCAAATATTTTTCAAATTTATAAGTTAAGAATGAGGGCAGGATCTGAACACAAGATTTATCTCAAAGCTGCTAACTTACACTATTGATACTATGTATGAAAGAGATAACTAATGAGAACATATTATATAACACAGGGAACCCTACATAATGCACGGTGGTGACCTAAATGGGAAGAAAGTCCCAAAGGGAGGAGATATGTGTATATTATGGCTGATTCATTTTGCTGTATAGTTGAAACCAACACAACACTGAAAAGCAACTACACTCAAATAAAATAAAAATCAACTTAAAATTTAAAAAATAACAAAAAACTGCTAGTCTTAACCACTATATAATACTGCCCCTACTCAAGACCTATTGCTATAAGTACTTGTAAGGTAGCTTTGAACATGGCAGCCTAGAGACCACCCAGAAAAGGGTCTGGCCCAGGGAAGACCATCCAACAAACACATTGATGCTAGTTGGCATGGTGAGCTTTTTCTATCTGGATCTACTATGATGTCATGCTGTTTGAATGGTCTTCCTGACCACTAAATCTCTTAGCAAAAGTGGTCAACTCTCAGGCTTGGTCAGCTGGGGACTGAGGTTACAGGAGACACAGCAGGTCTCAGGGTCGAAACTGATTAATTCTAAAAGTCAACAGAAGTCCCTAGAGATGGGTAGCTAAGAATATAGGAGGAATGGAAGAGGCAGACAGGATGTAATTCAGCAATTCTTATTACATGAGAAATAGCAGCAATGACGGGGATACAGCTTGATTCCAGAGACTGTCTCTGTGGAAGACAATTTGCAAGCAGTTGAACTGGGCTTGAAGCAGGATTTTAGTGGTCACGGTGGGAGATGTGTTGACACAGATTTTCTGATCTTCACCCTATTCATTTTGTATGTGTGAATGATATGTATCCAGAACAAACAGAAGTGAATGAATAAAGGAATGCTATGAAGTACCAACCTGGGAGTGTATATTTAGACAGTGTCATTGGCAGGATGGCCCAATACATGCAAGATGTGTGATCTTGGAAACGTGACCTAAACTTTCCAAGCCTTTGTTTCCTTATCTGTAAAGGGAGGATGTGATTTGCTCCCATAAACTCTTTGTTGGAATAAGTAGGATAATGGCATAAACATCTTGCCCATTTCTGGGCACACAACACGGGTTCAATAAATATGGTTTCCCTTGCCTTTCTCTGTCATATTGTTCTTTTATCTCTGCAATAGAAATACATCCCTATTATATTTGTAATATGCAGCAGGTTCCGTATCACTTAAACTTAAAAATATCGTAGGTGATTAAACGTAATAGTATATATAAAAGTGTTTTGAAAGTTATCAAGTACTAAATGACTCTAAGGTATCATTATTTTAATTACATAATTATACAGGAGCAGATTCTATCTCCTGGCTCTATTATCTCCTGCTGCCGCCTCTCAAATCTGCATTTCTAGGACAAATCCCAAAAGCCCCCTTTCCTCAGGGGCATTCACAAGTCTCCATTTTGCATTTCCAGAACTTGACTAATCACCTTCCCTCCCAGTGCTTCCTCCTCTTCCTACTTCTCCTATCCGTCCTTTGAAAAGATTTTCCCTTTGTCTTTCTGTGATGGAACGAGCAGAAGAAGGATGGTTGAAGAATCAGAAAGTGAAAGTGTTCATCACTCAGTCATGACCGACTCTTTGTGACCCCATGGACTATAGCCCACCAGGGTCCTCTCTCCCATGGGATTTCCCAGGCAAGAATACTGAGTGGGTTGCTGTGCCCTTCTCCAGGGAATCTTCCTGACCCAAGAATTGAACCCAGGTCTCCTTCATTGCAGGCATATTCTAAAACCTTGAAGAGGCAGAAGAGTACATGGTGCATGTAATATATCCTGGAACCTAAGGCCTTTAGTCAAATCCCAGCTGTGACCTCAGACAAGCTACCTGACATTTTGTGCCTCAGTAGCCTCACCTATGAAACGGGGATAGCAATAGTATCACCTTAGAACCTTGCGGCAATGACTAAATGAGCTAACATAGCAAAACAATACTGTGTTACATATCATTATTAGCTTGGTGCTGCCTTTAGAGCTACAAAGTCTTGGGTAAAGTAGCTGAACCTGGAGATTACTGGTCATCTGTGATCAGAATAACAATGCTTGCCTGTTAGTGAAGGTGATGATTCGATGAAAAAATAAAAGTGCTGCCAAGGAGTTGGCACCATCCTCTAGGTTAGCCATTGTCCAGGAAGATGGCAGATTGAGTCCAGCTGCCTACTTAAGGCAGAACACGGATGTGGTCCCCTTCTTGCTTCTCCTTTCTATGGCTGGAGTAGTCATTTTACCTGGGTTTGGCTAGCTGCTCACTCTTCCTCTCACTTGGAAGCCAGGTGGAGCTAGTCCTCAGGCTCCTACACGGGCTGGCTCAGCACAGGTACTAGGGACAAGCACTCTTCCTCTTGTTATCTATCAGCTTCCAGCCCCCATCATGGTTGGGCCTGGGAGTTAGGCTCAGACTTAAGGAGAAGATTTCTAACCTGAGCAACAGGGATTCTGCACATGGTGGATCCCAGTTTCTACAGTTCTCATTCAGTGACTGGCAGAGAATACCCACAATAACTAAGAATAATGTGCCTTCTATTTGCTACAAGTATATTTTCCTCTGTGATCTCCTATAAACTAGGTCTAGGCTATATCAGGTAATCCTAGACTTTCGCAATAATACTGCCACAGGAGAACCCCATATTTTCCTGATTTCTAACTACTGTTAAGTACTGGACTAGTCGTGCTGTCTCCATGTTTGAGGTGGTCATGCAGGCCAGAAAGGGGGCATTTTTTTCTTCAACCACTGGATGTTCTCACCTCCCAAGGTCCGTGGCCAATATAAAGTGGAGAGACTTTCTCACCAGCAAATGGCTGTTTGCCTGCTAAAGGCTCAAGCGTGCATTCTCTCGGTCACATGAGCTCCACATTCCTGTCACTTTGGGCTCCTCCTTTTCTGTCAATGTCCACATCTTGTCAGAGTGTTGACGTCTCTCTGATATCTCTCATTTTGTTTTTTATATCTGACTGTTGCTCTCTCCATATCCAGTTGCTTTTCTAGCTATGACAACACCAGATTCATCTTCCTAAAACAATAATTTTGATGATTCACTCCAGCGATTTTTTTCCCATTGTCCTCATGCTGAGGTGAATTTGTCACAACGTTAACGAGGCTTAACGTTCAGGACTAGTCCCTGGCAGGGAATTCAGCGTCATGTTCACACAGCGTAGGCTATTATAAAATTGGCAAACGTGAGATAGTATAATCCAAAACCATGGGGACTGCCATGTTGTTCTGCTTTGGCTTTACCTTGTTGACACCCTCATTTTGTCCAGAGGTGGCAGAGTAGCGGAAAAGGTTTGGATCTGTATAAGAGGATTTTAGTTAGAGAATACATTTCAATCCAATTTAGTGCTATAGATCCTTTTTGGTTCACAATCACATTATGCTATTTCCTAAACTTTGTAATGTTTTTGAGATCTGTCAGCCTTTAAAAATTTGTAATATGTTGTGATTTATTTCCCCACTCAAAATAAACATTCATTTTTCACCTAATTTTGTATAAAAACTCTTATGAGGGTATTCAGTTATATATGCTTCAAGATTAAATGAAAAAAATAATCCACTCCAGCTTTTTGTTTTTTTAATACAACTAGTTTGAGACTCAAACCCTTTCTAGGATGCTCATGTTTATTTCAAAATTTTCCAATCTATCACTATCAAGATGAAACTTCTATTCCTGTTGTTTACTTCTTTTCCCTCAAAATTTGTGTCTCTGAATTTAACCTATCCTTTTGAATTCTAGCTACACTGCATGCCAAACTCCTAACTATTGGCTCTTCTCATATGATAGGCATCATCCATATATTGTCTTCAGTTCTTTTTTTATTGTGGTATATTTAATTTACAATGTTGTATTAGTTTTAGGTAAACAGCAAAGTGATTTAAGAACACGCATATACGTGTATATATGTATATAAATATATGTGTGTGTGTGTGTTACATATTCTTTTCCTTTATGGTTTATTGCAGGATACTGACTATAGTTCCTCGTGCTCTACAGTAGGACCTTGTTGTTTATTTTATATATAGTAGTTTCGTATCTACTAATCCCATACTCCTAATTATCCCTCCCCCATCCCCTTTCCAGGGTTCCCTAGTGGCTCATTGGTAAAGAATCTGTCAGCAATGCAGAAGATGCGGGTTCAGTTCCTGGGTGGAAGATCCCCTGGAGAAGGAAATGGCAGCCCACTCCAGTATTCTTCCCTGGGAAATCCCACGGACGAAGGAACCTGAAACGCTACTGTCCACGGGGCTGCAGAGCCGGACATGACTTAGCAACTAAAAACAACAGCAGACAACACCCTCTTTTTCCTCGTGTAACCATAAGTTTGTTTGCCATGTATGTGATCTGATTCTTCTTTGTAAATAAGTTCATCTGTGTGATATTTTAGATTCTATATATAAGTGATAGCATATGGTATATGTCTTTCTCTTTCTGGCTTACTTCACCAAGTATGTAATTTCCTGGTCCATCCATGTTGCTGTAAATGGCATTATTTCATTCTTTTCTATGACTGAGTAGTATTCTATTACATATAATGGAATACTATATATACACCATATTATACATTATATATATATACATACACTATAATATACTATAGTATATATATACTATATACTATACTGTATAATACTATATATGCATACATATATATATAGTATGTATTATTGTTTTTAATTCTTTCTAAAGAGAGGGAGGCAGCATTATGCTCATTCCATAGATGAAGCAGCAGAATCTTTGGGAGGTTATTTTGCCTGCTGTCAGAGCACAGATATCAGGAGCCAGCATTTTCTCTTGCCCTGCAGCAAGACCTCTTAAAAGTGGTAACTCCTCCCTCATCTCCCCAGCAATATATCTGAACCCCGAAGTACTGATAGTGTCCATCTTGTAAACAGCCAACTGCTTGTGTTATCACTTAACTATTGTGTACACTTCTCATTTCCTCCTCCTGTACCACCCTAGCTGGAGTATATTAAACTAGAAACAGGAGATGAGCTCTTAAACTCCCCTTGTATATTCCATAGAGCTCACTGCATGCAGACAAGTTAGTGCTTATTACATGAAGGAATACTGTTCAATCGGAAAATTAAAATGAAAGCAGTTGTAGGAAGAGCTCAATTTCAATTGTTAGGAGTTTGCAAACCATGAAAATAGGTGTTTCTATTCTAACGTTTTAATATCAGAATAAAAGAGAGAAGTTAAAAGACAGAACCATCTTTAAATCCAGTGTCAAAAGCTATACACTAAAAATATTCACAGAGGAAGCACAATTCATATGTGTCTTAATAATGACAGACTTAGGTGATTATACTGAGAAGGAGTTTATAGCTTTTAGAATATAGTTAAAAACTATGTTCGAATTTCAAAATCAGTTTCCATCCTTCAACCTGAAAAATGCATATTTTGTAAACCCAATAAAAATATTATAGTAATGAAAAATAACAAATATCTTCCTTACCAGAAAGATTATGATACCAGTGGAGTTCTTTTTTTTTTTAAAGATTTGTTTTGGTACCAAATTTTCCATGTGCTGTTTCATGGATTATTGGAGTAAGGATTATAATCTTCGAGCTGTCATTTTCTTTCTTTCTTTCTTCCTCTTCCTAATTCATTTATATTCTTTGTCTCACCCTCTCTTCTTCTTCCATCATTCATGTATTAAATTGGATGGAATGATGGAATGTTTTGTTTCTATACATAAGTTATAGGCATCTGTCTCCACAGAATATGCTGGGAAAATTCATCTGATATCTGGCCCTTGGAGTCATTTAATCATAGAATCTCAGGTTTGTAAGAAATGATATTATATATGGTAAAAAATTTCATCAAACTAATAATCATAGATGTTTTGTATGTTAAGAATTATGTTGATCATACATAATTTCTTTTTCAAAAGAAATCTGCAAGATAAATATTACCTTTATCAATGAGAAAACATAGGTTTAATTGGTTAAATAATAATTAAATAATTAACATTTATTAAGTGCTTATGATATGCCAGATAATGTTCTAAGAGCCTTATGCATGTTTATTTCTTAGCCCTTACACAATGCTGAGCACAGCCCTTGTGAGGGAGGTACTCTCGTTGTCTACATTTTATAGATAACTGAGACCAGGAGAGTTCTAATGACCTGCCAAGGTCACATAGCTACTAAGCCTCAGACTTGTATTGAAAAGAGGCCAACAAAGCTCTAGAAACTACCACCCTGCCCCGAATCATTCATCTTTGAACTTTTTTATTCTTAAGTCTATTTTCTTAGTTACCTTGTTTCAATCCCCTTTCCAATTACCATACAAAAGTTTATTAAGCCTCAGCTGGAACACTTGTTATTGCTTGGGGGACTTGGCTGCTTCTAGAGAAAGTTCATGCTATTTGGGGACAGCTTTGTTGTTAGAAAATTCTTCCTTATATTGAGCTAAAATCTACTTCCCCATCACCTGTGCGAAGGGAGTGAGGCTGGGAGAAAATGTCATTAGATCTGAGCCTGATGGGCAAGTAAGGACGAGAGTATGAAGTGCTTTGAAGGATACATGTATGTATGTCAGTCACTCAGTCATGTCTGACTCTATGACTCCATGGACTGTAGCCTGCCAGGCTCCTCTGCCCATGGAATTCTTCAGGCAAGAATGGGTTGCAATTCCCTTCTCTGGGGGATCTTCCCGACCCAGGGATCAAACTGGAGTCTCCTGCACTGCAGGTGGATTCTTTACCATCTGAGCCACCAGGGAAGCCCACCCACTTCTAAAGCTGATGTAGAGACAGACTCTGGTAAATGCCCGGCTGTGAGACACATCTTCCCATCCTGCGGCTGAATGGAAGGCTTTCTAACTTCAGTGCAGGAATTTACATGTACCCATCCTACATTTGACATGGTTGATTTCCACTCATCATTCCAACATCAAGATACTTTTGTCTTCCAATTCAACTTTTTGTGTATTTAGCTACCTTTTCTAGCTTTCCACATTTATCAATCTCTTTAGTCAAGCTACTGATTAGCTCCCAAGAAAGAAATGACTGGATTGTGCCTAAAAATTAAAATTGAAATCATTATTCACCGTTAAGCTGTAAGTATTCATGCCTAGTGATAGACCATTTACCACTGACTTTTTTTTTTCCCCTCATCTGCGCTATCCTGGGAGCTTCAGCAGCCAAATGACCACTGGGTAATAAATAATAAACACCATAAAATTTGGACTACTATTACCAGGGAGGGCATTTAATGGTGTTACACAGGAAATAAAGTGATATTTATGTTTCTACTTAGTGGAGAATCAATATTTAGTAATGATCTAATTGGAAAGTTCCTCTTGCATACCAAAAGGAAAAAAAAAAGTGTCATGGATCTTAAAAGCCTACCCACTGCCACAGCTTTAAGAATATCATGGAGTCAACTGGGCAGAGTGAATATATGAAGCCAAAAGAACAAGAACACTGACTGACTCAGGAAAGCAGTAGAGAGGTCATTACTGGCTATTGAATAACCTACAGTAGGCAGGCTGGCTTTATGCAGGTACCCCGCTTCCGAAGTCAGGGGCAGTGGCTGAGAGTGCCAGGCTGCAACAGCGCAGAAGTGGCTGAGAGGAGCTACCCCCTGCCCAAGGCCAGGGGCGGCAGCCTAGAGGAACCACCCCACATCCAAGGAGTGGTGGTTGAGCCGTGCAGGAGGGCCGAGAGGAGCTACTCCACATTCAAGGTCAGGAGGGGCGGCAGTGAGGAGATACCCCTCGTCCAAGGTAAGGAGCAGTGGCTGCACTTTGCTGGAGCAGCCGTGAAGAGATACCCCACATCCAAGGTAAGAGAAACCCAAGTAAGATGGTAGGTGTTGCAAGAGGGCATCAGAGAGCAGACACACTGAAACCATACTCACAGAAAACTAGTCAATCTGATCACATGGACCACAGCCTTGTCTAACTCAATGAAACTAAGCCATGCTGTGTGGGGCCACCCAAGATGGGCAGGTCATGGTGGAGAGGTCTGACAGAATGTGGTCCACTGGAGAAGAGAATGGCAAACCACTTCAGTATTCTTGCCTTGATAACCCCATGAACAGTATGAAAAGGCAAAATGATAGGATACTGAAAGAGGAACTCCTCAGGTCGGTAGGTGCCCAATATGCTCCTGGAGATCAGTGGAGAAATAACTCCAGAAAGAATGAAGGGATGGAGCCAAAGCAAAAACAATACTCAGTTGTGGATGTGACTGGTGAAAGAAGCAAGGTCTGATGCTGTAAAGAGCAATACTGCATAGGAACCTGGAAAGTCAGTGTAAGGCCGGACCCCGGGGACCAATGACAGCACACTTCGCCAGCTAAAGCCACCCCACCCCAGCCGCATAGAAAGACCTATCATCCCACAACGCCTCAGCCTGGTGACCTATATGAACCCCCGTCCATTAACCTGACCATCCCTTGTAACGAACGTATATAAGCCACTTCTAACACGGTCCGGGCGCGAACTTCCTCGACCTGCCTCGTTCAGGTCCAGGAACCCCGCCCGGTATTGCTTTGCCATTAAAAAGTCTGTTAGACTCTTTTTTGGTGTCTTGGTCGTCTTTTTACCTAACAGTTAGGTCCATGAATTAAGGCAAATTGGCAGTGGTCAAACAGGAGATGGCAAGTGTGAACATCGACATTCTAGGAATCAGAGAACTAAAATGGACTGGAATGGGTGAATTTAACTCAGGTAACCATTATATCTACTGCTGTTGGCAGGAATCCCTTAGAAGAAATGGAGTAGCCATCATGGTCAACAAAAATGACAGAATGATCTCTGTTCGTTTCCAAGGCAAACCATTCAATATCACAGTAATCCAAGTCTATACCACAACTAGTAATGCTGAAGAAGCTGAAGTTGAACTGTTCTTTGAAGACCTACAAGACCTTTCAGAACACCCCAAAAAGATATCCTTTTCATTATAGGGGACTTGAATGTAAAAGTAGGAAGTCAAGAAACACCTGGGGTAACAGGCAAATTTGGCCTTGGAATACAGAATGAAGCAGGGCAAAGGCTAATAGAGTTTTGCCAAGAGAACACATTGGTCATAGCAAACACCCTCTTCCAACAACACAAGAGAAGACTCTACACATGGACATCACCAGATGGTCAACACAGAAATCAGATTGATTCTATTCTTTGCAGCCAAGATGGAGAAGCTCTATACAGTCAGCAAAAACAAGACCAGGAGCTGACTGAGGCTCAGATCATGAACTCCTTATTGCCAAATTCAGACTTAAATTGAAGAAAGTAGGGAAAACCACTAGACCATTCAGGTATGACCTAAATCAAATCCCTTATGATTATACAGTGGAAGTGAGAAATAGATTTAAGGGACTTGATCTGATAGATAGAGTGCCTGATGAACTATAGACGGAGGTTCATGACATTGTACAGGAGACAGGGATCAAGACTATCTTCATGGAAAAGAAATGCAAAAAAGCAAAATGGCTGTCTGGGGAGGCCTTACAAATAGCTGTGAAAAGAAGAGAAGTGAAAAGCAAAGGAGAAAAGGAAAGATAAAAGCATCTGAATGCAGAGTTCCAAAGAATAGCAAGAGATAAGAAAGCCTTCCTCAGAGATCAATGCAAAGAAATAGAGGAAAACAACAGAATGGGAAAGACTAGAGATCTCTTCATGAAAATTAGAGATACCAAGGGAACATTTCATGCAAAAATGGGCTCGATAAAGGACAGAAATGGTATGTTCCTAACAGAAGCAGAAGATATTAAGAAGAGGTGGTAAGAATACACAGACGAACTGTACAAAAGAGATCTTCATGAACCAGATAATCATGATAGTCTGATCACTCACCTAGAGCCAGACATCCTGGAATGTGAAGTCAAGTGGGCCTTAGAAAGCATCACTATGAACAAAGCTAGTGGAGGTGTGGAATTCCAGTTGAGCTATTTCAAATCGTGAAAGATGATGCTGTTGAAGTGCTGCACTCCATATGCCAGCAAATTTGGAAAACTCAGCAGTGGCCACAGGACTGGAAAAGGTCAGTTTTCATTCCAATCCCAAAGAAAGGCAATGTCAAAGAATGCTCTGACTACCGCACAGTTGCACTCATCTCACATGCTAGTAAAGTAATGCTCAAAATCCTCCAGCCAGGCTTCAGTAATATGTGAACCATGAACTTCCTGATGTTCAAGCTGGTTTTAGAAAAGGCAGAGGAACCAGAGATCAAATTGCCAACATCTGCTAGATCATGGAAAAAGCAAGAGAGTTCCAGAAAAACATCTATTTCTGCTTTATTGACTATGCCAAAGCCTTTGACTGTGTGGATCACAATAAACTGTTGAAAATTCTGAAAGAGATGGGAATGCCAGACCACCTGACCTGCCTCTTGAGAAATCTGTATGCAGGTCAGGAAGCAACAGTTAGAACTGGACATGGAACAACAGACAGGTTCCAAATAGGAAAAGGAGTACGTCAAGGCTGTATATTGTCACCCTGCTTATTTAACTTATATGCAGAGTACATCATGAGAAACGCTGGGCTGGAAGAAGCACAGGCTGGAATCAAGATTGCCGGGAGAAGTAACAGTCACCTCAGATATTCAGATGACACCACCCTTATGGCAGAAAGTGAAGAGGAACTAAGAAGCCTCTTGATGAAAGTGAACAAGGAGGGTGAAAATGTTGGCTTAAAGAGCAACATTCAGAAAACAAAGATCATGGCATCTGGTCCCATCTCTACATGGAAAATAGATGGGGAAACAGTGGAAACAGTGTCAGACTTTCTTTTTTGGGGCTCCAAAATCACTGCAGATGATGACTGCAGCCATGAAGTTAAAAGACGCTTACTCCTTGGAAGAAAAGTTATAACCAACCTAGATAGCATATTCAAAAGCAGAGATATTACTTTGCCAACAAAGGTCCATCTATTCAAGGCTATGGTTTTTCCAGTGGTCATGTAGGGATGTGAGAGTTGGATTGTGAAGAAAGCTGAGTGCTGAAGAATTGATGCTTTTGCACTGTGGTGTTGGAGAAGACTCTTGAGAGTCCCTTGGACTGCAAGGAGATCCAACCAGTCCATTCTAAAGGAGATCAGTCCTGGGTATTCTTTGGAAGGAATGATGCTAAAGCTGAAACTCCAGTACTTTGGCCACCTCATGCAAAGAGTTGACTCATTGGAAAATTCTCTGATGCTGGGAGGGTTGGGGGCAGGAGAAGGGGCGACAGAGGGTGAGATGGCTGGATGGCATCACCGACTCGATGGATGTGAGTTTGAGTGAACTCTGGGAGTTGGTGATGGACATGGAGGCCTGGCGTTCTGCGATTCATGGGGTCGCAAAGAGTCGAATGTGACCGAGCAACTGAACTGAAATGAACTGAACTGAACTGTGTCTTAGAAATCCTTAGAAATACCTGGTAAAGACTTTGCTGTTTAAAATATCTTACTGGTTTTAGCTATATAGAGGGAAAATCTCAGAAATTATGACAAACATTGTAATACAAAAAGCAATCATCCCAGCCCCTGAGAACAGGCAGGATGAAACCCACAAGGGAAATTAACAAGCCCTGCTCAGAGGAGGAAGGAAGAAATTCTAAAGTACACCAAACCAGAAGCCATGCCCCTTAGCATTCCTAGCTGGCCAAGGATTCACCGGATACTACTAAAGACGGAAGGAAATGTAAGAGTGTGCCACTTACAACTTTTAGTTTACTATATGTAATTATTCTCAAGTTAACTTTTTTAAGTAAAACCTGGCATATAGGCTTTCCACTTTCAAAATGGCCCCCCCATCTATTTTCCTCATAAAGGTACATCCTTTTTATTTGGAAAGGTTAATTTATAATAATAATGAATGCGATCCTGCCCCTGGTCTAATGTCAGAAAGAGATGTGATCTGAGCTAACTCAAACTGAAAATCACATGTCAGACTCACATTTATGACTCTGAGGCTTACAATGAGAAGACTAGATAAGCAATCCCTTTGGCAATATTGTCTTACACAACTTACTGTCACCGTATATGTATATATATATAGATGTATATGTCTATATAAAAGTGAATTCTGTGACATCTGATGTTTGGAAGGTGTCCTTTCCAGCTCTGTGCCCCTACAAAGCCGCAGCAATATCATGGGAGAAACGATCAATATCACAAGGATAGTTACAATTTACATGGCACTCAGTATGTGTCCTCACTTAATGACTTTATTTACTCCTTTTGAATTCTCATAGTAACTTTTTGGCATATATCTAATCATCCCAATTTGATATTTGAAGAAAATGAAGTTCAAAGCCTTTAAGCATCTTTTATAAAGTCCAGTAGCTGAGAGATGGGTGAGGATCTGCTTTCTACCAAAGAATCATTTACACGGCTGGTGCAATTCTTAGGTTTTACTACCAATGCCTTTCCATTTTTTTCCTTGTGGCCCTTCAAGCACTGTGATTCCGTCTTTATGCTCTGCCTTTTATGGACTGCTGTTGGCTTCCTATTCCACCTTTCTGGAGTGCTAGTAAAGCCTGCATATCTCAGTCTGGGCCATCGCTGGCTTCTGCTGGGCCCAGGGAATGGGTATCAGTGCAGGCCCACATTGCATGTGTCTAAATATTTAATCTGTAGACCAAGATAACAAGCTGTTTAACAAAACATGTTCAGTCCTTCTACCTTGACAAGCACATATTTATAATGAACAAAAATGCTTTGTTTGAGTTTAGAATGATCAGATTCCTTGATAATGTGGTGATGCCAAAAGAGGCAGCTCTTGGGACCAAGTGAGCCTCTTCTCTCCTCTCCTCTGCACTGAGAAGGGCCTCTCATGTTCACTGCTTGGGCTGAGGACTGTGTGCCAGTGATGTGATCTACCCTAAGGAAAACAGACCCAGAGAAAAATGCTGTATGGGTCTTGGAAAAGGGTTTCCAGGCCACCTGGTAATGAATTCTGGGTACCTGCATCATGGCCTGGGATGGGCAGGTACCAATTCTAAGGACATATCCCACTGACTTCAGGGATGCCTTGAAGGGAAGTGAAGTTTAGTAAAAGTCACAGATTCTTTACCAGCTGAACCACAAAGGAAGCCCCAGGGATGCCTTATCTTGAGGCACAGGGCACGCCTGAAATTAGTTCAGAGCAGGATGTTCTTACATGGCAGTACTGCTTGAGATTTCTCTAAATCTTGGCTTCTGTCATTGAGAATCATTGAAATAATGAGGAATCACCAGGCCAAATGCCAGACAAGTAGCTTTACAAGTCAAGCTGGTCTTTTTGAGCCAATTCCCTTCTCCTCTTTAGAATCACTTCTTTCTAAGTACTTAGGGCTTTTCTGTAGATCCAGGCTATCCATCCCTAGAGGACGTAATGTGAAAAATTCATCCTCTGAAATATGTTACTTTTCCTAAGGGACCTTATAAATTTTTTTTTTAAAGAGGCTGCAGTCTAAACCAAAGGAATAAATTTGCTAATGGTAGACTTTCTAACAGCAGTAATGTATTTGGAGACAGGAATTTTCTTGATGTAAATCTGTGTTCATCTCCTAGTGCTGCCATAATGAATTACCACAAACTTGGTAGCTTCCAACAACAGAAACTAATCTTCTTGCAGTTGTGGAGACCAGAAGTCTGAAATCAAGGTGTCAGCAGAACCCTGCTTCCTCTGGAGACTACAGGGATGGTTCCTTCCCTTTGGTCCAGCCTCTGAACCAGGTGTTCCATGCGAGGCAGGAGATAGATGGCCTTCAGGCTAGACATTCACAACTGGCCTCCTATTTGCATTCCGTGGGAAGATGTGGGCTTCAGGCTGGATACCTACAACCAATCTGTTGCCTGCATTTCCTGAGCCAAGAGATACGTGGGTTCCAGTTAAGGCATTTACAATCAGCCTTCTGTTTTCCCTCCAAAATGGAAGTAACAACAGAAGCAGGGTAAGAGCTAGTGTTTGTCTCTTGTAAACACCTTAAGGTAAGAGTCGTGGCACGGACAAAGAGAGGCAAAACCCTATTTGAGTAAAGGATTAAGGAATCTCCCTTCTCCCCCTTTTGGGAACATGGGAGATAGTAAGCATGTGCAGAAAAGCTCCCCGAGGGTCAAAAGTCAGGGAATAATGCCAGGCCATAATGAGTCTTGCTCCTGCCAGAAGCCTTCACTTTGAGATCCACCTTGACCTGAGGAGGGTGTGTGCACCCAGGGTAGGTCAGGTGTGGAAAAAGAAACCAGATAATTGGCTAAAGATAAACAAAGACCCAGGAAAACTGACCTATGTAAACGACATAACCACCTTTTTACTGTGCTCCTCCTCACTAGAGGAGGTCAGCACCCTGTCTCTCTGGTATGTATTTCTGCCTTGCTCCTGTCTTAACCAAACACACTGTTTCCCTGCGTGCTCTGACACTTGTTGTGCTATGCCTCTAGTGATAAACCTTCTGTGCATGCATGCTGCATACTCCCCAGGTGGCTCAGTAGTAAAGAATCCACCTGCCAATGCAGGAGATACAGGCTTGATCCCTGTGTCGGGAAGATCCCCTGGAGGAGGAAATGGCAACCCACTCTAGTATTCTTGCCAGGAGCATCCCTTAGACAGAGGAGCCTGGAAGGCTGCAGTCCATGGGGTCACAAAGAGTAGGACACTACGGAGCAACTAAGCACGCACACACATCTCTAATGATAAACTCTGTGCCTGTATTTAGAGCTTTTGCTTCCATGATAAATGCATTTTTCACTGGAGACAAAGATCCAGGGAAAAATAACTTCTATCCTCTAGCTCTTGCTGGTCTGGTGGCTAGGATTCCTGGTTTCATACAGGCTGCATGGCTGTGCTGTGCTCAGTTGCTCAGTAGAACCTGACTCTTTGAGACCCCATAGACTGTAGGTCACCAGGGTCCTCTGTCCATGGTATTTCCCAGGCAAGAATGCTGGAGCAGGTTGCCATTTCCTCCTCCAGAGGATCTCCCTCATCCCCGGACTGAAGTCAAGTCTCCTATGACCCGTGCATTGGCTGAAAGATTCTCTACCACTGAGCCACTCAGGAAGCCCTCATCCAGGCTACCCAGGTTGAATTCCTTGGCAGGGAATTAGGAACTAGCATCATGCCACTGCTCACAGCTGCCTTGCCAAGACCACTTGGTTTGTGGCTGCATTATTCCAATCTCTGCCTCTGTCTTGTAATACAGCAGGACCCTAGGGGGCCTTCCCAGGACAGGGTCTTCTCTGCCCCCATGTCCTCTGCCTGCCTCTTGTTTGCAGAAATGCTGGAGTCTCCCAGGGCTCCCCTAAGTCACCAAGGCCTGCACTGAGAATTAATGATCAAAAGGATGTGAACATATAGTGTCAAAAACTGTAGCTGGGCCAGCAGAACTAGCAACAGTTTAAGCAGTAAATCAGCCATTTGGGAGTCACAGAATCTTTAGTTCCTCCCTGATTACAGAGATAACGGTATCTGATATATATTTCCGGAATTGTTTTACAGATGCTAAGACCCCCACCAAATGGGAGAAATTAACTATTTGATAATCATGAAAAAGTACCCCCAGAACTACTAGAGCCTAAGGATCGATGTTACCCCATATGACACTGCCCTGATACTTCATCATCAACCAATCAGAGAATTCTGCATGAGCTGACCACATACCCTATGACTTTCCCTTTCTTCCATCCCCTGGCCTTTAAAAGTGCTTTCCTGAAACCCAAATGGACCCACATTTGATTTGGTAACAATCTCACGTGGCCTTCTCCTCTCCCTCTCTCATATTTCTCTGACTTTTTAAAGGCACGTATTGGATTTAGGGCCCACCTGAATAATCCAGGATAATCCATCTCAGAATCCTGAACTTAATTACATCTGCAAAGCATCCTATTTCTAAAGAAAGTCACGCTGTCAAGTTTCAGGTAGACATACCTTTTGGGAGTCACCATTCAACTCGCTACACTCTCCAATTCTGCTACATGGACACTATTCTTATGCACCCACACACTAAAGGTCACTCTGCTACAGGCAGAGGAAGAAGGAAATGTTAGTCAGCCTTGCAGACCTCAGGGAAAGTTGACAATCCTTCCCACATAAGATGAACCTCAACTGCAACAGAAAGATGAGGGAGAGCTACAGCGCTGCAGAGCATCAAACGAAGATTATGGCAAGGCTTTTTGGAAAGCTCTAGTCACACTGAAGCAAGATAAAGACCAAGCCATTTCTTCTTGCTTTTCAAGGGAAATAAGTCCAACAGGGAGAGGATACATGTATATGTATGGCTGATTCATTCTTCTGGACAGTAGAAACTAACATAGCATTGTAAAGCGCTCAGTTCAGTTCAGTTTAGTCACTCAGTCGTGTCTGACTCTTTGCAACCCCATGAAGCGCAGCACGCCAGGCCTCCCTGTCCATCACCAACTCCCAGAGTTCACTCAGACTCACGTCCATTGAGTCAGTGATGCCGTCCAGCCATCTCATCCTCTGTCGTCCCCTTCTCCTCCTGCCCCCAATCCCTCCCAGCATCAGAGTCTTTTCCAATGAGTCAATTCTTCGCATGAGGTGCCAAAGTACTGGAGTTTCCAGCTTTAGCATCATTCCTTCAAAAGAAATCCCAGGGCTGATCTCCTTCAGAATGGACTGGTTGGATCTCCTTGCAGTCCAAGGGACTCTCAAGAGTCTTCTCCAACACCACAGTTCAAAAGCATCAGTTCTTCGGCGCTCAGCCTTCTTCACAGTCCAACTCTCGCATCCATACATGACTACTGGAAAAACCATAGCCTTGACTAGACGGACCTTAGTTGGCAAAGTAATGTCTCTGCTTTTGGATATGCTATCTAGATTGGTCATAACTTTTCTTCCAAGGAGTAAGCGTCTTTTAATTTCATGGCTTCAGTCACCATCTGCAGTGATTTTGGAGCCCAGAAAAATAAAGTCTGACACTGTTTCCCCATCTATTTCCCATGAAGTGATGGGGTCGGATGCCATGATCTTCGATTTCTGAATGTTGAGCCTTAAGATACTATACTCCAATAAAAATTAGTTTTTTTAAAAAGCATAAAAACAAAAAACCCAACCCAACTAAACAAATAAACAAATAAAACAGACCTTAATTTTATCACAAGCGTACCTGGAGATTATATGAGCTTAAGGTCCAAGATTTAAATGCTATATTATCCCCTAGCAGGGGAAAGAACTGTTAGTAATTGAATGCGTATTATGTTCTAAGATTTTTAACTCTATTACTTCATTTTATCTATATTCATGCTCATTGTACAAATGTGGAAACTGAGGCCATGGCAGATGTTAAATAACCTTCCAGGATCCTACAACTAAGAATTACAGGTGCTGAGACCCTTAAAGTCCATGCTCTTTTTAGGCCTCCATTGCCCCGGAATCAGTCTAGATTAGCCCTGTCTACCCCTCTGATGCTGATTGCCTCGATCTGGCTGATTTTCCTCTTCTGAAACAGCAGTTCAGCATCTTCCACAAGAGAAGCCAAGAGTAAGGAACCCATTTTTCCTTTTGCTTACACTATACTGCCATCTAGTGGGAAAATAATTAATGGCAGGAAACCACTCAAACCTAAATGAAATCAGTCCTGAAAATTCACTGAAGGACTGTTGCTGAAGCTGAAGCTCCAATATTTTGGCCACCTGATGCGAGGAGCCGATTCATTGGAAAAGATCCTGAGGCTGGGAAAGATTGAAGGCAAAACGGGGTGATAGGGGATGAGATGGTTGGACTGCATCACTCACTGAATGGACATGAGTTTGAGCAAACTCGGAGACAGTGAAGGACAGGGAGGGTTTGCATGCTACAGTCCATGGGGTCGCAAAGAGTAGGACACGACTGAGTGATGGAACTGAGCTGAACTAACACTTTCTAATTTGACAATTTTAGGGAGGAGTGCAGACAAAAATGACTAACAGATTTGCTTTTAATCATTTTTCATGCATGAAGACACAATTTCTATCATCAAAAACAGCTTCTATACTAAGCCCATGGCAGAGAGGATTCTCATACTAGTGGTGCCAGGGCACAGGGATGTGAGTTGGCTACTGGAGTAAGACAATCCTTGAGCTGTAGAGGAACAAAATTTGCTACGGCAAAATGTCTCTTTGCCATGCTGATTATTTTGAGCTGAAAACAATAAATGCCCAAAAGACTCAGGATGAAAACGCTGACCTTCCCCCAACTCCCCGTATGAATGTAGACAGAGGACCTTCATGTTCCAGGAATGGAGATATCACCATGATTATTGTATGAACTAAGTGAGTAGACCAGAAGAAAACTAGCAAAGCTTGTTTGTTAAAATTCCTGTGTCCCATTGTCTCTGCCTGACCTAGCAAACATTTGTTTATCATACTTTTTTGCTTTTCCATCTCTATATGAGTTGCCTTCTTCCTCTCTAAAGGCCCAAACCACTACCCTCAACACCCTTTTTTTGTCTTTAGCTGAAGATGACATTTAAGGTGGGGGTTTCAGCCATTTGAGAGAGTTACTCAGCTTTTCCGGGTCTCTCTCATGTATACATGTTATTAGACTTTGGTTTTATTTTCTCCAGTTAATCTGTCTCACATTAATTCTCGGATCAGCTAAAGGAACCAAGAAAGGTAGAGGAGAATTTCTTCCTCCTCGACATTAAGTAATGCGATGATGAATGCCTTTGTGTAAATATAGACGGGAATGTGCAGCTCTGGCCTCCCCCACTATAAAGTATATATTCTAAGGCTCCTAAGATGCCCATTAGTATTAGCATTAGTCTCCTATTGCTGCTGTAACAAATTACCACAGGTTTACTGGTGCAAAACAACCCCATATTTATTATCTCACAGTTCAGGGAGTCAGCAATCGGAAATGGATGTCAACAGGCTAAACTAAAATGTGAGTGGGTCTGCATACCTTCTGTAGGCTCAGGCTCTGGAACTTTTATTCCAGCTTCTAGAGACTATATTCAGGCTTGGGTCTCTTTTCCTACTTATAAAATCAGCAACGTGGGGCCCAGGCCTAGTCACACTTTCACCTCTCTGGTTCTATTTTGTCTTCCTTTTCCACTCTAAAGAACTCTATGATTACATTGTACCCCCTGCAATAATCCAAGATAACAGCCAATATCCTCATCTCAAGAGCAACTGACTAAGCAACCTTAATTCCATCTGCTACTTTAATTCACCTTGGCCATATAACGTAATGTATTCTCAGATTCTAGGAATCAAGGTGTGGGCGTCTTGGCATTCATGGGATGAGAAGGAGGGAAGTAGGAGTGTGACAAGGAGGATGGGAGGTGGATTGTTCTGCCTCAACATCCAAGGGAAGAGAAATCTTGAATGAAATGTTTCATCATGGGTAATACACAGAGTTCTTTCTCCTCCCACCCCCTCCTCACATTCATAAAGTGCAAGGACCCTTATAAGCATGCATGAGGACACATTCACCCTGAAACTCTACCTTCACTTTAAAATAAAAAATTTTTTATTGGCTACACCAGATCTTGGGTCTTTAGCTGCTGTATGTGAACTCTTAGTTGTGGCATGTGGGATCTAGTTCCCCAACCAGGGATCCAATCCAGGGACCCTGCATTGGGCTCATGGAATTGTAGCCACTGCACCACCAGGGAAGTCTCTCTAACTTCACTTTTTCAAAGTCACATTTAATAGTAGATAAGAGCATAGATTCAGATAGACTGAAGTTTAAGGTTCATCCCCAGATGTGAAAATGTGAGTACCTTACTTAATATTAATATTTCACTTAGGACTTTTAAGCTCAGTTTCTTCATCCTTAAAATGGAAATTATATCTTCTTCATAGTATTATTGTAAGGCTTAAATTTGGCTTCCCTCATAGCTCAGTTGGTAAAGAGTCTGCTTGCAGTGCAGGAGACCCAGGTTCGATTCCTGGGTCGGGAAGATCCCCTGGAGAAGGAAATGGCAACCCACTCCAGTATTTTTGCCTGGAGAATCCCAGGGACAGAGGAGCCTGGCAGGCTACAGTCCATGGGGTCACAAGAGTCGGACACGACTTAGTGACTAAACCACCACCACCAAGGCTTAAATAAAAGAATCTTCAAAGAGCTCAGTGGTAAAGAATCCACCTGCCAATGCAGGAGATGCAGGCTTGATCCCTGGTTGAGAAGATCCACTGGGGAAGAAAATGGCAACGTGCTCCAGTATTCTTGCCTGGGAAATCCCATGGAGAGAGGAGCCTGGCAGCCTACAGTGCATCGGTTCTAAGTTCACATGACTTAGACACTAAGCAGTAACAAAAGGGCACTTAGCAGAGCACAGGACACTGTGTGATGATTTCCGATTGTCCAAAGGAACAATTTCTGAGAATGAGGATATTTTCCATTCAGTCTTCAAAGGGAGGTTAACTAAACACCTAACTAATCACTGCACTGGATACTTGGGGAACAAGGAAAGCATAAGCTTAGGGTTGCAAAGAGTTGGACGTGACTGAAGTGACTTAGCACACAATGATAAAGCCCAAGGACTTCAGCATGAGGTTCTTAAATACAGCTTGGCATACCAGAGCTCTGTCTCAGCTGTGGCTGAGACCGACTTGTGGAGGAGGTGGTCATGACTTGGGCAATGAGGCTACTGCAGACTGTGGAGGCAGCTGTACCTTGGAAAGAGCATCCCATGGTGCTGCTGCGAATATGCTAAGCACCTCCCTCAGAGAAAATCACGGGGCTTTATATTTGAGAAGTCATCAACCCTCAGCTTAATGTAAAGGCCCAGGCAGCATACTAATTCAGTGTCACAAGACTGCCAGCTTGGCCCAGTGGGTGGTCGCTAAGGCCACGTGGCAGCAGACTGAGGTAGCGGGCCCTGCTAGAGGCATGCTGGAAAGGGTTCACCCAAAATCCATCATATTTTGTTCCTCTCTGCTTCATTGGGAATTTTTTGAAAACTGAAGCTGTATAGAATGTGGCTTTTGGAAAGAAGCAGTTAGTCCATTTCAGAACTTGGATTAGACTGTCTGATAATATCTATTTAGTACCTTACAAGTGGTAAACACTCTACTAAATACATACGTATTTAGAATTGATGTTTTCGAATTCTGGTGCTTGAGAAGACTCTTGAGAATTCATTGGACGGCAAGGAGATCAAACCAGTCAATCCTAAAGAAAATCAGTCCTGAATATTCATTGGAAGGATGGATGCTAAAACTCCAATACTTTGGCCACCTGATGGAAAGAGCCAAATCATTGGAAAAGACTCTGATGCTGGGAAAGATCGAAGGTGAAAGGAGAAAGGGGCGATAGGGGATGAAATAGTTAGATTGCATCACTGACTCAATGGACATGAATCTGAGCACATTCCAGGAAACAGTGAAGGACGGGGGAGCCTGGTGTTCTGCAGTCCATGGGATTGCAAAGTCGGACATGACTTAGTGACTGAACAACAACTATATACATGCATTACTTATTAATCACATATCAGGTGGGTAGAATTAGTCACTGATGAAACTGAGGTCAAAAGAAGTCAAAAGACTTTTCTAAGTTCACATTGAGAGCAGAGATGAATGTTGATATTGCTCTTACAACTTTAACCCTTTGATTTCCTCTATGTTGTCTAAGAACACAGCAGCTAAAACATAAACCAACAAACTAATGAGTCTTAAGCTTATTTAATTGAGTTTCTTAATTTTTTTTAATGGCGCAGACTCCTCAGATGCAATTTATCTTTGTTCCCTCCTCAACTTCAGTCCCCTTTTATATCCTCCCTACTACAATATAGACAGTGAGTCTGAGAGGGGTCAGCCTCATTTTGATTGTTATGGGGTAGATTTTCACTGAGAGCATTCACAGGGGGCCAAGAACTATCATCTTCCCCTTTGGACAAGCGAGGATCCAGGTGATAGTGGGATTATTAAATAAAATAAATAAATAATAAAGATAACAACATAAGTATATTTTATTTATTTTTAAGTATTTACTTACTTAAAAATAATAAAATTTTAAAATAATAAAATAATTTTTCATGAATAAAATAACAAAAGAATAGATGAGCAGATGACTGCAATAATTATTAAGAGTAACCAGTGGGAGAAACTGGAAGTCAGTAGAATGTTTTTCCCCACCTACAAGATGAAGAAAGGACAACTGTGTAATGAGTTATGTTATATGCCAGATAGTAATTATGACACAATTTTTTTGTCTTCTCTAGCAATACATTGAATTAAAATATCATTTCTACTCTATGATTCTTTATTTCTAAAATCAGCAGGAAAGGTCAATAGGTATTTGTGTGAAACTTTTGTGAATAAGTTCAGTAAGTGGAAAGAATTGTTTTGAACTAGATTCTTAATGTCTTCCCCTTCATTGGCCTGAATTAAAGGTGAAATTTAATGTCTCATCACAAGCACTTCTTTCTCCTATAATGAAAAGGTGATGATGAAATGCATTAACACAAAACAAGGCCCAGAATGTACCATAAAATATTAGCTAATGTTTTCCTTTTCCTAGTAATCAATGTTTGGGATGGCTTCTTGTCTATTTAAGAAATAGGTTATATTATTCCCAAGTTCGTGTGGCTCAATGTTCCATAATATACATAGACCCAGTTCTAAGCTAAGGTGCTCACTGCTGTTAAAGCCATTAAATTTTTGGATGATTAAAAATAAGAGCTACGGATGAACAATAATTAAATGTCTCTTAGAAAAGGTCAGTGGTTCAAAAAAATACTTAATTACACTGAAAGAAGAAGAAGAAGAAAATTGAGGAGAATGTATTTTTCCAACCACAAAACAGTAAAAGCAATCCAAGCTGGGAGATTTACTAATTCATAGCAATTATGCAGTTAATTAGAAGTCTGTAATTATCCTTGCCACTTCATTAAGAACTCTGTACAGATTTCCCAGTATAACTTGTTCGAAACTCTACTTATCTTGCTTATTACCATTTCATGAGGAAACTGCTTTCAATGTGTTAGAGGGGCCTCTCATTAAAACTTTGCTCAGCCATCCATGAAAGCACAAGTTGATTCCTATGAGTCTAATAGTTTAGGGTTTGTTGGTGAAGTGTGGCTGAAACGGCACAGGACAGCACAAGTAACTCTCTAGCTTCAGATCACCAGGGCAGATGGTCACCCATTATGCACAAATATAGCCTTATTGCTGACTTGTGCAGGTATACATGCTGATTGGCTGTGGCGTTGCTCTGACTGGTCAGTATGCATGCTGTTTTAGTTTTTAAACATCATGAAAATCATCTGATCTGCAAATGGATGACTACCCTTAGAGAAGCTAGAACCTATAACAAGATAAAGACTCCAGGTCACCTATCTTGCCAATGAAATGGGAGCTCAACCTTACTTTTGTCTATGACTATAACAGCCTAAACCCGTGGAGATCAGTTCCTCCAAAAATGATCAAAATGTCAAATAGTGATAGAGTTCTACTTTTCCATATTTTGTTTGCTAGACAGGTCCTGTGATTATTATCAATACTACCAGAAAGCTTTCTCAGAGTATTTACAAATGTAGTGGTGAAATGCTCTGAGTAGGTAAATAGCAAAAGAGTAGTATTAGTGGTAATAGTAGAAATAATGCCAACTTCATCAAGTGATATGGGGAGAATGAAATTAATGGATGTGTAACCTCGTAACTATGGCATAGAGTAAGTACTCAATAAATGGTAAAAACATGAGAAGTATTTCGCTATATTTTTCAGACAGGTTACAACCTAATTTTTAACTACATATATATTTATATTTCTTCATCAAATGAATATGCTGTGATGTTCTTATTGACCTAATTATAACTAGACATTTAGGTGATTTTGAAATTTTTGAAAAATTGCAAAAATCCATCCTGAACATCAGTATATATAACACTGTTTCTGCATTTTGTGTTATTCTTTATTCCAGATTTTACCAACTAGATTGGCTGCATCTAAGGGGTGTATTTTTGTTTATCTTTTTTAATGTGAACAGTTTTTTAAAGTCTTTATTGAATTTGTTACAATATTGCTTATGTTTTATGTTTTAGATTTTTAGCCACAAGGCACGTGGGGTCTTAGATCCCTCGAAGGAATCTAACCTGCACCTCCTACATTGGCAGTTGAAGCCTAAGCCATCTGACACAGAAGTTCCAGGGTGTACTTTGTTACAAATAGACTTCCTCTCTTTATTTATTATGAGAGAATTTAATTCAGATGACCGTTATATCTACTACAGTGGGCAGGAATCCATTAGTAGAAATGAAGTAGCCCTCAGAGTCAACAAGATTCTGAAATGCAGCACTTGGCTGTAACCACTAAAGCAACAGAATGATCTCAGTTCATTTCCAAAGCAAACCATTCAGCATCACAGTAATCCAAGTCTATGTCCCAACCACTGGTGACAAATAAGCTGAAGTTGACTGGTTCTGTGAAAAACCACAAGACCTTCTAGGACTAACACACACACACACACACACACACACACACACACACTCACAAAGATGTCCACTTCATCATAGGGGACTGGAATGCAAAAGTAGGAAGTCAAGAAATACCTGGAGTAACAGGCAAGTTTGGCCTTGGAGTACAAAATGAAGCAGGACAAAGGCTAACAGAGTTTTGTAAAGAGAATTCACTGTTCATAACAACATCCTTTTACAACAACACAAGCGACATCTCTACATGGACATCACCGCATGGTCAATACAGAAATCAGATTGATTATGTTCTTTACAACCAAAGATGGAGAAGTTCTAGGTAGTCAATAAAAACAAGACATGGAGCTGGCTGTGCCTCAGATCATCAGCTCCTTATTGCAAAATTCAGGCTTCAATTGAAGAAAATAGGAAAAACTACTAGACTGTTCATGTAAGACCTAAATCAAATCCCTCATGATTATACAGTGGAGGTAATGAATAGACTCAAGGGATTAGATCTGGTAAACAAGAGTGTCTGAAGAACTATAGGTGGAGGTTTGAAACACTGCACAGGAGGCAATAACCAAAATCATTCCAAAGAAAAAGAAATGCAAGAAGGCAAAGCGGTTGTCTGAGGAGGTTCCAATTTTCTTAATGAGAAGTGAACGGTAAGGGAGAAAGGGAAAGATATACCCAACTGAACGTACAGTTCCAGAGAATAGTAAGGTGAGATAAGAAGGCCTTCTTAAGTGAACAATGCAAAGAAATAGAGGAAAACAATAGAATAGGGAAGACTAGACTCTTGAAGAAAATTGGAGATATCAGGGAATATTTTATGCAAGGATGGGCATGATAAAGGACAGAAACAGTAAGGACCTAACAGAAACAGAAGAGATTAAGCAGAGGTGGCAAGAATACATAGAAAAACTATACAAGAAAGGTCTTGTGTGCATGGTTATTTGTTCAGTCCTGTCCAACTCTTTGTGACCCCATGGACTGTAGCACAACGGGCTCCTCTATCCATGGGGTTTCCAAGGCAAGAATACTGGGAATGGTTGACATTCCTCCACCAGGAGATCTTCCTGACCCAGGAACCAAACCAAAATCTCTTGCATCTCCTTCACTACAAGAAAGCTCTTAATAACCTGGATAACCACAATGGTGCGGTCACTCATCCAGAGCCAGACATCCTGGAGTGTGAAGCGGGCTTTAGGAAGCTTTACTACAAAAAAAAAAAAACAAAAACAAAAACAAAAAAAAAAAGTAGTGGAGATGACAGAATTCCAGCTGAGCTATTTAAAATCCCAAAAGATGATGCTGTTAAAGTGCTGCACTCAATATGCCAGCAAACTTGAAAAACTCAGCAGTGGCCACAAAACTGGAAAACTTATGTTTTCATTCCAATCCCAAAAAAGGTCAGTGCCAAAGGATGTTCAGAATTGTTTCACATGCTCATAAGATTATGCTTAAAATACTTCAATCTAGGCTTTAGCAGTATGTGAACTAAGAACTTCCAGATGTACAAGCTAGGTTTTGAAGAGGCAGAGGAACCAGAGATCAAATCACCAACATTCATTGGATCATGGAGAAAGCAAGGGAATTCCAGAAAAAAACATCTACTTCTGCTTCATTGGATACACTAAAGCCTTTGATTTTGTGGATCACAACAAACTGTGGAAAATTCTTCAAGGGATGGGAGTATCAGACCACCTTTCCTGTCTCGTGCAAAACCTGTATGCAGGTCAAGAAGCAGCAGTTAGAAGCAGACATGGAACAATGGATGGGTTCAAAATTGGGAAAGGGATATGACAAGGCTGTATACTGTCACCCTGTTTATTTAATTTCTATGCAGAGTACATCATGGGAAATGTCAGGCTGCATGAATTACAGCTGGAATCAAGATTGCCAGGAGAAATAGCAACAACTTCAGATATGCAGATGATACCACTCTAACGACATAAAGTGAAGAGGAACTAACAGCCTTTTGATGAAAGTGAAAGAGGAGAGTGAAAACATTGGCTCAAAACTCAGCATTCAAGAAATTAAGATCATGGCATCTAGTCACATTACATCAGGGCCTCCCTGGTGGCTCAGATGGTAAAGCGTCTGCCTGCAATGCTGGAGACCTGGGTTCGATCCCTGGGTCGGGAAGATCCCTTGGAGAAGGAAACAGCAACCCACTCCAGTACTCTTGCCTGGAAAATCGCGTGGATGGAGGAGCCTGGTGGGCTACAGTCCACGGGGTCGCAAAGAGTCGGACACAACTGGGCGACTTCACTTTCACTTTCTAGTCACATCACTTCATGACAAGTGAAGTGAAGTGAAAGTCACTCAGTCATGTCCAACTCTCTGTGACCCCATGGACTGTAGAGTATCCTCCAGGACAGAATACTGGAGTGGGTAGCCTTTCCCTTCCCCAGGGGATCTTCCCAACCCAGGGGTCAAACCCAGCTCTCCCTCATTGCAGGCAGATTCTTTACCAGCCGAGCCACAAGGGAAGCCTAAGTAGATAAGTGACAAATGGATGGGGAAAAGTGGAAGCCGTGACAGATGTTATTTTCTTGAGTTCCAAAAGCACTGCAGACAGTGACCACAGCCATGAAATTAAAGGACGCTTTCTCCTTGAAAAGGAAGCTATGACAAACATAGACAAGATATCAAAAAGGAGGACAGTGCTTTGCCAACAAAGGTCTGTATGTTTCTTCAGTAATCATGTATGGATGTGAGAGTTGGACCATAAAGAAGGCTGAGCGCCGAAGAATTGATGCTTTCAAATTGTGGTACTGGAGAAGACTCTTGAGAGTCTCTTGGACAGCAAGGAGATCAAACTAGTCAATCCTAAAGGAAATCAACCTTGAATACTCATTGGAAGGACTGATGCTAAAGCTGAAGCTCCCATTCTTTGGCCACCTGATGGGAAGAGCTGACTCACAGGAAAAGAGTCTGATGCTGGGAAAGATTGAGAGCAGGAGGAGAAGCGGGGGACAGAATATGAGACAGTTAGAATATGAGGCATCACTGACTCAATGGACATGCATCTGAGCAAACTCCAGGAGATAATGAAGGATGGAAAAGCCTGGTGTGCTATAGTCCATGGTGTTTCAAAGTGTTGGACATGGCTTAGCAACTGAACAACAACAACAATCTTATTTATTTTCTACTTACTGATAATAGCAATCTACATCTGGGGCCTGGCTTTGTTGAGAGTTTTGTCATGTTTGTAAAAAAGGTGAACAAAAATACTACATAGCAAGTCATAAATGTGAAAAAAAAAATAAAACTAGTATGCAGAAACTAAGGACCACAAAACTTCAGACTTAAAAGTAAGAATTGAGAATGGAATTGTGAACTCAAGCATTAATTTAGATCATTTTATCAGAAAAAGAAAGGATAGGAATATACAGCATGCAGTATACTTGCTATAGAATAAACAGATGAATTTTGCTGGAATGAATAATTCATTCTTACACAGAAATAACAGGGTATCAGAGAACTCTGACCACTCTGTATGAAATAGCACCCACCCTCTTTGGTCTTTATTCCCCTTTCACTTGTTGCTATTGTTTAGTTGCTAAGTTTGTCCTACTCTTTTTGACCCCATGGACTGTAGCACACCAGGCCTCCCTGTCCCTTGCTATTTCCTGCTGCTGCTGTTGCTAAGTCGCTTCAGTCATGTCCGACTCTGTGTGACCCCATAGATGGCAGCCCACTAGGCTCCTCTGTCCCTGGGATTCTCCAGGCAAGAACACTGGAGTGGGTTTCCATTTCCTTCTCCAATGCATGAAAGTGAAAAGTGAAAGTGAAGTCGCTCAGTCGTGTCCGACGCTTCGCAACCCCATGGACTGCAGCCCACCAGGCTCCTCCGTCCATGGGATTTTCCAGGCAAGAGTACTGGAGTGGGGTGCCATCTCCTTCTCCATTGCTATCTCCTAGAGTGTTTGTCAAAGTTCATTTCCATGGCCCCTTTCTCTAATTATATTCTTTGCACAGACCACCACCAAACCTTTGCTGGTGCCCCTGGTGTTGTTTAATTCTCCCTATCCTACCTCTAAAATGTAAGCTCTGTAAGAACAGGGCATTGCTGTTGTTTTTACTGTGGAAGTCTCCTGTTTCAGAGATTGAAACAGTACTTAACACCTAATAGATTCTTAATAAATATTTGTTTAAGGGAAAATAAAAAAATAAATAACAGGGTATCAAAAGCAGGTAGAGACCAGATGGGAAAATAGATAGGAAATCTTAGTTTTATTATCCAGGCAATTCAAAAAATTAGGATTAGGATTTCTCAGTACAAGGTTGATGTGTAACAAGTCATTACAGGAATCTATGATTTTTTACATTGCAAAGAGGGTATAGATTGTAAGTGGTTTTAAAAAATGCTAGGAACCATTGATTTGTCATTAAAAACCTAGAAGAAGTTTGCTATTAAAAATACTTGAAAGATATAAAAATAATTTTTAGTTTATGTGTCAAGAATATGAGATTAAATATAATATTTAAATTTTAACAAATAATAAAATAAAAATAACCGTAACTTTTAGTGCTTGCTATGTGTCAGACACTGAGTGAAGTATTTTATATTTTTTATCTCATTTAATGTTTTCCAAAATGCTTTGCAGTAGAAATCATGATTATCTCAGCTTCATGAAAGTGGAAACAGCAGTTTAGAGAAGATAAGTTTCTTACTTCATGAAGATGGTAAGTGACAAAACCACGTTTTGAATCCAGTTCTACCTGGCTCTAGAGTGTATACAGTATCTTCCTTCAAATATGGACACATTCATGATGAATATGATTTATTTATTAAAAGAACTTTACAAAAGTCCAGGCAAAGGGTGGCCCCACGAGAAATAAAGGAGAGGAAAGATGCAAGGTAAATCACTAAATTCAATTCTAGAAGAAAAATGAGGACAAGGACAACGTCAAGTGTTTGAACAGGGGACACATGGAGAGCAGGAGGGCCACTAATGGAAATAGCATTACAAACCAGAGAACAAGCTGGTTTCTAGTAATAAAGCAAGTTTCCATTTAACAATAAGAAAACAGTATGGGTTCATTTTAGATAAAATTCAAGTTTTATAAGTATATCCTTTGAGCCCAGGAATTCTCAAAATAATGCTGTTGTTCTTTAGTCACTAAGTTGTGTCTAACTCTTTGAGACCCCATGGACAAGTAGCCTACCAGACTCCTCTGTCCATGGGATTTCTCAGGCAAGAATACTGGAATGGGTTGCCATTTTCTTCTCCAGGGGGTCTTCCTGACCCAGGGATTGAACTTGTGTCTCCTGCATTGGCAGGGGGATTCTTTACAGCTGAGCCACCAGGGAAGCCTAAACTAATGCGAAGAAGCACTAAATAAATTGTTCCTAGATGTGGTTCCAGCATAGAGCTTATTTTTACATTCTTCCTAAGATAAGAATACCCAGCAATAACTAAACATACCATTTGATGAAGCAGTTGAACTACTGTGGACATTGGTGCCCTGGCTCAGGTCATTTAAAATTTCCCCAACTAATTAGATAGTTTTTCAATACTTCTCCCTTAGTTAGTCCTTTCAATTAACAATGTCCATTTGTGCAAACCAAAGCCCCCATCAACTTTTCAACTGCATTGTTCTTAAATATAAATAGAAACTCAAGAATCTATAGGCACATAAGAAAAGCTGACAATATGAATACAAAAAAGAATACAAAGGAAAGAACATTGAAAGGGTGAACAGACAAAGTAGTTAATACAAAGACTAAGAAATAAAATAATAAAAAAATAATATTGATTATTACTTACAGACAGTCCAGTATATATTGAATTTGTAAGACCGGCATTATAGACCTTAGAAGTCACTACTTCTAAGGTCTTTTGTTGATATTGTTTGTTAAAAAGACAAACATTTGGATGAATCCTACTGGTCTGAGAGAATTTGACATGAAAATGTGAATATTAATTGCCAGTACCTTTTTAGAGAATATATTGAATAATTATAGCTGTGATACAACAAGACTGTTTTGATTTAAAGCATTTATAACACAAATTATATACCTTTCAACTAAGGCTGCAATAAAGGGAAGTGAGCCCTATGAACCCCTTGCTGTGCTGTGCTTAGTCACTCAGTCATGTCTGACTCTTTGCGGCCCTATGGACTGTAGCCTGCCAGGCTCCTCTGTCCATAGGGATTTTCCAGGCATGAATACTGGAGTAGGTTGCCAAGCCCTTCTCCCGGGGATCTTCCCAACCCAGGATTGGACCCAGGTCTCCCACATTGCAGGTGGATTCTTTACGATCTGAGGTACCAGGGAAACCCAATTGTGAAGGTCTAAAACATATTCCATGATCCTAGCAGATATCTCTTAGAAAGATCACATCTCACTAAAGTTCCTCCAAGGCAACCTGTAGCAGTATAATAAAACTTAAATAATACTCTCATGAAACAGTCACAGTTCACTGAAAGTAACCTGTTATGGGTAATTAATCCAGAAAGTGAATTTCCTTTATATTTTCAAATCTTTGTAGCTGTGATATAAAAATCTGGATACAGAATTAGGAGAAGGGGACAAAGAATGCTCAAACTATCGCACAATTGCACTCATCTCATACGCTAGTAAAGTAATGCTCAAAATTCTGCAAGCCAGGCTTCAGCAATTCGTGAACCATGAACTACCAGATGTTCAAGCTGGTTTTAGAAAAGGCAGAGGAACCAGAGGTCAAATTGCCAACATCTGCTGGATCATGGAAAAGCAAGAGAGTTCCAGAAAAACATCTATTTCTGCTTTATTGACTATGCCAAAGCCTTTGACTGTGTGGATCACAAGAAACTGTGGAAAATTCTGAAAGAGATGGGAATACCAGACCACCTAACCTGCCTCTTGAGAAACCTGTATGCAGGTCAGGAAGCAACAGTTGGAACCGGACATGGAACAACAGACAGGTTCCAAATAGGAAAAGGAGTACGTCAAGGCTGTATATTGTCACCCTGTTTATTTATCTTCTATGCAGAGTACATCATGAGAAATGCTGGGCTGGAAAAAGCACAAGTTGGAATTAAGATTGCTGGGAGAAATATCAATCACCTCAGATATGCAGATGACACCACCCTTATGGTAGAAAGTGAAGAGGAACTAAAAAGCCTCTTGATGAAAGTGAAAGAGGAGAGTGAAAAAGTTGGCTTAAAGCTCAACATTCAGAAAACGAAGATCATGGCCCCATCACTTCATGGGAAATAGATGGGGAAACAGTGGAAACAGTGTCAGACTTTATTTTGGGGGGCTCCAAAATCACTGCGGATGGTGACTGCAGCCATGAAATTAAAAGACGCTTACTCCTTGGAAGAAAAGTTATGACCAATCTACATATCATATCCAAAAGCAGAGACATTACTTTGCCAACAAAGATCCATCTAGTCAAGGCTATGGTTTTTCCAGTGGTCATGTATGGATGCGAGAGTTGGACTGTGAAGAAGGCTGAGCGCTGAAGAATTGATGCTTTAGAACTGTGGTGTTGGAGAAGACTCTTGAGAGTCCCATGGACTGCAAGGAGATTCAACCAGTCCATTCTGAAGGAGATCAGCCCTGGGATTTCTTTGGAAGGAATGATGCTAAAGCTGAAACTCCAGTACTTTGGCCACCTCATGAGAAGAGTTGACTGATTGGAAAATCTCTGATGCTGGGGGGGATTGGGGGCAGGAGGAGAAGGGGACGACAGAGGATGAGATGGCTGGATGGCATCACTGACTTGATGGACGTGAGTCTGAGTGAACTCCAGGAGTTGGTGATGGACAGGGAGGCCTGGCGTGCTGCGATTCATGGAGTTGCAAAGAGTCAGACACGACTGAGCGACTGAACTGAACTGAACTATCTGACTTTCAAAAAATCAGTTACCATTCTGAGTATTTGGTTTCTGCCTAAAACATGAATATGATAATATCTTTGTAGCATAACTTACTAAAAAATTAATTATCTAAATGTTTAATTGTACTTATGGTGATTAAAATACAGAAACCACTACATTGAACATACACTTTTTACATAGGCATAAACTAAAACTTCCACATACAATTTATAAATCATTATATATCATTTTATTATTGTTAAGAGGTTAGTCCATTATGTATGTGAAGTAAAAGTCACTCAGTTGTGTCCAACTCTTTGCGACCCCATGGTCTATACGATTCATGGAATCCTCCAGGACAGAATACTGGATTGGGTAGCCTATGCCTTCTCCAGAGGATCTTTCCAACCCAGGAATTGAACCAGGGTATCCTACATTGCAGGCGGATTTTTTACCAACTGAGCTATCAGGGAAGCCTTCACTATGTAGACATAGTATTTTATCTAACACCAAATAGATCAGAGTGTGTGTGTGCACACGCGTACACATATGCTCAGTCATGTCTGACTCTTTCCAACCCCAGGGACTTTATCCTGCCAGGCTCCTCTGTCCATGGAATTTCCCAAGCAAGAATACTGGAGAAGGTTGCCATTTCCTCCTCTAAGGGATCTTCCCCACCCAGGGATGGAAACTGTCTCTTGTGTTAGCTGGCAGAATCTTTACCAACTGCATCACCTGAGAAGCCCAGCTTTACTGAAAAATCTTTGTGTACTCCCAACCATCTGGAGAGATGGATAATAATTCTGAGCAAAAAATACCCAAACAAACAAAAATAAACATACAATATAGTATCATATGACAATAATATGATAATAAAAAAGATGGACTTTAAGTTTTATTAATGTAAAATCCAACTTTCACCCCTAATGCTGTCATATTTGAACAATAATTACTTTTTCCTCTAATGTAAAATTTAAAAATCTGAAATAATGGTTTCTAAGATCTATAACGCTCTGGAACTCAAGCTCAAAATATTTTCAATAGTCATTCAGCCTAGACCATAATCTAAACTGAATTGGTTCAAAATACATTATTTTTTCTAGTTTTCTCTTTATAACTTCTTTCAATATGTTTGGAATAGCAAATCTAATTTTTAACAAAATTATATCTTTTTGTCTCTTTAAAAGCAATGCTCATTGTTTAAGAAGAGAAATATCAAATAGAAAATGCATTGTTCTAAACAATAGCCCAGTGGAAGGAAAATTACTCTGAAAAAATCACTCTGAGGTCACAAAATTATAGTATCTCTTGATTAATTTTACAGACAAAATATTTATGATCTTCATAAAACTTTATCTTACAGACTCACTGATGCTATAATAATTGTCACCAATAGACCTGCAACCAAATTTATTATTGAATATTCTTAGCAAAGTTCCTTAAAATGTTAAACATTAGAATTACCATACGACCCAGCATGTCTACTCTCAGATGCCCAAGAGAAGCACAGACATGTATCTACACAAACACTTGCACATGGATGGCTAATACAAAGCTACTATAGCTTCAAGGCTTGAAGAGAAGCTGGCAAGCGGTTGCCAGAACCTGAGAGCTGCAGCTGTAACAGAGGGGCTGCCTACCAGGAGCTGTGGGTGTAGATGGAGCAGCATAGCTACTGTTCATTGGTGAGAGGCAACCTGAGGGATACAGAGTCTAGCTCTTTCTGCCCTCTATCTGTCTATGCCCTCCTTTGGCCATTTCCAAAAGTCAAGTGATAAAAGAACAGGATGAAAAGGGTTGAAAGGGGATCAATCACCAATGTTATCGCCTTCTTTAATTGTATGGTACTTGTTCTTTTAAAATCAACTGATATTTAGGACATCACTGTGCTATTCTGGTTGTATCTTACTTTGCCATTGTCATGTAAATATCACAAGAAACAAAATGCAAAATGAAGTGCACTTAACTATTCAACCACAATGGAAATGTGTTTAAACGATGCAAGCAAAAGCTCTGCAAAACTAGAATATTTCAGGGACAATTCACATGTCTCTTCTAGCTAGAATAATTAGAAACCATAAAGTAATTCTCTCAACTTTGTCATGAGACTGAGACAATTTTCAGCTGTCCCATTATTCCTCATTGTAAAGAAGACAATATGTAAGCCATGGTTATATTTTACAAGTTGGGTTTTTTTTTTTTTTTGGTAGTGACCCAGTGGTAGATTTGAATTCAAATGCTATCTCTAGAATAAATGAATAGCTGCTCTTCAGGAATCCTAAATATTAGCCAGTCACTCAATCAGTTCAGTTGCTCAGTTGTGTCTGACTCTTTGCAACCCCACAAACTGCAGCATGCGAGGCCTCCCTGTCCATCATCAGCTCCCAGAGTTTACTCAAACTCATGTCCATTGAGTTGGTGATGCCATCCAAACATCTCATCCTCTGTCGTCCCCTTCTCCTCCCACCTTCAAACTTTCCCAGCATCAGGGTCTTTTCAAATGAGTCAGTTCTTTGCATCAGGTTACCAAAGTATTGGAATTTCAGCTTCAACATCAGTCCTTCCAATCAATTTTCAGGACTGGTTTCCTTTAGGATTGACTGGTTGAATCTCCTTGCAGTCCAAGGGACTCTCAAGAGTCTTCTCCAACACCACAGTTCAAAAGTATCAATTCTTCAGCGCTCAGCTTTCTTTATAGTCCAACTCTCACATCCCTACATGACTACGGGAAAAACCACAGCCTAGACTAGACGGACCTTTGTTGACAAAGTAATTTCTCTGCTTTAGTCAGGATGACACTATATAGATGTAATCTACTTTGAATGCGAGTAAAATAAAAATTTGAATACTAATTCATTTCACTGATTAATCAAAAAGCCACTCATTCCATTGTAAATCCAAATATCATCCTACAGGACTTTAAATAAACATGTAAGTGCACCGTAATGCGCACAAACTGCAATGTAAAGAAATATTGCAATGTAGAGGAGTAGCCATGACGGCAGAGTAGGGATATCCTGAGCTCACCTCCTCCCATGGGCAAACCAAAGTCACAATTATTTGCAGAGCCACTGTTGATGAGAGGGACCTGAAGACTAGCAGAAAAGATCTTCTACAACTAAAGGTATACAGAAGAAAGCACAAAAAGACAGATGGGAGGGGCAGTGATATAAGTTTGTCAAGACCCACACCCCTCGAGTGAGTTATCCGTAAATGGGAAGATAATTATTGATACAATCTCAGAAGTTCTTCCTGTAAACCTCTCAAGGGATCTGAGCCCACATTGGGCTCCCCAGCCTAGAGGTTCATGTACTGGGAAGATAAGCCCCTGGAAAATCTGGTTTTGAGGGCCAGCGGGGCTTATTTTCAGGAGAGTCAGAGGGCTATAGGAAATAAGACTTCACTCATAAATGATCCATGCAAAATCTCACACACTCTGAGAGCCAGGGCAGAGGCAGTAATTTGAAGGGACCCTGGGTAAGACCTACCTGCTGATCCCGGAGAGCCTCTCAGAGAGGCAGGGGGCAACTGGAGCACACCCTGAGGATGAGACACTGGAGCAGCCATTTTGCAGAGTTCATTCAGCCATGAGGACACTGATGTTGGTAAATACCATTTGGGAATCTTCCAAAGCTTATTAGCGCCAGGACTAGATCCATCTGCCCACTAGCAGGCTGGCTGCCTCAGAACCCACTGAGCCTCTAGGAGCCTCGGCACATGGCTCCACCCAGAGGGCCCATGACTCGGACTCACCAACCAGAAACTAGGAAAAGCAGAACAAGCAAAACTCAATGTTAGTAGAAACAAAGAAATCATAAAAAGAGAACAAAAATAAATGAAATAGAGACAATAAAGAGTATCAGTGAAACTAAGAGATAGTTTTCTGATAAGGTAAACAAAACAGATAAACTTTTAGCCATACTCAAGAAAAAGAAAGTGAGGGCACAAATAAATAAAAGAGAATGAAGAAGTTACAACCAAAAAGATCATGAGATTACTATAAACAATGATGGGCTTCCCTGGGGGCTTAGATGGTATAGAATCCACCTGCAATGTAGGAGGCCTGGGTTCAGTCCCAGGGTTGGGAAGATCCCCTGGAGAAGGGCATGGCAATCCCTCCAGTATTCTTGCCTGGAGGATCCCCATGGAGCCTGGAGCCTGGAGCCTGGAGCCTGGAGGGCTGCAGTCCATGGGGTTGCAAAGAGTCAGATATGACTGAGCAACTAAGCACAGCACAGCATGAACAGTAATATACCAATAAAATGAGCAACTGACAAGAAATGAACAAATTCCTAGAAATGTACAATTTCTCAAGATTGAATGAGAAAGAAATAAAATATATGAACAGATTGATGACCAATAACTAAATTGCATTAGTTTAAAAAAAGCTGCCAGAAAACAAAAAGTCCAAGATCAGTCAAAGAACACAAAGAAGCAGAATTACAGACCAGTATCACTGAGGAAGAGAAATAAATATTAGGAAAACAAATTCAACAAATATGAACAAATTCAACAAATATGAAAAGTTTGTATACTATGATCAAGTGAAATTTGTCCCAAGGATGCAGGTACAGTTTAATATTTACAAATCAATCAATGTGAAATACCATATTACCAAATTAAAGAATAAAAATTATATAATCATCTCAACAGATGCAGGAAAAACTTTTAACAAAATTCAACATTCATTTATCATATAAACTCCCCACAAATGGGTATAAAGGAAACATACCTCAGTATAGTAAAGGCCAATATATAATAATCCCACAGCTAACATCATGCTCGATGGTGGATACCCAAACTCGTCACTTTTATTCAATGTGATATTGGAAGTCCAAGGAACAGTAATCAGACAAGAAAAAGAAATAAAAGGAATCCAAACAGGAAAGGAAGAAGTAAAATCGGGACTGTTTGATACATATATAGAAAATTCAAGAGACGCCATTAAAAAATGAGTAGACACACAGAACCAATACAAAGAAATCTATTGCATTTCTATACAGTAACAGTGAACTATCAAAAAGAAATTAAGTAAATAATCCCATTTGTAATCACATCAAAAAGAACAAAATACTTAAAATGAACCCACCTAAGAAGGTAAAAACTTATATTCAGTAAACAGTAAGACACTAATGAAAGAAACTGAAGACGACTCAAACAGATCAAAAGATATACTAAGGCACATGAATTGGAAGAATTAATATTGATGAAATGACAATACTGGATAAAACACTCTATAGGTTCAATGCAACCCCTAACAAAATAATGGCATTTTTCATAGAACTAGAATTAAAATATTGTATGGAAACTCAAAAGACCTCAAATACCCAAAACAATCTGGAGAACAAATAAAACTGAGGGTATCATGCTCCCTCATTTCAAACTTCACTGCAAAGTTACAGTATCAAAGTAGTATGATACTGACACAAAAACAGACACATATATCAAAGGAACAGAATAGAAAACCCCCAAATGAACACGCACTTATATGGCCAAATAATCCATGACAAAGGAGAAAGAATATACAATGGGGGAAAGACAGTCTCTTCAATAAGTGATGTTGGAAAAACTGGACATCTACTTGTAAAGGAACAAAATTAGAACATTTTCTCACACCATATTAAAAACAAACTCAAAATGGATTAGAGACAAATCCAAATTGCAGAATACTCTGGAACACATCTCAACAGTATTCCTTAAAATTGTCAAGGTCATCAAAAGCACAGAAAGTCTGAAAAACTGTCTCAGGCAAGAGGAACCTAAGAATATATAACAACTAAATATAATGTAGCATCCTGTATAGGATCCTGGGACAAAAAAAGGAAATTAAGTAAAAGCCTAAGGACATCTGAAAAAAAAGCTATGGACTATGCTGCTAGTCGCTTCAGTCGTGTCCGACTCTGTGCGACCCCGTAGATGGCAGCCCACCAGGCTCCCCCGTCCCTGGGATTCTCCAGGCAAGAACACTGGAGTGGGTTGCTATTTCCTTCTCCAATGCATGAAGGTGAAAAGTGAAAGTGAAGTCGCTCAGTCATGTCCAACTGTTCGCGATCCCATGGATTGCAGCCCACCAGGTCCTCCATCCATGGGATTTTCCAGGCAAGAGTATTGGAGTGGGGTGCCATTGCCTTCTCCACTATGGACTATAGTTAGTAGTAATATATTAGTTGGGTTTCCCCAGTGGCTCAGAGGTACAGAATCCATCTCCAATGCAGGAGACCTAGGTTCAACCCCTGGATCAGGAAGATCCCTTGAAGAAGGAAGTGGCAACCCACTCCAGCATTCTTGCCTGGAGAATCCCCATGGATAGAGAAGCTTGGTGGGCTTCCATATGGTTGCAAAGTCAGACATGACTGAAGCAACTGGGCACAATATATTAGTTGAAACAAATGTATCATACTAATGTAAGGCATTAATAGTAAGGATTATTAGATTTTAGATACATAAGAACTCTACTATTTGGGGGATTTCTTTCCTCCATATTTTTAAAGCTAGTTTAATATTAAAATTGTATTTTTAAAAAGTGTGAGTCGGGAGTTCACAGTATGGGTGATTGAAGTGAAAATGTGGCATAACCTCTTTATATAATTTTAGCTTCTGAATCATGCAGATATTTCACATAGTAAAAAACAAACACATTTAAAGGACTAAAAATTATCTAATGATAAAAAAGAATTGCAAAGATATTTGAAATTCCAGTTAGTACTGTTACTGCTGATAGAAATAATGGTACTATAATTTTAAAACCATTTTTAATGCTTGAAAATCCTGTGTTACAGGATAAAGCAAATGAGTAAATTAGTTAATACCACTAGAAATCGTATTCAGGGAAAAAAAATGTAAACATAAACAAAATGTTAAAACTGATTTGCAAATATTGTAACTAACTCATGATTCTGAAATATGTATGTGTGTATTGGTGTACTTCTAGCTCAGTTTACTGAACATTTCAGAGTGACCTCATGCTAGGGGCAATGGGTAAAACTAGCACTGTTATTTGCTTTTTACATTTCACTCTTCACTAAAGTCAGAGCTATTGGCTACTTCCATGCTTGAGGCAGGGAAAATATAAGGTGAGTCTGGATATCTTGATGTTCAGTCGATCAGGCATGTCCAACTCTTTGCAACCCCATGGACTGCAGCACGCTAGGCTTCCCTGTTCTTCATTATCTCCGAGTTTGCTCAAACTCACGTTCATTGAATCAATGCTGCCATTCAACCATCTCATCCTCTGTTGCCCTTTTCTCCTGCCTTCAAACTTTCCCAACATCAGGGTCTTTTCAAATGAGTCAGAAATTTGTATCAGGTGGCCAAAGTATGGGAGCTTCAGCTTCAGCATCCGTCCTTTCAATGAATATTCAGGGTTGATATTCTTTCGTATTGACTGGCTTGATCTCCTTCTTGTCAAAGGGACTCTGAAGAGTCCTCTCCAGCACCACAGTTCGAAAGCATCAATTCTTCAGCACACAGCCTTCTTTATGGTCCAACTCCGATACCCATACATGACTACTGGAAATACCATAGCTTTAACTATTCAGATCTTTGTTGGCAAAGTGACATCTCTGCTTTTTAATATGCTGTTTAGGTTTGGCATAGCTTTACTTCTAAGGAGCAAGCATTTTTTAAATTTCATGGCTTCAGTCACTGTCTGCAGTGATTTTGGAGCCCAAGAAAATAAACTCTGTCACTGTTTCCATTGTTTCCCCCTCTACTTGCCATGAAGCTGTGGGACCAGATGACATGATTTTTGTTTTTTGAATGTTGAGTTTCAAGCCAGCTTTTTCACTTTCCTCTTTCAACTTCATTAAGAGGAACTTTAATTCCTCTTCATTTTCTGCCATTAGCGTGGTGTCATCTGCATATTTGAGGCTGTTGATATTTCTCCCCCAATCTTGACTCCAGCTTGTGTTGCATCCAACTCGGCATTTCACATGATATATTCTGCATATAAGTTAAATAAGTAGGTGACAATATACAGCCTTGACATACTCCTTTCCCAATTTGGAACCAGTTCATTGTTCCATGTCTGGTCAAACTGTTGCTTCTTGACCTGCATAAAGGTTTCTCAGGAGGCAGGTAAAGAGGTCTGGTATTCTCATATCTTTAAGAATTTTCCAGTATGTTGTAATCCACACAAAGGCTTTAGTGTTTCCAGTGAAGCAGAAGTAGAAGTTTTTCTGGAATCCCCTTGCTTTTTCTATGATCTAATGGATATTGGCAATTTAATCTTGTTCCCCTGCCTGTTATAAATCCAGTTTGTACATCTGGAAGTTCTTGGTTCAAACCTAGATTGAAGAATTTTGAGCAGAACCTAATTAGCATGTGAATTGAGTGCAATTGTATGGTAATTTGAACATTCTTTGGCACTGCCCTTCTTTGGGACTGGAATGAAAACTGACCTTTTCCAATCTTGTGGCCACTGTTGAGTTTTCCAAATGTGCTCAAATATTGAGTGCAGCACTTTAACAGCATCATCTTTTAGGATTTTAAATAGCTCAGCTGGAATTCCATCACCTCCAGTAGCTTTATTCATGTAATGCTTCCTAAGGCCCACTTGACTTCACACTCCAGGATGTCTGGCTCTAGGTGAGTCCCCACACCATCGGAGTTATCTAGATCATTAAGACCATATTTGTACAGTTCTTCTGTGTATTCTTGCTACCTCTTCTTAATATCTTCTCCTTCTGTTAGGTCCTTACTGTTTCTGTCCTTTATTGTGCCCATCTTTGCATAAAATATTCCCTTGATATCTCTAATTTTCTTGAAGAGATCTCTAGTCTTTCCCATTCTATTGTTTTCTTCTATTTCTTTGCATTGTTCACTTAGGAAGGCTTTCTTATCTCTCCTTGCTATTCTTTGGAACTCTGCATTCAGCTGGGTATGTCTTTAGTTTGTTTCCAAAAATTAATTGGATTTTTAAAAAGGATATAGGAGATACCCTGAAGGACTCCCCCTCATCTGTTTTGTATAACTTGGGCATCAAGCAGCAGCAGCATTATAATTATAATCATTGTAGTTAACTGTAAGACACTGCATAAATATGTTAGACTTTACATATAAGTCATATAATTGCATACACATTCCCACCTGTATATTTCACAATGAAACAAAGTAAAACCATTTATTCAACATTTCCCACTGGCAAACTAGACTGATTTCCAGGGAAACTTCTATTAAATATTGATCTAATTGTACTGTTTTGGAGGCTTTTCAAACAACAAAATATACAAATCACTGTTAGTTCACATTTAAATAAGATCTAAATTAGATAAAATACTAGATAGGTCAAGTATACTGCAGTGATAAAATGAACAGCTCAGTTCCAAATAACATTCTCAAATATGAGTACTGAAAAATGCTTATAATATAGGATTATCCTTTTGAGCAACCTTGTGTTTTTCATAAGCCTATAAAATAAAATTCCCAGACTATTACTTGAAATCTCAAACACAAGAAAAGCTGCTCAGAATATTTGACTATTAGAATTCTCCTGTAATTGTTGATGTTTGGCCTTCCTATTTTAATATGACTCTTCAAACTAAACACAGCTGTGCTCACAGATACATCTAAGAGCTTCAATGTATGGCTATTGTATTTTTCACTTAGGGATGGATTTCCATTGGCAAACAGCCTCTGCTACTTTAAAAACCTACTTTTTGCTTGTCTTGGACATGCTCAGGAGCTTTTACTTAAAATGGGGGCACATAAACTGCTTTTTTGACAGCTGTTTTCTGTGCCATGAGATTACATACAGCTGAATCCAGAATAAGCTGATGCACTCTTGTTGCCTCAGAAGTTTGCCATCTTTGTGATAGGCTTTGCTAAAACAATCTAAACTCATATGACATATGTGTTCTTCTTTTTGTGATGTATATGTAGTTTATTTTTATAAAATATTTTTTATTATAACAGACACATCATTAACAACTGCATTCAGGAGAATCAGTCTGAAAGAAAAAGCATGGAAAAAGATAAAACCACATAAACAGCAAAAAATAAATAAACAAAAAGAGAGAAGAAAGACAGCTGGAATGCTATACTAATATCAGACAAAACAGACTTTAAGACAAAAATTGTTATTAGACTCAAAGAAGGATATTTTATAATGCTAACAGGACAAATTCATGAAGAAGATATAACAATTATAAAAATATACACAACTAATAAATGAGCCTTAATATATATGAAGTAAAACTGTCAGACTTGAAGGGAGAAATAGACTATTCAACAGTAAATGTTTTAGACTTCAATGCCTCACATTTCATAATGGATAGAACAACCAGGCAAAAGATCAACAACAAAAGAGAAGATTTAAATAGCACCGTTATCTAGCTAGAATTAACAGACATCTGTAGAACACTACACCACAATATATGCCATACATCCTACTCAAATGCACATGGACCATTCTTCACAATGTATTGTATGTTTGAAGATAAAATAAGTGTCAATAAACTGTTGACAGGATTGAAATTATACAAAGTGTGCTCTTTGACCAAAATGAAATAAAATTAGAATTCAGTAAAAGAAGGAAATTTGGGAAATTCACAAATAATTGAAAATTAACAACATACTGCCAAATAACCAGTGGATCAAAGAAGAGCTCTCAAGGGAAATTAGAAAATATTTTGAGATGAATAAGAACGAAGACACAACATACCAAATTCATGAGACGGGATAAAAGCAGTGCTTAAATGGAAATTTATATTAGTAAATACCTTTATTAAAACTGTAGGCAGTTTCAAACCAGTAACTTTCTATTCAAGAAAGTAAAAAATGAAGAGCAAATTAAATTCAAAGCAAGCAGATGGACAGAGTAAGTATCACCGTGTAAGAAAAATACAGAATTGAACACAATAGAAAAAATCAATGAAACCAAATGCTGGCTCTTCACAAACATCAACAAAGTTTACAGACCTTAATAAGATTGACATAGAGGGGGAAAAAAGAAAGTTGAAATTGCTGAAGTCAGGAAGGAAAGAGGAAACATTACTATTAATCATACAGAAAAAAAAGATTATAAGGAAATATAAATATTATATTAAAACAAATTTGATAATCTAGATTAAATGGACAAATTGCTAGAAAGATGCAAACTATCAAAAGCTGATGCAAGAAAAAAATGGAAAATCTGACTAGACCTACAACAAGAAATTGAGCTACCAATCAAAAACTTACCACAAGGACCAGATGGCTTCACTGGTGAATTCTACCAAATATTTCATGAAGAATTAATAGTACTTTAAAAGATTTTTTTTAAATAGGGGGAGAGAAAGTACAATTTATTTTATGAGGTCAATATTACCGTGATACCATAACCAGATAAAGACCTCACAAGGAAATAAATCCTGAAGAATAATATCTCTTATGAATGAAGACACAAAAATCCTCCACAAAATACTAGTATTACAAAGAAAGAATTATACAACATGTCCATGTACAGTTTGTTCCAAATATGTAAAATTAATTCAGAGCTATGAAAAGTCAATGTATGATAACCCCCTATAAACAATAACAACCTGGAGATAAAAGAGGACTTCAATCTTATGCAGAGCATCTATGAAAACCCACAGCCGGTATTAATCATATTTAATCATGAAAGACTGAAAGCTTTTCTCTGAGATCAGAAACATGACAAGAATGTCCCTTACTGACATTTCTATTTAACACTATACATTCTAGACACACACACACACATCCAGACTGAAAAGAGGAAATAAATTCATCTAAGTTTACAGATGACATAATCTTCTACATATAAAAAAACCTAAGGAATCCCCACAAAGGAACTAAAAACTATTGGAGTTCATAAGCAAGTTCAGCAAGGTTGTAGGATATAAGATCAATAGATCAATATGCAAAACAACTGTACTCTATACACTAGCAATATAAATCTGAAAATTGAATTAAGAAACAATTTTATTTTTAATAGTATCCAAAGGAATAAAATATTTAGGCACAAACTTAACCAACCTAGTTCAAAATGTGCACTCTGAAAAGTACAAAACATTGTTTAAAGAAATTAAGACTTTAAAAAAATGGAAAGGCTCTCCTGTTCATGGATTGGAAGATTTGATATTTTTAAGATGGTAATACTTTCCAGTGGTTTCCCTGGTGGCTCAGTTGTCAAGAATCTGCCTGCATTGCAGGAGATGCCAGTTTGATTTTTGGGCTGAGATCTCTTCGAAGGAAATGGCACCCACTTCAGTATTCTTGCCTGGGAAATCCCATGGACTGAAGAGCCTGGTGGGCTACAGTCCATGGGATCATAAAAGAGTCAGACATGACTTAGTGACTGAACAACAACAATACCTCCCAAACTTATTTGCAGATTCAATGCAATCCCTGTCAAAATCCCAGCTGACTTTTTATTTTTGCAGAAGTTTGAGCTGATCCTCAAATTCATATGAAAATTTAAAAGACAGAGGATAGTGTAAACAATATTGTAAAAGAAGAACATGTTGTAGGATGCACATTTCTCATTTTCAAAGCTTACTACAAAGTTACAGTAATCAAGAGAGTGTGCAACTTGTGTAAGGGTAGACATGCAGGTGAATGGAATAGAACAGAGAATGCAGATAAACAGATGCATGTATTTATGGTCAATTGATTTCAACCAAGATGCCTAGCTAATTAAATGGAGAAATAATAGTGAAAAAATAATACTGAGACAACCGAATATCCACATGCAAAAGAATGAAGTTGGATTACCTTTACCTAACACTTTATATAAAAATTAACTCAGAATTAAAGATCTAAATATAAGAGCTAAAACGATTTAATTCTTAAAGGAAAACATAGGTGTGAATCTTTATGACCTTGGATTAGGCAATGGGTTCTCCAATATGACACTAAAGGCACAAACAATTGTCCAAAATAAAAGGGAAAAAATGGATTTCATCAAAATTAAAATGAAACAAAAAACACGTATGTGTCAAAAGACAGTATCCAGAAAATAAAAAGACAACCCACAAAATGGGATAAAATATTTTAAAACCATGTATCGGATGTTCAGAATATATAAAGAACACATAAAATCAATAATAAAAACACACAAAAGGAGCAAAGGATTTGGATAGACATTTCTCCAAGTAAGATGTATGTAATAAGCATATAAAATGATACTCAATAACATTAAGCCAATGTGCATGCTCAGTAATGTCTGACTCTTTATGAACCTTTAGACTGTAGCCTGCCAGGCTCCTCTTACCGTGGGATTTTTCAGGCAAGAATCCTGAAGTTGGTTGCCATTTCCTCCTCCAAGGGATCTTCCCAACCCAGGGATCGAATCCACATCTGCTGCTTCTCTTGCATTACAGACAGATTCTTTACCCGCTAAGTCATCAGGGAAGTCCTTAATATCATTAGGGAAATGCATGTTAAAATGACAATAAGGTACTATTTCACAACCACTAAGTTGGCTAAAACCAAAAGGCAGACAATGACAAGTATTGAAAAGTATGTGAGAAAAATTGGAACACTTATTCATTGCTTATGAAAAAATACAATGCTCAGACACTTTGGAAAATTTTGTCAGTTCATCAAACAGTTAAACATAGTTAACATCAAACAGTTACCATATGATACAGAAAATCCATTACTAGATACATACCCAAGGGAGATGAAAACATATATCCCCATAAAAATTTACACATGAATGTTCATAGTAGTATTATTCACAATAGCCAAAAAGTGAAAACAACCCAAATGTCCATCAACTGGTGAACTAATAAACAGAATGTGGTGTATCCAGAAAATGGAATTTTATTTGGTAATAAAAAAGAATGGATCACTGATACTGCTATAAAATTGATGAACCTTGAAAACATTATGCTAAATGAAGGAAACCAGTCACAAAACACCACAAGTTACTATGTGATTTCTTCATACGATATTTTCAGATAGAAAGCTTTCTAAAAGGGCAAAAAGTATATTAGTGGTCATCTGAGGTGATGGGAGATTGTGAGATTATGGCTAAGGGGAGCAAGGTTTCCTATGGAACAATGAAAATATTCCAAAATTTATTTGGTGATGATATCCACTTCTGTGAATATGCTAAAAGCCACTGAATGTTATACTTTAACTGTGTGAATTGTATCACTATAAAGATGTTTATAACGGGGCTGAGTGGAGAATGAAGTAGTAATATACGCTATCATGTGGACGAACCTTGAAAATATTATACTAAATGAAAGAAGTCAGATACTAAAGGCCACATATAATTCAATTATCATGAAATGAAAATAGGTACCTCAATAGAGACAGAAACTGTATCAGTGTTTCCCAGGGATTGGGAGAAGGCATAAGTAACTACTGACTACTAATGGGTATAGGGTTTGGTGATGATGAAAATATTCTGGAATTAGAGTGATAATTGCACAGCTCTATGACTATACTAAAAACTACTGAATTGTACATTTTAAAAAGTAAATGCAATAATTTTCAATTAAAATAAGTGTCTATTTATAATGTATATTGCTTAATAAATAGTAAGCTTAATTATATGACTATGTTTGATTGTTAATCTCCTGAGGATATTTAAAGTTTATTTTGAATCAATTAAGTGCTCTTTTCTAACTAAAGCTCATTAAGCTCTATGGCAAATGGGTAATGATTAACACTTATAGATAAAACCATTCTTAATGAACAGAATATACAACTCACAACCCTTACTATTCATACTATAGTTTTGACTCAAGAATATATTAGCTTTCATATTATGTGTACTGGAGAAGACTCTTAAGAGTCCTTTGGACTGCTAGGAGATCAAACCAGTCATTTCTAAAGGAAATCAACTCTGACAATTCACTGCAAGGACTGATGCTGAAGCTTCAGCTTCAATACTTTGGCCACTTGATGCAAAGTGCTGACTTATTGGAAAAGCCTCCAATGCTGGGAAAGATTGAAGGTAAAAGGAGAAGGGGCAGCAGAGAATGAGATGGTTGGACAGCATCACTGACTCAATGGATGCAAATTTGAGCAAACTCTGGGAGATGGTGGAGGGCAGAGAAGCCTGGTGTGCTGCAATCCATGGGATCAAAAAGAGTCAGACATGACTTAGTGACCGAACAACAATGATTAGCTCCAAATTCAAATACAGAACCTGGTGAGTCACAAATACACTTAACTAAATGACCACATTTAGTTAAGTCATTAGGAACTTTGATAAGAGCAGTTCTGTACACAGAAGAACTCATTAGTCTCAGTTTTGGGTAATAAATCTGATGACAAGATTTTGACAGCAACATAATATGACTGTATTCATTTTAATGGCTATCTTGGAAAATGCAGATTGTATTCACACATCCAGAGTTGTTTGACATAGAATCTCCCCAAGGATAGTCAGTTGATGTAGTCAAATATTAAATAAATATATATATATATATATTTGTCTGTTAAGTCCATTAAATCATAGTGACTGAGTTTTAAACCTTTTCAACCATTTGTTTTTGACATAATAGACACGGGTATTGACAAGCACTATCAAGGACAGACAGGAAGATTGGTTAAAGTGGCACTTCAGAGTGTTTGGAAATTTTTAAGGATTCACAAGTGACACTAGTTGTAAAGAACCTATTTGCCAGTGCAGGACATGTAAGAGATGCAGGTTTGATCCCTGGGTCGGGAAGGATCCCCTAGAGGAGAGCATGGTAATCCATTCCAGTATTCTTGCCTGGAGAATCCCATGAACAGAGGAGTCTGACAGACTGTAGTCCATGGGCTTGCAAGGAGTCAGACACGACTGAAGCGACTTAGCATGTATACATGAAGAAGCAATATGAGTTCAAGCTAAGTAGAATCTCTATTTTAGGTTATTGGTTACAATGCTGAATAACTGGGCAAAAATTTCTGCCCGTATTAAGCTTATATTTTAGATGCTAAGGAGGTGAAAATATAAACCTAATGAATGAAGTTGAGTATATTCAAGATGAGAAATTATTAATGTATTAAAAATAAGTGGAGTAGAGTAAGTAAAAGAATGTGCAGGGTGGGGGTGGGGGGAAGAGTCAAATTTCAGTATTAAAGGGTGTGATTGGAGCAGATCTTATTAAAGAATGGAAGTTAAACTGTATTTAAAGTGTTGAGGAAGAGTGATCCTGAAAGAGTTGCCAGTAGGAGTAAAGTTCTTAAGGTGCAGTGCTGTGAGAGCTGGCTTTGTAGTTGCTCACAAAAGCTGTTATTAATAGGAATTTTGTGAGCTGGTTGTTAAACATGTTCATCATTGAACATTAAATTAGAACTTTAAATGAAATACATTATAAAGAAAAATAATAAGTATTTACAAACTCATCAGTTATCTTACTATAATTATTTTACTGCAGGGTATTATGGTTGATGCTCCTAAAGTTCTTCATATTTATTATGTCTATATTGTGAATACTGTATAAGGATGTATTGGGTGGGCCAGAAAGTTCATTCAGGCTTTTCCATAAGCCTTTACAGAAAAACCTGAATGAAAATTTTGGTCAACCCAATATTTCTGTTCATCTCTCCCCAACACTGTCACACTGATACAGTTTAAAATCGCCAATGGCAGAAGCATTTATACTTCAGACATTGGCAAACACTACAGACTCAGGCTTGAATTTTTGTTTTACCAATTGTCAAGTCTTAAAGAGATAGAATTGTTAGTAAAGCCTTTTGAACTTAAAAGCATGTATCATTTTTTTCAAGATTTTAGTCAGCTTCATATACAGTGTAATATTTGCTTCTGGGTTGATTTTTAAAGGAAATTGCTCTGGTTTCCTCTTCTTTTGTGTCCCTAAGCTTCCGATGACTGAGAGGTTTCTCCCATTTATTGAAGGAGGACCAGGAAGGACTGAGTGAACGTGTATAAATCTCAGCTTCACTTTAGGATAGGAGGACAGGAATCTAACTCTATGCTGTGTGTAACATGTAGACCTTAAAGAGGAGAGTGCCAACACCCATGCTAATAACCACAGTTCCCAAGTAGGTAATTTTATTTCTTTATGGAAGAGCCTTGCAGACTACTCCTGGGAGTGTTACAAGTGCAGTGTTAAGTGCAGTGTTACCAGAGTATGGGAAGGAGATATGTAGGAGAAACTGGGATATTCACACCACAGTCCCCCCCGTCTCCCCACTTTCTCATGGCTCTCCAACATACTGCCTGCAAAACAAGTATTTCTGGCGTCTGGCTGTCAGATTTGCTTCTCCCTCCACTGCACTGTTCTTACTTTCTCTCCTTTTCTATGAGCCTTTACTCTGCTACCCATGTCCTCAGTTTTACTCATACTGCATATCCACCAATGATTCTCTTTCTTTCAACCTCACTGTTAGAGTTCATCCTTTTCAATATTTACCTATAATCCTTTTAATTGGTACTTAGGAAAGAGAAAGATAGATGCATTGGATTGGTTTACTAGCCTTAATTCATAGTTTTCTACCATTAGCCATTCACACACAAAAAAATCATAATTTTGTACATATGTTTACCTAATGCTAGTTAGGTAATACTGGCACTTTATGTAATAGGATAAAATAGAAACACACATGTTTTTATAAATGGACTTGGTTAGTGAAATATACCACATTTCTACAGAAGTCAGCCATATGATACTATATCAATATATTGGGTTGGCCAAAAAGTCCATTTGGGTTTTTATGGAAAACCCAAATGAACTTTTTGGGAAACCCAATATTGACTGACTGAGAAACATTCTTACAAAATGTTGTTGTCAAAGAAAAACTGATTAAAACATTACTGTAACCTAAGTGAATTCAGAGGTTTTATGAAGTTCAAACTCTGAGTAGAGTTGCATTTTAAGAAATACATCTGAGAGTAAAACTAATTAAAACATATAAAATACATAGCTATCAAAGAATATTAAAGGCTATCAAATTAATCATCCAGAACTACACTATGACAGCCAATCTTCTTTCTTCTTTCATTTTCTCAAATCCTGTAACAGCTTTGGAGCATCTTACTTGCCAATTTCCACTCTATCTCCCTCCCTCCACAGAAAAAAACTGCTTACAGACGTCCACAGCAAATAATGAATAATAGTTCCTTCTGTGAAGAACTTGCAATTTGATTTTCCCTTAAATTTTCTGATTGTGAAAACAAATATATTTACTTGTTCATTTATTTTTAAAGGCATTTGACTTTCTGAATCAAAGTTTATCATAATAAATGCTTATCTTGTTTATTTATTAACTGTACATGACTCATTCTTCAAAACACTCAGGTTAACTTTTGAGGTATTTATTTTCAATTATATTAGCATTTCATATGCCCCTCAAAATTATTCTCTTATGTATTGCTGTTTAAAGATTTCAAGTAGAATTAGTTAAACCATAATGTTTAACAGCTAATAACTGGACAACTGCTTTTACCAGCACTCTAGAAATGGTTGATTGGTTATTTTTCACACAAATGTTAGTCAACATTGTCCCAGAATATAAGTCTGTCTTTCAGAATTGGGTAATTTTTTTTTTCTTAATTGTAGCTACTTTAGATGTAATCAATGAAAGGAAGGGTTTTTTGTTTGTTTGTTTTTGTTTTTTAAATCAAAGACTATAGATGGATGTTCATAGGATATTCTAATTTTCTGCTTGCATATTTTTTCTCTACAGTACCCTCAGTGGCAGCATATTATAAATTAATCAAGTGCTGTTAACTTCAGCATTATCTGTGGAAACTGTCAGGGCAAACTCAAATGGAGCCTGATATCTACTATGGCTTTTTTTTACCATTTCATGGAAGGGTACATATGGCATCATTGTTTTCAACCCAAGTATTTTCAAATTTTCTGCCTCTTGCAAACTTGTGCTAAAGAAGTACACATGACTTACTGATTCTTTTCTCTAAAATCTTGCTCTCTCTCTCTCTCTCTCTCTCTCTCTCTCTATATATATATATATATATATATATATATATATATATATACACACATACACAAGTGCTATCTAAAGACATTTCTTTATATCCCAAACAACAACAAAAAAATTGTTATATAGCCATGGTTTTGCAACTACTCCTAGAGAAGACAATAAGAGGAGTTGGAACACCAATTTCTCTTCTTTGCAGGAAAAATAACATGATTCTATTCAATGACTTGGCTATAGTATGCAAGCAAAGTAGTATTTTCCATCAACATTATCCAGTAGGAAATAAATAACTGCTTTTGTCACACTGCAGTTAACTTTAAAAGTGGAGACATCAGAAATACATGATACATGTATTTTCTAGTCACCTTTACAGCATTTTCCATCCAGGAGTCTTGACGAGCAATGATTCATTGCTGTCTATACTGTATGGTCAGACAAATTTGGATGCATGGGAGTAGTCGTTCAATCAGTGTTACAGTGAATCATGTTTAAGCAAAGTACTAAATGAATGTATTTTGGAATAATTGTTATCCAATAAATAATATGTCCTATTTAGTTTTACTGAGAAACAAGTCTTTCTTCAACTATTAATTCAGTGAGATGGTCAGTCTACACATTTGTGGCCAACTAAAAGCAAGAGAAATATGATTGAGCTGCCAGAGCCACTGGGACATCTTGACATGATGAGAGCACTGTAGCTAACGAGACAGATGTTAAGTAGAAATTCAAGAACATGCGGATGGAGGGCAAAATTTTTTCTAAGAAAATCATCATTAAAACAATGAACTACACTAATGATATAAGCTTAAATGATTAAAACTTTAAATATCTAAAAAATAAGAGAACTAAATAAACATAGATACAGAGAACTGATTGGTGCTTATCATAGGCAGGGGGTGGCAAGTGAGCAAAATGAGTATTTTATATTAAATGTGGTATAATCTTTGTGTATTATTTAAAGTATTTGAAACGTTAAAAGTAATTGATGGTTTTAAGCTGTGAGAAAATACAATTAAGTTTGTAAACTGAATTGGAATATTTACGGGAACTCTGTTCCTGGCTTTTGTTAATGCATTTATTAGGATTCTTATGTCTAAAAAATCAAATAGATTTTTAAATTCAGTTTAGTACACTTAAGAGAATGGAATTTGCTAGTTTTGTGACAGTTACAGGTGCTTAACTTGGGTTCAGTCTCTCAGTTGTGTCCAACTCTTTGTGACCCCATGAATTGCAGCACGTCAGGCCTCCCTGTCCATCACTAACTCCTGGAGTTCACTCAAACTCACATCCATTGAGTTGGTGATGCCATCCAACCATCTCATCCTCTGTCATCCCCTTCTCCTCCAGCCCCCAATCCCTCCCAGCATCAAAGTCTTTTCCAATGAGTCAGTGCTTCACATGAGGTGGCCAAAGTACTGGAGCTTCAGCTTTAGCATCATTCCTTCCAAAGAACACCCAGGACGGATCTCATTTAGAATGGACTGGTTGGATCTCCTTGCAGTCCATGGGACTCTCAAGAGCCTTCTCCAATACCACAGTTCAAAAGCATCAATTCTTCAGCACTCAGCTTTCTTCACAGTCCAACTCTCACATCCATACATGACCACTGGAAAAACCATAGCTTTAACTAGATGGACCTTTGTTGGCAAAGTAATGTCTCTGATTTTGAATATGCTATCTAGGTTGGTCATAAATTTTCTTCCAAGGAGTAAGCATCTTTTAATTTCATGGCTGCAATCACCATCTGCAGTGATTTTGGAGCCCCAAAAATGAAGTCTGACACTGTGTCCACTGTTTCACCATCTAGTTCCCAAGAAGTGATGGGACCAGATGCCATGATCTTCCTTTTCTGAATGTTGAGCTTTAAGCCAACTTTTTCACTCTCCTCTTTCACTTTCATCAAGAGGCTTTTTAGTTCCTCTTCACTTTCTACCATAAGGGTGGTGTCATCTGCATATCTGAGATTATTGATATTTCTCCTGGCAATCTTGATTCCAGCTTGTGCTTCTTCCAGCCCAGCATTTCTCATGATGTACTCTGCATATAAATTAACTTGGGTTAACAAATCATTAATGTCAAATAAAGTAAGAGACTGGTCTCACTTTTATTTGAATATTACTTACATATTTTAAAAAATTGTTAAAAAAACTGAAAGACTTCAGTAAACCGATTTTTAGTAAAGTGTTAGTCGCTCAGCTGTGTCTGACTCTTTGTGACCCCATGGACTGTAGCCCACTAGGCTCCTCTGTCCATGGAATTCTCCAGGAAAGAATACTGGAGTGGGTTGCCATTCCCTTCTCCAAGAGATCTTCCCCACCCAGAGATCGAACCTGGGTCTCTGGTATTGCAGACAGATTCTTTACCATCTGAGCCATCAGGGAAGCCCTAAACTGAATATTAATTTGAAATCTCCAAACATTAAAACCCATGTTAGTATGACACAACCCATAACACAAATTTGTATCTAACATTATTGGTTATCACCATCTCTCCTTCATCAAGTGTCAGAGCAGCCTATAGTTTTAAGTGTTTGTGGGGGTGGGAAAGAATGAAAGGAGGATCAAGGAAAAAGAGGTCAGGCAGGGAAACAGCAAGTAAGATCGAATGCACATGTCTGTATGTAACATATTGATTCTCTGGTGGCTCAGGTGGTAAAGAATTCACCTGCAATGCAGGAGACCTCGGTTCGATCCCTAGGTTGGGAAGATCCCCTGGAGGAGGGGATGGCAACCCACTCTAGTATTCTTGCCTGGAGAATCTCCAGGGACAGAGGAGCCTGGTGGGCTACACTCCATGGGGTCCCACAGAGTTGGACATGACTGAGGGACTAAGCACAAATAGATGTATAATATCTATATATTCCAAATACACCATTAATTGAATTTTTTATTTCTTTTACTAATGGATTTATGCTAATCTACCCATTGTAGAAATATACATTTTTGTATGACTGTGGCTATGAGATCCTGAGTCACATCTAAGAGAAGGGCTTTATCACTCCAGCTGAATAATCTTGAGTTTCTCCCCTGGAGTTGTCTTCTATGTCTTTTTAGAGGACCCATATCCAAAGATACCTCTTGCCCTTGGGGTTGATGTTAGTCTAACTGGCTGAACAAGAACTTCAGTATAAAGAGGCTTCATGTTCTTCATATGTTAATTACAGTAGCCTTGTATAAAACAACCTGGAAAGGGCAGGGCAAGTACAAGGATGAAGCTGTGATTTATATCAGCTTAGACAACACTGGTTGATCTGACCACCCAATATATCTTCTAATATATTAAACAAAACATGTACTGGCTCACAATGGAAACTTAAAATTTCTTAACATCATCCATTGGAGGCTGTCATACAGGTCTTAGCATGCAGTGGGAGATTTCAACACCCTTTCTACAACTGGAATAAAAGCACATTGATTTGAGCTTGTGGAGTCAAGCATCTGGTCACTAACCTGAAAACTAGGACTCAAAGACAGAACCATCTCTTTTAAAACTTTTCAGTATGTCTTTTTGGCTTTCATTGTGATGCAAATTCAGTTGGTGGAGTTCTGCCAGTTACTAAGCCCCGAGGGGAAAAAATCTTCTAATCAATCATCTGACCCAGGGAGCAGTTCTTGGTCCTTGAAACAAATTTCAAAAAAAGGAAGATTTGCCCTTGAAGTCCCTTGCTTGAGCATATCTGTCTTTTTTAATGGTGTACTTTGGAAAAAATTCCAAGCAATGTTCCATTGGTTAATTTTTTCTTCCTAAAAAGGCAATAGCAATAAGCAGTTATGATATGACTGGTAGACTGCTGAAGAAGCTTCATGGAATTTTAATGATATAAGTTGGGTTAGAGGAATGTACATTTTAAAGTGCTACGATTTCTTTCTATATGGCCATAATTTAAACAATTACTTTTGTAAAGTCCACAAGGCAAAAGAGTTATCATATGATGTATTAGCAGAATGAGATGAGTTTTAGTACTATGAAGCAACATTAATCAAGCACAAAGTGAAAGCTTTTTTACGTAAGTAGTATAAATTTCTGTATTGATAGATAGGTGCCTGATATTTTCAGGCATGGTCCATTTGTCAAGTTATAAGTAGCCAAAAAACGTATTCCTTGAAGGCATAGAAAAAGTATCAAATCTTTTGATAAGTTTATCTAAAAAGTATCCCAATGATCTCAAACTGTGCTAAGACCTTTTAGATCTTCAGTAATCTGTGACTGACAACCTGGAAAAAGTCATACATTTTAAAACTTTTGTATCAGTGATTTTTAGTTGAATGGGTTTGTCTGGCTGTCTTAACATTGAATTTATGTACAACAGAATGGAATCAGAAAGTAGGTATTTTTGGTTTCAAGAACGACTAAGAGAAAATCAATCCCTTAATTCCAAGTCCAAGAAATAACAAATTAAATCAATTAATAAATACTCTCTGGATATTCTCATTCTTTAACTGAATGCATATTTAACTAAATGTCACAAAAATAAAAATACAACACTACCTTCAAGACACTAGAGTGGGGTGGGGAGAACAGAGGGACAGTCCATAGTTAGTGGTATGGCAGAGGAATACAGGTATATACTTATCTATATACAAGGTAGAAAAACAAGCCTATACAGTTTGTAAAGGCTTTGAAAGTGGAAATCCACACACATTAAGCCTACTATGTTCTAGGGAGAATTGACTTAAATTGAAGTCAAACGACAAAGGAGAATTTTAATTTTACTCTATCCTATATTCTACATTTCTTATGAGTTATATATTACATATCTTTCTTAGCCTGTATCTGGATATACAGAACTTTATTCAAATTATCTTTTTGTCCAGATTAGCTATCCCTTCTGATCAAAGAGAGGAAAGCTGTCTTTCTGGAGTGATAAAGAGTCCAGCAGAAATTTTCAATGCCCTAAACAGGAAAAGCAAATCTACCTGTATAAGATGGGCAATGAGCAGTATGTTGAGCATGAGCTTATATTGAAAGATTAAATGACAAGTTTAGGTTGATCAATATTACACTAAAATGACAATAACTGAATAACTGTGATCATCAACAATTTATTTATTAATTTATTTATTTTGCTGGTGATGATATTATTTTTTTAGTTTTTTATTTTTTTAATTTTAAAATGTTTAATTCTTACATGTGTTCCCAAACATGAACCCCCCTCCCACCTCCCTCCCCATAACATCTCTGTGGGTCATCCCCATGCACCAGCCCCAAGCATCCTGTATCCTGCGTCAGACATAGACTGGTGATTCAATTCTTACATGATAGTATACATGTTAGAATGCCATTCTCCCAAATCATCCCACCCTCTCCCTCTCCCTCTGAGTCCAAAAGTCCATTATACACAGCTGTGTCTTTTTTCCTGTCTTGCATACAGGGTCGTCATTGCCATCTTTCTAAATTCCATATATATGTGTTAGTATACTGTATTGATGTTTTTCTTTCTGGCTTACTTCACTCTGTATAATCGGCTCCAGTTTCATCCACCTCATAGAACTGATTCAAATGAGTTCTTTTTAACGGCTGAGTAATACTCCATTGTGTATATGTACCACAGCTTTCTTATCCATTCATCTGCTGATGGACATCTAGGTTGTTTCCATGTCCTGGCTATTATAAACAGTGCTGCGATGAACATTGGGGTACATGTGTCTCTTTCAATTCTGGTTTCCTCGGTGTGTATGCCCAGAAGTGGGATTGCTGGGTCATAAGGTAGTTCTATTTGCAATTTTTTAAAGGAATCTCCACACTGTTCTCCATAGTGGCTGTACTAGTTTTCATTCCCACCAACAGTGTAGGAGGGTTCCCTTTTCTCCACACCCTCTCCAGCATTTATTCCTTGCAGATTTTTGGATCGCAGACATTCTGACTGGTGTGAAGTGGTACCTCATTGTGGTTTTGATTTGCATTTCTCTGATAATGAGTGATGTTGAGCATCTTTTCATGTCTTTGTTAGCCATCCATATGTCTTCTATGGAGAAATGTCTATTTAGTTCTTTGGCCCATTTTTTGATTGGGTCTTTTATTTTTCTGGACTTGAGCTGCAAAAGTTGCTTGTATATTTTTGAGATTAGTTGTTTGTCAGTTGCTTCATTTGCTATTATTTTCTCCCATTCAGAAGGCTGTCTTTTCACCTTGCTTATATTTTCCTTTGTTGTGCAGAAGCTTTTAATTTTAATTAGATCCCATTTGTTTATTTTTGCTTTTATTTCCAGAATTCTGGGAGGTGGATCATGGAGGATCCTGCTGTGATTTATGTCGGAGAGTGTTTTGCCTATGTTCTCCTCTAGGGGTTTTATAGTTTCTGGTCTTACATTTAGATCTTTCATCCATTTTGAGTTTATTTTTGTGTGTGGTGTTAGAAAGTGTTCTAGTTTCATTCTTTTACAAGTGGTTGACCAGTTTTCCCAGCACCACTTGTTAAAGAGATTGTCTTTACTCCATTGTATATTCTTGCCTCCTTTGTCAAAGATAAGGTGTCCATATGTGTGTGGATTTATCTCTGGGCTTTCTATTTTGTTCCACTGATCTATATGTCTGTCTTTGTGCCAGTACCATACTGTTTTGATGACTGTGGCTTTGTAGTAGAGCCTGAAGTCAGGCAAGTTGATTCCTCCAGTTCCATTCTTATTTCTCAAGATTGCTTTGGCAATTCGAGGTTTTTTGTATTTCCATACAAATCTTGAAATTATTTGTTCTAGTTCTGTGAAAAATATCGCTGGTAGCTTGATAGGGATTGCATTGAATTTGTAAATTGCTTTGGGTAGTATACTCATTTTCACTATATTGATTCTTCCAATCCATGCACATAGTATATTTCTCCATCTATTAGTGTCCTCTTTGATTTCTTTCACCAGTGTTTTATAGTTTTCTATACATAGGTCTTTAGTTTCTTTAGGTAGATATATTCCTAAGCATTTTATTCTTTTCGTTGCAATGGTGAATGGAATTGTTTCCTTAATTTCTTTTTCTACTTTCTCATTATTTGTGTATAGGAATGCAAGGGATTTCTGTGTGTTGATTTTATATCCTGAAACTTTACTATATTCATTGATTAGCTCTAGTAATTTTCTGGTGGAGTCTTTAGGGTTTTCCATGTAGAGGATCATGTCATCTGCAAACAGTGAGAATTTTACTTCTTCTCCAATTTGGATTCCTTTTATTTCTTTTTCTGCTCTGATTGCTGTGGCCAAAACTTCCAGAACTATGTTGAATAGTAGTGGTGAAAGTGGACACCCTTGTCTTGTTCCTGACTTTAGGGGAAATGTTTTCAATTTTTCACCATTGAGGATAATGTTTGCTGTGGGTTTGTCATATATAGCTTTTATTATGTTGAGGTATGTTCCTTCTATTCCTGCTTTCTGGAGAGTTTTTATCATAAATGGATGTTGAATTTTGTCAAAGGCCTTCTCTGCATCTATTGAGATAATCATATGGTTTTTATTTTTCAACTTGTTAATGTGGTGAATTACATTGATTGATTTGCGGATATTGAAGAATCCTTGCATCCCTGGGATAAAGCCCACTTGGTCATGGTGTATGATCTTTTTAATGTGTTGTTGGATTCTGATTGCTAGAATTTTGTTGAGGATTTTTGCATCTATGTTCATCAGTGATATTGGCCTGTAGTTTTCTTTTTTGTGACATCTTTGTCAGGTTTTGGTATTAGGGTGATGGTGGCCTCATAGAATGAGTTTGGAAGTTTACCTTCCTCTGCAATTTTCTGGAAGAGTTTGAGGAGGATAGGTGTTAGCTCTTCTCGAAGTTTTTGGTAGAATTCAGCTGTGAAGCCGTCTGGACCTGGGCTTTTGTTTGCTGGAAGATTTCTGATTACAGTTTCAATTTCCGTGCTTGTGATGGGTCTGTTAAGATTTTCTATTTCTTCCTGGTTCAGTTTTGGAAAATTGTACTTTTCTAAGAATTTGTCCATTTCTTCCACGTTGTCCATTTTATTGGCATACAACTGCTGATAGTAGTCTCTTATGATCCTTTGTATTTCTGTGTTGTCTGTTGTGATCTCTCCATTTTCATTTCTAATTTTATTGATTTGATTTTTCTCTCTTTGCTTCTTGATGGGTCTGGCTAATGGTTTGTCAATTTTATTTATCCTTTCAAAGAACCAGCTTTTGGCTTTGTTGATTTTTGCTATGGTCTCTTTTGTTTCTTTTGCATTTATTTCTGCCCTGATTTTTAAGATTTCTTTCCTTCTACTAACTCTGGGGTTCTCCAATTCTTCCTTTTCTAGTTGCTTTAGAGGTAGAGTTAGGTTATTTATTTGACTTTTTTCTTGTTTCTTGAGGTATGCCTGTATTGCTATGAACTTTCCTCTTAGCACTGCTTTTATAGTGTCCCACAGGTTTTGGGTTGTTGTGTTTTCATTTTCATTAGTTTCTATGCATATTTTGATTTCTTTTTTGATTTCTTCTGTGATTTGTTGGTTATTCAGAAGTGTGTTGTTCAGTCTCCATATGTTGGAATTTTTAATAGTTTTTCTCCTGTAATTGAGATCTAATCTTAATGCATTATGGTCAGAAAAGATGCTTGGAATGATTTCGATTTTTTTGAATTTATCAAGTTTAGATTTATGGCCCAGGATGTGATCTATCCTGGAGAAGGTTCCATGAGCACTTGAAAAAAGGTGAAATTCATTGTTTTGGAGTGAAATGTCCTATAGATAGCAATTAGGTCTAACTGATCTAATGTATCATTTAAAGTTTGTGTTTCTTTGTTAATTTTCTGTTTTGTTGATCTGTCCATAGGTGTGAGTGGGGTATTAAAGTCTCCCACTATTATTGTGTTATTGTTGATTTCCCTTTTCATACTTGTTAGCATTTGTCTTACATATTGCGGTGCTCCTATATTGGGTGCATATGTATTTATAATTGTTATATCTTCTTCTTGGATTGATCCTTTGATCATTATGTAGTGGCCTTCTTTGTCTCTTTTCACAGCCTTTGTTTTAAAGTCTATTTTATCAGATATGAGTATTGCCACTCCTGCTTTCTTTTGGTCTCTATTTGCGTGGTATATCTTTTTCCAGCCCTTCACTTTCAGTGTATCCATTCGGCCACTCTTTGCCTTTTGGTTGGGGCGTTCAACCCATTTACATTTAAGGTAATTATTGATAAGTATGATCCCGTTACCATTTACTTTATTGTTTTGGGTTCGGGTTTATACACCCTTTTCGTGTTTCCTGTCTAGAGAATATCCTTTAGAATTTGTTGGAGAGCTGGTTTGGTGGTGCTGAATTCTCTCAGCTTTTGCTTGCTTGTAAAGCTTTTGATTTCTCCTTTGTATTTGAATGAGATCCTTGCTGGGTACAGTAATCTGGGCTGTAGGTTATTGTCTTTCATCACTTTAAGTCAGTCTTGCCATTCCCTCCTGGCCTGAAGAGTTTCTATTGAAAGATCAGCTGTTATCCTTATGGGAATCCCCTTGTGTGTTATTTGTTGTTTTTCCCTTGGTGTTTTTAATATTTGTTCTTCGTGTTTGATCTTTGTTAATTTGATTAATATGTGTCTTGGGGTGTTTCGCCTTGGGTTTATCCTATTTGGAACTCTCTGTGTTTCTTGGACTTGGGTGATTATTTCCTTCCACATTTTAGGGAAGTTTTCAACTATTATCTCCTCAAGGATTTTCTCATGATCTTTCTTTCTGTCTTCTTCTTCTGGGACTCCTATAATTCGAATGTTGGAGCGTTTCATATTGTCCTGGAGGTCTCTGAGATTGTCCTCGTTTCTTTTAATTCGTTTTTCTTGTTTCCTCTCTGATTCATTTATTTCTACCATTCTATCTTCTATTTCACTAATCCTATCTTCTGCCTCCGTTATTCTACTATTTGTTGCCTCCAGAGTGTTTTTGATCTCATTTATTGCGTTATTCATTATATTTTGACTCTTTTTTATTTCTTCTAGGTCCTTGTTAAACCTTTCTTGCATCTTAACAATCCTTGTCTCTAGGCTATTTATCTGTGATTCCATTTTGATTTCAAGATTTTGGATCATTTTCACTATCAATATTCAGAATTCCTTCTCAGGTAGATTCCCTACTTCTTCCTCTTTTGTTTGGTTTGGTGGGCAACTCTCCTGTTCCTTTACCTGCTGAGTATTCTTCTGTCTCTTCATCTTGGTTATATTGCTGTGTTTGGGGTGGCCTTTTTATATTCTGGTAATTTGTGGAGTTCTCTTTATTATGGAGCTTCCTCACTGTGGGTGGGGTTCTATCAGTGGCTTGTCAAGGTTTCCTGGTTAGGGAGGCTTGTGTTGGAGTTCTGGTGGGTGGAGCTGGGTTTCTTCTCTCTGGAGTGCAGTGGAGTGACCAGTAATGGGTTATGAGACATCAAAGGTTTTGGAATAATTTTGAGCTGCCTGTATATTGAAGCTCAGGGGAGTGTTCCTGTGTTGCTGGATAATTTGAGTGGTACGTCTTGTTTTGGAACTTGTTGGCCCTTGGGAGGAGCTTGGTTTCAGTGTAGGTATGAAGGCATTTGATGAGCTCCTATTGCTTAATGTTCCCTGAATTCAAGAGTTCTCTAATGTTTTCAGGCTTTGGATTTAAGCCTCCTGCTTCTGGTTTTCAGTTTTATTTTTACAGTAGCCTCTAGACTTCTCCATCTATACAGCACCGATGATAAAACATCTAGGTTAAAGATGAAAAGTTTCTCCACATTGAGGGACACTCAGAGAGGTTCACTGAGTTACAAGGAGAAGAGAAGATGGAGGGGGTAGTTAGAGGTAACTGGAATGAGATGCGGTGAGATCAAAAGAGGAGAGAGCAAGCTAGCCAGTAGTCACTTCCTTATGTGCGCTCTATAGTCTGGACCGCTCAGAGGTATTTACGGAGTTATACGGGGAAGAGAAGAGGGAGAAAGTAGACAGAGGTGACCAGGAGGATAAGAGAGAGGAATGAGAAGGAGAGAGACAAATCCTGCCAGTAACCAGTTCCTTAGGTGTTCTCCACCGTCTGGAACACACAGCGATTCACAGAGTTGGATAGAGAAGAGATGGGGGAGAAAAGAGACAGAGGCCACCTGGTGGAGAAAAAGGAGAATCCAAAGGAGGAGAGAGTGGTCAAGCCAGTAATCTCGCTCTCAGGTAAACTTGGGTAGTGAAGTTTGGGTTTTTAAATGTACAAAATTGACAACAAAAACCTAAGAGCAAAGATTAAAAATCTAGAGTAGAGGTTGGATTTTCAAAAATACAATATTAAAGAAAAGAAGCAGGAGGAAAAAGGAAGAAAGAAAAAAATAACAAGAATTATTGAACAACAACAACAACAACAACAACAAAAACCAAAAAACCACCGACAACCATCCAAAGACTATATATGGTCTTTGCCTTAAAAAAAAAAAAAAAAAAAAAGGTCTTTTTTTTAAAAATAGTAATAGTAGGTTATAGAAATAAAAATTAGAGGAGAAATAGAAAACTTAACAATTAAAAAAAGTTAGAAAAAAAGAAAACAAACAAACAAACAAAAAAAAAAAGGAATGATTTTAAAAATAGTAAAAAGTATACCTAGCCCTTCTCTGATGTTGTGGGCCGTGTGGGATCACTTCCAAGGTGGTTCCCTCTGTTTAACTTCTTCTGTTTGCTGGTTTTTTAGGCTCACTAGTTCAGTCGTGCTGTGGGGAGGGGGGATGCTGCAAACAAATAGCACTGTCGTGTGCACACAGTGTCTCAGCCCCGCTTGACCTGTCCCTTCTCGCAGCACACAAACCACTCCGGCTCTATGATGCTCAGCCGGGAACCGTCTGGGGCCGGCCCTAGGCTGCGTGCACTTCCCCGGTCCAAGCCGCTCAGGTTCGGCGCTCAGGCAGCCCTCAGAGGCACAGATTCGGCTGGGACTGTGCTTTGTGCCCTTCCCAGGTCCGAGTAGCTCAGGAGTTTGGCGAGCGCGATCGCCTCGGCTTGTCACCTTTTCTGCTGCTGCTGCTCAGCTTTCTGGGTGGACCAGTGGTGCCCCCTGTGAGGCAGATTGTGACTGTCCAGCACCCCCAGAAGTCTTAGCAAAGGAGCCTGCTTGCAGTTAGGTAAGTAAAGTCTCTCCGGGTCTGCAATTGCCCCTTTCCAGTCCTTACGGCTCTGGCTGCCTGTCCCCAGCGGGGGATGGTCTGCAGCCGGCTTTTTCTGTTCCGTCCTTTGTTCTGTGCTCGGTCCTGGCAGTGTCTTATGTTTGAGCTTTTCGTGCGGTAGCTATCCCACAGTCTGGTTTGCTAGCCCAAGTTAGATTGTTCTGGTTGCGCGTGGGGTGTTCCTGCCCGATTCTTACAAAGCTCTGCAGCCCGCGCCTCCCGCGCGTCCCTGCCCTGCCCCCACTTCCCAATGGCGGATGCAGGCGTGTGTGCTGCTTTTCCGCTGGGGGAGTTACTGGTGGGCTTGTAATCTCTTGGTTTTAATTATTTCTTTATTTTTCCTTCCTGTTATGTTGCCCTCTGTGTTTCCAAGGCTCGCCACAGACTCGGCAGGGAGAGTGTTTCCTGGTGTTTGGAAACCTCTCTTCTTAAAATTCCCTTCCCGGGACGGGCTTCCCTTCCCGGGACAGAGCTCCCTCCCCACCTCCTTTGTCTCCTTTTTTGTCTTTTATATTTTTTCCTACCTGTTTTTGAAGACAATGGTCTGCTTTTCTGGTTGCCTGATGTCCTCTGCCAGCCTACAGAAGTTGTTTCGTGGAGTTTGCTCGGCGTTGAAATGTTCTTTTGAGGAATTTGTGAGGGAGAAAGTGGTCTTCCCGTCCTATTCCTCCGCCATCTTTACAGTTCTCCGATCATCAACAATTTATGTAGAATCAAAGTTCTAGCTAACATCAATCTATTTGTTACTGAGAAGTTCTCTTTGAACACAGTGGAGTGGAGAAATTCATGTATTGGTTTCTGTAACATATTTATTGCATACTTAAAATTCAAAAAGTACTGTACCAGGAGTAGGATAGACAGGCAGGGAGCAGACAGACTATAGCTGCCTTTATCAAACTCATTTCCTAGTATTACAAAAGTACCCAACTTTGACTCAGATGGTAAAGAATCAGCCTGCAATATAGGAGACCCATGTTTGATCCCTGGGTCAGGAAGATACCCCGGAGAAAGGAATGGCAACCTACTCCACTATTCTTGCCTGGAAAATCCCATGGATAGAGTAGTCTAGGATAGAGAAGACAGATGAAAGCTGCCTTTATCAGACTTATTTTCTAGTATTACAAACAATAAATAAAGTAAATTTATAAAATATGTAATTAGTAAAAACATATACTATGGAAAAAATTAAAGTATTTAATAGAGGTGTTTAAGATTTAGATGCAAGGGCATTTACCTTTAGACAGTGTGGCCAGAAAAAGTCTCATAGAGAATGTAACATTTAATTAAAGACTTGAAAGGGATAAATTATCTATCTATATGATATACATTAATTTGCCAACAAAGGTCCATCTAGCCAAGGCTATGGTTTTTCCAGTGGTCATGTATGGATGTGAGAGTTGGACTGTGAAGAAAGCTGAGCACTGAAGAACTGATGCTTTTGAACTGTGGTGTTAGAGAAGACTCGAGAGTCCCTTGGACTGGAAAGCAATCCAACCAGTCCATTCTAGAGGAGATCAGTCCTGGGTGTTCATTGGTAGGACTGATGCTGAAGCTGAAACTCCAATTCTTGGGCCAACTGATGCCAAGAGCGGACTCATTTGAAAAGACCCTGATGTTGGGAAAGATTGAGAGCAGGAGGAGAAGGGGACAACAGAGGATGAGATGGTTGATGGCATCACTGACTCAATGGACATGAGTTGTCTGGGGAGGCCTTACAAATAGCTGTGAAAAGAAGAGAAGCAAAAAACAAAGGAGAAAAGGAAAGATATAAGCATCTGAATGCAGAGTTCCAAAGAATAGCAAGAAGAGATAAGAAAGCCTTCCTTTGCGATCAATGCAAAGAAATAGAGGAAAACAACAGAATGGGGAAGACTAGAGATCTCTTCAAGAAAATTAGAGATACCAAGGGAACATTTCATGCAAAGATGGGCTCGATAAAGGACAGAAATGGTATGGAGCTAACAGAAACAGAAGATATTAAGAAGAGGTGGCAAGAATACACAGAAGAACTGTACAAAAGAGATCTTCATGACTAAGATAATCACGATGGTATGATCACTCACCTAGAGCCAGATATCCTGGAATGTGAAATCAAGTGGGCCTTAGAAAGCATCACTATGAACAAAGCTAGTGGAGGTGATGGAATTCCAGTTGAGCTCTTTCAAATCCTGAAAGATGATGCTGTGAAAGTGTTGCACTCAATATACCAGCAAATTTGGAAAACTCAGCAGTGGCCACAGGACTGGAAAAGGTCAGTTTTCATTCCAATCCCAAAGAAAGGCAATGCCAAAGAATGCTCAAACTACTGCACAATTGCACTCATCTCACACACTAGTAAAGTAATGCTCAAAATTCTCCAAACCAGGCTTCAGCAATACATGAACTGTGAGCTTCCTGATGTTCAAGTTGGTTTTAAAAAAGGCAGAGGAACCAGAGATCAAATTGGTAACATCCACTGGATCATGGAAAAAGCAAGAGAGTTCCAGAAAAACATCTATTTCTGCTTTATTGACTATGCCAAAGCCTTTGACTGTGTGGATCACAATAAACTGTGGAAAATTCTGAAAGAGATGGGAATGCTAGACCACCTGACCTGCCTCTTGAGAAACCCATATGCAGGTCAGGAAGCAACACTTAGAACTGGACATGGAACAACAGACTTGTTCCAAATAGGAAAAAGTGTACGTCAAGGCTGTACCTGCTTATTTAACTTCTATGCAGAGTACATCATGAGAAACGCTTGGGCTGGAAGAAACACAAGCTGGAATCAAGATTGCCAGGAGAAATATCAATAACCTCAGATATGCAGATGACACCACTCTTATGGCAGAAAGTGAAGAGGAACTAAAAGGCCTTTTGATGAAAGTGAAAGAGGAGAGTGAAAAAGTTGGCTTAAAGCTCAACATTTAGAAAACGAAGATCATGGCATCTGGTCTCATCACTTCATGGGAAATAGATGGGGAAACAGTGGAAACAGTGTCAGACTTTATTTTTTTGGGCTCCAAAATCACTGCAGATGGTGATTGCAACCATAAAATTAAAAGACACTTACTCCTTGGAAGAAAAGTTATGACCAACTTAGATAGCATTAAAAAAGTAGAGAGATTACTCTGCCAACAAAGGTCCATCTATTCAAGGCTATGGTTTTTCCAGTGGTCATGTATATGTGAGAGTTGGACTGTGAAGAAGGCTGAGCGCCGAAGAATTGATGCTTTTGAACTGTGGTGTTGGAGAAGACTCCTGGCAGTCCCTTGGACTGCAAGGAGATCCAACCAGTCCATTCTAAAGATCAGCCCACTTTGGCCACCTCATGTGAGGAGTTGACTCATTGGAAAAGACTCTGATTCTGGGAGGGATTGGGGACAGGAGGAGAAGGGGATGACAGAGGATGAGATAGCTGGGTAGCATCACCAACTCGATGGATGTGAGTTTGGGTGAACTCTGGGGGTTGGTGATGGACAGGGAGGCCTGGTGTGCTGCCATTCATGGGGTCACAAAGAGTCGGACACGACTGAGCTATTGAACTGACCCGAACTGAACTGAAACTCCAGGAATTGGTGATGGACAGGGAGGCCTGGTGTGCTGCAGTCCATGAGGTCACAAAAAGTCAGACACAACTGAGCGACTGAAGTGAATTTATAATATATATAAATATTTATATATTTATAAATATATAAATTTTATATTATATTGTTTATTATATATTATAAATATATTAATATATTAATTATTTTACATTATATAATATATCATATATTAATATATTATATGTAAATTATATATATTTATATATAATATTTATATATAATATATTTATTTATATATATAAACATATATATATATAAAGTATGTCTATGTGACATAAATTGAACCAGTGTACATGTTAGAAATAAAACCAATTAATTTTTTCTTTTGTTCAGTAAATGGAGATTGATAATTCATTTTATGATTTCTCTAATTTACAATTACAAGATCTTTTAACAGGTGGCTTCTCTGGTTTTTTGGTCAAAAACGATTGAAAATCAACAGTTACAGCAGGCACTGTGGAGCTGCAAACCCAATACTTACTCAACCCTCCTCTCTTTTGCAAAAGATTATGTCAAATGGAAATCCATGTGCTCCTGTTGACATAATCTCTTACAAATAGAATAACCCTATGGCACTGGCAATTAAGAAGGAAACACTTTAGATTTCTTGAAAGACTGCAGGCACTGTGGCTTAGTCTCCTTCCTTTATGTTCTGGCCTTGAATACAGATAAGATGCCTGGATTTGGGTAGATATTCTGGACCACTGAGTGTCAAGGAAAGGCCTAAGAAATCTGAAATATTATCCCTACTAATATGGCTGTTAAATCAACACTAGAAACTGCTTTACTCAAGACTTTTTTTTTTAATTCCTTGAGAAAAATACACCCCTATTCATTTGGACTGCTGTAACTCAGATTTTCATATACCTGTGGCTGAAAGCTTATCTAGCTTTTATAGACAGAAACACTAGCTCATACATCTATGGTATTTATGCTTTTATACACACCATCATGTAAACAAAAGCCATTCTTGTACCTAAGACTGCATGTCTTCTTCCATAGTTCTTAAACTCATGGCATCTCACAAATGATGAATATATTAGCTTTTCAATTAAAAAATAGTCTTTGATAAGGACACACTCTATTTTGGAGACAATTTTAATTCATAAAGAAGTGAGTGAGTTAAGCACAAACTTGGGAACATATAATCATATTCAGATATTAAGTATTACAGTAAAACTTGACTTAATATAACCCTTCTTTCAGCCACAAAGAAAATGAAACTAGGTCTTGAGAAAATATGTTAATCAACATCCAATAACACTAAGTAAATATGTCATGATGGAATAAGAATGCCATTTACATACAGATCTTGATCTTGTGCTGTTGACAGACACATAAAGTGTGTCTGTCAATTGTACAGAGTTATTTAGTAGCTTCTGCTTAAAAAAAAAAAAACAAACTATAACCAGCGACAGAGCATTTTCTAACTTTTATTGATATAAAAAAACATTTTTTGATACAATTAAGAAAGTATTTACAGTAGCTAAGGTAGTGTAAACATATATTATATATCCTATGAAGAAGGAAAATTATACTATATATTATCACAAATTTTGTCACATATTTACTTAAAAAGGTTCAGAAGTCTTCCCCTCCCCAATTGTAACTAGTTACATCTTCCTCTACCCTCAGTTTTAGTGTCAGAATTATATAAAAGTGTAGTAAAAGGAATCAGTGGCATTTGGTTGACTTCCATGGAAATAAACTGGATTTTAAATATTCTTTAGTGAATTGCATCAAATGAATAAAATATGTTGTTGCTGTTCAGACACTAAGTCATGTCCAATGCTTGGTGACCCCATGGATGCTAGGCTCCTCTGTACTCCACTATCACTCAACGTGTGCTTAAATTCATGTCTGCTGAGTCTGTGATGCCATCAAACCATTTCATCTTCTGCCATCCCCTTCTCTTTTTGCCTCGATCTTTCCCAGCATCAGAGTGTTTTCCAATAAATCAGCTTTTTGCATCAGGTGGCCAAAATATTAGAGCTTCAGCATCAGTACTTCCAATGAATATTCAGAATTGATTTCCTTTAGGATTGACTGGTTTGTTCTTCTTATAGTCCAAGGGACTCTCAAGAGTCTTCTCCAGCACTGCATTTCAAAATATCAATTCTTCAGAGCTCAGCTTTCTTCATGGTCCAACTCTCACATGTGTATGTGACTATTGGAAAAACCATAGCTTTGACTATAGAGACCTTTGTTGGCAAATGATGTCTCTGGTTCTAATATTCTGTCTAAATTATGCAGGTAAATATTCTTTTCTTTTTTTATAGTATCAAAAAATCACTCAATTTATTGTCTGTGTTTCTACAGAAATAGACACATCTTTTGAGAACAAGAGTGTGGTTACAGTTAAGCATCTGGAGGTTTCCTGAAAAAATGAAATGATTAGGGTGATTATGTCTTTAACTGGCTTATACAATATCTGCTTAACTGAACTTGAACAATAGAGTAGGTAAAACCTCACACACTATATCTTTATCAGTAACAAGACATGTTTCAAGTTTAAATATTTATAGTTTTTTTTTTTTCTTGGCTAAATGCATTGCTTGTGAATTTGTATTTGAAAATGATTAGTTTAATTTTTTTTTAATTGAAGGATAATTTATTTTATTTTATTTTTTTTCTTTATTTTAATTTACAATACTGTATTGGTTTTTCCATACATTGACATGAATCCACCATGGGTGTACATGCGTTCCCAAACAGGAACCCCCCACCCACCTCCCTCCCCATAACGTCTCTCTGGGTCATCACCGTGCACCAGCCCCAAGCATGCTGTATCCTGCGTCAGACATAGACTGGCGATTCAATTCTTACATGATAGTATACATGTTACAATGCCATTCTCCCAAATCATCCCACCCTCTCCCTCTCCCTCTGAGTCCAAAAGTCCGTTATACACATCTGTGTCTTTTTTGCTGTCTTGCATACAGGGTTGTCATTGCCATCTTTCTAAATTCCATATATATGTGTTAGTATACTGTATTTTCTATAACTTCTAATTATTTATTTGCTTTATCCAATGAGTGATATTGTTACTCTCAAGTTTTCTAAATTTCCTTTGCTTTAAATATTATACTATAACCCACTGTGGAAGATATTTGAAATAAGGTTTCAAGGGAAAAGAGTATAGCTATTCTTTTACAATTACCTTACAACCATCTGTAAATGGAAATGAACCTATAAATTTGAACTGTAAATAATCAGTGCATCTGTGAAAAAATTTCTCTTTTGGAATTAGAAAGTTATCCAAAGTGTACATGTGTGTGTTTTACAAGTTGTGTGAATAGAAATTAACTAGACATGATGATTAAGCAATCACAACTGAATATGAATTCTGTTTTTCTTATACTCTAAGAAGGAAAAGTTTAAATGCCTTTTCAGTCATGTCTGACTCTTTGCGACCCGTGGACTGTAGCCCGCCAAGCTCCTCTGTCCATGGGATTCTCCAGGCAAGAATACTGGAGTGGGTTGCCATTTCCTTCTCCAAACCAAATGTTACTATGGCAGGAGAATGGACTGTATTGCTGTAAAACTTTTTTTTTTTTTAATCTTCATCAGATGTGTTCATTAACAGCAAAAATTTGGTAAAGAGTCGTATACAGAAAAATGTCCTAGAACTAATTTATCTTACCTCTTCCATCTTTGATAAACAATATTTCAGGACAACGTGAATTTACCAGATAATCGTTCACTCTCAGAATGAGTCAAGATAACATACTGAGAGTTGTGAAGTCCAAATATTCTATGATGCTTTTTTGTATTTATTTTTGCAATTTATTTCAAGTAATTTTATAGCTGACTAGGTGAATGCTTAAGGCCACTGGAAAAGTAAATGGGGATTCCATCAATACTTCTTCCCAGGGCTACTGAAGGAAGCATCTTTGTTTCTTATAAACATATTTAAAATTATTCAGTTCTAAAATTGTAATTCTGTTGTTTATATAATTATTATTTGAACATCAATTAAAACCATTTTTCTTATAAAGATTCATATTTTAAATACATATATATAAGAAGTCCTTTCTGAATGTCCATTCCACATTTGGGGCTGCTTGCCATTTTTACTAGTTTTCAAAAGAAGAGACTACTTCTTCCTCATGCAGAAGCAAAGGTTCTTGTCCCATAACTGAGATTCAGCAGAGGCCTAAGAGCTAGAGAAGTGATTACTGAATCTTATTCTATTCACAAATTCTGTCACTTTGAATAAGTCACTTGGATGAATCACTGTGTCCTCTAAATTTATGGAGTCAGAGTAACAACATACATTAAACTACTATTGAAATGGGACTCTCAGTTATTATAAACAAAGTTTGTAATTATTATTCTATTAAGTATCATACAGGTACATGCAATAGTATATCTTAAGCACTGTACAAATATAATTTATTGTTAATATTAATAATTTGACAAGTGGGAAGATGCAAACACTGTAAGGTTATTAGATGTAAAATTATTTCTGAAAAACTTGTATTCAAAGATTTGAAATTCTGACTATATATTTAAATGGTCAGTTTATTTGTCCATGTTACTTCTAGCTGGTAAATTCTGAGGGCTACTGCACATTTTATCTTAATTATTATTTTATTCCAGTATCTGGCACAGTGCCTAATGTGTAGTAGGCATTAAATACACAAACACACAAATTATATACACAGTAATTAACTTGTAGATGACTACATGCATGAATGAAACAGGAAAACCTTTCCTTTCTCTATGCAGATATAGCAGTGGATGGAAAGGTATAGGTGAAAGAGTATAGGTGAAAAATTAGGACCTACAGATAGAACCAGGAGGAAATTAGTAAACACAAATTTCTAAAAACATGTTCAAAAACAGAAATATCTGTGATAAACCATAATGGAAAAGAATGTTGGAAAAGAATATTTAAAAATAACATATGTCTTACGTTTAAATCTTTAATTCATTTTGAGTTTATTTTTGTGTGCAGTGTTAGAAAGTGTTCTAGTTTCATTCTTTTACAAGTGGTTGACCAGTTTTCCCAGCACCACTTGTTAAAGATTGTCTTTAATCTATTGTATATTTTTGCCTCCTTTGTCAAAGATAAGGTGTCCATAGGTGCATCTATTTATCTCTGGGCTTTCTATTTTGTTCCATTGATCTACATTTCTGTCTTTGTGCCAGTACCATACTGTCTTGATGACTGTGGCTTTATAGTAGAGCCTAAAGTCAGGCAGTTGATTCCTCCAGTTCCATTCTTCTTTCTCAAGATTGCTTTGGCTATTCAAGGTTTTTTGTATTTCCATACAAATCGTGAAATTATCTGTTCTAGCTCTGTGAAAAATGCTGTTGGTAGCTTGACAGGGATTGCATTGAATCTATAGATTACTTTGGGTAATATGCTCATTTTCACTATATTGATTCTTCCCATCCATGAACATGGTTTATTTCTCCATCTATTAGTGTCCTCTTTGATTTCTTTCACCAGTGTTCTACAGTTTTCTATATATAGGTCTTTTGTTTCTTTAGGTAAATATATTCCTAAGTATTTTATTCTTTTCATTGCAATGGTGAATAGAATTGTTTCCTTAATTTCTGTTTCTATTTTCTCATTATTAGTGTATACAAGGGATTTCTGTGTGTTGATTTTATATCCTGCAACTTTACTATATTCATTGATTAGCTCTAGTAGAGGAGAACATAGGCAAAACACTCTCTGACATAAATCACAGCAGTATCCTCAATGATCCACCTCAGAATATTGGAAACAAAAGCAAAAATAAACAAACGGGACCTAATTAAAATTAAAGGTTTCTGCACAACAAAGGAAACTATAAGCAAGGTGGAAAGACAGCCTTCGGAATGGGAGAAAATAATACCAAATGAAGCAACTGACAAAGAATTAATCTCAAAAATATACAAGCAACTCCTGTAGCTCAATTCCAGAAAAATAAACGACCCAGTCAAAAAATGGGCCAAAGAACTAAACAGACATTTCTCCAAAATAGACGTACAGATGGCTAACAAACACATGAAAAGATGCTCAACATCACTCATTATCAGAGAAATGCAAATCAAAACCACAATGAGATACCATTTCACACCAGTCAGAATGGCTGTGATCCAAAAGTCTACAAGCAATAAATGCTGGAGAGGGTGTGGAGAAAAGGGAACCCTCTTACACTGTTGGTGGGAATGGAAACTAGTACAGCCACTATGGAGAACAGTGTGGAGATTCCTTAAAAAACTGGAGATAGAACTGCCATATGACCCAGCAATCCCACTTCTGGGCATACACACTGAGGAAACTAGAATTGAAAGAGACATGTGTACCCCAATGTTCATCACAGCCAGAACATGGAAGCAACCTATATGTCCATCAGCAGATGAATGGATAAGAAAGCGGTGGTACATATACACAATGGAGTATTACTCAGCCATTAAAAAGAATACATTTGAATCAGTTCTAATGAGGTGGATGAAACTGGAGCCTATGATACAGAGGGAAGTAAGCCAGAAAGAAAAACACCAATATAGTATAATAACGTTTATACATAGAATTTAGAAAGATGGCAATGATGACCCTGTACGCAAGACAGCAAAAGAGACACAGATGTATAGAACAATCTTTTGGACTCTGTGGGAGAGGGAGAGGGTGGGATGATTTGGGAGAATGGCACTGAAACATGTGTATTATCATATGTGAAATGAATTGCCAGTCCAGGTTTGATGCATGATACAGGATGCTCGGGGCTGGTGCACTGGGATGACCCAGAGGGATGGTATGGGGAGGGAGGTGGGAGGGGGGTTCAGGATGGGGAACACATGTACACCCGTGGCAGATTCATGTCAATGTATGACAAAACCAATAAATATTATAAAGTAATTAGCCTCCAATTAAAATAAATAAATTTATATTTTAAAAAAAGAAAAAGAATATATGTATATCTGAATCACTGCTATACAGCAGAAATTAATACACTGTAAATAACAATTCTTTAACAACAACAGCAAAAAAAAAACCAAGAAATATCTATGTTCATAGTAGAAATTTCTTTGTAATATGACATGTTCAACAAAGGTCAGATGGCCTCCCCATCATGGCAGTAGCAATATTAGAAGGATTCACTTTCACTTGGTTAGAGGGTGTTCAAGGTAACATCTGTGATCCTTTAAATGCATTCCAAACCACAGTTTTTCAAAACCTCTTTAGATACAGAATAATTAAAATATTTCAAAAAATTATCTGGCCAATTTAGTTAATATAATTGATTTTGTCATCTTGTATTCCAATCCAAAGAACATTTTCTACATCTGACATTTGTGTACCTCACTGCAACATAAAACAATGAATGAACTAAACTGTCAGGAAAGCTTAAGTGCTATAGTCCTTTTAAAGGCTATAGTCTTGGTTGATATTTCCTTAGTGAAATGGAGTCCCCAGTAGGCATTTGCCTTCCTACCAGCTGACATGCAACTAAATATTTTATTGAAGAACTGATCAGGACAAGGGACTTTATGAATATGGCCTTTCTTGACCTTAAAAATCTTTCAAAAGATCTCCATGAGTGTTCTGGAGAGAAAAGTGGGAGCTGGCTGACAACAAGCTGAGAGTAACAGTCATTAGTTCTAAATGCTGAGTAATGGAGCATAACATGTTTCATCAAGAACAGCCAGCAGAAATGGTCCTTAAAATATCTACAGTATCAAGTATTGCAAATGAACAATTACCATGTGATAGATAAGCAAAGTGTGAGCACATAGGTTGTTATTACCGTGATCTGCTCAACATTTAGAGGGAATGACACCCACTTCTTATGAAGAAATAGTCTTTTATATACATGTGAGGGTTACCTTGTAACAATCAAACTGCAGTAAATTACAGTCCTGGTGGAATGCTTTAGTTAAATGCACTGTTAAAAAGCACAGAGTCATGAAATAAGACAGTTGAGAGAAATTTAGTGATCATTCTTTTTATGTTATATTTGAGGTAAGAAAACTAAAGCCCAGATTGATTAAGTGATTTGCCTAAATGATTTGTTGTAAGTTATTAACAGGTCTATTTGTCCTTAATCTCAGGCCATACACCTCCAGCTATCACACAGAAATTCGTTAAAATATTGATATAGTTAATTAAACAGTCTAAGTTAACTAAATGACACATTTCAAAGTAATGTGGCAAATTGGCTTTGCACATTTAACTGCTTTCCCTGCTATCTCTCTAACTCCTCCAATCCACAGAAAAATATTTATACCACATTGGAAATAACAGAGAATGCCAGCCACATGCCAAATTTTGTGGAATCCCCAAAAGATATAGTACAGATGAGATCAGAACAAGGGAAGACCGACCAGTTAAGACATCATGCTGCTGCTAAGTCGCTCCAGTCGTGTCCAACTCTGGGCGACCCCATAGATGGCAGCCCACCAGGCTCCCACGTCCCTGGGATCCTCCAGGCAAGAACACTGGAGTGGGTTGCCATTTCCTTCTCCAATGCATGAAAGTGAAAAGTGAAAGTGAAGTTGCTCAGTCGTATCCGACTCTTAGTGACCCCATGGACTGCAGCCTACCAGGCTCCTCCGCCCATGGGATTTTCCAGGCAAGAGTACTGAAGTGGGTAAAGTCAAAGTCCAAGCCAGCAGAAGCAAATGCCACCAAGTTCAAAGATAAGTGCTCAGGCAAAGGCAGTAGATGAAAAGTAGACATTCATCTTTCCAGTTCTTCTGAACAATTCAGAACTGGTACACACAATGTCACCCAAAATATTGATTTCTACTTTACCTTCACTGTGGGGTGCAGGACTCTGTGTGAAAATGTGAGTGTGTGTTATTGCTGGAATTGGGGGCCAGCCACTCACATCTACAGTCTTGTAGTAGAAGGCAGTGCCCCCAGCTATTTGGTTTGTAACAACTGACATGGACAGAGCACTTCAGCACAGTGCCACAATGCTTCCTCCAAGTCTCACTGTTTACTGCTCATAAAATAATGGACTTGTCATCTGACATCATAATGCTATAATCCAAATGTTTTCATTCTCTTACTTCCTGGGACCCAAGTGTTTGAACAGATACCCGGAATACCCTGATAGAAACCATTTCATAATCATAAATATGAAGATACTGGATCATTCAAAGTAAGAAACTTATACTCTGTGCACCTATCACCTGTTTTGGAATATGACGAAATTATAAAGAAAGTCAAAAGAAAATTTTTATTTCAAGAAAAAGAATGTAAATGTACCCAGTTGGAGCATGAACTGAGGTCTGTTATATTTTATGGCCAATGAAGATTAGAACTCAGTCTTGTAATTCAGGTGGTCAGTCCTCAGGACACAGTCTACCCCACAAGAATCTATCTTGCATGGAGTCAGAAACTTACAGTATGTTTATTGGTAAGACTCAAACTTTTAAAATGATAGAAAAAGAAAATCAAATACAAAATAGTGAAAAAAAAGGAAACTTCAGCTTATAATTTTAAAGATTCTTTCTTTTTTAGAGTCATAAAATATAAAGAGGGATGTATTGCTTCTCTTAACAGAATACTAGATGACCAATTACTGCTGCTAAGTCATTTCAGTCATGCCCAACTCTGTGTGAACCCATAGACTGCAGCCCACCAGGCTCCCATGTCCCTGGGATCCTCCAGGCAAGAACACTGGAATGGGTTGCCATTTCCTTCTCCAGTGCAGGAAAGTGAAAAGTGAGAGTGAAGTCGTTTAGTCGTGTCCGACTCTTCGCGACCCCATGGACTGCAGCCTACCAGGCTCCTCCGTCCGTGGGATTTTCCTGGCAAGAGTACTGGAGTTGGTTGCCATTGCCTTCTCCAACCAATTACTATTATTAACTAGAATAATTAGATGACCAGTAAGGTATCTGGTCATCTAATTAAATCCTCTTACTTGATTCCTTCAGTTCAGTTCAGTTCAGTCGCTCAGTCGTCTCTGACTCTTTGCAACCCCATGAATCACAGCACGCCAGGCCTCCCTGTCCATCACCAACTCCCAGAGTTCACCCAAACTCATATCCATGGAGTAGGTGATGCCATGCAGCCATCTCATCCTCTGGCGTCCCCTTCTCCTCCTGCCCCCAATCCCTCCCAGCATCAGAGTCTTTTCCAAGGAGTCAACTGTTTGTATAAGGCAGCCAAAGTATTGGGGTTTCAGCCTCAGTGTCATTCCTTCCAATGAACACTCAGGACTGATCTCCTTTAGAATGGACTGGTTGGATCTCCTTGCAGTCCAAGGGACTCTCACGTCTTCTCTAACACCACAGTTTAAAAGCATCAGTTCTTCGGCGCTCAGCTTTCTTCACAGTCCAACTCTCACATCCATACATGACCACTGGAAAAACCATAGCTTTGAGTAGACAGACCTTTGTTGGCAAAGTAATATCTTTGCTTTTGAATATGCTATCTAGGTTGGTCATAACTTTCCTTCCAAGGAGTAAGTGTCTTTTAATTTCATGGCTGCAATCACCATCTGCAGTGATTTTGGAGCCCCCAAAATAAAGTTTGACACTATTTCCACTGTTTCCCCATCTATTTCCCATGAAGCGATGCTCACTATCAAAATTTTCATCATCGCTATAGCTTTGCTTGTAGTAAAAAAAAAGGAACCTATTCACATCCACACAAGCGTTTAGTTTTATATTTGATTGCAAAGCTGTAATTTGGCTTTTTCATTTTATGGGCTGGTGTGGAAGATGAAGGGATGAGCATTATACTTGCAAACATGCATCAGTAAATAATGAATGAGCATCAGTATTCATGTGTGATGAAGAAGATTTAAAGCCCAAATAAACTGGATAAAAAGGTTTCTTATGGATCATTGTATTGTTTATAAATATTATGCATATAAAACATAACACTGCAATATGTATAAAAAGACAAACTCAGAAATATCATTAACACACATCTTTCAGACATTTGCAAATAATTTAAATGAAAGGAAAATACAGATACAGCATATGTGATTATATAATCAATAACACATATCTTATAGGAAACTTCATAAAAATGTACACATATTCTTTTCTAATAATGCATGGCTCTTTTATACAAATCAAACCAAACCATCCAGAGAAAAATCTAATCCTGAAACTTTAGTGCCAATAGTCCGTGGCCACATTGCCATAAATTGAGGAATGATAACAAGTAGAAAAGAACTTCTCCAAACTATCTTGGAAATTTTAAAATCACAAATAGCTCACATCAAATAAGAAATAAAAACTACAATGACACACTACTTTGAAAATAAAGACAGTAACAAAAGTATTCTTATCAAAACGTGAACAGCCAAATTAGACTTGGAATAATTTACTCAAAATGACCCTATTCTGTGAAGAAAGATCTAAAACTTTATTCCCCTGAGTTACACAAGACCCAGAATGCAAATCCTAGACTGTTTAAATGTTTCCAAATTATAAGCTCACAATTCTTTCTGAGAAGCTCAGATCAACAAAAAGGAAAATTTTAAAATAAAAAACTGCTAAAAAACAAAACCAAAAATTGTACATAAATATTAACAATTGAGTGTGATATCAAAAGGAATGTGAAGTATTACTCTGAACTATAACAGTTTACTCTAGATCTATAACAGTAATTCAATATTAAGTCATCATATTTTCCATCATATCAGTAAGTGAGATGAAAAAATTTAACCATATGGATATAGGCCCTGCAAAAAGTGTTTGATTAAATCCATTCTTAATATGAAATAACAAAAAATAAACCTTTTAATACACAGAGTATTTCCCTAATATATCAAAGAATGTCTAACTCTAACCAGTCAATATAATACACAATGAAGAAAAATAAGACTTTCATATACCTGCTCTTACTTTTCTGAGAAAAGAAATAAGAAGGCATAGGAGGTGGAGAAGGAAAAACAGTATAGATGACAGTGTCTTTAATTTTATGAAATACTATTTATAACTTGTTAAGATGTTGTCCATAAATAGAATGTTTTTCTCAGTTAAACAGAAAGACAAGTTTATAACCATTTGCAAAATAAATGCCTCCAATAGGAATGTGTCTATATATATAAAATCTTGAGAAATCAAGTACAGGATCAAGTGACCATGAGCTTTCTCTATGACTGGAGACTGAAAGGATAGCAACTGATGCTTGACTCTTGTCAGGATATTATATATATAATGTCATTCAGCCAGTCAAAAGCAATGAAAATGCCATTTGTACCAATATGGATAAATCTAGAGATTGTCACACCAAATGAAGTGAGTCAGACTGAGCAAGACATATGATATCACTTACATTAAAATCTAAAATTGTGACACAAATAAACTTTTATATTTTATAAATATGAAACAGAAAGAGATTCACAGACACTGAAAACAAACTTATGGCTAACAAAGCAGAAAAGGGGGAGAGATGAAATATATATATATATTTTAAAATGTGTACACAACTATACATATAAATGAGTTTTTAAAGTGGCAAAAATATTTTTCATGGAAACATGAAGCAAAAAGCAATATTCTATTTTTTTGTGGATATCTTTACTATGAAAGTATGCAGAACAAGATAAGCACATGCACCAAGTTCACTCAGGCAAGATGGAATCCCAAATGAAGACAAAAATCTAGAAAAGGTTTTATAATATTTTATAATATTCTAAATTTAAAAGGAGCATATGTCATACATGTATGTATATTAATACATATGTGTGTTCAGGTATATACTATACAGAATTACATAATTATGTATACAAAACTACATATAGTAATTATATAGTACAGAATTACATGTAGTAATTACATAGTACATTTCAAGGAGATATATATATATATAGATAGATAGATAGACAGATGTAACAAATAGATAGATATAATTAAAGTTACCAAACTTGTTGAGTTTTAATCCTTCTTTCTTTCGCTGTTTGGTTTTGAGCAAGTGACCTTACTGCTCTAAGCTTCTATTTTTTTAAATTTTGGTTAGTACTAACTGCACAGGTTTATCATGAGGATTAAGTTAATTTATATATTTAAATGTTTAGTACAGTGACAGCAATATAGCAATCCATAGATATGAAATATCACCATTTTACAAGCAGAAGAAAAAAACAATGGAAGCAAATACAGTAAATATAAATAATGGTTAATTCTAGCTTGTGAAATATGACTATATGCTAGCTTGAATTATTGTTCACAAATATTCACTGCCCTTCTCTAGAAAAGGATTGGACATATCCCTAACATCTATCTTCACCTTCCAATTTGTTTTAGTCCATGAAATGTGAGGGAAGTTAACATGACTCTTCTGAGCAAAACCTTGAAACATCAGTATGTGATTCACTCTTGCTCCCTTTTCCTCTACATCAGTGATCATGAACACATGGAGATGGAGTTCCCATCAGCCCAGAGCCTTGAGTTACTATGATGTGTAAAAATTCCTTGCAAATCTGCAATGGACCTGTAGCATGAGTGAGAGAGAAGACTTTTACATTTAAGTCACTGAGACTTTTGCTTTATTTACTATTGTAGCATAACCTAGCTTGTTCTCACAGATGCTAAGGCATTCATATTACACTTCTGTAAATGTTTAAATTATAATAAATGAGAGAGTTGTGTGTTGTTCCTGAACAAATAATGACTCTCATGAATTGTTTGTTTCCCAAGCAAACCTGGTTAAGTATCAGGCCTTGTCAAATCTGAGTTAGGCACTTTGGGTACAAAGAAGTATGTTCCATCTCTTTTCTCAATGTGTGAATATGGTGTGTGTGTGTGTGTGTGTGTATTGGGATTGAAGAGGAGTATTTCTGTGCCTGCATGCATGCTAAGTCACTTCCATTTTAGTTGTGCCCAACTCTGTGATCCTAAGGACAGTAGCCCACCCGTTCCTCTGTCCATAGAATTTTCCAGGCAAGAGTACTGGAGTGAGTTGCCATACCTTCCTCCAGGGGATGTTCCTGATCCAAGGACTGAATCTATTTCTTTTACATCTCCTGCACTGGCAGGCAGGTTCTTTAACACTAGTGTTACCTGGGAATCAGGTATTTCTAAACAAGAGTATTCATAAAGGGAGGCCACAAAATTGGGGAGAAGAGATTGATGAGGTTTTCCTTCAAACCAATCCCTTATCACTTCAAGGTAAGTGAAGGCTGCACCCCAAAACCACCTTAAAGTACTTGACAGGAACCCCTGGAGACTGAAAGGACAGCAATTCATGCTTGAATCTTGCCAGAAAACCTCTTGGGGAAGCTGGATAAAGTGTTTTGTGTTGCACAGGAGCATAATACAAAAATCATGATGTGGTTTTAGAATTTCAAAAGTTAAGGAAAGTGAGATTTTCAGGTGGGCAAAGATCATTTCATGGGAGGTGGCAGAACTGTGCTGTGCTGCACTTAGTTGTATCTGACTCTTTATAACCCATGGACTATAGCTTGCCAGGCTCCTCTGTCCATGGGGATTCTTCATGCAAGAATACTGGAGTGAGTTGTCTTGCCCTCCTCCAGGGAATCTTCCCAACCCAGGGATTGAAACCAGGTCTCCCATATTGCAGGCAGATTCTTTACCACCTGAGACACCAGGAAAGCACAAGAGTACTGGAGTAGGTAGCCTATTTCTTTTCCAGGCAATCTTCCCGACACAGGAAACAAACCAAGGTCTCCTGCATTGCAGGCGGATTCTTTACCACCTGAACTACCAGGGAAGCCCTATAGTCACCTTATAAGACAGCAGTGCAGAGAGGGTCTGCCAGGGTGAGGTAACTCTGCAAGTCTTCCAGGAGGCACACTGCGCCTGCAAAGCAATGGTGCTGTGGGAGGTGCTCGCTGCAGTGTGTGTGTTAGTGGTTCAGTCATGTCTGACTCTTTTTTTAACCCCATGGACTGCAGCCCTTCAGACTCCTCTGTCCATGGAATTCTCCAGAAAAGAAGAGTGGGTAAACATTCCCTTCCCCAGGAGATCTTCCCAACCCATGGCTTGAAAGCAGGTCTTTCTGCATTACAGGTAGATTCTTTACCGTCTGAGCCACCAGGGAAGTCAGCTGAAATGGGCCCTCCCCAAAGAACAACACTTAAAATAGACCAGAATATGCCTCCCCACCCCAAAAACCATGCCACTTTGGAATAAAGATTATTTTAAGTTGAAAACATTTGAGATTCAACAGATAAGAAAACAAACAAAAACACCTACCAGCCTTTTCAGAGCTTGTACCATGTGACAAAAAGCAGCACCATCTGGGAAATTGAGCTGCCATAAATTCCTCTTCAGGGCAGATCTACTCCTAGGAGGAGAACACAGATAAATCTACCAGAGTTTTATGGCCTTGAGGGAGACAGGAAGATCACTCCAACATGTATACCTGCATAGACAAACATCATCACAAACTCTGTAGTTTCCTGTTTTGTTCTCCTGAAAATTCATTTATCTTTCCAAAGGGTCATTTGTTTTCCCATAAGTGCCCTTTCTCCCCTCCCCATTATCTACTAAACCAGAAATATTTTAAACCCCAAGCTCTCACCACTCCTGAAGCTACTCATCCCTTAGTTTCTCTAGTGAATGCACATTGCACATGTAGATAAATTCTATTTTCTTTTCTCCTGCTAATCTGTCTCTTGTCCATTTTGTTTGCAGGGTCCCAAACACTGAATTTTGGGCTTTCCTGGTGCCTCAATGCTAATGAATCCACCTGCAATGCAGGACACTCAGGTTCAATCCCTGGGTTAGGAACATCCCCTGGAGAAGGAAATGGATACCCACTCCTGTATTCTTGCCTGGAGAATCCCATGGACAGAGGAGCCTGGTGGGCTACAGTCCACGGAGTTCCAAAAGACTCAGACATGACTGAGCAACTAAACAACAAGAATAAACACTGAATTTAGGAGGGTAGAGGAAAACTTTCTCCCTATATATTCCGAAGACTAAAGAAGCAGACCTTAGACATCTGCCACCAAGCCCCAGGTCACAAAGAGTTGGCCTTTCCTTCAAATCATCCCTCATATCATCCCTATGCCTGACTTCATGGGATGCAACTAGTGAGTGGATGAGAATGGAAAACAGAAAGATGAAAACTGCAATACCTCTTCCTGTCCCTCTGCAAGTCTAAAGAAACTCAGATCACACCTGAGGTAAGGGGGGTGGTTTGGTAGAGTTGGGAATGTAGTTATTGCAGTAATTTTGGAGCAAGACAAATGCAAAGTCAATTTAGGATGTATTATGAAGATAAAGCTGATAAGTTTCACCAATGGACTGGATGTGGTGGGTGTGTAAGAAACAGAGAACCCAGGCTGGCTCCTAAATTTGAGGCCTGAAGAACTAAGTGATTAGAGATGATATTTCTGCTAAGATTGGAAGTGAAGAGAAGGATTGGATTTGGGGCAAAAAGGAATCAAAATTTCCATTTGGATATCAATACTTTATGTCTATTATACAACCAAGTAGAGATGTTAATTCACTAGACAGATAACAGAATCTGGAATATAAGGTGAGGTGAAAGCTAGATGTATTAATTTGGAGACAATCAGCATTTGGTAATATTTAAATCTGTGACATGGGATGAAATTATCTAGAGAGAATTTTTTGTTGTTGTTTAGTCACTAAGTCAAGTCTGACTCTTTGCAACCACATGGACACTAGCCTGCCAGGTTCCTCTGTCCATGGGACTTTGCAGGCAAGAATGCTGGAGTGGGCTGTCGTTTCCTTCTCCAGAGTACCCAACCCAGGGACAGAAACTGCATTTCCTGCATTGGAAGGTGGAGTCTTTACCACTGAGTCACTAGGGAAGCCCAGAGAGAATATGAATTTAGACACCTCTGAGTGTTCAGGAAGCAAGGCTGTCCAGAATGGTTCGGGATACATGAGGCTTTATGTAGAACACACATGGTTCAGGATACATGAGGCTTTATGCAGAACACACACAGGAGCCTATATAGCCATACAGTACCCAAGAGAAGGTGTGAGTGAGTCTCAGCATGGTTGCCTCTCTTGTTTACACAGAATACATGAGGCAATAAAAGATAATGACTAAGCTTTCAAGATGTCAAGTCAGACAGAACTGAGTACCAACTGAAGGTCTGCCACATGCAGGCCGGTTATATTAGGAAAGTGTTCAACCCTTCCAGGTCTGTTTTCCCACCAGCAAAATGAGCATCTTCTCATCCCTGGATCATAGAGTTATGAGAAATAAATGAAAACTGAATATCAAGCACTTAGCACAACGCTTGGCACTTCTAGTAAACGCTCAATAAGTGAGTCTTTGGTTATGATATGATGATGACTCTGGTACATTTCTTTAAATTTCCCTCAAATGCATTAGCCTTTTAAACTTGTTTCAGTAGAAGAGAACAATTAAAAATCTTAATAATGAAATGGGATAGGGAAAGGAAATTCACCTTAGCTTAAATATATTTTATAATAGCAAGGAATAAAACTAAATTAGAACAAGAGGAATAAAAATTTAATCACAGAGAGAAAGATTTTGTAAGAATAGCATAATCTCATACCACACAGTTTTGGCTACTTCTTTTGTGAAAGTGAGCTTCCCTGGTGGCTCAGATGGTAAACAATCTGCCTGCAATGAAGGAGATATGGGTTTGATCCCTGGGTCAGGAAGATCCTCTGGAGAAGGGAATGGCAACCCACTCCAGTATTCTTTCCTGGGAAATCCATGTACAGAGGAGCCTGGCAGGCTACAGTCCATGGGACCACAAAAGAATCAGACACAACTTAGCAACTAAACAACAGAGACAGTGATGCCCAGCTGAAGTATTAATGTAAATTGGAATGAAATACGAGAAACTATTTGCCATAGTCATATACCTAGCTTTCCCCACTTTGCCCTTCACTAGAAGAGGTGATCTAAAACTTTTACCTTCCAGAGAGGTGATCAGAAAGGATCTGGGCAAAGGTCAAGGCCAGGGGTGGGAATGGCAGGCAGCTCCTCTGGAAGCAAGAAGTCTAAATCGAGTCCCCATGCTCCTCAATTGTTAAGCCCAAACTCCCCACATCCAGTTGACAGCAAAGGTACCCAGTAATGGGCAAATTCCTGCAACTTGTGCTTCTGACTGGTCCCAGGCTATCTCATTCTGCTTCCCTGATAGCTCAGTTGGTAAAGAATCTGCCTGCAATGCAGTTGACCTTGGTTCAATTCCTGGGTGGGGAAGATCCGCTGGAGAAGGGATAGGCTACCCACACCAGTATTCTTGGGCTTTCCTTGTGGCTCAGCTGGTAAAGAATCCAGCCGCAATACAGGAGACCTGGGTTCGATCCCTGGGTTGGGAAGATCACCCGGAGAAGGGAAAGGCTACCTACTCCTGTATTCTGGCCTGGAGAATTCCATGGACTGTATAGTCCATGGGGTCACAAAGAATTGGACACAGCTGAGTGACTTTCACTTTCTTTCTATCTTATTTCAGATATATATCTTCATCTTTGTGACTGATGTCAACATTCATACAACTTAGGTGCTGTTATAGGAAGATACATGTATGACTTTCCAGCTCTGATTTAAGGATGGAATAGATACAGAACAGCTCTGCTCTGTGCTCTGTGAGGCTCCACTAAGGGACCAACTCACTCTGGGGAGGCTACTGCCTGCAGGGAATCAAGCAATTTCAGAGGCTCTGAATGCCTTGTGTTCCCATTGCCAAGGGCTGCCTGCTTGGTCAAAATAGACCTTAGTACGAATAAATGAAGAAAGGTATATATTCTCCAGAGGGTCAGTGCATATAAAGTTTCAGTGGGAAAATACACCTTCCCAGGAGAGTGACCTGAATAGCTTGAGGCAACATGAACTCCATATACTTAGACAACTCATTAGGGACAATGACAGTCAGAGATATAGCTAATTTCTAGGAATATTCTCTATGAGCCAGCACAGTCTTAGTTATTTCAGGTCTAAAATTCTCTTCTTCCTCATTGTTAAATTTTACTAACCTCATTTACTCCCTGGAGAGAGGTGGAATATATATGTGTGTGTGTATATATATATATACATGTGTGTGTATATATATATCTTCAAAGATCTTCCCATAAATTGGATGCAAGCTCACACCAGGTCTACTTGAGTTTGGATCTGTTGATATTAACCTTCAATGGCTAGACCACCTCTCTGGATATAATTTGCTCAAGGTAATAACTGATTAACATCACCAAAAAATCAATGAAAAATAAAATAATAATACATATTATAACTTTAACATGCTATATTATCATTTATGCATGCTCAGTCATGTCCCACTTTTTGTGACCCTGTGGACTGTAGCCCATCAGGCTCCTCTGTCCATGGGATTTCCCAAGCAAGAATACTGGACTAAGTAGCCCTTCCGTTCTCCAGGGATCTTCCTGACCCAGGGATCGAACCCAGGTCTCCTGCATTGCAGGAGGATTCCTTACCATCTGAGCCAATAGTAAATATAATATATAATTTTAAATTTAATTTAAAATGACAAAAATGAGTACTATAGGCTAAAATATGTATTTTATACCTGCATATATACATAGCATAGATATTAATATAAAGGGTAAAAAAATACATTAATATTTTAATAGAGGTGATAGGTGGTGGGATTGTGATAGTTTTATTTTTTCCATATTCCAATATCTTAAAATATTATATAACTTAAGTAAATTGGAAAATAACCTCTTTTTTGTTTGTTTAGAAACAGCCTAGAGGGGAGTAAAACTTGCAGAAGGGGTATGACTTTTTGCAGATACTTCAACATGCAGATATTCTCTGAGAATGAAGAGCTCATATGGAACATGAGATTCAGTGCCTACTTGTCACTGAGGGTCAGTCTATGGTCACCAGGAAAGCAATATCAGCTTTGGAAGCAATATCTTAGGTGACATTCCAAAGCAAACATTTCAATTTTTTTTGCAATGCTACCTTGTCAAATTTAAATGAAATCTGTCCTATGAATAGAAATATTCTATTAAAAAATACAATCTCACATAAGTTAAAATATGAGGTTAGCTTCTCTGACAGTGAGAGTGTGACAAGATAGTGAAAGAATTTCAACGTTTGGCCTAATCAGCAGTTTCCACAGAGCAGGGAACACTGTCTTCCTGCAACCTTGAGTGCTATCCAGCAATTACTCAAATTAGTGGAATCTTTGGCCACGAGAGGGAGCCCTAACCCAGTGAGACAAAATCTCAAAAGCGCTAACAAAAAGGCACCAGAAGGCGAAATACAATCTTGATCTCACTTGCTCAGCTTTCTGTGGTGTCAGCATTCCATTTTAGAGTGAACCAGACTTTACTCTGGAGATGTTACATTCCCTCATGTCCAAAAACATGTTACAAGCTTCACTGGCTTGGAACAAGCTCAAACACAAAGAAGGAAGTTACCTCTTCAGAAGCTTGCTGCTTCACATCTGAATGCCCCTCTGAGAAAGCTGCACCTCAGTGATTACAAATCTTCCATAACAGGACAGAACGGACTGGAGTGCTGCTAAGCGTAAGACAGAGGCCAACATCAACACTGAAGCTAAAATGTCAAATACGGAACAGACGTTTGCCTAGATGTATCAGAGCTGATGCTAATTTGCCAAAGCAATTTAATAAATGAGAATTGTGTGCTGCCATTAGCTAAATATATCATTGTTGTTGTTGTTCAATCACTCAGTCATGTCTGACTCTTTGTGATCACATGGACTGCAGCATGCCAGGCCTCCCTGTTCTTCATTATCTCCTGGACTTTGCTCAAATTCATGTCCATTGAGTCGGTGATACTAATCTAACCATCTCATCCTCTGCCACCCTCTTTTTGCCCTCAATCTTTCCCAGCATCAGAGTCTTACCCAATGAGTTAACTCTTCGCATCAGGTGGCCAAAATATTGGAGCTTCAACTTCAGCATCAGTCCTTCCAATGAATATTCAGGACTGATTTCCTTTAGGATTGACTGGTTTGATCTCTTTGCAGTCCAAGGGACTCTGAAGAGTCTTCTCCAGCACTACAGTTTGAAAGCATCAATTCTTTATAGACATTATATTATACTTAATATTTTTCCTGGTCTCCTTGTAAGAATGGAAAAGAGGGGAAAGGCTATATTGTTTCAGGCTATAGTTATAAGAAACTAAGTCTAGGATTTGCCAAAGAATATTCTGTAAGCAAAAAAGATATTTCCTTCTCAGTTATAATTCTTATTAGTGTTTTTTAAGCTGTGAAATCCTCAGCTGTGTATTTTGAGAAAAATCAATCAACCCCTTGGAACCTCAGTTTACTCAACTGTATTTAATCTGTACTCTCAAGAATTCCTCTCAAGGGAATACCTAAATCTTTGGCACAGAACATTTGGGAGCTGTTATCTCTCTCTGCACACTTCCCAATTTAAAGAGGGAATAAAAAAAAAAAAAACTTTTCCTCATTGATCTCTGGTTTAAAATCTACCTGGCAAGTAAATTCTTACTTCTTCCTGACACTTTCTGGTTTCTTTTAATTATTATTTTTGAGTTAACCTATTTCTTCAAACTGCATTTTAGCCACTAAATCTTTTTAAAGAGCCCAGTGATTCTTTTTTTTTTTTTACCATATGGAACAAAAATAAGATAATTTTTGTTCTTGACAAAAGATTGCTGCACCTGCCTAAAATTTTAAAAGAAGTATGCCCAGGGACCCCAGGAGTGTGCAGCAAACCATGCCATGACCCCACTTCACCAGCCATCACACTGGTAGCCAGTAGGGCTGGGGTCAGCCCTGCATACCAGTTGCACCCCTTGTAGTCAGCCTGTCACAGGAGAAGGGCTCATGAAGCCCACAAGGGGGACCCCTTACAGCATATAGCTCTGGTGACCAGCTCTGGAGTGTGCTGATGGGCCACAAGGACAACTGCTACATAAGGCCACTCCACCAAGACTGAGAAACAAACTAGCCTACCAAATACCTAGAAATAAACACAGAGAATTTGGGAAAATTAGGAGAGAAAACAAAGGAACAAGCCAAAACCCCAGAAGAACTAAGTGAAGTGGAGATAAGCAATTGACTTGATAAAGAGTTGAAGGTAATAACCATAAAAATGCTCAACAAATTTGGGAGAAGACTGGATATGAAAACAGAGAGAAATTTCACAGAGACAGAAGATATAAAGAAGAAACAAGCAGAGTTGATGAATAATTGAAACATACATCAGAAGGAATCAAGAATGGATTAAATAATACAGAGAAGAGATACCAACCTGAAAGAAAGAAACATGGTAGTGACCTAAGCTAAACAGAAAAAAAAAAAATTAAAAATGAGGACAGTTTAAGAGACCCCTGGGACAACATCAAATGTACTATCATTCCCATTATAGGAGCCCCAGAATGAAAAGAGAGAGAAAAGGAAAGGGAACTTATTTGAAGAAATAATGACTGAAAACTTCCCTAACCTGGGAAGTTCCAGGAAGCACAGAGTCCCAAAGAAGATTAACTCAAAGGGGTCCACACCATTATAATTGAGAGAGGGGTACAGGATGGAGGGGACAAATAAATGCCTACGGCAAACCCACATTGATGTATAGCAGAAACCATCACAACATTGTAATTATCCTCCAAGTAAATAAATGAAGAACTACAAAAACAATCCTAAAATATTAACCAATGGGTCACTGAATAAATAAAAAAGGAAATAAAAAAGTATCTGGAGACAAGTGAAAATGGAAATGCAATGATGTATGAGAGGCAGCAAGACACCTTTAAAGAGGAGGTTTACATGAATACAAACCTACCTCAGGAAACAAGAAAAGTCTCAAATAAACAGTTTAACTCTATAACTAAAGTGAAATGAAATTTGCTCAGTCGTGTCTGACTCTTTGTGACCCCATGGACTATACAGTCCATGAAATTCTCTAGGCCAGAATACTGGAGCGGGTAGCCTTTCCATTCTCCAGGGGATCTTCCCAACCCAGGGACCTAACCCAGGTCTCCCACATTGCAGGGGGATTCTTTACCACCTGAGCCAAAAGGGAAGCCCAAAGGAACTAGGAAAAGAAGAACAAACAAACCCAAGATTAGTAGCAGTGAAGAGATAATAAATATCAGAGCAGAAATAGAGACTGGGGGGTAGGGGCGGGAAACACACAGAAAAGATCAATGTGAAACTGTAATCAGAAATCTTCCAGCAAACAAAAGCCCAGGTCAAGATGGCTTCACAGCTGAATTCTACCAAAAATTTAGAGAAGAGCTAACACCTATCCTACTCAAACTCTTCCAGAAAATTGCAGAGGAACGTAAACTTCCAAATTCATTCTATGAGGCCACCATCACCCTAATACCACAACCTGACAAAGTTGCCACAAAAAAAAAAAAAGAAAGAAAAAGAAAATTATAGGCCAATATCACTGATGAACATAGATGCAAAAATCCTTAACAAAATTCTAGCAATCAGAATCCAACAGCACATTAAAAAGATCATACACCATGACCACGTGGGCTTTATCCCAGGGATGCAAGGATTCTTCAATACCCACGGATCAATCAATGTAATATACCACATTAACAAATTGAAAAATAAAAGCCATATGATTATCTCAATAGATGCAGAGAAAGCCTTTGACAAAATTCAACATCCATTTATGATTAAAAAAAAAAATTCTCCAGAAAGCAGGAATAGAAGGAACATACCTCAATATACTAAAAGCTATATATGATAAACCCACAACAAACATTATCCTCAATGGTGAAAAATTGAAAGCATTTCCCCTAAAATCAGGAACAAGAAAAGGGTGCCCACTTTCACCACTACTATTCAACATAGTTTTGGAAGTTTGGGCCACAGCAATCAGAGCAGAAAAAGAAATAAAAGGAATCCAAATTGGAAAAGAAGAAGTAAAACTCTCACTGTTTGCAGATGACATGATCCTCTACATAGAAAACCCTATAGACTCCACCAGAAAATTACTAGAGCTAATCAATGAATATAGTAAAGTTGCAGGATATAAAATCAACACACAGAAATCCCTTGCATTCCTATACCCTGATAATGAGAAAATAGAAAGAGAAATTAAGGAAACAATTCCATTCACCATTGCAACGAAAAGAATAAAATACTTAGGAATATATCTACCTAAAGAAACTAAAGACCTATATATAGAAAACTATAAAACACTGGTGAAAGAAATCAAAGAGGACACTAATAGATAGAGAAATATACCATGTTCGTGGATCGGAAGAATCAATAGGGTGAAAATGAGTATACTACCGAAAGCAATCTATAGATTCAATGCAATCCCTATCAAGCTACCAACGGTACTTTTCAAAGAGCTAGAACAAATAATTTCACAATTTATATGGAAATACAAAAAACCTCGAATAGCCAAAGCAATCTTGAGAAAGAAGAATGGAACTGGAGGAATCAACCTGCCTGACTTCAGGCTCTACTACAAAGCCACAGTCATCAAGACAGTATGGTACTGGCACAAAGACAGAAATATAGATCAGTGGAACAAAATAGAAAGCCCAAACATAAATCCACGCACCTATGGAACCTTATCTTCGACAAAGGAGGCAATAATATACAATGGAGAAAAGATAATCCCTTTAACAAGAGGTGCTGGGAAAACTGGTCAACCACTTGTAAAAGAATGAAACTAGAACACTTTCTAACACCACACACAAAAATAAACTCAAAATGGATGAAAGATCTAAATGTAAGACCAGAAACTATAAAACTCCTAGAGGAGAACATAGGCAAAACACTCTCCAACATAAATCACAGCAGGATCCTCTATGATCCACCTCCCAGAATTCTGGAAATAAAAGAAAAAATAAACAAATGGGACCTAATCAAAATTAAAAGCTTCTGCACTACAAAGGAAACTATAAGCAAGGTGGAAAGACAGCCTTCATAATGGGAGAAAATAATAGCAAATGAAGCAACTGACAAACAACTAATCTCAAAAATATACAAGTAACTCCTGCAGTTCAATTCCAGAAAAATAAATGACCCAATCAAAAAATGGGCCAAAGAACTAAATAGACATTTCTCCAAAGAAGACATATAGGTGGCTAACAAACACATGAAAAGATGCTCAACATCACTCATTATCAGAGAAATGCAAGTCAAAACCACAATGAGATACCATTTCACACCAGTCAAAATGGCTGCAATCCAAAAGTCTACAAGAAATAAATGCTGGAGAGGGTGTGGAGAAAAGGGAACCCTCTTAAACTGTGGGTGGGAATGCAAACTAGTACAGCCACTATGGAGAACAGTGTAGAGATTCCTTAAAAAACTGCAAATAGAACTGCCTTATGACCCCAGCCAATCCCAATTCTGGGGCATAACACCAGCCATCCGGAATGGGAAAACCCAGAAATTTGAAAAGAGACCAACCAGTGGTACCGCCCAAAATGTTCATTCGGCCAGGCACTGGTTTATAATAATAGGCCCAGGGACATGGGATAGCAAACCTAGATGTCCCATCCAGGCAGCATTGAATGGGATAAGAAAAAAACAGTGGTACATATACACAATGGAAGTATCCTAAAAATAAATCAGGAAGAAGTAGAGAATATGAACAGACTGATTACAAGTAATGAAATTGGCTTGTAATCTTTATTAGATCTTAAGTCTGATAAGTTTATTATACTTTGCAGTTCCATCTATGTGAAAAAGCTTCAAATTCTCACTGCACAAGATCTAGGATTTGAGTGTCAATTTTCTTATCTGACAGAAAGTGGTTAATGACACCATCATGTATGCAATGTAAAATTACTTCACAAAGAAGCCTGCCAATGATAATCCATTAGATTCTTTTTAGCTCCAAATGTCTCTGATTCTAATAATGAGTAAGATGTCTACCACCTAGTAAAGAGCCCTGCTGAAAGGTAGTCAGGCAAGGAATATGGAGGAAAGGTTTTCCTTTTGTCTTTTTCTTTTCATCCACTGAGAGGGAGATGAAGTCAACAGCTGTTGAAACAAACAAGCTCACTTAGTGAGATGAATAATATCAAACTATTGCTCAAATGAAAAGAGCAGCTGGCTTTTTACCAAGACATCATTGTCATACACACCCTCACATTTGGGATCATTAGAAATTTACATGGGGTGAATAGCACTGGAAAACTATATTTACTTTTCCATAAATCATCAGAAAAATGCTAGCATACTCTCAGTGAGATATGAGCAAAAAAAGAAAACACACACTCACCCAAGCAGATGTGTATTTTTCATGTGAATGTGAGGGAAACTGCTAGAAATAAATTTAAGCTTTCCAGAGACAAAGAAGTGGCAGGCATTCAAAGGAAGATAGACGCTGAGAGGAAAATGGGCAAGTGTAGCAGAGAAAAATATGATCAATTTAAAAGCATAAATTACTTCAAATGTTTTAGATAGAACTAATTATTCCTAGGCCTGTTAATAGGTCCAACCTCAGGATGAGAGCATTTCAGACCTAAGAGTGTCTAAGCACGCACTTCCAAATTTTATTGTTTACTTTTGTCTGATTAACACTCCAATACAGAAAAATTACAAAGTGTAAATAATAAGAAAAAATCCATAATTCATATTCTAGTAAAAGTTAACTTGTAAATCCTTTTAGTATATCTTCCATATATTTCAACATAGAGGATATCAAACAGTACCTAAAGTTTTGAATTCTATCTTTGTTATTTAATATTATTTTATAAAATTTTCAATGTCATTTGAAATACTTTATAAACATTGGTAATGAATGTAAAATATTCCCTTCTATGAATGTTCACAATTACTAACCACTCCTCAATAATGGGAATTTTATTTTGGATTATCTTGTAACTGTAAAGTTGCAAAGTAATAAACACTTTCTCTCATATTATAAAATTAATAATGTTATTGTGGAAATATGGAAAATAAAGAAAATTATAGCCAATTAAAAACAAATTTTATCTCCATTTCTTTCCTTACTAAGGCAATTACTTGTAACACTTTTTTTCTAGGTACCAGAAATCTTCTGTCATCTTTGGCCTTTCTCCAGATCCATCTTCCCTATGCTCCATCCCATCAGTTCTCTTGGACAAAACTGTATCTTAAATTCAATAAATCATATTTCAAGTTCTTTGAAAACCCCTAAAGGAGATACTTTCTGGTGTTATGTTCAACAGATTTCTGGTGTTGCCTACAAATTTAGACACAAAACAGGTTGCCAATTTCCTTCATCTGTTGAGCTGGCCTCATATCACCTATTCAATGATAGTTGATTTCCCTTCTATTTTACCCAAATATTTGTGAGGGACCCCTAAGGAGTATCAGACTGCTGTTGGCTTAAGATGAAACATGTATATAGTAGCTTGTTCCATGAAGGACACTGCTCACATTCTGATTGTTATTACTTTATTGTAAAGCTCTTTGTTACCAGGTTTCTTGGGTCAGACTCTCCTCATGATGACATTGAGATGAGGATTCCAGTGGAAGTGATTTATTAAGAAAGTGATTTCAGAGGAAATCAGGAAAGGGATGGAGGTAGAAGAGGAGCAAAGGGGGAACCAAGCAAGGCTGTGATTTCAGGCAAAGTCCAGCTTCAGCCTCATCCAACTGGAGTCCAGGGGCCAGACTTTCATACAGTACAGTTCAGTTGCTCAGTCATGTCCAACTCTTTGCGACCCCATGGACTACAGCACACCAGGCTTCCTTGTCCATCACCAACTCCCAGAGCTTTCTCAAACTCATGTCCATTGAGTTGGTGATCCTCTCCATCCAACCATCTCATCCTCTAGCATCCGCTTCTCCTGTCATCAATCTTTGCCAACATCAGGGTCTTCTCCAATGAGTCAGGTCTTTGCATCAGGTGGCCAAAGTACTGGAGTTTCAGCTTCAACATCAGACCTTCCAATGAGCATTTAGGATTGATTTCCTTTAGGATGGACTAGTTGGATCTCCTTGCAGTCCAAGGGACTCTCAAGAGTCTTCTCCAACACCACAGTTCAAAAGCATCAGTTCTTTGGCACTCAGTTTTCTTTATAGTCCAGCTCTCACATCCCTACATGACTACTGGAAAAACCATAGATTTGACTAGATGGACCTTTGTTGGCAAAGTAATATCTCTGCTTTTTAATATGCTGTTTAAGTTGGTTATAGCTTTTCTTCCAACGAGCAAGCGTCTTTTAATTTCATGGCTGCAGTCACCATATGCAGTGACTTTGGAGCCCCCCAAAATAAAGTCTGTCACTGTTTCCATTGTTTCCCCATTTATTTTCCATGAAATGATGGGACAGTTGCCATGATCTTAGTTTTTTTTAATGTTGAGTTTTAAACCAACTTTTTTACTCTCCTCTTTTACTTTCATCAAGAGTTTCTCTAGTTCTTCTTCGCTTCCTGCCATAAGGGTGGTGTCATCTGTGTATCTGAGGTTATTGATATTTCTCCCACAATCTTGATTCCAGCTTGTCCTTCTGATCGCCCTGCCCATCAGAAGAAGACCCAGTTTTCCCCACAGTCAGTCTCTCCCATCAGGAAATTTCCATAAGCCTCTTATCCTTATTCTTCAGAAGGCAGACAGAATGAAAACCACAACCACAGAAAACTAATCAAACTGATCACATGGACCACAGCCTTGTATAACTCAATGAAATTATGAGCCATGCTGTGTAGGGCCCTCCAAGACACATGGGTCATGGTGGAGAGTTCTGACAAAACGTGGTCCACTGGAGAAGGGCATCGCAAACCATTTCAGTATTCTTGCCTTGAGAACCGCATCAACAGTATTAAGACTTGCAGACGTTTGAAACTAAACATCAGCCATTGCTGAAAAGCTGCTCTGAGGACCCTAACCTCCCTGATGGCAACTCCTATACCCTCTGCAGAGTGTGCCAAAGGGTCTCAGATGCAGGTCTTCAGAAGCAAAATACAAGGCAGCTGGCAGAGGATTCACAAAAAGAGCAAAGGGGCTCCAGGACATCTGCTGGACCATCAACAATATTCACTGTTCTCATGAGCTGAATGTTTGTTTCCCAGCTTTCATATGCTGAGACCTCATCCACAATGTGATGGTATTAGGAGGTGAGGCCTTTGGGAGGTAACTAAGTCATGAGGGGTGAGCCTTCATGAAATGGGATTAATACTTTTATGAGAAGAAAGATGTTTCTCTCCACCATGTAAGCATAAAATGACTGTCTATGATTTAGGAAGTAGGCTCTCACCAGATACTGAATCCATTGGAACCCTGATCTTAGAGTTGACAAATCAATTGATAAATCAGTTTCTGTTGGTTAAGCCACCCAGGCTACAATACCCTCTTATAGCATTTGTTACTGATTAATCTGCTTGCCAGTGCAGGGAATACAGGAGATGCAGTTTCGATCCCTAGGTGGGGAAAGCCCTCTGGAGGAGGGCGTGGTAACCCAGTCCAGTATTCCTGCCTGGAGAATCCCTTGGACAGAGAAGCCTGGCAGGCTACAGCCCATAAGGTTGCAAAGAGTTGGACACAACTGACAGCATGCATGCATGCACACAAGACAACTACACATATCAAAACCCTCACTAAACTGTAGACCTGGGCTTTGCGATTTTATCTATCTGCTATCTAGCAGAGAATTCCATTAGTAATGGTATGGCATGGTGAATTTATTCCATAAAAGCTTTCACAAAATAATTTGTTTTAACTATTTGACAGTTAAGCTAGTTTTGATTCAGAATTCAAAACAGTTCAATATTTTTAAGATGCAGGTATTTTTGTGGATGACTTTAGGCAGAAAGAAAGTGTTAAATTTCAGAAACTGTACAACAGAACAGGAAAGACTAGAGATCTCTTCAAGAAAATTAGAGATACCAAGGGAACATTTCATGCAAAGATGGGCTCGATAAAGGACAGAAATGGTATGGACATAACAGAAGCAGAAGATATTAAGAAGAGCTGGCAAGAATACACAGAAGAACTGTACAAAAGAGATCTTCATGACTAAGATAATCATGATGGTATGATCACTCACCTAGAGCCAGACATCCTGGAATGTGAAGTCAAGTGGGTCTTAGAAAGCATCACTAAGAACAAAGCTAGTGGAGGTGATGGAATTCCAGTTGAGCTATTTCAAATTCTGAAAGACGATGCTGTGAAAGTGCTGCACTCAATATGCCAGCAAATTTGGAAAACTCAGCAGTGGCCACAGGACTGGAAAAAGTCAGTTTTTATTCCAATCCCAAAGAAAGGAAATGCCAAAGTATGCTTAAACTTCTGTACAACTGCACTCATCTCACTTGCTAGTAAAGTAATGCTCAAAATTCTCCAAGCCAGGCTTCAGCAATACGTGAACCGTGAACTTCCAGATATTAAAGCTGGTTTTAGAAAAGGCAGAGGAACTAGAGATCAAATTGCCAACATCCGCTGGATCATGGAAAAAGCAAGAGAGTTCCAGAAAAACATCTATTTCTGTTTTATTGACTATGCCAAAGTCTTTGACTGTGTGGATCACAATAAACTGTGGAAAATTCTTAGAGAGATGGGAATACCAGACCCCCTGACCTGCCTCTTGAGAAACCTATATGCAGGTCAGGAAGCAACAGTTAGAACTGGACATGGAACAACAGACTAGTTCCAAATAGGAAAAGGAGTACGTCAAGGCTGTATATTGTCACCCTGCTTATTTAACTTCTATGCAGAGTACATCATGAGAAATGCTGGACTGGAAGAAGCTCAAGCTGGAATCAAGACTGCAGGAGAAATAACAATAACCTCAGATATGCAGATGACACCACCCTTATGGCAGAAAGTGAACAGGAACTCAAAAGCCTCTTGATGAGAGTGAAAGAGGAGAGTGAAAAAGCTGGCTTAAAGCTCAACATTCAGAAAACGAAGATCATGGCATCTGGTCCCATCACTTCATGGGAAATAGATGGGGAAACAGGGGAAACAATGTCAGACTATTTTTTGGGGCTCCAGAATCACTGCAGATGGTGACTGCAGCCATGAAATTAAAAGACGCTTACTCCGGAAGAAAAGTTATGACCTGTTGGATAGCATATTCAAAAGCAGAGACATTACTTTGCCGACTACGGTCCGTCTAGTCAAGGCTATGGCTTTTCCAGTGGTCATGTGTCTATGCAAGAGTTGGACTGTGAAGAAAGCCGAGAGCCGAGGAATTGATGCTTTTGAACTGTGGTGTTGAAGACTCTTGAGAGTCCCTTGGACTTTAAGGAGATCCAATCAGTCCATTCTAAAGGAGATCATTCCTGGGTGTTCTTTGGAAGGAATGATGCTAAAGCTGGAACTCCAATGCTTTGGCCACCTCATGCAAAGAGTTGACTCGATGGAAAAGTCTCTGATGCTGGGAGGGACTGGCAGCAGGAGGAAAAGAGGGCGACAGAGGATTAGATGGCTGGATGGCATCACTGACTCGATGGACGTGAATTTGAGTGAACTCTGGGAGATGGTGATGGACAGGGAGGCCTGGCGTGCTGTGACTCATGGGGTCACAGTCAGACACGACTGAGTGACTGAACTGAACTGAACTGAATTGAAGTAAAACAAGTAGTTAGCACTGAGGTTAATGCATGAAGTGTAATGTTATCTATATGTAAAGGCAATAATCAGTGTTAAATTGTATTGGGAAAAAAATGGATTTAAAAAAAGTTAGTTGTTAGCCAGATTAACCATGGAGTTAATTTTACAAATTGTTGGGACTGGGAATTACTACCTTGCAGTTCCTTCTCATTTTAACAGATGGAAAACAAGTCTGAACTTCCACGTGAGGACCTGGAGTGTAAACTGCATCAACAAAGGCATCAGTGGAGGTCTAAAAATTCCCATTGGATAGGCTTTTCAGTTACAGCTTAATTGGAAACACTTCTGATCAAAATGAGGCATGAGAATAAAGAGAGGTTATCCCAGGAGGCAGAGATGATATGATTTACGCATCAAAACTCAGGCAAAAAAGTAGCAAATTGTTGCACTTTCCCTCAGTGTCTTGCAATATAGGAACAGAAGCATAAACACCTGCTATGTCTGAGTCCAGATAGCACAATACGAGAGAAACCACATATGGTTTTTAAAAGCAATTTCTTTTTGGCCTAATTACCATTTCCACTGATAATGTGACTGTTTTTTAAGCATACAAAAACCAGCCTCACAAAACAGGTAAAACTATACAATGTGGAGATAAAAAGAGACTAGAATAGTTCTTTTCAGACTTCCTGAATTGCAAGAGAATAAAAAACTACTTGTCTATAAGCTCAAGCAGAAACATTAGGGGAAGAAAAGTAATATCATGCCTCCACTCCATCCCTGTTTTTCAGTTTTTCTTGGTAGCTCAACTAGAATGTTCAAGTTCCATCAAGAAATCTAACACTGGATAAGAAGTTCATGCAACAACAATTTACATATAATTATTTTGTTTCACCATCTGTTACACATCATGCACCTCTACCAAAATAGCTTCAATGTAGTACAATGGCTATTTGTGTAAGGCACCCCAATTAACCCCATGGTGTTCCTTTGATGTTCAGAATACCTATAAAACACTCCCCCTTGGCATCAACACTGAAATAACTTTTTTTAAAAGATCAAATTTTATGCCGTGTATTTACAGTTAATATACTAAAGTTTTTAGATGCACCCATTTCATGCCCATTAAGTACTGTTTTTCTCTACTATGTACTCACATGCTTGATTTTTTTTTTCTTTCTTTCCTTACACAACACTAGGCAAATAAATGTGAGCAAATAAACCAGCTAAAGATAACTATAAATTTGAGAAGAACTTTGTGATATGTGTTTGGACAACACAGTTCAGGGGAGGGTGAGTTGAATGTTCATCAAAGACAGGCAGATTGAGAGACTCAGTGAAAGGATATGAAGTCTAAGTGATGTCTTATCCTACCATTGGAGGGAATGTGGCACCCTACATATAACTAGCTTTCTTTTCACCCAGCAGAAAGGAGTCAGGCTTCAACAGAAAGCACTGGCATGGAGACGTCTCCCTCATAGCAGTGGCTGCTGCTGCTGCTAAGTTGCTTCAGTTGTGTCCGACTCTGTGCGACCCCACAGACGGCAGCCCACCAGGCTCCTCTGTCCCTGGGATTCTCCAGGCAAGAACACTGGAGTGGGTTGACATTTCCTTCTGCAATGCATGAAAGTTAAAAGTGAAAGTGAAGTTGCTCAGTCGTGTCTGACTCTTAGTGACCCCATGGACTGCAGCCCACCAGGCTTCTCTGTCCATGGGATTCTCCAGGCAAGAGTACTGGAGTGGGGTGCCATTGCCTTCTCCGCCCTTATGGTAGGCAAGTGGCCAAAGAACGAGACAGCAGCATCAGAGCCTAGGGATGAGCATTGACAAGAAAGTGGCCATTCCAGGGAAGGGCGTGGCTTTCAAATATCTGAGGGCACAACTGGAAGAATGGCAACATGGGTCTCCTACAAGGCACTGGATTTCCTGGTCCCCCAAAATAAAGCAGCAAGTGGCAATTGGAGGATTTTGTGCATGTGTAGCGAAGAGAGTATCTGGAACACAAACAGCCAAGAGGCTTTATCCAAGTGCCTTGGCAGGAACCTGCAAGAACAGACTTGCAAAGTCCCTTTTTTGCACGATCTGTATGCTTCGAATAATCAGAAATGGGTCTCTAGGAGATGACAAAGAAAATTAGTGTGAAAATCAAGAAAGAGAAATATCCGGCAGGACAATTTTAATACATATCCAATAAAATAAAACTGCTAGAGAAAAAGAAGGAAATGTGTAATGAGAAAGTATATAGGGAAATTAAGAGCAACACCAAAAATTATGAAAAGAGAATACAGAACTCTATTGGAATATATTTGAAAACCTGGAGTAAATGAATGAATTCCTAAAAAGTACCTATTGTTAAGTTATGTGGGAAACGTGGATGGACCAAACCCAATAGAAGAGACTTGAAAGGTGATTAAAGACATATTATTGGAAAAGGCTCCCCCTAAATATAAAATATTTAGGAATAAATTTAACATAAAAGCCACAAGACATATTTATGATTATCAACCTTGTCTTTATTTAAAAGTACCTTGGGGAGCTTTAAAATATCCTGATGTTCTCAGACAAATCATAATTTCTAGGTGTGAACCCTATGCAACCACATTTTTTAAAGCTTGTAAATAATTCTAGTGTCGTATTAAGTTCAAGAGTCACTGGTCTATACGAAGAAAACTATCAATTTGTATTAAAAGATATAAGACAAAATCTGAAAGGAACACACAATCTTCTTGATGAGAAAGCTTAATTTCAGAGCATTGTTTATTCTCTTGAATTAATATATACATTTAATGAAACTCCAATCAGAAACTCAACAGCTCTTTCCAAGTGGAGAAACTAAATTTAGATTTATATTAGAAATGATAACCCTTACCAAGGAAGAGTCAAGAAAAAGACCATAATGATTGTGTGTGTGTATGTGTGTTAGTTGCTTAGTCATGTCCAACTCTTTGCAACCCCATAGACTGTAGCCCACCAGGCCCCTCCATCCATGGGATTCTCCAGGCAAGAACACTGGAGTAGGTTGCCAATTCCTTTTCCAAAAGGAGCTATAGAAAGAAAGAAAGTGAAGTCACTCAGTCGTGTCCGACTCTTTGCGACCCCATGGACTGTAGCCTACTAGGCTCCTCCATCCATGGAATTTTCCAGGCAAGAGTACTGGAGTGGGTTGCCATTCTGAATATTTATGGAATATTATGAATAATTGATTTATGATTGCATTTATATAAGAGGACAAACAGATCAGTGGCACAGAAAAGAGAATCCAGAAACAGCATCCAATACATATGAAAAGCACCAGAAGATCTATGTGGTAAATTCAATTACATGAGAAAATGATGGATTATTTAATAAACAGTACTGATACAACTGGGAAAGTCCTATATCTTTTAATGTTTACCAGTAAACTCAAATTTATTTATCATTGTAAATATGCAGAAAATAATAAAGGTATACATTCATATGTAGGCTTTCTAGGGAACTTCATGTTAAAAACAGGCAGGGTGGGACCTCCTTAACCGGGACTGCTTGTCTTCTCTATTTTTCTCTAACAATCATCTCAGTTCTCCCCCTTCTCCTTCATTCTTTTCAGGCACATAAAACTGGGTTTTCAACAGTATCCTGTTCCATTCAATTATTTAAAAATTCTTATCACTTCCATGTGCTTTTCTACCGGAGACTTTATGCACACAGTAAAAGGTAAATAGAGCCTAGAATGGTCATTTATATGCAGCACCTTTCCATATATCCTCCCCACACTCTGAAGCATCAAGGAGTGAAGACCACTTTGAGTCTAGAATCTATCAGATGACTCTAGCTTCATCATGACCAGAAGGAAAAATAGTTACTTTGCCTTTCATTTTTCCTACTTACAGAAATAGATTTTCTCTTTGATTTTTCAATTGAAAGAAAAGCATTTGGCATCTTAAGCTGTTAAATTGGTATAGAAATTAATCTGCCTAAATTAGGAAGTCTCTACAGTAAATTGGCTTCAGTATATTGGCTAACCCAGCAGAACAGACTATGGGAAATTATACTGACCTTAATTACACAGTGAATTCATACTGGATACCCAGACATGCTTTGGGTCTAATTTCTTCTCATATGTAAACAACATAAACATTTTATAATGGTTTAAATGTAGATGATCAGAATTACTTTATTACAGAAAGGTTTTCTTTATCAAACGTACCAGAATTTATATACTCAAAGAAGTGGAGCCTCTCCAAAATATCCCATGGCACTGTCATTGCTGTTACTGAAAATAGGTTTGCTTTTCTTTTCTCATAAATTAATTCATATCTTGTCAAAAATTCTTTGACTCTAAGTGATCCTTTGAAACTAAATGCGCAATCTGATTCCAGCCAAAATCATAATGAGTAAAATCCACCTTTTCATAATAATACATGAAGTATTGAATATACATAGTTGTATAGAAAAAAGTTGGGGAAACTCCACAAATAGTTCTCCTTGTGTGCACCCACATGTACTCATAACAAGGTAATAAGTTCTAGTTTTTTAGGTGTTTCAAATTTATTTTCAACATAATTCTAAATATTTAGTGTTTCTAGTCATTTTTTTGATGGATTATACTTGCTATTTTATGGTCAAATTACCATTCAAATGCTGCACAGACACATAAATATCTTATGTATTCTTTTAGACCCATATGGTCACTTCACTGAACCCAACTCAATCTGCTCAACAATTCTCCAAGGATCTTACTATCTGAGACAAAAAGGTATTTTTTATGTCACAAATAATCCTAGGGCTAAATGACCCTCCTCAACCCTTTGTCAACAACTGTCTAGCATTGCTTTTGAGACCTGATTCTGGATGCCACTTCGAGGTGTTATTTTCTGTAAAATGAAATGTTTTCACTTGGAGAAGCACTTGTCTAAGAGATAAAATCAAGTGTTGTGTTTCATTATAACAGGTCCTAATCAGCTGAAGTTGATTAACAACCAGGGGCTTTGCTGCTGCTGCTGCTGCTAAGTCGCTTCAGTCATGTCCGACTCTGTGCGACCCCATAGACGGCAGCCCACCAGGCTCCCCCGTCCCTGGGATTCTCCAGGCAAGAACACTGGAGTGGGTTGCCATTTCCTTCTCCAATGCATGAAAGTGAAAAGTGAAAGTGAAGTCGCTCAGTCATGTCCAACTCTTAGCGACCCCATGGACTGCACCCTACCAGGCTCCTCTGTCCATGGGATTTTCCAGGCAAGAGTACTGGAGTGGGGTGCCATCGCCTTCTCCGAGGGGCTTTGAGTGACCCTCAAACAGCTTGCCATAGGAGTATCACCTGGGAATTTGTTCGAAATGCACATTCTCAAGCCCTAGCTCAGAACTGCTGAATCAGAAACTCTGGGGTGGCACCCAGAAGTCTGCTTAAAATAAGCCCTTCAGGTGTTTCTGACCACATACTCAAATTTAACAACCATTTATCTAGGGTATCAATAAACGCCTGTCACATTGACCCTGCCAATCCTTCTTCAGCTAAAGTTAATCTTAAGGAAACCCCACATTTCTAGGTAGAAAGTTGGAAGAAGACACAAAGAATGCAGTTGGAATTTTAGGCTCATAGAGGGAGCTGAGTCTTTTATTAAAACTACAAACACATAGATCTTAAAAGTTCTCATCAAAAGAAAAAATTTCTGTGACTTTGTATGGTGAAAGATGCTAATTAGTATTATTGTGGTGATAATTTTGCCATATATACAAATATTGAATCATGTTATATACAACATACCTACTTCTTATCTCATGTTTATTTTCCTACCTTCTCTTATCCTGGCTATATGAGTCCACATACCTCTCTGACTCTTCTGGTTGCCTTCCACAAGGTTACATACGGGTCCTGAAAAGAAAAAACAATCATCTCTAACTTTCCATTTTTTATTCGTATTTCAGTTTATCTCTCCATAGAAAACCAACTATCAATGCAAAAAACACAGTTTCTAGGGAATCTTGCATCATTCAAAGAGCTCTCCATCAAAACCTATTTCTCTTTGCACCTTTTCACTAAAAGTGGGACTTTGTGATATCTCACATTTTCTGTGACTACTGTAGTCTTTAAACATCCGGTGAAACAGTCCCTTAACTGTTAGCTCCTTCTAGCAGCAGGGGGCTGGAGAAGGTGATGGCACCCCACTCCAGTACTCTTGCCTGGAAAATGCCATGGACGGAGGAGCCTGGTAGGCTGCAGTCCATGAGGTCACTAAGAGTAGGACACGACTGAGCGACTTCACTTTCACTTTTTACTTTCATGCTTTGGAGAAGGAAATGGCAACCCACTCCAGTGTTCTTGCCTGGAGAATCCCATGGATGGAGGAGCCTGGTAGGCTGCAGTTCATGAGGTCGCACAGAGTCGGACACGATTGAAGCAACTTAGCAGCAGCAGCAGCAGCCGGAGGCAAAGGTTGATTGGTGGAAAAATGGGCATGGAAGTAAGAAAAGCATGGATTCTGAATAGGATGCTGAGAATAAGAGAATAATGAATTTTTCTAATCTTTTGTTTGTGCTGCTGCTAAGTCGCTTCAGTCATGTTCGACTCTGTGCATCCCCATAGACGGCAGCCCACCAGGCTCCCCTGTCTGGGATTCTCCAGGCAAGAACAATGGAGTGGGTTGCCATTTCCTTCTCCAATGCATGAAAGTGAAAAGTGAAAGTGAAGTCACTTAGTCATGTCCAACTCTCAGCGACCCCATGGACTGCAGCCTACCAGGCTCCTCCGTCCATGGGATTTTCCAGGCAAGAGTACTGGAGTGGGTTGCCATTTCTTTGTGCTAGGTCTTCCTAAATCATAAATCCTGTGGGCACATAATAAATGTAAATTTTAATAGCTCTTTGGAGTAGTTAGTCTTCATCTTGACTAGAATGTCAGAATCATTTGGAGAATTTTTTTAAATTTCTAGGCACAGTACCCACGTATCAGCAACTCTTAAATTTCCCAGGTGGTTCCAACAAGTAGCGAAGGTTGAGAACCACTGTTTTCAATTTCCTAGTTAAGGACTGTTAACAATTGGGTATCTTTGTTTCTCAATATTCTTGATTTTACAGTCAACTCCTAAAGGTCAGACCACAATTGGATCAAGAACCACACACAAAGGGAAACAGAGATCCCTCAATAGCTCTAGAATCAAAATAAGACAATGATTACAAGAGCAATAAGCTTTGATGCTGTCTATTTTCTTTTGTTTACAATGCTTTTCTTTGCTCTATCCAGGATCCCTATGCTGCCTTAGTGACAAAGTACCCACTACTGTTGAAGAAAACTAGGGAACAAATCTGCTAATATTGAAGCTTCAGTGACCCTAAAAGAGATTGTTCTTCTCTTTGGTGGATGTTCGCATTTCTGAAAGTTATCTGAAGAGGAAAACATCTAACTCAATGAGCTAAAATGCTAATGACCATAATTCAGGCTAAAGAGATTTCTTTTATCCAAGAGATATTTCCATGATGCTCTGTGTGCTGGCTCTGGGAAAGATAGTTTGCAGATTTCCCGACCCAGCATCTCATGAAAAGATATAAAGTAAGGGCTTGGAGCTGACTGATGATACATTAAAAACTGACAAATATAGACATGATGCAAAAGAATATGTAGCTTATGGCTGGGGACAGAATAGACATTCAACAAACATCCTCACTTTCATTAATGTTTTCCTCCTTTCCCAATTGCTGACTTTTTAGAATCCTTGAAAACATTTTACAAATTTTTCAACTATTCAGGAAACTTAAAGCAATATCTGATTCAGAGGATAAATACTGACTAATTTTTGGAATTAGAAGTAGTTTTGTGTATGTCAAGTCTTCTCTAGTGGCTCAGACAGTAAATAATCTACCTACAATGCAAGAGACCCAGGTTCAGTCCCTGGGTCAGGAAGATCCCCTGGAGAAGGAAATGGCAACCCATGGACAGAGGAGTCTGGTGGGCTACAATCCATGGGGTCCCAAAGAGTCAGACATGACTGAGCAACTAACACTTTCACTTTGTATATGAGATGGGAATCTCTTCAATTTTTGAGCAACATTGATGCACATCAGTTAGAATCCTTGCTAAATCACCCCTTCCACTGCTTATGGCACTAAAATTCACTGTCTTTGTTAGTTTGAGGACATTTCTAACCCATAAATACTAATAGCTAAGTGTGGCTTTCACATATTTGTGTCTATAACTTAAAGACAATTTGCAATGCCATACTAAATAAATAGGAAGTAAAAAATTCAAAGCTCAGTAACTTTTCATACATGTTCATCATTTTGATTATCAACTTACTTTTAAAGAGTGTCTGAATAGAAAAGTTACTAAGTACAATGGGATAAAAAAAGATCTTTCACAATTTGCCAAGTTATGCACCACTTATTTTTCAATAAGCATCTTGTTTTATTTTAAATAAGAAGAAAGACAAGAAGCTTCTTTATGCATGCTGTTTCTAATCACTGTTTAAAGACAGACATGAAGAGATGATTATAGAATCACTGCAAAAACGCTATTCACTGAGGTCACTTCCTCCAGGGGTAAGGTCCAACCTTGTGGTCAATTATGGTGGGTCAGTAGATCAAGATGGGGGTGTGGCTGGCAATTTAAGTATGAAATTAGATTTCCAGTATAATCAGTCATCTAATTGCACAGCCAAATGTATTCTGCATTTGCACATTTAATTAATTATGTCTTAATTGAAAGCATTCTACTCATAATGATTTGTTCTAATTTTTTTTTTAAATCAAATTACCAAGGGAAAAATTTAGTTTGGGAATTCATTTATAGAAGAGTTTATATATGCATATATTGTAAAAATAATGAATTTTCAAAATGTTTCTTAAAAGGAAAAGTCTTTCAGTTTCTTTATAGGTGCAAAGGAAAACATTAAAGACAATCCAGATAAATTGATTTCATTTGAAGGAGCATCTAACCTTGAAGATGGAAAGAATATTCCTTTTACTGTTTTAGATGTGCCCATTATAATATTGGTCTAATTAGTCTTTTAGCTACAACTAAGATTCCTGGGTCAGTGCAAATGGCCTTGTTTATTTAGAAGAGAAATCCTCTGAAAAATTGTCTCATTAGTCTGGGGTTTCAGGCACACACAGTCTGGTCTACAAATAAAACAGTCATTTAAATGGCCTTTATGAAAATTGTGCCTCATAGGGCACTTCTACATGAAATGAGGTCTTTATTTCCACATCTAAGCAGTTCCAGAAAACCAGAAAAGGTTGATTTTGTATATTTAGACATGCTACATTTGATAAATCCTAATATTCAGATATTAAGAGTTGGGTAGATTCTTGCACTTACTGTGATTTTAGTTTTAAAGCCATCTATTAACTTAATATTACAGAGGAAATGTGAGAAAATGCAGAAAAAGAGTGTTTCCAGTTATGTTTTTTGGCATATAATTGGAAAGAAGTCAGACTAAGCTTTTAAAATTAATTCCATATAATGTCACACAAACTATGTCCTATGGGATGCTCAAAGAAGTCAGTTTGTGATTCATTTGAGAGACATAGGTCTGAAATTACAGACTTGTACATATAACAGTTTAGCTTAGGCATTTAATTTAGCATCCATTAAAGCTTCTCTTCCATACTGATCCTTGCCCTGAACAAGATGTCATTTCATAAACCTAATTAAACATGGTACTTACTGCGGCTTAAATACCAAGACAGATTTAATGTATTGTCTAATTTCACAGATCAGCAGTGTTTCTCTCCCTGCATCACTTGTCCATGACAGTAACGTAAGTGAACAGTCTGTGTCAGTGAATGTGCCAGAATTAAAATAGTAGAAATATTTCTGTCCTGAAGGTAAGACCAGTTGGGAGTTTCTCCTCCAACATGTCACAGAGTTGTTGGATATAATATGAAATTAATACTCAAAATACATAGATTTTGGCCTTTTTGAAATAAGGCAGAATGGCATATAAAGTCTGTCTCCAAATTGTTGAATTAAAATGCTTAATCAATAAATAAACTGGTGATATTTTCATCAACATCTGAGTTACTTTTCCAATGTGGTACATTTTCCTGATTAGAAGAGGCTTACATTTTATTTGCTTAAATAGAGAGAAGAAAACACAGAACTGTTTCATTCTTGTCTCACACTGTCTCACCCCTTCTCTTCTCCGTCCAGGTCTTACTCATCATAATGTTGATATGACCTATGTCAGGTAACGTTGATTGTCTGATCAATAACCACAATCCTTTAGTTTATAATAATCATATTTTGTGCACATTGCAACAATTTTTCAGAACTTGGATTCCTCTCCCAATCTGAGGGAATGAACCATTATTGGTCTAAGCCATGACTGTTTGGTATATCGTCTTCAGTTCAGTTCAGTTGCTCAGTTGTGTCTGACTCTTTGCAACCCCATGAATTGCAGCACGCCAGGCCTCCCTGTCCATCACCATCTCCTGGAGTTCACTCAAACTCACGTCCATCAAGTCGGGGATGCCATCCAGCCATCTCATCCTCGGTCATCCCTTTTCCTCCTGCCCCGAATCCCTCCCAGCATCAGAGTCTTTTCCAATGAGTTAACTCTTCACATGAGGTGGCCAAAATATTGGAGTTTCAGCCTCAGCATCATTCCTTCCAAAGAACACCCAGGACTGATCTCCTTTAGAATGGACTGGTTGGATCTCCTTGCAGTCCAAGGGACTCTCAAGAGTCTTCTCCAACACCACAGTTCAAAAGCCATCAATTATTCGGTTCTCAGCCTTCTTCACAGTCCAACTCTCACATCCATACATGACCACAGGAAAAACCATAGCCTTGACTAGATGGACCTTTGTTGGCAAAGTAATGTCTCTGCTTTTCAATATGCTATCTAGGTTGGTCATAACTTTTCTTCCAAGGAGTAAGCATCTTTTAATTTCATGGCTGCAGTCACCATTTGCAGTGATTTTGGAGCCCCCCAAAATAAAGTCTGACACTGTTTCCACTGTTTCCCCATCTATTTCCCATGAAGTGATGGGACTGGATGCCATGATCTTCCTTTTCTGAATGTTGAGCTTTAAGCCAGCTTTTTCACTCTCCACTTTCACTTTCATCGAGAGACTTTTTAGTTCCTCTTTACTTTCTGCCATAAGGGTGGTGTCATCTGCATATCTGAGGTTATTGATATTTCTCCCGGCAATCTTGATTCCAGCTTGCGCTTCTTCCAGTCCAGCGTTTCTCATGATGCACTCTGCATATAAGTTAAATAAGCAGGGTGACAATATACAACTTTGACGTACGCCTTTTCCTATTTAGAACCAGTCTGTTGTTCCATGTCCAGTTCTAACTGTTGCTTCCTGACCTGCATATAGGTTTCTCAAGAGGCAGGTCAGGTGGTCTGGTATTCCCATCTCTCTCAGAATTTTCCACAGTTTATTGTGATCCACCCAGTCAAAGGCTTCGGCATAGTCAATAAGACATAGTATATTGTCTTATTTGTTCATAATTATTTGTTTCCTCTCTACATTGGTCAGAGACATTGCAGAGTTTGGCCTGTATGGGGATGGAACCCATGACCTTGGCATTATTAGCACCATTAGCATCATTAGAACCAACTGAGCTAACGCCAGTTACTTGGGCTTCCTGTGTACGGGTGTCCCAGGTAGTGTTAGTGGTAAAGAATCCACCAGTCAATGCAGAAGACCTAAGAGACATAGGTTTTATCCCTGAGTTAGGAAGATCCCCTGGAGAAGGGCATGACCACCCATTTCAGTTCTTGCCTGGAGAATCCCCATGGATAGAGGAGCCTGGAGGGCTGCACTCCGTGGGTTGTAAAGAATTGGACACAACTGAGCACACATCGTCATCTAGAAGTGAGATAGTACCTATTTTAAGCAAAACTTTTAAGAAGCATCATGTATTTCCTTGCACTGAATTATAAAAACCATATGTCCTAAGTAGTCTCTGTACATTAACCTGGGTCCAGGATTGAAAGACTCATGAAACACACTTGAACCTCACCCACAGTCTGATGTAGAAGTGCTTCAACTAAGCCATAAACTCAAAATCAAGAAATAGAAAATATGTTTCTTGACATATTAGTGTGTTCCTTTAGTTGCATTATTGGAGCAAAAACGAATATAAATGTTGATTTAATTCCTCCTTTTCTTTTGTGAAGGAATGAAAAGCAAGCATACTAAAGATAGCAGTATAGAAAGACAGAGAAAAACCTGGGTGTTTGATAACGTTGTTGAAATGTTGCAGAGAATGTGGTATTTGCCATTTGAGAGGTCTTGTTACACAGAAAAATGGGAAGACTTGATTTCTTATGCCATTATTAAGAAATTCTTTTACTCTTCTATTACTTGCAAACAAATCACCAACTTCTGTTACTGGTAACCAAATCACCCAAATAATGTTATACATTTCTAACAATACATTAAGAAATACAGACCACATGCACACAGAAATTTTTGACTAAAGTAACATACTATATAAATTGTATTATATTTCATTTAAAAGTGCAAAATTATATTTCTGTTACCATGGTAACTATATACTGTAAGACCAACAGCTTCCATTTTTTTTAAGTAGCTGCCTAGTATTATATGCATGAATATTCTATACCTTTGTATTGAATTAGTAAGATAGAAGATCAACCTCAGTGAATCAACTGAAAATAAGTTTTTAAATGTATAAAAATATTTTAAAAGTTAAGAAAAAATTAAATGACATGGAAATTAAACCCATAAATCAAATATCCACCTAAAGGAGTCACCAAGGGATAGAACAGGAAAAATAAGGAGAAGGAAACACTCAAAAAAATAATAGAGAAAAACTTTAATAGGTATAACAATAAAGAAACACATCCTATAATAATAAAGAAACATGTTAAATGTGTATATTATATTATACACATCAATGTGTGTCTATATATTATATATAATACATCATATACATGTATATATATTATATATACATCAAGGTGTGTCTATATTTATATTATATTTTATAATATATTTTATCTTTATATTATATATACAATATAAAGGCAGGTATGCCTTTTGAGTATGTGTGTGTGCACATACCTGTGTATGTATACATAAAACATTTTAAAAGTTACTTTTATCAACATATCAATATGTACATATAATGATAAATTTTAAGCTTGATTAATTTTTACAAAGTGAGTACAGCCATTTAACTATCTGTCGTCAGGAAATAGCATTTAACCTGCAACTGTTACCCTATTGCATGTTTCATGTTCACTCTCAGTTATCAGTCCTTTTTTCTTTTCCAAAGGCAACTGTTAATCTGATTTCTTACACAAAAGATTAATTTTGCCTGGATACTGAACTTTATATAAGTGAAATTATCTATCTATCCATGTATGTATGTGTGTGTGTGTATATATATATAATATATTATATACATCAAGGTGTGTCTATATATTATATTATATGTATTATAAATAATACATCATATACATATATATTATATATACACATCAAGGTGTGTCATAATATAATATAAATATAAAATATTATATATTAAAATATATTTCAAAAATATTTTTATATATTATATATAAATATATATTATATAATATATATTTAAAATATATGGTATATATAATATAAAGATAAAATATATTATAAAATATAATATAAATAGACACACCTTGATGTATATATATAATATATATACATGTATATGATGTATTATATATAATATATAGACACATTGATGTGTATAGTATAATATATATATACACATACACATACATATATACATCAAGGTGTGTCTATATTTATATTATATTATATATAAATAATTTATAATATAATAATTTACATATAATATAAACATATTATATATTTATAATATATATTATATATTATATAATAATAATATATAATATAAATATAGACACACCTTGATGTATATAAATAATATATATATACACACACACACACCTGAAGATGGTATGGCAACTCACTCCAGTATTCTTGCCTTGAGAATTTCATGGATAGAGAAGCCTAGCAAGCTATATAGTCCATGGGGTCACAAAGAGCTGGACATGACTGAAGTGACTTAGCATGCATGCATACATCTATTTTTTTCTTTCAGATATCTTCACTTAGTAGATTATTTTTGATATTCATCTATGCTGTTTTATATAACAGTAGTGCATAAATTCATTGTTCTGTAGTATTCCATGTGCAAGCCAACAATTTATTGTTTTTCTTTCTAATGGCTATTTGTATTGCTTTCAGTTTTTGGTTATTATAAATATTATGCTTTAAATATTCCAATCTATTTTTATGTGACAATATGAATGGATTCCCACCTAAACAGCAGAAACTGTCTTTATCTCTGGGGAAATTGGATATCTGGATTTTCAACTCTTGGCCAAGATAACAGCAATGAGATTTAAAATGTGCAATTTAAAGTCAATAAGCATCTTCTAGTGACCTTCAGGGTGAGGTATTTTTGTTTATTTGCTTTTGGTTTGGCTTCACTGCTGGTTTCTAATTAGTCTAATTGGTCTGACAACCTACCTTGATTACACAGTCAAGGTGTTATAAAACGCTGGCTCAATGTTTCTCCTGTGAGTTTTCCAGAAAGCAGGATTCCTAGGACAGATCTTGGTGGTTCAAGCTGGAGACAGAGCGCAATCTGTGCGAGTGAATACGGACAGCCCTGTAAAGCTTGCTTGCAGGATGTCTTTCAGGCCCTCAGTATATTACATCCTTTGCATTTAAATAAACACCTTATATGAGTAGGTTCTGTGGAATGTGATGGTTCCTAATGTACACATATACTGAGTTTTAGAAGATAAAGCTTAGGTTTCCAAATGTTGTGCTAGCTTATGCACCTATCAATGTGTTAATGTTCCAATTTCTCCACATTCTTGTTATTACTTGGTATAGTCTCTTTCTCGCTGTCTCTGTCTCTCTCCCTTTTTCGTTATCCAGTTGTAAGGTAAGGTAAGCCTTCCCTGGTGGCTCAGAGGTTAAAGCCTCTGCCTCCAATGCTGGAGACCTGGGTTCGATGCCTGGGTCGGGAAGATCCCCTGCAGAAAGAAATGGCAATCCACTCCAGTATTCTTGCCTGGAGAATCCCATGGACGGAGGAGCTTAGTAGGCTACAGTCGACGGGGTCACAAAGAGTTGGACACGACTGAGTGACTTCACCATCACCACCAAGGTAAGGTAAGGTAAGGTAATTCGCTCAGTCCTGTCCGACTTTTTGCGAGCCCATGGACTGTAACCTACCAGGCTCCTCCCTCCACGGGATTCTCCAGGCAAGAGTACTGGAGTGGGTTGCCATTTCCTTCTCCAGGGGATCTTCCTGACTCAGGGCTCGAACCCGGGTCTCCCGCATTCCAGGGAGACGCTCTGACCTCTGAGCCACCAGGGAAGCCCCATCAGCCGAATCCCGCACTCACGGAGGCCGCCGCGGCTTCCCAGAATCTGATGCAATCACCACCCCGGAAATCCCCTATCCAGTTGTAGCTCTTTACAATTTTTTTAAATTAGAAATAATTTCAAACCTAGACAAAGTAGAAAGTAAAATACAAGAAAACTTTTCTTCAGCCATTTGACAGCACACTGCTGACCTGAAGCACAATACCCCTAAACATTTACTTTGGGGTATATTTCTTATAGGATATGGAAGCCTGGTGTGCTGCAGTCCATAGGGTCACAAAGAGTTCGACACAACTTAGTAACTGAACAACAAAAACAATATTTCTTACAAAAAAGATTTCTCCTATGCACAACGAATTATCAGCATTGACTGTATTGTCACTGCTGCTGCTGCTGCTGCTAAGTCCCTTCAGTCGTGTCTGACTCTGTGCGACCCCATAGACGGCAGCCCACCAGGCTCCCTCGTCCCTGGGATTCTCCAGGCAAGAACACTGGAGTGGGTTGCCATTGCCTTCTCCAATGCATGAAAGTGAAAAGTGAAAGTGAAGTCGCTAAGTTGTGTCCGACTCTTCCAACCCCATGGACTGCAGCCCATCAGGGTCCTCCGCCCATGGTATTTTCCTGGCAACAGTACTGGAGTGGGGTGCCATTTCCTTCTCCCGTATTGTCACTAATACCCCGCTATTACCTAATCCTCAGTCCCTGGCATTCTACACTAAGTTACCCCTGTATACAGGGACTTCCCTGGTGGCTCATCGGTGAAGAATCCACCTGCCAAAGCAGGAGATGCGGGTTCTATCCCTGAGTTGGGAAGATCCTCTGGAAAAGGAAATGGCAACCCACTACTGCCTGGGAAATCCCATGGACAGAGGAGTCTGGTGGACTACAGTCGGGTCACAGGAAAACCGACACGACTTGGTGACTAAACAATGGATGGAACAATGAATGGAAACCCCTTTACACTCACCCTCCTCACTCTGCTGTGACTCCACCATCCCTCAGGTGTCACACTCAGGCTCTGGTCTGTAGGTTGTAATGTCGTGTTATACTCTTTTCTTCCTTCCTGAGCTACCCTCATGTGGGTGCCTGCTCCAGCCTGCTCCAACTTTGACACTCTCCACCAAGCCACACCTCTAGTAATGCCTTTTTCATCTTGCCAGATTCTAGCATCAGCATCCCTCGCTGGCTTGCCTCCACTTCTCCACTGACCCCTTCTTTCTCCCCTTCCTTGGCTCCAATAGCTGACATTAGGTATAGCCCTCCAATACAGATGCCCTCCTCACTCTGCTTGGACTCTGGAACCCCACACTGAACTTCTTCCACAGGGACACTTTTTTATTCCCCTTTTTCTTCTGAACCTCCACTCTGTGCTACTGCCCTGAATGGGGCTCTTCTCTCAGTGGCCCCTGAACAACAACAACAAAAAAAACAAATGCTAGAAAATACTTCTATCTGGATGGTCTCCTTCCCGGTTTGGACTGACACTGCATAGGGGGTCACCTACATGCACTGAAGCCCTTACTTAGCTCTGGCTTCAACCCACACAGGCATCCTGCATATGTAGACACCATGCATTCCTTATTCTGTCCCACCTAATGATTTTAGGAGTGAATTATACAAGAAAGGAAGAAAAAAAAAAAAAAGGAAGGAAAGAGAAGGCAGTGGGGAAGGGGAAGAGGAAGAGAGTTCTTTTGGTTTTACTTTATGACTTCCTCAGTCATTGTTATGCCCAGTGTCCGAGTCCCCAAAACTGAGAGAATAAGATGTCCACAGCAATGCAAAAGTATAAAGGGGTTTATTGCTAGCTCGAGCTAGGGCTCAAGTCTCATCCAGCGCAGTGGAGTCTTGATGAGAGCCCCGAGCTCTGAATCACAGCTGCTTATATACAGGCGGTCTTTTGTCTCAGCAATAGTGTAGTTGGTATGTGGTGATTGACTCAACCTTGGGTGATCGTGGTGATTAACTTAACCTTGGCGTCATCGGTGGGGGGGACCTTGGTGTCATCGGGGAACTTGGTGTTATCGGGGACCTTGGTGGGGCTTCTTAGAATTATGACTCATGCTTACAAGAACCAGAGGCCTAGGCCTAGTGTGGCCCGTCGAGCCTGTCATGGCTCAGGTCAGGTCAAGCACATACCCTGAGTTTATTGGCCAGCTGGTATCCCATTCAGTGCTGCTGCTAAGTCACTTCAGTTGTGTCCAACTCTGTGCAACTCCATAGATGGCAACCCACCAGGCTCCCCCGTCCCTGGGATTCTCCAGGCAAGAACACCGGAGTGGGTTGCCATTTCCTTTTCCAGTGCATGAAAGTGAAAAGTGAAAGTGAAGTTGCTCAGTCGTGTCTGACTCTTAGCAACCCCATGGACTGCAGCCCACCAGGCTCCTCCGTCCATGGAATTTTCCAGGCAAGAGTACTGGAGTGGGGTGCCATTGTCTTCTCCACCCATTCAGTGCAGTGCCTGTTAAAGGCCTCTTGCCCAACTGTCAAACATTTTTTAAATTGATCTGTAGGAATTCTTTATATATTCTGGATGTGAGACTTTCATAGTTACATGTATTGTATATATCTTCTTCCAATATGTGACTTGGCCTTTCAGGCACTTGCTGCTACTGCTGAGTCACTTCAGTCGTGTCCGACTCTGTGCGACCCCAGAGACGGCAGCCCACCAGGCTCCCCCATCCCTGGGATTCTCCAGGCAAGAACACTGGAGTGGGTTGCCATTTCCTTCTCCATCAGGCACCTGATTGAAGATATTTTTGAAAAGAGGCACTGAATTTTAATGTAGTCCAAATTATAACTTCACATTTGCTGTGTAACACTGCTTTCCTTTGTTGTTTTTATTTGTTTTAAAAATCTTATATCAACATCACAAGGATATTCTCACATATTACATTCTAAAATACTATTTCCCATTTCATATTTAGATCTAGAATTCACCACAAATTAACTATCGCATATGAGACACCAGTCAATTTTCTTTTTTTCTCCGCATACAATTATTTCACCCAATGCCTTTTAATAAACATACCTTCATTCTCCACTGCTTTGCAATGTCATCTTTGTTATAAATCACATATCTATGTTTGTGTTGATTTCTTTCTGTCTCTTAATTCTGTTCCTTTGGATATTTTCCTATTGTCTAATACCATATTATGTTTTTCTCTGGAGCTTTTTATGAGGGAAGGAGGGAACTTTAATTTTGAACTAACTTTAGACTTATGGAAAAATTGTGGGAAATTCCATATACCCTAAAGTTTCTGTATACCCCACACTAAGCTTTCCTGAATGTTTTTCTTTTTCTTTTTTATCTTATATAACCATAGAACAATCATCAAAACTAGGAAACCAGCACTGGTAAAATATTATTGATCTTAATTTCATGTGTTTCTCCAGACATAGAGAACAGGATAGAGACATAGAACAGGATGTAGGGTGGGGTGGGGGGATGGGAGGAGGGAGAGGGTGAGATGTATGGAGAGAGTAAAATGGAGATTTACAATGCCAAAAATAGATAGCCAATGGGAATTTGCTGTATGACTCAGGGAACTCAAACAGGGGCTCTGTGACAATCTAGAAAGGGAGGGGGTGGGGGTGGGTGGGAGAGAGGTTGGGGAGGGAGGCAACATGGGTGTGCTTATGGCTGATTCTTGTTGATGTATGACAGAAAACCACAAAATTGTATAATTAACCTTCAACAAAAAATAAATAAATAAAATGGAAAAAAATTTCATGTTTTTCTAATAACATCCTTTCTATATTCCAGGATTCCACAGAGGACCCCACTTTGCAATTAGTTGTCATGTCTTCTTAGTCTCCTCTAACCTATGACCTCCTTCATCTTTCTTCATTTTTTAGAATCTTGCCAACTTGAAGAGTCCTAGTTAGTTGTTTTGTAGGCTGTGCCTCAGATTTTGGTTTGTCTAATGTTTCCTCATGATTGGATTGAGGATATGAATTTTGAGCAAGAATAACCAGAAGTGATGTTCCTTTCTCAGTACATCATAGTAGGTTTAAAGTGATAGTGATGGTTTGTCTTTTTATTGACGGCATCTACCTTCATCACTTCCTTGGCTAAGGATGTATCTGCTAGATTTCTCTATGTTTAAAGAGGCTATCTTCCCCATTAATATATTGAGATACTTTGATATGGTGCAAATGTCCTTTTACCTCAAACTTTTCCCACTAATTTGTGCATTCATTGGTGGATCTTATCACTAATGATTATTTTGTACAGGTTGCCTAATGGGGATTTTTCCATCTTCCTTTTTCTCTCTACATATATTTAGAATTTTTCTTAAGCAATAGCTGTCTTACTACTCTTTCCATTTATGTATTCAATTATGTATATGAGTAGAGACTCAAATATTTATTCTATTCTATGGAACAAAATCCAATAATATCATTATTTATTGTATTGCTCAAATTGCTTGAGCTTTAGCCTTTAGGTGCCCCTTCAGGGTGTCTGCTATGTTCTTTCAACAAGTTACCCATCTTTTTCTTGTATTTTTTATTTACTTATCTTTAGGGCTTCCGTATTTTCTAGGACCATGACATGTTCTGGGCTCATCTTATGGTTTCCCTGCCTGGTCCAGGAATTACCATTTTTCAGATAAGGACTGATACTCTTCATTGAAAAATGGTGTTTAGATACCAAGGTCCACTGCTAGATGTTCTACTGAAATGCTATCACTTTTAGTTCTCTCACTGGTAATATCTACATACATACACATTCCAAGGCATACTGTAAGGCTAAAATGATGAAACTTTCTTTGCAGAGGAGCTGACCATCTCCTCACACTCTCCTCCTTGAAATCCTAACAGGATTTCAGGCCCAATAAAAGATCCAACTTTTACAATGTAAATTTGGGGACCTTCTCATACTTGGAACTATAAATATATGCCTCCAAAATTAACTCAGGAAACTTTTACAAGGAGACCATCATCGGGTGTAGTCCCTTCTTTCTTGAGGAGATAAGTTATTCTTGCTTCTTCTTTGTCAAATAAATTATGTGTAACTCTGTCCACACTTTTTAGTCACTTTTTCTGCTACCTTACATTCACGGAAATCTGATAATGCTTTCTTAGTAACATGTTCTCTCTTTTATACTGGTTCAGAGGGGTCTTTTGTTGGCAGAACTGTTTATCTCCTTCAAACACACATACATACACCTGTGTTTCTGAATCTTTGCTTTAAAGAGATGGACAATGACTCTAGAAAGCTAAACACTGGCGGAAAGACACTAGGAAAAGAATACAGAAGAAAACAGATTTATAGATTTGGTGGCAAAAATGGAGGAGTTTTTCATGTGAGGCACCAATTATTTCTAAAAAGTAGAAAATAAATCATTCATGGAAAGTAACAATAAAACTGGAAGAAGTGAAGGTTTACAAAATTATAATAGTTATACATAATGTGAAATAGACTTTACTTTTAAAACACAAAGTATGCATGGTTGGTGAGCAGTCTTTTGAATGAGTTCACATTGATAACACAACATAACCTATTTTTACATAACAAATCACCCCAAAGCAGGCTGTGCTGATGCTTGGCAGCTCTCTCCTATACACTGTGGCCCATGGTTCACTGCTCTGGCTGCACCTTACATTCACCCAGGCATCTTTGAAAGAATGCCAATAGCTGGGCCCCACTGCCAGAGATTCTGCTGTATAGTCAGTCCCCTACATACGAACGAGTTCCATTCCAACAGTGCACTTAAGTCTAATTTGTTCATAACTCCAACAAAATTAGCCTTGGTACACAATTAACACAATCAGCAACACAGTAATAGGTTTATAATACTTTTCACACAAATAAAACATACCAAAAAAAAAAAAAATGAAGAAAGCAGTTTTAATCTTACATTAGAGTACCTTGAAAAAGTATAGTACTGCAGTACAACAACTGGCCTACAGGGGGTGGCATTGAGTGAACAGGCAAGAAGAGTTCCTGGCTGGAAGAGGGAAAGGAGGTAGGAGATGGTAGAACTGAAAAGTTGTCAGCAATAGGAAATGGAGGACAAGCTGCAGTTTCACTCACGCCTGACCCTGATGGAACTCACATTCACATCTTTGAAATTTCATAACTTGAAAAGCTGTATGTAGGAGACTTAGTATAATTGTCCTGGAGTATGATCTCAATCTCCAGAGTTTCAAAGCTCCCTAAGTGATTCTAAAGCACTCTGAAGTTTCCCAATAACAATGTCCTCTCATTTTTCTCCAGCAGGGACTATAGCTATTCATCACCTTTGAAAGTTTTTGAAAGGCAACATCCCTGCATATTGGTTTGTAGAATCAGGACAAAAAGTTATATGACTACACAGCTCTCAGGGTCCAGAAGCTTCTAAGGGATACCTGGCAGATACAGACTTGCAGGATGAAGAAATTTATTCTTTGTCTCATTCACTCAGTAGATAGTAACAGTCTGCTGTATGTTAGGCCAAGGGAGGAAAAAAGAAGTTACAAGACAGTATAACCAGTACAATGGTTTAGTGACCATAAGAGTACACCGTAGAAACATCTAGACAAACTAGAGAGTAGGAGGAGAAAGGGATGAGGAAGCATTGTAGGCAGTAAAGAACCCAAGGTTCCAAACTGGCTTCCTGAGTCCAGACTTCTTGAATTGTAGAATTAGAGTATCACAGGGGATGTTAGTGATCCTAGTCTAATCACCTACTTTTACAGATTAAGAAACAGAAATCCAGCAGTCTTAGAGCTGAAGTGAGTTGTATAGGTCTCATAGCAAGTCAGTGGCAGTGCCAGGATTAAGTTAGAATCTAGCTCATTGGCTACAAGCCCAGTGATACTCCTCCAATAAGTGTGGTTCTAGGATCCCGTGAGCACAGGAGAAGGTAAGGCAGCAACAGAGCTGCTGGTGGCCATTGAGGCCGGAACCTGCATCGTGTATCCCAGGCACACGGTACAGCTTTGGAAAAGTACCGGAGAAGGAACAAGAGTAAATAAGATCAGAAAAGGAGGACTTTGGAACCTCGTGTCAGAGACAAGCGGAGAGGTATTTGGGGGCACAGCAGGCAATGAAGACCTAAGATGGTAGATGAGGGCATACCTAGATAAATTCACAACAGGTCTTAAAAATAAAATCCAGTTCATATGGAGTCAAGTGAAGAGAGCACTTCTCAATTTTCTGTGTTTACATTTGCTTAAAAACTGACCATATCAGGCAAAAACACCATCTAATGGGGCCATTCTAGAGTTTCTAGTTCTTTTTACTTACCGACCACAGAGGGCTAACACAGAGGAACTCTCTCCATTCAGTTAGTTAGCTTTGGATTCCCCAGTTTCCACATCTGTAATTATAACTCAGGAAACTTCTTTAGTTGGACAAAGATGAAGAAACATTAAAACATAAAACAGTTCCCAAGTGTCCACTAGTTCACCCAGTAAGTAATTTCTTCAATACACACCAGGGGTCAGTATTGGCTTATTAATTTACATGAACTATTAATTTTTATTTTCTCAGTTTAATAGCAATGGGAAACAAAGTATTAATGATCATTGTTAAGTTGGAACTTTGGTATTAAAAAAAGTCCTTTAAGCAAGTATCATCTGGGTGAATATGCACAGACCATGAATGACTTAAGAAAAAGAAAAAAGGGACAAGAGAAAGCCACGCGAGGAAAGTGGCCTTTGTTCTTTAGGAAAGCATTCATAACTCATTCCAGGCATATTAATTAAGAATCTTTCAATGATAGTTACCTTTATGTGTGAGAAATGTTCATAACTAATAACATTAACTTACATGTTTAAAAGCTATTGGAAAGATAACCACAGTGTCTAAACACTTAACAGTCTAGTGTTTAGGGCCCAGGAAGTAAGAATCTTATTTAACTCGACATATATACAATTCATTCTACCCCTTGAATAATATATCAGTTTAAGATGGCAAAAGTTATAGATAATTTGAACAAATAAGACAGGGGTCCAGCAGTATACTAATGATTGTGGTACTCAAAGAATTTAAAAGATTTAATGGAAAGAAGAAAAGATAGATCTGATAGTGGTCTACAGATATATTAAAGGCTTTCTACAGGAAGTGAAAATAGATTTGTGTTATGTTGCTTCAGTCAGCAAGGGGTGGAATGATAGAGATTACAACTCCACATGAGCTAAAATTTTTTAAAAACTATAGCTGTTCCAACACTTTTGCCCAGGGTGCCATAGGAACAGTTCCAGCATGGTCTATCAGAATAAATTAGATGCTAAAATCTTTGCATTTTTAAGGCTATGTGAGTATATGATTGTATATGATTGCAATGCCAAAGAGTAAACATTCTTGCAGATTCCACAAATTCTAAGCCTCCTTCCAGGCATATATATTCTACTATTACATGCCACCTGCTTTAAAACATCTCCCTTAATCCTCCAGAACACAGTAAATACTCCTCCAGGACACCGTACTTATTTCTAATATTTTAAACATATATTGCTTTTTGTCATCTTTTGGAAGCTACTATACATTTCTATATTATTCAGCTTTAGGTTTCTATATCTTAGGTACAAAATAGGTTCCTCTGTGCAATTTTATCCTCTATAATACTTACTAGAATACAATAGAGTTGGTAGAATCTCACATAATATTTGTGGAGTGAATAGATTTCTTTATCTACGAAGCAACAAATAAACACACCTACTTTCCCTGGCTCTCCCACTTTCCCTGCCTCTCCATGTGGTTTTGAGGGTCAAATGAGATAAAGTGTATAAAAGCACTTTGAAAAGTATAAACTGTTACACAAATATAAGGCATTATTATTTCAGAGGGGGTTCTCTCAGTTAAAACCTTCCATGTCAGGTTGAACATAATGGCAATGGAGGAACAGTTTTTGAAAAATTCAATCTGAAAAGGAACTTGTCCCTTCTGGGTGCAAATTATAACACTCCTGCAAAAAACTGTTTGTGCATATTTTTTGTTTGTTTCTAAATAGCATAATGAGCTATGGTCTTTCAGGGAGAATGTTGCTCTGATAGAAGTAATTCACAATGTAGAAAATTGCCCTTGTGTACTTTCAGGAAGGAATTGCAAACAAATGAGCTATTTTGTTTTCTCAAGCAAAGGGACTTCCCGGGCATGGGTGGCAGCTGTTCAAGTCCATCTGGTCAAGAATTCACTAAGATCATAATGTGAAAGCAGCTCAAATAGAGATTTGCACGACAGTCTGCAAATGTTCCTTTAGAGACAAAATCGTTTCTCAGGCCAATAATCTGCATTTTTCAAAGTCTCTAAATATGGGTTTCTGGAATAATTCATAACAGCTTTAAGGGACAATTATGGTACACTGGGAAAGTCACCCACATCGCATGACCTACTTGTTCTGTTGGCTTGTGAGCATTCGTTTAGAATCAGCCATCATTACATCAGAATTTTAAAAACAAATCTTTATTTTTTTTAAGGGCAACTTTTCTAGACAAAATATTGTAATCAAATAAAGGATGTGGTTAAATTTTTGAAGACCCTTATTAACTCTGAGAAGGCAATGGCAACCCACTCCAGTACTCTTGCCTGGAAAATCCCATCAACAGAGGAGCCTGGAAGGCTGCAGTCCGTGGGATAGCTAAGAGTTGGACACGACTGAGTGACTTCACTTTCACTTTTCACTGTCATGCACTGGAAAAGGAAATGGCAACCCACTCTAGTGTTCTTGCCTGGAGAATCTCAGGGACGGGGGAGCCTGGTGGGCTGCCGTCTCTGGGGTCGCACAGAGTCGGACACGACTGAAGTGATATACCTATACCTATTAACTCTGAAATGATATTTTAAAACTTAAATAAGACGTGTGCTCATAAACAAGGGGGAAGGAAAAATAATTGAAAATTGATAAAAACATTAGGAAATATGCAAATGAGAAAGAGAAAAATGACAGAAGTATGGCCTATAATATAACCTATTTTTTTATATAACCCGTTCAAATATTTCTAGCACTTTAACATGCTTTTTCTTTTTTAAACATTTTATTGATGATAGTTGATTTACAATATATTAATTTCTACCATATAGCAAGTGAATCAGTTACATATGTGTATATTTTCATATTCCTTTCCATTATGGTTTACCATAGGATATTGAATATAGCACCTTGTACTATACAGTAGGACCTTTTTTGTTTTACTTCTGGCCATGCCCCACAGCATGTGGGAATCTTAGTTCCCTGACGAGGGATCAAACTCATGCCCCTTGCATTGGAAAGGAAAAGCATAGAGTCTTAACCACTGGACAACTAAGGAAGTCCAGGGACCCTTTTCCTTATAAGATTATATGAAGAATGTTTTAATGTAGAGGGTATATGTTTTACAGATGAGCAAACAGATGCAAACGGGTTGAATTACCGATCTTTATTTCCACAGCTGCAGCACATACACACTCTGGGTTGTCCTTGATGTCTGGGGCCACTGCTTTAGTCCTAGTTGCTGCAGTTCTCCAGAGTACCTGACGCTGATCCCACCACCTCTGAGCCCTCTCCTCATCCCACCGTCCTACCTTCTCTAAGCCAAAAACCTGTCTCTTTTCTTCAGAATCCTCATGAAACTTCAGGAACATAGATAGGCAGGGAGCTTATTTCCAGGCTTGTTTCAGAATTATCCTCCAGTAGACTAGGGCTGCTTTAGAACTAGGAAGAGGAGCCAAAGAGCACGGGAAAGTGGATATTAGTTCGAGAGTTTGAGTGAGAGGCACTGGGGCAATCTCATCTATCCCTAAGATGTCCTAAAATCCCTGATATATCCATCTCAAGCTCAAATATCAATCCATCAGCCAAAGGCCATGTCCCATCTTTGCAACTCAGATTACAGAATACCTCATAAATCCTTGGACAGGCACTCTTCAAGCAGGGAATTCCAGGGATTTCTCACTTGTCTCCTCAATAAATTAGGAGGTACAGTATTAGGGACATCTGGCAGGCATTTCCACTGGAAACCCAACCTCAGCCCACTATTGCTTAGGGGTTAATGCTGACTTTTGAAAGTTATGGTAGGTTTATCATCAGGGTCTCTTACGGCCTGTTCCAAAAAGCACTGCAATCAGATCGGGAAACTTTCACCCTTCAAGATATCCAGCTCCAGCTAGTCAAGAAGGGTGAAATGAAATAAGCTGAAGATCGATTCAGATGCTTGTGGAGTAACATAGATTTGGTAGCAAAGTGACTGAATTTGCAATTCCCCATCCTATAGTCAATAGGGTTCAAGGTAGATCACCCATGGATTGAGGGAGCGGAAGTCAGGTTCAGAGGTTATCTATTCTGCTGCTGCTGCTAAGTCACGTCAGTCGTGTCCAACTCTGTGTGACCCATAGACGGCAGCCCACCAGACTCCTCTGTCCCTGGGATTCTCCAGGCAAGAATACTGGAGTGGGTTGCCATTTCCTTCTCCAGTGCATGACAGTGAAAAGTGAAAGTGAAGTCGCTCAGTCGTGTCCGACTCTTAGCGACCCCATGGGCTGCAGCCTACCAGGCTCCTCCATCCATGGGATTTCCCAGGCAAGAGTACTGGAGTGGGGTGCCATTGCCTTCTCTGTCTATTATAAAAGGCCCCTATTGACTTCTTAGGGCCAGAAGATGCATAATACTCATCTCTGGGAGGGGGAAGGTCTGGGCTTTCGAAGCAAGGGTGAATGTCTAGGTGTGACTCACAGTTCTCAGAAGGGACCCCTGGATCCAGGCCCAATGTGTTAACAAAAACCTGGCATATCATAGGATTCTGCTGCTGCTGAGTTGCTTCAGTCGTGTCCGACTCTGTGCGACCCCACAGACAACAGCCCACCAGGCTCCTCCGTCCCTGCAATTCTCCAGGCGAGAATACTGGAGTGGGTTGCCATTTCCTTCTCCAATGCATGCATTCATGCTAAGTCGCTTCAATCGTGTGTGACTCTATGCGACCCTGTGGACAGGAGCCCACAAGGCTCCTCTGTCCACAGGATCCTCTAGGCAAGAATACTGGAGTAGGTTGCCATTTTCTTCTCCTAGAGGATTTTGAGCAATATTAATAGAATGAATGTTTATGGAGGAACAACAGTCTGACCTATACCTTGGTAAGAAAGATACTTAGAACTGCTCAAACATATTTCAATTGTTCGCTTATTTATTCTGTCATCCAGAATGAGCTCTTCAAAAAGGAAACTATGTCTTGCTCATGTCCATCTCCCAGTGGCCAATATCATTCCAGGCATCCAATAAGCACTCGATGTTTTCAGAAGAACAAACCAGGTAAATCTAGTTACTCATTGTCCTATATCTCAGGTGAAGAAGGGCCAGGATTCGGAAAAAGACTCAAACACTACAATGGATCTGGGTGAATGGCTCCCATAACAGATGTAAATGGAGAACAAAGCAGCACGTCCAATACAATAGCATGATAGCAGGTAATATTCCAGGTAAGTAAACATCAACAAAGGTTTACAAATGAAATGTTGGCCTATCCACACAGATGAGTGGCTTATGAACAATTACAGGAAGTATAAGCAAATTGGAATGAGGGGTATCTGTCATTACAGAGTAGGGTCCAAGGCAAAGGTCTAGGATCCAGGTCTGCATTTCCCCTTCCTGAGATGGGTGATGGCAGATGATGAAAGAGGACCTTGGGAAGAGGCATAAAGCTGAAGCTTAGTCACTAAACTCGAACGTTTAGAGAACAGGGAAATAAGACAGTGTGAGACAGATCTGTTTAGCAAGACTAAGATATGACATTAGAGTAGAGGCCAAGCAAGCAGGATCGAACCACAGCTTCCAGACATGTAGGTAGCCATGTACATCTCCCAGCAACATTTCAGGGTTAGTGTGGAAAGTCAAGTGAAGTGAAGTGAAAATCTTTCAGTCTTGTCCAACTCTTTGCGATCCCATGGACTGTAGCCTGCCAGGTTCCTCTGTCCATGGAATTCTCCAGCCCAGAATACTTGAGTGTGTAGCCGTTCCTTTCTCCAATGGATCTTCCCAACCCAGGGATCAAACTGGAGTCTCCTGCACTTCTGTGGAAAGTCGAGGCAGTGGTAAAACTGCAGAAAGGCTTTACATGGCCACAGCTCAGGTAAAATGAGAGACTAGAAACCAGGCCTGAGCCAACATTTGCAGTACTGGATTTGATTTGGGATGTTTGTTCTAACAAACACCAATTTAATTACCTGACATTTTCCAGGATGTTTACAAAACCTAATTTCCTTGGAAAGGATTTTTAAACATTAGTTATATTATAGAAACTTATTTCACTGTGCACACTTTAGAAAAAGGTGTATTTATACAGAGTTAGAGCTTTCTCTACTAGAGAAAGCAGGAGGAAATGTCTTTACAAAGTGTCTACTCCAGCTACTCCTTACATATGTATTCTTAAAATAATTACTTGACATATTTATATGTACATCTTTAGTTTAATATCTTACCTAATTGCCCAACAAGCTAATTCAATGTTGCTGGTGATGCATTAAATGAACAAAAGATAAACTGGGTAATAGAGAATGCAGGGAGCCTAGTGGCCCATGAAATCATTGGATTTGCAAAGTGATTTTCTTCTCAGTGCTGTGCACTATCTGAGAATAAAATCTGTTGGCAAAGCACTTTAGTGGCATCCAATGGATTAGAATATACAAACATTAGGAATGCTGCACGGGGTCAAACCAATGTTCCATCCAGGCCAGACTATTACAGAAGTAACATAAGATGTTTTTTGGAGATCAAAGCTTTTTGGTGCAATACCGGTTTATAATGATAGAAGTATTTAATATAGCTTCTTAAAATCCATTTGTGAACCAACATGTAACCAATTTACCATTTTATACAAACACCTGAATTTTATTTCTATTTTTCCCCTTCATGTTATAAGTTTCATTCCCCTTTTTCTACTTTCAGACTTCTAGACATTTCTACTGTTTCCTATAAACACAAATTCTTACTGGTATTTCAAACTGTCCCCATCCCACTTTACTCTGCAGCAATAGTTCTCAATATATGGTTTCCAGAGCAGCAGAACTAGCTGGAAAATTATTATTAGAAATGAAGATTTTCAGCCCCCACTCTGGACCCCAGAAAATTGGGGCTGGGGCCCTGGAACCTGCATTTTATCAAGCCCTCCAGGTGAGTCTGTGGTATCCTTACAGGTAAGAGCTACTGCTATACAGCTAATTTATTCATCCATGTTCTGGCAAAAATATATGCATTTACTCTTTATACGTACCTTAGTAACTTTTGATCTTTCAGTTGTCAACAAAAACATTTAGAACTTCTTACATTGATATACAAAATGAAGTGAGTGGAGAAGACAATATTGTTAGTAGACAAATATAAGCAGTTAGAGTCAAGTTCAGGGGAAAGCAGGCATTACACCTTAAGAACACAATTAGCATCACATTTTAAAAACATACCCACAAAATTGATGATATATAATGAAGATCCTTAATCACAAAGACAGGACATTCATTATAATATAGTATAAAATATAGTATCATTATATAAAATTACATTCATTATATCCAAATTCCTTTGATCAAAGAATAAATTATTAAATCATTTTGGAGATATTTTCATAAAAATGAAAATCATAAATGTGTTACCAAAATAATGAAGCAAACTGAGATACATATTAAATAATTATCCTTTGAATATCTGAAGTTACCAGAAACATGCGTCCTTATTAATCTATTTGTCCTATTTGAAACATAATGTCCATTATTTTTAAAAAAATAATTTTATTATTATAAATATATACAACATAAAATTTACCATCTTAACCCTTCTTAAGGGCATAGTTCAGTGGTATTAAACATTTTCATCATGCTATACAACCATCACCACCATATTATCTCCATACTTTTTATCTCATAAAATTCAAACTCTGTATTCATTAAACAATAACTCCACATTCTCCCAAACTCCATCCCTTGGCAACCACCATTCTACTTTCTGTCTCCATGATTTTGACTACTCTAAGTGGAATCACACACTATCTGTCTTTCTGTGAATGGATTATTTCCCTTAATATAATGTCCTGTATGTTCATCCACTGCATAGCAATTGAAGAATTTCCTTCCTTTTTAAGGCCGAATAATATACCATTATACATATAAATATTTTATTTCTTCATGCACTCAATGCATACTTATTTTGCTTCCACATTTAGCTATTGTGAATCAGGCTAGTATGAACATGAATGTACAAATATGTCCCAGAGACCCTGCTTTTAATCTGGAGGGTATGCATCCAGAAATAGAATAGCTGGACCATATGGTAATTCTGTTTTTAGTTATTTGAGAAACTGCCATACTGTTTTCCACAATGGCTCTACCCTTTTACATTTCCACTAATAGTGTACAAGGGTTCCTCTTCTTCTACATCCTTACCAATGCTGTTGCTATCTAGTTTTTTTATAGTTGCTGTCGTTCAGTCGCCAAGTTGTGTCTAACTTGATAGTAGCCGTCCTAATAGGTGTGAGGTAATATATCATTACAGTTTTGATTTACAGTTCCCTAAAGATAAGTGAGGTTGAGCATCTTTTCATGAGATTCATGTGCTTATTGGCCATTTGGATACCTTCTTTGGAGAAATGTCTATTCAAATTCTTGGCCCATGTTTGAACTTGGTTGTTCATCTTTAGGAGTCCTTTATGTATTGGATATTAACCACCAATCAAATACACGATCTGCAAATATTTTCTCCCATTTGAGGGGTTGTATTTTACATGAAAATAAACGTGTAAATGTGTATTTACACATTCGGGTTGATGCACGAAATTTTTAAATTTTCATGAAATTCAATCTGCCTAATATTTTTATTTTGTTATTTGCCTCTGGTGTCATATCCAAGAAATTATTACCAAACAAAATGTTGCAAATTATTTTTCCTATGTTTTCTTCAAAGAATATTATTTTTTGCAGTTCAGTTCAGTCGCTCAGTCATGTCTGACTCTTTGCGACCCCATGAATCGCAGCACGCCAGGCCTCCCTGTCTATCACCAACTCCCGGAGTTCACTCAGACTCATGTCCATCGAGTCAGTGATGCCATCCAGCCATCTCAACCTCTGTCATCCCCTTCTCCTCCTGCCCCCAATCCCTCCCAGCATCAAAGTCTTTTCCAATGAGCCAACTCTTCACATGAGGTGGCCAAAGTACTGGAGTTTCAGCTTTAGCATCGTTCCTTCCAAAGAAATCCCAGGGCTGATCTCCTTCAGAATGGACTGGTTGGATCTCCTTGCAGTCCAAGGGACTCTCAAGAGTCTTCTCCAACACCACAGTTCAAAAGCATCAGTTCTTTGGCACTCGGATTTCTTCACAGTCCAACTCTCACATCCATACATAACTACTGGAAAAACCATAGCCTTGACTGCTGCTGCTGCTAAGTCACTTCAGTCTTGTCCAACTCTGTGTGACCCCATAGATGGCAGCCCACCAGGCTCCCCCATCCCTGGGATTCTCCAGGCAAGAACACTGGAGTGGATTGCCATTTCCTTCTCCATAACCTTGACTAGACAGACCTTAGTCAGCAAAGTAATGTCTCTGCTTTTGAATACGCTATCTAGGTTGGTCATAACTTTTCTTCCAAGGAGTAAGCATCTTTTAATTTCATGGCTGCAGTCACCATCTGCAGTGATTTTGGAGCCCTATAAAAATAAAGTCTGACACTGTTTCCACTGTTTCCCCATCTATTTCCCATGAAGTGATGGGACCAGATGCCATGATCTTCTTTTTCTGAATGTTGAGCTTTCAGCCAACTTTTTCACTCTCCTCTTTCACTTTCATCAAGAGGCTTTTTAGTTCCTCTTCACTTTCTGCCATAAGGGTGGTGTCATTATTGTTTTAGGTTTTACATTTATGTCTTTAATCTGTTTTCACAAAATTGTTGTATATGATGCTAGGTAAACTTCATTCTTTTGCATGGGGGATATTTAGTATTTTCCAGCACTATTTTTTGAAAAGACTGTCTTTTCTCCCATTGAATGGTCTTCACGCCCTTGTCAAAAATTATTTGACCATACATGTGACGGCTTATTTCTGGGCTCTCAGTTCTATTTCATGGTATATCTGTCTGCCTTTGTGCCAGTACCACACTCTTTAGATTATTGTAGCTTTGTAGTGATTATATACTAATTATTGAAATCAGGAAGTGTGAGTTCCAGTTTGTTTTGTTCAAAATTGTTTTGACCAAGGTCCACTAATTTTTTAAATTAATTTTAATTAACCTTTAATTAATTTCCATATTAATTTTATGGTTATATTTTCTAATTCTACAGAAAAAAGTCATTAGGATTTTGAAAATGTTTACATTGAATCTGTAGATTGCTTTGGACAGTACTGGCATTTTAACAGTATTAAGTCTACTACTTGATAAACATGAGATGTATTTCCATTTATTTATGTCTTCTTTAATTTTGTTCAGCAATGTTTTATGGTTTCCAGACTAAGTATTTTTTTTAGTGTTCAGATCCCTTAAATCATGTAGAAAACAAACAGTCCAGTTACAAACCAATGTTACAATAATAAAACTTTATATTATAAAGTGTTTTTACAATATTATTATATGTATAATATAAAGCATTATATAACAAAGCTTTTACAATCACTCATGTAGTTACCATTGCTGAGATTTTTATTTCTTGCAACTTTGAGTTTCTGTCAAATGTCCTTTCATTATTTCACTTTGCAGGAGTCTCTTGAGCATTTCTTGCAGGGCCAGTTAAGTGGTAAGGAACTCCTTCAACTTTTGATTATCTGTGAGTTTCTTAATTTCTTCCTCACTTTTGAAGGATAGTTGTGCTGGAAATCTTGGTTGACAGGTTTTGTTTTTGTTTTTGTTTTTTTCCTTTTATATTGGCTCACTGCCTTCTGGTCTCCAAAGTTTCTGATGAGAAATCTGCTGATCTTATTGAGGATCCCATACATGTGATGATTTGCTTCTCTCTTCCTATTTTCAAGATTTCTCTTTATCTTGGTCTTTCAAAGGTTTGACTGTAATATGTCTCCATATGAGTCTCTTTGAGTTCATTTTGTTTGGATTTCACTAATCATCTTGGATGTTTATATTCAGGTTTTCATCAAACTTGGGAAGTTTTTAGGCATTATTTCTTCATGTATTCTGTTTTCCTTTTTCTCTCTCTTTTCTTCTGGAGCTCCCACAATGCATACATTAGGCTCTGTTTACTTTTCTTCAATCTTCTTTCTTTATGTTTCTCAGACTTAATAATTATCATTGTCCTAGCTTCAAACTCACTGAGTCTTTTGTATGCTCAAATCTGCCTTTGAATTCCTCTAGTCACATTTTCCAGAGAAGGCAGTGGCACCCCACTCCAGTATTCTTGCCTGGAAAATTCCATGAATGGAAGAGCCTGGTGGGCTGCAATCCATGGGGTCACTAGGAGTCAGGCACGACTAAGCGACTTCGCTTTCACTTTTCACTTTCATGCATTGGAGAAGGAAATGGCAACCCACTCCAGTGTTCTTGCCTGGAGAATCCCAGGGACGGGAGAGCCTGGTGGGATGCCGTCTATGGGGTTGCACAGAGTTGGACACGACTGAAGCGACTTGGCAGTAGCAGCAGCAGTCACATTTTCAGTTCAGTCATTGTGATTTTCAGTTTCAGAATTTCTTTTTGGCTTGTTTTAGATTTTCTATCTCTTTCTTGATATTTCCATTTTACTCACACATTTTTGCGTGTTTGTTTTTTGTTTGCTTCTTTGTTTTTCTTTCTCCACATTGTCCTTTGGTTCTTAGAGTGTTTTAGAGAAGTTATTGTAAAGTATTTGTCTAGTATATCTGTCATTAGATCTTTCTCAGGGACAGTTTCTGTTTATTTTTTCATTGAAAGGACCACACTTTCCTAATTCTTTGTATGCCATGCAAATTTTTTTGTTGTTGAAAATTGACAATTTGAATCTAACAACACAGTAACTGTGGAAATCAGGTTCTCCTCCTTCCATACTTTGTCATTTTATGTGTTTTTCTGATTGATTGTTTGGTCTGTCTTTGTGCTGAGGATAGGTATGAACTTAAGGTCTTTTCTGAGCCTTTTCCTGGGCATATGTGGCACTTCCTAATTTTCCCAGAATATCAGTTCAGTTCATTGCACAGTCATGTCCAATTCTTTGCAGCCCCATGGATTGCAGCATGCCAGGCCTCCCTGTCCATCACCAACTCCTGGAGTTTACTCAAACTTATGTCCATTGAGTCAGTGATGCCATCCAACCATCTCATCCTCTGTCATCCCCTTCTCCTCCCACCTTTAATCTTTCCTGGCATCAGAGCCTTTTCAAATGAGTCAGTTTTTCACTTTGGGTGGCCAAAGTATTGGAGTTTCAGCTTCAACATCAGTCCTTCCAATGAATATTCAGGACTGATTTCCTTTAGGATTGACTAGCTGGATCTCCTTGCAGTCCAAGGGACTCTCAAGAGTCTTCTCCAACTTCCCAGGATATAGAGTTGTTTTTGAATGTCATTGTCTTTAATGTCTGTCTCCCAAAAGCAAGACAAAGAAAATGAAGGAGAGAATAAAACAGCATTAGCCCTTTAAATGCCATGGAAGTCACTTCAACAGAGAGGGAGGGGCTTGTAACAAAGGAGTAGGTGGGTGAACAATGGCTGCTTGCCTCTGTATGCACTTTTGTGGTCAGAAACAGCTAGCAGTGATCAGAGCCCAGATCCACAATATTTCGAAGACAGGATCCCCTTTGTCTGCCTAGTCTCCAGCTAGCTGTGTTCAAGGTACTGCGCACTGTTGTCAGCCACATGGTTGTGGTGGGGATGGGTAGGTGCTACTCTCCTATGTGCTAATAACTGTAATTAACTGCAATTTACCATCAAGGTACTCCCCTAGAAGTTGTCTTCAATAGACTCCAGAGTTCCAAAATAGTTATAACAGACAGATTCTGCCAGTACAACTGCTGTCTAGGTAGGGAGATAGATTCCTGGTGTTTCTCATTCTGCCATCTTCCTGTTTGTTAGGCTTTTAAACATGCTCCAGAAGCTGATGATTTTGAATCAGGTTTCACAATGACATTATCTCATGTGATCATCAAGGTGGCAATTCTTACACACAATGCTTTTAATTTTTAGACTGAAATGAAAACTTCATAATCATTGTCTTATTCTGAATTACACCCTCATTACACAAGAGAACTCTGTTTTCATGTTCAATTGATATTTGTTGAAAGAGAGAATGTGTGCTGGTGTTCTAGTGAGCATTTCTGGGGTCACCCTGACAAGAACAGTGTGCCAATCCCAGACCAGCTCATCACAGATTAAAATAATGGCAGAAAAAAATATGCCCCTGAGTCAATATCCTTGCAGAACCAAGTACTCAGTCAGCAAGTGAAGAAACCGGTGCAAAACATTGTTAAATTTAGTGGGGAAAAAGAGTTGTAATTTTCTCATATTCTTTGTCACCCACTGTCTGACATGTTTTTATCCACTCAGTTGTTCTCCAGATTTCAAAAAAGATTTCTAATAATAAATGTGAACAAATTCTATCATCAAATTGTTTATGTTCTTTAAATGTCTGTTCTTAATAATTATATGCTAGACTTTGAATGTGAAGATAATACCTCTGATGCAGCATTCATAATGGATATATGCCTTGAGTTATTGTGTTTTGCTAGAGGAGTAGTTTGTATCAATTCCTATCACCACAATTTATTTTTAAGTTATCATGTAACCAATAGTACCACTTGCACAATGCAAGTGCGGCTTGCAACTTATACCAAATATAGGACTGATCAAACAAGCTGAGAATTCAGCAAAGGGCCTTTGGCCTCACTAACTACAGGAACTGGCAAAAGGCAGTGGTTCATCCATCACCCATTAAACAGATACTTTAATTTATTTTCAGAAAAATTCAAAGGACAAAAATAAAGACTAAGTACTACCAAAAGTCTGCTGCTCTGGATACTTGAATGACAAAAGATAAAATCAACAGGCTGGGAGCTTTGCAATGGTCAGGAAGAATTAACAATGCGTTCAGGCAATAAAAGAATAGGAGACAAGAATGTCCTGGTGACACAAGAACTTAGAATACCATGGAGCATTCTGAAGAAAACAGATGAAACTACAGGATTGGAACAAAGGGAGGTCTTTCTGAGCAAACTGGAGGTACTGGACTTGAAATCCAAGTTTAAGATTAATGCAATGTTCTTCTCATGCATACTTTTTAGGTATGAAAATTTTATTAGTAGTAGTAGTGTATGTTTACAAATTTAAACAAATGTGGCTCAGCTAGTAAAGAATCCGAGGTTCAGTCCCTGGGTTGGAAAGATCCCCTGGAGAAGGAGAAAGCTACCCACTCCAGCATCCTGGGCTGGAGAATTCCATGGACTGTACAGTCCATGGGGTTACAAAGAGTCAGACACAACTGAGGGACTTTCACTTTTCCAAAGATGTATAATCAAGAATATCAATCCCTGAAATTAAGGTGGTTATAAACCCTGTCTCCTCTAGATACTCCTGTATCATACTGGTGGCTCAGGTGTAAATATTAACAGTTCCCTCATTAGTTCACAAAAGTGAACGGTGTCCTGGTGTGTGTGTGTTTGTGTGCATGCATGTGTGCATAAAGCTTTGGTTTTTGTTTCTTTGCAAAGTTGGAATGATAGTATACATGTGGTCCTAAAACTTTATTCAATGAATATGAATCTTAGAATCCTTATTTTTTAGTTATTCAAGATAATCCATTTTAACCTAGTACCTTCCCTCCATTAAATATAGTTATTTAATCCTCTATTAAAAACATTTGCATTTTTTCAAATTTTGCATGACTACAAACAATTGTGCCAGGCATTCTTTTTTTTTTTTTTTGCCATAACTTCACACACATCTCAGTATTTCTGTGGGATAAATTTTTGGAAATGGTATTGTTACACTAAAAAGCCTAAATTATAATTAATATTCATCCAGGATTCTTTTTTTAAAATTTTATTTAATTTTATTTTTTTAATTTTATTTTTACTTTATTTTACTTTACAATACTGTATTGGTTTTGCCATACATTGACATGAATCTGCCACGGGTGTATATGAGCTCCCAATCCTGAATACCCCTCCAATATTCTTGCCTGGAAAATCCCATGGATGGAGGAGCCTGGTGGGCTACAGTCCATGGGGTCACAAAGAGTCGGACAGGACTGAGCAACTTCACTTTCTTTTCACTTCTCAATATTCTCAAGTATTAATTTGGAATCTTCAATTAAATAACTCACAAACTGTGACTTTTTCCCTTTGATAATATTTCTATTTTAAACTTAAGAGTTTTACTCTTTAAATCCACAAAGATTTCAAAGATTGCTGGGTTTCTTTATACATAAAACTGCAATAATCTATCAAACTAAGCTGTTCCATGTAACCATAAAATTCATGAAACCTTAGCTTTTATACCTCTGTGAAGTCAGTTAAATAGTCTTACTTGTTAAACTAGGAGGAATGGTAGGAAGAAGTAGAATATTCTGGAATCAGTTAGCTGGAATCAGTGCAGTGTGGCTGCCCTGTTGGGTGTGAAGCATGTGCTGGCTCTGACTCAGAGATACCCACACAGTCATCTTCCTGTCGCTCTGGTGCCTGAGTCTGTTCCAGTCCGTTAAGACACGCGTAAGAGGCACACAGGCTGAAACTCCTTCCCTTTGTTCCTTTCTTTCAGCCTTGCTAATTTGCTTCCTTTCCTTTCCCTTTATGTATTCCTCCTTCCTTCCACTTTTATTCAACCTCCAGCATTTTCCTACATCATCAAATATATACCAATAAAATGACAAGTATGGGTATTGAAGAAGACACAAGTGACTAAGATAGAGCTCTTGCCCTTGAAAAGCCCACGGTTTAGTCAGGAAGATAGACACGTATATAAAGAATTAGACAGCCTGATGAGTGCTATAATTATGTATCTAATGTCATTAGCAGGATAAAGAAAACTGAGCAACTAATTTTGCTAGGAGGAATCAAAACAGCCCTACAGAGAAGACAGTACCTCTCATGCGTCTGGAAGGTCACTCCTTTCAAGCACGGGACAGGGCTATTAGGGCACGTGGACAGATGGGCCCTAGGCTCATGACTGCATCAAACAGGCTGCAACCTGGAGGGCAGGTGATGTCATTCTGCCCTCAGTCTCTAACCCACTTAACACAGGCAGTAGTAATCAAGTTGTAATACAGAAGTTTATATTGTACCTAAGTATGTTACAGGGGAAAAATGCTTCTGAAACAATGGAATTTAAAAAATGAAGTAAACAAAGAGGAAGAGGGTGAGATAAGTGGAGAGGGTAGCATGGATGCATATACACTATGCCCCATAGTGTATTACACTATGTAAATAGATACCTAATGGGAATTTGCCCTAAAACCCAGGGAACTCAAACTGGGACTCTGTAATAACCTAGAGGGGTAGGAATAGGTGGGAGGGAGATTCAAGAGGAAGGGGATATATGCACACCTATGGTTAATTCATGTTGGTGTATGACAGAAATCAAACCAATATTGAAAACCAATCATCAATAGATTAAAAATAAATAATTTTTTAAGACAACCTTGGGGGGAAAAAAAAGAATGAAGTAATGTCATGCATAGCAACATGGATGGACCTGCTGCTGCTGCTGCTAAGTCGCTTCAGTTGTGTCTGACTCTGTGCGATCCCATAGACGGCAGCCCACCAGGCTCCGCCATCCCTGGGATTCTCCAGGCAAGAACACTGGAGTGGGTTGCCATTTCCTTCTCCAATGCATGAAAGTGAAAAGCGAAAGTGAAGTCACTCAGTCCTTAGCAACCCCATGGACTGCAGCCTACCAGGCTCCTCTGTCCATGAGATTTGCCAGGCAAGAGTACGGGAGTGGGTTGCCATTGGATGGACCTAGAGATTGTTAAGTGAAGTAAGTCAGACAGAGAAAGATGAATACCATATGATATCATTTACATGTAGAATCTAAAATAAGACACAAATGAACTTACCAACAAAACAGAAACAGACTCACAGTCATAGAGAAGAGACTATGGCTGCCAAGGGGGAGAGGTATAGGGGATTGGGATTAGCAGATGCAAACTATATAGAATGGCTATACATATCCATATAGAGAATGGATAAACAACAAGGTCCTGCCGTGTATCACAAGCAACTATATCAATATTCGCTAATAAACAATAATGGAAAAGAATATAAAAGAAAAAAATATATAAAAGTACACCTATATGTGTATATAAATATAACTGAATCACTTTGTTATATAGCAGATTTTAACATAATATTGTAAACCAACTATACCTCAATAAAATAAGTTTTACAAAGAGAAACAATGCATCTAGTTTCTATTAGTTTCCTGTCTTTGTAAAAATAATCTCAGAATCTTGATTTCCTCTCCTTAGAAGCATAATATTTAAATATATAAAAGTTTTTACTCCATCATTTTTGACATTTGTAAGGATTTCTTCACAAATTAGACCAAATGCTTGCATATTCCCATTTTATACACACTGTTCTTCATTCTGGCTTATTCCCAAAGGTCAATCCATGGTGAATAGATAGGTGCCAATCATGTTGCCAAGAAGGCACATGGTGAGGCTCATACAGGTAGATGTGGAGCTACAGACATCATTAGAATTGCTAAGCAAAATCACCAGACTATATCCTACCTCTAGAATGAAGCTTCTGAGACCTATCTTCAGTCTGTGTGCATGAGTGTGTATGCATGAGTATGTGTGCATGAGTGTGTGTGCATTTCCCTCTAAGGAACTGAAAGTGTGTTTCTCAAACTCTGGGTATTTCACAAGAAGTTTAGATATCATTTTTATTATTGATTCAATTTTACGTAATTTGTTATTTAATCATACTGCCTTCAAACTAGAGGTAACCTGGTTATATTAATCTGGACAGATTATGCTATGGTAACAAATCCTCAAATCTCAGTAGCTTTAAAGCCCGAAGATTTGTTTGTAGATCACACTGCAGGGAAATTGCATGTCTGTAGGGGCTTTGCTCTGTATTATCCTTATTGAAGAGCTGAGGCTAATGGAGGTTCTACCATCTGGAACATTTCCAATTGTGGCAGTAGGGGAAGAAGGTTCTAGATCATCTCAGCTGACAATTGTGTGGCCAGAAATGGCACATATCATATCTAGCCATAATCCATTGTCTAGAATTAGTTGTACAGCATGCCTAATTTCAAGGGGAAGGAGAAGCAAATGCCTGGAAGAAAGTGTGTCAGAAATAGTTTTCTAGGGAGCAGGTGAGATGCTCATGGGCTGTGACCAGGGCCTGATCCAACTGGGTAAAGTGTGGAGTTTCCAAGGAAATCAAATGGTGCAGTTGGAGGGCATAGCATACCCTGTGGGACTCTGGGTGTATGGGGAAGTCAGTGCAGGTCCTGATAGAGGGGTAGGGAGAGGATGGGATGGGATGTACTGAACAAGGGGATGGGGGGAAGTTTAGAGAATGGTGGAATCAGCCCTGAGGAACTGCAGCTGAGACCACTCTTCTCAGAGAAAGTTCGATTTCTAGGAATCTCAGGACTTGCAGGGGAGGCCTGGGGTTGACCTGGGTTGTCCTGGTTCTAGAGCCCTTCATTTCAGACTTGTGGGTAAGGAGTCTGGCCCACACTACCTATCATGCAAACCCCAATACTGGTGGATACCTCACCTACCCCCTACTTGTCTCAGAGGCTCAGCCAGCTGCAAGGAGGGCTGAGGTTGTGACCCAAAGACTGTGCAGGGAAGAGACTGCCCAACGCCAGAACAGGGGAAGGAACTGCATACGTGTGGGTGGTAAATCTGTGCTTTTCAGGACCCCATAGGACCTGCAGGTGGCACACAGACTTTTACTGCAGAAACCTGGGGGCCCAGTCCTACATCTGCCAAGGCCCGAGGCCACAGCAACCTGAACACACTGTTTCATTGCACACTCTTAGGGCCAGCAACTGCAAGATGTCTAAAATTCATTCTGGGAGACTAACACTGCCTGTTCCTTAAGCCGTTCCCCTGAAGTGCAGACTTGGGGCATTGCTGTCTCTTTCGGATGATAAAAGCAACAGGATTTTCTCACAGGTGGGACAAGGATGTCAGAGAAACAGAGGCATAAAGGATGATGCCAGGGGTTTGGGCTTCAGTAGGTGAAAGTGGGGTGGGACTAGGGTAAGGGGTGTGAGGTGTTGAAGACATAAATTTTAAGGAGGCACTCATTTTCAGGGTCATGCAAAAGCACTGTTGCTTGCACAATACTCTGTATATCTTCAGTTTCATAGTGAAGCACAATACTCTGTATATCTTCAGTTTCATAGTGAAGCAATTCACTTGCTCCACCCTGGCCCCAGTCCTGGCCCCAGTATCACCATGAACCGAGTTGGGGTATGCTGTGAAGAAGCAGGTTTTGTGAGGGTGCAGTGAATAGAAGAAGTCTGTTTCTAGACATGTTAACTGTGAGATGGCTCTTGGACATCCAAGTGGAAGTAGCAAACGGCCAGTAGGATCACTGATTCTGTATCTCGGGAGAGAGGTCTAGACTAAAGTCGTACATCAGGAAGGTATTATAGGATTAGATAAATGCATGAATGCAATGAGTACAGACAAATGGATAAGAGGTTCAAGGAGTGATCCAGGAAATACTTTCACTTGTTCTAAGAGAGAAGAGGATCCACCAAAGGACCTAGAAAAAGAGGAGTCAGTGAGAGAGGAAAACTAGGAGTGCAGAGTCCTAGAGACAAGTGAAGAAAATGCTTCGAGGAGTAGGGAATAATCAATCGTGTTTCATGTTGGTATATCAAATTAGATGAGGATTGAGGCTGGAACACTGGCATCCCTAACATGGAGGTCACTGATGATGCTGACTAAAAACAGTCAGAGCTGGGAACAAAAGCATGAACAAAGGACATTGATCAGAGAGAGGAGGAGGAGAAGGGGAGTTCAAATTGTATTAACAACTCTTCAAATGAAGAGAGACGCAGAGAGTCTGGAGAGGGGAGAGAACGTAGCTTAATGCTCGCCCAGTTTCTCCAGCTTTCCAATCTCTCAAGTCCAGGTTTTGCAATGGGTCCTCTGAAATCCTGAGTTTTGAGCAGGTAGGGATTTGAAATTAAAAACACATTATTCTAATGGGTGAAAAAACTTCTACAAGAGAGTTTTTTTCCACCAGGATATGTGTAACAGGAAGTGGTAACATGTGGCAATTCAACAAGGATCAGCAACTTTTTCTCTGAATTTGTTTGATTTGGCAATCATTTGTCTGGCTCTGCAACTGAATCATCATTTACCATTTTTTTTTTAACGTCTCCATGCTGATGCTAGTTAAGACTAATACATTTTACCCTGCCAACTTCTGCTTATGGCTGAGGATCTAAAAGCGTGTTCAGAGGTACTTTGAACAGACTCTTTGAAGATAGTGCATCTTTCAGTAGATCCACAGAATGGTAAATATAACTTGATAATCATGCCAAACATTTCTTTGCATTGTAAAATTGAATCAGCAGCTTTGCATAATAAAGGGCTAAAATTATGAATCACATAAGATTTGCCTGAAAGTTGATTGTTCAGGCTCAGAATTCTCTGCTGAATATTCTTATGCTTGCTTTTGTATTTACCCATTTTCATATGACTGCTTACAGCAGACATTTCATTTGCTATCAATTCCATATAAAATAAACTGCAATAAATATGCCAAAGCCACTCCAATTGCATCTATCTTATCACATGTATTATATAGATACATATTTTACCATCATAATTGACATACCAGCAGTTATAAACTTGGTTCTTTGTGGATGCATTAGAAGTATTCCTTTATAGAATGTAACATTTTATAATTTTATTCCTTTATTTTTTGCAGTGCTTTACAAAGCAGTTATAAAATGAGGTTCTTTGTGCTGCAAAATGGGCTATCACCAGGGTTGGGGCATAAAAGAAAAGAAAGGAGAGTGAGGTTTATGTAGTATTTTTACTTAAAGTGTAGGTAAATTATAGCCCCATGGAAACTTCTGAGAAAGAATCTAGAAAGAGTAAGATCATGGAAAGTTAGTTCCCTTCAAGTAAAAATTCTGGAACAGAATTATGAAATTGCTACTTACAAATTTAACCATCTACCTTCTTATTGAATGAGGGAATTATGGAAAAACCAGGAGGAATCTCTGAATTCATCTTATCTGATCTCACTGTGCAGATGAGACAGCTGAGCACTGTTATTCTGCAGATCACCCTCAGGTGCCCTGAAAAATAATGGAATCCAGGTTTCTGACACTGTTCCCGTGCCCATTTGGGTGGATATGATCCATCCAACAACTGTTCTGCGTGTCCATCTACTACCACATACATTTATTAAGTACCTAGGAGGTACAAGAGTCATTCAGTCCTTCTCTGAAGGATGCACACTTAAGGAAAAATACTCTTTGCCCTTAGGAAAATGTCCATTATCAAAGGAGAATATAGAAATTTCAATATCAAAACCACAAGATTCATTTTGTTAAGTACTATGAAAGCGATATAATGGTTTTAAAATGGAAAGATAAAATGAAGTTTGGGAAACCCAGGGTAAGTTCCTTCAAGGAGCAGCACTTAACTTACGATGTGAAGGTAAATTTTCATTAAAGAAAGATGTGGTGGGGGGACTTTCTTCGTGATCCAGTAGTTAAGACTTTGCCTTCCAACATAACAGGTGTGGGTTCAATCCCTGGTCAGGGAGCTAAGATCCCAGATGCCTCCCAGCTAAGAAACCAAAACATGAAACAGAAGCAATATTGTAACAAATTGAATAAAGACTTTTAAAATGGTCCACATAATTTTTTTCTTAAAAGAGAGAGATGGGAGAGAGATGGGGAAGAGGGTGGTGAGCCTGGCAGACAGATTATCATTAGCTTGGATGGGAAAGCACACAGTGAGGAAGAAGAGAAAGTCACCGACTGTAACTGGATTATCACTTACCTTTACATTTTCCTGTTAGTTTATTTCATGCTCATAATTTATGGCCATTTTCGGGGGGCATGCTGCGTGGCTTGCAGGATCTTAGTTCCCCCACCAGGAACTGAACCCATGCCCTTGGCAGTGGAAGCATTGAGTCCTAATCACTGGACTGCCAGGAATTCCCAAATTAAGGCAATATTTTCATGGAATTTAAATATTAGACTAAATATCCCTGTCTTAAATAGTAACTCATCAAATTCTCTAAGCTGGAAATAACCTGATCACCATTCTCTGGATTTGGAGAACAAAACAAGGTGTGCGTGCTTTATCAGAAACTTATAATGCACTCTGAAAGGAAATAGGAAAAGAGAACCGATGTGCCCCAACCACTTGTGTTGGTCATTCATTTGCTCCAGGAGATGGTGAAGAACAGGGCAGCCTGGAGTCCTGCAGTCCATGGAGTCACGGAAAGTCGGACATGACTGAGTGACTGAACAACAACAAAGGCATTAGCTCTGTAAATGTCACATCTCCCCTCTGGTTTCTGCTTTTGTGCCATCTCTGCTGGAACCTGTATCTACCATTATATTACGATACAGAGTATTTTCACTACTCTAAAGGGCCTTCCCCTGTGGCGCTATGGGAATTCTCAGTGCTTTCTCTATTCATCCTTCTCTCCATCTCCCGCCCCTGGAAACAGCTGATCTGTTTACTATCTAAATAGTCTGCCTTTTCTAGAATGTCATATAATAGAATCATACAGTATGCAGTCTATTCATATTAGCTTCTTTAACTAACTAATAGGCACTTAAGTTTATTCCATGTCTTTTCATAGCTTGATAGTTCATTTCTTTTTAGCACTGAACAGTGCTCCTTTTTTTGTGATATACCACAGTCTATCCATTCACCTACTGAAGGACATATTGGTTGCTTCCAATTTTGGGTAATTATGAATAAGTTTCTATAAACATCCATTTGTGGGGTTTTATGCAGACATACATTTTCAGCTCCATTGAGTTAATACCAAGAAATGTGATTTTCACAGATCATACGGTAAGCATGTGTCTAGTTTTTTAAGAAACTGCCAAAATGTCTTCCAAACTGGCTGTACCATTTTTCATTTCCACCAGCAATGGATGAGAGTTCTGTCACTCTGCATTCTCATCAGCATTTGGTGTGGCCAGTATTCTAGTGTCTAATAAGTGTATATTAATAGCTATACCTTCTTATTGTATTAATTTGCATCTCCCTGATAACATATGAGGTAGAATATCTTTTCATATGCTTATATGCTATCCGTATATTATCTTTCTGGAGAAGGAAATGGCAACCCACTCGAGTATTCTTGCCTGAAAAATCCCCAGGATAGAGCAGCCTGGTGGGATACAGTCCATGGGGTCACAAAGAGTCAGACACGACTGAGCAACTAAATATGTATTTTCTTTGGTGAGATGTCTGTTAAGGTCTTTGACCTATATTTTAATCAGGCTTTGTTTTCTTACTGTTGAAAGGTAATCAGTTACTCTTTCTAGCATGCCAACTGTCCCCAACAGGGATCTGGTACTTGCTGGTGAAATTATTATTCCTACTTTACAGCTGAAGAAGCTGAAACTCCAATATTTTCAGAAACTTGCCCGAAGATCACACAGATAGAAGGGGCAGAGATTAGACTGAAACTCCATTTTGTCTATCTTCAAAGTCTGGATTCTAAAGTAACAATTTCGCTCTTTTTGGTAGACACATAAACCCTAGGGTATGTACCGCATTGTCATTTCTCTTTTCTGACTATACACATACAGTGGGCCTCGCAGACAGCGCTTTTGGCTCCTACAGTCAAAATGGCTCTTATGTCAAAGGGCAAAGAGACTAAGATGGGGACTTGCACCCCACCTATCACTTATGTTGGTTGATGAACCCAGTGTGGCTGTTATATTTGCTCAGTTTCTCATAGTCTGTGAAGAAATGGGACCTTTATAAGTCTGTAGAAAGAGTAAGTTTTGTGGGACTGCTGTAGTGATCCAGTGGCTAAGACTCTGCACTCCCAATGCAAGGGGCCTGTTTCGATCCCTGGTCAGGAAACTAGATCCCACATGACACAATTAAGATCTGGCACAGCCAAAAAAATAAGTAAATACTTTTTAAAATGAGTAAGTTTTGCAGTTGTAATTTCTCCTCCTTCTCCTTGTACATTTCTTAGAGTAAATTGCTATTAATGCATGAAAGAGTAAAATTCTTGGTCTTATTTTTGGGGGAATATGTAGTGTTGAGTGGAGGAAAATAAGGGTCCAGTAGAAACTTGGTCTCAGTGAACTTTAGTCTTTTTGAGGAATGTCAGCCACGGGCACAGGAATTGTGAGAGGCACCGTCAGTGATCCTCAACTATAGCTGTAAACAGCTGTTTTTAAGTGACATGATTACTTTTAATTCTACCATAAAACTTCCTCCAGCACCAGATTCATCAAGCATAACTGAGCAATATAAGTGCACAAGCCCTGGTTTGTTGTCCAGGGCTCACAGACATACAATGTTTGGAAGGCACAAAAATAAATGTGTTAGGGTAAATAAACTCACCTGATGCAGTATGCTAAAGCTCATTCCCTTCTCATTTCAATTCCATGGTATCTCCGTACCCACATGATGTACAAAAATGCATTATGAAATTAAGAAACCTAAGAAATTAAAGGACTTCCCAGGTGGTATGGTAAAGAATCTGCCTACCAATTCAGGTGATGCAAGAAGCAAGGGTTTTGATCCTTGGTTTGGAAAGATCCCCTGGAGAAGGAAATGGCAACCCACTCCAGTATTCTTGCCTGAAAAATTACACAGACAGAGGAGCTTGGTGGGTCACAGTTCATGAGGTCTCAAAGAGTCGGATATGACTGAGCACACATACAACAACAACAACAATAAGAAATTAAATGGAAAATCATAGCAGGAGTAAGGAACTGTTAAAGGGATAGGCAGGAAAGACAAATGCTCTGATGCTTCTGAGATTTGACACCATGGGATCCATCTGAGCAAGTTCAGTTCAATTCAGTCATGTCTGACTCTTTGTGATCCCATGGACTGCAGCACACCAGGCTTCCCTGTCCATCACTAGCTCCTAGAGCTTGCTCAAACTCAAGTCTATTAAGTCAGTGATGCCATCCAACCATCTAATCCTCTGTCATCCCCATCTCCTTCTGCCTTCAATCTTTCCCAGCATCGGAGTCTTTTCCAAGGAGTCAGTTCTTCACATCAGGTGGCCAAATATTGGAATTTCAGCTTCAGCATCAGTCCTTCCAATGAATATTCAGGACTGATTTCCTTGAGGATTGACTGATTTGATCTCCTTGCAGTCTAAGGGACTTTCAAGAGTCTTCTCCAACACCAAAGTTCAAAAGCATCAATTCTTTGGCTCTCAGCTTTCTTTATAGTCCAACTCTCACATCCCTACATGACTACTGGAAAAACCATAGCTTTGACTAGACAGACCCCTGCCGGCAAAGTAATGTCTCTGCTTTTTACTATCCTGTCTAAGTTGGTCATAACTTTGGAGAGACTTTATTTTGGGGGGCTCCAAAATCACTGCAGATGTTGACTGCAGCTATGAAATTAAAAGACGCTTGCTCTTGGAAGAAAAGCAATGACCAATCTGAGCAAAGCAAGAGGGAAAACTGGACTAGCCAGGTGCTGCTGAGAGAGAGAGCAATTCTCAGTTCTGCACTGTCCTTTTCTGTGAAGAATCACAGAAGACCTGATATGTAGGAGAAACGAGTAGTGTGGTTTGTGGGAAGAATCTAAGGCAATGAAGCACTTGCAAGCAGGCTAAGCACTGACTTGGAAAGGCCAAGGAAGACAGAGCTTTATATAACAATAAGGTAAAGGAAAATTCTGAAAGAGATGGGGATACCAGACCACTTGACCTGCCTCTTGAGAAACCTATATGCAGGTCAGGAAGCAAGAGTTAGAACTGGACATGGAACAACAGACTGGTTCCAAACAGGAAAAGGAGTACATCAAGGCTGTGTATTGTCACCCTGCTTATTTAACTTATATGCAGAGTACATCATGAGAAACGCTGGGCTGGAAGAATCACAAGCTGGAATCAAGACTGCCAGGAGAAACATGAATAACCTCAGATATGCAGATGATGTCGCCCTTATGGCAGGGAACGAAGAAGATCTAGAGCCTCTTGAAGAAAGTGAAAGAGGAGAGTGAAAAAGTTGGCTGAAAGCTCAACATTCAGAAAACTAAGATCATGGCATCCAGTCCCATCACTTCATGGCAAATAGATGGGGAAACAGTGGAAACAGTGGCTGACTTTATTTTGGGGGGCTTCAAAATCACTGCAGATGGTGATTGCAGCCATGAAATTAAAAGATGCTTACTCCTTGGAAGGAAAGTTATGAGCAACCTAGACAGCATATTTTCTATTGGCTGCTGAGGACCATATTTCCTTTTCTAATCAGAAATTCAGCAATTAACCATAGGTGCTCTTGTCACTATATAAAACTTGGGCATCATTAATCAAATATAAATTAGTTAAAAAAAGAAAAAGGTGTAGTGGGATAAATAGTGTCTTCCCAAAATGTATGTGCATCCTGAACATCAGAATGTGACCTTATTTAAAAATAGTCTTTGTAGATGCAATTAGGAAGTAAAAAAGAATCTTGAGATGAAATCACCAGGTTAATCTTAAATATAAGACAGGTTTCCCTTAAAAAATCAGGGAAGGGTGCAGAGACACAGGAGAGAAGGTCGAGACTAGGTTTATCTCTATATAAATACCTTTTGGGGCCTCCCTCATGGCTCAGTGGTAAAGAATCCACCTGCCAATGCAGGAGACATAGATTTGATCCCTGGGTTGGGAAGATTCCCTTGGGGGAGGAAAGGACATGCCTGGAGAATCCTACGGTCAGAGGAGCCTGGCAGCCTAGAGTCCATGGGGTCACAAAAACAGTCGGGCACAACTTAGAGACTAAAAACAATGATAAAACAAAACATCACTCACCCCAGAAACTCTCCATCATCCTCCCCTACTGCCACCAAGACCTTTCAATGTTCATTCAGACTTTTCAATCCTTCAGAAGTATGAGATGAAACTCCAGTTGCTGCTTTGAATTATGTTCTAGGCAGTATCAGTCTCTCAAGCAGGGAAAAGAGAGCTGAAGTAAATGTACACTTCCAGATATGTATCACCCAGAGAATATCATTCTGGATTTTTCTCACATGCTTCTCAAGAGTGATGATGCCACATATCTCTCATGGTGTCATTTCTTATTTCTAAATTAACCTGCCTTATTATGTCTCAGGAACCCAATTTTCTGATTAAGTCTTCCCTTTGCTCTTGTTGAACTGTAATGACTTTAGGATGACTGCCCTTCTTGGGGATGATTTGATGATCTAATTCCCACAGTGGTGGTGGAGGCTTTAGGTTGAGAGGTCTAGATATGTGTGTTGTGTTTTACTCCTCCAGGAGATAAATTTAATGTTCAGAAAATGTGATCTTTCAAGAGACATGGCTGTCAACTACAGTTAATCTTAAGAGCTGATTCTTTTCTTTGTAATTGCAAGGTAAATACAAAAAGTGTTTCTAGTTAAGTATTGTTATTTTTGAGATATAAGATCTAGGCTTTGGAAACTGGAGACAAAATTGCTCTAAGCCCTGCATAACCTGATGAGATGTGTTAGTTATCATGAAAATAAAATATTAGTTTCTTAGTTTTATCATATTTACACCACAACTGAGAAACCTTAACATTTGTAAATACATGTTCACATTGCTCATAAACCCACATACACACATCTTACACATAACTATTTCAATATAGCTTCATTTAACAGATGAGCAAACTGAGGCTCAGGTGGGTTATGGGACTTACCCAAGGCTACAAAGGCATACATTAATGCCTTTAGCATCAATGACAGCTTATCAGAATACCCTCAGCTCTTGTTTCTCAAGCTTTTTAAACAAATATTCCCTTCTGATAAACATAAATGCTTTGTGAATTTGCATGGAGTTTCTTATAAACAAATCCTTACCCTTCCCCCATAGTTCAGCTCCTTTAAAAAAATCACTGGTATACTTAGAAGATGGCTTATTTTCTCTTTACATTAGTCAGACTGAGCTTTTATTTTCTGGGGCTGAATAATAGATTTGTTTTAAAATTCATATATTCTACCCTGATCCTTCCTCCATTGCCCTCAAAATACCAGTTAATGGGACTTCCCTGGAGCTCCAATAATTAAGAATCCACCTGCTAATGCAGGGAACAAGGGTTTGATCTCTGACCCAGGAAGAGCCCACATGCTGCGGAGCAACTAACCCCATGAGCCACAGCTACTGAAGGCTGAGCACTGCAGCTACTGAAGCCCATGGACCTAGAGCCCATGCTTCGCAGCAAGAAAAGTCACCACAATGAGACACCCATGCACCCCACGTGCCATAACTAGAGGATGCCCACACACAGCAGTGGAGACCCAGCACAGCTAAAAGTAAATAAATAATAATAACTAATTAATTAACTTTCTAAAGTTTAACCCTTCTCTCTTTAAAAATATTTAAAAAAAAAACACAAAAAACCACCGGTTAGGAATGGTACCATTTTAATTACAAAGTTCTTTAGTTATATTTACAGCATATTTTTTATTTATAAATGTTGAGATGATGGGTCCAACTTATATAGACAACTGCTGATGATTGTTACAAACATGTGGGAACTCTTAAATACCCTAGCTCCACTTTTTGGTTCTTCAGTTATATATGTCCCTAATTCAGCCCTGTGCTGCACGTCTCTTCAGACTAAGCCAAGTTAACATTAGACCTTTAAATAAGATGGTTGTTCAGGAGTATGTTGTTTAATTTTGACTTCCTTTTTAATTTTCTAATTTTTCTTCCACTATTGATTTCTAGTTTTACGCCATTTGGTGGTAAAGAATATTTGATATGAATTCAGTCTTCTTATATTTGATAAGACTTGTTTTGTGACCTATCAAATGACCTATCCTGGAGAATGTTCCATGTGCACTTGAGAAGAATATGTATTTTGCTTCTGTTGAATGGAACCTCTGTATATGTCTGTTAGGCCTATTTGGTATATACTGTTATCAAATACCACCATTTCCTTATTATTTTTGTCAGGATGAGTTATCCATTGTTGAAAGTATTAAAACCCTTTACTATTATTTTATAGCTATCTATGACTCCCTACATTTCTGTTAATATTTTCTTTGTATATTTAGGTGATCCAATTAAAAGACGCTTACTCCTTGGAAGAAAAGTTATGACCAACCTAGATAGCATATTCAAAAGCAGAGACATTACTTTGCCGACTAAAGTCCGTCTAGTCAAGGCTATGGTTTTTCCTGTGGTCATGTATGGATGTGAGAGTTGGACTGTGAAGAAGGCTGAGCGCCAAGGAATTGATGCTTTTGAACTGTGGTGTTGGAGAAGACTCTTGAGAGTCCTTTGGACTCCAAGGAGATCCAACCAGTCCATTCTGAAGGAGATCAACCCTGGGATTTCTTTGGAAGGAATGATCCTAAGGCTGAAAACCCAGTACTTTGGCCACCTCATGTGAAGAGTTGACTCATTGGAAAAGACTCTGATGCTGGGTGGGATTGGGGGCAGGAGAAGAAGGGGACAACCGAGGATGAGATGGCTGGATGGCATCACGGACTCGATGGATGTGAGTCTGAGTGAACTCCGGGAGTTGGTGATGGACAGGGAGGCCTGGCGTGCTGCAATTCATGGGGTCGCAAAGAGTCGGACACGACTGAGCGACTGAATTGAACAGAACTGAACTGAACTGAATATTGGGTACATATATGTTTTCTATTTTATATCCTCTTGATGAATTGACCCCTTTATCATTATATAGTTACTTTGTTGACTTTCTGTTTCTATATTATAAAACTATAATAATCAAAACAGTACAATACTAGCATAGAGCAGACATGTAGACCAGCTCCAATGTCCCTCTTCTTATTAGGATCAGTCCTACTGAATTAGAGCCCTACCATAAGGCTTCATTTGACCTTAATTACTCCCTTAAAGACTCTACATCCAAATAAAGTCACATTGAGGATTAAGCCTTCAAAGGATATTTTTTGGTGGGAAAAGGCCACAGCTCAGTCCATAACAATGATGCACACAGTCTTTCAGAGATGCAGAGTGAGAGAGAATCCAGCATCTTCACTGTGGAGCGTCCACGGTCTCCCTGAGTGTCAATCCCAACAGCAATAACAGACAAAAAAGGACTGAGCACAGGAGGACAGTCATCACTTTTGCTCATATCCTACAAGCCAGATGCAGTCATATGTCACCTAACTGCAGGGGAGGTTGAGAAATGTTGTCTAGAATGTGCCCAGGATAAAAGAAATCTCTAGTATAGCCCTTAGGTACTCTTAGATGTGGCTAAAAAAATAAAAACCGTACTTTTTATTAGCTCTTCCAGAGCTCTAGCTCGCGTTGTTTTCAAGTTCTTTTCCCAAAATTTTCCACCTGCTTTTGTCTACAGAGCTTTGTGACTCAGGATATGCATTAGCAATGTGTTCATATTGGGGAAAGGGTGTGTAAGACCACATAGATTTTATGTTTCAGATCTAGAGAATGATAGATGTTAGCTTGAGGATGTATGTACAATTCTGGTAAAGAACATCCAGCTCCTTTTTTTATTTTATTAAATTGAAGTATAGTTAATTTATAATGTTCTGTTCATTTCTGCTATACAGCAAAGTGATTCACACACATATATATATGTGTGTGTGTGTGTACACATATATATGTGTGTATATACATACATTTTTAATATTCTTTTCCAATATAGTTTATCACAGGATATTGAATACAGTTCCCTGTACTACACAGTAGGACCTGTTGTGCTTCATCTACTTTCATCCAAGTCATGAAATGCTCACACTGCATATGCAGAGTCACCAGATTTGTGTACAGTATCTCTGTGTACACAAGAAAAGCGAAGCAAGCCCATGTGCGTGCTCCACACTTTCTGTCATGGTGGGAAGGGGTGGGAGAGAGCTAGAATAAGACCATGGAAAAGGGGCAGTGAAAAACCAGAGGTAACGTCTGTCATCCCCTCTACTGTTTTTCCAAGAAATTCCATGAAAAGCTTAAGAACCCTACAAAGTCCTGGCTTAGACACCATTATCTCCTCAGTATCAAAGCCCCAAGCCATTCTCCAATGTCACTAGGGTCCTTTCAGGGCACCACTCTCAGCATACACTACTGGATGGGTCAAGTATGCAGGGGATGGCCTAGTGTCACTAAGATAATGTGATAATCCTGGTCTCCCAGCCTGACTGGTCCATCTGAGAGGCAGCGAGGGTTAGGTGTGCCATTCATTCCATTGGGAGAAATTCAAAACAGACTCCCTGTTCTAGTTAATTCTCCTGATTGAATTATACTCAGTGTTTTTTGCTCTTCTCTAAAGGGTACATTAATGAAGGCCCAATTTTTTTCCCCAACACTCTACCATAGGGTTGTACAATAGTCTAAACATTTCAATTTTTAGTTTCCTGAAAACAGTAAAATTCCATGACCATGAGGTTTTTTTCCCCCCACCACACAATCCCCTTTAACTGTACTTTCAAAATAAGCCTTTTTCATCACTCTAAAGTGGTTCTGTCTTTAGGCTGTCAGTAAAAACAAGCTGGCCTCTTTGACTCAGTTCGTTGAGATATGAGTGTACTGAAATGTATTGCCAAAGAAATATTGGCAATATTTCTTTTGTTCTATTGGCAACAGAAACATTGCCAAAGTTGCTGTTTTTCGATTTATGTTTGAGCCAGAAGAGTCCAAGGAGAATTCCACTTGTGTAGCTTGCATAAGAGCTGACAGACAAAGCTGAACTGGATAATAGTGTAAGGAAAATGAAAGAGGCATTAAATGTGATACAGGCCACAGATACTGCAGGAGAGCGAGGTTGTGACAAGGTGAAACAAGAGGCTGCAAATTTATTAAATGTATTAAGTGGCTCAGTCCTTACTGAGAGCTCTCTGCCCTATCTCCTTCACACAGGTACAGATTTTGCCTTTAGTTTTATAAAGATTAGAGCAAGAAAGAAGCTGCTTTAAAACAGATGGACCATTTTCTTGCTTGTAGTATATCCTGACGTACCCCATTATGGTCCATGCAGCATATGATTCACACATGATGCCATGTATTTGCATGCATGAGTGCATGCTAAGTTGCTTCAGTCATGTCTGACTCTTTGTGAGCCTATGGACTGTAGCCCTCCAGGCTCCTCTGTCCATAGGACTCTCCAGGCAAGAATACAGGAGTGGATTTCCATGCCGTCCTCCTGAGGATCTTCTTGACCCAGGGATCAAACCAGCATCTCTCTTGTCTCCTGCATTGGCAGGTGGGTTCTTTACCACTAGCGCCACCTAGGAAGCTCTGCCATGTATAGTAGAATACAGTAGGAGCTATACTGTAGTATAGTATGCTGCTGTTGCTAAGTCTCTTCAGTCGTGTCCAACTCTGTGCGACCCCATAGACAGACGGCAGCCCACCAGGCTACCCCATCCCTGGGATTCTCCAGGCAAGAACACTGGAGTGGGTTGCCATTTCCTTCTCCAATGCATGAAAGTGAAAAGTGAAAGGGAAGTCGCTCAGTTGTGTCTGACTCTTCGCGACCCCATGGACTGCCTACCAGGCTCCTCTGCCCATGGGATTTTCCAGGCAAGAGTACTGGAGTGGGTTGCCATTGCTTTGTCTGCATAGTATAGTAGGAGCTTAATAAATGTCTGCTGCATTGAATTGCCCAATTTCCTATGAATTCATTATGGGGAAATAACAATACTATATGTCACTTCTGTGCATAATTCAAGTTTGATACTTTGAGCTGATAAACCCATTTATATTGGGTTGGCCAAATAGTCATTCAGGTTTTTATAACATCTGATGGAAAAATCCAAATGAACTTGTTGGCCAACCTGATAAATGACTTTATGATGGTTGTACCACAAATCGCTCTAAGTAACGAAACGCGGTATCGATCAGCAGTTACTTTTAGGAAAGTTCTCCAAGTTAACTTGGATTCCAAACACCTAATGCAAAAGAGCGTGTGCTTCTCTCTTCCTGTGTCCTTAGCTTTTAATGATTAGGAAAAGAACACAACTGTGCATGCAGCTTGCCGACCACACAATGTGCCTTTTCAACTTTGGGCTGATCAAGACATGAAAAGATAATAATTTGACAACTTTTCTACATAAGTGCATATTTTCACAGCTTTGCTTCAAGACTTAAGCCCATCCAGCTGATTATTAATTGCCAGGAAATGTCTGCCCAGTCTATCACAGTGTCTTAATTAAGCAAAAGCACAGAAATTACATGGGGCCAGAGGCCCATGGCATTCACCAGGTGTAATGAATTCTTAAGAAGCAGTAGCTATAGATTTCCCAGGGTGTGCTAATGATACACATGAGGTGGAGGACAACAGCATTAAGAATTCTTTTTTCCCCCTCCTTTCTACCAATCTCTTCTAAAACATACTAACTCCTCAATCTTTAACTCTCAGTTTACATGTCTTCCTTCCAAAGAACTTTCCAGTTTTCATTTTCTGCCTTCCATTAGGGCTACATTCAGTGACCCTCCTCTGTGTTTCTGCCAGTAAACAGCATTGCCATTGTTCTAACCACATGCTGTTCTTAGGATCTCGTTATCTGTTTGCACCCCCAGAAAAGCCAGTGGCCTTGTCCATCCCTTACATTAAAATATTACAAGAATTATATAGAATGCCCAGTCCACGGTTATCTTTCCAAAAACTGATTGGTGAAATGAAATGTGCAAAATCACCATTGTGAGCTCCCCAGAGCACTTTAGAAACAAGAGGAGCAGAAGGAGGTGTTTATTTTTAACTTTGAAAAATTATGCTTATGAACAGAACCTGCACTGGGCAAACCTTCAGTTAATTGCCTACCTATTTTTGCCAAGCTGGGAACTAAAATATTGTGGATGACATTTCCCAGTGGGCTGCTGTGTTTTTCTATAACTCATTCCTCAGAGAACTTTACCAAGAGGTGGGGGGCAGAGAGGGACCCACTGGAAGAGCAGATGCCCAGAAGGCCTAAGGCATGTCTGACACATGCATGATGGAGAAAGGGAGCAGCAGTTCCTGCCATAACATATTTCAGAGCCTCAGGAGGTGTATGGCTTAAAAATGACTGATCCTAAGAAACCGTTGCTGTAAATGGTGTGTGGGATGTGCCCTTCTGTCCACACCAATGCAGTTGGTAAACACAGAGAAATAGCATCTTCCCTGAGTACTTGAAGTTCAGAGAAATGTCAGGAGTAAGAAAGATAGTGCAGATAGGAACCCTGCACAACCTGGAGCTCTCGCTTGAAGCTGAGAGAGGAAGAAGCAGTTAAGAGTGAACAGGCTGGGGCATCAAGCAGCAATGATATGTGACTTGGTGCTTGTCTCAAGGAAGGGAGATGAAATGTTCACTGCTTTTGAAAAAGTCAAGTGCTTACTTTCTGAGGCCCTGGCCTTCCAAGAAGAAATAATTGAGCTGCACTAGATGAACAACTTCTTTCTCCAAGAAGCTGAGGGTTTGGTTTTCTGAATCTTGAAAAAGAAAAAGGAAGCAAATGTTCAAAAAGAAGGAAAGCCAGAAATGCCCACATCGGTGACTTGCAGAGCTGTTCCGGGATGTGCATGTGTAGGTGGGATATGTAACCTGAGGAAGGGCACTGACGCTATTCAGGGAAGATTAATTTGGGTAATGTTGAGTTTCCACTCCTTTCAGCATTTGAAACAACAAAAGCTATTTGGTTGACCAAAAAGTTCATTCGGGTTTTTCCATAAGATATTATAAAAAAAAACCTGAATGAACTTTTTTTGCCAACCCAATATTAATCATGCATTTTAAGCAAGGTAGAGATTACAAGAAGCAAGAGACATTCTCTGTCCTAAAGGACCTTAAGGACTTTAGTGAAGATTGTATAAATAGATGAAAACTAACAAACCATGGTGCATATGCTTGGCATAGAATGGGTGGTAGGTTAATACTTACATGGATTTCTGTTTAGTGATAAACGGTGAAGTCTAATTGCTAGATATTACTAGATGTTAAGTACAAAGTATCACCTAAATTTTGCTCAGTCCAGCAAAGGGTGAGGCCTGTGTTTGGCACTGCCTCCTCCTTAGATCTGCACACAAAGTCCCTGTGGTTCACTGTCTTCAGGGACCTCTGCCCTTTGGTCTCATGAGGCCTATTTTAGACCCCTTGGCTCCATCCTGCTCCCTTAGTCTGGCAGCCTGTTGCTGCTATTTCAGTTTACCCACCAAAGGAAACTAATCTGTGTGATTGTGAAAGTCTGTACTAATGGATAACACTGGGATCATGAGTGATGATTGTATGTTTAGACAGGAGATTGATTAGATCTAATGCAGAAAGAAGATACCATGCTTGGAGTCAAAGTACTATCAAAGTACTTTGCCAAAGTACAGAAGCGCAAAGTACTATCTGGGTCAGTCTCTTAGGAGTGCATGCCCTTGGGTAACTCACTGACTCAGACAGTCCAGATTTCCTCATCTTTGTAGAACAGGGATCCCCAAAACAGTGTAGGCTTTGCCAGGCCAGTGGTGTGAGTGGACAGCCTTGAGTCCATACTGCATGAACACCAGTTTGACTCAAAACACATGTGTTCCTGGAAGTCCTTCACTGGTGAATGTTGATAAAATCAAGTAAAATACAGGTTATAGCCAATGATTTGACTTCATTTGGGCCAGTTTCATGGAAACTTGGGAAATACACGTTACATATAATGGGAAAATATATCATTTTTCCCATAAGGTAAATATTATGAGCATCCAATAGAATCTCATTGATTGCCCAAACATTTCTTTTTTATTTCACTTTTTGCAGATTTATTGAGATATAATTAGAAATAAGATATAGGGAACTAAAAAGCCTCTTGATGAAAGTGAAAGTGGAGAGTGAAAAAGTTGGCTTAAAGCTCAACATTCAGAAAACTAAGATCATGGCATCTGGTCCCATCACTTCATGGGAAATAGATGGGGAAACAGTGGAAACAGTGTCAGACTTTATTTTTTGGGGGTCCAAAATCACTGCAGATGGTGACTGCAGCCATGAAATTAAAAGATGCTCACTCCTTAGAAGAAAAACTATGACCAACCTAGATAGCATATTCAAAATCAGAGACATTACTTTGCCAACAAAGGTCCGTCTAGTCAAGGCTATGATTTTTCCAGTGGTCATGTATGGATGTGAGAGTTGGACTGTGAAGAAAGCTGAGCGCTGAAGAATTGATACTTTTGAACTGTGGTGTTGGAGAAGACTCTTGAGAGTCCCTTGGACTGCAAGGAGCTCCAATCAGTCCATTCTGAAGGAGATCAGCCCTGGGATTTCTTTGGAAGGAATGATGCTAAGGCTGAAACTCCAGTACTTTGGCCACCTCATGCGAAGAGTTGACTCATAGGAAAAGACTCTGATGCTGGGAATGATTGGGGGCAGGAGGAGAAGGGTATGACAGAGGATGAGATGGCTGGATGGCATCACTGACTTGATGGATGGGAGTCTGAGTGAACTCTGGGAGTTGGTGATGGACAGCGAGGCCTGGCGTGCTGAGATTCATGGGGTCACAAAGAGTCAGACATGACTGAGTGACTGAACTGAACTGAATTGATACATGTTTAAAATGTGCAGTGCCCAAACATTTCCTTAATCTACTTTATTAAAATCATTACAGAAAACTTTTTGTTGATAGTAAAAATAGAAGGCTTAGGGTATAGGGAAGTAATCTGAGCTTTGTATTCTTTGCAGTGGCCCACATTCTGTGTTTCCTCTGGAGGTCATCCCAGCCATCAGCTTTCAGCACCTTGACACATTGATTCCATTCTATTTATTTCTATGCCCTCCACAACAGCTCATAAAATGACTTATGCAGTTCTCTACAGATGTGCCAAGTGAAAAATGAATAAAATTATAATTAGAAGTCCATAACAGCAAGAAGCAGCGATACTAAGGCAGGCAACATGGTGTTTGCTGAGGAATTGCTTAGGAGCCCATAGTTTGGAAATGCTATACTCATGGGTGTGCCATTAATTAATGAACAGCCAAATGCTGAGTTCAGGAGCAAGAGAAGACAATTATACCTCAGCTGCTGGTGAGGCAGTTCTTTCATCAACATGTAAGCCCTGCATTTAGTCTTGGTTATTTCCATTTTAATAAAAATAACCTTGGAGAATCAAAGAGAACAGAAGAATCTGTTCTTTATCCCCGACAGTTTGGTTGTCTCTTAAAATGAGGTTCTGCCACCTTGATGCAAAATCCTGGTTGCCAGTTTTGTTTAGATTTGCAGATTTGTTTAGATTTTCTTAGCCCTCTAAGTGATGAGAGAGGGGCTGTGGGTATTCCCACCAGGCCTCTTTCCACACTATGTATAATTAGATTTTAGTCTGAGATCTGAGGGAAATGGGTAACTGGGGCAAAATATGACCACGCCAGCCACTTTGGCATATGACTCAGATTCTTAACTCAAATGAACTCAGCCTCTCTTGCAGAGAGTCCTGCCTCTGCGGAATCTCGCCTGCCCATCCCACTGGTTCCCCCACTAATGGCCCTTTGCATTCAGCAGTCTTCTTTGGGATTGCTAGTCACTATGTTCTTGGTAGACCCACTGACTCTTTTCCCTTTAGATCTGACTAAGGATTCCAGTTTCCAGCAGTCTTTGCAAGATGTTGCAACTCTAAAAGAAATGCTCTTAAGTTAATAGTTATCTGTGGATTGGCAAGAACTGAACCCTACTGGGATAGTTTTGCTGACTCACATCAAGGATTCAGTCAGAGATAAGCTGGGAAATTAAAGGCATTTTTTGTTTGTTTATTTAAACACCATGCATGGAGAGTTCACTCAAGATAATTGAGATGCATCTTTATGCTGAAAGCAGTCAGGTAAGTGCATTTGAGGCCTGAGAGGGGAAAGGATGACACAGGATGGAACCCTCTTTGTTCATGTGATGATGCTAAAGAATCTGAAGGGGTTTGTTATCCTTGTCAATGCTGTTTTCACCAGGGGCTTAGGGTGGACGTGAGGGAGGTCAGCCAGAGTCTGAGCTAACTCAGTGACCCTCCGCAGTACTGACACAAAGCCAAAGAGGAGATGAGACTGGTCCAGTTCAGTGAGTAGAGAAGGCTGTGTATTCTCACAAAGCAGAGACCATATCCTGTGGGAAGGAGAGACTTCTGGGGATCAAGGGTTATGGACAAGGACAGCAGGGGTAGGGTAGATGCCCTAAAGCAATTAAGGGAAGGAATAAATAACTAATACAATATGGCCTTTTTTAAGTTTTCTCTTGCTTCTGTAACAAATTACTATATGCTTGGCTTAAATAACATGAATTTTTGATCTTATAGCTGAGTTCAAAATGCATCTCACTGGGCTAAAATCAAGGTGTTGACCAGGCTGCCTTCCTTCCTGGAGGATTTAAGAGAGCGTCCATCTTCTCGCCTTGTCCAGCTTCTAGAGTTGCCTGCATGCCTTGGTGCATGGCCCCCTCCATCAAATTCTTCTCATGATGTCATTCCTCTGTTTCTACCTCTTCCACTTTTTTTTTTTTTTACCGTTTTGCTCTGCTTTTGAGGACACATCTTTCATTTTATTTTCTGACATTTCTATTGCATTTATGTGGCTAGCGTATTTTTATTTCCTTTGTCGTAGCACCCTAGTCCTATGGATATAATAACTTCTCTTATCCCTTGGAGACTGCTAATAATCATACTATTTTTTGCTTTGTAATCCTTCTTCCTCTTTTGGATGATCTCTATTTCCTCCATGTTCTGCATATTTAACCTTAGGTTCCTGGGCATCCTCTCTTGCCTTGCTTCCAGAGCAGTGACTGGCAGTCAGGAGCTATAACGCTGGGTAAAGGTGTAGGGGTACTCTCTAGAGAAATAGAAGAACCCCAGAAATTATGTCTGATATCATCAGTACAGAGATCCTTGAATAAAAAAGAAAGTCAAAATTTGGTAAACCTCCCTGATAAAATCTACTAGCAGGCAAACTCTCTCTATGCACCCGGAGTGAGACTCTAAGACAGTATTTAGAAGCTCAGGATTTATGGGTACAGGCATGCTGATGTCTATACAAACTCTGTCTTCATTCTCTAACCTCATAAGAAAGAAATGTCTAGGTCTATCAAACACTTATTCAATTTCTCCCCAGAATTATCCTCCTGAGATGTGAAAGAGGGGTGTTATCGATTCAAGCAGCTATCAACTAAAAGAATATCTAGAATACAGAACTGAAAGACAAAGTGTTTGATCTGAAGAAGCCCAAACTACAGCGACACTGATACGCATTTAAACTGATATAATATACACTGTTTTGATAGAAGTATAATGAGGAGTTGATAAGAACATAGCAAGATGAAAACAAAATGCAATCAGTGGTGTCACAGAGGGAAGAAATGTCATCTCTGTTTGGGGAAAATTTCAGAAGGCTTTCCACTGAGGAACCTTGGAACAAGGAGTTCCTGAGAGAACAGTGTAGATAGTAGGGTGAAATTTTCAAGCAGCAGGCAGCATTAAAAAAGGTACCAAGAAATCTGAAAAAGGCCTGTTATTCTTGGAAAATGATAAGAAGTTATGGGTGATGGAATATTGGCCCTGAGGGTAAATAGTCACTCTCATAATCAAGGTCATCAGCAGTTATGTACTTATATCATAATGTTATTATACTTTAGAAAAAAATCAATTGTGAACTTATTCCTTGAAAGATTTGGGGCTGCTCATTTTCATTTTCTCTCTCACTGTGCCTCTGTCTGCCTACCTATTACTTTTTTACCTAACTACTCTGTTTCTTACTGTCCTCCACTACTCAATAATTCAGGATAGATATGAGGCTTATTGAATCAAAAGGAAAGAGAAAGGGGATTCCCTGGTGGTCGGGTGGTTGGGACTTTGCCTTCCAATGTTGGGGGTGCAGGTTCAATTCCTGGTCAAGGAACTGGGATCCTACATGCCTCATAGCCATAAAACTAAAACATGAAGCAGAAGCAATATTGGAAGAAATTCAATTAAGATAAAAAAGAAAACAGAAATGAGTAATTCAAATATATGTGATGGGATCTGTGGATTTAATGCATGTCTACTGCTATCAGAAATCTTGTTGGATCCCAGCTTTGGCTATGAATTTCATAAGAAATCATTAAAGTATAGATATTTATGGCTAGCATAAGTTTTTGCCATTATGGATGGCATCACTGACTCAACGGACATGAAGTTGGGTGAACTCTGAGATGGTGAGGGACAGGGAGGCCTGGTGCCCTGGAGTCCATGGGGTTGTCAAGAGTCAGACATGACTGGGCGACTGAACAATGACATTTATGGCTAGACAGTCTTTACAGACTCAGTTCAGTTCAGTCACTCAGTCGTGTCCGACTCTGCGACCCCATGAACCGCAGCATGCCAGGCGTTCCTGTCCATCACCAACTCCAGGAATCTGCCCAAACCCATGTCCATTGTGTTGGTGATGCCATCCAACCATGTCATCCTCTGTCATCCCCTTCTCCTCCTGCCCTCAATCTTTCCCAGCATCAGGGTCTTTTCAAATGAGTAAGCTCTCCACATTAGGTGGCCAAAGTATTGGAGTTTCAGCTTCAACATCAGTCCTTCCAATGGACACCCAGGACTGGTCTCCTTTAGGATGGACTGGTTGATCTCCTTGCAGTCCAAAGGACTCTCAAGAGTATTCTCCAACACCATAGTTCAAAAGCATCAATTCTTCTGCACTCAGCTTTCTTTACAGTCCAACTCTCACATCCATGCATGACCACTGGAAAAAGCCTAGGCATTTTATAATGTTGCACAAGGTGACATGGCCCTTAATCCTTGTGCTCCAAAAACTTAGATCTCTTTGTATATCAGCTCAGCGTTCTTTCTATTCTGTTTCAACCCTGCTTAGGTTTACAGGATCCAGGCTCAATAAGATTTCTTCCTTCAACGTCAACAGTGTCGCAAGCTACTAGGTGGCAGTGGTTGTTTAAAGTGGATGAAAGTCAAGAATATTCTGTACTCATTGTACCTCTTTTCAGTTTGGTCACATTTGAAGACTCTTACATGTTTTAAAGCTTCATCTGAAAACCTAACCATATCTTTGTTTTCTATATACCATTGTCTCAATTCCTCAGGTAAGGAAATCTGAATGATATTTCACCCTTCTAATTCTTTTATTATTATCCAATTAATCTTTGCTTCTTACTAAAACAGTGCTGTTATACGAATCTTCTCAAATACTTCCAACGATTTAAAGCACTACAGACTAATAACCAGTGCTCTAACAACCCTGGCCTTAAAGCATTAAAGCACTTCAGACTAATAACCAGTGCTCTAACAACCCTGGCCTTTATATATAACTATAGAAAAAGACAGTGTTTCACTTTGAAGGTGCTTAATAAAATCTGTCCTTTCATTGATACTCATATATAATTACAAATAAAGAAATTTATATAAATGAAAATGTAAAGGATAGTATCTTTCAACCATTTTATTACTGTTGGATCTCTCTGTAAATATACCAAAAGCAAATGTCATTCAGAGCCTATAGGCCCTTTAAGTATAAAGACTATATATTGTAAAATTGCAGTATCACCTCAGAATTTAACCACAGACCCAGGAACACTATACATCTTCCTGTGATACTGCTGCTGCTGCTGCTGCTGTTGCTAAGTCGCTTCAGTCATGTCCGACTCTGTGTGACCCCATAGACGGCAGCCCACCAGGCTCCCCATCCCTGGGATTCTCCAGGCAAGAATACTGGAGTGGGTTTCCATTTCCTTCTCCAATGCATGAAAGTGAAAAAAGTGAAGTCGCTCAGTCATGTCCGACCACTGGCAATCCCATGGACTACAGTCTACCAGGCTCCTCCATCCATGGGATTTTCCAAGCAAGAGTACTGGAGTGGGTTGCCATTGCCTTCTCTGCCTGTGATACTAACCAGCTTTATCTTCCATTGGGTTAACTAGTTTAGTTCATTCATTTCCAGTAAATAAATTCACCAACTGATCCGAGATTTCATGCTGACAGTAACTGTAATAATAATTTCATCTTGCCTGCATACAATAGTTTATAAGTGCATAAGACACCTTTACTTACTATATCATTCAAAGTTACTATGTCATTGGAGCCTGCAGGTCTCATATGAGGTTAACAGAAGAGCATTAGTTGTTATGTTTCACAGAAAGGTAAATATAATTTTAGTGGGAATAAGGAATTTGCCTGTGGTGACACGGCTAAGAAATGGCAGAAATACGACCTACACTGGATCTCCAGATTCCTGGTTAAAATATAAGCTGGATGAACTGTGAATTTCAGAAAAGAATAGGTTGTCACCTTGGCTCACTTTACTACTAGAATATTTTACCCCAGTCTGGAAGAATAGCTTTGTCTTGGTATCTAGGGAAAATATAGGCAAAAATTAATGGAATTTGGTAGAAACCAAAGAACTTCTTCCCTGAAACCCAAATGCGGTTTGCATACTTTTTCCTTGGCAGCAGAAACCCTTTTTCATAAGAGAACATTAACTGGAACTGCTCTGATTGAAGTGGGTAGAGAATCCAGAGAAATGCAGGCTTGCATTACTTTGTCTTCTCTACATTGCTCCTGGGGTACCCACAGAACCGCAAGATTCCAAGAAATACAGTCATTAAAAAAAAAAAAAGGCACTTGCAGTATTCAAGATCTCCCTCCCTTTACAAGGAAAAGAACCTGATTCTAGCTGATCTAGGCAGAAAAGGCATGTATTATTCACTTGAATCTTCTGAAGGAATTTGATTCTCTCACAGGAGGCCTGGAAAAGTGGATCTGAGTGCAGCTTGCTAGAAACAAGCCATGACTAATGCAATAAGGATACCATTGCTGCTGTTAGAACTGATGCTGTGATGGACTTACTTCCACTGCTGCACCAGAAAATTATTCTTGGTGTCAAAGCTATTGTCAGCAGAGACCTGCTGAGACCTGAGAGTCCTTGGGTCTCCAGTTTCCATTTAAAATGCAAGGCTGGTGTGTCCAGTTGGAAGCGCTTCACTACAGGTCCTCATGACCTTCTAACTATGAGGGAGGCTGGGGAATCTGGGAGAAGGTGCTGCCTCCACCACAATTCACAAGGTGGGGAATTCCCTGAACACAGAGCCCAAGATCTGATGCTACTGGGTAGGCAAAGCAGGTGACCAAAGTTTGTTATACGTTTGGTTCACAGGCATCATTCTGAAATGGCTGTACAAACAAATCACATGAGATTGCTCTGAAAGCAAATTAAATGACAGCATACCAAGGAAACCAACCGAATCTGAATCCCTGAACATGGGACCCAGGCTTCCATACATTTATTTCTGTCTCTATTAGGAAATCTAACACAGAGAGAGGGTTGAAAACCAACAGCTGAGATGGATTTTAAAGCAGTTCCGGCTGGTTTTTTTTGTTTTTTTTTTTTACTTTATTTTACTTTACAATGCTGTATTGGTTTTTGCCATACATAGGATTCCATTATAGATCCAGTGCTCCTTCCACAACTGTTTGCATTTTACTTCTTAAGAAATTTAGTTTCTCACAACACAAATGGAACAAAATCAGGGATAATCTGGGGAGATGGGATAGTGAGTGAGTTTGGGATGGACATGTACACACTGTCATATTTGAAATGGGTAACCACCAAGGACCTACTGTATAGCACAGGGAACTCTGCTCAATGTTATGTGGCAGCTCAGATGGGAGAGGAGTTGGGGAAGAATGGATACGTGTGTACATATGGCTGAGTCCTTTTGCTGCCACCTGAAACTATCACAACAATGTTAATCAGCTACACCCAATACAAAATAAAAGTTAAAAAAAAAAAGCAGGAATAATCATCCTAATTTCTGCCTTCGAGCTGATTCAACCTCCTTAAGAGAAGACACTGAAGATAGAAGAGTGGCTTTATATTCTCCCATGGTTGCATACACCCCTGGGGGGCTACCTATGTACCCACAATTGTCTGACATGAGACACATTTTTCTTATCATATAAAGGGAGGAATGAAAGTGAAGGGGGAAAAAAGTCTTCTTCTGCTGATAAAGGGAAGGCAGCCGGCTTTTCTGGCACACAGTTATGGGTACTCGATAGCAGTCCGTTCGACTGATTAATCTAACCTATCTCATGTGTCAGGGACTGTGAGAGACACGAGGAATACATAGAGACCTACATGCAGCTTAAGCACACAGTTCCTGGCCCTTGTGGTATTTCAAGCTAATGAAGATTTTTATAGATGCTTTGAAGGGAAAGATCTGTTATGTTGGAGAATAACAGGTTGGAGGATGCCAAGAAAAGGACTGGATTGGAAGGGGCAGGGTGGGGCAGGGTAAGGGATTGTCCCTCTGATAAAATGACTTTCTGGTATTAGTCAATGTGACCAGATCAGATTTGAAACAGAGCCACTAATTCTCTTCCAAGTTTTTAAGTCAAAGGCAATTTCTTTTTCTCTATTTAAAAAGAGGAGATCAGACAACCAGATGGGCATTTGCTCAACTGGTTTGCTATTTATACTTTGAAACATATTGAGAAATACTGAATCCATTATAGACAGCAAAACACACCACATTTGGCCAAGGCTCTTGAGGAAATTTCTCAGTAAGTGCTGGGGCCCATCTTCTGTGAACTATGTTGCTTAATAGGACTAGATCTGGGTTTGCCTAGCTATCCTTCTCAAATCATTTGTGTAACAAGGAACAGAATAAACACATATATTTATCTCTAGTTAATTACTTCCTGCCTCCTGAGGGAAAACCTGCCTAACATGTTCATCTTTAAGTTGGTCAAATCCTTCTCCTTCACCACACAGAAGAAAAGATCTCAGGTACTCTTGTCGGATTTTCAAACTGATGCTGCCTATTGTGGAGGTAGCCTCTGACAGAGAATGCTGTCCTAACCCAAGCTACCTATATTGATGGCTTTTCTAGACCAAATTAAAAGAGTAAGAACAAACCCATCAATACAGCACTGGCTGAAATGTCATTGCTGAAAGACACACCCAGAGTGGAAACTGATGACTCATTGCCACCCACACCCCTTGGGCCACCGCCCACAAGGATTTCACTGGGGGTACATCACTGTCAGTAGCTCTGGGCTCACAGCATGTTGGCAGAGGCTACCTGGAGTTCTAGACTGAAGTCATTGTTAAGAACCAGGTGTAAAACAAAAAATGGTGCCCATTGTCCAGTCCTACATGAATCAAGTCATTAGCCACTCAGTTCTGACCTACAAAACACCCTGAAAGGAATTCAGAGTGAAAACCAGGATTAGGCACTCTGTACTCTGGGAGAGCAGGCAAAACAGGCCCCTAGATAGTTAGAAATCTTTTAGGAAAAAAATTTTTATGAACCTGGATTCTTCCATCTTTTCATACTTAGAAAAGCCCTGAAATCACTTACTGAGATATCTGTTCCTCGTGACTAGCAGTAATCTAACTAGATGTTTCCTCGATTGCATACATGCCTTAGTCAACATCACATATATGTTAGTCTCTCCCCTCATCTCTTCAGAGGGGTTCCTCAGAATTACCTGAGAAGTTGTCTCCTGGGAGTACAGTCTTCAAATAAAACTGAAGTTCACAAGTCTCATGTTATATGTTTTCATTTTATTCAACACAAGAATCCTAGTTCACATACAAGTTTTTCACATACTAGTCCTATGACCACAGGAAAACCACTATTTGGGGCCACAGTTTCTTTATCTATAAAATGGGGGCAATGGTCCCTACCTGCATGAGCAGATGGATGGAACATTAAAGGAGTTAGTTTGAGATTAGTATATTAATAAAACATACCACACTTTAAAAATACAAGGCAGGATTATTAAATCCTTCTCTTCATTTCTTCCCTACTTCCCCTCTTTCAGGAGTCTTGCAGGAAAAGGAGCCCCCTCCCCACTACCTTTCTGTGTGAAGCTTTTCCATCAGCACAATTTCTCCACCTGATGCTCTATCCCAGGTCTGAATTTTTTTCATCATTAATTTGAGGCCTTGGCTAGCAAAGGCTTTTGTTTTTTACAAAAGAAGAGAAATCAGGAAATCATAGCAAGCCCTGAAGAAGAGGGGAAACTGAGGAGAGGAAGGAGGGAGGGGGCTTTTGAAATCATAATTAGGGAGGTGGAGGAGTACCAGCAAATGTCAAGTCTATTGATGGACTCATTTAACAAAATGCTAAACTGACTCACTTTTTTTAAAAGTCAAAGTAAAAATGCTTGTTCATTTATTTTAAAATTTACATACAGTAAAGTGCACTCATTTTTTCATACAGTTTTAGAAGTCCTGAAAAATACCACAACTATGCTTAGACTACAGAATGGTCCTGTAACAGGAGGGAAGTGGGGAAGGCACTACCTTTAAAAGAATGACATAGTCATAGGACATGACAAAACTGGGTAGAACCGGCTAGGTCCAAGATGGCAGATGAGTCGACTTCCACTAGACCTTGAGACTCATTCAACACACATTGTAGCACATCAGCAAGCTAAATAACACACCCACCAATGCCATGACAGTTCTGCGGCTAACCATAAAAGGCCAAAAAGTGGGTAGTGACCCAGCTCCTGGAAATGTCCACCTTTTCCTCAAAATGGTTTGAATAATCCTCCCCCCTCATTAGCCTATGAAATTACCCAGCTTGTAAAAATGAACCATGGTATATTTTGGCGTCTCTCACCTTCTGAGAAGGCCAAACTATTGTCTGTGGAGTATATTTCTCTCTAAATAAGTCTACTTCTTACTTATCACTTTGTCTCTCATGGAATTCTTTCTGCAAAAAGATATCAAGAACCTGAGCTTCATTAAGTCCTGAGACCAGGTATGTGGTCGCAATTAACAGACTATGGGTTCAAGTCCCAGTCTGGCTCCTGACTGAGTGGGAGTCCCAGCCCAGGGGTTCAAGTCCCAATCTGAGGTGCACAGTTTCAGTCCCATTACCCTCAAAATACTCCCTCCTGTTGCTCATTTATAGTCTAACCCTCCCCTCAACTTTTAGCCCCTGGCCACTACTGATTTTATGGGGGGGGCTCCAAAATCATTGCAGATGGTGACTACAGCCATGAAATTAAAAGACGCTTGCTTCTTGGAAGAAAAGCTGTAACCAACCTAGATAGCATATTCAAAATCAGAGACATTACTTTGCCAACAAAGGTCCGTCTAGTCAAGACTATGGTTTTTCCAGTGGTCATGTATGGATGTGAGAGTTGGACTGTGAAGAAGGCTGAGTGCTGAAGAACTGATGTTTTTGAGCTGTGGTGTTGGAGAAGACTCTTGCGAGTCTCTTGGACTGCAAGGAGATCCAACCAGTCCATCCTAAAGGAGACCAGTCCTGGGTGTTCATTGGAAGGACTGAGCTGAGGCTGAAACTCCAATACCCATGCGAAGAGTTGACTCATTGCAAAAGACTCTGATGCTGGGAGGGATTGGGGGCAGGAGGAGAGGGGGACAAGAGAGGATGAGATGGCTGGATGGTATCACTGACTCAATGGACATGAGTTTGGGGGAACTCCGGGAGTTGGTGATGGACAGGGAGGCCTGACGTGCTGTGATTCATGGGGTCGCAAAGAGTCGGACACTACTGAGCGACTGAACTGAACTGAACTTGAATCTGATGCTAAGCAAAACAGCCTGTTTTTAGCCTATCAAACATACAAAATACATCTGGTTTAATTATTATTATTATTATTTTTAAGCAAAGGGCGTACTGAGCAAAATTGACTGAGTGACTGAACTGAGCTGAACACCACTGATCTGTTCTCTGACTCTACCAGATTTTTAAATGCAGAAATGAAAATTTCCCACCTGGATGGTAAATGTGGTCTCCTTCTTTTCTCAGCATTGCATTACCCTTGGTCTGGATTTTGGGTTGTACTCTGGCTCAAAGTAACAAAGTTCAAAGAAGAAGGATTGCCTTCTAAGCATCCCTATCATTGTTTTGGCAAATGCTCTTCTGTCTGGGTGCCAGAGGAAGGTCCTAGGGGTGGTGATATATTGTTTTTGGCAAAAATGAACATGATCTCATAGAAAGGCCATTTTCAGCACAGAATACAAACCTGGTGTAAAATTAGAATTGCTTCTCAATGAGAAACAGCCTTTGTTAAAGAAAGTACAAATTCTTTCAGGAGAACCCTAGGTTTGATATAACTTTTAATTAAGTTTCTGAAAAGCTGGAGCTCATTTATTCTTCCCTCTGTCTGCCATCTAACTGCAGTGAGAGGGCCCCATTTTCACTGAGACTTTGCTTTGAATTCTAATTCCAATTTGAGTTTTTATACATAATTTTGGTTCATTCCATGGGTTTTCTAAAATTATTTGCTTGACTATCATCAATATTTATCTCCCCTTTTCCCTCCATTTTCACTATGAAAATCATTCTGGTTAAGGCTATTAAGGAGTGTGAGCTATCTCTTCTCAATACTGGATTACAGTTAGAATTTTAAAACCAAATTAAACAAAATGAATTCCCTACACAAATGAAATTCCAATATGCATTCATTTCTTTTCCTGACTGGAGATAAAAAGCTGATAACATGAGACTTAAGAAAATGATTCTAACAGTAATACGAAAAACAGGTGAACTTTTCAGTGTTTATCTGACTAGAGAAAGGCTAAATACTGTGAAATGTTTTAATCAACTTTGGAATTCCAACCAGTGTTTCCTTTGGCATCCAAGAAATTAAAGGCAGACTATGAAACAGAGCAGGCATTTGCAGAAGGTAAATAACTCTGTGATCATTTTTTAGGGGCGTGTGGTGGGGGGGAGTGGTATGATGTTTCAGAGGCAATATAGCCCATACATGTATTCAGAATTCTCCAAAGCAAAATTTCCAAAGGAACTAAATAAACCATCTTTGATCCAGTCTACATTTTGCTGCTGCTAGAACTGTCCCAATTCAAAGTATTTCTTTGGACTAACAGAACAGAGAGGTTTTTTATGTACTTTGCATACACGATGCCTCCTCTGTAAATCATGTGTTTACTGATTGCAAATTTCACTTCACTGTACAAAATGCATTCAGAACTGGTAACTCGGAAATGTAACAGCAGTTGTGTTTATGGGAGGCTGTCTTCTAGCTACTGAAACTGGCTGAAACTCTGTGTATAAAGTCTGATTACAAAACTACCTGGGAAAAGAGCTAGTTCCTCAGGTCCTGTAGGTAACGACAACTCTTAGAGGCCTATATAAGAAATAATAAAAATAGACTTTGATGCTTTTTGGTTTTAAGCAGCCATCTTGATAAACAGATCTTAATTATTTTCCACTGCCTGAGAGCATATGGGTAATTACTATAATCTCCTTATGTTTTCCAAATAATTAGTGCATTATGATGGTATCATTTATGCTTAAAAATGGAAAATAGCTTGAATTTAGTGAAGGAGGAGCACTAAAGAGTCAGAGAAGGAGGCATACAGAGGGCTAAATTTCTGAGAAGTGGTACCCTGCTTTCCTACCTGAAATCTTAGCCACATCTCTGAATGACAGATTTAAAGCCAAGTGATCATAGAATTTTATAACCAGAAGTGGATGATGGGATCTAGTGCCTTATATTTGACAAAAGTCAAGCCCAAATGATTTAAGGACTTGCTCAAAGTCACACATGCAGTTAGTAAGCAGAGTTGCAAGACGTAGAACCAGAAGTCATATGCTGCTCTACTTACTAACTCTGGGTGCAAGAGAAGAAAGGAACTTCTCTTCTTTCTTCTCTGGAACCTGGCTGGCTCTGAAAAGTTCAGAGAACAGAGCAGTACCAGGGGTCCCAGCCCACTGATGGCTCTTACTGATGAACTTACTGAACCCTGATAGATTCCCAAGAAATACCAACCAAATATCCTCCTCCTAAAACAATCTTCCTTATGACTGGAGGGAATTAATAATCACATCTCAGCTCCTTAGTTTTAAAATTTTATAATTACCAGTCTTCTTTTGACCCTGTAAGCCAAAAGAACTATAACAGTATCATATAATATATAACATATGTAATAATGCCATAACAATTATAATAACACATACTACAATGAAAATAGATTTTATTTTCAAGATTTTACTGTGATTAGCTGGCATTCATTGAGCATTAAAAAAATATTTTCTTGAAGTATCCTTGATTTTAATTGAACATTTAATATGTTATAGGTGTTTTGCTTTATACCATTAAAAATTTTTTTTAACTCTCACAATAAATTGATCTAGTAGGCACTTGCGCTAATTATTATTGCCTGTTTGCTGTCAGATTTACTTCTGGTTTTTCCCCTGTTCTGTGCAATATTGAAAGGGGCTGAGTCCTGCAAGGTACATCACCTAAGCTTTCCTACCCAACTGGTTTTCAGTTAGTTTTAGTAAAGAAGGAAAGTGACAAAGATGAGAAAGTAGAAAGAAGAGAGATACTGGACATTTCTGTCCATTTGTTTCAGCTTCAGGCAGCATCTTCAAGAGCACCTGTGTCCCTGCCATTGTCCTGGCTCTCACTATGCAGGCTGGGCTCCAGGGCTTTGGTAACATGCATTCTCCCTTCATCCCTCCAACCCTACAGGTGGTAGGAGCTCCTGGTGGGGTATCTCAGCGCCTCAGTTGACCATTTCCGCTCTCCTGGTACCTTTCATCCCTCTCCCTTCATCCCTCCAACCCTACAGGTGGTAGGAGCTCCTGATGGGGTATCTCAGTTGACCATTTCAGCTCTCCTGGTACCTTTCATCCCTCTCCCTTCGTCCCTCCAACCCTACAGGTGGTAGGAGCTCCTGGTGGGGTATCTCAGCGCCTCAGTTGACCATTTCAGCCCTCCTGGTACCTTTCATCCCTCTCCCTTCATCCCTCTGACCCTACAGGTGGTAGGAGCTCCTGATGGGGTATCTCAGTTGACCATTTCAGCCCTCCTGGTACCTTTCATCCCTCTCCCTTCATCCCTCTGACCCTACAGGTGGCAGAAGCTCCTGGTGGGGTATCTCAGCATCTCGGTTGACCATTTCAGCTCTCCTGGTACCTTTACAATTAGCTCTCAATATTAAAAATTTCCTTTTTCCTGGTGGCTCAGATGGTAATGAATCTGCCTGCAATGGAGGAGTTGTGGGTTTGATCCCTGGGTTGGGAAGATCCCCTAGAGAAGGTAATGGCAACCCACTCCAGTATTCTTGCCAAGAGAATCCCATGGACAGAGGAGCCTGGTGGCTACAGTCCATGAGGTCGCAAAAAAGTTGGACACAATTGAGAGACTTTAACTTCACTTCACTTCACTGGACCTCTTGACATGGATTCTGTTATTTGAACTTGAATCTCATGATTGTCTTCCTCCTATAAATGAAGGCCATAAAGGTTGGAGAAGCCTGTCTCACACCAGAGATTGTACTATGTGTTAGACACTGTGCCAAGCACTTTTACATAGTATATCTCATTCTCACAAAAATACAGTGAGGTAGATATAATTTCTATTTTACAGACAAGAAAATAAGGCTCAGGGAACATAAATAATCTAACTAACATCTTACTATTTATAAGCAGACCTGGAGCTATGCTTGGAACAGAGCAGGATCCTACAAGGTGTGCCCAGGGCAGACCCCTCCCCCATATCCTCTGTCTTAGCTCCTCTCTGAAATGCCCAGATAATAGTATCTCATGCATAGTTACTGAGTTTTTCAGATGCTAAAAACTGAAAGGAAGAAATCAACTACTTGATGATCATAAACATATAGCTCCCAGATCTACTGGCACTCACCTGGAGACTGATAATGCTAACCCTATGACACCACCTTGTTACCTCATCAACCAATCAGAGAACTGCGCACAAGCTGGTCATATATCCTGGGACCCCCTCCCTTACCTGGCCTTTGAAAAGGCTTTGCAGAAACACTTCAAGGAATCTGGGGTTCGGGGAGCCTGAGCCACCAGTTTCCTCACCTGGCTTTCCTCCAGACTCTGATGTTTCAGTTTATTTGACCTCACTGTGCATCAGGCACATGGACTTATATTTGATAACATACTAAGATCAGCCTCTAGATCATGGTGAGCATACAGCCAATTAATTAAGATATGCCTGAAGATGGTACTACTTTTTCCAGAGTCTGATTGGTCAGACCTTCAGTAAGTTCATGCTGCAGACTGGAAAGGGAGGTCTCTGCTGCATTAGCCAAATCAGCCAGTTTACCAAAAGGCTGTCCATATCACAGAGCTAAAAGCAGCTGTGTGCTGCTAATTGTTTCACAATCCACCCTCCAGGAGAAAAAGTATTGATTCCTTTTGTTTGTCAATTTCCATAGTGTAAATATTCCCAATATGGCTGATTTTAAGCAACAAATGTGATATCAATAAGCTCTTGAGATTCCTGAAACTCCAACAATAAACTCTACCACTCCAATGGCTAAAGGAATAAAAGGTACATGGCTAGCTCTTGTTGACTTCATTCTATTAAGCACATGTATTTTCAGATCAAGTCAGGAACTAAAAGGATAAGTTGATGAATTTCTATTCTTCAAAAGACATCATCAAAAAATGAACAGCACACCACAGACTGGGAGAAGATAGTTCATGTATACACATACATATGTAAACATATGATAAGATGCCTAGAATATAAAAACAAATATTGCATAAATCAATAAGAAAAGGGGCAAATAAAGCGGTTTTAAAAAATGAACAAAAGACTTTCACAGGTTCTTCATTAAAGACTATATCCAACTCTTATGGTTCACAAGTATTTGAAAACACTCAGAATCATTACTCTGAGGGAAATGCAAATTAAACCATGATGCAATACTGCTATGATATATTCCCAGAGGGCTGGCAATAGTGACAGGTAATACCAGGATGTGGAGATGAGAATACCAGGATGAGGATGTGGAGAAAATAATATCCTCATATTTTGGCAGTGATTGTGGACATTTGCAAAACCTTGTTGCAATGCCTCCTACAACTAAACACGTGCTTACCCTATGAATAGCCTATGTATCCAGTAAGAGAAAAAAGGTTTAAAAATTATGAAATATTTATACACTATAATGTCTAGCATTAAAAAAGAATGAACAGCTGAAGCCCCACCCCCACAAAAATATGGGTGAATTTAAAAAATATGATGATGGGCCAAAGATGCCCGACATAAAGAATACATTCTGCGTGGAGCTTTCAAATGAAGTTCAAGAACAGAAAAAACTAATCTATGGGGATAAAAGTCAGAATGGTGGTTATCTAGAGTTGGGGGATAGGGAGTATTATTGATTATACGCAGTAGTTAGAGACTTGGGTTTGATCCCTGGGTTGGGAAGATTCCCTGGAGAAGGGAAAGGCTACCCACTCCAATATTCTGGCCTGGAATATTCCATGGACTGCTTAGTCCATGGGCTCGCAAAGAGTTGGACATGAAGAAGGCTGAGCACCGTAGAATTGATCCTTTTGAACGTGGTGTTGGAGAAGACTCTTGAGAGTCCCTTGGACTGCAAGGAGATCCAACCAACCATTCTGAAGGAGATCAACCCTGGGATTGCTATGGAAGGAATGATGCTAAAGCTGAAGCTTCAGTACTTTGGCCATCTCATGTGAAGAGTTGACTCATTGGAAAAGACTCTGATGCTGGGAGGGATTGGGGGTAGGAGGAGAAGAGGACGACCGAGGATGAGATGGCTGGATGGCATTACGGATTCGATGGACGTGAGTCTGAGTGAACTCCAGGAGATGGTGATGGACAGGGAGGCCTGGCGTGCTGTGATTCATGGGGTCGCAAAGAGTTGGACACGACTGAGCGACTGAACTGAACTGAACTGAGCAACTTTCACTTTCAATCTTCTAGGATGTATTCATTCATAAGATTTCTTCAACCTGTACATTTGAAATTTAAGTATTTCATTGCATGTAAATTACAGAGCGTGGTCCACTGGAGAAGGGAATGGCAAGCCACTTCAGTATTCTTGCCTTGAGAACCCCATGAACAGCATGAAAAGGCAAAATGATAGGATACCAAAAGAGGGACTCCCCAGGTCAGTAGGTGCCCAATATGCTACTGGAGATCAGTGGAGAAATAACTCCAGAAAGAATGAAGGGATGGAGCCAAAGCAAAAACAATACCCAGCTGTGGATGTGACTGGTGATAGAAACAAGGTCCGATACTGTAAAGAGCAATATTGCATAGGAACCTGGAATGTCAGGTCCATGAATCAAGGCAAATTGGAAGTGGTCAAACAAGAGATGGCAAGGGTGAACGTCGACATTCTAGGAATCAGAGAACTAAAATGGACTGGAATGGGTGAATTTAACTCAGATGACCATTATATCTACTACTACGGGCAGGAATCCCTCAGAAGAAATGGAGTAGCCATCATGGTCAACACAATGGTCCAAAATGCAGTACTTGGATGCAATCTCAAAAATGACAGAATGATCTCTGTTTGTCTCCAAGGCAAACCATTCAATATCACAGTTATCCAAGTCTGTGACCCTACCAGTAACACTGAAGAAGCTGAAGTTGAACGGTTTCATGAAGGCCTACAAGACCTTTTAGAACTAACACCCAAAAAAGATGTCCTTTTCATTATAGGGGACTGGAATGCAAAAGTAGGAAGTCAAGAAACACCTGGAGTAACAGGCAAATTTGGCCTTGAAATATGTGGAATGAAGCAGGGCAAAGACTAATAGAGTTTTGCCAAGAAAATGCACTGGTCATAGCAAACACCCTCTTCCAACAACACAAGAGAAGACTCTACACATGGACATCACCAGATGGTCAACACCGAAATCAGATTGATTATATTCTATGCAGCCAAAGATGGAGAAGATCTACACAGTCAGCAAAAACAAGACTGGGACCTGACTGTGGCTCAGATCATGAACTCCTTATTGCCAAATTCAGAAAATTGAAGAAACTAGGGAAAACCGCTAGACCATTCAGGTATGACCTAAATCAAATCCCTTATGATTATACAGTGGAAGTGAGAAATAGATTTAAGGGTCTAGATCTGATAGATAGAGTGCCTGATGAACTACGGAATGAGGTTTGTGATACTGTACAGGAGACAGGGATCAAGACCATCCCCATGGAAAAGAAATGCAAAAAAGCAAAATGGCTGTCTGGGGAGGCCTTACAAATAGCTGTGGAAAGAAGAGAGGTGAAAAGCAAAGGAGAAAAGGAAAGATATAAGCATCTGAATGCAGAGTTCCAAAGAATAGCAAGAAGAGATAAGAAAGCCTTCTTCAGCAATCAATGCAAAGAAATAGAGGAAAACAACAGGATGGGAAAGACTAGAGATCTCTTCATGAAAATTAGAGATACCAAGGGAACATTTCATGCAAACATGGGCTCGATAAAGGACAGAAATGGTCTGGACCTAACAGAAGCAGAAGATATTAAGAAGAGGTGGCAAGAATACACGGAAGAACTGTACAAAAAAGATCATCATGACCCAGATAATCATGATGATATGATCACTAATCTAGAGCCAGACATCTTGGAAAGTGAAGTTAAGTGGGCCTTAGAAAGCATCACTACGAACAAAGCTAGTGGAGGTGACGGAATTCCAGTTGAGCTGTTTCAAATCCTGAAGGATGATGCTGTGAAAGTGCTACACTCAATATGCCAGCAAATTTGGAAAACTCAGCAGTGGCCACAGGACTGGAAAAGGTCAGTTTTCATTCCAATTCCAAAGAAAGGCAATGCCAAAGAATGCTCAAACTACTGCACAATTGCACTCATCTCATATGCTAGTAAGGTAATGCTCAAAATTCTCCAAGCCAGGCTTCAGCAATATGTGAACCGTGAACTTCCTGATGTTCAAGCTGGTTTTAGAAAAGGCAGAGGAACGAGAGATCAAATTGCCAACATCTGCTGGATCATGGAAAAAGCAAGAGAGTTCCAGAAAACATCTATTTCTGCTTTATTGACTATGCCAAAGCCTTTGACTGTGTGGATCACAAGAAACTGTGGAAAATTCTGAAAGAGATGGGAATGCCAGACCACCTGACCTGCCTCTTAAGAAATCTGTATGCAGGTCAGCAAGCAACAGTTAGAACTGGACATGGAACAACAGACTGGTTCCAAATAGGAAAAGGAGTACGTCAAGGCTGTATATTGTCACCCTGCTTATTTAACTTATATGCAGAGTACATCATGAGAAACGCTGGACTGGAAGAAACACAAGCTGGAATCAAGATTGCCAGGAGAAATATCAATAACCTCAGATATGCAGATGACATCACCCTTATGGCAGAAAGCAAAGAGGAGCTAAAAAGCCTCTTGATGAAAGTGAAAGAGGAGAGCAAAATAGTTGGCTTAAAGCTCAACATTCAGAAAATGAAGATCATGGCATCCGGTCCCATCACTTCATGGGAAATAGATGGGGAAAAAGTAGAAACAGTGTCAGACTTTATTTTTTGGGGCTCCAAAATCACTGCAGATGGTGATTTCAGCCATGAAATTAAACGATGCTTACTCCTTGGAAGAAAAGTTATGACCAACCTTGATAGTACATTCAAAAGCAGAAACATTACTTTGCTGACTAAGGTCAGTCTAGTCAAGGCAGTGGTTTTTCCAGTGGTCATGTATGGATCTGAGAGTTGGACTGTGAAGAAGGCTGAGCACAGAAGAATTGATGCTTTTGAACTGTGGTGTTGGAGAAGACTCTTGAGAGTCCCTTGGACTGCAAGGAGATCCAACCAGTCCATTCCGAAGGAGATCAGCCCTGGGATTGCTTTGGAAGGAATGATGCTAAAGCTGAAGCTCCAGTACTTTGGCCACCTCATGCGAAGAGTTGACTCATTGGAAAAGACTCTGATGCTGGGAGGGTTGGGGTCAGGAGGGGAAGGGGATGACTGAGGATGTGATGGTTGGATGGCATCACGGACTCGATGGACATGAGTCTGAGTGAACTCCAGGAGATGGTGATGGACAGGGATGCCTGGCGTGCTGTGATTCATGGGGTCTCAAAGAGTCGGACGTGACTGAGTGACTGAACTGAACTGAATTTTGGGACCCCTTGGGCAAGTGTATCCTTTTAGTCTCTGAATCATTCACAGCCAAGGTCTCAGTTAGAGGGATGTTTTAACCCAGAATATTCTTGAGCATGTGCCCCTGCATCAAATGCCAGAGAAGTTTGCTTACCATGACTGCTCTCTTTATAGAAATTTCTCTTACATGAACTCTTAACCTTCACTAGATCCTTAATTCAACACAAGACCTAAAGCTTAGGGTCACTAAGTCAGTAACTGAGATGATATGTATTACAGACTCAGGCAAACCATGTTGGATGAGTTTATTATTTTATGCTTTTCTTTCTTTCTTTTTTTTGGTCAATTATCCAGTTCCTGATAATTTACCAGGTTCTAAATACTTACCAACCTCTGTCTTTGCAAGGAGATCTAGACTTTTTCAGGTGACTTTTTAAATTGTTGGTTTATTAAATAGGAAATAAGTTATTGGACTATTTCTTCTTTGTCTTGTCTGATTATCACCCTTAAACATTTTGTACAAGCTTTATATCTCTAGAACATCACTCTTTACTCATCTACAGATTTTAATATTATTTGTCTGCACAAAAAACCCTCTTCTTGTTAAGTAATAATTTCCCAAATATTTCTTCTGCATTATTTTGTTTGGTTTGTTTCCGGATCTCTCTCTCTCTCTCTCTCTCTTTTTTTTTTCCTATTACAATTAAAACGAAACCATATTAAAAAATTGTGATTGTAACAACTGTGCCATTAAAAATAAGACATATGACATATCATCGCTTGTGTGAGCTTCAGCAATTTACATTCATAAAATATGGCCAACTCTTACCTAGTCCAAGTTCAGTCATTAACTGGGAGGTGTTGAGGCAAGGAATAGCTGCTCTTTTCAGAAAGTCGAGCATCTGAAAAGATGGCAGACTAGGGTCCTAGAGTGTCTTATCAGGGTCTGGGTGCTAGTTTCTTTTATAGAGCAGAGAAGAGGAGATGAGGAAGTAAAGTAAAAGCCTAGGGGAGGGGATGTATTAATTTCTTCTTTCCTGTAGCCTTTCACAGACAGGCAAGGTCAGAAAGTCTCCCTGTGAGCTGAACAAAAGGACTTTAACATTCAGGTAGAGGAGCAGGGTTCCCCAAGGTCATCATGTAGGCTTATAGCTATGCTGCTAAGTCACTTCAGTCGTATCTGACTCTGCGCAACCGCGTAGACGGCAGCCCACCAGGCTGCCCCATCCTTGGGATTCTCCAAGCAAGAACACTGGAGTGGGTTGCCATTTCCTTCTCCAATGGATGAAAGTGAAAAGTGAAACTGAAGTCACTGAGTTGTGTCCAACTCTCAGCGACCCCATGGACTGCAGCCTACCAGGCTCCTCCGTCCATGGAATTTTCCAGGCAAGAGTACTGGAGTGGGGTGCCATTGCCTTCTCCGTATAGCTATAGACAGCATCTTTAGACAGCATCTTTTTACTGATTATACCAACAAAAGTAGCGAAAAGTGAAAGTGAAAGTCACTCAGTGTCCAACTCTGCGACCCCACGGACTATGCAGTCCACAGAATTCTCCAGGCCAGAATACTGGAGTGGGTACCCGTTCCTTCTCCAGGAGATCTTCCCAACCCAGGGATCAAACCCAGGTCTTCCACATTGCAAGTAGATTCTTAACTAGCTGAGCAACAGGTAATGGAAAGCAAAGGTTAAAGTAAAAGAAACAGATCTAACAGGGAGTCAGATTTTGTGCTTACCTGTTTCACAATGACATCTTATATAAAGTCAATGGCTGCCTATCCATAGACTATTTTAGGTTATCAGTTATTGACAGTTTTGATACAGTGGCTCTACTAGCTATGAATCTACTTTTAGTTTCACAAGCCTACAATAATTTTTTTTAAGATAAAGACTAATCAGGACTTCAAGGAATATTAAAGATCACCTAGTTCACCTTCTTTCTCCAAATTTACATATTACATGGAAAGTAGGGGAGGAAGCTTACATCATTTATCCAGTGTTGTTTAGTTAGCAAGGGGTTAAGCTTGTATAGCACTGAGTCTCTTGCTTTTTGGCTTGTTTCTATACTTATGAGAAATTTAGCCAAACACCCTGCTGAAACTAAGATTCCTGATACCCATTATTTTTGTCTGAAAATGCCAGTCTAATTGAACTCTAAATTTTTACGTACTATGATTTCCTGATTTCAAACCTCCCTTCAAGACCACTGTTGGCAACTTACTTGCTAAACTTCAAAGAAACAAACACATCAAGTGAGCCAATCAATCTGTATAAAACATCTTCCTCCTCCTTTCTTGCCAAGAGAAAACAAAATGGAACTCTTCTAACTATTTGATTATGATAATTTAACAATATTACCATTGTCATATACATACATGCTAGGCTATGCAGCATATTACTAAGGATAGGATAGGAAGCCAGTCCAATAATAACAGCGCTCAGAAGACTATATATCAGGGTGAACGGAGAACCAAAGAATCCTATGCACAATAAAAATGGATCAAAATTAGAATTTTGCTGTTTATTTTTCTCTTTTGTTCATTTTTCTGTTTTTTGGTATAGAAAATACAGACTAATAAGAATAAACAAGGGAAATCATTTGCTTTTTGACCTAGCACAGAGAGTATTATATTAAGAGATAACTTAATATAATACAGAACAATACAGAATTACTCCACTTTTTCTTTGTTCTAACTGTCTGTAACATGGAACAAAATCTTCATGTTGGAAAGGTACAAAAACAGTGAGAAGTAATATGACATAATTTTAAAAAAATGATACATGGAGTTCAACAACACAAATTTGGATCCAGACTCTTATTTCATGAGTTATATGATCTCATACAACTTATTTGCTCTGAGTCTTGCTTGATGATATCAATAGTTCCATCCCCAGAGCGTTAAGAGAATTAAGTGAGATAATGCATGGAAGGCACTTTGACACAGAAACAGTCCAAGAAGTGGTAGGTAATAGGGGACAGAAGCCCAAAGTAGGTTAAAAACTATCTAAGAATTCTAAATTTAACAATCTGTCAAGGCCTTGAAGAATCGGATCCCAATGTACTGAAATAATTTCTAACAGCAATAATGATGCTATTGCTACCAATCTTTGAGAACTCATGGCAAATGACAGATGTGCTAAACTGCTTGCCCAAATTTTCAAAAAAGAGGGGAAAAGAGGATTCTCAAAACTTAGTAATTCCAACCAGCAACTAGATGTTTTAATCTCCACGACATTTCAGATGAGTTACGGATTATGAAATGGATATTCTAAATGCAATTTTAAAAGGAAGTTGTGATTGCTAAAGCCAGCATTTAGTCAAGTGCAGGTCATGCTGACAGCAACAAGGTTTCCTCTTTTTTTCTTGGAGGGGCTAAATGCCTAATCAGAGAAATGCCACAGTGTATCTGCATTTCAACAGGGTATGTGACAAAGGTTTCAGAAACCTTTAATATACACTTATTAATATCCAGAGGGAGCTACTAAAATACAGTACTCTCCAGATTATTTGTCATAGTGCCTTTTCCCCCCCATCTGCAGAGCAGCTGAAAGAAACTAGGTTAGGCAGAATATTGTAGAGAAACACAAGTCTAGTCTAAGCCTGGACAGTGACACTCTGCACGGGTCAGGTAGTCTTTGAGACACTGTTTATCTCCAAACATCATTTTTTAAAGAAATTCTGAGAAACTAGAGTATGTCCAAAGAGGAGACCAGCATAATGCATTATATAAAGCTATATATTTTTAAAAATGCAATATATTCTAAAGAAAATAATTAGGATGTGTTATGGACTCAATAACACTTATTAAAGCTCAACATTCAGAAAACTAAGATCATGGCACCTAGTCCCATCACTTCATGGGAAATAGATGAGGAAACAGTGGAAACAGTGTCAGACTTTATTTTAGGGGGCTCCAAAATCACTGCAGATGGTGACTGCAGCCATGAAATTAAAAGACGCTTACTCCTTGGAAGAAAAGTTATGACCAACCTAGATAGCATATTCTAAAGCAGACACATTACTTTGCCAACAAAGGTCCATCTAGTCAAGGCTATGGTTTTTCCAGTGGTTATGTATGGATGTGAGAGTTGGACTGTGAAGAAAGCTGAGCACTGAAGAATTGATACTTTTGAACTGTGGTGTTGGAGAAGACTCTTGAGAGTCCCTTGGACTGTAAGGAGATCCAATCAGTCCATTCAAACGGAAATCAGTCCTGGGTGTTCATTGGAAGGACTGATGCTAAAGCTGAAATTCCAATACTTTGGCCACCTCATGCGAAGAGTTGACTCATTGGAAAAGACTCTGATTCTGGGAGGGATTGGGGGCAGGAGGAGAAGCAGACAACAGAGGATGAGATGGTTAGATGGCATCACTGACTCGATGGACGTGAGTCTGAGTGAACTCCAGGAGTTGGTGATGGACAGAGAGGCCTGGTGTGCTGTGATTCATAGGGTTGCAAAGAGTTGGACATGACTGAGTGACTGGACTGAACTGATGGACTCAATATTTGTGTATTTTCCCCACCCAAACCATACACTGAAATCTTAATCCTTAATATAATTGTACTTCGATGTGGGGGGTTCTTTGGAAGGTGTTAGGTCATGAGAGTAGAATACTCACAAATGGGATTCATACTCTTAGAGAAATTTCAGACAGCTTGTTTATTCCTTCTTATGGATAAAGATGTAACAAGAAGATGGCTATTTAAGAACTAGGAAATGAGTCCTCACCTTACATGTATCTGCTAGGTCTTAATCTTGTACTTTCCAGTCCCTATTTCATGAGAAATAGGGGCTTCCTTGGCAGCCTAGTGGTTATGAATCTGCCTTGCAATGCAGAGGACATGGGTTTGATCCCTGGTTGGGGGAACTAAGATTCCACATGCTGTGGGGCAGCTAAGCCCTTGAGCCACAACCATTGAGCCCAAGAGCTACAACAGAGAGAAAACTATGAACTACAACGAAAGATCCCAGGTGCCAACTAAGACTCAACATAGCCAAAAATAAATATTTTTAAAATGAATAATGGGAAATAAATGCTGTTGTTTAAGTTACTCATTCTGTAGTATTTTTGTTACAGCAGTCCAAATGGACTAAGAATTACTATGGAAGAGACACCTTTGGGAATAGGGCTAGTCCATAAGTCAATTACAAAATTTTTAATGAGTTAGTTATATGGACAAGGAATTAGAATCATTCTGTTTAAACAACCAGAGATAAGAGTGTTATGTAGAAATTATAGGGAGGCAATGTGTGCAGATTTTGGCTGAATATAAAGACTTGTGAGAGCATTGGTCTTGGGATTTGACCGACTGGAGTTACACGCCTAGCCTACAACACCCTAGATACACTGAGCAAAGGACCCAACACCTCAGAATCTGTTTTTTTATCTGTCATGTAGGAACATTCACAGAAGGACTACAAAGTAAAAATCCTATACTGAATTTGAAAAAATTTCACATAGTTCCTGGTACATTAACAGTCAATAAATGGAACTCTGATTGTGTTAATAACAGTTAGTGTTGCCCAACAAGAAAAAGGTTGAAGAACCTCTGATTATGGAAAGCATCTTCAGAGTGAAAATGATCAAGCACATTTTTAATCACTTAAGATAACTGAAAGCCTACTGTGAGCAGCACATGTCAGAGTAGCTATGACACAGTTTCTATCTCTCTGAACTAGCAATCACATGGGGACCAGCCAGGGAAGTGAGGCAAATACATTAATAAACCACGACACAAAGACAAATGCTATCAAAGTTACAAGAGGCTCAGAAATTGAGTACATGAGTGCTAATCCTTTGGAGGGAAATATGGAAGGCTTTGTGAAAGTGGTAGCTTACGGAGAATGGGGAAAATTTTCATGGGTGGGGCAACAGAAGCAGCAGCACTTTATATACAGGGAGGATCTCTTGTGAAGAAGAGGTCCAGGCAGGCAGACACAGGGACAGATTCAGATAAGCAGCAGGGTTTGCAGGGATCCAGTGGCAAGTCTCAAGAAAACTGAAACATAAATCTAAATGATGTGGAGGTGGGGGTGGGTCACAGGATGAGTCTTGGACTTGGAGATCAGTGAGGAGATGGACAGTAGATATCTGGGGGAGAGGAGTGACTTTATCAACACTGTTTCAAAACCTGAAAGCTTTCAAAACCTGAATCTGGCAGTGACAATAAACTTGGCTAGGATCTGTGTGACTCCGACTGCAAGAAAGCCAGTAAGAAAACATGTGTATACCTGTGGCAGATTCATGTTGATGTATGGCAAAACCAATACAATATTGTAAAGTAATTAACCTCAAAATACAATAAATAAATAAATATATATATATAAAAGAAAAATAGCACAATAGGTTAAAAAAGGTTGGGGGGGATCTCAAACATCATGGAAGCAAGGAGAATGGAGAAGAAATCCTTAGTGAGTCACATATGGTAAGCAGGTTGTTGGGGAAGGTGTGACAGTAAGTTAGACGGTGATGGCCTCAAGTGAAGTTTAAGTTAAAGGTAGTTTTCAGTAGGAAGATCAAGATTAAGGTTAATTTTTCCCAGCAGAATAGCTCATAGTAAACCATTACTAAATATTTGTTCAGTAGATGAATCACATGAATGAATGATCTGGATTGAGGTCTAAATAGAAGAGTGGAAAATGATAATAGATGAATTAAAGCTGTGGGAGTCAGTATGAAGAGGGTAAGGCTGGCTGCATAGAGATGGGAGTTAAGCAGTTACACATACAGAGGGAGGCCTAGGAGCTAGATTAAGGGTCTGCTTACCGATGCAGGAGATGTAGGAGACAGGGGTTCATTCCCTGGGTGGGGAAGAGCCCCTGGAGGAGGAAACGGCAATCTAATACTCCTGTATTTTTGCCTGGAAAATTCCATCAACAGAGAAGCCTGGTGGGTACAGCCCACGGTGTCACAAAGAGTCAGACATGACTGAGTGGCTGAGCACAAGCACACAAGGACAACCAGAGCCCAAGGATCAAGTCCTGGCCAGCACCTGATTCTGTGCAGCCCACGAGCTAAGAATAACTTGTGCATTGTTAAATGATCAGAAAAACATCTGAAGAAAAGAAATATTTGGTGACAAGGAAAAATAAATATTAAACTCAATTTTCAGTGTCCATAAATAAAATAACTGCTTTTTGGTTGTCTTATTATTGCAGAAAGGACCAGCCTGCTCCTTAAGCTGTATTAACATGCTAAAAGGACTTTATAAATATTATCTATATAAATCTCACTACAACCTATGAAACATAACTCATTCCCATTTTACCTATGAGCAAACTGAAGCTTATATTTCAGTAAAGTTCCCATAGTTCATTCCAGACTTCCCATTCCCCTTGGATAAAAGCCCTGGCTCGAAGTAGTGAGACCATGAGGTGCTTATAAAAGAGGGTTGAGGAGTGTGCTGAATGCTTACAGGGCAGCTTTGGAACAGAATCAGAAGAGGAGAATGGTTTAGGCAGACACATTTCTAAGACTGGTGTATGAATTAATTTAATTCTCATAACTGCTCTGTGATTTGGATCGTATTATTATTAATATCCCATGTTGGTATAGGGGTGGCCTTCTTAAAGACCATTTCCTAGATAAAAGGCTCAAACACTTTGAGTCTTTTCACAGGGGACATCACATGGCCTCCAAAGATTCATCCAACCGTAAAAGTCTAGAATCCCTTTTTCAGAAGTACTTAGGAAAGGCTTCCAATGGGTTGAAGGGTTCCAGTGTCCCGCCTTCTTCCCCTGCAACTGGGCTCTCATACTCCTCATTCCCTCCTCCACCCTCATCCCCTAAACAGGCTTCTCAGACCTTTCAGTTAATTTGAGGTTGGCCGAAACATTCACTTAGGGTTTTGGTATAACATTTTATGGAAAAACCTGAACGACCTTTATGGCCAACCCAAAAGCTCCGTTCCTGAATCACAACAAACTAACCAGCACCTGAAGAAGTGCGGCAGAGTTTCAAGTTTAAGTGTGCTGGGGTGTGAAGGCAGGAAACTCTCCTACAGAAAGCCTGGAGGCAGATGACAACTGTTTGTCACAGATTCAGCAGCTGTCTCTAGAAGAGAAAGAAAGCCTTGAACTGGCCTGTTTCTTCTGTCAGTGTGGTTACTGCTTTGGTGGCCACTTTCCCACAGGGAATTTACCTGAGGCAGCTGCTGCCAAAACAGGAAGTGATCTGAATGTTGTCTGCTTTTACAACATTCTGAACTTGAGTTGTAAAGCAAGTTTCAGCAGTGGATTTACTGCTCTCTGTTACCACCTCCTTTTCTTCTAAGATAACTGCGGCCTAAAATAAATAAATTTCTATTTTAAAAAATTAAAAAAAAAAGATAACTGTGGCCCGGTGAAGTCTCAGGGGCACAGTCCTGTGCAAATACAGACTTAGTATCAGCTTTTGCACACCCAGCCTTGCCAGCACTTTCAGTTCAAAGCAAGACTGTTGTAGGGTTTGTGTTTTGTTTTTTTTTTCTTCCTGGATAGAACCCAGTGGGGAGTGAGGAGAGAAAGAAGGAACTAGGAAGGGAAAGGAAGGAAGTTAAACGTCCCTTCCCTCCCCGTCTCTCAGAAAACCAAAAATGGCATCTTCCATGAGGAGCCTGTTTACTGACCACAGCAGATACGTTGAGTCTTTCCGGAGGTTTCTCAGCAATTCCACGGAGCACCAGTGTATGCAGGAATTCATGGACAAGAAGCTGCCGGGCATAATAGCAAGGTAACAGCAACAGAAAACAGGCCGTCTTTTGTGCAAGGGACAAGCCTGGGCGCGCTCTGTGCAGTGATAGATGGGTCATGCGCGGCGGCAGGCTGGGCTGCGGGAAAAGGGGAACTGATAGCAGCTCGGCTTGTCCCTGAGCGGCCCTGCACCCCGTCTGCCGCGTTTCAGTTAGCCGATCACTAGAAACATTGAAAAGCTCTGATTTGTGCGGATTTCAAGCTGCTCGGAGATAAGCGTTAACCCTTTGAAGGCACAAATTCACGTTCCTTTGGGAAAAGATAAGATCCAAATCTTTCAGATGAGATTTTTCGGCCCTCCTCCAAATTTTATGTTTCAAAAAATCCCAGAGTCTAGTGTTCTTTGAATTAGAATCAAATAATTACCAAATACTGTTTACCCCTGGGGATTGAGTGGATGCCTCTCAATTCTTCTAACACCCCTTTAAATTCATTTTCCTTATCCATTATCATAGTTACCACTCTCCAAAAGAAAAATTGTCTTTTTACTTTCAAGTTAATATTAACAATGTGGCCCTACCAAAGCATTTTTCCATTATCAATGAAACTCACTAGTTCTTATCCTTCTGGCAGACTGCTTTTTTTTTTTGTGTGTGTGATTAATGTGTTCAATTTGTGCCAGAGCTGATAAGCATTATGAGAGTAACAGATTCCACATGGTAAAGATAATCAAATCACCTATCTGGGGGCGGAATGCTGTAACCTGACTCTGCTTCAGGAAATAATGATGGAAAACTGGGAAAAATGACTGTGGATCCAATTTGCAACAGCAAAAAATAAAACCCAACAACAACAACTGATATTTTAGTCTTTCTGCTGGATTTTTCTGTTATAGGCCTGAAATTCTTTCACCAGGGCAGTTAAATCTGCCTGACTAGAAAATACATTGTTGGGTGTATAATATGTGGAATTTTGTTTCCTTTTCTATCTTTTATTTGTCATGGTTCAGTTTTCATTTTTTTTTAAACTGAGTGTTATATTTTAAAAAATAATAGGATAATAGGACTTCCCAGGTGGCGCCGTGGTAAAAAATCCGCCTGCCAATGCAGGAGATGCAGAAGACACAGGCTTGATCCCTGTGTGGGGAAGATCCCCTAGAAGAGGAAATGGCTACCAACTCCAGTATTCTGGAAAAATTCCATGGACAGAGCAGCCTGGTGGGCTACAGTCCACGGAATTGTAAAATGTTGGGCATGACTGAGTGACTGAGCATACATACAATAGGAAAATAAAGCAAAAATCAAAGCAGACAGCAAATAAACAATTTTTAATCCAAAAACAAATTATAGTTTCTTTGGGTCTTTTTGCTCATTTCCAAAATTAAAGGTAATGAGTTGATTTCTGAGTTCTTTTGCAGTACTAAGCATCTGTGTTCTAGTCTGCGGTTATGCAGATCCTTAACTAAGTTTGCCTTATAGTGGTAATATCCAATTAGAAATCATCTGAATCATTTTAAAGTAATTTTTTTTCTGAAGGTGATGTGAAAGGAAATTTAGCTAAAGGACTTTCAAAACTGCTACTTAAAGTTGTTTATCAGTTATCAATAGGCAACATGTCTGCTTAATTTTTCAATTTTATTAAAGCAAGATGTGCTCATATTTTTAAAAATCAAATGATTCTGAAAAGTTTACAGTAACAACAACAACAAAAATAGTGGTTTCCTGCCCTAACCACTCCCATTCCTGATTCATGCTCTCTATAGAGACAATGACTTTCAACATTGTGAAATTATTTAGTTATTTCTTATGGAATTTTCTTTCCTGATTCTAAATAACATGTTATTCTCTTAATTTTGATGTATTAAAAGTGCTAAATAAACATGCACATCTCTCTCCCCACCATGTCAATACAATATATATATGTACATATATAGCATGTATATATATGTGTGTGTATTTATACGTGCATGTATACCTTACATATGCCTAAATTTTTATTAGTTTATATCATATCATTTTGTCTGTACATATTATTCATAACTGAACAGTGCATTTATACTATATTACATTTCATTTCATGTATAACTTTTTGTTTTTGCTAGTTACCTATTGATTTTAGTTTATATTCTTAGTTTTCTATGTACCTATCACTATTTATACCCCAAACAGAAATATTAATCTCTCAACATATTCCAACAGATCAAGTAATCTGTTAATTTTTCCTCATGGGAACATTGTTTCTGGACTTTTCTGTTCTTTTTTTTCCAGTTTGGCTTGATTTGCTTTTGGCCTGATAAGGGAATTTACTCACCTTATAGAAATTCTCTTCTCTCTCCAGTGCTAAATTCTCTAACCTGGATTCCGTGCTGTGTTTTCTTTGGTTTCTTTAATCTCTTAACCCCATGCTAATCCTTTAAGGGCTTTCTAAGAAAGAGTGCGTGGGAAGCAAATTTTTTGAGACTTTGCATGTTTAAAAATGCCTTCTCTCCGCTCGTCTTTGTTAGAGTTAGATAGTTAGGGTATAAAACTCTGCACTGAAAATGATTTTATACCAGAAATTTAAAGATGTTTCTCCATGGTCTTATAACCACTAGAGGGCTTCCCTCATAGCTTAGTTGGTAAAGAATCTGCCTGCAATGCAGGAGACCAGTTTTGATTCCTGGGTTGGGAAGATCCTCTGGAAAAAGAAATGGCAATCCACTTCAGTATTCTAGCCTGGAAAATCCCATGGACAAAGGACCCTGGCAGGCTACAGTCCATGGGATTGCAAGAATCAGACATGACCTAGCGACTAAACCACTGCCATAGCCACTAAAGTTACCTCTGAGAAACCTAATGCCATTCAAATTCTTCATCTTTAGCTTGTGACCTTTTGCTACTGTGTTTTGTTTTTGGTTCTTTTTTAGGATCTTCTCTTATATCTAATATTCTGAAACTTTAAGATAATAATTTATGGTATAGGTGTTTTTCACCCATTTTTGTGGGTAGTCCCTGGGCCATTTCAATTAAGATTCAGATCCTTCAGTTCAGGGAAGTTTTGGTATTATTTAATCATTCCTCCCCTCTTTTTTTGTCCTTCTGGAACTTTTATTCATCAAACAGAGGACCTCCTAAATCAATTCTCTAATTTTCTTCTGTTTCCAATTGCTCCCAATTTTATCTTTCAGCCCTCTATTGTTCAGTATTGTGTTTTTAATTTCCAAGAATATTCCTTTTTTATAGCATCCTGTTCATCTTTCATAGATAGTCTACCTTCCTTTATCTGTTATAAAATTGTCCTCTGCTTTCTGCATGTTTCTTCTGAATTCACCTTTTCTGTGTCTTCTGGTCTCTCTGTCATTGCTTTCCTGTTAGCTCAGTCAGTAAAGGATCAGTCTGCAATGCTTGAGACCACCTGCAAAGCAGGAGACCCTGGTTCAATCCCTCTGCTGCGAAGATCCCATGGATAAGGAAATGGCAACTCACTCCAGTATTCTTGGTTGGGAAATCCCATGGACAGAGGAGTCTTGCAGGCTATAGCCTATGGGGTTGTAATGAGTTGGACATGACTTAATGACTAAACCACCACCACCACCATGTTAGGGGAGCTCCCCAACTACCTGATAGACCTTGGTTGTCCATCCAGTTAAATAATGAGGCACTAAAAATTGGTTCCAATCCTCTTTGTGTATGTACTGAAATAGTCTGTTGAGCAGCTGACTTGTTGTAGTAATTAGATGTGGACTTAGCTCTTGATGGAGGATTCTCAGGTACCAATATAGATAAGTTTATTGGTGAGATGGGTTATTTCCTCAGGGAAGAATTATTCAATCTCCTGTCTGGGGGTAGAGAGCAGAGTGGAGAGGGCTATAGTATATAGCTATAAATAGTAGCTTATTGTTGTCATCATGAGTACATCATAAGAAATGCTGGGCTGAAAGAAGCACAAGCTGGAATCAAGATTGCTGGGAGAAATATCAATAACCTCAGATATGCAGATGACACCACCCTTATAGCAGAAAGTGAAGAAGAACTAAAAAGCCTCTTGATGAAAGTGAAAGTGGAGAGTAAAAAAGCTGGCTTAAAGCTCAGCATTCAGAAAACGAAGATCATGGCATCTGGTCGCATCACTTCATGGGAAATAGATGGGGAAACAGTGGAAACAGTGTCAGACTTTATTTTTGGGGCTCCAAAATCACTGCAGATGGTGACTGCAGCCATGAAATTAAAAGACGCTTACTCCATGGAAGGAAAGTATGACCAACCTAGATAGCATGTTGAAAAGCAGAGACATTACTTTGCCAACAAACATCCATCTAGTCAAGGCTATGGTGTTTCCAGTAGTCATGTATGGATGTGAGAGTTGGACTGTGAAGAAAGCTGAGCACTGAAGAATTGATGCTTTTGAACTGTGGTGTTGGAGAAGACTCTTGAGAGTCTCTTGGACTGCAAGGAGACCCAACCAGTCCATTCTGAAGATCAGCCCTGAGATTTCTTTGGAAGGACTGATGCTAAAGCTGAAGCTCCAGTACTTTGGCCACCTGATGTGAAAAGCTGACTCATTGGAAAAGACTCTGTTGCTGGGAGGGACTGGGGCCAGGAGAAGGGGATGACAGGGCATGAGATGGCTGGATGACATCACTGACTCAATGGACATGAGTTTGAGTGAACTCCGGGAGTTGGTGATGGACAGGGAGGACTGGGGTGCTGCGGTTCATGGGGTTACAAAGAGTCGGACATGACTGAGTGACTGAACTGAACTGAACTGATTGTTGTCACATGTAATGCATTTACCCTTGCCTGGAAAATAGCAACTTTTCAATAATTCTTAGGTATCATCATACTATATGAAATGGAATAACAGTATTGTCTAACTCACAGAGGTGTTATAAGAATTCAAAGGGTTAATTCATTACAGATGGCCAATGAAAAGTGTGAGAGTGTTAGTTGCTCAGTCTTGTCTGACTCTTTGCACCCCCATGCACTGTAGCCCCCTAGGCTCCTCTGTCTATGGGATTCTCCAGGCAAGAAAACTGAAGTAGGTTGCCATTTCCTTTTCCAGAGGATTCTCCAACCCAGGGATCGAACCTGGTCTCCCACACTGCAGGCAGATTCTTAACCTTCTGAGTTACTGGAGACAGCCAATCAGTTCAGTTCAGTTCAGTTGCTCAGTCACGTCTGAATCTTTGGAACCCCATGGACTGCAGCATGCCAGGCCTCCCTGTCCATCACCAACTCCCAAAGTTTACTCAAACTCATGTCCATTGAGTCAGTGATGCCATCCGGCCATCTCATCCTCTGTGATCCCCCTCTCCTCCCGCCTTCAATCTTTCCCAGCATCAGGGTCTTTTCAAATAACTCAGTTCTTCCATCAGGTGGCCAGTGTTGGAGTTTCAGCTTCAGCATCAATCCTTCCAATGAATATCCAGGATTGATTTCCTTTAGGATGGACTGGTTGGATCTCCTTGCAGTCCAAGGGACTCTCAAGAGTATTCTCCAACATCACAGTTCAAAAGCATCAATTCTTCTTCAGTGCTCAGCTTTATTTATAGTCCAACTCTCATATCCATATATAACTGCTGGAAAAACCATAGCTTTGACTAGATGGACCTTGTTGGCAAAGTAAAGTCTCTGCTTTTTAATAAGCTGTCCAGGTTTGTCATAGCTTTTCTTCCAAGGAGCAAGCGTCTTTTAATTTCATGGCTGCAGTCACCATTTGCAGTGATTTTGGAGCCCCAAAATATAAAGTCTGTCACTGTTTCCATTGTTTCCCCATCTATTTGCCATGAAGTGATGGGACCAGATGCCATGACTTTAGTTTTCTGAATGCTGAATTTTAAGCCAACTTTTTCACTCTCCTCTTTTACTTCCATCAAGAGGCTCTTTGGTTCTTCACTTTCTGCCATAACGGTGGTATCATCTGCATATCTGAGGTTATTGATATTTCTCCCAGCACTCTTGATTCCAGCTTGTGCTTCATCCAGTCCAACATTTCTCATGATGTACTCTGCCTATAAGTCAAATAAGCAGGGTGACAATGTATAGCCTTGACATACTCCTTTCCCAATTTGAAACTAGTCTGTAGTTCCATGTCCAGTTCTAACTATTGCTTCTTGACCTGCATACAGATTTCCCCACAAAGACTGAGACAGAACTTTGGGTGTCTTCTGAGGTGGTATGGGTCAGCAGAGGACTGCTGTAGGGGCAGGGGCTTTGGGTGCAGTAGACCTGGGTTTGGCATAAGCCCTATTGGAGGAGGTCACCATTAACCCATCATAGAGCCACTAGAACTTACATAGGAGTGGGGAAACAGACTCTGCAAGGGCACAAACAGAACCTTGTGTGCACTAGGACCCAGGAGAAAGGAGCAGTGACCCCACAAGAGATGGCCAATAGGCGCAAGTTATAATGCCCAACATTACTAATTCTTAGAGACATACAAATCAAAACTAAAATAACGTACCACCTCACACTGATCAGAATGGCCATCATTAAAAAGTCAACAAATAACAATTGCTGGAGAAGATGTGGAGAAAAGAAAATCCTGCTACACCGTTGGTAGGAATGTAGGCTTATGCCCCCACTATAGAAAATAGTGTGGAGGTTCCTCAGAAAGCTAGAAACAGAATTACCATATAATTCCAGCAATCCCACCCCTGGGCATATATCCAGACAAAACCATAATTCGAAATGATATGTGCACTTCTATGTTCAGAGAAGCACTTGTCACAATAGCCAAGACATGGAAACAACCTAAATGTCCATCAACAGATGAATGACTAAAGAAGATGTGGTGTATACACACAGTGGAATACTACTCAGCCATAAAAAATGAACCAAATAATGCCATTTGTAGTAGCATGGATACAACTAGAGATTATAAGCTAAGTGAATCAGAAAGAGAAAGACAAATACAGTATGAGATCTCTTATATGTGGCATTTAAAAAATGGCACAAGTGAATCTATCTATGAAACAGAAACAGAATGATGGCCATAGAGAACAGACTGTGGTTGCCAAGGGGGAAGGGATTTGGGGAGGGTGGAGCAGAAGGTTGGAGTTAGCAGATGTAAGCTTTCATATACAGAATTCATAAACCACACGGTCATATAATGCAGAGAACTATATTTGATATTCTGTGATAAACAGTAATGGAAAAGAATATAAAAAAGAATGCATGTATCAATGTATAATTGAATCACTTTGCTCTATAATGGTAATTCACACAATGTTGTAAACCAACTGTATTTCAATAATAAAAATTTAGAAAAACGATTCATGTAAATTACATAGCTGTGCTTAAAACAATAATAAGTTGGGTACTTGTCATGTGCAGACACATTTCTAAAGGATTCACATAAATTATGTCACTTAATCCTCACAAGTCTTTCAAAAAGCAGATACTGTAATTATAACCCTATATGGTAGGAGGTATTATTATACTATTTCTTAGTAATAAAGGTACAGAGAATAATTCATTCAAGGTAACATATTAGTAAGCTACGATTTCAACCTATGCGCCTAGGTGCTCTGCTCTGTAACCTCACTATTCTATCCACAGATAGAAGCATCTTCAAGAATTAATCAAGTGCACAGACAGGGATGGGTATATTAAGACTTGTGATCATGAGTTGGAAGATAATTAGAAATGAGGAAGGCAACTCATTCACAGATGTTCTTGACTCTATGCTTTCTAGTATTTTTAAGAACCCTGGTTGAATCTGTGTTCTTCCTGTCTCTCTGGCAGGCTCCGGACTTTAGCCAAAAACCTAGCTTGTTTAGCATCCTAAAACACAAACAAGCACCATTCTTTCAGTTCACGTTTCCCCTCCAGTCTCCTCTTTTTCCTTTTCACTCTTTCATCCTTTTTCAAAAATCTCTATATCTTTTTTCTCTTAACCAATTTCACTTTTAATCCCACTGCCATCTGACTCCAGCTCTCAACTTCCTTTAAAGCTGCTGTTAAAGGATATTCATATTGCCAGATATTCATATTGCCAAATTCAATGAAGAGTTGTCTTCTTTTTTATTATTTAGTTGTACACTCTTATGCCTCTGACACTATCATTGGCTTTTTTCCTTCTCTAATTCTCTGATCACCTCTCTGAGCTTTCCTGTTTCCCTCTGTGTCTTCTTTGTGTGTTCCCCCATTATCCCATTACTTTTAAAACCTGGTACTGTGTCATGATACCACTATTATTCTCTTTGCAATATTCTTGCGAGATAGACTCTGTTCTCTTAGTTTTGACCATTGCTCTATGATAATTCTCCAGAATACATCATTGATCCAAATCTCTCTTCTACCCAACTTCAGTATTGCATATTCAAATATCTGCTGAATTCAGATTTATCAAAAGCCTAAAAACACAAAACAAACAAAAAACTGACAAAACACATAAACGTCATAAAATTACATCCCCCAGCTCCTTTTTCAGTACCTGGTCATCCAAACTGGAAACATGTGGCAGTCACTGTGCATCTCCTACTTTTTTCTGACCCATTATTTAAAAAAAAATTTTTTTTTTCATCAATCTAAAGAAAGTCCTACTATCACATCCCAGTCCATCAAGTCTACTCTATTGCTATACAGAGTCATAAACTTGTCTTTTATTATCTCAAAATTCAACTTGAGAGAAAAGTAGTATTTTACTCATGTTTATATATCAGTGCTTAGGACAGGCACATAATAAATGTTTAATTAACATCTGTTTATTGAAAGGAAGTTAGCAAGAGGAAGGAAAGAAGGCAACTATCATAGAGATAGTATGAATCACCTTAGCTTTTCTCCCATCTACAAAGAAAGAAGTGTGTGTCACTTAGTCATGTCTAACTCTTTGGAACCCCATGGATGGTAGATCACCCGGCTCCTCTGTCCATGGAGTTCTCCAGGCAAGAATATTGGAGTGGGTAGCCGTTCCCTTCTCCAGGAGATCTTCCCAACCCAGGGATTGAACCTAGGTCTCTTGCATTGCAGGTGGAGTCTTTATCATCTGAGCCACGAGGGAAGCCCATTTACAGTGAATGGCTTATTATAATAACCAGACTCAAAGGTCACTTTTTTTGCTTTTATTCTCTGAACAGTCCTTAAACAAATGTTATTTCCTACCTCTGAGATGTCTATAGTGCTATTTCTAAAAGTCTCCCAGTTTAAGACTGTTAATGAGTGGAATCTTTACTTCCGAGGATTTGTAAAGACAGCAATATAACCACTGAAATGATCAATACCTTTCATATTGGCCTAATTTTTGTTCACTGTAATTTTCATCTGTTCTCTTCAACTAGACTTGATAATCAGATTTTATAAACTTCCTGGCACATTTTTCTTAAACTATATAATTTTTTTTTCAGCATTGGAGACACAAAATCTGAAATTAAGATTCTAAGCATTGGCGGTGGTGCAGGTATGAACAATGCATTTTAAAATGTGTATTTCACTCCAGACATCATGAACTTCCCTCATAGCTTAGTCGGTAAAGAATCTGCCTGCAAATGCAGGAGACCTGAGTTCGATTCCTGGGTTGGGAAGATCCCCTGGAGAAGTAAACGGCAACCCACTCCAGTATTCTTGCCTAGGTAGCTGGTTACAGTCCATGGGTTCGCAAGAGTCGGACATGACTTAGTGACTAAACCACCAGACATCATGCTGCTTGATGGCAATTTTGTTTGTTCTTTAGAAAAGTCATTTTCCTTCACTTTTGGAAGAGATTAGTTTATTAAAACTAGTAAGCGCCATATCACTTCAACTAAGATTAATGTCGCCATATATTTATTGGGTCTAGGACATCAGATTTCATTATTATCTGTAATAGGGATAAGTATGATTTTATTTTTTTAAACATATAAAAAGCATAGAAAAACAGAATAATTTTGAAGATGACATTGAATCAGATGATTTAACTGTTCATAGTAAAGGAAAATTTCAAAAGACATTCCTTAAGTTTGTGCCACTTTAACAAGATCCATAGACGGTTTAGTGGTTTGCGAACTATTGCTGGTGCATGAGGAGATAAGCATACCCTGGAATGTAAATCAATACACAGCTCCTTTCACTGAGAAAGCATCACTATGGAGAAAAGTATGCTTCATGACATAGTGAATTTACCCTCTTGTGGCCCCAGTCTTTGAGTCGCCGTGGCCTAAGCCATTCCTTTCCTCTGACTCAGGTTCACAGCTGCCCTCTAAGCATTCAGCACATTCCGCAACTCCCTTTCATAAACAGTTCATGGTCTCACTACTTAGAACCAGTGCTTTTATCCAAGGGGAAATGGGAGGTCTGGATAGGCAGATTAATGAGGGTGTAGTTTCTAACTCTGCCACTAATGAACTGTGTGAACCTGGCTAAAACATAAGCTTCAGTTTGCCCATCAGTAAAATGGGGGCAATGAATTATGTCTCATAGGTTGTAGTGAGATTTATACAGATAAGTTTATAAACTGCTTTTCTAAGGTGCAGGTAGGTCCTTTCTACAAAATAAGAAAATTTATCTCCAGACTTTGCCACATATCAAACTCCTGAGTAGTGTTTGATTTAAATTGCTAGTCGTCTGAAAGTCTGAGTTAATATAACACATATAGTATATATAATAATATATATTAACATAATATATAGTCATATTATTTATGTTATATAATGTACTCATATATAATAATATAGAGTCATATATATTATTTATGTGTTGAGATCCTTATTATTGTTTTATTTTAAAACAATCATGGAGTGATGGTTAGTAAAGGTTACCGCTTGGTCACAAGTGAACACTGCATTACCACTTGTCACACAGTGTTAAATAGTGGTTTCTTGAGTCTCTTAAGTGTAATTGTTCTAATCCTACATGAGTGAGTTCAGTTGTGGCAACACAACACATCTTAACACAAAGATAACCAAGAGCCCTCCAATGGAATAGGATAGTTTTTTATGTCATCTAGTGCTCATTTTTCATAAAATACACTGTGGTATAATGTAATAAGGACTGACTGTTAAAGTAGTTTTACTTTATTATCATCTTTCAGCAAGAAAACAGAAACCAACAAGGACAGGTAATGAAAGATACTGTCATGAATGATCTAATACATTGTGTTTAAGCTAAAATACTCTATTATTGCTTGTGATCTTTTATGTCCTAAGGATTATAAGATTGATGAATTGCTCAAAGAGTGTCCTATTAATTCATTTAACCAAGACAGTCATTTCCAGTGTGTTTTGCATATGAATTTAAGGCCACCACAGGAAATGAGACTTATCATTTGATGGTGTCACTTGTGCTTGGACAAGAAGAGAAGCCCTACAAGGAAAAGTAATTAAAAACAGTCTCTACCATGGCCAAGTTAATTGACCTTTTAATATAAAGTTAATTGAATTTCTAATGTAAATTTATCCAGATGCTTATAAGCTATCTAGAGAAAGGAACATTTGCCCTACACAGTGATTCCTTACATAAAGGTGCAAATAGGGGCTAATACAGAGAACTTTTCAGAACAGAGGGAGTAATGCTTGGTGTTCTTCTGACTGAACCTTAACATTGTATTAATAACAAGGTCTGCCTTGAGGGAAATATGGGTGCCCGTTAAGGTCACTCTTCATAAGACACTGATCAAAAACATAAGAACTGCAAGAGAAATTCAAGCTGTAAATACTTAGCCCTCACTGCTCAAGTAAGATATGAAATCAAAAGTAATACACTTAAAATCCCTAGGTCTGAAAGCCCTTGGCATGAAAGAACAGAAAGGTGTTTAAAGGGAAAGGACACCCCACTCAGTTAGTTTGAGTGTTTATATACCAACTGGGAGATACTTATCTAATAGTTTGTCATTGACTAAATGCAAGTACTGGGTGCGCAGAAGAAACACACTTTATTATATAGTGAGGAACTTTCTGTCCTTGCCTTAGAGAAATGGTCTCCCTGCATGTTTCACGATCTACAGTGTTCCTGAGATTTTGCATTATCCTGTGGCTAAGTATCCTTAAAAATCCGCTGCTGAACTCCAGTCCCCAGTAGATAAGGTCATTGGCCCTGCCTTATACCTTGTGTTCTGCTCTAATGCATCTTACAGGGTTCTGCTCCAGTCTTAGCTTATGAGCCTCTCTGTTTTCACTTCCTAGATGTTTTCTTCCTGGATGCCTAGGCACCTCTAGATCATATTCTCCGTATATTTAATGTAAATATTCTCTCTGCATTCACAATGGTGCTACCACTTCTTACCATCACAATGAAAAAAAATCTACCGAAAGAAACAGACTAAAAACTTTCCTAAATCAGATTCCAGCATTTATATTACTTAATGTTCATGCTCTTTGGGGACCTGTTTGATTTTCTTCTCAGAACCATGAGTAGGGGTGCTATGCACCCTTTCTGTCTTCTGTCTCTTCTATTTGTTGTTGTTGTTGCTGAGTTGCTTCAGTTGTGTCTGATTCTTTGTGACCCTATGGACTGTAGCCCACCAGGCTCCTCTATCCATAGGATTCTCCAGGCAAGAATGCTGGATTGGGTTGCCATGCCCTTCTGCAGGGTATCTTCCTGACTCGGATTAAACTCACGTCTCTTACATCTTCTGCATTGGCAAGCAAGTTCTTTACCACTAACTCGATTGGTATTTGGGTGGAGAGGGATTTCATAATCTGAGGAAGAATGTAAGAATTTTGAAAAAGGTATTTGGCAATTCAGTTCAGAAACCAACCAATTATTAAGGCTCTGTGCAGTTCAAAAGAAAGGAAATTGGTGGAAAATTTTTCGGTGTTACCCATAACTGATCTACCACATCAATAAAATACAGTTAATAAGCAATGTTTATTCATAGATTATGTTTACTATTAGGAGAAGTTTTGAAATAAATACTATGGGTATTCAAAAAGAGGAAATCAGGAGAAAAAAAATCATGTACAGAAATACAGACCATGGAGTTTTTACAGAGGCCAAATGGGGGTAGTGGTTTAGTCACTAAGTCATGCCCAACTCTGGAGACCCCATGGACTGTAGCCTGCCAGGCTCCTCTGTCCAGGGGATTCTCCAGGCAAGAAGACTAGAGTGGGTTGCCATTTTCTGCTCGAGGGGATCTTCCCGACCCTGGAATAGAACCTGGGTCTCCCGCCTTGCAGGCATATTCTTACTAATTGAGCTATGAGGGAAGCCCAGAGGCAAAATAAGGAAGTGTAAAGTTGTATATGTGCCTGAGTTTGTGTGCTTTAATGAAATAAAGTGCGCAGTGGGAATGCTTTATTTGAGGTATCAGAGCATTTGTGTCGTGCTGATTTCAGCAACTGTTTTTACATATTGAGAGGAACCACATTGTATTCTAAACCTTACAGAATATGCTTTTTGGTCCATTGTCAACATTGATGCTTCCTAAAATTAAACTACCCAATGGAGCTATTATTCAACTTTTAATGAGTATTGTCTTTATGTTTGATGGTACATAGAGAAAAAGAAACCCATATTCTTTTTGGTAAGGGAGAGTGCTATTAATTTGCAGTGCACACACTTATGCCTGGAAAAATGTTCCAGAAAGCAGTAATGGGCAATGTGTTCTTGCTCTGGGCTCTGCTAAAAGGAGAATCATTTTATCTGTTTCATTGTTCAATTCTTATGTTCAAATGCCAGAGAATTTTATTAGGTTTAAACAGGACTATAACTTAAATAATCTCATTGTATCCAGCTTTCTACTTCTTTTTATTAACCTATTATGTACCAAATCAGCTGTCATACCTTATATAATAGTGTTTACATTTATACAAAATTGTTCAATCCACTGAAGCAACTCACATATGAAATACAGGTGGTATGGACCCTCTTATATAATTTTTCTGATAATAATTATGCTGACATGTTGAGAGGGGTTAGGTGGTTTTCTTCTATGACATATAAACATCAACAATAAGACAGAGATTAAAACATAGAAGAGAATTTAGAGATCATCAACACCCTCATTCTACAAACTGAAAACCTGAGAACAATCAAGAAAGAATAAAACCTAGGTCTCTTAACTAAAAAAATAATAGTCCAACAAACTGTACTAAACAGATATAAAAGTTAATTGTTGACTTGGCAAAAGAGAGACTGGGTATTTAGTAAGGACCAGCTATTTGGAAATCTAATTTTATCAGATTTTTAATCTTGTTTTCTTTCATAAATGACATGTTAAGGTGACCCTGAAGTTTAATTTTCTAAGTGAGGTGAATAGAAGTTGAAATGAATGTAATTAAGGCAAGAACTGGAAAAGTTGGTCTATCCAGTTTAGAAGCAGAAGCTGGTAGGAAGCAAAGGTTAATGTTTCCAGTGTCCTCAGGTAAGCCGCTAGTCTACATCAGCAACTAAGGAATGGTTGAGGAAATACAGGAAATGCAGGATTTTTTTGCCTGAAAAAAAAAAATGTATTTGAATATGCTTATTGCCATCTTCAGATATTTCCTATTAAGCAAACCACAGAATATTTGGCCCTAAAGAGCCAGTGGTTGAAAGAGAAAGTTTTTTGTTGTTGTTCAGTATTAAAGTTTATAAATGATCAAGATATGTGCTTTCACTTCTGAAAGCACTTATCTTTGGACGTAAAGAGCTACCTGTCATGTTAGGAGTATTAGCTTAGGCTGGAAAAATACTTTTCACATATGCTATTCAAGGGACTCAGGCACTGACATGTTGGGTAGTTGGGCTACTAAAGGTGCTTTCAGTCCAGTAAACCTATGATCTTATGAGTAACCTTCTAGAAAGAGTGGTGTGGCACCACTTTTGGTTATACTAAAGAAGTGAAATTCAAATAGAACTTCTAGACATGCAGATTATTTTTAGTCTGGATTTGAACTGCTTTATAACTTGACCTGAATAAAACTGGTTCACTTATGTACAGCATTTCCTTCACAACCAGAAGGATATGGACTTGGGTTCTAGTTAATCATTAACCTGTAGGATTTAGGGCTGTCTACTTCAGATAATTTGGGGCCTCAGATGTAAAGTATTCTTAAAGGTATTCATAACTGTGCTATTTTAAAATAAACTATTCTCCATATGTAAATTTACCAAAATAGTTTACCTGATTGTATTGTATTTAAAACTTTGAGTGAAGTATTGTTAAAGACAGGTATACTGCAGAATTGAGAGGCATGAGCATAATACTACAATATTGGCACCACTGTCATTAAAACCAAAGTAAACAAGATTGTTTTGGCTAATTCAATAAGGCCTGAAGCAGGAAAACAGGGTTTAATGAGCAGAGTGAAGACAAAAGTATCATTATCTGCAGATTAAATGACTGTACACTTAGAAAAGCAAATAAACTCAGTCGTGCAGCCTTACAATTAATAAGAATGCACAATAAGAATGTAGTAATGGCCTGATACAGGTAAATAGGAAGAAAGCAATATGGTAGATCCACATTTCTTTCTGCCAGCATTTTAATGTTTTTCATTTACAGGTTGGCTATTTACGATGTACTTAGAAAGTTCATGGCATGTGGCTATCTGTAATTTTGCTGAGGGACAGATTTGTGTCTGCCCAGTTCTTATGCCAGTTTAGGATGCATTCTCTTAGTTGGTGAATGTGCTTCTACCTGACATAAACTAGTGAATAAAATTTTGTGATTTAACACACACAGTCATATAACCCTGGTATAGGTTGTCTATTTCCACTCTCATTTCCATCCTAATCTTATATGCCACAAGGAGGTTGAGGGGAGCAGTCCTAGAGATTGGGGGTCAAAACCCAGGGTCTTCGAGGCTTTGTCTCTATTAACAATAGCAAACTGATAGAAATGGTGAAAAATATTGGATAAGTAAGCTACTGACATACAAAATATAAGAAACCTATTTTGAAGAAAATTTTTACTGAGAACAAGTTGACAAGATTTAAAAAGCAAATATGCCATAATGAGGTTACAGTGGCATGAAAGCTTTCATGTACAAAAGCTAAGTGTAGGAAATGAAATGAAATTTTCCTGAAAGTAGCATGGCATTATGTATCAAGAACAGTAGAACAGTTCTAATATTCATCTAATGCACAAGGAGCTTGTGACAAGGTTGTTACAATACTGACATACTTCATAAACAGCCAATCCCTGCAGTCCCAACAAGGCCTCTGCTGCTCTTCAGTCCCTCCTTGCAGAGTCTGTACATCCTCCCCATTCTATGTATCTCACCCCCCTGCCTCTAAGGTACCCAGCAATGGGACTGGTCTTGCCTGCCCAGGGGTCTTCTGAGAATCTGCTATAGTTCTTCAGCCTGTATCCTTTGAAAGAGCTGGCATCTGAGACCTGTTATTTTGGGTTTTGTTTTAATATCACCACAGATCAAGGTTCTCATTTTAACCATTAATTCTTGGTATGAATATGCAAAAAAGATTTTGCACAGTAATTCATGGTTCATTGTCAGATGCCTCATAATAGCAAAAAGTTTAAAACTAAGTGTAACTAACTATATACCTTTTAAACATCACAATATTGTAAGTATAGAGTTTACCTCTCTATGTAATGTACTGAAGTAGCAAATATCTTTGTATTTAAAAAATGTAAATTGAAAGGTAAGGCAAAATTTAGTCTGTTTTTGAGTTGTTTGTTGAATATCACTGCACCTCAATGTTCAGAACCCTTTGGGACATTTTAAGTTTGTGTCTCAGAGAATATTTTGGTAGTAAGGGTTTTCTTCTGCAGTTGCAAAGCATTCAGGCGGTATTCTTCCTGGGCCAACAGCCAGAAGACACGAAAGCAAATGGCAATGCCCTTTTCCGCTCAGAATTTATATTTATAATCCCCTTCCTGAGACTCTCCAGCTATCTTAATATTCCACTCTCATCTTTCCATACCAACAGAACTGCCTCCATACTGAGGCTCACAGTGTAGAGGTGGGTGGAGAAAAGAGAGAGAATGAGGGAGGGAGAGAGTTGCGGGGGGTGGGGGGCGCAAGAGAGAGACACAGAAAGGGAGAGGGAAAAGAAAAAGACAAGAAAAGGGATCTCATCAATAATCTTTTATCTTTTGCACTGCAGCTCAAAATCAAGTCTGATTTTGCTCTGGTTGCAAACTCATAGCTGAAATTATTTTTCATCACTAAGCAGAGAGTTATCTGGGCAATTTTTCTCCCTAGAGACAATTTTGTGTGTGTGTGTGCCTGATATTCTGGTAGAGGGAACAAGGAAGATCATAATCTTAATGCAACATGTAATAGAATAAATTTTTTCCTGCTGATTATCTAAAGAACTCATATATATTTTGATGTGAGAAATGAAGCTAGAGTAGATGGAAATCAAATGGCTGGAGATACTGTGACTAGCCTTTAATCCTCCATTTTCTTGACCTGGAGGATGTTTTTATTTGGGGCATAGCCTCAGGGTTCTCCAGCTGGGCTTTGTGTTTCATTTAATGTAGCTCAGTCAGAAAGACAAGCCATCATAAATACCTGATGAGTGCTCTTTCAAACTGTCTTTTTATTATGGAGCTGCCCATTTATAAAGGCACATCTTCATTTCCTTCTTTCCCAGCCTCCTTGAGACTTCTCTTATATATCACCTTTCCCAGGAAGCTTACATGACCACACAATTGAAAATCATGAACGCTCACATCATGGCTTCCCCTGGCTCTTTTTCCCCTTGGTTTTAGGACTTATCACCATCCGTAAAGGTTGAATGTTTTGGTCTATTTTATTCATTGCTGTATCTCCAGTGATTAGAACGTAGCATTTAGTAGGTGCTTAAAAGTATTTGTTGAATTAATATATGGTAGCTTCAACTTACTATATATCATGAACTGTGGTAAATTATATCCATATAATGCCTTTAACATTTACAATGACCTGCAGCATAGACCATATTATCCCTAATTTAGAGATATGTAAAGGGCAGAGATATTAACAAATTTGCATATTTCCATTGAATACTAAATTTGAGTCCAATTTTGTCTCTTTATAGCCTCTAACTTTTCCTTTTTTTTCCCCTTTTTAATCCAATGACCTTGGATTTTAAGCGAAAAGGCAACATTCCTCTGCTATCTTATTAAGTATATCCTTGAAATTCAGGAAATGAAAAGTTGTCTGGACTCCACCCTTTCCCTATTGAAATGGGAAACCAAGTTCTGTTCATGGACCTGGAGCTGAAGAATGAATTCTAAAAATTTGTAAACATACAGGCAAAGTTAATTCTAAAGGATAGAGAGGCAAAACTCTGAGCACAGACACTGAGATGGGGTGAAGCACCCCAAAAGGTGCAGATAACGGTAGTGTATGTCTTTATTAGAATTCATCTGTTTGTATTTGGTTGGTTCGGGGCCAGATGCATGTAATTTCTGACCAGTCAGTTTAAATGTCGCAGTATCTAGTTTGTCCTTTTTGTGGCTTTCTTTTGGTTCCCAGTTTCTCAGTTTCCCCAGACATCGTGTTGCCATCCCTTGACCCGTTCTCAAGACTCCAGACCATCATTCAGGGACCAGATTAATGTTCATGAGTTAGTGGCCCACCTGGAGTTCTTTTTCCTTGATAAACTGAACAGCAGTTAATGATTGTCTTGTCCTGGGTCTGAATATATTATGACCCTCCAGACCAGGGAAGCATTCTTCTGAATGCCTAGAAAAGGGAACAAAGAGTTTAGCTTTAGGTTAAAGAAGTGAGATGCTTACTTGAGAAGACAAAAATTGAAATTAAAAAAAGGGAACTGAGGTCTCAAAGTCCTATACTGTCTAACAATTTCTGCCTCAGTATTTTTGAACTTTTTCTTTAAGTTCCACTATCAGAGGTTTCAATTATATATGCTTCTTCAAATATAGGCATGATGTGTTTAAAATATGGCCCATATGAAAGCAAGATATAATCACAGAAATATCTGCCTGTAAAATTAAGTGAAACACTCAACGTAGGTCAGAAAGGAGACATGGGAAGTCATTCTAAAGTTGTGGCTGATTTGATGGACAGGGTAATGCAAAGGAAAGAGGTTTGCAAGAAGGCAATTTAAAAATTTTAGTTTTCATTTAACTTTCCAAATAAAAAAGTCAGCATGTTCTGTTTGATAGAAAGTAACACAGGAGTGAACAGAAGAGAAAAAAAAAAAAAACCCACAAACCAAGCTAATAGGAAATAATTTCTGATTCATGCCAACACATGTTAGGATTTCCTAACTTTGCTCAAGCTTTGCTTATTGATAAACTGAGAAAATCAGTTACATCAACATAAAATGCCAAGACTCCAAAATCATTGATTTGCTTTGGAAGACACAAAATGAAGTAAGGGTGAGGGAGAAAGAAAAAGGAAACACAGGAAGATTGAATATGGGAATAAAGTTGTTTAATCACTATAATTTTCTATTTGTCATGGAAAGCTTTGCAGATTTTGTTCCAAAACTAGAAACATACAGCAAGGTTTTATCTAACTAACTGAAACAGCTATTGGCCTAAAAGCTTAGGATGTCAGCAATAAGTAGTCTACAATTGTGAGAATCATCATTAAGTAATAAGAGATCATATTAGAACAGAGATTGACCATAAAATGAACAATGAAATGTTCATTATTTTACTTTTCATCAACAACAAAATGAATAAAGTATTGCTTTATCCCCCTTAAATGTGGTTTTCTGGACCTGAAAGTTAAGATTCCCAGAAGGCTTTGTTATACACAATGAAAGCAGCAGGCTGCTGGCTTCTACATTTCTTCTGTTTACCCCTGAATTTGCTGAGAATTTCTGAATTATTTGATTGAGTCACTTCCAGTTACCTTCCCCTATTCTTTCAGCATGATAATTTGGCTTGTGTGCTCTTTCTTAAAAATTAATTCATTTATTTTTGCTGCACTGGGTCTTCATTGTGGTACACAGGCTTTCTCTACCTGCATTGTGTGGAGGCTTCTCTCTAGTTGTGGTGCATGGACTTTTCATTGTGGTGGCTTCTTCTTGTTGCAGAACTTGGGCTCCAGAGTGCATAGGTTTCAGTAGTTATAGCATGAGGGCTCAGCCGCCCCAGGACATGTGGAATCTTAGTTCTTGAACCAGGGATCAAACCCATGTCCCCTGCATTGGAAGACATATTTGTAACCACTGGACCACCAGGCAAGTCCAGCATGTTGTGTGCTCTTTAAAAGCATATATAGGGTGATTAATATCTAATATTGGAACACATTCATATTATTATGGCCCCTACTCAGAAGGATTCAGTTGAAAAAGAACAAATGATCTTCTTCCTTTTTTCCCCCATTGTTTGAATCTCTTACTGCTGGCTTATGGTACTTCCCTGATAACTCAGTTGGTAAAATAATCCGCCTGCAATGCAGGAGACCCCGGTTTGATCCCTGTTGGGAAGATCTGCTGGAGAAGGGATAGGCTACCCACTCCAGTATTCTTGGGCTTCCCCTGTGGCTCAGCTGGTAAAAATCTGCCTGCAATGAGGGAGACCTGGGTTCAGTTCCTGGGTTGGGAAGATCCCCTGGAGAAAGGAAAGGCTACCCACTCCAGTATTTTGGCCTGGAGAATTCCATGGACTGTATAGTCCATGCGGTCACAAAGAGTCAGATACAGCTGAGTGATTTTCACTTTCATTTTCATGGTACTATAGTCTGTTAACCCTTCACATGCTTTTCAGTGATTGATGATCAAAGTTGCTCACTTGCTCAGACTAGCATTTGAGTCCTTGATACCCTTTAATAAACTCATTGGAATCAAGCCTTTGCTTGTTTTACTTAATTTTACAGTAAGATATTTTTTGTGATTATATCTTGCTTTCATATGGGCCATATTTTAAACACATCATGCCTATATTTGAAGAGGGACATATAATTGAAACCTCTGGCAGTGGAACTTAAGGAAGAATTAAAAGGTTTCAAGTTGATCAGGCCAGCTTTGGAGAAAACTGTCACATAGATTTCTTCATTCTCCACTTTAGCATCCTTCCCCTACTTCCTCCCTACCCTAATCCCCACCTACTCCCATCACCAGTACCTGGGACATTCATTATACCATTAGACAACTCTCTTTTCCTAGTCAGGCATCTTTTGTTCCTGATTTACCTTCCTCATCTCCTTCTTCCAGCCTGCTCAGTCTTATGACCTATGCCTCTTTTTCACCTGCCATATCTAACCTTGGAAAGGTTCTGTTAATGCCATTTATGCCAAAATGTTAAAGACTAGTGTCATTTTCATATGCTAGTCTTGCCAGCACATAAATATTTTAGTGAAGGTCAACATCATAACTAAGAGAATAAAAGTGCAAAACTTAATTTGGAGGCATTAGTAATAGGGAAAGAAGAGAGATTTTTAAAGAGAAAGACTCAATGATAACAATAAAAATAATGAACAGCTAACATTTATTAGGTGCCAACTCTCTTTTGCAGTGTGCTTTATGCACATTGTCTCATTTAATCCTCACACCCAATAAATTATGTACTATCATTATTGCTGTTTTTCCGATTAGGAAAATACAGTTTGGAGAGAGAAAGCAAATGGCTGAAGGTCGTGATATCAAGTCAGTGGATCAGACAGGGGTGGAATTCAAGTCTATCCAATTTACCAGAGTCTCTCTCACATTATCACCTACAGGCTAAAGTTTCCTCAGGGCAGGTATTTATTTGCTCCTCTTATCATTTGCCTAGTGTAGTGCCTGGCACACTGTAAAATAATCAATGAATCACTGGTACATGAGTGAATGAATAAATATCTATTTTGCTATAACCTCCTTTCCATTTACTTCTCTGGAATCACCTTTTTCCTGGAGGCCCTGCCTTACCTACACATTCTAAAACACTAAATTGCCAGCAGTCCCACATATACAACTTCACTTCTTGTCCTCTGCCTGCAATCCCCATTTCCCCAAAGTCCCCATACTAACTTCCACTTACCCTGTAACACAGAGCTCAAGAGTGGTCTGCCATGCAGCTTTCCATCTCTCTGGCCTCTTATCTTAACCTCTCCATCACCATTTCCTTCCTTCTTCCCTCCATGGCCCAACCCAAGCCAGGGTTTCCATGTCTGTCTTTCCATGTCTGTCTTTTCTATGAGAACATGATGTTTTTGAGGGCACATGTCTCATACAATTTTTATACTTCTTTCATACCTAATATATTTTATATAATTCTGATCTAGCCTAATTTATCAATTCTACAGCATATTTTTTCATATTTTAATATCACAGATTGGTATATATCTTCCAGTTGGTGAAATCTTACAATTATAATTGACAGAGTTGTTTTTATTTTATGACTTAGTGATATAAAAGAAGCGTTATTTTTATCCTATAATCAATAGCATCTTAGATTTTACTGTAAGTCAGTCAGTTTGTTCAGTCGCTCAGTATGTGTCTGACTCATTGGGACCCCATGAACCGTAGCTTGCCAGGCCTCTCGGTCCATCACCAACTCCCAGCATCCACCCAAACCCATGTCCATTAAGTCAGTGATGCCATCCAACCATCTCATCCACTATCGTCCCCGTCTCCTCCTGCCCTCAAATGTTCCCAGCATCAGGGTCTTTTCAAATAAGTCAGCTCTTGGCATCAGGTGGCCAAAGTATTAGAGTTTCAGCTTCAGCATCAGTCCTTCCAATGAACACCTAGGACTGATCTCCTTTAGGATGGACTGGTTGGATCTCCTTGAAGTCCAAGGGCTCTCAAGAGTCTTCTCCAATACCACAGTTCAAAAGCATCAGTCAAAGGCTTTGGCATAGTCAATAAAGCAGAAATAGATGTTTTTTCTGGAACTCTCTTGCTTTTTCGATGATCCATTGGATGTTGGCAATTTGATCTCTGGTTCCTCTGCCTTTTCTAAAACCAGCTTGAGTATCTGGAAGTTCAGGGTTCACGTATTGCTGAAGCCTGGCTTGGAGAATTTTGAGCATTACTTTACTAGTGTGTGAGATGAGTGCAATTGTGTAATACAATAAAAGGTATTAAATATAGTTTACCACTTCTGTTTCAATGACTACACTAAAGCCTTCGACTGTGTGGATCACAACAAACTGTAGAAAATTCTTAAAGATATGGGAATACCAGACCACCTGACCTGCCTCTTGAGAAACCTATATGCAGGTCAGGAAGCAACAGTTGGAACTGGACATGAAACAACAGACTGGTTCCAAATAGGAAAAGGAGTACATCAAGGCTGTATATTGTCACCCTGCTTATTTAACTTATATGCAGAATACATCATGTGAAATGCAGGACTGGATGAAGCACAAGCTGGAATAAAGATTGTGAAGAGAAATATTAAGCACCTCAGATATGCAGATGACACAACCCTAATGGCAGAAATGAAGAGGAACTAAAGAGCCTCTTGATGAAAGTGAAAGAGAAGAGTGAAAAAGCTGGCTTAAAACGAGACATTCAAAAGATTAAGAAAATTAAGATCATGACATCTGGTCCCATTACTTCATGGCAAATAGATGGAGAAACAATGAAACAGTGACAGACTTTATTTTCTCAGGCTCCAAAATCACTGCAGATGGTTACTGCAGCCATGAAATTAAAAGACACTTGCTCCTTGGAAGGAAACCTATGACCAACCTAGAAGGCATACTAAGAAACAGAGACATTACTTTGCCAGAAAAGGTCCATATATTCAAAACTACGTTTGTTTGGTTTTTTCTCCAGTAGTCATGTATGGATGTGAGAGTTGCATCACAAAGAAAGCTGAGTGCTGAAGAATTGATGCTTTTGAATTGCAGTGCGGGAGAACGATCTTGAGAGTCCCTTGTACTACAAGGAGATCCAACCAGTCCATCCTAAAGGAAATCAGTCCTGAATATTCTCTGGAAGGACTAATGCTGAAGGTGAAACTCCAATACTTTGCCCTGACTCATTAGAAAAGACCCTGATGCTGGGAAAGATTGAAGGCAGGAGGAGAAGGGGACAACAGAGGATGAGATGGTTGGATGGCAATACCGACTCAATGAATATGAGTTTGATCAAGCTCCAGGAGGTTGTGAAGGACAGGGAGCCTGGTGTGCTGCCGACCATGGGTTCACCAAGAGTTGGACATGACTGAGTGACTGAACAACAACAAAAATATAAATGAATGAATGAATGGCAATCATCAGTTCAGTTCAGTCGCTCAGTCGTGTCCAACTCTTTGCGACCCCATGAATCGCAGCAACCCAGGCCTCCATGTCCATCACCAACTCCCAGAGTTCACTCAGACTCATGTCCATCGAGTCCATGATGCCATCCAGCCATCTCATCCTCTGTCATCCCCTTTCCCTCCTGCCCCCAATCCCTCCCAGCATCAGAGTCTTTTCCAATGAGTCAACTCTTCACATGAGGTGGCCAAGGTACTGGAGTTTCAGCTTTAGCATCATTCCCTCCAAAGTAATCCCAGGGCTGATCTCCTTCAGAATGGACTGGTTGGATCTCCTTGTAGTCCAATGGACTCACAAGAGTCTTCTCCAACACCACAGTTCAAAAGCATCAATTCTTCGGTGCTCAGCCTTCTTCGCAGTCCAACTCTCACATCCATACATGACTACTGGACAAACCATAGCCTTGACTAGACAGACCTTAGTCGGCAAAGTAATGTCTCTGCTTTTGAATATGCTATCTAGGTTGGTCATAACTTTTCTTCCAAGGAGTAAGCATCTTTTAATTTCATGGCTGCAGTCACCATCTGCAGATTCTGGAGCCCAAAAAATAAAGTCTGACACTGTTTCCACTCTTTCCCCATCTATTTCCCATGAAGTGATGCGACCAGATGCCATGATCTTCTTTTTCTGAATGTTGAGCTTTAGGCCAACTTTTTCACTCTCCACTTTCACTTTCATCAAGAGGCTTTTGAGTTCCTCTTCACTTTCTGTCATAATGGTGGTGTCATCTGCATATCTGAGGTTATTGATATTTCTCCTGGCAATCTTGATTCCAGCTTGTGTTTCTTCCAGTCGAGCGTTTCTCATGATGTACTCTGCATAGAAGTTAAATAAGCAGGGTGACAATATACATCCTTGACATACTCCTTTTCCTATTATGGCAATCATAACCCTCCTCAAAACACATTTTTAACCTAGTTGTTCTTCATCATAAACACTGTGTCAGAGCAACAGCTGAGTATTCTACTTTATTTATGCTGGACTTTCCTAGAGATAGTAAAGTAGTTGAAAATATTCTTTTCCATTCTATTCTATTCTTTTCTTTCTGGGCCAAGGTGAACTGTTCTATATGCTTTTCTTCTAGGTGAAATTGATCTTCAAATTCTCTCCAAAGTGCAAGCTCAGTACCCAGGAGTTCATATCATCAATGAAGTTGTTGAACCAAGTGCTGAACAAATCACCAAGTACAAAGGTGTGTGTGTGTGCGCACTCAGTTGCTTATGGTGCTGTATATCAAATCCTATTCTGAAAGGCTTGTCATCCCACATGTATCCCTTCAGTCACTAACAACATAATTACTGTGGTACATTCTTTGTAAGCTTATTGAGAGAAGAACCTAGTTACCTTCTTGGCAGGCATGACTTAAACACCTCAGAATACAAATAGTAAATAGAATCCTTTTCTTTTTTTTTAACTGTCTCGCCATCCATCCCCTGGTCATCAACCATTGTTTTTGATGTTTATTTTATAGACAGTCATTAATTCATTCAGAGGTATTTAAACAGACACCTTACCCTAAAAGCTTATGCATAATTGGTAACAGCAAGAATCAGCAAACTTTTCTCTGAAAAGTGCCAAATAGTAAGTATTTTAGACTTAGGCCACCTGTTTAGTCGCTAAGTCATTTCTGACTCTGTGATCCCATGGACTGCAGCACACCAGGCTCCTCTGTCCTATACTGTCTCCCAGAGTTTGCTCAAATTCATGTCCACTGAGTTGGTGATGCTATCTAACCATCTAATCCACATGATCCCTGTCACAACTAATTAGCTCTGCCACTGAACACCAAAGGCAGCCAGAGACAATCCATACACTAACAAGTGTAGCCATGTCACAATCAAATTTTACTTCAGTTCAGTTCAGTCCAGTTGCTCAGTCGTGTCTGACTCTGCAACCCCTTGAATCACAGCACGCCAGGCCTCCATGTACATCACCATCTCCCGGAGTTCACTCAGACTCACGTCCATCGAGTCCATGATGCCATCCAGCCATCTCATCCTCTGTCATCCCCTTCTCCTCCTGCCCCCAATCCCTCCCAGCATCAGAGTCTTTTCCAATGAGTCATCTCTTCTCATGAGGTGGCCAAAGTATTGGAGTTTCAGCTTCAGCATCATTCCTTCCAAAGAAATCCCAGGGCTGATCTCCTTCAGAATGGACTGGTTGGATCTCCTTGCAATCCAAGGGACTCTCAAGAGTCTTCTCCAACACCACAGTTCAAATGCATCAATTCTTCAGTGCTCCGCCTTCTTCACAGTCCAACTCTCACATCCATACGTGACCACAGGAAAAACCATAGCCTTGACTAGACGGACCTTAGTCGGCAAAGTAATGTCTCTGCTTTTGAATATGCTATCTAGGTTGGTCATAACTTTTCTTCCAAGGAGTAAGTGTCCTTTAATTTCATGGCTGCAGTCACCATCTGAAGTGATTTTGGAGCCCCAAAAATAAAGTCTGACACTGTTTCCACTCTTTCCCCAACTATTTCCCATGAAGTGATGGAACTGGATGCCATGATCTTTATTTTCTGAATGTTGAGCTTTAGTCCAACTTTTTCACTCTCCACTTTCACTTTCATCAAGAAGCTTTTTAGTTCCTCTTCACTTTCTGCCATAAGAGTGGTGTCATCTGCATATCTGAGGTTATTGATATTTCTCCCGGCAATTCTGATTCCAGCTTGTGTTTCTTCCAGCCCAGCGTTTCTCATGATATACTCTGCATATAAGTTAAATAAGCAGGGTGACAATATACAGCCTTGTCATACTCCTTTTCCTATTTGGAACCAGTCTGTTGTTCCATGTCCAGTTCTAACTGTTGCTTACTGACCTGCATACATATTTCTCAAGAGGCAGGTCAGGTGGTTTGGTATTTCCATCTCCCTCAGAATTTTCCACAATTTCTTGTGATCCACACAGTCAAAGGCTTTGGCATAGTCAATAAAGCAGAAATAGATGTTTCTCTGGAACTCTCTTGCTTTTTCCATGATCCAGCGGATGTTGGCAATTTGATCTCTGGTTCCTCTGCCTTTTTTTTTTTTAATTTCATTTACATTTTATTTTTTTATTTTTTTTTTTTAGTTTTTTATTTTTTTAATTTTAAAATCTTTAATTCTTACATGCATTCCCAAACATGAATCCCCCTCCCACCTCCCTCCCCATAACATCTCTCTGGGTCATCCCCATGCACCAGCCCCAAGCATGCTGTATCCTGCGTCAGACATAGACTGGCGATTCAATTCTTACATGATAGTATACGTTAGAATGCCATTCTCCCAAATCATCCCACCCTCTCCCTCTCCCTCTGAGTCCAAAAGTCCGTTATACACATCTGTGTCTTTTTTCCTGTCTTGCATACAGGGTCGTCATTGCCATCTTCCTAAATTCCATATATATGTGTTAGTATACTGTATTGGTGTTTTTCTTTCTGGCTTACTTCACTCTGTATAATCGGCTCCAGTTTCATCCATCTCATCAGAACTGATTCAAATGAATTCTTTTTAACGGCTGAGTAATACTCCATTGTGTATATGTACCACCGCTTTCTTATCCATTCATCTGCTGATGGACATCTAGGTTGTTTCCATGTCCTGGCTATTATAAACAGTGCTGCGATGAACATTGGGGTACATGTGTCTCTTTCAATTCTGGTTTCCTCAGTGTGTATGCCCAGAAGTGGGATTGCTGGGTCATAAGGTAGTTCTATTTGCAATTTTTTAAGGAATCTCCACACTGTTCTCCATAGTGGCTGTACTAGTTTGCATTCCCACCAACAGTGTAGGAGGGTTCCCTTTTCTCCACTCCCTCTCCAGCATTTATTGCTTGTAGATTTTTGGATCGCAGCCATTCTGACTGGTGTGAAGTGGTACCTCATTGTGGTTTTGATTTGCATTTCTCTAATAATGAGTGATGTTGAGCATCTTTTCATGTGTTTGTTAGCCATCCGTATGTCTTCTTTGGAGAAATGTCTATTTAGTTCTTTGGCCCATTTTTTGATTGGGTCGTTTATTTTTCTGGAATTGAGCTGCATAAGTTGCTTGTATATTTTTGAGATTAGTTGTTTGTCAGTTGCTTCATTTGCTATTATTTTTTCGTTTGTCATTGCTTCATTTGCTATTATTTTCTCCCATTCAGAAGGCTGTCTTTTCACCTTGCTTATATTTTCCTTTGTTGTGCAGAAGCTTTTAATTTTAATTAGATCCCATTTGTTTATTTTTGCTTTTATTTCCAGAATTCTGGGAGGTGGGTCATAGAGGATCCTGCTGTGATTTATGTCTGAGAGTGTTTTTTTTTTTTTAATTTTATTCATTTTTTATTTTTTATTTTTTTTAAATTTTAAAATCTTTAATTCTTACATGCGTTCCCAAACATGAACCCCCCTCCCACCTCCCTCCCCATAACATCTCTCTGGGTCATCCCCATGCACCAGCTCCAAGCATGCTGTATCCTGCATCAGACATAGACTGGCGATTCAATTCTTACATGATAGTATACATGTTAGAATGTCATTCTCCCAAATCATCCCACCCTCTCCCTCTCCCTCTCCCTCTGAGTCCAAAAGTCCATTATACACATCTGTGTCTCTTTCCCTGTCTTGCATACAGGGTCGTCATTGCCATCTTCCTAAATTCCATATATATGTGTTAGTATACTGTATTGGTGTTTTTCTTTCTGGCTTACTTCACTCTGTATAATTGGCTCCAGTTTCATCCATCTCATCAGAACTGATTCAAATGAATTCTTTTTAACAGCTGAGTAATACTCCATTGTGTATATGTACCACCGCTTTCTTATCCATTCATCTGCTGATGGACATCTAGGTTGTTTCCATGTCCTAGCTATTATAAACAGTGCTGCGATGAACATTGGGGTACATGTGTCTCTTTCAATTCTGGTTTCCTCGGTGTGTATGCCCAGCAGTGGGATTGCTGGGTCATAAGGTAGTTCTATTTGCAATTTTTTAAGGAATCTCCACACTGTTCTCCATAGTGGCTGTACTAGTTTGCATTCCCACCAACAGTGTAGGAGGGTTCCCTTTTCTCCACACCCTCTCCAGCATTTATTGCTTGCAGATTTTTGGATCGCAGCCATTCTGACTGGTGTGAAGTGGTACCTCATTGTGGTTTTGATTTGCATTTCTCTAATAATGAGTGATGTTGAGCATCTTTTCATGTGTTTGTTAGCCATCCGTATGTCTTCTTTGGAGAAATGTCTATTTAGTTCTTTGGCCCATTTTTTGATTGGGTCGTTTATTTTTCTGGAATTGAGCTGCAGAAGTTGCTTGTATATTTTTGAGATTAGTTTTTTGTCAGTTGCTTCATTTGCTATTATTTTCTCCCATTCAGAAGGCTGTCTTTTCACCTTGCTTATATTTTCCTTTGTTGTGCAGAAGCTTTTAATTTTAATTAGATCCCATTTGTTTATTTTTGCTTTTATTTCCAGAATTCTGGGAGGTGGATCAAAGAGGATCCTGCTGTGATTTATGTCTGAGAGTGTTTTGCCTATGTTCTTCCTCTAGGAGTTTTATAGTTTCTGGTCTTACATTTAGATCTTTAATCCATTTTGAGTTTATTTTTGTGTGGGGTGTTAGAAAGTGATCTAGTTTCATTCTTTTACAAGTGGTTGACCAGTTTTCCCAGCACCACTTGTTAAAGAGATTGTCTTTACTCCATTGTATATTCTTGCCTTCTTTGTCAAAGATAAGGTGTCCATATGTGTGTGGATTTATCTCTGGGCTTTCTATTTTGTTCCATTGATCTATATGTCTGTCTTTGTGCCAGTACCATACTGTCTTGATGACTGTGGCTTTGTAGTAGAGCCTGAAGTCAGGCAAGTTGATTCCTCCAGTTCCATTCTTCTTTCTCAAGATTGCTTTGGCTATTCGAGGTTTTTTGTATTTCCATACAAATCTTGAAATTATTTGTTCTAGTTCTGTGAAAAATGTTGCTGGTAGCTTGATAAGGATTGCATTGAATTTGTAAATTGCTTTGGGTAGTATACTCATTTTCACTATATTGATTCTTCCAGTCCATGAACATGGTATATTTCTCCATCTATTAGTGTCCTCTTTGATTTCTTTCATCAGTGTTTTATAGTTTTCTATATATAGGTCTTTAGTTTCTTTAGGTAGATATATTCCTAAGTATTTTATTCTTTTCGTTGCAATGGTGAATGGAATTGTTTCCTTAATTTCTTTTTCTACTTTCTCATTATTCGTGTATAGGAATGCAAGGGATTTCTGTGTGTTGATTTTATATCCTGCAACTTTACTATATTCATTGATGAGCTCTAGTAATTTTCTGGTGGAGTCTTTAGGGTTTTCCATGTAGAGGATCATGTCATCTGCAAACAGTGAGAGTTTTACTTCTTCTTTTCCAATTTGGATTCCTTTTATTTCTTTTTCTGCTCTGATTGCTGTGGCCAAAACTTCCAGAACTATGTTGAATAGTAGTGGTGAAAGTGGACACCCTTGTCTTGTTCCTGACTTTAGGGGAAATGCTTTCAATTTTTCACCATTGAGGATAATGTTTGCTGTGGGTTTGTCATAGATAGCTTTTATTATGTTGAGGTATGTTCCTTCTATTCCTGCTTTCTGGAGAGTTTTTATCATAAATGGATGTTGAATTTTGTCAAAGGCCTTCTCTGCATCTATTGAGATAATCATATGGTTTTTATTTTTCAGTTTGTTAATGTGGTGAATTACATTGATTGATTTGCGGATATTGAAGAATCCTTGCATCCCTGGGATAAAGCCCACTTGGTCATGGTGTATGATCTTTTTAATGTGTTGTTGGATTCTGATTGCTAGAATTTTGTTGAGGATTTTTGCATCTATGTTCATCAGTGATATTGGCCTGTAGTTTTCTTTTTTTGTGACATCTTTGTCAGGTTTTGGTATTAGGGTGATGGTGGCCTCATAGAATGAGGTTGGAAGTTTACCTTCCTCTGCAATTTTCTGGAAGAGTTTGAGGAGGATAGGTGTTAGCTCTTCTCGAAATTTTTAGTAGAATTCAGCTGTGAAGCCGTCTGGACCTGGGCTTTTGTTTGCTGGAAGATTTCTGATTACAGTTTCAATTTCCATGCTTGTGATGGGTCTGTTAAGATTTTCTATTTCTTCCTGGTTCAGTTTTGGAAAATTGTACTTTTCTAAGAATTTGTCCATTTCTTCCACGTTGTCCATTTTATTGGCATACAACTGCTGATAGTAGTCTCTTATGATCCTTTGTATTTCTGTGTTGTCTGTTGTGATCTCTCCATTTTCATTTCTAATTTTATTGATTTGATTTTTCTCTCTTTGCTTCTTGATGAGTCTGGCTAATGGTTTGTCAATTTTATTTATCCTTTCAAAGAACCAGCTTTTGGCTTTGTTGATTTTTGCTATGGTCTCTTTTGTTTCTTTTGCATTTATTTCTGCCCTAAGTTTTAAGATTTCTTTCCTTCTACTAACTCTGGGGTTCTCCAATTCTTCCTTTTCTAGTTGCTTTAGTTGTAGACTTAGGTTATTTATTTGACTTTTTTCTTGTTTCTTGAGGTATGCCTGTATTGCTATGAACTTTCCTCTTAGCACTGCTTTTATAGTGTCCCACAGGTTTAACCAGCTTGAACATCAGGAAGTTCACGGTTCACGTATTGCTGAAGCCTGGCTTGGAGAATTTTGTGCATTACTTTACTAGCTTGTGAGATGAGTGCAGTTGTGCGGTAGTTTGAGCATTCTTTGGCATTGCCTTTCTTTGGAATTGGAATGAAAACTGACCTTTTCCAGTCCTGTGGCCACTGCTGAGTTTTCCAAATTTGCTGGCATATTCAGTGCAGCACTTTCACAGCATCATCTTTCAGGATGTGAAACAGCTCAACTGGAATTCCATCACCTCCACTAGCTTTGTTCATAGCGATGCGTTCCAAGGCCTGCCTGATTTCACATTCCAGGATGTCTGGCTCTAGATTAGTGATCACACCATCATGATTATCTGGGTCGTGAAGATCTTTTTTGTACAGTTCTTATGTGTATTCTTGCCAAACATTAAATTTGAATTTTATATCATTTTTACCTACCATGAAGTATTATCCTTCTTTTGATTTTGTTCAACCATTTAACAGTTTAATGGCACAAAATATGAAGGACAGGAGCCTGAAGTCGGGAAGAAGAGTAGTGTATATTTTTAGCTTGCGGTTTATTTAATAATAGGTAGAAAGTCAGATATGGTCTATGCCACAGTTTATTGATTCCTGAGTTATAGAATCATATCACCTGTTTTATGTCAATTCTGCATTGATAAAATCCACCAGTTGATTTCCCCTTAACACTTGAGATAATGTGCTTATACACAGCTTCCCTGGTGACTCAGTGGTAAAGAATCCTCCTGCAGTGCAGGAGAAGCAGGTTCAGTCCCTGGGTCAGGAAGATCCTCTGGAGAAGGGAATGGCAACCTGCTCCAGTATTCTTGCCTGGGAAATCCCATGGACAGAGGAGCCTGGTGGGCTACAGTCCATGGTATCGCAAAAGAGTCGGATGTGACTTAGCAACTAAACAATAATATTGACTGTGTCTGATCAGTATTCTCGTAATTATTTCTTATTGGCTTTTTAGTTATCTCCAATTTCATTTAATGCTAGAGGAAAAACTAGGATGAACTCTCTGGTCTTCTGGAGCTGCATGAAAAAGAAAAATGTGCTTTATATCTGTTGTGTATATAATGTTGATTGCATTAAAATTCTAAATGGAAATGGGTTCCAAATTTGCAATTAAAATTGATGGTGAGCCACCTTTTCTCCATATTTTAGAGCTTGTAGCCAAGACATCAAACCTTGAGAACATAAAGTTTGCTTGGCACAAGGAGACATCATCTGAATATCAAAATAGAATGATGGAGAAAAAAGAACTTCAGAGGTGGGACTTTATTCATATGATTCAGGTAAGAAATATTTATTATTATATACTCTCAGAAAAGAAGATTCTTCAGAAATATTTCCGAGTACTTAATATTCTAACTTTTAAAAGAAAAATGAAAATCTGATTTCTGATTTTATAAGTGAACATTACCTGTCCAAACTGAGAATGGACCAACATCCCAGAGTTTTTCTGAATCCTCTTGCTTTTGCCTTCTGTTCATGACCTGGCTAGTGTGTATGCGACAAAGGGGCAGGCTGGATGATTCCTCAGGTCAACAAAGTATTACTGACATCAGTCTTTCTGCCAGAATGTATTTCCGTGGTCCAGCATTAACAGTGTATTTCTTGTAAAGGGAGTGCCTCTTCAGTAGATGATATGGGGACATATTTCCAGAGGTCACTGATGTATCTGAATAGCATATAGGTGTATAGGCTTTGGGTGTTGACTACCACTAGAAGATGTACATATTTTAGAAAAACCATGATGAACAAGATGCCTTTTGCTTTCTACAGTCTACAAGTACAGTCATCCCAAAGGAATAAACTTTTTTGTAGACTTTTTAAAAATTGAAATATAATTGATTTACAGTGCTGTGCCAATCTCTGCTGTATAGCAAAGTGACTCATTTATATACCTATAGACATTCTTATTTTTATATTCTTTTCCATTGTGGTTTATCACAGGATATTGAATGTAGTTCTGTGCTATATGTTTGGACCTTGTTGATTATCAGTTCTAAATGTATTAATAATAGCCTGTATCTACCAACCCCAAGCTCCCAGTCCACCCCTGTCCCTCCCCACGTCTCCCTTGGCAACCACAAGTCTGGTGTCTGTGTCTATGAGTCTGTTTCTGTTTTGTAGATAGGTTTATTTGTGCCATATTTTAGATTCCACATGTCAGTGATATTATAGGGTATTTGTCTTTCTCTTTCTGACCTACTTCAGTTCGGATGATACTCCCCTGGTCCACCCATGTTGCTGCAAATAGCGTTATTTCATTCTGTTCTATGGCTGAGCAGCATTCCATTGTATATATGCACCACATCTTCCTTACCCGTTTGTCTGTTGATAGACATTTAGGTTATTTCCATGTTTTGGCTGTTGTAAACAGTGCTCCTGTGAATGTAGGGGTGCATGTATCTTTTTGAATTATAGTTTTGTCCAGGTATATTCCCAGGAATGGGACTGTTGGATCATATGGTAACTCTATTTTTAGTTTTCTGAGGAACCTCAATATTTTCCATAGTGGTTGTTTCAACAGTGTAGGGGGATCCCTTTTCTCCACACCCTCTCCATACTTGTTTTTTGTAGAATTTTTAATGATGGTCATTTTGACTAGTGTGAAGTGGTAACTCATTGTAGTTTTGATTTGCACTTCTCTAATAATTAGTGATGCTGAGCATCTTTCCATGTACCTAATGGTCATCTGTATGTCTTCTTTGGAGAAATATCTGTTAAAATATTCTGCCCAGTTATTGATTGGGTTGTGTTTTCTGTTTTTGAGTTGTATGAACTGTTTGTATATTTTAGAGGTTAAGCCAAAAGGACTATACTTCTGAAAATTACAGGAAGATATGACTTCAGGGTTGGCATATCTAGGCAATTCTACATCTTTGCTTTCTTAGCAGATAAAATCTTTTAACTATAAGGGAGTGCTTTTAACATTACCTAGCAAACCTAAGACATTTCTCTGCTAGACTTAATTTTCTACTTCTCATATCGTTGGCCCTTGCACAACACAGATTTGAATTATGTGGGTTCATTTGTATGCTAATTTTTTCTTTTGATTTTTTTTTTGTTTTTTTGACCACATCACAGGGCTTGTGAGAGCTTAGTTGCCCAACCAGGGATTGAACCCATGCTCCCTGTAATGGAAGCACCGAGTCCAAACTACTGGACCTCCAGGGAATTCCCTGGAGTTTTTCAGCACTAAATGCTGCATGACTGGATGTGGCACTCCAGAAACAGAGAAAACGCATATGTTATATGTGAATTTCTGACTACACAGAAAGTTGGTACTCTAATCCCTGCCTTGTCCAAGGCTCAACTGTATAACTGTTTCACACCTTCTTCTCTCTCCTTACAACTCCTGTAATCCCTTCTTTGCCACTGGTTTCCAATTGATGACCTCCCTTCCTACTCTATAGTGAAAAGAGAAATGATCAGGTAGAAAATCATCTTTTACCCACCACATTTATAGAGATGCACCTGTACCTACCATTGCTTTCTTTCTTCTTATTACAAAAGAATCCCAGGAATCCTGTTGTACTGTCAGTGGGAATGTAAAGTAATGTAGCCACTATGGAGAACAGTATGGAGGTTCCTCAAAACAGCGAAAAATAGGACTATCATGCTGTGCTTAGTCGCCCAGTCACATCCGACTCTTTGCGGCCCTGTAGACTGTAGCCAGCTAGGCTCCTCTGTCCATGGGGAGAATATTCCATGTATTCTCCCCATGTGGGTTGAGAATACTCAACCCACTCCAGTGTTCTCCAGGCAAGAATACTGGGGTAGGTTGCCATGCCCTCCTGCAGGGGATCTTCCCAACCCAGGGACTGAACTCAGGTCTCCCACATTACAGGTGGATTCTTTACCATCTGAGCTGCCAGGGAAGCCTGAGAATACTGGGATGGGTAGCCTATCTCTTCTCTAGGGGATCTTCCTGACCCCAGAATCAAACTGGGATTTCCTGCATTGCATGTGAATTCTTTACCAACTGAGCTACCAGGGAAGCCCAGAACTACCATATGACTCAGCCAGCACACTACTGTGCATATACCCAGAGAAAACCATAATTCAAAAAGATACATGCATCCCAGTGTTCATAGCAGCACTATAGAGATGGAGGTGTTGAGAACAAATATATGGACACCAAGGGAAAAAGGGGTGGGTGGGATGAATTGGGAGATTGGGATTGACACATATACACTACTGATACCATGTATAAAAGCTAACCAATGAAAACCTACTGCATAGCACAGGGAACTCTGCTTAACACACCGTGGTGACCTGAATAGGAAGGAAATCTGAAAGGGAGGGCATATATGTATGTCTGATTGATTTTGCTGTACAGTAGAAACTAACACAACACTGTAAAGCAACTATACTCCAAAAAAAAAGAAAAAAAACCTTAAAAAAAAAACGCCTCCCTTTATCAAAAGCCAATCCCTTCACAAATGCTCTGAATCCCATTCCTCACTTGTTATAAAATGTTGCAGCTTCAGAGATCATCCTCCAGTTTCTCTCAAAACCTCCACATGTGTTTTCTTTCTTATCTCCGCTTCCTCGGCACTACTACTGTCTTCCTCTCTGTCGACTCTGCATTTTTCTGTTGTATGTCTCTGTCCCTTCATTACTCCTTACAGTCCTAACATTTTCACAGTATCTTTCAACTTAATATTCATAGTCAACTGCAGAGAATCTGTGTCTATTAGATCAAATTTCAGAGCATCTGCTATGATCGGCCTCCTCTTTCTGAGCTAGGTCATGTCAAGGATTATTAGCAATCTTGTGGACTAGCTGCATCTGGGTGCCAGTCTATATGGTCCCTGTGGTGAACAGCATGGAGTGACATGATACTAAATATGGCCTCTGAGACTGCACAGGCCATGTGCAGGTCCCTTGTATTTCATTCATTCATGTGAGGGAGGCATAGCTCAGGTTATTTTTGCTTTACGCAATAAATTCTATTATCCATGTGTACATGCTTAGTCATGCTCAGCTCTTTGTGATCCCATAGAGCCTGCCATGCTCCTCTGTCCATGGAATTTTCCAGGCAAAAATACTGTAGAGGGTTGTCATTTCCTACTCCAGGGTATCTTCCCAACCCAGGGCTTGAACCCATGTCTCTTGCATTTCCTGCATTGGCAGGTGGATTCTTTACCACTGCGCCACCTGGGAAGCCCATAAAAAAAATTGAATACAATATTGAATTCTTGTCTAAAAGAGTAGAAGATGAGACATAAAACGTAAGTGTCTAGGTGAGGTAGATTCCAGGGCTATAAGTCCTCAGGGGACAATTTCCATTGCCCATGTGTAATTCCAGGCTCTATCTGTGTTAGGTGGAAAGACCTCTCCCTGCAGTTCACCAGAGATCGTTCAGAGTTATTTAAAATGAGTGGACTTACACCTATCCCCTTGTGATGATGCTGCAACCTTAGGCTTTTTCCAATCCATTTTCCTAGAGAATCTGTCAACATCAAAGCTTGTCGCATTTTCTGTGATTTAAAAAAAAGCGTTGGTGAGCATATGGTAAAGCTAGTGCAAAGGGCTTAATTTTGAAGCAACGTTCCATGAAATGGAATGTTTTTATGGTGCCAGCACCATTTTCTCCCAGAAGAACTACAATTCACAAAATATAGAGAAAGCACAGAATCAATGCCCGCATGTGGAGTAGAGACTGTCTAAAGCTATAAATGTCTGTTACTGAAGCCAGAAAGAGAAAATTTTAAAATATTTGATTCTTGTTGAGTAAATACCATAGTTTCCCCTATCCCCAAATATGTTCTTTCATTATTATTCTATCTCGTATACATCTTTAACTTCTAAATTTCTTACATGTTTTATTGAGTAAAAACCCACTCACCTTGAAAATCAAATCTTCTAGTGAGTATCTAGTCTGAGCAACAAAGACATTGACATAGAAAAGTGCCTCATTTCTCTTTTCCTTCATTTCTAGATGCTGTATTATGTTAAAGACATCCCAGCTACCCTGAAATTCTTCCATAGTCTCTTAGCTACCAATGCTAAGATTCTCATTATTCTTGTGTCAGGTAAGTTATTTTCCTCCCACCTAAATTTTTAAAAACCAATAGTTCATGTGTTTGAAGGCTGATGGTATATTTCATCTTCATTATGAAATTCTTGACCTGGCTTATGGTCATAGTCAATTAATTAACACAGTATTAGGAAAGTCCTTCAAACTTTCAATTTAGGATTTCCAGTGGAAATAAATATCTGTTTCTTCTTCCTCTTGAGAAAGTATATCTTTGTTGTTCATATATAAATTATTTTTATATAACATATAGCAAATACAACTGATAGGAATTGTTTTGAGGAGACTAAAAATAGAAAATATTTCTATTTACCTCCTTTTTGTCCCTTAAATGTCTCTTTCCCTTCTGTGATGTTTAAATAAAGGTTGAAATATTTGTGACACTGTCATATTTGATTAATTTGCATTTCTAGAGCCACTGCCAATGTTGCTGCTTATAGGTTTTCTCAAATAACTATCAAGAATAGCTAATGATTCACTTGTTTGGTTTTGTGTTGTTATTTTCCAAAGACGGCATTTGATCATACCTTGTTTCCAATGATACAATTAAGTATCACACAGAGAACCTAAATAAACAGATTAGCAAATAAAACACTGACACTGTTGAATTCATTAATTCACTACTTCATTCAGCAGTCTTTATAGATTGTTCACACAGTGCTATTCAGGTTGACTCTAGATATACAGCAGTTTCTATCTTCCTAAATTTATATCAGACCCTATAATCAAAAACCACGTCATAACATTCATTTATTCCTAAACATGAGGAATGGCTTTAAGGATGGCAAACACAGTGGTTGCCTATAATCCTAGCTTTGAATTTATGTGGGATTTTGGCAAATGAAAGTTCCTGTACACAACCTCTTCTGCAAGGGAACATTTGATATACCATTTTTATCTCAGGTTAGTTAAAAATACTCATTTATGTGAGAAAGTTCTATCTTCCCATTTAGGAGGGCTTATGTAAACGGGATGCTTCCCACTAACCTCTCTCCAAATGAGGACACTTGGATAAAGCACTTTGAACATTTAGGAATACGAAAGTAAATTTAGTTACCAACACTGAATTGATAACTCAGCCTATTCTTGATAATCTGTATCAATAATACAGAAAGTGTTGCAGACAGAAATAACAGTTCATCCAGCAGTCATATATGTCTGATTTTAAAATATATTCCACATCAAATGAAGATCCACTTCATTTATATTTAGTTTATCCTTAAATATTTTCAGAAGTTATGTATTTGAGTGTCAGAAGGCAGCTCTTTTGTGAATATATACCTACCAGTAGGAAAAAAACAGCCTGAGCTTTACAGGGTAGCACGAGTGTCTACAAGCAACTGAGAATTGACTTAGTGCTCTTATGGATACAGTATTTTGCTGGCTAGATCATGACTACAGTTACTAGAATCAAAAACCAGTTAGCTTTCATCAAAAAAGTATTTTGAGTCAAAAATTATTCACTCTGCATTTTATGGTAGAAATATTTCACTAACTTTTTCAGTACAGAGCTTACAGTTCTTCATGACTGCACACAGTGTGGGAGGCAGGTGTCACAGAGAGGAAAAGATTGTTAACAGATAATCCTTTTAGCTCAGTGCTTTTTCTAAGATACCAACTCTTCACTTTCCCCTTTCACCCCTTCTTACTCGTTACATAGAGCAGATTAACTCCCCTTTGCTCTTCCTCTCTGACCTAGATAAATCTGTTCACCTATAAACCTATCTTAACAATAATGTATTTCTTTGAGAAAAATTGTATCAGCCCCTTGGTGTAAGGAAGTAGCTGAAGTCTCCCTTTTTAAAAAGAGCAGTAATTGCCTTGTTGCATTAAAAAAGCTGATACAAATATATATGGGTCAGTTTTTAGAAACATAAATTATGGTCAATTTCCAACAGTGGAAACAAATTTAGTCACAAGAAGATTTGTCTTATATCATTGTCAATTAACATGTATAAAATCGATCCATATTGTCATTAGTAACTTTTTCATTTCATGCTGCTGCTGCTAAGTCACTTCAGTCGTGTCCGACTCTGTGCGACCCCATAGACGGCAGCCCACCTGGCTTCCCTGTCCCTGGGGTTCTCCAGGCAAGAACGCTGGAGTGGGTTGCCATTTCCTTCTCCAATGTATGAAAGTGAAAAGTGAAAGTGAAGTCGCTCAGTCTGTATCCGACTCTTGGCGACCCCATGGACTGCAGCCTACCAGGCTCCTCCATCCATGGAATATCACTACAAATCCCTATGAACCAGACCAGTCTGCTAACCTGTGGATAGTAGACAGGTGTGAGGAAACTCCCCAAGTCACCTGAGGTGCCTGATCAACTTCCTATCTCACTCCTATTTAATAAAACCCATTATCCTAAACTGCCTTCTCAGCCCAAACTATAATTCTTGAAACCCCATTCTCCATACTTGCCCAATGAAAACATGCCTTAAACTTGACTATTACCTTAAAACTTGGAAGACCTACACCAAAATGGTTCACACACAGCTCTGTTTTCACTCAGGTTGTTGAGGTCACTTTGTAAATGGAATTTGGTCATTATTACCTAGAAGTGGCTCTGGCTTGGTGGTAAAGAATCTGCCTGCCAATGCAGGAGACCCAGGTTCAATACTGGGTTGAGGAGATCCCTTAGAAAAGGAAATGACAAACCACTCCAGTATTCTTGCCAGGGAAATTCTATGGACAAGAGGAGCCTGGTGGGCTACAGTTCATGGGGTGGCAAAAGAGTCAGACATGGCTTAGTGACTAAACAACAACAACCTAGAAGTGAAGAAGCTTGTTTGTATATTTCCTTTGTTTCAGCAATATTGTCATCCATAGCCTCACGGCAATATAGCAACTGAGTGCTCCTTGCAAACAGACTCAGAAGCCTAGCACTAGTTACTCAATTAAATTTCCATGAGTACTCAGCGAGCTAGTATCTCAGCAAGGCACCTAATGGTATGTCTGGATTAACATGTTGCTCTAAAGGTCATCTCAAATATGCTCCATAGCTAAGGTTTCTGCCTGTCCATCCCAGTTAGACAGTGACCTGTGACTGAACTGATGTGTTGTCTCTCTGAATAAACTGAATTACTCAGTTATTTGAGTACCATATGGAAACCCATTTTTGCAATTTATTCGATTGTAAGATAATGAAATATGGGATCTGTTTCTAGATTTAATTATGCAGGGCACCTAGCTTGGTTAAGGTGACAGGTGTGTTCAGCATATTCAAAATATAGCTTGTAGTCTTGGTTTCAGGCTGTCTGAACAGGATAGCTATTGTGCAGATTTGGTTCATTCAGCTTTTATTGAGCTCCTCTAATCCATCATTAGGTAGACATAAATTTGAGCAAACTCCAGGAGATGGTGGAGGACAGAGAAGCCTGGCATGCTACAGTCCATGAAGTCGCATAAGAGTTGTCCTTGACTTAATGACTGAACAATAACTGTTCATCACTGCTAGGCTCTGAGGTTGCAAAGATGACTATTACTCCTCCTCTGTGTTTGATAGACTTCTAATCCAATGGAGGACTGAGAGGGGTAAACACTTTCAGCAGTGTGCTCATTTCCCTATCAGAGGCAAATGGGGAGTTTTTAAGGAGAGTTCCTGAAGAGCAGGAGTTCTGCTCTCTAGTCCCAGATTTTTGCAAAACCCTTGGCACCTAGAAGAACACACCCAGTGAATGTATTTGAATTGAAAAATGAAAGTGTTAGTAGCTAAGTAGTGGCTGACTCATTTGTGACTCCATGGACTGTAGCCCACCAGGCTCCTGTGTCCATGGGGTTTCCCAGGCAAGAATACTGGAGTGGGTAGCCATTCTCTTCTCCAGGGGATCTTCCCAACCCAGGGGTCAAAATGAAAAATTATTTATTATTTCTTCTTTACGATATCCTAACTACAACTGATTCTAAGTGTCCATGTAAAAAGAAAAAAGAGAGAGAGAGAGAGACCATGTTTTAGCTAAAATGTACTACATGATAGACATGGAATCAGGGAATATAGACAGTGCTAGAGATTTGAAGATGGACTACATAAAAAGGAATAAAAGGCTCAATAAAGAAGATACATGTATTCACACACAAACAGTGCCTCCTGAAAGAGGCATACAAAAGAACAGAAGAGTAGGCAAGTGAAACTGATTAGGAAAAGGAAGAGAAATTATATTCAGAATTAAATGACAGTGTTTTACTGGTCAGCCTATTTGAATATATGGTGCTTGAGGGAACAGAAGCTTTCCTCTGGTTCCAAAGAATCCACTGAAGAATTAGCCCATCTGAGTAAACAGTCATTTATTTATAACAAACAGAAGTTTCTGATTATAGAGACAAAAGATCTGATTTGGGGATGGAAAAAGAAGAGAAATAAGAGGTAGATTTTTAAAATGAGTATCCCACACAAAAATAAAGTCAGTGGCATGTTTTTCTGCATATGTAGTAGCCAGACATTAGTTGAGAGAGTTGCTATTAATAATTAAAATGCAACTTATCTGGTTAAGGGAGATCAGTGACGTTTTCTTTCCTGCCCTCTCCTTATTTGACTAAGGAAGGAGGCAAATCATAGTGTGTTATTTTTAATACAGTGTGTTGGGGGGGAGGACCTGGTTTATATCATGTTGAATACAAAAGTCACACCATATGTTGTGCCCACCGAGAGCTATTATGATAATGTATCAGTCAGAAAGTGTCTAATTGCTCAGCTTAGAAATGGCACTGAGTCACCAAACACTGACACCAACAAATGCTCTGCAATTAGTGTTTGGCTCTTTTTTCTCTGCCAGATTTAAAAAATAATAATGATAATGCTAACAGAGCCTCTCAACCACTGAAATATTTATTTTCTTATAAAGTCTTATTTGTAGGCAAATTCTTATTTGGGCAGACAATCACTGTCTTTGGAATGAAAAATTTTTTTAATACATACTCATGACCCTGATTTTTTTTCATTGAACTGAGGTTTCTTATTTTCTAATTTTTCTGCTTCATTCCAATTCTACCTTCTCCTAAAGCTTACCCTGAAGTTATCACTCTCTTCTGCAATATTAGTGGAACATCAGACCACTCTTAATGCACTGTATCCACTGTATATATAACAGCCCAGTATTACATGTGTATATTAGAAAGTCCATAAAATTGTCATTTGTTTTAATTTTTATTTTATTATAGATTTTTGAATAGCAAGTTTGTTTTTTTTTTTTCACAGTCTCAAGGTTACAACCAGTGGAAATATCAAATTAATTCCACTTAATGTTCATTTATTTTCTAAGTACATATTACACATCTGCTATGTGCTTACCATTGTGCCATGATTTACTTCAATTATATTATTTAATATTCACAGTTGCAACAAGTATAGTTATCTCTGTCTTATAGATAAGAAACCAGAGGTTCTGAAAGACTGCATAACAAACCTCATGTCATTCATGAAGAGTCAGAGGAACAATCCAACCTCTCTCTCCCTCAGATTCTGTATCTCTTAGCTGCTACACTGGGCCAGATTTTCAATTAAATGCATCATACACTGCTAATATACCTTCTAAAGCTGGGGACAAAATTTTTAAACTCAACTGAGGTGTTGCAGTCCAAGGCAGCATCTTATAAGTGTATAGACCCAAGAGGCTATCTCCCCTTTGGTTTGAGTAAACTATCATTGTATTTGCTGTGCTCTTTCTTCCATTTCAGTTTTTACTCAGACCCTCTCCTCTGAACCAGACTAATGTAAACAATTGCCTTCCTCTTATCACAACCTGGATGTCCAAGAGATAGCTCAACTTTCATACTTTCAAAACAAGATGCCTGCTAAAACACTGAAAAATGTTCCTCCCTCATTGTTCCCATTTCTAATGGCAGTTCTCTCTTTTCAGATGCTTGGGCCAAAATCACTGGGGTCATCACTGATTCTTTTCTTTCTTTCACTATCCAAACTGTTATTGCTAACAATATACAAGTCATTAGCAAATGGCATTGGCTCTAGGAGTGTAATATATAATGTGTGTGTGTGTATATATATATGTATGAAGCAACCATTTCTCATTATTTCCAATCTTGCTGTTTCAACTTACTATCATCTATCACCCAGATTTTTGCAGTAGCTTTCTTACTGTTCTTCCTGCTTCTGTCCTTATGCCCCTGTTCTCATCTGTGTGGCCAGAGTGACCTTAAGAAAATGTAAATCAGGTCAAGTCACTCTAATGCTGTGTCATCTGATATGTAAGTCTCAGTTGGCAATTGAAACTGAAATGAATTAAAATGAAATAGCACTTAAAATTCATTTCCTTAGTCAGACTAGCCATAGTTCACACGTTCCAGAACCAGTTCAGTTCAGTCGCTCAGTCGTGTCCGACTCTTTGCAACCCCACGAATCGAAGCATGCCAGGCCTCCCTGTTCATCACCATCTCCTGGAGTTCACTCAGACTCACGTCCATTGAATCAGTGATGCCATCCAGCCATCTCATCCTCTGTCTTCCCCTTCTCCTCCTGCCCCCAATCCCTCCCAGCATCAGAGTCTTTTCCAGTGAGTCAACTCTTCACATGAGGTGGTCAAAGTACTGGAGTTTCAGCTTTAGCATCATTCCTTCCAAAGAAATCCCAGGGCTGATCTCCTTCAGAATGGACTGGTTGGATCTCCTTGCAGTCCAAGGGACTCTCAAGAGTCTTCTCCAACACCACAGTTCAAAAGCATCAATTCTTCGGTGCTCAGCCTTCTTTACAGTCCAACTCTCACATCCATACATGACTACTAGAAAAACCATAGCCTTGACTAGACGGACCTTAGTCGGCAAAGTAATATGTCTGCTTTTGAATATGCTATTTAGGTTGGTCATAATTTTTTTTCCAAGGAGTGAGCATCTTTTAATTTCATGGCTGCAATCACCATCCGCAGTGATTTTGGAGCCCCCCAAAATAAAGTCTGACACTGTTTCCACTGTTTCCCCATCTATTTCCCATGAAGTGATGGGACCGGATGCCACGATCTTCGTTTTCTGAATGTTGAGCTTTAAGCCAACTTTTTCACTCTCCTCTTTCACTTTCATCAAGAGGCTTTTTAGTTCCTCTTTGCTTTCTGCCATAAGGGTGGTGTCATTTGCATATCTGAGGTTATTGATATTTCTCCCAGCAATCTTGATTCCAGCTTGTGTTTCTTCTAGTCCAGAGTTTCTCATGACGTACTCTGTATAGAAATTAAATAAGCAGGGTGACCATATACAGCCTTGACGTACTCCTTTTCCTATTTGGAACCAGTCTGTTGTTCCATCTCCAGTTCTAACTGTTGCTTCTTGACCTGCATACAGATTTCTCAAGAGGCAGGTCAGGTGGTCTGGTATTCCCATCTCTCTCAGAATTTTCCACAGTTTATTGTGATCCACACAGTCAAAGTGATGGTTAGTGGCTACCATATTGGACAATGCTACCAATTTGGAACGTGTCCAAGACTCCATAATAGTCTATTAGACAGCACTACAATGACTTCCCATCTTTTCCTATATGATTAAGCACCCAATCCACTCCTCACCATCACCCAGCCTCATCTCTTTCCATTCTCCCCTTGGTTCAATTCCAATCTCCCTGGCTCCCTGGCTAGTTCTTAATGTGCCAAGCATGTCCCTGCTTCAGGTCCTTTGCAGTTGGTCTTCTCTCTGCCTGGAGTAACCTTCCCCCTGATAGATTACTACATATCTACATGCCTTGTTGTCATGTCTCTGCTCAAATGTCACATTATTAGAGAGAATGTCTGTGACCATCCTAAATAAAGTAGCAGTCCATCCAGCCTTTTGATCCCCCTTATCTCTTGCTTAGATTTGTTTTTCATTAGCACTTTGCACCATCTGATGCATAACTTATTTATTTATCTTTCTCTCCAACCCCTTGCACTCCTTGAACTGAGCTGCAAAAATCAAACATTCCTACTTTTTAAATGGACTGCTCTATTCCAAGCATCTAATGTACTGCTTGCAGAGGAGGTAAATGAAAAGAAGAATAACTGAGAGCATGAATGCTTTTCCGTTGCACAGGAGCCAGCAGCTGGCAAAAGCTATGGGAAAAGTACGGACCCCGCTTACCCCGGAATGACCTCTGCCAGTATGTCACATCATCTGACCTCACTCAGATGCTGGATGAGTTGGGGATTAAGTACGAGTGTTATGACCTTCTGTCCACCATGGACATATCTGACTGTTTTATTGATGGCAATGAAAATGGAGACCTCCTTTGGGATTTTTTGACAGAAACCTGCAACTTTAATACAACAGCACCACCGGATCTCAAAGCAGAAATTATGAAAGATCTGCAGAAGCCTGAATTCAGTATAAAGAAAGAGGGAAAGGTTCTTTTCAATAATAGTCTGAGTTTCATAGTGGTTGAGGCATAAATACACATCATGAGAATGTTAAAAAACTATAATTTGAACAATGTTGATCATTTGTGTATTAAAATTATAAATATATCTCATAACATAAACAGAAGCATCTTCACTTACATGTAAAACCTAGAAAGTTTTAGGACATTCTTGGACTCTCATATAGAATCATATAAGACACTGCTGGTCTTATCTCTCCTATAGGTAAAGAGACGATGTATGGGCTACATACCACTTAATCTGAAAAATGAGACAGCTAAGTTTCAGGGGCTTACTGACAATAAAATCGACTCCACTTATTAACTGTGATGGAATTTTCTAGAATGCTAATAAAATATGTGCTACGGATTTTTAAAATGCTAGTAAAGTATATGCCTACTGATACATTAGACATTAAGAAAGCGTATGTTTATTGACTTTCCCCTTTTGTAAAGAAATATTTGTCTATATACATTTATTTGCTATAGTTTCTATCCTTATCTTTAGTGATTACTAAAAGTAAGCACTTAGGATGTTACAAAACTAACTCTGTCGTGTGTTGTCATTTCCTTTGATTTTGGTTTCTCTTTTAACTTTGTTTATGGTGTTGTAGTGTTTTGTTTTTAGATATACTGAAGTCTTTTTTATTCATTCAAATTTAGGTTTTTTTTTAATTTCTGGATTTCTGAAACATTTTAAAAGGCGTTCTAAACCCAAGGTTTTAAAATATTAACATATTTTATCAAAATGATTGTATAATTTCACTGTATAAAAGTCTTTGATCTATTTGAAGTTTACATAAGGAGTGAGTTGAGAACAAACTGATTTTTCACAAAAATAAAACCATCTATATCAACACAGTTGACAAAAAATAACCCCACTTACTTAAAATAAATCTTTTATCATTTACTAGATTTCTAGAAAATATTTGAGTCTATTTCAATACTTCATAGTTCCTTCTATGACAAAGATCTCCTCTAAGAGCAAGAATCATCTTTAACAGTAAGATTTCAGAGAATTTTTGAAAAGTTTTTGATAACCTTTAGTTGGTTAATCCAGTGCTATCAGAATTTAACTTTGTAAGGATTCCTAAAGTAGCTGAATGTTCTCAGCTCCCAGAGAAAATTAAAACCTTGGTAGTTTGATGTGGTTTCATTGTATAAAATAGACTATTTAATTTTATATGAAAATTTAGTCTAAAGATTAATTAATTATATTATTGAAGATCAGTAGTAGCCTGCATATTGCATGTAAACTTATTAGATATGGGCTCCATATCCTGGCTCAGTGGTAAAGAATCTGCCTGCAATGTAGGAGACACTTGATCCTTGGGTCAGGAAGATTCCCTGGAGAAGGGAATGGCAACCCACATCAGTATTCTTTTTTTTTTTTTTTTTTTTAATTTTTATTTTTTTTAAATTTTAAAATCTTTAATTCTTACATGCGTTCCCAAACATGAACCCCCCTCCCACCTCCCTCCCCACAACATCTCTCTGGGTCATCCCCATGCACCAGCCCCAAGCAAGCTGCACCCTACGTCAGACATGGAATGGCGATTCAATTCTTACATGACAGTATACATGTTAGAATTCCCATTCTCCCAAATCATCCCACCCTCTCCCTCTCCCTCTGAGTCCAAAAGTCTGGTATACACATCTGTGTCTTTTTTCCTGTCTTGCATACAGGGTCGTCATTGCCAACTTCCTAAATTCCATATATATGTGTTAGTATACTGTATTGGTGTTTTTCTTTCTGGCTTACTTCACTCTGTATAATTGGCTCCAGTTTCACCCATCTCATCAGAACTGATTCAGCTGTGGTACATATACACAATGGAGTATTACACATCAGTATTCTTGACGGGAGAATCCCATGGACAGAAGAGCCTGGCAGGCTATAGTCCATGGGGTTGCAAAAGATTTGGATACAACTTAGTGACTGAGCACTTTTTTTTTTTTTTTTTTAGTGACTGAAGAGCAACAACATATTTAATCATAAACATCTGTCATTCTTTTAAAAAAATATACCTCTTAAGTAATTGAGTAATTCTGTAATTAATAAATACTTACATTTTTAAAGTAAGTAAATAATTCTCTCTGTTAAAAACAGAATAAAAGTAAGGTTTTACTAAAGAGCTCATAGACCCCAATTCTCCAGTGATGAAGCCTTCCACACGGTATGATATTCGCTCTTTCACATCTCAGAGCTACCACTTAATGCTGCAGTATGTCACTTAAAAGAGTTAATGCCCCTCCTTCAGGCCCAGAGCGTACACTGGAGTACAAACTCTATTTACACCAGCAAAGTACCAAGCTTTATTGTTCATAATAAGTAAAATTGACTTGCAAATTTTATTTTATTTTATTTTATTCTTGGACAACTTCATCAATGTTTTTTGAATTGCCAGTTTCAACAAATGAAACGACAGTTATCCAATCACATTCCTGAATATGAACCCTGAACTATTAATCATACTGATATGTACTACTGACAAAGGAAATCTGTGAAGCAGGCATGATTGATGGATATGGACCATGACGACCTTGAACGACTTCACCAAAAAGATAGAAATCAAAACTGCAGAGCAAATGATGGCTGTTTCTAAAAAGCATATGTGCAAAGCAAGAAAATAACTAATATGCTGTTTCAAGATGAAAAACAATAGCAGTATATAGTTGGATGTTCGTAAATATAGTCTTTTTTTCCTCATATAGGCCTTACTATAAAATACAAGGAGAAATAAATTTTCATCTGCTTCAATCTAATGCAGTGGAAATAATCAAGTTTTTTTATAAACAGAAAATCCTCAAGAGTTCAGTGCCAGTCAGTGATGGAAAGATACAAGGGTACAAGAGGGGCAAGGGGATGGAACTCTTGGCTTCTGCTTGTATTGCATATTACAAAGGGCTTGAGACAGTCTCATATTTAATTTTCTAGTCTGTTGTGGGGCTTCAGAAAAAGAAGCCTACAGCATGAATTTGGAATGTTGTTTTATATATCACTGTACATTTCCTAGTGTTTAATATGGGGGCTTCCCTGGCGGCTCAGATGGTAAAGACTCTGCCTGCAATGCGGGAGACCCAGGTTCAATCCCTGGGTTGGAAAGATCCCCTGGAGAAGGGAACGGCTACTCACTCCAGTATTCTTGCCTGGAAAATCCCATGGACAGAGGAGCCTGGAGACCTAGAGTCCATGGGGTTGCAAAGAGTCAGACACAACTAAGGGACTTTCAGAGTCATGCATATGGAAGATGCTAAGCAACAGAACACTCAGTGAATTCTTTTCCAAGCATTTATCTTATACCTATATGTTTATACTTTTATTATAACCAGAGCTTGAGAAAACCAACAAAGTTGTCTGTTACACTCAGTATAAACCTTAACTTCTTTATAGTGTTTCTGAAACCTTTCTGTATTTGTTAGAGAGTACTGCCAAATCCAAAGAGGAGATATTAAATGGAAAAAAAAAAATGTTTTAGGACCTTGACTTTGTTTACTATGAAAATTGGCAAATTTCTTAATTGAAAACTCTGCCAAAAATATACAATGGAGAAAAGATAGTCTCTTCAGCAAGTCAGTTTTTGGTAAAACTGGATAGCCACATGTAAATCATTGAAGTTAAAACATTATCTCACACCATATACAAAAATAAACTCAAAATGGCTTAAAGACTTAAATTTAAAACACGACACTATAAAACTCTTAGAAGAGAACATAGCAAAACATTCTCTGACATAAGTAATAGATATCAATGTTTTCTTATGTCAGTCTCCCAAGGCAATATAAATAAAATAAAAAACAAATGTTCTCTAGTCGTTCAGTCATGTCCAACTCTTTGCAACTCATGGACTGCAACATGCCATTCTTCCCTGTCCTTCGCCATCTCCCAGAGCTTGCTCAAACTCATGTCCCTTTAGTCAGTGATGTCATTCAACCATCTTGTCCTCTGTCATTCCCTTCTCCTCTTGCCTTCAGTCTTTCCCAGAATCATGGTCTTTTCCAATGAGTCAGTTCTTTGCATAGGGTGGCCAAAGTATTGGAGCTTCAGCTTTAGCATCAGTTCTTTCAATGAATATTCTATTAATTTCTTTTAGGATTGACTGGTTTGATCTCCTTGCAATCCAAGGGACTCTCAAGAGTCTTCTCCAACATCACAGTTCAAAGGCATCAATTCTTTGGCACTCAGTCTTCTTTATGGTTCAACTCTCACATCCATACATGACTACTGGAAAAACCATAGCTTTGACTAGATGGACCTTTATCGGCAAAGTAATGCCTCGGCTTTTTAATACGCTGTCTAGGTTTACAAGGAGCATACATCTTTTAATTTCATGGCTGCAATCACCATATGCAGTAATTTTGGAGCCCAAGAAAATAAAGTCTGTCATTGTTTTGATTGTTTCTCCATCTATTTGCCATGAAGTAATGGAATCAGATGCCATAATGTTAGTTTTTTGAATGTTGAATTACCTAATAAAACTTATAAGCTTTGTATAGCAAAAGAAACCATAAACAAAATGAGAGGACAACTTACAGACTAGTAGAAAATATTTACAAATTCTACAACCAACAAAGGTTTAATTTCCAAAATATACAGACAGCTCATACAACTGAACAAGACAATAAAAAATTGGTCCAGTACCTAAAGAGACATTTCTCCAAAGATGACAAACAGATGCCCAACAAATACATGAAAAGATGCTCAACATCACTAATTTTTAGAGACACAAATCAAAAATACAATGCGGTATCACCTCGCACCAATCAAAATGGTCATCATTAAAAGCTCTACAAATATCAAATGCTGAAGAAGTTGTGGAGAAAAAGGAACCCTCCTATACTCTTAGTGGGAATGTTAATTGGTGCAGCCACTATGGAATACAGCATCGAGGTTCCTTAATAAATGAAAAATAGAGTTACCATGTGATCTAGCAATCCCACTCCTAGCATATATCTGGAGAAAACTAATTTGAAAAGATATAGGAACCCCAATGTTCATAGAAGCAGTATTCACAATAGCCAATACAGGGAGCAATCTAAATGTCCACTGACAGGTAGATGGATAAAGAAGATGTGATACATATGTAATGGAATGGCACTCAGCCATAAAAGAGAATGAAATATGCCTTTTGATATTTGCAGCAACACAGATGGACTTAGAGATGATCAAGCTAAGTGCAGCAACCAGGAAGAGAAAGACAAATACCACGCATCACTTCCATGTGGAACCACAGTATGACACAAATGAGTTTATCTCTGAAATAGACTCACAGACACAAAGAACAGACTTGTGGTTGCCAAGGGAGAGAGAGGTGGGGGAGAGAGAGATTTACTATATATATGTGTGTGTATATATATATATACACACACATATACATAATAGATAAACAACAAGGTCCTACTGTATATCACAGGAAACTATATTCAATACTCTGTCATAACCATAATGGAAATGACTATGAAAAAGAAAAACAATATATATAATTGAATCACTTTCCTGTATACCAGAAATTACTACAACACTGTAAATCAACTATATTTGAATAAAATATTTTTTAAAAGCCCCAAAAAACAAAACAAAAGAAGAAAACTCTGCCAATCTGGACAAAAGAAAACATTTAAATTTCTGGTGTGTATCCATAAAAACAGATGCAAAGGTCATAGAAAACACTAGATCTTACATCTGTGAAATAGTACAGTCCCAAGTGAATATTTAATGTCTTTATAATATTTCTTTAATAAAAATAGCTTACACATAATATTTTTTTTTCATTTTAAAAGCACATTTTTATGTATTAAACCCATCAGAATGTTATTTCTAAGAAAATAAGGACTTCTTGCTAAGCACCACAGGGGACTGAATAGAACAGTCTTGTTAGATGGTAAGGTAGAACCAGATTTCCTGGGTTTAACTCCTGGTTCTCAGTTAATTACTCACTGAGAGATCTCAGGCAATTCATTTTCTCTGTATTCTTACATTTCTTCATCTTCAAAATGAAGATCATAATCCTAATAGCCACCTCAGAGGGCAGTCATGAGGATCCAGGAGTTAAGCTGCATAAATATGCTCCTAAAGTGGCAGACTCATACAGAATTCAAAAATATTGACTATGATTATTATTAACAGCTCATAAAAATTCAACATAAAATGCAAAATGAATTTTTTAAAATTAAAATTAAGGAAAATTATTATTGAGGCCAGAGAGAGAGCAAGGACCTGGCAGAATCAATCTAGTCCCTGACCTTGACATTTCTAGCCAAAGGTAGATGGCCTCTCTGTTAGAGCTGAGCTGGAGCTTCACAAAGCCCAAGTGCCACCAGAGCTGGGCTGCTCAAGCCCCACCTGAGGGCATCTGCCTTCCTGATGCTATAAGTGCCAGTTCTCTGTACTGTGATAAGGGGCCCCATCTCAATCCTGAGAAGACCAAGGGCCAGCTGCCCCAAGGATGGCACTTCATAGGCTGGCCAGACATTGACTGCAGTCGCTTCTCCTGAAAAACACAAAAGTGATGCTTTTAATTCTGTTAGAACTTTAGAATTCCAAATCTAGGGAAATAAAGCATTCCTTCTTTCACTCATTCATGAAATATATATTCCACGAATACTAACTGTATGAGACACTGTTCTAGGCAAAGGTGTTAATGCTGTAAAGAAAGTTCCCAATGCCAGTGAACTGATTTCTAGAAGGAGGGTGAACTGAAACGGAAATATTTGTCAGATAATGACACTCACTATTAAGAAAACAAAACTAGATAAACAGAAAAGCATACTTGTGGGGATAATACTAGTTGGAATGGTCAAGGAAGGCTTTTTTTTTTTTTTAAGGTAAGATTTGAACAGAGATTTAAATTAATTGAAGGAGCAGCCATGCAGACTTCGGAGATGAGCATTTCAGGAAGAAGGATGTAAAGTACAGGGTCCCTGGTGTGGGAATGAGCTTGACAACATCCTAAAGACAGTCAGAAGGCTAAGTGAGTTTCTACAATAAGTGAGCTGAAAAGTCACGAGGTTGATTCTAGTCCGGAGTAGCCACTGCTGTGGCTATATGTGGGAGGACCTCACTAGGATGCCACAGTTAGAGAGGGAGAAACAGAGCAGACCCACAGAGATAAGAAGACCCCATAGCCTTTGAACAGGAGATGCACATTGGCTGTCTTAAGTCATGCTCCTTGCCATTTCCAATTCCTGTCTGAGTTCAGCCTGAAAACAAGCACCCCTTTCTCCAAGGTATCCATATGTATGTCTGACTCTTGCCCACCAAATGTCCTAGTTAGAAGAGCATGTAAGATCTCACTTCAGTTCAGTAGCTCAGTCATGTCTGACTCTTTGCAACTGGATGGACTGCAGTATGCCAGGCTTCCCTGTCCATCACCAACCCCAAGAGCTTGCTCAAACTCATGTCCCTTGAGTCGGTGATGTCATGCAAACATCTCATCCTCTGTCATCCCCTTCTCTTCCTGCCTTCAATCTTTCCCAGCATCAGGGTCTTTTCCAATGTGTCAGTTCTTCCCATCAGTTTGCCAAAGTAGTGGAGCTTCAGCTTTAGCATCAGTCCTTCCAATGAATATTCAGCACTGATTTCCTTTAGGATTGACTTGTTTGATCTCCTTGCAGTCCAAGGGACTCTCAAAAGTCTTCTCCAACGCAAAAGTTTAAAAGCATCAGTTCTTCAAGCTCAGCTTTCTTTATAGTGCAACTCTCTCATCCATACATGACTACTGGAAAAACCATAGCTTTCACTGGACCGACCTTTGTCAGCAAAGTAATGTCTCTGCTTTTTAACCCGCTATCTAGGTTTGTCATAACTTTTCTTCCAAGGAGCAAGTGTCTTTCAATTTCATGGCTGCAGTCACCATCTGCAAGTGATTTTGGAGCCTAAGAAAATAGTCGGTCACTTTTTACATTGATTCCCCATCTGTTTGCCATAAAGTGATGGAACCAGATGCCATGATTTTAGTTTTTTGAATGTTGAGTTTTAAGCCAGCTTTTTCACTCTCCTCTTTGACCTTCATCAAGAAGCTCTTTAGTTTCTCTTTGCTTTTTGTCATAAGGGTGGTGTGCATATCTGCATATCTGAGGTGATTGATATTTCTCTCTGCAATCTTGATTCCAGCTTGTGCTTCATCCAGTCCAGCATTTCGCTTGATGTACTCTGCATATAAGTTAAATAAGCAGGGTGACAATATACAGCCTTAACCTACTCCTTTCCCAATTTGGAACCAGTCTGTTGTTCCATGTCCGTTTCTAACTGTTGCTTCTTAACCTGCGTACAGGTTTCTCAGGAAGTAGGCAAGATGGTCTGGTATTCCCATCTCTTGAAGAATTTTCCACAGTTTGTTGTGATATACATAGTTGAAGGCTTTAGCATAGTCAAAGAAGCATAAGTAGATATTTTCTGGAATTCTCTTGTTTTTCCTATGATCCATTGGATGTCGGCAATTTGTTCTCTGGTTCCTCTGCCTTTTCTGAACACAGCTTGAACATCTGGAATCTCTTGGTTCAAGTGCTGTTGAAGCCTAGCTTGGAGAATTTTGAGCATTACTTTGCTAGTGTGTGAGAAGAGTACAATTATTTGGTAGTTTGAACATTCTCTGGCATTGCCTTTCTTTGGTATTGAAAACTGACTTTTTCCAGTCCTGTGGCCACTGCTGAGTTTTGCAAATTTGCTAGCATACTGAATGCAGCACTTTCATATCATCATCTTTCAGGATTTGAAATAGCTCTACTGTAATTCCATCACCTCCACTAGCTTTGTTCATAGTGATGCTTCCTAAGGCCCACTTGACTTCACATTCCAGGCTGTCTGGGAGTGATCACACCATCGTGATTATCTGGGTCATGAAGATCTTTTTTGTACAGTTCTTCTGTGTATTCTTGCCACCTCTTCTTAATAACTTCTGCTTCTGTTCGGTGCCTACCATTTTTGTCCTTTATTGTGCCCATCTTTGCATGAAATGTTCCCTTGGTATCTTTAATTTTCTTGAAGAGATCTCTAGTCTTTCCCATTCTATTGTTTTCCTCTATTTCTTTGCATTGATCACTTAGGAAGAATCTCACTTAATTCTTACTTAATGAATTTGAAAGACTGATTACTATTATCCCATTTTTGAGGTGAGACTTTCCTATTGGCTCAGATGATAAAGAATCTGCCTGGAAATGCAGGAAACCTGGGTCAAGAAGTTCCGCAGGAGAAGGAAATGTCTACCCACTCCAATATTCTTGCCTGGGGAATCCCATGGACTGAGAAGTTTGGCAGGCTACAGTCCATGGGTCTCAGAGTCAGACATGACTGAGCAACTGACACGCACACACACACACACACACACACACACACACACACATTTTTGAAGTGAGGAAGCTGGGATACTAAATTAAATGAATTGCCCAGCTCTCAAAATCAGTTTGTAGAAGAATGTAAGCTAGTCTGTATTCACACTGTCCATCTATACATTGGGAAAATTAAGTTGATGGCCCTCTGTCCTCATAGCAGTGGTGGTTTAGTTGCTAAGTTGTGCTGACTCTTTTGCCACACCATGGACTGCAGCCTGCCAGTCTCCACTGTCTGTGGGATTTCCCAGGCAAGAATACTAGAGTGGGTTGCCATTTCCTTCACCAGGAGATCTTCCCAAACCAGAGATCGAACCCACATCTCCTGCATTGCAGCCAGACTTTTTTTACTGACTGAGCTAGCAGGGAAGCCCTGGTCATCATAGATGCAGATTATTTTACAGAGTAAGGCTCATCGACTATATTGCCTTTGCCCAGATGTCCATCTGCAAATTGAATGGGATCTCATTGCAAAAAAGAAGAAACAAGATGGTAAAAGGATAGTATAAAAAAAAAAAATCACTTCCTTGAATGGTGAATTAGCACTCTTCCTAAACACTATGCTTCACTAATAAATTAGTTTTAATTCATTCCTGAATGCATGGGTTCTCTCATCCATTTGCTTCAACTTTTCATTTTTTTCTCCACTCCTACCAGGGGCTTCCCTGGTGGCTCAGTGGTAAAGAATCTGCCTGCCAATTCAGGAGACATGGGTTTGATCCCTGGGTAGGGAAGATCCCCTGGAGAAGGAAATGCTAACCCCCACTCCAGTATTCTTGCTTGGAGAATCCAATGGACAGAGGGGCCTGGCAGGCTACAGTCCATTGGATTGCAAAAGAGTCAGACACAACTTAGCAACTAAACAACAAAAACAAAATTCCTCAGGTCCCAGGCATCACCCATTTGTTTCATGTTTAAATAATCTGTCACCTATATCCTAGATTCCCTGTGATTCATTCACTGTGCAGTATGCATTCATAGAATGCGATCAACTAATGCAGGGGAGTTAAAGCCATGGATTGCGTAACCCATTTCTCAATGTGATATACACTGTGAAAAGGCGACTGCAGTAAAAGGGAGGATGATTTAAGAGTCTCCCTGGGCAACAAGAGTCACAATTTCCAAATGTGCCAAAAATTCATTAGGGCTCCATGTCAGATTGCTGCACTCTCTGCAGCAATGGTTTAATAAACACAGTGATGTGCTGTTCTAGAGGCTGCAAAGACATGTTGTGGATATTTGATATGAGCAGTGTCTTCCCATGATCATATTCCTCTCCTGTAGAATTATCCATGTTTTCTGATTTGTCTTAATGATACCTGAAGGACTTTGCAAACAATCTGCCTTTGGTAGAAAATGTTGAAATAAATCACAGAGGCTATCAACCACAGTCCAAGCTTGGTGAGTTCTCCAAAGACACTTAATACAGAAGATGCTGGAAAATGTCAGCACCTCTATTTATGTCCTACAGCTAACTAATTTTATGCTAATTTCATTTCGATACTGTGATTCCTTTTTCTACACGTTGATGGATGGGTTTCATGAGTTAATTCTCTAGTCTCTGATGCAGGCGGACTGGACATAAATCCTAGGGTTTTGTAGAAGAGGCAGTTGTGCCATGCTACTTATTATCAGCACAAGCACATGGCAACCTTGGCTTATTTTTCAAGAGACTGCTACCATTCTGCACATTTTCCAAGTGCAGACTTCATCTACCCCACAACAGTTTTTAATGGCAGAAGTGTAACAATCTTTGTGGTTTGTTTATTATTAGTCTTATTAGGTTTTGCTTTTATTTCTCCAGGTGTGATTTGGAGAAGAGTTTGGACTTCTTTCTCAGTTTATAAAAGATAATGAGAAAATGGCACAAGGAAATTAGCTAGGGCTTGCTGCTTCAGAAGACACCTCATGGGGATGATTTGTCTGGACAAGGTTGGCAACCCATGGGTTTGCCATCTGTGTGTCCCAGGAATGGTGGAGTAAATATTGGCTTCTGGGCTTAGCTGCTTCACTGTGTTTCCTTTGGTTTCTCTAGTTTATAGATTTCCAGCTTGAAAAAGAGTTGATCATGGAGAAAGAGTCTTTGCTAAATAAAACAGACCTTAAAGAATTTTGAGGATTTCACATTAATAATAGTTAATATTTACTGAGAGATTATGTGTTAGGTATTGTGTTACATTATTTAATCTAATCCTTGTAATGAGCTTATGGAATAGTTATTATTTTTATCACAATTTCACAAATAATGAAATTTTATAAAGTTGCCTATATAACTTAGCCCACATACTCACAGCTAATGCCAACCCATACAGGTAAAACCCCAGAAATCATTTTCTTAGTTTTCATAGCTTGGCTGCCTCTAATGGTGATCTTCTTTGATTCTTCCTTGATTTCTTTCTCTCCTGACTCTCTAAGCTTCCTTATAGGAATTATCTCCTAGCTTTGAATTTTCATTCTTTCTCCTGGAGACTGATCTCATCTGGTGGCTCTGGTACAAAGAGAACACTTTTTTGACTTGATCAACTTTGATCCAACATTTTATTATTTTCAAAAGCAGCTCCTATGTGGCTGTGCCTGCCTTCTTATTCAGAGTACAATCCCAGAGGGCTGATTTATTATTTTAATCTTGTGTACACATATTTTCACTTAGTATCCATGACACAAGAAACTTTGCAATGGCAAATCACAAGGCTTGTCCAGTTCCAGTTGGCAGAGAGTTGAATGTAATATGGCAGATATTGTTTCCTAACAGCAATTCTTCCTTCTTCTGTGATAATATAATATCTAATATTAAATGAGGTGCATGGCTTCTTAGAAGAAGATTACATTTCCCATACTCCCTTTGTGCCACATATAGTCACATGACTGAGTTAAACCCAAGGGGATGTGAGAAGTAACATTGTGGTATATGCTGACAAAGGAAGATACATGTTATCTTCATCTGCCTTTTTTTTTTTTTTTTTTCCGCTTCTGGATGACTGGAATGTGGATATGATAGTGAGCTCCTTCAGACTATGCAGACAAGAGTAGCAATGCCCTAGGAAATGCAGAGCAACAGGAGCTGGGTCCCTGGACCTGCTGGAGCACAGTTACCACATGAGGGAGTGGACTGTTTCCTACTCCTACTCGTAAGTCAAGTCAGTCATATCCAACTCTGTGCGACCCCATAGACTGCAGTGAGCTGTTTACCTTCAGACCATTATGAGACAGAAATAACTCTCTGCCTCCTACATACAAGGCTAACTTATTTGAAATAACAGTGACTGACTCCATGCCCTATCATAGCCAAGTCCTTCCCATCCTTTTCAGAATCTGTTTTAATCTATAAGGTACTCCAAAGACATATTGAGGATATAAGAAAAGAAAACTTTGAAAAATACAACACAGATTAGATCTAGGAGACTATTTTTGCAAAAAAAAAATCATTTTTTCCCCAAATAAAGCCAAAATATCAAGATAAGTGTATCGATTTTATCAATTACCTGAATTCTAGATGCTTAATCTTCATGATATCAAATATTCACCTAGCAGATTACTTAGTTATTCATCACAGTACTGATATTTAGTTCATTTCAACAAGTTAAAGAGACATCAACATTAATATATTCTGTCAATCATACTTGCTTCCTACTTTTAAAAATGTCAGTGGGCAGAAGAATCACCTCGGAGGCTTATGAGACATGCAAAATTCTTGGTTCCACCCTAGATCTGAACCATGTGTGAGGCCTAGGAATCTGTCTTTTTATGAACCAGCCAGGTGACTGTCTGGCCCATCAGAGCCTCAAAACCTACAAGATATGGAAGTTTGTATGGAATGTTGGTAATAAAAATAGGTAATAGTAATTGGACTATTGTAATTAGTCCAACTGTAGTCATTGGACTCCCCAGGTGGCACTAGTGGTAAAGAACCTGCCAATGCAGGAGACCTAAGAGACGCAGATTCGATCCCTGGGTTGGGAAGATCCTCTGGAGGAGGGCGTGGCAACCCACTCCAGTATTCTCACCTGGAGAATCCCATGAACAGAGGAGCCTGGCAGGCTATGGGTCTATATGGTCGCAAGGAGTCAGGCATGACTGAAGCGACTTAGCACAATAGTAATAATTATAGAAATATTACATCATTTATGATATATCTGGACCAGTATCCTCTAAATGTTGCAAACAACAACATATAAAATGAAGTGAGCACTGATTATGTATCAGGCACTATATAAAATTTTTGACATGTAGTTTCATTTAATTTTCAAAATAAATAGGCATTTTTTAAAACAAACTGTTATATGTGAAACAAATCGCCAGTCCAGGTTTGATGCATGATACTGGATGCTTGGGGCTGGTGCACTGAGAAGACCCAGAGGGATGGTATGGGGAGGGAGGGGGAGGGGGGTTCAGGATGGAGAACACGTGTATACCTGTGGTGGATTCATGCTGATATATGGCAAAACCAATGCAATATTGTAAAGTAATTAACCTCCAATTAAAATAAATAAATTTATATTTTTAAAAAACCGTTCTCATTTTATAGAGGAAGATAATGAGGTTTGATAAGTTGAAATGGACTTGAATACAATCGAAGACATGGCAGATCTGGGTCTCTGCTCCAAAGTCCGAGAGCATAACTCTGAGATACTAAGGCCTCTCCACATTCTTAGCACTATTGTTAATCAGGGAGAAAAGCCATGTTTCAAAGGTTATTCAAGTAAGGACAGTAGTGAGTACATGTGTGTTCATTAGTCTACATCTGCCATTTGCAAGATACTATATCAGTCTCAGGGGAAAAAAAATGAATTCAGGAATTAAAAGAAAGAGCATTAAAAATATTTTTTCTAAGTTTAAAACTCGAGCTTTCTGGGTCATAAGGTAGTCCATGTCTGACGTAGGGTGCAGCTTGCTTGGGGCTGGTGCATGGGGATGACCCAGAGAGATGTTGTGGGGAGGGAGGTGGGAGGGGGGTTCATGTTTGGGAACGCATGTAAGAATTAAAGATTTAAAAAAAAAAAAATTAAAAAAAAAAAAACTCAAGCTTTCTATAAAACATCTTAGCCATTAGCATGTTCATACACACATTTGATAGATGGAAAAATGTTTTCAGTAATTTCCCAAGATTGTACCTGTTCTGTTTCATAGTTTTAAATACACTATCATTTAGCTCAAAATCCTTTAGTGAATTGTTTCATTTTTTTAATTTAATTGTATTGATTTTTTTTTTTTTGGACTATACTTGGCTAAGCTGTGGTAAGCATTGTTCAATTTTGTCAGTTTTTGTCTAAGTGTATATATGTATGTAAACCATATATGTGTGTGTGTGTCTGTGTGTGTGTGTATGCCAGCCTCCAACCTGCCCATTTACACACGAACATAAATCATTTATATGTGCACTTCCACATATTACAGCTATCAATCTCTGTGGAAAGTAGAATCATGATGTGGATTACAAATTCCTGATAATTTCACACGTATACTTGTGGATTTTCTTAATTTAAAATAATACTTACATAAGCAAGACACCAGAAATAAATCAAATCTTAAGTGGGTCCCTAATTACAGCAGGAAGTTAAAAAAGAAATTAACATGCAAAAATGTTACATTTAACTCAAAGACATCAATATATCTCATGCTTCTGTTTTACAGCAAGAATTTTTAACCAACAGTGCTACTCAGGAGAGAAGAAGTCTCCATTTTCAATAAAAAAGAATGCTAAAATTAAATAGATTAATATCTAATTTTATACCTCCATTTATATTATGTACAAAATTATCTTAAATATTTGTTATGGATGAAGAGGCTTTCTACCAAATGGGGCCTTTTGATAGTAGAAAATGTTAACATAAATTGTTGCATAAATCATTGCCTTGTAGAATACCAGAAGGCGCATATAAAAACCCATATCTTTACTGCACATATTTCCCATTAACCATAATCTATTAGTAATTGAAGTTCATTACAAATTCTTGTAGACTTTATTGCTATCGTGCTGCATGACATACCGAACCTGGCTTGCATAACAAGAAGTCCTTGCTGGGAAATATCCTATTAACAATGACAGTGCATTTGTCATTGTGATAATAAACCCAAGAGCCGCCTGTAGATTATAAATTATCAAGGCGCCATTTGTGCTGCCCTGGCTTGAAGGTTTGTCTGTGCTTCCATTTTAAAACGCTGATTTTCAGTGAGTTGTAACTCAGCTATCAGAATCTGCGGTGAGCTGCAACTCTGCGTCCAAGGACTCAGCTCAAGACTCTTTTTGGAACAATTCTTAAGTATGATTTACATTTTCCAATCAAAAAGAAGTCTGCTGGCGTGTGCACAACAGTTTTGAAGGGACCTGTGAGACATAATCATTTTCCACCAAAAAAATATACGTTTAGATCTGGCCCGGATACCTAAGTATTTAAAATCGGAGTTTATAACCATCATAATTTTGTGCCTTAAAAAGACATTATTTAATTTTTGCCTAAACTCAAATGTCAGGCATTCAGGGTAATGACATATGCCAAGTGATTTTTCCTTCTGTGCAAGAGCCCCCCATTTCTACCCCTTTCACAAAATAACCTGAAAAGTAAAAGAATTTACATGGTGCAGTGAGAAAACATTACTGAGAAGGGAAAGGATCATGGGAAAAGCAAATGTAATATTGAAACAGAAATAGCTACAACTGTGTAAACAGATATGCCTTTGGCTTGGAGGCGAGATTTACCAGTCTGTAGTATTTCTCAGCCAAGGAGCTGGAAGCCTGCAGGGCCAAAAGGGGCTCTGCAATACAAGGGCAACTGGTTCCATACACTTTGATCTTTCTTACTTTAAACTGGGGAATTAGATAATTATAGTTACCTGAACATGCATTTCTATGACTATGATCACTGTAACCAAGAAACTCAAGTCTTGGGGTTCTGCACAGAGGGAATGATTGACAGCAGCTGACTTTGGACACTTGTACACAAGACCAAAAGTTAGATTTGATGGGAAAGTGCTGGTGAAGAAGCTCAATCTGTCTATGACAGCAGTTACTAAGTGCTCAGGTGAACTGACAATTAAGAAAAATATAACACAAGATAAAGTGAGCCAGAAATGCAAAACTGAGCTGTAGAAACTACTTGGGGGAATGTAACACAATTAACTCTTACTAGAGAATGAAAGAAACAAATTTCAGAGACAGGACAGTTTTGTGCAGGATCTTGAAGAATTACATAGCCTTTTCTTTTTTTTTTTTTTTTTTCCTCTAGCGACTCTGCTCCCACCCCATCACCTAGCACAAACCCCTTTTCTGGGATAAGTCATAAAAAGAGGAGAATAATAGAATCCTGTTTCAAGAATGACCATTAACTTAGGGTTGGATGGACTAATTTCAGCTTGCCCAACTTGTAGCCAGAATGTACCAATTGCTTAGAGGGAGCGAGGAGCAACTAAACTGTAGCCAGAAAGAATAAATCTGCTTTTTATTTCAGGGACACTCTAATATTAGGTCCTTCTAGTCTCTTTCAATGGCACATTGAGCCTTCAGTTTTATTCAATCATTAAGCAGAAAAAAGCAGAGCAAATGGACTCTTTTATTGAATTTATTCCCAAATGTCTTTGAAAGAAAAGGCAAATAGTTCAGGGGATATCAGGGCAATCTCTGCATAGCATCTTCACTAAGAAGGACTGGATGCAAAAATCCTAAGCTCATGTCCCAGATAGTATGCTAAGCAATCTATATATCTCACTGTGTTCCTGCAAATCATGAAGGTTTTAATATTTCCATCTTATAGAGGGAAAAATGGATACTTTGGCAAGCTATAGAACCTAAAGTAGGTTAAGTTTGGCTACTATCATACAGCTATTAAGTGGCACAGTGCGTCTATACAACACTATATACAGGCTGTGCCACATTCTATTCTCCCCAGTTGCTATTTTTTTAAATTAATCTCAAGAAATAAAGTTGAGCCTTGAGAGAACCAGCTTCCACCAGCCAAAACTTAGTTTATGTTATTAAGTACTATGCTTTATTTTTCCTCCCTCATCCCTCCCTTCCTTCCCTTCTCTTTTTCTTTCTTTTCTCCCTCCCTCTTTTTCTCCCTCTTTCTTTCTCCAAGTAATTTGACTGATGCTTTTAGTTCTGACCTTTTTATTCTCAAGAGCTCTTCCAAAAATACAGTGATTTCATCTTCAACTACAGGCAAAAAATTAAATAAATGTTGTTTACTCAAACATTATTGGTTCTATCAAATTTGCACAATATTCTGCTTGACTTGGGCTTCCCTTGTGGCTCAGCTGGTAAAGAATCGTTCTGCAATGCAGGAGACCCCAGTTTGATTCCTGGGTTGGGAAGATCCGCTGGAGAAGGGATAGGCTACCCACTCCAGTATTCTTGGGCTTCCCCTATGGCTCAGCTGGTAAAGAATCCACCTGCAATGTGGGAGGCCTGGGTTTGATCGCTAGGTTGGGATGATCCCCTAGAGAAGGCAAAGGCTACTCACTTCAGTATCCTGGCCTGGAGAATTCCATGGACTGTATAGTCCGTGGGGTCACAAAGAGTCGAACATGACTAAGCGACTTTCACTTCACTTCACTTCTGTTTGACTTATTCAGAACAAAATCCATGGTTCAAGACATACTTTTCACTTGACAACACTTTTGATCTCTGTAACAATGAAGCACATAGAGTTTGCCCATGCCTAGATAAAATATTCACCACCTTAACTTCAGGTTTCACGGCGTGCTCAGACTCTTGCTTTCCTCTGTTAGCACCTTTGCCATCTGGTGATAGTTCTCTGTTCTTTCAAATGCCATCCTAGTGCTCTAATAAGTCACATTTTTTTCCTAGCAAGTTTTATGTCCTTTTTATAATGGCAAACATGACTTGCATAGTACACAGAGTACTGAAATATTCTGAACAAATGGAGTAGGGTCATTTTGATTCCAAATATTTGCCCAGGCAATAGTTTGCCATTTGGAATCAACCTGGAAGCCAATGAAAGCATGATGAACCATCTGTTCATTCTCTATTTCCCATACTCAAGAATTTAAAACAATTATTCCCATTACCATAGCACCTTTCTTGCAAAAAATCTGCCAATTGCCAGGTACTTTATTTCATTTATCAACCCAAGCGTCTTATTAAAATAAAAAATATATATTTCAGGAGAATGTAAAAATCTACTATGTATCAGATCCAATGATATCCCCAGAGTTTTCTCATCATGGGAACCAAAGAATAAAGATAACATATGTCTTACTCCAAGAATAAATCATATGACTTCAGTAAATTATGATTTCCTCTTTGCCCAAACAAATTCCCATGTCTTCATGAGCTAAAGATGGTTTGAATTCAAAATGGCAGCTATGGTTATCAGAAAAACAGGAATGTTAGACTTCAGAGAATTCCTGTTATTGGGGGATGGAAAAGAAACACATATTGCTTCAGCAATACGTGAGCCATGAACTTCCTGATGTTCAAGCTGGTTTTAGAAAAGGCAGAGGAACCAGAGATCAAATTGCCAACATCTGTTGGATCATGGAAAAAGCAAGAGAGTTCCAGAAAAACATCTATTTCTGCTTTATTGACTATGCCAAAGCCTTTGACTGTGTGGATCACAATAAACTAGAAAATTCAGAGAGATATGAGAATATGAGACCACATGGCCTGCCTCTTGAGAAATCTGTATGCAGGTCAGGAAGCAACAGTTAGGACTGGACATGGAACAACAGACTGGTTCCAAATAGGAAAAGGAGTACGTCAAGGCTGTATATTGTCACCCTGCTTATTTAACTTCTATGCAGAGTACATCATGAGAAACGCTGGACTGGAAGAAGCACAAGCTGGAATCAAGATTGCTGGGATAAATTTCAATAATCTCAGATATGCAGATGACACCACCCTTATGGCAGAAAGTGAAGAGGAACTAAAAAGCCTCCTGATGAAAGTGAGAGAGGAGAGTGAAAAAGTTGGCTTAAAGCTCAACATTCAGAAAAGAAAGATCATGGCATCCGGTCCCATCACTTCATGGGAAATAGATGGGGAAACAGTAGAAACAGTGTCAGACTTTACTTTTTTGGGCTCCAAAATCACTGCAGATGGTCACTGCAGCCATGAAATTAAAAGATGTTTACTCCTTGGAAGAAAAGTTATGACCAACCTAGATAGCATATTCAAAAGCAGAGACATTACTTTGCCAACAAAGGTCTGTATAGTCAAGGCTATGGTTTTCCCTGTGGTCATGTATGGATGTGAGAGTTGGACTGTGAAGAAGGCTGAGTGCTGAAGAATTGATGGTTTTAAACTGTGGTGTTGGAGAGGACTCTTGAGAGTCCATTGGACTGCAAGGAGATCCAACCAGTCCATTCTGAAGGAGATCAGCCCTGGGATTTCTTTGAGAGGAATGATGCTGAAGCTGAAACTCCAGTACTTTGGCCACCTCATGCGAAGAGTTGACTCATTGGAAAAGACTCTGATTCTGGGAGGGATTGGGGGCAGGAGGAGAAGGGGACGACAGAGGATGAGATGGCTGGATGGCATCACCGACTCGATGGACGTGAGTCTGAGTGAACTCTGGGAGATGGTGATGGACAGGGAGGCCTGGTGTGCTGTGATTCATGGGGTCGCAAAGAGTCGGACACGGCTGAGCGACTGAACTGAACTGAAACACATAAGCCCGACTCAATGTCAAATATGTGAAGTAACACAAAAGATCCTTTTTAAATATGGAAATCTGAGAGTACAGTGTTTCTGGGTCTTCCATTCTGGGTCAAAGCAGGGGAGACTGCAGTCCTCATAGAGCAATCTTTCTATAACCATAGATGGCTATGCAAAGTAAAACTGCTGCTTCTAGCACAGCATGGCTCAACCTGTAAGAGCAAGAGAGGGAAATAGAAGACACCACACTCCAGGATGTTCTCAAAAGCCCAAGAGTGGCACAGAAAAGCATTTCTAAGATCCCTATCCACTCTGCCTCTAATACTCAAGGTGTGCAAATGTCAAGAAATAGCCAGTGGTCTTCATCAGATATTTTATAGATACTGAGAAGATGCACCCAGAGAGGGTTGCCTGGGGAGAGGGGCTGGAACCCACTGAGAGCACAGTGGACACCAGTGATCAGGAAACATTGCTGACAGAAGCTGCAGCTCTGTTTTGCCTACTTCACTCTCACTATGCAGATCAAATATCTGCTGATTCTCCCTTAGAGGGAAAGCCAAACTCTCCCAGCCTCCAAACTTACAGAGAGGCATGGGTAGATAAAGACTTTCTGAATTTGACATTTCCCTCTCATGGCTCAGTAATCCATTAGTTGTCTAAATTTGGACAAATCAATTATTCGTCCCACCTTTGTTAGTCACTCAGTTGCATCCAACTCTTTGCAATCCTTTGGACTGTAACCCACCAGGCTACTCTGTCCATGGAATTCTCCAGGCAAGAATACTGGAGTGGGTTGCCATTCCCTTCTCCAAGGGATCTACCTGACCTAGGGATCGAACCCAGGTCTCCTGCAATGCAGACAGATTCTTCCCTGTCTGAACCACCAGAGAAGCCCTTTTCATGTTCCCATCCTTAGGTGCAAATGAAATTGAAAGAGACAGGAACTAAGTCCAATTTGTGAAAAAATAAGTTAAAATTCTGCTTTTGTAACTTGCAAAATATCTGTCACTCATGGAAGAATTCAACTAACCCTTGAAATCTGTCAATACCAGGGCATGACATGTTATCCTTGATGGGAGAGTGGAAGGAGTATTCCCGTAACAATAAGACAGGCTTGATTTCAGAAATGTTGTTTTACACTCTAATAAGCCCTTCTTCCCACTTTCATGCAAATTTCTTTTAATCTGTAGAGATCTTGCTATCCTGAGCCAAACTCTGCTTTCAACACAATTTCCTTACATTATTTCTTAGGCACATTGCATCACAGTGCAGGGAAGATTATTGCTTAAACACAGCCCAGTTCATATGTATTCAGGCCTGTGCATCTTGCCTCATGAGAAGAAATTAGTCCCTCCATAATTAGACAAAGCTATCAGTCAGTAGTTAAAGAAATTCAAAGTCTCAACAAAAGAAAACCACCCCAGAAATCCTGGTCTTCACCATTACACAGATCATATAGAATTCATCATTCTCTATATTTCATATGTGAAATCCCATGAAATCGTTTTCTGAGCATATCTCCTAACTGTGTTTCTGCTCAGTTGCATCCAACTCTTTGCAACTCTTTGGACTGTAGCCCACCAGGATACTCTGTCCACGGAATTTCCCAGGCAAAAATACTGGAGTGGGTTGCCATTTTCTCCTCAGGGGATCTTCTCAATCCAGGAATCAGACCCGCGTGTCCTGGGTCTCCTGCATTGCAGGTGAATTCTTTACCAGTGAGCCACTGGGGAATCCCCCCAGTTCCTAAATTTTCTACTGCGACTTATCGAATGCCCAGTCTATTATAACTGAAGATCCCCGACTCTCTCTCTCGAGAATACCTCTTTCCCCATGTCCCTTTCGGATGATAACTGTTCGCTCTTTTGCAGTCTACTACACTGGGCCTATAGGAGGAATGAGTGTCCTTTTATCCCTCATTGCTCCTTCCTTTGTATTTTCTCTTCCTTTTCCACAAAAAACACTTTGAATCTGAGATGATCAGGTGTTCCCACACACCACTTCTCCTTGTAGTGATCATCAATTCATACTCATGCCACTTCTTAGTTTTGGAAGATTTTTGATCCTGGCTCTTTATCACTTTCTCTTGCACCACGTCTGCTTCTTGGTGATATCAGTGCTCTTCTAGTCCAATATGATCCTTCTGGTACCCCAGCTTCTTAGCCCCTGAGCTCTTCTCTTTCCAGGATCCACTCCTCTGTATTCCTCAGCCTTCTGTTCTCATGAATATACCACAGACCTTGTCATTATCTGAACTGCGTCCCTTCCATAGTCTATGTTCCCAGCATCACACTCTCTGATAACCACCTATCTTTCCATCCCACTCCTTCCAGTATCTTTCCTCCAGCCTATGTTTAAGTCCATTCAGGAGCTAAAATCTATCAATGATAGCAATGATTCATTGCTCCCGATTCGTTTGGATTCACTCCCTTTCTCATTCAGCCTAGTTCTGTGACCAATAATTATAACCCCTTCCTTGCATATATCCATGGCTTCTTAAACCGTCTTCAGTTTCATTATAGGCAAAAACACAGCCCTTAATCAAATCCAACTGTCCAATCCATGCCTGCAACTGTGCATCTCAACATGATTGAAGAAAAGCATAAAACTATGATAAATGGCTTCACTTTCAATTCATGACCACTTATCTCAAATGTGCTCTTAGTGCTAACTGGAAATTATATTTCCATATCTGTTTCTCTCCCACTCTCAGTTCAGTTCAGTTCAGTCGCTCAGTCATGTCCGACTCTTTGCGACCTCATGAATCGCAGCACGCCAGGCCTCCCTGTCCATCACCAACTCCCGGAGTTCACTCAGACTCACGTCCATCGAGTCCGTAATGCCATCCAGCCATCTCATCCTTGGTCGTCTCCTTCTCCTCCTGCCCCCAACCCCTCCCAGCATCAGAGTCTTTTCCAATGAGTCAACTCTTCGCATGAGGTCACCAAAGTACTGGAGTTTCAGCTTCAGCATCATTCCTTCCAAAGAAATGCCAGGGCTGATCTCCTTCAGAATGGACTGGTTGGATCTCCTTGCAGTCCAAGGGACTCTCCAGAGTCTTCTCCAACACCACAGTTCAAAAGCATCAATTCTTCCAGTGGACTATTCCATACTTGAAACCTCCAATATCTCTTCCTCCATCCTCTTCTGTTAGTTGATGACTTGGTTCATCCTTCTCAGCTTCATATTTTACTGAGGAAAATACATGTAATCCAAAGAGAACTCCTTCAGTCTCCCCCCACATTTCTTACCTATCTTTGTCTATTCCCGTTCACCTTCTCTCTTGGTGCTTTGGATGCACAATCCATGATGTTAGCTAACACCAATGCCCCTACTTGTGCCCTGGGTGCCAACCCGTCCTGTCTGCTCAAAGACACTGCAATTACCCCCCTCTTTCCACCTCCCTGGTGGCTCAGATGGTAAAATGTCTTGCTTACAATGCGGGAGACCTGGGTTCGATCCCTGGGTCAGGAAGATCCTCTGGAGAAGGAAATGGCAACCCACTCCAGTACTATTGCCTGGAAAATCCCATGGACAGAGAAGCGTGGTGGGCTACAGTCCATGGGGTAGCAAAGAGTTGGACATGACTGGGCGACATCACATTCACTTTTCCTGAATCATGATTTTCTTTTCTCTGTTAGATCATTCTTATCAACATCATAATTTACTGTTTATTCTCCTATGTTAAAATGTCTTAACTAATTCTACCTCTTCCTCTAGCTGCATTTCTGTCTTTCCTTTTACAGAAACTTTCCTCAAAAGTTTTCTCTATGCTCACTGTCATTCATTTTCATAGTATTTTATTCTCGCATAAGCCCAGTCTCCTTAATTCATGCTGCTCCACTGAATTCTGCTCTTTTCAGCATCACCAGTGATCTCTGGATGACTAGATGTAATGGTAAGCCTTTAGTCCTCAACTTATTCTATTTATTAGCAGCGCTGTTACCTTCTATCTTAAAACACATTCCTGTGACTTTCAGGACACCTCTTTTCATTTTTACCTTAAACCTCATTTGCCGCTACTTCTAAGCTTTTGTGTTAGTTTTACATGTCAGCTGACTTGGCTGAGAGATGCACAGATAGGTGGCAAATCCTTATTGCCAGGTGGGTCTGTGAGGGTGTTTTTGGAAGAGATTAACATTTGAATTGGTAGACTGAGTAAAGATCACTGCCTTGACAATGTAGGTAGACATCATCTAATCTATCGAGTACCTGAATACAATAGAAAGGCAGAGGATGCAAATTTGCTCTCTGCTTGAACTGGGACATCCATTTCTCTCTGCCCTCAGATACCAATGCTCTTGGTCTTCAGACTCAGACTAGGACTTATACCACTGACTCCCCTGGTTCAAAGGCCCTTGGATTTGGACTGAAACTACACTGTCAGCCCTTCTGGGCCTCCAGCTTATGGGCAGAACATCATGGGACTTCTTAGCTGCCATAATTATGTAGCCAGTTCTATATCTCTTTCTAAATATGTCTATGGGCTTCCCTGGTGGCTCAGTGGTAAATGCAAGAGACATGGTTTTAATCCCTGGGTCAGGAAGATCCCCTGGAAAAGGAAATGGCAGCCTATTCCAGTATTCTCACCTGGGAAATCCCATGGAAAGAGGTCACAAAAATCAGACATCTTAGCAACTAAGCAACAACAGCAATAAAGTATGTCTATATCTCTATACGAGTCCTATCAGTTTTGTTTCTCTGGAGAAGCCTGACTCACACAGCTTCTTTTTGAGTTCCTCCTCATCTCCCTGACTTTTTCCTTTTGGAGTGCCCAAGATTCTATTGTCTTATTTGTCTATCTGTGCTCACTCTTCTGCCGTAAGTATGGTGTCACCAGCATATCTGAAGATATGCCCTTGTGGCAGAAAGCAAAGAAGAACTAAAGAGCCTCTTGATGAAAGTGAAAGAGGAGAGTGAAAAAGTTGAATTAAAACTCAACATTCAGAAAATTAAGATCCTGGCATCTGGTCCCATCATTTCATGGCAAACAGATGGGGAAACAATGGAAACAGTGACAGACTTTATTTTTTGTGGGCTCCAAAATCACTGCAGATGGTGAGTGAAGCCATGAAATTAAAAGACGCTTGCTCCTTGGAAGAAAAGTTATGACCAACATAGACAGTATATTAAAAAGTAGAGACACTACTTTGCCAACAAAGCTCTGTCTAGTTAAAGTTATGGTTTTTCCAGTAGTCATGTATGGATGTGAGAGTTGGACTATAAAGAAAGCTGAGTGCCGAAGAACTGATGCTTTTGAACTTTGGTGTTGGAGAAGACTCTTGAGAGTCCCTTGGACTGCAAAGAGACCCAACCAGTCCATCCTAAAGGAAATCAGTCCTAAATATTCATTGGAAGGACTGATGCTGAAGCTGAAACTCCAATACTTTGGCCTGACTCATTTGTAAAGACTCTGATGCTGGGAAAGATTGAAAGTGGGAGGAGAAGGGGACAACAGAGGATGAGATGGTTGGATGGCATCACCAACTCGATGGACATGAGTCTGAATAAGCTCTGGGAGTTGGTGATGGATAGGGAAGCCTGGCGTGCTGCAGTCCATGGGGTCACAAAGAGTTGGACACGACTGAATGACTGAACTGAACTGATGCTCACTCTTACTACCTTGGAGCTTTTCATTTGATTTATTTAAGTACCCTGATATACTGATAATTCTGAGATCTCTCTCTCTCTCAATTCTAGATTTACAGACACAACTACCTTTGTGGAATCTCTTCTTAAACATGTAATAGGCATTACACAAATTTAATATGCATAAATATTAAACTCCTAATCTCCCCAAATCCAACCCCTTATCTTTGCTCCATCTCAATGAATAAGAATGCCATCCTTCCAAAAGCTCTGGTCAGAAACCTTATGTTCTTTCCTGAGTCCCCTCTTTCACTCATGCCTCTACATTTCTCTGCTCAGACACCACTGAGCAACTGAACAACTACATGATAATACTGATGATAATAATTATTATTATCTGCATGAATACTCTTTACTCAGAACACTCTCTTTTACCTCCTTCAAGTCTTTGCTTCTATTCCATCCTAAATGAGGCCTTCCCTGATTTTCTGTTTAAAATTATAACTCCCAACACTTATCAATCACTTTCCCAGCATTTTCACCTGCATTGATCCAGCAAAATCATTACCTGACACACCGGGAGCCCCATAAGGAGCTGGAGGCCCTCTCCCTTAGACAACTAAGCTTCCAGGGTGGAATCCTCAGGTCTTCCTGACAGACACTCCATCCTTTTGAACATTTTTTACAGAACTTATTGCTCACTTTGACAATGAAAATACATGCTAGTTTTCTTATTTAGCTGGAGAAACAATATGTGTTGACAAAGGAAAGTAGTGATGAAAGGAGTTTCATTACTTTCATGACATAATAGACTCTGGCAGGGTGGCTTACTAACATATCATGATAATACTAAATATTCATTAAAAGGACTAATGCTGAAGCTCCAATACCTTAGCCACATGATGTGAAGAAGCAACTTATTGGAAATGACCCTGATGCTGGGAACGATTGAGGGCAGGGGGAGAAGGGGGTGACAGAGGATGAGTTGGTTACACAGCATCACTGACTCAATGGACATGAATTTGAGCAAACTCTTGGAGATAGTGAAGGACAGAGGAGCTTGGCATGGTGCCATCCATGGGATCACAAAGAGTCAGACACAACTGACAAATTAAACAAAAACAACTACATGATAACATTGATGATAATAATTATTATAATAACTATGATTGATTGATCACTCAATAACAGAGGAAACTTTCCAGGGAACTCTCTTTTTCCTGCCTTAGGTAAAGACAGAGAGCTACAGCTGTGGATCTCTGAACTCCAGGGAGGGAGGCAGGAACAGCTGAAGCAGGACAGGGTTGGTGAAACTGACTCCTGCCTGATGGGAGAAAAGGTCTCTTGCCTTACAGAACTATCAGTACATAGACCATTTTATGTTGAACAGTTCTTCTAGGGAGAACAGGTGTGTAGATGAATGCTGGGAAGAATTTACCAGGAATTGGGTAGGAAAAAAGTACTAAAGAGTTTAAATAATACATTTTAAACAAAAGACCTGTGGGGAATCCATGGGGGGTTGTAAATCCCTGATACTGACTTCCGAGACCCTTCAAATCTTAAATAAAGGTTATAATCCAAACATCAGTCCCCTACTTTTTCTTTGTATGCAAAATTTGAGTCTTTTTTTTTTTCTTGAGAGTTAAGTTTTAAACTAACTTTACAGATAAAGGAACTAAGAAAAAATGTTTATATGCACAGCACTATAAATTTACTCACCAAATATTTACTGGTCACAAATATGTGTCAGTAACTGAGCCAGCTGAGGAGTCATATAGCACCAGATGGACAGGATACCAGTTTTCATAATATATATTCTAGTGAGAGTTATAGACAACAGGGAAAAAATAACAGGGTGTTAAATGGGGCTTTCCCTGTCTCAGAATTTAACTGAGGCCTTAAAGCTGAGAATAGCAGGTGTAATGTACTCCAAATTCTAAATCTAGTGTGAGATTGTCTATGCTGGCTCTGCAAAAAGACCGGATAGTCAGTTCTGCCATCTGTTTCAACACTCACCTCCTGGCTATGAAGAACAGGAAACAAAAGAGGCCTGGGGGTACAGGGTGATAGACAGCATGTTGGCAGAGTACAGCCCAGGGTTGGGGAGCTGATTCCTTCATCCTCAGAAAGCAGGTATCTGGGAGACGTAGGTTCTAATATCTTATTACTCATGGCTGAGTGCCTCCAACCACCCTGCACAACCTTTGGCAGCAGGTTTCACTTAAACATCTCTGCTATGATCTGAATGTGTCTTCCCAAAATTCATGTGTTGAAACCTAATCCCCAATGTGGGGAAATTTGGAAATGGAGCCCTTAGGAGGTGACTAGGTCATGAGGGTGAAGCCCCAATGAATGGGATTAGTGCCCTCATAAAAGAGTTTCTGGAGAGCTCCCTTGCCCCTTGTATCATGTAAGGTTACAGTGAGAAGATGACCATCAGTGAAGAAGTGGGCCCTCACCAGGTACTGTATCTGCCAGCTCTGTGACCTTGGACTTCCCAGCTTTTAAAACTATAAGAAATAAATGTTTGTTGTTCATAAGGTACCCAGTTTATAATATTTTTGTTGTAGCAGCCTGAATGGATTGAGACAGTCTTGCATGTGCTGAGGCTGGCAATGAAAGGCTGAATTATTTTCTCTGTTCCAGGTATAGTCTTTGCAAAAGGGAACTGTACTTGGATTATCTCAAAAGTATATTGGAAAAAGGAATGAGGAGACCCCAATACAGCTGTTTGAGTGGAAGAGGCCACAGGAAGCCAGGAGCTGAGGGAGGTATAATCAACCAGCATCTAAGGCATTAACTGTATCAGAAAATTGAAGAGGGGGCATCCCAGCTGGAGGTCAGCAATCAGGCCTACAACATGTAGACAGCCCTGATGCCAGCTTACAATTACCTGGGTAGAGTAAGTTCCTTTTATGCCCCATCTTGTTCTGCCCTTGCTTCAATACTAAAGAAGACACAGGAAGCCTATACCCTTCAGTGGGGGGAGAAGGGGTACAAACTAAGGGAAATAGTAAAGAAGCTGGTCTTGCTCTCGTTGCCCAATGTAGTCCCTCCAGCCTAAGGCAGGCCCAAGCTGAACAATGTAAAAAGCTTTAAGTAGTATAAGTCTAAGAAAGTGAAGTGTAAATGTTTCACTGAATTAGAATTTAATAACTGAGAGGAATAGGAAAAGCTATGGGATTATCTGTTGTGGAGGCTAATGAGTTAAGAGAGCAAGACTCATAGAAAGTTGTTTTCTGCATTCATACATCAGTCCAGCTCATTCAGTAGGCAAGTTTTAGAGAACAAATAACCCTGAAGATTGTGATTAGTGCTATGAATGAGCTAACAGGTCAGGGGAGGCCTCCCTCAGGCAAGTGTCATCAAACACTTGAGAGACTTGAATAATGAGGAAAAAAGAAGATGAAGGGGTGAGGAAAGAGCTGCTCCACCAGAAGAAACAACAAAAGAGAAGGCTATAAGGCAGAAGCTCCTAATGATCAAGGAATGGACCAAATGGCAGCAACAGAGGGAGAGAGGCCTCTAATGAGGCTGGCATTGGAGGCAAAGGCCTAACTGATGAATTTAGACCTTGGCCTTGAGTTCAAAATTAATTATAAAGGCCATAAGAAGCTACCAGAGGATTTGAAGGTGATCAGATCTGTGTTTTAAACAAAGAAAAGAACTCTAGCTTCTGGGAGGACAATGTACAGCTGGTAAGCAAGAGTGGATCCAGGGTACCAGTTGGAAGGGTTTTACCAGTGTGGCTGAGACACAATAGTGGCTTGGCCTGGGTATTAGAAGTGGAGTTGAAGCGAAACGGGTGGATTTCAGACAAAGGTTGAAGTATGCTTGAGCGGCATATTGAGGGCGCAATTAAGAATCTTTAGTGAGACACTCCCCTGGCAGTCCAGAGAGGGAGACTTTGCCTTCCAATGCCCCTGGTCAGGGATCTAAAATCCCACATGCCTCAAAAAAACAAAACATAAAACAGAAACAATATTGTAGCAAATTCAGTAAAGACTTAAAAAGAGTTCTTTTTAAAAAAGAATCTTTAGTGGATGATACAGGTCCCCTGCTTTTACCCTTTTTGTTGGCAGATACTCCCTTTCCCCAGCTGCCATAAATGTTGGGTGCTAATTGTTTACAGCTGCCACATTTTCTAGAGAATTTTCTCAAGTAAAACAGTAGCTAAAGTTCTTGGGAAGTTATGTCCTCCAACCTCCCATTTCTAGGAAGCCAGAAACCTGCCATGTGGTTATAAACTGCCAGCCCCCTTGCCTCAAGGGGAGACCAACCTCGAGCGCAGTTTGCCCTCCAGAGGTCTCCTGTGGGATGATACCGAAGCTGGTCTCACTTAGGTCTCTTCCCCAGCCCTCTTCTATTTCCTTCCCTTTCTCCTGAGAGCCTTCGTGAAATAAATCACCTGAATATCACTAAATCAGTAACAATATAATAAATCACTGGAGAATTCCTGTCTGAGGCTCTGCTTCTAAGGAACCCAGCCTGAGAGAGGATTTTAATTTTGAACATGTTACGTCTGACATGAGGATGAGGCATCCAAGTGGTGGTGTTAAGTAAGCACATTGATAGATGACTCAGCCTCAGAGAGATGGAGCATTTGGGCATCAGTAGCATATGAATGGTATTAATAGTCACGGGAATGGATGAAATCTCAAGCAGTTATGTAATTAGGTAAGAAGGTCCAGAACTGAACCCTGAGATCTCCAGCATTTAGAGGTAGAAGGCAAGGATTCCACAAAAGAGAGGGTATGCTACCTTGGGGTTATAATAGGGCTCTGCTATACAATATTATGGAGTATTAGACTCTCGAGTGACTGGTGACTGTCTCTTTTAACACACAACACAGAGAAAATGCAAGAAATGTGATTTCCCCTTAAAGAATCTTTTAATCATTGATACCTGCAAGCTGGTGCTTTTAGAATCTTTGTAATGCTAGGTAAGGTTATTTCATGTTAACTGCACAATTAACTCATGTCATCAATGGAGCTTTTTTCATTTGAATTAAGTCCCCAGTCCCTATAAAATTAGAATTTTCCTCATTTGCTGAAGTCTTCCAATTACTTTCTAAGTTGAATTAGTAGTGCACTAAACTTTTATTTCCAGAGAAATGAGTTCAAGCAGAGGTCATCCATGTAAATGAGTTGAGTGATCTCAAACTAGCATTTAAGTGTGTCAGAAAGTTCTATCTGTATTAGTTTATTTTTAAAGGCAAATGAAAGATGAGAATATGAATATTGTGTATTTATTTAAGGATAGATTTCTGAAAATGACTGTACTTCCATCTAAATCTTCAGCACTCATCAATTAACTTGCTGGGGAACAAAGTTTATGGCAGGCCTGAGAATCTGAGGAGATAACAAGTCAAAGAGGTAGGACCAGCAGAAAAGATGCTCTGAGTTAAAGGTGCCATGGATAGTTAATTTATAAATTACTAAAGCTTATGCCAAGTTATAAGGTAATGAATTCTTATGATGCCAAAACTGCTGCTGCTGCTGCTGCTAAGTCACTTCAGTCATGTCCAACTCTGTGTGACCCCATAGATGCCAGCCCACCAGGCTCCCCTGTCCCTGGGATTCTCCAGGCAAGAACACTGGAATGGGTTGCCATTTCCTTCTCCAACGCATGAAAGTGAAAAGTGAAAGTGAAGTCACTCAGTCGTGTCTGACCCTCAGCGACCCCATGAACTGCAGCCTACCAGGCCCCTCTGTCCATGGGATTTTCCAGGTAAGAGTACTGGAGTGGGGTGCCATTGCCTTCTCTGGACGCCAAAGCTAAAAGTTTTCAATTCTCATTTAACCTTGCTTTAAGTTAGCAGGTATTTTCTTCAACTTAATAATGGTGCAAGTGATTGAAAGAGCTAGACAACTTGTTTGAGAAAGCAAAGTTAGTAAGTGGTAGATTTGGACACTTATCCAGGTTCTTCTGATTCCAAGGTTTGTAATTTTCCCCTCTATATTAACATCAATCAAAAAGACCCAGGTTCTTCACTGTGGTAACAGAAAAAACCTCCAGAAGATAATATATAGGGGAGAAGTGATGGATGTATGCCTAGTCTTTGATTCTCTCCCCAAGTGCACCTCCTCAATTGGGTCCTCACCTACTGATCCTTGTACTTCATTTGTCCCTATAATGTAAAGATTACACTTCTCTTGTCTTTAAGCATATATATAGACATTTGAGCCATACCATCTGAGCCACCAGGGAAGCCCACTTACTTAGACATATTTTTCTTTTTTTTAATTTTTTTTAATTTTAAAATATTTAATTCTTACATGCATTCCCAAACATGAACCCCTCTCCCACCTCCCTCCCCATAACATCTCTTTGGGTCATCCCCATGCACCAGCCCCAAGCATGCTGTATCCTGCGTCAGACATAGACTGGTGATTCAATTCTTATATGATAGTATACATGTTAGAATGCCATTCTCCCAAATCATCCCACCCTCTCCCTCTCCCTCTGAGTCTAAAAGTCCATTATACACATCTGTGTCTTTTTTCCTGTCTTGCATACAGGGTCGTCATTGCCATCTTTCTAAATTCCATATATATGTGTTAGTATACTGTATTGGTGTTTTTCTTAAAGGTAGGGGAGTGATACCAAGCTTCACTTACAGTTTCAGTTGCAAAATTCAGGTGTAAAATCCTAAAATAACATGGCTGGGCCATGTCTGGAACTTGGGCACAACTGGTGGGTAGACTTGGGCACTTAACTTTGCTATGTCTATTTGTATGCTTTTTGCATAAGGGACAAAAAAGATTTGGTCAAAAGGGAATGGAATTCAGACCTCCAGAGCTCTGCATCCAGAGATAAAACATATTTGATGGGTATAGGAATTGTGTTTGAAGACCAGATTATAAAAAAAAGGTAATCTGGACCCTTTGAGAATAGGAAGCCTGGACAATATGCATGAGACTCAGTACCAAGGCTTAAGCTGTTGGATGCTATTAGTGAGTCCAAACAAATATGTTAGTTGATAATAGGACCCCATACTGGCATCTGGTCTGGTAAGAATGGAAGAACTGCAACTCTTGGAACCTTGGGTTATTTACTGAGGATCCAAGTGAGGAATGACATAGACGGTGCATCATCCTTCTGCCTTATTCAAACACAACTCCTTTTCACTACAAAGGGGCAATGATAAGAAACCCTAGACCAAGGCTCAAGATAAAAGCAGGCAGCATTCTCAAATCCTGTAACATTCACAAATATTAGATGTAGTAGTGATGTTCCCAAGGAACTATAACAGAGGTCAGTATTTATGAAGTTCAGCTGCTAGTTGTTTGAATATCTGTTTTTTAGCAATACAAAATAGACTTCAGAAAACTTTTTGTTTTATTTTGGAGTATAGCCAATTATCAATATTATGATAGTTTCAGGTGGAAAACAGAAGGACTCAACCATACATACACTTTAGCTGGGAATATCTCTATTCAAATGAGTCTCAACAGGGTCTGATTTCCTGCTTAAATGATGGTAGGGGTGGTTTAGTATCTAAGTCATGTCTGACTCTTACAATCCCATGGATTATAACTCACCAGACTCCTCTGCCCATTGGATTTCCCAGGCAAGAATACTGGAGTGGGCTGCCATTTCCTTCTCCAGGGGATCTTCTCTACCCAGGAATCAAACCCACGTCTCCTGCATTGCAAGTGGTTTCTTAATCGCTAACCCACCAGGGAAGCCCTCCTGCTTAAGCAGCAGTTCTTTGGACTATAGAAGACTAATTCACTGTGTCAGTTAACTCACTGCCATGCCCCTATTCCTACTGTGGGATTTCAGAAAAACTTGAGGCAGGGAAATTTTAGAAAGACTGGGCTTAGTGTAGATAAGCTGGAGAGCAGTTCAGAGTAGACAGACTTGGCTTTTTATAAACTGGGATCATCTCATCTAAACATATTCTTTTCTGGCTTCCTGCCTAATTTTTCTTAATTATCATCTCATGACATCCATTTCATGGGTCCACTGAGGTTATAGTTTACTTAAAGACTTTGCTCCATCCTCTCATGCAAATAAGGGAATTTAACCTTTGAAGTTGCTTCAATGTGGTTTCACAAGACACAGTGTAGTGGGCCGGATGATGGTCCTTGCAAAGATATATACATGCCTTAATCTCCAAAACCTGTGAGTGAGATCTTGTTTTGAAAAAAGTCTTTGCATTTCAAGATGATGCTCTCTTGGATCATCTGGGTACACCTTAAATCCAATGACAAGTGTCTTTATAATAGTCAAAATAGGAGAAAACAAAAAGAAGGTCATATGAAGAGAGCCCAAGGTTGGAGTCAAGCAGCAACAGGCCGAGGAACACATGGAGCTAGTAGAATTTGAAAGAGGCAAGGAGGTTTACCCCTTGAACCTTGAAAGAGCGCAGCCCTGCCAGTGTCTTGATTTGATGCTTCTGGCCTCTAGAACTGTGAGACAATAATTTTTCCTGTTATAAACCACTCAGTGTGCGTAATTTGTCACAGTAGCCACAAAAAGGCTTCCCAAGTAGTGCTAGTGATAAGGAACCTGCCTGCCAATACAGGAGACACAGAGACTCTGGTTCGATCCCTGGGATGGGAAGATCCCCTGGAGGAGGGCACAGAAACCAACTCTAGTATTGTTGCCTGGAGAATCCCATGGACAGAGGAGCCTGGTGGGCATGGTCCATAAGGTCGCAAAGAGCCAGACGCAAGTGACTTAGCACAGCCCAGCACAGCACAGCCATAGGAAACAAAGACAGCTAGTAATGGCACTAAAACTACACAACAGTTATAATACAAATATAGTAAAAAATGGAATATGTACCCCGAGATTATGGTCATCGAACAAAAGTATGGTCAGTGTACACCTACTTATAGTTTTGGAGCATTTTGTACTCAGAATTCCCCCATATTTCTTTGTCATTTAAAACTTAAAAAATCATGTAGGTGGGCAAGACTGTCCCAATATTACAGCTGATGAAACTGGGTCTCAAAAAGGTTAAAGACTTTTCCAGAAGACCTCTGCAATTAGGTAGGAGAGTGGGGATTTGTGTCTAGGTCTGTCTAACATCAAAACCATTATCTTTCCAATATGTCATTCAGCCTGTTCATTAGGGAACTCGTTTATTTTAAACTATTTCAAAATTAGAGTAAACTGGTGGGATAGCTGAAGATAATCTAATACAAACACTGTCTGCCAGAGATGCAGTGTCACTAAAAGCACTGTAATTTTCATCTTTCTGTATTAAAACATTTCTTCTAGAATCTTCATTCTCTTCCTAGGAAGAGACTATAAACTAGCTATCTGGGAGTCAGATTTGCATTCCCCTTTGCTTAAGAGCTTCAGAAAAACTTTTAGAAAGTTGAAAGTGATTCACAAAACAGATACATCTTAAGTAGTTATCCAAAAGATTGACAAAAATTGACAAAATTATCTTTGTCAAGGATGAACAATGAGCGTCATAGAGTCAGTTTGGCAAAATCTGATCTAAATGCTTGGTACATTTTGGGGAGAATTCCAAAAGGTTCTGTGTTTGTCAAGGCCAGAAGAAGGCTGTACCAGGAAATTATGCCAAAACAGAAACTTCATGGAATAATAACATTAAGGAAAGTGAAATCACTTGTAACCACCCCATCCCCCAAAACTTCTCAGATTGCTAATATATTCCTGGCTCTTTCCTCAGACAAAGTGAACAAACTGCTGAGACTGTGAACACGTGTTATTGTCAAACAGAAGGTAAACGATCTCCTACTGGAATTCTATAATATTTCCAGCAAGTTACTGCAGCGTATGTCTACTTCAAATCTGATGATGTTAAAAAGGAGGAAAAAGTGCAGAGTGCAGCTCTGAAATATTTCTGCCCAGGAAAGCTAGCAGTCAGAGCAGGGGACAGGCAGGTAGGTCTGGGATAATGAGCAGTACCAAGGTACCCTGCTTAATCTGATCTGCATCCAGGTTTCAGGATGTTGTATAGGAATGGGCTTCATTTTCACAGGGGGAAAGGAATGAAATGACAACAATCTCTTTATGATCTCATTGTTCAGGTAGTCAGAGTTTTATATTCTTTAGAAGAAAAGTACTATGTAGATCCCAGACAAGAGCCTTTATCAAACAGGATTGTATTTATCTACTTGTTTAGTAGTTTTAGGGACTTTCTTTCCACCGTTCTGTGAGCTCAGGGAAATCTGGGCCCTTGAGGATGAAGACAGACTCTCAGAATATACATACATCACGCTATTGAAGCAGAGCGGGTTCTCCTTAAGTGTGGGTTAAATGAGTGAACGATGAATGAGCGGAAGAGACAGATACAATGAGAAGAGCAAAGGTTTTGGAAGCAGACAATGCTGGGATTAAGTCACTGCTCCATCACCCGCCAGCTGCCTGATCTGGGAGAAGCTCACAAGGTTCCTCATCTGAAACTAACCAGGCACTGGGCTTGGCCTGTATCCAGCATTAGACTCACAGTGGCCATGATTAAGTTCTCAATCTGGTGAACCCCATAGACGACCTTGGGAGAACAGGTCTAGCAAGAAATTTATTTTTTTCACAGACAAGATATTTTTGAGCACCTGTCACATGACAGATGACAATTGAGATACACAGATGAAACTACAGGGTCCCAAGTCTTACTACATAATGAAGAGATGTATCACCAAAATGACATTAATAAATATATTGTTAGTATTAAAATAATATGATGAATGTTGTAACAGAGCCATGTATAAGAATCAGTGGGAACCCTGAAAAAGGAGGTCAGGGAAGACAAGGGCGATAGGGAGCCATGTATAGTTTTATAGGGGAGGTAGCAGTTGAACTTCCAATAGTTGAACTTATTATAAAATAAGAAGTTTTGGAAATGGGCTGAGTTGAAGGTCACCAGGCATTTGACTAACCATTGCTAAGACACAGAAGTGGTTACCAGTGTTCCTGGGGGAACTGTAAAATCTCCTTGCCCCATCCCCTAATCTTCACCAGATGTTTGCCTTTCTGTTGAACACTGCCCTGTCTCCTGCAAACATCCCTGGGAAGGTGGACCACCAGGTATCTGAGGCCACAGCACACACGGATGATTAGACAATTTTCTGTGAAAGAGACAAAGTCTGCCAAGGGCAAGGCTGGGCGAGCACAGAGCAAGGAAAGTGTTAGGTTCCGTAACACATTGCCATTTTCCATAAATTTGTCAAGGAGGAACCCTACTGAATTTCTAAGATTTAGAGCAACACATGTTTGAGGGCAATATAAATCACTTCCTATACCATTTCCAAATACTAAAGGTTTGGCTTTTGAGCTCTGAAAAAAATAACTGCTGCCTCTTCACTTCCTACATCCACCTTTGGAGCTGGGGTGAGCTGAGACAGGACCTGGGGCTTCCTGAGGCAGATCTCTGTTACTGTGAACTCCCCAGTCCCAGCTTTCCCCTCTGATTCTGTAAGAGATTACAGAAAAGTTGAGCATAAATGGTAATGGGACAGTACCCTAAAGTGATGAAAACGGGCGTGGATGTAACATAGTATCTCTTCAGTCTTTCTGTGAATTGTGAGTCATGGGATCCTAGAGCTTCCCCAGAGAAGGTAATGGCAACCCACTCCAGTACTCTTGCCTGGAGAATCCCAGGGACAGCGGAGCCTGGTGGGCTGCCGTCTATGGGGTCGCACAGAGTTGAACAGGACTGAAGCGACTTAGCAGCAGCAGCAGCAGCAGCAGCAGAGCTTCCCTGGAAATGTCCGCAAGTGCTGCCATATGTCTTCAGGAACAAGTAGGTCACGAGACACCTTTTAAGCAAAGTAAGTGGCCCTTATCTGTTATTTATATTGAATTCCTATACAATATTCTATTTAAAGAAAATGTTTTGCCACTGCAGAGTTGGAGAACACTGATCCAGAACAGTGGTTCTCAGATATGGGCAGGCATTTGAGCCACCTGAAGGACGTATTAAAATATTAATGCTTTAGTCCTACCCCTAGAGTTTGAATTGTTAGTTCTAACCTCAGGGTTTCTGACTCAGTAGATCTGGAAAGGGGCTGCAGAACCTGCATTGTTAACAAATACCAGATGATCTGGGTACCACTGGTCTGGGGATCAAACCTTTGAGAACCAATGATCAATGGAGACAAAACCAACTTGGGAAGAATGGTCCCAGATTCTAGGCCTTACTATAACAGTAACTAGGAATACAAATTTTGAGAACGTCATTCTCCCTCTCTGAGCTTCAGACTCTACAACTATAAATTTGGTGGAGATAAGCAGGACATCCTTTTTCAGGTGTTAGTGATAGAAAAATGACTCAGAGTTGGCTTAATGACAAAATGGAATTGATTGGTTCATGAACTTACAAAGTCCACGTGTAGATATTTGATTTCATTCACGGTTAGACATGGGTTTTCAAACAATGTCATTGGGGTTCTGAGCCCTTCTATCTCTGGGTTTGGCTTTATTTCAGGCAGGCTCTCCCTCATGATGACAAGAGGGCCAGAAGCAAGGCCAGGCATATATCTGACCAGCTTAGCAACCTTAGAGAGCATCTCTTTCCCAAGAGTTTCAGTGAAAAGTATAAGGGCTGAAGTTCTTTTCTTGGAATGAATTTCATGAACCAATTTGAAACACTGTTGACCAGAATGAGGACATGTGCAAAAGGAACCAAAGGGCAGTGTAAACATAGCTCAGGCCACAGGGTCTGAAAATGGAGGAGAACAGATTCTAAGAAGTTACACCAAAGTGTTGCTATCAGAAGATGGGATCCTGGTGAGGCAAAGTCAGAAGGTTTTATATCTAGGGTAGATAAAAATCAGATCAGTGTTTCTTGATCTTGCTTTATAACCTGTGGACAAGCAGCCAAGGGAATTTTGTAAAACTTCCTTTAAAGGGGTTCATGCTTTGCAAGTTATTGTGTGCTGTGTGCCAAGTCACTTCAGTCATGTTATGACTCTTTGTGACCCCATGGACTGCAGCTTGCCAGGCTCCTCTGTCCATGGGATTCTCCAGGCAAGAATACTGGAGTGGGTTGCCAGTTCCTCCTCCAGGGGATCTTCCAGACCCAGGGATCCAACCCATGTCTCTTCTACCTGCAGGTGAGTCCTTTACCACCAGTGTCATCTGGGAAGCCCTGAAAGTTATTGGAAACGTTTTTTTCTATTTTGTAATGTCAAATTACGTTGACTATTTCACATGCTGTTGCAAATAATGCCCCATCCTCTAGAGATGTAATTCCCAGGATAGGATTGGGGCAGGCATTGCCAGTGAGGGAGAAGGGATTTTAGAGTCGTTCAGACTGCCTGTGAATTCCGGCAATGACTATTAGCCTTGTTCATTATGTTTCTGTGGAAAGAGAATATCAATACCCATCTTGTAGGCAGATGACGGGCATCAAATTAGATGATATATGTCAAGAACCTGCTCCACTACAGAGACTCAACAGATCACAGCCATTTTTACTATTATTGCCAAGTTTGGTGGGCCCATTCGGTTAAAATAGTCTATTCACCAGCTAGAAACTTAGGGTTATTTCAGTCTACGGACAATCAGACCCAGACTGCCTATTTGAATAAAGTCATCAATTTCACAGACTTGTGTTTGTTATTTATTTTTCCCAACTCTCAGAAGGTCCTGACATCTTGTAAATAAGAGATCTGGGGCACTTCTAGGAGTTTATAAAATAAAGTGGAAAGTAGCCAGGCTGAGATGAACATAAAAAATAGAGGGAAAACAAAGCGAACCTGGAAGCAGTAGGAAACTTCATTTTCTTTAATTAGCATATTTAAGTGAAGCTCAGAAGCTGCTCCTTGCCTGAAACATTGCATTTTATTAAAAGCTGTTTAGTGCTCATAACCATTCTGCTGATTTTCTCAAAACACGTCCTCCTTATAGGCTAGTGCTAAACTGTGCATATGAAATGAGTACGGCTTAATGTTGTGTTAAAAGAATTTGGTCTCCAGAGCTGTCTCTCTTCTTAATAATATGTAATCATACTCCATCTATTTAGTTTTCATTTAACTTGCCCCATGCAGGCAATGAATCCGGTTTAATTAAATGTGCCTTTAAATAGTCGAATGGCACTCATTTGCACCTAGCCAGCCTCCCTTTCATCCTATTAGGACCCCCTCAAGGTATAAAAACCCAATAAAGAGGCCATGTAAGATGTGTCTGATAATGCAAAGGAAGCCTGACATTCACTGCAGAGTTTAGTGAAAGCTGTGGCAGCTTTTGGGCACACTGTCACAGCTGAATGGAGACAGTGTGGGGCCTCTTGGAGGGCAGTATCTTGATCAAATCTCAACAGTGCATTTAGAGATGAGCTGGGGATCCTGGGGATTGAAGCCACACCCAAAGTAAGGCCCACTGAGATGGCAGGCAGCTGCCAATGGAGGCTTTCACAGGGCATGGCCTGGGTCTCTAATTGTATTCTTGGGGACACAGGGTGGCTGCAACTGGAAATTGAGAACAGAGAAGTAGATGGTATTTTCCAGTCAAGAAAGGATAATACTTGAGCTTTGTTGAAATGATCACCCAAATCCCTAACTGACTCCCTCAGTTAAAGAATGGACTCTATTCAACCCAGTACATCATGATTCATGCTTTTAACATGTTATTTATCCAGTGACTGCCAACTGTGAGCCTGTTACTGATCAGGGACACAACTGCAAATGAACGAAAATCTTTGCTTTCTTCAAGCATAGGTTCTAGCTGAGGGAGACAGAATAAACAAAAGCAAGCAGACCACAAGAAAATAAATATATGGTGTCAGGTGGTGAGAAGAAATAAAATAAATCACATCAAAGGGGAGCCAGATTAAAGGGGTGGGGAGGACACAGGGTCAGAGAGGACCTCTTTTGCTAGATACTAGTTTGCAGGATCATATGGAACACATTTTTTTTTAATAGTTCTTTTGGTAATTTTATTTGTTTATCTATTTTTGGCTGTTCTGGGTCTTCACTGCTATGTGGGCTTTTCTCTAAAAAAGAGAGAGCTACTCTTTGTTGTACTTCGTGGACTTCTCATTTCGGTGTTCTCTCTTGTTGCAGAACACATGCTCTAGGCTCATCAGTTCAGTTCAGTTCAGTTGCTCAGTTGCATCCGACTGTTTGTGACCCCATGGATTGCAGCATGCCAGGCTTCCCTGTTCATCAGCAACTCCCGGAGTTCACCCAGACTCACATCCATCAAGTCAGTGATGCCATCCAGCCATCTCATCCTCTGTCGTCCCCTTCTTCTCCTGCCCCCAATCCCTCCCAGCATCAGGGTTTTTCCAATGAGTCAACTCTTCGCATGAGGTGGCCAAAGTACTGGAGTTTCAGCTTTAGCATCATTCCTTCCAAAGAACACCCAGGACTGATCTCCTTCAGAATGGACTGGTTGGATCTCCTTGCAGTCCAAGGGACTCTCAAGAGTCTTCTCCAACACCACAGTTCAAAACCATCAATTCTTCGGCTCTCAGCTTTCTTCACAGTCCAACTCTCGCATCTATACATGACCACTGGAAAAACCATAGCCTTGACTAGATGGACCTTTTTGGGCAAAGTAATGTCTCTGCTTTTCAATATGCTATCTAGGTTGGTCATAACTTTTCTTCTCTAGGCTCATGGGCTTTAGTAATTATGGTAAGTGGACTCAGTAGCTGTGGTTCTCAGACTCTACAGAAGGCTAAGTAGTTGTGGCACACAGGTTTAGTTGCTCTGCAACATGTGGGATCTTCTTGGACTAGGAATCAAACCCAAGTCTCCTGCACTTGCAGGCAAATTCTTCACCGCTGAGCCAACAGAGAAGCCCCTCTAACACATTCTTGTGGCCTGTGTATGCTGGGCTAAGTCCAGTGCTGGAGGCTTTCTCTAGGACACTGGAGATCTGGCTATAATTTATGACACTCCTTTGGTTCACTTGGTAGATTAGATTGACTGGATGAGGGTCCTTTATTTGTATCCTTCCTCAATTCAGTTCAGTTCAGTCACTCAGTTGTGTCCGACTCTTTGTGACCCCATTAATCACAGCACTCCAGGCTTCCCTGTCCATCACCAACTCCCAGAATTCACTCAAACTCATGTCCGTCAAGTTGGTGATGCCATCCAGCCATCTAATCCTCTGTCACGCCCTTTTTCTCTTGCCCCAAATATCTCCCAGAATCAGAGTCTTTTCCAATAAGTCAACTCTTCTCATGAGGTGGCCAAAGTACTGGAGTTTCAGCTTCAGCGTCAGTCCCTCCAATGAACACCCAGGACTGATCTCCTTTAGGATGGACTGGTTGGATCTCCTTACAGTCCAAGGGACTCTCAAGAGTCTTCTCCAACACCACAGTTCAAAAGCATCAGTTCTTCAGTGCTCAGCTTTCTTCACAGTCCAACTCTCACATCCATACATAACCAATGGAAAAACCATAGCCTTGACTAGATGGACCTTTGTTGGCAAAGCAATGTCTCTGCTTTTGAATATGCTATCTAGGTTGGTCATAACTTTCCTTCAAAGGAGTAAGTGTCTTTTAATTTCATGGCTGAAATCACCATCTGCAGTGATTTTGGAGCCCCCCAAAATAAAAAGTATGACCCCAGTTATTCTCACCAGCATTTATTAATGTCATATTATACTGTTCTCTATGAGTTCTAGTATATGTAAGCCCTGCTTGCCTAGTGAGAAGATAAATTTCCTAAGGGTGGGGACTCAGTCTGTTAGTTATTTAGTTCCCACTCATCAGGAATGCTTGTGTAATACAGGGCAACCCACATTTCCAAAATTACCATGATTTTTAAAGCTTTAAATTGTATTACTTTATGCTTTCCAGAAAATTAGCCTGTATATAATTCTAACAACCCTGCATGGTAGAAAAGCTCTGCAATGTTTAGATATGTGGTCTTAGGAAAATTCAATCATTCATTCATTCAATAAATATGATTTCAGTGCCAGAATCAATTTCCTTGGAATTCAACTAAACATTCCTTTCTCATATAAAAATTTAGGACATTAATGTTCTTTTGAATGAAAGATGTGATGGGGTATGATAACATAGGTCTAATTACTACCTTAGTACCTATAACAGGTGCCCTAATAAAAGCCATTTATGAGCACAGCTATGTATAGGCAGGTTCCAGTAGTCATGTATGGATGTGAGAGTTGAACTGTGAAGAAGGCTGAGCACCAAAGAATTGATGCTTTTGAACTGCGGTGTTGGAGAAGACTCTTGAGAGTCCCTTGGACTGCAAGGAGATCCAACCAGTCCTTTCTGAAGGAGATCACCCTGGGATTTCTTTGGAAGGAATGATGCTAAAGCTGAAACTCCAGTACTTTGGCCACCTCATGTGAAGAGTTGACTCATTGGAAAAGACTTTGATGCTGGGAGGGATTGGGGGCAGGAGAAGAAGGGGACGACAGAGGATGAGATGGCTGGATGGCATCACTGACTCGATGGACGTGAGTCTAAGTGAACTCCGGGAGTTGGTGATGGACAGGGAGGCCTGGCATGCTGCAATTCATGGGGTCGCAAAGAGTCAGACACGACTGAGCGACTGGACTGAACTGAGGATGAAGGAAAGGTGTAACATATCATGCAAAAGAAATAGCTACAGACCAGCTTGTGATGGACTTTATAATAACTGCACTGTGCTGAAGACTGCTTGCAGTGGTTTTAGCTGGGAAGTGGCCTGATCATACTAGAGACTGTGTGGAGAACAGATCAAAAGGTGACAGAATAGAGGTAGAAGGACCACGTAGATGACACTATGGGGGGGAAGTGATGGTGGTTTAGATATGACAAAGGAGACAAAGAGAAGGCCATAGGCACAGGGTGTGGAGTGACAGCAGCATGCACAGGGCTCCATGGGGAGTGGAAATCAGGAAATAAAGGAAATGGAAGAGACTGCACCATTTTCTGAGGGAAGTAACTCTCAAGGATAGAAAGTTTGGCATTTGGTTGTTCACACATATTGAGATTCTTCATGAAGCTCAGAAGATAACACTAGGCAGGAGAATATGTTTGAGGCCAGTGGTAATAGGTGGTGTTTATAAATCTGTAGAAGGAAATGAGATCACCAGGAAGGAGTGCCGCATGAGAACAGAGGGCTCTGAAGAACTCCAAAGCGTAAGGGTGCTGTAGAAGCCAGAAGGGGTGAGACTGAGGACCGGGGACCCAGAAGGGAAGTCACAGAAGCCATGAGAAATGACTCTAGAGGAAAGGAGTTACCTATTCTGTCGAAACCTGCTATGAGGCAAACTTAGGTGAGGATTTAGCAAACGAGGTCAGTGAAGACCTTAATAAGAACAAATTTAGAAGTCAAAGAAGCAGACCAGTTTGGAATGACCACGAGAATAAAGAGGGAATGATAAGACGGAGACATTTTCAGGAAATAGTTACTGAGACTGACTACATGCCAGGCTCTGTTCTAGATGCTGGGGCAAGAGTAGTAAATTGAAAATCAAAAATAGAAACAAAATAACATGCCTGAAGACACTTCTGATATAGACGAGAGACAGACAAAAAACACACAAATAGTTAAACATGCAATATGCAGATGGAGAGAATAAAGTGTAATTAAGGGGGAGGGGAACTACTGAGTGGGGGACAGTTGTTGCTTTATATAGGGAAGTCCTCTCTCTAATGTTGGAGCCCAGACCTACAGAAAGTGAGAGACAGAGAATTTTTCTGGGAACACAGTACAGGCAGCAGGAGCAGCATAAACAAAAGATAATTGCAAACAGGGCATTTTGGAGAAATAACCATGAAGCCAAGTTAGCTAAAGTAACTACACAAAGTGGAAAAGGCTTGGAGGTGAGGTTGGAGTGGTGATGGCGTGGGGGTGGGGCAGATCATGTCTGGCTTTGAAAATCTTTTCTTGTGACTTAGGATTTTCTTCTGAGATGGGAAGCCATTGAGGGGTTCTCAACAAATGCTGCTTCAGGAGACAGGGTGGAGGAAGGAGGGAAGTCACTCAGGTGGCTATTTCAGTGGACAGGTGAGGGATGAGAGCACCTTGCATCAGGTGCTAGTGGTTGACAGGATGAGAAAAGGTAAAATTATGGAAATATTCTGAAGCTACAATTGATTTAATTTGCCATTAAATTGAATGCTACGGATGAGTGAGAGAAGTTAAGGACGCTGAGGCAGATGATTTAAGAAGTTAATGGTGAAGACCAGTTGAAAATAGTGGGCAGTGGCTGAATGGTGATGGGGATCAAGTTGGTAGCTCAAGAACACATCTGAATGCTAATGAGAAGACTCCACTAAGCGAGAACACTTCAAATTTCAGACAAAGAAGATATAACTGATATAGAGAGGTTTTCTCCAGGAAGGTAAAAGAGGACCTGGGTATTTGCGAGCCTTGATATCTGCAAAGCATAATTTTTCCTTTAAAATGTGGAAGATGGGTTTTTATGTAGGAAAACTGATTTGGATGAAATGGAAGTCCCATTTCAACATTTCAGTTTTATCTTTGTGGTATGAGGCAAGGTATTCAAGGATGAAACTGAGTAGAGGTGAAGGTTAGGTTTTATGAAAAAGGTAGAAAGTATACAAACTATATTTTAAAGCATGCAGAAGAATCTACTTAGTAGCATAGACAAGTTAGGATGCTAAGCATTTCTGAAAGCTCAGTTGAAATTTAAGATCATAGATTTATAATCATACTTTCACATAGGTATGTGGAAGTGGGTGGTCACACTGAAATGAACGTGAAGGCCATTTCAAAGTGAAGTGTGAAAGTCGCTCAGTCATGTCCAACTCTTTGCAACCCATGGACTGTACCATGGGATTCTCCAGGCCAGAATACTGGAGTGGGTAGACTTTCCCTTCTTCAGGGAAGAAATAATTCAGGGAAGTGAGAGACCAGCGGGCTGAAGATGTGACAGGCGTTGTCTTTGAAGTTTTCTGGAAGCAGGGGTTGGGGGGGGTGGCGGTCAAAGTTGAGGTGGATATTAAAACAATGAACAGGGCATATGATATTCAGTGAGAGTGACGTAACATCTCCATGTTGGTAAAGGATTGGTAGGATGATATAGAAGAATTCTTTCCTTCTCAAAGGAGTATGGAATGGTCTGAAATTAGCCCCAAGGAGAAAGGGAGATAATTCCATCTCCCATCCCTATTATTAGATAAACTCTCCATTTTTCTGTAGGCTACAGGAAACAGGGTTCAAATAAAAGAATAGGGACTTCCCTGGCAGTCCAGTGGTTCAGAATCCACCTGCAATGCAGGAGATGAAGGTTTGATCCCTGGTCAGGGAACTAAGATCCCACATCCCAGGGAACAACTAAACCCATGCATCATAACAACGATTCTGCGCCACAATGAAAGAGGCCACATAATGTAACAAAGATCCCGTGTGCTGCAATGAAGACCTGATCAGCCAAATAAATAAATATTTAAAAAAGGGGGGAAAAATGGACAGAGTACCTTTGCAAGATAAGCTAAGGACGAGGGAATCTGCCCACTGGGGTCATGATTACAGAGGCATGGTGGAAGAGTTTGGGAACAGCAGGGTGTGGAAGGGAAGCCTCCATGTTGGAGAGTGGAGTGGGTGTGAAAGCTGTGTGACTGGTGACTGGTTATGCTTACACTTCCGCAAACAATGGCAGAAGCACCCTGCTGACAGAAGAGTGTGTTCATTAGGCCTAGAAGGATCTGTCTATAAGGCCCAAACAGTTCCTCCTTTACTTCCCACCCTGCTGGTATTAGAAGCTTCGGTGAGTGTAATTATGGACAGCAGCAATGAGAGAGCTCAAAACAGGTGGTTCTTTCCTGGGGGGCAGTTGACTGTTGGTCACAGCAGGAGCTGCAGCTTCCTCTTCCTAGACCAGTTGGGCTGGTGTAAGGAAATCAACCCTGAATATTCGCTGGAAGGACTGATGTTGAAGCTGAAGCTCTAATACTTTGGCCACCTGATTCGAAGAGCCAACTCTTTGGAAAAAACCCTGATGCTGGGAAAGACTGAGGGCAAAAGGAGAGGGGATGACAGAGGATGAGATGGTTGGATGGCATCATTGACTCAATGGACATGAGTTTGAGCAAACTCTGGGAGATAGTGAAGGACAGGGAAGCCTGGAGTGCTGCCATCCATGGGGTTTCAAAGAGGTGGACCTGACTGAACGGCTGAACAACAACAACAACAACAACAACGTGGACAATGAAGCCCTCAGATAAAAACGACCACTAAATCACCCTAAGTTCAAGAAACACTGTCAGGCTAACAGCACAGAGGCCGGTGTAAGTTGCAAAGTTGCCTCTCTTTGGAAGCACTTCTGCCTAAAAAGGTCACAGCCAAGGCACTCTCAGCGATGATGGGTATTCTGGTAGCTCATCAAGTCTCCTCCTCTGCAGTCTCCTGCTGCTGCCATGTTCCCTCTCCTTGTAAGTCAAGAGCATCTGCCTTCTTGAGGAAAACTCACATGAAACAGAACACAGATTCAAAGGAAAGTGTTTCCCTGAAAATAGTTGCATTTTGCACTTCTCAGATCAAAAATCATAAGAAAAATGAATTGTGTCAATCACTGGGAGAGGCAGACTAATGTGTACATTTTAACCAAGTTTGCCCATTCCAGTACAGAAAGTTCCCTACATATAAACCCTCAAATTGCAGTTTTCAAAGATGCAAGCATCTGTTCACATGTCTAATCATGTAAGTTACATGTGTTTGGCATACATTGTCACATCTGTACATCCTCTACAAGTGGTTGTGCTTTTGGGTACCATACTGTATAGTACTGTATAGAGTACAATAGCACAATATCTTTATTTCAAGCCTAGGATGTTCAAAGCACTGGGGATGTAGCTGGTACTGCTAAGAAGTGCCACCTGTTATAATGTACTACTGTACTTTTCAAGGTACTGTAAGATTAAAAATGCTTTATTTTTTGTGTCTGTTTTTATGTATTATTTGTGTGTAAAGTATTATAAACTTAGCACAGTACTATATAGTCAATTGTGTTAGTTGGATACCTAGGCTATTGTTGCTGGACTTAGGAACAAACTGGACTTACAAATGCACTCTCAGAACAGAATTCATTTGTATGTAGGGGACTTGCTATAGTTGCAAGAGGGAAAGCACCTTCCCATTCCCTCTACCCTGCAGTGAAGGGCCAGCAATACAGCAGCCTCTGGGTAGGACAGGAAACACTCAGCATAAGATCTATACATTCTCTCCCTCAGTTGCCTGCTCCTCATGGGCTCTTTCAATGGAAGCCCTACAGAATATGTAACATTTGGATTTAGACTTAACAGCAGTGGGGACAGATGAGAAAAGAAATGAATAGTGAACTTTTCTACTCCTTGCATTCACAGACAGAAATATGCTCTAAGTTCTGAATTTGGAATGATGGGTATGGCAGTCAGGGGAAAGACAGTGAGGGCCTGAAAGTAGGGGTTGTGGATTGTTCTTGGAGTTAGAGGGTGAATAGGATAGAAAAAAAAAAAAGAGAGAGAGAGAGAGAGAAAGAAAGAAAGCTTCTGGTTATATTTGCAGGATTGATACAGAGGCCAGGTATGCTTTCCTGGAACTGGGTTCTAGAATTTGAGTTCTATCTGTACTGCACACAGTTTTCTAAACTGAGTCTCAGAAAGGGGAGTGATTAGGAAATAGTGATAATTAATTGACTTACAGTGCAATAGTGACCCAAGAACCTTAAGCAGAACAATATAGTTTATTCAAATATTCCTCACTTTCAGTAAGGAAAACAAAATGAGAGAAGGTGGGGTGATTACCTACTATCACCTTATTATGGCTCAGTGGTAAAGAATCTGCCTGCCTCTGCAGGAGACGCAAGAGACCTGGGTTCAATCCCTGGGTCGGGAAGATGCCCTGGAGGAGGAAATGGCAACACACTCCAGTATCCTTGCCTGGGAAATCCTATGGACAGGGGAGCCTAGCAGGCTACGGTCCATGGGGTCACAAAGAGCCAGATGCAACTGAGCACACACGCATGCATGCATCACTTCAGTAATGCTTCGTTAAGATGGGTTTTAGCAGGTCATAACAAGCAAGAGCGCTCCAGAAAAACATCTATTTCTGCTGTATTGACTATGCCAAAGCCTTTGACTGTGTGGATCACAATAAACTGTGGAAAATTCTGAGAGAGATGAGAATACCAGACCACCTGACCTGCCTCTTGAGAAATCTGTATGCAGGTCAGGAAGCAACAGTTAGAACTGGACATGGAACAACAGACTGGTTCCAAAGAGGAAAAGGAGTATGTCAAGGCTGTATATTGTTACCCTGCTTACTTAACTTACATGCAGAGTACATCATGAGAAACACTGGGCTGGAAGAAGCACAAGCTTGAATCAAGATTGCCGGGAGAAATATCAGTAACCTCAGATATGCAGATGACACCACCCTTATAGCAGAAATGAAGAGGAACTAAAAAGCCTCTTGATGAAAGTGAAAGAGGAGAGTAAAAATGTTGGCTTAAAGCTCGGCATTCAGAAAACGAAGATCATGGCATCGGTCCCATCACTTCATGGCAAATAGATGGGGAAACAGTGTCAGACTTTATTTTTCTGGGCTCCAAAATCACTGCAGATGGTGACTGCAGCCATGAAATTAAAAGATGCTTACTCCTTGGAAGAAAAGTTATGACCAACCTAGATAACATTGAAAAGCAGAGACATTACTTTGCCAATAAAGGTCTGTCTAGTCAATGCTATGGTTTTTCCAGTGGTCACGTATGGATGTGAGAGTTGGCCTGTGAAGAAGGCTGAGCGCCAAAGAATTGATGGTTTTGAACTGTGGTGTTGGAGAAGACTCTGGAGAGTCCCTTGGACTGCAAGGAGATCCAACCAGTCCATTCTGAAGGAGATCAGCCCTGGGATTTCTTTGGAAGGAATGATGCTAAAGCTGAAACTCCAGTATTTTGGCCACCTCATGTGAAGAACTGACTCACTGGAAAAGACTCTGTTGCTGGGAGGGATTGGGGGCAGGAGGAAACGGGGATGACAAAGGATGAGATGGCTGGATGGCATCACTGACTCGATGGACGTGAATTTGAGTGAACTCCAGGAGTTGGTGATGGACAGGGAGGCCTGGTGTGCTGCGATTCATGGGGTCGCAAAGAATCGGACACGACTGAGTGACTGAGCTGAACTGAACCTTACTCTGACAGAGTACTATATTGAAAATACTTTTAGAATTCAAAATAAATTAACAAAAGGTTAAGAAAAGCCAATGATTAATGAAATTGATTAATAAAAATGTAATGTTCCAATCATATTCTTGGAATGAGCATTTTAAAGATATTTCTCAATTATATTCATGAATCTAGGGCATAGGGTCTGGCTTTCATCTACCAGAGTTCAAATTCTGACATTGACACTTATCTGTGACTTTGGGCAGGCTGCTTAACCTAAATTTCAATTTCCTCATCTGTAAAATGGGACTAATGAGAAGAGTGATTCCAGAAGAGTTGTCATGGTGATTACATAACTAATGTGGGTTAAGTGCATGTCTGGCACAGAGTAAAAAATAGTTTAACTATTAGGAAAAATGAGAGAAAGTGAATCTTAGTCTGTGAGATGAGTGTCAGTAGAAAGTAGGCTAGGACAGAAAGTGATAGGCCTCTATGTAAAGACGAATGTCCAAGGTGAAGTGTGGACTCTGATATATGCCACTCTCAGAACAGACATGAAAATGATTTTTTGCTCAAAACTCAGGGGCAAAGTGCCATTCAAAGCACATTCATGCCTTTCTTCTATAATATTATATATATCCTTTGCTCAAGTATATGCTCCATTGTTCCATCAGACTTCACTTACAAAACACATTCAAAGATTAAATGATCATGTTTCAAGACAGCAATAGTAGACACAACACTAACTGTGGGATTCTTCTGAGGCCCTGCTCTCACTGTTCCATAATAAAAAGTGAATGGTTAGAAATGGAGTCCATTAAGTAGAATGAATTAATTGGGACTTTTCAGATCTACTTGAATGAGTCAGAGGCCCAGACGTTTTTCTGCTGAACAGACCACCTAGAGCATGCTTTTCATTTAGGTGACTACAGCTGGGTTATCAACCAGTTTCACTTTGTTATGTGTGCAGAACCTACTCATACAAACACAGATTCCCAGAGAAAAATATATACCAGGTTATATAGTAAATTTCACCACAATAAAGGTGCCAAATACAACCTTAAAACTAGATAAAACTTCTCAAGGAGAACCTTGGGTCTAAACTGTGCTCATCCCCAACAAACTGGATTAATAGGATGAACTCATAAGATTTGTCTGCTTAAGCCATATGGACTCCTGATTGGTAATTTGGAAACTTTATCAACTAATGGATTAGAATTCAAAGGAAATGCTTCAGGGACTGGCTGGTGATAATTTGGTCAAAAGAGACAATTAATCTTGGACAAGGTTATCTGTTGTGTTGGAGTGGGATTGTTTCAGTTATCCTACTGCCCAGCTCATAATCAGTAGGGCAGAGAAAGCCAGTCTACACAGACTAAATGGACAGGAACAGATGAAGAGTGAGTTAATAGCAAAGTAATTAGGAGCAAAGCCAAAACAGGACCCACAGGTGCCCAATGTTAAAGAGAGGTAAAGAGAAGTGCTGATATTCTGAAAAGGGACAAGTTGGAACAGTTATTCATCAGCAAGTATTTTTAGACTGGGATGGAGGAGGAAGGTCTCAAAGAAAAGATTAGCCCCAAAGCTGAATTTGCTTATGGGTGGTGTAAAATATGTGCAAAGTCCCCCTCCCCTTTCATTCAGTAATTAACATTGGACCTCTGTTGTTTTCCAACATGGCTGTTAATTTTTGAAAAGTAATCATTTTACAAGTGAGAACTTGAAACAGAGTCTGCCTGATGCTTCGGAGAAAAGTTAAAGAGTATTAGAGTATTAGGAGTCTTTGAGTCTTAGACGATTTTTTGATCAGGCCAGGTGGTACAAAACAGATCTGATTCCAGTTCCACTTCTGCTATTTACTCTGTGTGACTTTTATTACATTTTACTTCCTCACTGGCCTTCAAGGTACTTCTTTGTCAAATGAAATGACTGGACAATTTCCAAGTTTCTTCTACAAACATTCTGTGATCCGTCTCTCAAAAGGACTTCACAAGGCAGTGGAAGAATAAATAGCAACTAGAACTTACTCTGAAGAAAAGCTATTATCTGTGACCATGTTAAGTTACCTCTACCTATATTTTATCCTATCACACTTTTCCCATCCAGCTTCACAATCTTCCCCAAGTCCTTTCCACCTATAGCAGTGAAAATATGTTACTCTCAAATACTGTAATTCAGCCTATAAGTTTGACATTGAGTAGTTGCTCAGTTGTTTCTGACTCTTTGCAACCCCATAAACTGAAGAACTGGAGAAGGCAATGGCACCCCACTCCAGTACTCTTGCCTGGAAAATCCCATGGACAGAGGAGCATGGTGGGCTGCAGTCCATGGGGTCACTAGGAGTTGAACACGACTGAGCAACTTCACTTTCACTTTTCACTTTCATGCATTGGAGAAGGAAATGGCAACCCACTCCAGTGTTCTTGCCTGGAGAATCCCAGGGACGGAGGAGCCTAGTGGGCTGCCATCTCTGGGGTCGCACAGAGTCGGACACGACTGAAGTGACTTAGCAGCAGTAACAGCAGAAACTGCAGAATGCCAGGCTTCCCTGTCCTTCACTGTCTTTCCGAGTTTGTTCAAACTCATGTCCATTGAGTTGATGATACCATCAAACCACCTCATCCTGTGTTGCCCCCTTCTCCTTCTGCCCTTAATCTTTCCCAGAATCAAAGTCTTTTCCAATAAGTTGGCTCTTTGCATCAGGTGGCCAAAGTATTGGAGCTTCAGCTTCAGCATCAGTCCTTTCAAAGAATATTCAGGGTAAATTTCCTTACAGATGGACTGGCTCGGTCTCCTTGCAGTCCAAGGGACTCTTAAGAGTCTTCTCCAGCACCATAGTTTGAAAGCAACAGTTCTTCAATGCTCAGCCTTCTTTATGGCCCAACTCTCACAGCCTTACATGACTACTGGAGAAATCATAGCTTTGACTATACAGACCTTTATTGGCAAAGTGATGTCTCTGCTTTTTAGTGTGCTATCTAGGTTTGTCATTGCTTTTCCTCAAAGGAGCAAGCGTCTTTTAATTTCATGGCTGTCCATAGTGATTTTGGAGCCCAAGAAAATAAAGTCTGTTGCAGCTTCCAAATGTTTGATGACACAATTTATTTCTTCAAATTAAAATAAAACGAGATCAAACTCACAGAGGAAGTTTAGAAAATGGTTGCCAACCCTCTTCTTTGGACTTTCATGTCTGAAGGAGAGGCTGACTTTCCAATCAGTCTGTTGTAGTTTCTGACCTCATGGTTTTTCATATCCAGAAAGTGTCATGGAAGAATTTGGCTAACAATGTCCAGTAATGCAGGCTTTCCTAGGTGGCTCAGATAGTAAAGAATCTGCCTGCAATGCTGGAGACCCAGGTTCAATCCCTGGGTCAGGAAGATCCCCTGGAGGGAATGGCAACCTACTCCAGTATGTCTGTCTGGAGAATCCCTTAGACAGAGGAGCCTAACAGACTATGGTCCATAGCATTGCAAAGAGTTGGACATGACTAAGTTTTCACTAGACCAGACTCCATTAATGATTTTTTAAGGGAAGGAGAGATTGGAAGTGACTTTACTTTTTGGTGCTGACTTAAACCCAGAAATACCCTTATTGGTTCTAGAAGTCAGCTATTTCAGTTTACTGTCATTCTTCCTCTGAAAATCAGGAAAGTTTCCTTTTTTTCTCCTGTGAAACACAGGGGGTGATTCTGGATATACCTATCGTCTGGGCCATGAGGCTTTACTAGACTTGCTTTCATGGATATTTACCTATATTGTTTTTAAGGAACCCCTACACCTAAGAAGTTTGCAATGTGGTTCCAGAAGTCTCTTAGAAAAATAAATGAGTTACTTTAAAAAACTAAGAAGTTGGGGGACACCGACTTCTTGGGGGTTGTGTAGCTAGTTAGCATGCCAGAGTTTCATTTGTTATCAGAATTAACCAGACAATTCCTCCACCTTCTAAGAACGGCCATGCCCCACCACCCATGGAATTAAGAAAGAGTTATCAATCTGTCAATCCTGTCCATGTCCAGGCTGGATGAGGTTTCCCGTATTTATATGATCTAGCCATCCCAATCCTGGGCATATGTCTGGAGAAGATGAAAACATTACATTGAGCATTCCAATGTTCACAGCAGCACTATTTATAACAGCCAAGACATGGAAGCAAGAAGTGTCCACTGACAGATGAATGGATAGAGAAGATGTGGTGTGTATATACACACACACACACACACACACACACACACACACACACACAATGGAATACTACTCAGCTATAAAAAAGAATGAAATATTGTCATTTGCAATAACACAGATGGACCTAGAGAATATCATACTAAGTGAAGTAAATCAGAGAAAGACAAGTATATTAATCTAAAAAATAATACAGATGATCTATTTATAAAACAGAAAATAGACTCACTGACCTAGAAAACAAACTTATGGTTACTAAAGGGGAAAAGGAGGGGGAAGGCAAATATTAGAAGTATGGGATTCATACACTACCATATATAAAATAGATAAATAACAAAACTGGGAACAATATTCAATATCTTATAATAACTTATAATGGAAATAATATGAATATATATATATATATAAAACAATCACTTTGCTGTATACCTGAAGCTAACATAATATTGTAAATCAACTATAACTTCAATCAAAATAAATTAAAATTTAAAAAAATAAAAATAAAAAATGAGTTACTTGAAGAGATACTCCATATCCTATTAAAATCCTTTATCCTTTATGCCTAATTAACAAAAGACTGCAGTATGAAACAAAATAAGAATTAATATTTAGCTCAATTCAACAAATACTTGCTGAAATTCTGCTCTCCGTAAGCAACTTACCTATGTGTGGGAGATCCCAATATGAAACCAATTCTGGCTTCTAGAAAGGTCACAAAGGATGCTACATCAGTGGGAAAATATATGACTCAAAAAAAGGCCTGTCTTGGAAACTGTGATGAGTTATAAAAGGAGAGCAAAGCACAGTTGTATTTGAGGGGAAAGAGGTGTGGTGGGGTTCTTTAGGAATGTTTAGATCTCATCTTGACTTAGAGCCTGAGTAGAACTTCAACCGGAGAAGGTGATGGCACCCCACTCCAGTACTCTTGCCTGGAAAAAACCATGGATGGAAGAGCCTGGTGGGCTTCCGTCTATGGAGTCGCACAGAGTCAGACACAACTGAGCGACTTCCCTTTCACTTTTCACTTTCACACATTGGAGAAGGAGATGGCAACCCACTCCAGTGTCCTTGCCTGGAGAATCCCAGGGACGGGGGAGCCTGGTGGGCTGCCGTCTATGGGGTCGCACAGAGTCAGACACGACTGAAGTGACTCAGCAGCAGCAGCAGCAGAACTTCAACAGTGAAAGAAGTAAATGAAAAACTAATAATAATATCTAATGTTTTCTGAATATTTACTTGATAGTATTGATGGTTCTCATTTTAGGGAAGAAAACTTGATTGAAGTATTTCATTTGTAGCATTTCAGAATAAACTTTGAAGGCAGTTTTGGCTTCAAGGCCTGAATTTATAATATTTGCAGGTACAAACTAAATATATATTGAGTATATGGATAATGTTTGAGCAAGGTCCATTGTGTCCAGTGTGGTTGCTGCATCTGTGAGAGAAAGAATATGGAAGAAGGAGAAATCATTTAGTCCACATTTCAGAAGGATCTGACTTCCAGACAATAACCAACACTACACTATTGAATAAGAGAGTCCTTGACTGTGTATCTTGGAGGGGGTGGTGAGAAAGACTTTTACTATGGAACACCATTACATATTCAGACATGTGGGTGTCTGAGGTGGGCTAATAACTGAATATAACTTCAGAATAATTTGCTTTTAAACATTTATATTCAGTAATTATATCCAGCATTTAAAGGAGAGGAGAATGTTGGATAAAAGGAAACCACAGAGGAGGTAGGTGGCCTTGCACATATTTTTCTGAGTTCTGGTTTCATGCTTGCGTGTAAAAGAAAGAAAAAGAAAATCTTTCCATTCATTTGAAAAAGAAAGGAAAAAACCTTATAAGATTCTTACTGGCATCAATCATTATCCATCCACGTCTTTAAAGGGTCTCATTCCTCCTCCAAGGCTCTTGGTAGTACACTAGACATTTGTCACATTTTCTGGCTAATGCTTTCCAACACCACCCCAAGGGAGGAGCCAAAGAAGTGGCTCTTTCAGCTGCCTTGCCCCTGGAATTCAGAAATATGACTTGGACTTCTACTAGCTAGATGCATCTTTGCAATACTGTGGTAAAAAGTAAGCAGTAGCAAAAGCAAAAACTGGACAGAATTCATTGTCCTGTTGTTGTTGACGCTGTCTTTGCAAGGTTTAAGAAGGTGTCCATCATTTGGGGTCTGTGCAGGCAGCAACTCTGGTTGCAGAAACAGAGGTCCCGACATACAGTCACAGTAGTGTACATGCTGTCATCTAGTCTATAGCGGCCTCAGCTACCGTTTCCTGCCCAATGTGGTTTTAAAGCATTGCCATGAACACAGTCTCTAGCTTGCTTTCAATGGTTCTGTGATCTTCTCAATATCTTTTTAATAAATTCCTTGTCTGCTCAATCTTTTCTGAGTTAGCTTCTGTTGCTTAGAACTATACTCCTCATCTGATACTCAATTTCCTTTCCTTTCTGATAAGCTCAATTTTCTCCATATTGTTATATATCCAGTGATGGTTTCACTCCTCAACTGATGGTCTGGCAGCTGATATGGATGAGTGCCTCAGACAGCTGTTGTGACGGTCTGCTACTGAATCTGAAACTGAATGTTGGACGGAACAACTCCAGGAGGGAAGCCAGAAAGTGGCACACAAGCATAGATCATGGTATGGCATAAAAATAGGGACAGAGAGCACTAAAATGAAGCACTCTGGATCTGAAAAACTGTTGTTGTATAGTCACTAACTCATGTCCAGCTCTTTTGTGATCCCATGGACTGTAGTCTGTAAGGCTCCTCTGTCCATGGGATTTCCCAGGCAAGAACACTGGAATGGGTTGTGATTATCTTTTCCAGGGGATCTTCCCAACCAAGGGATTGAACCTGCATCCCCTGCATTGGCAGGCAGCTTCTTTACTGGATTACGTTATTTTAATGACGTTAATTCTTTGACTACTTCAAGAATGCATTAAGCTAACTTTTGTGTGTGTATTTACATGAGTTTGTAATTTTGCTAAAATTTAATAGCACCAGGGAAGCTCAGGGCTGAAAAATAATTAGGCTCCAATTCACATCCTATCTTGGATTAACTTTGAGTTCCAGCTATAGTAACATTTGAATTTTTAGTTGCCCCCCACCTCTGAGTTCCCATAACACAGAGCACAGATCTTTATTATAACATGTCACATGCTATACTACAATTATTGATTCTCTCATCTGTATTTCCCACTAGTCAGTCTAAAGCCAGGACCATGACATTCTTTTTTGTGTGTACCTATTAGTTACTGTTGAACTGCATAGGAAACCTAATAAAAAGCAACTCTCATTCCTACTCCTCAAATTCTGTACAAATTGGTAGATAAAGCAGTAACAGCAAACAGTGAGATAGCATTTTCCCAAGCACTTGCTAACTGTTCTCATCTATAACAATCCTGTGTAAGTTAGTACAGGTATTTTCCCTATTTTACACGTGAGAAAACTGAGAAAGAGGTTAAGTAGTTGGACAAAGATCATCTAACTTACAAATGGAAGTCTTTCCAGCATCTACAGCAAGGCAGTGAAAGATTAAAATGTTAACTTTTCCATTATACAGCTGAATGAGATTCCAGCTTATTCCAGCTAATCAGCAACAGTGAACTTTATAATACTGTACCCTCATCTCAAACAGCAAAAGAAAACTGCAGGCCCCCCCAAAGGAAGCCTCAAGCACTAAGTCTAGCACATGGCCAGGAGCAGACAAGAACACACTTTCTCTGAAGGCCGAGAGAGAGTTCAAAAAGAGAGCAAGAGACGGAGCATCCCCAGTCCCTCTCCCTATCACACCAACCTGATAATTCATTCCATCTGCCTTAGAGAGGAACAAACAAGATGAGAGGAGCAAAGCCAAGAGGTTATGATCGATGTCTCTTCTCTTGGAAACGTGAACCAAAACGACTCTTTCTAATCAGCATTCCTAAGATTTTGGTTCTCTTAACTCCTTTGGCTTAATCCTAAATACACAGCCAACAATGGCATGATTATCTCAGTGGGGGAGAGGGTGGCAACCCATTGGGGTGGTTTGATTCTACCTTCATAAAGCTCTCCCTTACACCAATCAAATCACTCCTGCATTAAGGACCCTCCTGAGGTTGCAGATGACAGCGTAGACTGTTCCCCATTGAAATGGGTCATTAATTAAACCAATTCTGAAACCATGGTAGCCACGTGAAATTTCTGCCTTATTTTTGACCAGTTTTGAATTATGTTCAGGTACATTACCTAATATTACTCATTGGGAATCTTCAACCAATGATAAAATTCCCAATACCTGAATATAAACTCCCTCCAAGGATCAAATTCCTTGGGAGAAAATAAAGGTCATAGATTAGAGTCCCTTGAAAATTCAAGTACAACAAAGGTGAAAGTAATTAAATTCCAAAGTTAGATAATGTTCTTGGGTATGAAAAGACCAAAGAAAGTGAAGTCTTTTTTGTATTCTGCTTTGTCTTAGTTGAAGGTGTTCTCTCAATGACCAAAAGGAATCGGGTTCCTTCAGAAGCTACAACCTAGACTGTTCATCACTAGAATGCAGGCAGTTCCTTTGGACCTTACAAGTTGAATTCAGTTCAGTTCAGTTCAGTCACTCAGTTGTGTCTGACCCCTTGTGACTTCATGGACTGCAGCACGCCAGGCCTCCCTGTCCATCACCAACTCCCAGAGTTTACTCAAATTCATGTCCATTAAGTCAGTGGTGCCATCCAACCATCTCATCCTCTGTTGTCCCCTTCTCTTTCAGTTTTCAATCTTTCCCAGTATCAGGGTCTTTCCCAATAAGTCAGTTCTTCACATCAGGTGGCCTAAGTATTGAAGTTTCAGCTTCACCATCAGTCATTGCAATGAATATTTAGGACTGATTTCCTTTAGGATGGACTGGTTGGATTAGTTCCATATAAAATCTTCAATGTACCTCACTCCTTAAAGAGTTCAGAGATCTATTAGAACACAACATATTATTTCAGAAGTGCTTCAAACATAGAAACAATGGCAATTCTCAGTCCTCAAGTCCTCATCTCAGGCAAAGAAACTTATAACTAGCAAATAGCAAAGATTTGATGGTATTTGAAAGAATTGGGATTACTGGGAACTTTTAAATTTTAGCTCCAAATGATGTCAATTAGGCTGATTTAAGAAGGCCATCACCTTTCAATTAAAATTCAGTTGGAAGGTCTTTTTAAAGAAAGCTTACTTGGGCTTGGTGCCTTTACCATATCTGAGAAGGAGCTCCGCTAATGGGTTCTGTCACCCAGAAAGTGCCATTTGACATAGTATTTCTTCTGGGGTTTAGAAATTTGCAATGTAGCAGTCCAATCATCAAGTCCTTTTTGAGGTACCATTCTTCCCCATTCACTGTATTTAAACTTTACTAATTTCCATTTCTCCTTTGGACTTCCCTAGTGGCTCAGTGGATAAAGAATCTACCTGCAATGCAGGAGACATAGGAGACTCAGGTTCGATCCCTGGGTCAGAAAGATCCCCTGGAGTAGGAAATGGCAACCCACTTCAGTATTCTTGCCTGAAAAAAATGTCACGGACAGAGGAGCCTGGTGGGCTACAGTCCAAAGGGTCAAGAAAAGTTGGACATGATTGAGTGACTAAGCATACATGCACATTTCTCCTTAATCCCTGAGTTCTATTGAGCATAACTTGTTCTAGAAGCACATTTTATAGTAAGAATGCAGGCAGGCATTCTTGCCTCTATACCTCAGTGTCTCTTAACCAAGTCCCTTGTGGAATTGATTAGGCCTATGAAATCGCTTTCAAGTTTCTCCCTTTCTTTACCTAGGTCTTAGCAGGACCAGTACTCTGGAGCAAAGCCTTGATTGCTTCTGAAACTTGTATGTGGATGAAAATCTCTGACATGTGCTCTCCAAACACAGAAAAATGCAGCAATAGCTTAGTGATTAACTAGTCCTGAACCAATCTGAAGTCAGTTTGTGTGTCTGGGAGGGGGTGGGGGGTAGTGATATTCCAGGCTTTCAATAAGCCTCAGGAATACAGAATTCTTTCCATAGTCCTGAAAATGGAATGGAATCTGGAAGTAGCAAATCGAGGTCAAGCTAACATTTTACCGCCTGAGTCATACCAGTGCTCTGTATGCAGACCCCAGCCACCTTAAGGTTTGTGTTGTTGTTGTTGTTGTTCAGCAGTGGCAGATATTCTATCCACTAAGGCCTAAAATGATCTTGCAATACCAGGCCAAGCTTATCTTGAGTAACTTGAGATTAAACCATGTAGCCCGTGTCCTAAGACCCCCCCGTTGAGCTGAGAACCTTGGCAGGACTGGCTCCACAACTTGTAAGGCGAAGTAAAAAATGAAAATGGGAGTCCTTTGTTCCAAATTTAAAAATTTCAAGACCATGACAGCAAAATATTAACCCTAACTAACATGGGCTCCTCAAGGAGAGGAGCATGTACAACCGCACTGCCTTCATACCCAGGACCTGAGCCCTGCACTGCGGGCGCTCAAAAGCTGTCTGTAGACCTGGCACCATTTGCCTGACTTCAGCCAAATTTGTAAATAAAGCTGATGCAAAACTTTACATCAGTGTGAGGCAAGTTTGGTTTCATAAAACTGAGCCTTTATATTAGAGAAATTGACAATTCCTCTCATAAGCATGGAGGGCAAACCACAGACTGGTCACCATTAGAACAGAGCTCTTACTGTTAAGGTGAATACATAACCAAGAACTGACCAGATTCCAAAGAGAAAGAATAAGAAGGGGCTGAGTCATGCCAGATTCCTCTTAAAAGTCTTCAATAAAGTAGGCCACTGCCCACCTTTACTCCCTAACTAGAGAAGATGGGGGCGGGGGGTAGGTGGCCAAGGGGGTTAGAGACAACAAGCAGCATCTCTTCTCATAGACTCCTGAAGCTCGAAAAGGGAGATGCCCAACCCGGCCTCTAGGATCCCTAGACAACAATTACTACTATGTTGTGCAGAGGTATTTAATAAATATTTGTTTAAAGAGCAAACATCCATGACTCCTGCAAGCGTATGGTGGCCCATGTTAGAATTCCAGTGAGAACTCTTTATTGTCCAGAGAACAGAACACTTCATCTCTTATGTTGTTGTTCAGTCGCTAAGTCATGTCTGACTCTTTGCAACCCCATGGACTGCAGCACACCAGGCCTCTCTGTCCCTCACTATCTCCCAGAGGTTGCCCAAGTTCATGTCCATTGAGTTAGTGATGCTTTCCAGCCATCTCATCCTCTGCTACCCTCTTTTTCTTTTGCTTTCAATCTTTCCCAGCATCAGTGTCTTTTTCAGTGCACTGGCTGTTCACATCAAGTGTAAAGTATTAGAGCTTCAGCTTGAACATCAGTCCTTCCAATAAGTATTCAGGGTTGATTTCCTTTAGGATTGACTGGTTTGATCTCCTTGTTGTCCAAGGGACTCTCAAGAGTCTTCTCCAGCACCACAATTGTAAAGCATCTCTTAGCAGCAGAGTAATAGCAACACAATTTACTGTATATGTTATATAGTCCTTCCTTCCACTCTTGCATGGGTTTCCCTATCTTGGCTTGCTTGACAGAAGCTTTCTCTAAATCCTGTCGGTCAGTGTGCAGGATAGAGTTCTGGACATAGTATGAAGGAAACTTAGCTGTGAGTCTAGGCTTTGCATCTGATTTACCCATGAACATAGACAATTGGCTAACCTCTTAGCTTTCTGCTTTAAAGTGAAGGGGTTGAATCAGATATACAGTTTTCAACATTTCACCTCCCCCAGAAGTACCTCAGTCCAAAGCCCAGGATCTCCAAGTAAAAAGAATAGCAGCTCTGTATATTTACAGCATTCTGTATTAGGTTGAATATTTAAAATAGATCCTCAGAGACCCATTAAAAATGTTTGCTGTTAGATAAAGGAGAGAGAAGATTTACTATAATGATACATGACAAGATAATTCCTCATGTTGAAAAAGGTCATGGATAAATTATCCCTGGTAAGTAATATTTTTAATATATAGCACATCATGCTTAATGGAGGTTGAATGAAAATTAGCTCTTGGTAATTGTTATAAAATCCCACCAATCCACACAGACAACCTCTGCAACCCAACAGCAGCATTCATAGCACTGATGGACAGTCAGTACATGGAATGGTGAAGCTCTACACTCCCAGAGTCCTGAGTGGTGGAGTTGTGATGGAGAGAGGTCAGTCCATATGGCTGTTAGTTAGGACTCTTCCCTGAACTCAGGGCGCACTCAGGATAAAGTTATGAGCTAGGTGAAGTTTTATCTTTGGAACCATACCACGTGTCCCATGAATAACTCTTCCTGACCATTTCCCATGTGACATACTTCTTTCATACTTCTTTCATCCATGAGTGTAAGGAACTAAGTACTGTCCCTAGAATAGCATGGTACACTCCAGGGCACAACTTACAACAAGAGAATGAGAAGTGAATGCAGCATGTTCTTTGGGCTTTGTATCTTATTTTGTCCAGAGAATTCTGCCTGCTTGTTACTTTGTAAAAGCTGGGGAGCAGAAAAGAACAGCCTACCTCCTGCATTCAAATAAGAAAGGGAATAATGTATCAGGTTACTATGTCTATTAATGGTCTTGGTAGGGAGGAACATTGTCAGTAAACTTGGCTGCAAAAGAATCTCTTTTTGTTTCCTCCTCATAAAACAGAAGAGATCTTGAATCTGTATTCTAGCATTTGAAAACTTAAAAGCAAAAGAACTCATTCACACCAAACTAAGAAATCAATGTGAGAAATATTTAATTATTAATGTCATTTTGAGGAGAAAATAAAAGGACTTTGCTGAAAACTTTTCTGTCCAGTTTCCCTTATATTTTCCAAATGCTCCTTATTTCCTTATGAAAAGATTCAATTAATTTGGAGCCTGAGAACAAGTTGGAAATCTCCCATAATATTTCCCAATACATTTGCTAACATAGAAACACACCTACAATTTCTCCTTAGGATGGTTTTGTTATTGAATTTCTCATCTACAGTGACTTCCTCTTCCCTGTCACAGAGTCACAAAATAGACCAAGGATTTCAATAACCTTATTACTAAACGTGTTAGCCTTGACAGCATTTATCATGTCTTTTACATTAGTTGATAGGAGCAAAGCTACATCCCAGGTAACTAGACCCAAGGTATTCAGACAAATAGGCAAATGATTATGGGTCTACACTCTCTTTCTGATTCATCTTTCCCTGCCACCAGGCTTTGCATTATCCTGGTCACAAACTCTGGTTCTGGCTATTTTTTGTTCCCAACTCAACTTGGGCATTTAGCTGATTTTTTTCTGTGTTAACTCCAGTTCTTCTCGTGAGTACAGTCTCTTCCCGAACTTCTTTCAAGATCTTTTTCAGAAATTCTTTTCTACTATCTCTTACCTAAAACCAAGCTACTTTTTACCAACCCCAGTGTACAAAGCAATGGGTAGCTCTATATAACATGTGCTAGGCAATCGCATGCATAATGCAAAGCAACAGGGAAAATGTGGGAATAATTGGGTATTCTGCTAATACCTGGAGGTCTGTCATCCTTGGAAAGTCAGAATCTCTGCTATATCTTTTTAACTCTGGACCTCTAACACTGTTCCTCTTAAAATATCTGGTGTATTCAGGCTTTACTAAAGGACCTGCTTTACTCAAAGACAGAGATCCAATAGCACTGAACACACTACATGGCAGTGGCATAGCATTCCTAATCAGGGGTCTTTGCTTTGTTAGAAAAAGATTTAGTAACAAATCCTGGAGAGGGTGTGGTGAAAAGGGAACCCTCCTATACTGCTGGTGGGAATGGAAGTTGGTGCAGACACTATGGAAAACAGTATGGAGGTTCATCAAAAAAAAAACAAAAATAGAATTACCATATGATCCAACAATCCCACTCCTTGGTATGTATCCAGATGAACCTTTAATCCAAAAACATATATGCACCCCTATGTTCATAGCAACACTATTCACAATAGTCAAGACATGGAAACAACCTATGTAACTATCAACAGATGAATGAATAAAGAAGATGTAGCTCATGTGTACAGTGGAATACTACTCAGCCATAAAAAAGAATGGAACGTTGCCACCTGTATCAGCATGGATGATAATCATATGAAGGTAATCATACAAAGTGAAATGAGTCAAAAAGAGAAAGACAAATACCACATGATATCACTTAGAGGTGGAATCTAAAATACGACATAATTGAACCTATCTACTGCAGATGGTGATTGCAGCCATGAAATTAAAAGACGTTTACTCCTTGGAAAAAAAGTTATGACCAACCTAGATAGCATATTCAAAAGTAGAGATATTACTTTGCTGACTAAGGTCCTTCTAGTCAAGGCTATGGTTTTTCCAGTAGTCATGTATGGATGTGAGAGTTGGACTGTGAAGAAGGCTGAGCGCCGAAGAATTGATGCGTTTGAACTGTGGTTTTGGAGAAGACTCTTGAGAGTCCCTTGGACTGCAAGGAGATCCAGCCAGTCCATTCTGAAGGAAATCAGCCCTGGGATTTCTTTGGAAGGAATGATGCTAAAGCTGAAACTCCAGTACTTTGACCACCTCATGCGAAGAGTTGACTCATTGAAAAGACTCTGATGCTGGGAGGGATTGGGGGCATGAGGAGAAGGGGACGACAGAGGATGAGATGGCTGGATGGCATCACTGACTCAATGGACGTGAGTCTGAGTGAACTCCGGGAGTTGATGGACAGGGAGGCCTGGCGTGCTGCGATTCATGGGGTTGCAAAGATTCGGACACAACTGAGCAACTGAACTGAACTGATGAAATGGAAACAGATTCACAGAGACAGAAAAAAAGACTAGTGGCTGCCAAGGGGGAGAAGGTTGGGAGAGCGACAAAGTTGGAGACTGCGGTTAGCAGATATAAGCTGATATATGGAATGAGTAAACAACAAAGTCCTACTGTATAGCACAGGGGACTATATTCAATATCCTATAATAAACCATAATGGGAAAGAAGAATATTAAATAATAATGTATATATGTGTATAATTGAATCACTTTGCTGTACAGCAGAAATTAACACAACATTGTAAATCAACTGTACTTCAATAAAGTTTTTTTTAATAATACTTCAAAAAAAATTTAGGAAGAACTGGGAGCCATGCTTAATTAAAAAGGAGTAAGTCTCTAGTAGAACAAAGCAGATAAAATATCAATGGGGAAGGAAACTTATTTCCTCTACTTATTAACTCAGATCTGCTATACTATGAAGCTGTCTGATGGTTACCTGAGCTCCATTTACAGGGAGGCACTCAAGAATTTAGTAGAGGGTGTAGGATGGAATAGAGGTTTTGCCAGTCTTTTTATCCTACTTGAAGCCTTTCCCATTCTGGGTCTTTTAAAATAGAAACTCTAGAATAAATTACAATGCAGAACTAATCAACCTCAAGTGGAAGCCCAGGTAGTGGATTTTGGAGCCAATGGCTAAGCACTCTAAAGTGGTGACAAGACCCAAAGAACAGAGATGGTTTGTTTGCAGGGGGAGTGGTATTCTGTTTTGAGATTTGAGAAATATTCTCTTTGACAATCTCACTTTTTTTATTCCTTTTTTCTTTCTTCCTTTAACAAACAGGTAGTGTGATTCTTGACTAAGAACTTCTTTGACCTTAAATTCTAGTGGTCTTGATCACTTAGATGGATTAGTAACTTGAATACAAGGAAAGAGAAGAAGTTGCTTATCTCTGTTACTTGCTGCCTACATGGAGAGTGTTCTGGGAATGGAAAAGCTCACTGCCAGGTTGGATGGACAATCCACTGAAAGAATTCTGACCTCCAGGTAATGACATCAAACTTTAGACTGGAATTCAGGAAGCAGAAGCACATATGAGATAGAAGATGAGTAAATTCCTAATCAGAATAAAATGGACAATAGTGTCAGCTACATACATAGGTATATGGGTGATGAATGTAGAAAATAGGCCTAGGAAACATTCATAGGTCATTTTAGCAAGGGAATGATGACTCTCTTAGAAGATGGTTGTGGAACTCTGTAAGTCCATTCCGTTACCTGTACCACCATCCTGCTACAAGTCTTTACCATCTTTCTTTGCGTCTCTAGCTACTTTAACACTGTCCCCAGCTCTAGCATCCCTACCTTCCTGTCCATGCTGTCACCAGAAGGATACATGAAACATAAACCTGGTTATAATGTTCTGCTGCTTAATTTCCTCAGTGGCCTGTTGTCACCTACAGGACCGCATTCAAACTCCTTCAGAGGCACTCAGCCAACCTCACCTCCCACAAATGTCCAACGTGCAGACATTATCAGTGTGCTCATCTTCCCATGTGTACCCACCTTCTGTTATCTTAAACTTGACTTTTTTAAACTTTTAAATTCTGAACCATTAAAATAAGTCAATAAATTATGAACCACAGACTTCAGAAAAAATGAAAACTGGTACAGAGAGTTTCTATATATCCTTCACATCCCCTATTGTCTTACATAACAGCAGTCCATTTATCGAGTAAAAGAAATTCACATTGGGACTGTTACTAACTAAGCCAATACCTTTATTCAAATTGCACCAATTTTTCACTAACTTTATTCTGATTCCACATCTTATCCAGGATCCCACCTTGCATTTAGTTATTATTTCTTCCTAGTCTCCTACAGTCTATAACATTCCCCTGTCTTCCCTTACCTTTCATGACTTTGACACCTTTGAAGAGTATCAATCAGTAGTTTTGTTGAATGCTCCTTGGTTTTCTTTTGTCTGATGTCTTCTCATGATTGAAGTGAAATTATTTTGGACAAGGACATTGCAGAAATATAGAAATGCTCTGTTCTTTTCAGTGTGTTGTTTCGCTGGGTTCATAATGCTGATATCTTATTATTGGTGATGTTGATCTCTACATACTGGAAGGTGGCTTCTGCTGGATTTTTTCTACTAAAAATTACTATCTTTGCCTTTGTATTTAATACATACCTTGGGGGACATATTTTGAGACTGTGTAAATTTTGTTTATTTGAAAGGTTTTAGCCACTAATTTTAGCATCCGACAGTGAGTCTTAAGTACATCAGTTATCATTGGTGCATGATCTGTTTCTCTTTGACTTAAATATCTGCCCCCACTTTTTCCTTTCAGTCAATTTCTATTCATCTTGCACATCCTAACTCAAGATAGTTTCTCCTCTGGGAAGCCTTTCTTGGCTACCCCAGCCAGAAGAAGAATTTTAGCTTCACAATACACATCAATATCTTCATTGTTGTTTTTGTGTTTTCTTGTGAGTCACCCTGCATGAACTTCTTGGGGGGAGGCCTCACAGTCTTGGCAGTTTTTTCTACCAATGCTTAGCTACTGTCTGGTCTATAATAAGCATTCAATGTATGTTTGCCGAATAAATGAATGAATGAATACATCTATTATAGTCTTTCCAAAATTCATTTCCAGGCTGAATAATTTCGAGTTTTTGTTGGTATAAAGAATAATGCTCATTTCTAAATACATGATTCTGATTTTCTGCCAAAGTCTTACCCCTTTGGGAAATTTACTTCATCATGTTCCTGGCATCAGCCTTATTTAATCCTCTAAAAACTGAACTAAAATCCTACTTGCTGCCTTTTTTTTTTTTTCTATCTCCCCTCATCATACAATAGCCTACCTTTTCTTCCTTTGCTTCTGATTCAGTTTATAAGTATATTTTCAGGGGTGTAAGGAAAGAAATTGCTTTTTCATTTTTTTTGCTAAGCTTCTGTGTGTCCCCTACTCTGACTCTGACATGAGCTTCCTTAATCCTTGGTGACACTTTCTCTCCTGTGTATTTGCTTTATTCTGTGAACTCATGGGAGCCTTTCTAAAACTGCCTTTATTCACCTGAAGAAGCAAGTCAAATAGTGAAAACTGATTCTTTGGCTACCAAGTCTCATTATTATTATTACATAATCAGTGATTTGAATCATTAAGGAAGGAGACCAGGTGCACAGGTAGAATAGTCTTCCTGGTTATATGCCCACAGGCATGTCAGCAGTAACTAATATAATTATAGATGATAAAGGAACTTGTTCTCCAGCCTCATCATGAGCATCACTGTCTTCATCATTGAAACCTATACCACACTGTATGTGGTCTGCCCAGAACCACACTTAACACTCCCAACACCTAACATCATTCCTTTGAATCTTCACAGCACTTTGAACCCTCATTTTGAACCCTCATACTTCATTTTGGTAGTAATTTGAGACTGTATTGTTGTTATCTGGGGTTGTCATCCTTCTTGATCTCCTTTTCCCTACCCACTCTAGACCAGGAATTTCCTAAAGCCTGAAGATTAAGTTTATACTCTCTTTATCATTATTGCCTATTGCTATGCTGAGAACATAATAGAAGCTCAATAACTATCTGTGGAGTAAAACTGTTTATCTTTCATCTAAAACAGAAAAAAAAAAGAAACTGAAAAATTGGGGAATGGCATGCAAGGGACTAGCAATTACAGAATCATAACTTGTTTCTTCCATCGATAGAATATTATTGACAAGCACATTTTAAGTAAAACAAACCTTCCAAAAGTTCTGAGAAGTCAGAAATCAACAACTGACATTTTATCAAGAAACATAGACTCAAAGATAAGACCTGAGAATACCAAAGATTCATTTGGACTTGATTTATGTAACACTTTTCTAATAGTGGGTGACACTCAGCAAAAGAAACTGTCTAAATGTCATATTCTTTTTATCTTTGCAGCCATATTAATTTTAAAAATCTACTTACTCTTAATTCTCATCAATAATGTCTTGGTTCTGACCCTGATTATTTTTCATCTGGATAATTGCAAGGCCTTTAAATGATTTCCCTGGTTCAGTTTCTTTCCCTTCAATGCATAAAAAGTGGCTCCTCATTGACCATAACACCAAGTTCTAATTTCTTTTCATAGCAGAGTAGATGCTTCAATTTTGGCCACCAATCTTTTTTTTTTTCTCTCTTACCATTCCCCTTATATGAGTAATCTAGTCACACTGACCTTTACAAATCTCCAGGAAGAAGTACAGCTTGATTTTTAGCATTCCACACATTTCCTCCCACTCTTTCTACAAAGTGAAATGCCTATCACTTTGATCTGAGCCTCCAAGGACAAGGTAAAAAAGATACTATGCCCTCAGTGAGATATTCGTTAAGTTTACCAGGCAGAATGATCTGTCTCTATCATTTGCCACAGAACTTACTCTGTACCTTTACTAAACCATTTGTCATGTGTTAGAATTCTTTATTTACCAAACTAAAGTTCTCAAAGGCTACAGCTATTCATCTCTGGATGACCAACACTTGGACAGAGACTGCAGTAGACTGGATTGCTGTAACAAACCCTGACATCTCTGTGGTCTATTATGCTGACAGCCCAGCGTTCACTCAGGTGGGCCAGTATGAAGGGGAGAGGGGAGGAGCTTCTGTCCCACACAGCCACTCAGCGACCCAGGCTCCTTAAAACTCATGTTACCACCATCTTCAATGTGTGGATTCCTAGTGTGCTACACAAACAGTAAGTAGAAGATTACATGCGGGAGATTGTTATGGGTGAAACTAGAAGTGGCACACTAAACATTAAACAGCACTCTACTGTCATAACTTGGTCACAGACCCTACTTAACTTCATGGAACCTGGGGAAGGTAATTTAGCTGTGTGACCAGTGAAAAAAAGAGAAACTTGGATGTTAGCATAGCATCCTCTGCCATCATGAATGGTAAAAATGGGTGCAAAATGAATACATGAATCCAATCTAAAGCCATTGTGATAGACTGGAAGAAAGAAAGGAAACACTTTTCAAAGGAGAAAGTCTAGGTTTCAGATTATAGCAATGCAAGCCACTCACTAGAGCTCTGTGATCACTGCAAATACTTAAGCCTCTGACCTTCAATTTCTCATCAGTAATTTGGGATTAATTAAGGTAATACATGAAAAGCATCTGACACATAGGCAAAGCTATTTAATAATTATCCTTTTTTCATTCAAACCAATACTTTATTAGAATCTGCAGTGTGCTAGTGTGATGTGCTAAGTATCAGGAAGAGAAAGATCTATTAAAAACATTCTTACCTTTAGGGAATTCACAGGCCAGTTGATAGAACATAATTATAGACAAACAAATAGACATTTACAATACACTGTGATATGCAGTGTTCTTCATAACAGAAGACATCAAAACACCCAATAAACTATGCAAAGGGGCTCACATCATTAATCATCAGAAAAATGCAAATTAAATCCATAATAAGTTGTCAATATATATCAAAAGGAGTAAAATTAGAAATATGAATAATATTAAGTGTTGGCAAGTCTATGGAGCAACTGTGAATTTATGTTAGCAGGGTGACTGTAAATTGGTCCAATCACGTAGAAAAAAAATGTTTTAAGGTACTTAATAAATCTCAACATACCCATAACTTAGAAACTTTATCCCACATATGCCCAGCAGAAATAAGTGTTCATGTCTACCATAATGTACAAGACCATTCATAGCATCTTTATTCATAAAAACCCTAAACTGGAATGAGCCCAAATTGCCTGGAAAGAAGCCTGACAGAATTTTCTGGAGTGATAGAAATGTTCTGTATGTTGATACAGATGCAGATTATAGGTATTTGTCAAAAGTAATAGAACTATACACATAAGATTTGCACATTCAATATATGTAAATTATGTCTTAATAATAAATAATAGTGTAAAGCAGGTGCTTCCAAATTATTAGCTTATGAGCCTCTCTTATCACACCTCAGTTTTAGTTGTGTTTGAAGATGACTCCTATATCTTTCAAGATATGCCACAGTTATACATAAGGCACAGATATGTCTTATGCATCTAAAGATATTTTATTAATGATATGGATTAGCTCAATAATTATCTACACATTCTTAAAAAGATTATTATTAAAAAGTCATCCTCAGTTTTAGCTTCTGGACAATATACTAATAGCTCTAGAATAATCACTGTAAGTTCTGCATGCTACCTAGACTATATTTTACGTCATAACACCCAAATAAACTGTCCATTTGAGTAAGAATCCAGGCAACCATTTTTAATTTTTTTTATATACAAATCTTATTCATGGAAGAGACAGTCTTTCTAACTTTGGAGATAAAAAATACTAATTAGGGAATAAAATATTTAAGAAGCAATAAACCCCAAAACAACTGCTCTGCATTTGAGATCATCTTCTGTCAATAGATAGATACTCTTTGCTTAAAGCTATTTAGGTTTTTAAATTTGAAAATATAGAAAAAATATTGGCAAATATATCAGAATCACTCACAATTCCATCATGCAAATAATATGAGCATCATATCTGACATCATAGAAGAACTGCCTGCTTCCTTGGTTGTCCAGATTTTTGAATAGAAGAATGGAGTATGGAGCATCTTTCCATCTGGCTCCAACTGCAAGATAAATAATTACAATTTTTCTTTAATTTTTGGTATTATTTTCCAATTTCATTTCTTTATTTTGAGTGTTCACCTTTTGCTGTTTCTACATTTTTCACTTCATATATTTGCAATCATATTTTAAATGAGAGCTGGAAGAGGCCTTCATGGAGACTGCCCACTTGCCCTTTGAAATCAGAAATCTAATAGCTATAGAATGTGGAAGGCCCTTGAATTAGATAGCGAGTACTATCAAGTATCAAACATCATAAAGATTTCTGTAAAGTTTGAGTTACTAAGGAAACTAGAGATGAGTTTTGGAAAGAGAAGCCAAAGTAAAAAGATTTCTGAAGGCAAAGAAAAACATGGAGAAGACTGTCCTATTGTTATTTCACAACAACAGATTCCTTTCTTGGTCTCATTGCAGATTCCTGAGTGAGCAAAGAAGATAGACTTGGCATGCCCATTTAATCTCATTAGAATTCTTCCTCTTTTCTACCTGATGACATTTGCTTCAGATCATTAGTAACTGAAAAAGCAGTGTATAAGCTGGCAGGATAACTGAAGCAGAGATCCTTGGTGTGCTGTTTCTCAGTAAAGATCAAAGTTCAAATACTGGGGGCTTCTCAAATAGAGGAAAAAGGAGTCACATATGGGAAAAATAATGTGAATTTTATCCCAATCATGCAATTTCATTTGTATAAGAATAATTTTCATTATTTCTAAGAGAGAAACTTTGAAGATAATTTACTTGACTTCTGTATCTCTAACTGACATTTCTTCATAGAGAGACTTGTAGGTTGGTGGTTGCCAGCTGTGCCACTTTTACAGAATCATTGATGGTGCTTTTCTTAGGGAAAAGCATTAACTTACTCAGAAATGGAATTCCAACATTCTAAATAATCTAAAGTGTTCCTGCAAAGTTTTACCTTATGAAATCTGATGTAGGTCATAGATTTTTTTTTTTTTAAATGCTGAAGACTTCAAATAAAAAATAATACGGAAGTAGACATCTTCACACTTGGGAGATTAAGACGATCTGGCAATAGTGCACTGGACAAAATTCCCTGTCTCATACACATCTAGTCTAATCATGGTTAAATCTAATCATTTTCTGCCTACTCCACATCTGCCTACTAGCAACTCAGCAGTTGAACATGGAGGGAGGGAAAAAACACACAGCTGTATTACCTAGCATTATTTCATTTTTAGACCATAAACCTAAAGTTGTCCCACAGTCAGGCTATCCTCACAATAATAGCTGACACTTCATAAGGTAACCTCCCAAACAACCCTAAGATGTAAGTGTTCTTATTATCACAATTTTACAGATCTGGAAACTGAGGCACTTAACTGCTAAGCAAGTTACCCAAGGCCACAGTCATAAAGTGACACAGCTAAGACTGAGTCCTAGACAGCCTCGCTCCAGAATCTAGAGAGTAACTAGTGCACCATTCTACCTCTACCATCTCCCTTGGTTTCCCTAGTAAATTTGTTTTTTCCACTGTTAGAGGCCACTACTGACAGTCTCTTAAAATCTATAGAAATTGCTTCCCTTTCTTCATTCTTAATTTATGATCTTGTTTGTTTGTCTTTATTTCCCCAGGAAAATAAAGTTTTCAGAAAACAATGCTCTCATCTTTCCATCATCAAATCTCCCAGCCTCCATGACTCAGTATCCCTATAGCCGACTTTCTTTCCTGATGCAGCAGGTAAAACATCCTTACTCAGATGGGGCTGCTGACACTAGTCTCTCCGAAAGCGTACTGTTTCCCATGTCCTCCAGTTTGCTCAGGAATTTGACTATTACATTTAATGTTCTTTCTCTGTCAAATCATTCCTACTGGCTTACTACAGCTTTCATTAGTGCTCCTACATTTTCCACCTCCTTTCCAGTTAGACAGATTGTGTCATTACTTGTGACCTAGTAAACATGCGTCTTTTCAGGCTTACAGAATGAAAATCTCATTCATTCTTTTCTATTCTTTCTCTTCTACTGTAGCCACTGAGACTTTGCATATTTGAGACCATGCACATATAAAGCAAAAGAATCTAAGTCAGATTGTAACCCCGAAACTATGAGTAGCACATCCTTCAACTGACTCTCCTAGAACACGTAGCATGCAAGAGAAATAAACCTTTGTTGCAGTAAACCACTGGGATCTGGGGCCTAACTTCTTACTGCAGCATAATCTAGGGTCGGAGAAGGCAATGGCACCCCACTGCAGTACTCTTGCCTGGAAAATCCCATGGACGGAGGAGCCTGGTAGGCTGCAGTCCATGGGGTCGCTGAGGATCGTGCACAACTGAGTGACTTCACTTTCACTCTTCACTTTCATGCACTGGAGAAGGAAATGGCAACCCCACTCCAGTGTTCTTGCCTGGAGAATCCCAGGGACGGGGGAACCTGGTGGGCTACCGTCTATGGGGTTGCACAGAGTCAGGCATGACTGAAGTGACTTAGCAGCAATCTAGGGTATCTTGACTAACACAGCATACAAATACTGTTGTAAAAAAAAAAACAAACAAAATTCTTGATTCTACATCCTCTTTGAGCTACTGTCAACTTATTTTGCTATTTTTAGGGAGAAAAGTCATTGAATGGATCAACTACATTCCAGTCCCTGCTTTCTTAGCTTTCATTTTCTTTTTTTTATAGCATTACAAATATTTTTATTTGTAAATGATTGATATTTGGATGAAGTCCTGAATACTTTGAATAAGTATGCGGGAAATAACATACTTTGGCATCACAGAAGTACTTATGTTACTAAAAAATTAACTCTATCCTCTTCCACTCTCCTAAAAATATCCTAAAGGAAATATCCACTGACAATAGTAGTATAATTTTCTAAAAAATACATTACTACCATTATTGTCTGTAAAATTAATTGCAGGTATTCCTTCTTTCACTTTCTAACTTCCTATTTTGATCTACAGATTCATTGATCTGCAGAAGGCATTCTGATTATTTATTGGCATCTTAAACTTAAGACATCAAAAATGGAATTGGGATTAATATAAACTTTTATTTAAAGACCATTTTCTTTTTAACTTTACAGCAGGCTCTTTTCCTTACTAATCACTCATTTATGTCACCAACACCTTTTCTACTTCCCTCAGTGATCTTCCAACCCCAGTATCTTATGTAGTATCATACTACATTACATGCTACATCGACATGCTGATGTCATCTAATACGCATTCTCCATCCAGATCTCTGACTGCAGACTTGTCCTCAACTCAGTAGTTAGTACTAACAGTAATAGTATGAGTTCAGTTCAGTTGTTCAGTCGTGTCTGACTCTTTGCAACCCCACAGACTACAGCACACCAGGCCTCCTTGTCCTTCACCAACTACCTGAGCTTACTCAGACTCATGTCCATCTAGTCAGTGATGCCATCCAACCATCTCTCTTCTTGTCCCCTTCTTCTCCCACCTTCAATCTTTCCCAGCATCAGGGTCTTTTCAAATGAGTCAATTATTCACATCAGGTGGCCAAAGTATTGAAGTTTCAGCTTCAGCATCAGTCCTTCCAATGAATATTCAGGACTGATCTTCTTTAGGATTGACTGATTTGATTGCCTTGCAGTCCAAGGCACTCTCAAGAGTCTTCTCCAACACCACAGTTTAAAAGCATCAATTCTTTGGTGCTGTTTTCTTTATAGTCCAACTCTCACATCCATACATGACTACTGGAAAAACCATAGCTTTGATTTGACAGACCTTTCTTGGCAAAGTAATGGTCTTGGCAAAGTAATATTAAAAGTAAAGCCTTTCAATATTCTGTCTAGGTTGGTCATAGCTTTTCTTCCAAGGAGCAAGCATTTTTTAATTTCATGGCTACAGTCACCATCTGCAGTGATATTGGAGCCCCCCAAAATAAAGTCTCTCACTCTTTCCATTGTTTTCCCATCTATTTGCCATGAAGTGATGGCACCAGATGCCATGATCTTAGCTGTTTGAATGTTGTGTTTTAGGCCAGCTTTTTCACTCTCCTCTTTCACTTTCATCAAGTGACTCTTCAGTTCCTCTTCACTTTCTGCTATAGGGTGGTGTCCTCTGCAAATCTGAGGTTATTGATATTTCTTCTCCCAGCAAACTTGATTCCAGCTTGTGCTTCATCCAGTCCAGTGTTTCTCATGATGCACTCTGCATATAAGTTAAATAAGCAGGGTGACAATACACAGCCTTGACGTACTCCTTTCTTGATTTGGAACCAGTGTGTTGTTCCGTGTCCAGTTCTAACTGTTGCTCCTTGGCCTGCATGCACACAGATTTCTCATAGAGATATCTAAAATACAATAGGTTCAAATCAAAACTGTGTACTTCCACCTCAACTCCTCTAAAGTCTGCTCTTTAACTCTCCTCCTTATTGTAGCTACCAGCATTCATCTACTTGCTAAAGCTTCCCCTGTGTACGGATGAAGGCTGTGCCCTGCACGAATATAGATGCCTCCATTACTTCAGATCTTTCTCTCACCTTAATTCCCCCATATCTAATCCATCAGAAAGCTCTGTTGGGTTCACTCTCAAACTATATTAATATCTAAATCCATTACCTCTGTTCACTTCTCCAAACATCATACTCTAAGATACCATCTTTTTCATGGATGGTAGAAACTGACTCACAACTGGTCTCCGTGTGTCTGCTCTTGCACCATTCCAGTTTCTTCTCCTGAGGCAGTTATCAGAGAGCTCTTTCAACCACAGACCAGATTCTATCACTTCCCGTGCAGTAACTCATCCCCTGCCTCATTGATTCCCTCACAGAAGAAAAGAAACTCATGGATTTAGCACTCTTAGAATAACAGCCTCGCTCCTTCTTCAGGGCTCCCTTGGCCTATGTAACTTGATCTCTGCTCCACTCCAGCCTTCCCCCCCTTTTTTCCTCCTCACACCCTCCACTTCAGTCACATTGGCCTCCTCAAGGTTTTTACAACACTCCAAGCTCATTTCTGCTTTGAGAACTTTGCACCCGATATTCCTTTTCTATTGAAGAGTTTCATCAGATCTTTACATAGTTTGTCCCCTACATAGCTTCAAATTTCTGCTCAAATATCACCTCCTCAGAAAAACTTACCCTGATATCCATTCTAAAATAGTCTATTTCCTAGGCTGTCTTTAAAGTCTTGGCAACACTTAGCACAGTCTGAAAGTATATACTTGTTTAACTATCAAGTTTCTATCTCTCCTACTGTAACTTAAGCACAGGGAATTTGTCTCATTTGTTACTGGATTTCCAGTGCTCAGGATAGAGCTAGGCATTCAGTAGATGCCTATTATATTCATTAATAAATTACTAAGTCACACATATCTGCAAGAGAAGGAAACCAAAAGTAAAATGTATCATCATGGGCAATAAATGTCCCAGTTACTGTCAAAGACATTACTTGATATTAGCATTCCCTTACAGTCTAAAAATAATGCTTTGGTTTAATATTAGAGTTTTATAATTTAAAAAAAATTTCTTAGTATGTGTTCACACTGACATTTCAAGGCAGATTTTCTCAGACTAGCTTTTGAAGCACTAAAGAATTGGTATGCTGAAAATTTACTGTTTTTGTTTTTTTTTTTAATGCTTTGTGTCACACATTTATTTAGTTATTTTTATCAAATGCTTGCTTTTGTGGAGGCTCCCTGGTGAGAAATCTTGGTTCTTGCCCTCTGAGAACTTGATTGAAATTTGGAAAAGAATATATGAATGCTGTCACAGTTGGAGAAAAACTGAACAAACTTGACCCAGATCCTATGTTTGAATGCTCTGGAAAGAAACTTCTAGGCACACCCAAATGTTCTGGATAACAAAAAACAGATAACAGACCCAGCATCTTCTCAGATTGTTAATAGCTTAAGTCCTGATAAGTTTCAAATTTTATACTTTTAGAGGGATTTTAATATTTCAGAGTTTCTCTTATCTCATGGTAACCCAAATCTGTAAAATAATCAAGCTTCCTTTTAAACATTTGTCAGAAGTGGCAGCAAGAAGTTAAATATTTCAAGTCTTAAAGTTAATAGAAGAGTAGTATCAAGGCCCCTGTGCAATTTGTAATTATGCAAAATTATATGAACTAATTCGAGTAAATCAATGGCAAAGGATCATATAATGACCATTGCATCTGTGGACTGAAGGATATGTATAGATGATAAGAACACACTCCATCCATTACACTATGTGCTATTATGGTCTATATTTTCTAGGACTAATACATATTATTTTCTTCTGTGTAATTTTCCTCATGATGAGTGTCTTTGACCTCTTCAAGGCTTGATAGAAGTACATAAGGAAATGTAAAAGATTCTGATTTCTGAAAGTGAAATGATGGTAAAATATTTTACTAAATATTTACTATTTTGACCCAGCTACTCTCTCTCAGTCTTAGAAGGCTCCACATGGAGATGGTGGCCCAGATTGTGTGCTCTGTCTCTATTCCCAGCAGCCCCAGCAACAAGATACACAGTGTTTGCACGTATTTTGTGTGTGGCATACCTTCCACATGCCAACTACATGGAACAATGGGCTGGTTCAAAACTGGACAAGGAGCACGTCAAAGCTATATATTGTTATCCTGCTTATTTAACTTATATGCAGAGTACATCATGCAAAATATTGGGCTGGATGAAGCACAAGCTGGAATCAAGATTGCTGGGAGAAATATCAATAACCTCAGATACGCAGATGACACTACTCTTATGGCAGAAACTGAAGAGGAACTAAAGAGCCTCTTGGTGAAGGTGAAAGAAGAGAGTGAAAAAGCTGGCTTAAAACTCAGCAGTCAAAAAAACTAAGATCATGGCATCTGGTCTCATCATTTTATGGCAAATAGATGGAGAGACAATGGAAACAGTGAGCTATTATGTTTTCCTGGGCTCCAAAATCACTGCAGATGGTGACTGCAGCCACAAAATTAAAAGACAGTTGCCCCTTGGAAGAAAAGGATGACAAACCTAGACAGTGTATTAAAAAGCAGATAAATCACTTTGTCGACAAACATCACTGTAGTAAAAGCTGTGGTTTTTCCAGTAGTAATGTATGTATATGAGAGTTTGACCATAAAGAAGGCTGAGCACAAAAGAACTGATGTTTTTGAATTGTGATGTTGGAGAAGACCCTTGAGAGTCCCTTGGGCTGCAGGAGATCAAACCAGTCCATTCTAAAATAAATCAACTCTGAATATTCACTGGAAGGACTGATGCTGACTGAAATTCCAATACTTTGGCCACTTGATTGAAAAGCTGGTTCACTGGAAAAGACTCTGATGTAGGGAAAGATTGAAGGCAAAAGAAGAAAGGGGCAGAAGAGGATGAGATGGTTAGATAGCATCACCGACTCAACAGACATGAATTTGAGCAATCTCCGGGAGATAGTGGGGAACAGAGAAGCCTGGCAAGCTGAAGCCCATTGGCATACAAAGGTTAGACAACTACTTAGCAACTGAATAACAACAACAGTTTTCTCACTCTAAATTTAGTGGTTACATTTTTTGCTAAAATGAATGTACATTTTGTGAAGGGATATGAGGCATGCTGAAAGTCTTTAAAAAATAATTGTCCCATTTAATTGCAGCATTCTTTACAATAGTCAAGACATGGAGGCATCCTAAGTGTTCATCAGTGGATGATGGGTAGAGAAAAAATATATACATGGATATTCAGTTCAGTTCAGTTCAGTTCACTTCATTCGCTCAGTCATGTCCAGCATCAAAAAAGGAAAGATATCTTGTTATTTGCAACAAATGGATGGACCTTAATGGCATTATGGAAGTGAAATAAGTCAGATGAAGATAAACAAATACTGTATGATCTTACTTATATGCAGAATCTAAATAAAAATAAAGTGAACTTACAAACAGAAAACAGATTGGTAGCTTCCAGAAACAGTGGATGGGCAAAGTGGGTGAAGGCTTCAAAAAGTAAAAACTCCCATCTATAAAATAAATAAGATATAAGGATATAATGTACAGCATGGTGACTATCATTAATCTGTACTATGATGATTCCCTAGTGGCTCAGAAAGTAAAGAATCTACCTGCAATGTGAGAGACTCAGGTTCGATCCCTACATTGGGAAGATTCCCTGGAGAAGGAATGACAACCCACTCCAGTATTCTTGCCTGGAGAATCCCCAAGGATAGAGCCTGGCGGGCTACAGCTCATCAGGTCGTCACAGTCAGACATGACTGAGCGACTAACACTTTCATGTACTTAAAATTGCTAAGAGAATAGATCTCCAAAGTGCTCACCCCAAGAAAAAACTGTAACTATGTCTGGTGATGGCTGTTTAACTATGCTTTTTTGTGGTGATCATTTTGCAGTACATAGAAATACCCAATCACTAATGCAATGTTATATGTCAACTATAATCTCACTTTAAAAAATTTTAAAAACCATTGTAGAATGCAGAGAATCAGCAAAGAAGTCAAGAAACACATGCATCTTATCTTGGGCCTCCACTGGCCTAAAGACAGTATTCAGGTATACTAGAGACTTGGTAACACTTTGCTTGAAGAAAAGAAGTCTGGAAGACCAAGCTTGGAAACGCAAAAGAGGGACAGGTTTCACACTGCGCACCTTTAGAGTCAGAGCTAGAACTGATGAATGGAAGGTACTGGGAGACAGGTTTAATACATGAAACAATTTTCTAAAAAATATTATAGTTTTCATGCCAATAGTTATTCTAGATGCATTTATATATTATTAACTCTGTGTCTTTAGATGCCTCAACAATTTTAATCTTTATAGGAATTTACTTTACACATCACAAAATTGAAATACCAGGGTGTGATGAAATGTAGCATCCTAGTCAGGAGCCAGCAGAAGTAGAATTTGAACACACAATCTAGCTCTATAGGCTACAGGCTAAACCATGAGGGTGTGATACTTCTCTGATGCTTTGAACTATAATTGATTCTTTATTAACAATTGATATTTTATATTATTGAACTTATTTAAATGAAAAATGACTATCCTTTATCTGGGATATAACAGAGGAGGATTTCTGCCTTAGTTAGAAGTTGTATTAGATCACTGATATCTCTTTTAAGTCTTAGATTCTAAAATCAAATAATTTGGATTTTATGGGTTTTCTTCATGTATTGAACTATTTATATTACTGTACTGTTACTCACTGAGTTTGCCTATAATATAAACTATGATGTGGCAAATCAAGGTTAAACCTGCTGCTGGGCTCCACATTTGAAAAGAGTATAGACTGATTCCATAATATGGAACGTGCTACGGCAGCTCCAGTCTTTACAATGGCTAGAGCCTATCCAAGTTGTCATGCATAATCAGGGAAACAGCATTAGGGAAACCTGAAGTTATATTTATAACTAAATTACTTTGTATAACTGAGTCTGGTACTGTCAAACACAACTTGACCAACAATGGAGTAATTTAAAAAGTGTAAGTGAAATAGATTTGGCAATTAGATATAGCACTTTATAAATATGGATAACTGATTCTGAGGAACCAGTAAGGATCTGGAGAATGCAATAATCACTTTAAAAAGTAATCAAGCCATGTAATTCCATGTGAGCTTTCATATCATGAAGAAAATTATCTGAATCAAGAGAAAGAGCATAGAGATTTCAATTTGTCTTTAATATTAATTAAGTTGGTTACCATGTTGCTGTAAATATTGTACCATCTTCTATAGCCTGTTAATTATCATCATTTTGAAATGTAATCCAGAATTAGGTAAGAGATATATGAATACCTGATAGCTTTTCTTTTAATATAATGCAATTTAAGAAAACAACTGCAAATAAGATGGGGAAGTTAAACTTATTTCATGTTCTAATTCAGGAGTATGGCAGGAAATGATATGAATATGGAAGGTCTTTTATTAGTAAGCTTCATTATTACTCAAGAAACCAATCCATAACCCCAAACACAATGATGTTCATTCTGTAAGGAACATTACACCAGTGCAGACTAATTAAAACTAAAACTCTATGAGTAGGAATTTATAGTGATTATTTAACAAAGTGTCAAGTAGTCCTCGTGATACATCTTGGGGCTAATTCTAGAGTGGGGCTACACTTTCAATTCAAGAGAGTCACAGAGTTTACTTAGAATTCAACTTATAAAAACTCATGGATTTTTTTTTATTCCTCCAAATTTACCTTCTCTAAGCTCAGAATTACCTCATAATTCCACCTCCCAGAGCTAATATTTGTATGTTACCACCATCTTTGAGAGAAGTGAATATGAAAATAGGAGTCCTGATAGAATCCACAGAGACTCATCAGAAAATCATTAAGAAATCCTGTGTGCCAATGTTTATATTGAAATCACATCTACTCACAATTCCTTAGGGTCCTTAAGTATCAACTTGAAAACAGAAAAATCTGCTTGGAGCCATTATACTAGTTATTATCAGATTTTTGATCTTTTAATAAGGAGTATTTTGCAGTTCATAGGAAGATACCAAATAATTTCACAAAACCTGAAAATAGGCAAAGTTAGATGCATAATAATTAGGAAAAATAAATTATCATAAACATATGTGGCCACATCTTCCCAAATCTGTAGCTATTCATTTTTAGGATTTTACTCCAAAGTAAATGTTGTAGAACACAATATAAAAGAAATTTTGTGTTAAAATAAGTTCAGAAAGCACAGCAACATATACAGCTCTCTTCTACATAAATACACGTACTAACGTTCAGAGAAATCCTGCCCACAAAGTGTTTCTTATAGCCGTTGCAAAATTTATTCGACCACAAACCACTCTCTCTTTTTCTTTACCAAACATCTGTTGTCATTCTGTAGAACAAGATTAAGAATTTGTAGGGTGCAGCTTGCTTGGGGCTGGTGCATGGGGATGACCCAGAGAGATGTTGTGGGGAGGGAGGTGGGAGGGGGGTTCATGTTTGGGAACGCATGTAAGAATTAAAGATTTTAAAATTTAAAAAAAATAAAAAATTAAAAAAAAATAAAATAAAATATTTAATTATTTTCATTAGTTGTTAATATATTAATTATATTTTGATAAATAGGCAATTTTATTCCAAGGTTTTATGCTATATTAGAGAATTTTAAAAATTTATATTGAGCTTCTAGAAATGATGTTAAGCTAGACTATTTGAGTAATTCTTCCTTCAAAAACTAACTAAAAACCCTACATAAAATATTTTTGTATGCATAGAAGAGATATAAATGGACTTCAAAGCTGCTTTTGACCTGTATTTACATTTCTCCTAAATATAGTTTGGTTGCTCTGCAGGACAAGTGGAGAAAAATCGAAGCCCAGGTCTGGCAGTAGTTGGGGAGTTTTAGAGGAAAAACACCTTCTTTAAGGAGTGGTGGTGGAGTTGTTCCTAAATTAAATCCTGTTGACTCCTGAACATTGCAAGGACTGGGGACTCAGATCCTCGATGCAGTCAGAATTCCACCTACAACCCATTGTATTCCTGATTCTGCACCCGTTAATTCAACAATGGGTTATGTAGTACTGTGCAAGCAGGCGTGCTTAGTTGCTCAGTCATGTCTGACTCTTCTGTGACCCTTCCATGGACCCTATGTAGCCCACAAGGCTGGTCTGTCCATGGAATTTTTCAGGCAGGAATATTGGAGTGGATGGCCATCTCCTACTCTAGGGGCTTTTCCCGACCCAGGGATAAAACCCACATCTCCTGCATTGGCGGGTAGACTCTTAACCACTGAGCTACTGGGGAAGCCACATGTAGTACTCTAGTATGTATTTATTTGAAAAAAAATCCATGCATAAATGAATCCATGCATAACTAACTTGTGGCAGTTCAAACTCATGTTGTTCAATGGTCAACTGTACAAGAGAAGATGACCTCATGTGTCATTCCAGGACCTCAATATCCGTCCCTGAAAACTCAAGAGGGTGAAGGAGACTGATAACCTACTTAGGTCTCTGAAACCTGGTGGATGGAAGCTATCCCTGACAAACTGCTCTAAAGAGAGAAAACAGTTAGTATAGCATTTTGTGGAGGATCCCAAACCGGGATCTTATCAGGGTCTTGGCAACTGCTCATTTACCAAGACCCAGACCTGAGACAGCTGTGAAAGAGAGAACATGGCTGCCTGGAATAATGTGGTGACCACCACAGTGGTGATGGACCAGCTTCTCCTACTGCTAAGTCGCTTCAGTCGTGTCCGACTCTGTTCGACCCCATAGATGGCAGCCTACCAGGCTCCACCGTCCCTGGGATTCTCCAGGCAAGAACACTGCAGTGGGTCGCCATTACCTTCTCCAATGCATTAAAGTGAAAAGTGAAAGTGAAGTCGCTCAGTCGTCTTCGACTCTTTGCGACCCCATGGACTGTAGCCTACCAGGCTCCTTCGTCCATGGGATTTTCCAGGCAAGAGTACTGGAGTGGGGTGCCATTGCCTTCTCCGCCAGCTTCTCCTAGTAGTTGACAAAGAGGTACAAATGTTAAATCAGAGAAAAGATGCTTATTTACTTGTGTCAAGGGAAAACAGTGAGAGATCTCAAGATGGGGGTGGGATGTGTCTGTGAAAAAACAGACAAAAACATCCCTTTAGAGAAAGATTACCTTTAGATTTCTTGGAAGCCCAGAGGACACTAATACCAGTTCATGACAGCATCAGTGACTCTTGCTTATTTTGATATCAACCCTGGAAGAACTATAGTCTGCCTAGTGTATGAGGGAAGAAAAACTGAGGTGCTAGACTAGGACCTGTAGGAGCAGACACTTTTCCTCCCACCACTAACAAAGGCAGCCTGCTCAGAGCAGGCCCAAACTGATTGAAAGATGAAGGCTTAACTTTATATGGACCTGGATGTTTGGACTATTTGAAACCTTGTATTAAGACTGTTTTGTGGCTTAAAATGACTTGAGAACTGTTCGTTTTTTGGAAGCAGAATCATGATTACTACTCTTATTTTCATTCAAGGGACTGGCGGAGAATTAGCTACTGTGATAGTTCATTTTATGTGTCAACTTGGCTAGATTACGGTGCCCAGTTGTTTGACCAAACACCAGTCTGGAGGTTGCTGTGAGGTATTTTTTTGATGGAACAAACTAAATCAGGCTTTCCTGGTGGCTCAGAGGATAAAGAATCTGCCTGCATTGCAGGAGACTAGGGTTCGATCCCTGGATTAGGAAGATCCCCTGGAGATGGGAGTGGCTACCCACTCTAATATTCTTGCCTGGAGAATCCCCATGGACAGAAGAGCCTGGCAGGCTACAGACCATGGGGTTGCAAAGAGTCAGACACAACTGCGCAACTAACACTTTCATTTTCATATTTAAATCAGTGGACTTTGAGTAAAGCAAATTCTCCATCATCATTTGGATTGGATGCATATAATCAATTAAAAGTCTTAAGAGCAAAGACAGGCTTCCTGAAAAAGGAATTTGGGTTCAATGTTACAATATAGAACTCCTGCCTGTATTTTGAGCCTGTTTGATCAGTCTAAAGGATTTCAGACACAACAGTCTTACCTGAATTCCAGCCTAATGACATGTTCTATGGCTTTGGGACTTTCCAGCTCGTATGATCACGTGAGTCAGTGGCTTAAAAATAAATCTGCCTTCTCACCCTCCTCCTACTACTCTACCTTCTCTCTGTATATATTATTTCCCCTTTCTTTCATTTATATACAGAAAGGGTTAAATGGACAGTGTGAAGAAAAATATTTAGGTTGCTTTATGATCATAGTCTTCACCTTTTTAAATATTCATATTTTAACATCTTTTTACCCTTGTAAGTAACTTTTGACTACATGAATACACTTGAAATCTAGGGGCCGTTAGTTTTTGTCTGAAATGGAATGTTTGTTACTCCCCCTGGCTCCCTCTTCTCTCTCTGGAAAGAATCCTGGTCACCATCTCTGCCTGTTTTCCAGCACTCACACAAACAGACCCTTCAGAGGTCATCTGACAGCTGGTTCTTAAGAGCTGCCTGGCTCTGAGTCTGGTCTATTTTGGCTCAGTGAAAAATAATCTCATAGTTGCCTACTACTTAGTTCCTTGGTTTTAGTTCACTTGGGTATGTGTGTGTGTTGCCCAAATAAAGTGTTTTGAACAGCCTCCCAAGGGAGATATGAAGCATAACTAACTTTGGTAAAATACGCATTCGAATACAAATTATTCTGTAGGCTTACACACTCAAACTTTTTTATAGCCTGGTTGCCAAAAGAATAGATAAGCATGCAAACCTCAGATATATTCAAAGGCAACTGCATATTAAACTAGGTTAAGTATTCTATGATTTGAAGTTATTATATCCAAAGGTCTTTGCTCTCCATGATTTTAAGAAATAGAAGTGAGAGTGTAATTTTACAAACACGTAAGTTTGTGCCACCTGTGTCACTGGAACTAGAACATCATCTTCATCCTAGTTTCTGCCTCTGCCTCTTTGTCTCTGGGAGAAAACTGTCTAATGCTCTTCCCCCCACAATGCCTAGCACAGTGCCATGTTTGTGTGTATATGATCAGTCATGTCCAACTCTTTGCAACCCCATAAACTGTAGCCTGCCAGACTTCTCTTGTCCATGGAATTTTCCAAGAAAGAATACTGGAATGGGTTGACATTCCTGACTCCAGAGGAACTTCCCTACCCAGGGATCAAACATGCATCTAAGGTAGCATAAATAACAGCTTTCTGATTGTTCATTGTGATGTTGGCTACTCTCAGATGGGAAGAATTGCATACTCCTAGAGCCAAAGACTAGCCACTCTTGGGCTTCCCTGGTGGCTCAGATGGTAAAGAATCTGCCTGTGATGAGGGAAACATGGGTTTGATCCCTGGGTTGGGAAGATTCCCTGAAAGGAAGGCATGGCAACCCACTCCAGTATTCCTGCCTGGAGAATCCCCATGGACAGAGGAGCCTAGAGGGCTACCATCCACAGGGTTGCAAAGAGTCAGACATGACTGAGTGACTAAGCGAACAGAGCCAAAGTAAACCTTAAACAACCACAGGGTTTAGTCTCTGACTTTAGAATCACGAGGGTCTCCAGATGGCCAAAAATATCTGCACCTCTGTTTCACTCCTGTTCCTTGGTGGCCAATTCCAGCTTGTCATCTTTTATTATTCAACAGACAGTGTAGTTACACCTGATGTTCTGGGCTCTCAGAAATAAATGATAATGAAAACAGAATCCCTGGGCTCATGAAGTTACAGAGCAGGGAAATACTAAAGCATCAAGTGAGAGGGGGTCGTGATCATTCCACCTTCTCCAACTCGTATCATTTCGTAGGTCAGAAGGTTGACTCAGAAAAGTTAAACATTTTCTCAAGATCTAAAAACTGGAATTTCTATTTTCAATTGTTCTTTGTAGCATATGAAAATGCATTTAATTCTTCTATATGGACATTGTTTCTGTGACCTTACATAATTCATTATTTCTAGTTGATTTTTGTGTGTGTTGATTCATCAGAATTTCTATAACATCATATGCAAATAAATGCATTTACCTATTCCTTCCCAATATAAATACCTTTTATTTTTGCCCCCCTGCCATATTGCCCTGCTCAGAGCCTCCGCTACAATGTTGAATAGAAGTGGTAAGGATAGACATCTTCTCTTGCCCTTGCTCTTAAGGGCAAAGTCTTCAGTCTTTCACCCTAGTCTTCAGTGTTAGCTGCCGGCTTTGGGGTAGATATCTGTTATCAGATTAAGGTAGTTCTCTTATATTCCTCGTTTTCTCAGAGTTTTTATAATGTTTGTGTTAGATTTTATCACATTCATTCCTGCATTTACAACTCTTTTTCGTTGTTGCTGATGTGGCAATATCACACTAATTTTTTTGAATGTTTAACTCTGTGCTCCTGAGATAAACCCACTTCATCCTGAAGGGGTGATGTTTATACACTAGACTTGGTCGAGAGTGTTCTGATGGCATTCTCTGCTGATGTCCTCAGTTATTCAGATGACTGAGCGTCCCTTGGCTCTTGCTGACTGCAGGCCCTTCTGAGTCTCTACGATGTTAATCATATTGCCTATGGTCCAGAAGATCTGTTTATTGACTTCAGTGTGACTATCTGCCAGATTCTCAGCTCAGATTTCACACCAAAAGAAACCAATGATTAAGAGCCAGAAGACTCTCTTATTACTTATATATTAACAGTGCAAGTTCTCTCATTATATATTCCTTCATCAATTCTATACAATCCCAGTAGACATCTCCTGATAAGAGTTTGATACTTTTATTTCCAGACTTTTGTCATTTTTTAAGCATGTCTATCCATCCATCTATCCAGCCATCCATTTTTTGATTTATAGTTGCATATATTTGCAGTTGTTCTTTGGAGTCAGAAATGAGATGAGATGGCAATGTATGGCAAATGCATTGTTTAGGAAATTACTTATTTGTATTATTATTTTTAAGGTAAATATGTTTTGATTACCTTAACAAGTGAATTCATAATTTGTTGTTAGTTTTTAGCCTCTCCAATATACCTACTTCCTAGTAATAAATGTCTAGGAATCTAGAGAATTCCAGAAAAATATGTACTTCTGCTTCATTACTTAAACTAAAGCCTTTGACTGTGTAGATCACAACAAACTGTGGAAAATTCTTCAACAGATGGGAATACCAGACCACCTGACCTGCCTCCTATGAAACTTGTATGTAGGTCAAGAAGTAACACTTAGAATTGGACATGAATCAATGGACTGGTTCAAAATTGGGAAAGAAGTACATCAAGGCTGTATATTGTCACGTTGCTTATTTAACTTGTATGCAGAATACATCATGAGAAATGCCAGGCTGGATGAGGCACAAGCTGGAATCAAGATTGCCAGGAGAAATATCAATAACCTCAGATTTGCAGATGATACCACCCTATGGCAGAAAGTGAACAGGAACTAAACAGCCCTTGATGAAGGTGAAAGAGGAGTGAAAAAAGCTGGCTTAAAACTCAACATTCAAAAAACTAAGATCATGGCTTCTGCTCCCATCACTTTGTGGCAAGTAGATGGGGAAACAATGGAAACAGTGCCAGACATTTATTTTCTTGGGCTCTATATTCACCGCAGATGGTGACTATAGCCATGAAATTAAAAGACGCTTGCTCCTTGGAAGAAAAGCTATGACAAACCTAGAGAGTGTCTTAAAAAGCAGACATTATTTTGCTGATAAAGGTTGGTCTAGTCAAAGCTGTAGTCATGTATGGATGTAAGAGCTGGACCATAAAGAAGGCTGAGCACTGAAGAATTGATGCTTTTGAACTGTGGTGTTGGAGAAAACTCTTAAGAGTCCCTTGGATTGCAAGGAGATCAAACCAGTCAATCCTTAAGGAAATCAATCCTGAATATTCATTGGAGGGACTGATGCTGAGGGTGAAGCTCCACTACTTTAGCCACCTGATGCGAAGAACTGACTCATTGGAAAAGAGCCTGATGCTGGGAAAGACTGAAGGCAGGAGGAAAAGGGGACAACAGAGGACGAGATGGTTGGATCGCATCACCAACTCAATGGATATGAGTTTAAGTAAGCTCGGGGAGATAGTTAGGGACATGCAGCACTATGGGGTGCTGCAGCCCATAGGGTCACAAAGAGTCCAACATGACTGAGCCACTGAACAACAACAAATCTCAATATTTATCTAGCCCATGCTTTGGCTTATATTAGTAGTTTGTTCCTTTTTATTGTCAAGCATTATTTCATTCCATGAATGTACAACAACATGTTTATCAATTCAACAGCTGATATACATATGGCTTCTTTGCATGTTTTGGCTGATATTAAGTTGAGATGTACATTCACATACATCTATTTTTGGTGGACATTTATTTATGTTTCATTAGGTAATTGCCTTGGAGCATAATTACTCACCTGTATAGGAAGTGTATTTAACTTTATAATAAATTGTTAGGCATTTCACCAAAGCAATTATACTAACTTATACAAACAATACATGTAAGTTCTGGTTACTCCACATTTTCCTCAGTACTTGGTATTGTCAATATCTATAATTTTAGTCATTTTAGTGGATGTAGACTATATTACTTTAATTTACACATCCCTGATGACTCAGTTTTGTAGTCAGAACTTTGAGAGGAATATTGGATGCTTTTGGTTTCTTGTCTCTTTTCTTAAAAAAAGATTTTCATTTGCTTCTGCAAGTTAGCTTGGGGGCCTATTGACTTTATTAGTGTGTGAGATGAGCTGAATTGTATTGCAGACTGAGAATTCTTTGGCATTGCCTTTCTTTGGGATTGGAATGAAAACTGACCTGATCTTTTCCAATCCTGTGGCTACTGCAGAGTTTTCCACATTTGCTGGCATATTGAGTGCAGCACTTTCACATCATCATCTTTTAGGATTTGAATAGCTCAACTGGAATTCCATCACCACCACTAGCTTTGTTCCTAGTGATGCTTCCTAAGGCCCACTTGACTTTGCATTCCAGATGTCTGGCTCTAGGTCTGTGATCACACCATCGTGATTATCTGGGTCGTGAAGATCTTTTCTGTATAGTTCTTCTGTGTATTCTTGCCACCCCTTAATATCTTCTGCTTCTGTTAGGTCCATACCATTTTTATCCTTTATTGAGCCCATTTGCATGAAATGTTCCCTTGGTATCGTTCATTTTCTTGAAGAGATCTCTAGTCTTTCCCATTCTGTTGTTTTCCTCTATTTCTTTGCCGTGATCACTGAGGAAGGCTTTCTTATCTCTCCTTGCTCTTCTTTGGAACTCTGCATTCAAATGGTTATATCTTTCCCTTTCACTTCTCTTCTTTTCATAGCTATTTGTAAAGCCTCCTCAGACAAACATTTTGTCTTTTTGCATTCCTTTTCTTGGGGATGGTCTTAATCCCTGCCTCCTGTTTAATGTCACAAACCTCTGTCCATAATTCTTCAGGCACTCTGTCCATCAGATCTAATCCCTTGAAACTATTTCTCATAAGGGGCTTGATTTAGGTCATACCTGAACCCTAAATTTGACTTAGGTCATCTCTAGTATAGTAATGCTCAAAATTCTCCAAGCCAGACTTCAACAGTATATGAACCGTGAACTTCCAGATATTCAAGCCAGATTTAGAAAAGGCAGAGGAACCAGAGATCAAATCTCCAACATCTGTTGGATCATCAAAAAAGCAAGACAATTCCAAAAAGACATCTAAACCTGCTTTATTAACTATGGCAAAGCCTTTGACTGGGTGGATCACAACAAACTGTGGAAAATTCTTCAAGAGATGGGAATACCAGGCCACCTGACCTGCTTCTTGAGAAATCTGTATGTAGGTCAGAGAGCAACAGTTAGAACTGGACATGGAACAACAGACTGGTTCCAAATCAGGAAAGGAGTACATCAAGGTTATATTGTCACCCTGCTTATTTAACTTATACGGAGAGTACATCATGAGAAACGCTGGGCTAGATGAAGCACAAGCTGGAATTAAGATTGCCGGGAGAAATATCAATAACCTCAGATATGCAGATGACATCACCCTTATAGCAGGGAGTGAAGAACTAAAGAGCCTCTTGATGAAAATGAAAGAGGAGAGTGAAAAAGTTGGCTTAAGGCTCAGCATTCAGAAAACTAAGATCATGGCATCCAGTCCCATCACTTCATGGCAAATAGATGGGGAAACAGTGAAAACAGTGACAGACTAATTTTTTTAGGCTCCAAAATCACTGCAGATGGTGAGTGAAGCCATGAACTTAAAAGATGCTTGCTCCTTGGAAGAAAAGTTGTGACCAACCTAGATAGCATATTAAAAAGCAGAGACACTATTTTTCAGATAAAGGTCCATCTAGTCAAAGCTATGCTTTTTCCAGTAGTCATGTATGTATGTGAGAGTTGAACCATAAAGAAAGCTGAGTGTGGAAGTACTGATGCTTTTGAACTGTGGTGTTGGAGAAGACTCTTAAAAGTCTCTTGGACTGCAAGGAGATCCAACCAGTCCATCCTAAAGGAAACCAGTCCTGAATATTCATTGGAAGGACTGATGCTGAAGCTGAAACTCCAATACTTTGGCCACATGATGCGAAGAACTGGCTCATTTGAAAAGATCCTGATGCTGAGAAAGATTTAAGTTGGGTGGAGAAGGGAATGACAAAGGACGAGATGGTTGGATGGCATCACCGACTCAATGGACAGGAGTTTGAGTAAACTCCACAAGTTGGTGATGGACAGGGAGGCCTGGAGTGCTACAGTCCTTGGGGTCACAAAGAGTCAGAAACAACCGAGTGAACTGACTGAACTGACTATCGACTTTAACCACTCTTAATTTTCCACCTGATGCTTCTCAGATGAAACAGGTAGTGTGAATTAAACTCAGAAAATTATGTGAGCAAATAAAACATCCCAGGGAATATGTTTTTCTTTTTCCACTAGTACCAATGGTATGTCAGCCAAGTTTTCTTGCCATCTCTTTCTGTGAGGTAAGCTGATTTCTTGTTCCTAAGAGATCCATTTATATTTTCAGCTTCATACAGACACCTATTACATCCCTACCTTTCATAAGTCTTAGGTATCAAGTGCCTTCTTCAGTATCTTGTTTGACTATCAGAACAGAAACTCTGGGTACCTAGTATTTAGCAGTTTCCCTTGGAGCAAAAGCTATGTCCAATATTCCAAATTTCTATTTTCAGTCTTTTTCAAACTCCAGATCATTTTTTAAAAACCAAGTCATTAATTTAAAAGCAAATTTTCAGGAAAATATGTTTTAGACAAGATAATAAATCTGATCCACCATCCATATTGCCATAAATGGAAATCTTTTCCCTTTTATTAAAGCATATATTGATATCCCTCACTATAATTTGAAGTATTTCTTTAATATATTGATATAATTTCTGTACACTAAGTGCTAATTTTATATCAATGCACTTCAACTCCTTTTTTGCTTTTAATAATGAACACTTTTATTATATATATTTTATATGTAGGAAAACTATTAGTATTTTTGTAAATTGGTGATTATCTTTATAATGGAATGAACTCTTTAATCTTAAAATATTTATATTTTTTCTTTCATCCTTTCAAGCATTTGTACTTCTTATTTCTTTGTATTATCTAATCATAGATAGGATTTCCATAATATTATGATGACTTCAACGGGAAGAAGTCCACTATCATATCATAAGACATGATGCTACTATTACCATTTATTTCTACTTTGAATGTTTACAATTATGGTAGGATGTTAACATTGATAAACACAGTTTTGGCTTCAACTGAGGCACTCACTATTTTATTTTATCCTTTGAACTAGTAATGGTGCTTTCCTGTATTTGCTTGTATTGAAACATTCTACTATTAAAACTATCAGGGCAAGGACTCTTGTATTCATGCCCTACTTTTAAAGTAACATTTTCATCACCATTTATAAAAGTATATATTAGTATGTCATGTCCTTTCTATTACTATTTTAATCTACAACTATTTTATTATAATAATTAAAAATATTTCTTCTATCACTACCAAATTTTACCACCACCTAATTCATTTGTGGAATTTGTATCCCTTGAAGGTCTAAGAACTTTAAATACAAATTTTTCTGAACCCAACATTTAGAGCAAGAGGCACAAGGATTGGGCATGTTTCCTTTCATGGTTGCTGCTTTGCTAATGTTTTTAAATTTATTTCACTTGTCAAAAATACAAGCTTTGCATTTGTGTGTAAATGAATTTACTAGGATGACTTTTTCACAAATAGACTTCTACTATGAAATCCACAATAAAATAGTTTAAACCTTTCTGTTAAGAAAGTAAATTTATATCACACCTATAGTGGAGAGTTACAAATAAAATAAATAGAAAGATAACAAAGTAATCATTGCAGGATTCGTGTGAACATTACAACAGGGTGATGTAGTTGTTCCTTAAGACCACCATAACAAATCACTACAAAGTTAATCACTTAAAAAAACTGTTTTTTCATAATCAAGTACAAAATCAAGATAATGACAAGATTTTGTTGCTTCTGAAAACTGTAGGAGAAAAACCTTCCCTGTTTCTACAGCTTCTTATAAGGACATTTGTCATTGAATTTAGGGCCCAGGCAGATAATATAGGATAATCACGCCTCAGAATCTTCCATTTAATTACACCAATAAAGATCCTTTTTCCAACTAAGGTCACATAGACAGGTTCTGGGTGTTACAATTAGGACTTGTCTATCAGAGCTACCATTTCAACCTTATGCTACAGGTGATAAAACTAAATACCCTACAATCATCATTTTCAAACAAACAGAATTTATTCTAACAAGAAGGAAAAGGCTTATAGTAATTCAAACCCCTCCATTAGGGATTGCATATGAAAGTCATGGCAATAAATTACTCAAAGAGAACAGATTATCAAGACCTTGCTCATATAAAAAACTAAACTAGACAGGTATTCAATCTTATATTGCCAAGATACAGAATATGGAGAAATATATCTTAAGTAAAATTAAGGTATATTAATTTTATATACCTTTTCTTTTTTTAATTTCATATATGATATTATACATGTTTCAATGTCATTCTCCCAAATCATCCCACCCTCTCCCTCTCCCACAGAGTCCAAAAGACTGTTCTCTACATCTGTGTCTCTTTTGCTGTCTCCATACAGGGTTATTGTTACCATCTTTCTAAATTCCATATATATGTTGTTAGCATACTGTATTGGTGTTTTTCTTTCTGGCTTACTTCACTCTGCATAATAGGCTCCAGTTTCATTCACCTCATTAGAACTGATTCAAATGTATTCTTTTTTTTTTAATTTTTATTTTTACTTTATTTTACTTTACAATACTGTATTGGTTTTGCCATACATTGACCTGAATCCACCACGGGTGTCAAATGTATTCTTTTTAACGGCTGAGTAATACTCCATTGTGTATATGAACCACAGCTTTCTTATCCATTCATCTGCTGATGGACATCTAGGTTTCTTCCATGTCCTGGCTGTTATAAACAGTGCTGTGATGAACATTGGGGTACACGTGTCTCTTTCAATTCTGGTTTCCTTGGTGTGTATGCCCAGCAGTGGGATTGCTAGGTCATAAGGCAATTCTATTTGCAGTTTTTAAAGGAATCTCCACACTGTTCTCCATAGTGGCTGTACTAGTGTGCATTCCCACCAACAGTGCAAAAGGGTTCCCTTTTCTCCACACCCTCTCCAGCATGTATTGCTTGTAGACTTTTGGATCACAGCCATTCTGACTGGTGTGAAATGGTATCTCATTGTGGTTTTGATTTGCATTTCTCTGATGATGAGTGATGTTAAGCATCTTTTCATGTGTTTGTTAGCCATCTGTATGTCTTCTTTGGAGAAATGTCTATTTAGTTCTTTGGCCCATTTTTTGATTGGGTCATTTATTTTTCTGGAATTGAGCTGCATAAGTTGTTTGTATATTTTTGAGATTAGTTGTTTGTCAGTTGCTTCATTTGCTATTATTTTCTCCCATTCCGAAGGCTGTCTTTTCACCTTGCTTAAGTTTCCTTTGTTGTGCAGAAGCTTTTAAGTTTAATTAAGTCCCATTTGTTTATTTTTGCTTTTATTTCCAATATTCTGGGAGGTGGATCATAGAGGATCCTGCTGTGATTTATGTCGGAGAGTGTTTTGCCTATGTTCTCCTCTAGGAGTTTTACAGTTTCTGGTCTTATGTTTAGATCTTTAATGCATTTTGAGTTTATTTTTGTGTATGGTGTTAGAAAGTGTTCTAGTTTCATTCTTTTACAAGTGGTTGACCAGTTTTTCCAGCACCACTTGTTAAAGAGACTGTCTTTAATCCATTGTATATTCTTGCCTCCTTTGTCAAAGATAAGGTGTCCATAGGTACATGGATTTATTTCTGGGCTTTCTATTTTGTTCCATTGATCTATATTTCTGTCTTTGTGCCAGTACCGTACTGTCTTGATGACTGTGGCTTTGTAGTAGAGCCTAAAGTCAGGTTGATTCTGTCAGTTTTGTTCAAACACATATTTTTTCTATTGTTAACTTTATGTGTTTATTATATTTATAATAAAAAATAAAGACTATCCTAGACTTTATGAAGCAACTGAGTTGCCTATTCTTTCTTTCCTAAAGCTTTTATTGAATAAAATTGAGACTTCTGTCTTACTGTTTCAATTTTAAGGTTTTACATTTTGCATTTCCACATAAAATCATTTTTGGTAACTTAAATTCCATTAGAGAGCTCCTCTATTTTATCCACATATTCAAGCTTATTTGAAAGAAAAAGAACAAATAGTAATTTATTATCCTTTTATTTTCCCCTGTATTTGTGGGTCTTTTCTCGTTATCATTTCTATGGTGAGGTATTTGTATTGTTTTTCTCTTTTTTGCCTCTAATTGGTTAACCAATGATTTACCTAATTCATTATTTTCACAACCAGTCTCTAACGGACAATCTTATTATTGTCTTTTTTTTTTTTTTATCACTTATTCCTGATTTTGCTTTAATTAGTTTTATTCTCTGAGTTTATTTGGTTTTTAATTCTAATTAACTTCAATGTAAATAGCTCCATGTGGCTGCTGCTGCTGCTGCTGCTGCGTCACTTCAGTCGTGTCTGACTCTGTGAGACCCCATAGACGGCAGCCCACCAGGCTCCCCCGTCCCTGTGGCTTGATGCCATCCAACCATCTCATCCTCTGTTGAGTTTGCTTGAAATATTAGTTACTACTGTTACTGTTCTTACTCTACAAATAACTTTTGTCAGTGCTCTTCTGGCTCTGCAACTTTGTTCTTTCATCAGAGTGCTTACTGTTTTGCATCATGCGGTGCCAGGTTTCACTTGCACTTTCACAAGATTTCACTTGCTTCAAGATGATGGACTGGGGAGAATCTATCCTACTCCCTTTTTGATGAGGAGGTTAGAAAACTTACTGATTTGGGTTTGCACCTAAAATTGTTCTCCTTTCTTCCCACTTACTTCTGACAAAGGTTTATTCCTTGATCAAACTCTAGTCAGGCTCCTCTGAGTCCTGCTTTCCACTGGGTCTCAAACTTGACCTTAAACAAACACAAACACTTGAGCTAACTTGAGCTAAACACTAACTTGGAATCCAGCAGCTCATGACTGCAGCCCTAGGATGACCTTTGCCCCTTGAAATGCTTACCTAAGAAAACTCAAGGCTACTAAAATAATTTCCCCTTTGTTCCAGCCAACACCTTAAGATAGGGCCACTGTCTCTCAGGCTGTGGAGGGTGGGAGCCCATGTTTAAAAAGCACTAGTTAGCAAACCCAGGTGGGTTTCTTATGGACCAACCTCCTTCCAGCTTTAGTAATTTTTCACTTTCTGACTCTCCTGAGTACATGCCCACCCCCTCCTCACTGCCTCATCTTCCCTTTAAAATGCTCAGTGTCTTCTGCACAAATTCAAGCTGAATTCAGCTCCTGTTAGACCCTTTTTCCTACTGCAAAAGTATGTTACTGATTAAAATCTGTCCTTACCACTAGTGTCCAGCTTTGCTTATCTTTGGCACTTCTCAACATCAACAAATATTTTTCTTATTTCCAACAGAACAGAATAGAAAATTTTAGTTTGACACAGCTTTTTCCAAACATGTGTGACTGAAAAACTCTTCTGGGGAAATGTTACTAAATTTATAGAGGAAAAAAATTCCCTTATAAAAATGTTTAACTATTAAGTAACATCTGAACATTGTTTTTAAACTGGGAAATGTCTCTGGGGATTTTAATGTTTTAATGCAATTTGTGAATCAAATTTCCAAAGGGAAGATTTAAACTGCAGCCTTTTCCTAACGTATTTGGCCACAGTAACCATTTTTTTTTTTTTTTGGGAGCACCAGTCCCAGGACATTCCAGAACTAATGTTCCAAGAAAAACACTTTTTTGAAAACCCTGGCTTAAGGATTTTGAATCCAACATGTACATTTTACGTTTACATATTATTTCTGTGATTTACAGAAACATCAGATGATGGCAAGATTTTCTTCAAGTGTAGAATTTTTACCTTCTTATCAGAACCATCTCAGTATGTGTGTTAAAAAATGCAGATTTCTGGGCCATGCCCCAAACCTGCTGAATTGGTATCCCTCAGAATTCTAATAGGAATGTAAAAAGCAGAGACATTACTTTGCCAACAAAGGTCCATCTAGTCAAGGCTATGGTTTTTCCAGTGGTCATGTATGGATGTGAGAGTTGGACTGTGAAGAAAGCTGAGCACCGAAGAATAGATGTTTTTGAACTGTGGTGTTGGAGAAGATTTTTGAGAGTCCCTTGGACTGCAAGGAGATCCAACCAGTCCATTCTAAAGGAGATCAGTCCTGGTTGTTCTTTGGAAGGAATGATTCTGAAGCTGAAACTCCAGTACTTTGGCCACCTCATGCGAAGAGTTGTCTCATTGGAAAAGACCCTGATGCTGGGAGGGATTGGGGGCAGGAGGAGAAGGGGACGACCGAGGATGAGATGCCTGGATGGCATCACTGACTCGATGGACATGAGTTTGAGTGAACTCCGGGAGTTGGTGATAGAGAGAGAGGCCTGGCATGCTGCAATTCATGGGGTCGCATAGAGTCAGACATGACTGAGCCACTGAACTGAACTGAACTCTGTGACAACCTAGAGGGGTGGGATGGGGTGGGGGTGGGAGGGAAGTTCAAGAGGGAGGGGACATACGTATACCTACGGCTGGTTTACCTTGTTGTATGACAGAAATCAACACAACATTGTAAAGCAATCATCCTCCAACTAAAAATAAAAATAAATTTTTTTTTAAAGAATTCCAATGGGAGGTAGGACCTGGACTCAGAATTCTAAGTGTCCAAAGTTGGATAGTTGGATTCTTACCTACATTAAAGCCCAAGAATTCAGGTGAGGAATCTAACCTCTGGCTGCCCATTCAGGATCCACTGCTGACATCATTCCCCTAAAGCTGCAGGTTTTTTTCATTTCAAAGCAATAAGCTGAAGGAAGAAGTAGCAGAGAGCTCCTTAGACTGTATCTGCATAGAAAGAGAAAAAGTTCACTGATTAACTTTTCCCACTCAGCAGGTGCTAACCTTCCACTGTGCTCTCAAAAAGGCAACACTCCTTTCCAGCTGATACTTCCAAGGGTGTTGGCTGGCTATGTGTTTCCTGATAATTAAATATAGTGATTCCCTCCAGCCTTACAAATGTGTAACAATTACAAATTGATTCTATAAGCCATCAAACTAACTCCATAAAAACTTATTTCTAAAAGAATATTTATTAAAAAAAAACCACCTCATTTGACTATGCTTTTAAAATCTATTATTTAAATTGATTTTATCCAATTCTTCCAGATTAGAGAAAGAGGAAGTAAACCATTTAAATTTTTTAAATCCAGAGTAAATATTCTGATTTCTTCAGCATTTCCAAGTAAGATGGACATGCTTCTCTTTTGGTATTAATACCTCTTCCTCTCCATCCTCCCCCTCTTCTTCTACCTCCTCTTTATCTTTTCCCCTCCTCTTTCACTTCTCCTCCTCTTCCTTTTTTGCAGCCTCTCAATTTTAATTTTCTGTTCAATACAGAAAATGAGATATGTATTGTTAACTATGCATATTGTAATGAAGACTGCTTAAATGCCTTTTGAAATCGTTTATTTCTAGACTTTGCAATATGTTCTCCCCATTAGGAATATAGGCTCTTCAAGAAAATGGCTCTTGAGGGTTCTAAAACAAGGGGTAAGGCTGAATGAACAGTCAGTTTGAGGAGAACTGCTTTATGTGTACCTCTGGGACTTTTTATAATTGTGAAGAAGAAGAAAAAACTGAAGCTGAGTAGAGAAGTGCCATGTTCTTTAAGAAACAAATCCAAGCATGGAATGTAATTCAGTGGTTCTCAAACTTCAGTGTGCATCAAAATCACCTGAAAAGCTTCTTAACCCAGATTGCTAGGGCTACCCCCAAGGTTTCAGCAGGTCTAGGGTAGGGCTTGAGGACTGACATTTCTAATACATTTCCAGGTGATTCTGTTGGTCCAGGGACCACGTACTCTACTTCCAGATAACTCTGCTCTACATGCTTTCTATCTCTCTTATTTCCCTGGAAGGAAAAAACATCTATAAATGAAAGAAGATAAAACCTAAAAGGCAACATGCAATCAGCATCGTGGAAAGGCTGGCAATCACAAATATAATTTTCAACAGGTATTATCTATGATGGTTCACTAAGAGCCAAGCAGCTGGTTCCAATGTATGACAGAATCTAGCAGGATACATTTTTAAAATTAAACAGGATGCTGTAACAAAGAAACAGTTAAAGACTGGTGAGGAATGTATTGGGCTGGCCAAAAATTCCTTCAGGTTTTTCCATAACATCTTATGGAAAAGCCCACACAGAACTTTTTGCCTAACCTAATAACAGAGGTCATTTAAATGTTGCTCTAAAATGTATTTTTAAATGAATTGGTAGTATGTTCTTTAATCTTAAATAATTGCTTATATTAATAAGGAATCGGACATATATGTTAAGAGATCTATGGAGTGTTGAATAAAAATACTTACCTGAATTCTATTTCATATTTTGCAGGAGAGTCTTGTGATTCATTTTTTGGAGGCTATATCTTATAAATTTTATGAGTTACAACTCTAAGCCCCAAATTACTAAGTAACAATAAAATACAAACTATTAAAAATGTTTTATCAAAAGATAATCCATATTTTCTTCTAAGCTTTTTCCAAAAATTCAATGTAAAATAATAAAGCCCTTCTTAATCCCCTCAACCCAAATGCTATACTCATTCCCAAAGATGACTACTGTAGCAGTATTCTATATAAAAGGGCTTATCTTATTCACTTCCTCAGTGTGTGGCCAATATAGCACCCTCTTCTTTTCATCTTGTATGTAGGTCTAAGCAGTATTTTCCCTCCTACATTTGAGTTATTCATCTCAGGATTTTAAAATTTTATCTAGGACTTTCAAACTAAAAGAGTTAAATTCTGAACAGTAAGGTATAATGAAAGAGCCTTCAGGATAATTTAAATACATCATTAACTGGCTAATATGACAAGAAATTCCAATCAACCTTTATCAGTTGCATCTCTCTTCCATGACCCTTCAACCTACTTTCCTTTGAACTACTTTGAGCTGTAGAACTACTTTGAAAATTCTCCTGAGGAATGTAAATGACTTGCATTTTCAGTCACCCCCTGACAATTTTCATTCACTATTTAACAGGCAATTATCTGACCATCCAGAGTTACAAATAACTCTCCAGGAGAATGGAGTGTCCTCTGAGTTCAGTGAAGAGGTGAGAGCCCATATGCCAATAATAGCCAGGATTTTAGTCCTGTAACTTCTCTTTTCTCCTTCAGGTTTCTTTACCCAACTTTTTCTCCTGATCTTCTCAGTGTGATAAATCTAATAATATACCATCTCCCAAGAATCAGTAAATTATAAACTGTTTGAGAAATGTGTTAAATACTGTGTATCTCAATGTCTTACACAATAAAGTTATGTAAGCAACACCGTATAGCAGTGGAATACATTTCTTATGCTCTGAAGGATAGTATATTCAAGGCATAAATTACTTTTTCAATTTAATTCAGTTAACCAAACATTTAATACCACTTTTACTTTTCTGGCTCTGTTTAAGAAGCAAGCACCATACACAGGTAAATAAGATAGGGATTTTTAAATAATTTTAATTCATAGGGAAAACGAGAAGAGTCACAATGGAGATGAGATTGCAACTGTTATGATGAAAGTTTACTAGCAGACTGGACAACATACATGGGAGAATAAAGGAGTGGGTTCCAGAAAGAAATAATTTCTGAATAGCTTCCTTGTACTCAATTTAATTATGGCAGCCACCGCTAAATACCTAGATTTTGGTTTATTCTTTCAACTGAAAATTTTTCTGATATTGGAATAAGAAAGAAGAAGAACATGTCAAGTAATCAATAACTTAATTCATCTTCAGTTACATATAGTAATATATATATAGATATATAAGCTCTTGAATCCTCAAAAGAGATCTATAGAATATGCATCTTTTCTCTCAACTCCTGCAGTTTCTCTATGCCCTCACTTGTCCCATTTCTACTTTTTTCTTCTCTGATTTATTTAAGTGAAAAGGATTATAACCTTGCTCTTGTATCCCTATGATACCTACATAAGTGTTAAACTATAATAGAAAAGAACCTGAGAATCGAGGAAGAGATAAGTGGATGACAGAGTAATAAGGACAGGCAAGAATAGTTTTAAAATGTCCACATCAGAAATTATGTGGAAGGAAACCTGCTCATTTCTGTTCTTTGTGGTTGTACTTCCAGGAGTCATCCATCCGTTTCTCCCTTCTTTCTTAGCCCTTGAATCAGTCAGTCAGTCAGTCAATGCCAATCTCTTTCTCTAGTGTGTACGCATACACAAACACACACCACCACACCACCACACCACCATCACTACAACACACCACCTAGGGCCCCGCCCATAGGTTTGAATCAGTATACTTGCTTACAACTGTTAAGAAAAATTTTCCTCAAAATTTGAGATCTAAAATGGGAATGCAATCACAAATCTTCCTCAACTTACCATGGGATCATATCCTGATAAAGCCACCATCAAGCTGAAAATATCGCATGTCAAAAATGCATTTAATACATCTACCCTACCAGATATCACAGTTTAGCCTTCCCTATCTTAAACTTGCTTGGAACACTTACACTAACTTACAGTTGAACAAAATCAGCTAACACAAGGTCTCTTTTATAACAAAGTGTTCAATAGTGCATGAAATGTATTGAATACTGTTCTGAATGTGAAAATAGAATGGCTGTATGTGCACAGAATGGTCATAAGTGTATGGGTTGTTTATTCTTTCGATCTCAAGGTTGACTGGGAGCTGTGGCCTCATTGCTGCCACTTGACATCACATGAGAGTATCATACCCAAAATTCAAATGTGAAGTACAATATCTACTGAATATGTATTGCTTTCACACAATCATAAAGTAGAAAAATCAGAAGTCAAACCATCATAAGTTGGGGGTCATCTATCTGCAGTAGGTCTAAGGACAGAGGCTCTTTCATGTGTGTGTGAAAATAAAAATAGTTGAAACTCAATGGAATTTAAAAATTTTTTAAATTTGCCCTTAATCTACACAAAAATATAGAGATATACCAATACAACTTTTTAAACTCCCATTAACCCTTGAATTTAGTTGGTGATATTTCATGTGTAAACCTGGTTCCTTATTTTTCATCACATGACTTTCACCATCTAAATGTTTTGTCATCCTACTTTTCACCTTCTTTTGCTCCATGGAGACTGGAATATACTTTTACTTGCTCTTTGGGGTATTCTGAATAAGTTAAATTTAAATCACCATTCCATGATTTTCTGAATGAAAATAAATTACCATCAATTATCTTTTACTCATTATTTTGTTGAGCTGTTATGTTTTTATTCCTGCCTTTACTAACTGTATAAAATATATAGTGGGCTTTTCATCAACATGACTGTCATCAGATATACTGAGAAATTTTATAAGAAATAACAAATGGACAGACTACTGGGGTAAAAAAATGATGTCTTCTACTTTTAACTCCTATAGTTCATCTGCTGTGAATCTAATTAGGTGTCAGGATCTAAGGTACAATTATCACAATTTAAATGACAAAGAATTTTTCATTTTATAAGTCTCTAAAAGCCCTACAAATTATTCCCCAGACTGCTTCCTAGTTGATACTGCCTACTATATTTCATTAATGTATTCCATTCTGATGTTAACAGGACAGTTGATTAGAGGCTCTATTCCCAAACAGGGTTGCATTATGCCTTAGGCACTTTGCTCTGTGAAAGAAGGAAATGGCAACCCACACAGATATTCCTGCCTGGAAAATTCCATGGACAGAAGAGCCTGGGCAATAGTCCATAGGGTAGCAAAGAGTGGACATACTGAGGGCATGCACATGTGTGCACAGTCACACACACAAACACACACACACATTCTTTGCTCTATGGGTCCGTTATTCTAACAAAAAATAAACAGATATATACACACACACACGTATATATAACATACACATATTACACACATACATTTATAATATATTTAATATATATTAAAAGTATATTTTATAGGTTTTTGATATAAAGATGAATATAATCAAGTTTGTGTTAAAAATATAAACATTTTCTTCAGCTCTAAAAGTTTTTATTCTGACTTAAAGTAAAATGTCAATATTTTTGTAGGCCTCCCCAAATTTAGTGGGCACTTGGTTCTGTGCTTTCTCTGCCTACTGGACAAGTCAGTCCTGCTCCCCACAATCTCCATGGCTCTCTCTTCATGTCCTTCAAGTCTTTGCTATTGACACCTACCTTGACCTCCCTACTTAAAATTATACCTTCTCCTTGCTCCGACACTTCCAATCTTTCATATGTTTCTCTATATACCTTTCATATACTATGTCACCTTTTTATACACTAAGATTGACTTGTTACTTATGCGTGTTTCCTCAGAATATGAGCTCCATGAGGTCACAGCTTTATCTCCAAATCCCTGAACAGCATATGGCATTGAGTAACATCTCAATAATCCTCTCCTAAATGAAATAGGTAGGAAATAAGTCTTTGCCTATTTTATTCTTCACATTTTGTAAATTTCTATTTTATTTTTGATGGTCCCAGAAACTAAAGGGTGGGATAGAGGAATGTTTTCACATGCTAGCAGATCAATGTGTAATATGAGGGTGGTTTTAAAGACTGCATTAAAAATGAGCTTTGTGCTTTAAAGATACAAACATAACAAAAAAGTTTTGCATCAGTTGTCAGTCTTGCTGTATCCCTCCAAGGTCCTCATTATTTATATTTTAACTTGGTCTGAAAGGCCATTGTTATATTTGAAAGTACCATGTCCCTTTCAGAACGTCAGCATTGTTTTAGTCAAATCCAAGCCATAATCACAACATGATCCTTAGAAAGCAGAAGTATGAATACTCTCCCTGAATATTATATTGTCATGAGAGGGAGGAAAAAGAAAAAAGAGGAGGAAAGCTACAGTTTTTCATACCTATTATGTGCTACGAGCTGTAAGGCTCTCTATATGTAATCTCTTGAATCCTCAGAACAGCTCTATGAAGTAGGTGTTAGTGTGTGCTCACTTAGTCCTATCTGACTTTGCAATCCCATGGACTGTAGCCTGCAATGTTTCTCTGTCCATGGAACTTCCCAGGCAAGAGAACTGGAGTGGGTTGCCATTTCCTCCTCTAGGGGATCTTCCTGACCCAGAAATCAAATTTGTGTCTCCAGTGTTTCCTAGAGGAATTTTTTTTTTTAATCACTGTGCTACCTGGGAAATCCCAGGTATTAGTATTCCTAACTAAAAAGTAGGGAAGTACCATTCAGATTCTATTCTACCTTAACAGAATTTGCCTGAAAGCACATGTCTGGCAAAGATGAACTAGGATTTAAACCATTATCTATTGGGCTTTACAGCTTGAGGATTTTCAATTACACTTTTGTCACAAAAAGAGCATTGTAAGTACTGGTTTAAAAAAAAAGCACCAGGATCCTGGGGACAATGAAAGGCTACAAAAGGACTGCTAAGTCTGGAGCAACACTGTGTATGACAGGGACTTGCATCACTCATTTCTTTAACAAAGAATAACAGCAAATGGTTATAGGCTCATGTGACAACATGACTGTGTATTCTCAGTGACTTTGTTTATTTTTAAGTTTCTATTCACTGATTTTACTGTAAAAGTCCCTGTCCAGTAATTTTACCATGAAACTTCTTTTATTATTCTTATTGATGAGAAATAGCCAGAGTTGGGTATCACTGATACTGGCTTCAACTTATTGAGATCAATCTACTGCTATAAATTCATTTCTCTCAAAAATATTTGTATCACCAACCCCTGTTTAAATAACCAGTCTTCATATAAAGAAGGAATGTGGGCTATCTGAAATCATCACGTTTTATTTGATTACAATTATTTCCATTAGGGCCAACTTCAAAGCCAAAACACAAAACTTGTTCAGAGAAAGCATCAACAATAAATAAAAATTTTCCATACTTTTGAGGGTAACTGTTTCTGTAAAAGTACTGGTGTAAAATGTAAAAAAATAAAAAAGATGACTAATTTTAATCAACATTTGACAATAAGCAAATTCTGGTTTTTTCAGATATAAGCATTTTGGTATATGTAAAATAAGTACTGTGGAGTTGAGTACACATTTCTTATCTCTTTATCATTCAGTCAGCAAAAATTTCTTAGTTGTCTATTGTACATAAAGGTCTGTGTTCTATAGCACTCATAATTATATCAAAATATAAAATATTGTTAGACACTAGACTTGACCTAGAAAAATGTTTACCCTTGAGTTGGAATAATAAGACAAAAAGTATGGCTTACAGAGATTAATCACCAAATGGTAAATCCATGTTGTCTGAAGCCCAAGACTACCTCATTCTTCATGGTACTAACTCCTGAACATTCTCACAAGCCAGTAACCAAAAGTTTTATGTTTGGCTCGATAGGGACCATCCTGAGTGATGGTCAGCTTACCAGTTTAGTGACACTGTGACAGCTGAATGACGGACAGCAAGGTATTTAGCTCTCTATGCTTCAGTGCACTCTTAAAATAGAGATAATTTCTACCATAAAGAGTTGCTCTGGGATCACAGAAGATGTATTTAAAATGCCTGGCATAATAAAAGGTGTGAGGTGATATCTCCTTGTGGTTTTAAGTTGCATTTCCCTGACAATTGGTGAGATATGACTGCATGTCCTTTGGAACTGCTATTACCAAAAAGGCAAGAAATAACAAGTGTTAGAGAGAACGAGGAGAAAGAAAACCCTTTTACATTGACAATGGGAATATAAATCGGTGCAGCCTCTATGGAAAAAAAATATAGTGATTCCTTAAAAATATTAAAAATAGAACCAGCATGTTATCCAGCTATTCCACTTTGGGGTATTTATCTGAAAAATATGAAAACACTAATTTGAAAAGATATATGTGCCCCTTTGCTCATTATAGCACTGTCTGCAAGCCAAGATATGGACAACCCAAGTGTCCACAAACGGATGAGTAGATAAAGATGTGTTGTGTGTGTGTGTGTATACACACACACAATGGAATACTACTCAGCCATAAAAAGATGAAATTTTGCTATTTGTGATGACATGGATGGACCTTGAGGGTTTTATGCTAAGTGAGCAAGTCACATGAAGAAAGACAAATACTGTAAGATTTAATTTATACATGGAATATTAGAAAACAAAATAGATGAAGAAACCAGACAGAAACAAACACATAGATACAGAGAACAGAGTAGCAGTTACTGAAACAAAGAGATAAGGGGAAGACAAAAATAGGTAAATGGGATCAACTGTATGGTGACAGATAAAAACTAAACTTTTGGTGGTGAGCATGCTGTAGTATAAACAGAAACCAAAATATAATGCTGCCCACATGCAACTTTTACAATGTTATAAACCAGTGATAGGTCAATAAAACTAAATTAATTAACTAATTTTAAAATGTCTGGCATGTATTTAGCACTTAAACAATAGTAAGTTTTAGTTCTAAAAGCAATATATGTCCAGGAAAACAACAATAGAGAAGAAAAAAATGAAAAATATATTTCCCTATATTTCGATAATACGTATACAGCTTCAAGTGCTTCTCTGGTGGCTCAGATGATAAAGAATCTGCCTGCAATGTGGGAGACCTGGGTTCACCCCCTGGGTTGGGAAGATCCCCTGGAAGAGGGCATGGCAACACACTCTGGTATTCTTGCCTGGAGAATCCCCTTGGACAGAGCAGTCTGGCAGGCTTCAGTCCATGGGGTTGCAAAGAGTCAGACACGACTGAGTGACTAAGTACAGCACAGCATACAGCTTCAAATGTGCCAGAGGTAAATGTTTTCATAGAGCTTGGGCAGTCGTAAGATATTCAAAATTAATTTGATATACAATATGAACATAGTAATCAATGAATGATCCCATTTGGTTATATAATGCTTCCTCTTCAGATAAGATTTTAAAAAAGAAAAAGACCTTTGCATTATAGTTAAACTGTTTCATAACATGCCATCATGCCACCAATTTATGCTTCCATTATATCAATTTTCTTACTTAATTGTTCATTAACTATCATTTTTTCTTCCTAGACCACAAGCTCCATGAGGGCAGGGCCCCTTTTTTCTGTCACTATATCGTCAATGTCAAGCAGTGTTCCTGGTACAGAGTATTAGGCTCAATAAATGTCAGTTGATTAAATTAGTGAATTAATAGTGGTTTGTGAAGGGAGAGGGATTTCATTTTTATTGAATATGTTCCAGGCATTTTATCCCATTTAATCTTTGAAAAAAAGTTTTGAAGTAGTTTTCTTATTCCCATTTTATGGTTTAGGAAACTGAGGCTCAGAGAGTTTAATTAATGTGTCCAAGGAAAAGATAGATTCAACTGAATGCAGAGTTCCAGAGAATAGCAAGGAGAGATAAGAAAGCCTTCTTAAGTGAACAATGCAAAGAAATAGAAGAAAAACAATAGAATGGGAAAGAGTAGAAATATCTTCAAGAAAATTGGAGATACCAAGGGAACATTTCATGCAAAGATGGCCAGTCAATCCTAAAGGAAATCAACCCTGAATATTCATTGGAAGGACTGATGCTGAAGCTAAAGCTCCAATACTTTGGCCACTTGATGCAAAAAGCCGACTCACTGGAAAAGACCCTGATGATGGGAAAGATTGAGGGCAGAAGAAGGGAAAGAGAGAGGATGACGATTGGATTAAAATCACCAACTCAATGGACAAGAGTTTGAGCAAACTCTGGGAGATAGTGAAGGACAGGGAGGCCTGGCGTGCTGCAGTCCATGGGGTTGCAAAGAGTTGGACATGACTTAGCAACTGAACAGCAAGTTTATTTACATCAGAAGAATTTAATCCCAGGTCTTGATTTAAAACACATGTCATTTCCCCTCTACCACTCAAACTATGGCCTTGCTTGTTTTCGATGAATCAAGTTAGGCTTTACTGTCTGAGGGAAATTAGCAGTTATCTGTGTCTGCTGAGAAGTTGCAGCTTCTGAAATTTTTCAACATTAAGTAAGGAAGTAATAAAATTCATCTTTTCAGTTATTCCTGCAAGAGATATGATAGAAAGAACAAACATTAGGACAGTGTGTTTAATCCTCTCCTCCACTACCTCCAACATTGGAAGTTAGCTATTCTGGAAAAAACACCTGGCTTCAAAGACAGATGGTGGGAAGACATAACAAACATGCAAGATACTTCAGAACAAAAATGATAGAAAGGAAGGAATACAACAGAAATAAACAAAATCCTAGCCTAGAAGAAAATACCTAAAGGAACAGAAGAAAATTCCTCACGTGAATTTCAATCTATAGATCATTTTAAGAAAACAAACAATATGAGATTATTTAGGAGAATTGTGGTCAGAAAGAACAAATACTCATATACAAGTAATCAAGAAAAGAGAAACAGCAAGAAACAAATGGCAATATAACTGAAAATAATGATGAAAAGGAAAGAGTAGAAATAATCAGAGTGAACACAGAAGAAAAAGGAGAAAAGATTAAGAAGTAGGAAGATATTTTAAAGCCAAGAGAGTAAAGCCATGGACAGAAAGATGAGCCAACAGTGTCACTGAAGAAGAGAATTTTACACATACAAACAGGGAAAAAGTTAGTTTCTGAAATTCTAAATGGAGAAAATTTATTTAATGAAGAAAGAACTGATTCAGCAAATTGATAAGGTACCGTAAATTCCAGGAAAATGTGAAAAGATACTCAATGATGAGTTAAGTTCTGATAAAGTAATTTAGCATCAACAATAAAGAAAAAATGCACTCAACCAGCCACAAAAATCCTTGACACAATGGGAGAAGTTCAGGCTAGCCTGTGCTCAGAAATATTTAATGCCAGCAAATAATAGGGCAATAGCTCAAAAGTTCAAAGCAATATTTCAAAGTTCTAGTGAAAATGAAATGTCTATATGCATTTTTTAATTGGAAGAATACAGGAAATGCAGCAACTCTTCTTGGAAATTTCACTTGAAATCTAGAAAAGATTAAAACAAAGGGCTCAGAAATAAGGAACTATTAGTAAAGAGTTAAAAATGGGCAGACAGATATAGAACAAATTCAGACAATTCTATAACTCTGTTGTAGAACAGAGTTTTAAATGATTTTGAATTTGGCAGTATATACAAAATTATTTAATCTGGAAGAAGCAAGAGATGTGAAAAATGTAAGACTGTTATTTTTCTATTTTTACAGTGCCAGTAAAAATATTCTTTATAATGGAAACATATAGTTTTAAAACTAATGCTAGCCTTTTACTATTTTTCAAAAACGTAACCCAACCTTACGATGTTGAAGGAAATATTTTCTTTGGTAAAAGAGTGATATATGAAGTCCAGCAATGGTTTTGATTTTATTTCAGTATGCTTTTTTTTTTTTAATTAAATTCAAGTAAAGAGGAATTCAATATGACTACAAAAGTGTGTGTGTGTGTGTAAGAGCTCAGTCATATCTGACTCTTTGTGACCCTATGGACCATAGTCTACCAGGCTCCTCTGACAATGGGATTTTCCAGGCAACAATACTGGAGTGGGTTGCCATGCCCTCCTCCAGGGGATCTTCCCAACACAGGGATCAAATCTGCATCTCCTACATTGCAGGCAGATTCTTTACTGCTGAGTCACTGGGGAAGCCCCTTAAAAAGTATATAGGTTACATAAAAGCATTCTATCAACCTATCAAGCCATTCATTCTTTTATCTGTAGAGATGCAAAGAATAACGTCTAGAATCTCATTGAACTAGGATTACTATGTATTATTTCCAGATGATGAAATTTGGGATTTTTTCCTTCCTTTTTAAGTACTTATCTTCATTGACTATACACTTTGTTATGGTTAGCCATGAATTTTATAAAGGGAATAGTGACTTCCTATTTAAATAAAATAACTACATGCTGCTGCTGCTGTTGCTGCTAAGTCACTTTAGTGGTGTCCGACTCTGTGCGACCCCATAGACGGTAGCCCACCAGGCTCTGCCATCCCTGGGATTCTCCAGGCAAGAGTAGTGGAGTGGGTTGCCATTTCCTTCTCCAATGAATGAAAGTGAAAAGTGAAAGTGAAGTCGCTCAGTGTCTGACTCTTCGCGACCCCATGGACTGCAGCCTACCAGGCTCTTCCATCCATGGGATTTTCCAGGCAAGAGTGCTGGAGTGGGTGCCATTGTCTTCTCCGAAAGAACCACACACGCATACACATACCACTTCTGGATTTCTGTTTCAGTGAACTGCCTATTTAAACTATTTGCACATTTGTTTTTCGTATGTCTTTCCCATTATCTCTGTATAGAAGATATTTTTATGTCTGCTCTAATAACTTACCTTCAGTCATAAGTGTTGGCAATATTCTTCCTTGTCTTTTATGTTTAATAATGTCCATTATATACAAATATATTGGCAATTAGAATGAAGTTTATTGTTACTTATCCTTTAGCATTAATTATTTATCAAATTTAAATATACTCTGGACAATACATTTGTTTACTTTATGGCTTCTGAAAGTCCTATTTTGCTTAAGGAAGTACCTCCTATAGAAAGTCATGTAGACATTCACCTATATATTCTCTCACTATTTTGGATATTCATATTAATATATATCAAATGCATTTTTGTGGAAAATACAAGTTGAACTAGTTGCATCTTCTTCCAGATAAATAACGGTCTATGCCAGCACTGTTGTGTTTTTTTTTAACATTTTTGAGCTAAAAATGTTAATTTTGATCATTCCATGTGCTTCTTGCTTACATTTTTGGATATTGTAACCTATTTCAGGGGATATTGTAACCTATCTCAGTACTGTGATTGTGGCTTTATAGTAAATTTTAATAGCTGAAAGATAAGCTCATCTTTTTAGTATTCTTTTTTTTCATTGTTTGTACTATTCTCACAACTTTATTCCATCATCTAAACTTTAAAATAATTTAATCTAGTTCCCCAAACAAAACAAAATAAAAGCATTAAGATTCACAGTGGAATGCAATTTCTCTTAATACTATCTTACTTTGTATTTGTTTATATTTAATAATTTCTCATATATAGACTCTATTAAATGTATTTCTAAGCAATTAAAGGGCTAGTAATTGTTATTAAGCTTTCTATTTTTCTATTCTAAGTACTAGTAATAAAGGAAAAAGCTATTGAATTTTCTATATTTATGATATATTAGTAAAATTATGTTTCTTATTTTATACCATATTAATATTAATTTTAAGCATGAAAGGTACCATCCCTTATTTATAAGATTGATAAATGCTTTAAATCATGGTAGCATTCAATTGTAGAAAGTATTTAAGGAAACAAGCACCTTTGTGTATCACTGGTAGCATTATGATTTACTCAAAAAGTTAGAGCTTCAATTATCAAAATTGTTCTGGCTTTTGTCATAAAATTAAATTAGGCAGTGTTACTCTTATTATTGTGCTGAAAGTCCAAACCAGTTCAATAAAACAAGAAAAAATGGCATAAAAATTGAAAAGAACAAAATAATCTTCATTTACAAATGGGAAAGTTGAACAGCTGCATGTAAATCATTAAAGTGAGAATATTCTCACCACACACAAAAATAAACTCAAAATTGTTTAAAGACTTAATTACAAGACATGACACAATAAAACTCTTAGAAGAGATCATAGGCAAAACTTTCTCTGACACAAATTATACCAATGTTTTCTTAGATCGTCTCCCAAGGCAATAGAAATAAAAATAAGAATAAACAAATGAGACCTAATCAAGCTTATAAGCTTTTGCACAGTAAAGGAAACCATAAACAAAACAAAGACAACCTATAGAATGGGAGAAAATATCTGAAAACAATGCGATCAGCAAGGGCTTAATTTCCAAAATATACAAACAGCTCATAAAACTCAAAAACAAACAAAAAAATACCCAATCAAAAAATGGGCAGAAGATCTAAATAGACATTTCTCCAAAGAAGACATACAGATGGCCAACAGGCACATGAAGTGACACTCAACATTGCTAATTATTAGAGAAATGCAAATCAAACCAACAATGAGTTATCACCTCACACTGGTCAGGATGGGTATTATTAAGTCAACAAATAACAAATGCTGGAGAGGGTGTGGAGAAAGGAAACCACAACTACAATGTTGGTGGGAATGTGAGTGGGTACAGCCACTACAGAAAACAGTATAGAGGTTTCTCAGAAAACTACAAATAGGGAATTCCCAGGCAGTCCAGTGGTTAGGGCCCTGTGCTTTCACTGCCAAGGGCACAGGTTTAGTCCCTGGTAAGCTCCACAGCATGGGCAAAACTAAAAATAGAATTACCATATGATCCAACAATCCTACTCCTGATCATATATCCAGACAAAACTTTAATTTAAAAAAAAAGATACATGCACTCCTATGTTCATAGAAGCACAACTCACAATATCCAAGACATAGAAGCACCCTAAATGTCCACTGACAGATGAATGGATAAGGAAGATGAGGTTCATATATACAATGGAATAGTGCTCAGCCACAAAAAAAGAATGAAATAATGCTATCCGCAGTATCATGGATGTAACTAGAGATTACCATACCAAATGAAGTAAGTCAGAAAGAGAATGACAAATGCTATACAATATCACTTATATGTGGAATCTAAACTATGACACAGGAATAGTGGCATGATTCACGGCGCTGGCAGCTTTCTGCGGCGACAGAGCAACCAGAGCCAGAAGGTCCACAGGAAGGATATCGCAACTTCCAAGGACAGCAGGAAGGCAATTGAGGCTTCAGGGGACAGCACGAGGGCAACCAAGATGTCAGGGGATAGCAGGAAAGAAGTACAAGCTCAGAGGACAGCAATCAGGAGGTGGCACCAAAAGCAACAGATTCAAAAACAAAGGCCAGAAGCAGAGTTTTAATAAAGCATCTGGACAGTAATTTGAAGTAGAGGATTTATTTGGCAAAAACAGAACTATGTTCAGCAATGTGGAACTGAACACTATTTTTCATACAAAGTTAAAAGCACATTGTATGTTCTTCCTGACCACTTGCCCAGTCCCCATCTCTTCGAGAGAGAAAAGCTTCGTCTAAATTATTTCATCTGATGACTATCATTTATAACTTCATTGCTACTTCTGTTTTGGGTATTCCTTTGGAAAAGGTGTATGGCTTCATTGCATATTCTAATGTATTGTCTATAGATTATAAGATAAAGTCAAGCATGTATCTGCTGGTACTTTTTAAGTTGACCTGTCTTTATACTTAGAAATGTCTCTTAATAGTAGGCTTCCCTGGTGGCTCAGATGGGAAACACTCTCCTGTAGTGCAGGATACATGGGTCAGGAAGATCCCCTGGAGAAGGCAATGGCAACCCACTCCAGTAATCTTGCCTGGAAAACTCCATGGACAGAGGAACCTGGCAGGCTATAGTCCATGGGGTTGCAAAGAGTCAGACATGACTGAGCAACTATCACTCACAAACTATGACACAAATAAATCTATCTGTAAAACAGAAACAGAATCATAGACATAGAGAACAGACCTGTGATTGTCAAGGGGAAGGGGGTGGGAGAAACATAGAGTGAGAGGTTGAGGTTAGTAGATATGAGATATCACATATAGAATGGATAAATAACAAGGTCCTGTCATATAACAGGGAGATATATTCAATACCCTATGATAAGCCATAATGGAAAGGAATATAATAATGTATATGCATGAATAACTGACTCATTTTGCTGTACAGTAGAAATCAGCACAACACTGTAAATCACCTATACTTCAATAAAAATAAGTAAAAAGAAAATGAAATTTGAAAATGTTTTTATTAGAATAAAATGCTTCAAATGTCAGAGAATGAATCTAATATGTGATTGGAAGAAGTCTACCCAGAAAACTATCGAATATTGCCTAGGGAAGTGTAATAGCCTTAAAGAAATGGAGGGACATTGTTACTTGGGATTGGAAATTTCACTATTTTTAAGATGCCCTATTCCCCCCAAAGTGATTCATACTGAATGTGGTCTGACTCAAAACACAGCAGGCAATTTATAGAAATGCATAAACTGATTATGAAATTCATATGGAAATACAAAAATGGGATCTAATTAAAATTAAAAGCTTCTGCACAACAAAGGAAACTATAAGCAAGGTGAAAAGACAGCCTTCTGAATGGGAGAAAATAATAGCAAATGAAGCAACTGACAAACAACTAATCTCAAAAATATACAAGCAACTCCTACAGCTCAATTCCAGAAAAATAAATGACTCAATCAAAAAATGGGCCAAAGAACTAAATAGACATTTCTCCAAAGAAGACATACAGATGGCTAACAAACACATGAAAAGACGCTCAACATCACTCATTATCAGAGAAATGCAAATCAAGACCACAATGAGATACCATTTCACACCAGTCAGAATGGCTGTGATCCAAAAGTCTACAAGCAATAAATGCTGGGGAGGGTGTGGGAATGCAAACTAGTACAGCCACTATGGAGAACAGGGTGGAGATTCCTTAAAAAATTGCAAATAGAACTGCCATATGACCCAGCAATCCCACTGCTGGGCATACACACCGAGGAAACCAGAATTGAAAGAGACATGTGTACCCCAATGTTCATCACAACACTGTTTGTAATATCCAGGACATGGAAACAACCTAGATGTCCATCAGCAGACGAATGGATAAGAAAGTTCTGGTACATATACACAATGGAGTATTACTCAGACATTAAAAACAATACATTTGAATCAATTCTAATGAGATGGATGAAACTGGAGCTGATTATACACAGTGAAGTAAGCCAGAAAGAAAAACATCAATACAGTATACTAACACATATATAACACATATATATGGAATTTAGAAAGATGGTAATGATGACCCTGTATGTGAGACAGCAAAAGAGACACAGATGTATAAAATGGACTTTTGGACTCTGTGGGAGAGGGAGAGGGTGGGATGATTTGGGAGAATGGCACTGAAACATGTATACTATCATGTAAGAAACGAATCACCCTTCTATGTTTGATACAGGATACAGGATGCTTGGGGCTGGTGCACGGGGATGATCCAGAGAGATGATATGGGGTGGGAGGTGGGAGGGGGGTTCAGGATAGGGAACTCATGTACACCCATGGCGGATTCATGTCAATGTATGGCAAAATCAATACAGTATTGTAAAGTAAAATAAGGTAAAAATAAAAATTAAAAAAACAAAAATAAAGGAGAAAGTTAAACACAAAAGGTGCCATGCTACATGATTACATTTATATGACATTGAAGTAAAGGCAAAGTTACAGCAAAGAAAGCAGACTGATGGTTGCCTGGAGGCTATGGGGAAGGGAGGAGAAAGATGGATTGCAAATGGGGTGCAACACAACTTTGTGGGAGTGATGCAACTGTTTTATATTGTGATTGCAGTGGAGGTGACATAACTGTGCAATTAAAAAAACTCATCAAAGTGTACATTTTAAGTAAATGAATTTCGCTGTAGGAAACTTATACTTTATCCCCAAATTTCCAAATTCCTGGACCTTATTAAAATCTGAATTTCTAATAAAAAAAAGCGCTTGAAAAAGAGAAACAAAGCTAGAGATCTTACATTAGCTGATTTTGAAACTAATTATAAACCTAAGATAATCAAGCTAGAGTGGTATTATGGTAAGGGCCAAAAAATAATGAAACGAGAGAGTTCAGAGATATATCCAAACATTTACTATCAACTGATTTTTCACAAAGGCACCAAGATAATTCAATGGACAAAGGAGAGGCATTTCAATAAATGGTCCTTGAAGAACTTGGTATTTTTATGTGATGTGGCAGCCTGGGTGGGAGGGGAGTGTTAGGGAGAATTTGTTGTTCAGTTACTCAGCTGCGTCCAGTGCTTTGCAACCTCAAGGACTGCAGCATGCCAGGATTCCTTGTCCTTCACTCTCTCCCAGAGTTTGCTCAAACTCTTGTCCATTGAGTTGATGATGCCATCCAACCATCTCATTCTCTGTTGCCCCCTTCTCCTCCTGCCTTGAATCTTTCCCAGCATTGGGGTTTTTTCCAATGAGCCCCTCTTGGCATCAGGAGTTCAAAGTATTGGAGCTTCAGTCTCAGCATCAGTCCTTGCAGTGAATATTCAGGGTTAATTTCCTTTAGGATTGACTGGCTTTATCTCCTTGCTGTTCAAGGGACTCTCAAGAGTCTTCATCGTCACAGTTCAAAAACATAATTCTTCAGTGCCCAATCTTCCTTATGGTCCAGCTCTCACATCCATGACTACAGAATGCAGTAGTCATGTATGGATAAATCATAAAAACCACAGCTTTTACTATAAAGACCTTCGTCAGCAAAGTGATGTCTCTGCTTTTTAATATGTTGTCTAAGTTGATCATAGCTTTTCTTCCAAGGAGCAAGCATCTTTTAATTTCATGGCTGCAGTCAATGTCCACAGTGACTTTGGAGCCCAAGAAAATAAAGTCAGTCACCTTTTCCATTCTTCCCTATTTGCCACCTGAGGGAGAAAGAATAAATATGTATGTATGCCTGAGTCCCTATGCTATTCACCTGAAACTATCACAACATTGTTAATCAGCTATTCAGTTCAGTTCAGTCACTCGGTTGTGTCTGACTCTTTGCGACTCCATAGACTGCAGCACACCAGGCTTCCCTGTTCATCACCAACTACCAGAGCCTACTCAAACTCATCCATCATGTTGACGATGCCATCCAACCATCTTATCCTCTGTCATCCCCTTCTCCTCTCACCTTCAATCTTTTCCTAGTATCAGGGTCTTTTCCAAAGAGTCAATTCTTTGCATCAGGTACTGGAGTTTCAGCTTCAGCATCAGTCCTTCCAATGAATGTTTAGGATTAACTTCCTTTAAGATTGGTTGGATCTCCTTGCAGTCCAAGGGACTCTCAAGAGTCTTCTCCAACACCACAGTTCAAAAGCATCGATACTTCGGTGATCAGCTTTCTTTATAGTCCAACTCTCACATCCATACATGGCTACTGGAAAAACCATAGCCTTGACTAGACGGACCTTTGTTGGCAAAGTAATGTCTCGCTCTTTTATATGCTGTCTAGGTTGGTCATAACTGTCCTTCCAAGGAGTAAGTGTCTTTTAATTTCATGGCTGCAGTCACCATCTGCAGTAATTCTGGAGCCCAAGAAAATAAAGTCTTTCACTGTTTCCACTGTTTTCCCATCTATTTCCCATGAAGTGATGGGACCAGATGCCATCATCTTAGTTTTTTCTGAATGTTGAGCTTTAAGCCAACGTTTTCACTCTTCTCTTTTCACTTTTATCAAGAGGCTCTTTAGTTCTCACATTCTGCCATAAAGGTGGTATCATCTGCATATCTGAGCTTACTGATATTTCTCCCAGAAATCTTGATTCGAGCTTGTGCTTCATTCAGCCCAGTGTTTCTCATGATGTACTCTGCATAGAAGTTAAATAAGCAGGGTGACAACATACAGCCTTGACATACTCCTTTTCCTATTTGGAACCAGTCTGTTGTTTCATGTCCAGTTCTAACTGTTGCTTCCTGACCTGCATACAGATTTCTCAGGAGGCAGGTCAGGTGGTCTGGTATTCCCATCTCTTTCAGAATTTTCCACAGTTTGTTGTGATCCACATAGTCAAAGGCTTTAGTGTAGTCAATAAAGCAAAGAGATGTTTTTTCTGGAACTCTTGCTTTATCAATTATCCAGTGAATGTTGGCAATTTGATCTCTGGTTCCTCTGCCTTTCTAAATCCAGCTTGAACATCTGGAAGTTCACAGTTCATGTATTGCTGAAGCCTTGCTTGGATAATTTTGAGCATTACTTTGCTAGCATGTGAGATGAGTACAATTGCGTGGTAGTTTGAGCATTCCTTGGCATTGCCCTTCTTTGGGATTGGAATGAAAACTGACCTTTTCCAGTCCTGTGGCCACTGCTGAGTTTTCCAGATTTGCTGGCACATTAAGTGCAGCACTTTCACAGCATCATCTTTTGAAATAGGATTTTGATATAGCTCAATTGGAATTCCATCACCTATACTAGCTTTGTTCATAGTGATTAAACATTTTTTAAAGGCACCATTTAAAAATACATAAGCCACAAATGGAGAGAAAATTGTCATAAATACCTATAAGTGACAAAGATTTATATGAATATATAATGTAGAATATATAACATATACACACACACACAATTTAATCTAACCCTGGAGGGAGGATTAAATCAAAAGACAATGATAGAACTTTTTAGAATAATGTAAATGTTCTATATCTTGATTGGGGTGGTAGTTATACGGCTATAAAAAATTATCAAAATGTAAAAACTGAACCTGATAATCTGTATACTTCAGATCTGAGGATTTACTGTATAAGTTATACCTTAATTAACAATGACAAAAATAACAACAAAAAAAGAATATTTGTGCTCTGCACATAAATTTGGACTGTTAGGTTTTTTACTGCCATTTTCCTATTTGCTAGATAGGTTAGAGATGTGTGGTACAGAAATAAGCTGTGCATGGCATCTTGGAGATGTCTAGAGGCTCAAACCTTTTGTGATGGATCATTTTATTTGCCCTGACTGTGCTTCACTCTTGGTTTCACATTCTGTTAGTTGATCTTGGCTTGTAGCAAAGCTCCCAGGTTGAATTAAGCTGAGACATTTTAAAAACTGTTATAGCAGAATATAGGAGGTCCTGATAATTATGCTATTACAATTTTTTATTGAACAAACTTGAAAGAATAGTTGAGCTTAATCTGCAAACACTGTTGGTTTTATAGTTCTCTGCTCATATGATTCAAGAAATTTCTTTTATTTGAACTCCTGGACCGGGTTTAAGAGAGAAGAATTTGGAAGGTTTGAATCAATCTATTCCTGAACGAGGGTAGTGGGGTAAAGATGGACTTAAAAACATTCTTACCTACTTTTGCTGGAGGACCAGGGAAGCTAAATAAGTAGACTCTGTTTAATATATTCCTTTTCTCTTTGATTTCTTTCACACTACAATTACATTACTTTGGGGAAAAAGTTTGTGGCTATAAACTACAAGGCTGGATTTACTTCTCTTCAAAAAGATGGGCCATTCTGTAAATCATGATTCAATATATAGAATTCCAAAGTGAAGTTTTTGTCGTTTCATTTTTGGAATCCCATCGATTGTCATCTGGAAGAACATTCAGAGCAGTAAAAGTGGCTCCTCCTGATTTAGAAATGTACAGCCTTTAAAATTTATTTCCTATAACCAGTGTTTCATTATATTGGCATTCCACACAGTTGCCATGTCCCGCTGAGCAGTGACTTAACGTAGCCCTGGAGCTGGATTTGATCATACATTTAGATTCATCACGGCACAACAATTCTTATGTACTTTTTCCGAATGAAACATCAGGGAAAATCAATTCAGAAATGAACTGGGTAAATCTCCGGAATTGAGATTGATGCCCCAGATCGCAAATTATCCAGACAGCAAACATCTTGTAGGCAGCTGTTTGAATTCAGGGGTTTCTAACACAGCTGATGGATTTAAGATAGTGCTCTAAGACTGAATTGTCAGCTTATTCTGGATTACAAATATTAATGATCAATAATATTGCTGAGGAACACCTTGATGTAAAGAGCAAAATAAAATCCCAATATTCTACAGTTCCTAACTCTTCAGATGTTCATGGTAATTGAGATATATTCTGTTGTACGTATCCAACAAAACCCATCTGGACCTTATGTCTGGCTCCTTCTTGGCAGCAGTAGGTGTCTGAACTCCCCCTTAATAGACTCAACAGACATTAACACTAAAAAATACAAAGGCTTCACAACACCTCCCCGAATTCACCACATCTCCTTTTCTAAGTGAGTACCTGACCCAAGAAAATATGCATAGGATTCTCCTGATATTACTAAATAAATAAAGGAGCTACTTAATCCACACTAGATAATTTAGTAGTTAATTGGATACTACTTTTCCTGATTTTCTAATGATTTCTTATTCACTGATTTCATTTCTCAAGGAAGGTTTTAATTTCCTAGAAGCCAGGTGTTTTTGTTTTTCCTAATCTGTACTTTTTTTGTGGATAGCATAATGCTATGACCATACTAGTTCAGTTCAGTTCAGTAGTTCAGTCATGTCCAACTCTTTGAGACCCCCTGAATTGCAGAGCACCAGACCTCCCTGTCCATCACCGACTCCCGGAGTCTACCCAAACCCATGTCCATTGAGTCGGCAATGCCATCCAACCATCTCATCCTCTGTCGTCCCCTTCTCCTCCTGCCCTCAATCTTTCCCAGCATCAGAATCTTTGCAAATGAATCAGCTTTTCACATCAGGTGGCCCAAGTATGGGAGTTTCAGCTTCAATATCAGTCCTTCCAATGAACACCCAGGACTGATTTCCTTTAGGATGGACTGGTTAGATCTCTTTGCAGTCCAAGGGACTCTCAAGAGTTCTCCAACACCACAGTTCAGAAACATCAATTCTTCTGTGCTCAGCTGTCTTTATAGTCCAACTCTCACATCCATACGTGACTACTGGAAAAACAATAGGCTTGACTAGATAGACCTTTTTTGGCAAAGTAATGTCTCTGCATTTTAATATGCTGTTTAGGTTGGTCATAACTTTCCTTCCAAGGAGTAAGCATCTTTTAATTTCATGGCTGCAGTCACCATCTGCAGTGATTTTGGAGCCAAAAAAATAAAGTCAGCCACTGTTTCCACTGTTTCCCCATCTATTTGCCCTGAAGTGATGGGACCAGATGCCATGATCTTAGTTTTCTGAATGTTGACCTTTAAGCTAACTTTCCCACTCTTCTCTTTCGCTTTCATCAAGAGGCATCTTAGGTCTTCACTTTCTGCCATAACCTTGGTGTCATCTGCATATCTGAGGTTATTGATATTTCTCCCGGCAATCTTGATTCAAGCTTGTGCTTCATCCAGTCCAGAATTTCTCATGATGTACTCTGCATATAAGTTAAATAAGCAGGGTGACAATAAACAGCTTTGACGTACTCCTTTTCCTATTTGGAACCAGTCTGTTTTTTTTCATGTCAAGTTCTAACTGTTGCTTCTTGACCTGCATACAGATTTCTCAGGAGGCAGGTCAGGTGGTCTGGTATTCCCATCTCTTTCAGAATTTTCCACAGTTAATTGTGATCCACATAGTCAGAGGCTTTGGCATAGTCAATAAAGCAGAAATAGATGTTTTTCTTGAACTTGTTGGCAATTTGATTTCTGGTTCCTCTGCCTTTTCTAAACCAGCTTGAACATCTGTAAGTTCAGGGTTCATGTATTGCTGAACCCTGGCTTGGAGAATTTTGATCATCACTTTACTAGCATGTGAGATGAGTGCAATTGTGCAGTAGTTTGAACATTCTTTGGCATTGCCCTTCTTTGAGATTGGAATGAAAACTGACCTTTTCCAGTCCTGTGGCCACTGCTGAGTTTTCCAAATTTGCTGGCATGTTGAGTGCAGCACTTTCATAGCTTCATCTTTTAGGATTTTAAATAGCTCAACTGGAATTCCATCACCTCCACTAGCTTTGTTTGTAGTGATGCTTTCTAAGGCCCACTTGACTTCACATTCCAGGATGTCTGGCTCTAGGTAAGTGATCACACTATGGCGATTATCTGGATTGTGAAGATCTTTTTTGTACAGTTCTGTGTATTCTTGCTACTTCTTCTTAATATCTTCTACTTCTGTTAGGTCCATACCATTTCTATCCTTTATTGAGCCTATCTAAGTGCTTAGGAAATTATAGTTGATTAATTACACATTGTTGTCAGCACCAAAACATCTCTGAGTACAGTTTTATGGCTTCTTAATCCTTTAGTTGAGCTGCATCACTAAACATTTATTTTGTCCTGTATTTAAACCATGTCATTAAAGTTTTAAATATTCCATTATCTCTGATAATAGACTTCCACCATCCTTATTCCTCCCTCTTGAACTTCCAGTTCTTCAGTCTCATCTGTTTGGTTTATCCTAAGACTTATTCTTGGGTTTTTCTCTCCCATAACCCATCCTCCCTTATCCACTTTGCAGAACAGAGAAGTAAATTTTATTTCAGTTCAGAGAAACTTTCATCACACACCAACAATATGCCAGGCACCGTGTGAAGCACAAGTAACCCAAAGAAGACCCAATTCCTCTACTCAAAGATTTTGTGGTCTAGTAGAAGACAAATAAGATTTTCACAGAGAAATTATAGAAAACAATATAGGCTATTGTAAGGACACAGGCTACCTACTCCAGCCTAATGCAAGGATACATCCAATGGCAGGAAACCTGGAGCAGGATGTCAGTTCAGCCCTTCTACAAGAATAATGTTAATGTAGTCTCCTCCTCAAAGCTACAGAGACTGTTCAGATGTACAAACACACAGAGATGAGGGGGTAGTGACAGGTGCATAGGCCAGAGAAAGTGTTTGAAAAGCCTGGCAAAGTGAGCCGGAGAATCAGAATTAGATATAAGATGTGCAAACAGAGGCACATGCAAGATGATGGAGCAAGAGATGCAATGGCTATGTGTTAGAGAAGTGACTGGGCAAGTTCAAGGTACAGAGACTATGGCCACTTCTGGCTTTCCATGATGAGCGTGGAAGGGCTAGGTAAGCAGAAAGGACAATGGATAAGGTTAAGGTTAGGGTTAGGTTTCTAGGGCTGGGAACTTCCTTTAATAATAGGACTTTAAAGACAGAATTCTTTCTACTATATAGCATTTGTATTTTTATGCCTACATTCATGGACTTCCCTGATAGCTCAGTTGGTAAAGAATTGACCTGCAATATGGGAGACCTGGGTTCAATCCCTGGGTTGGGAAGATCCCCTGGAGAAGGGAAAGGCTACCCACTCCAGTATTCTGGCCTGGAGAATTCCATGGACTATATCATCCATGACCAGTGGAATAAATTATCTATAATTTTATTTTAGGGCAAGTTTATACACTTACATATATCCTTTTGGGTTTTCTATATCCTTTTGTGCTTTTTCTGATGAATAAATTAGTTACTTTACTCCTGTACTTGATATTGTTACAGACATAGAAAGAACAGATAAAGACAATAGAGTTGAGAGGCCAAGAACAAGGGCTTGGATTTGCCTTCCTTGGCATTTCCTTAAATGTAAATGAGGCCAATAACAGTCTCTTACAGAGCTGTTATCACAATTAAATGAGTTTCTATATGTAAAGCTCTAAGAACAGAGGTTCATTGGAAGTAGTCAATGAATAGTCTCTGTTACTATGATCATTATTTTCTGGAACTGATGGATAACAGTTACAAGTACAACTGAGAGATTTTGGTACCCAGAGAATGAGACAAAATAAACCATCTCTCTTCAAGAGAGTGATGGTCATGAAGCTTATTTCTTTTAGGTGTGTTACCTTTAAGAGAGCAAAATCTAACGAAATAGTTGTTTAGATGAATAACTACATCAAATAACACAGTAAATTTAGAAAATAGACTAAATAGATATTTATTTTATTGTCTATTATATAAAAATGTATGGGTAATCACATCAGAATACACACACACACATACATCATGGGTTTTTTGTTTTTTTTCCCCCATGAAGAGTTACAGAAGTTGGTAACCCTTCTTTTCCACTGTTATTGCTGCCATTGTTCAGTTGCTCAGTCATGTCTGGCTCTTCGTGACCCCATGGACTGCAGCATGCCAGGCTTCCCTGTCCTTCACCATCTCCCAGAGTTTCCATCAGTTGAATTGAATTCTAAACTAAATTCTAAAGAAAGATCAACAAAAGGAGGCCTAAGAAAATCTCTTACATTCTATGACAGAAACAATGTGAAATCACATAGGAAGGGTCCTAGTAAATGACTTGTTTTCTTGAGTTGAATTCAAAAGAGGCGAATCTTGAGTGAACAGAACATTAACAAAAAGCAGGAGAAACATAACGGGTTTGAAAAAGTGATCCTTTAAACAGATATGGAAGGGGAATAATTTATGCATCTCTGAGAGCACCGGATCAAGGTGGGGAGCTGTGAGGTGGATCTGGCACAAAATGACTCCTGACACATGCCAGGTACTATTTACCACAAAATTCTACCATGTGCATTAACGTGACAGGCATAGTCACTTGATTAACCGAAGTCAACTGGTCAGTGCATATAGTGAAATTTGGTTCAGATGTTTCCTGGAATACACGGAGAGAAATAGTAGAAAACTCAAAGAGCTGCCTCCTGAACAGAGGAAGTCATCTGAGTAGAGGTGAGAGTGGGGGGAAGACAGAAGTGAGAGGCTGAACTCAAAGTTCTCAAGAATGTGAGTCCACAATTGGGAGGCCATGGCCCCCTCGCAGCAGCTCAGATGATAGTTTATACCTTAGCAATCTTAAATGACTATTTATGACTTTTCTTGCCCTACTGATAAGAGCTTCCCCAATGGTTCAGAAGGCAAAGAATCCACCTGCAATGCAGGGGACACAGGAGATGTGTTTGATCCCTGAGTCAGGAAGATCCTCTGGAGGAGGAAATGGCAACCCACTCCCACATTCTTGCTTTGAAAATTCCATGGACAGAGGAACCTGGCGGGTTACAGTTCATGGGGTCGCAAAGAATCAGCCGCAACTGCACCACTAAGCACGCACACATACACTGATAAAATAAGGAACTATCTCATCTGTCTCTGGGCTTCTCTGGTGGCTCAGAAAGTAAAGAATCTGCCTGCAACGTAGGAGATCTAGGTTTGATCCCTGGGTCAGCATTATCCCCTGGAGAAAGGCATGGCCACTCACTCCAGTATTCTTGCCTGGAGAAATCCATGGAGTCGCAAAGAGTCAGACATGACAGAGCAACTAATATTTTCATATTCACTTTTCATCTGTCTCTACCTCAGAAGAAGCAATGATAAAATGAGAAAAGACAGATGAGATCTTCAGAAACAAGAATTCTAGTAAAAGAGCCTCAGTTCAGTCGCTCAGTTGTGTCCGACTCTTTGCGACCCCATGAATCGCAGCATGCCACGCCTCCCACCTAGATAGCATATTCAAAAGCAGAGACATTACTTTGCCGACTAAGGTCCGTCTAGTCAAGGCTATGGTTTTTCCTGTGGTCATGTATGGATGTGAGAGTTGGACTGTGAAGATGGCTGAGCGCCAAAGAATTGATGCTTTTGAACTGTGGTGTTGGAGAAGACTCTTGAGAGTCCCTTGGACTGCAAGGAGATCCAACCAGTCCATTCTGAAGGAGATCAACCCTGGGATTTCTTTGGAAGGAATGATGCTAAAGCTGAAACTCCAGTAAAAGAGCCTAATATGTAGTTATTATTATTATTATTTTACTTTAGAAAACTGATTTCATCTCCTTACACTTTTTGCTCTGACTTTAGTTTGGACCCATCAATCTTACGTTTTTGCTTTTGTATTTTTTTTAATAAGGGCAATTTAGTGCTTTGTTCTCACCTTGTGAAACCTCTGAAAGTGGTCCTTCCACCCCTGTCTAAGAAATCGATTTGATTCTCTGCCTTTTCCTACAGCCTCATGTCTCCCCTGGGACAGCTTACTATACAAACGAAATATGAAGCAAGACTACAGTTTTTACAGTGACAGAGCCAAAGCCTTTTCTGTTATCCTTCATGTAGCCCATAGGGAAATATCAGAATGGGGATTGATTCTGGCAAAGAGACAGTCCACAGAGATGGTTGAGTTTAATAAATCTCTGCTATAAGTGACTCATATTTAAGTTCCAGCAAGTCTCAGAGCTCATTCTACCAGGGCTATCTAACCTCTTGCCTCCTCAGTTACAAATTAAATATCCATTTGTCACTGGTTCTTTGCAGTCCATTTTGAATGAGACAGAAGATGAAGGCCCTCCACCAGCCCATCCCCCATATTACAGAAAGCTGAGTTTCTGGAGCCAATTACTTTGCTTTGTGTTCCAGTGGAAGCCATGGTTTGGTAGCAAATATCACTTAGGCTAGTTGTTGCTACTTCTCAAGGACCATGGAAGTTATACCAATCATCACACATTCTTCCCAGACTTTTAAAATTCATTTTGTCCTCATGGGGTTTAAGGACGGAGAAGGCAATGGCACCCCACTCCAGTACTCTTACCTGGAAAATCCCATGGACGGAGAAGCCTGGTAGGCTGCAGCCCATGGGGTCGCGAAGAGTCGGACGCAACTGAGCGACTTCACCTTCACTTTTCACTTTCATGCACTGGAGAAGGAAATGGCAACCCACTCCAGTGTTCTTGCCTGGAGAATCCCAGGGACAGGGGACCTGGTGGGCTGCCGTCTGTGGGGTCGCACAGTCAGACACAACTGAAGCGACTTAGCAGCAGCAGCATACATACATCTGTGAATAATATGTAAATATGCATTTATGTTATATATAAGTATGTAAATATTCACCAATATATATGTACACATATATAAGATTAATAACAATAAATTATCCTATAACATTAAACTCTTTTACCTTTGATTTTCGTAACTTTGAAAAGACCAGTTTAGACTAGGTGACCACTCCAGTTCTTAAATTTTATAATAAATAACTTTAGGCCAAAAGTTCATTATGCAGTGGTTGAGTAAGCTCTCCAACAAACAAATTTGGAGGACACCAATCATCCTGGAAACTCCATAACAAACATTTTCTCTGGAACTTGGAAAGAAAATTAAACAGGCCAATTGGAATTGAGCTTCTGACCTCTCCCGATGCTCCTTGTTTGTTTTGTGTTGTTGTAATTAGCCATGTAAATCACCGGGTGAATTATGATTCATTCTAGGGACAGAATCCAATCTTTTTCATTTGTGAATCCGAGAGTGGGAACTTGCACGTAGCTGGCATTCAACAAAGTATGTGGCCAAACTGTTCAACAGCTTAGAAAGTTCTCAATCATCATTACTTTAGCTTTCATTAATAGCATTATCACCAGACTACTTCCAACACCTACATTTATCCACAACCCTCCATATGGGCCATGCTCTTCTTCCTCACTGTGTTAACAATGTGTTGCATGGGGCAGCAGCCCCAGTCTTCTCAAACCAGCTACCTGGAATGGATTATTTATGGCGTTTGATATATTTACAACACTCCTGAGGATTGTGGACCTTGTACATATGCATAATTCAGGCGCATTCAGCATTTTAAACTCTACCTGGGGTTTACTTTAAAAAGTCACATTGATTTTGATTTAAAACTCTAAAGAATAAGCAAAACCAAGCTGCTGAGTTGTTTTTATTAAGAATATTTCATTCTTTACCACTGGTTAAGATGGTGCAGATAACAAAGCCCTCACTAAGCCATGTGCCCACAATCTTAATAAAGGCCTGCCTTTAGAGCTGTGTTCCATGAATAACCCACTGGGCTGGAGGTTGAGCCAGACACCTCTTGAATTTGTTTACAATTTGAAAATAAATAGATGTTCTTTCACAGGATTGGCAACTTAGCCCCACTCACTAATTTGGAAAATCTATCCCAGTTATCAGTCTGACACTTTCAGTGAGTGTTAAAACATTAAAATTATCTTGAATAAAATTTTGTTACTAACTGCCAGGCAGCACTGTCAGAAGACAGAGAGGTCAAGAACAAAACGTTTTCTCCTTCAGTCCCCGAGATTATTCTTCTCAGAAGCTGAAATGCAGATAACATAATATTGCAATGTTCTGTTCTCAATTTTGAAATATCCAAAACAAACAAACAAAAGGAACCAGAACAGGAGGAGGAAACTTCTCTAAGCATTGCCTAAATACGTCTTTGTTTTGAGCCAGTGTCTTCAACTGTGGAATGATCTCTAAAATCCATTTTAGCTAAAATGTTCTTTTTCTTCCTGGTTCCTAATTGAGGCTGCAAAGGAATGGACTGGAGTCACCTCTTAGAAGGGATTCCTGGGAGGTGGTTTTTCAAATGATGGAGAAAAGGCAAGTATTAGACTCACATTTCTACCCACAAAGAAAAGATTGCCAAGGGTAGTTTTACCTTAACCCAATTGCTCTAATTCACTGCTCTCTGGTTTGTTGAAGGACTCTTCACGTTTAACAAGGGCTACAGTGGGGAGTGGCACTGGCGACCCACTCCAGTACTCGTGCCTGGAAAATCCCATGGACGGAGGAGCCTGGTGGGCTGCAGTCCATGGGGTGGGAAGAGTCAGACACGACTGAGCGACTTCACTTTCACTTTTCACTTTCATGTGTTGGAGAAGGAAATGGCAACCCACTCCAGTGTTCCTGCCTGGAGAATCCCAGGGACGGGGGAGCCTGGTGGGCTGCCGTCTATGGGGTCGCACAGATTCGGACACGACTGAAGCGACTTAGCAGCAGCAGCAGAGTGGGGAGTAGCTCTGCTTGAGACTGAGAGAGATGTAAAGATTCTAAAGATCATTCCAGCTTGGCTATGCTCTAGCTGTATTGATAGCAAAGTATATATTGGTGTGCTGGCGGGGAGTGTACCCCAGGCACGCAGACCTTGTGCCCTCCGTAGATGGCGGTCACTCACAAGGGACATACAGCAGTGATTTTTGTTCCAGTTACCTTCCATTACCCGATACATTTTGAACACAGGTCTGTCTACTAGCACCTTTGGATGATATTTTAACTCAGTGTATCCTAAATAAAACTTCCTTTTTTTCTTCCCACACCCCTCTTCTTCTGTCTGTGCCAGTCACATTCAAGCATATTGCCATCCAATCAGATCCACAGGGTAAAATTCAAAAGACCACCCTCGCCACACTGCTCACCTCAGCTCCTGCAACACATCCTTCAAGTTTCTTTCATTTTCCTCCCTGAATGTATCTCAAGTCTGTTACCTTTGTCCACATCTACGGACACCACTCTCACGCCCACTATCAGGTCTCACCCAGATGCCTCTCATGCCCTCCTGGCACCCCACCAGGTTCGTTCTCCACTCTGCTTCCTAAGTGAGCTTTGTAACAATAAGACTGCTCTGGTAAAGTCATTAAAGTCTCTCATTATTCACAGGATTAGGAAGACAATATCTAACATGGCCCACAATGTCCTGTAGGGTTTGGTCTCAGCCAGGTTCTCCATATTCACCTGGCACCACTCTCCCTGAGACCCCACTGCACTGTCCCAGCCCCAGCGGACTCAAGTTAGCTCCTTAGGCAGATATTGCTCCCTTTCGCTTAAGAGCCTCAATCCCTATTTCCCTTCCTGCCACAATTCTCTCTCTTACATCTTTGCCTAGTTAATTTCCACTTCTCTTTCATATTGCAACTCCAATGTCACCTACATGGGGAAGTGCTCTGTTATGGTCTGAATGTTTATGTGTCCCTAAAATATATTTGAAACCCTAGCCTCAATGTGATGGTAGTCAAAGGTAGTTTGGTTTAGATGAGGACATAAAGGTGAAGCCCCCATCTTGGGATTTGTTTTCATAAGGATATGAAAAAACACCGGAATTTCCTCTCTCAGCCTTGTAGGGACACAGCCAGAAGGTGGCTATCTACTACTGAGGAAGAGAGGTCTCACCAGAAAGCCTTCTTGATCTTGGACTTCACAGATTCCAGGACTGTGAGAAATGATTATTTGTTGTTTAACTCACCCAGTCTATGGGAATTTCATTGTAGCAGTCTGAGCTGACTCAAGGGCTTCCTTGAGCCCCTAGGTTGAAATAGATGTCCCTACTCTGTCATCTCATGCCTTTTAGTGGATGTTCTTTGTAACACCTGTCATAGTTGATACCATGTGGTAGTATAGTTGACTACTCAATCAGTGGCTTCTTCCCCTAAGGTCAAGGCCTGAGGTTGTGCTTCTTCATTGGCATAACATCTAGCACAATGACCAGTTCACAGTCAACACTTGATAAATACCTGCTGAATGAATTTAAAGAAGTTCTAGGTACATCTGATTCATTAGCATGAAAATGCCTATTTCCATAGAAAATTCTTAATTATAGAAAATAGGCCTGATAACAAACACTTTCAGTGCACATAAGAGCCTGTTTATATTAGCACATTTTAAGAATCTTCTTTCAGGTAAATGGATGTCCCTTTTATCTCAAAAGAGGAGACTCCATCTCAAATATTCAAGTCATCAGTTCAATTTGGATATAGCCAAAATGATTCCATAAGCTTGGTTTTCCCTTTAATGACATAAAAATATACAATTTTAAATTTTAACCCATAAGCATATCACTATAGTTATTCACAATTCAAGGGTAAAGGGAGCTAGAAACCATGTCCTCCAGGGAAGTGGCTGAAGAACCTGAGGCAAGAAGAACATTTGAAGACTACGGGGCAGTTCATGATGCTTTGGGATAGAAGAGGCGGTAGTTTTGTTTGACTGAAAGGCAAAACTGGGAAGGAGGGGCAAAAATTATATAATCTAGGTTTCAATCCAATTAAAAAAGAGATTTCTAACATAATGCAATGTATGCTCAGAAGGCAACAGGTCATGTCCTGAGAGAAGGACTATCTGGCCAAATCAGAGGCACTGTAGAAAGAATTCCTACATCAGACTCTGGGCTGTATGCAGAAAGGCCCTCCCTTGTATGTGATGGTAGAAGGGAATAGCCATCTAGAACTCTAGTTGATATCTGAAAGGTTATTCTGCTATTAATACAAATTTGTCTACATAATTGAAGAAATCAGTTTCTGTATGGATTGAAGCCACATTTATAAAGATAGCTGACTCTTGAATGTATTTGAAAAAAAGAAAAAGCAAGGTTAAAAGGTCAAAAAGAATTTTTTTCAGGTCAGCTTCACGAACATTAGTATATGGTAAATGCATGACATTTTAGAAAAACTGGCTATTTTATAATTAATTGCTAATATTTCAGACAGGTATTATATTTCCTATCTGGTTATTTTGCCAATATTTGATTATGATGAAACAATTCATAGACAGGTTAGCTTGCTGCTTTTAATGAGCTGGATGTGCTCTCTAATGGAATTGCTAAAGTGGTGTTAAATTGTAGCTTGGGGACTTATTATTGTGAGATTCTATCTTCTTTTTGCTAGTTTTCTTCTTCATGGAGAAGAGACTTAAATTGGCTTCAGGTAGAACAGTGAATAACAAGTTTGTAGAAATTACCCTATATATTGATTTAGTTTAACCTTTATTAGATATTTAGTCTGTGGAAAATGTAAAAAAATCTTTTGTATTTTTTAAAACTGAATTATAGTTGATTTACAATGCTTCAGGTATACAGCAAAGCGATTTAGTTTTATATATTAATATATATGTATATATTAATATATACTTCTCAGATTCTTTTCCATTATAGGTTGTTACAAGATATTGAATATAGTTCCTTATTCTAGGACAAAAGCTGAGAAATGGGACTGATAAAGAGCAGTGATCCAGCGGGCATGAGAGGATTCCATTAGGACTCTCATTTCAGGATTGCTCTCATAGTTAGACATGAGGGGAAAGAGTGTGGGAGACACATAGTTACTAACCCATTGATGTCCTATCCATAAATGTCCCCTCTAGGCAAACAGGCTGATCATTAACAAAATAGATCTTATAATTTGCTTTCTTATCTCTCATGATGGTTTCTCTGCCTTTTAACTCATTTCAGCTCTATCTTCCTCCATGACAAAAATCTAGTGACTTCACCCACCCATCAAAGACCACTCCAGTATTCAAGACACATCCCTTTTATGAATTCAGCATATATATTCTTCTATTTGATACTCAACCTTGGGCTGTTTTAGGATGGCATGCAATTTCTCCATATTTAAACTTGTTAACTCTTGTGTTCCTACTGAACTTCATGTATTTGTGCCTGGACTCTTCAACTACAGTGTAATTTCTTGGAGAGAAATGATTATATCTTACACCTGCTTGAGTAACGCTATCAAGCCACTCAGTACCTATTTAATAATTAACAGTAGGTAAGTTATTTCAGCCATGAGAATTTAATAATTAATGGTAGATTAGTTATTTCAGCCATCTGATTCAAATTTATAAAGTATATATATATATATATGTGTGTGCTGCTGCTATTGCTGCTAAGTCACTTCAGTCGTGTCCAACTCTGTGCGACCCCAGAGACAGTAGCCCACCAGGCTGCCCTATCCCTGGGATTCTCCAGGCAAGAACACTGGAGTGGGTTGCCATTGCCTTCTCCAATGCATGAAAGTGAAAAGTGAAAGTGAAGTCGCTTAGTCGTGTCCGACTCTTAGCGACCCCATGGACTGCAGCCCACGAGGCTCCTCCGTCCATGGGATTTTCCAGGCAAGAGTACCAGAGTGGGGTGCCATTGCCTTCTCTGAAATATATCTGTAGCACATTCTAAAACCTTTTGAAAAACTTTTCATATTTATGAACTAATTTTATTTCCAGAATCTTTCTTTGAGTTAGACAGTACAGAAAAAAGGATCACTTTTTAGATGAAGAATTTACACCCTAAGAATTAAGATTCTAGCATTAATAAGAGCACCTAGGCTAGACTTAGTTCTCCTGACTATTAGTATCACATTGCTCTTTCCAGTACATCATATCCAGGTCTCAAACATATAGTTACTTGAACACACCTTTACCACTGGTAAAAGGGATCTATTAGCTAGATACATAAAAGAGTTCTAGAACTTCATTACCTTCTCTGTGCCAAATTACTAGAAGTCAGAAATCTTCCTCCAAAGAAAGAGAGAAGTGCTAATTCTGAAACCATGCTCTTAAATCTTCAGTAGCTTTATAAGAAGGCTTAGCATACTTGTTTGCTCAGAAGCACAAGGGAAAAAAATTATATAAGCTCCAAGGTACATAGCCTCATATTTGGTTCTATACAGAACAGGTTAGAAAACACAAGTTCAATTTTATCTCTACTTCTGTAAGATTAAAACAAAAAACAAATCCAGATCCAAAGTTGTTTTTTTTTTTTTTTAATATAGCAAAATCTCTTTAACTGCTTGAACCACATAGATTGGACTTAGTTAAAACACATGTTCAACTATCAGAAATGCTGTCATTCTTTTATTCTGATATAAATCATTATTCCTGCAAAATGAATTGATTCTACTTTAATTGTCTGCCAGCTGTGACTATAAAGAAGCTATGTGAGGCTTACACTTGAATCTTTACCACAGGCGGAAATAAGGATACAAACCTCTAAAATAGTTCATTTGGGTCATTGTTTAAGAGCTCATATTCTTTCCAATACTTCACAGTAAATTACACTATGTTTATGGTGCTATTAATCACATTATATCTTCTACACATCCAAAAGAAAAGTATCATGTCTCTTTATCTATATTCCTTACCCAGTGAAAATTGCTTAATTGTTCTCTGTATTAAAGAAAATTACAGAAGAACATTAATTGCTTACCTACATGATATTTTATTTCTGAAGCTAAAACATTAACATATGCAACAACAATAAAAGTGGAGATGAGTAAATTACATAAAATAAAACCAGGGTTCGGTTTATGGGCTATAAAACAAACAAAGCCTGACTTTAAAAGCTGTTAATACATATCAATGAAAGTATAGAAAGTTCACAAAAATAAAGGATGTATTTCTTCAAAGAAGAAAATGAAACAAAGAATCTTCACTATGTATATGACAGTTGTATGGCGTTTATTATGGCAAGGCATTTTTTGAAAATGTATCATGAGTTGAAATTTTGAAAATCAGCCAAAGCATCTTCAGAAAACTGATGCTAACAGTTAACAATCTCTGCTTTCAGAAGTATTTAAATATAGGTAGAACTTTTGTTTACTTTGATTATTAAGATCTTTATCTTATATGTATATAAATATTTATAATTTTTTCATTTCCTGGCAAGTGAATGAGTCCAAATTTAGCTTGCAAAGATGAAGCTTACAGAGTCTTATTGTGCTTTTATATTTAGTGAATGAATAAGTACCTCAAATGTTTTTAAGTAATTCCTGTATATTAACTTGCATTCTGTTATTATTAATGTTTTAAAGAATTTAAATTTAACTAAATTTCACTGTACACACTCTTATGTTCATGGCATATATATGCACATAGCCTCATTTTACCAGTGCAGTCACTCACCTGACAGCCTGTCATTGTGGATAAACACTGAATTTGGGGTCAGATATTCTGGATTTTGATTTGGCTATCTACCAAGTAAAACCTTATACTAGGCAAATAAATCAATTGCTTTTTATTGGTGGAATGTAGACAATTAATAGTTTCCCTTTTTAACCCAGCAATTGTGAGAATCATATGAAATTTTAACAAGCAATATAAATGTAAGAAAATATAAAATCTATTCATCTACCATTTCAAACTACATTAAAAAAATTTTTATTGGAGTATTTGTGCTGATTTCTGCTGTACAGCAAAGTGAATCAGTTATATATTTTCACTCTTTTTTAGATTCTTCTTCCATATAGGCTAATACAGATTATTGAGTAGAGTTCCCTGGGCTATACAGTAGGTCCTTAGTCATCTGTTTTATATATACTAGTGTCAAAATACATTTCTTAAGAGTTTTAATAGGAAACTCCATATTTTCCTTGTCTACAGAAGAGACACACGTCAGGATTCCAGGAAATCGCTCCTTTGTCTGGACACAGGCTCTGCTGGGAGCATTCATCTCCCAACACGCACTTCAGCTAAGGTCACTGTGAGGTTTCTCTCTATTTCCTTCTTTTACAGGGAGTATTTTAGTCTTAACAATTCAACTGTAAGCTGCTAGGGGTGATGACCATAATCTGTTGGCCCCCCAGTAGCTACTGGAGCAGACACACACCAGGAGCACATTCTTTCTTGTTCGGTGATTGCGAGTAGCTGAGAAACTCACTTGTGAAATGTGTCCAGATGGGGGGAAGTATACTCTGTTCCCAGCCTGTCTGTGTGCATGCTTGATATGCAAATCAAATAATGAGTGCTGCCTCAGCCATTGGCCACGTGATTGGCTGTGGGACAGACAAATGGATCTGATTAACATCTGCAGAGATTCACAAAGGCCTGCTATTAATAAAACATGCTGTTTCCAGGTGAGTGCCAGTGAACATGTCCTGTGTACCCTCCTGTTCTTATAAAAATGTGCACTAACATGTACTTTTAAATTTTGTGATATAGTCACACAAAAGATTAAAATATTTCAGATATAGATGCATTCTTTAGCATCTAAGAGTTATCCAATGATTTCAAAGAATTAATCATTAATTCCAGGACAATGATTTAAAAGGTTAGAGAGGGCTCAGTAGATAAGAATCCACCTGCCAGTGCAGAGGACATGGGTTCCATCCCTGGTGCAGGAAGATTCCACATGCTGCAGAGCATTAAGCCTGTGTGCCACAACTACTGAAGTCCACTTGCGGCCTGCATGCCCGGAGCCTACGCTCCACAGAAAGAGAAGCCACTGCAATGAGAGGCCCAGGCACTGCAACGAAGAGTAGAGCCCGCTCACCGCAACTCGCGAAAGCCCACGCAAGGCAACAAAGACCCAGTGCAACCAAAAGTAATCTAATTAACTAGAAAAACAAATAAAAGACTAGAGGGTGTGGATGGGTAGGTATGAGTTATCAAGGGTATGGATAAGATAGAGGGAATGCTAAGTTGACAAGTGGTCACTGGAATTGAATCCCAGCGATGTGTGTTTAGGCTAAGGGCTGGCAGCAGAAGGTAAAGCAGAGGCAGAATGGGGAGAGGAGAACGTGGAAACTAAAGGAGAAAAGGATAAGAATATAATAGAGAAAAGAATAAAATGAAATCAGAAAAGAGAAAGAAGAAACAGAAACAGAAAAAAAAGAAAAAAGCAACCATCTGAGTAAGTGCTTTAGTGCCCTTTCCCAGCATTATCCAGGAAAATATTTTTCCATGATTCAGACTAATTTCTTGCAGATCTACCTGTGTCTCAAAAAGCTATCCCTTTTTTCCTCAAAATAAGAAACTATCTTATATGAGAGTACATTCCAAAGTTGTTTTGTTTTTTTTTCCCCCTTGTGCTTTAGAAGCTATAATGAATCACTTCCCTGTATGTCAAAAAGCAGTCTCTGTCACCACAAGCAAACACATGGAATTGATTATGTCCCTTTGGATGGCTGGCTGTGTGGGTTTTGAATGCTGCTCTCCCAGGTGTCAGTCCCTCTTTCTTACTCTTGATGATGGTATAAGAGAGGGAGCATATCAGGTGAGCAGTGGGATTATAGCATGAACACCTGCAATGAATTTCATTGCTGTTCTGCTAGCATTTTATGACTTTCAATGGGACTGTGAGTACTTCTTTCTGATCAAATAAACATTTGGGGAAGAGGGCTTTGAACTTCCTGGAAGGGACTATACATTTTCATGCATAAGGAAACTTACGCAATGAAAAGGATCGAATTACTAAAGAGTAATGTGGACCATGGGGAAAATGTACATTCCCAATGTTATGTGGCAAGGTTCTGTTTTTGAGATATTAACTCAAAGTAGCTTTCCCCCTCTCCCACAGTTGGCTCAAAGGAGAAAGAAAAAACAGAATATAGCTTAATTTTCACTTTTGTTTCCAAAAGAATGTGCCAGTTAAAGGCATTATGCCCATGGTCTCTGTGTTGAGCTTTAAAGCTGAAGGAGAGCTTGAGGACTGAGGAACATGCAGAGGGAGAGATAAAGGGATTTCATCCGGTGAATTGAAATGTGTAAGAAAATAGACATAAGTGGGTGGTTTGACTATTCCCTTAAGAGAGAGGGTCTATACAAGAGGGCCCTGAGAACCAGAGTGAGTGACAGTTCAATGAACAGACAGTGTGAGAGGTATTGTTCCTGACAATGGAAGCTGAGTCACTGTGCATAGCCATCTTGGTTTCCACGCAGGGCCACTAGCTGTCCTTTCCATAGCAGTTCAGAGCAGGACTATCCTTGTTTAGCTTCCAAGGAACTACTCAATACAAACGGTGAGTATCACTTGGGACAATCAGCAATTAAGTCTCCTAGGATTCCATCTGACTTCTTAGAGATGACCAACTCCCAGTAAAGGTGAAAGTGTTAATTGCTTAGGCATGTCTGACTCTTTGGGACCCCATGGATTATAGCCCACCAGTCTCCTCTGTCCATGGGATTCTCCAGGCAAGAACACCAGATGGGATAGTCATTCCCTTCTCCAGGGGAATCTTCCTGACCCAGAGATTGAACCTGGTCTCCCAGATTGCAGGCAAATTCTTTACCATCAGAACCACCAGGGAAGCCCACCAACCCAGATACACATTTAAATAAACTCTTGCACACATAAAATGTTCCATAAGAACAAGGAGCACAAGAAAAGCACAGCTAAGATTGAGGACCTTTCCTTAGTTTGGTGGAAGAAATTCCCTTCCATCTGAATTTGAGGATAAGTGGTAAATAGAACCAATTTCTGATCCCCCCTACTCTAACCCAGAACAGTAATTAAACACTTACCCAGGAACTACAACTTTTAGACTAAATTTTTCTAATTCAACAGATGTATTTAATTAACACTTGAGCAACTCATTGAGTTTAAGTCAATAGAAGATACAAGGGACATGGAGAGCCTTTTTTCCTTTAAATATAAGTAGTGGTTTTTACATACTCATCCATACACTTAATCCTTTGGGATACACACACACACTTTCACACACACACACACACATGCACACGCACACCCCCCTGACCCAGGCAATCATACCTTGAATCTATAGAAGCCCTGGTAACACTGACAGTCTAGCTCTCTATTTAACACTGTAGGATCAAACTAATACCTGGAAGAAAGGAGACATGGATGCTCAGGGACAAATAATTAATTAATCTTATTAATGTTTATTGAGTCCACAGTATGTAAGATCCTGTACTGCCTTTGGGGGCTGACACATTACAGTATTAAAGGCAACCCTTGTTTTTAAAGAAACAGAATCCAGTAAGAGCATAAAGTGAAACACAGCACTGTACCTGACCTAGTGGCAAACTTGCATATATGAATAAATAAATGACACTCATAAACACATACAAAAAAGTAACAGGATGAATCACTAGAATGTCGATAAAAACTGTGATAAGGGAAATTATTTGAAAAACAGCAATTCGCTAACTGTACATGGAAAAAGAATACCATTTATTCTTCCTTCATCCTCATCATATGAGGAGAAATAAATAACTCTTTAAATGCAGACCTCCTTAGGGAAGAATTAGGATGAGCTAGAGCAGAAAGTTTTGTGAAAGAGGGATCCAAATGCATAGGGAGGGGTGTGTGCTAAGTTGCTTCAGTCATGTCTGACTCTATGAGACCCCATGGACTGCAGTCCACCAGGCTCCTCTACCCATGGGATTTTCCGGGGATGAATACTGGAGTGGGCTGCCATGCCTTTCTGACTCAGGGATCAAATCTACATCTCCTGAGTCTCTTGCATTGGCAGGCGTGTTCTTACCACTAGTGACACCTGGGAAGTTGAGAGAGAGATATATGTATTAAAGGTTCCCTAAGGCTATGGTTTTTCCAGTGGTCATGTATGGATGTGAGAGTCAGACTGTGAAGAAGGCTGAGCACCGAAGAATTGATGCTTTTGAACTATGGTGTTAGAGAAGACTCTTGAGAGTCCCTTGGACTGCAAGGAGATCCAACCAGTCTATTCTGAAGGAGATCAGCCCTGGGTGTTCTTTGGAAGGAATGATGCTAAAGCTGAAACTCCAGTACTTTGACCACCTCATGCGAAGAGTTGACTCATTGGAAAAGACCCTGATGCTGGGAGGGATTGGGGGCAGGAGGAGAAGGGGACGATATGGGATGAGATGGCTGGATGGCATCACTGACTCGATGGACATGAATCTGATTGAACTCCGGGAGTTGGTGATGGACAGGGAGGCCTCAGGTGCTGCGATTCATGGGGTAGCAAAGAGTCAGACATGACTGAGCGACTGAACTGAAGCTTGAAAAAAGAGATCTGTATCAGAATAGTTTCTCTAACTGGAGAATCCTCTAGGTGAGTGATTTCTTTTTACAAATGTCTCTGTCCCTCATTTATTATATTATTTGGAGTAATATAAATTTTGTGCTGAAGGAATGTGGGAATTCCCTCATTTATTCATTTATTTTCCCTTCCATTTATTTATCCATTCTTTCATCCATCAGTTCAGTTGCTCAGTCATGTCTGACTCTTTGTGACCCCATGGACTACAGCACGCCAGGCTTCCCTGTCCATCACCAACTCCTGGAGCTTGCTCAAATTAAAGTCCATCCAACCATCTCATCCTCTATTATTGTCCCCTTTTCCTCCTGCCTTCAATCTTTCCCAGCATCAGGGTCTTTTCCAATGAGTCAGTTATTTGCAGCAGGTGGCTAAAGTATTGGAGTTTCAGCTTCAGCATCAGTCCTTCCAATGAATATTCAGAACTGATATCCTTTATGATGGACTGGTTTGATCTCCCCACAGTCCAACGGACTCTCAAAAGTCTTCTCCAGCACCACAGTTCAAAAGCATCAATTCTTCAATGTTCAGCTTTCTTTATAGTCCAACTCTCACATCCATACATGACCACTGGAAAAATCATAGCTTGGACTAGATGGACCTTTTTTGGTAAAGTACTGTCTCTGCTTTCTAACATGCTGTCTAAGTTGGTCATAGCTTTTCCTCCAAGGAGCAAGCTTCTTTTAATTTCAAGGCTGCAGTCACCATCTGCAGTGATTTTGGAGCCCAAGAATAAAATAGCTCACTGTTTCCATTGCTTCCCCATCTATTTGCCATAAAATGATGGGACCGGATGCCATGATCTTTGTTTTTTGAATGTTGAGTTTTAAGTCAGCTTTTTCACTCTCCACTTTCACTTTCATCAAGAGGCTCTTAAGTTCCTCTTAACTTTCTGCCCATAAGGGTGGTGTCATCTGCATATCTTCAGTTACTGATATTTCTCCCAGCAATCTTGACTCCAGCTTGTGCTTCATCCAGGGCAGCATTCCCCATGATATACTCTGCCTATAAGTTAAATAAGCAGGGTGACAATATACAGCCTTGATGTACTCCTTTCCTGATTTGGAACCAGTCTGCTGTTCCATGCCTTGTTTCAACTGTTGCTTCTTGACCTGCATACTGGTTTCACAGGAGGCAGGTCAGGTGGTCTGGCATTCCCATTGCTTTAAGAATTGTCCATAGTTTGTTGTAATCTACACAGTCAAAGGCTTTGACATAGTCTATAAAGCAGAAGTAGATGTTTTTCTGGAATTCTCTTGCTTTTTCTATGATCCAACAGATGTTGGCAATTTGATCTCTGGTTCTCTGCCTTTTCTACATCTATCTTGGACATCTGGAAGTTTTTGGTTCACATGCTGTTTAAGCCTGGCTTGGAGAATTTTGAGCATTACTTTGCTAGTGTGTGAGATGAGTATAATTGTGCAGTAGTTTGAACATTCTTTGGCATTGCCCTTCTTTGGGATTGGAATGAAAACTGACCTTTTCAGTCCTGTGGCCGCTGGTGACTTTTGCAAATTTGCTGGCATATTGAGTATAGCACTTTCACAACATCATTTTTTAGGATTTGAAATAGCTCAGCTGGAATTCCATCACCTCCACTAGCTTTGTTCATAGTGATGCTTCCTAAGGCCCACTTGACTTCTCATTCCTGGATGTCTGGCTTTAGGTGAGTGATCACACCATCTTGGTTACCTGGGTCAGTAAGATCTTTTTTGGATAGTTCTTCTGTGTATTCTTGCTGCCTCTCACATGCATATAAAACTGAAAATGTTTTAAGTACCATGATGGAGCCACGAGGTTTCTTTGTGAACCCCAAACTTCTTTTAGGAAAAATACCTGAAAGAGAGCTTCAAATAATAGAATTAGCCATAAATATGTGGCTAGGGAATGAGGAAAAGCTAAGGAGCATTTCACAACAAGAACACATGTTTAAAATAATGACAACATCATGGGGCCTGCTCATTCTTTTTTTCTTTGAATGGAAAACTAAAGCCCAGAGGTTATGAACTGTCAAGTTTATAACCATTTTGGTGACATATGTAAAGCAGAAACTTAAGATCCCTAACTCTAGTTGAGTACATACAGCGCACATGCATGTAATGAAGTTTTCTACAACAGCCGCATAAAGGCAGACACATAATAACTAGGGAGAATCATGATTCTTGTTATGGATTGAGTACCTAGTTTTCAGGGGCTTCACAGGTGGTGCAGCAGTAAAGAATCCACTTGCAAAGCAGGAGACTTGGGTTTGATCCCTGGGTCAGGAAGATTCCCGAGAAGAGGGCATGGCAACACTCCAGTATTCTTGCCTGGAGAATTCTTGCCTCCAGATTCTTCCCATGGACAGAGGAGCCTGTCAGGGTACAGTCCATGGGGTTGCAAAGAGTCAGGCATGACTGAACAACTGTCACTCACTATATTTATGCATGTGTTCATGCTAAATTGCTTCAGTTGTATCTGACTCTGTGCAACCCTATGGACTGCGGCCCCGCAGGCCATAGGGTAGACACTTGTAAAAAGAATGATGAAATTGACCTTATAAATTTTATTGAATAAATCTCAGCAGTTCTGGGCCAAAACATTTCTACTTCTCGGTAGAAAAAGAAAGTGCATATCTATAGATGTCTTTTTAACTTTGTTTTTCAAAGTATCCTTGCTTCAGCATTTGACTAGCTGTCATGTTCAAAAGTCCCATTCCCAAAATTAATAATAAAATAACAATCCTATCACATTTCCAAGTATTCAAAATCTAGGAGACAAGATGGTTTCTTTTTGTTGCACAATTCATAAGTGATGTAATGTAGCAGGGATTTCACACTTGGCTTTAGGATGAAGGAAGTGGTTCGCTGCTTGTAGCAAGTGCAGGTAACGGGGCTAGTGAGTAATGACTGTGCTTAGGCAGACTGCTGATGCAGGAATACACAACTGGAGAGATATCAAGCAGTCTGATTTAGGGCTCAGAGACAGTGGGGAGCAGTGAGATTGATAGCCTAGAAAGGGAGCTTTTGGTAGAGGTCCACGGCCTGCATCAGAGCTTTTGGGATTGATAGCACAGTATGCTATCAATCTCAGTGCTGTAAATGGGACTACTCTTCTCTATGAAAAATGGGTCATATTAAATACTCTGACATTGACTAGATTGAGAACTGCAGGATGAGTACGGAAGCATACATGTTTGCAGGGATACTGCTGTACCATTTTGTTTTGTAGTTTGTTGAAGGAGGAGAATGAAATCCAATATAAGTCACACATATCTGAAAGATGTGATCACGCAGATGGTACTGTGACTTAAAAACTGAAGTGAAAATTAATGAGAGCTTAACAGTCATGATTAAGATCTCATATTCTTTGAAAGGATGTTAATGGTAGAATTATAGTCAGTCAGTAATAATTCAATAAAATGAAAGAAAATGAACATATGGTTGGCTGCACTGATAAAGAATAAAAATTAACCCCCAATTTGTGAAAGATTTAAAAGAATGGGTATAAATTAAAATCTAAGGGTATTTAAATATTTTATAATATTTTACTCATACATCTGGTACCTGCTGTCTTGCAGCATATTTTTTTGCTGCACAATAAATAAATGTTCATATAATTAAATCTGTTAGAGTGAAAAATTATTCCAGGGCTTTATATTTTCATTCAAAATAAAGTTTTCTTCATTCTCACTTTATTTAAAATTAAAGTTTATATTTCTTGAATCATAAGACATTAATCCTAAAAAGAACTTTAAATTTCACAGTCTAACACCTTAATTTTTAATGCATACCTTAAGCTCAAGATACATGAACTTGGTATATAGTCTGCTAGAAAAAACAAAAGAGGGATAATTGTAAACCCAAGTGTTTTCTGAGACAAAATGTAAATGAAATGCTTCCTGAAATGAAACCAATTTGGTCTGCTAAGATCTGGCATAAAAGCTGCTCAAATGTGAGTTGTGTCAAGTTTTGGTCATTGGCATCTACAATCAATTGATGACATTTGCAGTTAGTGTTGCTCAATATCATATAAAATATATTATCAGTTAAAATTTTAAAAAGTAAAACAATATGGAGTATCATAGTCATTATGTACATGTGCTTAGTTGATTCAGATGTGTCAAATTTTTTGCAACCTATGGACTATAGCCTGCCAGGCTCCTCTATCCATGGGATTTCTCCAGGTAAGAATACTGGAGTGGGCTTGCCAGGCTCTCCTCAAGATCTTCCCAACCCAGGGATGGAACCCGCATTTCTTATGTCTCCTGCACTGCTAATCAAAGTAACAAATAGAAGTGTATCCCAATGTAATATATAGGATTATTTTTTAATTAACGTGTTCATCAATAAATACTACCTACTGCTAGACTTTATATAATATGGTCCTAAAACAGGGAAAAATTTCCTCTGTGTTTGGATGTTTGTAGGCATCATTTTAATAGCATTAATCAAGTCCTATCTGAAAAGACACAATAAAAGAATTACAAATGATGATACTAAAGCTGTACCAAAGATCAAAAATCAAAAATTATGCTGAAGTCTAAGCAGTCAGAGTCAGCAATTTGACATGAAAGGAAAAGTTAACATCATGTGATAATTGAGTAGTAAAGCCTGGTTCATAGGTTATGGGGAATGGACACTTAACTTGAAAATTATTATGTGACTTCTAAATGCACTTACTGTTTTTATTTAATTGTTAATTTAAAGTACTTTTGCTTACATCATTTTAATGTAGAAAATAAAAACTAAGGAGGCTTTCTAAAATGATAATATGGAGATCCACACCCTTTAAATTGCACAGGAGTACATGCAGTTTGTTTATATAAAATGCTATCCAGTGGAACCAAGTGAACAGTATATTCCTAATTATCTCCCTTTCCATCCCTGATAGTTCAGTTGGTAAAGAATGTGCCTGCAATGCAGGAGACACCAGTTCAACTCTTGGGTCGCGAAGATCCACTGGAGAAGGGATAGGCTACCCGCTCTGGTATCCTTGGGCTTCCCTTGTGGCTCAGCTGGAAAAGAATCTGCCCGCAGTGCAGGAGACCTGGGTTCGATCCCTGTGTTGGGAAGATTCCCTGGAGAAGGGAAAGGCTACCCAGTCCAGTATTCTGGTCTGGAGAATTCCATGGACTATCCATGGGGTCACAAAGAATCAGACACAACTAAGCAAAATTCACTTCACTTCGGTTTAATAGAGCTTAGTATAAATTATATTCCTAGTTTTTATGCTGTAGGTGATGAATCATGTTAGATGATGATCATACTTACTTACATAAATAATATAAAAGATTGGATATTGTTCATTTTAGGAGGTTTTTTCCCCATTGACTGTGAAGACATATTTTATCATTAATTGGTTTTCATAATTATATTTTTACTGCTTTTTAAAAAGTGTAAAATGTTGACAGAAAAGAGAGCATTTAAAAATATTAAAAAATAGTTAAGTGATTTTATATCATGGTTGAATGATATAAAATTTATAATTTATATATTGAGTAGAATTATAACAATGTATCAACATCTGAGCAATCTTTATTAGCTAAAGTTAAAAATTTTAAGTTCAAGATATTATGTACCCAATTGCATTTTGAGAGTTTATTCTTCACCTATATCCCAGGGACAGAGAGCCCGGTGGGCTGCAGTCCATGGGATTGTGAGAGTTGGACACAACTTAGCAACTAAACCACTACCATACAGAAGAAGATACTGTTTTAAAGAGTGCAGTTAATGTACTTTGGAGAAATTAGAAGCCAAAAGAGAGATCATAGGCAATAGAAAAGATCATAGGCAAAATAAAATATTCTCTGACAAAAATTGTACCAAAGTTTTCTTAGGTAAGTCTCATAAGGCAATAGAAATAAAAATATAAATAAATGGGACCTGATCAAACTTATAAGCTTTTGCAAAACAAAGAAAACCATAAACAAAATAATAACATACAGAATGAGAGAAAATATTTGCTAATGATGCAACCAACAAGGGCTTAATTTTCAAAAATACATAACTTGATGACAAAAAAAAACTCAATCAAAAAATGGGCAAAAGATCTAAATAGACATTTCTCCAAAGAAGACATACAGATAGCCAATAGGCATATGAAAAGACATTTGACATCACTAATTATTCAGTTTAGTTCAGTTCAGTCACTCAGCAGTGTCGGACTCTTTGTGACCCCATGAATCACAGCACGGCAGGCCTCCCTGTCCATCACCAGCTCCCAGAGTCCACCCATACACATGTGCATTGAGTCAGTGATGCTATCCAGCCATCTCATCCTCTGTCGTCCCCTTCTCCTCCTGCCCCCAATCCCTCCCAGCATCAGGGTCTTTTCCAATGAGTCAACTCTTCACATGAGGTGGCCAAAGTATTGGAATTTCAGCTTTAGCATCAGTCCTTCCAATGAACACCCAGGACTGGTCTCCTTCAGAATGGACTGGTTGGATCTCCTTCCAGTCAAAGGGACTCTCAAGAGCCTTCTCCAACACCACAGTTCAAAAGCATTGATTCTTTGGTTCTTAGCTTTCTTCACAGTCCAACTCTCACATCCATACATGACCACTGGAAAAACCATAGCCTCAACTAGATGGACATTTGTTGGCAAAGTAATGTCTCTGCTTTTCAATATGCAATCTAGGTTGGTCATAACTTTCCTAATTTTTTTCTAAATTTTCCTAATTTCACTAATTATTAGAGAAATGCAAATCACACACAGAAGGTACCACCTAACACTAGTCAGAATGACCATCACTAAAATGCCTACAAATAACAAATGATGGAGAGGGTATGAAGAAAAGGGAACCATCCTTCACTGCTGGTGACAGTGTAAGTTGCTGCAGCCACTATGGAAAACAGTTCCTCAAAAACATAAGGTAGAATTACCGTATTATCCAGCAATCCCACTTCTGGGCATATATCCAGACAAAATCACTATTCAAAAAGATACATGTGTCCCTACATTCCTGAAAGCACTATTCTCAATAGCCAAGATATGGAAGCAACCTAAATGCCCATCAACAGATGTAATGATGAAGAAGATGTGGTAGATATACACAATAGAATATTACTCAGCCATAAAAAAGAACAAGCTAATGCCATTTGCAGTGACCTGGATGGACCTAGAGATTGTCATACAGAGTGAAGTAAGTCAGACAAAGATAAATATCATACAATATCACGTATATGTGGAATCTAAAAAATGATACAAATGAATCAATTTACAAAGCAGAAGCTGAGTTGCAGATGTAAAAATAAAACCTATGGTTACTAAAGGAGAAAGTAGGGGAGGGATAAATTAAGAGATTCAGTTCAGTTCAGTTCAGTCGCTCAGCCGTGTCCGATTCTTTGCGACCCCATGAAGCGCAGCACGCCAGGCCTCCCTGTCCATCACCAACTCCTGGAGTTCACTCAGATTCACGCCCATCGAGTCAGTGATGCCATCCAGCCATCTCATCCTCTGTCGTCCCCTTCTCCTCCTGCCCCCAATCCCTCCCAGCATCAGAGTCTTTTCCAATGAATCAACTCTTTGCATGAGGTGGCCAAAGTACTGGAGTTTCAGCTTTAGCATCATTCCTTCTAAAGAAATCCCCAGGGTTGATCTTCAGAATGGACTGGTTGGATCTCCCTGCAGTCCAAGGGACTCTCAAGAGTCTTCTCCAACACCACAGTTCAAAAGCATCAATTCTTTGGCGCTCAGCCTTATTCACAGTCCAACTCTCACATCCATACATGACCACTGGAAAACCATAGCCTTGACTAGATGGACCTTAGTCGGAAAAGTAATGTCTCTGCTTTTGAATATACTATCTAGGTTGGTCATAACTTTTCTTCCAAGGAGTAAGCGTCTTTTAATCTCATGGCTGCAATCACCATCTGCAGTGATTTTGGAGCCCAAAAAAATAAAGTCTGACTCTGTTTCCACTGTTTCCACTGTTTCTCCATCTATTTCCCATGAAGTGATGGGACCGGATGCCATGATCTTCATTTTCTGAATGTTGAGCTTTAAGCCAACTTTTTCACTCTCCTCTTTTACTTTCATCAAGCGGCTTTTTAGCTCCTCTTCACTTTCTGCCATCAGGGTGGTGTCATCTGCATATCTAAGGTTATTGATATTTCTCCCGGAAATCTTGATTCCAGCTTGTGTTTCTTCCAGACCAGCGTTTCTCATGATGTACTCTACATAGAAGTTAAAAAGCAGGGTGACAATATACAGCCTTGACGTACTCCTTTTCCTATTTGGAACCAGTCTGTTGTTCCTTGTCCAGTCCTAACAGTTGCTTCCTGACCTGCATACAGATTTGATTGGGATTGCCATATTGCTAAGTCACTTCAGTTGTGTCCGACTCTGTGCGACCCCATAGATGGCAGCCCACCAAACTCCTCCATCCCTGAGATTCTCCAGGCAAGAACACTGGAGGGGGTTGCCATTCCCTTCTCCAAGTATACATGCTATTATATATAAAATAGATAACTAATAAGAATTTACTGTATAGCACAGGGAACTCTACTCAATACTCTATAATAACCTACATGGGAACAGAATCTAAAAAAGAATGGATATATATATATATGGATATAGTATATGTATAACTGATCCACTTTGCTGTAGAGCAGAAACTAACACAACATTGTAAATCAACTATATTCCAACAAAGATTAATTTTAAACAAATCAACAACAATAATGACAAAAAAGACGGGGTAGACATATACAAGACTATTACTCATCCATAATACAGAACAAAATGATGCCATTTGCAGCAACATGGATGGAACTAGAGATTATCATGGTAAGTGAAGTAAGTCAAAAAGAGAAAGACAAATACCAATGTTATCACTTATATGTGGGATCTAAAATATGAGATCAATGAACCTATCTATGAAGTAGAAAGAGACTCACCTATCTATGAAGTAGAAAGAGACTCACAGACATAGAAGACAGACTTGTCAATGCCAAGGGGTGGTGGGGAGGGGTGGGTTGGGAGTTTGGGGTTAGCAGATGCAAACTATTACATACAGAATGGATAAACAACAAAGTTTTACTGCATAGCACAGGGAACTATATTCAATATCCTGTGATAAACTATAATGGAAAGGAATATTTTTTAATGTCTATACAAATATAACTGAATCACTTTGCTGTATAGTGGAAATTAACACATTATAAATCAACTATAGTTCAATTTTTAAAAAAGAATGTGATTGGGTCACTAGTAAGCACAAGCTTATCAACAATGTATTAATGACAATTGTTAAGTGTGTGATTTGGCATGGAATCCATAATACAGTCCCATTAATTTAATATAAACCACATACTGCCAGATGGGGCGAATACATGAGCAAAAACGTGGACAATGAATGAGAAAAAGTAAGACACTCATCACAAGATAAAATACAGACATGGATTTGTAATGTCCAATGATTATTTGGGGGAAACAAACATATTTCTCTTTCAAGACTAAATATCTGTTCTGCTGCTGCTGCTGCTGCTGCTAAGTCGCTTTAGTCATGTTCGACTCTGTGCGACCCCAGAGACAGATTCTCCAGGCAAGAACACCAGAGTGGGTTGCCATTTCCTTCTCCAATGCATGAAAGTGAAAACTGAAAGTGAAGTAGCTCAGTTGTGTCCGACCCTCAGCGACCCCATGGACTGCAGCCTACCAGGCTCCTCCATCCATGGGATTTTCCAGGCAAGAGTACTGGAGTGGGGTGCCATTGCCTTCTCCAAATATCTGTTCTGGACAATATCAATCATTTACTCTGATATATGTTCGTTTTATGCAAAGATGTAATGTTGATCCAGTGTAGGTAAAACTTTTCACCTCTTATCTTTGAAATGATGCCAAATGAAGTGATACATGGGGGAAACTGTTCACCAAGCCATTTTCATAAGAATGCTAAAAATGTATAGAGGACTCATTTCTCATTTCATGCAGATAGATGTTTTTATTATGCTATTTCTAAATTCTTGAATACTCTAACTCTAAATATAGATTGATTGATCTATTGATAGATGGTGGATAAATGAGTCATGGAGTTTTGCTTGGATGAAGCAAGGTGCTGCTGTCCTTAGTACCCTTACCTGAGTGTCTGTGCTTTACTTTCCTGAGACCCACATTTAGGTGTGATGCATTATTTGACAATAGTTAGGTGAAGGAAAAGATAAGGTTGTTAAAAATGTCATCATTCCCTACGCCCTTTGCTTTCTCCCACGCTGCTGCTGCTGCTAAGTCACTTCAGTCGTGTCTGACTCTCTGCGACCCCATAGATAGCAACCCACCAGGCTCCACCATCCCGGGATTCTCCAGGCAAGAACACTGGAGTGGGTTGCCATTTCCTTCTCCAATGCATGAAAATGAAAAGTGAAAGTGAAGTCGTGCCCAACTCTTCACAACCCCATGGCCTGCAGCCTACCACGCTCCTTTGTCCATGGGATTTTCCAGGCAAGAATGCTGGAGTGGGGTGCCATTGGCTTCTCCATGCTACATATACCTAATTTCAAAATATACCAACGCAGGCTAATGTTTCTAATGCTGTGTTGCTTCCGAAGGCGGTATTTAAAATGAGGAAGGATGGGAGATGCGAAGCCTCTCTCTGGCTTTGCTTTGCTTTCTTGTTGAAACTTTGCTGCCTCCAGAGGTTTTCTACCTTCAGGACAATGCAGCATACCAAGATTGGTGATTGGTGAAATCTCTGATTTTTTCTCAGGAAAAAACTACCAAAGAGCAATGTGAGAGGGAAGATGGAAAGAGAACTTGTATGATGCCTTGAAAGCAGACACCTTCTTGGGCTTGTTAACCTTAGGAACAGATGCATATGGAAGCAAAGGATGAGACACTGCTTTGCTTGAAACCATCTACATTCACATGACTCCTGAAAAGTTTGTTCCCCGATACACAGAGATTGCTGTTCTATATAGGGAAATTGAGAGCAAGAGAGTTAACGGACTGATCCATGTGTCTATACTTGTTCTTTGTAGAATAAGGATTATAATCAAGGCTGAAACACTTTAATTAGAGGGTCTTGGCATTTATAAATTACACATTCCCCATGCAATCTTTTCTCAGATATGACACTCAAATTCATGAGAAATCAAAATAATCCACATGGCTTCCTTTTGGAAAAGCTTGGGGTGCTTAATGTAAAGGTGGTTATGCATTATCTCTAGTTTTGTGCTATAAAAGACAGTATTTGTGAATTATTGTGGAGTATGAAATGTATAGTATACATAACCAATTCTTCTATCAAAAAACTCTTAAGGTGTTCACATTTTATTATTGCTCAACAACTTTATATTGACATTCTCTGGAATAAATGCACTAGAGATAGGAGTTTTAAAATTTTCTCTAGAAATATTTCTGTAATAGAGACTCCAATGCGATCTACATAGTGTGGTAATTTTAACAGGGAAGTAGAAATTGTGCAGATACAGACTCAGGCTCTCAAAATCTGAAACTATTGAATTAATTCAGTTGACAGTGCAAAAAGAATTTAAATTGATACTCCTGAAAAGGATTTGAAGTGTTTCCTCTTGAAGTTAGCAAGATGTGTCCCTGAAAAGCATATTAAAATTTTACCAGTAACTTTTCTTAATGGAAGTTTTTAAAACATGTAAAGAGAAATAGATATGCATACAGTATTATATATACTTCCCCAAATAAACAATGAAGTTGTTACAGAGAAAGGGGAAAAGCAAATTTAAACTGAAGTTATAAAAGGTAAATTCAATTTCACAGGTAAGTCAACAATACTGAACACTAAAATAAATAACTGAAATAAAAAATAAATGAAAATAGAAAGATGCCCCAGAGACAATCAATGTAATTTGAGAATGATCATGTTTTGAAAAGTCTGGAACTTGACTCATTATATAATGGCAATTTTTTAAAAATAAGAAAATCTTAGGAAACTATATTCTATAGTTCCAGATGAGGTGTATTATCAAATTCATTCTGTAGTTTTATATTGGGCAATTACTCTGGCCATAGCTTATTTGGATAATAAAATTGCTTTGTTTTTTAAGATACTTTAAAAATCAGATTACAGGTATAAATTCTGGTGAGATGAATGTGAAACAGGGTTAATTTTTTTCTTAACAGAAAACAAATGTGATGACTAAAGATCAAATTACCATTATATGCTTTGAGTGTGTATGTTTGGAGATCGATGAAAAACATAAGGAATTAGAATTCTAATTGATATCTTAGATTGCACAGGAAAATTGTTAAAAGTTATTAGTAACCTAAGAGATCAACATAGCTATTAGAAAATATCCAAAGAACTACATACAATTTCACATTATCATTTTCAACACATACTCAAGTGAACAACCATTTGATTGGCATATGATCAAACAGTCAGATAACACCTCCAGAAAGAGACTATTCATGACTTCATTGCCTCCCAAAGTAATCTGTGTTTGTGACTCTATACAGAAGCACCAAGTTGAACACAAAAGAGTAGAGTTTGGAATTCCTCGATTACTTTTCATGTTTTGGAGCAAAAAGAATGCAAATTTCTTGACCTTCAAAAAGCCTTTAACCAGTTTCAACTGTCGTTTCTAAAAATTAACTCAGATTTGAAAAAAAAAAAAAGTAACCACATATCCCTCCCTATGGACCAAGTTTCTATCCATGAAACAGTGAAAAAGAATAAGCAGATCTAGGTAGAGGAAGTGTAAACTGAGAAATCCTTTAAGGATTGGTCTCAGAGAACATTTTTAGATGTGATCTGGAAGATGGAGTGCACAGTGACATCTCCAAATTTGCTGATGACACCAGCTTTTCCTGATAGTGAAATGCCAGGCTGACATGAATAAATTGCAGGGACATCTTGAGAGACTGTAGGAGTAAGCCAAAAAATAGTAACTGAACTTGAGTTTCAGAAAGTATAAGGAAGTGTTATATTTGAGGAAAATAATCTAAACTTTATTATTGAATGACTCATTCACTCTGCATGCAAATAAGCATAATGTTATGGACTGAATATCTGTCCCTCCACACCCACATTCGTATGCTGTAGTCCTAACACCCAAACATGATGGTATCTGGAGATGGGGCTTTGGAGGGGGGGGATTAGATATACATTAGGTCATGAGGGTGAGACCCTCATGATGGGATTAGTACTCATACAAGAAGAGGAAGAGAGAAAAGAGCTCTGGCCCTCTTTCTGCCACAAGAGGACACAGGGAGAAGTCTGCATGCCAGGAAGAGAATTCCCATAAGGAACAGACTTGACAGGCTCCTTGGTCATCGACTTTCCAGCTTCCAAATTTGTGAGAAATAAATGTCTGTTGCTTACGCCACTCAATTCAGTTCAGTCGTTCAGTCATGTCCAACTCTTTGCGACCTCATGGACTGCAGCACACCAGGCTTCCCTGATCATCACCAATTCCTGGAGCTTGCTCAAACTCAGCCTCTTGGCCTGGGTTTGCTTCAGAATCTTTACCTCTCTCTGCCACCATGCCCCCTCAAAACACTGCCACAGATCACCCTGTGGAAGCTACTGATGTGGCCTGGAAATCAATCAATTGCCGCTAAATAAAAATATCCGACTGTCAAAAATGTTTTGGAGACAACACTGAGTTAAACAAATCAGTCAGATCTCTCTATTCTAGGTTTTTTCAGTGCCTTGAGTGTGCTCTCAGGAATCATGACTCCCCAAGTTGGGAGTTAGAGAATGTACCCTTTCCTAAACACACGTCTTTATTTTTCTTCTGGAATTTCAAAAGGGCTAGTCTCTGTGCCCACACTTTGGGAGACATGGTGATGGCCAAATAAGAGTAGATTTCACTTAGAATCCAGGCCTTCTGACATTCAGTGTCACTCACAATTTCTACCAAGTTATTATGATTCCCTCTTATTTTATGTATATAACTCTATAGAAAGTGGCCATGTTGTCCCACAAAACACTATATTTTAATTTTCTCATACACAGTCTGGCTGGGGGGTGGTAGTTGCTGTGGTTTTACTACGTTAAACAAATTTGCTTTTTTTTTTTTAGCTTCCATCCAGTTTTATTGTTTTCTTGTGTACCAGGCTCATGTTTCTTTCCCACAGCCCTCAGAGGCTATGACTCAAGTGCTACGTTAATTTTAAAATGTAAAGGAATGAAACATCTGTTATCATGACAGGCCCTCAGGACTTTCATTTTTGAATGAGAAGGGTGAGAAATAGATTTAGAAGTGAGGGAAGATAAAAAGACCCAGGTGATACTCATTTAACACAATCTCCAGATACTGAGAAAAAAGCGTATCTGATAGGAGTCAAGCTCACAGAAATATCTGGTCCTTCTGTGTTACAAAGTAACCTCTGGCCCATCTGTGTCTCCCCTTGACTCTGCACTGCTACCTCCCCTGAACCAACTGCAATCTTAATTTCTGAGCATATATCTCTGTGCCAAGTGGAAAATGATATTTTGAGGTGGAAAATAAAGTTTTGTTTGTGGATTTACTTTTTAAGATCTGGATCATCATTGTCTAGTGACCTACTGAAATGCAGGCTGGAGTACAGGAAAACAGAATTAGGGGGCAAGCACAGAGGAGAGAGGACAATTACTGGGCAACAGTGTGTGAAAGTCAAGTCAGTAATTTGAGAAGCAGCTTCCTGGAGAGAAAGTGAAAGTGAAGTCTTTCAGTCGTGTCCGACTCTTTGTGACCCCATGGACTGTAGCCTATCAGGCTCCTCAGTCCATGGAATTTTCCAGGCAAGAGTACTGGAGTGGGTTGCCATTTCCTTCTCCACAGGATCTTCCCGACCCAGGGATCGAACCCAAGTCTCCTGCACTGCGGGCAGACGCTTTACTGTCTCAGCCATCAGGGAAGCTCTCCTGGAGAGAAATCCACACCAAAGCAAGCCAGAGTGTCAAAGTGAAAGTGAAAGTCGCTTAGTTGTGTCTGACTCCTTGCGATCCCATGGAATATACAGTCCATGGAATACTCTAGGCCAGAATACTGGAGTGGGTAACTGTTCCCTTCTCCAGGGGCTCTTCCCAATCCAGAGATTGAACTCAGGTTTCCCACATTGCAGGTGGATTCTTTACCACCTAAGCCACCAGCGAAGCCCAAAGATCACACAAAGTCCTTCAAGCCATAAGCAAACCAGCAACCTAAGTATCAAAAGAAGGAGGCACCTCCAACAGGCACTAGTTCAGTTCAGTTCAGTCGCTCAGTCATGTCCGACTCTTTGCGACCCCATGAAGTGCAGCACGCCAGGCCTCCCTGTCCATCACCAACTCCTGGAGTTCACTCAGACTCACATCCATCGTGTCGGTGATGCCATCCAGCCATCTCATCCTCTGTTGTCCCATTCTCCTCCTGCCCCCAATCCCTCCCAGCATCAGGGTCTTTTCCAATGAGTCAACTCTTTGCATGAGGTGGCCAAAGTATTGGAGTCTCAGCTTTAGCATCAGTCCTTCCAAAGAACACCCAGGACTGATTTCCTTTAGAATGCACTGGTTGGATCTCCTTGCAGTCCAAGGGACTCTCAAGAGTCTTCTCCAGCACCACAGTTCAAAAGCATCAATTCTTCGGCGCTCAGCCTTCTTCATAGTCCAACTCGCACATCCATAAATGACCACAGGAAAAACCATAGCCTTGACTAGATGGACCTTTGTTGGCAAAGTAATGTCTCTACTTTTTAATATGCTATCTAGGTTGTCATAACTTTTCTTCCAAGGAGTAAGCGTCTTTTAATTTCATGGCTGCAATCACCATCTGCAGTGATTTTGGAACCCCCAAAAATAAAGTCTGACACTGTTTCCACTGTTTCCACTGTTTCCCCATCTATTTCCCATGAAGTGATGGGACTGGATGCCATGATCTTCGTTTTCTGAATGTTGAGCTTTAAGCCAACTTTTTCACTCTCCTCTTTCTCTAGGAATGCAGCAAAAGTCCAAGTGCAAGATAACTAGAGAGAAAACAGGAGAGCATGGGAGGCTTCAGAAAGAAAGATGGTGCTTGCATTCTGGGAAATGTCCGGGAGACCCAAACACAGCCATGCCATAGTTTCCAGAGGCAGTGGTGGCTCTGACAGGCAGAGAAGGATAGCCAAAAAAGGCTATTGCCTATCAGGGAAAACTGTCACCTTTTACATTGTCAATACCTTGAAACTCCACAAAAATTTTCATTTAATTTGACTGAGTAGACAATTCTGGGAAAGAAGCAAACGTTGCAATTTAATTTTTAACAGAGCCTGCCAGCATCATTATCTTCATCTTCCCTCCTTCTATTGAGCACCTATTACATGTTCTATGAAAAACATTTTATGCAGCATATCTAATTTAATCTTAATAACAAGCCTATAGAGTGCCCTCTTCATTCTCATTTTTTTGATGAGAAAACTATGTCTCGTAGAGTTAAGCAACCTGCCCGAGATCATATTTGTCTTAGTTGTGAACACAGACTCACACTTGTCTGGCTCTACTCTTGCCTGGAAAATCCCATGGACAGAGGAGCCTGGTAGGCTGCAGTCCATGGGGTTGCTAAGAGTGGGACATGACTGAGCAACTTCACTTTGACTTTTCACTTTCATGCATTGGAGAAGGAAATGGCAACCCACTCCTGTGTTCTTGCCTGGAGAATCCCAGGGACGGCAGAGCCTGATGGGCTGCCGTCTATGGGGTCGCACAGAGTCAGACACGACTGAAGCGACTTAGCAGCAGCAGCAGCAGCAGTAGCAGTGTCATTATATCAAAGAGAGCCACTTCCTGTCCTCTTTCTCTTGTGTCCATTTCAGACATGACTAATCGGTTGCCGATCTCCTTCCCATTGTACATGGTTTTGGAATCCTTCTCAGCATATTATAAGAATCCACCAGCAATCAATCAGTGGATATTTAGGTGGTAAAACTAGTGTTATATCCCTTTTCCACACCATTCTCCATTCCGCTCTTCTGCAGGCAACCACATGTAGACAGAGTAGGCTTGCAAAATGGGGCCAAGACCAGAGTTCAGATGACTGGGAAGATGCCTAAGAAAAAGAGGGAGAAAAATTGGTTTAAAAAAACTGATTGCAGGAAAATAAAATAAAACCTGGAAGGACTGAGAGTCTTCTCAATCCTGGCAGAATTAAGAGAGTCAAAGAATGGTACTACTGAGTGGTGAAAATGGTGAGCTGAGATTTCAAGGATGAAGCTGTTTGACTTGATTCATGGTATTTGAGTACGGGCAACATCGGGACTGGAAATTTTTACTGTAGTCATAGGAAAATAAATAAGGTAGAAGTAAGAGAGCAGAGATATTCAGAACTAGGCTTGCGAGGTAGATTTAGTTGGCTTGTAGAAATCTGCAAGTACAAATATCTGACATGGACTGATGAACCATTCATTAGAAACAACTAGCTCATTGATTATTTTTTTCATTGAGTTAACTAAGTCAATCAGTTGAAATTAGCATCTTTAATCAAACAAATACTTGATTCAGGAAGAAAATTCTATAAAAACAAAACAGAACAATATTTTGGAAGTAAAATAACATTATATGTAACTGTTCACATTTTAAACAAATGGCACAGAACATATCCAGTCAAATTTTCTGGAATGATTTCTAAGGTTCACAAAATCACAGACATTGATCTATATAATATTGTGTGCTAATTACTAGAGTTTACTTCTGAGGAATGTAATGATAGATCACATGATCACTGCCCCTTGGGATCTTACATCTTATTAGAGGCAAAGATAGGTAAATAAAGAGATTAAATATATTTTCCTCTGTGTAATGATACATTTACATAGAGAGATTGAGAAGTATAATGGGCAAAACATAACTCTCTCGTGGGGTAGAAAGCCTTCACACAGGGACTGAAGATAAACACAGGATTTGATGAGGCAGAAAAGCTGGGGAAGAATAAGAAACAGGGATGAAGAAAACACTAGGCAAAGGAAATAGAAGTTGCAAATGAATGGAGCAGAAAAAAGCTACAGCAAAAGGAAAATTACCAATGGTACAGAATGAATGGTTCCACTGTGAAGTGCAAGGACATGAGAAGAGGCAGAAGCTGAGGCTGACCAGAGACCAGGTTATAAACGGCTCTGTGTGTCATGCTAAGGAGTCCTATTTAGTGATGAAAGTGTTAGAGTTTTAGGTAGCTGTGTGTTTTGGACAGATCACTGTGTATGTTGGTTGGGTGGAAGAAGCATCCAAGCATGATGAGAAAAATCCAGAAAGATCCATGAGCATAAAAAACTGATTAAGATACGAACTAAGATGGAGGCAAAGCGAGTGGGAGGGTAAACTCCTGAGACACCGAGCATCAACCTAACTTAGCTGTGTGGCTAAGGGGACACATTCCAAGAAGACCTTGGGAGCAGGTACACAATGAATCAAGGGCACAAAGAAAAGGAATTTTAGAAGCAGCCAACCTGAAGGTTACAAATGGGAACATAGTTATCAAAGTACAGGCAGCTGAAAACATTTCAATAGCACTTTTAATTAAATGAGCAGGAATAATTTTGGTAAAGAAGTTGGAATAAGTGAAAAAGTACAACATTTAAAAGTCATTCGTCCTGTATCCTGCATCAAACATAGACTGGGTACAGGATGCTTGGGGCTGGTGCACAGGGATGATCCAGAGAGATGACATGGAGTGGGAGGTGGGAGGGTGGTTCATGTTTGGGAACTCATGTACACCCGTGGCGGATTCACGTCAGTGTATGGCAAAACCAATACAGTATTGTAAAGTAAAATAAAGTAAAAATAAAAATTAAAAAAAAAGTAAAAAAAAAAATGTAGGTTCATCAACTGTAACAAATGTACCACTATGGTATAGCTGGGGAGGCTATGCATGTGTGGGGGCAGGGCACATATGGGAAATTTGTATCTCTTTCCATTTTTCTGTGAACCTAAAACCGCACAAAAAAAATAAGATCTTTAAAAAAAAAGTCATCCATAATCTACTTCTGGAGATAAACTATTGTAACATTTTAGGACACATGTAGATTTTTCTAAGCTCCAGGAGACGGTGAAGGCCAGGGAAGCCTAGCATGCTGCAGCTGATGAGGTCGCAGAGAGTCGGACCTGACTGAGGGACTAAGCAGCAACAACAGGTGTTTCTAAACTTGAGATCTTATCAATTTAAAAAAAGCTGTGTCTCACTTCTCTCACTTATGTTAAGGAAATAGTCCTCATATTATTAAAATTCTTTAAAAAATGATGTTTAATGAACGTAGATGGGCGGGTCATGGTGGAAGACCTGATAGAATGTGGTCCACTGGAGAAGGGAATGGCAAGCCACTTCAGTATTCTTGCCTTGAGAACCCCATGAACAGTAGGAAAAGGCAAAATGATAGGATACCAAAAGAGGAACTCCCCAGGTCAGTAGGTGCTACTGGAGATCAGGGGAGAAATAACTCTAGAAAGAATGAAGGGATGGAGCCAAAGCAAAAACAATACCCAGCTGTGGATGTGACTGGTGATAGAAGCAAGATCCGATACTGTAAAGAGCAATATTGCATAGGAACCTGGAATGTTAGGTCCATGAATCAAGGCAAATTGGAAGTAGTCAAACAGGAGATGGCAAGAGTGAACACCGACATTCTAGGAATCAGCGAACTAAAATGGACTGGAATGGGTGAATTTAACTCAGATGACCATTACATCTACTACTGCCGGCAGGAATCCCTCAGAAGAAATGGAGTAGCCATCGTGGTCAACAAGAGAGTCCGAAAGCAGTACTTGGATGCAATCTCAAAAAAGGCAGAATGATCTCTGTTCATCTCCAAGGCAAACCATTCAATATCACAGTTATCCAAGTCTATGCCCCATCCAGTAACGCTGAAGAAACTGAAGGTGAACGGTTTTATGAAGACCTACAAGATCTTTTAGCACTAACACCCAAAAAAGATGTCCTTTTCATTATAGGGGACTGGAATGCAAAAGTAGGAAGTCAAGAAACACGTGGAGTAACAGGCAAATTTGGCCTTGGAATGAGGAATGAAGCAGGGCAAAGACTAATAGAGTTTTGCCAAGAGAACACACTGGGCATAGCAAACACCCTCTTCCAACAACACAAGAGAAGACTCTACACATGGACATCACCAGATGGTCAACACCGAAATCAGATTGATTATATTCTATGCAGCCAAAGATGGAGAAGCTCTACATAGTCAAAAAAAAACAAGACTGGGAGCTGACTGTGGCTCAGATCATGAACTCCTTATTACCAAATTCAGACTCAAATTGAAGAAAGCAGGGAAAACTGCTGGGCCATTCAGGTATGACCTAAATCAAATCCCTTATGATTATACAGTGGAAGTGAGAAATAGATTTAAGGGTCTAGATCTGATAGATAGAGTGTCTGATGAACTATGGAATGAGGTTCGTGACATTGTACAGGAGACAGGGATCGAGACTATCCTCAGGGAAAAGAAATGCAAAAAAGCAAAATGGCTGTCTGGGGAGGCCTTACAAATTACTGTGAAAAGAAGAGAGGTGAAAAGCAAAGGAGAAAAGGAAAGATATAAGCATCTGTATGCAGAGTTCCAAAGAATAGCAAGAAGAGATAAGAAAGCTTTCCTCAGTGATCAGTGCAAAGAAATAGAGGAAAACAACAGAATGGGAAAGACTAGAGATCTCTTCAAGAAAATTAGAGATACCAAGGGAACATTTCACGCAAAGATGGGCTTGATTAAGGACAGAAATGGTCTGGACCTAACAAAAGCAGAAGATATTAAGAAGAGGTGGCAAGAATACATAGAAGAACTGTAAAAAAAAGATCTTCACGACCCGGATAATCATGATGATATGATCACTAATCTAGAGCCAGACATCCTGGAATGTGAAGTCAAGTGGGCCTTAGAAAGCATCACTATGAACAAAGCTAGTAGAGGTGATGGAATTCCAGTTGAGCTGTTTCAATTCCTGAAAGATAAAAGTGCTGCACTCAATATGCCAGCAAGTTTGGAAAACTCAGCAGTGGCCACAGGACTGGAAAAGGTCAGTTTTCATTCCAGTTCCAAAGAAAGGCTATGCCAATGAATGCTCAAACTACCGCACGATTGCACTCATCTCACATGCTAGTAAAGTAATTTTCAAAATTCTCCAAGCCAGACTTCAGCAATACATGAACCGTGAACTCCCTGATGTTCAAGCTGGTTTTAGAAAAGACAGGAACCAGAGATCAAATTGCCAGTATCCACTGGATCATGGAAAAAGCAAGAGAGTTCCAGAGAAACATCTGTTTCTGCTTTATTGACTATGGCAAAGCCTTCAACTGTGTGGATCACAATAAACTGTGGAAAATTCTGAAAGAGATGGGGATACCAGACCACCTAACCTGCCTCTTGAGAAATCGGTATGCAGGTCAGGAAGCAACAGTTAGAACTGGACATGGAACAACAGACTGGTTCCAAATAGGAAAAGGAGTACGTCAAGGCTGTATATTGTCACCCTGCTTATTTAACTTACACGCAGAGTACATCATGAGAAACGCTGGGGTGGAAGAAGCACAAGCTGGAATCAAGATTGCTGGGAGAAATATCAATAACCTCAGATATGCAGATGACACCACCCTTATGGCAGAAAGTGAAGAGGAGCTAAAAAGCCTCTTGATGAAAGTGAAAGAGGAGAGTGAAAAAGTTGGCTTAAAGCTCAACGCTCAGAAAACGAAGATCATGGCATCCGGTCCCAACACTTCATGGGAAATAGTTAGGGAAACAGTAGAAACAGTGTCAGACTTTACTTTTTTGGGCTCCAAAATCACTGCAGATGGTGATTGCAGCCATGAAATTAAAAGACGCTTACTCCTTGGAAGAAAAGTTATGAGCAACCTAGATAGTATATTCAAAAGCAGAGACATTACTTTGCCGACTAAGGTCCATCTAGTCAAGGCTATGGTTTTTCCTGTGGTCATGTATGGATGTGAGAGTTGGAATGTGAAGAAGGCTGAGCACCAAAGAACTGGTGCTCAACATCACTCATTATTAGAGAAATGCAAATCAAAACCACAATGAGGTACCACTTCACACCAGTCAGAATGGCTGCGATCCAAAAATCTGCAAGCAATAAATGCTGGAGAGGGTGTGGAGAAAAGGGAACTCTCCTACACTGTTGGTGGGAATGCAAACTAGTACAGCCACTATGGAGAACAGTGTGGAGATTCCTTAAAAAATTGCAAATAGAACTACCTTATGACCCAGCAATCCCACTTCTGGGCATACACACCGAGGAAACCAGAATTGAAAGAGACACATGTACCCCAATGTTCATCGCAGCACTGTTTATAATAGCCAGGACATGGAAACAACCTAGATGTCCATCAGCAGATGAATGGATAAGAAAGCTGTGGTACATATACACAATGGAGTATTACTCAGCCGTTAAAAAGAATTCATTTGAATCAGTTCTGATGAGATGGATGAAACTGGAGCCAATTATACAGAGTGAAGTAAGCCAGAAAGAAAAACACCAATACAGTATACTAACACATATATATGGAATTTAGGAAGATGGCAATGACGACCCTGTATGCAAGACAGGAAAAAAGACACAGATGTGTATACCGGACTTTTGGACTCAGAGGGAGAGTGAGAGGGTGGGATGATTTGGGAGAATGGGAATTCTAACATGTATACTGTCATGTAAGAATTGATTCGCCAGTCCATGTCTGACGTAGGGTGCAGCTTGCTTGGGGCTGGTGCATGGGGATGACCCAGAGAGATGTTGTGGGGAGGGAGGTGGGAGGGGGGTTCATGTTTGGGAACGCATGTAAGAATTAAAGATTTTAAAATTAAAAAAAAAATAAACTGTGGTGTTGGAGAAGACTCTTGAGAGTCCCTTGGACTGCAAGGAGATCCAACCAGTCCATTCTGAAGGAGATCAGCCCTGGGATTCTTTGGAAGGAATGATGCTAAAGCTGAAACTCCAGTACTTTGGCCACCTCATGTGAAGAGTTGACTCACTGGAAAAGACTCTGATGCTGGGAGAGATTGGGGGCAGGAGGAGAAGGGGACGACCCAGGATAAGATGGCTGGATGGCATCACGGACCGATGGACGTGAGTGTGTGTGAACTCCGGGAGATGGTGATGGACAGGGAGGCCTGGCGTGCTGCGATTCATGGGGTCGCAAAGAGTTGGTCACGACTGAGCAACTGAACTGAACTGAACTGAATGAATGTATCACATTTGCTCTTATAATGAATTATTGGGTATTTCACTATTTCCATATTTGGATGCAAGTAGTTCATCATGAGGTCTTTCTTGGTGGCTCAGATCGTAAAGAATATGCCTGCAATGCAGGAGATACCAGTTTGATCCCTGGGTTAGGAAGATCTCTTGGAGAAGGTAATGGCTATCCACTCCAGTATTCTTGCCTGGATTGGAAGTACAAGTACAGGGACATGTTCCAGGTGTCTATGTAAACTAATTTTTTTAAAAAAAATTTCTAATTGTTTCATTAAGATGTGTCAAGATATTTACAAGTTTCAAATCTACTTTAGGTATAGTGGTTTGGTGTCAAAAGGGCATGAATTATATGCCTTCTCAGGGTGGCTGAATTCTATCCCTCCCATGTTTTAGCACTTTCCACATTTCATGCCTGGTAATGCTTATCAGATATTAATACTTATTATTTATCTTAAAAATGGCATTTTTTTCAGAATTTAGTTGCTTATTTTCTAAAAGATTTGCATGTATGGTGAATTTACATACCTGAAATTAAACATTTGAAAGTATAATACTGAGGGATTTTTTTCTTAGTTAATTTAAAGGAATTAAATGACTTTAATTTCCCATACACATAATTCAGTAATATAACCTAAAATCTTTTGGAAATTTTGACATATATTATCATTTGTGAAGTTCAGTTTTTTCACCTAAAGCATATTCTACATGTTTTCACACCTGACAAAAAAAGGATTTAATGAACTAATTTAAATTTTAGATGACATGGTAAAAGTGTCACCAGTTCTTGACATTGACCTATATAAGCAAATAAACTCAATTATTATACTTGAGCTGCTATGTCCTTGTTGGGCCATTCAGTATCTTGAGAGAACATTTTGTTTTTTCTAATATTTAGCTTAAATTTTGTATAAATTTTATATAAATTATAACATTAAATCAAGCAACAGATATCAAAATTCACTTAACCTTTTTTTAATGATGAGATAATGGCCAAATGTTTATCTCAAGGATTATTTCACTGAATGAAATCCACTTTAATTTTTTTCCACTGAAAGTGAAAGAAGATTTTATATTTATGTTTCCCTTAATCATCCTGGGTTCACTGGGTCCTCTTTTGAAATGTTTAGAGGACTAGATTTATTCGACTTCCTTACTACTCACCTCAGTATAAAGAATTCATACTTTCAAAGCTCCTCTCTTTATAGAAATAGGTCGATGCTTGGGTCTGCATATGCAAGAATATATGAGACATGGGCCAGGGAAGTTCATCTTTGATTCACCAGAGTTTTAAGAATCTCCCTAGGGCTTCCGTGGTGATCCAGTGATTAAGAATCTGCCTGTTGATGCAGGGGACATGGATTGGGTCATCCCCACCTTGAAGCAACAAAGCCTGTGTGCCACAACTGCTGAACCCACACCCTAGGGCCTATGCTCTGTATCAGAAGCCACCCAAAAGAGAAGCTTGCATACCGCAACTAAGAGCAGCCTGCCTAATCCAACTAGAGAAAGCCCTCACAGCAACAAAGGCCCAGCACAACCAAACAGTAAAAATTAATCTTAAAAATAGAATGTCCTTAGGTGTTACTAGTTATTTGTATCTGATGGGTATGAAAGTGAGTGGCTAGAGTCTCCAGGAAAGTCGTGAGAAAGTATTGAAGATATATAAATAAAAATTCACAAATATGTGGCAAAGGAGCTCTTACTCTGAGTAAGGGCCCATGGACTCCTTACTCTGATTACTGCTGTCACTCTCAGGGAAGACACAAAGGCCACAGTGGCTGTCCCCTGAGGCTGCTGAGCCTTTGGCTTCGTGTTGTACTCCGTACAACTCCACTTAACAACAGTAAAGGAAGTCGTATTTGTTGCCTATTGCATCTTTCTATCCATTGTGACAGTCTCATGTTGTATAACCCAATTTCTTTTTCGATAGATTTCAAGCATCTTTTCTTCTGTCCTCTGTGATGCCTTCTTCATATGGAGTTCCCTAACAGGCTCCTAAAATCTGAGCATCTAATTTGATTGAATCTGGTGCTTATCTAGCTAACCCTACTAAGAGATTCATTCTCTCTTTATTTGCACTCTTATTTGATGTATCACCATCTTCAGTTTTGCTGTTACCTGGCCTGTGAGCCCAAAGGATTGAAGATGTAAGCTGCTGTGTGTTCTTTACATGCAGATAAATCAAGGGTCCTGGAAAGGACTGGGAAGGGTTGGTGGTATTGCCACTTTCCAGTCGAGAAGCTGCTCAAAGAGGAGAGCGACAGAGCTGAGAGCCATTTACAGTGGTTATAGATGACTCCACACACTAGAAAAGGTAAATCACACAGAAAGAAATTAAGAGAGCAAATTAAAATGTTGTTTCTCCTAGAAAGTCTAAAGAGAGGTGCTTACAGATTAGTTCATCTTTAGTCTTTAATACCACCTAAGAGGAGAAGTGAAGTTGCTCAGAGGTGTGTGACTCTTTGTGATCCCATGGACTGTAGCCTAGCAGGCTCCTCCATCCATGCCATTTTCCAGGCAAGAGTACTGGAGTGGATTGCCATTTCTTTCTCCAGGGTATCTTCCCGACCCAGGGATCGAACACAGGTCTCCCACATTGCAGGCACATGCTTTACCCTCTGAGCTACCAGGGAAGTCCTTCCTAACAGGAAGCTAAGGCAATTTATAGGGTGCTTTTTTCTTTCTTTTTTGCCTGAGTTTAAGAGTGATTTTAACTTTTATCATAATATTTCATCATGATGAAACAACTGAGCCCACTTTCTATTCCATTTCTCTTCTTCTCTGTGTTGATCATTTTCATTTCTTGCATTCCTGAGGAAAGACTGGCCTACATGTTTGTCCTGCTACAGTAGGGAACCCACAACTTATCCTGGGGCCCATCCCTCAGTGAACAAAAAACCCAGAGGAACTATGCTGCAGATTAGGATGTGTCCTCAAGTTCCCAGTCCCTGAGTCAGGATAGTTTTTTTAAATTCAGTCATATGGTAAAGTTTATATCAGGTTACTAACAAAATTACAAACCAGTGTTCTCATTGGAAGGACTGAAGCTGAAGCTCCAATACTTTGGCCACCTGATGCAAACTGTCAACTCATAGGAAAGTACCCTCATGCTGGGAAAGACTGAGGGCAGGAGGAGAAGGGGACAACAGAGGACCAGATGGTTGGATGGTATCACTGACTCAATGGACATGAATCTGAACAAACTCCAGGAAATAGTGGAGGACAGAGGAGCCTGGTCTGCTACAGTCAATGGGGTCACAGAGTCAGACACAACTTAGCAACTGAACAATTTTAATCCTGAATCCAGGGCTATGGATGGAGGGGACAGGATTCCCTTGGTATAAGTAGTCTATTAAGGAATCCACATTCTCCAATAAATCACAATCATTCAGTAATGATGACAAAATAAGGCCCTGTCCTCCAAAGCCTTGAGCTCTGTCCTTGTATCAGTGCATGTAAATTGGAAATGATTGCCCTGACGCTAGATCCTGGGTATTCTAGCCAGCAGTCATCATTAGGGTATGTTCTCAGCGCCAAGCAAACAGGATGGTGAACACAAAACACACAAACATATAGGAGGAATTTGCAAACAGCAGTGTACCCATTAAGATGTATCCTACCGACTGCACAGAGGAGAATTCTGGCCCTAATTTAGTGCAGGTTTGGATTTGGCACATGTTACCTGTAGAGTATTTGGGTAAATTACTGATGTCAGTTGTATTTCTCTTGGAGACGAGGGAAATAGGTTATTGGCACAATAAAACATCCAGAGGCATTTAAAATGTCAGTCTAATCGCAAGAACCAGTAAGGCTTTTAATTACCTTCTGTGCAATTTTTTTTAATTGCTCCAATGGCTGTAGCGCTTGGTAAGTTCCTGACAGCGCAGCTGCAACAAACTTAATTTAAACATTATTTTTTCTAAAGCTCTCGGAGAACAAAAAGAAATCTGAGATGCAGGGTAAAATTGGTAAACTCTTATTGCAGGCTCTCTGTAGGAATTCTTGGTGCTTGGTCACTAATAGAATCCCACCTCCATGTTCATCCAACTACCTGCAGGGCTTTCATTTGCTGATGACATTCTTTGGAAAGACTCTGCTGTTGTCATCACCCTCCCTCATAGAAGAGTCTAAACCAGCTAGTTTATGCTTCTAGGCCAACTCAAATTCCCACATTTTCTTTGGGGCTTGCTTAATTCTAAATTTGAAAAACAAAAAAATAAAGGAGGATTCAGAATTCTTTTCTTGAGTTGTGCTGGACATTGATGCGAGGGTAGCTTCTATTTTCTACAGTTTTCATCCCCTTCAACTCTAACTTACATTTTGATAGAGACATCCTTTATTTATTTGCAAACACTCTCTATCCTTCAGGCCTCAATTTTCTGTGGCCAGATGAGAAGCACATGCACTTTACAATCAAGGATGTCTGGGATTGAAACCCAATTTGATCTAGCCTATCTTCCCAGGTGACTCAGTGGTCAAGAATCCACCTGCCAATGCAGGAGACACAGGTTCAATCCCTGGGTCGGGAAGGTCCCATGGAGGAGGAAATGGCAACCTACTCCAGTATTCTTGCCTGGAAAATTCCATGGGCAGAGGAGTCTGGTGGGCTATAGCCCATGGTGTCACAATGAGTTGAACATGACTGAATATACACGCACCTTAGTATCTTTATTTAACCTGTTTTACTTCCGTAAAGAAGGAATAATAATAATGCCTCCCCAGTAGAGTTGTGAGTTCAACAAAGTAACATGAAGGGTGACCAACAGAGAGTACATTTTCAGTGAGAGGTAGTCCCTGGGCAATACCTACCTGTACCTCCACCTCCACTGCAAATTCCCTCACCTATATGCATATTATATGTAATATACATATATATAGTCACATGTGCATTGCTGCTTCCTGAGACATGGAAGGTTGGCCTCAATTAGACTCTGATATGTTTTCTGCAGTAAGGTGTCTAGTGCAATGCCCTTAATTTTGTTTGTTTTAGTTGATGTGCTAACAGATTCAAAAATATTCAGGGATACTAAGCCTATTAGAAGATGGATTGCTAATTAGGTCAAATTTAAGCCTAAAATTTTTAAGGTGTCTTATGCTCTATGAAGGGTAAGATCTAATTAAACAGAGTTACAAATGTTGAAGCTGGAAGGAAACTGATAACATCCAGTTCAATTGGTTATTTAATTACACAGACAAATAAGACCAATGAGGGAAAAACTGGTTACTGTCTGAGTTGGCCAAGGTTTCCAGTCTCATATTTCCCATTTCTGGGTTGTTCCCACCATGCCACAGGCCTCCAGCCCACTCGTGTTGATGCTAAGCCCCCGACATCTGCAACTCTATTCTGCATACTCTATTTACCTACAGGGTATCAGGTACTCTTTTCTGCTGAGATGGTAATGTAACCCATTAATACTAAGAGCATCCTATATTTTCTGAAATCTTAGGAAAAGAGTAAAATGGATATACAGTTAAAGTATGGGGCAATGGCAATAACATTTAGGCAGAAAGCATGAAAAAATTTCCCAAGGAAAAGTAAGAAATGAAGAAACATATGAGACAATATGTATTTGAAGTTTAGAATATGCCATGTGTTTAGTATATGCTAAGTACTTTGGGTGAGCCATCTAATTAAGCCCAAATAGCCCTAAACAGGGAATAAACTTTTCTTCTTCTTTTCAACTAGTTATATCATACCTTCCACTCATTCAGTTTAACATAAATCCCAATGACCTATATCTATGGATTCAAACCAAAGCCACCAGGTCCTAAAGCCTGATCCTTTATTCATTAAACTCTAGTACTTCTGCAAATACAAATTGATAAAAATATTAGACTAAGAGGATTTTCAGGGAGTAGCAGAGGAATTATGAAAAGAAGGCAAATTCTAGGCAAGCCAGAGAATTTGGTTGATAAAAAATGGAAAGAGATGATTAAAATCAGAGATGCCTGAGAACTCTAACATAGTTCTCTTGGCCTTGGTGGCTGATAGTTGTTACCAAGTCTGTGTAGACACAGAAAGTGTTAGTTACTCAGTTGTGTCTAATTCTTTGTAATGCTATGGACTGTAGCCCATGAGGCTCCTCTGTCCATGGAATTCTCCAGGCAATTGGAGTGGGTTGGAGCACCATTCCCTTCTCCAGCGGATCTTTGCAACCCAGGGACTGGACTTGGGTCTGCTGCATTGCAGCCAGATTCTTTACTGTCTGAGCCACTCGGGAAGCCTGTAGATAAAAGAAAATGCTGTGAAATATTGCCCCCTTTCCTATACATTGCACTTTCATTCCACATTTGCATTCGCTAGAATTTCTTTGTTGTGAGGCTGATTATGTCTGCATGGGCCCAGGTCACTTTGTCCTGAGGATCATCAAGGTCAATGCTGTCTTCTCTAGTACAGTCACATGTGGTACCTCAACGGAGAGAAAGATGAAACAGAGTATTGAGTGAGAGGAAGAATGAAGTGAAGCAAAAGGGGCCAAGGCAATTGCAGAGCAGGGCAACATGTGGCAGAAGCGCCCACACACTGGCCCCCTTCACAGCCTACTGGGGCTGGGAAGTAATCCAAGAAACTTCCTTTCAGACAGATTAACCTTGTTCTGAGGCAGCCACTTCATCCTATATTTGAAATTGTACAACATGGTTTTCCGCTATTTAATGTGATTATATACTTACCAAGTCCATAAAGTCATCCTTTTTTGAGGACTGGAGGTACAGATTGTGTTTAATACAAGGATGTGGGAAGTGTAAGTTTAATTTCCTAATTGTAGTCATCTGATCACATCCTATTTTCTCTTCTTGGACTTAGTTCTGGGTTACATAACCTCACATGTAATTGACACTTTGGGCAACAAAGTTTTTCCTTGCTTCCTCTGTGTGGCTCTCAATGACAAGCCCCAGAGATTATTTAGGAAAAGGGGCAGAGCCCTCCTATGTCAAGGAATACCAGGACTGAAAGCACTTGTCTAAAGAGATTACTGTCCCTTCAAACTTGCCTATATCCCAGGCTCCATAGAACAGGATTTACAAGTCACCCACTCATCTCCTGCTTCTGCACGTATACTGCTTCTTTTTAAAAATTTATCAATTTTTAGTTGGAGAATAATTGTTTTACAATACTGTGTTGGTTTCTGCCATACATCAACATGAATCAGCCATAGGAACACATATGTCCCTCCCTCTTAAACCTTCCTCCCACCTCCCACCCAATCCCAACCCTCTAGGTTGTCACAGAGCAACAGGTTGAGCTACCTGCATAATACAGCCATTTCCCATTGGCTATCTATTTTACATATGGTAATGTATATATTTCCATGCTACTCTCTCAATTTCTAACCCCTCCTTTTCCACTATATCCACACCCCAGCAATACTGATAGCTACCTTCCACTGATATACTGAACATTTGAAAATTTCATTTCAAATGCAATAAATTAACAACACAGATCTTTCTTCTTATTATAAAAATGATCCATTATTATAATGTGACAGATGAAAAACACTCCAAATGGTGGCTATTTTGAGATTCAAATTCAGGTATATGTAAGACTGATTTGAAGCTGCAACTCCAATACTTTGGCCACCTAATACAAAGAGCTGACTCATTTGAAAAGACCCTGATGCTGGGAAAGATTGAAGGCAGGAGGAGAAGGGGACTATGGAGGATGAGATGGCTGGATGGCATCATCGACTCAATGGACATGAGTTTGGGTAAATTCTGGGAGTTGGTGACAAACAGGGAGGCCTGGTATGCTGCAGTCCGTGGGGCTGCAAAGAGTCAGACACAACTGAGTAACTGAACTGAACTGAAGACTCAAAAACCCCACATATTTTTACTGTACTTCATTTTCTTTCCTTTGCTCAGCTAAGAAAAAGGACATCAGGTGGAAACTTCAACTTCTGAAACTCTAGTTAGTAGAAAAAGAGCTTCTTGAGGAGTGATACAATTAGGGCCATGTCAGAATCACCTGGAAAATTAAAAAAATCTTTAAGGTCTATTAACTCCAAAACAGTTTCCCTGCACACTCGATAATCACTGGCAGAGTGATAGCACATTCCTCATGGAAGGATCAACTATTCTTAGCAGCAAAAAGACCAAGAACCCTTGATCTTGGCATCTCCTTATACAGTATCTTTTCCATGCACAGAGCATGACTCTGTGTGCCTGTGTGTGTAAATGTGTGTATGCACACACACACACACATGAGTGTACCTAATGCAGTGCCTTGAAAAACACTGGAATTATTTAATTAATTAATATATTAATTATAATTAATGCAATTAAGTATATGATGCATATTTACCCACAGATGCAGGCACACACCCCTATTCCCCTCCCCTGACAACACATCCCCACCACACCTATAGAGCTCACGTGAGGAAATCTCAGTGCGGATCCTGGTAGGAAACAGTTGGCACACTTAAACTGGGAAAACCTGAGGAGGGATTATTTACAAAGCTGGGATTTGGTCCAATAGAGTGCAGTGTAGTACCACAGAGCATAGCACATCATTCCCAAGTATGAAGGGACAAGGGGGTCGAGAACTTCTTGGAATCCAGAGGGAAGCTGTATGGAGAGATTATTACTGAGTGAAGTAAGTAAAAAAGAGAAAAACAAATACCATATGATATCATGTATATGTGAAGTCTAAAACAGAGCACAAATAAACATATCTGCAAAACAGACTCAAAGACACAGAGAACAGACTTGTGGTTGAAAACAGGGAGAGTAGAGGGGGAGGAAATGACTGGGAGGCTGGGATCAGCAGGTGTAAGCTTTGATGTATAGAATGGATAAACAACAAGGTCCTACTGTGTAGCACAGGGAAATATATCCAACATCCTGTGATAAACCATAGTGGAAAAGAATACAAAGAATGCCTATAGGTGTATAACTGAGTCATTTTGCTGTACAGCAGAAATTGCCACAATATTGTAAGTCAACTGTACTTCAATAAAAAAGTAAAATTAATTTGTAAAAAAGAGGGATTCACCTGCCACTGGTTGTAACCTATAATAGAGGCATGTGGCCAATCAGTGATGACCCAGAAGGGAGGTTATAGGTGGGGAATATACATCATGACTTCAATTTCTCCTGTCTTCTGATTTCCTTCCCCTGCTAATTTCCTTCCCATTGGCTAATCCAATGGGACAGAAGAGTCCACTGAGGCGAGAGAAGTGGGTCAGCATTTAAGGACACAAAGAGGAGTGAAAAAAATGTTAAGGATGAGTCTAGCAGGCCAAATAGAAGACATCTCAGTTCACTTCAGTTCAGTCCAGTCGCTCGGTTATGTCCAATTCTTTGCAACCCCATGAATTGCAGCATGCCAGGCCTCCCTGTCCATCACCAACTCACGGAGTTCACTCAAACTCACGTTCATCAAGTCAGTGATGCCATCCAGCCATCTCATCCTCTGTCATCCCCTTCTCCTCCTGCCCCCAATCCCTCCCAACATCAGAGTCTTTTCCAATGAGTCAACTCTTCGCATGAGGTGGCCAAAGTACTGGAGCTTCAGCTTTAGCATCATTCCTTCCAAAGAGATCCCCGGGCTGATCTCCTTCAGAATGGACTGGTTGGATCTCCTTGCAGTCCAAGGGACTCTTAAGAGTCTTCTCCAACACCACAGTTCAAAAGCATCAATTCTTCGGTGTTCAGCTTTCTTCACAGTCCAATTCTCACATCCATACATGACCACTGGAAACCCAAAAATATAAAGTCTAACACTGTTTCCACTGTTTCCCCATCTATTTCCCATGAAATGATGGGACCAGATGCCATGATCTTCTTTTTCTGAATGTTGAGCTTTAAGCCAACTTATTCACTCTCCCCTTTCACTTTCATCAAGAGGCTTTTTAGTTCTTCTTCACTTTCTGCCATAAAGGTGGTGTCATCTGCATATCTGAGGTTATTGATATTTCTCCCAGCAATCTTGATTTCAGCTTGTGCTTCTTCCAGCCCAGCATTTCTCATGCTAGGTAAATAAATTGGCATATCTGAGAATTGTCAGAAGGGACTTATCAAAGCTTGGGGAAATAGTAAGTTTCATGTCAATACAAATTTTAATTTATTTCTGAATCCTCTTGGATTATAATTTAATGAAGGCTGATTGTTTGTGAAGCACTGTGTCACACTCTTTAAATGTACCATGTCTTCCTTCATCATAATAACTGTTAGGAGGTAAGTAGTGTCATTCCTATTTTACAGACAAGAAAACTGAGATGTCTAGCTCTCAAAAACTTGTCAGAGGCCACAAATAACAAGCAGGAGAGCTTATGTTCAAAGTTCAGCCTGTGTGTTAGTCGCTCAGCTATGTCTGACTCTTTGCAACCCCATGGACTGTAGCCTAACAGGCTCCTCTGTCCACTGGAATTCTCCAGACAGGAATACTGGAGTGGGTTGCCATTCCCTTCTCCAGCGGATCTTCCCAACTTAGAGATCAAATCCAGGTCTCCTGCATTGCAGGCAGATTCTTTACCATTTGAGATACCAGGGAAGCCCACAAGTCCATCCTGACTGACCCCAAAGCTAGACTCTCTCTCATCTTATAGTTTATCACAGGTTAAATGAAGCAATAATCTAAGAAACTGCTTGTGTGAAATCCAGACCTTGCACATAATCTTAACACTCAAAGAAGGCAACAGAATTTGAGCCAGGACTGGGTTATGCCATTTAGCTTAAATCTAAAGAATTTAACATGTTCACCCTTCAAAGTATGAATGTCACTGATGCTGTCAGGGCTCACGCCCACAACCCTTACAAGCTACCACTTCAAGTGCTCTGGCTGATTTTCAATTCCCAGTGTCCCCATAGGAAGTGCAGAAGCCCACGCTGCCCTTGTGTGTGGCAAGCCTTCAGTACAATAAAATAAACACTCCTGGGAAAAAACCTTCAATCAATGACTTAGGAATCGGTATAAAAATGTCACAGTTTCCCTACCACTCACGTGAGATAATACTCAGGGGTGTTTTATATTTTTCTCCAAAGTTTCCCCATAGGATTAAGACCATGTGTTACACTTCCAGTGGCAGGCTTCAAAATGTACAGCTTTTGGGGCTGTCCTTCCTTCCCTGTTGGAGAAGGCAACGGCACCCCACTCCAGTACTCTTGCCTGGAAAATCCCATGGACAGAGGAGCCTGGTAGGCTGCAATCCATGGGGTCGCCAAGAGTCGGACACGACTGAGCGACTTCACTTTGACTTTTCACTTTCATGCATTGGAGAAGGAAATGGCAACCCCACTCCAGTGTTCTTGCCTGGAGAATCCCAGGGACGGCAGAGCCTGGTGGGCTGCCGTCTATGGGGTCGCATAGAGTCGGACACGAGTGAAGCGACTTAGCAGCAGCAGCAGTTTCTTCTCTGTATCACTTTTCCTATTTTCCTAGTGGTGCTCCTTGTACTTCCTCTTAGGTTTAAATCTCTCTGGGACCACCCAAACTAGAACTCCTACAAGAAGTTTTTATACCAGTTTTCTTAAGAAGTTCCTCAAGAAGGAATTCTGACATGGAATTTCTTGCTGGCCAGACGCCCCACAGCAGACCCCTGTTGGTGGATGTGCCAGGGTGGTAACCTAGCATACCATAGCATCTCAGGAACCAAGACTCTCAGCTGTAGTGAACTGGGATGGAACAGAGCTAGAAGGGGTTGCACTGGGTTAAGCAACATCTCGGCTATTGAGAAATATGACTGCAGTCATAAGTGAAAGGACCACATATTTCACTGGTGCCTTTATTGCCATGATGGCTGAAAACGACTGGCTCAAGTCAACCAGCTATCAATTCAGGAGCATGATATGAAAGCCAGAATGTATCTATGACTGTGTTTTTAGAGACCCTTATCTCCTGCAGCCATAGGGGAGAAACTTCTAAGCTTTGTGAAACCATTAACAGCAAGCAGGAAAAAAAAAAAAAATCATGATCTGTGTGGAAAGGGAAAGATGTTTAACAGACTGGAAGACAGAATTATGAAGTTCACGTTTTCTCTAAAATATTTGATTGACTTCAACTTGAGCAAGCACTCTTCCTGTGTGCAAATTCATCAGGAAAAGATGAAATCCGCAAAGGTATGAGGAACATGCACCTTTGTTGAGAAGTTTTGGAACCAAGTTTTGGTCTCTTTTCTTTAATGAGACAGTGAATTATTCCAAGCAACCAGCACTCTCTTCCCAAGAATGGCATAGGAACAGAGTGTGCAGCTATGCCACTTGAGATAAACAATTATTCTGGAAATGGAGACAGTCAATCAATTAAACAAATAACATACTGTAGGCAAATAGCCATCTGCAAATAAAATGTAGGGTTGGTGGTAAAAGGTGCTGAATAAATGTGAAATTTAATCTGTAATTACAATCTAAAACAAACCCTCTAAATAGAGGATGAGAGGTTCCAGGTACTTTGATGGGGCTGGAGGATTGGCACAGAGGATCCTGAAGAGGGATTTTTCCCTGAAAAAAGAATCGGAGGTGGGAAGGAGCTAGGGTTAATTATTTCCTGATCCTAGAGGTGGTTCTCCTGGTAAAAGTGAAGTCGCTCAGTTGTGTTTCGACTCTTTATGACCCTATGGACTGTAGCCCACCAGGCTCCTCCATCCATGGAATTTTCCAGGCAAGAGTACTGGAGTAGGTTGCCATTTCCTTCTCCAGGGGATCTTCCTGACTCAGGAATCGAACCCGGGTATCCCACGTTGCAGGCAGGCAGATGCTCTACCGTCTGAGATTATCTAAAATCTGTTTGTGCTTTGGACAAGACTGATATTATACACTTGCTCCTGGCAGATGCGGTGGGATTATAAACTGAAGTGAAAAAGATGCCAATGAAGAAAGCATTGCTCCTCTGATGAATTATTCATAGTGCCCCTTTTTCCGGTGTCAGTTTCTATTGCTGCCTTAGTCATGTTCTATTCACAATACTGCTCATTCTCTCAGAAAATGGGTAGTCTGCTCCTTATTATAATTAGCATGAGTACGGAGTTAAAAGACATGGAGTTAAAAGATCTGGGTCTGAGTTCAGATACTGTTCAGATACTGTTGTATCAACTAAGTTTCTTCATTTATCAAATTAGCTTGGCAATATTTTCTTGGTGGTGCTATTGTGAGTATACAAGGCAACTTATCATGGTAGGTATTATAATTGCCTGCCTGCTAAGTCATTTCAGTCATGCCTGACTTTGTGCGGCCCTACGGACTGTAGCCTGCCAGGCTCCTCTGCCTATGGGATTCTCTAGACAAGAATACTGGACTGGGTTGCCATGCCCTCCTCCAGGAAATCTTCCTGACCCAGGGTGTGAACTTGTGTCTCATGTCTCCTTCATTGGCAGGCAGGTTCTTTACCAATAGTGCCACCTATTACTAACCCCCCTAAATTAAAACTGCTAGAATTCAGGACTTCCCTGGTGGTCCAGTGGCTGACTCCCTCCTCCCAAGGCAGGGGCCCCAGGTTTGATCCATGGTCAGGAACTAGATCCACATGACTCAACTAAAGATCCCACATGCTACAGCTAAGACTTGGTGCAGCCAAGTAAATAAATGAAAATAAATGTTTTTCGGTGTGTATGCCCAGAAGTGGGATTGCTGGCTCATAAGGTAGTTCTATTTGCGATTTTTTAAGGAATCTCCACACTGTTCTCCATAGTGGCTGTACTAGTTTGCATTCCCACCAACAGTGTAGGAGGGTTCCCTTTTCTCCACACCCTCTCCAGCATTTATTGCTTGCAGATTTTTGGATCACAGCCATTCTGACTGGTGTGAAGTGGTACCTCATTGTGGTTTTGATTTGCATTTCTCTAATAATGAGTGATGTTGAGCATCTTTTCATGTGTTTGTTAGCCATCCGTATGTCTTCTTTGGAGAAATGTCTACTTAGTTCTTTGGCCCATTTTTTGATTGGGTCGTTTATTTTTCTGGAATTGAGCTGCAGAAGTTGCTTGTATATTTTTGAGATTAGTTGTTTGTCAGTTGTTTCATTTGCTATTATTTTCTCCCATTCAGAAGGCTGTCTTTTCACCTTGCTTATATTTTCCTTTGTTGTACAGAAGCTTTTAATTTTAATTAGATCCCATTTGTTTATTTTTGCTTTTATTTCCAGAATTCTGGGAGGTGGATCATAGAGGATCCTGCTGTGATTTATGTCTGAGAGTGTTTTGCCTATGTTCTCCTCTAGGAGTTTTATAGTTTCTGATCTTACATTTAGATCTTTAATCCATTTTGAGTTTATTTTTGTGTACGGTGATAGAAAGTGATCTAGTTTCATTCTTTTACAAGTGGTTGACCAGTTTTCCCAGCACCACTTGTTAAAGAGATTGTCTTTACTCCATTGTATATTTGTGGGCATACACACCGAGGAAACCAGAATTGAAAGAGACACATGTACCCCAATATTCATCGCAGCACTGTTTACAATAGCCAGGACATGGAAACAACCTAGATGTCCATCAGCAGATGAATGGATAAGAAAGCTGTGGTACATATACACAATGGAGTATTACTCAGCCGTTAAAAAGAATTCATTTGAATCAGTTCTGATGAGATGGGTGAAACTGGAGCCAATTATACAGAGTGAAGTAAGCCAGAAAGAAAAACACCAATACAGTATACTAACACATATATATGGAATTTAGGAAGATGGCAATGACGACCCTGTATGCAAGACAGGAAAAAAGACACAGATGTGTATACCAGACTTTTGGACTCAGAGGGAGAGGGAGAGGGTGGGATGATTTGGGAGAATGGGAATTATAACATGTATACTGTCATGTAAGAATTGAATCGCCAGTCCATGTCTGACGTAGGGTGCAGCTTGCTTGGGGCTGGTGCATGGGGATGACCCAGAGAGATGTTGTGGGGAGGGAGGTGGGAGGGGGGTTCATGTTTGGGAACGCATGTAAGAATTAAAGATTTTAAAATTTAAAAAAAAATAAAAATTAAAATAAAAAAAATTTAAAAAAAAAAAGAAAATAAATGTTTTTAAAATTTTTTTTAGAATTCAGTGTGAGACACATGTGACCCACATTTTGCAGTGTGATCTGAGGTCTAATTTCAGGGTTACAGTGACCAAGAGAACGTGCCTTTCAGATTTCTGATGGCAGGGAATGCAACTGCTTAAGGGCCTTGGTTGCTGCTCTCTAAACCTATTGCAGTGCTGCATGGGGAGCTGTGCTCCTGTGGGCTGCTCCCTAACAGCCCTGGAGCCCATGCCTAGGAAATGCAGTTCTTTTCTGAAGGCTGACCTTAGCTTGAGGATCTTTGAGAGTCTCAGCAAACTTTCCTTAGACTCGCACTGCAGCCTGCCATGCTTTCCCCAGATTCCTTCCTTTCCTCACTCTCCTTCACTCAGGGTCAGGCTTAATCACAGTCTGACAGCTGTCCCACCCTCTTGCAGCTCCCTCCCAGGTATTTTCCCTCATAGATTTCTTGCATGTCTGATCACATTTTAGCATCCACTTCTCACAGGACTCAAATGAACACAAGGATAAAATATTAGAAGGTTGTAAACAGATCACTACTTCTCAGATATGTGTAGGTATTGATACTGTGGCTAAAAACCAATGCCACTTGTTTTTATTTATATTTTTCTATTTACATTTTTTAAAATGTATTTAATTGGGGGATAATTACTTCACAATATTGTAGTGGGTTTTGCCATACATTGACATGAATCAGCCATGGGTGTACGTGTGTTCCCCATCCTGAACCTCCCTCCCACCTCCCTCCCCATCCCATCCCTCAGGGTCATCCCAGTGCAGCAGCCCTGAGCACCTTGTCTGATGTATCAAACCTGGACTGGAGATCTATTTCACATATGATAATATACATGTTTCACTGCTATTCTCTCAAATCATCCCACCCTCGCCCTCTCCCACAGAGTCCAAAAGACTGTTCTACACATCTGTGTCTCCTTTGCTGTCTCGTACATAGGGTCATCATTACCATCTTTCTGAATTCCATATATATGCATTAGTATACTGTACTGCTGTTTTTAGTTCTGACTTACTTCACTCTGTATAATTGGCTCTAGTTTCATCCACCTCATCAGAACTGATTCAAATATATTCTTTTTAATGGCTGAGTAATACTCCATTGTGTATATGTACCACCGCTTTCTTATCCATTCTTCTGCTGATGGACATCTAGGTTGTTTCCATGTCCTGGCTATTATAAACAGTGCTGCGATGAACACTGGGGTACACGTGTCTCTTTCAATTCTGGTTTCCTCTGTGTGTATGCCCAGCAGTGGGATTGCTGGGTCATAAGGCAGTTCTTTTTCCAGTTTTTTAAGGAATCTCCACACTGTTCTTCATAGTGGCTGTACTAGTTTGCATTTTAAATAAAGGGAAACTTGCCCCAAAGACCTTTCATTGTTCCTGCATAGGACTGCATAATAAGCGGGAAGATCAGCATCCCTCTGGCAAATGTCACCAGAAGAGTCCTCCCTCTAAACTCTTCTCATGTCATTTCATTCCTGGAAATCATTTTCTTCCTTTTATTTAATTTGACTCTTCCCTGACCACACTGACTTAGACGTCCTCTAGAAAGCTTGCTCAGACAATTCCAAACCACAGTGGTTTTTCACTTCAGCCATCTGCTTTAAAACATTAAAGTGATCACAACTCGACTTTGTTAAACTGACATATCTTGACTGTGTGGAAAAAAAAAAAAACAATTAACTTGATGAGAAACTTTATAGCACAGAGGCATTTTCAGAAATTGTGCTTAATAAAATACTTAAGAAAATAGTTTTCAAGCTCTTTAACAAGAATGTACTAATAGGTTAATTACAAATGACCTGTAGCCACTTATTAAAGTAAATTTAGCAGGAATCCTACTGGGGAACACTTTTATGATCCTGAGCAAGTTTCTGGGTATGGTAAACCAAAGGAACTGCGTTTCTGCAGAAACAGTAGAATACCACATATTGGTGGGCACTCAAATACCCACCAATTAGCCCTATTTGCTATTTGATTCTAGATGTTTGGGTTTTCCTGGTGGCTCAAATGGTAAAGAATTCATCTCCAAAGCAGGAGATGTGGGTTCGATCCCTGGGTTGGGAAGATCCGCTGGAAGAGGGAATGGTAACCCACTCCAGATGTTTATGGATGAAGAATTTCTTTGAGGCAGATGAGGATGACAGTGATGAAACTTGGTAAGAGAACAATTAGGGGGAAATAAAATCTATATTAGGACCCAAGAACTTTTGTCTAATATAAACACGTGAATTTCATGATTCTCTCAGGGACCATCTTCCAAAGCTAGCCTGACTGAAGTATAAGCCCCTGAAGAGCAGGGACCCTATCTAAAAAGTGCTTAAGAAATGTACTGAATAATCCTATGGATGGATGGATTAAAAGCACTGGCACTCCATGAGATGGTGCATACTACTATATCTAAGGGATCTCTATCCCCAAGGTCTGGCTGCCAACAAAACTATGGTAGCCAATTCAACACAGCTGTCCTTCAGCGCTTCCTTTCTTGTCTTTCTGCTCCTGGTACAGAGACCTCTCTGCCTGAAGCTACTCTATGAAGAGAACCAGCCCAGCTGGGTCAAGCCAGCTTATCTTCTCTGTCTCCACTCTGTCAGTGAGACAGCATATGCTAATAAGCTAATTTCACTCATCAGTCATCCAATTTATATCATGCAGTGACTTCCAGATCAAAAGACCCAGTGGAATCATTTGGCTCTCTCAAGGTCACAGGGAGAGTTAGTACTGGATATGTGGACGCCATGCTTTCTGACACCTGGTTTGTTGCACTTTGTACCAGAGGATGCTATTTCATATATGCTATATGTTTTGAGTTACTCAAATATGGCTTTGTTTTTTCACTTAGAAGTTACACATTTTCTATAAGTTACTGCTGTCTTTCAATCTTCTATAGCCGCACTGTTTTATTTGCAAGACCTGATGAGCTTCAGCAATGCCACAGTAGGAGAGAGATCTCTTTCCTTGAGGAAAATGGATCCTTTCTTCCTCTTTAGTTGGAGTATAGCTGGCATCACAGTTAGATGCTGCTGCTTCTACCCTTGACTGTTTTCGGAGCTTTGGTTCTTGACGCAAAGGGCATCTGAGCTGAGATGCATAGTTCAAGGTGCATAGTTACAGGCATAGATGAGTATTCCAGCAGCATTTGGGTTTGGTGGCAAAGAAATCCAGGAGTGAATTTTCAGGCAATGTAGCATAATTCATGATTAAGGTTATCGGTAATATCTAACCTTTAGTAAATGCCAGCTGCATAATGATGGCTAGCAAGCTTTCTACAGATACTGCACTGAGTTCAGCCAGGCCATAAGAATCTATTTAATGGAACTCTAATGGGAAATGACCAGGATCTGACTACAGAAGATTAAAAGTGACAATGCTAATTGACTGCAGGGGTATCTACATGAAGAAGGGCCAGAAAAATCATTTAAGTCTAAATGAAATTGGACTGATTTGATATTTGAGAAAAGTATCATCTTCTTGCTGTGTTTGGCTGGGTGAATTAACTACTTCATGTTTCCTAGAGAAGAGTCTTTGTAGAACAATGGGCCACAGCTGTTGGGAAAAGAACTTTCCTCAGTTGGATTAGAAAAGAGATTGCAGCTAAACAAGGTTTCACTGCTCCTGCGACCAAAACACTTAAACATGAGTGCGCAGTACTGGTATCTAAGTTTGAAAGGGTCTCAGAATTGTGAGTGGTGGCCCATTCTTCAGCCCTACTGAGGGCAGAACAAGAAAGAGATTCAGCTGGTGATGGGGGATGTAGTTTCATTCTTAATTAACACTTTTTTTTTAAATTTAGTAAGGGAATGAACAAATGAGTACTTCCCAGGTGGCACAGTGGTTCAGAATCTGCCTGCCAATGCAGGAGACGCAGGTTTGATCTCTGGGTCAGGAATATCCCTTGGAGTAGGAAATGACAACCCACTCCAGTATTCTCACCTGGAAAACTCCATGGATGGAAGAGCCAGGCAGGCTACAGTCCATTGGATCACAAAGAGTCAGACACAACTGAGCATGCATACACACACACACAAACAATGCAGCTTGAAAGTCAACCTACCTCTCTTTACTGATTTGTTCATTATTAGAGTCTTACCTAATTTTTGAAGAATTAATAGATATGCACAACTTTCTCATTCATCAACTATGCTGTGTTCCCAGCCATATCAAGGAATTTGCTCATATTCTGTTCTGCCTGCTCACAGATATGTAATTCCTACCCACCTCTCAGAACTCAGCTTAAATGGTTTTTCAGGGACATCTTCACAAACACCCAGACTAAGCGGATATACACTGTATGACTGGTTGAAAACACATAATTTAGAGACAGAACACAAAACCTAGATGAAAATTGACTTCACCACTCATTGGCTCTTTGACCTTCACAAATTATTGTTTTCATTGCCTCACGATCTTCAGCTATTCAATGGAAATGACAACTACTATAATTACTTTGTCAGTTCAGTTCAGTCACTCCGTCATGTCCGACTCTATGCAACCGCATGGATTGCAGCACTCCAGGCTTCCCTGTCCATCACCAACTCCCAGAGCTTGCTCATACTCATGACAATTGAGTCAGTGATGCCATCTAACCATCTCATCCTCTGTCATCCCCTTCTCCTGCCTTCAATCTTTCCCAGCATCAGGGTCTTTTCAAATAAGTCAGTTCCTCGCATCAGGTCACCAAAGTATTGGAGTTTTACCTTCAACATCAATCCTTCCAATGAATATTCAGGACTAATTTCCTTTAGGATGGACTGGTTGGATCTCCTTGCAATCCAAGGGACTCTCGAGAGTATTCTCCAACACCACAGTTCAAAGCAACAGTTCCTTGGGGCTCAGCTTTCTTTATAGTCCAAATCTTACATCCATATATGACTACTGAAAAAACCATAGCACTGACTAGATGGATATTTGTCTGAAAAGTAATGTCTCTGCTTTTTAATTCGCTGTCTAGGTTGGTCATAGCATTTCTTCCAAGGAGCAAGAGTCTTAATTTCATGGCTGCAGTCACCATTTGCAGTGATTTTGGAGCCCAAGAAAATAAAGTCTCTCACTGTTTCCATTGTTTCTCCATCTATTTGCCATGGAGCGATGGGACCAGATGCCATGTTCTTAGTTTTCTGAATGCTGAATTTTAGACCAGCTTTTTCACTCTCCTCTTTCACTTTCATCAAGAGGCTCTTTAGTTTCACTTCACTTTCTGACATAGGGTGGTATCATCTGCGTATCTGAGTTTATTGATTTTTCTCCTGGCAATCCTGATTCAAGCTTGTGCTTCATCCAGTCCAGCATTTCTAATGATGTACTCTGCATATATGTTAAATAAGCAGGGTGACAATATACAGCCTTGACATACTCCTTTTCCAATTTGGAACCAGTCTTTTGTTCCATGTCCAGTTTTACCTGTTGCTTCTTGACCTACATACAGATTTCACAGAAGGCAGGTAAGATGGTCTGGTATTCCCAGTCAGAATTTTCTGCAGTTTGCTGTGATCTACACAGTCAGAGGCTGTAGCATAGCCAATAAAGCAGAAGTAGATGTTTTTTTCTGGAACTCTCTTGCTTTTTTGATGACCCAACGGATGTTGGCAGTTTGATCTCTGGCTCCTCTGCCATTTCTAAATCCAGCCTGAACATCTGGAAGTTCATGGTTCATGTACCATTGAACCCTGGCTTAGAGAATGTTGAGCATTACTTTGCTAGGGTGTGAGATGAGTGCAATCGTACAGTAGTTTGAACATTCTTTCTATGAAGACTTAACAAGACCTTTGAGATCTAACATCAAAAAAGATGTCCTTTTCATCATAAGGGACTGGAATGCAAAAGTAGAAAGTCAAGAAATACCTGGAGTAACAGGCAAATTTGGAGTACAAAATGAAGCAAGGCAAAGGCTAACAGAGTTTTGCCAAGAGACACACTGGTCATAGCAAATTACATTGTAGGCTTGAAATAAATAAATGTGGACAGAGGTTCATGACATTATACAGGAGACAAGGATCAAGACCATCTCCAAGAGAAGATATGCAAAAAAGCAATGTGGAAGTCTGAGGATACCTTACAAATAGCTGTGAAAAGAAGAAAAGTGAAAGGCAAAGGAGAAAAGGAAAGATATACCCATTTGAATGCAGAGTTCCAAAGAATAGCAAGGAGAGATAAGAAAGTCTATCCCAGTGATCAGTGCAAAGAAATAGAAGAAAACAGAATGGGAAAGACTAGAGATCTCTTCAAGAATATTAGAGATACCAAGGGAACATTTCATGCAAAGATGGGCTTGATTAAGGACAGAAATGGTACGGACCTAATGGAAGCAGAAGATATTAAGAAGAGATAGCAAGAATACACAGAAGAACTACACAGAAAAGATCTTCATGACCAAGATAATCATGATGTGTGATCACTCACCTAGAGCCAGACATCCTGGAATGTGAAGTCAAGTGGGCCTTAGGAAGTATCACTATGAACAAAGCTAATGAAGGTGATGGAATTCCAGTTGAGCTGTTTCAAATCCTGAAAGATGATGCTGTGAAAGTGCTGCACTCAATATGCCAGCAAATTTGGAAAACTCAGCAGTGGTCACAGGACTGGAAAAGGTCAGTTTTCATTCCAATCCCAAAGAAAGGCAATGCCTAAGAATGCTCAAATTACCGCACAATTGCACTCATCTCACATACTAGTAAAGTAATGATAAAAATTCTCCAAGCAAGGCTTCAACAATACATGAACCATGAACTTCCAGAAGTTCAAGCTGGATTTATAAAAGACAGAGGAACCAGAGATCAAATTGCCAACATCTGTTGGATCATAGAAAAAGCAAGAGAGTTTCAGGAAAACATCTATTTCTGCTCTATTGGCTATGCCACAGCCTGATCATGTCGATCACCACAAACTGTGGAAAATTCTGAAAAAGACGGGACTACCAGACCACCTGACCTGCCTCTTGAGAAATCTGTATGCAGGTCAGGAAGCAACAGTTAGAACTGGACATGGAACAACAGACTGGTTCCAAATAGGAAAAAGAGTCCTTCAAGGCTGTATATTGTCACCTGCATATTTAATTATATGCAGAGTATATCATGAGAAACGCTGGGCTGGAGGAAGCACAAGCTAAAATCAAGACTGCCAGGAGAAATATCAATAACCTAAGGTATGCTGATGACACCACCCTTATGGCAGAAAGTGAAGAAGAACTAAAGAGCTTCTTGATGAAAGTGAAAGAGGAGAGTAAAAAAGTTGGCTTAAAATTTCACATTCAGAAAACTAAAATTATGGTATCCGGTCCCATCAGTTCATGGCAAATAGTGGGGAAAACAGTGGAAACAGTAAGACTTTATTTTTAGGGGCCTCCAAAATCACTGCAGATGGTGACTGCAGTCATGAAATTAAAAGATGCTGGCTCCTTGGAAGGAAAGTTATGACCAACCTAGACAGCATATTAAAAAGCAGAGACATTAAACTTTACCAACAAAGGTCCACCTAGTCAAAGCTATGGTTTTCCCAGTAGTCATGTATGGACATGAGAGTTGGACTATAAAGAAAGCTGAGCGCCAAAGAATTGATGCTTTTGAACTGTGGTGTTGGAGAAGACACCCGAGAGTCCTTTGGACTGCAAGCAGACCCAACCAGTGCATTCTAAAGGAGATCAGTCCTGGGTGTTCATTGGAAGGACTGATGTTGAAGCTGAAATTCCAATACTTTGGCTAACTGATGCAAAGAACTGACTCTTTTGAAAAGACCTTGATGCTGGGAAAGATTGAAAGCAGTAGGAGAAAGGGGTAATACGGGATGAGATGGTTGGATGGCATCACTAACTCAATGGACATGAGTTTGAATAAACTCCAGGGGTTGGTGATGGACAGGGAGTCCTGGCATGCTGCAGTCCATGGGGTCGAAGGGGTCAGACAGAACTGAGCAACTAACTGAACTGAAGAAATAAATATAAGGAGTTTCTTTTATTGTTATAAACTTTCATAGCCCTGTGCACTCATCGATATTTCATATTAGTACTTTTAGTACTGATTAGTTCTGATGCTGGTATGAGTATTTGATAGATATCTTTCTCTCTCACTACAATTTAAATCCCATGATGTTAGGGAGTTTACCATTGGCTTTCCAGGGCCTCAGACAGTGCTAATTCATATTAGATACTGATTAAATATTTGATTGAATAAATGAATACTGGCTTCTATAGGTGACAGCTTACAACTTCTTAAACTCTGGGCAATGGCAATGGTAGCCATTCTACCCTAACTTTCCGCAGCTGTTCACTCATTGCTTCTCATTGCCTACACCTCTGCTAAAGTAACTTAGATGTTAGAGTCTCCAAACTACTTCTTTTGAATGACTCTGGGCATGACTTTCTGGCTTACACCTGAGAAGAGCATTCTCAACTTCAGTACACAGTGAGTTGAAAAGTGTTCTAAGTAATTTGTTACTGAAAATGGTAGAAAAATCAAAGTTTGCAAAAAGCATACTATTTTTTCTTAAGGTAAAGTTTACAAACAGTGAAATGAGCACTGTTAAGTGTATATTTAAGATTTTACAAATATATAGCCATCTGACTACCATACCAATCAATAGACTATTTCTATCAGCCCGGAAAATTTCCTCTTACCTATATTTGGCCGAGCCACAACTGCCTTAGACAATCTCCATTCTGACTTTTTCCCCACCATTACTAAGACATAAGTTACATATAACATGTAAGTTTAAAGTGTACAATGGGTTGATTTGATGGACTTGTGTATTGCAAAATGATTACACCATTGTGCTAGCTAACGTCTCCAACAAACATAATTATCATTTCTCTTTCTGATGCAAATGTTTAAGATTAATAACAGCAACTTGCAAGTATGTAATACAATATTATTAACTATATTCACCATGTGTTTTACATTGGATTCCCAGAACTTTTATTTGTCTTATAATTGGAGGTCTGAACTTTCTGAATAGCATCTTCCCATTTTCCCCAGGTCCCAACTCCTGGTAACCATCATTATATGCTGTTTTCATGATTTCGCTTTTTAGATTCTGCTTATAAGTGATATCATCTACCATTTGTCTTTCTCTGCCTGACATTTCACTAAGCCTAGTGCCACCAAGCTCTAACCCTGTTGTAAAAAATGGCAGCATTTCCTTTTTCCTCATGGCATAGAATTGCTGTATAAATTCTATTCTTTGGTATATATCTAAAAAAATGAAAATAGGATCTTAAAAATATTACTGCACCCTCATACGCACACACATAATGTAATATTAAAGCCATGAGAAAGAAGGAAATAGATGAGAAATTCTGAGAAGCGAAAGGCAAAGGGAAAAAGGAAAGATATACCCATCTGAATGCAGACTTTCAAAGAATATCAAGGAGAGATAAGAAAGTCTTTCTAAGTGATCAATTCAAAGAAAGAGAAGAAAACAATAGAATGGGAAAGACTAGAAATCTCTTCAAGAAAATTAGAGATACCAAGGGAACATTTCATGCAAAGATGGGCAAAATAAAGAAGAAAAAGTTTGGACCTAATAGAAGCAGAACATACTAAGAAGAGATGGCAAGAATACACAGAAGAACTGTACAAATATGGTCTTAATGATCCAGATAACCATGATGGTGTGATCATTCACCTAGAGCCAGACATCCTGGAATGTGAAGTCAGGTGGGCCTTAGGAAGCCCCTTAAGAAGTGATGGAATTCCACCATCGATAAAGATGGTACTGTTAAAGTGCTGGACTCAATATGCCAACAAATTTGGAAAACCCAGCAGTGGCCACAGGACTGGAAAAGGTTGGTTTTCATCCCAATCCCAAAGAAAGGCAATGCCAAAGAATGCTCAAACTACTACACAATTGTACTCATTTCACCTGCTAGCAAAGTAATGCCCAAAATTCTCCAAGCAAGGCTTTAACAATACATGAACCGTGAACTTCCAGGTGTTAAAGATAGATGTAGAAAAGGCAGAGGAACCAGAGATCAAATTGCCAACATCTGTCGGATCATAGAAAAAGCAAGAGAGTTCCAGAAAAACATCTATTTCTGCTTCATTGACTATGCTAAAGCCTTTGACTGTGTGGATCACAACAAACTGTAGAAAATTCTGAAAGAGATGGGAATACCAGACCACCTGACCTGCTTCCTGCAAAACCTGTATGCAGGTCAAGAAGCAACAGTTGAAACCAGGCATAGAACAGACTGGTTCCAAATTAGAAAAGGAGTACATCAAGAGTGTATATTGTCACCCTGCTTATTTAACTTATATGCAGAGTGCATCATGCGAAATGCTGGGCTGGATGAAGCACAAGCTGGAATCAAGATCGATGGGAGAAATATTAATAACCTCAGATACACAGCTGACACCACCCATATGGCAGAAAATGAAGAGAAATTAAGAGCCCCTTGATGACGGTGAAAGAGGAGAGTGAAAAAGCTGGCTTAAAACTCAACATTCAAAAAACTAAGATCATGACATCTAATCCCATCACTTCATGGCAAACAGATGGGGAAACAATGGAAATAGTGAAAGATTTTATTTTCTTGGGCTCCAAAATCACGGCAGATGATGACTGCAGCCATGAAATTAAAAGACACTTACTCCTTGGAAGAAAAGCTATGACCAACCTAGACAGCATATTAAAAAGCAGAGACATGATTTTACTAGCAAAGGTCCACCTAGTCAAAGCTATGGTCTTTTCAGTAGTCACATATGGATGTGAAAGTTGGACCATAAAGAAGGCGGAGCACTGAAAAATTGATTCTTTTGAACTGTGGTGTTAGAGAAGACTCTTAAGAGTCCCTTGGACCACATGGAGATCAAACCAGTCAATATTAAAGGAAATCAACTCTGAATATTCATTGGAAGGACTGATGCTGAAGCTCCAATACTTTGGCCACTTGATGCAAAGAGGCAACTCATTAGAAAAGACCCTGATTCTGGCAAAGATTGAGGGCAGGAGGAGAAGGGGATGACAGGATGAGATAATTGTATGGCATCACTGACTCAATTGATGTGAGTCTGAGCAAGCTCCAGGAGATGGTGAAGGACATGGAAGCCTGGTGTGCTACAGTCTATGGGGTCACAAAGAATCAGATACAACTGAGTAACCAACTCTTGCCTGGAATCCCATGGATGGAGGAGCCTGGTAGGCTGCAGTCCATGGGGTCGCTGAGTCGGACATGACTGAGCGACTTCACTTTGACTTTTCACTTTCATGCATTGGAGAAGGAAATGGCAACCCACTCCAGTGTTCTTGCCTGGAGAATCCCAGGGATGGGGGAACCTGGTGAGCTGCCATCTATGAGGTTGCACAGAGTCAGACACAACTGAAGCGACTTAGCAGCAGCAGCAGAGTAACCAACAACAACAAATGGTTGTTCAATTTTTATGTTTTTGAGGAATCTTCAATTTTTTTTTTCCATAGTGGCTATACCCTTCACAGTTCCAGGAACTTCTTTTTACAAGAGATTCTTCTTTTCTTCACATTCTTGCCAACATTTGTTACCTCTTTATTTTTTCTTTTTTTTACATTTGTACAACTTCAAAAGTTATTTGGCAAAAGGGCATTTTTTTCTTTTTTGGTCTGAATTGTTCATAAATGACAAAGCTTTGGCAAATACAGCTGATCATAGCAAGAAAATGCTAATTGGATATTTGCTTATCTTTCTCATAATCTTTTTTTTTTTTTTGTAAATGGAGGATAATTGCTTTACAATGTTATGTTGGTTTCTGCCATAGAACAACATAAATCAGCCATAAGTATACCTTTGTCCACTCCCTCTTGAACTTCCCTCCCACCCCTCACTCCATCCTGCTCTTCTAGGTTGTCACAGAGCACCAGGGTGAGCTCCCTGTGTTACCCAGAAACTTCTCAGTAGCTATCTTGTATTTTTTAATGAAAGCCATTCTAGCAGGTGCCAAGTGATATCTCACTGTGGTGTGATTTCCATTATTCTGATGAATAGTAATATTGAACACTTTTTCGCATACCTTTGTATGCCTTCTTTGAAAAAAATACCTATTAAGATCTCCTACCTATTTTTTAATCTTTTTCTTGCTATTGGATTATATGAGTTCTTTATACATTTTGAATATTAACCCATTATCAGATATATAATTTGCAAATATTCTCTCCCATTCCATATGTTGTCTTTCCAATTCGCTGTTTCTTTTGCTGTGCAACAGACTTTTAGTTTGATATAGTCCCATGTATTAATTTTTACTTTTTTTTTGCTTGTGCTTTTGGTATCATTGGAGAAGGAAATGGCAATCCACTCCAGGACTATTGCCTGGAAAATCCCATGGACAGAGGAGCCTGGTAGGTTACAGCCCATGGGGTTGCAAAGAGTCGGACACAAATGAGTGACTTCACTTTTGGTATCATATCCAAAAAAACTGTGGCCAAGACCAATATTAAAGAACTTTTCTCTATTTTTTCCTCTAGAAGTTTTATATTTTTAGAACTTTTGTTAAAGTCATCAATCTTTTTCAAGTTAATTTTTGTGAGTGTTCCTTTCTTCCTCTGTTGCTATCTTTGTGAGTTAATGATATCTCTTAGTGCTATATATTGATTCCCTTTGGTTTACCTTTTGTGCACCTACTGTAGGTTTTTGCTTTATGGTTAACATGATATTTACATAAAATATCTCCAGACAAAATATCTATTTTACATTTTAACTACTTAACTTTGCCCACAGACAGCAACTGTATCCTTTTACTCCATTTCCCCTTATGTGTTTGATTTCACAGTTTATCTCTTTTAATATGGTGTATTCATTTAAAAATTATGGTAGCTATCATTACTTTTCATATTCTTGTTTTTTAGCTTTTATACTAGAGTTAAGTGGATAACACATCACCATATTACAATTTTAGGGTATTCTGAATTTGATTATATACTTATATTTACCATCATGTTTTATATTTTCATGATTTCTTGTTAATAATTACAGTCCTTTGTGAAAAGAAGAGAAGCAAAAAGAAAGGAGAAGAGGAAAGACGGAAGCATCTGAATGCAGAGTTCCAAAGAATAGCAAGGAGAGATAAGAAAGCCTTCCTCAGAGATCAATGCAAAGAAATAGAGGAAAACAACAGAAAAGACTATAGAGGAGCCACCCCACATCCAAGGAGCGGTGGCGGAGCAGTGGCTGCGCAGGCGCAGGAGGACCGAGAGGAGCTACTCCACATTCAAGGTCAGGAGGGGCGGTGGTGAGGAGATACCCCTCGTTCAAGGTAAGGAGCAGTCGCTGTGCTTTGCTGGAGCAGCCATGAAGAGATACTCCCAGTCCAAGTAAGAGAAACCCAAGTAAGACAGTAGGTGTTGTGAGGGGGCATCAGAAGGCAGACACACTGAAACCATAATCACAGAAAGCTAGTCAATCTGATCTCATAAAACCACAGCCTTGTCTAACTCAGTGAAACTAAGCCATGCCGTGTGGGGACACCCAAGACGGACGGGTCATGGTGGAGAGATCTGACAGAATGTGGTCCACTGGAGAAGGGAATGGCAAACCACTTCAGTATTCTTGCCTTGAGAACCCCATGAACAGTATGAAAAGGCAAAATGACAGGATACTGAAAGAGGAACTCCCCAGGTTGGTAGGTGCCCAATATGGTACTAGAGATCAGTGGAGAAATAACTTCAGAAAGAATGAAGGGATGGAGCCAAAGCAAAAACGATACCCAGTTGTGGATGTGGCTGGTGATAGAAACAAGGTCCGAAGCTGTAAAGAGAAATATTGCATAGGAACCTGGAATGCCAGGTCCATGAATCAAGGCAAATTGGAAGTGCTCAAACAGGAGATGGCAAGAGTGAACGTCGACATTCTAGGAATCAGCAAACTAAAATGGACTGGAATGGGTGAATTTAACTCAGATAATCATTATATATACTACTGCGGGCAGGAATCCCTTAGAAGAAATGGAGTAGCCATCGTGGTCAACAAAAGAGTCTGAAATGCAGTATTTGAATGCAATCTCAAAAACGACAGAATGATCTCTGTTCATTTCCAAGGGCAAACCAATCAGTATCACAGTAATCCAAGTCTATGCCCCAACCAGTAACACTGAAGAAGCTGAAGTTGAAAGGTTCTATGAAGACTTACAAGACCTTTTAGAACTAACACCCCAAAAAGATGTCCTTTTCATCATAGGGGACTGGAATGCAAAAGTAGGAAGTCAAGAAACACCTAGGGTAATAGGAAAATTTGGCCTTGGAATATGGAATGAAGCAGGGCAAAGGTGAGTTTTGCCAAGGGAACACACTGGGCATAGCAAACACCCTCTTCCAACAACACAAGAGAAGACTCTACACATGGACATCACCGGATGGTCAACACCAGAATCAGACTGATTATATTCTTTGCAGCCAAAGATGGAGAAGCTCTACACAGTCAGCAAAAACAAGACTGGGAGCTGACTGTGGCTCAGATCATGAACTCCTTATTGCCAAATTCAGACTTAAATTGAAGAAAGTAGGGAAAACCACAAGACCATTCAGGTATGACGTAAATCAAATCCCTTATGATTATACAGTGGAAGTGAGAAATAGATTTAAGGGCCTAGATCTGATAGATAGAGTGCCTGATGAACTATGAAAAGAGGTTTGTCACATTGTACAGAGGAGAGGGATCAAAACCATCCCTATGGAAAAGAAATGCAAAAAAGCACAATGGCTGTCTAGGGAACCATTACAAATAGCTGTGAAAAGAAGAGAAGTGAAAAGCAAAGGAGAAAAGGAAAGATATAAGCATCTGAATGCAGAGTTCCAAAGAATAGCAAGGAGAGATAAGAAAGCCTTCCTCAGCCATCAATGCAAAGAAATAGAGGAAAACAAAAGAATGGAAAAGACTAGAGATCTCTTCACGAAAATTAGAGATACCAAGGGAACATTTCATGCAAAGATGGGCTCAATTAAGGACAGAAATGGTAGGGACCTAACAGAAGCAGAAGATATGAAGAAGAGGTGGCAAGAATACACAGAAGAACTATACAAAAAAGACCTTCATGACCCAGATAATCACAATGGTGTGATCACTCACCTAGAGCCAGACATCCTGGAATGTGAAGTCAACTGGGCCTTAGAAAGCATCACTATGATCAAAGCTTGTGGAGGTGTTGGGATTCCAGTTGAGATATTTCAAATCCTGAAAGATGATGCTGTGAAAGTGCTGCACTCAACATGCCAGCAAATTTGGAAAACTCAGCAGTGGCCACAGGACTGGAAAAGGTCAGTTTTCATTCCAATCCCAAAGAAAGGCAATGCCAAAGAATGTTCAAACTACTGCACAATTGCACTCATCTCACATGCTAGTAAAGTAATGCTCAAAATTCTCCAAGCCAGGCTTCAATTCAGCAATATGTGAACCGTGAACTTCCAGATGTTCAAGGTGGTTTTAGAAAAGGCAGAGGAACCAGAGATCAAATTGCCAACATCCGCTAGATCATTGAAAAAGCAAGAGAGTTCCAGAGAAACATCTATTTCTGCTTTATTGACCATGCCAAAGCCTTTGACTGTGTGGATCACAAGAAACTGTGGAAAATTCTGAAAGAGATGGGCATACCAGACCACCTGACCTGCCTCTTGAGAAACCTGTATGCAGGTCAGGAAGCAACAGTTAGAACTGGACATGGAACAACAGACTGGTTTCAAATAGGAAAAGAAGTACATCAAGGCTGTACATTGTCACCCTGCTTATTAAACTCATGTGCAGAGTACATCATGAGAAACGCTGAGGTGGAAGAAGCACAAGCTGGAATCAAGATTGCTGAGAGAAATATCAATAACCTCAGATATGCAGATGACACCCCTGCCCCTTATGGCAGAAAGTGAAGAGAAACTAAAAAACCTCTTGATGAGAGTGAAAGAGGAGAGTGAAAAAGTTGGCTTAAAGCTCAACATTCAGAAAATGAAGATCATGGCATCTGGTCCCATCACTTCATGGCAAATAGATGGGCAAACACTGGAAACAGTGTCAGACTTTATTTTTTTAGGCTCCATAATCACTGCAGATGGTGATTGCAGCCATGACATTAAAAGACGCTTACTCTTTGGAAGGAAAATTATGACTAACATAGATAGCATATTAAAAAGCTGAGACATTACTTTGCCAACAAAGGTCCATCTAGTCAAGGCTATAGTTTTTCCAGTGGTCATGTAGGGATGTGAGAGTTGGACTGTGAAGAAAGCTGAGCGCCGAAGAATTGATGCTTTTGAACTGTGGTGCTGGAGAAGACTCTTGAGAGTCCCTTGGACTGCAAGGAGATCCAACCAGTCCATTCTGAAGGAGATCAGCCCTGGGTGTTCTTTGGAAGGAGTTATGCTAAAGCTGAAACTCCAGTACTTTGGCCACCTCATGCGAAGAGTTGACTCATTGGAAAAGACTCTGATGCTGGGAGGGATTGGGGGCAGGAGGAGAAGGGGATGACAGATGGATGGCATCACCGACTCGATGGACGTGAGTTTGAGTGAACTCCGGGAGTTGATGATGGACAGGGAGGCCTGGCGTGCTGCAACTCATGGGGTCACAAAAATCGGACACGACTGAGTGACTGAACTAACTAACTTTCATTTTAGCTGGAAAACTCCTTTCAGTGGTTCTTGTAAAGTAGGTCTGCTGCTGCTGCTGCTAAGTCACTTCAGTCGTGTCTGACTCTGTGCAACACCATAGATGGCAGCCCTCCAGGCTCTCCAGTCCCTGGGATTCTCCAGGCAAGAACACTGGAGTGGGTTGCCATTTCCTTCTCCAATGCATGAAGGTGAAAAGTGAAAGTGAAGTCACTCAGTTGAGTCAGACTCTTCGCGACCCCATGGACTGCAGTTACCAGCACCAAAGTAGGTCTAGTACTGATGAATTCCTTCCACTTTTTTGTCTGTCTTTATCTCTCCATTTCTGAAGGACAGTTTTGTCAAATTTAGCATTTTTGGTTGACAGTTTTTTGCTTTCAACATTGTAACCATATCATCCCATTATTTCTAGGCCTGTAAGTCACAAGCTTTTTTCCTCTTGCAGCTTTTAAGATTCTCCCTTTGTCTTTGATTTCTGACAGTTATATATAACATACATCATATAACATTCTATACATTATACTGTGAACTGGAAATGATCTCTTTAAGTTGATTTTGTTGGTGGTGTTCATTTATGCTTACTTTTTGGGTCAAAAGTAATCTTTTCCCCCTCTAATATGCTTTCATATATTTGCTCCCATATTTTCTGCTAAATTCCTAAAAGTTTCATGTTTAAAAGCTCCAAATTTGTATTTTTTTAGATTCAATGTTGTGAGTTTTATTTGCCTATAAATTTTAAAATCATGTGATCAACTTATTCAAAATATTTGATGAATTTTTAATTGAGACTGCACATGGCAACCCACTCCAGTAATCTTGCCTGGAGAATTCTCTGGGCAGAGGAGCCTGGCAGGCTACAGTCTGTGGCGTTGCAAGTAGTCAGGCATGACTGAGCAACTATCACTCACTATATTTATGCATGTGTTCATGCTAAATTGCTTCAGTTGTGTCTGACTCTGTGCAACCCTATGGACTGTGACCCATCAGGCTCCTCTCTAGGCAAGAACACTGAAGTGGATTGCCATGCCCTCCTCCAGGGAATCTTGCCAACCCAGGAATAGAACCCACTTCTCTTAACATCTCCTGCATTGGCAGGGAGGTTCTTTACCACTAGTGCCACCTGGAAAGCCTACATTATATCTATAGATTACCTCCAATAAAATGAGGTAATTTGATAACAATTGTATAATGTATAAATAGAGCATATATCTCCATCTCATGAGATTAGTTTATATCTTCCTTAAATATATGGTAAAATTAATCAGTGAAACTCTCTGGGTTGGACTGTCTTCCTGTATTTTGATTTCAAAATTTTAACATGTAATTATTTCAACAAATATATAATAATTTAGATTTTTTATTTCATCATGTTTAAGTTTTAGTAAGTTATATTTTTAAAGATATTTGAGTATATCATTTAAATTTGTTAAACTTATTTAGATAAATTTGCTTACAATAGTCCTTTACTAACCTTGTAATATCGATAGACTTTGTAGTGATAGCCTACCTTTCACTACTGATTCTGGTAATTGGTAAGATTTTTAAAATGTTTTTATTCTTGATTATTCTTGCTAGAGTTTATACTTTTAAACAATAACTTGCTACTTTGCTATTTATATTTATTGCTTGTTTTTTAATTTCATTGTTTTCTGCTTTTATCTTCACTTTTTTCTTCTCATTCACTTATTTTGGTTTTAATTTAGTCTTCTCTCATCAGCTTATTAAGTTGGAGAATTAAACCATTTTAAACCATTTTTCCTTTTTAATGTATAGCATAGAATGTAAAGCTATAAATTTTCCTTTAAACATTGCTTTAACAGCATTCAGCCGATATTCACATATCTTATCTTCCCTAACATTCAGTTCGAAATTCTTCATTTCGCTATGATTCTCCTTTGATCTATGATTTATATAGAAGCATGTTGTTAAGTTTCCAAATATCTGGGGATTTTTCATACATATTTTTGTCATTTACTTCCAACAAGTCAGTTGCACTCAGAGAACATACTCTATAATTTCCATTTTTGAGAAGGCGTTGAAACTTTTAAAAAGGCACTGAGAATCACCTCTCTTAATGATTATTCCACATCTACTTGAAAATGAGGTCTGGATCCACTGTTCTACAAATGTCAATTAGGTCATGTTAGTTGATACATTTTTCAAATCTTCTATATTTTTATATCTTAACTAGTAACAGAAGCGCATTGTAATATCCAGTTCTAATTATGGATATACTTTGCCCATTAGTTCAGTCAGTTTTTGCTTAATGCATTTTGAAACTCTGTAGATATATATTTAAATTATTATATATTTTTATTAATTAGCTGTTTTATTACCATGAATTAGTCTTCCTCATTTCTGCTGATACACTTAGAAAAACACTCCAGTATCCTTGGGCTTCCCTTGTGGCTCAGCTGGTAAAGAATCTGCCCGCTATGCAGGAGAGCTGGGTTCAGTCCCTGGGTTGGGAAGATCTCCTGGAGAAGGGAACAGCTACCCACTCCAGTATTCTGGCCTGGAGAATTCCATGGACTGTATTCCATGAGGTCCCAAAGAGTTGGACAAGACTGAGCAACTTTCACTTTCACTTCACTGCTGGTCAGAAATAAACCTAAAACATCCTACTGAGTCGTGGCCTATGTGCACAGATACCAAAGTAATCCTCTGGTATTTCATGTCAGACAGATAACAGAGTTAACTTTTTTATATTTTCAGAAATGAAATTCTTTCCCATGAGTGAAATTTCCAAATAAGACCTATTTATCAAAGTAAGAATGGAAAATACTTAACTACTATTGAAGGTTATCTATCAAAACTGTATTTTCATGAACAGCGCCATGAATACATGATACTTTGTTGACGCACTGGTTGTTACACTGTTTTACATTAGAGGTCACAACATGACCAGCTGTTCATCAGGTATGCTCAGTTGTTGATGCTACTGCTACCTTTCTAACACCTTTTCTCCCCACTGATAGATACACACACACATACATATACATACACGCACATACAGACACATGCATACATGCAACATTATACAAGTATAATATTTAAAATAATCATTTCTTTTTTATTGAGGTAATGTTGGTTGATAACATGTTTCATTAGTAAACATTATATTTTGACTTTTGCAGACACTATAGAGTGCTCACCACCAAAATTTAGTTTCCGTTTGTCTCCGTATGGTTGATCCCCCTTGCCCACTTCACTATCATCCCAACCCCTTCAGCTCTGGTAACCACAACTTTGTTTTCTGTATCTATGTGTTTGTAAAGCAGCTATCTTTTGATAAAGCATACGTTTTGATTATTTGCTGTAATGCTGGCCTCCAGACACATATACCCATATATATGTCTCCATACATATACATGCAAATTATTATATATAATGAGATTATAATACATGACCATTTTGTTTACATTTAAGTGAAAAATAAAACTAGAGTTATGTTTCTCAAAAAAAGTGACTTTTTATAAATATTAATAAGAATGGCAAAGTAATTAAAGAAGAAATAGAATAGAAATCAATGTACTCATAAGACTGGCATCCTCACCATGCCATTAAAAAAAAAATCTATCTTGAACTATATATTAGGCTCTAGAGAATACTTATAATTTAAATAACATAAAAATAATAATTTTTCTCATTTATGCTCCTAATGTAGAGCTGGGAGATGGATTACAGTCATTATTAGAAAACCAAACTTCGGTGAACATTAAAGTTAACAGTGGGTGCTGGTGGTTTAGTCACTTAGTCGTGTCCAACTCTTGCACCCCATGGACTGTAGCCTGCCAGGCTCCTCTGTCCATGGCATTCTCCAGGCAAGAATACTGGAATGGGTTGCCATTTCCTTCTCCAGGAGATCTTCCTGACCCAGGAATTGAACCCGGATCTCCTGCACTGCAGGCAGAAACTTCACTGACTGAGCTACAAGGAAACCCTTAAAGTTGACAGCGGCTCATCCTAATTCTCACAGCTTACCACATGGAACTTATTTTGGGAAACATTAAAAATGTTCCTAGCCCAATCTAAGAAAAGTGTAGATTTAGTGTAATTAAGTGGATATCCCCCCTAGAATGGTGATGACAGTAAGACAGAACTACAGAGGCAGAACCCAAACCTGAAAGCATTTGCTAAGTGTGAGTCAGTAGCAGATCTTCACGCAGGAGGTGACAGTATCAGAAACTCCAAAGATCACTGTGTGCTCATTTACTCACTTTACCAACCAGACCAGAAGGTGACAAAGGAGTCTTTTGCTCACCATAGCTTATGGCATTTAGGGATGCCTTAGGCTCCACCAGCCTCCTGATCCCTCTTACTGGTTGGGTATCCTGACTGCAGCCTCTTTATGTCATCTGTTAACAGCTGATCCCAGCAACATTCTTCAGAGGATTGCCCTTGGACTTCTTGGAACCACTTTCCTGAAACCACCTTGGAGTTTACATAGACCTCCGGGGGTTGGTAGCCAATGACTGCAGAAGACAGAGGATAAAAGCCTAATCCCTCACACTGAGGAATAAAACACTCTTTAACCTACAGAGCTCCTGGGATCAGGCTGAGACGAGGACGATACCTGAGATTGCTCTCTTGCTTTGTTTCTTCCTTCTCCCACTCCCTTACCTGTCTCTCCTAGGAGCGTTTTCTCAAATCATTTATAAAGGTCTTTGTCTAAGCATCTACTTCTGGTAAATCTGACCTAAAATAATGGTGGTATGTTCATATCTATTTTTCCAATGCATTCCACTCAGGATCCAAAAAATAATTTTAAACCCCATGCAGGGCACTAGTAGTTAAATAACCAAAATAAAACATGTCCTTGGGAAGGGGCAAGACTCTTTAGTTCTGTCTTCACTGATCATGGGAGGGTCTGAGGACCTTGTTAGAACCAAGAAGTAGGGAGAAGAGAAGACAAGGGGGTGTGGATTAATAAAGTAAAGAAAAAGTTCAAGTCATGATTCAGTAAACAATTGCGGAGCATCATCAATATTTCAGGCTTTCTTCTAGCCATAAGGAACATGCTTCCTCCCCACGGAGTTTATATTTCACTTGGAAGAGAAAAGTGAGAACTACTAAACCACTAGTGAGGAGAAGAGGAGATATTTGTTCCTGGTCAGAGCCTGTTTCTTCCCCTGATGCTTGGTGCTTGGTCTTCCAAGCACATATTTCATGCACTGACTCTTGATGAAATGCAATATAAATACTGTCCATGAAATGCAATATAAATACTGACTATCCATACTTGGAAGTCAGGCCCATGATTTGGGCTTCCCAGTGGTGCTAATGGTAAAGAACTCACCTGCCAGGGCAGGAGACCTAAGAGATGCAGATTCAATCTCTGGGTCAAGAAGATCCCCTGGAGGAGGGCACAGCACCCACTCCAGTATTCCTGCCTGGAGACTCTCATGGACAAAGGAGACTCTCATGGCAGGCTATGTACAGTCCACAAGATCACAAAGAATCAGACACGACTGAAGCAACTTAGCACATGCATCCTTACTTTAACTATCAAAGTTTGAATTCAGCTCAACCACAACACAGAAAACCAATCCCCATTCTAAAATGTTACTTAAACCCACACTGAAATACCACATCTATAGAACCAGCAGATACCAGAATGCTTTCTCCTTTCCTCACTTTTGAAATCCAATCTCACTTACTGTTTTATATATACTCTTTCCTAGATATAGTCCCTAGATAGATCGTCTTTGCTAGGGATATTTACATATTAAGTTTTCTCTAAAAATATTCATGCTGTATGGAAGAAATTTCAGGAATTCTTTAGCCAGTAAGGGGGAAGATTTTTCTTAAATTGGCAGTGTTTTCTTCACTTACTTCAGAGCATATGCTCTGACTTCACGTGCCATTGGTTTGCCATCCAAAGGACCCCCTCTACTGACATTTCATAGAAGCCTGTTTGTCGGAGGTCACTCAAAAGGTGGCCATTTAGGTAATAAGATTAAATTAAGCTCATAAAAATGTTACAAATATACTTTAACTAATTTAAACATTTAACATATAAATGCACATTCATATGGTAATTTTTTGATGTAGGACCAATGGCTTTTGACTATGGGTTCATGATTAGCATTTCACAACAATAATTAATTGTCCATAATTTACAATTTCATATTTTTAAAATGAAAAATCCCTAGAGAAATTTATAAAGCAATCTGATTTGAGAATTCTTTTCATTTTGGTGAATTACTTCTGCCCTTATCTATTCTAATTCAATTTTTGTGCTAATAGTTACTGGGTTTATGCAAGACATTCAATTTATTTTTATAGGCTAAACAGAACACCTTTTTACTTTCATATTTGTATACTATTTCAGCTATTTTTCATGTTGCATATTATTTAAATAAATAATAAAATTACAGTAACAAATCCAACTAGAATTTGGATTTGCCAACAACTAAACTGATGGAAAATAACACTTTGGTCATTTTAGAGATTAGCCAGGGAATTCAGTGTCCAATGGGAATCAGTTTACTTTATAGAGAGTTGAGAGCGTCAGTTATTTTAGAAAATCACTTCTATGGAGATGAGTGAAGAAAGATTTCATGGAATGTGCTCTTGCCTTTGGAAGGTAACAAGGTGGCTAGCACTGGGAATGGTGCACAGAAGGAAGTGGAGCAGAATTTCTCGGCAGAGCATCCTCTTAGAAACAGGGACTAATTACTGGGAACAGGTCAGCTAAAACACCCAGAAACCCAAAGGTGTGCCCGTTGATCACACAAAACGTAAACCCAACACTACTGCTTTCTCATAAGGTTATGGACACCATCTCGGAGAAAGACCGGTCATTTATATCTTAAAGTTAAAGTTCTAGAAAGGTTCTCCCTATGTTGTTTCTTAAAATCCCACAATTACCAACTTCTGCATTGGAGAAGGAAATGGAAACCCACTCCAGTGTTCTTGCCTGGAGAATCCCAGGGACAGCGGAGCCTGGTGGGCTGCCGTCTATGGGGTCGCACAGAGTCGGACATGACTGAAGTGACTTAGCAGCAGCAGCAGCAGCAATGTCTTTATTATCTTTCCTCTTGAGCTCTTTTGTTAATTTCTAATTCTCCTGATCATGGTAGAACATTAAATTACTAAGCATCTACTCTGAAAGCATTCATCAGATTCCTCTATGAAAAGGGTTCAGACAGTATGAGTATATGGAGCATTCTTGGGGTGTGTTGAGGAGCGGTTAATAGGAAAGGAGATCTAGAAAAGGGCTTAGAAAATAAAAAGTGGACAACCTGAAGCATATTTTTTTTCTCTTTCCAAATTTTGCTGAGTGCTAACTAACTCCCCAGCTATTTATTCAATATTCCAGTCAATGAACTACTAGATGGAGACTGATGATTTTCAGATTGTACTAATTTCAATCTTCTATCATGAAGAATATCCAATCAAATTAGAAGCGAAACAAGTCAAGGTAAGCTTTTAAAAAAAAATTATCTGTGACTCTGATGAAAAGATACATTTCTCCATTAAAATCATATTCACTTCTTTTCAGCTGTCAATATGGTATGTTCCCCATTTATAACCCAACACACTTGGATTATCCATCATTGCCACCAGATACAAAAACCACTGCAGTTCTTTTTTTCTTTTTATCAACTTAGTACTTTGACATGTAAAGAAGAGTCATTTTGTAAAATTCTAGACTTTTACAAAGGTAAGAAATGGTGAAATAATAACAACATTTGTCTTCTGTCAGGAAATATTGACACAGTATTACTATAGCAAAATTGGTTTGTGTTCTGAAGTGTGTCTCATAGATAAATCAGATTTTAGATTTCTTAAAACAACTCAAATTGTTCTTTCTATATTAATGCCTATAAAAACATCAGGGCATATAAGTGTGGAAGAGGTTCTATAAAGTAGGCATAAAATTTGGATAGGAACCATGAAATTCTCTGAACACTAATTCTCTATATTTGACATTGACACAAGGTCATTTTCAAAGTATAATATGGCATGTTTTGTATTTCATTAGTGTCTAAATTGTGGACTTTCTGAGCAAACAAAACCTCTTCTAAATGGCAAAGAAATGTCTGCTTACTCTGTAAGATTGTATCCAGAGAACTGAGGAAAGAAAGGGTGAACTATGTGAGGGAAAACAGAAGAATTCACACAGCAAATTCATGAAATGGAGAAGAGCCCAGAATGACTAAAACATTGGCAGCAAAAGCTCTCCACAATGAAAGTGAACTATGGTCTAGCAGTCAACAGTTTTTCAACTTGGAAATCTTGCTTGCTTGCGTTCTGTCCACGCTCGCCGAGCACATGCCAGAGTCAAGCACCTAGTGCCATCTGTCTCATCAAACAAAGAAGACAACAGGGCATGCAAATGCAGACAAGGATGCCCTCTGTACTTTGAACAGCTTTATTTTGAGGTTAAGGAACAAAAAATGAGTTTGAGGCCAAGTGTGACTTAATTTAACTGGCTTTTAAATTTTTCAGTTGAAAAATAGTTCAATTGAAAAATAGTTGAACTATTGTTCAACTCAGCTGCTTTCAAAATGACAATGCAAAATTCCAATATTCAACTCATTTGAATATTCATGGCACATTACAGGCAAAATGAAGGCATGCGGATGACTAGTAGAGAGTAGGTAGTATCTGTTGCATGCTCACTGGCTACTGGGGCCTCAGGGTTTGCAATACTGGAAAAGCTGCTGTCCTAAGAGATAGGGCTGTTAAATATATAAGGTTGTTAGATAAGGCTGCTCCTGCACTGCAGTTGAATTCTTTACCAACTGAGCCACCCGGGGGAAGCCCTAAGTTAAATATACACGCTACTATATATGCCATAGATAACTAATAAGGACCTACTGTATGGCACAAGCACAATTCTTTCAATACTCTGTAATGACCTATATGGGAAAAGAATCTTAAAAAAGAAGGATATATACATATAACTGACTCACTTTGCTATACAGCAGAAACTAAAACAACATTGCAAAACAACTATACTCCAATAAAATTTAATTAAAGATAAAAAAAGAAAAGCTTGAATGGGAAGTGAGGCATTTATTTCCTTTGTGCTGCAAGTAAGGAGAAATCATCAGAGGCCTTCTCACGAGGGAAATGAGCCAATTAGGGAGATTCAACTTGATTCGACCTTTATAAGGTTAGTTATATACAATACACATCATTTCATTTACATCTTGGTAAGAGAATGAAGACATAAGAAAGGCACAAAGGCATAAGAGATGGAGAATATGGAGGGATAGAGGATAGGGAGAGTAGGAAGGGATAGAGAAGCAGGGAGGAAAAAAAGCAAGAACACGATTAAGTGGAAATTTAAGTAAATTCTGAGTTGAGAATTAGGTGCAAGGTACCATGTCCTCTTTCTTGAAGTGCCAGCTTCTGAGAACTCACCATTTCCTAAACTAGGGGTTAAATTCCTGGCCTGCTATCTATAGACACCTAAAAACTTGGGTTAATTTTGTTTTATGTTTAATTATCTGTTTTGTTTGATTATTTTTAAATTTACTTGTTATTTAATAAATCTTAACATATTTTAAATGTGTCTTTAAGAAGAATTGCCATGATGTGTGATTCACCACTCCCTATTTTCCTATATCTGTATTTATATATCCACCTGACTTCTGTAGATGTTGGGAGTTTGCAGTTCCAACTAGAAGACACATTTTAAAGACTTTAATGCTGAAAAAAAGTACAGGTATTTGCATTTAAGCATGTCTTAAAGTTAAAAATAATATTAAAACACACATGTTCAGAAATTTGGGGAGAGACATTCTACATTCCCCCTACAACATTTCCAAAGAGAACAGTGGGCTATGTGGTAGAAACATATCAGATGCTCTTAAAGTGCCTGTCATGCTTTATCAGCAGCCATTAAAAGAGCATCTGCTACAAATATTCAGCCTGATCTAGGAGGAACGCATATATTTATCTATACAGGTTCAAGGCTGAAGATGACACTAAATATGATAATTCTGCATTTCACTATTAAGGAGGGCATTTCAGATATCTAAGGTCTAAAAATGTTATCAAATTTTATAGTTAAAATGGGTAGATTTTACTGTATTCAATAATACTTTAATAAAAAACATATTTAAAAATATAAGGTACAAGAAAACTGAAAAAAAAAAAAAAAGAAAACTGAATAAACGTAACAGAGCGTCCATGCATTTACATCTCCTTCCACTTTATTTTTTTTTTTTATTTTTTTTAAATTTTAAAATCTTTAATTCTTACATGCGTTCCCAAACATGAACCCCCTCCCACCTCCCTCCCCACAACATCTCTCTGGGTCATCCATCCGACCAAAGTAAAGGCAGAGAAACAAAAGTTATAAATCCATGAGGGCAAAGTGATCAGGAGTGGAAAAACAAGTTAATTAAAAATAAGAGCCAATAAAATTTAGAACGACAGAAATTGAAGAGAAGAGCCTAATTCCTAAATGCCTGCAGAGGTGAGTACAAACAAGTTGTCAATTACAGGCCCTCAGAAAATGGGGGTAACTGACAGACGGTCTTAGAAATTGGGCTAACTAGAGTACAGAGTAAAAATGGGGTAATAAAGTCAGGCCAAAAAGGGTCAGGCTGGCTTTGAAGACTGGAAGGATGACAACTCAGACTAGGTTCAAGATTGTTCTCCCACTGGTATTAAGAAATTAGTAAGCATTATTGGGATAATCCTGAAACAAAGACACAAGAAAGGACCCCAGCTGCCAACGTCTCTGTATTTCCCTCACAAGGGCACACTCAAATTGTAGTAAATTCTTGTTTCTTGGACTTCCCAGGTGGCGCTATGGTAAAGAATCTGCCTGCAATGCAAGAGACCTGGGTTTGATCCCTCGGTCAGGAAGATCTCCTGGTGAAGGAAATGGCAACCCAGTCCAGTATTCTTGCCTGAAAAATCTCACAGACAGAGGAGCTTGGCGGGCTATAGTCCATAGGGCTGCAAAGAGTCAGACACGACTGACTGAGCACATTCTTGTTTCATGTGCAAGAAATTCACAAATCAGAAGATCCTTGAACCACAGGTTTAGACTTTTTATATTGTTATAAAAGATAATAGAGCCTATTATTCCTTGAAGGTCTGGCTAATACCCTAAAGTAGTTAACTTTACGGTTGACTGGGTTAAGAGATGTCCAGATATTTGGGAAAACATTTCTGGATGTGTCTGTGTGGATGTCTGCAGAAGAGATCAGCCTTTGAATTAGAGGGAAAATATCACCCTTACCAGTGTGGTGGGTGGAGAAGGCAATGGCACCCCACTCCAGTAGTCCTGCCTGGAAAATCCCATGGACAGAGGAGCCTGGTAGGCTGCAGTCCATGGGGTCGCGAAGAGTCAGACACAACTGAGCAACTTCACTTTCACTTTTCACTTTCATGCGTTGGAGAAGGAAATGGCAACCCACTCCAGTGTTCTTGCCTGGAGAATCCCAGGGATGGGGGAGCATGGTGGGCTGCCGTCTCCGGGGTTGCACAGAGTCGGACACAACTGAAGCGACTTAGCAGCAGCAGCAGTGTGGTGGGTATCATCCAATCCACTGAGAACCTAAATAGACAAAAAGGTAGAGGAAGGATGCATTATTTTTTTGCCCTGAGCTAGGAAGTCCATCTTCTCCTCCTCTTAGACATTAGGCAATCCTGGTTCTTGGGTCTTTGGACTCCATCTGAATTAGACCATCAGCTTTCCTGGTTTTCTAACTTGAAGACGGCAGGCTGTGAGAACTCTCAACCTCCCTAGTCACATAAACCAGCCCTATAATAAATATCTTTCCATATATCACTATATCTCCTATTGGTTCTGCTTCTCTGGAGAACTCTAACATATACCTTATGAAGATATGCTGGCTATGCCATGGTGGTAGTAGTGGTGGTTTAGTCACTAAGTTGTGTCTGATTCTTGTGACCCCATCCATGGACTGTAGCTCGCTAGACTCCTCTCTCTCTGGGATTCTCCAGGCAAGAATACTGCAGTAGGTTTCCATTTTCTTCTCCAGGGGATCTTCCCAACCCAGGGATCGAACCCATATCTCCTGCAGTGCAGGCAGATTCTTTACCACTGAGCCACCACGGAGGCCCCTGGCCAGGCAATGATTCTATCCTTTTGAATTCCGTAACAACCTATGGCAGACTAAGTCCTGGCCCAGTTCACGGTGAACGCCTGCAGAGGGGGCAGCTGGAACTCCAGGAGCCAGGCCCCACGATGAGAGCCCAGGGGCCACATCCTCTCCTCTAACAGGAGAATAGAGGTTGATTCTTTGCACAAATCAAATAAATCAGGTTCTGGATATGGGACACTAGATACAGTAGAGAACAAGAGGATAGATCTGGATTAGAAACAAGAGAGTTATGTAAAAATGTGCAGAAAATGCAGAATAGTAAGATCTCAAGCTCTTTCTCAGAGGTCCAATGGCCAGGCCTATACACCTTAGCAGAGACTAAAATATCCTTTTTCTGAATAGTGTCAGATGTTAACATTTAGGATCTTACCAATGAAACTGCTATATTCACAAATTACCCCCCTTGCAATGGAGTCCACCCACCCATAAGTCATTTCCAAGCAATTTGTTTCTAGGAGTTTCATCCTTTAATGTGGATGTTCAGTCAAGGATCACAAGACATGCAGGAGAACTTCTAACACTGAAGGTAGGGATCAAATTCAGTAAACACTAAAAACTCAGAGTGAACAGAGACAATGCAGAGAGTGTATGTGCATTTCTTCATGTGTCCACACAAAAATGTATTTATGGACACTGCTAAGTCACTTCAGTCGTGTCCGACTCCGTGCGACCCCATAGACGGCAGCCCACCAGGCTCCCCTGTCCCTGGGATTCTCCAGGCAAGAACACTGGAGTGGGCTGCCATTTCCTTCTCCAACCTCCAGGATCTAATGCCAGGTGATCTGAGGTGGAGCTGATGTAATAATAATAGAAATAAAGTACACAACAAATGTAATGCCCTTGAATCATCCCCAAACCACCCACATTCCACACTTCTGGTCCCTGGAAATACTGTCTTCTACAAAAACTGGTCCTTGGTACCAAAAAGTTTGGGGATTGCTGCTATAGACTCAAAGAAAGAGTGGTTTGGAAGAATTCAGTAAATAAATCTGCTGCTGCTGCTGCTAAGTCACTTCAGTCATGTCCAACTCTGCACAATCCCATAGACAGCAGCCCACCACACTCCTCCATCCCTGGAACTCTCCAGGCAAGAATACTGGAGTGGGTTGCCATTTCCTTCTCCAAAATAAATCTAATACACTCTTCAACTAGGCCTGAACCTATTCTCCAAAGTTTGGAAGATTTGTGTCTGAGTTTTCCAATGGTCAGTCACTATAGGTCTGGAACATTTTTGTGGCAAAAGAGAGTCCCTCCAATATGCCTGATTTGGCTGCTATGTCTTGAGTATATCCACGTTGCCACACAGCATAAGCGAAATTAAAACTAGAGATTTCAGGAAAAATAAATCTTGCTTACAAAATGAATTTTATTTCAATGAATAAGACTGCATAAATGAACAACCACCAGTACCTTATCCATAATACCCCACTCCAGTACTCTTGCCTGGAAAATCCCATGGGCAGACGAGCCTGGAAGGCTGCAGTCCATGGGGTCACCAAGAGTCGGGCATGACTGAATGACTTTACTTTCAGTTTTCACTTTCATGCATTGGAGAAGGAAATGGCAACCCACTCCAGTGTTCTTGCCTGGAGAATCCCAGGGACGGGGGAACCTGGTAGGCTGCCGTCTATGGGGTCGCACAGAGTCAGACATGACTGAAGTGACTTAGCAGCAGCAGCTTAGCAGCAGACCATACCAAGTAAGTAAGGAAGACACAACACAGCTAATGCTGGTGTGGTGGTGTAGGTGATGTTCCTGTCATTGCCCATTCAACTCTGCCACAAGTTTTCTTGGATTGTTATGACTGCAAACTGAAACACGTATAATAAATCTCTTTAGAAACAATAAAACTGACATAGTGGTAATCTAGGGTTAATTATATTTGGGCTCTATAAGTGTTTGTGCAATGGAGTCTAATGGTGAATATTCTGAATACTACACTTTAAAGAACTTAAAAAACTTGCTCATAATCTTGACCATTTCAGCATTACCTCTGAGTCTGATTTTGATAATAAAACTTATCAGCAACATATTAAAAATTTAAACATCTTGTTAAGTAACTCTCTCATATGAGCCTCCCCTGTGTGGGAAGACTCTTAAAGGCTGATTAGAACAACAAAGAAAATCAGCCATCTGGACTCGATAACTTTACTGCTTTAGAGGAATAGACTGTGCTCCTTTCAAAGTCATCAGAACAGAAATGGGAAACCCTGTCTGTCTTACAAATACTTCCTAGGGAGTTAACAAGTTTGTTTGTTTGTTTCCCTCCCAATCAGTACAAAGCTGTGTGAGAATGATAAGTCACTTCAGTCATGTCCAACTCTCTGTGACCCTATGCACTACAGGCCCCCAGACTCCTCTGTACATGTGACTATCCAGGCAAGAATACTGGAGTGGGTTGCCATGCCCTTCTCCAGGGGATCTTCCCGACCCAGGAATAGAACTTGTCTCTTACGTCTCCTGCATTGGCAGGTGGATTTTGTTTTGTTTTGTTTTTTATCACCAGCACCACCTGGGAAGCCCTATACAAAGCTGTACAACTCAATATTTTATTTCAACCATTTCTCCAAACATTTTGGGGTTTTGCTTAGTATTGAAGGGACCCATACTTGTCTTAGTCTGAACTGCTATACAAAATACCATAAACTGGGTGGTTTATAAATGAAAATTTATTTCTTACAGTTCTAGAGACTGAGAAGTTTAAGATCAAGTCATTGATAGATGCAGTCTCTGGTGAAAACCCACTTTCCAGTTCACAGATGAGGCCTTTGTTGGGTGGAGGGTTGTGACTTTTATAAAGTGGAAGGAAATCAGAGAGCTCCTTGGGGTCCCTTTTATATAAAACCACTATTCCCTTCTATGAGGACTCCACCCTCCACCTCTAATCACCTCCTAAAGGTCTTACCACCTAAGACCTTTATGTTGGGGGTGAGTGTTTCAGTGTAAGAATTTGGAGCGAATACAAACATTCAAACCATAGCACTGCTTTTAAAAAAAAAAAAAAAACTAGGACGGATAAGCATTAGAACTCTGCACACAGAGACGTCTATCAGAAAGTTGATTGAAACAACATGTAGAATCAAATCTGGCTAAATGAATCATCTTCACCTTTCTGTATCAGCATCCCCTGAGAAACTTCACCCTCGCCACCTTCCACCACACATAGACAAACACAGACAGGTGGAAACGAAAGCTTGGAAGATTCATTATTAAACTTAATGCTTGTTCATTCCAACAGACATTTGTTGCAGAGAGAGAGAAGTATTTCCAGAATACAAGTATGTTTGATTATTGCTGACATAAAGATCAATGACAAAAGATAGGAAGAGGAACACAAAACCTTATAAAACACTTGAATCTTCTCTGGCTTTTTTTCTTTTGGGTGGAAGGTGGTCGGACTGAACACAGGTTCCAGAAAAGGAAGTCAAGGGCTTGAAAACATCAATATGAATAAAAATATCATAACCTTTTCAGGTGACTGGCTAAGAACATAAATTATAATATGTCAGTCCATATTAGCACTGAGAGAAAGCAGAAATTCCAAGTCCTTACTAGCTAAGCAGAAAATAAACAGGCACGCACTATATTTTAATGTTTATGAACAAAAACCAGAACAATTAAAGACATATTATTAGTCATTAATTTCAAGTTACAGTCATTTTCTATTAGATTTGCTTGTAACTAACAAGCTCCAACAGTACTGAGTCCTTGATGGTGTTCTGCATATTATGTATGTTTGAAACAGAAATATGCATTGATTTCACTGGTTTAGAAGGCTAGAGCTAATGACAATAAAGCTGGCATGGCATCCAGATTAAAGCCAGTGAAGTTATAGAGAGCATGAGTGACCTACAAGATGTCCAAAACCATGTAATATGAACCTAATTCCCGAACAAAATCTTCCAAACAAGAAAAACAATGTCAGAAACATAGTATGTAAGAGGCTCTGATCATATTGTGAGATGGTGAGCATAGAACTTGAGGTCAGAACTGCTTGGTTTAAGTAAGAACCCTGCCATTGCCTCAGTAACCAAGAAACCCATGGCCGGTTTCTTGATATTCTTCATTAGTTAAAGCCAGGGCATCAGTATGCCTATGATGCCTTCCCAGAGATCAAATAAGATAACTTGTAAAATTGTCATGCTTTATAAGGTATACAAACATAATGCATTAGTTTCCTTTCATGGGTAAAACTGGAAAAAGGCTCAATTATAGGATCATCTGGAAATTTTTAAATTCTAAGCAAGTGTAATAAGATCCTACTATATCAGTTACTATGGAAAAGCAAATTTTATTCACTGTCATGGAACATTTTTTAATAATGATATTCTGAATAAAACCCAATCTGATTAGATTTTGTCAATGGCTTATGGGCAGATCCAGTTTTTAGGAGAACTGACTTTAAGATTTTATCTTCACTCTCTGGGTTTGGTAGTGGTCAATGGACAGATGCTGAAGTTGAAGCTCCAATACTTTGACCACCTGATGTGAAAAGCCAACTCACTGGAAAAGACCCTGGTGGTGTGAAAGATTGAGAGGAGGAGGAGAAGGGAGTGACAGAGGATGAGATGGTTTGATGGCATCACTGACTCAATGGACATGAGTTTGAGCAAACTCCGGGAGATACTGAAGGACAGAGAAGCCTGGCATGCTACCGTCCATGGGGTTACAAAGAGTTGGACATGACTTAGCGACTGAACAACAACGATTTAGATAATGGTGAGGCCAATTTCTAGTGAGCAGAGAAAGACTGAGGCCAAATAGAAATAACTATGTTACACACATAATAGATATTTCTTCTTATTTAAGATACAATCAGTATGTCTACATGACTTTTAAGGACTTTGGAAGGTCACATACACACTGCTATATTTAAAATGGATAACTAACAAAAATCTATGGTATAGCACATGGAACTCTGCTCAGTGTTACGTGCCAGCCTGGATGGGAGGCGGGTCGTGGGGAGAACGGATCCATGTATATGTATGTATGGCTGAGTCCCTTCACTGTTCACCTGAAACTGTCAGAACATCGTTAATCAGCTAAACTCCAATACAAAATGTTTTTGGCGTTAAAAAAAAAAAAAAAGGAATTACACTGCAAATACAGATCAGAGGCCACCTTTACTCTAATGATCTACAGAGAATACAGATCTGAGAAATGTTAAAATATCCAACAATCCTAGTTTGGAATTTTTAGTATTATCTTTTTCTTGATGGCCTATGCTTTAAAATAAATAATTATAATCATAAACATCATGTAGAATTTTAGAATTAATCAAGTAATTTCAATTCTATGGCTTCACTTAATGTTTACACAACCCGGTGTGGCAAATTTTATGACAATGATGATGGTATTTACCTGTGGCACAGATTTCAAGAAAAGAACCTCTGACAGGAAGGTCTGGGTGCACAGTCAATGCACCAGGCTGCCTAGCAGTGGAACAATGCCCCTCATGCGCCCAATGGGGCTCAATGTTAAAAATAATATTCCAGTAACTTGAGCTCCCATGTTTAAGAATAGACTGATAACCCACTTACACACATTGCCCAGATGGTTTCATAGTGCCTTTCAAACCTCTAGTGTTATGCCTTGCCTTACACTGTAAATGGCTCCAGTTTAGAGATGACATATTTTCTAAGAACATACAAGGCTATCCATAGAATACGAGACTGATTTTCATGAACCATATTATCTTAAGTCAGTAAGTTTGGGCCTCGGGTTCTTCATCGGAAAAATTTCTATTGAGCCCTTAGTATATTTAATATTCATAAAAATATTACACATGAAGGCAACAGTATTCTATGAATAATAAGCGGTCTTAGTAAATTCACTGTTAGAACTCCAGCCCTTGACTCTCAGCTGGCTTTATCCTTCAGGTAATGTTGTCTAACATAGCATTATTACAAAGGATACCAAGCACCCTGATATTTCATGAGACAGCCTACAGGCCCTGGACAACACATTCCTTCCCAAGTCATGCAATTGTACCTCATTTCCCAAACAGAGCTGTGAATCAGTTTATATTCAAAGACATATCCCAAACGGAGAAGGATTTCACCTCTCCTAGCCCCTCACTGTGCACTAGGACAGTAGGTAAGGCTATCTTCTGATTAGCAAGAATATAAGAGGAAGGGTTTATTCTCTCTTCCTGGTTTTTCAGGGAACCATGTTGCCAACATGCTCACAAACATAATTCAAGAATCATTATTAGTTATAGTCATAATAGACGAGTTTATCAATATTATTACAGTTGGTTTTCTTCTGAAGGGAGGCCAGAAGGTACCTTGCTGTGGCTGCCCCTGAATTTCTAAATTCCTTTCAGCTCTGTTCTTCAGGAGTCTGGGAATACCAGCAGAGGAAGTGGCAGCCCACAGAATGGCTGGAATAGTACAAAAAAATTAAAAGAAAAAGAGAAGTTTCCCTTAGGCTAACAAGTTATTGCATTCAGTTATTGGGGCCAAGACCACCAAAAAAAGAAGGCTGAATCTCTGACTGCATGCTTCACTGGGTACCTGTCAGCAGGGCAGGTGTGCCAAAGACCCAGGTCTGATTCAGTTGCATTCACAAACACACACACACATACACATAGGCAATAAGGCATAGGCAGTCACTGAGATCTGACAGTTACTCAACATATTTTGACTGATGTGGACTACCACGTTGAATCCTTATACTGATTAAAGGTATGATCTTTAGACTCTATATTCTCCATAATCAAAGATACAAGATCTACTATTTTCATTGGACAATATTCCTATGATGTCTCTATGTTTATCCTTTACACACGTGTCCTCATCTCACACTAGTACTTTTTTAGTAATAATGAAGTAAGCGTTCATGAAGTATCTAACTACTCTCTTAATAATTTGAGAGCTCATTTGGGACTAAATTTAGATCTTTCAAAGACATGAACGCAAACGTAAACAAACATTCTTCTAATAAACAACAAAAATAACCAGGAAGAGCATGCAAGAGTTTGTTTCTTTTAAAGAACTAAATAGACTGGGTAGACACACTGCTATATTTAAAATGGATAACCAACAAGGACCTCCTGCACAGGACATGGAAGTCTGCTCAGTGCTATGCGGTAGCCTGGATGACAAGAGAGTTTGGGGGGATTCATGCATGCATACGCATGGCTGAATAGGACTTCCCGGGTGGCTCAACTGGTGGAGAACCTGCCTGCCAGTGCAGGAGAGGCAAGAGATAGAGTTTCAATTCTTTGGTCAGGGAAAATCCCCTGAAGAAGGAAATGGCAACCTACTCCAGAACTCTTGCCTGGGAAACTCCATGGACTGCGGAGCCTGACGGGCTGCAGTCCATGAGGTCACAGAGCGTCTGACAGGACGGAGCACTCACGCACACACCCGCATATGCACGTATGGCTAAATCCCTCACTGTTGACTTGAAACTACCACAGCATTGTTAACTGGCTATATCCCAATACAAAATGAAAAGCTAAAAAAAAAAAAAAAAAAAAAAAAGATGGTATAGACAAATAATATCGAAATTACTTAGGCTCCTGGTGGCTCAGACGGTAAAGCATCTGTCTACAATGCGGGAGACCCGGGTTCGATCCCCGGGTTGGGAAGATCCTCTGGAGAAGGAAATGGCAATCCACTCCAGTACTATTGCCTGGAAAATCCCATGGACAGAGGAGCTTGGTAGGCTACAGGCCACAGGGTCACAAAGGGTCAGACACAACTGAGCGACTTCACTTTCACTTTCACTTTCTACTTAGGCTCCTAACGGGTTTAACAGTTTGTCACAATCATCATCCTGTAATTATCATCACTTACAGCTTATGTTGTCATCAGCTGAATATCCAGATCAGAAATGGATCCAGTCAAACTTTACATACACTTTCTCTTGACATCTTGGGAGTTGCATATATAACACCAAAAGCAACTCATTTCATGCTGTCTATGAAATAAAGAACATTTTCGGTGAAACAGATGCAAAGGTTTTGGGAAGCTTCAGAAAAAAAATGTTTTTGTGAATCACACAAGATATGATTTTTCTTCTATTACCTTTTGTTGATACCATTTTCATCAATAAAGGTCTTCATCTAGTTGCGAAAAATACAAAGAAAACCTTTTTTATACCATACTGAGAACAACCTTGATGTAATTCTCCTGGCTTTGAATTATAATGTATGTCATCAGTAATGTAAGTTGTTATAATTTACTTCTGACATTAAGATGTTGCTTTAGGGCATATTGTTGCAAATATATCCTATTCACTTTCTTGCCTTCTAAATGCCCTTCATGTTTCAGTAAAACAATCCAATCAAAACTAAAGACCAAAAACATTGTAAAACAAATCAAGCATATAAATAGTTCCTAAGCATTCCGGTTACATTCAGCCTTTTAGCCAGAGGCTCTTAAATTTCTTGAGCTGTATATAGTAGTTTAAGCTAGCCAACTGACCACATAAAATGACATCAGGGCATATTGTTTCCAGTTTGGTTCTTAAGGAATGCACCCTGGAAAGACTTGGAGGATACTGGAATCATTTGGAACACAGGAAGTCGCCCAGATAGAGCTCTCACTGATTAATTAACCACATTCCTTCCTCTTGCATGCTTGGGGACAGGCCCATTGAGACACGGCCTCAACCTGAAGCCAGCCAGCAAAAGCCCCACCGCACCTTACCCAGTTAGATAGAGAGGGATCGGTTTGGGAAGATATGGATGTTTCATGATTGGTGGCTAAAAAATAAACTCAACACTGTCAAGGAGTCTTCCACCTGCAGAATCTCTGGAAAAAGGATCTTTATTATTATTGCTAATAGGGATAAACTGAAATTCTGGAGAAGGATATTAATTTGCCATAGGAGAATACTGTCATATGCTCATTGCAAAAATATCAGGCCACCAACAGGAGAAGCAGTGAGAAAGCTGTTTTTGTAATGATATTTCCTTCCAGGATTCAAGGGAGACTTTATTATTATCAAACAGACTCAGTTCAGTTCAGTTCATTTCAGTCACTCAGTCGTGTCTGACTCTTTGCGACCCCATGAATCGCAGCATGCCAGGCCTCCCTTGTCCATCACCAACTCCCAGAGTTCACTCAGACTCACATCCATCGAGTCAGTGATGCCATCCAGCCATCTCATCCTCTGTTGTCCCCCTTCTCCTCCTGCCCCAAATGCCATACTCAGACAATTTAAAGAAAAATACGTATATATGTATGTATGCATTTATGTATGTAAGTATGTTCAGTTCGTTGCTCAATCATGTCCGACTCTTTGCAACTTCATAGACTACTGCACGCCAGGCTTCCCTGTCCATCATCAACTCCTGGAGCTTGCTCATATCCTTGAGTCGGTGATGCCATCCAACCATCTCGTCCTCTGTTGTCCCTTCTCCTCATGCCTTCAACCTTTCCAGGCATCAGGGTCTTTTCTAGTGAGTCAGTTCTCCGCATTAGCTGGCCAAAGTATTGGAGTTTCAACTTCAGCATCAGTCCTTCCAGTGACTATTCAGAACTGATTTCCTTTAGCATGGACTAGTTGGATCTCCTTGCAGTCCAAGGGACTCTCAAGAGTCTTTTCCAACACAACAGTTCAAAAGCATCAATTCTTTGGCTCTCAGCTTTCTTTATAGTCCAACTCTCACATCCATACATGACTATTGGAAAAATCATAGCTTTGACTAGATGGACCTTTGTTGGCAAAGTAATGTCTCTGCTTTTTAATATGCTGTCTAGGTTGGTCATCGCTTTTCCTCCAAGGAGCAAGCGCCTGTTAATTTCATGGCTTCACTCACCATCTGCAGTGATTTTGGAGCCCAAAAAAATAAAGTCTGTCACTGTTTCCATTCTTTCCCCATCTATTTGCCATGAAGTGATGGGACTGGATGCCATGATCCTTGTTTTCTGAATGTTGAGTTTTAAGCCAACTTTTTCACTTTCCTCTTTCACTTCATCAAGAGGTTCTTTAGTTCTTCACTTTCTGCCACAAGTTTGGTGTCATCTGTATATCTGAGGTTATTGATATTTCTCCTGGCAATCATGATTCCAGCTTGTGCTTCATCCAGCCCAGCATTTCTCATTATATACTCTGTATAGAAGTTAAATAAGCAGGGTGACAATAAAGAGCCTTGACACACTCCTTTCCTGATTTGGAACCAGTCTGTTGTTCCATGTCCAATTCTAACTGTTGCTTCTTGATGTGCATACAGATTTCTCATGAAGCAGGTAAGGTGGTCTGGTATTCCCATCTCTTGAAGAATTTTCCACAGTTTGCTGTGATCCACAGAAAGGGTTTGGTGTAGTCAATAAAGCAGAAGTAGATGTTTTTCTGGAATTCTCTTGCTTTTTCAATGATCCATCAGATGTTGGCAATTTGATCTCTGGTTCCTCTGCCTTTTCAAAATCCAGCTTGAACATCTGGAAGTTCATGGTTCATGTACTGCTGAAGCCTCACTTAGAGAATTTTGAGCATTACTTTGCTAGCATGTGAGATGAGTGAAATTGTGTGGTAGTTTGAACATTCTTTGGCATTGCCCTTCTTTGAGATTGGAACGAAAACTGACCTTTTCCAGTCCTGTGGCCACTGATGAGTTTTCCAAATATGCTGGCATATTGAGTGCAGCACTTTCACAGAATCCTCTTTTAGGGTTTTAAATAGCTCAACTGGAATTCCATCACCTCCACTAGCTTTGTTTGTAGTGATGCTTTCTAAGGCCCACTTTACTTTGCATTCCAGGATGTCTGGCTTTAGGTGAGTGATACACTATCATGGTTATCTGGGCCATGAAGACCTTTTCTGGATAGTTCTTCTTGTATTCTTCCCACCTCTTCTTAATATCTTCTGCTTCTGTTAGGTCCATACATTTTCTGTCTTTTATTGAGCCCATCTTTGCATGAAATATTCCCTTGGTATCTCTCATTTTCTTGAAGAAATCGCTAGTCTTTCCCATTCTATTGTTTTCCTCTATTTCTTTGCATTGATCACTGAGGAAGGCTTTCTTATCTCTCCTTGCTATTCTTTGGAACTCTGCATTCAGATGGGTACATCTTTCCTTTTCTCCTTTTCCTTTACCTTCTCTTTTTTTTCTTTTCTATTTGTAAGGCCTCCTCTGCTGCTGCTGCTGCTGCTAGATCACTTCAGTTGTGTCTGATTCTGTGCGACCCCATACACGCAGCCCACCAGGCTCCTCTGTTTCTGGGATTCTCCAGGCAAGAATACTGGAGTGGGTTGCCATTTCCTTCTCCAATGCATGCATGCATGCTAAGTCGCTTCAGTCATGTCCAAAACTGTTCAACCCTATGGACAGCAGCCCACCAGGCTCCTCTGTCCACAGGATTCTCTAGGCAAGGATACTGGAGCGGGTTGCCATTTCATTCTCCCAAGCCTCCTCAGACAACCATTTTGCCTTTTTGCATTTCTTTTTCTTAGTGATGGTCTTGATCACTGCCTCCTGTACAATGTTATGAACCTTTGCCCATAGTTCTTCAGGCACTCTGTCTATCAGATCTAATCCATTGAATCTGTTTGTCACTTTGACTGTATAATTGTAAGGGACTTGATTTAGTTAATTTGATTTAGGCCACTAGACCCCTGGATGGTCTAGTAGTTTTCCCTACTTTCTTCTATTTATGTCTGAATTTGGCAATAAGGAGTTTATGATCTGAGCCACAGTCAGCTCCTGGTCTTGTTTCTGCTGACTGTATAGAGCTTTTCCATCTTTGGCTGCAAAGAATATAATCAATCTGATTGCAGCATTGACCACCGGTGATGTCACATGTAAAGTCTTCTCTTGTGTTGTTGGAAGAGGGTGTTTGCTATGACCAATGTGTTCTTTTGGTAAAACTCTGTTAGCCTTTGCCCTGCTTCATTTTGTACTCCAAGGCCAAATTTGCCTGTTACTCCAGGTATCTCTTGACTTCCTCCTTTTATATTCCAGTCTCCAGTAATGAAAAGGACATCTTTTTGGGGTATTAGTTCTAGAAGTTCTTGTAGGTCTTCATAGAACTGTTCAACTTCAGCCTCTTCAGCATCACTGGTTGGGGCATAAACTTGGATTACTGTGATATTCAATGATTTGCCTTGGAAATGAACAGAGATCATTCTGTTATTTTTGAGATTGCACCCAAGTACTGGACTTTGGACTATGAGGGCATACCATTTCTTCTAAGGGATTCTTGTTCACAGTAGTAGATATAATGGGCATTTGAGTTAAATTCGTCCATTCCAGTCCATTTTAGTTCACTGATTCCTAAAATGTCAGTGTTCACTCTTGCTATCTCCTGTTTGACCACTTCCAATTTACCTTGATTCATGGACTTAACATTCCAGGTTCCGTGCAATATAGTTCTTTATAGCATCAGACTTCCATCACCAATCACATCCACAACTGGGCATTGTTTTTGCTTTGGCTCTGCCTTTTCATTCTTTCTGGATTTATTTCTCCACTCTTCTCCAGTAGCATATTGGGCATCTACCGACCTGGGGAGTTCATCTTTCAGAGTCATATCTTTTTGCCTTTTCATACTGTCCATGGGGTTCTCAAGGCAGAATACTGCAGTAGTTTGTCATTCCTTTTTCCAGTACATATGTATGTATGTATATATAGTTTTTAACATTATAAAATTACCCCAGAGCTTGAGTGCTTTGAAGTAACATCTTCTCAAACTGCTGATTATTTCATGTATATCATAATATACATCAAGTGCCTACTCAGTATAAAGCACATTACTATATTAGGTACTGGCGATATACCAGTGCATGGAATAGACACGGTCCCTGGCCTCATGGAGCTAACCTTCTACTTGGGGTAGACAGATAATACATAAGTAAAGGGGTAATACACTTTCTAATGGTAATAAGCAGTATGAAGAAACTGAATGGGCTTATAAATTAATAATTCAAAGTGACTGAACTTGGATTTTGCTTTACAGCATCAGAGAGACCTCTTTAGAGAAGCATTATGTAAACTGAGATGCAAATAACCAAAGAAATTTGTTCAGAGTAAGTGCAAAGGTAGAGGGAGGGAACTACTGAGGCTGATTTGAGAAACAGGGGAAAGAGGCTATGGGAGCTGAGTTCCACAGAACAAAAGGAGGATGATGCAACAGGTAGCCAGGGGCAGACAATGTACAGACTTGTGGGCTGTGTGAAGAAGTGCAGATGCTGCTCTGAAAGCAACAGGACATTAATGATTTAAAGGATGTTAATAGCACTGCCTTATGTACATTTTTGAAAGGTCACTTTGGCTAGTCTTGGATAATGATACAGAAAGGCAAAAGTGTAAAAAACGAGATCATAAAAGTGATAGAACAAAGAAAAGAGAATGCAGCTGGCAGTGAAAATGGAAAGAAGAGGCCAGTTTTGGGCTCTTGAGAAATCTGTATGCAGGTCAGGAAGAAACAGTTAGAACTGGACATGGAACAACAGACTGGTTCCAAATAGGAAAAGGAGTATGTCAAGGCCGTATATTGTCACCCTGCTTATTTAACTTCTATGTAGAGTATATCATGAGAAACGCTGGACTGGAAGAAACACAAGCTGGAATCAAGACTGCCGGGAAAAATATCAATAACCTCAGATATGCAGATGACACCACCCTTACGGCAGAAAGTGAAGAGGAGCTAAAAAGTCTCTTGATGAAAGTGAAAGAGGGGAGTGAAAAAGTTGGCTTAAAGCTCAACATTCAGAAAACAAAGATCATGGCATCCGGTCCCATCACTTCATGGGAAATAGATGGGGAAACAGTGGAAACAGTGTCAGACTTTATTTTGGGGGCTCCAAAATCACTGCAGATGGTGACTGTAGCCATGAAATTAAAAGATGCTTACTCCTTGGAAGAAAAGTTATGACCAACCTAGATAGTATATTCAAAAGGAGACATTACTTTGTCGACTAAGGTCCATCTAGTCAAGGATATGGTTTTTCCTGTGGTCATGTATGGATGTGAGAGTTGGACTGTGAAGAAGGCTGAGTGCTGAAGAATTGATGCATTTGAACTGTGGTGTTGGAGAAGACTCTTGCAGGTCCCTTGGACTGCAAGGAGATCCAACCAGTCCATTCTGAAGGAGATCAGCCCTGGGATTTCTTTGGAAGGAATGATGCTAAAGCTGAAACTCCAGTACTTTGGCCACCTCATGCAAAGAACTGACTCATTGGAAAAGACTCTGATGCTGGGACGGATTAGGGGCAGGAGGAGAAGGGGACGACAGAGGATGAGATGGCTAGATGGCATCACGGACTCGATGGACGTGAGTCTGAGTGAACTCTGGGAGATGGTGATGGACAGGGAGGCCTGGCGTGCTGCGATTCATGGGGTCGGAAAGAGTCGGACACAATTGAGTGACTGAACTGAACTGAACTGACTGGAAGTAAAACTCTCAGAAATTGCTGATGGTTCGCGGTTGACAGAATTTTAAAATGGCAAGTAAGACCCTGCCCCCTGGTATATATGCCCTGTATAATTCTCTTTCCTTCAGTGTAAATAGGACCTGTGACTATAATGGGATAGTCACTCCCATGATTACATTATGTTGATTAAGACTTCCTCATGGCATTTTGAAGTGGAATTTTTCTGCCGGCTTTGAAGGAGTAAGCTACCATGGTATAAGAAGGTCATGTGGGTAGTATCTAAGAGCAGCCTCTGGGTACTGAGGGGGACACCCTCCCAACCAACGGTGGACCTTAGCCCTACAATCACAAGAATATGAATTCTATCAACAACCTGATGATATATACCCTCCAATGTCCATTACAACACTATTTACAATACCCAACATATGGAAATATCCTAAACGTCCATTGTCAGAGGAATGTGTAAAGGTGTGTTATATATATGTGATGGAATATTATTTAGCCATAAAAAGAATGAAATAATGCCATTTGCAGCAACATGGATGGACCTAGAGATTATCATCCTAAGGGAAGCAAGCCAGAGAAAGACAATTTCATATGGTATCACTCATATGTGGAATCTAACTATTCTGATGATACAAATGAACTTATTTACAAAGCAGAAACAGACTTACAGATATTGAAAATAAACTTATGGTTCAGTTCAGTTGCTCAGTCATGTCTGACTCTTTGCGACCCCTGAATCGCAGCATGCCAGGCCTCCCTGTCCATCACCAACACCCAGAGTTCACCCAAACTCATGTCCATTGAGTCAGTGATGCCATCCAGCCATCTCATCCTCTGTCGTCCCCTTCTCCTCCTGCCCCCAATCCCTCCCAGCATCAGAGTCTTTTTGAATGAGTCTGTTCTTCTCATGAGGTGGCCAAAGTACTGGAGTTTCAGCTTTAGCATCATTCCTTCCAAAGAAATCCCAGGGTTGATCTCCTTCAGAATGGACTGGTTGGATCTCCTTGCAGTCCAAGGGACTCTCAAGGGGAAATGTGGTAGGGGTTATATACCAGGGAGTTGGGATGAAACATACACACACTACTATACATGAAATAGATAACCAACAAGGACATACTGTATAACACAGGGAACTCAACTCAATATTCAGTGATAACATATACACGAAAAGAATCTAAAAAAGAATGGATATATGTTTAACAATCAGTTTGCTGTATACCTGAAACTAACACAACATAGTAGATCAAATATACTCCAATAAAATCTTAAAAAAATAAAAAACAGCCTGATGAGCTTAGAAGAGGACCTCAAGCCTTGGATGATATTACAACCCAGGTGACACTCTGATTATAGCCTCTGAGCCTCTGGGTGGCTAACCAGTGCCTGGACTCCTGATTCATGGAAATAGAAAATTATGTTGTGTTGTTTTAAACTATTAAGTTAATAGTAATGTGTTATGTAGCGATGCAAAACAAATATAGTGTAGAGGACAAAAGAAACATATAAAATGAGAAGTTCAATATTTTGGGGTTGTTGTCTAAGTATCACCCTCCTCTAAAAAAAAATAGATTCCCTTAGAAAAACACCTAATTCTGGGGCTCAGTCAATGAACAGACAAAAGGAGACATGAGTATCTTCTTGTGCCAGAAAGGAAGTACTCAAAGAATGAAAGGGATACGTCAAAAGGGACACGAGACCAGATTAAAGGGGATTCCCAGCGGCCAACTCTAAGACACCTTGGGCATCAAAACTAATGACAGAGTAATGTTTTGCAACCCATTAAAAGAAACAGCAATTCATAGGCCCATAGTATATAAATAAGAGATAAAGAAATCAGGGAGAAGGGAATGTTCTTCCTTAGAGCAGAATGCTAACATAAATCTAGAAGGAATTATGGACATGGAAAATTCAGCATTTGATAAACATCACAGTCATGATCAATTCAATTGGAAGATATGAAAGGATGATAAGACTACTGGCTGGAGGACAGTAGCTCAGTCAGGGTCCAGGTGGAGAAGCAGAAATAACCATGGAAAGATTCTATGCATATATACATGATTTATAGATATGAGTTATATTTATACATTATTTCATAAATAATAGTTTGTAATTATTATTTTGTCATATATTACATAATTTACATTATATATTTTATTGTATATCATAATTTATAATTAGTACAATTATAATGAATAATACTAATATATACTATATATATAAACCATGCCCTTGCAGAAGATTTGGCCTTCTTCAACTGTGGGAGTCAGCTAAGCCGGTTAAGCAGGCTGCTGTCTGTGGGTGATGCTGAAGCCTTAAGTCCAAAAAAGGCAGTAAGCAAGGGAAAAATAGATGTGAAATAGGCGACTGCCAAGGGGAGCAAAAATGAGCTACAGGACTTCCCTGGTAGTCCAGTGGTTACGACTTCCTGCTTCCAATACAGGGGGTGTAGGCTAGATCCCTGATTGGGGAACTAAGATCCCACATGCCACATGGTGCAACCAAAAAATAAACAAACAGTATTTTTAAAAATAGTATTAAAAAAAAAAAAGCATGAGCTGGAACACAAATGCAAGCTGCAGACATGAAGAGGGACTGAAACCTGGGTCTATTCCTATTGCCTCTGTTGTTGATGACATGTGTCCTGTAGAATTCAGGGCCCTTGGACTGGCCCAGGAGTCAGAGAATGTGAAAAGAAAACCAGGGAGAGGGGAGCAGGTACAGACCTGGCCCCACGTAGCAGTGAGGTAAGCCATTAAGTAAGCAGCCAGGCATGAGAGTACAAGATGGCAACTGGTTCACTTCCACACCTAAATGGCCCACAGTCATCTTATGTGGCCAACCTAAGCAGAAACATTCTGGGAAGAGCAGTTCAGCCCAGCCAGGTTGGCGCACTCCAAAGCCAGTGGGATATAGGCTTAGACTTGGTGTATTACCCCACAAAAGGCATCATTTACAAAGGAGAAAATGAAAAATCTGGCAGACACCACCTTGAAAGAGGTTGGAGTGACCTCTTGAGGGAAGGATGACCCCCATGAGCCTGGGAAGGATCCAGCAGCATTGCTCTGGTATTCCCACCAAGAATGCATGAGTGCTGTCCAGACCTGAGGAAATCTGGCTGAGCAACACCCTGCTGAACGAAAAATCTGCACTCTTTAAAAGATACAGAAGACACAGGAGGCAGGGAAAGGCAAAGGCTGAAGAACTGCTCCAGATTTAAAGAGACATCAGAGCCAAATATAAAGCATAATGCTGATGGCATCTTGAATCAGAAGGGGAAGGAGATCTAACTGAGGTGGTTGGAGAATGTGAACAGACTTCAGGTGTGGTTGTAGTAACTGATCAATGTAGATCTCCTATTTGGGATGATTACGTTGCAGTTATTCAGGAGAGTGTCCTGGTTTTAGAAAGAACACACCAGAGGATTTGAAGAGGGAAGGACATCATATCTGCAAGTTGCCTATAACCATCCATAAAAAAAACAATGATAATGGGTTCAGTTCAGTCACTCAGTCATGTCTGACTCTTTGCGACCCCATGAATCACAGCATGCCATGCCTCCCTATCCATCACCAACTCCCGGAGTCCACCCAAAACCATGTCCATTGAGTCGGTGATGCCATCCAACCATCTCATCCTCTGTCATCCTCTTCTCCTCTTGCCCTCAATCTTTCCCAGCATTAGGGTCTTTTCAAATGAGTCAGCTCTTCACATCAGGTGGCCAAAATATTGGAGTTTCAGCTTCAACATCAGTCCTTCCAACGAACACTCAGGACTGATCTCCTTTAGGATAGACTGGTTGGATCTCCTTGCAGTCCAAGGGACTCTCAAGAATCTTCTCAAACACCACAGATCAAAAGCATCAATTCTTCAGCGCTCAGCTTTCTTCACACTCCAACTCTCACATCCATACATGACCACTGGAAAAACCATAGCCTTGACTAGACAGACTTTTGTTGACAAAGCAATGTCTCTGCTTTTTAATATGCTGTCTAGGTTGGTCATAACTTTCCTTCCAAGGAGTAAGCATCTTTTAATTTCATGGCTGCAATCACCATCTGCAGTGATTTTGGAGCCCCCAAAAATAAAGTCAACCACTGTTTCCACTGTTTCCCCATCTATTTGCCATGAAATGATGGGACCAGATGCTATGATCTTAGTTTTCTGAATGTTGATCTTTATATCTACAGGGAGATGGAACAAATGTAGTAAAATGTAAACAACAGGGGAAGCGAGGTGAAGGAGATTTCAGAGTTATTTGGTCTGTTTTTGCAAATTTTGTATTAAAGTGGTTTGAAACTTAATTATTAAAAAAGAATGTATAGGAAAAAAGTGAAGACAATAAATATTGACCATGACATTTCCAAATTTTGCTACAAACTAGGGGCTGAGAAATGGAGCTGAACCAATAGAGGTATTTGACCTCAAGGAAGGATTTTTCAAAAGTTGGTTGATAGAATTTGTATTTTGATGAGAACAGTACAAGTGACTGAGAAGGACAAAGAAAGTAAGGAACAAAATCCTTGAACAGCACCAAGCAGATGACATCCATGTGACAAGATTGGGTGGTGTTTCCAAGATGCAAAGACTTCTGTTCCTCAAAACAAAGAAAGCAATTAATTTAGATTCAGATTCCAGTAGGATTTACTAAATATCAAACCCTTAAAAGTAGAACTGTCCCTGGCCATAATGATTAGTAATTAATGGGGAATAAAAAGGAAAAGCAAAAATGAATTACATGATTTTTTTAAATGAAAAGAAGCTTATGCCAGCTCTGGGGAAATGTGTGTGATCCTATGTGGTCAAATACGCAAAGATTTGCTGACAGAGGCTGACTGAGGCTGCTGACTGAGGCTGCAGGATTTTTCAGTAAAAGTGAAAAACAATTTTCATTTGAAGCAGACAAATGCTTTGATTAGGCAGGGAATATGTGACTGTCCAGTAGAAAAGATAATTGAGGAGTTACACTTCAGTGTTTTCTGTACCAAATTCTTCAGGCTTTATTGAGATTTGTCATTAAACCATGATCTTTTTCACAAATACCTTAGAATGTTAGCATTTTAAAACTCTGGTACATTGGAATTAGCTGTTATTTTCACTTACTCATCAAAGCTTTTTTTGATAGATAACTCCACAGAATTATCTTTCTAGAGTATTGATGAATTTGCCAATGATTCTTCCCTGCTGCTTATATTTTCTGTTTCTGTTTTAGTTTAAGCATATGTAACTATTATCTATTTTATAAATATTCTGCTTCTAGACTCTTTACCAACAAAGGACACTGTATCTTTTGGAAATGCATACAAAATGCTGCCTCCACTGGCCTTGTAAGTTGCACACTGGTCATACCAGAGGGCTCTGGTTTAAATTCCCAACTCCTTCACTAACTACCTTCTTGACCTTGAGAAATGTACTTATCTTCACTAGCTTTAATTCCCTCAAATATTAAATACAGGAAAGTATTGTGATTCATTTCAGTGAGCTACTTCTATAATTCATCCTTCCCCTGGGGTTACACTAAATATTTTAATTCTTCTCTTGGGATTTCACTATGTAATTAGTTTAAATCACATATATTAAGGTCATTGAAACTGAACACTAAGACAGAAAGATGTAAACTCTTTAAGAAAGCAGGGACTTAGGAATTACCCATCCACCCCACATTTATCTCTAGGGCTTTTCTAGTTACCTTAATGATATTTACTGAATAGTTAAGAGCTAATTTTAGGACCCAGTTCTGTATAAGGTGGTCCTTCCCTGTGGAACCTACCTCCTTGGGATGCTGTGCTGATTATACGAGAGAGTGCACGTGTACACTGAATGCAGTATCTGACACATAGGCTGTCCTCGGTAGATGTTATGGTTATCATTATTATTGGTGGTAGTTATTCCTGATCCTCCCTTTTACTAAAAGCCATGCTGCCCTTAAGAACAGAGGCAAATAATACACTTCACTTGGACAACTGAGTCTGGAGGGTGAGAAAGGTGTAAAATACCATTCCTCGAATAACCTCCACGAGGACAAACACAACCCCAAACAAGGAAATGTCACCGGCAACACTAAGACCCAATGTCCTTCCTTGTTCTCCCTGGTACTTTTTTTGAGAAATACTTTGCTCTGTTTCCACACTGCTTCCAATCTAGTCCTTATAGACTGCCTCTTCTTACCTTAGCTCAATGAGTGATAAGCCCATCACAAGACTTAGATCACTGCATAAAATATCACTCAACTGAGGATTCATTTGTTTCTCACCTCTTCCACTCCGGCCATCCTCTCATGAACAGAGATGCAGGTACCTTTCCTGTCCTTACCATTTCTTTCTCTGAAGAGGTGAGAAATCCTTATTTCTGTTGCTTCTATCCAGTGTTAAACACGGATTTATTTTTGCTTTAAGGTTTTCCAATTTAATGGTTAAGAACTTTGGCTTTTAACCCACCAATTTAATTATCCCTTCTGTGCATTTCTAAAGAGGCCCTGGGAACCTGGTATTTTGTGAAAGACTATGTTTTTACCCAGAATTAAAGAAATCTCATCATTGCATCCAACATGGACAAAGTATTTTTCTATATTAGAGATCACCATGTAGATTTATGCTATTATGACTTCTGTATTAGTCACTAGAGGATATCCAGGATTTTAGCTACACACAAATGACTCCCTCCTTAGAAAAGCAGTCTAAACACAAATGATTGTCAATAGCTAGCTGTTTAAACCCTACTAGGAGTTATGCTAATAATGGGCAATTTAAGCACAATGAGACCTGACATTCTTCTTTACTTAAAACCATTTGCCCAGCTTCTTAAATCTTAAAAAAAAAAAAAAAAATTAAAAAGCAAAAATGACTTAAATGACCTGGGAGGTACAGAATTCTAAGACAAACAAACAGAAAGTAGGTTTGTAAAAATCATTCTTTATGTTATTCTCTCATAGTGTTAAATTATTAGATCTAACAAAAATATCCCATCATCCAGTCACCACTAGTCTACTTCTGCTGCTTTGCCAGCTCTTGCCACGCCAGACCAAAGCTAAAGACACTGCCTCTCCAGCTTCTCCTCAAGTACCTGAGCTACATTCGGCCATTAGAAGTTGGCAGAGGTTTGAAAAGTTTTCTGACTCGGAACAATGCCTTTAACCTTTGGGGACTGAGAGAAGGAGAAACAAGGTACATCTTCTGTCTAGAGTGACCACTGAACCATGGATGATTTATGATTTCTAGGAGAAAGGTGTCAAGCACCGATCGGCCTTCTTTAGCCTGTCTTTGGGTCTTCATGTTTGAATTAAACACACACAAGAGATGGGAAATGATGTAAACCAAAGTTACAGGGTGGTTTATTTGAAGCCAGAGGACCTCAGTCCTGTGTTCAGCTCTTTTCAGGTCACTAGAGTTGAATAGAAAAAAAAAAATTTCTTCATTCCTTCTAGGTTCTTTGGTCTAATAAATTGACATAAAAAAAAATTAAGAGGACAAAAACCAATTTAATGTTCTATGTATGAGATCCCCATAAAAATATGAGACTCAGGAAAGTGACCAAAGGAGGCAGCTAAATTTGTGAAGAACTGACAAGACAAATGTGTTTACGCATGGGGTAGTAAACTGGTGAAATAACATGGTTTATAGAACCTTCTTGAACCTAAATTTCCTCTCTTTGGAAAGATAAGGATGCCTTCGACCCTCATGGTACAGGGAGGGTACCTTTCACATGGGAGACTTATCTTCTGTTTTCAGGGGGCAAAGCAGGGTCAAAGTGTGTTTCTTGCACTGGATGTTTCTCAAGTATCTTTAATTCCAAATAATCATTATACCAAAGTGGCATATTTTGAAGAGGTGTATTCTGTTTCCTTTCACTAGTAAAGCTTTTTGTTTGGACTTTCTGTAAGTGACCCAGGAATCATTAAGGCCAAATGAATCCACAACTTACATGTTTGCTGAAACTGAGGAGTTTCTTTTTAGATTTTCCTACTTTTTAAAAGTCTGGAAGGTTTGGCTGAAGCACAACTTCTCTCACAGTTGTGATGGCCCTACTTTGCTGATTTGTTGTACCATGCTTAACCTCCCTTCTTCTAACCTTTTGGTTAATTTAACAACTTACTACTTCTTCATTCATCTGTATGTATTATTTATCATATTATATGAATTTATTGCATATATATGTTAGGAGCTATGGAAACATAAAGATATAGCTGTGAATGATAGCCTGTCTCTATATTCAGCAAACTAACAATTTACTAATGATGACAAACAAATATAATTGTTTTATTATAACAAATAATTGTTATAACTCAGTCTTTAATGAGCCATGGCAAACATAGTGTTGAGAGGCATGGCAATACTAAAGAAGATAAAGGAATTTAACTTGGGAGGTCTGAAGGCTTCCCAGAGGAGGTGGTTCTCTAAACCAAGATCTAAAAGCTTAGTGGATGTTTTAAGGAGAATTGAGGAAACAGCATAGCATCTCTCCAGAATCTTTGTGATTATTTCATATTCCTTTCTCTCTCTCTTATTCATGTTTGTTTAATTACCATATTCATTCACTTATATTGGAAGATGGGTAAGCAGAGCTGATCTGCTTACCATATATCAAGGGATTTCTGAAATTGAAGAGTGGGTCAGAGAAGAAAAAGAAGTGCCAGCTTAGATGCCAGAAATTTAAAGCTTGCTGCTAGGCCATTAGCTTCAGGTCTGTTATTTTTAGGTTCCATTTCTTACAGCTGAAAGGGTTCAGGGGTGGCCTGAAATGATCAAACTGGCTTAGAGGAGACACTCAAGGGGATTCATCAGCATAAAGCATCACTTGTGGTTATTTATACTGGTCTCTTTCATTCTGCTCCCTGAAGACAGGACTAAAACAGCCTAGATTCCTTCAACTGGGAGCAATATATTTGACTCAGACAATCATCCTTGGACAAAGTATTTAAACTCCATAGGCATCCTTTCCTCTATTCATAACATGCCAACATGTACACCTACTTATTGGATTGTTTTAAGAAACATCTGTAATTATACTAATTCTAAAGACCAGAGTAATGCATATAGTAAGTGCTCATTTATGTAATTATTTTAACATAATTATAATTTATGTATTTATTATCATAATTAGTAGTATTATATAGAAAGCAATCTCAACTCACACTTCAGCAGTCTATAAACAAGTGCTTTCCAAAATTATTTGATAATACCACCAGCAGTTAAGAAAAATAAAATTGAATACACACATGAAATTTATATACATATTACACCTATCTTTATATTGATATATATTAAAATGTACACTAAAGTATATTAAAGTTTAAAATGTATGACGTTAAAAAATAGAAATTCGAATATTTTCACCCTGCATATTGTATTCCTTGATGATACCCAGTGAAGGGAGCTTAATTCACTTGTACTCCTTTCAGAGCATATTGCTGAACACATAGTTCCTAGCCTGTCAGGCTCCTTTGTCCATGGAATTCTCCAGGCAAGAATACTGGAGTGGGTAGCCATTTCCTTCTCCAGGGGATCTTCCCAACCTAGGAGTTGAACCTGGGTCTCCTGCATTGCAGGCAGATTCTTTACTATCTGAGCCACCAGGGAAGCCCAGTTATCCAAAGATGACTTGATAATATATAGTTAGTAGTCTATAAATATTTGTGAAATACATGAATGATGCAATGAAGAATTACATCTTTCCAAGGGTTGCTGGTTCTAGACTATATACACAAAATAAGTAAAGACATATATATTCTTAAGTCTCTTTCATACTCTATTACAATGATGTAGAAGGATATTTCAAGTTACAGGGCAGCCTTTCCTTGGACTAGGTGGCATTTTAATTATTTTAATCAAATATGTGTGAATTTTAGGACACCAAATGGCAAAGGACAGCAGAGATTGGCCATGGGATTTCATAGGCTTTTTGTGCCCTATGTGATGTCTGAAATATTCATATGCTATCAACACTGTGGTCTTTTATCTGCCTGGCAGCGGTCAACTTTACTAGAAGGATGCTGGGCTCCAGAAACAACAGGAGTCTTTGGTACTTGGACCCTGATGATGACACATTGGTTGTTCCTATTCCAAGTTTCTCCAGGTTCCCCCAGATTGCTGATGTTGTAGACCATTTTATTCCAACCCTCTGGCAAGACTGTAGACTAGATGTAACTGCTAGTAAAACCCCTGTAAGACTTTTGCCCATATTAAGAAGTCCTATGATTTTCCTTGACGTTATCTGGAAACGAAAGGGCACACACAGATGTGCAAATATAATTCACTCTTCTTGGAACTACTGTAAATGTATCTTAAAGGAAAAGTCACAGTGATTTTGATGGTCATACTTTGGTTACCAAAACAAAATGTCACAAAATACATTACTTTTTTTTTTTTTTTCCACTTTCCTGAGAAAGAAGAACACATTGCTAGAGGGAAGCTGCAGGATGCTCAAATTCTATCTTAAGAGTTTCCTCAGGATCTTTGAAACATACAATAGAGGGACAGACTAGACTTTCCCACTTCTATGGTGGATGATGCACACTTCTCCGGTATTACAACCAAATGTGGCTTCTCATGGTCTCGGTGATTTCTGAGTTTTTTTAAGTTACCTTCCCATAACACGTCTTGTACACAATGAGGACAAGGAATAGAATAACTGTAGCAAAACCTACTCCTCAGGGCAAAGGAGAGTGGGAATGACCCCATAGTCACTAACCAGTAACAAACATTAACTCTTGCTGGATGGGAGCAGCAAAGATGCCCCACCCTGTCTGCAGGGTCAATGGTTTCGTTATTCAATATGGTAGCTCTCTTGGAAAATCTCCTTGCCCATCACATGCCCTGCTTACAAATGTGCCCTCTGAGGGGATCATCTCTAAAGTTTAAATCCAGGTTGATGTCCTTCCTAGAGGAAGCGTGACTTGTACAGCCTGCCGTATTTCACTGAGTCTGAAGGTGCAGGATGAGAAGTATGTGAGGCAGGGGGAGATAATGTTAGTTTTAAACAAAAGCTATCTTTATGTCAGGTCTAAGGTTTCCTTGGATATAGAGAGATTCCTCAAAAACCAGGCTGGCATCCACCTATTTGCTTCCAGTAAATTTACTTCCTATTTACTCATTCCTTGAGTGAAAGAATCAGAGGTCTCATCTCGTCCTCGCCTGCAGATTCTCATCATTTACTTTCTGGTCCCTGTGCTCTGGCTATTCTCTAAACTGAGGTCACTGACAGCTACTTAAAGGAATGTAAACCACAGGGCTTGACTAGAAAGACCACGTTCCCAGCCTGCTCTTAGTCCTCTTATTTTTCTGAACACTAAGGCTGCAACTTTGCCACAGCTCATTGTAACAGTTCAATATAGGGGCACATAAACGGTTGTTTTTCTTCAGTTTACAAAAGGACAAGTTATTACAGGGGTTCACCCTTAGAAACTCCTATTCTTAGTTTAAGCATTTATACATACAGCAATCTATCCTTAAGAAAACTGTGCATGACTGCTAGGTTCAATTTGGATAAAATTTGGTTACTAACACATTTATAGAAAAGAGAAAATTATTTTTTTTTTAAATAAAGGAGACCTGAAAAAGCCTTCAGTGGAAGTAGGGGCCAATGTTTCTGGGAGAGCCCTGGAGGGACTCCAAACCCAAGTAGGAAACATAGCATTTGGAAGTGCACAGACAGGCATTTATCTTCTGCAGAGCTGTGCCAGGCGTCCTGACTTATCCTCAGGCATGTAGGTCAATGCCAGTCTTGAAGTTAGCCTTAATGGCAGGGATAAAGCAGGGATCCTCTTCACAGAAATTGAAAGATCTGCCTAAGGATAATTATGGTTTCTAATGGGAATATTAACAAGCCAGGAAACGGTCTTATATTCTAATCTCTCTGGAGGAGTGTCATAGAATTCTAAGATTGCCCTCATGACTCCTGCCTCCTAGTGTAGTATCCATGATTAGGGTACGTTATATAATAAAGGAGGTTTTGCAAATGTAATTATGGTTAATCAGATGATTTTGAGTTTCAAACTATAAGAAGCATTTGATGTGAAAGTGATTCTCCATTTCTGGATGAATACACATATTAAGAATGCAGACAGCCTTTAAGAGCTGAAAGTGGCCCCCAGATGACACTGTGAAGAACAAAAGACCTCAGTTCTATAAGTACAAGGAATTGAATTCAACAAATAACCTGAAAGAACTTGAAAGTGGATTCTTCCTCAAGGTCTCTAGACAAGACCTCAATCTGGCAATCCCTTGATTTTGGCCTATGAGACCTAGAGACCCCAGTCATGTGAGGCCTGACTCTGATCCATGAAAACTATGAGATAATTAATTTGTATTATTTTAAATTATTAAATCTTCAGTAATTTGTCATGGAACAAGAGCAAACTAATACAAGTATGCCAATATGATCTGCCATTTTCCTGGCCTGTACACTCCAGAGAGAATCTTACCATGTACACAGTGCTCCAGGTAATTTCATCATTTAGTGTGGAAGCCTCTTCAAAACATACCCAATGGATAAGAACAGTTCACTATCAATGGCAAGTGAAGTTCAGATCAGCCTCCAATAATAACCCAACATTATTATTTATACTAACAATCTCATTTATTTAAAATCTGAAAAGATGATGTTGTCAAAGTGTTGCACTCAATATGCCAGCAAATTTGAAAACTCAGCAGTGGCCACGGGATTGGAAAAGGTCAGTTTTCATTCCAATCCCAAAGAAGGGCAATGCCAAAGAATGTTCAATCTACTTTAAAATGACACTCATTTCGCATGCTAGTAAGGTTATGCTTAAAACCCTTCAAGCTAGGCTTCAGCAATACATGAACCGAGAACTTCCAAATGTACAAGGTGGGTTTAGAAATGGCAGCGGAACCAGGGATCAAATTGTCAACATTAGTTGGGTCATACAGAAAGCAAGGGAATTAAAAAAAAAAAAGCCTACTTCTGCTTCATTGACTACATTAAAGCTTTTGACTGTGTGGATCACAACAAACTGTGGAAATTCTTAAAGAGATGGGAATGCCAGACCACCTTACCCATCTTCTGAGAAACCTGTATGCAGGTCAGGAAGCGACAGTTAGAACCAGACACAGAACTGCAGACTGGTTCCAAATTGGGAAAGGAGTACATCAAGGCTGTATACTTTCACCCTGCTAATTTAACGTATATGCAGAATATATCATGCAAAATGCCAGGCTGGATGAATCACAAGGTAGAATCAAGCTTGCTGGGAGAAGTATCAACAAACTCAGATATCCAGGTTATATCTGCGATATAAGCAGATGATACCACTCTAATGGCAGAAAGTGAAGAGGAACTAAAGAGACTCTTGATGAGGGTGTTAGAGGAGAGTGAAAAAGCTGGCTTAAAACTCAACATTGAAAACACTAAGATCACGGCATCCAGTCCCATCACTTCAAAGCAAACAGAAGGGGAAAAAGTGGAAGTAGTGAGAGATCTTATTTTCTTGGGCTCCCAAATCACTGTGGATGGTGATTGAAAGCATGAAATTAAAACACCTGCTCCTTGGGAGGAAAGCTATGACAAACCTAGACAGACAATGTGCTAAAGAAGCAGAGACACCACTCTGCTGACAAAGGTCTGTCTAGTCAAAACTATGATTTTTCCAGTAGTCATGTATGGATGTGAGAGCTGGGCCATAAAGATGACCGAGCACTGAAGAATTAATGCTTTCAAATTGTGATGCTGGAGAAGACTCCTGAGAGTCCCTTGGACAGCAGGGAGATCTAACCAGTTAATCCTAAAAGAAATCAGTCCTGAATATTCATTAGAAGGACCAATGCTGAAGCTCCAATACTTTGGCTACCTGATGCAAAGAGCTGACTCATTAGAAAAATGACTCTGATGCTGGGAAAGATTGAAGGCAAAAGGAGAAGGGAAGGGCAGAGGATGAGATGGTTAGATAGTATCACCAGCTCAATTGACATGAATTTGAGCAAACTCCAAGATATACAGTGAAGGACAGAGGAGCCTGGTGTGCTGCAGCCCATGAGGTCACAAAGAGTTGGATATGACTTAGCGACTGGACAACAACAACAATGATGTTATTAATATAAGCAATGTTTAGGAGACCAAGGTTCAGCAGACATTTGAGGAAAACTGATAGTACAAACTAAAAGTTTCAGAGAAGAGCAAATATTTGCACAAGAATAAATATATATAATTTAGAGAATAAGAGACAATTTTCAAAAGTTTAAAACTAGCAAATTCAAAGGGATTTGAAAGGAGAAAAGACCAGTATAAAAAGACAGAAAACAAAGAACAGAATGCAGTCCTTGAAAAGTCAAATTGTGGTTGCTGATCTTTTCTTAAAAAATCATTAGAAAAAGCAAGAATAAAGTTTAACAAATTCTCAGAATACAATAAAAACAAAATAGAAAGAGATTGAAAATATGAATCATGTGGCATCATTTTCCAATTGATGGAGTGTTAATAAAAGTTAAGTTTTTTATTTTGACAATTAAAACATTGTATCCACAGGTTAGAAGTCTATATTTCCTTCTCTACTTGCTCAATCATGCTACCAAATTTTTCATAAGCACTATTTACAAACTCATAATTATACAAATTTGATAAATTGTTCTTTTTAATTTTTAGAATTACTTAAAACACATAAGACTTCAGTGAGAGAAGACAGTGTTAAGTGCTATCTGGTCAGCTTTCTCACACTGGGATTAATTTTTTTTCTCTCACACTCTCCATTCTTTTGATGTATGATTCCCCTGAGAATTGCTCCTCCTCTAAAATCACCACTTCCAGTGTCTCATTCTCTGACCATATCCTTCCATATTACTCTCTTTAGTATCCTCAATGCTCTGTATCAACATTTCAAAGCCATGACTCTGGTTCATTTCCTGCTGTCCACCACACCTGTATTCCCACTGTCCTTAAGCAGCCTCAGCTTCCAAAATCCATTATCTTAACTATTTATTCTCTGTCCTCATTTCTTCTACCGTACTTGCCTAGCTAAATCTCAGTCTTAGAAGTGACACTCAGTTGCGTGCCATTTCCTGTCTTACACCCAGTAAACTGGGGGAAATAAAAAGGAAAAAACAACTTTCAAACAATATCGGCTTGGTTAACTTCTTGTCGGGAAATTCTGGGAAATCCTACTGCATTTCTCTAGTTTGTTTGCCGTCACACTCTCCAAAATGACCCCCTCATAACTTATTTCTCCTTAAATTATCTACACTCTACCACCACTTTCTCTCAACTAGTGGCCTTTGCTCAATACTTTTCTGATAAATGAATATAATTAGAAAGCAGCTACTTTTTGCGCCACTTCATTTATATGCATATGCACCCATATGTTGTACTTTTCCTCCAAGACAATGAAAAAGACCCTTACCTTACCTGTGTCTAAGATCACTCCTTACTCACACTTTTTCTCTGTGTCTCATCTCCTCTTGTCATATTAGGTGTAACAGCTACTTGAGTTTTATCCTCTCTACTCTACATCAGCATTTTCTCCCTCTCTGCTGAATTATTCCCTCAAAGATACAAATATGTTCTAATATTACCTCTCTGATATAGCACACTATTTCTTAACTCTCCTTCCTAGCTAAGCTTCCTAAAGTTGTTCTGTAAGTTTCTGTCTCCATTTCCTTCCATCCCTTCTTTCCTCCACTCCATGACAACTCCTATATCTCACTTCTCTGAGAACACACTTGAGAATGACTTCCTCGTGGCTGGGCCAACAGCCCCTGTCCTCACTTGATATCTCAGCCGTTTTGGATACCGTTCACCTACACCCTTTTTCTTGAAACACTTTCTTTGCGTTTCCTTGTACGCCCCTGTTTTCCCTCCCTTCTTATTGGCCACTTCTCAGAATCCATGGCTGGTTTGTTCTCAGCTTGACATCTAAATGTAAAAGCACTCCAAGACTCCTTCTTAAATCACTTCTCGTCTTCACCTTCCCACTCTTTCCTTAGATGATCTCATTTCGTCTCACTGCTTTACATGCAAACTATTTATGAGTCATTTATAAATATGCATCTCAGGTATGACGCCTTCTGGAATATCTTACCACCTCCCGCATATTTTACTGCCTACTTACCAGCAGCACTTAGGTGCCTCTTGGCATCACTATCATGCTACATTGTTTATCTCAACATTTTCATCTAAGCAGGCTTCTCTTGAGTTTTCCCATCTCAGCAAAAAGCACACCCACTGTCCAACTTATATGACTTCTCTGTAGTCTTTCATTTACATCTGGCTTCCAGTTCATCTGCAAGTTCTATGAGCTCTATCCTTAAAACATATCCCAATTAGGTCTAATTATCATGATTTTTCACTTCAACTAGAGCAATAATTTCCCAGGTGGTCTGATGCCCTTCCCACCCCTACCATCCATTCTCCACACAGTTGAAATAAACTCTTAGAATTGTGCATCAGACGATGCTCCTGTGCATCCATACCATGCCCAGAGCTTTCCAAAGACTTTCCATCATGCTTAAAACAAAATCCAAACACTTTACCCTTCTTAAAATTCCTATGTTATGGTCTGATACCTTCCCACCATACTGACCTCACCTCTTATCACCCTCTCTTTCTTGTCCCTTTCTCACTCTCTAAATTTAATAAATTCATTAATATTTATCAAATATTTAGAAATATGAAAGAAATAACCAGAAGAATTAAAAGCTTTAAAAAATTTAAATGAATGTACCCATGATTATGGAGCTTCCCAGGTGATGCTAGTGGCAAAGAAACCACCTGCCAACGCAGGAGACATAAGAGACACAGGTTCAATGCCTGGGTTGGGAAGATTGCCTGGCAAAGGAAATAGCAACCCACTCCAGTATTTCTTGCCTGGAGAATCCCATGGACAGAGAAGCCTGGTGGGCTACAGTCCTTAGGGTCACAAACAGTCAGACACAATTGAAGAAACTTAGCACACGCACATGCACCCATGATTATGTAAGATATTAACATTAGGGGAAGCTCAGTGAAGGGTCCATGAGCGCTCTCTGTACTACCTTTACCATTTTTCTATAAATTCACATTTATCCTCAATTTTTTAAATTATATATAAAAAAGCAGAAGTTGGTTAAAGCACTCGTATTTTGGAAAAATGACAGATGATAGGGATGTAAATAGTTTTTATTTTATGCTTTTCATATTTGATTTTCTCCATGTGTGCATGTCTTTAATTATGATGATGTCTATGAAAAAGAGGACAATGGTGCTGTTGCTGATAGTGATGAGTGAAAGCTTTGAAACATTGTTAAAATATTTTATAAGTAGCACTTGTTAAGATGTTCGAGTAAAGGGCGTCATCCCAAGGAAGGAAGAGAAGAAGGGAAATAAGGAATGGGGAGGGAGGAAGAAAGGATTATTTGATGAGTAGGACTAGGTCCTGGTCATGCCTGATGTTGAAATGGGTCTTCTATGGTGACAATGAGACCACAGTGGGAATCTTCAAGACTGGTTGCACCTTATGACTCATTTCAACTGAAGCTGTACACCAACCAGCTGCTGCTTTCACTGAAATAGAGTCTAGATCCCAAATAAAAGCTACTAAGACACAGGCACATTGTCAGGCCTCAGTCTAATGAGCTGAGGACAAGAGCCCAGTCCCAGGTCTCATGTTCACCCAGGTACATACGCAGAGACACAGGAAAAGCAAAATCATAGATCAAACAAAGTAACAATTAGAGGGAATATGCCAAGCTAATAAACAGGTTCCCTCCCTGTATTTGTTTTCTATGCTGCTACAACACATACCACAAACTGAGTATCATAAAAGCACACACAAATTTAATGTCTTACAGTTTCTTGGGTCTAACAAGGTCCTGCTTGGCTTAAGTCAAGGTGTGTGCAGGAGCACCTTTGGCTCTGGAGGCCCTAGGATAGAGTCTACTTCCTCACTTTTCCAGTATCTAGAGGCTGCCCACATTCCTTTGTTCATGACCTTTCCCATCTACAAAGCCAACAAGAGCGAGTTGAGTCCTTCTCACATTGCTCTCTCTCTGGTTCTCTTCCAGCAACACAGCAATCTCTCTGATGCGCTACAGCTAGGAAAGGTCCTCTGCCGTCATGGGCTCCTGTGATTAGACTGGGCCCAGGTGGACATTCTCTCTAAGATCCATAAGCTAACCCATGTCTGCGAAGAACCTTTTGTCACATAAGGAACATATTTACAGGTTCCAGGTGAGTGACATGTGGACATCTTTGAGGGCAATTATTTAGCCTACCACACCACCCAGCCTCCGCAATTTCTTCTAGAAATCCAAGTCTATATTCTTGGGGATCCTATTCCTGTACCGACCCAGATGGTTTTAGGGACTGGGTAGATGTCCCTGTAGGTATTCTGCCTCAATCCTGCAAATAAGCATGATGAGAAAGGTGGGTGGGCTGACGTGGAACAAGCATGGTGATTAAAATGATTGTTTGCAATGTTACTCCTCTTTTATCATTTTAAAAATATAATATTTAGGAAAATCAGCTGCTACCTTTATATGAGGTGGCTTTTTATATCTAATTCTCAAAGCAACCTGGTAATTATGAAGATGAGAATTACACAATGAAATTTAATTTCACCAGGATAATAACAAGAGAAAAAACTCCTTTCTAAAAATTTCCCAGGAAGACTGGAAATTATTCTTTCCCATCCTCCTTTGCAGCTTCTAGGCTCTGCTCCCATAATGGATTTTTATCTGTTTTATAAGTAATTTCCTTAATATTTCAATGGTCACAGATAGTAAGAATTGCGTGTATCTTCAGGAAACATATATTTCATCAGTGCTGTCACAGACTAGAGTCCCAGAGCTTGTAGACTGATGTCTTTGCGCATTTTTGCTATCAGACCCATAGCACAGAAATAAATGTGTTGTCTGTTGGGAACTTTAATGAAATTGAAATCATAATAACATTTTTCAATGTCAGTAAGCTCATTTTCTTGTTTAGATGCTAATGTTGGTTGTTCCTGAGGATTCCATTCTCTAATTGTGAGTCAGGACTTTTTTTTTTTCCAGATTCAAACACTATTTCAGAGAACAGCTTGAATTATGCTGGGTGGTTTTCAGCCCAAGATAGAACTAGATATTTTTATTTGCTTAAAACCGATGGCATGGGCAAGGAGATGTGAGAGGAAGACTTTAAGTGGAGCACTTCAGCTTTACTAAAAAGTGTTCACCTTGACTTTGGGGGCTAGGGTGCCAAGCATGGTACTAGGCACCAAGCACCCTCTATCTGTGGTACTAGTTTGCTGGTACTAATATTATCATTCTTTCCATTTTACTGATGAAGAAATAAACTTGAAGAGGCAAGTAACTCACCCAAGTTTCTGCAGTGAGCATGTTAGGCAGAGTTAGGGTCTCGTTGACATCTAACTTCAAATCTTCTGCCTGTTTCTACCAGCACTCGGTCCTCAGCGCTACTGCCTACACCCATCCTCTGAGCAGACCCTGGGGTGAAGCACCAGAGGGAAAGCCTTTCTGTCTCTCACTCTCTTCCATCTCTGTTTCTATATCAAATTTTGAATTCTACCACCTGGCAATTCCACAGCACTTTCCCCAGGTTCAGATTAGTTTCTGTTTGACACTCCAGGTGTCCAAGTTGTTGTCATTTTTTTAAAGCCATGAAATCAGATCTTGGTGAAGTCATGTTCTGTTGTGCTCCTTTGCCACTCATTATTTTTCTCTTCTCTCCTCCCAAACTTAACTCCTGCTATAAACACCTGTTTCACTAGTAGTTGCCTAACATCTTTTGAACACCTCCCCCTTTTTAGGGAGAGTCCTTTCATTATGTCTAATGCAGAATTTTTTGTATCATGACTTCTAACACCAGCTCTCTGCTGCTGCTGCTTAATCACTCAGTCATGTGCATCTCTTTGCAACCCCATGGACCATAGCCCACCAGCTCCTCTGTCCATGGGATTTCTCAAGCAAGAATACTGGAATGTGTTGCCATTTCCTCCTCCAGGGGATCTTCCCAACACAGGGATCAAACCTGCATCTTTTGTGTTTCCTGTATTGGCAGCTGGATTCTTTACCACTAGTGCCACCTGCCAGACAGACAGCCTGAATTCTTTCCATCACCCTCCATGGATCCCTGGATCTAGGAGAGGAATCTGAGCTACATATCATACATACTATGATTTTTTTTTTCATTTGGAAAATGAGACAGAAGATTGCTTTTCTCCTACAGAAGAATGAAAAATCTACAATCCTGGACTGGCAGGATGGTCCAACTCCAAGAAGCCCATAGGAGACAGGTTCCTTTCAGCCAATTACCTAACCAGCCCCAGGGAGTGACTCATCTTCTCTGTCTGCTATACAATACTTCTGAGTGTCTCCCATTAGCTAAAACTTAGTTACAGGGCCACATTCAGTTTCAAAAGAGATTGAGAAATGTCGTTTTTACTCTGAGCAGCTGGCTATGTGATGAACTAAATATTTACAGTGGAAGAACAGAATATATATTTGGGTACAAACAGCAGTCTCTCCTATAGAAGAGAGCAGTATGAGGAGGACTAGGTGCTCAATGAGTCCATCCTTGGGCACCTGGTGGTTCCTAGTGGTTTCAAGCATTTGGCTCTTCAGAGACATCTAATGTCTAATCTTGAGCTTGACAGGTACAAGCTATGATATTCTGATGAACTAAGATGTAGGCACAGCATGTTTATAGCAGTGACTTTTTACTAGTGACCATCACGTCCTGAGCATTGTCCTGGCTCATTAGACCTACGATAAAACTGTAAACTAGCTAATAAGTTCTACTTCTACCAAAATTAACAGAGCAGATTCTATGGTTTTCAGCTAAGAACCATCTCCTTAGCAATTTCCTCAGAAAGGATAGTTACAATCTTTTCCATTCTTCTCAAATGCAGGTAGCCAACATCCCCTTTTACCTTTTGGAGTAACAGTCAATAAACACCAGTTCCTTAAGTCTTGCCCTCCATCACCTTATAATTCCCTATTTTCATGAGCCTGCCCTTCTCTGTTCTTCCATCCTGAGTTGGAAGTGTCTGGGTTCCTTGTCAGTGATACGTCTTCAGCCTTGAGGCTGAACTTAAGCCTTCTGTTTCCTTCAGAACATTATCTGTGTGTCCCCCAACCCCACCCTACTCACCTTACACCTTAAATCTCTTCCTTTCCCCTGGATCTTTCTTTTAGCACACAAACTGGCTTGAGTTCCTATTCCTAATACTCCTGTCTCTCAACACAGTTACTTCTTCAAGCTACCATCTTATTTCTTCCACTGTCTCTTCATTTCTTCACTCACTCACTCCTAAACCTCTTATAATCTGGTCTCTACACACCGATTTACTAAAACTACTTCCACAAAGTTACTACAAAGTTACACAAAGTTAACACAAGCTTACCACATTACAAACCCTTAACATCCCAATCTCAATATGGCTTCCTCGATATTTTCATATTCTTTGCCACAGTGGCAATGATAAAAAAGAACTCTTTTTTAAAACTAGATCTTCTTCTTCAATTGGTGAATAAGCACTACACCGATTCTCTTACTTTGCCCCTACCAGCTATTTGTCCACCTCCTCTAGTTTAACATTACCTTTAAATTTCCATCACCAGTCCTCTAGATCCATGCCAGATCTTTGCTCCCAATAACATCACACTTCAGTGTTGTTCCCAAGTCAGCTAGCTGAGCATCCTCCATGTTTTCCTCTTCAACCCAGTCATGCGGTCAGTCACCAAGTTCTGCCTGTTATATCCCATGGGTGTTTACCAATACTCCTTAAAACCCCTCAGTGGTTTCTCTTTGTCCTTAATTAAAATCCAAACTCTGTAACATGACTTATAAACTGGTCCCATTTAACATCTCAGTTTGTCTTTTAAAAGATATCTCCCCTCTATATAGACTTATAATCTTTTCCCTTTTTCTTGAAAATCTGAAACATTCCACTCACTCTATCTGGAACAGTATTATTCTTTTTCTTGACTTGACATCATTCTTATTCCTCTGTGTACTCAGCTTAGGTGTGGCTTCCACTATAGTCTTTCTGGTCCTTTCCCCACTTTGCCCTGTATATTTCCATATGATTACACTGAACATTACACATTAGAATTGCCTCTTATTATTTCCATATTTCTGACAAATAGTGACCTCTCTGAAGCAACTATTTTCATTTGTCATCACATTCACAATACTTAGAAAATACCTGTTAAATTAATGAATCCATTGATTTTTTTCTTTCTCATATATGTAGGTGTTGCCAAGAAACCTAGCCTTGGTTTCATGCATAATTGAATCTTAAAAACCAATGATGTCATCTGAGCTTTTTCACTGTTTACATTTAGTGTGCAAGATGGCTACCAGAAGCCTCAGATACATATTCTACCTGCTACCTCTCAAACTACTTAACTCTTCCAGATTTATTTTTTTTCCTTTGTACTCCATCCAGGCCCTTTCATACAACAGTCTTTTTAGGCCACCAAATGAACATATCTTCTAGTTTCTAAGTTTTTGAACATGTTATTGCCTCTACCTACAATAATGTGAATGATTCCTACTCACACTTCATCTCTGACAAAACTTCTATGAATTGTCAAAACCAATTCTGGTCCTCCTTCTAAATCAGCCTATAATAGATGGGTATCCCTATCAGAAACAGATCACATTGTATTATAATTACCTTATCAATTTTCCCCAGATAGATTATCTTTCCCTAGAATATAACATAGGGACTGGCTCACTATAACTATTCAAAAATACATGTATATTTTTGTACTAAATTAGTAAGTGAAAGTTTTATACTGGAGGACTTTAACGTCAATATTCTTAAACAACAAACTCAGAAACTTGTCTCAGTTAACTTCTTCCTTAATAACGCTGCCTGCCAAACCACACCAAAACTGTCTTAAAACTCAATACCTTATTTCTCTTTCGTGAGTTTGCCAGTTAGTTTCAGCGCAGTTTGGCTAGGTAGGACTCTAGGCTCTGGACTCTAGAATTTAGTTTGGGTTCTGATGTGCTACACAAAATTTTCATATTCTTTGGATCAATGGCCACCTGGCAATTTTCTTGTCTTGAAGAATGCAAGGAATCCAAAAGGCAATCCAAACCACATAAGCATAATTAAGGACACTGCTTGTGTCACGTCTACTAACTTTCCAAGCTCAACATCAACAAAGCAAGGAAGCTGAGTCTTCCCACAGCAGGAATGGCGAGGGAATTAATCTGCTGAACAGTCATCTACACTATTACAAGTCCTGCTAAAGAATACTGGGAGGACTAGATACTGAGCTTTCTCTACTGAAAAAAAGCAGTAAATAGACAAATCCAATGTCCCAGACATAGTAATGCTCTTGCATTGTTTTGGTCTCAATTTCCAGTTGGTTTATGGGGGACTCCCTGGAATTTTAGTGAAGTGGCAGAAACAGAGGGTTTTTTTTCCAGAGTATAACAGAGTTACAAAATATCAAACATGTTATCTGGGTCTTCAAATAATTTTATGATATAGAGTAACATCATAAAACTCAAGTGTTCTTTGCAGGCATGTTTGATCTAATCAGAATGTAGAAAGGAAATAAAAAATCAGTACAAGAATAGAAAATATCAAGCCTGAACATGAAACAAAAAGCCTAATTCCATCTCTTTTCATAGACTCCCCTCTATACATATTTATCACCTTCATGTAGTTGAATTTGTATCTGCCCTTCTCTGTGATGAGGGTGAGCAGAAGTGGCAATGGTTTTTGATTCAACACATATCTGAATATCACAGTGGAAATTCATTTTATTTGTTGATAAAATGTCCATTTATACCAATAAAATATCCATTTATACCAATAAATTACGCCTTTGCAAAGTTCTTAGTAGGGTATAAGAGATGAAGGAAATATCTTAAAATCTACATTTAGAAAAGGTGTGGATTTTTAACTGTGTTATTATATGAGGAAAATGTCCACATGACACACCGATTTTTAGAATAGAAATCTGTATGGACTCAGAAAACCTATCAAGGGCATCAACTAGTCTTCATGTTTACCATGAAGAGTGGTTCCAGGCCAAGATAAATCTAACACATCAGAAGGTCAATTCTGAAAAAGCAGCTTTGGAATTAAACAAAGTTTGTGATTTAGTGATTAGAGACAGGCAAATTAAAATTATAAGGAGATTCCAAATGCTATCAAAGATATGGAGTAGCTGGAGTTTCCATAAATAGCTTGTGTGAAGATAAATTTGGTACAAGCACCTTTGAAAAGCATTGGCAGTACCAACTAAGGTTAAACATAGCCATCCCCTGTGACTTGGCTATTAATACTCCAGGTCATAGACCTAACAAAAATAAGCACTTATGAGTACCAGAAACCGTGTACCAAAATGTTTATAGTGACATCATTCATACTATCTTCCTGCTGAAAACAACTTATATATCAATCAAGAGAAGAACAGATTGATCGTGGTATAAAGTGGAAACTACACAACAGCAGCAGCAACCACAAAACACAAACTATTGTTACATGCAATAACACTGTCATATCTCAGAAGTATAATGTGGAATAAAAAGCAAAACACAAAAGACACATACGACATGACTATACGGATATCATGTCTGAAAACAGACCAAACAAAGCTGGTGGGCCATCATGAGGCGTGATGATGAGCATGAGCATGAAGAGAACTTCTGGGATGCTGGTTATCTCCCTCTTCTCCTGAGTAATGATAACAGGTACACTCACTTTGCGCCAGTTCACCTACTGTGCCTTTATGATGTATTCATTTTTCTGGATGATTGTTTAACTTGTATAAAACTTCTACTAATTTAGAAAAAGAATAAACAAAGATAATCCCAGAATATTTACTGTGCTTAATGCTTTCCTAGTTTATATATCCTTTCATTCTCATATCTAACCTATGAAGCAAGTATGATTATTTCCAGGGTGTAGAAGATGAATCTGAGGCTCAGTGATGTTCTGAGAACGCTGAGGTTAGATAATATCTTGTCACTCTCATAAAAATCCCAACAGAGGCACTTGAATCCTCTCATACAATTTTCCCTTCATGATCAGTTTTCAGAAAATGACTTGGGGGGGAAAAAAGAAAATGATTTGCTAAATCTGGGACACAACACAAAATTGTAAATGGAAAGATCATGGCTGCAAAGATGCCATAAACAATGGATACAGACATTCGTTTGATGAAGAACATTCTAAAATTGGACATACTTGGTAAGGAAAAAATGGGAATCCTAGGGGATGCCAGTGAAAGCAAATAACTCCTCCCATTTGTAAAACAGTAATCAGAAATGGGGGGTGGGCAGCGATGGTGAGGGCTAAAAGTATGCTGGATGGATGCAGGTACAACTGGGATAATCATGATGTAATAGATGTATAATACAAGCCACAAATATAATTCAAAATATTCCACTAGCCACACTGAAAAATAGTAAAGTTAAGCTGAAATTTAATTCAAGACTATATGTTATGTAATCCCACATATCAAAAATACTATGATTTTTAAATGATTAATGAAATATCATACATTCTTTTTCAAATTAACTCTCAAAGTCCAGTGTGTCCTTTACTCTTATGACATATCTCAATTAAAATTTTTCATCCTTTAAATCTACATTTTGATATTTATTTAGGTTACAATTGAAAAAGGAGATTCACATTCCTACCTTGTTCTAAATATTCTTATTCCTACAACTGAGTCAGTTTTCAGTTCTTAAAATTTTATTTCACTTAACTAAGTTAAGTATAATTAAATGTTTGGTCTACATGTGACTAAAGGTGTGAACTGGATACTGTGGATATCGAAGAACGAGGAGCAGACCCACCCTGGGGAGTTGGAGTGAAATTAGGAGGTGATCTACTGTGCTGAAGAAGCCTAACTAGAAAACTCTCTTTATCTCCTCCACCATTAGATAGGTAAGAGATACTCCCCAAATCAAAACTTTAGTAGCATGATAGAACATGGGTTATTCATTTACCTGCTACTAAATTATTGTTATTTTATTTTAGCTCTTCCCACAACTTATAAGTTCTGCTGCTGCTGCTAAGTCGTGTCTGACTCTGTGCGACCCCATAGACGGCAGCCCACCAGGCTCCCCCGTCCTTAGGATTCTCCAGGCAAGAACACTGGAGTGGGTTGCCATTACCTTCTCCAATGCATGAAAGTGAAAAGTGAAAGTAAAGTCGCTCAGTCATGTCTGACTCCTAGCAACCCCATGGACTGCAGCCTACCAGGCTCCTCTGCCCAAGGGATTTTCCAGGCAAGAGTACTGGAGTGGGGTGCCATCTAAGACAGACTATATATGAAAAAAAGACGAAAATTATGTATTCAAAATCTTTGGCTTTAGGACTTTCCTGGTGGCTCAGTAGATAAGAATTTGCCTGCCAATGTCGGAGACATGAATTTGATCCCTGGTCCAGGAAGATTTCACATGCCTCAGAGAATTAAACTCCACGTGCCACAACAACTAGGGCCCACGCACCCTAGAGCTTTGCAAGCCACAACTACTGAGCCCAACCTCAACAACAAGAGGAACCACCACAATGAGAAACCTGCACACTGCAGCAAAGAGTAGCCTTTGCTTGCCCTAGAAATCCTGTGCACAGCAACAAAGACCAAGTGCAACCAAAGTAAAAATAAATACAGTTTTAAAAGTTATACCCATAAAAAGCCTTTGACTTTAAATTGAAGAACACATTTTAAAGCCAAATAACGGAAAGAAATGCAAAAATCCACCTAAGCAAATTTATTTGATAGAGCTGCAAACATTAACTAGACAGGGACATATACTAAAAGCCTAACTTTAAATACTAAATCTGCCATCATAAACTCAGGATGTCTCTATAAAGCCTATAGTAAGAGTATGTTAATTATATGTTCTATCTATATGCTATATGTAATTAATACACATTGTGTTAAATTTATGAATAAATCCCTATTAATTGCAATCTCAATTGGTTGAGAAAATATTCTCCAAAATTGATAGGCATGATAGATATATTCTTACTGAACTCAAAGACATTTAGGATTAAGTAAGGGATATTCAAAGAATCTAACTTATACTATTTTAAAGCTAAATAATGAGAGTACATTTGTAATTTTATAAATGTACAATGTTTAAGAGGAATTTGGCCTCCTGAATAACAAGCAAAAATTTTAATTTCAATACAAAGGTCTGTCTAGTCAAGGCTATGGTTTTTCCAGTGGTCAGGTATGGATGTGAGAGTTGGACTGTGAAGAAAGCTGAGCACCGAAGAATTGATGCTTTTGAACTGTGGTGTTGGAGAAGACTCTTGAGAGTCCCTTGGACTGCAAGGAGATCCGACCAGTCCATTCTGAAGGAGATCAGCCCTGGGATTTCTTTGAAAGGAATGATGCTAAAGCTGAAGCTCCAGTACTTTGGCCACCTCATGCGAAGAGTTGACTCATTGGAAAAGACTCTGATGCTGGGAGGGATTGGGGGCAGGAGGAGAAGGGGACGACCGAGGATGAGATGGCTGGATGGCATCACGGACTCGATGGACGTGAGTCTGAGTGAACTCCGGGAGATGGTGATGGACAGGGAGGCCTGGCGAGCTGCAACTCATCGGGTCACAAAGAGTCAGACACAACTGAGTGACTGAACTGAACTGTAAAAATATACATTTGAATAATAGATATAGACTTAGAATTTTAAATTTAAATATGCCTCAATCTGTAAACAATATTGAGATATTAGGGAATCCAAGTACATCTATGTGTTTCATTGACTTGCTGTATAAAAATTACATAAGTATAAACATATGTCAGAAAATAGAAGTACTCACAGGATAGACTAAAAATATTCACCTTATAAGTGTGGTTTAAAATGTTTGAAGAAGTTTAACTATATTAAAATTGGGACCAAAAAATAATCAAAAGCATCAACAGTGAAGATGATTAATTGCTGTATCTATAGAGAAAGTGTTAAGTTTAGTAAACTGAATTGAAAAGCTAAAGAAAAGTTGGATTTGAAGGTTTACAACTTTAAGAAAGTGAATATTATTCTTAAAACAAGAAAAATATCCTTGTTTCCTCTTAACTCTCTTCTATGTATATAATTTTCCTCATCCATTTATATATCAGGGGATTTCTGAACTAATTAACCTCTGCTTTGTATAGAGGGCAGCATAGTACAGATCAAGAGTTGGCAAACTTTCTCTAAAGGGCCAAAAAAATAAATATTTTAGAATTGGCAGGTCATACATTCTCTGCTGGAAACTACTCAACTCTGCTGTTACAGCATGAAAGCAACCATAGATAACATATAAACGAATGGTCACAGCTGTGTTACAACTAAACTTTATATGTCAAATCAAGTGGTGGGCTAGATGTGGCCTATGGGCTGTATTTGCAGACCCTTACAGGAGATGCAGAAGACTAGAATTCAATCCCTGTGTTGGGAAGATCCCCTGGAGACGGGGATGGCAATCCACTCCAGTATTCTAATGGCAATCCACTCCAGTATTCTTGCCTGGAGAATTCCATAGACAGAGGAGCCTGGCAGGCTACAGTCCATACAGTAGCAAAGAGTGGAACACAACTGAGGTTAATTAGCATGCATGCACACTGGCGATGACAGATGTTATTTCTGCTATCATTGGGGCCTGATGTTGAATTCCAGCTCTGCTATTCACTATGTGACCTTGATGTTTTTGTCTTGAATTGGGGTAAGTATATTGAGCTGACAAGACAATAGAAATATTAAATGATAAATGTGCTCACTCAGTCATGTCCAACTTATTGTGATCCCATGGACTGAAGCCCACCAGGCTCCTCAGTCCAAGCTAGGCCTCAACAGTATGTGAACCAGTAACTTCCAGATGTTCAAGCTGGCTTTAGAAAGGGCAGAGGAACCAGAGATCAAGTTGCCAACATCTGCTGGATCACAGATAAAGCAAGAGAGCTCCAGAAAAACATCTACTTCATTGACTATGCTAAAGCCTTTGACTGTGTGGATCACAACAAACTGGAAAATTCTGAAAGAGATGGGAATACCAGACCACCTTATCTGCCTCCTGAGAAGTCTGTATGCAGGTCAAGAAACAACAGTTAGAACCACACATGGAACAACAGACTGGTTCCAAATTGGGAAAGGAGTAGGTCAAGGCTGTATATTGTCACCCTGCTTATTTAACTGATATGCAGAGTATATCATGCACAGTGCTGGACTGGATGAAGCACAAGCTGGAATTAAGATTGCATGGGGAAATATCAATAACCTCAGATATGCAGATGACCACCATTATGGCAGAAAGCAAAGAGGAACTAAAGAGCCTCTTGATGAAAGTACAAGAGGAGAGTGAAAAAGTTGGCTTGAAATTCAACATTCAAAAAACAAAGATCATAGCATCCAGTCCCATCACTTCATGGCAAATAGATGGGGAAACAATGGAAACAGTGACAGGCTTTATTTTGGAGGGGCTCCAAAATCACTGCAGATGATAACTGCAGCCATGAAATTAAAAGACGCTTACTCCTTGGAAGAAAAGTTATGACCAACATAGATAGCATATTAAAAAGCAGATATATTACTTTACTGACAAAGATCCATCTAGTCAAAGCTATGGTTTTTCCAGTAGTCATGTATGGATATGAGAGTTGGACTATAAGGAAAGCTGAGCACCAAAGAACTGATGCTATTGAACTATGGTATTGAAACAGATTCTTGAGAGTCCCTTGGACTGGAAGGAGATCAAACCAGTCAATCCTAGTGGAAATCAGTTCTGAATATTCATTGCAAGAACTGATGCTGAAGCTTCAATACTTTGGCCAGCTAATGCGAAGAACTGACTCATTGGAAAAGACCCTGATGCTGGGCAAGACTGAAGGCAGGAGGAGAAGGGGATGACAGAGCATGAGATGGTTGGATGGCACCACTGACTCAATGGACATGAATTTGAATAAACTCCAGGAACTGGTGATGGACAGGGAAGCTGGGTGTGCTGCAGTCCATGGGGATGCAAAGAGCTGGACACAACTGAGCAACTGAACTGAACTCTTAAAACTCCTGCACTGGCAGCAGGCTCTTTACCACTAGTGCCACCGGGACCACTAAATGATATGATGCGTATACAGCTTCTGGCATTGAGCCTGCCCAATCATCTTGAGTTTTGGGGACTTCTTTATAGAAGGAATGCCACTGAGTAAAGTAGCAAGTTTAGGGCATAATAAAGTTTTCCACTCATGATGGTATGGATGTGATGGCTCAAAAAGTAATAGAAAATCTAGTCATGGAATTCCAGGATAGAGTGCACAGAGGGAGATAAGTGGGGATTTTAATGTGGGTCATCAGGGTAGGCCTCACCAAGAAAGAGACCTCTGGGCAAAGATGTAAAGGAGTTAAAGAAACTGGCCATGGGGATATATATGAAGAGAAGAAACATCAGCACATTGGGCATGAAGGAAATATATACTTGAAATATTCACTGAGTAGCTAGGAGGCCAACGTGCCTTTAGAGGATGAAAGAGTAGAAATTGTAGGAAATGAGATGAGGGAAGTACTGGGAAACAAAGCACTCTTGCAAGTCATTATAAGGACTGGCTTTTCGCCCAGAAGCATGACACAATGTGATTTCCATTTTGAAAGTATCTATCTGGCAATCACTATGGGGAACAGTATACAGGTTCCTTAAAAAAAAAAAAAAAAAAAAAAAAACCACAGAGCTACCATATGATCCAGCAATCCCTCTCCTGGGCATACATCCACAGAAAATCCTAATTCAAAAATATGCATGCACTTCAATGTTCACTGCAGCACTATTTACAATAGCCAGGACATGGAAGCAGCCTAAATGTTCATGAACAGATGCGTAGATAAAGAAGATATGGTGCATATGTACAATAGAATATTACGTAGCCATTAAAAGGAAGGAAATAATGCCATTTGCAGCAACATGGATGGACCTGGAGATTATCATATTAAGTGAAGTAAAATAGACAGAAAAAGACAAATACCATGATATGATTTATATGTGGAATCTAAAAAGTGATGCAAATGAGCTTATTTACAAAACAGAAATAGAGTCACAGATGTAGAAAACAAACTTATGGCTACCTGGGGGGAAAGGTGGAGGAGGGATAAATTGGGAGATTGGAATTGACATATACACACTACTGTATATAAAATACACAACTAACAAGGACCTACTGTATAGCACAGGGAACTCTACTCAACACACTGTAATGACCTATTTCAGAAAAGAATTTTAAATAGAGTAAATAATCTATAGGAATAACTGATTAACTTTGCTGTACAGCAGAAACACAACACTGTAAATCTAACCTACTCCAGCACTGGACTGGAAGAAACACAAGCTGGAATCAAGAAATATCAATAACCTCAGATATGCAGATGATACCACCCTTATGGCAGAAAGTGAAGAAGAACTCAAAAGCCTCTTGATGAAAGTGAAAGAGGAGAGTGAAAAAGTTGGCTTAAAGCTCAACATTCAGAAAACGAAAATCATGGCATCCGGTCCCATCACTCCATGGGAAATAGATGGGGAAACAATGGAAACAGTGTCAGACTTTATTTTTGGGGGCTCCAAAATCACTGCAGATGGTGATTGTAGCCATGAAATTAAAAGACACTTACTCCTTGGAAGAAAAGTTATGACCAACCTAGACAGCATATTCAAAAGCAGAGACATTACTTTGCCGACTAAGGTCCATCTAGTCAAGGCTATGGTTTTTCCTGTGGTCATGTATGGATGTGAGAGTTGGACTGTGAAGAAGGCTGAGCACTGAAGAATTGATGGTTTTGAACTGTGGTGTTGGAGAAGACTCTTGAGAGTCCCTTGGACTGCAAGGAGATCCAACCAGTCCATTCTGAAGGAGATCAACCCTGGGATTTCTTTGGAAGGAATGATGCTAAAGCTGAAACTCCAATACTTTGGCCACCTCATGCGAAGAGTTGACTCATTGGAAAAGACTTTGATGCTGGGAGGGATTGGGGGCAGGATAAGAAGGGGACGACCCAGGATGAGATGGCTGGATGGCATCACTGACTCGATGGACGCGAGTCTGTGTGAACTCCGGAGTTGGTGATGGACAGGGAGGCATGGTGTGCTGCGATTCATGGGGTCGCAAAGAGTCAGACACGACTGAGCAACTGAACTGAACTGAATAAAAATTAAAAGCAACAATAAAATAGAAAGTATCTCTCTGCTGCAATGGAAAGACTATACTGGGCCAGGAAGGATCTGAAGACACTGCGCAGGAAGGGAAATCTCAGTTGGCTCAGTGGTAAAGAATCCAGCTGCATTGCATGAGACACTAGTTCGATCCCTGGGTCAGGAAGATCCCCTGGAGAAGGAGATGGCAACCCACTCCAGTATTCTTGCCTAGAAAATCCCATGGACAGAGGAGCCTGGTGGGCTACATACAGTCCATGAGGGCTCGAAGAGTTGGACCTGACTTAGAGACTAAACAACATTTGCTAGTCCAAGTGAGGCCTAATGGTGGCTCTGCCCAAGGTCACTCCAGAGGAGGCAGTGAGAAGTGATCTTATTCCAGATATATTTAACATAGAAGCTAAAAGGTTTACCTATGGAGTGTTTAATGGATAGGAAAGTGCCATAGAAAGGGAGTGTTCAGGGATGACTGCAGGTGGGGGGTGGACCACATTATATCTAAGATCTCTCCTCAGCATAACATTTTATGATTCTCTGATTATAGAGGATGCTTTCTAATTGTTTGTAATCCTCAAAACTTGGTGTTTGGGATAAAATAGGTAAATCAATTTTCACCCTGGGTTTCAGAATTTACTGCTGCAGAGAGTTTATCTCCTTTGAAAAAGCAGAGGCCACACCAGAGCTGTGAGAACAAGCACTGGCTCAAAATGTACTATCAACAAACAATATTGTACTAGGCATCAGGACAAAGTGAGAAGTGCTATTATTAAACTTGCCTCCTTTGGGACAATATTTTAGTCAAAACTCATTAAACTATAAACCTTTGCTTTTTAAGAAGGAATGAAGAACCACTGGGCAAAAATGGGCTCTTTCTTGTCTTATAGGCAAAAGGAATGGGAACTGTCTGCCATATGAGTCTGGAAACTTAAGAAGAAGTATTATCGCCATCTCCTTAAATACTCTGAAACCAAACTTTCCCTCACCAGTTTTCCTATGAAATACTGTATCCCCTAATAGCTGAGCCACAGTCCAGAAGTAACTTCACATCATGCCACCAGCTACATCTCTGCAAAGAGAAAGTGGTCCCAGCAGTTCACACATCATTATTCCATCCTGGCCTAGAAAAGATGGGACATACATTCTTTCTGTTCCTTCTGGCCTTTCCACAGTAAGGAGGCTTCTTTTAAACAATGTCAACATTAAATGTTTTATATTCAGATCAAATGTGTAAAATTGATGAAGGGAATTCAAATGAGCCCACAAATATGCTACATGATTCTTATTTATTCTGTTTTCAACTAGAGCAGTGGTCAAAAGCAGTAGGTAACATACCTGTTGGCACATTAGAAACTCCTGGGAAGTTCTTTTGATATACAGATTTCCAGAGGTCACACCAGCACTACCAAATCAGGAGGCTGAGGTTTGTGTTTGGGAATTGTGTTTTTGTTTTGTTTAATTTCCCTCAGAAAATTTTGATGAAACTGACCTGGACCTGATTTTCCAGAATTGGTGCTTTGGATCTTCCTACAATTATTGTGAACATAATATTTAGAAATGATTCCAAAGCAGAGCCTTAAACCTAGGCTGTAAGAAATTACACCCCAGATGTGATTTGGGGGCAGACTTGTCATTCACTGTGAGCCTGAGATCTGACCATTTGAGATAATCAGCTTTGTTCAGGGGACTTCTCCAGGGGTCACTCTGAAATGATCACCCACAGCTTTCTCTCTTTAACTTTTGATTACCAAATGATCAGCTTTGCAACCTCTTTGGAGAATGTAATGTTTTTTGCTACTTTATTTTCATCATTGGTAAATTGCTGATCCCTGCCAAAGTTCACTGAAACAGCCAACCATACAGTCTTCAAAATAATTCACATCAATAATATGAGTTTGAAAGCCCTCTCATTCCTTTCTTGGCAGCTACAAACTGCTGACTCACACACCTTTCCCTGTCGACTGTGTTTAACTTCATATTGCAGCTTAATAGTTTCGTTCCAAAACAAAGACTGGGATTGGAAAGTGCAGGAGGCGAGTGCAGTAGGTGAAATGAAAGTTTCAATATTTGTTACCATATACAGACTCTTAAATTACCTCTAAACAATACACAAGCTATGACATGAGGCTGAAATGAATCTGTGACAGAATATCTTATCCAGATTCAACTTCTTTTCTCAAAGAATAGAAGAACAAATTGTTTTGCAGAATGTTTTTACATTCAGGCATTTCCATGTATAATTCAAATTTGTCACATAAGTTTCTGGATGATCCAGTGAAAAGAGCTGATTTGCCCATCATTTCAGTCAAAATCCAGGCTTTTGATTAGCGGAGCTTGATATTACTAATCAGTTGCTTTTCCACAGAATGAAGTTCAATATGTTATCGCTTATGGCCTTGGTTTGTAAAGCATCAGAAATTATCAAGTTAGAGTATGAGTAAATTTCTGGCAACTACACAATAAAAGCATCCCCGCCAATTCCACTCCTATTCTGGGGCAAGATTATAAAGTTATCAAGTAAAGTTAAGGTAAAATCACACACGTTATGACTTTCTAAAAATGATGAGCAATTCTTTGTGAAGTTATGACAAAACCATAAACAATTTTTATCTGAATTTATTTGAAAGTCACATTTCTGAAACTTCAGTAACAATTAAAACCATGTAACTTACTTTGTGTTTCTATGCAAAACTGAGTTAAGTTCTTGACTCAGGTAATTATATAAGTTTTCTACCTACACGATACCCACAGGGCTCTCAACATGGCTTGTGATGCTGCAATTCTTTCCTGTGTAATAATGTAACATAAGACTTTTACAGGGCTTCCCTGGTGGCTCAGTGGTAAAGAATCTTCCTGCCAATTCAGGGTTCAATACCTGATCCAGGAATACCCCACACGCTGTGCATCACATCTATTGATCCTGTGCGCTAGAGCCAGGGAGCCACAACAGCTGAAGCCCACACCTCCTAGAACCTGCTCTGCAAGAAGAAAAGCCGCCACAAAGAGAAGCCCGAGCAGCACAACCAGAGACCCAGGAAAGCGAAAAATAAATAAGAAATCACTTTTGAAAAAAACACAAAGACTTTTACAGAATCCTTGGACTCCACCCACTAAATGCCAGCAGGGACTCATCATTGTGACAACCAAAAGCCTCTCCCCAGAAATTTCCAAATGCATCTAAAGAAGTGGTACCATTCCCCTTAAGGATCACTGATTCGACTGATGAGGAAACAAACAACTCTCCCACTTACTTAATGACAGGAAACAAACAACTCTCCCACTTACTTACTGATGAGGAAACAAACAACTCTCCCTCATACAGCAACTCCACCCAGAGCTGCAAAGCACAGCATTACAACCTTAACTCATCTCTTTGTTTTGAGAGAATTTTCTATCTTTTTGGACAAAGGGGTGAAGTGAAGGAAAATGTGAATTTGGAATGAAACAGTGCAGGTTCCAATCGTAATTTTGCTTTCAATTTAGTAACTACATGACCCTTGGCAAGTTACTCCCCCGTTTGGAATCTCATGACCCTGATCAACAAAAATGAAACTGTGGTAAAAATAATAACACTCCTGCCTACCTCAGAGGATGGCCAAGAAAACCACAATCAACATGCGACCTGATTTTGTCATGTAGTTCGTTGCTCGAACTATGCGATCAATAATTCTTGATGCTCAGTGTGCAAGTGTGTACTCATTTGCTCAGTCGTGTCTGACTCTTTGCAACCCCACGGACTGCAGCACACCAGGACTCCCCGTCCATCACCAACTCCCAGAGCCTCCTCAAACTCATATCCGTCACGTCGGTGTTGCCATCTAACCATCTCATCCTCTGTCGTTCCCGTCTCCTCCCACCTTCAATCCTTCCCAGCATCAGGATCTTTTTCAATGAGTCGGTTCTTTGCACAAGGTGGCCCAAACTGTTGGCGTTTCAGCTTCAGCATCAGTCCTTCCAATGAATATTCAGGACTTATTTCCTTTAGGATGGACTGGTTTGATCTCCTTGCAGTCCAAGTAATTATCAAGCGTCTTCTCCAACACCACAGTTCAAAAGCATCAATTCTTCAGCGCTCAGCTTTCTTCACAGTCCAACTCTCACATCTATACACTGGAAAAACCATAGCTTTGACTAGACAGACCTTTGTCAGCAAAGTAATGCCTCTGCTTTTTAATATGCTGTCTAGGTTGGTCATAACTTTTCTTCCAAGGAGCAAGCATCTTTTAATTTCATGGTTGGGGTCACCATCTGCACTGATTTTGGAGCCCAAAAAATAAAGTCTGTCACTGTTTCCATTGTTTCCCCATCTATTTGCCATGAAATGATGGGACCAGATGCCATGATCTTAGTTTTCTGAATGTTGAGTTTAAAGCCAACTTTTTCACTCTCCTCTTTCATTTTCATCAAGAGGCTCTTTAGTTCTTCTTCGCATTCTGCCATAGGGGTGGTGTCATCTGCATATCTGAGGTTATTGATATTTTTCCCAACAACCTTTATTCCAGCTTGTGCTTCATCCAGCCCAGCATTTCTCACAATGTACTCTGCATATAAGTTAAATAAGCAGGGCAACAATATACAACCTCGATGTACTCCTTTCCCGATTTGGAACCAGTCTGTTGTTCCATGTCCATGATTTCCTAAGCAGTGCTACTTATTTTTTTTTAATCCCTAGTGACACTTAGAAAGGCTCTGGGAGACCTTTGGAGGTAAGAAGTTGGCTCAGGCAGGTAAGAAGTGACCAGTAACAAAGTATCTAGAGGCTGGAGATTTCATATGGGATTCAGATGTCCAAATAAGAGGGGAAAACCACAAGGAGGTCAATCAAATTTGAGGAGAGAAGCTGGAAACGGATGCAGAAGTCCAGGGTCAGTGGGTGAGCATAGATTAACTCTGCAATAAATATACTGGGATGGTACCTCTTGTGAAGTCTTAGACTTATCCAAAGCTGTCTCCTGCCATGTGAGAACAGAGCCTTTGTGCTGATTTGAACAGTGACATTGGGCAATTTCTATATTTATCAGAGGATATCTGCAATGAAGAAATCTAAGACAAAATTTATTTAAACTCATGAGTATTCCATGACATTCTAAGTTTTCCTAAATGACCTTTTGTGAAAGACCAAGCTAGAGCTATGGATTAGGGTCCACCCCTGAGAACAGGATCCCAAGACCACTAGACATTATCCAAGAAAGTTCAAGAGCCAGAACTGACCAAGGTCTCCTCTTAGGTTAAGGCATGAGAAGAATCAAAGTAATGGTGATTCAAAATCAGATGGGCGCTTTGTTCAAGGTTTAATACAGTGAGGAGGTCTATTGTGTTTATCTTATATCAAGTAGGTGCTTTGCAAGTAGCCTAGCGGTAAAGAATCCATCTGCCAATGCAGGAGACTGAAGAGACTTGGGTTGGATTCCTGAGTTAGGAACATCCCCTGGAGAAGGAAATGGCAACCCACCCCAGTATTCTTGCCTGGAAAATCCCATGAGCAGAGGAGCCTGGTGGGATAAAGTCCATGCGGTCGCAAAGAGTCAAACATGACTGAGCACACACACGTATCTAGTAAAACCAATATCTGGGAGGACTGGGAAAGGACAACTTCTAAGGCAAAGGCCACAGGAAGTCCTGGACAGGAAATCAGCCAAGTAGATTACAGTCACCAATAACATGTTCTTAAGAAAGGTCATACTAGTCAGGAAAATTAAGCTAAAGAATAGTCATTCTGGCTGAGTAATACAGCTGAGTCTCTGAGAGGAAGTTTTATGTTCTGTGACACAATCATCCCAGGAATAAGCAGCCACTGGGTCTGACGGCACAGCTCAGCCCAGACTTGTCCCAACGTTGCATCTATAGGTTCAGACATACTGTTCACACTAGTCAAAACTGGTTTATAGATATGTTCATTTCTGTCATATTTATATTCCACATATAAGTGGTGTCATATGACATTTTTCTCTTTCTGACTTAACTTCATTTAGTATGATGATCTGTAGCTGCATCCATGTTACCACAAATTGCATTATTCCATTCCCTTTTATGGCTGAGTAGTATTCCATTGTATATACCACATCTTTATCCATTCATCTGTCAACATTTAGGGGTACATGCATCTTTCTGAGTTATAGTTTTGTCTGGATATATGACCAGGAGTGGGATTGCTGAGTCATACGGCAACTCTATTTTTCATTTTTTGAGGAACCCTCTGTACTGTTTTCTAAGTGGCTATACCAACTTACACACCCACCAGATGTGTAGGTTTCCCTTTACTCCACACCCTGTCCAGCGTTTATTGTTTGCAGGCTTTATAATGATGGGCATTCTGACTAGTGTGAGGTGGTACTATATTGTAGTTTTGGTTTGAGTTTCTCTAATGGTTAGCGGTGATCAGCATCTTTTCATGTGCCTATTGGCCATCTGTATGTTTTCTTTGGAGAAATGTCTATTTAGGTCTTCTGCCCATTTTTTTACTGGGTTGTTGTTTTGAGTTATATGAGCTATTTGTATACTTTGGAAATAGCCCTTATTGGTGACATCATTCACTAATATTTCCTAGTCCATAGGCTGTCCTTTCTTTTTGTTGATGGCTTCCTTTGCTGTGGAAAAGCTTATACATTTGATTAGGTCATGTTTATTGTTGCCTTTATTTCCATTGTCTTAGTAGACTGACCTAAGAAAACATTGGTATGTCAGAGAATATTTGCCGGTGTTTTCTTCTAGAGGTTTTATGGTATCAAGTCTTATATTTAAGTCTTTAATCAATTTTGAGTTTATTTTTGTGTATATTGTGAGGGTGTGTTCTAACATTGATTTGCATGTGGCTGAAATCATCCCTTTTATGGATATTTGACTGAATTTCTTTTTTTTAAGTTCTTGATTTTATCTTTCATAGACTCCACCTCAAATCCTTCTGTATACTCTGGTGGGATGATTAATATCCTTGACACTTAAAATATTTGGCATATTTAGACTAAAATTCAAACCTCACCATTTATCAACTATATAATCTTACAGAAGGTATTTATTCTTCTGCAGGCCTCCATTTTCTAATCTGTAAAATGGTGATGATAATTCATTTCTCATAGTGTTCCTATGAATAAATGAGATATCATCTCTGGATCTTAAGTCAATAAATGCCAGTATTGATTGCCTACCCTTTGATAATTTACTCCTCTTGGAATCACTCTTGGGATAGGATATATTTTAATATTTTCTTCTTTTTAATAAGAAGTTGACATTATTGATCTGCTATCAGTGGAAGATAATACTTCATTTATTTCCTAAAGAAGGGAGAAGGCATGGATTTGCATCTTCTTTTTAATAAAGGAAACCGATTATATTGAAACAAAGTTATCAAAACATTTTTTTGTATAGTGATATATGTGCTTCTTTATTAACATATCAAAAACAAGATCTAACAACTATGATTATGTTAATGCAGTGATGAGAGTAAGTGATATTTTGAGATATCTTCAAAAGCTATAATACAGTCTGAACACATTACTGATTTCTGTTGGTTACAAAGTCGTAAGCACTCTTAAAATTCCTGGGGCTTATTGCCCAGGTATATAGAAGGATGTTAAATTTCAATTACAGGTGAGTGAAAATAAAGATATAATTTTCTATCTAGGTTCACAACACCCCTGAAATCTATAGATGCCAATCAAGAGTTTCTGGTTACAGAATGAAATAGGAAGAAAGGAGAAAGCCATCACTGATTGAGCCTTAATACTCCCTCTGCCATTTAATCTTATTTTTTAAAATTTTTATTGGAGTATAGTTCAAGTAGATACAGTGGCCTCATATTATATGGTATAGTTAGTTTTATAGTAGTGAAAAATTGTTCACCCTACTCAATAAGCTGTTGAGTGTGTAGTGATTTCAATTTCCAGGAACTGTTTTAAATGAAAATGGCTGCTTTTGAGTAAGACACAATGGGAAATGACAGGTGGGATTTGACCCACAAAGAGTTAAAACAGCAAAATTAATTTTGGAGGAAAATTAAGATTCTCCTCACAGTCTCAAAGCTTTCTTCTCTAATCACGGAGTAGACACTATCAGTGAACAGAGAATCTTTGTATTATTTCCAAGTTTCTCCCATTGTCAGTCACTGTGACAAAGTGCTGGCCAATTTGACACAATGATGAATCACTCCAGACATTGAGTTTTCACTTAGCTGTCGAGGGTTCTCAGTAGACTCTGGCGTCTGGAAATGCCACAGACCGACACTAGGTACTCTGCTCATGAACAAAGCTGGAATTTGGCAAAAATTAAACAGATGCATTTTAGAGAAAAGAGATATATAATAATATTTATTAATTTTTACCATGTCTTCATGTAGTAACTGATTTAAAAGCCTATTAAGAAAACTCTCACTTCCCAAATCTCTTCCTATCTATGCTCTATTGAAATGAGTTAAATTTAAGGGTACATTGAAAAGTTTAAATACAAAACTTTTGTTTGTTTCTAGCTCTGAAGTAACATGTGGGGTCTCCTTGCCCTTCATCCTTGAAATGCTAACAAACAACATGATTCTTTGCTAATAATTTTTAACTAGCTAGATCTTACAAATCCAGTGCTGTATAATGGACTGATGCATAGCCCAGTGCAAATGTATTTGTAAGGTCTACCTTAGTTTTCTGTTGAAGAGCTTGTCAATACACCAGTGCCTCAAATCCATTTTCTCAGTAAAAAATGTTGCAGTTTTCTGATTATTATTCACAAAGGCAGCTTCCTGAGTTATTTCTGTTCCTGCACAATATTCATGATAGCAATTTGATACCTTAGCAGTTTCAAGGTTATCAGGTGATTGAAAATCCTACCGCTTACTTCAAGGTGTAACATATACAACTGTGCTGTCATCCATTATAGCAGTATAATAGTTTTTTGTAATGCCTTTCATGAACTGCTGATTTAGAAGTGTAAGCCTAACTTCTGAAGGCGCTTATCAGTCTCAGCCTGGGCAAGTATTGCTTAACTGGTAAAAATCTGTCCGGGACGCTTGTGCTATTTTAAAAAAAGAAACCAAGTTTCATTGCTCTTTTAGATGATGCTTGTACCCTGCCCTGGGAAGTCATTAAAGTACATCTGCAAGAAGAAACAAACAGAAGCCATGATTTACCTGATCCTCAGAAGGGCTAATGTTAATCACAATGAATCTAAGACGGAAGCACTGGATTTTGTAGACTGTGGAGATTAAACCAGAAGCAAGGAATTACTGACAGAGATGGAGATTTTGCTAAATTAAAAACACACAAAAGTCAAAGCAGATTCATAAAAAAGCTGAGAAGTAAAAATCAATCATTATTCAAAGTCCTCCTTTTAAGCTCTAGCCGCACATTTAATTTTGGTTTAGGGGTCTCTGGTTGGAGCAGAGGGTTGCTTGAGTGAGTTTAGAAGGTGGCATCTGTTTAAGTAACAGATGTCAGTGTCACTGAGGTGCTATGTTCTCACTTTTTATATATGGGGAAATTGCTGCTGAAAGAGTTTATTGCCTTTATGCAAATGAAAACACCATATTCTTCTCCTTAAAGGGTTCTTCTTCCTGATGTGAATACACAACAACCATAAAGGACCTCAACCTCATCAATTTTTTTATATTTTGGAATATGATACTTTCTTATGAACTATCAATTATGCATGAAATGAGGTTTGGAATTGCAGATGTACTTACTCATATTTAAAGAGGCCTCTCTGGGTTGAAGTAAATTGAGTAGGGGTGAGAGATGGCACTGACCCCTCACCAGCTCTGGCACCAACAGAGACCAAACCTAGAGAGGCACCTGTACCCACTCAACTACTCGAAGAGTTAGGAGGAAGGATTACCTTACAGAATGATGTTTAAGTTGATTTGGTTTGTTGTCAGTTTACAGAAATCTCTTTGCTCTTCTTACTTTCCAAGAGAGATGGAGAAGAGTAGAATCATCCAAAAACACCCTAGTTGACACATGGGGTTTCTCTGGGGGCTCAGATGGTAAACAGTCTTCCAGCAATGCAGGATACCTGAAAACTCAGCAGTAGCCACAGGACTGGAAAAGTTCAATTTTCATTCCAATCCCAAAGAAGGGAAAAGCCAAAGAATGATTAAACGAATGCACAATTGCACTCATTTCACATGCTAGCATGTAAATAGCAGGTAATACTCAAAATCCTTCAAGCTAGGCTTCAGCAGAACTTTCAGATGTACAAGCTGAATTTAGAAAGGGCAGAGAAATCAGAGATATTGCCAACATTCATTGGATCATATAGAAAGCAAGAGAATCCCAGAAAAGTCATCTACTTCTGCTTTATTGACTATGCTAAAGCCTTTGATTGTGTGAGTCACAACAAACTGTGGAAAATTCCTAAAGAGACTGGGAATACCAGACCACCACCTGTCTCCTGAGAAATCTGTATGCAGGTCAAGAAGCAACAGTTAGAACCAGACATGGAATGATGGACTGGTTGTTGGGAAAGGAGTATTTCAAGGCTATATACTGTCACCCTGCTTATTTAACTTATATGCAGGGTACATGACACTTGCTCCTAGAAAGGAAAGCTATGACAAACCTAGACAGTATATTAAAAAGCAGAGACGTCATTTGCTGACAAAGATCCATATAATCAAAGCTATGGTTTTTCCAGTAGTCATGTACAGATGTGAGAGTTGGATCATACAGAAGGCTGAGCAGTGAAAAATTTATGCTTTCGAATTGTAGTATTGGAGAAGACTCTTGAGAGAAGAGTCTTGAGAGAAGACTCTTGAGAGTCCCTTGGATTGCAAGGAGATCAAACTAGTCCATCCTATAGGGAATCAACCCTGTATATACATTGGAAGGACTGATGCTGAAGCTGAAGAGCCAATGTTCTGGCCACCTGATGCAAAGAGCCAACTCACTGGAAAATACCCTGATGCTGGGAAAAAACTGAGGGTAGGAGAAGAAGGAGGTGACAGAGGATAAGACGGTTGGATAGCATCACTGATTCAACAGAGTTGAGCAAACTCTGGGAGACAGTAAAGGGCAGAGAAGCCTGGCACAGTGCAGTCATAGGGTCACAAAGAGTCAGACACGACTTACCAACTGATGGTTAACAGAATTAACCATCATAAATAAAACAGGAAGCATGCATAAAGAATTGCATTTCTCTTGTGTCTGGAAGGATGGCAGATATTCTCAAACAAAGCACTTGGGCTTCTTAACTTTTCTAATAGGCTTGGTGGCGCTACAAATAAATGTGATTTTTTGATATTGAATGATCAAATGTGTGAACATTTGAAAAGATATGAACCAATATTTTCCACTGTTACAGAATCATGCATGGTAAAATAATCCACTCAACATGCAAGATGATGAGAAAGGAAAATGGAGCTGGAGGAACTGGGCTCCCTGACTTCATACGACAAGGCTACAGTAATCAAAATGCAAGATGAGATAATGGATTGTAATGTAAGAGAGTCAAGAAAAGTTCACTGAAATGGTTTCAGATTTCAAACACACAGTTTTAAGAAACTACTACTTGCTGAATTTTGGTGTACTATCAAAAAAAGTGTATTTACACTGATCTACAAAGGCAAGTAGAGTTCTCCTTACTCTTCCAACTACATGTCTGTCTGAGGACAGAATTTCTTCATATATTTCTGTAAGCAACAGACAACAGATTGAATGTAGAAGCAGATATGGGATAAGCCAAATATCAACAAGAGTTATACTCACAGGAGTAGGTCTTCAGATACAATTGAGTTGATTGGTTATTAAAACAAACCCATAGGCCTTTTTCCCAAATTATTTTACTGTGGACAATTATAGAAATTAAAGTGACTTTAGGGGCTCATGGGAGTCTCATATCTTCCAAGAGCAATTGATACTACACCCATGGAATAATGTAGTTGTGGTAAATCAAATATTCCCACGTAGCAGGAACCTGGGATGAACTTTAAGGCCTGACCAGATTCATTCAGCCCCACCTGAACACTTCAGAACCTTAGCATACCCTTTTCTGGTCCTGCACGTTTCCCATTGTTTCTGAAACCATCAGAGGGTTTTTCATGTATGTTTGTGAGTCAGTTAGTCCGTTGGGAGTCTTGCCCTGTTCCTCATAGCTCAAGCCAGAGCCAATATTGTGCATGCTTCCTCTCAGGCTACTTAAAATGAGAGGGGTTTAATGCTGATGTCATCAAGTGGCATTTGTCAGCACTGCCGTGAGAAAGCTGAGAAGATGCTCTTTTTCTAGAAAATGGGACTATAGTGAGCAGGGACCTTCCTGTTTTCCTATGAGCCATGAAATAGGAAGAAACCTGCTTATGAAGGCCACAGCAGAGAGGGAAGGGGCAGGGATGGGGAGGGTGACATAACAGTAGCTTCTGAGGAAAACTGGACACTGGTGGAGACTAGAGATGAAGTCTAGCTTAGCACCTGGCGGCAGGTGAAGGATGTTAGGGAGGTGATGAGGTAAGGCGCTGAGCTGGCACAAAGGGCACAGCTATGTTAGAAGTCTAGTTTGTGAGAATGCTCTGGTAGCATAAAACTGGTCAAGAAAAAGTGACTACCATGACTTCAAGATGTCCCCAAAGTGTGAAGGATATGACCCAAAGGCATAATGCTTCTCCCTTATTCAAGACCTCTGAGGCATGACCATTCCCTCCTACTCTGCTTTACATAACCAGATAATTAAAACAATGACTGTTTCACGAGTGTCATCTTTCAGAGAGAAGCATTGTCTTAACTCAGTGGGATACACTTAAAATTAGAAATTTAAGAAGCAGGTTTGAGGTTGGCAAGAATTTCAGAATCCTCACAGCTGAGAACAGCCACTAACCCCTCATTCTGAAGCAACTGCCTGATCTGAAGTTTGAGCTATTTCCCTCAATTTCTTTTCTTGGTTTTAAAAATCACACTTGGAAGAAAGAATCTTCTAAAGAAAGAGAATCTCAGAAAACACTCCTCCAGCCCCTTTGTCCCTCAAACTGTCTACACATATTTGTGCATAACAAACTTGAATATTTCTAGAAACACAACATTCATTATGAAGATAAGTATGACTGAAAGCTTTCATAATTAAAATTATTTTTAATTACAAATACTGAAATGTATCTACATTATTGTAGACAAGTATGATTTGGTGGCCAGTTTTCAGAGACTATTACCAAACTTCAGTGAGGCTGTTTGAATTGAAGGAGGAAAAATATACCAGAAAGCTTCATGAAAATATGCAAAAATCAGTATTACAGCTACACCTGATATGAAGGCAGGTGTGCAGGCTTTGTCTAAAAATTATGAAGCTCAAGCATCATTTCTGTAGGACCTTAGCAACTTGTTTATTTGTGGGAAAATTATTCATAGATATCATCATAGTGGTCATCACTAGTCCAGTGATCTCCCAGGAAACCTAAAAATCAGAAAGGAGCATCAGAGGAGCTGAGAAGAATGCCAATCAAGGCGTCTGGATATTTTGTTGCAGATCCCAAGAACAGAATAGAAAACTTCAAGACATATTGAACACATGAGTGTAGACAGAGATGGAGAGAAAACCCAGACCCTCTCCCTCATCATCACCTTCAACTCCATTCCAGTGACACCCTCAGCAAGACAGTCCCCTCAGTTTTGCCTGGATATTACAGAGGCAGAAGTAACAGGGTAGAGTAGAAAGCAAAGCTCAGTGGGTATGACGGCATGAGAAATGTGAAAACCCACCCCAGGGCAATCATGGCGAGGAGTGCGACTCTACCTGGGGTCAGAGCAGAAGCTCAAGGTGAGGGGCAGGTGCTTCCTTCTTAAATCAAGTCCAGATCACATTTCCTCCAATCTGACCTCACAGATAGATGTCTCAGGCCACTCCAGATCCTGGATAGCACGTTGATTCTCCTGGTATGCTGCCACCAGGAGATAGCTAATGTACCTGGCATTCTGATTTGAAACAGATTTAAAGACAAAATTTGGGTTGTAGGGGAGAACAGACCCTAATTCACTTATACTATCTGCCATGGGCATGACAAGGGAGACTGCAACATGTGTGATATACTGACCACTGCTCCACATGTTTCCAAACAGCCTGCTAAATGTGTGACTGCCTCTTTCTTTCACATTCTCAGGTTCTAAGGTCACCTTGATGTTTGATGGCATTGCCTCCTGTGAGAGAGAGTGGCATGTGTATGACAATTCTTGGCAGGGCGTTTCTGTCTTTTCCTGTCTTTCCATTTCTAGAAGACATGAGGGATTCAAATATCCACGTTCATTATTCTCACAATCCTTTTCACAGGTCCTGTTCCCAGAATAATTTCCCTAAGACTCCGACAGAAATACCTTCTATCTCAGTATTCTCCCAAATAAGTGACAGAGACAAAAACTAAACTGTCTGTGAGAGAGCAAGGTCTCGGTGGGACTATTCCCCCAGGCCACTTAGATCCTTATGATAGTTCAAATGAAATGACACCCAAATAACCTCTTTATTTGTTCTCTCTCCTTGACTAGCCACCAGAATGGGAGCAGTTTTTCAGGACACCAAAGTTAAAAATTGTTTGTTCCCTCTATTTATATTGCATTTTAATGTAATTGGTTGCTTGCCCCCATTTGTTTCAGGGTGGTGACACAGCTCAGGGGCCTGGCGATGATAAAGTGGATGAAGAGGAAGAGAGAAAGAGAGCACACACATGAAAAATCCCATCAGCAATACTTTCTCTTATTTATAGTGACAACACTGAGCAAAATATAAAAATATATTTAGGGAGATGACAGCTTTGTTACTTCTTGATCGCAAACTAGCACTTAGGAGTTCACATCTGTGAGGAGATAAAAAGGGCTGCATCTCAGTAAACCAGGGTGAGGAAAAAGGAGAGAGAGAAGTCAAGAGACAGGCAATCTGTCCTAGACAAAACCAGTACAAGGACCACTGGAGCAGTAAGCTAAATAGAAGGGGGATCCTTGGGTTCAAGTTCATGGGAGGCCTGAACTGGAGGTGGATGGTGACCTCATACCATTCAAAAATTAGAACGACAGGAAGGCAAGAAGTCTTTAGACTTGCCTTTCAGTGCTAGGATTTATATTTGATAAATAAAACACTTAGTCTTCAATATAACTCACATCAAAATAAGAGAGGGGAAAAGGGTGCCTGAAAATGTTTGAAATATTATTTATTCCTGTATTAAGCAGAGGCAGGCAACTTATAAACAGACTCATGTTTGAACAATCCAACATTAGTGGACTCTGGGCTAAGCTCCAAAAATGCAATGATGAAGATACAGACCCTGCTCTCATGTAACTTGCTGCATTGGAACTCAAAAGTTGATTTGGAAGTTGGCCCTGGTGGCTCAGATGGTAAAGCGTCTGTCTATGATGAGGGAGACCCGGGTTTTATCCCTGGGTTGGGAAGATCCCTTGGAGAAGGAAATGGCAATCCAATCCAGTCCTATTGCCTGGAAAAACCCATGGACAGAGGAGCCTGGTAGGCTATAGTCCATGGGGTCGCAAAGAGTCAGACACGACTGAGCAACTTCACGTTCACTTTGAAACTTATAATGCCTTCTCCATAGAGATTATGATCAATATAGCAGTTGGTTTTCAGTCCCCAGTTGCTTTGTTCTTGGCATATTATTCCAATAGGGCTACTTCAACTCTTCTTTACTAGCAGTTTTTGTTTGTTTTTTTTCCCTATGGTGGGAAAAAAATTTTGAGCATCAATCTAGGATACAAGAAACACTTATCAGAAAGAATCCATTCAAGTAACTGACTTCCCTGGTGTGGAGTCATCTGAAAAGGGAGAAGAGCAGGGAGAGTTGGAGGGCAGAAGGCTCCCAGCCTGCAAAGTGACCCCTCTCGCCCTCTGCGAGCATCTGATCCTGTCAGCTCTGGCTTTGTCTGATAACATCTCACTATTACAACAGACAGTTTCTCTGTTCTGTCCTTGCTATCCATACCCTACTTTACCACTGAGGCCCCAGGAAAGCCCAACTGGAGGATAATAATGGTGTGTATTTTTATAATAAACTCTCATATGCTTATTTTAAATCAAAGGGACAACTATCTACAAGTGAAAAATCAGGCATGATGGGAACCAAGTTAAAACTACAAGCTACGTGGGGGTTTATAAGCTGCCTTTGTGTGGAAGTGACTCTTCACCTGAATCCCATGTGCTTTCTTTACTTACTACCTGGACTTGTTTCTCTTCAACTCTTCTCCCAATATATGAAACAGACTGATGACACACATAAGCAACATTTATTTCCTTAGAAATAGTATAATAACATCAAAGCTACCTAAATAAAGAACTGTAATCAAATATACAGTATTGAGTTATAATCTTAATGAAAACCTTAAGTGACCTTTAAGAAAATTAGAAACTTTCACTGTAGAGCTTAAAACAATTCTTGAAATAAATGAAAAAGAATAAAATCTTAATTCTGTGACATAATGCTGAAAAAAAAAAATTGTAAAAATATAAAATTTCTACCAAATTTGTATGCTTGGTGTAATTTCAACAAAAAAATATAAGTTTGAGTTTACATAATTTACAGAGTCGAAATGTTATCTGAATGAGTAAACAAGTAAAGATAGTCAATGTTGTTTTTAAAAGAAGAGCACTAATGAGAAACTCATTTTGCCCAATCACACCATGTGGTAATGCTGTAATAATTTTACATAGAATGGTATCAGTGCAAAATTGAACCAATAGATTAAAACAGAACAAATACCCAAGAAATGTATGTTAGTCTAAGGAGGATTTGGCATATGGAAACTGATAAAATGAATGACCAATGCTTGACTAGACATGAAGATGGGAAACAAGTAAAATCCCCATTTTGGTACCCCAAATTCCTGGTGGCTTAGGAATTAAAGTAATAATAATATTCTATCAGAACAAGAGAAAAAGAATATCAATAATTATCTGATCTAAAACCAAAGAAGAACTTTCTACGCATAAATATGATAAGAGAAATCATAGTCAGAACTATCAATAAATCTGATTACCTGAAAATGAAAAGTTCTGTGTCATATATAAATTTAAGACAAAAGACACATTGGGAAAAATATTTGAAAGAGTCATGATAAATGATAGAAGCCATCAATCTATAATACACTCATACAAATTGATTAAATGAAAGAAATCCTTAAATCCAATAGAAAAATGGTCAAAATAACAGTAAGCAATCCTGAGAAAAATAAATGTCCAATATATATACAAAAATGCTCAGCTTCACCAATAATACCATAAATACACATTCAACAGCAAAAATAATGTCCCTCACCCATAAGAATGCTAGAGGTAAAAAATATGTCTCATTCAACACTTGGGAAATGTAACGCATGAAACTGGTATGATCTCTAATGAAAAACAATCTGCCATTATGCTCAGAATGCCATAAAAATTCTTTTCTTTTGCTGTATTATTCTGTCTGAAGACATTCTGAAACTATAATCAGATACATATTTGATCTATTATGGCATATTACAGTATAAGTTTAATGTAAATAAAAGCACTCTAAATGGCCAGCAATCAGGAGATTTGCAATTAGTATATATTCACACAAAGCAATATGTAGAGTCACTAAATCATGTTTGCAAAGAATATCTGATAATATGCAGAAGTGCTCATAAAGTGTCAAAAGGAAATCAAGCACAATACAAAGTGGGATAAGAAGGTACAATAACAGTTATAGTTTCCAATGTTAAACTAGTATCCTATTGTACCATTAAACTATTAAAATATAGCTGCTGTATAATAATATAAACCATGGTTCGCATATTCAGGGTACTTCCACGTACATCACCCGTGTGATTCTTATTTGGTAGGAAGAAAGGGGAAGCACTGCCTGCTTTCTTGGGTGGCTGATGATACAGATTCAAAGCTGAAGTTTTATCATCATAGCCTCTGTTCTTATTTCTCCTAATGCTGGTGATGTAGACAAAAAACTACTTAAAATAATTACAGGATATGTCAATTTTCAGAAGCTGTTTGAGTAGCTAGCACAAGCTAGGCTTCTCTGTGAGCACAGAGACATACTGGTGGATGAGAATGAGAGGTTTGATTCTCTTGTAATAAAACATCAAGGAAAAGAGTGGAAACTAAAAAAAAAATAATAATAATTACACAAATAGTTATCATTCCAGCCCTAAGTGATAAGAAGAAAATAAAGAGAGTGTCCTGGTGGAGAATCAGAGTTTGTGGAGTAATGGGAGCTAGGGTTTTACTCATGTGGTCATGGAAAACTTCCTGGAAGAGGAAACAACTTGAGTAGAGACAAATGATGAGAATGAGACAGCCGTGGGAAGATCAGGGGAAAGCAAGTTCCTGGCAAAGGGAACAGCATGTCAGAGGGCCCTGAGGCAAGAAAGAGCTTAATGAGAAACCCAGTGTGTTAATCTGGGCTCCCCAAAGAAACACACCCACAGATAGATACACACACAGAGATAGATACACACACACATAACTGTGTATATATTATACATTTTAAGGAATTGGCTCACATAATTATGGAGGTTAAGAAGTTCCAAGACGTGCAGTTGGCAAACTGGAAACATAGGAGAGTCAGATATTAACCTCATCCAGAAACACCCTCACAGAGTCACCCAAAATAATCTTTGACCAAATGCCTGGACACGCTGTGGCCCAATCAAGTTGATACACGAAATTAACCATCAGACCCAGTGAGTCTGAAATAAGGTGAGCAAGGAAGAGACAGCATGAGATGAGTTTGAAAAAAAATACTGGGGCCAGATCCTTCTGGGTTGTGTAGGCAGCAGCATAGAATAGATCATAAATAACATGGAACCCATGCATGTCCTACTGGAAGGCATTCAGAGGAACCAAAACTAAAACTGATCACCCACTTAGAGGAAGTAGGAATTATAAGGACAGAGAGGTGTGGAAGAGTATAGTGTTAACTGGAACAATAAGATGATGATGTAAAGCAGATTTATAATCTAAGCATCAGATATGAAAGGCCTATTGTTCCTTCAGGTTTTCCACTTACTGGAGAGGGGGTGGGGCTGAACTAACTTTTGCAAATAGTGTTTGTATTTTAATTATCATTTTCAGGTATAATTAGTGTTAAACTCATTTATAGAATCCCCATTTTTCCTTTACCATACTACCTATGTTTTATGATATAAAGAACTCTGGAACAGTTCCAGATAATTGACACACACCATCTAAGTAAAAAGTATCAAAATTGTTCACACTCTGTACAGGTTACTAAAATTAACAATCAAAAGTTTAACAATAAAAGGCAAATGGGCAATACTGTCTAATCTACCAGTCATGTGAAGCTAATGATGAATGCTGCTGCTGCTGCTGCTAAGTCGCTTCAGTCGTGTCTGACTCTGTGTGACCCCATAGACGGCAGCCCACCAGGCTCCCCATCCCTGGGATTCTCCAGGCAAGTACACTGGAGTGGGTTGCCCTTTCCTTCTCCAATGCATGCAAGTGAAAAGTGAAAAGCGAAAGTGAAGTCGCTCAGTCATGTCCGACTCTTCACGACCCCATGGACTGCAGCTCACCAGGCTCCTCTGTCCGTGGGATTCTCCAGGCAAGAGTACTGGAGTGGGGTGCCATTGCCTTCTCCAACTGATCATAAACTTAAGAAAAATAAAATATTTGTTGTGAAAGAGTAAATACAAATCTGAAACCTCAGCAATACAGCATAAATGAACAAAAAAATTCCATGAGATTTCAATGCTTGGTCGATTTAACTTTATTGCAGCTAAACTCATCTCTTCCCTGTGAACAGATTGAAACATAAATGGATATTTATGACATTTTAAAACTATTCATAGTTCAGAGTAAAGAAAACATCTGAAAATGCTTTTTATTTATTTATTTTGAGACAAGAAAAGCTGAATAACTGGCAGAAGAAAAAAGCCAGGCTCTCTGTTGTGGCTTTCTTGAGTTTTGCTTTGCTGCTTTCTCTTATCTCTCTTCATATGCAAAAAAATTCAACTGACTGGATGAGGGAGGGGGCGGCCTTGGAAAGTTTAAGATCAATTATCTCCTATTCAACCCGCCATTCCAGCTCTTTCTACCTCCTTTTCCCCTTAACATTTGGCTTGACTACCCAGCAGAAATACATTACTGGACTAGCTCAGTAATACCTTTTTTCTGCAAGAATGGATATATGTATATGTATAATAGAATCACTTTGCTGTACACCTAAAACTAACACAACTCTGCAAATCAACTATACTCCAACATAAAATAAAAATTTTTTAAACATTTAAAAAAATAAAAAGTCTGAAAAAAATGTAATATATTCAGACAATGGGATATTAATCAGCCACCTAAAATAATGAAGTATTGATAAATGCTGCAAAATATGTTCTTGAAAACATTATGCCAAGTGAAAGAAGCCGGACACAAAGGCTATATATGATTCTACTTATATTAAGTATCCACAGTAACCAAATTCATAGAGACAGAGTGTATGAATTGTTTTCCAGGGGCTCCAGATAGGGAAGAATGGGCAGTGACTGCTAAGAGGTATGAGATTTCTTTGTAGAACAATGAAAATGCTTTGGAATTAGTAGTGGCAATGGTTATACAACTTTGTGAATATACTAAAAACTACTGAATTGTACAATTTACAAGAGTCAATTTTGGGGGAGATTGGAATTGACATATTCACTTTACCATATATAAAATAAATAACTAATAAGAACCCACATATAGCACAGGTTTTTCTAGTAGTCATGTATGGATGTGAGAGTTGGACCATAAAGAAGGCTGAGCACCAAAGAATTGGTGCTTTTGAACTGTGGTGTTGGAGAAGACTTTTGAGAGTCCTTTGGACTGCCAGGAGATCAAACCAGTCAATCCTAAAGGAAATCAACCCAGAATATTCACTGCAAGGACTGATGCCAAAGCTCCAATACTTTGACCACCTGATGTGAAAAGCCAGCTCATCCATTGCAAAAGACCCTGATGCTGGGAAAGATAGAAGACAGGAGGAAAGGGGGACAATAGGACAGATGTCTGGATGCATCACTAACTCAATGGACATGAGTTTGAGCAAGCTCTGGGAGACAGTGAAGGACAGGGAAGCCTGTCATGCCTCAGTCCACAGGGCCACAGTCAGACACAACCAAGCAACTGAATAACAACAAATAGCACAGGTGTGTGCATGCTAAGTCACTTCAGTTGTGTCTGACTCTTTGTGATCCTGCGGACTACAGCTCACCAGGCACCTCTATCCACCAGATTCTCCAGGCAAGAATATCAGAGTTGGTTGCCATGCCCTCCTCCAAGGGATCTTCCAGAGACAGGGATCAAACCCAAGTCTCTTGTGTCTCCTGCATTGGCAGGTGGGTTCTTTACTAGTAGTGCCACCTGGGAAGCCCATAGCACAGGTAACTCTACTCAATACTCTGTAATGACCTATATGGGAAAAGAATCTTAAGAAGAGTGGATATGTGTATAACTGATTCACTTTGCTATACATCTGAAACTAATACAACATTGTAAATCAACTATGCTCCAAAACTATAACCCTCCAAAAAAGGTCAATTTTACTATATGAGCATTATGTCTTAACAAATTTTTTAAAAATCTTGACAAATAGAACTTTTGACCTTGGTGTCCCATATTCAGGTATCAAACTGAATTCCCATTTCTTATCTTACTGAAATGTACCACCCTCCACTGAGACACCTGAGCCTAAAATCTGGGAACCATTTTTTACTCCCTTCTTCTACCCCTGAATTCAATCAAAGAGATTTCTAACTTTTACCTTCTTCATCTCTTGTACTTCTCCACACCACAGACATTGTCTCATTTTGTGCCCACATTTTTCCGTTCCTTCTTAACACACTGCTGTTCATTTACTCAGCAAGTGTTCATCAAATGCCTGTTATAGGACAGACTCTGTTCTGCATCGATGGGATGCATAATGGATGTGTAATGGAACAAAATGCACAAAGCTCTTCCCTTGGAAAAGCCTAACTTCTGGCAGGCAAAGAGTGATATTCATACAAACATAAAAGATAATAAAGAAGCATACTATTATATGGTAAATTAAAAGGTAGTGATTGCTGTGGAATAAAACAGGGTAAGGGAGATCAAGAATGCAAGAGGCGTAGGGGGTTGCTATTTAAAATAGGGTGCTCAAGGTGGGCCTTACAAAAATGTTGCTTTTGGGCAAAGACCTAAATGAGGTGAAGGTATGTACAGAGCAACACATGGAATATCTTTGAAACAGAAACAACTGATTCAAAATTCTTCAAGATTTTTGAAAAATTCTGAAATTCTGAAGAATTTAGACTGATCAGGAAGGTCAGTATGTCTGAAACAGACTGAGTTAAGAAGAGAAAGTACGTGAGGTCAGAGAGGTGATTGAGAGGACAGGTTGTATAGCACTTTTCAGGAACTTCAGGTACCTTGATTGTTACTCAGGGTTTTGAGTAAACAGTGATGAGTTTGAATGCAGATGTTTTAGAAGACAAGAGTAAAAGCAGAGAGACCCATTAGGAGACTTTTGAAATAGGAGGCAATGGCTCTGATCAGTGGTAGGAGTGAAGGTGGCCGGAAGTAAGAGGATTGTGGCCACGTTATGACCACAGAGCTATAGGATTTACTTATGTATGGGATGTAAGTGGGAAAGACACAGAAACCAGACAGTCCTCAAGAATTCTGGCCTGAAAAACTAGAGAAATGGAGATACCTCCCCCTGACATAGAGCAGACTTTATAGAGGAAAACCAGTAGTCCAGTTTTGGACACGTGAAGTTCTAGTGTCTACTGGGTGCTCTGGTAGAAGTCCTGAGAAGGCAGTGGCATAAGTGAGGCTGAAGTATGGAGGAAAGAGCTGACATTAATACACTAGTTAGTGAGGTGTTAGCATACAGATGGTGTGAGTATCAAGAAACAGTAAGAGTGCTATTCCAGGGCACAGTAACATAAAGAGTAGGGGAGAAGAGGTAGAATCAGCAAAAGAGACTAAGAAGCCAGAAAATGAGGTAGAAACTGAGAAAATGTGTGTCCTGGAAGCAAGGTCAAGGGAGGAAATCTAAGAATGGGATTTATGCAACTTTATCATTACCAGTGCCACCTGGGATGAGGACTGAGAACTGACCCCTGGATTTAGCAGAGTAATTTCTGTGGAGTGGTGGGGCTTAAGCCCAGTTATAGCAGGTTTACAGAAAGAAAACCTGGAAGGAGAAAAATTAGGCCAGTGAGTATAGACAACTCTTCTGAGTCTTGCTATGAATGGGAGCAGAGAAACATTGGAGTAGTTGGTGGTTAAAGTGGGTCAAGAAAAGGATATTAAGATGGGAAGAATAATAATACATTAAATGCTGATGGAATGGTCCATCGGTGGGAAAAAGCAAGAGAATTGTTTTGAGTAGGCCAGAGGGAACAGGATCCAGGAAGAGGAGGGACTGGTTTTAGATGGGAGTCCAGGGAATTTGTGTGGTGTTAGGCAGGGGGTGTCAGAACTTGCAGACATGGACCGTGGGTAGGTGCAGTGTTGAGTCTATCGGAGGTTCTCTGCTGGCTGCTTGCGTTTTGTCTGTGAGGTGGGAAGCAAGGTCAACCATGAAGTGTGAGTTTCTGGGAGGATGTAGCAGTTTGAGGGAAGAGAACTGATGAAATAGTATCTAGGGACGTGAAGGAGTGACTGGCCTTACAGCATGATTGCTGGGCAGCACGCAGCAGCCAGAGGAGGCTACTGGGCAGGAACATAAAATGAGACCTAGCAGTGAAGTTTGCTGTCTCTCTCCCTGGCCTGCTGGCTCCCTGTTTGCCTCATTCATGGTCAGAGCCCCAGTGACCAGGACAGCACCAGGCACACAGCAAGGATCCCACCCCACTCTGCTACCCTCTAGTCTCCCCTCCTCTCATTCATTCTCCACTCAGCTCTCACAGAGATTACTCAAAAAACAACATCATTTCTCTGCTTACATTTTCACATATGACGACTCCCCACAGAACTGAGTAAGATCTTAGCTTTTGATCACAGTACAGAAGCTCCTCACAGTCTTGCCCCTGGTTACGTTTCAACCTCACCTACTGTGTTTACTTTCATGGTATCCACACATTGCTGCTGCTAAGTCACTTCAGTCGTGTCCGACTCTGTGTGACCCCATAGACGGCAGCCCACCAGGCTTCGCCATCCCTGGGACTCTCCAGGCAAGAACACTGGAGTGGGTTGCCATTTCCTTCAATGCATGAAAGTGAAAAGTGAAAGTGAAATCGCTCAGTCATGTCTGACTCTAGCAACCCCACAGACTGCAGCCTACCAGGCTCCTCTGTCCATGGGATTTTCCAGGCAAGAGTACTGGAGTGGGGTGCCATTGCCTTCTCCATACCCACACATTAGAGCCAGCCAAAACAGCTCCTTGGAAGTTCCCATAATGTTCCCTGCTAGCACTTCTGGATTGTAGCCTTCAGCTGATTAACTCCTACTTACGTTTTAGGAACTCAGATCAGAAATCACCTCCTTCAAGGAGCATTTGCTGAAATTCTAACACTGCCTCCTTCCAGTCTGTGTTCCATGCCCCTGTGTACCTCAATCATAGCACTTCCCATACTGTGAATATTACATTATAATTGTTTCTTCTCTTTGTTCCCTGAAGTATTGCATATAAACCTAGGACAGAACATGATATTTATCTATATCCTGAGCTACTATCAGGGTGTCTGGCATATAACAGGTGCTCAGAAAGGGTCAGTGGAATGAAAGAAAGAAATATTGGAGTCAATAATGGTTATCTACTGTCTATACAGGCAGCGGCCAGTTAATGCTAACATATATATCAGGAAGCATCAGGGAAGCTATTCTTATCTTCTTTGGATTATTTGCTTAATTTTTGACTCTTCCATACTCCTAGATGTATTTCATCATATTTATGAGAAAAATTTTTACAAGTAAAACATTTGTGATTTATTTTCAATTTGATTTATAGACAGGTCATCAAGAGAACATTCTCTGAACAGTGTTTCAGGTCCTGGAGTTAGGTGACTCTGGGTCATGCTCACTCACTTGCATACTATTACCATGGAGGGAGGGGAAACATACACTCTGGAGACCAATAGATAAGGTTGGATATCCCTCTCTTTACTTCTTTGAGTCTCAGTTTCTTCATTTGCAATAAGCTTTCCTGGAGCAACACCGTAAGAATAGTATTTTGTAGCTGAACACTAAATGCTAATTAGCTATTATCATTGTGACCTGGGACTCTCAAGGTTAAGGCAGGAGCCCTGAATAAGGAGTAGTTATAGAGCTGAACAAAACCAACTGTTCCACTTGACAGACTCTCTCTTCTGTGCTCTCAAGGCTACTGCTTCTCTGCTGGGTTTTAGGTTAAACGTCCTATCCTCACCTTCTGCCTTACTCCATCTTGATGAGTTCTTGCTACACCTGCCTCCACTCTTCCCCTTTAAGCTCCTCCTCTGTCATCAAATACTCCAGTTCCTTCATGGTACTGACCACCACTTGTAATTCTAAATTCTACAGTACAAATCTTATCATTGGATTGTTCAGAGGTATACTTCCAGTGCTTTTTTCAGAGTCTATAACACAGCTAGTGAGTAGTGAACAAATATCTAAAGGATAAATTACACTAAATTTTGATCATACTAGCCAACCAATGTGTATAGGATCTTTGGTAAGTTAACATCAGTGAGACACCTAGAAAATGTGTCTCTGCCATCCTAACATGTGGAGACCATGTTTGTCATCAAATGGGGTTGGTTCTGGGTGCTTGGGGTCATGGTTTCTGAAACATGGTCCCCTCTGACTCTCCACTGACAAAGGCTGCACCACTGAAGAATATTGACAGTTACGTCAAAGAAGGTTCTGTGCTTGCAGAACAATTTGTAAGCCTTCAGAAATTCTAAGCAATGTATGGAAACAGAATATCCAGAAAAATAGATCATTTCTCGAAGGACGCCTCTGTCAAAGAAAGAAATGTAATGAATGTAAAATCAATTGGCTATGCCTTAAGACAAGAATCACAATGCAGCTCCCCGCCTTTGCCCAGAGCTGAGGGGGCATGCCAGAATGCTTTAAAACACTGATCATGCCCCGCGGTCGCACAGGCTGGCAGAAGTTGAGACTGGCATCCTTGAAATCTAGTGAGAATACGAGTCGATAGAAACTATGGACTAAACTATGCTTTACAGAGGAGTACTATTAAAAGTTACCGTAACTTTAATACGGAATGCTGGAGGAGAGGGAAGATCTGTGGAGGCTAAAAACTTGCCAAAGGGTATGGCACTTGAGGAAAGGCCTGAAGTGTGAGAAACAAGGGAGCCGCGGCCTGATCAAAGAGTAGCGCCCCTAGTGGTGACACGCTTGCCCTTTGTGTAAAGGGAATATGGCCAAAACGATGCGAACCCGGCACAGGAAGCATGCAGTTACATCAGCCCCAGGATGATGGGAGAAGGCAATGGCACCCCACTCCAGTACTCTTGCCTGGAAAATCCCATGGACGGAGGAGCCTGGAAGGCTGCAGTCCTTGGGGTCGCTGAGGATAAGACACGACTGAGCGACTTCACTTTCACTTTGATGCATTGGAGAAGGTAATGGCAACCCACTGCAGTGTTCTTGCCTGGAGAACCCCAGGGATGGGCTAGCCTGGTGGGCTGCCTCTACGGGGTCGCACAGAGTCGGACACAACTGAAGTGACTTAGCAGCAGCAGCAGCAGGATGATGAGTGCGCCGCAGTCTGACTAACCACATTGAATGGTTCTCTTCGACTTCCCTGCCTTCTCTGTGCTGGATGTGCTGTGCTCAGCCTTGTCCGACTCTTTGTGACCCCATGGACTGTAGCCCACCAGGCTCCTCTGTCCATGATTCTCCAGGCAAGAATACTGAAGTAGGTTGCTGTGCCCTCCTCTAGGAGATCTTCCCACCCAGGGATCGAACCTGCCTCTCTCACACTGCAGGAGGTTTCTTTACCACTAGCGCCACCTGGGAAGCCCATGCCTTCTGTGGAATAATGCAAAACTAAACCACAACCAGCACCACAATAACTGCAACAAACAAAAACAAAAAATTATCTACCCCTAGGACTGGCAGCAGGTGGAAATTCCAAGCTCCTGCCAAAGGAACCATTAGGACAAGCGTTTATGAAAATGCATCTGACTAAACAGTTGTTATTTCCCATAAAAGATGAAAGATTGAAAACAAATGACAGCAGGACACACAGCTTGCCTGTGTGTGTGTGCCATATGAGCAGTATGTTCATGCAGGATGCGTGGTGGGTGTGAATGAGTGTGCACGTGTGTGTGACACGTCCATACTACGTGTATTTATATGTGCGCATGCAAGTACCGGGTGTGGTGTATATGCGGTGTGCGTGTGTTTGTGTGTAGGGCGCGCGTTTTCTCCCTCCCTTGGTTCTGGCTTGGGCATCCTCAGTTTTTGGCTCCCTAAGAGCTAGGAGGTTTGGGGTCTGTCTCATACAGGTGCTGCTTCCTTTTTCATTACCGGGCGCACCTGCCGTCGCCCTTGTGCCCACTGCCCATCTGCGGGAACCACCCCCCCCCCCAACCTCCTTTCCCTAGACAGTGGCGGGAGGGGGCGCGCTCCCCAGGGAAGGCGGAGGAAGTGACTTTGATGGATCGCATTGCTCAAGAGGCCCAGCGTTTACAGATTAGAGACTGCCGCTCCTGCGCGCGCGTCTCCATCCGGGGGTTGTTCTGATGAGATAATTTTTCTCATTAACCTTGATAACTCTCTGCTGATATACGGATCTGTTTGCACTAACATAGAACTTTTTTTTTTTTTTTCCTTCATATCCTTTTAGTCTTCTAACTTTCCAGGGGAGGAGAACTTGGAGCCTGCTGGCGGCCAGCAGCTGCCTAGCTGTTTAGTGGTTTTGCCAGGTTCTGGGTGCCGGGACGGACCTGGAGGGAGCAACTCCAGTCCCTGTCGTCAGAATCCTGGATTTTCTTAGGCAAAATCTTTCAACAAATCTAGACCAAGTGATTTAGAGATTTAAGGAAATGTCTGCGGGCAGGAAATGGGGCGCATCTGCTCCCACTGGGCTCCCCCCGCAGTTAGCCTGCAGCAGAACTCAGTGAGGTGCTTCAGCTCTTCACAATCCCACTCTTATTTCAGACACTCTAGCCTCTGGCCCAGTTGTTCCTGCGCATAACCATCACTGGGGGTGTCTTCCCCAGAAAACTTTCTCTTCTCCCCAGTTAAAATGAATTTCTGTATCATGTACATACCTCCCTTACAGTGTTTATTATAATGAATTGTACCCGTGATTCAAGTCTTCTCCCTTGGTGTAGGCGGTGAGCACTTTGAGATTTCAGGCTGTCCTTTTCATCTTTGTTTCCTAAACTTTACTACAGTGTCTGACATAGTAAGTACTTGGTAAATGTTTGTTGACTTTTGATATAAATCAGATAAGACAAGAAATTAGGAAGTACTTTGAATGCTTCATGGAGTTCAATGTTGAAGAGGTTATTAGCATAGGTTGCATTGTATCCATTTGGGGCCTAATATTGGATGAACTCTCATACTTGCTCATCTAGATCCTGGGTATCTTCCCAGAGCTTCTCATAAGGGAGAGAGGACAGGGCAGGTTGATATCTTGAGGCTCTTAGACCATTATCATGAATAATTTCAAGAATAGGTCCCAAGAATTTAACATATTGACAAGTTACTTTTAACAAAAGCCAATGTAACACAATTAAGCTGCCTACAAGTACAGCATGTTTATAAAATAATTCACATTGCATTACAGAAAGTATAATCCAGACATGGACCACAAGTGAAATGATGACTGTTTTTCAAGTGAGTTTGCATACAAGCCAATTTATAAATTATAACAAGAATCTAAATGCAAGTTCCTTCATAAATACCACAGTCAGGCAGAAGCTCTTCTTGACTCCTAGTCCCTGATCCCAACCCCCAACCACACACATACACATACAACTAACACTTCATCTCCTTTCTTCCTTCAACCCAGCAGAAGTCTTTGCTTATCCTGAAATTCCGTTTTGGAAAGGTGCTATGTGCTTCAAGAGAAGTGAAGTTACCCTCACAATTTGTTAATGAAGCCAACGATGATGTTCTGTTGGGTCACAGGGGCAGGGGGAGTCAAATTTGAAGAATCCTGCTGGTGTGCAACCTCAGAGGTTCCCCAAGTTAAAAACTCTGTCTCATACAGGAGAGACAGAAGAGGTGGGCCACTCTTTCTTGGTAGCTGGCAGGGTTAATACACCAGAGAATTTACATTACATTACAGCTGCCTGTCTTGGGCAGCTGTAAGACTAGCAGATCTCCATAGCTGCCTGCCAGAATTTTAAAAGTTGGTATGGAGGCCTTCCAGTGGGTTTAGTCATGTATGCCATCCACAGTCTCAACACACACATTGCTCTCTCAAGGTTACTTCCTTGGAACAGTTCCCACTGTGAGAATTGTGGGCATAACATGCCTTCCAGGGACAAGAAAGGGATGAAGAGCTTCTGATTGCTCGGGTACAGCTCACAGGTCACCAGGCAGTCATGTCCCCTCCATGACCTCCTCCCACCACTCTCTAGGCATTCTCCTCTCTGCAAAACGTGGGGAGGTGTTAGGTGCCAGCTCTCTGGAGCTGAAGCCAGTGTCTGATGTTTGAGGAAAGAGTCAGACTAGAAGGGAAGGATGCTATTTCCCGTTACAAGAGGGGTGGTTCTCAAACTCAGTGGACCAGTTTTTGCTGATGCTACTCATCTATGCTGCCTAATCCCAGAAAAAAAGCCAAATTACCCCCAAAATTATTGGAACTGAGACAGGAAACAGGGGGTATTATTTGTACCATAGAGAATTTACCTGTAGGTTATGGACAAGTGGCAGAAGTGACTTGATTACAAATAAATGAGTTCCCCTTCAAATGTGCCCAAGCCTTTTGCAAATGTAAAGACAGATCCTAGTCAATGAAAACTGATAGTTGCTCGACAGAGGAAGGGATAAAGAAGATGCGGTACATATATATATAATGGAATATTACTGAGCCATTAAAATGAATGAAATAATGCCATTTGTAGCAACATAGATGGACCTAGAGACTGTCATACTGAGTGAAGTAAGTCAGAGAAAGAGAAGTATCATATGACATCCCTTATATGTAGAATCTAAAAAGAAATGGTACAAATGAACTTACTGACAAAACAGAAAGAGATTAGAGTCACAGACTTAGAGAATGAACTTATGGTTGCTGGGGGGAACAGAAAAGGGAATGGGATTAGTTAGGGAGTTTGGGGCTGGATGTGTACACACTGCTATATTTTAACTGGATAACCAATAACCTATAGCACATGTAACTCTGTTCAGTGTTATGCGGCAGCTTGGATGGAGAGGAGTTTGGGGGAGAATGGATACATGTATATGTATAGCTGAGCTCCCTCGCTGTTCACATAAAATTACCACAACATTGTTAATTGACTATGCTGCTGCTAAGTCTCTTCAGTCGTGTCCGACTCTGCACGATCCCATAGACGGCAGCCCACCAGGCTCCCCCGTCCCTGGGATTCTCCAGGCAAGAACACTGGAGTGGGTTGCCATTTCCTTCTCCAATGAATGAAAGTGAAAAGTCAAAGGGAAGTCGCTCAGTCATGTCCGACTCTTAGCGACCCCATGGACTGCAGCCTACCAGGCTCCTCCATCCATGGGCTTTTCCAGGCAAGAGTACTGGAGTGGGGTGCTATTGCCTTCTCCAAATTGACTATACCCCAATACAAAATAAAAAGCTTAAAGATTCAAAAAAAATTGTTAACTGCTGCCTTAATGCTTTGAGGAAGCCTGAAAAATTTCAGTCACGGCTAATGGTTCTTATTTTCTGCTTTCATCACATGGCTTCAACCTCTCTCAGCCTTAGTTTTCTGTCTAGCTAATGAGGTGAGGATTTAATAAAATGAAATGATGAGAGTTATGTACCTCACACAGGGCCTGACATGTAGAGGACACTCAGTCAAATTGTAGCTCATGCCAAAATGAGAGGAGGCTGGTTCCAGATAATGTAGCTTTATCCTATAAAATGGATAATACTATCATCCCCATTTTGTTATAATAATAAAAAACAAAGGTTTAGATATGTGGTACAGAAACTTGCTTAAGGTCATTCAGTTAGCACGTATAGATTATGAAGTGAAACCCAAGACCATCCAAAATGAAATGTTTTCTTAACAATGCATTCTTAATGATGTTTTAGCCTGTGGGGAGGAAGAATATAGAAAGGGCTATTTGTTACATAACTCAAGGAGCAAGTTCTTTTCTTGTGATGTTGTGGCACATTGTCACAGCAGTTTTCCTCACATTGTTTCTTTTTTTTTTATTATTACAATTAATACAATTGCTAATTTTAACAATTAACACAATTGCCTGTATTTAAATTAGAATTACTAACAATTTATTTATTTATTTTTTTAAATTTTTTAAATTTTTTTTATTTTTTAAATTTTAAAATCTTTAATTTTTACATGCATTCCCAAACATGAACCCCCCTCCCACCTCCCTCCCCACAACATCTCTCTGGGTCATCCCCATGCACCAGCCCCAAGCATACTGCACCCTACGTCAGAAGGTAAGAATTAAGCATTGGGTCTGTGGCAAATTGCTTCAGTCCTCACTACCCCATTTCCTCTTACACTCAGTCCACTTCTTTCATTTACATTACCTGCTTCCTCTGTTTGGCATCTGAACTTTGGCCCTTGAATATACCTTTAATAGTTCTCCTTGAAAAAGAACCTTGATATAGCCATACAAAGTTTGGACAGGTAAGTTTACAGCAGCTTTACTTAAATAGCCAAACCAAAAAAATGGAAACCCATATGTCCATTAACAATGGAATGTTTAAAATCACTGTGGTAGATCCATGAAATGGAAATTAGTAGCACTAAAATGAAATGAACTACAATACAGTCAAGAGTATGGGTGAATCTTAAAAACAATATGAAAAGTGAAAGAAACCTGACATGTAGAAAACCAGTGTGTGATTCAATTTGTATAATATTCTAAAACTGTAGTTTATAGCCAACAAATTTATAATAGAGACAGAGAGCAGATCAATGGTTACCTCAGGGCAGGATGTGGAGTAGGTGGGGCACTGACCTTAAAAGACACAGGGAACTTTTAGGGGTGATGAAAATGTTCTACATCTTGACTGCAATGGTGGTTGTTACACAAACGTTATTTGTCAAAATGCTTTAGAACATATACTTGATTTTTTAAACTGACTCTTGCTTTGGTCATCAAAAGGATGAGTAACAGCACAAGCCTTTTGAAAAGAAAAGTTCCGGATGAAGGGATAAGGTCAAACAAGGCCCACTTTGCAAATGTGCTCAGGGTTGGATGGTGGCAAGATTGCTTGTTTCTCTGAAAATATCTGCTAAGAGATAGCTGACAAGACCCAACCTGAAGAATCCCAGTTACAGCTTTTTGAATTCGTTTCTCTAAGACAGTAAAAGAAAGCAACGTAAGACACATAAAAAGTTTACACCATGGTGGAAAACATATTTAAAGTAACCCTCCAAAAAGACTTTAGCATGGCATGATTCTGAGGATTTTATCAGGAACTCAAGGCAGTGGTGGTAAAGGACTGGGTGCAGAAGTGATAGAGAAACATGAAGGAAGGGGTTGATTCTGAAAAGTAGCTGCTATAAATGGACAGAAAATTAAATTACTCTGCACTTGAAATAAAGAAAATTCTCAGTATTTCTAAAGAGTTGAGACTGGGTTAAGGAATCCTCTAAACAAGCTAGAAGACAACACACACACACCCCCAAACACCACACACACACACACACACACACACACACACAAAAAACCAATACAATCATTATCTAAAATTGAAACATGTTCCACATGGGAGCTTTCATTTGTCATATTTTATCTGAAACTTGATATCTCGTCAAGATGCAAATAATGGAGGAAACCTGAAGATTAGCTAATGGAAATGTAGGCTTCTTGTGTATAAACCTGAAATTCACCAAAAATGCTTTATTTTCCTGATGATTCTCACTAATCCCTCAGTGTGGTACCTGGCACAGAGAAAACTCAGTAAATATTTGCTAGAAAGAAGAGGGCAGGGAGGACCATATTTTAAGTTTTAGTTGAAGTATTTGATAAAAAATTCGATGAGATGTTAACATTTTTCGTTCACTTTACACTAACTCCCTCCAAGTAACCTATTGATTAGTGAGTTAAAATATCTATTAAGAATAATTTCAGAAGTCCATAATTACAAAAGGCATAAACTGAGGTGGCTGCTTAGAATGGATTTCTATCTATTCTTCCCTCAGCAAACTCTGAACAAGGAAGGAGTCAACATGATTAGACTCCTCAGTGGATGTCATGCCCTCATCTAAGCATTTGATGGACCATGGTTATTGAGTAGCCATGGCAGTCCAGCTGAAGGATGATCAATGAACTTCAACTCAGATGCACAGTTTGAGTGACAAGAAGATAGTTCTCATTCAAGCTAATGGGGGACTTGAATTAGACTCATGGTGTTAAAAAATGAGAAAATGGTGTCTTTCTAAATGAGGAAAAAGAATCTCCTTGGTGAGTCCATCCTTTTAGCCTGAATTCTTTTGATAGTCCATGATATAGAAGTTTGCATTTTCAAATGATCTTTTCCAGTTTAGATTCTTATCACTGTTCTCTGTCGGTATTACTTAGTGTATTTTGTCAAAAAGAGGCTAGAAATTGCCTTTTTTCCTCCAGGAGAGAGTGGGTATTATAAAGGTTTTCTGCCAAAAGCATGGAGCCTTAGATAAGTAATCTCATCCTTCACTCATGATAAATAAGCTATTAAAAATCAAGAAAAAAGAAAAAAAAAGGTAGCAGTTGGAATGTCTGAAATGCACAGACAGTGTTGTGAAAACCTCATTTTAAGAGTCTTCTCCATTGTTCAGCCACAATGCTGGAGTCTTCTCTATTTATATTTTTGTTTGGGGATTTTCCTCTTCCCCAGGCTGAAGTTCTTTGTGCGTGAGACTGAAAAGCTGCCAGGACTGGTCCATCTGGCTGGCCAAATGGATTGTGCTCACTGGAGCATTGCCAGATGTATATCAGTAGAAAGTTTAATTTTGGGCCAGTCTAAGGCCCCAGTTCCTTTCTTAATTTAACCGAAACTACATTTCTATTTTCTAGAAATTCCTTCAATTGGCCTGAGTGTCATCACCTCGTGTTGCCTCCTATAATCCTGGTCCCAGGCTCTAGAGATCACCCGACTCAAGACTACAACCTATTAAGTCCAAACCAGTGAAATAAGTTTGACCACAAGGTCTGGGCCAAATGAAAAATCACTGTGTTACATTTGATTACATTTGTCTGACCTTGAACAAACTTAGGAGCCAGAGTATTCGTTTCAGTTAACTAATTTAGTTTAAATTGCTTAATTAAGAAATAAAATTTCATGGAATTCCCTAGATTAATTTGCACTTATACTTAAGAGCATCAACATTTATAATCAATTTAAAGAGGAAATAGGCCTAGAGTATTTTTATAGTTTGCAGTGAAACCTAATTGGATTCATTTGGGCTGAAACAGGAAATATAGAGAGATCTGATATATTTTTAATTTCCCACATCTTAAGGACAATAATGGGCATTTAATCTTTGTGAGACACTGAGTTTTAGACTTGAAATTACAGAAATTGTGAATTCAGAAGATAAACTGGTTGATTGCCCCATGTTCTTACCTTTCAGGGAAAGCAGCCAGCAGGGCTAGATTGTAATAGGCACTCAGGCAGGGCTGGCATACACACCAGTCATGGGCAAGTGATGGGCACAGAGGAGGGTGCCTGGGATTAGCAGGGGCTTTGTCAGCCTTTTTATGTGCTTTCTACCCAAACTTTTCACTTCTTTTTTCAGGGGGCGGGGGCGGTGTTGGGGGTGGCAGGCAGAAGGTGCATTGCATGGTTTGCAAGGATCCTAGTTCCCTGACCAGGGACTGAACCCACGCCCTTGACAGTGAAGCTGTGGAGTCTCAATCACTGGTCCACCAAGGAATCCCCTCACTCCTCATATCTTAAATGAGAGTGTCAGGCAGCTATGGAGTCCTAACAACTGGTGCACCAAGGAATTCCCTCATTCCTCATATCGTAAATGAGAGTGTTAGGATTAGATCTGAGTTTTTAGGAAGATTCTGTCTGAGATCTAGGGAAGGGATTTGGGCAGGAACGAACACAGAGTAAGAACATTTTTGAGCTCATGCCTCTCTCTGTCCTAGTCAGACATCCTGAGGTCTTAAGGAATTAAGACAGCATCCTGGAATTAAGACAGCAGTATCAGAAATGGAAGAGACATATTCTGGATAATATCAAAACTTGATCATCTATTGGGAGAAGATGAGGGGGAGGGAAGGGACGAGGGAGTGAAAGAAGACAAAAATGACACGTTTCTGCCTGGAGTGACAGCCAGGCACCACACATCTATACACCCAAGTTTGTCTGGGGAAGTGCGGGTTAATGCCTGTAGTACCATCCTTTACTTTCCATTATGTCCTATTTTGGCAGATAAATTTATATGATCACTCTAGTAGAAAGAAATGAATGGCAGTCACATTGAGAATTTTAAGGAAAAGACTTGTTCAAGGGAGTTGTGTGCGTGTGTGTGTGCCCTTGCGCTCAGTTGCTCAGTTTCTGACTCATTTCCAACTGAGCCCCATGAACTGCAGTCCACCAGGCTCCTCGTCCATGGAATTCTCCAGGCAAGCATACTGGAGTGGGCTGCCGTTTCCTACTCCAGGGGATCTTCCTGGCCCAGGGGCTGAACTTGCATCTCTTGTGGCTCCTGCATTGACAGGCAAGTTCTTTACCAACAGTGCCACCTGGGAAGCCCTCAAGGGAGTTTGGGACATTTTATATTTGAGATGCCTGTCACACAACTGTCTATATTCACTCACCTTCTTCAAACCTTTGTTTAAATCTCCCTTTCTCAGTTAAGTTCAGCTGACCATCTAATTTAATCCTTCAACTTGCTCCTTGACCCATTCCTGATCCCTCTCGCCCTAGTCTTTTTCTTTAATCTGAATACTTATCATCCATCATACTATATAATTTATTTATTTAGCATGATTACTAACCATTCCTGTAATCTGCTATAATAGACTCTCCTTGAGGACAAGGACTTCGGTCTCCTCTGTTCACTGACGTATTCCAAGCACCTACAACAGTGCCTGTTATTCAGTAGGTGGTCAACAGATATTTTTGAATGAATAAGTGTTCTGAATGCACTCAACAAATGTGTAATGGGTGTCTATTGCTTTTTGAACTCATGTGTCTATCATAGTCAGAGATGTTCAAAAATTTCCAAGGATGTTCAATAGAAAGTGAACATGTGTGATTCCAAGGCTCAAAAGAGGATCTGGACTAGAGCTTTAAAAACGTGTGTCAGTAGTAAGCATATCACGTTTGAGCTATGACATGATTAATATCCCTCAGTGAAATCATTGTAGGTGTGGTAAGAAGAGGACTCAGGACAAAACCACAGGAAGAAAAAATCTGGATGGAAACCAAATAGGAGTGGCCAATAAAATCAATGATACAGGTAGAAGCAAGAAAGAATAGTGGAAACTAGGCGAGATTAAGCAGAAATCTTAAGGAGGGAGTTGTCAAAAGCATGAAGTAAACTACACTATTCAAGTAAAGTCAAATGGCCATCAAATTTATTAGAAAGACAGCTGTTATGAAATGGTGTGCCCCTGAAATTCACACACTGAAATCCTAACCCCCAACATGACTTATTTGCAGAGAGGGCCTTTACAGAGGTAACTGAAGTTAAATAAATTCATGGGGTGGAGGGGGACACTAATTCAATAGGACTAATGTCCCAGTAAAAAGAAAGACACCAAGGTTGCACCTTTACAGAGGAAAAGCCATGTAAGGACACAGAGAAGGCAGGCATCCTCAAGCCAAGGAGAGAGGCTTCAGGAGAAACCAGCCCTGACAACACTTTGATCATCTTGGATTTCCAGCCTCCAGAACAGTGATAAATAAACTTCCGTTGCTTGAACCATGAAGTCTGTGACATTTGGTTATGAAAGCTTTACTAGATGAACACAGTGGTCATTACTGACAATGCACTAATAAAATCTTCAGAAGTAGTAAAGGATGTATCATAGAACAGTAGGGTCAAGAGACAAATAGGGGTGGGAGGGTAGGGGTGGGGTTGGTGGTGAGTATGGGCTTTCCCCTGTGGCTCAGCTGGTAAGTAATCTGCCTGCAATGCAGAAAACCTGGCTTTGATCCCTGGGTTGGGAAGATCCCTTGAAGAAGGGAACAGCTACTCACTCCAGTATTCTGGCCTGGAGAACTCCATGGACTGTATAGTCCATGGGGTCACAAAGAGTCGGACATGACTAAGCGGTAACTATAATCCAGTTTGTACAGAATTGTAGCTAGGTAGGAGGAGACAAATAGCCTTGAAACCAGAGGGGCTTTGTTGAAACCCCAGGAGAGCATGATTAAAATGTGAAAAGTGAAAATGAAAGTGAAGTCGCTCAGTCGTGTCCGACTCTTTGCGACCCCAGGGACTGTAGCCCACTAGGTTCCTCCGTCCATGGGATTATCCAGGCGAGAGTACTGGAGTGGGTTGCCATTTCCTTCTCCAGAGGATCTTCTCGAACCAGGGATCGAACCCGGGTCTCCCACGTTGTAGGCATACACTTTCAGGTCAGTTCAGTCGCTCAGTCGTGTCCGACTCTTTGCGACCCCATGAATCGAAGCACACCAGGCCTCCCTGTCCATCACCATCTTCCGGAGTTCACTCACACTCATGTCCATCGAGTCAGTGATGCTATCCAGCCATCTCATCCTCTGTCGTCCCCTTCTCCTCCTGCCCCCAATCCCTCCCAGCATCAGAGTCTTTTCCAATGAGTCAACTCTTCACATGAGGTGGCCAAAGTACTGGAGTTTCAGCTTTAGCATCATTCCTTCCAAAGAAATCCCAGGGTTGATCTCCTTCAGAATGGACTGGTTGGATCTCCCTGCAGTCCAAGGGACTTTCAAGAGTCTTCTCCAACACCACAGTTCAAAAGCATCAATTCTTCAGCGCTCAGCCTTCTTCACAGTCCAACTCTCACACCCATACATGACCACAGGAAAAACCATAGCCTTGACTAGACGGACCTTAGTCAGCAAAGTAATGTCTCTGCTTTTTGTCTAGGTTGGTCATAACTTTTCTTCCAAGGAGTAAGCGTCTTTTAATTTCATGGCTGCAGTCACCATCTGCAGTGATTTTGGAGCCCCCAAAATAAAGTCTGACACTGTTTCCACTGTTTCCCCATCTATTTCCCATGAAGTGATGGGACCAGATGCCATGATCTTCGTTTTCTGAATGTTGAGCTTTAAGCCAACTTTTTCACTCTCCTCTTTCACTTTCATCAAGAGGCTTTTGAGTTCCTCTTCACTTTCTGCCATAAAGGTGGTGTCATCTGCATATCTGAGGTTATTGATATTTCTCCCGGCAATCTTGATTCCAGCTTGTGTTTCTTCCAATCCAGCGTTTCTCATGATGTACTCTGCATATAAGTTAAATAAGCAGGGTGACAATATACAGCCTTGACGCACTCCTTTTCCTATCTGGAGCCAGTCTGTTGTTCCATGTCCAGTTCTAACTGTTGCTCTCTGACCTGCGTACAGATTTCTCAAGAGGCAGGTTAGATGGTCTGGTATCCCCATCTCTTTCAGAATTTTCCACAGTCTGTGATCCACACAGTCAAAGGCTTTGGCATAGTTAATAAAGCAGAAATAGATGTTTCTCTGGAACTCTCTTGCTTTTTCCATGATCCAGCGGATACTGGCAATTTGATCTCTGGTCCCTCTGTCTTTTCTAAAACCAGCTTGAACATCAGGGAGTTCACGGTTCACGTATTGCTGAAGTCTGGCTTGGAGAATTTTGAGCATTACTTTACTAGCATGTGAGATGAGTGCAATTGTGCAGTAGTTTGAGCATTCTTTTGCATTGCCTTTCTTTGGAATTGGAATGAAAACTGACCTTTTCCAGTCCTATGGCCACTGCTGAGTTTTCCTTTACCATACCACAAATTTCAAAGAGACAAGCTTATCATCTTCCTACTTTAATACAGTACAGAATATAATATGTGTAATTATGCATATTGATGAGATTGTATTTTTTTGTTTTGCAACTGAAGGAAGTCTTGGGAGAATTTTAAATTTGAACCATGCAAGAGATTCTTACAAGGACATCAGCAATGAAGTTTGCACACTTCTGATATGATTTCAGGTCACTAAATCAGCTGGACCTCCTAATCGAAATTATATTGTGTTGATGCTATGACCACAACCTGTAAACAGTTTAGGAGTGAATTCATCTCTCAGATTTTTTAATGCACTGTGGGGTTTTTTTTTCTCCCTCAGAGTTTATCATTGACAATTTAAAGTCAGAACTGAGTCTTTCTTTCTAGAGGACATAGTTTACTTCTACTAATAAAACTTCCCTGAATTAGCACGCTATGCTTTCCAAAATGAGTCTGCATTCAGTGTGTCCTAATTCCTCTCTCCCTGTCAGGGGACTTGCTCCTGCAGTTACTCCACATCTTCCCTGCATCACCAACTTCCCATCACAATATCAATGCCTTGTTAGTCTCCAAGATTAAAAAAAAACATTTACTCACATCACTCAAGGGTTCAGTCTTTTGGCTTCTTCTTACAAAACACTTCTTAGAAGGTCTCGTGGTGATTTCGAGGAGATAAATTTCATCTGCTAAATCCTTCCTCTGGGTTTCAGCCTGGTAAATGTGGCCACTGAAATTAACATGTCAACAAAAGGAAACTCCCCATTAGCACCACCATGTCTAACCCAATTGCTACCACTAATATTCTACCTACAAGCAATGGCTTGATTTACCCAGGTGTGTAAGCCAAAACTTACCAGTCACCCTTGAAACTTCTCTTTCCCAATCTATCACCAAAGTTGTGTTTGCTCAAGTTGGGTTTGCTCAAAGTGAGAAACAATTAAAACAAATACCGTGCTCAGAAAGGCCAGGACAGGTAGCCAGGAGGTCTGAAATTATGTCCAAGCCTCCAAGGGGTTCACTTACTCCCTGTCCCTGCACTGGCCCCTGTACAGCCCTCACACCCTCTCCCCACGTGAAGCACATGTGAATTCAAAAAGAGATTCAAGCTTAGAAGACTGCATTCTCTCCCACTACAAACTGTCCCACAACTGATGTGGGCTCACCACATGGCTGTATGGAGGCTTCCTTGCCAGCCCTATACAAGGGCACAGAGAGGTGAGAAGTCTTCTATCACAAATTAAAAGGGAGCTGGGCCTCCCAGGTCCCCGGGGACACCGCCTCAGAAACCCGGCTCCTTGACAGGCAGAGCACGCCATGTCTCACACACCGTGGGGTCTGGGCTTGTCCTGCCAAGACCCCCACAGCAAGTACGCCAGCATGGTCCATATGCTGCTGGACATCTCACTTGCTGGGACCACCATGGTAAGTTCCCCCACGCCTCCCAGGAGGGGCTGTGCGGCCAGGAGTGGTCCCCTAGCATGAGCCCTCTCAGAAGGAAAGTGGATTTGGCGGGTAGGGGGCTGTGGCAGGAGGGGAGGTAGGGTGCGCTCTGGGCTGGAACGGGGGTGGAGGGACTCGCACCTTTGGAGGCTGTTGCCCTTGTTGCCGCCGCCCTCGGCCCTCGCTGGCCAATGAGTAGGAGCGCCACTGCGTCAGGAATGCATAGGCCATGGAGAAGGACCTGGGGTGGCTTTTGACGGTGGTGGCCATGGGAGCTGATCGATGCGGTTCACAGGAATGCCGGAGCCCATAGCCGGCAGCAGAGATCCAGCAGGCTGAACAGGTGAGGGCCTGTTCAGGGGGCCGCTTGCGCTTCTCCACGTGGTGTGTGAGGGCGATGTGGGACACCTGGGTGAAGCACTCCTGGTTGAGCTTGCACCGCCCTCGTGACTCCCCAAGCAGATCTCCAAGGCCAAGCGTCTTTCTCTGCGCAGGCGCTCAGCGTGCTCTAGCGAGGCCTGCTGAGAGGGCCAGGTGCAGCTGAGTCCCAATCAGGTCGTGCTCCTCGGTCTCTTCCATCCACCGGCTGCTGAAGGGCCAGGTGTTAGTGAATTCGGTCAGTGGGAGGATGCCTTGCGTGCTCCTGGAGTTGGACTTGAAGACAGTGCAGAACCTGTGCTGGCCTGATAGTTCCAGACCTCCAGCTTGACCTGCCGACTCTCCGGTTGTTGTTGGCTTACAGGGACTCAGCCATGACGTCCTGCAGACTCTCCAGCATGTCCCCTTGCCCATGTCGCCCGCCAACAGATAGAGTGGTCATGAGGTGGGCAGGGGACAAGCCCTTATGCCCAGAACCCTCAGACCCAGTTTGGAGGCACACCAAGTGAAAAGTGGAATCGCTCAGTCGTGTCCGACTCTTTGCGACCCCATAGACTGTAGCTGACCAGGCTCCTCCATCCATGTGATTTTCCAGGCAAGGGTACTGGAGTGGGTTGCCATTTCCTTCTCCAGAGGATCTTCCCGACCCAGGGATCGAGCTCAGGTCTCCCATATTGCAGGCAGATGCTTTACCATATGAGCCACCAGGGAAGCCTTGGAGGCTCGCCGAGTTGCCAGCCTTATCCCCACCTGAGATCCTAGACTCTGCAACTACCTCCATACCACTGGCATTATTTGATGGATAATTGAAATGGCCCCCTAGCTGACACTCCTGCTTCTGATCTTGGCACCATAATTTATTCTCCATAGAACAGCCATGATATTCTACAAATATAAATCATATCTGGGCACTCCTGTGATAGTCACTGTTGCTGCTGCTGCTGTTAAGTTGCTTCAGTTGTGTCCAACTCTGTGAAATCCCATAGACAGCAGCCCACTAGGTTCCTCTGTCCCTGGGATTCTCCAGGCAAGAATACTGGAGTGGGTTGCCATCTCCTTCTCCAGTGCATGAAAGTGAAAAGTGAAAGTGAAGTCACTCAGTGGAGCTGACTCTTCGAGACCCCATGGACTGTAGCCTACCAGACTCCTCGATCCATGGGATTTTCCAAGCAAGAGTACTGGACTGGGTTGCCATTCCCTTCTCCAGTGCTAGTCATTAGTACTACCCATTGAACACACTGTCTCCTGCCCCTATGGATCCATGGTAGGATTCCACTTACCTACCTTCTCCTGGCTGCATGGAGTCCTGTGGTTTGTTTTGGCTAATAAGTTGTAAGCAAAAATAACACTTGCAATTAAGTTAGAGCATTTAATTGCTCTTTTGAGACCCTCCAGAATATACTTTTCCCACTGCCAAAGATTTCAAGCAACCTTTGATCACAGAGGCCTACTTAGGCTTTTTCCTTTCCTCAGCAAGTGCTACAATATAATATGAGACCACCCCAATATACACCCTACCATCTGAATTAGAGTTACTAAGTTGCACTTTGTTATCAGTGGTCTCTGTAAGGACCATCATATGATTCTTCTGTATTTGACATGACATAGGGGCTGAGAATTTTTACTTTTATATATGCTCCTTCATGATGTAGAAAATCTCTTCTCAATTTTGATGTGGAAAAACACTTTGTTTCCTCCAAGGTGCACAATATATTAAGAGCTCACCATATTTCCCTCTAAGTATTGGCAGCTGAGAAGCTTTGTGGGTTTTATGCTTTGATTCCAGGAGCTGCACTGATCCTTACTGTTGGAGTACTGCCTTCCTCCCCTTAACTCAGACCTCTCCATGTCACAGTATGGACCAGGTCAACCACATCCTCATCCCCAGTGTTTGTGTGGCCACGAGAAAGAGAACAGGAGTGTGTGCTGGGGTCGGGGGACCAGACAGGAGGAGAAGCACCAGGAGTCAGTGAAAGCACATGGCACCAGAGAGACTGTGGCTCACATGACATGTCTGCCATTTGATTGTCACAGTTTCACTTTTCACTTTCATGCACTGGAGAAGGAAATGGCAACCCACACCAGTGTTCTTGCCTGGAGAATCCCAGGGACAGGGGAGCCTCGTGGGCTGCCTTCTATGGGGTCGCACAGAGTCAGACACTATTGAAGCGACTTAGCAGCAGCAGCAGCAGCAGCTATAAGCTTAGGTGTCCTTATCTGTAAATTGGTAATGAAAATACCTGCTTCAAAGAGTTATTGGGAAGATAAAAAACAAAAACAAAAACACCTAAACAATTAGTACAATGGCTGGTTTTCAGGAAAAGCTTAAGAAATGGTAGCTCTGATTGTTCTTATTATGAATGTTATTGAAAAAGAAAGATGGGGGAAATTCTAGCAAAGACATCAACAGCATCAAATTGGAACTATTAGTGAGGTTTTTTTAAATGCACTTTCTCTATGATGCAAAGAATCAGACCTCCAGGAACACTATGACATGGTAATATTTTCCTCTAAGAGTTTGACTTTTTTTCTCTTTTTGTTTCTTTTTCTTCTTTCAGAGTTCATGACTGATTATGGCCACTGCTTTGCTCAATGTGTTTATTCATTCATTATTTTATTCTTCAATGATTCATTCATTCAAAAAAATATTTACTGTGAATCTTCTTTGTGCCAGATACTGAGCTAGACAGCCCTGTCTTTATAGTCTTCCCTAGAGAAAGAAGCAAACTAAAAGCTATTACAAAAGGTAATTATGTGCCTCCTCTTGTCACAAGCAACAGTGACCCAATGAACTGTTTCACACAAAGGGCTGGATAAATCCTGCTAGAATTATTTATAACTAATGAAAAACTCCTAAAGAGGTGAAAGCTCAGTCCACATAAGGGAATCTCTAATGGCAGAATTCTGGTTAATGTGGCAGCAAAGAGTAAAACAAATATTTAAATCAAAAGCTCTGTGAAGAACCCCTCAAGTCCCAGCACATGGTTGACTCCTATTCTGCCAGAAACCAAGTCTTTGATGCTCTTTGCACATAGTGACTGTTAAACAGGGATGCTCTCATCCCAACCCCTAAAGTGACATTCTGCCTCCTTTCCTACAAGCTGAAGACTACCAGAGTCTGCGTTATATATTAAAGATGAATAGGACTTCTTGACTGGAGGAGCAAAGGAAGATACATAATTGGAGGAACAACTGACTTTTTTCATTCTAAGCTGAGATGTTTAAACATAGAAATATGGGAAATGTGACTGAATTACAAAATGGACTGTGGCTATTCAAGTTCAGTGGAATTGTGGAATTAAGTATTATTTTGCTGTACATTAGTATCACCTGGGGACCTCTTTAAACATTCCAATGCCCATGCTCCAACCTCGACCAACTAAATGAGCATGCTTGGGATCTGGACATTGGAATTTGTTTTCACATTTAAATCTCCCAGGAGATTCTATTGTATGGCCCGGGTGAGAACCACTGGAGCAAAGGAAGAGTATCCCAGGGACTGAAGATGAACCCTGAAGCCTTGCCCAGATTTTGATACATGAGAGAAGTAAAAATGGCAGCCTGGCATGACACTAGTGTGAGAAACAGTCAGATTTGAGAATGGGTTGTGAAGAGGAGGCCTGACCTAAGCTAGTGCCTCTTTGTTGAGAAGGTAGAGGGTGGGGCTCGTTTGGGAGTGTAGGAATTCCTCTACCACAAATACCCTTGCTTTAAATTCTGCTTTAGATCTTGAAGGGTTCTTTGGATAGCTTTTTGGGAACAATGAATATTTTAATTTCAGTGAGTTGAAGTAATTCTTTTGGTGATCTCTAAAAATAAGGGAAATAGGGATTCAGAAATTAAAAATAAAAGACAAAATTTTGGCCAGAGGTATTTTTTGTTTGCTTTCCTCATGGTTCTCTCCTCAAGAAGGAAAGGCATTGTGTCAAATGTTATCCCTCCTAGCTGGCCACAGGATCATTTCCATCTCTGCCTTGAGTCTTACCTTCTGGAAGAGTATTGGTTGCCCCTGAATGCTCCTTTGGCACCTTCCAAATAGCCTGCTTTCTTTGCCTCCTGTGTTGGACAGATTCTAAGGTGGGTCCACCCTGCTATGCTTCCTGCCTCCTGGTATTTACACTCTTGTATAATCCTTTCTGGAGAAGGCAACGGCACCCCACTCCAGTACTCTTGCCTGGAGAATCCCATGGACGGAGGAGCCTGGTAGGCTGCAGTCCATGGGGTCGCTAAGAGTCGGACACGACTGAGTGACTTCACTTTCACTTTTCACTTTCATGCATTGGAAAAGGAAATGGCAACCCACTCCAGTGTTCTTGCCTGGAGAATCTCAGGGATGGGGGAGCCTGGTGGGCTGCCATTTATGGGGTCACACAGAGTGGGACATGACTGAAGGGACTTAGCAGCAGCAGCAGCAGCAGCATAGTCCTTTCCCTGTGTGTGGGTGGGACCTGTGACTTGTTTCTAACCAACAAAATATGTCAAAAGTAAAGGATGTGCACCCCCATGATTACACTGCCATTTAAGATGATGACTTGGGAGCAGACCTACTCTAGAGACTTGCATTGCTAACATGAAGTTAGCAGCCCTGTTGGGAAAGTCCATGTGGTGAGGAACCACAGGCAGCCCATAAAAGCCTAGGGCAGCCTCCAGCCTCTAATCAGGAAGAAGTTGGGCCTCTTAGCCCTACAACCACAAGGAAATGTGTTCTGGTGACAGAGTGAGTTTGAAAGTATAAGATATCCCAGTAAAGACTTCAGATGAGAACTCAGCCTAGCTGACATTTTGGTTGAAATCTTGTGAGACTTTAAGCAAAGTACCAAGTATAAGAGATGCCTAGATCTAAACCTGTGAGATAGTAAAGGTGTGTGGTTTTAAGCTCCTAGATTTGCGACCATTTGTTGCACAACAGGAAACTATTACATCTACCTAGAAGCACAAATCAGAATGATGCTAAAGATGAGTAGAGTTGGGACCAAGTGTAAATTGTAACACTCCATCTTATCTGTAGCATTTGCTCTGTGGTTGGGGCTTCTGGCTTTCCACAATTCATTTATAAAAGATTTGATCTGTGAGAATTATCACTAACTCATAAGAGCCTCCGCAAGCTGAAAAACAAGTGAGATTGACAATATGAGGACATTTTAAAGATTAAACGTAATTTACTTCATTATAGAAAAATGGGTCAGTGAAATTCACCAATTGCTCACCAGCATGTGAGAGAGTAGTTTTACCCTGTGGATGTTGGTTTGTTATTGTAGTTACTATAATCAACATGAGAGGGAATGAAAATTGCATTGTTTGAGCCAGACTACTTCATTTTTTTAAGGCATATTTTAAAATAAATTGATCACCTGAAAAATGCAAGTGAAAATGCCAGTGAGTCAACTCAAAATAGTATCTATCATCTGTACACACTGATTCAGTTCAGTTCAGTCACTCAGTCGTGTCTGACTCTTTGCAACCCCATGACTCGCAGCACTCCAGGCCTCCCTGTCCATCACCAGCTCCCGGAGTTCACTCTAACTCACGTCCATCGAGTCGGTGATGCCTTCCAATGTGGGGACTTCCCTGCTAGTTCAGCTGGTAAAGAATCCTCCTGCAATGCAGGAGACCCCTGTTTGATTTCCAGGTCAGGAAGATCCCCTGGAGAAGGGATAGTCACCCACTACAGTATTCTTGTAGTTTCCTGGTGACTCAGACAGTAAAGAATCCACCTACAATGCGGGAGACATGGATTTGATCCCTGGGTTGGGAACATCTTCTGGAGGAGGGCATGGCAATCCATTCCAGTATTCTTGCCTAGAGAATCTCCATGGACAGAGGAGCCTTGCAGGTTACAGTCCGTGGGGTTGCAGAGTTGGACGTGATTGAGCAACTTAACACAGCACAGCACATATATGTGGAGACGAAGCAGTTGCCTATCCACCCAGGGACACCAGGAGAAGGAAGAAATTCATCAGCTTTTGTTGAGAAACTCCTGATTCTTTGCATCAGTCCTCTTTCACTAAATAAAGTATTGGGTTGGCCAAAAAGTGTATTTGGTTAATGAATACAGTGTTCAATAAAGTTCTTGGTGAAAATGAAAAGTATCTTTTATTTTTACTTAAAGTTGAATGAACTTCTTGGTCAACCCACTACAAGCACTAAGTTTTTAGAATCTTGGAGCACCAGAATTGATTCTTTGAGGGAGAAATCAGGACCCAAAAAGGTTACACGTCTTGTCTGGTAAGAATTGTCAGTAGTAGCAGATATCTACTGTTCCTCAAGATTTTACTTTCTTCTAGCCACATCACACATGCGATCTTTAATGCTTCCAAGAAGCTTCATGCACATAAGGAAACCGAGGCTCAGAGGGTTAAGGTTCTTGCTCATAGCCTCACAATTAATAAATGGAATATGTAGGATCTTTAGAGCTGTTTAATTCTAAACCCCTATAGTCCTTCCATTAAACTGGGCCACTTGAGAATCCAGGATTTTTTTTTAATTCCCAGTTATAACAACTTTCTTATCAATGAGTCTGAGCCTAGATTTCTAGGTCAAAGGGAAAGTCACAATTGGTCTTTATGAGGATTTATCTAGAGATTGATTCTCTTACACATAGCTAAAGCTCAGACTTGTAAGAAGACAGGACAGCTTCTCCTTTGTGGAGGGGTCTCTGTGCATGTGTGTGCATGTGTCTATATTCACATGTGAGCACATGGTCCCACTACAATAGGTGCATCAAAAGTTGCATGCTCTCTCTAATGTTTCTGCACAGTGACATATTTTTGTTTTTTGGCATTTATTGGAAAGGCAGCTGTTCATTGACTCCACATATAGGCTTTCATCAGCAGCATTAAAGTCCCCTGTTAGAAAGTCACAGTGACCAGCATAAGCCATTTCAATCCTGGCTTGACTGTGCTCCACTAGGGCATCAGTCTGTCATGGAGTCTGAACTTCCTTGCTGTTTCCCCCCAGGAAAAGCAGTGGAGGCTCACAGGCACTGAAGGACCCCATCAAAGCCACCAGACTTTGGGTGGAGCCAGAGTACAATGTGGCACAGTTCATATTGACACGACAAATGGAAGTTTTCCTTGGGGGTTCAAGAACAGAAGGTGCAGACAGACACAATAGTCTCTCAGCCGTGCTTTAATGAGCCAGGGACCTTGGCTGGATGGATGCTCAGTAGCAGGATGTCTGTGAAGTGAGAATACAGGCAAAGGATGCTCAGGCCTTGCTCAGGCTGCACTTGCACAGGTGTCTCCAAAGGGAGGGGACCATGACTCATGACACTTGAGCTAAGCTGACACTGCTGCCATCCCCCCTGGAAACCAATTTGTGGGCAGAGATCTAGGCTGTTTATAAAACTGACATAAGCAGCAGCTTCAACCTCAGGAGGCTTCACAGCGATAGATAAAGAGGAGGATTACAGAAGCTAAAGCTTTTGTTTAAAGAGAGATTACAAAGCATTTAGTTCGGATCAAGTCTGCCTGAAGCTTTGCTAAAATGTGCCCCTTTTCTCTGCTCCATCATGAGTTTTACTCTTAAACTTAGTGCTCAAATGTGAGCATGAAGCTCAGGCTTTATTTGGGACGACTGCAAATGAGGTCGTTGGTCTCTCTCCTTTCTGGTAATGTGAATTCAGAAAACATGAGGATTAGAAGAGATTCTAATCAATTGCCCAATGTTAGTTTTTCTAGTAACAAGTGCGAATGATTTCTAAGTACTTGAATGTGAAAAGGAAATCATGCAACAGATTTTCATAAAGTCATGGTTTCTGCTTTCAAAATTGTCCAAAATAGCACCTGCCCAGGTTGCGAGAGGAAAAAATATAGGTTTAAAAACAATCAATCTGTTTCCTCCTTCTGAAACTGAATTGGACTGACTGCATGGTTGATCCAAAAGCCTACTTATTCAGGAAGTGACTCTAAAAAATGGATTGACTAAAACTCAGCCAATTTGTCAACTATTTTTGTAGAACTGGCCTTTGTTCAGCTGGGGATCACTCCTGATCTTCTCTATGTCAGGGAGGTTTTTTGCTTCAGTGAATCCTTCCTTTTCTTTGGGAAGTAAAATCTAGAGAAAAATGATAGAATTCCAATGGAACCATATACAAAATTAGCACCTGGTGAGTCTTCAGGAGATTCAGCTGAAAAATTGAAAGCAGATGGTCCTAGAGGAGATGCTTCTGTTGCTTCTCCATTTCAAGACCCCCTGAATGGAAGCCTGAACAGTCAACAAACCTGTACATCATGCTGATTGCATTACTGTACCTTAGTGGTTTGGGGGAAAACAAGTTTTCATATAAAGTGTCCCCAGGTGCTCTAGATTCCTCAGTAGCACAGATCCCTAGGTCAGTGTTATTTCTGGAGTTTCTTTGGAAAACAGTATCCTTAATGGGCCAGAAGAAATGTCCAATATTCTATAAGTGTTTTCATTATGAATGAGATCGGGTTCGGCCATCAGTTTTTATTCAAATGGTATTTGTTTGTGCCATCTGCATACTAGGCACTGGTGGCAGATGGAGAATATAAAGGCACAACACCTCTCTTCCCATGAACCTCATGAAATAATAAAGTGGTAGTTAACAAAGGATGGGGGAGGGCCATTCCCAGCCCAATATCTGATGGCACCTCATAGGAATTTGTCAGAAAGGCCATTTCTCAGTCCTGACCCTAGACCCACTGAACCAGGAACTACGGTAGATGGACAATCAGCATGGTCTTAAAGGTCCCAGTCAATCTGATGCAGGTGCCACTGAAACGGAGAAACCAGATATTGAATTAATAATCATATTGTTGAGAATACAACAAGCAAGAAGGAAAACCTGTGGGAACTGAGAAAAAAGTAAACTTACAGACATCGCATTATAAGTGCTCATTTTAAAGGCATGGGGTCATTGGTAGCTGCAAGTAGAACCAATGCCTTCCATGGAAGCAAAACTTCCCCATCATGGTGTGCATTTTCTTCTGTAAGAAAAATCTGTGACGTATAGTCCTTCAGTGCTATATGGCATTGCTATATGGCTATGCAGACATCTCTCATCCAGATTAGGGATGGGGAGCATGTGAGGAGACCTCCACTAGGCCCTCAATAGCAGAAGCCCTGCTGTACTTACTGTCATGTTCTGAAGTCTGCCTCCTGGGTTCTGTGTGTTGTACAATCTGGGCTTTACTAATAAGTGATTTTAGAAAGATCGCTTGATAGGAGGTGATGGAAGCACTTGCATTTGTGTCTAAAATACCGGTTCTCAATCTACAAATAAAGATCACTCAGGAAGCTTTTAAAAAGTACCTAAGCCAGAGACTGAACCCCAGAGATTCGACAAATCTAAGGAAGAGCCCAGGCGTCATTATTTTTAAAGAGATCTTCAGGCGAATCCCACATGCAACTGTGCTTGAAAATCCCCCAACCTTGCAACTCCAAGCATGGTTCATGGGCCAGATGCATCATGCCATCAGGAAGCTTGTTAGAACTGCAGAATCTCAGGCTCCAGCCCAAACCTACTGAACCAGAATTAGCATTTTCACAAGACCCTTAGCTGATTGCTGTGTGCACTAATGCATGCAGTTCTGGTCTGAAGGGTTTGTGATTGACTCCTCTCTGGTGAGGTATCTGTTCCCCTAATGTGAAATCATAGCACACGTATTCTCCAGTACAGCCTGAACGTGACTGGGTATGCCTCATGGAGCTGTAGTTTGTTCTGAAACATGCACTTCTTGTGGATTAATTCCTGAGATGAGTTCTCTGAGCATATGGAAACTTTCACGTCGGAAGACGCTTGTTTGGTTTAAGGAATGTATAGTGACGTGGTCTCATGGCCCTGTGGGTAGTCATTTTGTTTGTTTGCTTTTTCGGCCAGGCCACAGGGCATGTGGGATCGTAGTTCCCCTCCACCAGAGATCGAACCTGCACCCCCTGCGCTGGAATCATGGGGTCTTAACCACTGGACCACCGGGGAAGTACCTGGGGGTGATTTTAAGAGCAAATTGGAAAGTTTCTCTACAAACCTCATGGGCAACTTGTAATTCAAGAAACACTCTACCTGGTAGTATGCTCCGTCGTCTAAGCAATAAGGTACCGTCTAAGGCTAAGTTATTGATTTCAATGACTTCTTTTAGTCATGCTTGTCTTCACAGTAACTGTACAAGTAAAGTATTATTGAGACCATTTTTTGAAGAAGGCAACTGAAGTCTGAAGGGTTAAATTGCCTAACGTCATTCAACTAATAAATAGCTAAATGATAATTCAAACTAAGTCCCAGGGACAGCAAAAACCAAGATCCTTTCATTATTCTAACTTGATTGCTTTAATCCTGAAAGCTTTAGTACAGCATCACTCCTCTCCTTTATACAGCCTCTAGAATGTATAAATCATTCACTTCTCTTAGTATGAATAAATGATAATTGACTGTAACTTTTCAAAACTGTCCTTCATCAAGTGCCAAAATGCCAAATAGTCTGTATTTAGTCCCAACATGGCCTTCATCTAATCAAAGTGCTTATTTTGGGAGCAGTCGCTTTTGAGTGTTAATAAGCTATAGACATATTTGATGGGATTTGGCATATTTTGGAATCAGATAAAAAGCACCTGTATGCCATTTCTGGTTTTTTCCTTAGTGCTACCAAATTAATTCAATTATAGCCCTTGTCAGGCAGCAGAACACTGAACTGTGGATGGCTGCATCTTTTTATAAATTAAAGGCACGATTTTAGAGTTTTCTCATTACTCTGGCCTTGATGTACACACGAAGAAAGTGGCAAAGTTAAAGTAATAAACCCTGTCTTAAAAGGCGTTTAGTCACCGAAGTTCTCGTTGGTGGAAATGACCTTGGCTGCATCTTTCATGCACCCTCGCATTTGGCTTAGGATGCATAATTCATATAGCAATCAATTAGCTGACTGTAGAGCCTACAACAAGAGGGAATATTTCATATAAATCATTGCTGGCTAAATTGCTGGGACAATTAATAAAGTAGGAAATCTGTGGACATCAATTTGGAGGCAACACAGGTTCATCAAAAGCAAATCAGTTTCCTCCACCTCTTGGAAAGAAATTGCACATAAAGAAAACACCAGATATCATTTAATCACTATTTCTTAGGAAGGGCTTGATGAAGATAATATTATTTGTTGTTTTTATGAATGTGAACAAGTGCCTAACATAAGTGGCTCATTTATTTGGCTTAGGGCACTCAATCAACAATGTCATTCTATGAATTCAAATACAGCAATCAAATACGTGTTCCTGCTTTTGAAGCATCTATAATCTAGCACAGGGGGCCTCCAAATGAGACCTCTGGTAGGTCATGTGGGTCCATAAGGTGGCCTGTAGTCTCTTTTAAAATGCAAATCATCTTAGCATGCCTACTTTTGGTATGTGTGCTAGATAAAGCTATTCTTTTCTGTTTTTAAAGATATATATTGTTCAAAAATCATTTTAAATCATGTTAAGAGTACAGAAACACCTTTTTCAATATTTGTTATAGAGTTTTGGTTTGCAGTTACCTTGAGGTTTTTGTATGGCAGTATTTATACATATGTGACTGTTTTAAGTTGCTGACCTCTTAACTTCAAGTGCATTCTGAATACACTGCATTTGTGCTCCCCTCCCCTCACTGTTACTGTGCATGATATATCTAATTGTCTGTGTATCTCTTCACTGCTTATTGTGGATACAAATGATTTTTACTCCTTTTGTCTTTTCACCTCCCTACTAGCTTTGTTTGTGGATGATTTCCTACCTTTAATGTGTGTTTGCCTTTACTGGTGAGTTTTTTCATTCTGCTATTTTCTTAATTCTAGTTGTGGGTCTTTTCTTTTTCACCTAGAGAGGTGCCTTTAACATTTTCTCCCAAGCTGGTTTGATGGTGGTGAATGCTTTTAGCTTTTGCATGTCTGTAAAGCTTTTGATTTCTCCATCAAATCAAAATGAGAACCTTTCTGGGCAGAGTATTCTTGGTTGCAATATTTTCTCTTTCATCACTTTTCATATATTGTACCACTCCCTCCTGGCCTGAAAGTTTCTGTTTAAAAATCAGCTAATGGTCTTATGGGAGTTCCTTTGTTTGTTATTTGTTGCTTTTCTCTTGCTGTTGTTAGTATTTTCTCTTTTTGTTATTTTGATTACAACGTGTCTTTGTATGTTCCTCTTTGGGTCGATCCTGCATGGGACTTTCTAGGCTTTCTGGATTTGAGAGACTATTCCCTTTCCCAGGTTAGGGAGAGTTTCAGCAAACTGTCTCTTCAAATATTTTTTCAGGCCCTTCCTCTCTCTCTTCTCTTCCTGGGACCTCTACAATGTGAATATTAGTGCACTTGAGTTGTCCCAGAGGTCTCTTACAATGTCCTCTTTTTTTTAATTATTTTTTTCCTGTTCTACTGTAGTGATTTCCAGTACTCTGCCTTTCTGCTCACTGATTCATTCTTCTGAATCATTTAGTCTACTATTGATTCCATCCAGGGTATTTTTTAATTTCAGTTATTGTATTCTTCATTTTCTGTTTGGTTGTCCATTTTAAAAAATTATTTATTTATCTATCAGCTATGCGGGGTCTTTGTTGCTGTGCAGGCTTTCTCTGTTTGAGGTGAATGGGGGCTACTCTCTAGCTGTGGCATGCAGACTTCTCCTTGTGGTGGCTTCTTTTGCTGTGAAGCACAGGCTCTAGGGAGCATGGGCTTCAGCTGTTGCAGCTTCTGGGCTCTAGAGCACAAGCTCAGTGTTGTGGCCCACAGGCTTAGTTGCTCCATGGTACGTGGGATCTTCCTAGACCAGGGATCGAACTTGTGCCTACTACATTGGCAGGCAAATTGCCATAGGCCACTAGGGAAGCCCTGGGTGCTCTTTATATCTCCTCTTTATAAAAACCTTCTAACTTCTCACTCTGTGTATTCATTTTTATCCTGGTTCCTTGGTTATCTTTATCATCATTACTCTGAACTCTTTCTCAGGTAGACTGCCTATCTCCACTTTACTTACTTCTCGTTCTGGGGTTTTATCTTGTTCCTTTCTCTGAAACATGTTCCTCTGATGCCTCATTTTGGCTGGCTTTCTATTTGTGTTTTCATGTATGTGGTACATTAGTTAGGTTTCTCAGCCTTGGAGAGGTGGCCCTCTGGAGGAGGTGTTCTATGCATCCTAGCAGGGCACTGCCCTCTTGTCACCTGACCTATATGCTCTAGGGTTCCCCCTAAGAGGGCTACATGGGTCCTTCTGTTGTGGTGGGCTGACTATGTGGGCACTCTGGCAGGCCCCTAGTCTGGTTAGTTGCCAGGCCCTGCCTTGTGCCAATGCTTCTGGCTGATGTTTAACAGGGTCTGGTCACAAGGTGGCTGGTTGCAGAATCCTAGGGAGCCCAGGGGCTAGTGCTGGCTCAGTGGTGAGTAGAGTCAGGGTCTGGAAGACTCTGGGGCTCTTGTTCTATTCACTAGCTGTTGAAGCCAATCCAGGGATTAGTGCCAGACTACTGAGTCCTGGAGTCTGACTAGGGCCCAGAGACCCCAGGGCTCATTTCAGATCATTGCACAGGAGAGAGGGGGTGGGTTCCTGACACAGCTGGGTATGGGGTCTGGGTGTCTCACAGGTTGTTTTGGCTTGCTAATTGGCCTGAAGTGTACCAGCACTGTCCTTATAGGATCTTGGAGCTAAGTATCCAAAATGTCAGCTGCCACAGCAGCAGTGTTCACGTGGCTGAAAGTTCCCCAATATGTCCGATACCAGTGTCTATGTCCCCAGGGTGACATGCGGCCTCCCCTCCTGCCCTTGCTCCAGCAGACTCTCCAAGACCAGCAGGTAGGCCCAGCCCAGGCTCCTATCAAATTACTCCTTTTGTTCTGGGCTCCAGGGCATGTGAGATTTTGTGTGTACCCTTTGAGAGTGAAGTCTCTATTTACCCCAGTCCTCAGGGGCTCCTACAATTAAGCCCTGCTGGACTTCAAAGCCAAATGCTCTGAGGTCTCTTCTTCCTGGTAGTGGACCCCCAGGCTGGGGAGCTTGATATGGGGCTCAGAACTCATGCTCCTGTGGGAGAACGTCTGGAGTAACTTTTCTCCCTTTTGTGGGTTACAAATCCAGAGGGTATGGGGTTTGATTCTATTGCAAATCCACCTCTCCTGCCTCTCTCATTGTGGCTCCTTCTTTATGTTTTTAGCCATAGAATATCTCTGCTGGTAAGTTCCAGTCTTTTCCGTCAATGGTTGTTCTGCAGACAGTTGTGATTTTAGTGTGCTCATGAGAGGATGTAAACTCTATTACCTGCAATCTCCAGAAACACCTTTTTTAATGACTGACTGCCCAGACAAGAGTCACATGTATGCGACTTTTATTAAATGATAAATGACATCAAACATGGTAGCCTTAAGATATAGGTCCATGGATATAATTTGACTTCATATTATAATTACCTGGAGAATATTTTTAAACTCACTATACTTATGGGCCATCTCTTATACAGTGGAAGTGATAGATTCAAAGTATTAGATCTGTTAGACAACGTGCCTGAAGAACTATGGACAGAGGTTCATAACATTGTACAGGAGGTGGTGATCAAAACCATCCCCCAAAAAATAAATGCAAAAAGGCAAATTAGTTGTTTGAGGAGGCCTTACAAATAGCTGAGAAAAGAAGAGAAACAAAAGGCAAGGGAGAAAAGGAAAGACTTACCCATCTGAATGCAGAGTTCCAGAGAACAGCTAGGAGAGATAAGCCGTTCTGGATGAGCACTGCAAAAGAATAGAGGAAAACAATAGAATGGGAAAGACTAGAGATCTCTTCAGGAAAATCAGATACCAAGGGAATATTTCATGCAAAGATGGGCACAATGAAGAACAGAAATTTTATGGACTTAAAGGAAGCAGAAGATACTAAGAAGAGGTAGCAAGGATACACAGAGGAACTATATAAAAAAAGATCTTAATGACCTGGATAACCAAGATGATGTGATCACTCACCTAGAGCCAGACATCTTGGAGCTTGAAGTCAAGTGGGCCTTAGGAAGCATCACTAAGAACAAAGCTAGTGGAAGTGATGGAATTCCAGTTGAGCTATTTCAAATCCTAAAAGATGATGCTGTGAAAATGCTACACTCAATATGCCAGCAAATTTGGAAAACTCAGCCGTGGCCACAAGACTGGAAAAGGTCAGTTTTCATTCCAATACCAAAGAAGGGAAATGCCAAAGAATGTTCAAACTACCGCACAGTTGCACTCATTTCACATGTTAGCAAAATAGTGCTCAAAATCCTTCAAGCTAGGCTTCAGCAGTATGCGAATTGAGAACTTGCAGATGTACAAGCTGAATTTAGAAAAGGCAGAGGAACCAGAGATCATGTTACCAACACTTGTTAGATTACAGAAAAAGTTAGAGATTTCCAGAAAAACATCTACTTCTGCTTCATTGATTACACTAAAGCCTTTGATTGTGTAGATTACAACAAATTATGGAAAATTCTTAAAGAGATGGGAATACTGACCACCTTACCTGCCTCCTGAGAAACATGTATGCAGGTCAAGAAACAATAGTTAGAACAGGACATGGAACAATGGACTGGTTCTGAACTGGGAAAGGAGTACATCAAGGCTGTATGTATCCTTGCTTCAGTTCAGTTCAGTTGATTATGTCCAGCTCTTTGCAACCCCATGGACTGCAGCACGCCAGGCTTCGCTGTCCATCACCAACTCCCAGAGCTTGCTCAAACTCATGTCCAACGGGCTGGTGATGCCATCCAACCATCTCATCCTCTATTATCCCCTTCTCCTCCTGCTTTCAATCTTTCCCAGCATCAGGGTCTTTTCCATTGAGTCAGTTATTTGCATAAGGTGGCCAAAGTATTGGAGCTTAAGCTTTAGCATCAGTCCTTCCAATGAATAGTCAGGATTGAGGTCCATATAGTCAAAGCTATGGTTTTTCCAGTAGTATGTATGGATGTGAGAGTTGGACCATAAAGAAAGCTGAGCGCTGAAGAACTGATGCTTTTGAAATGTGCTGTTAGCGAAGACTCCTGAGAGTCCCTTGGACTGCAAGAGATCAAGCCAGTCAATCCTAAAGGAAATCAGTCCTGAATATTCATTTGAAGGACTGATGCAGAAGTTGAAGCTCCAATACTTTGGCCACTCTGCTTATTTAACTTATATGCAGAATACATCATGTGAAATGCCCAGCTGGATGAAGTACAAGCTGGAATCAAGATTGCAGGGAGAAATATCAATAACTTCAGATATGCAGATGACACCACCCTTATGGCAGAAAGCGAAGAGGAACTGAAGAGCCTCTTGATAAAGCTAAAAGAGGAGGGTGATAAAACTCAGCATTCAAAAACCTAAGACCATGGCATCCAGTCCCATCACTTCATGGCAAATAGATGGGGAAACAATGGAAACAGGGTCAGACTTTATTTTCTTGGGCTCCAAAATCACTGTGGATGCTGATTTCAGCCATGAAGTTAAAAGACGCTTGCTCCTTGGAAGAAAACTACAAGAAACCTAGACAGTATATTAAAAAGTATATTAAAATGGCAGCGACATTACTTTGCCGACAAAGGTCCGTCTAGTCAAAGGTTATTGTTTTTCTAGTAGTCATGTACGAATATGAAAGCTGGACAATAAAAAAGGCTGAGCGCTGGAGAATTAATGCCTTTGAACTGAGATGCTAAAGAAGAGTCTTGAGAGTCCTTTGGACAGTGAAGAGATCAACCCATTCAATCCTAAAGGAAATCAACCCTGAATATTCATTGGAAGGACTGATGCTGAAACCGAAGCTCCAATACTTTGGCCACCTGATGTGAAGCTGACTCATTGGAAAAGACCCTAACACTGGGAAAGGTTGATGATAGGAGAAGAAGGGGACAATAGAGGATGAGGTGGTTGGATGGCATCACTGACTCAATGGACATGAGTTTGAGCAAACTCTGGGAGATGATGATGGACAGGGAGGCCCGGCGTGCTGCAGGCCATGGTGTCACAAAGAGCTGGACATGACTGAGTGACTGAACAACAGCAACAACTGTCTCTTGAAAATACTGATTCAATTAATCTAGTCTAAGGCCTAGCAACAGCATTTTTTAAAACTCCTGCATTGACTTGAATGTTCAGGCAAGCTTAGTAAAGTAAAGTTGCTCAGTCGTGTCCGACTCTTTACAATTCTTATGAAGAGTCATGTTTGAGAACCTCTGGTATAGATGAGCCTAGAAAGTATGTTAGAGCTCAGGCTTTGAAGAAAAGTCAAAGCAAGCTTCTATCTCCTCCTATGCCATTTTCCAACATGTTCACAATAGCAATCAAACTATAAAATAAAGAAAACAATACAGTCAAACAAGACATAGAAGGAGATTTCAATAAATAGCACTCATAATACTTCTGGATTATTAATTTTCTTGTCTGACTAAATTATCTTTAATTTCAAAGTCAGTATAGGATGACTTTTTTAAATAATGGAAATGCATAACTATACAACTAAAGGAAATAGGCAAGACTAGAAAAAAATTTTTTGAACAAGGAAAATGTGGGGAATAATCTTTCAGATATCAAAATATGTCATATGATCATAATGATGAAAAATATTCCAGTGAATTCCCTGGCACTCCAGTGGTTAGGACTCAGTGTTTTAACTGCAGAGGCCTGGGCTTTATCCTTGGTCAGGGAACTAAGATCCCATAAGCAACAGCATGGCCAAAAAAAAAAAAAATTCTAATTTGGGCAGAAGAATAGAAAATGAAACATCAAAAGCAAAAAATGGATCTATATACTATATTAAAACTTTCTAAAGGTAAAAGGGTCATGATTAATCAATTGGGAAATTATTAGCTATGTAAAAAAATAGAGTTGAGACATTTTGAAAATAATAAAATTGGATGTCCTGCCCCCATTTCATACATGAAAATAAGTTTTAAAAGGAGTAAAAGCTTAAGGAAAAAAAATGAACAGAATTGCTTTAACCTTGATATAAGGAGAGACTTCTCAAAAAAAAAAAATTAGAAACATATTGGGAAAAAATGACATATCTGGATGCACACACACTTTTGTTCCCTGAAATACAACAAAAACAAAGATTTTTAAAGACAGTCAAGTTTCCAAATAGTCAGGAGACTGAACACATACATATATAAATCCACTATCTCCTGAAACCTCACAGAGTATCATAAAGATATGTGAAAGTGAAAGTCGCTCAGTTGAGCCCAGCTCTTTGAGACCCCATGGACGAGTGGGTAGCCTTTCCCTTCTTCAGGGGATCTTCCCAACCCAGGGATCGAACTCAGGTCTCCTGCATTGCAGGTGGGTTCTTTACCAGCTGAGCCACAAGGGAAGCCCCATAAAGATATATTTTAACCTATTTAATTTCGTAAGGATGAAGAAGGTGAGAGAGAAAGGGGACTAGCAATATACTTCTTCAGGCTAGAAAACAGGAGAACGTGTGTGAGAACTGCAACAGAAAACAAAAGCAAAAATGCCAACACAAAAAACTGGTTGCTTAATTTGAAAGCTAAAAATTAAGGCAGTGTTTTAAATGACATGATTTCCAAAGTCTCAGGAATTAGTGGCACCAGGTCCTTCCAAACGTGGAGGTGAATGAGAGGGAACTACAATAAGAACTGCTCCGAAGTTCCCTAAGGAGCAGAAGCAGACCCCCTTTTCACTTTCCCTTATCCCGACCCCAGCAGAGGGCTGGAAGTTTGTTTTGTCTTGAACAGAGGCTCTCTGAGTCGCCACACATGCTAAGGTAGAGTGCTGAGAATGGAGCTGAAAAGGGATGAATTTATTGAAGGCTGACATCCCCTTGGCTCTCTTCATTTTTCATCAGCTCCTGGAATGTTGGCAGCCAAGACTTTATCCTGCAGGCAAGAGACTGGATGGATCTTTCCTGGGGAATGTGACCAGCATAAGAGAAAAGTCCTAGAAAGATGAAAGTGAGGAGCCCTTCAATAAAGCAGCCAAATTATAGGGACTTCCCTGGTGTTCTGGTGCTTAGGCCTCTGAGCTTCCATTGCAGGGGCACAGATTATATCCCTGTCCCTACATGCCAAAAAAAAGGAAGCTAAACCACATTTTCCTTCAATGAGTCCCACAATCAATCAGTCCCACTCACCCATTTAAAACTTCCTACAGCTTTCCCCCCAACTCTTAAATATAGCTAGCAATCAAGGGTTACAGAACAGTGGAGGAAGACTTTGATAGGAAAAAGAAAGACTGAAATGAAAGAACTGAACAAAACAAGTTGGAAGCAATAGAACACACAAAGAGCAGAAGATGGAAACAAACTGCTGTCAGTATTCTCAGAGATGGATACAACATCAAAAGCACAAGCAAGGAAAGCAAAAACATGTACATGGGACTACATCAAACTTCGCTATGTAGCAGAAGAAACAACCTAACAAAGAGAAAAGACACCCTATGGAATGACAGGAAAATTTTGCAAACCATACATCTAATAAGGGGTTATTATCTTTATTTGTAAGGAACTCCTACAACTCAACAGTAAAAAAAAAAAAAAAACAACAAATAACTCATTTAAAAAATGATCAAAAGACCTGAATAGACATTTTCCCCAAAAAAGACAAACTAATGGCCAATAGGCATTTGAAAGGTTGTCTACCATACTAATCATTAAGACAGTGTAAATCAAAACTACAGCGAAATATCAGCTTACACCTGTCTAGGATGGTCATTATCAAAAAAATGAAAAAATGCAAGTGCTGGCAGGATGTGGAGAAATCGGAATCCTGGTGCACTGTTGTTAGAAATGTAGAATAGTATGGGCAGTATGGAAAACAGCATGGAGCTTCCCTAAGAAATGAAAAATAGAAAACACTACCACGTGGTCCAGCAATTCTACTTTTGGATATTTGTTCAAAAGAACAGGAAACCAGACCTTGATTAGATACGTAACAGAGAGACAGACTACGGAAAAGGTGAATGAGAGTAATCCTCAGGATCCTTCTTATTAGTGAAACTGCAAAAAAATCAGATCAAACTGAGAGTTCCCAGGCTGCTTTTCACAAAACTTGTATATTTTAAAAGGTAGATAAACAATAAAGACAGAAAAGAATTAAGACAAACAGATTAAAGGAGGAGGTTCTCCTAGTTTGCCATGTGGATGAAACAAATTCTGACGTCTTCAATGCTTCTACCAACCCTCACTTTGCTTTGCTCTTCTGAGACCCTCCGTCTCTTTCTTGAGGACACTTTGTGGGGTGAAAGAAGTGAGGTGGTTAAAGAAAAACTGCCAGTGCCCCTGCGGCCCCACTCCATGAAATATCTGAATTCAGAACATTCCAGCACAGGCCAAAATGCTGCATTTCTAGTTCCCACTTTCCCTTGAGAGCAATATGTATCAAAATGGAAAATATATGATGCCTTGCTGTTGACAGTTGTTCCTCTTTTGGGGCCCCAGAGACTTTACTATCTGATGCACAGTTCCACAATAAGAATCAGAATGAATGAAAAGTCCACCTTCTTTTGTCCATTTGTAAAGCAAAAGAGTGACTGTGAAAGTGAATATGGAAGGGAGAGGCAGCAGGACGCCTCACCTGCAGACACCTTCTTGATGCAGGTCATTCACAGGGAAAAAAGTCCATGTGGATGTTGCGGATCTGGAAACTTTAAAATTATTGGTGTGGTTGGCACACCTTCATGCAGATCCAAGGTAACATGTGTTTCAATCTGCAGTACTGCTGGCATAGGGGAAATTCAATAGTAAAGGCTTTCAGATCCCACAAGTGCAGAAGAGGACTCAAGACTGCAAAGAGCCAGGGGAGATACATCTGGGAGTTGGCAGTTTCAAAGCCAAATCAGTGTTCATGGGCCCTTATGAAGAAAATTGGTCTTCATTCTGAGAACAGTGGGAATCTTGAAGTAAATATAGGTAGGACAAGCTCAGGTTTACATTTTGAAAATTATGGAAAATAAATGTGCTCTAGAAACATAGATGCAGGGAGAAAAAGAGATGCTCCCATTATTCCAGTCAGAGTCGTACAAATGGTACTTGTAGAATGTGAAGCAGGCAGATTTAATGGGTATTAGAAGATATCCATTTAATGGCTCAGTGGGTAAAGAACCTGCCTGCAATGCAGGAGACAGGAGATACAGGTTCGATTCCTGTGTCAGGTAGATCTTCTGGAGGAGGGCACAACAACCTACTCTCATATTCTTGCCTAGAAAATTCCAGGGACGGAGGAGCCTGGTGGGCTACAGTCCACAGGGTCGCAAAAAGTCAGACACGACTGAGCAACTGAGCATGTACACAGGCACAGAAGATAAAAACTGATAGAAGTTAATGATTTGGGGATGTAAGGAAGATGGAGATAAAGGTGTCCAAGAATAACTTCAAGGTTTCTAGCTTGCAGATCTAGAAATTTTTTCATTATTTTCTCAAAAAAAAAATGTTTTTCTGAAAAAATATATGATGTAATGGGAAATTTTAAACCTTTTAAAAGAGGGAACAAATCTTCAAAAGTAGGCAATTTGGGCTTTTGTTTATTTTAGGATATCTGAAATTTAAAATCATGCTTACCACATGAATATATGTAAGATAACAAAAGAATTGTTTTCAAGAAGAAGACTAACATTTAATGCCCTGTATAATGTGGTTTTAAAAAATGAGATGTTGCACCCCAAGTATCTTGCCCCTGGAACATAACATTGGCCATTTCTCCTAAGTCACCAATGCCAGCAACTCTCCATTGCAATCCTCAAAGCAAAACCATTTCTCCAGTGAACAGTAGGGCTCCCATCCTAAAAAGTCAGCTCTGAACACCACAGAGAAAGTAATTGAATTCAACACCAGTGTTATTTTGTGACCCGTGCGTCTTCCACCATATGAAAACTGAAAGTAATACTGTATCATCAAATTCTCCACTTTCTCACATAGTTCATCTGGTCAAACAGAATCAAATACCACATTGCTGAAACACTATCAATTCTCCTGTGGTTATTTTACAAATAAATTTCTTTTTCTCTACTTTTATATAGCACATAAAATTTTCATATAGTTGAAATGAACTGTGCAGAGAAAAAGGTAAATGCCAGCAGGCATCTAAATATTGTAGCATCTGTTATATTTTACACTCTGTAATCACAAATCATATAAAGCTTCATCACATTTAAAGCTGGATTCTTCACAAATTATTGAAGATTGATAGCTATAGTAATTGCCATTATACTTTTATTTTTATTATACTGAATTATACAAACTTTCTTCTACCTTTCTCTGTTGTAATATCTTTTTCTGAAAAACAATTTCCAATGTCTGCTTTATATTTTGTTGTAAAAGTCTAAAATTTATATGATAGAAATTAACATTTTAAAGTTAAGTATCTAAGATCTGTAGGTTGTGTGTGTGCACATATCTGTGTGTGCATGCACATATTAGTGTAACACTGCTAATTATTAAAGTCTTTTCTAAAACACTTAGAAAAAATAGGTTGGAATAGAAATAGTAAAATGAATTACTTTGAAAGAATTTTAAACCTGAAATGGAAGCACCACAGACTCTCTATCAGTTTTCCTGTTTGTCATGAAACACAAGCAGGAGTAGTTTTGAATATGTGAAGGTTTCAAACTTCTGGTAATATGCATATATCCATTCTGTGTCACTTGCCCTCTTAAGGCCTGCATTTAGTACAAGGACCAAACCTCAGGTGCCACATAAATGCTTAGACTACCTTTCCGACTGATTTCATTTTTCCTTTAAGTTTTACACTATAAGTGAATATCATCTTTTCCCCCTTTTTTAATCAATTTGTTGGATTTCATCTTATCTACCTACTTGCAAAGCTAAGTTATTAAGCACCTACCAGGTGGCGCTAGTGGTAAAGAACCTGCCTGCCAATGCAGGAGACATAAGAGACGTGGGTTCGATCCCTGGGTTGGGCAGATCCCCTGGAGGAGGCCATGGCAACCCACCCCAGTGTTCTTGCCTAGAGAATCCCATGGAGCCTGGAGGGCTACAGTCCATAGGATTGCATAGAGTTAGACATTGCTGAAGCAACTTAGCACACATACACATGTGTTGGTACTATGTTAAGTGCTGTTATGCGAATAAACCCTTGTAAAACCCCATCTTCACAAAAGAATCACATATGGTAGGTAAATTCCTTTGTAACTGACAAAAGAATATCTGGTAAGTAAAATAATCTCCATTTTATAAACAAGGAAACGAAGGTTCAAAGAGCCAAAGACTTTGCCCAACACTATTTAATCGAGTTTCCAATATTAATCTATGGTGAGCCATGATGTAATGCCCTTCACGGAGCCTATAGAATGGCAACCCTTGGAGCTATCCAGTGCCACAGCCCTGTATCTAACTCAAAAGTCTAATTTCTTCTATTGAACCACATTTCCATCTCACTAACTTATTCATATGAAAATAACAGAAGTAAACAAAAGTTGGGGAAATAAAGAGTAGTAAGAGTTGAGTTTTGCATTGCACTTCTTGAAAATATCACTAATGAATCCACAGAATTATTTAAAATAATTTGATCCATAAAGCAGCAGCTACAGCTCTCATATTTCCTTTCTTACAGAAAAATTAATTTATGATAATTTGTAAATAACCTAAGTACAAGTGAAGCTATCATTATGGGTTGCCTTCATAAACTATATACGGTGTAATTTTTTATTATCATTCCACGAACTAAGGGAGCCTGAAAATGGTCTTTTGACGTTCAGAATTAACCATATGTTGATATGCAGGGTTGACGCTCATTTGAGGGGGAAGTATGTCTCTTTAGCATTTTAATCTACTTATAAACTTCATTTATTCAGAATTGTACATCTCTAATTGATTAAACAAATAGTGCACTTTCCAAATAAAAGACATATTAAAATAGTGAACATCTGCAGAGACATGGTTAAATAAGCAAAGACAATTCAAAGGCATTTGCTGTCCTAATTTCTTGCAAGTTGATAGACAATGCCCCAAAACTCTCTATCAGATCCAGAATGAACTAATAAGCTAATCAGAGCATAACAAGTCTTTGCCGAGTGACTTCATAAGAGAACTATGAGTGCATTTAAACAGCGCTCAGGGGTATTTCTTGTTAAACATATGAACTTGTTCTGAAAAATACTGTTAAAGATTGGTAAAATCACAGAGTATACTATTTCCACCAGTGATTAGGGCTCCAGGGACAATGAAATTAAGAGATAAATTCATTTCCCCTTGGAACTGCAAGCTCCCAGACAATAAGATCCTCATTGAGTCTGTTCAGAACTTATCTCCCTTAAGAGATACCTCTGAGGTCCCCATTTACCTCGTTATTGTTGACTCTCTGGGGGCTTTGATCATGCACATTGGTCATGGTTCTGGTAGGCCTATGTAAGTTTCATCAGGAAAATTCTTTCCTTCAGTTCAAGACTATGTAGAATGCCAAGTTTCTGCAGCAAATTTAGAAAACTGTACGAATAATACAATTTGTTAAACGAAGTCAATACTGCATGCATAAGGGAGAATATGAACCATAAAGCTGTAAGGATTAATGACAATTGGTAAGCAGAAAATTACTCTCATAAATAAATATCAATAATTAAGAAATATAAGCAGTGTGTTTCTAACTGTTCTCCTTGTGGCTGCATAAGCATTTAAGACACTTCAACTCCTTTTAATATGAAGGTTATTTATTTCTCTTATGCAAATTACCAGCTATACTAACCTAATATCTAAATATGGAAAAGAAAGCCTTTAGATCAAATTAACAATAAATGGTATGGTCTGTCTCTGAGTGTGCAAAACCAGAATCACAGAAGAACACTACATAATTTGTGCCTGTTTCTCTAAACTAAAAAAGAAAATCTTCAAAAGAATTTTTTTAAAAAAACCTATCAGAATAGTCCACTTTCCTCCTCTTTCTTTTCCTTCTGCTTTTCCTTTAGTTTTAAATTCAAGTTATAAACCAAAATAAGTAAAAATATTTCTACTCCTCTATAATCATATAGAACTTGATTTCCTGGCTCTACTCTGTTTTTTTAATTATTCAATACTCAGAATGATAAAAGGTATTTAGGTATTTTGCTATTAGTAAATTATTAAATACTACAGTTTTCAAATTTTTTCCTTGATGCTTATTCTTCTTTATTTAAGAAAAGCATTAAAAAGTAGATTATATCATGTGGGCTATTAAAAAACCCAAACCTCTTCCTCAACATAAAAATTTTCTTTAAAAGCTAGAAAAATCTATCAGAACTATATTCAAGCAGCCACATTCAGTGGTGTGTCCACTTCTGTCCACAGATATTTTGTTCAATGTGTTTCTTTAGATTCTCTGAAACGATTCTAATTTTATTATTTCTCAAAGTTCTGTCTTTGAATAGTCACAGAGTATTTTCATTTAAACTTTATTCAGTGCAAATATTTAGAGAGTAAGTTCATTTTAAACCTATTGATATCAGTTTTCATGCTGAAAATCATCTAAAGCATGTCCAAGTTAATTCATTTTCCTACTCTTGACACAAGCTAGGACAAAGGCATACTGCCCATCTCTATGAGGACACCTGGCTAATAGCCAATTTACAGAGTATAGGCTGCAAACAGCTAATACTGTCTTTCTGCTTTGTCTCTTTCCAAAGTACAGTAGAATCTAAAAAAAGAAAAAGAAAACCATTCTGGAGACAAGACACACTTTACAGCAGAAGAAAGATGTACCTCAGTAATGATTAAAAAAAAAAAAAAAATCATGTCAAAACCCTGCAACTTTGTTCCGCCTGGTAAAACATCCTTATATTCTTCTCCACAAGCCAGAGGTCACATTGATTGCTACAAACTCAGGAAGGGTATTTTTTAACAGATGTGATAAACCTTCTCCTCACTATTTACACTTCTCTCTCTCATCTGAAAAGACACCTAGGGAAGGTTTGCTTAATCTACATGCATACATACATAAATACATCCCTGTAGCTTACAGGGTGAATGAGGCAATTTGTATGTACATGAAACACAGACATCAAACCCACCATGCCCCAAACTAGCAGACATTAAAACAACTCATCACACCCCCATCACTGCACCAGTTTCACATCCTGCACCTTCTCTACCATAAGTATCACTGTTTTGTCAACCAGACATAGAGTTAAATGAGGGCAAGTAGCATATTTGGAGAAGGAAATGGCAACCTACCCTGGTGTTCTTGCCTGAAGAATCCCAGGGACAGAGGAGCCTGGTGGGCTGTCTATGGGGTCGCACAGAATCAGACACGACTGAAGCAACTTAGCAGCAGCAGCAGCAGCATATTTATTCACCACTGTAATTCCAGCACTGAGCACTGAGCGCATGGCTTAACATGTAGATGATCCTCAACAAAATATTGAATAGCAGACCAAGTTTCTCAACATCTGGAAACATACGTGACTCATGTTTTGGTGGCAATACTATTGGCCTTACTGCCTAAAAGTTTGGTTTCTATTCAGTCTGTCACTATGAAGATGTGTGATCTTGAGCAAATCACACCTTTTTAGTGGGTCTGCAATTCGGGATAGTGGGATGGGAATGGGCAACTAGATCGTTTTTTGGGAGAAATAATTCTTTAAAATGTTGACATGGAGTTTTATTCTGTTCCTAAACCCCTTATATTTAGACAGAAAAGTTAATATCTGTTACCTTCAAGATGGTCTTAGAATCCAGCCTTTCTTCCCTGTCCCCACTGCCACTCCCCTTAGAGCTGGCTTTCACCATCTAAGTTCTGAATTAATAAACTGCAGTATGAAGAGGGATAAAGTGGGAGTTTGGGATTAACATATATACACTACTATGTATAAAATAGATGACCAGCAAGGACCTAATTATAGCACAGGGACCTATATTCAATATCTTGTAATAGCCTGTAAGAGAAAACAATCTGAAAAAGAACATATGTATGTGTATCACTAAATCACTTTGCTGCACACCTTAAAGTAACATAACTTTGTCAATCAACTATATTTCAATTTTTTCTATTGTGAAAAAAAATTTTTTTAATGAACTACGGTACATGTTCCTAACTTTAGTTTCTTGACTCTTCCTTTCTCCACAGTGCAGCGGGATAAACTTCCTTAAACCCTATGTGTGATGGTTTTCCAACAGTAGTGTGCACAAGAGCTAAGCAGCTTATTATAGAAATGTACTCCCAAGTCACACCTCAATGCACTCCTGCAGTGTCCCTTAGACCCTCCCTTCTGCACTGGGTGGTCCACAGCCCACATATCGACACACTTCCTCTCTGCAGTGATTTCTAGACTCTTGATTTTACAGTTGAGTACTAAAATAGGCTTAAGGAGACATCTTAAAAATGTGAATATTTATAATTGAAACATATCTATGTACAAATATATGGATAAATGTCACTTTATTATTCTGTTATTGAGTCGTAACCGATTCATCTTCTGTCCTCTTTGGTGCACTGTCATCACAGGATTCAGGACCCATGACCCATAATACAAGAGTTCACTCAAAAATTTACGCCCAAGTCACACAGGGAGGCTGTCCTTAAATTGACTGTGTACTGAGTGTTCACCACTGCTGCTTCTCTGTGCACTTATGGAATAGTATTCACACCTTAATCAAGGTAAGATAAGATAAGGCAGCGTTTGTAAATAGTAATCTTTCAAAAACAACTTAATTCTGTAATATCTTATTCCTTTTCTCTTTTCAAGCAGCTGTTAGGCTCTGTATCCACAACCTCAGTAGAGCTGTGTAATGAGGGGAGAGTGTAACAGTCTTATGGAATTTTCTTTTTCGAAGGCCCTGGGGTGGTAGACATTGGTGTACAATAAATTGTCTGCCAGGGCAAAGAACATGATTTAGTCCCAACCATAATGCTCAGGGAGCTCAGGAAAGAGTAAATATGGAAGCCACGCTATCCTATGTGAAAGTATGAAAACTTTTAAACTAAAGCTATCAAACCACTCAACAAATATTTTATTCTCCTACTTTGAAAGTTTACATTTACAATAACTATATGTAAAATTATCATTTTTAAGTGACTGAAAATTTTCAAAATATCAAAGACAACTGTGTAATTTTTGTGCACATCTGGTTGTTCTATTCATATACCAGTGATATTTGGATTAATAATAAATATAAGTTTGCATAAGTTATAACCTATTACATAATTTTTTCATAAAATTAATTTTTCTTACACCTAGTTGAGTACAATCATTATTTTAATCAAGATTTTTCACACACCCTCTGTTCTGTTGACAGTAATTTAAAAGTGAAACGTAATTGTATCCAGTCTATAAAATCTGAATATATTTTCATAAAAATATAAAATTAAGTAAATGTAAAAAATGAAAAAATAAATAAAGCTGTGGTACATATACTAACACATATATATGGAATTTAGAAAGATGGCAATGATGACCCTGTATGCAAGACAGCAAAAGAGACACAGATGTATAGAGCGGACTTTTGGACTCTGAGAGAGAGGGTGGGATGATTTGGGAGAATGGCATTGAAACATGTATACTATCATGTAAGAAACGAATCGCCAGTCTATGTCTGATGCAGGATACAGGATGCTTGGAGCTGGTGCACGGGGATGACCCAGAGAGATATTATGGGGAGGGAGGTGGGAGGGGGGTTCATGTTTGGGAACGCATGTACACCTGTGGTGGATTCATGTCAAAGTATGGTAAAACCAATACAGTATTGTAAAGTAAAATAAAGTAAAAATAAAAATTTAAAAAATAAGATAATAAATAAACAAAAAAAATAAAAAGGCCAAAAGACGTGAATAGACAGCTCATTAAAGTAGATATACAAATGGCAAATAAGCACATGAAAAATTGTTCATTAGCACATGTCATTGCCATGCAGTGCTAAGTCACTGCCTGACTCTGCAACCCTATGAACTGTAGCCCACCAGGCTTCTCAGTCCATGAGATTCTCTAGACAAGAATAGGAGTGGGTGCCCATGCCCTCCTCCAGAGGATCTTCCTGACTCATGGATCGAACCCACGTCTCCCGCGGCTCCCACATTATAGGTGGATTCTTTACTGCTGAGCCACAGAGGAAGTTCCACACTCGTCATTAGGGAACTGAAAATTAAAACAACAATGAGATACCACCATACACCTCTTAGGACAGTCAAAATCCAAAACACTAGCAATACCAAATGGAGAAGGCAATGGCACCCCACTCCAGTACTCTTGCCTGGAAAATCCCATGGATGGAGGAGCCTGGTAGGCTACAGTCCATGGGACTGTGAAGAGTCGGGCACGACTGAGTAACTTCAATTTCACTTTTCACTATCATTTATTGGAGAAGGAAATGGCAGCCCACTCCAATGTTCTTGCCTGGAGAATCTCAGGGATGGGGGAGCCTGGGCTATCATCTATGGGGTCGCACAGAGTCGGACACGACTGAAGCAACTTAGCAGCAGCAGCAGCAGCAGCAGCAATACCAAATGTTGATGAGGATGTGCAGAAACACTCATTCATTGCTGGTGGTCACTTCAGAAGACAGTTTGGCAGTTTCTTACAAAACCAAGCATACTCTTACCATGTAATACAACAGTTATGCTCTTTGGTATTTACCCAAGTGAATGGAAAACTTACCTCCACAGAAAAACTTGCACAAGAATAATTATAGCTCATTTATTTGTAGTCGCCAAAACCTGAAAGCAAGCAACATGTCCACCGGTAAGTGAATAGATAAACTGTGGTCCATTCAAACAATGGAATATTATTCATCTCTAAGAAGAAATGAGCTATCTAGCCATGAAAACCCATGGAGGAATCTTAACTGCATATTGCAAAGCAAAAGAAACCATCCTAAAAAGTCTACATATATGTGTGATTCCACATATATGATATTCTGGAAAAAACAAAACTATGAAGACAGTAAGAAGGTCAGAGGTTGCCAGTGGTTAGGGGGGAGAAAGGGATGAATATTTCTTGCCAAGGGAGCAATTTTTCACTCTTGTTTTTCGTGTCTCTTTCAGAACTGAATTACAGGCAAAGTGGTGGTGGCAGTGATGTTAGTTTTAATCACACGGGCTTTACTTCTAAATAACAGAAACCAACACACACTTTGAGTTCATTTTACAACGGGGCTTCGGGAAGTCATTCTCGGACAGAAGGAAGGCTCAGTGTCCTGCACAGAGCACATCTCTAGGGTCTGGCCAGTTGCAAACCCTGACAACACAAGCAGCACTGGGCAAGAACAGTTTCAAGGTGGGGAGGAGATAAGGTCCCTAGATACAGTCATGCTATAAACAGTTCTTTAACCAGCAGCCTCAGCTCCATTTCCTTTTTGCATAGGAACTCTGCATGAGTGAAATCCAGGGTCCTCCACCATGAATTCTCCCTCCTCAACCGAGCAGTTTCTCCTGTGCTTGCTTTCACTGGCAGCTCTCTCCCCTGTGATTCATCTGTCAATATGGGTCTATATACCTTCTGTCTTCCAAAAGTTGATCAAATCTTTGTTATGCTTTGTCACTCTCTCCCTTTATTTTCAGCATTTTATGAGTGAGTTTCTCATTCTCTCTCTGCTACTTTGAACAGAAATTGTATGGAGATTTCTCACTAATACTATTTTATTTAGCTCAGGAGACACTATAGTACTTCCTGAAGATAAATTCTGTTTTCAGCTTTGTTTTTACTAGCCGTTAATGTGTCCAACTATATCATCATTCCCTCCAAAAGCTTCACCCTGTTCTTTTTTTTTTTTTTTACTTTATTTTACTTTACAATACTGTATTGGTTTTGCCATACATTGACATGAATCCACCACGGGTGTGCATGTGATCCCAAACATGAACCCCCCTCCCACCTCCCTCCCCACAACATCCCTCTGGGTCATCCCCGTGCACCAGCCCCAAGCATGCTGTATTCTGCATCAGACATAGACTGGTGATTCGATTCTTACATGATAGTATACATGTTTCAATGCCATTCTCCCAAATCATCCCACCCTCTCCCTCTCCCTCTGAGTCCAAAAGTCCACTATACACATCTGAGTCTTTTTTGCTGTCTTGCATACAGGGTCATCACTGCCATCTTTCTAAATTCCATATATATGTGTTAGTATACTGTATTGGTGTTTTTCTTTCTGGCTTACTTCACTCTGTATAATCGGCTCCAGTTTCATCAATCTCATCAGAACTGATTCAAATGTATTCTTTTTAATGGCTGAGTAATACTCCATTGTGTATATGTACCAAAGCTTTCTTATCCATTCATTTGCTGATGGACATCTAGGTTGTTTGCATGTCCTGGCTATTATAAACAGTGCTGCGATGAGCTTTGGGGTACATGTGTCTCTTTCAATTCTGGTTTCCTCAGTGTGTATGCCCAGAAGTGGGATTGCTGGGTCATATGGCAGTTCTATTTGCAATTTTTTAAGGAAACTCCACACTGTTTTCCATAGTGGTTGTACTAGTTTGCATTCCCACCAACAGTGTAGGAGGGTTCCCTTTTCTCCACACCCTCTCCAGCATTTATTGCTTGCAGATTTTTGGATCGCAGCCATTCTGACTGGTGTGAAGTGGTACCTCATTGTGGTTTTGATTTGCATTTCTCTAATAATGAGTGATGTTGAGCATCTTTTCATGTGTTTGTTAGCCATCCGTATGTCTTCTTTGGAGAAATGTCTATTTAGTTCTTTGGCCCATTTTTTGATTGGGTCGTTTATTTTTCTGGAATTGAGCTGCATAAGTTGCTTGTATATTTTTGAGATTAGTTGTTTGTCAGTTGCTTCATTTGCTATTATTTTCTCCCATTCAGAAGGCTGTCTTTTCACCTTGCTTATATTTTCCTTTGTTGTGCAGAAGCTTCTAAGTTTAATTAGATCCCATTTGTTTATTTTTGCTTTTATTTCCAGAATTCTGGGAGGTGGATCATGGAGGATCCTGCTGTGATTTATGTCTGAGAGTGTTTTGCCTATGTTCTCCTCTAGGAGTTTTATAGTTTCTGGTCTTACATTTAGATCTTTAATCCATTTTGAGTTTATTTTTGTGTGTGGTATTAGAAAGTGATCTAGTTTCATTCTTTTACAAGTGGTTGACCAGTTTTCCCAGCACCACTTGTTAAAGAGATTGTCTTTACTCCATTGTATCTTCTTGCCTCCTTTGTCAAAGGTAAGGTGTCCATATGTGTGTGGATTTATCTCTGGGCTTTCTATTTTGTTCCATTGATCTATATGTCTGTCTTTGTGCCAGTACCATACTGTTTTGATGACTGTGGCTTTGTAGTAGAGCCTGAAGTCAGGCAAGTTGATTCCTCCAGTTCCATTCTTCTTTCTCAAGATTGTTTTGGCAATTCGAGGTTTTTTGTATTTCCATACAAATCTTGAAATTATTTGTTCTAGTTCTGTGAAAAATATGGCTGGTAGCTTGATAGGGATTGCATTGAATTTGTAAATTGTTTTGGGTAGTATACTCATTTTCACTATATTGATTCTTCCAATCCATGAACATGGTATATTTCTCCATCTATTAGTGTCCTCTTTGATTTCTTTCATCAGTGTTTTATAGTTTTCTATGTATAGGTCTTTAGTTTCTTTAGGTAGATATATTCCTAAGTATTTTATTCTTTTCGTTGCAATGGTGAATGGAATTGTTTCCTTAATTTCTTTTTCTACTTTCTCATTATTAGTGTATAAGAATGCAAGGGATTTCTGTGTGTTGATTTTATATCCTGCAACTTTACTATATTCATTGATGAGCTCTAGTAATTTTCTGGTGGAGCCTTTAGGGTTTTCCATGTAGAGGATCATGTCATCTGCAAACAGTGAGAGTTTTACTTCTTCTTTTCCAATTTGGATTCCTTTTATTTCTTTTTCTGCTCTGATTGCTGTGGCCAAAACTTCCAGAACTATGTTGAATAGTAGCGGTGAAAGTGGACACCCTTGTCTTGTTCCTGACTTTAGCGGAAATGCTTTCAATTTTTCACCATTGAGGATAATGTTTGCTGTGGGTTTGTCATATATAGCTTTTATTATGTTGAGGTATGTTCCTTCTATTCCTGCTTTCTGGAGAGTTTTTATCATAAATGGATGTTGAATTTTGTCAAAGGCCTTCTCTGCATCTATTGAGATAATCATATGGTTTTTATTTTTCAGTTTGTTAATGTGGTGAATTACACTGATTGATTTGTGGATATTGAAGAATCCTTGCATCCCTGGGATAAAGCCCACTTGGTCATGGTGTATGATCTTTTTAATGTGTTGTTGGATTCTGATTGCTAGAATTTTGTTGAGGATTTTTGCATCTATGTTCATCAGTGATATTGGCCTGTAGTTTTCCTTTTTTGTGACATCTTTGTCTGGTTTTGGTATTAGGGTGATGGTGGCCTCATAGAATGAGTTTGGAAGTTTACCTTCCTCTGCAATTTTCTGGAAGAGTTTGAGTAGGATAGGTGTTAGCTCTTCTCGAAATTTTTGGTAGAATTCAGCTGTGAAGCCGTCTGGACCTGGGCTTTTGTTTGCTGGAAGATTTCTGATTGCAGTTTCAATTTCCGTGCTTGTGATGGGTCTGTTAAGATTTTCTATTTCTTCCTGGTTCAGTTTTGGAAAATTGTACTTTTCTAAGAATTTGTCCATTTCTTCCATGTTGTCCATTTTATTGGCATACAACTGCTGATAGTAGTCTCTTATGATCCTTTGTATTTCTGTGTTGTCTGTTATGATCTCTCCATTTTCATTTCTAATTTTATTGATTTGATTTTTCTCTCTGCTTCTTGATGAGTCTGGCTAACGGTTTGTCAATTTTATTTATCCTTTCAAAGAACCAGCTTTTGGCTTTGTTGATTTTTGCTATGGTCTCTTTTGTTTCTTTTGCATTTATTTCTGCCCTAATTTTTAAGATTTCTTTCCTTCTACTAACTCTGGGGTTCTCCAATTCTTCCTTTTCTAGTTGCTTTACGTGTAGAGTTAGGTTATTTATTTGACTTTTTTCTTGTTTCTTGAGGTATGCCTGTATTGCTATGAACTTTCCTCTTAGCACTGCTTTTATAGTGTCCCACAGGTTTTGGGTTGTTGTGTTTTCATTTTCATTAGTTTCTATGCATATTTTGATTTCTTTTTTGATTTCTTCTGTGATTTGTTGATTATTCAGAAGTGTGTTGTTCAACCTCCATATGTTGGAATTTTTAATAGTTTTTCTCCTGTAATTGAGATCTAATCTTAATGCATTATGGTCAGAAAAGATGCTTGGAATGACTTCGATTTTTTTGAATTTATCAAGTTTAGATTTATGGCCCAGGATGTGATCTATCCTGGAGAAGGTTCCATGAGCACTTGAAAAAAAGGTGAAATTCATTGTTTCGGGGTGAAATGTCCTATAGATATCAATTAGGTCTAACTGATCTAATGTATCATTTAAAGTTTGCGTTTCTTTGTTAATTTTCTGTTTAGTTGATCTGTCCATAGGTGTGAGTGGGGTATTAAAGTCTCCCACTATTATTGTGTTATTGTTGATTTCCCCTTTCATACTTGTTAGCATTTGTCTTACATATTGCGGTGCTCCTATATTGGGTGCATATATATTTATAATTGTTATATCTTCTTCTTGGATTGATCCTTTGATCATTATGTAGTGGCCTTCTTTGTCTCTTTTCACAGCCTTTGTTTTAAAGTCTATTTTATTCGGATATGAGTATTGCCACTCCTGCTTTCTTTTGGTCTCTATTTGCGTGGTATATCTTTTTCCAGCCCTTCACTTTCAGTCTGTATGTGTCCCTTGTTTTGAGGTGGGTCTCTTGTAAGCAGCATATAGAGGGGTCTTGTTTTTGTATCCATTCGGCCTGTCTTTGCCTTTTGGTTGGGGTGTTCAATCCATTTACGTTTAAGGTAATTATTGATAAGTATGATCCCGTTACCATTTACTTTATTGTTTTGGGTTCGGGTTTATACACCTTTTTCGTGTTTCCTGTCTAGAGAATATCCTTTAGAATTTGTTGGAGAGCTGGTTTGGTGGTGCTGAATTCTCTCAGCTTTTGCTTGTCTGTAAAGCTTTTGATTTCTCCTTCGTATTTGAATGAGATCCTTGCTGGGTACAGTAATCTGGGCTGTAGGTTATTGTCTTTCATCACTTTAAGTATGTCTTGCCATTCCCTCCTGGCCTGAAGAGTTTCTATTGAAAGATCAGCTGTTATCCTTATGGGAATCCCCTTGTGTGTTATTTGTTGTTTTTCCCTTGGTGCTTTTAATATTTGTCCTTTGTGTTTGATCTTTGTTAATCTGATTAATATGTGTCTTGGGGTGTTTCACCTTGGGTTTATCCTATTTGGAACTCTCTGTGTTTCTTGGACTTGGGTGATTATTTCCTTCCCCATTTTAGGGAAGTTTTCAACTATTATCTCCTCAAGAATTTTCTCATGACCTTTCTTTCTGTCTTCTTTTTCTGGGACTCCTATAATTCAAATGTTGGAGCGTTTCATATTGTCCTGGAGGTCTCTGAGATTGTCCTCATTTCTTTTAATTCGTTTTTCTTGTTTCCTCTCTGATTCATTTATTTCTACCATTCTATCTTCTATTTCACTAATCCTATCTTCTGCCTCCATTATTCTACTATTTGTTGCCTCCAGAGTGTTTCTGATCTCATTTATTGCGTTATTCATTATATTTTGACTCTTTTTTATTTCTTCTAGGTCCTTGTTAAACCTTTCTTGCATCTTCTCAATCCTTGTCTCTAGGCTATTTATCTGTGATTCCATTTTGATTTCAAGATTTTGGATCATTTTCACTATCAATATTCGGAATTCCTTCTCTGGTAGATTCCCTACTTCTTCCTCTTTTGTTTGGGCAACTCTCCTGTTCCTTTACCTGCTGAGTATTCCTCTGTCTCTTCATCTTGGTTATATTGCTGCGTTTGGGGTGGCCTTTTTATATTCTGGTAATTTGTGGGGTTCTCTTTATTATGGAGCTTCCTCACTGTGGGTGGGGTTCTATCAGTGGCTTGTCAAGGTTTCCTGGTTAGGGAGGCTTGTGTTGGAGTTCTGGTGGGTGGAGCTGGGTTTCTTCTCTCTGGAGTGCAGTGGAGTGACCAGTAATGGGTTATGAGACATCAGAGGTTTTGGAATAATTTTGAGCTGCCTGTATATTGAAGCTCAGGGGAGTGTTCCTGTGTTGCTGGGGAATTTGAGTGGTACGTCTTGTTTTGGAACTTGTTGGCCCTTGGGTGGAGCTTGGTTTCAGTGTAGGTATGAAGGCATTTGATGAGCTCCTATTGCTTAATGTTCCCTGAATTCAAGAGTTCTCTAATGTTTTCAGGCTTTGGATTTAAGCCTCCTGCTTCTGGTTTTCAGTTTTATTTTTACAGTAGCCTCTAGACTTCTCCATCTATACAGCACTGATGATAAAACATCTAGGTTAAAGATGAAAAGTTTCTCCACATTGAGGGACACTCAGAGAGGTTCACTGAGTTACAAGGAGAAGAGAAGATGGAGGGGGTAGTTAGAGGTAACTGGAATGAGATGCGGTGAGATCAAAAGAGGAGAGAGCAAGCTAGCCAGTAGTCACTTCCTTATGTGCGCTCTATAGTCTGGACCACTCAGAGGTATTTATGGAGTTATACAGGGCAGAAGAGAGGGAGGAAGTAGACAGAGGTGACCAGGAGGATAAGAGAGAGGAATGAGAAGGAGAGAGACAAATCCTGCCAGTAACCAGTTCCTTAGGTGTTCTCCACCGTCTGGACCACACAGAGATTCACAGAGTTGGATAGAGAAGAGATGGGAGAGAAAAGAGACAGAGGCCACCTGGTGGAAAATAAGGAGAGTCCAAAGGAGGAGAGAGTGGTCAAGCCAGTAATCTCACTCTCAGGTAAACTTGGGTAGTGAAGTTTGGGTTTTTAAATGTACAAAATTGATAACAAAAACCTAAGAGCAAAGATTAAAAATCTAGAGTAGAGGTTGGATTTTCAAAAATACAATATTAAAGAAAAAAAGCAGAAGGAAAAAGGAAGAAAAAAAAAAGAATTATTTAAAAAAACAAAAAACAATAACAACAACAAAAAACAAACAAACAAAAAACCACTGACAACCATCCAAAGACTATATATGGTGTTTGCCTTAAAAAAATTTTTTTTAAAAAGTCTTTTTTTTTAAAATAGTAATAGTAGCTTATAGAAATAAAAATTAGAGGAGAAATAGAAGACTTAACAATTTTTTAAAAGTTAGAAAAAAAAAGAAAAAAGAAAAAAAAATAAAAAAAGGAATGATTTTAAAAATAGTAAAAATATACCTAGCCCTTCTCTGATGTTGTGGGCCGTGTGGGATCACTTCCAATGTGGTTCCCTCTGTTTAACTTCTTCTGTTTGCTGGTTTTGTAGGCTCACTAGTTCAGTCACGCTGTGGGGAGGGGGGATGCTGCAAACAAATAGCACTGTCGTGTGCACAGTATCTCAGCCCTGCTTGACCTGTCCCTTCTCTCGGCGCACAAGCCGTTCCGGCTCTACGATGCTCAGCCAGGAACCGTCTGGGGCCGGCCCTAGGCTGCGTGCACTTCCCCAGTCCAAGCCGCTCAGGTTCGGCGCCCAGGCAGCCCTCAGAGGCACAGATTTGGCTGGGACTGAGCTTTGTGCCCTTCCCAGGTCCAAGGAGCTCAGGAGTTTGGCGAGCGCGATCACCACGGCTTGTCACCTTTTCTGCCGCTGCTGCTCAGCTTTCTGGGTGGACCGCTGGCGCCCCCCGTGAGGCAGATTGTGACTGTCCAGCACCCCCAGAAGTCTTAGCAAAGAAGCCTGCTTGCAGTTAGGTAAGTAAAGTCTCTCCGGGTCTGCAATTGCTCCTTTCCAGTCCTTACGGCTCTGGCTGCCTGTCCCCGGTGGGGGATGGTCTGCAGCCGGCTTTTTCTGTTCTGTCCTTTGTTCTGTGCTCGGTCCTGGCGGTGTCTTATGTTCGAGCTTTTCGCGTGGTAGCTATCCCACAGTCTGGTTTGCTAGCCCAAGTTAGATCGTTCTGGTTGCGCGTGGGGTGTTCCTGCCCGATTCTTACAAAGCTCCGCAGCCGCCGCCCGCGCCTCCCGCGCGTCCCTGCCCTGCCCTCACTTCCCAGTGGCGGATGCAGGCGTCTGTGCTGCTTTTCCACTGGGGGAGTTACTGTTGGGCTTGTAATCTCTTGGTTTTAATTATTTATCTCTTTTTCCTTCCTGTTATGTTGCCCTCTGTGTTTCCAAGGCTCGCCACAGACTCAGCAGGGAGAATGTTTCCTGGTGTTTGGAAACCTCTCTTCTTAAAATTCCCTTCCCGGGACGGGCTTCCCTTCCTGGGACAGAGCTCCCTCCCCACCTCCTTTGTCTCCTTTTTTGTCTTTTATATTTTTTCCTACCTGTTTTTGAAGACAATGGTCTGCTTTTCTGGTTGCCTGATGTCCTCTGCCAGCCTACAGAAGTTGTTTTGTGGAGTTTGCTCGGCGTTGAAATGTTCTTTTGAGGAATTTGTGAGGGAGAAAGTGGTCTTCCCGTCCTATTCCTCCGCCATCTTTCAGAAACTTCCTCTTTCTCTTTCTATAATCCTCAGGTATTTGTCTGAAAATAGTCTCTGTTTGCTCTGGCTTATGAGTTCTGTGCTTTCATGCATAGATTAATATCTTGTTTCCTTCTTCTCGAGTTTTTTTTTCCTTATATTTATGTATGCATGCATTTGGCTGTGCTAGGTCTTAGTTGCAGTATGGGGGATCTGGTTCCTTTACCAGGGATTGAACCCAGGCCTCCTGCATTGGCAGCATAGAGTCTTAACCACTGGACCCCCAGGGAAGTCCCCTTCTCATAGTTGTACCCTCCTCACCATTGTTCTCAAGAGTTTATAGACAAAGGGATTACAAGCATATTTTCCTTTACATGATGAAGGACAAAGTCTAGACTCCACCTAATGCTCTTCCAGGTGAAATGACAGCATGAGGTTGGTGCTGTGCCTGTCAGAGAGCCTCTTATATTACAGTCTTGGGTGATTCCTCATTTGCCTACTACTTCAGATGACTTTGACCCTTGAGGCACCTCTTAATACCTCTGCCCTGAAGCCTCTCATTTCTAAGAGTTTCTACCTGGGTCACAGTCACAGGTCCAAAGAATTGAAGGATGGGAGGAGAGTCAGTCCCAAGGCCCATCCATTCCACCTCTATTTGTTATGATGGGCTCCCCACTTAACCTGGGCTTCATGACTGTTCTCCTACCCCCCAACACCTCTGAGTGCTGTGGGTACTGACCTGTTCATGCCCTTCCAGAGTGGTGGGGTTAACTATGTTGTACCAGGAACAGTATAGAGAAGATGAGGGGCCATAAGCAGAAAGTTCTCTTACTCCCCATCTGTCTCCAATCTGTGATGTCTGTTTTTCTCCCATTCTAAATTAAGCAATTTTTTTTCCACATTAGGACTGTAATAGGTTGAATTGTTGTTATTGTTTAGTTGCCAGGTTGTGTCAGACTTTTTTTCGATCCCCTGGACTATAGCCCACCAGACTCCTCATTCCATGGGATTTCCCAGGCAAGAATACTGGCATGGGTTGCCATTTTATTCTCCAGTGGATCTTCCCAACCCAGGAATCCAACCCACACCTGCTGCACTGGTACATGGATTCTTTACCACTGAGCCACCTGAGAAGCCCCAGTAGGTTGAATAGTGTCCTTCAAAAGTTAGTGTCCTCCCAAGACATTAGAAATTAAAATTTGGGGGAAACTGAGTCTTTGCAGAGGATCCTAACTTAATTAGTAAGTTAACATATGATCATATTGGATAGGATGGGCCCTAATTCAATGACTGGTGTCTTTATGAAAAAGGACAGAGCCACACAGAATCCCAATGAGACAGAGGAAAAAAGGCTGTGTGAAGGCAAAAGTAGAGATCTGGTGTAGCTACAACAGAAAATGCCAAGGATAGGGGTGTTATCAAGCCAGAAAGAAGTGAGAAAGAATGCTCTCCTAGAGCCTGCAGCAGGAGCATGGTTCTGCCAATACTAGTTTCCAGAATCATGAGAGAGATTTCTATTGCTTTAAGTCACCAAGTTGATGGAAATTTATTATGGAAGCCCTAGGAAACACATACAGGGGCCCAATCACTTTTTTGTTGTTAAAGTCTAAAATTCTTCAACTCTTCTGGTATCTCTAAAGTTAGCTGTGAAGGAGATTACCAGAAACTTGTATTGATTGAATAAACTATCCTCCACCCTGGTATATCGGTTAGCAGCAAGCTACTGAAACCTTAGTTTTCTCATGTAACATGAAGCATTGCAGTTGGTGGTTCAGGGTTGGAAGTGAGGTTTCACAGTGCTGCTAACAACCTAAATCTCCTCGCTGTCATTCTGTACTGTAATTCATAGCATGTGGCTTTTGTCACCTTGTCTACAGAATGTCTGCTTTACCTCTAGGCAATATCTGAATTTCAAATAATAAGAGGTGTGAGGTGCAAAACACAAAAGGAATATGCGAGGTGAATTCATTCCTGTGGAAAGTAATTACATTCCCAGACGTTCCAACTAGTATACATTCACTCACAGCACATTAGGGAAAATATGCCACGTGGCTACCTCTAGCTACAACTAACCTGGGAATTATGTATTATTAACTTGGTATATTTACTTCCTCTAGTAAAACAGAAAGGGAGAACAGATATTGAAGAAGCAACTTAACATTGTCTGCCACAGGTAAAAAGTTTGACAAAACTTCATTTTGGTGAGAAACTTTCCCTAAGAGAGCTAATTTGCAAAAGCAAGGCAAATACAAAACCAAATTTCTAAAACATACTTATATAACAGACTGTCCCTTGGTCTTCTTAGTGGGATATACAGAGAAGAAGAAAGGCTTTAGAGTGCGGTGGTCCTGGCTCCAATCCTTATTTCTCTAACTCAACTGCAGATATCGGTTTCTTCTCTTATCCTAGTTTCATTACCTACAAAAATGATGCTTAAGCAACCTCTTGACATTGTGATATTTGTATAAGCATCTGCTACACAGAAGGAGGGGCTTCCCCAGTGGCTCAGAGGTAAAGAATCTGCTTGCAAAGCAGGAGACACAGGAGGCATGGGTTTGATCCCTGGGTCAGGAAAATCCCTTGGAGAATGGAATGGGAACCCACTTTAGTGTTCTTGCCTGGAGAATCCCATGGACAGAGGGGCCAAAGAGTCGGACAAGACTGAAGCAACTTAACACGCACACACACAAAAGGAAACCTACTAGTTTCTTTGTCTTCCACTTAATTAAATTCCTACCCAAGTGGAATACTATCTCTTCATGAAGATTTTCTCTATCATTCCAATCTCCACTTTTTCCTTCTACTTGAGAAATCTTGGATATTTCAGAACTCATTTTTATCAAATCAAAATATGTTACAACTTGCAAATGTCTTAGAAATCTGTTACACATCATATATTTTAATAACATGTGTGGTCACCAAAGACACCAAAGGCAGAGTAAGAATGGAACTCAAGTATTAACTCTGTCCACCACACTGTGTAATTCAGTACTAATTATATTGCCTGTTCTCTATAAAGACTGGTGCTTCTTTTCCTTTGTGTCGCCTCCACATCCAGAGCATGATTCATTCATTGGTTCGCTCACTAACTTATCCATCAGTTAGTTATTGATCATGTATGTAAATCAGGCACCATTCTGGATTCCAGGTATACAAAAACAAAGAACAAATGGAACGGCTATCACATTTTATACATACCCAATTATAGCACTAATTACATACTGAGCACATACTTACTCAATAAATACTTTTTTGATTGACCTTTTACAAACAATTGTATCTAGCAATAACTAAATAAGCAATGATTTATAATTTAGGTTTCAAACTGGAAAAACAACCAGTGATTTTGTTCCCAAATCATGCTACTTTTCTTTTTTTTTTTTTCCAGAAAACATCTTCAAGATTTAAGCAAATAACATGATTGTACTTCTCAACCTATTTGCAAGAGATGTCCAGACATCTGAATCCCAGAAATGTGTATAAGTTGGGCTGAAGCTTGGGATCCTTGATGAATAATAAAAACAGAAAAGTACCTTAAAAAGGCAAGGACATATAAAACAGGTTCCATACCCTATATTATTATAGGAAATGGGCTGAAAGTGATTAATATTATTCACTAAAAATTAGTATAACCAAAAATGCTTTTAGGCACACTGACTTTTAATTATATTTGTTTTAGACAAATTTGGTTTGGTTAAATGAATCTCTAGAGAAGTGACCCAGTAGAAACAATAAGAAGCTTCTTCACTGTAAGGATTTCTGATATTTGGGAAACTGAAGTAGCAGGCAAGCCAGGTATTTGTGTCCTGGATAAGTGAAAAGTATCTGGCAAGAAATCCGTGTGCTTTCTAAGATCAGTGTAATCCAATCCTCATCTCCCCACTCCCCTACTCCCATGCACTGACAGCAGAACAACCTGCTAAATACTGAGGACAATAAAACCAGCTTTCCTTTAAATCTGGAAGAGAGACAGAGTGATATGGCAGAAAAACCCCAGAACTGAAAACATATAGGCACTCGTACATCCATTGTGTGGTATCTCTAGAGACTCTGATTCTATAATCTGGTGTTTAATGTCTTCACCTGTAAAATGTGGCGTGTGGCTCATGGTAGAATCTCAGTAACTGACCGCCACCATCATGATCACCATGACCCACCATCAGTGAAGAAGACGATAGAGTAGAAAGCAGAACCACTTAGATTTAGCGGCTACATGACTAATTATTATCTTGCACAGGTGAAGTGGTATGTATGCATCACTATAGAAATGGATCCCATTTACCTCAGGATAACTTGCTCTAGACACCTGACTAATGTTCAGCTGGTTAAAATACTCCATCCAAACCCTGCCAGTGTTGGCTACCCAAGGACCTGAGACAACTTCAATGGCCTCGACATCCCTCTGTTTCTGTCCTTTTCCCTCCACATCTCTCCCCTCACTTTCTCCTTCTACCTTAATTTGTCTTTCTCTAAGTTTCTTTCTTCTTTCCTATGTCATTTAACCTGGGTTGGAAATGTTAGCTGAAACACAGCCAAGATCCCTTCCTCTGAAGTGATCATCATGATGATGACGATGATTGTGATAATAAGAGGAGTTCACATTTTGAGCACATCAGACATGCTAGTCACTTCCTCTTTAAGGTTCTTTTCACGAGCTACCTTTAAGCACGTTTCAAACATGGTCATTTATTCCTTACAATAACCCTATGAGATGACTATTGATAGGTTTCCTTTTTACAAATGGAAAAATGAGGCTCAAAGAAGTTAAGGTACTTACTCAAGATAAAAACTGTTACTAATTACTGAAACCAAAATTCTCTAGGTCCATAGAGATTGTCATACTGAATGAAATAAATCAGAGAAAGAGAAGTATCACGTGATATCACTTATATGCAGAATCTAAAAAGAAATGATACAAATTAACTTATTGACAAAACAGAAACAGACTCAGACTTAAGAGAATGAAATTCTCCTTCCCCAGAGGGGAAGCTTGGAGGAAAGGGATGGTTAGGGAGTTTGGGATGGGCTTGTACACACTGCTATATTTAAAACACTTAAGCAACAGAGACCTCTGGTACAGCACAGGGAACTCGGCTCAATGTTATGTGGCAGCCTGGATGGGAGGGGAGTTTGAGGAGAATGTATATGTGTATATGTATGCCTGATTGCTTTTGTCTAGCTGAAACTATCACAACAGTGTTAATCAGATATGTACCAATATAAAATAAAAAGTTCAAAAAAAATCTCTAGGTCCAGAGTTCATACACTGGAAGGAATTTTGTGCCCTTTTTTTTTTTTTTTTTTTTTTTTGGAGCACATAGTAGAGGAGTTTTGGAATGTGTTGGCAAGGGCTTCTGACATTACAGCATCCCACAGTGAAATACTGCAGCCTAAGCATTTTACCACTTTCTGAGCTAAATCTTACTTGAATATAGCAGCAGCTGAACTTGCAGTTGCTCATAGAGAAGACTGGGACACAGATAGCTTGCAGTATTTATTTTGTGTTCATATTATTTACCAAGAGGAACCATGCTCAGTTGTCTCAAAAGAAGATGGTGATGACAAGTTCTTATGCTCAGCATTTAATGAATAAATCCATAGTCTCTGTGAATCCCATTGTCTCAGAAGTGAGGGAAATAAAACTACCAAGGGCCTCATTGACTTCAGAATTATGGGAAGTTCCTGACTATATTACAGGCTATTTATCCAAATAAATTTCCGATCATTCCACAGTATGTCAATTCTAAGTGCCTACACACATGCTTCAGTTGCTCCTTGGGGGCCATTTTTCTCTATAGAACATGTTCCTGGAAAATACAGTACGTGACAAGGGAGCCCTGCCAAGCAGAAAACACACGATGGGGCTTGTGGGTGGGCAGTTATTCTTCAGGCATTCAGGAAATTCTGATCTTGGAGTCTGAGCCACTTAAAAATGACAGTCAATAATACAGGCCTGGGTGTAGGTGGGGGCCTGGTATGGGTGGAATTTCAAGTAGCCCTGAGGAAACAAGGAATGAGATCTGAGTATCTTCATTCAAACATTAGAAGCATCTCAGTCAAAGTGGGTTAAATGGTGATTATCGCTTTGCTGGGAAATGACATTAACTAAGCAGCTGGGTTTTTATTATTTAAAAGAAATTTCTTATTACAAAGTATATGTGGGTTTACTGTATAAAAGAAATATAAACGAAAAAGAGAAAAACATGAACTGCCACGCCACCAATCAAACAGTGTTATCGTTCCACCACATGTACTTCCAGATTTGTTTCAATTTATTCATTCAGTGTTATTTAAATATTGCCTATAAGTTAAGTCCATGGGGTCGCAAAGAGTCAGACACGACTGAGCGACTGACAACAGTGAATAAGCTAAGTACAGGTCTAGGCTGGGAATATAGATGAGATTTTTACCCATAACAAACATATATATTTATTTATTTATATAAAAACAAAAATTGGAGCCATAGGGTACATACACTGTAACTTAACTTTTGGTCAGTCAAAAATGTGTTATTAACATCTTTCCATATAAATAATTTTAAGAATGTAATTTTAATGGTCATGAATCATTACATTGGCCATGCAACAATTTATTTTACCCTGAGGTCAAAGTATGCTTCATTTTGCTTTTTAGCTATTTTCCAATTAAAAATAGCTAAATTTTAATTCCATTAACAATACCTTCATGAATACTTTTGTGATACTATTTGTCCATATCACATTGTATAAATAATCAAATATAAGTTTTAGGCATCAACAGAATGGTTCAAAAACACATCAGGACGGCTTTTAAGGTTTCAGACAGGTTCCAAATTCCCACACAAAAACATCTTCCAAACTGCATAATTTCTAGGATAAATATGAAATGCATATTTCACCTCAATCTTGACACTCACGAAAAAAATTAAAAATTCTTTTGACATATTTTATGACAAAATACTATCTCATTGGGTTATATTTTGCCTTTCTTCAATTATTAATGAGATTAAATAGTTTTCATATACATATTGCTTATTCTTATGTTGTTTTTCTATTTGCTAATAATTTTCTCTGTTTTCTCATGTGAATTGATAGCTGTCACTTTTTAGGAAATTTTTAGCTGTTTTCATAACATTAAGAATTGACGCTTACTTCTTTGGAGAAACTAAAACCTGATTGAGGAATCAAAACATCACATTTAAGAAACAAACATGCAAACACAGCAAACACTGCTCAAACCCAACTTAATATTGTGAAAGTTAAGGACATAACATTAGTTCAGTTCAGTTAAGTTGCTCAGTCGTGTCTGACTCTTTGCGACCCCATGAATCGCAGCATTCCAGGCCTCCCTGTCCATCACCATCTCCCGGAGTTCACTCAGACTCACGTCCATCGAGTCTGTGATGCCATCCAACCATCTCATCCTTGGTCGTCCCCTTCTCCTCCTGCCCCCAATCCCTCCCAGCATCAGAGTCTTTTCCAATGAGTGAACTCTTTGCATGAGGTGGCCAAAGTACTGGAGCTTCAGCTTTAGCATCATTCCTTCCAAAGAAATCCCAGGGTTGATCTCCTTCAGAATGGACTGGTTGGATATCCTTGCAGTCCAAGAGACTCTCAAGAGTCTTCTCCAACACCAGAGTTCAAAAGCATCAATTCTTCGGCACTCAGCCTTCTTTACAGTCCAACTCTCACATCCATACATGACCACAGGGAAAACCATAGCTTTGACTAGATGGACCTTAGTTGGAAAAGTAATGTCTCTGCTTTTGAATACACTATCCAGGTTGGTCATAACTTTTCTTCCAAGGAGTAAGCATCTTTTAATTTCATGACTACTGTCACCATCTGCAGTGATTTTGGAGCCCCCAAAATAAAAACTGACACTGTTTCCACTGTTTTCCCATCTATTTCCCATGAAGTGATGGGACTAGATGCCATGATCTTCGTTTTCTGAATGTTGAGCTTTAAGCCAACTTTTTTGCTCTTCTCTTTCACATTCATGAAGAGGCTTTTTAGCTCCTCTTCACTTTCTGCCATAAGGGTGGTGTCATCTGCATATCTGAGGTTATTGATGTTTCTCCGAGCAATCTTGTTTCCAGCTTGTGTTTCTTCCAGCCCAGCGTTTCTCATGATGTACCCTGCATATAAGTTAAATAACAGGGTGACAATATACAGCCTTGACGTACTCCTTTTCCTATTTGGAACCAGTCTGTTGTTCCATGTCCAGTTCTAACTGTTGCTTGCTGACCTGCATACACACTTCTCAAGAGGCAAGTTAGGTGGTCTAGTATTCCCATCTCTTTCAGAATTTTCCACAGTTTATTGTGATCCATACAGTCAAAGGCTTTGGCATAGTCAATAGAGCAGAAATAGATGTTTTTCTGGAACTCTCTTGCTTTTTCCATGATCCAGCAGATATTGGCAATTTGATCTCTGGTTCCTCTGCCTTTTCTAAAACCAGCTTGAACATCTGCAAGTTCACAGTTCATGTATTGCTGAAGCCTGGCTTGGAGAATTTTGAGCATTACTTTACTAGCGTGTGAGATGAGTGCAATCGTGCGGTAGTTTGAGCAATCTTTGCCATTGCCTTTCTTTAGGATTGGGATGAAAACTGACTTTTTCCAGTCCTCTGGCCACTGCTGAGTTTTCCAAATTTGCTGGCATATTGAGTGCAGCACTTTCACAGTATCATCTTTCGGGATTTAAAATAGCTCAACTGGAATTCCATCACCTCCATTAGCTTTGTTCATAGTGATGCTTTCTAAGGCCCACTTGACTTCACATTCCAAGATGTCTGGCTCTAGATTAGTGATCACATCATCATGATTATCTGGATCGTGAAGATCTTTTTTGTACAGTTCTTCCATGTATTCTTGCCACCTCTTAATATCTCTGCTTCTGTTAGGTCCAGACCATTTCTGTCCTTTATCGAGCCCATCTTTGCATGAAATGTTCCCTTGGTATCTCTAATTTTCTTGAAGAGATCTCTAGTCTTTCCCATTCTTTTGTTTTCCTCTATTTCTTTGCATTGATTGCTGAAGAAGGCTTTCTTATCTCTTCTTGCTATTCTTTGGAACTCTGCATTCAGATGCTTATATCTTTCATTTTCTCCTTTGCTTTTTGCCTCTCTTCTTTTCACAGCTATTTGTAAGACAGGCGGGTCATAGTGGAGAGGTCAGACAGAATGTGGTCCACTGGAGAAGGGAATGGCAAGCCACTTCAGTATTCTTGCCTTGAGAACCCCATGAACAGTATGAAAAGGCAAAATGATAGGATACTGAAAGAGGAACTCCCCCGGTTGGTAGGTGCCCAATATGCTACTGGAGATCAGGGGAAAATAACTCCAAAAAGAATGAAGGGATGGAGCCAAAGCAAAAACAATACCCAGCTGTGGATGTGACTGGTGATAGAAGCAAGATCCAATGCTGTAAAGAGCAATATTGCATAGGAACCTGGAATGTCAGGTCCATGAATCAAGGCAAATTGGAAGTGGTCAGACAAGAGATAGCAAGGGTGAACATCGACATTCTAGGAATCAGCAAACTAAAATGGACTGGAAGGTGTGAATTTAACTCAGATGACCATTATATCTACTACTGTGGGCAGGGATCCCTCAGAAGAAATGGAGTAGCCATCATGGTCAATAAAAGAGTCCAAAATGCAGTACTTGGATGCAGTCTCAAAAACAACAGAATGATCTCTGTTCGTCTCCAAGGCAAACCATTCAATATCACAGTTATCCAAGTTTATGCCCCAACCAGTAATGCTGAAGAAACCGAAGCTGAACGGTTTTATGAAGACCTACAAGTCCTTTTAGAACTAACACCCAAAAAAGATGTCCTTTTCACTATAGGGGACTAGAATGCAAAAGTAGGAAGTCAAGAAACACCTGGAGTACCAGGCAAATTTGGCCTTGGAATACGGAATGAAGCAGGGCAAAGACTAATAGAGTTTTGCCAAGAAAATGCACTGGTCATAGCAAACAACCTCTTCCAACAAAGAGAAGACTCTACACATGGACGTCACCAGATGGTCAACACCGAAATCAGATTGATTGTATTCTTTGCAGCCAAAGATGGAGAAGCTCTATACAGTCAACAAAAACAAGACCAGGAGCTGACTGTGGCTCAGATCATGAACTCTTTATTACCAAATTCAGACTCAAATTGAAGAAAGTAGGGAAACCCAATAGACCATTCAGGTATGACCTAAATCAAATCCCTTATGATTATACAGTGGAAGTGAGAAATAGATTTAAGGGCCTAGATCTGATAGACAGAGTGCCTGATGAACTATGGAATGAGGTTCGTGACATTGTACAGGAGACAGGGATCAAGACCATCTCCATGGAAAAGAAATGCAAAAAAGAAAAATGGCTGTCTGGGGAGGCCTTACAAATAGCTGTGAAAAGAAGAAGGACATAACATTAAATACATTAAATACAATACGGTAAATGCTGAGGCAGTTCACTCTGCATGGGAAGGGAAGGCCTGAATCTTCTGCTATAGTGGAACATGATGAGACTGGTAGTCAGGCAACCAGGTTCCTTCATGTACCCGGTTTATTGGCATTAAGCAAGCCAATGAAGGTGTCTGGAACTCTGTTTTCTCATTTCTAACACAAAGGTAGACAAAACAATACCTCTTTTCTTTGAAATTCTATGTAGCTATATTTGGAAGAGTTGACAAAAATATGGAAGAAAGGGGTATAGCATTAAGAATTGGAGAAATTAGAATAATCATAGATGTTAAGCCTCTATACTTCAGTATCTTTGGTACTTAATAGTGTTTCCTAATATGTGTTCCATAGGGCATAACATCTAACACAAAATGTTAAAGAATGATATGAAATACAAGAGTCCTGTGGTCATGTAAGTCTAGAAATTAAATGCATTTTTGCATTGCATGACTTTTCAGATTCTTTAAGATGCTTATGTCCATGCAGAACCTGTAAGAGGGAGACAGAGTTTCTGACATTTGTCAAGTTTTTATGACCATAGAATCCTTTTTTGAAGTATACGTTATGACTAGGATCCAACAGAACATATTTAAGAAAACAGGCATAAACAAATGTCATATGGCATTCAACAGATATCTGTCAAGTGGACAGATAGCTCTTGAGCTTATCTAAACTTTCACCTAGTCCTACTCATGTGGTCATGTCCCCTTCATGGGCCTTGCAAGACACAGTGTCACTGAGCAGCTCACCCAACTATCTTTAATGGCAAAACCTCTGTGCTAAGTTGGATAGGGAGCATCATTTTCTGCTGAGGTGTTGAGAACTTCCAAAATTGAGCCACTTTTTCCACCCTCACAATTCTTTCTTTAGAATTATGTTGAATCTAAAATAGTCTTCTTCCAGTAACAAGATAAAAGTTACCACACTACATCATTATTTCTTGATGGTTGAAACTCAAGGATCAGAAAATATGATTTAAATAAAACAATTTCATTCAAACACATTTATTTAGTACCAGTTACTTGCTAGTTATTATGTTTTGCTTCGAAATAAGACATTAACGGTCTTATTTTCAGTTCACAGGAGATTGGGTCACAGTTTATTGGTGTACATGAAGAATGGAGCAAAGAATAAATGGACAGTTTTGCACACGATGATAAGAGCTATAGTTGAGGAATGGAAAGGTTGTTTTGGAAACCCAGAATAAAAAGTCATCTCATCTAGATCACAGATGCTTATGAAAGCCTCAAGGAGACAGCAAGATGGATGAGTAGATTATCAAATAAACAACATAAGGGGAGGCATTCCACATAGAAAGACAGCATGTCAATCAGACAGAAATGAGAAAGAGCTTAGGATATAGCAAAGAGTTAAGTGTTAGCTGAACCTAGTTTTTTGCCAAGGTGTATGTAGTAGGAAATGAAACTATGGAGAGAAGCAAGACCTGATTATAAAGGACTAAATGCAGAAGATAAAGATTTAGGCTTTCCATTAAAAATAATGAAATAAGACCATTTGCAGCAACATGGATAAACCTAGAGAGTGTCAGACTGAGTGAAATAAGTCAGTCAGACAGGAGAAGGAGAAATATTATATAACATTCCTTATATGTGAAATCTAAAAAGAAATGATACAAATGAACTTACTTACAAAACAGAAAGAGACCCACAGACTTAGAAAATGAACTCATGGCTATCAGAGGGAAGGGATAGTTAGGCGCTTTGGGAAGGTCATGTACACACTGCTATATTTAAAATGGGTAACAACAAAGATCTATTGTATAGCACATCTGCTCAATGTTGTATGTCAGCCTGGATGGGAGGGGGACTAGGGGAAGAATGAATACATGTGTATGTATGGCTGAGTCCCTTCACTGTTCACCTGAAATTATCACAAAGGGTTTTGGTGTTAAAAAATAATTAAATTAAAAAAAAAGATTTGGGCTTTCTTCTGAGATTATGGGAGAATTATTGAAGAGTTTTAAGTGAATGAGTCATGGGAACAGATTTGAGCTTTATTTTAAAAATACTAACTTTGGCAGTGATAAAGGATTCGATCGGAAGTTTGGATGAAGAACCCCCAAGACAGAAGCTGTTTATTCCAAATTTAGTTAAGAAATAATTAGGGTCTGAGCAAGGCAGTGGCATGAACTGCAAATCAGTACTAAGACTAAGCCTTCCTTTTAAATGAACTTTTCCAGAAGGATGATGTTAATAAGTATTACTGGGCAAAACTTTAATAGACATGTTAATTCCTCAAAATTGCCATTGATCAAAATTAACAAAGTGTGATGTCAGTCCATTTCAGTTATATGCTCAACCAATTTTTTTTAAGATAACCACAGTTGAGATTATCAGGAGTAGTATTTTTAACAGTTATATTTTGGGGGCACTTTCACAGTACATAAGGTACTAATTTGATTGCTATTTAAACACTGACTACTGTGAAGTTCTTCCAGTCGAGATCATTGTATCTGGTTCAGGAAGAAACTGAGTTAAGAATAAAGATGAGTATAGTGGGAAGAATCCGAGTATTCTTCAAACCCAGGGTCCAGAGGCCACTGAAATCTTAAGGGAAACAAAATCTGAGCTTATCTCTTGTTAGCAAACATGGTTCCTAAGAGGTCTTGGTGAGAGAAAACTCTCCCTCTAGATATTGAAGCAGAGCTACACTCTTTCAGGTTCAGAGGCTCAAATGTCTGAGCTATGATTAGTTGCCTCTGGCCTATTTTCAAAAAAGGCCCACTAAGAGTCATTGGTTTGGAGTTGACTCAAAAATCTTCCCTGAATTCTCCACCTTCTTCCTGCCCTTCCTGACCAAGCTTTTTTCTTAAACTATGCCATGTTGTTGTTGTTCAATTGCTCAGTCTTGTCCGACTCTTTGCGATCCCACAGACTGCAGTACGTCAGACTTCCCTGTCCTTCACTATCTCCTGGAGTTTGCTCAAACTCATGTCCATTGAGTCAGTGATACCATCCAACCATCTTATCTTCTATTGTCCCTTTCTTCTCCTGCCCTCAATCTTTCCCATACAGACTATGCCTATACAGAAATTATTCTGATGCTGCTGCTGCTGCTGCTAAGTCGCTTCAGTCATGTCTGACTCTGTGCGACCCCATAGACGGCAGCCCACCAGGCTCCCGTCCCTGGGATTCTCCAGGCAAGAACACTGGAGTGGGTTGCCATTTCCTTCACCAATGCATGAAAGTGAAAAGTGAAAGTGAAGACGCTCAGTCATGTCCGACTCTTCATGGGCACATGGACTGCAGTCCACCAGGTTCCTCCGTCTATGGGATTTTCCAGGCAAGAGTACTGGAGTGGGTGCCATTGCCTTCTCCAATTCTGATGCTAGCTTCTCAATAAAGTTATTTAGAGTCCCAAATTTTCTCAATAATAATAAGCAGTTTATGTAATTTAATTCACTAAAACTTATGAAATAGGTACTCTTATTATCCTCATTTTACTGATGAGAAAACTGAGGTCCAAAGAAGCTAGTTAAATTGCTTGAGGATTCACACCTAATGAACAGTAAAACCTGGGTGTGAGCCCAAGAAGTCTGGGTCCTGAGCCTGTGTGCTTAAACATGGGTTCTCCACCCACTAAGCACTGTGTTCTTCCATAGAGAGAGAGGCTGGTCCATTTCAAATGGTCTATAACTATCAGCTAAAATTTTCAGTTCAACTGATAATTTAAAAACAGGAATCAGCCAAGATGAATTGTAAAATACTATTTCAGAAGTGGTCATTTTCAACTTCTCAGAATATTCATGGCCCAGATGGTTTCAGGTGCCCAACAAATTATGGAGAGACCTTTACTGAGAACTCAGAGCACTGACCTTCCCAGGGGCACTGGTCTTCAAGAAAGGGAGCAATGCTTGTCTTTGTAAGGAGATCTTGAATCCAGAGATACATGAGCTTTTATTCTAAATAGAACAATTGCATAATGTTCTAAGACACCCAATTATTCCACTGAGTTAAGCGTTAAGAGAACAGCTATTTATTGATTGCCACCGGATGAAAGTCTGTTTGCTTTTACATTTTTTTTCCAAGGGTGTTACAGCAATAAAGCCACAAAATCAGAACTCAGAAAAGAATTTTGAGTATGACAAGTATTGAAGAAAGGATTTTCATGGTCAAGGAAAGGAAGAAAGGCTTAAATGTACACGGAAGAGTGTTCCACAGGACTTTTTGGTGAGAAACAATTATCCATCTGTCTCTCTCTCTCACACACACTGACACACACACTTCTAGAAGTACAACAACCCACTTGCCTGTCACCCACGAGGACAACTGAACTCTTCCACTCCAGCTTATTATGACAGAACATGTCTAAAAGACAACCATAAATATAAAACCTTGTACAACATGTGAGTTCAGTGACTATTGAATGTTTACTTCAGGATTTGAATAAGACTTGGAATCTGTGAAAAATAAAAGTACTGTGGTTACATGAATGCTGATATATGGGATATTTAAAAAAAGAAAACAGTTTCTTCTGATGAACCATTTCTAGCATATATACACCTTACATGGAAAGGAACTATTTGCTCAGAAAGTGGTAATTTCCATTTTAAATGCATCTGAGATTTCAACTATTTTTAGTGGTATAAAATTTTTACAACCTTTGACTCAGTACCTCCTACTAAACGCATCCTTTCAAAAGCATGAAATGTTGAAGGTCTATCTATATTATTCAAACCAGCAATTAGAACCAGATGTTACTGCACTTTATATTTAGATACTACATTTCAATATCTAAAAAAGAAAGAATGCTCATGAAGGACAGAGAGAATAATTTATAAATGCAATTAAAGCATATTGTTTAGATTCCTTCTCACTAATTTACCTGATTGCAAAGTAAAATGAAATGAATTCATATTTAAATGCAAAATTGGGCCAGTGAGTAATGAAATTTTTTAAACTGTGTGTATAGGAAAAGAAGATACCACATACACTATTGTTGTGTCAGATATATTTCTTTATCAATTTTACACATTTACTATAAAGGTATAAGGTACTTTAAAATAAAGTACAGGCATCTTCTTCATGATGCACTCAAATTATAGGTCATATAATGTCTAAATTTATATTAACTTTAAAGAAAATGTATGGACTGGTTAGAAAAGAGGAACTTGAAGCTAACTGTATGCTCTATACCATAGCAAAGCTTTTCATAAGAATCTATAAATATTGCAGATATCACATGCCTTCCCTGAAGTTTGGCATGTTCTTTATTTGGGGAAATGATAGAATGAAGATCATATGTCCCCTTCAACACTATTTGTAAAAGTATGTCATACATATGGAGCATAAACTTAGGCAGAGCCAACAAAATAGAACTTCTTCAAGTTTGACTGACCCAAAATGATTGATGCTTAGAAAGATACAGGATGCTAAGCACATTTTCCCTCATTTATTATATAATCCAATAAGTACTCCTTTTAATGTTGCATTTGCTTGTGGTGGATTTTCTTCCCAACCATGGCCTCTGTTTGGGTAATATTAAATAGATTGGTCTTTTCTGAGCATATGTCAAAGGCTTATGGTAGCCTGCCTAATATGTCAGTAGCAGAGGAGCCCATAACAGGTTAACAGCCTGTTGCTATGAAAGATGCACAAGCCTGAGAGCCGAAAGCAGGGACCATGTGAGAAATTGCTGAACTAGTGAGTGGTGGATGGCTTTTGAGTCCTGGGCTCCATGCCAACAGGGCACTGTTGTATCTAGATGTCACCAGAACACAAAGTTAAGAACCGTCTTTAATCTCTAATTGTTTTGCTCGTAATTCAGGGGTTAATGAAAGCTGCAATGTTCTTAAAGTCACTTTTCAGGTTATTATGATAAACTTAAAAGTAAATAGAAATAGCTCATTCATTGATTAAAAATGCTAATTAAGCACCCACTTTGTGCCAGGCATTACTTATATGTGCTGAGCATTTGCACTCACTAGTAACAGCTTACTCTGTAATCTCAAAATTGTGAAAATAATTGTGGCTCAAATAATAAAAAATATTTATTGTTTATATAGTGCTATCCATGTGCCAGACACTGTTCTAACCATTTTATATACACTATCTCATTGATTCCTTATAGCAGCCTCATGGGTGAAGATTATCAGTAGCCCATTTGATAAATGAGGATAGGGAGGCACAATTCATTAATTTGCTCAAAGTCACATACCTAGTGAGAAATAGACCCAAGACTCAATCAAATCCAATCTGGTCTCTGAGCCTTTATTCTTTACCATGTTGCTAAATTTCCCTCAACCAAATTACAGTGTAGTCTGTTCCAGCTCTGCAGTCTGGGCTGAGTTGGTATGTAAATACACAATTGCCAAGGCCAAAGATTCCTTTATTGTATTGTTCTGCTCTCTTCTACATACAACTTCTAATCATATTCTGAAATGGCTGCTTTAACAACAACCACTCAAGCCAGTCAAGCCAGAAGATAGGAGAAAAAAAAAACAAAGGAGGAAATTAAACTCCCTTCTTTCAAGGACTCTCCTCAGAAGTTTCACAAGATACTTAGGATATATGTCACTGGTCAGAACTTAGTCACCTGATCATAATGGAGTCTGGAATGTGTAGACTATTCTGGGTAACCCATACTCATCTGTACTTAAGAATCTAAATACTGAGGAAATAGGGAAGAGCAGCATTCTTCATCAAAATATTAAAAAACAAGCTCTGAAACAATTGCATCTTTCAGAATATTCCTCCTGTTGCCCTAATATTTCTTTCTTTCTAAGTCAATCTTTTTGAATCCAGATGCTCTGGGGCCATTGGTCGACCTGGGTTCTGCTGGCTCATCCTCATACGATATCTGAGAAGCAGACAGCACCTGTCTCTAAGTTGTATGGGTAAATGGAAACTAGCAACAGTCCCCAAGCTGAAGATCACCAGTATTTTTCTCCATCCTTTGGTAAAAAAACTGATAAAATGATTTTTCATCAAGATAACATACTTCCATCAAATTGGGGGAAATTGTTTGTTTGCTGACTAATATCATCTTTGTGTACATTTTTATTCCTATGATATTACAAAAACCAAAACAAGAATAACAGAGCCATTGATTAAGAATTAAGAAAAGAATACACCTATCAGATTCATGATAAAAATATCCAGGTACCTTACAGTACAGTAAAAATGCTAAAGATTTGGAATGTTACAGAGTCTAAGACCCTCCTCCCCCTAAAAATATATCCTCATCAGTGGTCTGGGGTGCCTCTTCATTTCAGACCTCAACAGGAAGACATTCACTAGTAGATATAATTTCCCTCTTTTTCCTCCCTATTTTCTGAAAGTCTTTAGACCACGTTCTCCTTGAAGTTGAAATGTAATGAATAGGAGTTACTGATACCACAAAATAGGATGCCAAGTCTCATAATTCCAAGTCAGTGAAAATAGTTTAGAGTAATAACAGGAAGTAATGTTCCCCCTTCTTCCCAAGAACATTAAGAAAGGAGTTAACCTCCAAGGATCCTGGAAATATGTGGACTAACTTGGAACCATAAATATTGTGGAGATGACACTAACCTGAATTATGTGTATGAAATGGACCAGTTTGGTTTCTGGTAGTCCTCATTTGATTTTCAAAACCCTTCCATGCTCCTGCTGTACTCCACTTCCTTAATTTCTCACAAGCTCTTATTCATTCTCACTCACATTGTGCAGAAAACACCAGAAGCCACCAATACCTTATGCCCTAGTGTCAAGTATTCACAAGAGTAAAACCTTTATAAAAGACATTTTCAAAGGGAAGAATCCAAAGGAGTAGCTATTTCAAAGAAAATTTTTAGAGTTCTAGAACTTACAAATTTGCCTTGATTCATGGACAAACATGACAAACAAACAAACATCCTATCATTTTGCCTTTTCATACTGTTCATGGGGTTCTCAAGGCAAGAATACTGAAGTGGCTTGCCATTCCCTTCTCCAGTGGACCATGTTCTGTCAGACTTCTCCACCATGACCCGCTGGTCTTGGGTTGCCCTGCAGGCATGGCTTGGTTTCATTGAGTTAGACAAGGCTGTGGTCCTAGTGTGATTAGATTGACTAGTTGTCTATGAGTATGGTTTCAGTGTGTCTGCCCTCTGATACCCTCTTGCAACACCTACCATCTTACTTGGGTTTCTCTTACCTTGGGCGTGGGGCAGGAATCCCTCAGAAGAAATGGAGTAGCCATCATGGTCAACAAAAGAGTCCGAAATGCAGTACTTGGATGCAATCTCAAAAACGACAGAATGATCTCTGTTCGTCTCCAAGGCAAACCATTCAATATCACAGTTATCCAAGTCTATGCCCCACCCAGTAATGCTGAAGAAGCTGAAGTTGAACGGTTCTATGAAGACGTTCAAGACCTTTTAGAACTAACACCCAAAAAAGATGTCCTTTTCGTTATAGGGGACTGGAATGCTAAAGTAGGAAGTCAAGAAACACCTGGAATAACAGGCAAATTTGGCCTTGGAATGCAGAATGAAGCAGGGCAAAGACTAATAGTGTTTTGCCAAGAAAATGCACTGGTCATAGCAAACACCCTCTTCCAACAATACAAGAGAAGACTCTACACATGGACATCGCCAGATGGTCAACACTGAAATCAGATTGATTATATTCTATGCAGCCAAAGATGGAGAAGCTGTATACAGTCAACAAAAACGAGACCAGGAGCTGACTGTGGCTCAGATCATGAACACCTTATTACCAAATTCAGACTCAAATTGAAGAAAGTAGGGAAACCGGCTAGACCATTCAGGTATGACCTAAATCAAATCCCTTATGATTATACAGTGGAAGTGAGAAATAGATTTAAGGGCCTAGATCTGATAGATAGAGTGCCTGATGAACTATGGAATGAGGTTCATGACATTGTACAGGAGACAGGGATCAAGACCATCCCCATGGAAAAGAAACGCAAAAAAGAAAAATGGCTGTCTGGGGAGGCCTTACAAATAGCTGTGGAAAGAAGAAAGGCAAAAAGCAAAGGAGAAAAGGAAAGAGATAGGCATCTGAATGCAGAGTTCCAAAGAATAGCAAGAAGAGATAAGAAAGCCTTCTTCAGCAATCAATGCAAAGAAATAGAGGAAAACAACAGGATGGGAAAGACTAGAGATCTCTTCAAGAAAATTAGAGATACCAAGGGAACATTTCATGCAAAGATGGGCTCGATAAAGGACAGAAAAGGTATGGACCTAACCAGGAGCAGAAGATATTAAGAAGAGGTGGCAAGAATATACAGAAGAACTCTACAAAAAAGATCTTCACGATCCAGATAATCATGATGATGTGATCACTAATCTAGAGCCAGACATCTTGGAATGTGAAGTCAAGTGGGCCTTAGAAAGCATCACTACGAACAAAGCTAGTGGAGGTGATGGAATTCCAGTTGAGCTATTTCAAATCCTGAAAGATGATGCTGTGAAAGTGCTGCACTAAATATGCTAGCAAATTTGGAAAACTCAGCAGTGGCCACAAGACTGGAAAAGGTCAGTTTTCATTCCAATTCCAAAGAAAGGCAATGCCAAAGAATGCTCAAACTACCACACAATTGCACTCATCTCACATGCTAGTAAAGTAATGCTCAAAATTCTCCAAGCCAGACTTCAGCAATACGTGAACCGTGAACTTCCTGATGTTCAAGCTGGTTTTAGAAAAGGCAGAGGAACCAGAGATCAAATTGCCAACATCCGCTGGATCATGGAAAAAGCAAGAGAGTTCCAGAAAAACATCTACTTTTGCTTTATTGACTATGCCAAAGCCTTTGACTTTGTGGATCACAATAAACTGTGGAAAATTCTGAAAGAGATGCAATACCAGACCACCTAACTTGCCTCTTGAGAAATCTGTATACAGGTCAGCAAGCAACAGTTAGAACTGGACATGGAACAACAGACTGGTTCCAAATAGGAAAAGGAGTATGTCAAGGCTGTATATTGTCACCCTGCTTATTTAACTTATATGCAGAGAACATCATGAGAAATGCTGGATTGGAAGAAACACAAGCTGGAATCAAGATTGCTGGGAGAAATATCAATAACCTCGGATATGCAGATGACACCACCCTTATGGCAGAAAGTGAAGAGCAACTAAAAAGGCTCTTGATGAAAGTGAAAGAGGAGAGTGAAAAAGTTGGCTTAAAGCTCAACATTCAGAAAACGAAGATCATGGCATCTGGTCCCATCACTTCATGGGAAATAGATGGGAAAACAGTGGAAACAGTGTCAGACTTTATTTTGGGGGGCTCCAAAATCACTGCAGATGGTGATTGCAGCCATGAAATTAAAAGACGCTTACTCCTTGGAAGAAAAGTTATGACCAACCTAGATAGCATATTCAAAAGCAGAGACATTACTTTGCCGACTAAGGTCAGTCTAGTCAAGGCTATGGTTTTTCCTGTGGTCATGTATGGATGTGAGAGTTGGACTGTGAAGAAAGCTGAGCGCCGAAGAATTGATGCTTTTGAACTGTGGTGTTGGAGAAGACTCTTGAGAATCCCTTGGACTGCAAGGAGATCCAACCAGTCCATTCTGAAGGAGATCAACCCTGGGATTTCTTTGGAAGGAATGATGCTAAAGCTGAAGCTCCAGTACTTTGGCCACCTCATGTGAAGAATTGACTCATTGGAAAAGACTCTGATGCTGGGAGGGATTGGGGGCAGGAGGAGAAGGTGATGACTGAGGATGAGATGGCTGGATGGCATCATTGACTCGATGGACGTGAGTCTGAGTGAACTCCGGGAGTTGGTGATGGACAGGGAGGCCTGGCATGCTGCGATTCATGGGGTCTCAAAGAGTTGGACACAACTGAGCGACTGAACTGAACTGAACTGAGAACCTTCAAATAGAAGGTATTTTGAATGACTATATACTCCTAGTATCATCTTCAAATTGCTTCATGAAGTAGGTATGCCACACATGGCTTCCATGAGAATCACTTGGAAGCTTTTTAACTGTAATTCTCTGGCTCACCAAATCAAAATCCTTAACAGTAAAACCCAGGAATCTGTATTTTAAGAATTTTTCAGCCATTTATATCCTATAAACTATTTGAGTGACTCTGCTTTAAGCCAGATTTGGAAACCACTAACATGAGCTAGCATATAGCCTGTCCTTATAGAATGGCTAGATTTGATGGAGGGTTTTTTCCCCCCTTTTTTGGCTGTGCTGTGGGACTTGCAGGACCTTAGATCCCTGACCAGAGATTCCCACGGTCTCAGATGTGAAAGTGCAGAGATCTAACCACTGGACTGCCACAGAATTCCCTAAATTTGAGGGAAGACTGAATATTCTCTGAATCTGTAAAAGAACATAACACTCGATTTTGTCATATGCAACTCTAGGTACTGCCTGTTATTAATCATCCAAAGAACAAGAATACTAAAATGAATAGAATTCCTTTGTTTGGTACCATTTAATGATAATTGAGGTTTACAATAATAACCTTGAGGTACTATAAGATACTCAAGTATCTCTGACATTACTAAAAGAAGATTAAACTCATTCAGTATTATTTTATGTAGTTCTAAATATATTCCAGTTTTTGGACACTGGTTGGACTGCAAGGAGATCCAACCAGTCCATCCTAAAGGAAATCAGTACTGAATATTCATTGGAAGGACTGTTACTTTGCCAACAAAGTTCTGTCTAGTCAAAGTTATGGGTTTTCCAGTAGTCATGTAGGGATGTGAAAGTTGGACTATAAAAAAAAGCTGAGCATTGATGTTTTTGAACTGTGGAGAGGACTCTTGAGAGTCCCTTGGACTGTGAGGAGATCCAACCAGTCCATCCTAAAGGAAATAAGTCCTGAGTGTTCATTGAAAGGACTGATGTTGAAGTTGAAACTCCAATACTTTGGCCACCTGATGCGAAGAACTGACTCATTTGAAAAGATCCTGATGCTGGGAAAGATTGAATACAGTAGGAGAAGAGGACGACAGAGGATGAGATGGTTGGATGGCATCACCAACGCGATGGACAGGAGTTTGAATAAGCTCTGGGAGTTGGTGACAGACAGGGAAGCTTGGTGTGCCACAGTCCGAGGTTGCAAAGAGTCAGATACAACTGAGCAACTGAACTGAATTGATTTTACATGTACTATGGTGACCTTGGGGCTTCCCAGGTGGCGCTAGTGGTGAAGAATCCACCTGTCAATGCAGGAGATGTAAGAGATGTGGGTTTGATCCCAGGGTTGGGAAGATCCCTGGATCAGGAAATGGCAACCCACTCCAGTATTCTTGCCTGGAGAATCCCATGGACAGAGGAGCCTGGCGGGCTACAGTCCATAGGGTCACAAAGAGTCGGACACGACTGAGCACACATATACACGGTGATTTTATTACTCACCAGTTGTGTCAACTTGAACAAACTATTTAACCTCTCTGAGTCTGAATCCTATCTGAAAATTGTGAATACACACTCTTCTCAGGGTGAAATTTCAGATACAATGTTTGCAAGGCACTTGATATGCAGTTAACATTTAATGCCTGGCAAAGATAAAATCCCATGGACTGAGGAGCCTGGTGGGCTACAGTCCATGGAGTCACAAAGAGTCAGACATGACTGAGCAACTAAACAACAAGGATAAAATATGACTATTTAGGGGAGTCATTAAAGAGAAGCCCAGAAGCTGCAGGACACACTGCAGAGACTTAAATATGGGGTCATCACTTGGACTTTTTAAAATACCAAATCCCCTAGTCACCACCAGAACTCTGAAGCAGGAGATAGGATGGGGCCCAAGGACATTTAACACATATTTTTGGTGTTACTGATGGAGGTTGTCAGCAAACCCTCACATGGAGATTCTCACCCTTTAGGATTACAGTGGTTACAATCAAAGTGGTTAGAAGGTTGCTGCATAGAAGTTTCCATGCTCTTGCTTGTGAACATTCCCTGTTTTGAAAAAATGTCTTTCTGCCACTCCTCCATCACCTCATCCCCCTGGTAATTAAGCGCTACTTCATTTTCTATGCTTAGTCAGAACACTATGAAAAGTTAGCTTGACAAAGAGCAGTTTGTCCCTTCTATTTTAAACCAATATTTACAAATCTGTTATATTTTGGAACACAGCTGTCCTTGTGTGCATCTTAAATGGTTTTGAGAGACCAAATACTGAAACCACTTCATAGGATCCTCAATTTCTTCACTTTCTTCCATAAAGTCTGCGTCTTCTATTTGAAAAGGCATGCTAGCATATGAATCAGCAGGCACTGCTGAGTCTATAAGATGGAGGAGAAGGGAGGATGGCATGAAAAGATTAGGAACCATGAAATTTACAAATCCAGTTACAAGGTTTGAAACACAATGGTAAATGTCATCTCTGAAGTCTCAGGCTACATTTTCTATCCCATGAAAGGAGCAATCAAGAGTGTGGTTGAAGAGAAAACCTCCTCATCTTGCAAATCAAGAAAGCAAGGGCAGCTGATATAAAAGGACCAGAGGAAAGTTCCATTCTCCATGGAAGAAACACCTTCCTAAGAAGGAAGCTGCTTGCAGTTTTTTCTGCACCTCATACGAAGGACTGGCCTCCCATATACACAAGATATGAAGGGCAATGTGGAGGTAATTATGAAGCTTCTAAACAGTTACAAATAGCTATCTAAGGTAAATAATCAGAACTCTTGATTTACCCCCAAACTTTTCCCCCACACCTTGGTCCTTTCAAACTTAGTAAATGATAATATTACCTTCCAGCAGCTCAGTGCAGAAGCCTCTGTCATCCTTTCTTCCTACTATCCTGTCACATTCCATATCCAATATATCAGCAAACTCTCCCTGCAGGCTCAAACTTGGAAACATAATCAGAACCAGGCCATGTTACACTCAGTTAACTGCTAAGTCACGCTAGCCAAGTCACCATCCTTCTTCACCTGGTTTACGGCAAAAGCTGCTTACCTGATTTGCCAGGATTCTCAGCTCCCTACAGTTTATCTTCCAAACAGCACACAAAACAATGGTTTGCTGGAGGAGTTTTCTGTTCCCACTCTATGCTTCAGCCATCCCTGTTTGTACCTCAAAGAGCGTCTCTCTCCACACTCTTGCATGGTAGATAGAGGTTGTTTTTAACATGAAGGCAGGGGTTGGGGAGGTTCACTGTTGTCCTGGTCCAGCCTCAGTCTTAGGTAGGTCCTGTGTCACTGGGCCTTGGTGGTAGGGCTTAGTGATACTGTTTCTCACCTCTAGCAGCTAAATCCTGCCCTGTGTGTTAGGCAATCCTTCTGTAGGACAGTATTTCCTGCCCTCCTCCAGCAGAAGGGGATCTCTAATGCCCTTGGCTCAGCAAAGCTTTCTGTCCTTCCCCCAGGCTTTTCTTTTACCTTCCTCCAGGTGACAGTGGGTCTTCCCTCAGGCCCCAGGACAACAAAGTTTGGGGCCTTACCCCCCATGTCCTCAAGCTTTTGTTGAGGAGACAAAGGTCTCAGCCAGGATTCAACCGTTTCCTGGGGGTCTTGTTCAGATCTCTTTCTTCCAATCTTTCTCTAGAGTGTCCTGTGGAGAGTCATGGAGAAGAATCTACAAGCGAGGACCAACACCACTGTGTCTGCAGCTCTGAGGGGTCTATTTAGTTAATTCCCTAAAATTTTACCTGAATGCTTCTTACTTACTTGTGTGGCAGCCCTAATTCTGCCCACACTTTGCCATGGTAGGCCAATGCTAACTTTTCAGCTTTCCTGGAGGCACCTGTATTTTCTTAGATTTTAGACAAATTAGCTACTCTGTGTACTCAGCACTCTGATGGCATCAGAAAAGTTAAGATCTTCTAGTCTACCTGGCTTTTTCTTGTTGTTAAGCTAGGGGATATTCTTTTTGCCTCATAACTGGATTTTTTCAATAGCCTTACTAATTAGTTTCCCTGTCATCCTCCTCTCTCCTATCTCGTCTATTTTTTCCAGCGCCTGTTTCATTATGTCCTCCTCCAAAATAGTCAAAGGTTCTGTATTTCATAACCAGTCAATTCTTATGCTATAAATTGACAATGCAGAGAATCACACTTTTCAATGCTAGGAAGGACTTTCAGAGCTGTTCAGAGTCTAATTCCAATTACCTTTACAACCTTCTCTCTTTTCACCCTTCAACCCAAATCCCTTCTCCTTTAGGCACAATTCCTCAATGTTTCAACCCACAAACATTCACTGGGAACCTGATTATTATGTATCACATTGGGTACTTTTTTTTAAAGCTTTCTATTTTGTATTGGGGTATAGCTGATTAACAAAGCTGTGAAATGTTCAGATGGACAGCAAAGGGACCCAGCCATATATATACATGTATCCATTCTCCCCTGAACTCCCCTCCCATCCAGGCAGACACATAATATTGATCAGGGTTCCCTGTGCTACACAGTAGGCCTTTGTTGGTTATCCATTTTAAATATAGTGGTGTATACATGTCCATCCCAAACTCCCTAACTAGTACATTGGGTACTTCAGATTCAGAAATCAAATACAAACCCTTCTCTCATGAAGCTACAGGTGAATGTACATTTTGCTCATTTATTTTCATTACTGCTCATTCTGTGCCATCTGGCAATGGTCTTCCATATTCACATCTCTGTAACCTGTCCTCCATACAAACTTTAGACCGAGCATCACCACCTCCATGATGTTTTCTTTAACCACTGTAGTCTTATCCTTTTTTCTTCCCTGTGTGTCTTACAGTACTGTGCTTTACTGAGTTTTATAGTACTTCATTTATATCTCCTTATATCTCTAATTAAATTATAAGGATTATGAAAGACTAGACCAACCTTAGCAAAACTTTTTATCATACCACAGTAGTATCTGACATTTGACGTGCTTGATGCATACTTATTAAATGAGGTTAAATAGCACAGTTATTAAAAGTATGGACTGGGGTCAGACAAACTTGAGTTTAAATTCTGACTTTGTCATTGTGTGATGTGAGGCAATGTGTGATGTGAGGCTTTGTAACCATAGCCTTATTTTCTTCATTTAAAGAATGAAAAATATACAATTGCTGTAAGGATAGATGAGATGTTGTATATAATGTGCCTCACATGTCAAAAAGTATACAGTAAACAAAACCTACCATATTAGTTCTAAATTTTGTTGTTGTTATTGTTTAATCATAAAGTTGTGTCAGACTCTTTCCAACCCCATGGACTGCAGCTTACAAGGCTCTTCTGTCCTCCACTATCTCCCAAAGTTTGCTCAAATTAATGTCCATTGAGTTAGTGATGCTATCTAACCATCTCATCCTCTCCTGTCCCTTTCTCCTTTTGTCTTAATCCTTTCCAGCATCAGGGTCTTTTCCAATGAGTTGGCTCTTTGCATCAGGGGGCCAAAGTACTGGAGCTTCAGCCTCAGCATCAGTCCTTCCAATGAATATTCAGGGCTGATTTCCTTCAGGATTGACTGGTTTGATCTTGCAGTCCAAGGGACTCTCGAGAGTCTTATCCAGCACCACAATTTGAAAGCATAAATTATTTGGCACTCAGCCTTCTTTATGGTCCAACTTTCACATCCGTACATGACTACAGGAAAAACCAAAGCTGTAACTATACAGACCTCTGTCGGCAAAGTGACGTCTTTGCTTTTTTATATGCTAAGTTTGTCATAGCTTTCCTTCCAAGGAGCAAGTGTCTTGTAATTCATGGCTGCAGTCATCATCCACAGTGATTTTGGATCCCAAGAAAATAAAATCTGACATTGCTTCCACTTTTTCCCCTTCTATTTGCCTTCAAGTGATGGGACAAGATGCCATGATCTTCTTTTTTTGAATGCTGAGTTTTAAGACAGCTTCTCAATTCTCCTGTTTCACCATCATCAAGTGGTTCTTTAGTGCCTCTTCAATTTCTGCCATTGGAGTGGTATCATCTGCAAATCTGAGATTACTGATATTCATCCTGGCAACCTTAATTCCAATTGGAAGAAAAGTTATGACCAACCTAGATAGCATATTCAAAAGTAGGGACATTACTTTGCCGACTAAAGTCCGTCTAGTCAAGGCTATGGTTTTTCCTGTGGTCATGTGTGGATGTGAGAGTTGGACTGTGAAGAAAGCTGAGTGCCGAAGAATTGATGCTTTTGAACTGTGGTGTTGGAGAAGACTCTTGAGAGTCCCTTGGACTGCACGGAGACCCAACCAGTCCATTCTGAAGGAGATCAGCCCTGGGATTTCTTTGGAAGGAATGATGCTAAAGCTGAAGCTCCAGTACTTTGGCCGCCTCATGTAAAGAGTTGACTCATTGGAAAAGACTCTGATGCTGGGAGGGATTGGGGGCAGGAGGAGAAGGGATGACCAAGGATGAGATGGCTGGATGGCATCACTGACTCAATGGACGTGAGTCTGAGTGGACTCTGGGAGTTGGTGATGGACAGGGAGGCCTGGCGTGCTGTGATTCATGGGGTCACAAAGAGTTGGACACGACTGAGTGACTGAACTCAACTGAACCTTAATTCCAGGTTGTGATTCATCTAGCCCAACATTTCACAGATGTAGAAGTTACATAAACATGGTGACAATATACAGCCTGTCTTACTCCTTTCTCAATTTTGTACCAGTCAGTTGTTCTATGTAAGGTTCTGTTGCTTTTTGACCCACATACAGGTTTCTCAGGAGACAGATCAGGCGGTCCTAAATTACTGCGCAGTAACTGGCTCAGTGGTAAAGAATCTACCTGCCAATGTAGGAGACATGGGTTCGATCCTTGGGTCAAGAAGATCCCTTGGAGAAGGAAATGGCAACCCACTCCAATATCTTGCCTGGGAAATCCCATGGACAGAGGAGCCTGGCAGGCTACAGTCCATGGGGTCACAAAGAGTCAAACATGGCTCAGCATGTAAACAACAATGAGCACTCATATGGAGACATAGGCTAGATCTATCCTGGTACAAAGGGTTTCCCTGGTGGCTCGGTGGTAAAGAATCCACCTGCCAGTGCCAGAGACATGGGTTTGATTCCCAGGTCAGGAAGATCACCCTGGAGAAGGAAATGACAACCCATTCCAGTATCCTTGCCTGGGAAATCCTACGGCTAGAGAAGCCTGGCAGGTTACGGTCCATGGAGTTGCAGAGTTGGACATGACTTTGTGACTAAACAACAACAAACAGACAGGACAGTCATTCATGTAGAAAGTGTCGCAGCATTCCTGCCTACTTTAAGAATGATAGAGAAACCATATGACTCGACTATTTCACTTCTATTTGGAAAATAAATCTGAAAAGTAACAAAACACTAATTTGTAAAGATATATGCATCCCTATGTTTGTTTCGGTTTCATTGACAAAAGCCAAGAAGGAAGATAAGGTGCACATGCGTGCACACACACACACACAGACAGACACCCCCCATGAAATACTATTCAGCTATCAAAAAGAATAAAATTCTGCCATTTGTGACTACATGGATGGACTTGAAACGTAGCATGCTAAGTGAAATGTCAAATGGAAAAAGACAAATATTGTATTATTTCACTCATAGGTGGAATATAAAAACAAAGAAATGAAACAATGGAACAAACAAAATGAAACAATAACAAACTCATAGGTACAGGGAACAGATTAGTGGTTACCAGAGGGGATGAGGGTTGGGGGTAGGCAAAATGGGTAAAGAAGTCAACTGTATAGTGATGGGTGGAAATCACATTTGTGATGGTGATCGTTGTATAGTACATACAGATTATAATGCTGTACACCTGAAAAGTATATAATAAAAAAAAACTAAGAAATAAAGTAAGTATAACAAGTTACCCTGATGGGGGGAGAGAAAGAATGACAGGTGAGACCTCTGACTTCTAGGAAGAAAACCAGACTGAGTGGCATTTAAGTAGTCATTTAAAATAAGTATATGGAAATGAGAGTGTTTATCTGGGCCAAGCTGTAGTACTCACTGAAAAATCCCTTTCTAAACATGTGAATGTAGGTAATTAGTGGTCAATATGTCTTTAGTTGTTTAATAGTTATAATTATATGACTTTAATAAAAAATGCTGTAATTTGTGTTCTTATGAACGTTGAAAGCTTAACTGTCTGTTTATCTCTTGGACTTTTGCTAATCCAACAAGGGTCATTCAGAAGAATCTTACCAAAATTGCAGGCAGGCATTTTGTTTAAGATGCTGTAACTAATTTCTTGGAGCTAGCTCTAGCATATTTAAGTGTTCTTTATTCTGTCATTCATTCAACAAAGTAACACTGAGCACCCAGTTTTCCAAGTTCTGTGACTCACAACATAATCTGCCTGTTCTGCTAGCAGTTGACTCACTCTATCTTGCCATCAAATGATAGCTTAATTATATACATATATATACACATACATATATATATATATATACACATATATAATGAGATTGGGGGTGGCTATCTGCAAGAAGATTAGACCAGCTGTCTGATCTTGAATCAATGTCCTGCTTCACATGAAGAATAAGATAAGGTTCTGCTTCTGGCAATAGTAGTGAAGTGAAAGTTCCTCAGTCATATCCGACTTTTTGCGACACCATGGACTATAGTCCATGGAATTTTCCAGGCCAGAATATTGGAGTGGGTAGCCATTCCCTTCTCCAAGGGATCTCCCCAACGCAGGGACTGAACCCAGGTCTCCCGCATTGCAGGTGGATTTACCAGCTGAGCCACAAGGGAATCCCCGGCAGTATGAGAGGTTCAGTTAAATCTATTCACAAGGTATATATGTTAGTGTTTGTGTATGTGTACACATGAATTTTTATGTATTTTCTACAATGTGCAGAGGCATATGCTAGTCCCCAGTGATCAGCATCACAAGCCTGAGAAGATGAAAGAGACCAGCTTCATCCTGGTAGGATAAGTTTAGATGGTGAAAGCTTCAGAGTCAATCAGGAGCTTTGAGCCCAAAGGCCTGGCCTGGATCACTAATGGGATAGCAGTGCCTTGGAGAAGATGGATGATTGAGTGGGAAGACAAGAGACTGTGGAAACATAGTGTATGTTGGAAAGAAAATTGAGAAGACACCACAGCATCAGGTTTCATCCAAATTCCATGAGATCACACAGCCCAGTGAAATCTCTCAAGGTCATCCACAGGAAGCAACGAAAGACAAGGACCAACAATGGCAGTAAGGTGTTGTAGCTTGAAGGGCTGATACCACTGGGGAACCAGACAAGACTAGAAAAGAATAATGGCAGAATCCTCACATAAGGATGAAGTGTTTGCTGGGAAGTACTTGCAGGACCATGCACAGGGGAGGTCAGAAATTGGTAGAAAGTCTTTAAGGAAACTGGATGTCTTGGTCTGCTATTTAACATTAGCTGTAACTTAGAAGAGATGCTAGGAAAGCATCTCTGAAAGCAAGTATAGAGAGACTTACTTTCAGGGTCAAAGTTTATGTTTACACATGAGAACAAGCAATCCAGATATAGGAAAGGCTATCGATATCTCACTAAGCAGTACTTCTTGCTTTCTGTATCTGCACTTTGGCTAAAGTCTGGAAGAGTCAGAATGAAAAAGCTAATGATAAAAAGACAGTAGCAGAACAACGACCAAATTTTGAATAAGATCCATAGAGTAGATAACAATATTGTATCAAAGTGAATTTTCCAACTTTGATAATTTCTCTATGGTTATGTAGGACAATGTTCTTTTTCTTAAGGAATGTGCACTAAAATATTTAGCGTAAAGAGGCATCATATTTTACAACTTTAAAATCACACAAAAAATGCACATAGATAAATAAAAATATAGGTGTAGATAAATAAATATGAAGAGGAGGGGGAGAGAGAGCGAAAACAAATGCAGCAAAATCCTAACAATCAAAGTACATGGGTAAATGTTACATAGCAGTTCTTTTATCTTAAAATTTCTCTAAGTTTAGTTTATTTCAAAATGAAAAGTTATTCTAAAAAGACTGCCAATAACAGTAAGGCTAACACAAATTAGAGCTATTCTTAAATGTAGATAAGGCTCCACAAGCACTGGGATCTGAGCCATGTTGAAAATTTAGCATGTTCACTGCAAAATACACCCTGCCTTTCCACCCAACATCTTTAATTTTATGGCAATCATTCCCAGGGACTAAAACATATTTCAGGAATCCCTGAGAAGAAATTAAAATGTCTTAGTTGATGGGGTAATGACTTAATCACTGTTCATTATCCCAGTGGAAGAAAGTAGGATCTTAAGGATTCTTCCTCTTTGGTTTTTGTTGTACTTACCCAACCAGTAGCCTTGCCCCTCTATTTCATAAATATAGGTTTCAGTGTCATTAGTCATGTAAAATCACATTAAACTCCCTGTGGGATAACAGTAATATTTAATGTGAAAATAATTTCTTTTGATTGATATACCATGCTTCCAAAATAGGGTTGCAAAAATAAAAGGTTGTTTGTGTTTCTTACAATCACCAGACGATAATACTAATGGCTTGGTCTATTATCCAGAGTAATTTTTGTGCTAAGTCCACTAAGGATTTGGTATTGAATTCCCACTTAAGTGATAGTCATTATGTTGATTTTTTAGAAATCATTTGCTACATGTTTCACATTTTAATGTATTATATTTATGAAGCTTTTATCCAATGGTGAAACTTTCTTAGATCAAAAAATATTACAGCATTTCACAGGTGTTTTGGAGAGGGATCTTTTCATTTCTACCTCAGCATTTCAGCCTGAACCCAGAAAGTAAAAGCAACTACTGTTAGGACCAAACTGAAGCCAGGACAGGCTCTAAGGGGCAGGCTAGGCCTGAGGTTTAGTCTCTAGGAAAGCTGAGGCACTGGGAACTCCCACAGGCAGTGTAGCGAGACCAATCAGAAAAATCCCCGTAGCCCCCCACCTGCGCCTGACCCGAGCCAATCCAGATAGGGATGCGAGGTTTAAAAGTCCCGTGTGCGAATACGGTTTAACCAATCAGCTATGCTGCTACAGAAACAAAGAACCGTCTGTATAAAAGTATATGTGATTCAGAGCTCGGGGCTCTTGTCGGATTCCACTGTGCTGGATGAGACCTGGGCCCTAACTCGAGCTAGCAATAAACCCCTTTATGCTTTTGCATTGCTGTGGATGTCTTATTCTCTCAGTTTTGGGGACTCAGACTCTGGCCATAACACTACCCACTTGGCAATTTCTATTCATTCCCAAATGGAAAGCTGATATCACATTAGTAAAACTGCAAAGCAATTGGGTCTGCTCACCTTCCTCCTATCTCTGGATTAACTAGCATTCTTCTCTGTTCCTGTTTCAGGGGACACCAACACAAGAGTCAGATGAGGAGTTACTTTCTAGAAGTTCTGAAACCCCATCTCATTCCCTATTTTGGGACTCAAGAGTATAAAGCAATAGTCCTCAGTGTGTCTGTTTTAGAAAGACCACTCCTGTCTTTCCAATAATAACAATGATATTTCATTCTCTATCTTTCTGACTCTTTTGCCTATTTACATAAATTTATTCAAAACTCAAAAAAGGAACAGAAGAGTACTATTTAATGCCCCCTAAAATGTTATCAGTCTTATTGCCTAGTTTTTCTGCTTCTAGATATGTGTATTTCCTTTCGTGAATTCATGTTACATTGAGGTTTAAAGGCGGCTTTGATTTCTACTAGGGATTGATAACTACAAAAGCCTCTATTTATATTTCAAAACAAATAGTTATTCACTTACTTTACTGCCTGATAGGATATGTGTTCATTATAAACCATTAGCGACCATTAAGAATTGCAGTCCTTTTCATTCCCTAAGGCTCTGCTTGAACTTCACGAATCATATGACAACCTCTGTCAACACCTTCAAAAAGAAGCACCAACACCACTCTGATGATGTCGATAAGAATAAGCAGAATAACTGGACCAGGACAGGATGGAGCTTGATTCTATGGGCTGGACAGGAAGTGGAGCAACTTGTGACTGGCATAGACTACTTCACTGAAGTGGGCAGAACCAAGGGAGCTGACCCAGCAATCAAGACTGACCACCCCCAGGAGGCTGATAGTTGTTGGATAAGTAAATTCTTCTTTTGGAACTTGTATTATGATCAAGTGAGACTAAGACTGAGAATGATGTCAATTCAGAGGGAACAAAAAAAACAGACAAGAATTCAACCCAGTGAGATGAAGTCGAGTCATGCCATGAGACCTCCAAACCAACCTACAATCCATATAAGAGCCATTAAATATACGATTTTGCTTAAGGAAGTTTTGGCTGGTTTTCCCCATCTTGTGATTGAATGAATATTAACTATAGTAGAGAAGGCCTACTTACATTTTTCAGTTTTCTTTATTTTTCACAGAAGGTAAGAGCTGTAATGGCATATCATGTAGCCTGAAGCAGGAAAATTAAAAATGATGCTAAATATTGGAAACAGAGGAAACCTAATACAGGGGATTCATTCCTCAGGTCATGAAAGAGCTGAAAGACAAATAGAGAGGGGATGGTGAGACAGCTTAATGATTAGCAGCAAGGGGCCTGGAGGAGAAGGGTTACTGAAGCCCAACAGCCAGCGTTACCTGGAGAAAAGTGAAACCATTGAGAATGAGCCATGGAAGAGACTCAGACACTGAGACAGCCATTTCCTGAATCAGAGAGGGGGGTAGATATACCCCGGCTTTTCCCCCTTTATTCTCCCTCTGATCTCTTGTAGGTACCTCCCATTCACCAAACCCAAGTGGAAATCAGCTGACACAGAGCCGGGGAAGCACAGCCTGCAGGGACTGCTCCTCCACCCCCAGCCCCGCATCCAGAGATATTCAGTGAAGCATGAACGCATCTGAATGCAAATGAGGTCCAGCGCAAACAATATTTGCAAATCAGCACATATCTTATCTCAAAGTGTCAAATGCTTTCTAACCAGAAGTATTTGCTCACCACTACCGTTCTTTTCCTCATTTCTCCTTCCCAAACCATAAGGAATAGAGAAAATGGATATTATGTCTCTAAAAGTATTCTAAGTAATTCAGATTGTTTTTGTTGCTCTTCCTGCTTTCACCTCCCACCCCCTTACCTGGAGGCACTATTCTACCTCATGTCAAAATTCAAAATTTGAGCAATGGTGTGCTTAAATGCTGATATCCTTAACGGTTTTCCCTTCTTTCCTACTTTTTTTTTCCCCCCACAGTCCAGTAATTTATTTTAAATTTGAGTTATTTCAAATTCCACAAACAAAACTGAAGAACAGCAATATTTTGTTTGAATTCTTTCCTCTGTACACTCAGTGATCTAAATGGAGAAAACAAAAACCCTAACAAAGAACAAATCGAAGGAAACGGTTTTCTACATTAGGGATCCCAAGACCACAGAACCAATACTACCGCTTAATTATATCAGTGTCATACCACAGTTTATAACAGAGGAAACAAAATGTAAGGAAAACTTCATGACTTTATGTAGTACTTCAAAACAAACCTATTGTAAAGTGTGGTTTTAAGATATAAATTGATCTGCACATTTCAGAAGGGAAAAAAGACACTCCCTGACCTCTCAAGTACGTAACTAGAAACCTTGGCACCATCTATAATTATTTGGCCCCAATCCTATCTGTAATAGGAAAACTAGAGGCACCAGAACCTGGGTCTGAAACTAGGGAATAATTAGTTCCATCCATTAGTGAACATTTTATGAGTTCAGTAAATGAGGAGTGTCTGGCTGAGTGCTTAGAAGGAAAAGGGGAATTTGGCACCATAAAATCATAATATACTATTTATTAGGAACTTTCTCAGGAATCTAAAGGTCATCTGCCTCCCAGTCCCAAAGAAATACAACCCTGCAGAAACCTCCCTGGCCATTTACAACCTACCTGGCTAAGCCTTCCCTCGGGGCCTGAAGGACTGACCTGTCTGCGGCTCAGGCAGATAGACTATCCTGAGGCCTGCTCTAAATCCTCATATCCAGCCTCCTCTGTCCTACACGGGCTACGAGGCTAACATACTACCCATGCATGTGCCCAAGCTGCAGTTGTCAGACTAAGCGCCTGTTCCGGGAGGTGGTATTTGGGTAGATAATTAAAAAGTGAATAATGAGGTTCTTCACATAACTATGAGAAAGTTACCTCCATGAGAATTCAGAAATCTAAAGTCCAGTGTGATGAGATATGATCACAAATGGGGAGGGATTCAGCTATTATGTGGTTCTGACAAATCTTTTCAATAACACCTTTTCTATCAACTTGGAAATAGCTCTCTAAGATGCCCAATTCTGATGTCAGCCAGTCTTCAGGAAATGCAGGCGATATCACAGTGCACCAAGGACCACCTAGTGGGCAGCTAAAACTATCCGGAAGATCCTTTTTATTTATTCATTTATTCCTTTGACCTTGCCTTTCCTCCCTTTCCATGTATTTATGCATCTGTTTATTCATTCATCTATTCCTTTGGCATTGTCTTTCCTTCCTCTCCAGCTTTATATCAGAACAGGTTTGAACCACAGATGAACAAAATGAAGAAGGATTTTCCAGATTAACAAAGTTCTCTCTCCATAGGATGTTATTTACCACGGGGTGTTTGGTGCTTTTGAATGATGATAAAATTCTCTTGCCAATTGAAAAGTCACTTATAACCTAATCACTTGTCTTAATTCACTCTATCCCTAATTTTTAAATTGCTTGTTTTTATTTATTAATCTGTAATTAACCCTGCTGTTCAAAATTGATTAAATTTGCTTCATAAGGACATGTATATTTTATTAAAATAATATACATTATGTGTATAAGAAAAAAGAAAGCAAAATAAGGATAAGACATAAAAGGGTGCTGGAAAGTAAATCTGATGCCGGAACATACACACACAAGCGTAGGAATACTACTCAGTCATAAAAAGATGAAATCTTGCCATTTGCAACATCAGCAGATTTTGAGGGTGTTATGCTAAATGAAATAAGACTTCAGGCAGAGAAAGACAAATGTCATATGATTTCATTCACATGTGGAATATAAAAAGCAAACCCAAAATGAATCAATGAACCAAACAAAGACAAATCCATAGATACCGAGAACAGACTGGTGGTTACCAGAGCAGAAGGGCAGGGAGAGGGTGAGGTGAAAGGATATCAGCTGCATGGTGACAGATGGAAACTAAAATTCTGTGGTGAGCATGCTGTAGTGTGTACAATAATTAGAAATATAATGCTGTTTTCATGAAACTTACATAGTGTTATAAACTGATGTTACCTTAATAAAAAGAAAGTTTCTATCAAGGGGGTTTTAGGTTAGGCAAAGTACTGATTAGATGAATTTATAAGTACAACTGGCTTCATTTTAAGGTAGAACTCTCCAAACTGCAAAAATGCAGAGCAAGTAAAAAGGAAGCAGAGATTCATTACACCAATTAATCAATTCATACTCATATTTAATCTTTTCAAACAACAACATAAAAGATGTTGAGAAAGTGAGACTGAAAGGAAAATACCAATAGCTAACATGTATTGATGTACTGAGCATTTGTCTCTGTTCTAGTCATTTTCTTCACAACAATCCTCTGAGATCAGCACTATTATTATCTCCATTTTATAGACAAGAAAATCTAGTTACAAAGACCCAAAAAAAACTTGTTCAAGGTCTTCAGCTAGTAAATTGTTAAACTGAGGCTTGAACTTGGTATCCTGGCTCCAAAGCCACTATGATGTCATTACAATTGTAACAAATATTTAAAAATCACACAAGATGAAAAGGTAGAGGTATAATTAGGAAATTAAAAACAACAATGTCTACTATATTATATATCATTTACAAATAAGGAAATAAAGGGAGAAAGGATGGAAAGGAAGGAGAAAAGAAGGTAAGAAAAATATTTGAAATAGAGAAAAATGAATAAGCTTATCTACACAGAAAAATCTTTGCTGTGTAGATAACTTCAATAACTGAAAATCATCTATAGTTGTTTTTGGAATGCACACACACACACATCTTTATATCACATAGAGATAATATAGTACATATACATATATGCATGCACTACCTACATAACACACGCACACACATATGTATGTTATATATACAATACAGGTGAGGAGATACCCCTCATCCAAGGTAAGGAGCAGTGCCTGTGCTTTGCTAGAACAGCTGTGAAGAGATACCCCACGTCCAAGGTAAGAGAAACCCAAGTAAGACGGTATGTGTTGCAAGAGGGCAGACACACTGAAACCATAATCACAGAAAACTAGTCAATCTAATCACACTAGGACCACACCTTTGTCCAACTCAATGAAACTAAGCCATGCCCTGTGGGGCCACCCAAGATGGGAGGGCATGGTGGAGACACAATATGGACCACTGGAGAAGGGAATGGCAAACCACTTCAGTATTCTTGCCTTGAGAACCCCATGAACAGTATGAAAGGGCAAAATGATAGGATACTGAAAGAGGAACTCCCCAGGTCAGTAGGTGCCCAATATGCTACTGGAGATCAGGGGAGAAATAACTCCAGAAAGAATGAAGGGATGGAGCCAAAGCAAAAACAATACCCAGTTGTGGATGTGACTGGTGATAGAAACAAGGTCCAAAGCTGTAAAGAGCAATATTGCATAGGAACCTGGAATGTCAGGTCCATGAATCAAGGCAAATTGGAAGTGGTCAAACAAGAGATGGCAAGAGTGAACATCGACAATTTAGGTATCAGCGAACTAAAATGGATTAGAATGGGTGAATTTAACTCAGATGACCATTATGTCTACTACTGTGGGCAGGAATCCCTCAGAAGAAATGGAGTAGCCATCATGGTCGTCAAAAGAGTCTGAAATGCAGTACTTGGATGCAATCTCAAAACGACAGAATGATCTCTGTTCGTTTCCAAGGCAAACCATTCAATATCACGGTAATCCAAGTCTATGCCCCAACCAATAATGCTGAAGAAGCTGAAGTTGAACGGTTCTATGAAGACCTAAAAGACCTTTTAGAACTAACACCCAAAAAAGATGCCCTTTCCATTATAGGGGACTGGAATGCAAAAGTAGGAAGTCAAGAAACACGTTGAGTAACAGGTAAATTTGGCCTTGGAATACGGAATGAAGCAGGGCAAAGACTAATAGAGTTTTGCCAAGACAATGCACTGATCATACCAAACACCCTCTTCCAACAACACAAGAGAAGACTCTACACATGGACATCACCACATGGTCAACACTGAAATCAGATTGATTATATTGTTTGCAGCCAAAGATGGAGAAGCTCTATACAGTCAACAAAAACAAGACCAGGAGCTGACTGTGGCTCAGATCATGAACTCCTTATTACCAAATTCAGACTCAAATTGAAGAAAGTAGGGAAAACCACTAGACGATTCAGGTATGACCTAAATCAAACCCCTTATGATTATACAGTGGAAGTGAGAAATAGATTTAAGGGCCTAGATCTGATAGATAGAGTGCCTGATGAACTATGGAATGAGGTTCGTGACATTGTACAGGAGACAGGGATCAAGACTATCCTCAGGGAAAAGAAATGCAAAAAAGCAAAATGGCTGTCTGGGGAGGCCTTACAAATAGCTGTGAAAAGAAGAGAGGCAAAAAGCAAAGGAGAAAAGGAAAGAGATAAGCATCTGAATGCAGAGTCCCAAAGAATAGCAAGAAGAGATAAGAAAGCCTTCCTCAGCGATCAATGCAAAGAAATAGAGGAAAACAACAGAATGGGAAAGACTAGAGATCTCTTCAAGAAAATTAGAGACACCAAGGGAACATTTCATGCAAAGATGGGCTCGATAAAGGACAGAAATGGTATGGACCTAACAGAAGCAGAAGATATTAAGAAAAGATGGCAAGAATAAAAAGAAGAACTATACAAAAAAGATCTTCACGACCCAGATAATCACGATAGCGTGATCACTCACCTAGAACCAGACATCCTGGAATATGAAGTCAATTGGGCCTTAGAAAGTATCACTACGAACAAAGCTAGTGGAGGTGATGGAATTCCAGTTGAGCTATTTCAAATCCTGAAAGATGATGCTGTGAAAGTGCTGCACTCAATATGCCAGCAAATTTGAAAACTCAGCAGTGGCCACAGGACTGGAAAAAGTCAGTTTTCATTCCAATCCCAAAGAAAGGCAATGCCAAAGAATGCTCAAACTACCACACAATTACACTCATCTCACATGCTAGTAAAGTAATGCTTAAAATTCTCCAAGCCAGGCTTCAGCAATACGTGAACCGTGAACTTCCTGATGTTCAAGCTGGTTTTAGAACAGGCAGAGGAACCAGAGATCAAAATGCCAACATCCACCGGATCATGGAAAAAGCAAGAGAGTTCGAGAAAAACATCTATTTCTGCTTTATTGACTATGCCAAAGCCTTTGACTGTGTGGATCACAATAAACTGGGGAAACTTCTGAGAGAGATGGGAATACCAGACCACCTGACCTGCCTCTTGAGAAATGTGTATGCAGGTCAGGAAGCAACAGTTAGAACTGGACATGGAACAACAGACTGGTTCCAAACAGGAAAAGGAGTATGTCAAGGCTGTATATTGTCACCCTGCTTATTTAACTTATATGCAGAGTACATCATGAGAAACGGTGGACTGGAAGAAACACAAGCTGGAATCAAGATTGCTGGGAGAAATATCAATAACCTCGGATATGCAGATGACACCACCCTTATGGCAGAAAGTGAAGAGCAACTAAAAAGGCTCTTGATGAAAGTGAAAGAGGAGAGTGAAAAAGTTGGCTTAAAGCTCAACATTCAGAAAACGAAGATCATGGCATCTGGTCCCATCACTTCATGGGAAATAGATGGGGAAACAGTGGAAACAGTGCCAGACTTTATTTTGGGGGGCTCCAAAATCACTGCAGATGGTGACTGCAGCCATGAAATTAAAAGACGCTTACTCCTTGGAAGAAAAGTTATGACCAACCTAGATAGCAGATTGAAAAGCAGAGACATTACTTTGCCGACTAAGGTCCATCTAGTCAAGGCTATGGTTTTTCCAGTAGTCATGTATGGATGTGAGAGTTGGACTGTGAAGAAGGCTGAGCGCCAAAGAAGAATTGATGCTTTTGAACTGTGGTGTTAGAGAAGACTCTTGAGAGTCCCTTGGACTGCAAGGAGATCCAACCAGTCCATTCTGAAGGAGATCAGCCCTGGGATTTCTTTTAAAGGAATGATGCTAAAGCTGAAACTCCAGTACTTTGGCCACCTCATGCAAAGAGTTGACTCATTGGAAAAGACTCTGATGCTGGGAGGGATGGGGGCAGGTGGAGAAGGGGACGACAGAGGATGAGATGGCTTGATTGCATCACTGACTTAATGGATGTGAATCTGGGTGAACTCCGGGAGTTGGTGATGGACAGGGAGGCCTGGCGTGCTGCGATTCATGGAGTCGCAAAGAGTCGGACACGACTGAGTGACTGAACTGAACTGAACTGAGTGTTGGATGGTCTCCTGCGGAGGTGTGGGTTGTTAGGGGCTCACCACAGGGATGGGGGCGCTGGCAGCAGAAGTCCAGGAAGGTCCCCCTTGACATAAGCCCTCTTGAAGGCCGCTATTAACCCTACCATAAAGCCTGTGCCCCAGGTGGTTCTAATGGCAAAGAACTTGCCTGCCAATGCAGGAGACATAAGAGACACAGGTTTGATTTCTAGGTCTTGCTGATTCCCTGAAGAGGGCATGGCAACCCACTCCAGTATTCTTGCCTGGAGCATCCCATAGACAGAGGAGTCTTGTGGACTAAAGTTCATAGGGTCACAAAGAGTTGGACACAACTGAAGTGACTTAGCACACACAGCACACAAAACCTGTAGACCCTAGGGCTCAGCCATACAGCTACCAGGGAGGAAGCGCAACCCCACCCATCAGTAGATAATTGGTTTAAAGCTTTACTGAGCAAGGCCCTGCCCACCAGAGCAAGAACCAGTTTTCCTCACTGCCAGTTCCTCCCATTGGGAAGCTTACACAAGCCTCTTAGCCTCCACCATCAGAGACAGAAACAAAAAAGAACCCCCATCCCACAGCAGCTAAAACAAAAACTGCAAAGTTAATCAGAATGAAATAAAACCCCAGAAAAATAACTAAATTAAGTGGAGATATGCAACCTTCCAGAAAAAAAATACAGAATAATGATGAGCAAAAAAATACAGGATCTTGGGAAAATAATGGAAAAGATGCAAGAAATGTTACCAAGCACCCAGAAGAGCTAAAGAACAAACAAACAGATGAAAAAACTAAGATCATAGCATCTGGTCCCATCACTTCATGGTAAACAGATGGGAAAAAGAGGAAACAGTGATGGATTTTATTTTCTTGGACTCCAAAATCACTGCAGACATTGGCTGCAGGCTCAAAATTATAAGGCGCTTGCTTATTGGAAGAAAAGCTATAACAAACTTAGGCAGCTTATTAAAAAGCAAAGACATCACTTTGCTAACAAAGGTCTGTATAATCAAAGCTATGGTGTTTCCAGTAGTCATGTATGGATGTGAGAGTTGGATCATAAAGACAGCTGAGCACTGAAGAATTGATGCTTTTAAAGTGTGGTGCTGGAGAAAACTCTTAAGAGTTCCTTGGACAGCAGGGAGATCAAACCAGCCAATCCAAGAGGGTATCAACCCTGAATATTCATTGGGAGAACTGATGCTGAAGCTAAAGCTCCAATACTTTGGCCACCTGATGTGAAGCTGACTCATTTGAAAAGACCCTGATACTGGGACAGATTGATGATAGGAGGAGAAGGGGACAACAGAGGATGAGATGGTTGGATGGCATCACAAACTCAATGGACATGAGTTTGAGCAAACTCCAGGAGATAGTGAAGGACCAGGAAGCCTAGTGTGCTGCAGTCCATGGGGTCACAAAGAGTTGGGCACGACTTAGGGAATGAACAACAATGCTTTTTCTATAATGTTATAAATCAAAGGAAAATACACATACACGCTTTGTTTACATAAAATAGCGCAGAGCAATACAACACATGTTATCCAAAGAATGGGATTTGGGGATTTGTTTTTTGTTTGCTTGTCTGTTTTGTCTGTTTTTGGTCAAAAGGCTCATTCCATGAATGTCCAGTTCCCCAAGTAAAATAAGTGAAAAACCAGGGGACAAGCATCACTGCAGTCAAGTGATAAACACAGTCACCTCTATTTCTTACTTTTAAACTTCAGTGGTTATCTTCTACTAAACCTCTTGTCATTTTTTCCTGTAGATCTCTAGCTCAACAATCATTTGGCCATAACTTAACTAAGTATTAAAACTAAAATCCTCTTAGAAATAATCCTCCTCCTTACTCATATTTTTGCCTTTCAGTAATTACTGTACTAGTGGGCAGGTGGTATAAAGGCTACGAAGTATTTTAATACATTTTTTGATTTCATGATTAACTGATACAAACCTGAAGTGTTACCACTCTTAAATGTAATCAAGTAAAGAGTACAGTTTTGATTAGCCATTCAATAGGTCCAGTAACATAATCAGATACTTGCCTATTTTGTCAACCTATGATTTAGAGTCTTTATTGCAATTGAATGGCCTTAATCTACTAACAAATAAGATATCTGATTTAAGCAGACAAGGAAGAAAATGGTTTTGCTATGAAAAATTTCCTTCTCTCTTATAAAGAGATTGGGTAAAATCCTCATAAGTCTATTAAAAGAATATAAGGACTTGATATGAAAGGTAAGATGACTTTCAGTATTCTGATGTGTTAGAATCTTTATTTTATTATCTCTTTTCTTAAATCAATAAAAAAAATATTTATTGGACTGTTACAATATAAAGCACCAGCAGAAGAAGAATCATAATCTCTACCCAGAAATGTTCACCTTATTAGGCAAATAAGATACAACTAGGTAAGAAAGAGTAGAAAATTAAACTTTCTATTGAAGTATAAAATTGCACCATACAGATAATAAATCCTCATTTTCTTTCTATTTTTGTCACTCACAACTTAAAAAAAAATAGTTCCTCTATTTTCTAATATTGGATTATCTTTAGGTCCATTTTTCCGCCTACCAGATCACCTGACCTGCCTCCTGAGAAATCTGTATGCAGGTCAGGAAGCTACAGTTAGAACTGGACATGGAAGAACAGACTGGTTCCAAATAGGAAAAGGAGTACGTCAAGGCTGTATATTGTCACCCTGCTAATTTAACTTCTATGCATCATGAGAAATGCTGGGCTGGAGGAAGCACAAGCTGGAATCAAGATTGCTGGAAGAAATATCAATAACCTCAGATATGCAGATGACACCACCCTTATGGCAGAAAGTGAAGAAGAACTAAAGAGCCTCTTGATGAAATTGAAAGAGGAGAGGGAAAAAGTTGGCTTAAAGCTCAATATTCAGAAAACGAAGATCATGGCATCTGGTCCCATCACTTCATGGGAAATAGATGGGGAAACAGTGGACACAGTGGCTGACTTTATATTTTTGGGCTCCAAAATCACTGCAGATGATGACTGCAGCCATGAAATTAAAAAACGCTTACTCCTTGGAAGGAAAGTTATGACCAACCTAGATAGCATATAAAAGAGCGAGACATTGCTTTGCCAACAAAGGTCTGTCTAGTCAAGGCTATGGTTTTTCCAGTAGTCATGTATGGATGTGAGAGTTGGACTATAAAGAAGGCTGAGCAACAAAGAATAGATGTTTTGAACTGTGGTGTTGGAGAAGACCCTTGAGAGTCCCTTGGAGAGCAAGGAGATCCAACCAGTCCATTCTAAAGGAAATCAGTCCTGAGTATACATTGGAAGGACTGATGCTGAAGCTGAAACTCCAATACTTTGGCCACCTGATGCAAAGAACTGACTCATTTGAAAATACCCTGATACTGGGAAAGGTTGAAGGAGGGAGGAGAAGGGGACGACAGAGGATGAGATGGTTGGATGGCATCACTGACTCTATGGACATGAGCTTGAGTAAACTCTGGGAGTTGGTGATGGACAGGGAGGCCTAGTGTGCTGCAATCCATGGGGTTGCAAAGAGTCAGACACAACTCAGTGACTGAACTGAACTTTCTAATATTGGATTATCTTTAGGCTCATTTTTCCACCTACTTCCCTACACACTCCTTCTCACATCCTTTCTCTTGGCTTTGAAACCATATATACAATTCTGGTGCTTTCTGAATGTATATGTTCAGTACAGACCTCAGAAATGATAGTATACTGCCTATTCCATACACATACTTAAATATCTCAAATGTTCCTAAAATTCAATAGCTCCAAAACTGAACTCTTGATCACCCTCCTCCCATACCAAATCTGCTCCATCTAGACTTTCCAACCTCAGCTGCGATAGCCAGAAATCTAAGAGCTATCCTTAACATCTTACCACCCATCCTTAACTCCTGTATCTAGCCCATTATGAAATCCGTTCAATCCAACCTCCAAAATATTACTTGAATTCACTTACATCTCTCTTTTCATTCAAATTACTTACCTGGCCTCCCTGCTTTTGCCTGTTTTTGCCCTCCTCCCTCCTCCATCTTCCACACAGTAGCCAAAATGATCAATTCAAAGTGAAAATTACATGATACTTTTTTTCTTAAAATCCTTCAAAGAATTGTCATTGTATTTGAGACAATATAGGAAAACAATTAGAATTATATTCCTTGCCACCTTTCCATATCAAATCAAATCATTATTTTTTCAACAAACCATTGTAATTTGTTGATATATTTTAAATGGGTGGCTTTCATTTCTGCTTCAGTTTTGTTGGTTTGCTGTATAACCACTTCCACTAGACTCAGAGATGCATAAAGCAGCAACCATGTCTTCTTATATAACTGATCTTGTTTAATACTAAAAGCATCAATTTACTATCCCCATTTTACAATGAAGAAAATATGACTTAGAGAAGATAAATCTTTCCTGAGGATACAAACCTGATATGATGAAAAACTAGATTTAAACCAAGATCTATTAATATTAGAAGCAGATGGCTATATAGTCATTTATGATGCTGTATTACCCCTCACAAACATTCCCCACTGGAGATGTCCAAAATCATAGCCATACAAGAGAAATTCCTCTTAATAATTATCAATGAGTTAAAATCAACATGAAAGAAACTCTCAAAAGTGTCAAATGTCAAGCAACTTTTTAATTGCATGATTGTGAGGGGGGTAGGGTAAGAACCCGTTTCCCTATTTTTCAGGGGGTGCACAGGGTATTTATATATATAGAAATCTCAAGTGCTAAAAGCCTTCAAGAAAGACTGAAATCTCAGTTCTTATATTTCAGTTTCCTAATGGTTTTGTGTGTGTATGTGCTCAGTCATATAAAACTCTTTGCAACCCCATGGACTGTAGCTCACTGGGCTCCTCTTCCAGGGATTTTTCAGGCAGGAATACTGGAGTGGGTTGCCATTTCCTACTCCAGAGTATCTTCCCAACCCAGGGATCGGACCCATGTCTCCTACATTGCAGGCAGATACTTTACCACTAGTGCCACCTGGGAAGCTCTCAAATGATTTTAGGATTTAAGAATTAAATGAGGCAATGTATCTTAAACATTTAGCATAGTCTTCTGTTCGAATATTATTTATTATTATACTAATTCATCTTTTTTTTTTTTTCATTACAGGTGCACAAGCATGTAGTGAGAGAAGAGACACAAAAGAGTGTGTTCTCTGTCTTCAGTCTGAGGGTATCTAGTAGTCAAGTAGCAGCGACTGCAGTCCTGCACAGTGGAATCCCCCAAGGCTTAGGGTCTGGAATGCACTCTAGTTCCCCTGTACTTGATGATGAGTCCTCTAAAATTGATGGAGAGCTTTTCAGATGAGTTGAGTTCACGGTTCTTTCAAGCCCTGACCTTATCATTCAGAGGTAATTATCAAGATTCTTTTCACTTTATGTTATGCACTGAATCTCTTTTGGTATCCTTCAAGGCGTGGCTCATGCCTTGCTCTTAGCAGCCATTCTCAGGGACTGTGGTTCTGATGTTTGCATCCCTAGTTCCCTTCTTAGAGCCAGCTCTTCCCTTCTCCACCTGCCTGGACCAAGACATACCATGTAAGAAAATACTGGATTCTCTGTTGCTGTGGTCTGCAGACATGATGAGAAACTCTCCCGTGAGTGGTAGTGATCTTAACAGTTGTTTGCAGTTATGTTTTGGGGCACCTTGTTCTGCTAATGCTCTATTCCTCCTCCCTTCTCCCTATCCACAACACAAGTGGGTAGGTTCCAAAGTCCACTATTTTACCAAGTGTGGGTGTAGTAATGAAATCATATTCAATCCCTTTATTACAGAATCTGATGTAATTAATTTCTTTGCTAATCAACCCTTACCAAAAAGTTAAAATTCTAAAGACCTAAGACAAACACAATGTACATTTACAGAAGAAAATACTTGGGTGTGGGATAAGTTTCTAACATCCCTTCAGAATACAGCTAATATATTCAAACATAGCTGATTAACAGCATAGTTTTTTAAAAACCACAGGGAAACTGCCACTTCTTTAAAACTTATTTTCCAATGTAGCTAATTATGAATTATAATCATTAAAAATACTAATGGAAATAGTTTCAAAATGTTCATATATTATTACTGACCTTGGGGAAAACCAGGAAGGAAATCACTCAGGAGCCCTCCCAGTTTTCCTGTCAGTCTTATCCTCTTCTTTCAGGTGATCCTGCGTGCATTCGTGAATGCTGTCCACTTCTCTTATGATGGATAATCACCACCCAACAGGGATACTTCTCCAGTCTGTTGTCTGTATCCATCACATCTCATCATCCTGGTCACAGACCCTTCCTTCCCAGGCCACACCACTTCCTGCTGACTGTTCTTTCCAAGTCCCTTACTCTCTTCTCTTTCTCCCGCTAGTGTCATAGGGCACAGACCACACTCCAGGCTCAGACTCCACTCACCCGTAAAGATTTATCATCCCTTTCCCGATAGACTCACATGCATTCACTTCATAGTTGGGTGCTGCCAGGTTAGCAACTTGCCATGTTCTTTGTAACTATTTGTGAAAACAAATGAATGAAGAACAAGTAAGGCTTATGAGAAAAGGGGGGCTGAATACATGAGTCCATGACCCTGTTCCATTGACAATCAAAGACATTCAGGTAAGCCATTGAGCGGATAAGGGCAGGGCCCAAGGCACACTCTCTGTGTGTTTGTGCTCAATCGTGTCCACTTCTTTGCCATCCCGCGGACTGTAGCCCACCAGGCTTCTCTGTCCATGGGATTTTCCAGGCAAGAATAGTGGATTGGGTGGCCATTTCCTACTCCAGGGGATCTTTCCAACCAGGGATCAAACTCGCATCTCTTGCACTAGAAGGCAGATTCCTTACCACTGCACCACCTGCAGATTCTAACTAAGAGCAACAGGAAGCCTAGCGGGGAACTTAACATAGAAGAGAGAAGGAGTTTGGAAGCATAAGTATGTGTATTTATCAAAGCTATGGGTGAGGTGAGAGTCCTAGTTCCCCCCACATACACCACTGAAAATTCAATTACTACTAGCACAATTAATTTTGGTAATATGAGTGTATTTCATGGGCCATGGCAGAGTGAGGGGCTCTGAACTGAAAGAGACTTTACCACCTGTGAAGCTATTGCTGCTGGAATAAATTAACTGGCATCCATGGAAGGAATGAATAGAGCTGTCAATGGTAGATGTCTGGATCCACTGATGGTAGCAGTGGAGGACCAGAAAGAGTGGTCATCATGGTGTTCATCCTCAAGGAGAGCATCAGTTTCTGCTTCCCTAGTAGGAAAATCATGAGAGATAGTAAGAAATGGTTCATTTACATTTTTATACTCCTGGGGACCCTCAGAGATATTTAGGGAAAACTCCTGGGAATTATTAGGAAGCTTCACAGTGAAGTGGATAGGGAACACAAATTCTTATAATTTTGGATAACATAACTGTACTTTTTTGTCTTTTATTTATAAAATGCTAAAATTTCTTTATACCCTTACTCTTTTCTACAAATGCTTGAACTTCAGTGAAATCCTGATTTCCCTAATATCATTTTCTGGATATGAGAGAGACCATTGCTTATCATTAACAGCAGTTTAACTTTTCACTGGATACATGGTTTCTCTGAATACATTTTGCATTTCTCAATCTCTGTCCCCATGTAACATCCTGAGACTGCTGAGTGACCAAGAGCTGCCTCTGCTCCTGCTAAGTCGCTCCAGTCATGTCCGACTCTGTGCGACCCCACAGACAGCAGCCCATCAGGCTCCCCCATCCCTGGGATTCTCCAGGCAAGAACACTGGAGTGGGTTGCCATTTCCTTCTCCAATGCATGAAAGTGAAAGTGAAGTGCTCAGTCGTGCCCAACTCGCAGCAACCCCATGGCCTGCAGCCTTCCAGGCTCCTCCGTCCATGGGATTTTCCAGGCAAGCGTGCTGGAGTGGAGTGCCATTGCCTTCTCCAAGAGCTGCCTCAAATGACATTAAAGACTTTGGCAACATGCCTTCAAGACTGTCACTCTCCACACCTTGAAAACTCCCACCTTTTATCCAGGCTTTCTTCCCACAACTCAAATAACCTCCTTTTAATCAACTGTGATAATGTGTGCCTAGGGTCAACACTATCAGCCACAATAAATATTAGTTTCAAAACAGAAACAAAATTCATATGTCATTTTCTTCTGAGATCACAGGCAATATCCCCAGGAAGAACTAACCATTGTGTCTTCCCTGCTTCCCCAGAAGTTCATCTTATTATGCTTACATTTACTATAACACATACCACATTTTATTGAAGTTGGCTGCCTGACCATTCAGCCCATGCCCCTCTGTCAAAGGTTGCAAATGGGATCAAAAATCATGTCACTGACTGGTTGGTTTGGCCAGCACAATATTGGTGAACAAATGAATCTGAAGGGTTGGCAAGCATCCTTCACTTTCTCAAGCCCCAACTCTCCCTAGGGTCTTTTTCCTGCTTTACACACATCACAGATGATTTTCTGCCCCTCCCTTCCTTGGACGATTAGAGATCAATTCTTAGTAATCTCAGTTCCTAACATACCACACTACACCTTGTTCATTACAGATACTCAATACATGCTAATAAGAAGTGAGAGAAAACCTTCTTTGTTGTTTTGGCCCTACCCAGAGTCTAGGATCAAAAAAAAAAGACTTATAAAGTGTTCCTGAAATGTTTGCACGGTCACAGGAGATTTCAACACTATAAACCCTTCAACTTTTCCTCTAAAGTTAATCTTTAAGGGCAGCGCTCTTATAAGGCTGTTGCTGTTGTTCAGTCTCTAAGTCACACCCAACTCTTTGTGATCCTATGGACTGCAGCATGCCAGGTCTCCCTATCCTTCACTATCTCCAAAAGTTTGCTCAAACACATGTCCATTGAGTCAGTGATGCCATCCACCATCTTGTCCTCTGCTGCACCCTTTTCCTTCTGCCCTATAATCTTTTCCAGCATCAAGGTCTTTTCCAATGAGTCAGTTCTTCACATCAGGTGGCCAAAGTATTGGAGCTTCAGGTTCAGCATCAGTCCTTCCAATGAATATTCAGAGTTGTATCCTTTCAGTTCAGTTCAGTCGCGCAGTCGTGTCTGACTCTTTGCAACCCCATGAATCGCAGCATGCCAGGCCTCCCTGTCCATCACCAACTCCCGGAGTTCACTCAGACTCATGTCCATCGAGTCAGTGATGCCATCCAGCCATCTCATCCTCTGTCGTCCCCTTCTCCTCCTGCCCCCAATCCCTCCCAGCATCAGAGTCTTTTCCAATGAGTCAACTTACACGATACTAGATACTGAGATAGTTCAAGTGCTTTCCTAGTTCCGCATTCCACCCTGGGAATGAGCAGAAGGTCAGGGAACAACGAACAGGATGTTTGACAAAGGAGTGATGGTTGTGTCTGCTTCCCCAGCAAGCTAGGGCAACCCCCAGTCAAATCATTGCCTTCATCCTCCTCTTCTTCTTTAAACTGGTCACAGTGGTGCTGAGAACTTTTTCAAAATACAGAATTGCTTTTGCTTGCTTTTTTAACATTAACATAGAAGATGAGCTTCCTTCTAGCATACATTTGAAAGTGGAGAGTCTTACTTAACCCAAATAAACTCAGTGTATCTCATTATAGAGAGGAAAAAAAAAAAGGAGAAAGAAAGAAAAATGCACCACCTAGGAATATGAATACATTTTTACAATTGCTTCGAGATTCAGGGCGTGAATTTTTTAATACTTAATATCCTAAGTTGTTTTCTTCATTTCCACAGAAATAACTCTGCAAGTTCAGAGTTTATTTTTTTTAACTAGCTTTTTTTTTTTCCAAATCAGTGGGAAAAAATTACCATATCTTTCAGCTATATAAAATAGTTTTACAGTTTAGCACTTGAAGAACAACCCCCATCAATCACCCGCAGTAACTGAGGCACTTTATGTATCAAACAACTTAAGCTGAAATTGAAATAGCACTGATTGGCAAAACAATTTTGCCTTTCTAGTTTCTGGCCTGTCTTCTTATCCGTAGTTGTTATGTCTAAAGGAAAGTCCATCTTGTGGCCTTCTTTAAAATATTTCTAGTCTTGGTAGTGGGAGAAGGAAAATTCTATCCCATCATTAAAAAGTATGATGCAACTACATGTGTTTGCCTGCAAATACTTACTGCCTGGGGAAAATTCCTTAAGGACATTATTATCTTTCGAATGCCTTATACAAAATATTTAATGATCTGATTAAATATATGTTGAATTTGCCAAGTAATGAAAGCACATTTTGGAAAGAAATAAAGTTGTTTATTCTTCACAAATTGTACTATATTAAAATCTAAACCAGTTACCCTCTATGCCCTCCCCTTCCCCCACAAAGAAAAAAGTCTTGCTTTTCTCTTGTGTACCGTTTTCTGCCAGAAAGTTTCATTTCTGCCCAGTAGTTAGGGGGAAAGTTATTTTTGTGGGAAGGCATGCTAGGATAGCATTCTAGAACTTTACTGTGAACACACGAGCAGTCTGTAACGTAATAAAAGATTAACTCTACATGAAGAAATTTAATTTTCAATCTAAGTTATAGCATGCATATTATGTATTTATTAACACACATTTTAGATCTCCCCATATGATAAAAAGAATTATATTTAAGATACTTTTCTAAAGTCTCCTATTTTTCCTTATGGGAGAGCAGCCAATTTCGTAGCCAACAATACTGGAGAAATATCAGGATAGAGAAATAAGAGGGTCAGGTAGTAGATCTGCAATCTGTTTAGTTGTTCATGCGACACCTATCTGTTATCTCTTCTGGGCCAGGCAATGTGTTAGCTACTGATGCACTGTGCTGTAGAAAACTTACAGTCTATGGAATAGTTTGTGATTTTTGGAAGCTAAGTGGTAACTAAAGAAGACTGTCCCCACCCCCAACTCTTCCTCGATCTGAAGAGAAAGATTCTCCAACATGTGAAATATGTTCTACTTCCTCTCTCTCTCTCTGTGATTTGTTCAATATAATACAGTTACCAGTCCTTTTGCAGCAAAAGTGAACTAGGGATATAGACTACAATTAACCATGATCCAAGGGTGGAATTTCTTACAAGTAGCATTTTTTTCATTAGATTCTGTAATAAATTATAGAGATGGTATTTAAAAAATGAATACTTTATAAATGTGAGTCATTAGAATATATTAAGTATTATTCATTAGAACATTAATAATTTATTAGTTTTTTAAATTAATCATCAAACTGCTTTATACAATTAAGTCTAATTAATGCCGAGGGATTTCAGAGGGAGGATGTTCTAAAATCTCTCTTTATTTTTATTAAGGAAATAGCAACATTTGAAGTTGCTACATGACCCTTAGGCACAGCTCAATTATTGGGCAAGGAGGGAGTTTTGCAAAACAGCATATTTTATGGTTTGGGCACCAGGATCAGTCGGGGATAAGAAAATGAAGTACTTTTCGGGGGTTACTGAATTGTAGAGTGAAAAATTTAAGGGTTCCTAGAGAGACTAATCTGTTCATTTGGGAGAAGCTCCACAGGTGACTCTAGCAGTTCTTTCTTCTTTTTCCACCTGCTGCACTGGGCCCTAAGCTCTTAAGGACAGGGTGATGTCTAGTTCATCTCTGCCTGCCATTATCTGTCACAGTACCTGACACATAGTATTATAAACTCAATGTTTGCGTTGCCTCCAAAACTCACATGTGGAAGCTCTATCCCCCAGTGTTGCTGTATTTGAAGTAAAGAAGTAACTGAAGTTAAATAAGATTTTAAAGTTGGGGACCTGACACAACAGTAGTAGTGTCCTTATAAGAAGAGATACCTTGTTCTCTCTCTGTGCGGGCACCCAGGAAAGGCCATAGGACAGGGAGAGAAACCAAGAGGAGAGCTCTCACCAGAAACTGAACTGACCAGCACTTTGATCTTGGACTTCCAGCTTCCAAACTAGGAGAAAGGGCATTTCTTGCTATTTAAGTCATCCAGTCTGAGTGGACATTTATAGCAGCCTGCGTGGACAAGTATACAAACTAACCATTCTGACTAACAAATAATCTCTTCAAAAAATTCCAGGCCTTCTGAGGGCTCACACCAAGGGGCACTTCCCAGGACTGCTGCTGCCAGTGCCCCGTCCCTGCAAGCGAGCCACGCCTCCACAGGAGATCCTCCAACATCAGCCAGCCTTGATTACCGACATCTCTGAAGGCTCATCATTGCACCTGGAAAAGGTTTTGGCTTCTCTCTGACTTTGAAGTGAACTTTAACTCCTAAAAGAAATCTGTGATGACACAAAAGGCAGCAACTAGCAATCAGGAGGGAATATGCACATGAGTTTCAGCAACAAGTCACTCTGAGTCATGAGTGTGTGGATGAAGTTACAGCAGAAGAACTCATCGCCTGCTGTGTACTCAGGAAGTCCTGTGTTACACTGTCATGGAGAAAATTTAAAATATGCCCAAGAAAAAAAAAATTCCAGGCTTTCTGGTTCAAACATTTGTCGAACATCTGCTGTGGCAGGAACTGTGGCAGTCAAAGTGTCATGAGATGGAAGAGGATTGCAGTTGTCTCTTTCTGCATCTATAGAATGGGAACAACATTAATACTTGCCTAGATGTATGAGAAATGAATGAGATAAAGATAAAGAGATCTTAACTCAGTGCTGAGGAACTACTCCACCATTGGTTATTTCTCAGGGTACAGTGCCATAGAAGAAAATATAGATATTTTTTTCTTTCTGTTGACGGAGATGCCAGGAATGTTGCTCATCTCCTCTGCCATTTTCATGGGTACAATCCTTGTATTGTCTTGGGCACAGGGTTGAAACTTGGGTGAGGCAAGAAGAGAGACAGATACCCAAAATTTAAGGAGGCACCCGCTCTCAGGGTCATATGAGTATAACCCCATACTTGAAAGACACGGAGAATGAAACATGTATACTATCATGTAAGAAATGAAGTGCCAGTCTATGTTCGATACAGGATACAGGATGCTTGGGGCTGGTGCACGGGGATGATCTAGAGAGATTATATGGGGTGGGAGGTGGGAGGGGGATTCAGGATTGGGAGTTCGTATACATCCGTGGCGGATTCATGTCAATGTATGGCAAAACCAATACAGTATTGTAAAGTAAAATAAAGTAAAAATAAAATTAAAAAAAAAAAAAAGAAGAAGACACGGAGAATGAATACCTCCTAAATTTTGCACTCTCCTTACTTTTCTACCTCCCAGCTCTGTTGGGGAATCTTTTTTTGAGAATGAGTCACCTAATAACTATTAGTAATATCCTTCTTTAGGAGTGTTGGAAGCTATCCCCATTTTGTGAGGGAAGAGAGAGATATCCTAAGATTGTCTGGATTTTGAACATTCAAGAGAAAACTGCTTTTATTGAGTTGAGTAGTGTTTCCCCAGATTCATGTCCACTAAAAACCTGCAAATGTGACCTTATGTGGAAATAAGCTTATTGCAGATGTAATCAAGTTAAAATGAGGTCATAATGGATTAAGTTATGTCCTAAAATCCAAATTACTAGCATTTTCATAAGAAGAAAATTTGGACACAGACACACAGGGCAGAAAGCAATGTGTAGATGGAGACAGGGATGAATAAAGCATCTATAAGCCAAGGTATGCTGAGGACTGCTAGCAACAACCAGAAGCTACCAAAGGCAAGGAAGGATTCTTCTCCAGGGCCCTAACAGGGGTTCAGACGTCCATCTTTCACAACTGTGCAACATTTCTCTTTTAAGCCACTCATTTTGTGCTTATTTATTTTAGCAGCCTTGGGAAACTAATATATAGCTCAACTGTTAGATATGAATCTCTGGAAAAGAAGAGAAAGGGTGGCCTGGATCTGTGGGGTGGAAAACAGAATCAGTCAGGACCCAGTGTTTGTGCAGCCTCCTGTTTCTTTGGGAGGAAACTATCCATGCAAACTGAAAGGCTGAGCACTAAGATCTGAAACTCTGGGAGCCAAGAATATGGCTTGGCTGTGACTAAGCTTAGCACTGGTGCTGGTGGTGTTTTCTTCAAAGACACATGGAAGTCCCTGGAGGAATCTCACCATCATTGTCAGGAGAGTAGAAGAGCATCTTCTCACATCCCTCGAAGGCCAGTGCTCACCAGAGACAAGTACCAGCAAGAGCCAGTGGGAACAGCATTTGCCTTTCTATGTGAGGATAGAAGTTTCATTGGCCATCTTCTCTTCTTTGGGCTCCCTATAGTCTCAGAAATCCTGGGCAGTTTGAATACGGGTAGGCTTAAGACAAACTGAAACGTGAGAAGGAGGAACCCTTGCAGAGGTGACACACACAGTGAGGGACAAAGGGGAGTCAGTCGAGATGAGAATGAAGGGGGCAATTTTAAGTAGAGAGGCTAGCAAAAATCAGGGCTTTGACTTGATAGGAAGATGGCACACTGAACATGTGAAAGAACAGAGAAAGACTAAATGAAGGCGTTCTGAGGCATGAGATGGAGAAGCAAATGTCTCCATGTGGTAAGCTGAAAGTGATGGAGGTAGCGGGGTGGAGGAAAATATACTAGGTACTAAAATCAGGGCCACTGTAGAGGTAACTGAAACCCCAAACACATTTCCAAATGGGTATTGGTTTCATCAATACAATTATATCACACAATTGCATTGTAAGTTCAATAGATGTTAGTGGGCTAGCCTAGGAATTATATTCGTATTCTTAATAATGCTTTGTCTAGATTATTATCTTCCTGAATTTCAAACAACCAACTTACAAAGAAGCCCAATTCATTTCTAAAAGGCAAATTAGCTATGCTAGTGACTTGCATACAGTTAGAGTTGCAGCAGTTAGAACTGGACATGGAACAACAGACTGGTTCCAAATAGGTAAAGGAGTACATCAAGGCTGTATATTTTCACCCTGATAATTTAGCTTATATGGAGAGTACATCATGAGAAACCCTGGGCTGGAGGAAGCACAAGGTGGAATCAAGATTGCAGGGAGAAATATCAATAACCTCAGATATGCAGATGATACCACCCTTATGGCAGAAAGTGAAGAAGAACTAAAGAGCCTCTTGATGAAAGCGAAAGTGGAGGATGAAAAGTTGGCTTAAAGCTCAACATTCAGAAAACTAAGATCATGGCATCACTTCATGGCAGATAGATGGGGAAACAGTGGCTGACTTTATTTTTCTGGGCTCCAAAATCACTGCAGAGGTGATTGCAGCCATGAAATTAAAAGACACTTATTCCTTGAAAGGAAAGTTATGACCAACCTAGATAGCATATTCAAAAGAAGAGACATTACTTTGCTAACAAAGGTCTGTCTAGTCAAGGCTATGGTTTTTCCAGTGGTCATATATGGATGTAAGAGTTGGACTATAAGGAAAGCTGAGTGCCAAAGAATCGATGCTTTTCAACTATGGTGTTGGAGAAGACTCTTGAGAGTCCCTTGGACTGCAAGGAGATCCAACCAGTCCATCCTAAAGGAGATCAGCCCTGGGTGTTCATTGGAAGGACTGATGTTGAAGCTGAAACTCCAATACTTTGGCCACCTGATGTGAAGAGATGACTCATTTGAAAAGACTCTGATGCTGGGAAAGATTGAGGGCAGGAGGAGAAGGGGACGACAGAGGATGAGATGGCTGGATGGCATCACCGGCTCGATGGACATGGGTTTGTGTGGACTCCGGGAGTTGGTGATGGACAGGGAGGCCTGGAGTGCTGCGATTCATGGGGTCGCAAAGAGTCAGACACGACTGAGTGACTGAACTGAACTGAACTGAACTGAACTGAATGACTTACCACACTCTGAAATGGCCCTGAAATTTGGGAGCAGATACAATTCAGCATAAATTATCCTCTGCTACCAATATGCTGCAAATTCTTGATAAGCAAAATCATCACTTTTCTTCAATATTCACATGCTGTTTTTTAAAAAACTGAAATAGCCAGAAGTGCCACAATAGATTTGGAGAAAACTGAGCCAAAAAACAGAACCGAAACAGTTAGAAACATCCCATTCCCTTCATGCTTACCACTGAGCCATTAGCAGGGTTGCCAGGGAACTACCCAGAGAGCCAGTTCTACCTGCCCTGATCTCAACCCAGCCATCCTTGAATGAACTCCAGAGACATCTGTATTTTCATAGGAAAACCTACCCTTTTAATTTTAGTGCAAGAGAAGCTGCAAGTCCAAACTCCTAGACTTATATAAAATGCAATGGAGATTAAATAAGGGTGACAGCGGCTTCCTTGAATTCCCTTCCTGTCCAAGAATTAAATCCTCTTAGAGGTGAGACTCTCATACCACAGAGCCTGGGGAAAGGACATGACTGATTGAGTTCATATTGTAATACCTGGTACCTCTCCTGCCTTGGGGAAGGAAACATAAAAGAAAGATGCCTATACCATGAAATAGTCAAATATGTTCTTCAGAATTCAAGGACTTAAATTATTCATTGACTGGGGCATTTCTTTTCTATTTTTTTGAAGGAGAATAAAAGAGGTAAAAAATATCCTAATCTTTCTGTCACAAAATAAAATATCACTCCTAATGTACAAATTCACCCTCAGAACACAGCATAATCTCACATTATAACCAATTTTGTAAAAAAAAGTGAAAGTGCATGCAAAATAAGATAAACAAAAGGAAAAGAAAGCAACTGAGTACAAGAAAATAGCTCACAGCAAATGACATTTGGAATGAAAGATAGAAAGCCCACACTATTTTGTTCTTTACCTAAATAGACAGAGAGCAGAAATGCACTGGAGACATTTGATAATCAATAAAACATTACCCCGAGGGTGCTATATACAACTATAATCTTTAAAACAAAACTCAGGGAAATGGAACATTTAAATTAGAAGGGCTTTTAACAACAACATGGCAAAAAAGAAAAAAAAGGCTTAATGTCCTTTTCTATCAGGGAATTCTTAACGGTTATTTTTCACAGCCAGTTTTTAATCAAGCTATATGAGGAGAGAAAAAAAAAAACCTTATGTCTCTCCTGTCACTGTAGCCTTCATAATCACCACAATTCAACATGACACCATGGCTTGTAAGAAATTCTCCCTGGCATCCATTTAAGTGGACACTAATTGGAAAGTTCAGTGAACAGAAAAAGGCTGTGAACAATATATATTTCACAAGCTGTATCCAATCCTGACCTTAAATGACAAGGAGGAAAAAAAATGGATCAACACAACCTCTGCACTCAGGACTGAATTGTGAAACCACTATGTGAGTTAGCCCTGGGAAAAACCACAGGCTTGTGCTAAGGCTGAAATCAAACCTGGAGACTCCAGGAGGATCAATCTGCTCCAGACACCTGGCTCTGTAAGGGAGCATCTGAGTGCCCAGCACTGAAGGCAGGAACTCCACAGGCAAGCAGGTAACCATAAGATGTCACTGAAAATGGGAGCTCTCAACAGATGAACAAGGATTCCAACCTTTGATCCATCGTATTCTAGATGTATGTATCACCTTGGGCAGAGAGCTCTACCTCTCAGATATGTCATCTATAAAATACTCCAGTGTTCTTGCCTGGAGAATCCCATGGACAGAGGAGCCTGGTGGGCTACAGTACAAGGGGATGAAAAAGAGTCAGACATGATTCAGCAATTTAACAACAATTCAGATGATGTAAATATAGCATAGTACCTGTCATGTCATAAGTGCTGCTGTGTTAATAGCTATTAATAGCATGCATCCAGGGCTTACTACACACTATTAAAAAAACTTTTGTCTCTTGAAGTAACCCTGTGAACTAGATATTATAATTCTCCCCATTTTATAGAAGAAAAAATTGAGGCACAGAAAGAATAAGTAACTTGCCTTGGTCACACAGGTGTTTAGCAGTAAACCGACACTTAACTCTGGAATTCTGGTTCTCGTCTACACATGCTGTTTCTAATTTAGTTTTATTGAATGAATGGTAGTTATATTTTTATACTCGAAGATTTGTAATCCTATTGAAAAGTGATAGCAACACTGTAACCATAAAATAAGATCCTATATAATCAATAGTTCTCTTTAAACTTCCAGAGAACCAAGCCCTACAAACAAGAAATGGGGACAGAAAGGGTTTAAGAATCATTATGAGAGTTTCTTCAGTGTCAGGGAGAGAGGGTTAGATGGCACCTCAGACAGCAGAGGTCTCCAAAATCCACTCTAAACATACTTCTCTTTCCTCAGGAAAAAAAAAAACAAAACAAAACTATTTCTCTCTGGAACAAGCATATCTCCTCTCCATTTTCCCAATGACCACCTTGAGCTCTGGTTTCCTGCCACACATACCTCTTAATATCCCCTCACCTAAATCAAATCCTGCTGGCTGGCTGAAGAGTATCACTGGGAAAAAATAAATAACAAAGCCGAAATCAACCAGGGGAATATGGAGAGTTTCCAATCACCTTTCCAAAAGCAAGTAATACATTTAAGCATATACTATGTGACAGGCATTGTTCTTGGACCTGGGGATACAACCATGAAAAAGATAGCTTAGAGCTTATGTTCTAGAGAAAAGATCCAGACATTCAACAGCAAATACATATGTCAGTCTGGTGCTATGGTAACAATGACCAGGACTGGTGGGAGAAAGCTACTTTATATTTCACAATAAGCAAATGCTTCTCAGAGGAAATCTGAGATCTGAATCCTAAAAGAAAAGGAATAGCCATGAAAAGATGTGCTTAGAAAAGAAATCACCAAATATAAAAACCATGAATCAATCCTAAGAGGGTCAGGAAAGCTGGGGCTAAATGAGGGGGGAGGAGAGAGAGATGAAGACTTGAGAAGTATGTGGGAAGGACTTTATGAAGTCTGGAATTCATCCTCCTCCGTAGAGGGAGAAAACCTGTGCAGGAACTGAGACAGTGACAAGCATTTCATAAAGTATAATCTGACTGCTGCTTGGAGAATGTGGAGGCTCAGGGAGGAAGAGTGAATGGAAGCTCCCCACCCCCTCCACCCCAGGCTGTTTGGTGCTGGCTTTCTTTGGGCTCACGGTATTGTGTGGGTTCTAAAATGTTAGCCATCCTGGTGGATGTGTAGTGGTATGTCATTGAGGGTTCAGTTTGCTGTTCTTAGTGTCTAGTAAGATTTAACATCTCCTCATGTGTTTATTGGCCATTTATGGATCCTCTTTTATCAAGTACTAGTTAAAGTCCTTTGCTCGTTTTTCTATTAGGTTACTTGCTTTTTCCTATTATTTTGTAGGAGTTTCTTAATTATTTTATACCTCTCCTGAGTCAGTAAGTTGTTCAGTCACTCAGTTGTGTACAACACTTTGAGACACTGATGATGGACTGACGCACTGCAAAAATCTTTCATTCTGTGGCAAGCATTTTCACTTTTTATATTTCTTAATTTTAATACAGTCTGGTTAACTAGTACTTTTCTTTTCAGTTAATGATTCTGTGTATGTGTCCTTTAGCTTGTTTTAGCTTCCACATTTAGCTCCATGCACCACTCATTTTTTTTTTTTACACATATGAGAGAAAGGTCAACATTTCATTTTTTCTATATGAATATCCAATTAACTCAGCATCATTTATTGAAAAGACCATCCTTTCCCACTGCACTGCAGCATTATCTTTCTCATTAATCAAGGGACTATAAATGTGTGAGTTCATTTCTGGAATCTCTCCTATATTTACATTTATTAAAAAGGTTTTTTGTCATACCAGAATCTCATTGCTTTGAAGTTTTTTTTCATATATTCCAAGTCTATTTGTCTATTCTTGCTCAAGTATTACATTGTCTGATTTAGATTTGATATCTTGTAGTATAAATCACTTCTAGATCCCACATGCCATGGAGCTACTAAGCACCACAACTACTGAGCCTGCATGTTCTAGAGCCTTCGGGCCACAACTAGAGAGAAGCCCACATGGGGAAATGAAGAGCCCACAGGCTGCAATTAAGACCTGATGAAGCCAAAAATAGATAAATTAATAAACAGAAAAAAATCACTTCTAACTCTTAGTGATAGCACATATTATATGTAGTCACCTTTGTTTTCATCTCTCTGATTGGCTTACTACACCAGAAGCAGAAGATATTAAGAAGAGGTGGCAAGAATACAGAGAAGAACTATATAAAAAAGATCTTAATGACCCAGATAACCAATATGGTATGATCACTCACCTAGAGCCAGACATCTTGGAGTGTGAAGTCAAGTGGGCCTTAGGAAGCATCACTACAAACAAAGCTAATGGAAGTGATGGAATGCCAGTTGGGCTATTTCAAATCCTAAAAGATGATGCTATTAAAGTGTTGCATTCAGAATGCCAGCAAATTTGGAAAACTCAGCAGTGGACACAGGTCACTTTTCATTCCAGGAAAAGGTCAGTTTTCATTCCAATCCAAAAGAAGGGCAATGCCAAAGAATGTTCAAACTACCACACGGTTGCAGTTATTTCACATGCTAGCAGGGTAATGCTTAAAATCCTTCAAGCCAAGCTTCAACAGTATGTGAACTGGGAACTTTCCAGAGTTACAAGCAGGATTTAGAAAATGCACAGGAACCAGAGATCAAATTGTTAACATCCACCGGATCATAGAAAGACCAAGGGAATTCCAGAAAAATATCTACTTCCATTTAATTGACAACATTAAAGCCTTTGACTTGTGGATCACAACAAACTGTGGAAAATTCTGAGAGATGGGAATACCAGACCACCTTACCTGCCTCCTGAGAAACCTGTATTCAGGTCAAGAAACAACAGTTAGAACAAGACACAGAACAATGGACTGGCTCAAAATTTGGAAAGAAGTACAAAAATGCTGTATATTGTCACCCTTCTTATTTAACTTGTATGCAGAGTAGATCATGAGAAATGCCAGACTGGATGAAGCACAAGCCAGAATCGAGATTGTCAGCAGAAATATCAATAACCTGAGATATTCAGATGACACCACCCTTATGGTAGAAATCAAAGAGGAACTAGAGACTTGATGAAGGTAAAATAGAGTGAAAAAGTTGGCTTAAGACACAACATTCAAAAAACAAAGATGGGGGAGGGGGGTCCTAAGATGGCAGAGGAATAGGATGGGAAGACCACTTTCTCCGGCACAAATTGATCAAAAGAACATTTAAACGCTGAGTAAATTCCACAAAACAACTTCTGAATGCCAGCAGAGGACATCAGGCACCCAGAAAAGCAGCCCATTGTCTTCGAAAGGAGGTAGGAAAAAATATAAAAGACAAAGAAAGAGACAAAAGAAGTAGTAACGGAGCTCTGTCCCAGGAAGGGAGTCTTAAAAAGAAAGAAGTTTCCAAACACCAGGAAACACTCTCACTGCCGAGTCTGTGGCGAGCCTTGGAAGCACAGAGGGCAACATAACAGGGAGGAAAAATAAATAAATAATTAAAACCCACAGATTACAAGCCCAAGGGTAACTTCCCCAGCGGAGAAGCAGTGCAGACGCCTGCACCCATCACTAGCAAGTGGGGGCTGGGCAGGGAGGCGTGGGCTGCATTGCTTAGAGTAAGGATCTGGCCTGAATGCCCCAAGGGCAATCTGAGCGAACTAGCTTGGGCTAGCAAACCAGACTGTGGGATAGCTACCTCGCGAAAAGCCCTAACCTAAGACACCACTAGGCCTGCGCACAGAACAAAGGACTGAACAGAACTAGCTGGCTGCAGACCATCCCCCTCCAGTGACAGGCAGCCAGAGCCGGAAGGGGGGCAATCGCAGCCCCAGAGAGACATTATCTACCAAACTGCAAGCAGGCTTCTTTGCTAACTAAGACTTCTTGGGGTTCTGGACGGTCAACATCTGCCTGAGAAAGTGTGCCGGTTGTACACCCAGAAAGCCGAGCAGCAGGGACAGGGGAGGCGATAAGTCACAGAGACTGTGCTCACCAAACACCACATCACCTGAGCTACTCGGACCTGGGAAGGGCACAAAACGCAGGCCCGATGGAGTCTTCACCTCTGAGGACTACCCGAGTGCCTCAACCTGAGCAGCTTAGACCTGGGAGGTGCATGCAGCCCAGGGCTGGCCTCGGACAGTTCCCGGTGGAGCAACCTACAGCCCGAGCAGTGTGGGCAGGGAGGGCACACTCGCCATGAGTGGAGGCAGGCCCAGTGTGGCTGAGACACTGTGAGCACATGCCAGTGTTATTTGTTTGCAGCGTTCCTCCCTCCCCACAGCACGACTGAACAAGTGAGCCTAAAAAAAGTGTCCACCACTGCCTCCCCCCCTTGTGTCAGGGTGAAAATCAGACATTGAAGAGACCAGCAAACAGAAGAAGCTAAAACAGAGGGAACCGCCTTGGAAGTAAGAGGTGCAATAGATTAAAACCCTGTCATTAGTACTGACTACATAGGAAGGGGCCTATAGATCTTGAGAAATATAAGCCAAACCAAGGAACTATCCGAAAATGAACTGACCCCACACTGCCCACAACAGCACCAGAGAAAGTCCTAGACATATTTTTACTATTTTTACAATCATTCTTTTTTAAAAATTATTTTTAAGTCTTCTATTACTCCTTTAATTTTCATTTTTATAACCTATTACTTTGCAAAAAAAAAGACCCTATTTTTTTAAAGCAAACTTCATATATATATTTTTTAATAATTTTTGTGACTTTGTTTGTTTTTTGGTTTTTTTTTTCTTCTTTTCTTTAATATTGTGTTTTTGAAAATCCAAACTCTACTCTAGATTTTTAATCTTTGCTTTTTGGTATTTGTTATCAATTTTGTACCTTTAAGAACCCAATCTTCAGTACCCACTTTTACTTGGGAGTGAGATTACTGGCTTGATTGCTCTCTCCCCCTCTGGACCCTCCTTTTTCTCCACCAGGTCGCATCTGTCTCCTCCCTCCCCGTTCTCTTCTCTACCCAACTCTGGGAATCACCAGTGTGTTCATGGTGGAGAACACTTAGGGAACTGATTACTGGCTGAATCTGTCTCTCTCCTTTTGATTCCCCCCTTTTATCCTCCTGGCCACCTCTGTCTCCTTCCTCCCTCTTCTCTTCTCTGTATAACTCTGTCAACATCTCTGAGCGGTCCAGACTGTGGAGTGCACATAAGGAAGTGATTACTGGCTAGCTTGCTCTCTCCTCTTTCGATTCCACCTCATCTCATTCTGGTCACCTCTAACTCCCTCCTCCCTCTTCTCTTCTCCATGTAACTCTGTGAACCTCTCTGGGTGTCCCTCACTGTGGAGAAACTTTTCATCTTTAACCTAGAAGTTTTATCAATGGTGCTGTATAGAAGGAGAAGTCTTTACTGTAAAAATAAGACTGAAAACCAGAAGCAGGAGGCTTAAGTCCAAATCCTGAGAACACCAGAGAACTCCTGACTCCAGGGATCATTAATTGGCAGGAGCTCATCAAATGCCTCCATACCTACACTGAAACCAAGCACCACCCAAGGACAAACAAGTTTCAGAGCAAGATATACCATGCAAATTCTCCAGCAACACAGGAACACAGCCCTGAGCTTCAATATACAGGCTGCCCAAAGTTACTCCAAAACCACTGACATCTCATAAATCATTACTGGACACTTCATTGTACTCCAGAGAGAAGAAATCCAGCTCCACCCACCAGAACACCGACACAGGCTTCCCTAACCAGGAAACCTTGACAAGCCACCTGTACAACCCCACCTACAGTGAGGAAACTCCACAATAAAGAGAACTCCACAAACTGCCAGTATACAGAAAGGCCACCCCAAACTCAGCAATATAAACAAGATGAAGAGAGAGAGGAATATGCAGCAGGGAAAGGAACAGGATAAATGCCCACCAAACCAAACCAAAGAGGAAGAGATAGGGAATCTACCTGATAAAAGAATTCTGAGTAATGATAGTGAAAATGATCCAAAATCTTGAAATCAAAATGGAATCACAGATAAATAGCCTGGAGACAAGGATTGGGAAGATGCAAGAAAGGTTTAACAAGGACCTAGAAGAAATAAAAAAGAGTCAATATATAATGAATAATGCAATAAATGAGATCAAAAACAGTCTAGAGGGAATAAATACTAGAATAATGGAGGCAGAAAATAGGATTAGTGAAGTAGAAGATAGAATGGTAGAAATAAATGAATCAGAGAGGAAAAAAGTAAAATGAATTAAAAGAAATAAGGACAATCTCAGAGACCTCCAGGGCAATATTAAACACCCCAACATTCGAATCATAGGAGTACCAGAAGAAGAAGACAAAAAGAAAGACCATGAGAAGATACTTGAGGAGATAATAGTTGAAAACATCCCAAAATGGGGAAGGAAATAATCACCTAAGTCCAAAAACCCGGAGAGTCCCAAACAGGATAAACCCAAAGTGAAACACCCCAAGACACATATTAATCAAATTAACAAAGATCAAACACAAAGAACAAATATTAAAAGCAGCAAGGGAAAAACAACAAATAACACAAGGGGATTCCTATAAGGATAACAGCTGATCCTTCAATAGAAACTCTTCAGGCCAGGAGGGAATGGCAAGACACACTTAAAGTGATGAAAGAAAATAACCTACAGCACAGATTACTGTACCCAGCAAGGATCTCATTCAAATATGAAGAAGAAACCAAAGCTTTCAGTTCAGTTCAGTCGCTGAGTCGTGTCTGACTCTTTGCGACCCCATGAATCGCAGCACGCCAGGACTCCCTGTCCATCACCAGCTCCCAGACTTCACTCAGACTCATGTCCATCGAGTCAGTGATGGCATCCAGCCATCTCATCCTCTATTGTCGCCTTCTTCTCCAGCCCCCAATCTCTCCCAGCATCAAAGTCTTTTCCAATGAGTCAACCCTTCACATGAGGTGGCCAAAGTACTGAAGTTTCAGCTTCAGCATTATTCCCTCCAAAGAAATCCCAGGGCTGATCTCGTTCAGAATGGACTGGTTGGATCTCCTTGCAGTCCAAGGGACTCTTAAGAGTCTTCTCCAACACCACAGTTCAAAAGTATCAATTCTTCGGTGCTCAGCCTTCTTCACAGTCCAATTCTCACATCCATACATGACTATTGGAAAAACCATAGCCTTGACTAGACGGACCTTAGTCGACAAAGTAATGTCTCTGCTTTTGAATATGCTGTCTAGGTTGGTCATAACTTTTCTTCCAAGGAGTAAGCGTCTTTTAATTTCATGGCTGCAATCAAAAGCTTTACAAACAAGCAAAAGCTGAGAAAATTCAGCATCACCAAACTAGATCTCCAAAAATGCTAAAGGATATTCTCTAGACAGGAAACAAAAAAAAGGGTGTATAAACTCGAATCCAAAACAATAAAGTAAATGGCAATGGGATCATACTTATTAATAATTACCTTAAACGTAAATGGGTTGAATGCCCCAACCAAAAGGCAAAGACTGGCTAAATGGATCCAAAAACAAGATCCCTATATATGTTGTCTACAAGAGATCCACCTCAAAACAGGGGACACGTACAGACTGAAAGTGAAGGGCTGGAAAAAGATATTCCATGCAAATAGAGACCAAAACAAAGCAGGAGTAGCAATACTCATATCAGATAAAATAGACTTTAAAACAAAGGCTTTGAAAAGAGACAAAGAAGAACACTACATAATGATCAAAGGATCAATCCAAGAAGAAGATATAACAATTATAAATATATATGCACCCAACATAGGAGCACTGCAATATGTAAGACAAATGCTAACAAGTATGAAAGGGGAAATTAACAATAACACAATAATAGTGGGAGACTTTAATACCCCACTCACAGCTATGGATAGATCAACTAAACAGAAAATTAACAAGGAAACACAAACTTTAAATGATACAATAGACCAGTTAGACCTAATTGATATCTATAGGACATTTTACCCGAAAACAATGAATTTCACCTTTTTCTCAAGTGCACACGGAACCTTCTCTAGGATAGATCACATCCTGGGCCATAAATATAGCCTTGGTAAATTCAAAAAAATTGGAATCATCCCAAGCATCTTTTCTGACCACAGTGCAGTAAGATTAGATCTCAATTACAGGAGAAATACTATTAAAAATGGCAATATATGGAAGCTGAACAACACGCTGCTGAATAATGAAGAAATCACAGAAGAAATTTTAAAAAATCAAAATATGCATAGAAACAAATGAAAATGAAAACATAACAACCAAAAACCTGTGGGACACTGTAAAAGCAGTGCTAAGAGGAAAGTTGATAGCAATCAAGGCATACCTCAAGAAACAAGAAAAAAGTCAAATAAACAACCTAACTCTACAACTAAAGCAACTAGAAAAGGAAGAAATGAAGAACACCAGGATTAGTAGAAGGAAAGAAATCTTAAAAATTAGGGCAGAAATAAATGCAAAAGAAACAAAAGAGACCATAGCAAAAATCAACAAAGCCAAAAGCTGGTTGTTTGAAAGGATAAATAAAATTGACAAACCATTAGCCAGACTTATCAAGAAACAAAGGGAGAAAAATCAAATCAATAAAATTAGAAATGAAAATGGAGAGATTATAACAGACAACACAGAAATACAAACGATCATAAGAGACTACTATCAGCAGTTATATGCCAATAAAATGGACAACGTGGAAGAAATGGACAAATTCTTAGAAAAGTACTACTTTCCAAAACTAAACCAGGAAGAAATAGAAAATCTTAACAGACCCATCACAAGCATGGAAATTGAAACTATAATCAGAAATCTTCCAGCAAACAAAAGCCCAGGTCCAGAAGGCTTCACAGTTGAATTCTACCAAAAATTTCGAGAAGAGCTAACACCTATCCTACTCAAACTCTTCCAGAAAATTTCAGAGGAAGGTAAACTTCCAAACTCATTCTATGAGGCCACCATCACCCTAATACTAAAACCTGACAAAGATGCCACAATATCACTGATGAACATAGATGCAAAAATTTTTAACACAATTCTAGCAATCAGAATCCAACAACACATTAAAAAGATCATACACCATGACCAAGTGGGCTTTATCCCAGAGATGCAAGGATTCTTCAATATCTGCAAATCAATCAATGTAATACACCACATTAACAAATTGAAAAATAAAAGCCACATGATTATCTCAATAGATTCAGAGAAGGCCTTTGAAAAAATTCAACATCCATTTATGATAAAAACTCTCCAGAAAGCAGGAATAGAAGGAACATACCTCAACATAATAAAAGCTATATATGACAAACCCACAGCAAACATTATCCTCAATGGTGAAACATTGAAGGCATTTCCCCTAAAGTCAGGAACAAGACAAGGGTGCCCACTCTCACCACTACTGTTCAACAGTTTTGGAAGTTTTGGCCCCAGCAAACAGAGCAGAAAAAGAAATAAAAGGAATCCAAATTGGAAAAGAAGTAAAACTCTCACTGTTTGCAGATGACATGATCCTCTACATAGAAAATCCTAAAGATTTCACCAGAAAATTACTAGAGCTAATCAATGAATATAGTAAAGTTGCAGGATATAAAATCAACACACAGAAATCCCTTCCATTCTTATACACTAATAATGAGAAAATAGAAAGAGAAATTAAGGAAACAATTCCATTCACCATTGCAACGTAAAGAATAAAATACTTAGGAATATATCTACCTGAAGAAACTGAAGACCTATATATAGAAAACTACAAAACACTGGTGAAAGAAATCAAAAAGGACACTGATAGATGGAGAAATATACCATGTTCATGGATCAGAAGAATCAATATAGTGAAAATGAGTATATTATCCAAAGCAATCTATAGATTCAATGCAATCCCTATCAAGCTACCAACAGTATTTTTCACAGAGCTAGAACAAATAATTTCAAGATTTGTATGGAAATACAAAAAACCTCGACTAGCCAAAGCAATCTTGAGAAAGAAGAATGGAACTGGAGGAATCAACCTGCCTGACTTCAGGCTCTACTACAAAGCCACAGTCTTCAAGACAGTATGGTACTGGCACAAAGACAGAAATATACATCAATGGAATAAAATAGAAAGCCCAGAGATAAATCCACACACCTATGGACAACTTATCTTTGACAAAGGAGGCAAGAATCTACAATGAATTAAAGACAATCTCTTTAACAAGTGGTGCTAGGAAAACCGGTCATCCACTTGTAAAAAAATGAAACAAGATCACTTTCTAACACCATACACAAAAATAAACTCAAATGGATGAAAGACCTAAACGTAAGACCAGAAACTATAAGACTCCTAGAGGAGAACATAGGCAAAACACTCTCTGACATAAATCTCAGTAGGATCCTCTATGACCCACCTCCCAGAATAATGGAAATAAAAGCAAAAATAAACAAATGGGGCCTAATTAAACTTAAAAGCTTCTGCACAACAAAAAAACTATAAGCAAGGTAAAAAGACAGCCTTCTGAATGGGAGAAAATAATAGCAAATGAAGCAACTGAGAAACAACTAATCTTTAAAATATACAAGCAACTTATGCAGCTCAATTCCAGAAAAATAAATGACCCAATCAAAAACTGGGCCAAAGAACTAAACAGACATTTCTCCAAAGAAGACATACAGATGGCTAACAAACACATGAAAAGATGCTCAACATCACCCATTATCAGAGAAATGCAAATCAAAACCACAATGAGGTACCATTTCACACCAGTCAGAATGGCTGTGATCCAAAAGTCTACAAGCAATAAATGTTGGAGAGGGTGTGGAGAAAAGGGAACCCTCTCACAATGTGGGTGGGAATGCAAACTAGTACAGCCACTATGGAGAACAGTGTGGAGATTCCTTAAAAAACTGCAAATAGAACTGCCTTATGACCTAGCAATCCCACTGCTGGGCATACACACCAAGGAAACCAGAATTGAAAGAGACACGTGTACCCCAATGTTCATCGAAGCACTGTTTATAATAGCCAGGACATGGAAACAACCTAGATGTCCATCAGCAGATGAATGGATAAGAAAGCCGTAGTAGATACACACAATGGAGTATTATTACCCAGCCATTAAAAAGAATACATTTGAATCAGTTCTAATGAGGTGGATGAAACTAGAGCCTATTATACAAAGTGAAGTAAGCCAGAAAGGAAGACACCAATACAGTATACCAACACATATATATGGAATTTAAAAAGATGGTAATAATAACCCTGTATGTGAGACAGCAAAAGAGACACAGATGTATAGAACAGTCTTCTGGACTCTGTAGAAGAGGGAGAGGGTGGGATGATTTGGGAGAATGGCATTGAAACATGTATAATATCATATATGAAACGAGTCACCAGTCCAGGTTCAATGCAGGATACAGGATGCTTGGGGCTGGTGCACTGGGATGACCCAGAGGGATGGTATGGGGAGGGAGGTGGGAGGGGGGTTCAGGATGGGGAACACGTGTACACCCGTGGTGGACTCATGTTGATGAATGGCAATACCAATACAATATTGTAAAGTAATTAGCTTCCAATTAAAATAAATAAATTTAAATTAAAAAAAGAAAAACAAAGATCATGGCATCTGGTCTCATCACTTCATGGCAAATAGATGGGGAAACAATGGAAACAGTGACAGACTTTACTTTCTTGTGCTCCAAAATCACTCTAAATGGTGACTGCAGCCATGAAATTAAGATGCTTGCTCCTTAGAAGGACAGCCATGACAAACCTAGATAGCATATTAAAAAGCAGAGACATTACTTTGTCATCAAAGGCCCATACAGTCAAAGCTATGGTTTCTCCACTAGTCATATATGGATGTGAGAGTTCGACCACACAGAAGGCTGAGCACTGAAGAAGTGATGTGTTTGAACTATGATGTTGGAGAAAACTCTTAAGAGTCCCCCGGACTGCAAGGAGATCAAACCAGCCAATCCTAAGGGAAATCAACCATGAATATTCATTGGAAGGACTGATGCTGAAACTGAAGCTCCAATACTTTGGCCACCTGATGTGAAGAGCTGATTCATTGGAAAAGACCCTGATGCTGGGAAAGATTGAAGGCGGGAGGAGAAGGGAACAACAGAAGATGAGATGGTTGGATGGCATCACCAACTCAATGGACATGAGTTTGAGCAAACTCCAGGAGATGGTGAACGACAGGGAAGCTTGGTGTGCTGCAGTCCATGGGATCCCAAAGAGTTGGACATGACTGAGAGACTGAACAATAACAACACCAGGTTGTCCTTTAAGGTTTTTGATGAGAAGATGAAATGCTCATTGTAGTATGTTCAGAATCTTGTGATACCATGGGTATCTTGACATGTGTCAAGGATGGATCAGTAAGGACAAGAGAAAGGAAGTGAAAATGAATTTAGGTAAATTATCATAGGGGTCTACACTTAATATTAGAAAGAGAAATGAAAAGACAGATTTAAGGATGTAACAAAAGTAGTCAGGAAGGTTCATGCTTGACTGGATGGATGTAGGAAGAAAAGGCAAGGGAGTCATCAAAGATGATACAAAGGATTGAGACATAGATATCTGAAAGACTGGTGAGACTACTCACTGAAATAAGAAAGCAATGATCAAGAGCTGGTTTGAGGAATGAGGGGGAGATGAGTTCAATAAACAAGAAATGGAATCCATAGGATTTAAAGAACCATATCTGAAATTGTCCTGCAGGCAGCAGTGAACAGTGGATTGGACATGAAAAGAGATCAGGGATGGAGAAGGAGAACTGGGATGATGTACACAGTGTGCTCTCAAAGGGAGAGTGCAAGAAGAGAGGACAAGGGAAGAGGGATAGTAAAGGACTCAGACAGAAAAGGAGACCAAAATCAGAATGAGACAGATGAGGAATGAACAGAGGAAGGAGAGAAAGAGGAAGAGGGGAAACAGTGAGGAGAGAGGAAAAGAAAGAAAAAGATTTTTGTTGTTGTCAGTTAACAGAAAAACAAACTGAAAGTGTTAGTCACTCAGTTGTGTCCAACTCTTTGCAACCCATGGACAGTAGCCCACCAGGCTCCTCTGTCCATTGAATTCTCCAGATAAGAATATGGAATCGGTAGCCATTCCCTTCTCCAGGAGATCTTCCTTACCCAGGGATCAAACCCAATTCTTCTATATTACAGGCAGATTTTTTACTGTCTAAGCCACCAGAGAAGTTAATAGACAGAGCTAATGTCAAATCCATGTATTGTTCAAGCATTCTACTAGAAAATTACCTTGGTGGGACATCACCACAGAGCTTTTAAGACTCTGTCTCCCTTCCTGATGTGCTCTTCTGTGTCCTCTGCTGTCTCCTTGCCAGCAGAAGACCTGTGGGCTGATGGGGGAATATTTGGGAGCTCCTGGATTTCCTATTGTTGGATGTGCATTTGAAGTGATGGTAGGTGGGTGGGTACTGATTCCTTATATTATTAGAGTGGTCTTCTAAAGAGGAATTAATGCAGAAATTCATTGACTTGGGGATCAGGGGAAATTATGTTGCATATTATAATAAAATCAGAAAAATAATGCCTTGTTTCCTAATTGCATTCAAGAATTTTTATTGCATTACTTATCTTTTATTACACTTAGTCAAATTTTGGAATGTTGATGATTCACAAATAAAAGATCATTAAGTATTCCTAATGGCCTGTATACAAGGTTAATTTACACCTGGAAGCCAGATGAGGTGTTAACTATATTCAGGTTGCACTTCAGTGGTTTGAAAGGTAATTGTTTTACATTCCCAGAGCTTAAAAGGGACTTCCTAAAATAGAGTTGACTATCAAACACAAAGAGACAGTAAAGCATTTGAATTGTTTTCTTAAAATTCTCTTCCATTCTGTGATTTATCTAACACCAAAGTATTTCATAACACATATTTAATAGTGACACATTTTGGAGAATGTTCTACCATCATTGATTAGAGTTTGGGGCCTTTTTTTTTGCTTAAACAAAATACTGAAAAATTAGAAAATGAAAAAAAATAAATCTTTCGCCTTGATCGATCTGATAAATTCAAAGAGCTAAAGCATACTCAGCAGTCATGTCCGTTCCTCTTTCACCTATCTGACCCTTTGGGGAAAACAAGCTGAATGTGAAAAGTGGAAAACTCATCTTATGTATGATGTCACTTGAAAAAAAGCACTCCTTACTTGGACCTGGAGAAGTAAATTTAAGCCAGCAAAGAAGTCTCAGAGCAGCATTTTTCTCCCCGCCCCCCCCACTTTTTTAAAGGATAATTTTGTTAAAAATATTAATAAGTGAACACACCAAATTAACCTGCAATCACACACACGAAAGCCCACTTGTCCAGAGGCATTGTATTGTGATTGGGAACTTGACTACTTGACTGCTAGAGCAATTATCTCATGACACAGTTATTATGGTACTCAGTAACCAAAAAATTTCTGGATAGTTTTCAGAGCCAAAAAAGAAACTGGAATGTAGCAATCAAAATTGTGATGCAAAAAGAAGACAAAATAATTTGGCCATATGAATAAACCCAGAATTATTTTTGAACTGAATTTCAATAATTCCCCTGGCCATATGAGAGATTCTCACTCCTAAGACCTCAAATATCATGTGTTATCATCTTTACATTTTTGAAATAATAAAAGTTTAAAGATCAAGTACACATAATCTTTGCTTGTCTCTCAAAAAAGTAACTTAAAAATGTGAGTGAGAGAAGGTTGGTGTATATGTACTTAATCCATTTTTCTATATTTAGTTATCTTGATTAATAAAAGTCAAATAAATTAAAATAGATATTTCAGACTTCAGAAGTTAATCTGTTTTAAAAAATAAGCATTAACTTTTAATAAAGACTCCTGAACACAATCTAAGAGACATTTGGAAAAAAGTCTCTCAAAATGTTGATTTCTACCCAGGAAGTAGATCCTGAAAAAAAATCACACCACAATTAGCATCACTCATGACTTTATAAAGTCTTCCTTTTATGTTTTGAAGAATGCAAGAATTTGAGTTAGATGAAAACTAAATTCAGAGGTTGAATTCAGTTGTGTACTTGAACATTGTGTAAATTCACTGAGCTGAGGCCCACATTTGTTGAGCTGAGAACATTTCAATAAAGTCTTTATAATGTGCTTGCAGCTCCAAAGTGCTGCTAAACTCAAAAATTCTAAAGCTTTGAATAATTTTTGTGTGAAATGGTACACTGAAATTAACACTACATTTTTTGAGTAAAAAAACCAAGGTGATACATAGAGATGTCTTCAATTTTCTTGGCTTGGGAAACACAGCTGAAGCTGTGTCTATCAGGATGCTAGGTAGCAATTTCTTAAGGTAGTACCAGAGCAACCTCCAGTCAAAGACATAAAAAAAAAAAAAAAAAAAAAAAAGCCATCCCACATTGGACATGCTGCTAAGTCTTCCACTTCACTCATCCTCTGACTTGTGAAACACCTGACAGGATTCCTAACATTGCCTATTAAACTTTCCCCTCCAGCTCTCCTGGAGATCACAAAACCACATTTTATTTTCAAATGGAATGTATCCCACTTGAATTGTTTCCAATCCCTGTTAATCTACAACAGAACAGGTATTAAAATGGGAGACTTTTGTCATTTGATGATGCTAATAAAATGGCCAATGTGTATTATACACTTATCATGCGTAAATCACAGCAAAAACCCTTTACTTATGCTATTTCACTGAGTCCTCACACAGCCTGTGACATAGATTCTGTATTTTATCATCTCAAGGAGGCCATCAGCACGTTATGCTTTTTTAAATACACAAATAAAAAAGAGGGAAAATATTGCCAAGTAAACTATGACATAATGTTTTCTGTTACTTCAAATTTGTATTTTACACTTGTTGAAAGCACTCTTGTATTATACCACCAAAAACTGCTTTGCAATTTTTTCCTCAATATATGAAGGGATTTGGAATTTCTCCTGTGTGCAGTTCAGTTGCATGACTTGCTGTGTGATAAGTAATCCTTCTGGTATACTTCAGCAAGAAAATAAACAGTTTCAGCTACATGTGGGTATCTTCCTCTTTGGGATATCATTAAGCACTTGATTTTCCTTTGCAAGAAAGTCTGTCAAGATGATCATTCTTCTAATGATGAATATTTGCTTCACAAATGTCAAATTTAAGCCCCCTGTTCTGTTTCTTGTATACAGTAACTTTTTATCTTAAAGCCAAGTGCATTGTGTGATCTTTCTGAAAACAACTTAAATGCAAATTAACTTAGCATGTGCAGTAACATCAGTGCTCATAAACTCCAGTAGTGATGACAACAGGAACAGCAATGACCAAGTATGGTTCTGTGTGCTGACAATGCCAGCTGTGTCTCAGCTGCCACGAAGCCAATGGTGACCATAAAATATTGTTCTTTGTATGAGTCATCTCAATTTCTGAGATGTGAAAACGTATAACATTGTATTTCTTGGTATCTATAACATATGTGTTCAAAACAGTATATAATTATTAAGATGCCAATCCAGAAACTGTTACCCAGGAAATCTGACTCTGGACCACATTCTCTTAATTGCCACAGTATACTAGTTATAGGAAAATTAAGGAAATAAGTCCATGTCCTTATCTTAATTTTGCCATAATGAACTAAAGTTGGAGCTCAATATAACTTTCACCTTAGGTCTGTGGATTTAATTTAAAAACTTTGCTGCTGCTTCTTGGGTTTTTATTAAATAGTGACAGCAGCCTTAGTACTCTGTACAAAGAGGTGATGGTTTCTGACTGGAGAGTTTATGCTCTAAATTAGACAAGACAAAACCGGGGAAATGAGATGACAAAAGATCATGAGAAGTTGGTATTGGTTTCGATTTGCTTCATTTTCATGGTGCGATTTTCTTAGTGCTTCCTCAATTTACACTTCCTGTGTCTTTTCTCCCATTATTTTTGAGGTATGTCAAGCAGCCAGTATGTTCCCTTTGTTGAAAGTGAAGAATCTGTGCGTACCAGTATTCACACAGCCAATAAGCAGATGAGCTGGTTCTAGCCTCATATCATCCCTGTATTCAGAGCATATCTATGTTCAAAAAATTATAATCTTGTTGCTGTGTTTAACAAATGGCTGAATACAATGATCCCATATGATGACACAAAAACTCTCCTGCAAGAGGAGAATTTGGCGATGCACCAGATGTAAACATCTACCTTGAATTTAGTGAAAATAGCAAAGTGGAACAGTGAACAGCATGTGCCCTGGAGCAGCCTGTCTTGGTCCATATTCTGGCTCTACCACTAAGGAGCTTTGCAAACTTGGTCAAGTTACTTAACCTTTCTGTGAATTGGCTTCCTTATGTTGTATATAGCAGGATCATATTAGCAACAAAAATTCTGGATGTAAAGAAATGAAAGACTAAAACTCTATCAATAAATAAGATTGCATATAAACTACAACGAATGGTCTTTAAAATAGACAGAAACCTAGAAAGGATGAGTAAAGAAATTTGAGGGAAAAAAGGAGGCACCCTGTTGTTATATTAAACTTGAATTGACTGTCAGTTCACCTCACCTTTGGTTTTTATATACATTATTATTCATCCATACACATCTAATCTTTGTAGTGACCCTCAAAGGCTTATCAATTCCCAGTGCAACTCTTTTGCTCACTGAATAATACTTCCTGTTTAAATTTCCAGAAACACATCCACATATCATTTTCATAGTCCCAGTTCTATTTGCTTATATGTCTGGGCAAGAACATCTGATAAACACATGCTGTTGTCCCAAAGCCACACTGACTTCTTGGTATTTGTGAGCTCACTGAAGAGACTTACTAAGTGAATGAACGCCTGCTGAAGCCATACTTTCACCTAGTGCCTTTATAGTACCAGGGATAGTTGCCAGCTCTTTTCAGGACTCTTAAGAAGCATGTTTACACGAAGATAGTATGGAAAATAATTTCTCATTCACGGCAGCATTAAAGTGCTCCAAAAGGGTCATGGTGAAGAACCATAGTACAGCTGTGGTGAAATTTCTTAATTCATCAAGAAGTTTGTTTTCCCAATATGAAAATCTAGGTTTAATATGTGTCCCATAGGCATATAACTACTACTTCTGCTCAACACACTCTTCTTATTATTGCAGGATGGAAGGGTGGGGAATAACCTCAAACAACCGGAACTGATAATGCTTTTGTTTATGGTAGACAGTGGTAACTCTAGCTGGCCTTTCATATTTCTCTTCTTTGAGCCTTCAATCACCAACATTCCCTCCATACACCCCACCCCCGCTTCATGCATACTTAGGAGATGAGCACATGATCCCCACTCCTACAGTCAGAAGTCTCCATCCTCAAGGCCTCAGTGGCTCAGGAATAGGCACGTTGCCAAGACCAGGCCAATCAAGAATCCTTCTTGGGAAACTTTCCACTTAAACTGAAAGGAAAGAGTTTGTTTTCTTTCTGTTACAATGTTGGAAGAGTAGCAAATGGTCATAGTTCCCAGCCTTCCGCAGGAAACCTACATGATACAGAAGAGCATAAGCTTCAAAGAGAAGCAAAATCAAAGAGAGAAGAGAGCATGTCACATTTCCAAAGGGCACGTCTCATTCCTGATGGAGAGCTATTCCCCAACTGAACAGTGACCTTTAGAGTTGTGCCACAAAGTAGTATTAGTGAAGAGGAAAAAAAAAAAAAAATCCAGGTACTTGGAATACTAGTCCTAGTCTCTAAGGATCAGGTTCTGATAGCTTGTCCTTCAGTCCATGCACCCAATATCCTATCCACTTTTATCAGCTAATTAACTCTACTTACCTTCTTAGCTAGTTTGAGTTGAGTTTCTACCACTTGCAACTGAAAGGATCCTGAATAATATAAACTTTCTATAAATGTACAAACACTCTCAAACAAGTAATTTCATTTTGCACAGAGGATGGGCCTATTTTATGGATAAGGGAAGAAAGGTTAAGGATTTGCTTGCCTCTATAGTGGAGCAGAATTGTTTTCAATACAAAACATGGGTGGTAAAGAATGGGAATTCTATCTAGGTCTCTTTCAAATGGGTTCAGCAAGTTTTCCTTCCGGAAATGCTGTGCCACGTTTATTTGTCTCCAAATTCAGGCTTCATCTGGGAGGCAAGCATTCCCAGAGCCTCAGCCACTGACTACCGATTCTAAGTGCTCTCTGTTCCTTCTACTTGCACTCCGGGCCCTAAGAGAGGCTCACAGATGCACCCTGATCATAGTTATCCATGCTTTTTCATAGTTCATACTTATTAAACACTTATTACACACTAAGCACTGTTCTAAGCACTGTTATCTATATTAACTCATTTAACCCTCAGCAAGGCTATGGTTTCTCCAGTGGTCATGTATGGATGCGAGAGTTGGACTGTGAAGAAAGCTGAGCGCCAAAGATGTGATGCTTCTGAACTGTGGTGTTGGAGAAGACTCTGGAGAGTCCCTTGGACTGCAAGCAGATCCAACCAGTCCATTCTGAAGGAGATCAGCCCTGGGTGTTCTTTGGAAGGAATGATGCTAAAGCTGAAACTCCAGTACTTTGGCCACCTTCATGCGAAGAGTTGACTCATTGGAAAAGACTCTGATGCTGGGAGGGATTGGGGGCAGGAGGAATGACAGAGGATAAGATGGCTGGTTGGCATCACCGACTTGATGGACATGAGTGTGAGTGAACTCCGGGAGATGGTGAGGGACAGGGAGGCCTGGTGTGCTGTGATTCATGGGGTTGCAAAGAGTCGGACATGACTGAGTGACTGAACTGAACTGAAACACTTTTAAGGTAGGTGTTACAGTTGTCCTTACTTTATGCATCAAGAAACAGAGGCAGAGAGAGATGAGAGGTTACATAACTTTCCTGGGTCACAACACTAACACAGATTCAAATGGAGGAAATGACACTCCAGCATCTGTCTTGCCTAGCGTCAATACATGGTGCTCGGATGCTCTGCCTCAGACTTAGTACATTTTTCTAATAGCCTGTGCACCTGGGTGCCTGCCCTTTTTAATCCCCACTCTCATATCTTGAGTCTATATTTCCTGTTGCATGAGCTCTGCAACCTGTGTGCCTATGGGGCCTGACTGCCCCTCCTGTTCTATCTACCTTGGCTCTATCTTCGTTCATGTGACCCATGTGACTAAAGGTAAACTAATGCTCACTGAATCTGCCCAGATAATATTTGCAGTACTTGATCCCATACGCTGACAATAGAAGGATGGCCAAACATGAGCCGGCCCTGAATGAACTAACATTACCAGCAGGGAAGACCCAGAGGACCCACAAGTAACAAAAACTGTTTCTAATATTTACCTCGTTTTTTTTTTAACCTGTTGGCATTTGATAATATGAAATATTGCCTAAGATAAATTATTCTCCTGAGAATTCTGGGGCTAGTTATCTGGTTTTGCTCACTGTGTTTACTAAAAGAATTTGCACTATATTTGCAGAGAGTTCAAATATCAAAGATTAATTTTTATAAAAATATAATTTACTAAAGGGATACTAGGTGTTGAAACTGGAAACTGGAAAAGGCTTTGAGGTTGATAAAAGGGTACAAACATTAAGTTATAAGATGAATAAGTTTTCAGGATCTATTATATAGCAAGATGACTGCAGGTGATTACAGCTAATATTACTGTATAGTATACTTGAAATTTTCTGAGAGTATTTGCTATGCATACTCACCCAAAAAAAGAAAGTAACTATGTGAGGTGATGGATGTGCTAATTAACGCAATTGCAGGAATCATTTAACAATGCATATGTACATCAAAACTACTTTGTATACTTAAATATGCTGCTGTTTTATTTGAAAAGAAAGGAAGGAAGAAAGGAGTAGGGATAGAAGGAGGAAGGAAAGGAAACTAGCCTTCAAAACAGAACAGGGAAAATCACAAACCAAGACAGCTTAGTGAATTGACTGACTCTTGGGTCCAAAGTCCAAATGCTGGAATGAATGAGCTTCAAATAACCTTTTTCTCGATGCAGTCAGCCAAAGGTTCCAAGTAAAAGCAATCATCTAGTCTGGCTTTCAGTTAGGACAGGGCAGGACACATGATGGACATATTCATGGAGCTTCCCTTTCGGCTCAGATGGTAAAGAATCCACCTGCAATGCAAGAGTCATGGGTTCAATCCCTGGGTTAGGAAGATCCCCTGGAGAAGGGAATGGCTATCCACTCCAGGGAGGACACATGACTGACATACTCACATTGCCCACAAGTAGATGAGATTCACCCAAAAGTCATAGGAAAATTAAGAATGGTTGATGGTTGCTAGGCAGCCAAATAACACACCAAGGTCTCCTCTACAGTATTGACTTTAGCGCTACGTCCTTGACCATAAGTACTGGGTAAGTTATTCCCAGTTTCAGTATCTACATCTAATGGTACCAAGGGATGCTCCTATTCAGAACTTCATGAAGATGACAAAAATATTTACTGAGATCAAATAATTCCATTCTTGGTAACAACATTGCCTGCTGCTGCTGCTGCTGCTAAGTCGCTTCAGTCGTGTCCGACTCTGTGTGACCCCATAGACGGCAGCCAATCAGGCTCCCCCATCCCTGGGATTCTCCAGTCAAGAACACTGGAGTGTGTTGCCATTTCCTTCTCCAATGAGTGAAAGTGAAAAGTGAAAGTGAAGTCGCTCAGTCGTGTCCGACCCTCAGCGACCCCATGGACCGCAGCCTTCCAGGCTCCTCCGTCCACGGGATTTTCCAGGCAAGAGTACCTGAGTGGGGTGCCATTGCCTTCTCCGACAACACTGCCTAGATACATGTTAAAATACAATGAACTAGAAAGGATACATACGAGGTTCTGACAACCTATCTGTCTCACAAAGAACTTACGATTAACCTGGAACCAGGAGGCTAAGGGAATGGCCTGGCCCAGAACAGTATCTCTGTCTGCATTGCATTCCATATTTTCTGTGCTGGGACATAGACTTCAGTCTGAAGTGTCCCACAACTTTGCTCCTGCACCTATTTAAAGTCACCACCATTATCAGTGGATAGTTGTTAAGGTTTGCCTTACCTTAAGTATTCTGTTACACTTGGCTTTGTAATAAATACAGCAGTTCTCTGCCTCTCAGACCAGCACTCTCCAAGTCTGTGGCTGTGTTTTCTTTGATGACTACCTTCTTTTCAGAGGATCAGTCATCTTCAGGCTGCAAGTATGACATAATATATCTTTTAAAAAGGGGATCACTCCTTCGACATAACCACTGGACACTTATTCTCCTTTCCCAGGAAACACGGGCACCATGATAGTTGCTGGATAAGACTGTATAAAATTATTAATCTTTGCTCACTCCAGTCCTTGCAGTGAGTCCTGAGGATTAGATAGAAATGCTATTTTTAAATATCTAATAAGATCAACTTCCTTCCTAGAAGTTATTCCACTAACAGGATCGATGAAGTAATTCAAAATCCTATCTTCCTTCTTGATAGTAAACATTTACTATCCTGATGAGAACAGAATTTACTTCTCATACCTAATTGTTGTCAGATTTTAAAACTTGACTTTCATTCAACAGGTAAATCCATTTATACATCTGGGGGTATATTTTACTATTAACTCAAATTGATACATGCATCAGAATTAATCAAATAACATCCCATATAAACTCTATTAAGGCTCTTGTTTTCACCAGTGAGAATAGGATAGCTGGGGCTATGCCACTGACTCCTAAATCTCACTGAATTTACACAACAGAAGTTGATCTCTCACAAAGATGGCTGATGACCTCCAGGGCAACCGCCCTCCCTGTAAAACTCAGCTTCTTTTAATCTCCGGGAATTAAAGCTTTCTGACGTCTTTGTGCTACACATATTTGTTCCTTCCCAAACTGTAGACTTTCTCTCTCTCTGACAACTGTCTTTAGCCCTTAGACATGCAACTGCCTCCCTCATTAGTTCTCCCTTCCTCTCCAAGGCTCTTCCCTCGCACACTCACACGTGTCATTTCCTCCTCCACATTTCGGAAACTCCCAACTAAGATGTCATCAACTGCTTAGTTACCCTGACTACTGGCATCTTCCTCTCTGCCAGTGCTCCTTTGTCACCTATCCAATCTATTTAAAATCCCTCTGCCAAGATATTCCATTCACATAAGCTAAGACCAAGACAGCTGTGTTTCTTCCCACCCATCTCTAACTTCCCTTCCCTCTCTGACTTCTGACTTCTGGCTACTTTCAATCTATCAGTCAACAAAATTTACTAATTTGCTTGCAGGATTCTATAAACTGCCCTAGGAACTCTATTCAGGAGAAAAGGATAACACAGCTTCCATCATCAAGTATATTTCAGTGTTTCAGGAATTTTTATTTGATAATCCAAATAAAAACTGAAATGTAATATATTGTACTTTTAGGTGTATGACCATCAGAGGGAGTTCAATAGAAGGAGATGTATGCTTGGACTTGACAAATTAGAAAGCCTCTAATTCAGTGGTTTCCAGTCATGACTGATCATTAGAATCATCTAGAGAGGGTAAACAAAAAATACCTCAGATGAATCATTCAGCAACTCCAGGGATAGCAAGACTGGGATCTACAATTTGTGTGTGTGTGTGTGTGTGTGTGTGTGTGCAGCTATTGTAAGTGCATAAATGTATGCATGTATGCATGTATATATACACAGGCATCTATGTATATGAGTAAAAATGCCTGGTGGCTCAGATGTTAAAGAATCTGTCTGCAATGCAGAAGACCCAGGTTTGATCCCTGGGTCAGAAAAATCCCCTGGAGAAGGTAATGGCTACCCACTCCAATATTCTTGCCTAGAGAATTCCATGGACAGAGGAGCCTGGTGGACTACAGTCCATGGGGTCACAAAGAGCTGGGCGTGACTGAACGACTAACACACACATGCATTTATATAAAAGCACATATGTATAAAGCATGTATGTATACATAATATACATACATTCACACATTATAAGTAAAAATAAACACCTCTCCAAGTGATTTTTATGATTGCTATGATCTTTATGTTTGTGATCAAAGTCAACTTCATTCCTATATCTTATTAACCAAATTGAAAAGTGAATTGCAGACAGGTTTAAGCATTTTAGGTAAATCACACAACTAAGTACTGACAAAACTGGGATGTAAGAGGAGCTCTCATGACTCACTGCCCCGAAACTCCTCCAACATTTTGTACTCCAAGAAGATGATGGGAATATTTGGAGCTTCAGTTGGAACTTGAATCATGGCTAGGTTTCATAAACATGAGGAACAGATAGAGTATTCAAGAGAAGTTTCTTCTCATCTCTGTTTCTATCCAACTAGTTTAAATTCAAGGCATATTTTGCATATTTATTGAGAGGCTAAAATATATAAGGCATCAACCTGGACACAATCAGGGAAAGTTTACCTTTGAGAGGATACTGCCCTTTAAAGTCTTTGTTAGCAATGGGGGCCCCCTGAGGAGCATTTTCAACATTCAAGTTCTTTTTGTCTACCTCAGACTACTGAACTAAAATTTCTAGAGATGGGACACAGAAATATGCATTATTAATGTGTTTCTCAGTTGATTCTTATGCACAGTAAATTCTAAGATACATGGTAAAGGGGAATAAAGACAAGACAATGGCACAGATAATGATTAAAATCAAGATAAGGGTTTTCAGCTCAGAGATGTAAAGAGAGGGAAAGAGTGTTGTTTCAACTTTGTAGCAAGGTCCTAGCTGAACAAACTTTTCTTCATCCATTAAAGAACTGAGGTTACAAGGCCACCAAGTAACCTGAAGTCTGGGGAGATAAGGGTGCTTTGGGGGAGAAACAGAACCAAGTATTTGTTTACCTGGAATGGACAACACTAGACACCACCTTAGCTGGAAAGAAGGATGCAGCTAATTTTTTAAACAAATTGCTAGAGGATAAGGGTGAGCTATCATGAGAGTGCCAAGTACCTAAGGATCTCAGCTACAGGGGCCTTCATACCCTCTTGCAGGATTTGACTCCAGGAACCCCACCCTGGCTCAACCCTTCACCTCTATTTCCCTACAAAACAAAAGCCTTTATTCTGGGAGGTGGATCATAGAGCATCCTGCTGTGATTTATGTTGGAGAGTGTTTTGCCTATGTTCTCCTCTAGGATTTTTATAGTTTCTGGTCTTACGTTTAGATCTTTAATCCATTTTGAGTTTATTTTTGTGTATGGTATTAGAAAGTGATCTAGTTTCATTCTTTTACAAGTGGTTGACCAGTTTTCCCAGTACCACTTGTTAAAGAGATTGTCTTTACTCTATTGTATATTCTTGCCTCCTTTGTCAAAGATAAGGTGTCCATAGGTGTGTGGATTTATCTCTGGGCTTTCTATTTTGTTCCACTGATCTATATTTCTGTCTTTGTGCCAGTACCACACTGTCTTGATGACTGTGGCGTTGTAGTAGAGCCTGAAGTCAGGCAGGTTGATTCCTCCAGTTTCATTCTTCTTTCTCAAGATTGCTTTGGCTATTCGAGGTTTTTTGTATTTCCATACAAATTGTGAAATTATTTGTTCTAGCTCTGTGAAAAATACCGCTGGTAGCTTGATAGGGATTGCATAAAAAAAAAAAAAAAAAGCCTTAATCTGCAGGAGGAAGAGCATGAAAACTGCCATGTAGAGGCTTGAGTGAAAACCCACTGCAGCTAGAGGATAGGACAGAAAAAGAAAGCAAGAATCACATTACCCCTCAGAGAGGGGCAGAAGCATATCAGAAGGCCATAAGCCAGAGACCCAGGAATTACTGAACATGAGCTCATGTGATTATACACATACATGTTATAACACATACCAATTTAGAAAATCTAATTGTCTGAAGTACAATTAAGAATCAGTAGGGTCTGGAAATGTAAACGAGTGCAGCCTCTATGGAAGAGAGTATGCTGCTGCTGCGGCTGCTGCTAAGTCGCTTCAGTCGTGTCCAACTCTGTGCGACCTCATAGATAGCAGCCCACCAGACTGCCCCGTCCCTGGGATTCTCCAGGCAAGAACATTAGAGTGGGTTGCCACTTCCTTTGCCAATGCATGAAAGTGAAAAGTGAACGTGAAGTCACTCAGTTGTGTCCAACTCTTCGCGACCCCATGGACTGCAGCCTACCAGGCTCCTCCATCCATGGGATCTTCCAAGCAAGAGTACTGGAGTGGGTTACCATTGCCTTCTCCAGGAAGAGAGTATGGGGATTCCTCAAAAATTAAAAATAGAATTACCATATGATCCAGCAATTCTACTTCTAAGCATATATTGCAGGGAAATGAAAATCATTCTTCAAAGAGATATCTGTGTACCCATGTTCACTGCAGCATTATTTACAATAGCTCAGACACAGACACAACATAAGCATCCATTGATAGATGGATGGATAAAGATGTGACATGTATGTATACACACACACACACACACACATATATAATTTAGGCATAGAAAGGAACTCTTGCCACTTATCAACGAGATCGATAAACCTTGATGGCATTATACTAGTGAAATAAGTCAGACAGTAAAGACAAGTACTGTTTAATCTCATTACGCAGAATCTAAAAAGACCAAATTCATAGAAACAGAACAGATTGGCAGGTACCCAGTACTCATGCCTGGAAAATCCCATGGGTGGAGGAGCCTGGTAGGCTGCAGTCCATGGGGTCTCGAAGAGTCGGACACGACTGAGCGACTTCACTTTCACTTTTCACTATCATGCATTGGAGAAGGAAATGGCAACCCACTCTAGTATTCTTGCCTGGAGAACCCCAGGGATTGAGGAGCCTGGTGGGCTGCTGTCTATGGGGTCGCACAGAGTCAGACATGCCTGAAGTGACTTAGCAGTAGCAGCAGAGGTAGCCGGAGGTGGGGGGTAGGATAAATAGGTGAAGATGTTAAGAAAATAAAAGGAAACCTCGAGTAAGAACCTCTCAGTTGAGCCCAGGCAGTCAACAGAACTGAAAGAAATAACAAAATGGTTGTTTTACACCGAAGAAATATTGGTCTACGTCCTGTCTTGAGCAAAACTGAAGTAACTTGTATCTAACATAAAGTTGGGTCAACCATAGACTTTCTAGTCCCACATCAAATTTCTCAAAACCTCACATTTCCTTTGCATTTGATTCATCTTGAGTTCCTGTCCATCCTTCATAAGAGTAATTCTGTTTGCTGAAAGATCTGGTTGCCTATCAATTATCTTCAAAAAGTTCATAATATCCATTCATTTTATTTCTTTACTATCCAAAAGCTTGCTTTACCCACAAAATTTAATGAATTCAAAGTAAACTATTTAGGTAACTTTCTTCTGGCCCAGAATTTAGGTCTGTACATTAGGTAAATTGCCTAATCTAACCAGTTTCTAAAAATTTTGAACACAAATGCACATGGAACGTTACCCCAGATACACTACCACTGGGAAGATAACTTCTGAGAGAGATCACTGTCTAATACCAAAGCAATAAGTTCATTTTCTAAGAATGCATTTGTGAAGAGATTCCTTACTTTCAAAAGACAGATTGTAAATACCTTATATAGTAAGCATAAGGAAAGGGTAAAGGTCTAGGATTTGCACTCAGAGACCTAGCTTGCAGTTTACTATCCATATAAATTTAAACCTCTCCTAATTCTAATTAAATAAGTAGTGCATGTGTAAGCACCATGTCTCTAAGTTACCATGTGAAAATGTTAAACTTTGTATTATTAACACACACACTATTGTCTTTCTTTCATCCATTCAACAAAATTCTATTTAAACCTCTTTAGAAATTAGACAATATTTTCTTCAAGTGACTTTTCCCAGCCTTCTCTTCCCTATCTGGGCTCTTCACACTGAGTCTTATTCATCTAAGTAGCTATGTAATTTAGCTCATGATCTGACACATAGCAAGTACTCAATAAATATTTATTAAATAATTTCAGTCACTGTCAGCTTCCTCTTCCCCTCTACTTCCAGCAACTAATATATTCTAAATTATGTGTGGTAAAGTTATTCAACAGCACCAGATTCACTCCATGACGACGTGTAGTTTTTAAAAGAACATTTCCACTTTGAATCTGTCTAAACTTGCCAGAATTAAGATAATTAATGGACATTCATACTTCAAATTTTACATCTTTATTCAAACTTCATCTTTATATACATAAAAAAAATTAATCACGAAAGGCCCACCATATGCTCAAAAGCTATTATGATTGTTTAGATAGAGAGAGACGGGTGCTCCCTCTTCTGGTTCTACAGAGAAAGATGATGACAGAAAACCCTCTGCAGAGTCAGACTCACATCCTGAGTAGGGAGGCCTGCCCACGCAAAGTATTATTTCAGAATTCTGGGGTGTGGGAGGCTACATAATGACTAAGTTTGCTATACATCCCTAACTGACCTAAAATACTGCATTGATACAAATGCTTGCCAGATGGGAAAAATATTATGAAAAAAGAGATCTTACTAATCTTACTCAAGGTTTGAAAAGATATTATTTAAAAAGAAAGAAAGAAAGAAAGAAAGAAACCCAGGATAATAAAACAGTAAAATATATATACATAATAAGACTTGACAGTTTCTCTTAAAATGACAAGTATACAAAAAAACAAAGACAGTTTCTTTCTTGGTGTGTATGGCTGTTAACTTTGCAACCCCCAAATAATATATGTGTAAGGTATTTTAAAGTTGCAACACAGAACAATGAGCATTATTTCAGTTGGTCCTCACAATAGATGCTATAAGTCAATAAGCCAGGGAATGAATATTATCATTGTTGTTTCCTCCAGTTTCAATGGAAGTACCTATACAATGATGCATAGCTTTTTTACAGGGCTTGCAAAACAAGCTCATGACCACTTCTATGCTTCAGATATTAATAATGGCTAAATTCTAAGTGAAGGCTTTCTATGGTCAGGCACTGAAACAATCAGTTTACAAGTTATGCCTCATTTAATCTTCATAATAATTTTATGAACTAGACACCATTATCACTCCCATTTTACAGATGAGGATATTAAGCATGATCACTTTTCAGGGCCAAATTCAAGATTATGCCCTATCATCTAAAGTAAATCGTGTGAAAACTTCCTAAAGTCAACTCAAACACACATGAGGAATTGCTTGGAAATCACAGCACTCTTCACAGAATGCCACAAAATATTGATATATTTAGTTCCATTTTATAAACTAGAAACATTTTGTAGCAGAAAATGTTACTACAATATATATATATGTGTGTACCAACCAAGTTATACTTCCATCATCTATGTTTAAACATAAAAGTAAGACATAAATAAACTCCAGATTTGAAGAGGGATCTTATGTCTCAGAATACCTTTAACTCTAACACATACAGACTATCCCATGTCTTGCATAATTATGCATTTCACTCACTGGATTTTACAAAAGTTGAAAATTCTCCTGGATATGTTTCAGCTGTTTTCAAACCAGTCCAGAAGTCTTCCCATACCCTTCTCCAAAATAAAAGTCAGCATGAATTAAAATTTCTTGACACCTTAGAGCCCGGGGCTTCCATGATAGTTCAGCTGGTAAAGACTCTGCGTGCAATGCAGGAGACCCCAGTTCAATTCCTGGGTTGGAAAGATCCACTGTCAAAGGGATAGGCTACCCACTCTAATATTCTTGGGCTTTGCTTGTGGCTCAGCTGGTAAAGAGTCTGCTGGGATATGGGAGAACTGAGTTTGATCCCTGTGTTGGGAAGATCTCCTGGAGAAGGGAAAGGCTATCCACTCCAGTATTCTGGTCTGGAGAACGTCTTGGACTGTATAGTCAATGGGGTCGAAAAGAGTCAGACACAACTGAACGACTTTCACTTTCCAGCCCCCATAATTAGATATAAGGTTTGTTTTTTTCTTTTTTAAGATCAGCATGTCATCCCTGTAGGTCTTTAAATAAATTTGACTGAAATCTTATTTCAAATGACTTGAAATAATCTGCAGTAAAAATGTATGGCAAAAATTTGCACAGAAACAGAAATAACATGATTGAAATCAAAGATCTTTTGCTGACCCTAATTTTTTATAACTACATCTTCCTCTTTGCTTTGCAATATTTCTCCACAAGACTACTATGAGTTTCTGCAGGCAATGCAAAATTTTTTAATCTCTAAAATGATACAGGTCTCCACATTCCCAAAACACACACAAATTTTCAAGAAAACATTTTATCAAGTTAAAACCATGTAAGATGAACCCAATTACTTTATGAAGTGATGAAAAAGCTTGATTGGCTGCCCAATTTGCCATTTTCATGCTCATTGTTTACCCAGCTGCATGAGCCACTGAGCAAACAGTCAGCAGCAGTTGCCAAGGTTTTACCATAATAACAAATTATGAGGAAAAAACTTAGAATTCAGAAAATTCTGCACAGAAACTTAACTACTTTCTGAGTACTGGGAAACATACCAATTTAGTGAAATTTGGCAGCAAAACCCCACTGTTCTATGGGTGTGTGGGAGAGTAGTTTGAGAAGCACATTTTCTTGGATTCAGACTTTGCTCCTCTTCAACCATCTAACTTCCCTTCCGTGGATGTCCTAATAGGAAATCCACAGTAATTATCATACAAGAAATTAAACTGTGTGAAATTGCTCTTAATTAAATTTTATATTTGAAAGAAATTGAATTAAATCAAGCACCAGTGGACTAGCTCAGAGGTAACAGAACATGGGAGAAAATGCACAGGCTGCCATGAAGTTGAGTAAGAAAAAATCAACTGACCCTTTAAAGAACCGGTAATGGGTTCAATTCTTGAGTTGGGAAGATACCCTGGAGAGGGAAATGACAACCCACTCCAATATTCTTGCCTGGAGAATCCCATGAACAGAGGAGTCTGGTGGGCTACAGTCCAAGGGTAGCAAAGAGTCGGACACGACTGAAGCAACTTAGCACGGCACAAAGAGCTGTGGGTAATACAACAGGATAGACTCCCTGGCTGCCCCAGACACAAGTAGAGTTGGTACTAACTCCAGGTTCTTTTCCAGAGACTTCAGCAAAGGTGCTCATGACTAAAATAGGGGCATGGTGGATACCCTGAGAGAGTCCCCCCTTAGAAGCAGAGGCCAGCAAGAGGGAAACAGCTGCTTCTGCGGGCAAAGCATGAAATTCAAGCACCTGGCTCAAACCATTCTCTCACAAACAGCAAAAGCCTGAAGCTTCCATGAGAGGAGCAGAGGTGAAGACCCATCGCTGATGGGAGAATGCAGAAGAAAAATTATCTACCCTGGAGTAGGGCCAGTCCAGAATCCTGTGTTAATGCTATTAGAGGTGTGCTGTTCCCGCTGGGAAGGGCCAGGAGACTCTCTCTTCTGCACCAGGATAGCAGAGAACCTATCCTGTCCTCTTCCTTCATCACCCTTAATCCCTACCAGCAACACAAAATTACCAGAACAGTCAGCAATTTCATTCAAGGTATGTGCCCAAGAGAAATAAAAGCTTACATCCTCACAAAACCTGTAGACAACTTTATTCTTAATTGCTAAAAACAAGCTAAAAGCAAATAACCTAAATGTCCATCAACTGGTGAGTGGATGACAAACTATATTATAGCTGTTTAGTGGAATACTACTCACCAATAAATAGAAATAAACTACTATTAAATACAACAACATGAAGGAATCACAAATGCAGCAAGTGAAAGAAGGCAGACACAAAAGGCTATATACTATTAATATATGCTTCTATTCATACAACATTCTAGAAGAGCAAAATTCTAGTGACAAAGAGAGTTCACTGGTTTCCTGGAGGTGGAAAGTGAAGGTGTGAGTTGCTCAGTTGTGTGAGTCTTTGCAAGACCCATGGACTGTAGCCTGCCAGGCTCCTCTTTCCATGGAATTCTCCAGGCAAGAATACTGGAGTGGGTGGCCATTTCCCTCTCCAGGGGATCTTCCCAACCCAGGGATCAAACCCAGGTCTCCAGCATTGCAGGCAGATTCTTAACCACCTGAACCACCAAGGAAGCCCAGAGGTGGAAGAAGGCACAAAGGAATTTTGGGGGAATGTAATCTTCTAAATCTTAATTGGAGTAGTGGTTACATGTCTGTACAAACCCATCAAGTTCATAAACAATGAATTTTAAAGTATATAATAAACCTGACTTAAAAAGTCAAAATACATATGTTAGCTTCATTTTTGTCAGAGTTTGAATGATTTTGAAAAAAATTTAATTTACTTAATAGATCAGCTTTTATGGAATACATACTATATGCCATGACATGTTCTATCTAACATGAATTAGTTATGACCCTTTGAGATTATCCAGTGTCATACAATACTTCTTAAAATATATTTCAGCAATTTATGGATTAAATATGAAATCCCAATGTGAAAATTAAAATATATAGAATTATATATGAGACATATGGCTCAGCAGGTAAAAAATCCACCTGCAATTCAGGAGATCTAAGAGACGTGGGTTGGATCCCTGAGTTGGGAAGAGTCCCTGGAAGAAGGAATGACAATCCACTCCAGTATTCTCGCTGGGAAAATCCCATGAACAGAGGAGCCTGGAGGGTTACAGTCCATGGGGTCACAAAGAATTTGAAACAACTGAAGTGACTGAGCACACACATACACATGAGATAAGAAAGTGACAGGGCACAATCTTTAAATGAATGACACAGCTGTTGAGGACACAACATAAACTAGTTAGAGCAAACTAGGCCCAAGATAGTGGATTTGTCAACTTCCACTAGACCTTGAGCCTCATTATGTACTCACTGTAATACAGCAGCAAGCTAAATGACACATCAACCAGTGCCATGACATTTCTGAGGCCAACCATAAAAAGCCAAAAGTGAGCAGTGACCCAATTCCTGGAGATCCACCCCTTACCCAAATAGTTGCAAGAAACCTCTCACTTATTAGACTATGAAATTACCCAGCCCATGAAAACTAACCACCTCATATTTCAGGACTGCTCTCACTTTCTGAAATGGACTGCATTCTGTTTAGGGAGAGTGTGTGTGTGTGTGTGTGTGTGTGTGTGTGTGTGTGTGTGTGTGTGTTCGCACGCACAGACGCTAAGTCACTTCAGTTGTATCTGACTCTTTGCAATCCAATGGATTGCAGAGCCCACCCGGCTCCTCTGTCAATTCTCCAGGCAAGAATCCTGGCATGGGTTGCCATGCCCTTCTCCAGGGGAATCTTCTCAACCCAGGGGTAGAACCCAGGTCTGCCCCTTTATAGGCAGATTCTTGACTGTCTGAGCCAGGCACAGAGGAGGGAAGATGTAAAACCAATGTGAGAGATCTGCAATTAAATTATAGAGAGTAACAAAGAGTAAATAGTGAAATAAGCACTTTAAAAATATATCTATATTCTATTAAAAGTTTCTACAAACAAAAAAGAAAAAGACAATTGACTAGAAAGGTGGGGAAAGGAAATGATTTGGTAATTTACAAGAAATAAACATCATTACATTTTTTTAATTTTTAAAGAAGCAGTGAAAACTACAATGCTGAAAAAGTAATGTTCTAAATGATGAACTTCCTCATCATTTTTGCCTGAATAGTTATTTAACTTATATAAACATGTAGGACAGAATACTTCCTTCTCCATGCAGGCTTCTCAGCAATGCTAATGGACTCCAGATCACTCAAACCACAAACATTTATCAGGGAGAACAAGATGGCAGAGGAGTAGGTGGATGTGGAGTACATCTCTCTCAATGGGTATATCAGGAATACACCCTCAGACACAGAAGAGCCTGCAGAACACCAGCTGAGAGCAGGCATGCGTACTTGATTGTGGGAAAAGAATATATAGAACCACGCAAAACTCAAAACCAACAAAATTAGGTAAAGCAATTATCCTTCAAATTAAAAAAAATTTATCAGGTACCTGAGAACAAGTACACTCTCAAATAGGATGAATTTGGTCTGCTTCCTTAATCAGAACCTTCCCAACTTGTGAATTAAAATAGATGTCATTCCTTCTCAATAATAACAGCCAAGTTACCACTACTATTTTTAAAATTTCAACTTGCTTTTTCTCACACCCTTGTTAGCAAGACCCCAGGTAAGTTGAGTAGTGCCATTTTAGCTAAACTAGTTCCACTTAGAGGCTTTTTAGTTCCTCTTCACTTTCTGTCATAAGGGTGGTGTCAAGTTAATACAAATTAAATGCTATTAATTTGTATTTGTTTCTGGTTCTAGAGTGACTGTCACTGACTACTGAAATGAGACAAATTCAGTGGAAATTCATGATAAGAGAAAATACTAGGTCACCAGTAAGTGAAGAGTTTATGCAAAGTATTGGAGTGATTGTTGCTAAGTATGCATGTGCATAGTAGAATTTTTTATTCCCATAGGAAGGACTCAGCAAGCAGAAAAGTGGTTGATAAGTGCCAGAAAGGATATTTATTACTGAGTCAAAATAAAATATGTTTTTAAAGTGTCTGATAATTTTTTTTCTTGGTAAAATGCTGGGAAATGTTTCTCCTATGAATAATAAATATTCAAGAAGATACAAAACAAAACAAAAAAAAGAAACAATTTTTTAACCTGATGGTATTTGAAACACTGAATAAGTGCTGTTGCTTCTTAGGAAAAAATAATTGGGAACTAGGTGATAGAGACCTATTTATTTTAATGTCATCCTGACATGTACAAAACAGAAAAACAATATAGAAAACCTACTCACTCTCTAATGGAAATGGCTTCATAAAACTAAAAAGATTTGGTAATACTGAGCATCAGTCCATGAGAAACTGGTTATTATCAACACTCAGTGCCTAGCTTTCTAGTTAATGAGCTGAGAAGAAACCAAGAATGGTTAATAATCCCACAAACTGATCATAATCAAATCATCACAGTGTTAATAAGAGAATTAAGGGGGTTATAACCTGAAAAGAAATATAAATATAAAATCACTATTTTGACTATATGTATTATGGCAAAGCTATTTTCTAAAGATACATGGAAGTCAAAAAAGATTAAACTTTGTTCCGCAAAAACTTTTTTCAAAAAAAAAGAAAATCAGGTCAAGCAGATTTTATTGATAGCACCTAAAAAATATTTATTCTTGCTTTGTCATTTACATCTACAAAGGAAACTCTCAATCACTTGACAGAGATATTTAATTTCCTAGACATCATATATACTAAGACAAACTGTTTTCTGATTATGTTATAAACTTTGTTAAATTTAAGTTATAAATCTAGTTTCTCAATCTCTTACCTATATTTTCAAGAGCTAACTGTTTTCATTCTACAATATTGATATAGATATTCTTGTTTATATACATGACACTAACAAATATTTTCTCATTACACATTTTAATAATAATCTGACCTCAGGGCAATTGCCTCTTTTCATTGGATTTGTCAATCTTTATGACAAACATTTAACCTAATGAAGACAATACATTCCCAGTTATGTACTGAGAATATAAACTTTTTTTTCTGAGTATAAGATAATTGATTCTGATTGCAAATATTTGAAAAGCCCTGAAAAACTGAGAAAAAATGGACCAGTATACTCACAAATCAAAGGCAACTACTATTAATTTGTATCCCTTCCTTGTTTTTATCTTTTTAAATAGTTAAAATCTCAGAAAGATATAAATTTGTTTTACACTATTTTCACTTGAAATGATTAAGAAAAAGCACTTTCTACCTATAAGGACAAACAATCTGGAAAAGAATATATATAATGGGATTATACATGAAACATATATAAATTATACATGAAACATACATGATCAGTATCAGTTCAGTTGCTTAGTCATGTCCTACGGTAACCCCATGGACTGCAGCACGCCGTGCTTCCCTGTCCATCGCCATCTCCTGGAGTTTGCTGAAATTCATGTCCATAGAGTCAGTGACACCATCCAAGCATCTCATCCTCTGTTGTCCCCTTCTTCTCCTGCCTTTGATCTTTCCCAGCATCTTTTCTAGTGAGTCAGCTCTTCATATCAGGTAGCCAAAGAACTGGAGCTTCAGCTTCAGCATCAGTCCTTCTAATGAATATACAGGATTGATTCCTTTAGTATTGACTGGTTTGATCTCCTTGCTGTCCAAGGAACTCTCAAGAGTCTTCTCCAACACCACACTTCAAAGGCATCAATTCTTCGGCACTCAGCTTTCTTTATGGTCTTAACTCTCACATCCATACATGACTACTGAAAAAACCATAGCTTTGACTATATGGACCTTTGTCAGTAAAGTAATGTTTTTGCCTTCTAATATGCTGTCTAGGTTTGTCATAGATACCAATATATGCAATGAAGGTTATTAATAATTTGTCATATACATAGAGGATGAGATGGTTAGATGGCATCACTGACTCAGTGGACATGAGTTTGAGCAAGCTCCAGGAGTTGGTGATGGACAGGGAAGCCTGATGTGTGGCAGTCCATGGGGTCACAAAGAGTCAGACATGGCTGAGCGACTGAACTGATATACATAGTTAAATAACTTGTCAGTTTCTCTACCTTTAAACTTACTGATAACACTCCTGATTTTGTGAAATTTTACATTTGTCTACAGTCAAAACTTGGAGAAGGAAGTGGCAACCCCACTCCAGTTTTCTTGCCTGAGAAATACCCTGGACAGAGGAGTCTGGTGGGCTACAGTCCACGGGGTCACAGAGTCAGATGTAACTTAGTGTCTAAACAACATAGTCAAAACTATTACTCCTTTCTTTTGTGAATTCTCTTATCTAGAAATTGGAAAAAATCACCTTTTATTTCTACTATAGATCTATTAAGTTTGATATTGTTCAGATATCATTTTAATTCTGATGTTTTGGTTTATGCTGTTAAATGAGAATCCAAGTTGAAGTTTTCTCCAATTAGCTAAACAATTTCCCAAATAAGATTTATAAAATAATCCTTCTCTTTCTCATTGACTCATAATGTTTCCTCTATGATATATGAAACTTTTATACATAATACCATTCAATCTTACAAGGCACCAAAATTAATCAAAAACATTATCCATTGTACCTGATCTGCTTTTGAAAAAGCTGCAGTTAAAGATTCCTCTGTAACTCTCCACAAATTGTCTCCCTTACCTACTGGGCTGAGGAAATTTCCCAAGACAAGAAGGAAGGATGCATAAAGGAGAATAGAGAGTAACAGAAAAACATTTTCCACATTTTAATTCATGATCAGTCCTTTCCTCTTGCATTGCCCACAAACCTACACCATTAATGAAATGAGGTAAAATAGAGGCAATATTTACCAAGCATTTATGGTGTTCCAGATCCTTTTATCCTTTCAAAATCCTATGATACAGACATTCTTCCCTAATTTTGCAATTATGGAACCACATTCAGTAATTTTACCTAAACTGTCCATTCTCATATAATCAATAAGTAGCCAAACTTGATAGGATTTGAGCATCAGTCACTTTGAATCAAAAATCATGTTTGTTGAAAAATACCCTTAGTTGGAAAGAATCAGTCTCTTTCTCTCTCATGTGATCATTCCTTTCCTGGAATAATATTTTCATATTAGCAGGCCCGTGCAACACAGACCATAAGTTGGAGCTTTCATACATTTCAAGAGTAAGTCTGAATGTGAAGTTGAAGGGATGAGAAGGGAAGACTCTCATGGCTGGGATGAGGGAACCCAGCAACAAAGGGTATTACTGTCCAACAGAAGGTTAGAAGAGGATGTGACATCTCAATAAGTCACCAAGGTTAATAAGGGCAACATCAGGACCAGATAATACCTGTTATAACTTAAAGGATGCAAGTTCATTGTGAAAGAGAATACTAACAATGGACACTCCCTCTTTAATAATGCCACCAGTGATTAAAGCTTAAGGTCCTCAGAGTCTTAATCCAGGTGAAAAGAGGGAAAAGAAGGTAAAACAATCCTGATTACGACAGTTTCCAACCTGAAATAATTGAATAAATTTGACTGAATTTTTAGATTTCATTTTCTGTGTCATGAAGAATGGGGGTTAAGGTTCAAAAATTTAAATAAGCTACAAAAAACAGTTGCAAAATTTGTAACAGATATTCACGGAACTGAGCCCCACTCAAACTAGTAAAAGAGGAGATGACTGTGAAGAATAGACACAACCAGCCTGCAACTACATTAGAAGGGAAAACAAGAAATTGGAAAATGAGGCTTCTCTCTGCGTCTCCCAGGGACACAGACCCTCCTTCTCCTTGGGCAGCTAAGTGCTGCTCCCTCTCCTGGCTTCATCCTGGCTGCCTGGAAAGGCCTGGTGTCAATCAAGAAGTCTCTTGCTCATAATACCAGTGGCTCCTGCCATTTCAAATTCCATTTTCTCCTTCCTTGCTTGACATTTCTGACTTAATGCACTCCTACTGATTTTTTACTCATTTCAGTCTTCCCTTCTCTTTGCCAGCACTTTTCCCTCTATTTTATAACCCAATGCAAATATCATTTGCATTGTCATTTGATGCAGATAAAACTCATGGATTCCGTGTGTGTGTGGTATGCGGGTGAGGGGGGATACACATGTATTAATATATGGTAGATAGATGTAACACTGGACTTATGGATTATATGAGGTGGATTCCAAAACTTATGTTTTATAAGTGTAACATATGTCTTTTTCTATAAGTCAGCTTACTTACTATTTTGAGTCTATCCTGCTATGGTGGTGGAAATTCAACATTAACCACTTTGTGCCCACTCTCCTCCCTTTCCCTAGGATTATGGTAAAGTTCTAGAGACTCATGTAGTGCCAAGAAATTGGAGTCAGACCCCCCAAAATCTTCCATGTGTCCCCTCCAGATTCATTCTTGACCCGTCTCCATTCTACTCTGCTCTGGAGCCTAAACTGAATGGAGCACACGGACGTGATTCACTTCCCTCTGGCCTCCACAAGGAAGCAGCCTTCTCCGTGTGCTGTTTTGCTTCTAGGTTCCAGAATCCTGCCCTCTCTTCATCTGGTTGGCCCAGCAGTGATAACAGTTCTGTTACTACAAGCCCCTGGGTTCCTACACTCTGCACTGTGCCCACACCTTTGGGGTCACTCCTCCTGTAGATAATGCCTCCTCAAATTATCCTACTGTGGTAGTGCCAACTGTCTCCTGCTGTGATATAATCCTAGAAGTCCACTGTCCACATAGTGATTCTGAAAGACCTTTCATTCTGTCTGGTTCCTGGTAGTCAGACCACAAGGTTTCTGCAGCAACATCCCTCATGTTTGTACACTTCACCCTGAAGGTCTTAACTCTCTCTGTGGCAGTCTCCATGTTACACTGGGGACAGAAATATCTGTGGGGTTGTTAAGGTGCTGTCTGCCTAGATCTTGTGTGTACTCACTTGCTCTCTCCGTCTACAACCGCAAAATGCAAGAAGACTCCATCTGTGTCTATACATGTCCCACTCCTACCCTGTGAACCTTATGCAGCCCACATCAGGGGACAGGTTTGACTGGAGAAAGATGGAAAAAAAGAGGTGTGTAAAATACTAAGAAAAAAAAAATAAATGTCGTAATATATAGAAGTGTGTTAATATAGATATTTAAACATCACTCCCCTGCAACAAATCCATGAAACTGAACATTTACATGGCCACTAGAACCATGCAGCTTGTGAGCTCTAAAAATAAAGATTTAAACATTCCTAGTGCCAAATGTCTGGAGAAGGAAACGGCAACCCACTCCAGTGTTCTTGCCTGGAGAATCCCAGGGACAGAGGAGCCTGGTAGGAGACCGTCTATGGGGTCGTACTGAGTCGGACACGACTGAAGTGACTTAGCAGCAGCAGTGCCAAATGTCAGGTTCTTCATTTGTGCAGGAAAGTATATTCTGAAAACCATATAAAAACTCACTGGATCTTCAACTCTTAGGTTATAAAATACACTCTATGTTATAGGCTGGACTGTGTGACTCCAAATTTTATATGGTGAGGTCCACGCAAGGTAATTCTATTTAGTTGTAAGGTCTTTAAAGTGGTAATTAAGTTAAAATGAGGTCTTTAGAATGGTTCAAAATCTAATATGGCTGGTGTCCCTATAGGAAGAGGAAATTTGGACACAGACATGCACACAGAAAAAATTATGTTTAGGCAGAGGGAAAAGATGGCATCTAAAAGGTAAAGAGAGAGATCTCAGAATAAGAAACCAACCCTACAGACACATTGATCTTGGACTTCCAGCTTCCAGAACAGTGAGAAAATAAACGGCTGCTGTTTAACCCACCCAGTCTGTAGTAGTTTTTTATGGCAGCTCAAAGAAACCAATACATTCCATTTTATAGATTAAAAAAGTGAACTTTAGAGAAGTTAAATAGTCTGTCAAAACACCACAATTGTTTTACAATAAATTATTTACAGTAAATCATTACATTAGTAATCCTAACACTTAAATCCAGGCTACCTCGTATCCTATATTCTGTCTCTCATGAGATGATTCCCAAGGGTTCTGCAACTTGTATAATATGATTTTGATATGAGAATGTTCATGAGCACATGAGTGTAAACTTCAAAGTCAAGGAGTGCATCTGCAGGCTTAGGCCACCAGGCTGTGGCTGCCACCAGCCCGTTTCCAGACTCCCTACTCCCCTCCTGCCTCCATCCATTGACTGACTTTCCACTCCTTCCACACTCCCTGTCAGCTCCTGAATTACAGGTCCATTCAGAGACTGTACAAAGAGGGTAAGAAGTGAGGGAGTAAGCCTAGAGCAGCAAGCAAACCGCACTGAAATACTGCGCGTGTGTGTGTTGTGAGGCATATAAAGGAAAGGACACTATCACAAGGGTTAAATTCCCCTACTGTGGAGAATGAGCAAACAACGAACACCAGGGGAATTTTCAATTTCATTCGGAATCCAAGCATAAGCAATCGATACTGTGTGTGTACTAAGGTTAAAGGACAAGATAGAAATGAGAAAACTTGGGTTATGGTGTCAGATTTATGGATTCCATATCAGGAACTTAGGGTAAATTGATTATTGGGCTTCTGTTTGCTTACCACCAAAATGATTACATTATATTCAAGGTTTATTCTTTTTAACATTTGGTGACACGTTTAGCTCACACTGTAATGTTCTGTTTTTTGTAGAAATATAGAATCACACCACATGGTTCAGCTGCCATTTGAACCTCAATGCTGAGTTTTGATAATCATGGGGAGGTTTTGAAATACTAATCTCACTGCAGTAGTATTATTCTGAAATCAACCAATCAGTTAATCCAGTATCAGTAAATGAGGGGAAATTTTGATTTATTAATTTATTTAACTGTTACCATAGAAAGTGATCCACTCATCTGCTCATTTACTTAACCAAAATTGAAGGAACAACTACTGTGGCCTGAGTACTTACTATATATTCCCCTAGACATTCATAGTTTCTCTAGCGGAAAACAGACAATATGGTGTGGGAAGTGCTGTTAGTCGTGTAGGATATGGCTAATCTCAGAGCAGCATGGCAACTTATGAAAGCACAAAAAGGATATCTAGCTCCATGCTTGCAAAGAGGATGAATCAAACCCCATTAAGACAAATGGGTTAATTTGCATAACATCCCAGAGAGGGTTTGTTGCAGTTTAGGAATTATAAGAAAATAGAAACTCAGTCTATGAAAAGGGCTGAGTACTTTAAAGATTGAATCATAAAAGACGCATACACTGCTTATAAATGAGCCCAATAATAGAAAGCCAAATTTCTTTGCTCTTTGTCACCACTGGAAATGTTTCCAAAAGATGTGAATTCTATATGTCAATCCCCGGTACTTATTATGTCTTTCCTTGCTTTAGGAAGCATATATGTCTGAAGTCACAAAAATTAAATATATAAAGGACCTGATAAACCAGTTGGTTCAATTCACTCACTCAGAGACTGATGACCCCCAGGTCTCAGGTCTCACAGCAGCAGAGCAAAATCTAAATCCCAATTATCTGAACACCCATGTCAATGTTTTTGGGGGGTTTTCCTACTGAAATTCCTTCTGGTTCCCACCAGCCATTATACATAAACTCTCAGAAATGAAGTCAAACATTCTCTGTCCTTCAGTTAACCAAGCAGTCTATCATTTAGGAAGCATCACAGATCTATGTGTGCCTTGGAATCAGCCATGATTATGTGTCAGTTGTGCTGCTATATATACATAGCTATCTGCTGATAGCTATAGCTGTTGTCTTGGCTGGAAATACCCATGAATGGGAACAGTGAAAGGAGACTGCAGTAATTTCCCCAGAGTCAAGTGAGGAAGCGGATAGTGGCAAATGACAATGAGCATTGATTAACAGTTCTCTCAGCAAACATTTTGTGAGCACCTAAGGAGATGATCCAACCAGTCCATTCTGAAGGAGATCAACCCTGGGATTTCTTTGGAAGGAATGATGCTAAAGCTGAAGCTCCAGTACGTTGGCCACCTCATACAAAGAGTTGACTCATTAGAAAACACTCTGATGCTGGGAGGGATTGGGGGCAGGAGAAGAAGGGGACGACAGAGGATGAGGTGGCTGGATGGCATCACTGACTCGATGGACATGAATCTGAGTGAACTCTGGGAGTTGGTGATGGACAGGAAGGCCTGGCGTGCTGTGATTCATGGGGTCGCAAAGAGTGGGACACGCCTGAGCGACTGAACTGAATATGTGTCAGGCACTGTCCTAATCAGCATCAGTGAAAAATAAAATAAGTGTAATAAGACAGCAGGGTTCCCCAGGTGACTCAGTGGTAAGGAATCTGCCTGCCTATGCAGGAGACGTGAGTTTGATTCCTGGGTTGGAAGATCCCCTGGAGAAGGAAATGGCAACCCACTCCAATATTCTTGCCTGGAAAATTCCATGGACAGAGGAGCCTGGAAGGCTACAGTCCATGAGCTTGTAGAGTCAGACATGACTTATTGACCAAATAACAACAATTAAAGCAGCATCCTAGGCCACACTGCGCTTGTCTGCTGAGCAAAACAGCAATAAGAAAGAAACAAATACACAGTAACATCAAACAACAGTAAGTATATGGCAAAGGTTCAAAGAAGTTTTAAATTCTGAAGGAACAGAAAGTGCAATGAGAAGAAACTGTAATGACTCACTTTTAGAAAAGAAAGATGTTTGGATACACTGAAACCTTTCACATTCACCTTCCTCTGCCTTGGAGTCATTCTTAGAAACCTAGTGGGAAGAAGTAGGAGGCACTCTTGAATTTCTTCTGGAGTGTCAAGAACCACCCTCTTAACTCTTACTGGACTGGTTTCTAGAGAGACATCACTTTGTTCCCAAGCACCCAACACTGTCCTCCAAACACTCAGTATTCTCTGTGTTTTTACACTATTGGGCAGTAGTTCTTTTAACATTCCTAGAAGAGTTCACAGTCCTCTCTGAATAGATCTGACTTAAAATAGAGACCTTCCCTCTCCAAAACACTCATAGTACCTACATAGAAAATGTTGCATTAAACACTGGGGAGTTGATTGACAGCCATCAAAGATCATCTTCCTGGAGATCTTCCAAAAAATCATCTATCTCTGCACTATGAGGAGCGGGTTCTAACTGGCTTCGGCTCAGGGGTCTGCAGTCCAAGAGTTTCCCAGTTTAAACACTGTGCACATGCAGAGACCTCTCAGCCAAAGAGTTTTAGGTTGTCAGGCTGCAGTGCTCAGGGAGTGAAATACACATGTATATTGTTGATTGCTGTTTTTTAAAGAACAAATAAGATTTCAATGCTGTTCATTTAAAAAATAATTTGAAATGCATATGTGAAATTAGTTGCTCCTGAAATGCACAGAATAAAACAATGAAATTTTAATCCTACCCATATATTAAAATCACCTGGGAAGCTTTCTAAAAAGATTGATGTACAGGCCCCTATCAGATTAATTAAATCAGAATGTCTCAGGATGGAGTCCAGGAATTGGTGATGTTTCAACTCTCAGATAGGACCTTCCTGGTGGTCAAGTGGTTAAGACTTTGTGCTCCCAATGCAGGGGGCGTGGGTTTGATCTCTGGTCAGGGAACTGAGATCCTGCATGCTGCATGGTGCAGCCAGAAAAAAATTAAACTCTCAGATGATTTCAGTGAGGAGCCTGATCTTCACACACTGTGGATCTACCTTTACTTAATTAGGAAGAGAAATATTTTAAACTAAACCCAATTGATCATAGAATTGTTTATTCAGTTTACCTGAATAAATATAGCTCAGTATAGTTCTGAATAGTCCTAACATTTCACAAAACATATGAGGAACATAAAACTTATCAATAAGTAGGTAATTGGTTTCCATACATGGGTCCAAAGACAAATACCTCTGAAGCAAAGATTCTTCTTACTTCTTCCTAGAATTCTAGTACCTAGTATAGAGCTTGCTATATGAAGGCTTAATTAATGTTTGCTAAGTTAAACACACCATTTTGGTCCTTCTTTCCTCTCAAAAACTATAGGGAAGAAAATGCCATGATCATTGTAAGCTGTATACTGAGGCATTCAACTACACCCTTGAGAAACAATATTATTGAGTACATCCTTTCATTAAAATATTGATTATCTACCAGGTGCCAAATGATATAATTGGTGCTGGCAATGATAATGATAATCCTTTTAAAATCATTCTTGACATTTTCTTTTAATCGAGTATTAGAATTCTGTTTCAAGATGATTAATAAGAGATACTAAAGACCACAGAGTTAGTGTGTGAAACAGGATAAACTGAAAGTCCTGTCTTCCAGTTCCAAAGTGGTACTATTTTGGGGACAGCAAAGTAAGTCAGTTTTATCATGTGCACATTTAAAGTAATGAGACTAATTTTAACAACAGATGATCATGTAATAAAGACAAGGAGAATCAATCTACATAGAGGAACTTTCCAGATGTATCAGTTTTGTGTAAGCAACTATGGGATTAGAAACAGAATTTTTCATGTGTGGGTTAAAATGTATTTTGTACTTAGAACAAATAGTATCCAGTTCTGTGTAAAGGTACAGAAAATTGTCTCTGAGACTCCAGGAAAATAAGTGAGGTAAGCAAGGCAAAGAGTAGCTGAGACTGGCACACAAGTTTAAGGAGAAATAGAATATTTTGATTTCAAAGTCAGTTTCTAATCTCAAAAAAAATATGCAATTGTTCAGCAATTCCAGTTATTCATAAAGATTACTGTGAGAATGTATAAAATTTAGGGGAAACCCCCTGAATAATTATAGATACTAACTGCTGGGAGAAATATCAACAGTCTCAGATATGTAGATGATAGCACTTTAATGGCGGAAAGCAAAGAACTAAAGAGCTTCTTGATGAGGGTGAAAGAGAAGAGTGAAAAAGCTGGCATAAAACTCAACACTCAGAAAACTAAGATCATGGTATCTGGTCCCATCATTTCATGGCAAATAGATGAGGAAAAAGTGGAAACAGTGACAGATTTTATTTTCTTGAGCTCCAAAGTCACATGTGGATGGTTACTGCAGCCATGAGATTAAGACACTTAATCCTTGGAAGAAAAACTAAGACAAATCTAGACAGTGTATTAAAAAGCAGAGATATCACTTTGCCGACAAATGTCCTTATAGGCAAAGCTATGGTTTTCCAGTAATCATGTATGGATGTGAGAGTTGGACCATAAAGATGGCTGAGTGCCAAAGAACTAATGCTTTCTAACTGTGAGAAGACTCCTGAGAGTCCCTTGGACAGCAAGGAGGTCAAATCAGTGAATCCTAAAGGAAATCAATCCTGAATACTCATTGGAAGGACTGATGGTGAAGCTGAAGCTCCAATACTTTGACCACCTGATGCGAAGAGCTGACTCACTGGAAAAAGACCCTGATGCTGGGAAAGATTGAGAGATGAGATGGTTGGATGACATCATCAACACAACATGAGACTGAGCAAACTCCAAGAGATAGTGAAGGACAGGGAAGTCTTGCTGTTTGGCAGTCCACTGGGTTGTGAAGAGTCGGACAAGACTTAGCAAGTCACAATCACCCCTCTCACCCCATCTCCCACCACTCTTTCTCTCCTTTATTCTCAAGCAGCTTCAACCTTCTAACAGTACTTCAGGAAAGCCAAGGTTGACCCCCTTGGGTGTTTCCATATGGACTTTCCTTTCCCCAAGGGCATTGCTTCCCTCTTTCAATGTCTATTTAATCTCTCTCCCTGACAGGAATTTTCTGACCCCCCTACCCAAAACTGAGTTGTCAGACCTCATCATGTCCCCTATGCCCATACACTGCTGCATAATTTTCCTCTGAACACGTACCACTCTCCCAAATTATTTTTATTTCCTTGTTTACAAGGTGGTGAGAGAGTCATTTCCTAGGCAAGTTGATAAGTTTAGGGGTCCCCAAGGATAAGAGGGGTCTGGAATTCTCAAGGAGGAAGGACAAACTTTTTTTTTCCTTCTCTACATTCCTTAGGATTATATAACAATAATGTATCCTGCCTGAGGACAGTCTCTGGATTAAACCTTCTGGCTGAAGTGAAGTTGCTCAGTCATGTCCAACTCTTTGCGACCCCATGGACTGTAGCCCACCAGGTTCCTCTGTCCATGGGATTCTCCAGGCAAGAATATTGGAGTGGGTTGCCATTCCTTCTCCAGGGGAATCTTCCCAACCCAGGGATCGAACCCAGGTCTCCTGCATTGTGGGTAGATGCTTTAACCTCTGAGCCACCAGGGAAGCCCAAACCTTCTGGCTAATTCTGTAAATTATGGGAGTAGACTTGCTCTTTACAAGGATTATATAACAATAATGTATTCTGCCTGAGGACAGTCTCTGGATTAAACCTTCTGGCTAATTCTGTAAATTATGGGAGTAGACCTGCTCTTTACAAAGATCCTACAAGGAGATCCAACCAGTCCATTCTGAAGGAGATCAGCCCTGGGATTTCTTTGGAGGGAATGATGCTAAAGCTGAAACTCCAGTACTTTGGCCACCTCATGCAAAGAGCTGACTCATTGGAAAACACTCTGATGCTGGGAGGGATTGGGGGCAGGAGGAGAAGGGGACGACAGAGGATGAGGTGGCTGGATGGCATCACTGACTCGATGGACGTGAGTCTGAGTGAACTCCGGGAGTTGGTGATAGACAGGGAGGCCTGGCGTGCTGTGATTAATGGGCTCGCAAAGAGACAGGACTGAACTGAATTTACAAGAATTATATAACAACAATGTATTCTGCCTGAGGACAGTCTCTGGATTAAACCTTCTGGCTAATTCTGTTATCTTAAAATGTAAATTATGGGAGTAGGTCTGGTGAGGTCTTTACAACCTCCAGACATTCTTTGGATTCATTGGAGAGTATATAACTTCATTGCTAACACTAACAAGAGGGTACTCTTTTGGCCCCCTTCTGATACCTATGTCAGAAGCTTTCTCTCTATCTCCTTTATGCTTTAATAAAACTTTATTACACAAAAGCTCTGAGCAATCAAGCCTCATCTCTGGCCCCGGATTGAATTCTTCTCCTCCGGGGGCCAAGAATCCCGGCATCGTGATACAACAACCACCTTTCAGTGGTTTCCTCCATTAATGCATATGCTACAGGAAGGCAGATTCTGGCTCTTTCTGTCATTGTTGTGTTCCTTGCAAATAATTCTAAAATTGATATGGAAACACAAAAGACCCTGAACAGCTAAAGGAATCTTGAGAAAAAAGAACAAAGCTGGAGGTATCATGTGTCCTGACCAGGCTCTACTACAAAGCTATAGCAATCAAAGTGGTATAGAACACAGTCATGATATCTATGTGGCTTTTGACCCAGAACATGGTATCTTAGTGAATATTCCACTTGAGCTGCTACCTTGTTTTGAACCATGTTCATCAGAGATATTGGCTTGTAATTTTCTTTCTTTTTTTTTTTTTGCAGGTCTTTGCTTTTACTAGCAGCATAATGGTAACCTTGTAGAATGAATTTGGGAGTGTTCCCTCCTCATCAGCTTTTTGCAACAGTTTGAGAAAGGTAAGCATTAGGTCTTCTTTATATGTTTGTTAGAATTTCCCTGTGAAGCTTTTGGGTCCTAAACTTTTGTTTGCTGAGGTTTTCTTGATTATTAATTCAATTTCAGGCTTCCCTGATAGCTCAGTGGTAAAGAATCTGCCCACCAATGCAGTAGACATGGGTTCAGCCTCTGGGTCAGGAAGATTCCTCTGGAGAAGGAAACGGCAACCCACTCCAGTATTCTTGCCTGGGAAATCCCATGGATAGAGGAGCCTGGCAGGCTACAGTTCATGGGGTTACAAAAAGAGTTGGAAACAACTTAGCAACTAAACAACACAATCCATTTTCACTAGTGATCAGTCTGTTCTATTTCTTTTTGATTCAGGCATAGAAGGTTGAATATTTTTAGAAATTTCTCTATTTCTTCTAGGTTGTCTGATTTGTTGGCATATAGTAGTAGTTTTCTCTTATGATTTTTTGTATCTCTGTAATAAGGGTTGTAATTTCTTCTTTCATTTATTTTATTTACTAGGTTCTCTCACCTTTTTCTTAATGAGCCTAGTTAACAGCTTATCAGTTTTATCTTTTAAAAAAAAACTTAGGGAGTGTGGAGAAAAGGGAGCCTTTCTACATTGTTGGTGGAAATGTAAATTGGTGTAGCCACTATAGAAAACAGTATGAAGGTCTCCCCCCACGCAAAATGAAAAAATGAGCTGCCATATGATCCAGCAATTCCACTCCTGGGCATCTATCTGGACAAAAGTATAATTCAAAAAGAAACATGCAGTACTATGTTCATAGCAGCACTAGTCACAATAGCGAAGACATAGAAACAATCTAAATATCCATTAACAGATGAACAGATAAAGAAGATGTGGTACAATGGAATATAGAAAGGAATACTATTCATCCATAAAAAGGAAAGAAATAATGCCATTTGCAGCAACATGGATGGACTCAGAGATTATCACACTAAGTGAATAAGTCAGAAAGAGAAAGACAAATACCCCTACTAATATGTAGAATCTAAAATATGATGCAAATGAACTTATCTACAATACAAAAAGAGACTCACAGACAGAGACTAGACTTGTGATTGCCAAGGGGGAGGGAGGGGTGGATTGGGAATTTGGGATTAGCAGATGCAAACTATAATACCTAGAATGGATAAACAACAAGGTCCTACTATATAGCACAGATCACTATATCTAATATCCTGTGATAATGTAAAATATATATATATACACACACACACATATATATATATGTATGCATGTATAACTGAATCATTTTGATGTAGAACAAAAATTAACACATTGTAAATCAACTCTAAAATTAATTTTTAAAAAAGCCTTGGTTTCATTGATCTTTTTATACTGCATTTGTTGTTGTTATTCTCTTTTATTTCCTCTTGATCTTTATTATTTCTTTTCTCCTGCTGACTTTGGGCTTTGATTGTTCTTTTTCTAATTCCTTTCAATGGTAGGTTAGGTTGCTTGAGATTTTTTTCTGTTTCTTGAGGGAGGCCTATATCACTATGAATGTCCCTTGTGGGACTGTTTTTACTGCATTCCATAAATTTTGGGAAGTTGCGTTTTTATTTCCAGTTGTCTCAAGGTACTTTCTGATTTCTCTTATTTCTTCATTGGTCGATTGGTTTTTTAGTAGAATGTTGTTTACATTTGTTGTCTCCATGTGTTTGTGTTTCTCCCATTATTCCTCCTGTAATTGATTCCTGGTTTCATACATCTGTGGTCCAAAAAAATGCTGAATATAATTTCTATCTTCTTAAATTTGCTAAGACTTGTTTTGTGGCCTAGAATGTGGTCTATCCTGGAGAACTTTCCATGTACATTTGAGAAGAATGTATATTCTAATCTTTCTGGATGCATATTCTAATCTTCTATAGGATGTCCTATAAATATCTATTAAGTCTAACTGGTATATGTTATTTAAAGCTTGTTTCCTTATTGATTTGCTGTCTAGATGATGAGTTCATTGATGTACGTGGGGTTTAAAGTCCCCTACTATTATTGCATTGTTGTCAATTTCTACCCTTACATTTGCCAATATTTGCTTCATATATTTCGATGCTCTCTGGTAGCTTTAATTTTAATTGATAAAACTTGAAAGCAACCAGAATGTTCTTCAGTAAGTGACTGGTAAATCAGATGTGGAATATTATTCAGCACTAAAAAATAATAAGCTATCAGGCCATGAAATATATGGGAAAACTCAAATGCATACTACCAAATGAAAGAAGCCAATCTGAAAAGGCTTCATGTTATGTGATTCCAACTATAAGGCATTCTGGAAAAGATTAAACTAATGAAACAGTGAAAAGATCGGTGGTGCCAAGAGGTGGGAGAATGGGAGGTGAACAGGAAAAGCAGAGGATTTTTAGGGCAATACAACTATTCTGTATGATACTATAATGGTGGATGCTATGCTGTGCTTAGTTGCTCAGTCATGTCTGATTCTTTGAAACTCCATGGACTATAGCCCACCAGGTTCCTCTGTCATGGGCATTCTCCAGGCAAAAATACTGGAGTGGATTGCCATGCCCTCCTCCAGGGGCTCTTCCTAACCCGGGGATCAAACATAGGTCACCTGCATTGCAGGCAGATTCTTTACCAGCTGAGCTATTAGGGAAGCCCATAATGGTGGATACATGTTATTATATATTTGTCCAAACCTGTAAAATACTACAGACTTTGAGTGATAATGATATGTAGGTTCATAAATTATAACAAATGTTGCACTTGGATGTACAATGTTGATAGTGAGAGAAGCTGTGTGTATTTTGGAGTAGGAGGTGGTATATGAGAATTCCCTGTACTTTCTATTCAATATTTTTGTGAACCTACAAGTGCTCTAACAATATAAACTACATTTTAAAAGACAAAATAATTATTGCCACTTGCTACAATATGTATGCACCTTGAAAACATTATGCTACATTAAAAAATAACAATCACAAAAGACCACATACTGTATGATTTCACTTATTTGAAATATTCAGAAATGGTAAATCTATATATAGAATCATAAAATAGATTAGTGTGTGCCATGACCTGGAGGTTAAGGACTAATGGGCAGTTAGTGCTACTGGCTATAGATTTTTTTTTGGAGGGAAAGTGATGAAAATGTTCTAAAATTAGATAGTGTTGATGGTTGCACAATTCTGTGAATATACTGAAATGAATGAATTATACAGTTTAAATGGGTGAATTTTATAGGATGTGAATTATATCTCAATAAACCTGTTATATTTATTAAAAGACTAACTTTAAAAATATTTTACACAAGGATTCAATTCAGTTCAGTCCAGTCACTCAGTCATGTCCGATTCTTTGCAATCCCATGGACTGCAGCATGCCAGGCCTCCCTATCCATCACCAACTCCTGGAGTTTACTCAAACTCATGTCCATTGAGTTGGTGATGCCATGCAACCATCTAGTCCTCTGTACAAGGATAGTTGTATCATATTAAGTGTGTTGCTGCTAAGTCACTTCAGTCGTGTCCGACTCTGTGTGACCCCATAGACGGCAGCCCACCAGGCTCTCCAGTCCCTGGGATTCTCCAGGCAAGAACACTGGAGTGGGTTGCCATTTCCTTCTCCAATGCATGAAAGTGAAAAGTGAAAGGGAAGTCGCTCAGTCGTGTCCGACTCTTAGCGACCCCATGGACCACAGCCTACCAGGTTCCTCTGTCCATGGGATTTTCCAGGCAAGAGTACTGGAGTGGGGTGCCATCGCCTTCTCCGTAGTGTGTAGCCTTAACCATAAGTCAATGCATAAATATGACACTTAAATAGCTTTGAATCCACTGGCTCCATCATTTGCTTTCTTTGTGCCTGCAGACAATCACTTCAGCTTATTAAAGTTTAAGTGTTTTCCTATCAGTAGAACTGAGATAACTCTCATAGCATAGCTGAGCAATTTAATACAAAATCACAGAAAAAGCACCTGGCAGGAGTTTCCTCACTGCTGGAGAATGAAATTACAAATGTGTAAGATAGGAAGGCAAAAAGTAATCCTGTGTTACTATATTGGAGTTAGAGATATCAGTATGAATTCATGTTTATAATATATTTACAGATAGATATGAGAATAATTATGTCCATGGTGATGTCAATGTTGATCATTGATGCCATGGACATGAACTTGGGCAACCTTAGGGAGATGGTGAGGAACAGAGAGGCCCAGCATGCTGCAGTTCATGGGCTTCAAAAAGAGGTGGACACGACTGGGTGACTGAAGAACAACAAAAATTAAATTAACTACAGTTATGCATATACATGGTTTAACAAACATACAGATATTTCCTAGCTCTGTTACGAGAGAGGGCCTCAAAGCAGTGATATTCCAGTTAGCAATCAGCACACCTAAAGTCCGAATCTGTGTTTCCAAATACCATTTTCCAATAAAAGGAGATATTTTCAAGATTCCCTGAAGAAATAGAAGATACTAGAACAGGAACAGGGAAAATATAGATAAATTGAACCATCTAAAAGTTCTTTAAAAATAAAAAACAAACAATAAAGGATGACTACAAAACAAAAGGATAGGAAAGCCAACCTGAAAGAGCTCTAAACAGGCAGAGCTGGAACAACACAATAAAGATAATATTGGATTATGACCCCCCAAAATAAAGTAAATATCCATAAGCCCAAAATTATTTATAGAAATGACTGAATCCATAAATAAAATGAGGAGAAGATACATTCCCTTGAAAAGAATTCCAAAGGATAAACAGAGAAGAAATGAGGGGAAATAATATCACCATTTGACACAGCAACACCTGCTGCAGCCAAGACCCATGGATGAATGCTCAAATTGACTTTGGGTGAAACTTTATGGAGTAAGAGGATATTTCCTTAGCCCCAAAGTATTACTGCCCCAAATGTTTATCAATAACTAGGGTGATATATGGAGAAGGCGACGGCACCTCACTCCAGTACTCTTGCCTGGAAAATCCCAGGGATGGACGAGCCTGGTAGGCTGCAGTCCATGGGGTCGCGAAGAGTCAGACACAACTGAGCTACTTTGCTTTCACTTTTCACTTTCATGTGCTAGAGAAGGAAATGGCAACCCATTGGGGAAGGAAATGGTAGTATCTGAATTGGACCCTAAACAGAAAAAGGATATTAGTTGAACACTGGTGAAATCTGAATTAAAGTCTACAGTTTAAACAACAATATACAATGTTCATTCTTAGTTTTAGTAAATGTGCTATGATTATGTAAGATATTAATATTAGGAGAAGGTGGATGAACAGTCATTCAGGAGTTCTGGATATTATCTGTACAACTGCTCTGTAAATCTATAATAACTTCAAAATAAAAAAGTTAAGAAACACAAGGACCTGGCTTGCTATACATGCTCAATGAATAATCCTCAACATTACATCACCTTGCTAGTTATTACCACAGCCTTCTAGGGTGACACCTCTTGAACTGATTAAATAATCTACTTTCCACTTTCTGTAAACTCCCTCCCCAGGCTCAAATATCATTTTAGTTTTAATACGAAGACTCCAGGGAATCACAATAGCCAATATGATGCTTCCTATCACATACCTCCTATGCCATGCTCTGTCATAACTCATCAGACCAGGTACTTGACCCAAACTAAGTCAATAAGCCAATGAGCCTTTCTTAAGGGAATTTAAGATTTCAGGTACTTCTGTCTGAATTCCTGAATGGAGAAGATCTACTTCAGAGTTCTTAGAGGCTATTTTCTAACACTTGGCCTGGGAATTAGGATTAATAAATCAATCCATTTATTATGGATAGAATGCTTTCCCCTCAGACTCACATGTTGAAATCCTAACCCAATATGTGGTGATATTTGGTGGTGGAGACTTTAGGAGGTAATTAGATCATAAGGAACCTTACGGCTATATGGGTATAGCCCTCATGAATGAGACAAGTGTCCTTATTTTAAAAAGAAAGAGAGAGAGAGAGACAGAGAGAGCTTTCTCATTCTCTTTCTGTCAAATGAGGACACAATAAGTCAGCAATATAAAACCAGAAGAGGGTCCTCATCAGAACTCAACCATGCCCCACCCTTATCTTGCAATTCCAGCATCCAGAACAGGGAAATATAAACTTCTGTTGTTTATAAGCCACCCAGTCTATGGTATATTTGTTGTAGCAGTTCAAGCAAACCAAGACACCATTATAGAGCAAGAGGACAAAATGAAACAGATAGGCTCTGAGAGGCAGAACTGATAAGTGAAGAAAAAATTACCTAGGTTACTATGGTGCTCTAACCTTTAGTTCCTACTGGTTCCCAAAGCCTAGCTTCTCCACTACCCCTAGATTCCATGAAATGCCCTCTTTTATTTCTCCTTGGGCTTAAACTGGCTGGATTTGGTTTCTGTTAATATAACTTTAATGCACTAATTAATACAACTACTTTGTAAGACATGACATGCATTTACATGTATGGTTTCTGTTGAAATTGCTTTTTAATAGTCAAGGTCAGTAATTTTTTTTAGTCACAGTTTATATAAACTATCTGGTTAAACTACCACTGCTTTTTCACATATATAGACATAAACCACATCTTTTCAATTCTAGTCATTTGATCATTTTTTTGCTATCTGAAATACTTTTACTATATCTCATGTCCAAATTCCATCCACACTACCAGGTTTGGTTTAAATGCCATCTCTTTCATACAACCTTCCTTGCCACCCACCTAAAAAAATAATATCATCCCATGGCATGCTTTCTTATCTGTATCTTTTATTCCTTTTATCCCTTCCTATCTTTGCACAGTCATTTACTTACACTTATTGTCTCCCTCTTATACATGAAGCTACTTGAGATCAACTTATCTGTTCTTGTGCAGGTAGCACTTCAAGAAACATTTAGGGAAACACTGCACTGCATAACAATACAAATACATCAGTAAATCCCAGTTGCTTAAGAAGGACAGAAATGAAAGACAGCAATGACAGTCATTTGTATTCTTTTACTATACTTAGTATGAAAATTATTTTTAAGAAATAAAGCTGAGATTTCCCTGGTGGTCCAGTGGCTTCCACTTCAAGGGGCACAGGTTCAATCCCTGGCCTGGGAACTAAGATCCTGCATGCCATGAAGTGCAGCCAAAAATAAAAAAAAAAAAAAAGGAAGAAGAAGAAGAAATAAAGCTATCTCACACATCTTAAAGAAAATAACAGAGAATATCTTCATTAAATTGGGTCAGGCAAAGATGTCTTAAACAGGAAACAAACAAACAAAAAACATTAGCAAAAGATAATTAGATATAATAACTTTAAAATTAAGAATTTCTATTCATCAAAAAAGATTAAAAGAGAAGTGATAAGTCACAGAGTCAGAGAAAATATTTGTAAGATATATAAAAGACTCAAACCTAGACACACACACACAAAATCCCCTACAAATTAATTTTTTAAGAAGCAAAAACATCTTGGGACTTCCCTGGCAGTCAGTGGTTAGGACTCCATGCTTCCACTGCAAGGGGCAAGGGTTTGATCTCTGGTCAGGGAACTAAGATCCTGCATGCTGTGCGGTGCAGCCAAAGAAGGGGGGAAAGAGACAAACATCCTAATAGAAAAATAAGACAAACACTTGACCAAAAGCTATACCAAAAAAGACATCAAGGTGGCCCAAAAACTCATGAAAATGTTTTCATCATTAGTTACCACATTACACATTAAAACCATAGTGAGGTACCACTATATGCCCACCAGAATGCCTAAACCATGGCAAAAAAACATGTTGACAAAGTTCTTAAGGTAACAAACAAGAAAGCTACTAGGAGTATAAACTGACAACAACTTTAGAAAAGTTTGGCTGTATCAGCTAAAGCTGGACATGGGCACACTCTGACCTAGCAGCAATTCAGTTATGAAAGCATGCATGTGTTCATCAAAAGTCACACCTAGGAATTTCCATAACCCCACTATTCATAATAGCTCAAACCGGTTCATCAACAGAAAATGCGATATTCATACAAAGGCATATTACAAAGCAATCAAAAAACTATTACTAAATGCAAAAATATAGATGAATTACTTAAACATGATGTTGAGGGTTTTCTTGTACATTTGTTAAAAGCAAGCACAAAAAGTTTCTAGTTGTAAGATTCAACTTATGTAAAGTTCATTCTCAGGCCAAGTTAATTAATGGTACTAGAAAACAGGTTGTGGTTATCATTTTCAGGGGATACTGACTGGGAGAGGGGAGCATCCAGGGGACAGGCATATTCTATTCTGTGTTAATCCAGAGACTGACTGTATAGGTGTGCTCACTTTGCATAAATCCATACAGTTGTAAATTTCCAATTTGTGTGTACTTTCTGTATAACTGTTACACTTCAACAAAAGACTTTTAAAAGAAAAGTTTTCACATATTGCTTGTAGCCACAGTATCAATGCCTTAGGCATCGTGCTAAAGGGTTTGAAGGCATAAATTACATATTCTTTTAGTAGCACAAAAACCTATTAAAATCAATATTTTTATATTACACCTTTGAGAATTAAGAGGTAAAATTACACAGTGATTTATTCAGAGGTACAAATAAGGACAATAATAAATGTTTATTGATTCTGAAGTTATGGAGGCTTGAGAATTTAAATCAGAGCTTTGGTATGCAAAAGCAATCAATCTGTTCAGATGACCTTGGTATTTATGATTGGCTGGGAATTTGATTAAGCAGGGGTTCATGTCATCACCCTGCAATGTGGAAGTTTTCCTCTTACTTTTTTTTTTTTTTATCCTTCGGTGTTTATAACCTGGGGTATTCTGGAAATATCATTAATGTTAGAAGCTATGTTGGAAAAGTAGGTGATGCTTAAAATCCAGCTAAGTGGGTTATGGTTGAATCAAAAGAATGAACTTAAAGTAATTCCTAGCACTTAAGGCTAGAACAAACCTTTTGCATTAGGTCTTTGGGGTTTCGACATTTTTACTCAGTAATTAGGTTTAAATTTGGATAAACATTGGTCACAACCTTGAAAGGTAAAAGAAGCCACAACAAGGCAAGGAGCAATATGAAGGGGAGGTAGGAAGGATTAGAGGAGGAATGGCTACTAGGTAAGGAAAGAGGCTTGATGCTTTTGAGCTGTGGTGTTGGAGAAGACTCTTGAGGGTTCCTTGGACAGCAAGGAGATCAAACTAATCAATAAGGAAATCAATCCTGTATATTCATTAGAAGGACTGATGCTGAAGCTGAAGCTCCAGTATTTTGGCCACCTGATGTGAACAGCCGACTCATTAGAAAGACCTTGATGCTGGAAAAGATCGAAAGCAGGAAGAGAAGGGGATGACAGAGGAAGAGATGGCTGCATAGCATTACCGACTCAATGGACATGGCTTTGAGCAAACTCTGGGAGAGATGAGGGACAGGGAAGCCTGGCATGCTGCAGTCCATGGGGTTGCAACGAGTCTGACACAACTGAGCGACTGAACAACAAGGAAAGAGGATTTCTTACACTTGCTTTATCAATACATTCAGGCTGCTATAACAAAAGAACCACAGACTGGGTGGCTTATAAACAACAGACATTTATCTCTCGTAGTTCTGGAGGCTGAGAAGTCCAAGATCAAGGCATCAGCACATCCAGTGTCTGGTGAGAACCTGCTTCCTGGTTAATAGATGGCCCTTGTGCTCACATGAAGAACAGATGAGGGAGTTCTCTAGGGCTCCTTCATAAGGACACTAATCCCATTCACAAAGGCTCCACTTTCATGATCTAATCACCTCCAAAAATCTCCACTTCCAAATACCCTGATGTTAGGGATTCAGTTCAGTTCAGTTCAGTTCAGTCGCTCAGTTGTGTCCGACTTCTTGTGACCCCATGAACTGCAGTACACCAGGCCTCCCTGTCCATCATCAACTCCCAGATTCACCCAAACCCATGTCCATCAAGTCAGTATTCCATCCAGCCATCTCATCTTCTGTCGTCCCCTTCTCCTCCTGCCCCCAATCCCTCCCAGTATCAGAGTGTTTTCCAATGAGTCAACTCTTGGCATCAGGTGGCCAAAGTATTGGAGTCTCAGTTTTAGCATCAGTCCTTCCAAAGAACACCCAGGACTGATCTCCTTTAGAATGGACTGGATCGATCTCCCTGCAGTTCAAGGGACTCTCAAGAGTCTTCTCCAACACCACAGTTTAAAAGCATCAATTCTTCGGCACTCAGCTTTCTTCACAGTCCAACTTTCACATCCATACATGACTACTGGAAAAACCATAGCCTTGACTAGATGGACCTTTGTTGGAAAAGTAATGTCTCTGCTTTACAATATGGTATCTAGGTTGGTCATAACTTTCCTTCCAAGGAGTAAGTGTCTTTTAATTTCATGGCTGCAATCACCATCTGCAGTGATTTTGGAGCCCAAAAATATAAAGTTTGACACTGTTTCTACTGTTTTCCCATCTATTTTCCATGAAGTGATGGGACCAGATGCCATGATCTTCGTTTTCTGAATGTTGAGCTTTAAGCCAACTTTTTCACTCGCCTCTTTCACTTTCATCAAGAGGCTCTTTAGTTCCTCTTCACTTTCTGCCATAAGGGTGGTGTCATCTGCATATCTAAGGTTATTGATATTTCTCCCAGCAATCTTGATTCCAGTTCGTGTTTCTTCCAGTCCAGCATTTCTCATGATGTACTCTGCATATAAGTTAAATAACAGGGTGACAATATACAGCCTTGACATACTCCTTTTCCTATTTGGAACCAGTCTGTCGTTCCATGTCTAGTTCTAACTGTTGCTTCCTGACCTGCATATAGGTTTCTCAAGAGGCAGGTCAGGTGGTCTGGTATTCCCATCTCTTCCAGAATTTTCCACAGTTTATTGTGATCCACACAGTCAAAGGCTTTGGCATAGTCAATACAGCAGAAATAGATGTTTTTCTCGAACTCTCTTGCTTTTTCGATGATCCAGTGGATGTTGGCAATTTGATCTCTGGTTCCTCTGGTTTCAACAAATCAATTTGGGAGACACACAAACATTTAGTCTACAGAATTTGCCATACTTCAAGTGCCAAATAAATTGGCACTTACTTGCCCAAAGCATTTTTCCAGAGACTGAACAACAACAACAAGGGCATTTGCCATCTGCCTCTGCAGAAGCTGAACCTTGTGCTGCTGCAGCTACTGGCCTTCAATATCCCCTGAGGGGAATGCAGAGTGGAGAGTGAGGCACTCTGTGTTCCAGGGAAATGGTGGAACAAGACTTTAGATAGTTAGATATTTTCAGGAACTGATTTCATGATCCCAACCCTTACACCTCTTCATATCTAGAAAGGCACTAAATCCCTTCATGGTGACATCAGCTCCTCATGACTAGCAGAAAGCCTTGTGTAAAGTAAGCGCTTGATTGCATTGAACTCCCCTTTCACCAAAATCTTATATATTGACCTCCCCCCACTGCCTCTTGAGCCTTCTGTGTGGATCACAACAAACTGTGGAAAGTTCTTAAAGAGATGGGAATACCAGACCACCTTGCCTTCCTCCTGAGAAACCTGTATGCATGTCAAGAAGCAGCAGTCAGAACTGGACATGCAAGAACAGACTGGTTCCAAATCGGGAAAGGAGTACGTCAAGGCTGTATACTGTCACCCTGTTTATTTAACTTCTATGCAGAGTACATCATGTGAAATGCAGGGTTGGATGAAGCACAAGCTGGAATCAAGATTTCTGGGAGAAATATCAATAACCTCAGATACGCAGATGACACCACCTTTATGTCAGAAAGTGAAGAGGAACTAAAGAGCCTCTTGATGAAAGTGAAAGAGGAGAGTGATAAAGTTGGCTTAAAGCTCAACATTAAAAAAACTAAGATCATGGCATCTGGTCCCATCATTTCATGGCAAATAGATGGGGAAACAATGAAAACGGTGACAGACTTTATTTTGGGGGGCTCCAAAATCACTGCAGATGGTGACTGCAGCCATGAAAGCTAGATGGCATATTAAAAAGCAGAGACAATATTTCACCAACTAAGGTCGATATAGTCAAAGCTATGGTTTTTCCTGTGGTCATGTATGGATGTAAGAGTTGAAACATAAAGAACGCTGAGTGGTAAAGAATTGATGCTTTTGAATTTTGGTGTTGGAGAAGACTCTTAAGAGTACCTTCGACTGCAAGAGATCAAAGCAGTCAATACTAAAGGAAATCAACCCTGAATATTCACTTAAAGGACTGATGCTGAAGCTCCAAAACTTTGGCCACCAGCTGCAAAGAGCTGATTCATTGGGAAAGACTGTGATCCTCGGAAACATTGAAGGCAGGAGGAAAAGGGGATGACAGAGGATGAGATGGTAGGATGGCATCACTGACTCAATCGACATGAGTCTGAGCAAGCTCTAGGAGATGGTGAAGGACAGGGAAGCCTGGCATGTTGCAGCCCATGGGGTCACAAAGAGAAGGACATGACTGAGTGACTGAACTACCACCACCACTGCCTGTTTGGAGCAGTCTCTTAGAGCTATCGGAGGTACTGGCTCCTGGCCTGAAGTCCTCAATTTGCCCTGAATAAAACTTAATTCACAACTCTCACATTGTGTATCTTTTCAGTCAGCACTTCCTTTGAAATTTAAAGATGTCAGTGATGGTTCTGGCCAATTACTCCTAAAATCCCACAGAGTCACATCTAAAAAGCCCACCATCCAATGCCTTCAAAATGGGCAATGATGTTACAAATGACCTTACTACTTCACATCCTCCTCCCTAAGAAGTCCAGGCCTCTCCTTATGTCTGACAGTTTACAACATCCTGCTGCTGCTGCTGCTAAGTCGCTTCAGTCGTGTTACAACATCCTACATATTCCCAGTTCACACACACAAGCATGGAATGCATATGAAGACTACAATAGAAGTGATGGAGTATTATCTGATTTACTGCAGACTAGACTTTTACATCTGCAAATCCAGGAGAAGACAAGCAAACAAAATAAAACAAAATAGGGACTTCCCTGATGGTCCAGTGATTAAGACTCCTAGCATTCAGTGCAAGAGGCTCCAGGTTTGATCCCTGGTCATGGAACTAAGATCCCACATGGCTCTCAGTGTGGTCAAATAAATAAATAAAACCAAATAAATAAACCAAAAAATAACAAACAGGTGGAAGGTAGAGACAGAGAACAGAGTTGTGCTTACCAGAAGGGAAGGAGAGGGAGGAGGGCAAAATGGGTAAAGAGGATCAATTGTATGATGACAGATGGAAATAGACTTCTGGTGGTGAGAACACTGTAAGGTGTACAGAAGTCAAAATATAATGTTGCACACATGAGCCATATTATAAACCCATGTTACCTCATTTTAAAACTTCAGAGTCAGTTAAGAGAGCAAACAAAAATCCTTTTAAGTTGAACATACAGCAGAGAGAGAACAGGCTTAAGGTATGGCTTGCTGATAAAAATCTGATTCATTTCAAGCGTCCAGAGCTAACTTTAAGAAAAGAAGCATGTATCAAAAGAATTGTTGGTATGGATACTGGTACAAGGAACTAAATGAAATCAACTAGACCAGAAGCCATGTATGTTTTTGACAGACTTGTCCTCCAAAAGATTATCCATTTAACATTAAAAATGAAAGACTATTTGAGATATAAAATGACCCTTGCCCTCAACTTTCCATGGGTAGCATAATCATTTGAAGTTAAGGGCGTCCCTGGTGGCTCAGACAGTAAAGAATCTGCCTGCAAAGCAGGACACCAGGGTTCAGTCCCTAGGTTAGGAAGATCCCCTGCAGAAGGGAATGGCAACCCACTCCAGTTTTCTTGCCTGGAGAATCCCATGAACAGAGGAGCCTGGCGGGCTACAGTCCACAGGATTGCAAAGAGTGGGACATGACTGAGCAACTAACACTTTGACTTCACAGGAAAACAGAGCCACTTAAGTATTACAAGGAATAAGAGATTTACTTTAGGAATTTGAGTTTACCCACCTATGTACTGAGCTAAGTTAGTGAAAGTCACAGAAGTAGGAGGTGAAGGATTGGAGAAGTAGTCACTGGTGACTTTATCCTGACACACTGGCACAAGGGGACAAGCTGGAGCCTGCAGGAAAACACAAGAAACTGTGCGTCTCACTGCCAGAGAGAAGCTGGAAGGCTGAGCAAAGGAGGAGCTTGTGGAGAGCTCTGTGCCCCAGTCAAGCTTACAAGGGCTTGAGGTCAGTGCCACCAGCAATCAAGAAGATTAGCTGGAGCAGGAGGAGGGAACAGGAGGCCCACCAGGCACCTCTACATATTGTATCTGATTGTCATAACCTTCCAAGAGAAGTATCTTCTGCTTCTGTCGGCCTTCTCATCTCACATAAGTCCCTCTAACTGGCCAACTCTATCCCACACCCTCTAAAGAAGGGGATTCTGAGAAATGTTAGTTCCCAACCTTAGAAAGGAGTCCAGGTGCTAAGCCAACAATAAATAATCCAGCCCAGGAAGCAGACTGAGAGGCTGCTCAGCTCCAAGGAGAGTATATTAAGCTAGGGCCAACAATGGTAACTGAAAACGTGGGAACTCCCAGAAGGCAGGGCTAACGTCAGAGGATACAACGATCTGAAAATCTACTTACAGGAACCAAGACAAAGGATGTAAACTTGGAAGAGTCCCCACTCCACAGGAGCACGCTGTTTGAAAGGATTCCAGTATTTTAGTGGACCAGTAACTGCTCTGTTCCCCTCATTGCTCCCCTTTCCAAATAGAAGGGCTCATTCACTCTTGCCTCAATTCTTCTATCCAATCAGTATTCAATTTGTCTCATTAATTTCTTTCAAAAATCTGTCTGCAAACTATAGCCAGTAGGCTGAATCTGGCCATTGCTCATCTTTGAAAGCAAAGTTTTACTGGAAAGCATTTACATCTAGCCCATTTGTATACATGTTGCCAATGCCTTCTTTTGCATCATAAGAGCAGAGTTAATAGTTGTGACAGAGACTCTGAGACCACAGAGACTAAATGTTTAGTAATCTAGCCTTTACAGAAAGTTTGCCAATTCATGAATAAGCACTGCATACTGCAGCCAGTGGTCACCTCTTTCGAGTCTATTTTAATCTTTTCATTCCAGTGATGAGTTCATAGTGTATGTGTATATGATCTTTCTCACTTCTCTTTATCCTTACACAGTATCTCATTGAGTGGATGTAACATAGCATTCAACCAGTCCCCTAATGATGGACATTTGGATTTTTTCCCAGTCTTCTGTTGCAATGAATAGATGGGTGCAAATATCTTCCTATTTTCCCCTGGTGGTTTATTCAAAATAGGTTCCTAAAAGTAAGAATTTGGTGCCAACTAAGTGACTCTGCCAACTCACCCTCCACTAGAAATTTTACCATTCTGCATTCCTACCAGTAGGAGATTGCCTCATCAAGCCATTAGGGGGTGCTATCAAGCTTTTGGGTTTTGGCCAATTCTGTTAATGGGAAACGGGATCTCAGTGTAATTTTTTTTTTTTTTTTTTTGGTTATTTCCTGTTTTTATTGGGAAGGAGCTTGGTCTGTGAAGCCAGAAGCATTGTAGAGATCAGATCCACCACCCTGAAAACACCCACACTTCAGCTGGGGGTCACACCCTGTGGGAGACCCACGGAGCACCACCTTTCTATGGCCACAAGCTGTGTATCTGTAACCAATATGATTGTGTGGCACTTAGAAAAGGCAGGTTTCTCACTGGGACCAAGTGTACCAACTATCATTGGTACCTAAGTAATTAAATATCTTTCCTTACACCCTGACCCAAGACTTCAGTTTCTAGAAATCAGTCATGTATACGCCCAAAGATTTAAATGCAGAAATGTAACTACAGTGGTATTAATTGTCAAAACCAAGACTATCCTTCATACATGTTTGCTAACAGTATCAGTACAGTTCATTTGCTAGTCGTGTCCGAATTTTGCGACCCCATGGACTGCAGCACACCAGGCTTCCCTGTCCATCACCCACTCCCGGGGCTTGTTCCAACTCATGTCCATCGAGTTGGTGATGCTATCCAACCATCTCATCCTCTGTTGTCCCCTTCTCTTACAGCCTTCAGTCTTTCCCAGCATCAGTGTCTTTCTAATGAGTTAGTTATTCACATCAGGTGGCCTAAGTATTGGAGCTTCAGCTGCAGCATCAGTCCTTCCAATGAATATTCAGGACTCATTTCCTTTAGGATTGACTGGTTGGATCTCCTGGCAGTCCAAGGGACTCTCAAGAGTCTTCTCCAATACCACAGTTCAAAAGCATCAATTCTCTGCCCCTCAGCTCTCTTTATGGTCCAACTCTCACATCCATACATGACTGACTACTGGAAAAACCATAGCTTTGACTAGACAGACCTTTGTAGGCAAAGTAATGTCTCTGATTTTTAATATGCTCTCTTGGATTGTCATAGCTTTTCTTCCAAGGAGCAAATGTCGTTGAATTTTATGGCTTCAGTCACCATCTACTGTGATTTTGGAGCCCAAGAAAAGAAAGTCTCTCACTGTTTCCACTGTTTCCCCATCTATTTGCCATGAAGTGATGGGACAGGATGCCATGAACTTCATTTTTCAGATGTTGAGTTTTTTTTTTTAATTTAAATTTATTTATTTTAATTGGAGGCTAATTACTTTACAATATTGTCTTGGTTTTGCCATACATCAACATGAATCCGCCACAGATGTACACATGTTCCCCATCCTGAACTCTGCTCCCACCTCCCTTCTCATACCATCCCTCTGGGTCATCCCAGTGCACCAGCCCCAAGCATCCTGTATCCTGCATCAAACCTGGACTGGCGATTCGTTTCTTAAGCTGTGTTTCTGCTATATGAGCAACGTTGAACACCTTGCAAATGATTAAGGCCATCTGTATTTCTTTTTCTATTAAGCTGTCTATTTAAATTTTTGCTTATGTTACTACAGGATCTATAACTTGTTTTTCTCCTCTGTTACGTACAAGCTTTTTACATATTAGAATTATGCACCTTGGTCTTTGATACAAAATGCAAATGTTCTTCCCATTTTGTTATTTTTACTTTGCCCTTCATTATTTTTATTTACTTGTTTTTTCCAATGCAAAAATTTGTTGTTTCTAAGTCTTCAGTTCAGTTCAGTCACTCAGTCATCTCTGACTCTTTGTGACCCCATGGACTGCAGTATGCCAGGCCTCCCTGTCCATCACCAACTCCCAGAGCTTGCTCAAACTCATGTCCATTGAATTGGTGATGCCATCCAACCATCTCATCCTCTGTTGTCCCCTTCTCCCCCTGCCTTCAATCTTTCCCAGCCATCAGGGTCTTCTCAAATGAGTCAGTTCTTCACATCAGGTGGCCAAACTATTGGCATTTCAGCTTCAGCATCAGTCCTTCCAGTGAATATTCAAGACTGATTTCCTTAGGATGGACTGGTTGGATCTCCTTGCAGTCCAAGGGACTCTCAAGAATCTTCTCCAACACAACAGTTCAAAAGCATCAATTCTTCGGCCCTCAGCTTTCTTTATAGTCCAACTCTCACATCCATACATGACTACTGGAAAAACTACAGCTTTGACTAGATGGACCTTTGTTGGCAAAGTAACATCTCTGCTTTTTTAATATGCTATCTAGGTTGGTCATAGGGCTTCCCTGGTGGCTCAGAGATTAAAGCGTCTGCCTCCAATGAGGGAGACCTGGATTCGATCCTTGGGTCGGGAAGATCCCCTGGAGAAGGAAATGGTATCCCACTCCAATATTCTTGGCTGGAGAATCCCATGGACGGAGAAGCCTGGTAGGCTACAGTCCATGAGGTTGCAAAGAGTTGGACACGACTGAGCAACTTCACTTTACTTCACTTCACTTCTAGGTTGGTCATAACTTTTCTTCCAAGGAGCAAGCGTTTTTTAATTTCATAGCTGCAGTCACCATCTGCAGTGATTTTTGGAGCCCAAAAAGATAAAGTCTGTTACTGTTTGCGTTGTTTCCCCATCTATTTGCCATGTAGTGATGGGACCGGATACCATGATCTTAGCTTTCTGAATGTTGAGTTAAGCCAACTTTTTCACTCTCCTTTCACTTTCATCAAAAGGATCTTTAGTTCTTCTCTTTCTGCGTTAAGGGTGGTGTCATCTGCATATCTGAGGTTATTGATATTTCTCCCGGCAATCTTGATTCCTGCTTATGCTTCATCCAGCCCAGCATTGTGCATGATGTAATCTGCATATAAGTTAAATAAGCAGGGTGATAATATACAGACTTGACATACTCCTTTCCTGATTTGGAACCACTCTGCTGTTCTACATCCAGTTCTTGAGGATGTCAAATTATCAGTGTTTTCCTTTATGACTTTTGTATCTTGAGTTATAGTTAGGAAAATTTCTCCTATGCCCGGACCATAGTTTTCACCCATGGTTTATTCTACTATTTGTGTGGTTTAATTTAACCATATGGCACTTAGAATTTGTCCTGATGCGCAAGATGGGGAATAAACCAATTTTCTTCTCTCTACTACAATCCACTTACGCTAATAGCAGTTCTTTAAATAAATTCACTTTTTCCTTACTGTTACGAGATGATTTTATACTACAATTTCCTTTGTCTTTGGGTTTATTTTCTTCTTCTACTCATGCTGTAATGCTACTATTTTAATTATAGAGTTTTCAAGTATGACATAATACGTAGGACTAGCATGCTCTTATTACCCTCTTTTTTTTTTTAAGATTCTCATATCTATTCTTAATTTTTTCTTCCAAATCAACTTTTCTGATGTCAGGAAAGAAAAAAATGGTAGCATTTGTATTGATATTATATTAATATAATAAATTTAGAAATAAATGAAATCTGTATAATATCCAGAAATACATATCTGTTCCATTTGTTCAAGTATATTTTTAAATCTTTCAGCAGTGTTTCATAATTTTCCTTGTGGAAGTTTTAGTCATTGCTTGTTGAGCTTATGTCTAGGTGTATCAGTGATTATGTTTAATTTTGAGTCTTCTATTTTATTCGAATTGTTTCTGTTTAGATATTTACATATTATAGATATGAAATGTATTTCATTTTTGCATATCAATTCTTTGTTTAAAGTTTCAAGTTCAATTCAGCTCAGTCACTCAGTTATGTCCAACTCTTTGCAACTCCATGGACTGCAACACGGCAGGCTTCCCTGTCCATCACCAACTTCCAGAGTTTACTCAAACTCATGTCCATCGAGTTGGTGATGCCATCCAACCATCTCATCCTCTGTTGACTCCTTCTCCTCCTGCCTTCAATATTTCCCAGCATCAGGGTCTTCTCAAATGAGTCAGTTCTTCGCATCAGGTGGCCAAACAATTGGAGTTTCAGCTTCAGCATCAGTCCTTTCAGTGAATATTCAGGACTGATTTCCTTTAGGATGGACAGGTTGGATCTCCCTGCAGTCCAAGGGACTCTCAAGAGCCTTCTCCAATACCACAGTTCAAAAGCATCAATTCTTCAGCAGTCAGCTTTCTTTATAGTCTAACTCTCACATCCATACGTGACTACTGGATAAACCATAGCTTTGACTAGATGGACCTTTGATAGCAAAGTAATACCTCTGCTTTTTAATATGCTTTCTAGGTTGGTCATAGCTTTTTTATTTATTTCATTGCACTGGGTCTTCATTGCTGTATGTGGGCTTTCTCTAGTTGAGTGAGCAGGGACTACTTCCCAGCTGGGGTTTACATGGGCTTCTCATTGTGGTGGCTTCCCTTATTGCTGAACACAGGCGCTATGGTGCACAGGCTTCAGTAGTTGTGGCGCAGGGGCTTAGCTGACCCGCAGCATGTGGGATCTTCCCAGACCAGGGATGGGACCCTTGTCTCCTGATTGGCAGGCAGATTCTTAACCACTGGACCACTACGTAAATCCTGGATGTTAATCTTAATTCTGCTCCTATACTAATTACACCATTGCTTGCAACAGTTTTTACAGTTTCTTTTCAGTTTTTAGTCATATCATCACATCATCTCAAAACTTATTGCTTACACATCAACTTTTAATTGCTGATTATTAAATTAATCAGATTACCCCAGGATGAAGAGGTCTGCTTTTACACTTCAAAAAAACTGAAAGATTCTCCTGAAACTAACACACGGTAAAGCAACTGTACTTCAATTAAAAAAAAATAATTGTTTTTTTAAGTCTACAAACAAATGCTGGAGAGGGTGTGGAGAAAAGGGAACCTTCCTATACTCTTGATGGGAATGTAAGCTGGTGTAGCCACTATGGAAGTTCTTCAGAAAACTAAAACTAGAACTACCATATGACCCAGAAACCCTGCTTTTGGGCATATACTAGAGAAAACTCTAATCCAAAAAGATACATGCACCCAAATGTTCATAGCAGCACTATTTATAATAGCCAAGATAAATGAATGGATAAAGAAGATGTGGTACTTATATACAATGAAATACTACTCAGTCATAAAAAAGAATAATGTAATGCCATTTGTAGCAACATGGATGGACCTAGAGATTATCACAGTAAGCGAAGTCAGTCAGGCAGAGAAAAACAAATATCATATTGCTTATATGTGGAATCTTAAAAAATGGTGCAAATGAACCTATTTATAAAACAGTCACCAATGTAGAAAGAAAACACACTTAAGGGTACCAGAGGGGAAGAGGAGAAGGGATAAACTGAGTGTGGAATTGACATATACACACTACTATACATAGAATAGGTAACTTATAAGGACCAACTGTATAGCACAGGGAATTCTGCCCAATACTCTGTAATGACCTATATGGGAAAACAATCTTTAAAAGAGTGGATATATGTATATGTATAACTGATTCACTTTGCTGTACAACAGAAACTAACATAACATGGTAAATCAACTCTACTCCAATAAAAATTTTAAAAATAAAAATAAATATTTTCTGAAAAGAAACATGAGCTTATTGCTCAAAATTAACATATTTCCAGGAAAAAATATGATCTTAAAAAGTTTTCTAGTCACAAAACTTTCATTTATAAGCATTTTCTTTCATAAATGAATAAATAAGCTCATATAAAGTAACTGAAATGAAAAGGAAAATTGATCAAAACATGATTTTAAAGTATAATTTAACAAATCTTAAGAATCTCTATTGAAAAGTTGGCTTTATTTTTTTCTTTTGTTCTAAGTAAAAAAGTCAAATATTAACTGAGTGGCAATTTATCCAAAAATGTTAGAGTGAAATCTTCAGAGATACTTTTAAAAGATCTTAATTATATTTTGAAAACAATATGTGACCTCAAGTTTAAGAGTGTTATCTATTACACAATTGGTTATTTACAAAGAACAGGAACAGCCCCAGGCAGAATTGTCAAATGGTTAGTCTGAATTCTTTTGGCAATCTTTTCTTAAGCTCCTGTTCCTTCCCCCACAACCCTTCATTTATTATACACACCCACTATGTTCAGTGTGAAACTCGCTCAGTCTATCTGGCTTTTTATAACCGCTCGTACTATACAGTCCATGGAATTCTCTGGCCAGAATACTGGAGTGGGTAACCTTTCCCTTCTCCAGGGGATCTTCCCAACCCAGGGATCAAACCCAGGTCTCCTGCACTGCAGACAGATTCTTTACCAGCTGAGCCATTAGGGAAGCTCTAGCTTCCTAAATGAATCAACAAAACAAAACAAAGAAAAACTAATGTGAATGAAGCAGTGATGATTAAACAAACTCGGAAAGACTTTTAAGACCTTTGTCTTAAAAATGATATTCCCTCATTAGCTAGCAATCTTTTAACCAGCTATAAGGGGTCATAGAGTTTTGGTCTAGCTTCACTCAACTCTTCCCCCACTGTTTTCTCCATTCAAGTTGGACTATTCTAACAACAACAAAAAATGCCTGACATAAGCTTTATGACTATATTTATATTATCATAGATAAACAATATCTAGATATATAACATAAATCATAAAGTAGTATAATATATACAAATAATTATATATTGTTGACCGAAAACAAATGCATACCTTGAAGATTGAGAATTATATTTTATTCAGGGCATTAATGAAAACTATAGTCCAGAACAGCAGCCTGTCAGATAATTCTGAGGGACTATTCCAAAGAGGTAATGGAGAAGCCAGGATATAGAGGAGTTTTTGCTGAAAAAACAAACAGATGTAGTCTATATTCAAATACTACTGCTAATCACAGAAACAGACATCTTAAATCAACAAATTAAAGGTTTTAGTGCTTTTCCCTGTATGGGAAGATGCAAGAGTCTGGGTGTATAATCATTCCTTTGATAAGCATCTTAACTATCTAAGGGCAATACTCTGTTTTTCCCTTCCTGAATTTCCCTCAGGGTGGACCACTAGAGGTGGCTACAGGGATAAAGGCTTTACGGTTAAAACATCCTTTGTTTACTGAAACAGCAGGAAACATTCTTTGTTCACAACATAAATGTTATGTTGTTGTTGTTCAGTCATTAAGTCACTTGGGACTTCTTGTGACCCCATGGACTTGTAGCACCCAAGGCTCCCCTGTCCTTCTCTATCTCCCAGAGTTTGCTCAAACTCATATCCATTGAGTCCATGATGCTATCCAACCATCTCACCCTCTGCTTCCCCCTTCTTCTTCAGTCCTCAATCTTTCCCCGCATCAGGGTCTACTCCAATGAGTTGGCCCTTCACAAAACGTGACCAAAGTATTGGAGCTTCAGCATCAGCATCAGTTCTTTCAATGAATATTCAGGTTCGATTTCCTTTAGGATTGACAGGTTTGATCTCCTTGTTGTCCCTGGGACTCTCAAGAATCTTCTCCAGCACCCCAACTCGAAAGCATTAATTTTTCAGTGCTCAGCCTTCTTCATGATCCATCTCTCACATCTGTGCATAACTACTGGAAAAACCATAGCTTTGATTAGATGGACCTTTGTTGGCAAAGTGATGTCTCTGCTTTTTAATATGCTGTCTAGGTTTGTTGTAGCTTTTCTTCCAAGGAGAAAGTGTCTTTTGATTTCATGGCTGCAGTCACCATCTGCAGTGATTTTAGAGCCCAAGAAAAGAAAATCTGTCACTGTTTCCACTTTTTCCCCACCCATTTCCCATGAAATGATGGGACCGGATGCATGATCTTAGTTTTCTGAATGTTGAGTTTTAAGCCAGCTTTTTCACTCTCCTCTTTCATGCTTATCAAGCAGCTCTTTAGTTCCTCTTCAATTTCTGCCATTTTAGAGTGCTATCATCTCCATTTCTGAGATTGTTGATATTTCTCCTAGCAATGTTGACTCCAGCTTGTGATTTATCCAGCCTGGCATTTCGCATGAGGTACTCTGCATAGAGGTTAAATAAGCAGGGTGACAATATACAGCCTTGGCATACTCCTTTCCTAATTTTTAACCAGTCTGCTGCTCCAAGTCCAGTTCTAACTGTTGCTTATTGACCTGCATATAGGTTTCTCAGGAGACAGGTGGTCTGGTACTCCCATATGTTTAGGAATTTTCCATAGCTCATTGTGGTCCATACAGTCAAAGGCTTTCACACAGTCAATGAAACATATGGTTTCCCAGGAACTTCTTTTCTCTCTCCACAATCCAACGGATGCTGGCAATTTGATCTCTGGTTCCTCTGTCTTTTCTAAATCCAGCTTGAACATCTGGAACTTCTCAGTTCACCTGCTGTTGAAGCCTAGCTTAAAGGAGTTGAGCCTTATCTTGCTAGCATGTGAAATGAGCACAACTGTATGGTAGTTTGAACATTCTTTGGCATTGCCTTTCTTTAGGAATGGAATGAAAACAGACCTTTTCCAGTCCTGTGGTCGCTGCTGAGTTTTAAAAATTTGCTGACATATTGAGTGCAGCACTTTAACAGCATCATCTTTTAGGATTTGAAATAGCTCAGCTGGAATTTCATCACCTCCACTTGCTTTGTTCATAATAATGCTTCCTAAGGCCCACATGACTTCACATTCCAGGATGTCTGGCTCTAGGTGACAGACCACACCATTGTGGTTATCCAAGTCATTAAGATTTTTTTTCTATAGTTCTGTATATTCTTGCCACCTCTTGTTAATATCTTCTGCCTCTGTTAAGTCCTTAATATTTTTGTCCTTTATCATGCTGATTCTTACATGAAATGTTCCCTTGATATCTCTCATTTTCTTGAAGGATTTCTAGTCTTTCTCATTCTATTGTTTTTCTCTATTTCTTTCCATTGTTCACTTAAGGTTTTCTTATCTCACCTTGCTATTCTTTGCAACTCTGCATTCAATTGAGTATATCTTTCCATTTCTCCCTTCTCTTTCGCTTCTCTTCATGAATGTTACGATTATAATTAAACATCACATATAAATAGATGTTACATATTATATAGTGTATTAAATTACATAAATTCAATGACTCAATCTTAAAATATAAAATATATATTACATAAATTACATGTAATTTATATATAAACTTTCACAGTTCAGTACAGTTCAGTCGCTCAGTCATGTCCGACTTTTTGCAACCCCATGAATCACATCTAATTGATAACAGAAGACTTATGATCATACTTATATTTATTATATAAACTATAACTTATATAATAAATATAGTTAAGATCATGCATCCGGTCCTATCACTTCATGGCAAATGGGTGGGGAAAAAGTAGAAACAGTAACAGATTTTCTTACATAATAACTTATATAACAAACATAGTTATATAATAAATATAGTTATATTTCAAATCCTAAAAGATGATGCTGTTAAAGTGCTGTACTCAATATGTCAGCAAATTTTTATTTTTTTTATTAATTTTTTTTTTTAAATTTTAAAATCTTTACTTCTTACATGCGTTCCCAAACATGAACCCCCCTCCCACCTCCCTCCCACAGCATCTCTCTGGGTCATCCCCATGCACCAGCCCCACGCATGCTGCACCCTGCATCAGACATAGACTGGTGATTCAATTCTTACATGATAGTATACATGTTAGAATGCCATTCTCCCAAATCATCCCACCCTCTCCCTCTCCCTCTGAGTCCAAAAGTCCGTTATACACATCTGTGTCCTTTTTCCTGTCTTGCATACAGGGTCGTCATTGCCATCTTCCTAAATTCCATATATATGTGTTAGTATACTGTATTGGTATTTTTCTTTCTGGCTTACTTCACTCTGTATAATTGGCTCCAGTTTCATCCATCTCATCAGAACTGATTCAAATGAATTCTTTTTAACGGCTGAGTAATACTCCATTGTGTATATGTACCACAGCTTTCTTATCCATTCATCTGCTGATGGACATCTAGGTTGTTTCCATGTCCTGGCTATTATAAACAGTGCTGTGATGAACATTGGGGTACATGTGTCTCTTTCAATTCTGGTTTCCTCGGTGTGTATGCCCAGAAGTGGGATTGCTGTGTCATAAGGTAGTTCTATTTGGAATTTTTTAAGGAATCTCCACACTGTTCTCCATAGTGGCTGTACTAATTTGCATTCCCACCAACAGTGTAGGAGGGTTCCCTTTTCTCCACACCCTCTCCAGCATTTATTGCTTGCAGATTTTTGGATTGCAGCCATTCTGACTGGTGTGAAGTGGTACCTCATTGTGGTTTTGATTTGCATTTCTCTAATAATGAGTGATGTTGAGCATCTTTTCATGTGTTTGTTAGCCATCCGTATGTCTTCTTTGGAGAAATGTCTATTTAGTTCTTTGGCCCATTTTTTGATAATATGTCAGCAAATTTTTAAAACTCAGCAGTGACCACAGGACTGGAAAAGGTCTGTTTTCATTCCATTCCTAAAGAAAGGCAATGCCAAAGAATGTTCAAATTACCATACAATTGTGCTCATTTCACATGCTAGCAAGATAAGGCTCAATTCCTTATTATAGTTATATAATAAATATAGTTACAATATAATTATAATTTATATTGAAATCATATAATATTATTATCTTTTATTAAAAATTATATTTATGTAGTATATGCATTATATAATGTAAATAATATATAATATGTTATTTAATATAAATAATGATATATGAATTTCATAAAATTAAAATTATATATCATATATAAATAATATACAAATCATAATCACATATTATATAAATTGTTGTTTAGATAACAAGTTGTGTCCAACTCTTTTTGTAACCCTGTGGACTGTTGTCTGCCAGTTTCCTCTATCCATGAGATTTCCCAGGCAAGAATACTGGAGTGGGTTGCCATTTGCTTCTCCAGGAGAATCTTATCCAGCCAGGGTTTGAACCTGAGTCTCCTGCTTGGCAGGTGAATTCTTTACCACTGAGACACCTGGGAAGCCCACCATAGATATATACTATATTAAATTATATAAAGTTAGTGATTCTTAATCTTAAAATCTAAAATATATTAAAATTATATATAATATTTACATAAATATAATTCATACATTATATGTTTCTATAATTTACTATAATTTATATTTAATTTATTATATAATATTCAGTTTTATTTATGATAGATCTGTTTTGTGTCTTTTGCTTGTCTTTTAAATTAAAAATTTAAAAATGTAAGCCTTTTGATTCTAGTGGGATTAAAATAGAATATGTGCAAAAATCAGTACAAAACCATTTCTATGACTGTTGAAACATAACAGACGTTAAGTACCCATCTATTGAACAAATACATTAATGATACATTTATGTCAGTAACAGTACAATTACCTATGAAGGATGATGCTGCTGCTGCTGTTGCTAAGTAGCTTCAGTCATGTCCGACTCTGTGCAACCCCATAGATGGCAGCCCATCAGGCTCCCCCATCCCTGGGATTCTCCAGGCAAGAACACTGGAGTGGGTTGCCATTTCCTTCTCCAATGCATGAAAGTAAAAAGTGAAAGTGAAGTCGCTCAGTTGTGTCCGACTCTTAGCGACCCCATGGACTGCAGCCTACCAGGCTCCTCTGTCCATGGATTTTCCAGGCAAGAGTACTGGAGTGGGGTGCCATTGCCTTCTCTGATGAAGGATGCTGCATTTTATTAAACAGCCAGAGATGTACTGAGAGGATTTTATGACCAAACTTAAACTCCACAAAAAGCTTTGCACATTCTTTCTCATGTGCAAAGCTAGTTACAAGTAAAGACTTTCTTGGAATTTCCTTGGAGTTCAGTGGTTAAGACTCCATGCTTCCAATGCAGTGGAAACAGGTTTAATCCCTGGTCTGGGAACCAAGATCCTACATGCCAAATGGAGTGGCCAAAAAAACATTTTTTTCTCCAACTTTCAGTAGAGTTACTTTCAAAATTCAGAGCCAAGAAACAAACTTAGAGTCTCAGGTGTATGGTCAGTAAATGTCTTGATGAATTGGAATTTCCAGAATCCCCCAAATAAGAGCAGAAATGCAAAATAATACTCATAGGGAAAAAAAAAAAGATTTCTTTTGCCATATACTTAGTAATTTTTAGATTTCAGTTAGACTCCAAGTTTAGACTGAGGTTAAAAATCATAGTTGTAATGACTCCATCTTAAATCTCTGAATTGTAGTGGGGAGGGGGCCCATCACATATTGGAAGCACTTTTAGTCACAAGGTAAACTTTCTTAGGCTTCCCTCTTTGACCATTCATTAATTTCTAATTAATATATTCAGTTTAGTGCTGGCAGTGTGTAATATTTAAACATACATTGGTTAATAAGCTCTCAGTTCTTTGAGCTCAGAGATCCTTAATGTACTTTCTTCACACCATCCACAAAACCTAATGAAGGACAGACAACAAAGCACTGTTCAATATATGTGTACAGCTGATTGATTTAGTGATATTTGTAAAATAATAAATACACTAAAATTATGGCTGATGACCCAGGGAGTCAGCCTGGAACCAAAGCTTCAAAGGCTTTTAAAGTTTCTTGAGGCCTGGAATACTATCTTTCTTCCTCTTTTTATTTTAGGAATCTAGCACAGCAACAAAGAAATGCACAGTCAATGAGCATTGAGCAATTAGTAAGTCATTAGACCAAACTGAACATCAAGAGAGACCTTCCCCAATGGTACACAAAGGGGAGGCAGGCTTGTTTCAGAGCTTTTGCCCTACCCAGAATAAGCACACATCGCTGGTTCTGTTCTCCTCCTCAGATGCTTCTAATTTTTGCAAGTGAACTCCACAAATCTGTTACCTGAAACATTTTACGAAGTGATCCCATCCAGAGACCTTAAATTATCACTGTCCTCTTAACAATCCAAATAGAATTAAGTGGTGGATTTAACAAATTGCACTAAAAAAAAAAAAAAACTGGTGGTCATAGTGTCAAGTGTAAACACACAGGTAAGAAAGTCAGCTTAAGGTTCTGTCTCCAAACCCTACAACAGTCTAGTGAGGGAGGCACTATTGTCCCACTTTTAGGGCTTCCCTGGTGGCTCAGAGGTTAAAGCGTCTGCCTCCAATGCAGGAGACCCGAGTTTGATCCCTAGGTCGGGAAGATCCCCTGGAGAAGGAAATGGCAATCCACTCCAGTATTCTTGCCTGGAGAATCCCATGGACAGAGAAGCCTAGTAGGTTACAGTCCACAGGGTCGCAAAGAGTCGGACACGACTGAGCGACTTCACCTCACCTCACCTCACCTTAAAGATGAGAACACTTGAAGGATTTCCCTGGCATTCCAGTAGTTAAGACCCTGCCCTTCCACTGCAGGGGGCATGGGTTCTATCCCTGGTCAGGGAACTAAGATCCGCATGCCGCATGGCACAGCCAGAAAGCAATTAACAATAATTATTACTATATTTTTAAAAAGATGAGAGAACTGACAATTGCTGTGGCATTTTTCAAAATATGCTCCTGGACTGTGTTAGTATCACGTGGGCCGATTTGTGGCCACACTCTGGACATATCAAATCTGAGACTCTGGTGAGGGGTCCAGCACACTTGAGTTTTAACAAATGTGCTAAAGTTTGAGAATCACTGTGTCAGAGAATATAAATGACTTGATTTACTCAGGTCACACACAGATTGGAAAGGCAGAGCTGGGAACTGATTGGCATTGGCATCCAATGCCAGTCTGCCCACTGCAGCCCACTTCCTCATGCTGGGGAGTCAAATCACTTGCAGTTCAGTTCAGATCCATCACTCAGTCATGTCCGACTCTGCAACTCCATGGACTGCAGCATGCCAGGCTTCCCTATCCATCACTAACTCCCGGAGTTTGCTCAAACTCATGTCCATCGAGGCAGTGATGTTATCCAACCATCTCATCCTCTGTCATCCCTTCTCCTCCTGCCTTCATCTTTCCCAGCATCAGGGTCTTTTCAAATGAGTCAGCTCTTCGCATCAGGTGGCCAAAGTATTGGAGTTTCAGCATAAGTCCTTCCAATGAATATTCAGGACTGATTTCCTTTAGGATTGATTGGTTGGATCTCCCAGCAGTTCAAGAGACTCTCAAGAGTCTTCTCCCACATGACAGCTCAAAAGCATTAATTTTTTTGTGCTCAGCTTTCTTTATGGTCCAACTCTCACATCAATACATGACCACTGGAAAAAACCACAGTTTTGACTAGACAGACCTTGGTTGTCAAAGTAATGTCTCTACTTTTTAATATGCTGTCTGGGTTGGTCATAGCTTTTCTTCCAAAGAGCAAGTGTCTTTTAATTTCATGGCTTCAGTCACTGCCTGCAGTAATTTTGGAGCCCAAGAAAATAAAGTCTGTCACTGTTTCCCCATCTATTTGCCATGAAGTGAATGGACCAGATGCCAAGATTTTAGTTTCTTGAGTTTTAAGCCAACTTTTTCACTTTCCTCTTTCACTTTCATCAAGAGGCTCTTTAGTACTTCTCGGATTCTGCCATAAGGGTGGTGTCATCTGCATATCTGAGGTTGTTGATATTTCTCCTGGCAATCTTGATTCCAGCTTGTGCTTCATCCAGCCCGGCATTTCGCATGATATACTCTACATATAAGTTAAGTAAGCAAGGTGACAATATACAGCCTTGGCATACTCCTTTTCCTATTTGGAACCAGTCTGTTGTTCAATGTCCGGTTCTAACTCTTGCTTCTTGACCTGCATACAGATTTCTCAGGAGGCAGGTAAGGTGGTCTGGTAGTCCCATCTCTTTAAGAATTTTCCACAGTTTATTGTGATCCACACAGTCAAAGGCTTTGGCATAGTCAATAAAGCAAAAGTTTATGTCTTTCTGGAACTCTCTTGTTTTTCCATGATCCAACATATGTTGGCAATTTGATCTCTGGTTCCTCTGCCTTTTCTAAATCCAGCTTGAACATCTGGAAGTTCATGGTTTATGTACTGTTGAAGAATTTTGAGCATTACTTTGCTAGCATGTGAGATGAGTGCAATTGTGCAGTAGTTTGAGCATTCTTTTGCATTGCCTTTCTTTGGAATTGGATTGAAAACTGACCTTTTCCAGTCCTGTGGCCACTGCTGTGTTTTCCAGATTTGCTGGCATACTGAGTACAGCACTTTCACGCCATCATCTTTTAGGATTTGAAATAACTCAACTGGAATTCTATTACCTCCACTAACTTTGTTCATAGTGATACTTCCTAAGGCCCACTTGACTTCGCATTCCAGGATGTCTGGCTCTAGGTGAGAGATCACACCATCATGGTTATCTGGGTCATGAAGATCTTTTTTGTATAGTTCTTCTGTGTATTCTTGCCAGCTCTTCTTAACATCTTTACTTCTGTTAGGTCCATACTGTTTCTGTCCTTTATTGTGCTCATCTTTGCATGAAATGTTCCCTTAGTATCTTTGATTTTCTTGAAGAGATCTCTAGTCTTTCCCATTCTATTGTTTTCCTCCATTTCTTTGCATTGATCATTGAGGAAGGCTTTCTTATCTCTCTTTGCTATTCTTTGGAACTCTGCATTCAGATGCTTATATCTTTCCTTTTCTCCTTTGCTTTTCACTTCTTTTCTTTTCACAGCTATTTGGAAGACCTCTTCAGACAACCATTTTGCATTTTTGCATTTCTTTTTCTTGAGGATGGTCTTGATCACTGCCTTTTGTACAATGTCAGGAACCTCCATCCATAGTTCTTCAGGCACTTTGTCTATCAGATCTAATCCCTTGAATCTGTTTGTCACTTTGACTGTATAATCATAAGGGATTTGATTTAGGTCATACCTGAATGGTCTAGAGGTTTCCCCTACTTTCTTCAACTTAAGTCTGAATCTGGCAATAAGGAGTTCATGATCTGAGTCACAATCAGCTCCCGGTCTTCTTTTTGCTGACTATAGAGCTTTTCCATCTTTGGCTGCAAAGAATATAATCAATCTGATTTTGGTATTGACCATCTGGTGATATTCACATGTAGAGTTTTCTCTTTTGTTGTTGGAAGACAGTGTTTGCTATGACCAGTGTGCTCTCTTGGCAAGACTCTGTTAGCCTTTGCTCTGCTTCATTTTGAACTCCAAGGCCAAATTTGCCTGTTACTCCAGGTATCTCTTGACTTCCTACTTTTGCATTCCAGTCCCCTATGATGAAAAGAACACCTTTTTGGGGTGTTAGTTCTAGAACATCTTGCAGGTCTTCATAGAACCATTCAACTTCAGCTTCTTCAGCATTACTGGTTGGGGCATAGACTTGGAAACTGAATGGTTTGCCTTGGAAATGAACAGAGATCATTCTGTCGTTTTTGAGATTGTACCCAAGCACTGCATTTCAGACTCTTTTGTTGACTATGATGGCTACTCTATTTCTTCTAAGGGATTTTTGCCCACAGTAGTAGATATAATTGTCATCTGAATTAAACTGACCCATTCCATTTTAGCTCACTAATTCCTAAAAAAATCACTCTCCCACTCCCTCAAACGGCCAGGCATGTGCAAGACTGCAATTCAATAAGGGAAAATAATCCAGTTCCCAGAAGAGCCTCATAATCTCAGAGTTTTAAAGACCCCTAAGAATAAACTCACATACAAAGTTCAAAGAAGTAAATATATAATTTTCCTGACTAAAGTTAAATACATGTAATGATTTTTTCTCTGAAAATGAAGAAATCAGAAAGGACTTTAAAGTAGAATGTTATACTCATTTTATTCAGTGCTTTTTTTAAAACTTCTTTTTTATGGTATTGAAAACAACCTTTTCCTCTTTGTATCACCTGGTACTGACTATGAAACGATGCTTTAGAGGCATAGTAGTTCACAGAGTTCATAATTTAAGTACATGTAATTTGTGTCCTAATTAGCCATTTTTCCTTCCTTGACTTAAAAAACCCTATAAAACTTTCTGAGAAGAGAACAAAAACTAAAGAACACTCTGAACTGGTCTTGTTGGAAGTAGCATAATATCACTCAGGCCTTGGTATCAAAATCAGCTGGATTAGACACAACTTGAAAAACTTACTAGTCAAATAATTCATGCGGGTTCACCATCTAAATGTAAATAAGAACTGTAACTATTTCATTGAGTGGCTTCAGGGACCTCTGCAAATAACTCAGTGAAGCACTTAAGACAGCTCCTGCACTTAATGAAAGCTTAGTAGACGCTTATCCTCATTTTTATTATTGCTGTGATTAGCCATGTGAGAATACTACTGCTGAGCTCCAGGTCTGCCACTGGCACATTCATCTATTCAGTGCTGCTTCCTTTATGCCATCCCTCACAATGTTTTATAGAGCTGTTTTAATTTTCAGTAGCTATTTCTTCTGTATGTGTTTTGTTTCCCCTAGTATACAAACCATATACACTCATACACCCACTCATTTTCATGACTCAGACTGTTATAATCATGGTCCAGAGTAGGGGCCCCTGTCCCAAAGCGAATTAGAGGAGTGATGCTTATTATGAAGGGTCCTTTCTCTGAAAGTATCCTTGCCACCAATCACTGAAGTCTGTCATGCTTAGTGACTCATTCTGTTGTGTCGTCATCAGCTCTTCCTTCTCCATACTCCGTCTTTCAAACAAAATGCTACTGAAAATGGGTAACCTATTCAACCAACAGTATCAATAGTCAGACTGAATGAGAGATATGTGGATCTTGAGTGTATTGGATTCTGCTGGGAAACAGAGTGAAAGCATTGAACGTTCCACAATAGTTGACTCTAGGAGCCAAAGGCAATGCTGTTCTGTGCCTTAGACATTCCTTTGTAAAAGTTGGTAAAGGTGTTTGCCTTGGAAATAAACACAAAGGTTTAGAAGTGTCTTTCCATAAACATAGTTTCAATTGGAAAATGTTAGCTCCATGAACTACCCAAAATCAGGATAAGAATACTGAGCATGAATATCAGCAAGCATATGCATAGTAGTGTCATCTGGCAAAAAGAAAGGAAAGAAGGAAGAAATGTGTGTGACAGGGGTTGGGGGGGCAGTGGAGGGAAGGAAGTCCCATAATTTCTCATACATGCTACTCCATGAAATCTTTAACCAGCACCAAACACACAGAGCATGAAGATTAAAATGAAAAAACCCAACATCAACCTTTCTGTCTACACACATTAACCTAACAGCTTTGATCTGTTGTTCAGTCACTCAGTCGTGTCCAACTCTTTGCGACTCCATGGCCTGCAGCACTCCTTCACCATCTCCTGGAGCTTGCTCAAACTCACGTCCATGGAGTCGGTGATGCCATCAAACCACCTTATCCTCTCTTGTCCCCTTCTCCTCCTGCCATCAATCTTCCCCAGCATCAGGTTCTTATTTCCAATGAGTTGTCTCTTCAAATTAGGTGGTCAAAGTATTAGAGTTTCAGATCAGTCCTTTCAGCGAATATTCAGGATTGATTTCCTTTAGGATGGACTGGCAGAGAAGGCAATGGCACCCCACTCCAGTATTCTTGCCTGGAAAATCCCATGGATGGAGCAGCCTGGTAGGCTGCAGTCCATGGGGTCGCTAAGAGTCGGACACGACTGAGCGACTTCACTTTCACTTTTCACTTTCATGCATTGGAGAAGGAAATGGCAACCCACTCCAGTGTTCTTGCCTGGAGAATCCCAGGGACGGGGGAGCCTGTTGGGCTGCAGTCTATGGGGTTGCACAGAGTCAGACACGACTGAAGCGACTTAGCAGCAGCAGCAGCAGAAGCAGGATGGACTGGTTGGATCTCCTTGCAGTCCAAGGGGCTCTCAAGAGTCTTCTCCAACACCACAGTTCAAAAACATCAATTCTTCAGTGCTCAGCCTGGAGAATCCCAGGGACGGGGGAGCCTGGTGGGCTGCCGTCTATGGGGTCACACAGAGTCGGACACGACTGAAGTGACTTAGCAGCAGCAGCAGCAGCAGCTTTCTTTATGGTCCAACTCTCACATGCATACATGACTACTAGAAAAAACTTTGATCTAATTAGCACCATAAAGATATACAATTTAGACAAAAGTTCAGTGCTAACAATGATATAAACAATGGTGATAGTCAATATCATCTTGATATTAAGAAGTCTGGGTCCTCATTAAATTAGCTAACTTGATATCCAAAATTTGTAATATTAGCATCTCCACCCTCCCAAAGCCACTACTATGTAGCATGGCCAATTACACTTAACAAGCATCAGCATGCCTGGGCTTTTAAACACTACAATCAGTTATTACAGATGAGTTGAGCACGTTTCCAAGCCACCCTAAGTATGAAAACAAACATATATTCAAATGAGGGTACACAATGACCTAATGGGAAACATTCAGTCAAGCGTCTAAGGACCAGTTCAGACTGGCACCTTTATCCCTTTTGGTTTCATCTGTCCCTCCCAGTCAGGGCACCAGTACAGAGTTGAGGTGGGGAGGGGAGTGGTGGTCCTTGCAGAAGTCCAGGTGTTTTGCCTAAACACTGATTATGACAACACATCCAACAGCGGCAGGCATCCTAGCTGCACAGGCCTGATAACTCTATCAGACCCTACTCATTCAAAGGACTCCAGAGACCCCCCTTTCCACCCTCAGCTTGAGGCAGATCTCAATGGACTGACGAGTATGAGAAACTGAGATAAGTGCTAGCTACAATTACGGAGATAACGTTTGTGGTGCTGCAATTAGGGTTGTGTCAGCACTTCTATTAACCTTTGCATTGCCAGCATTTTCCCACTTGGCATTCTAAGTGAGTCACAGCATGTAAATTAGGAAGGAACACAAGCTGCTAAGTTACAGGCCCAGTGAGAAGCGGCCAGTGGGAGATCATGACAGCCTCTACTGAGCTGCTCAACAAGCACAGCAGGAAACGAGGAGCTTTACAAGCAGCTCCCACACCACTGTTCTTGCATTCTCTGATGCTGAATGATTTCTGGTGATGATGTGAACTTTTAACTGTATCACCTGAGAGAATGTGGGCATTAGAAGGATCTCGAAAATTTATCAGGGCCTTTCCTTTGGCTGACTTAGGTTTCCTGACCAAATAGTCCTTTTAAACAGTACAGAGTAATGCTTTTTCAGGCCATTTGAGACAAAGTACATAGGTTTCATGATTATCAGTGGAGTTTAGTAACTCTCTGTATTAACACCACCCATTATCTCATTTAACATTCAGAACAATCGAACAAGATTTATAGAATATGTGTTGTTACCTTTCTTTGACAGAGATTAAATGAAAAGCAGAGCAGTTAAGTAACTTTCACAAAACCACTCAGTAAGTTAAGTCCAGGACCAACAGAAACCTAAGCATATAGATTAATATCCAGAACAGATCACCTTAGTCTTTACCACTAAGGACTGAAATGCTAAAATACATTTTCTTCCCTGTACCACAAGGCAGCCCTGAGTTGCCTAATCAAAAAAGAAAAAGAAACAAAAAAGAAAACCTCAGGGTTTGAGAAAGCTTATCATAATAACCATTAAGAAATATTTGCTAGGCATTTTATATATAAACAGATTTTTTTTTTTCTTTACTAATCCTCCTCTAGGATTCAAAAACTTTGTCACTAAAATTCTTGGTCACCCCTTGCTGTTCAGCCTTGAATTCTATTAAAACTGAAAAGAAAACAATAATCTTTTCCTAAAAACTAGATCGGGCTTCCCTGGTGCCTCAGTGGTAAAGAATCTGCGTGCCAAAGTAGAAGCAGGTTTGATCCTTGGGTCAGAAAGATCCCCTGGAGAAGGAGATGGCAACCCACTTTAGTATTCTTGTCTGGGAATCCCATGGACAGAGAAGCCTGGCAGACTACAGTTCATGGAGTCACAAAAGAGTCAGACACAACAGAGCAACTAAACAACAACAATAACAACAACAAAAACAGAATTCCATCTTTCCTATCATATTTGATTTGCTTCAAATATTCATGTATAAACCTAAAATGAATGATACTGACACCATCTTTTTACCTATACCATATGATTCTTTTCCCTCAAAAATTTAATGTTAGAATTTTTAGATGACACTGATATGGTTTTTCTTCCCTTTATTAATAGGTTGAAAATTAATAACCTCAAATTTTGTTCACCTAACTCTGGTTTGGAATGCTTTTTTCTCATCAAAACTTAAGGCCAATTTCAAGTACTTTGGGCCCAATGATCGGACTGACATTTGCAGCTGTGTGCCAAACCAGCTTGGACAGTGTAAGTCTGAGCTGATTATCATGAAATCAAAGGCTAAATTTCAGTGGCTTTGGGCTAAATTAGTGATTTCCAAATTTGCTGATGATAAAAAACAAACTGGGGCCATTGTTAAAAATATAGCTTTTCAGATTTGGGGGGAATCTCTAAGTTTAAGAAGTACCCCAAGTGATTACTTTTTTCAACTGCATTTGGGAAACATGGTGCTAAATGTTTGTTTTAAATGAAAACCTAATATAAAGTAAGAATCTTGGTTGACTTTTTATAAGATCTTAGAGGTTCTCTTAATTCAAGAAACTGAAATTAGTTTATGTCAGTTGAACTTGGGAAGGTAAAAAATATGAAAGATGACTTTTGTGCCCTATATAACATATTTTACAAATTTTGGTTATAGTTTTATCTGTAAGCATCAATCTTTTTTAAAATTTGTCTGTCACAAATAACTAAGCCAGATATAGCACTACGCTTGGCATAAAGTCCCTAATAAATATTTCATTAAGGAATGAATGGAGAAAATGACTCAAGACTCCACCTCTCCATAAAGTCCTCACCCATCTTTCCAACAATCTGTAATATCTTCTCCTTTTCTCATATCTTATAAATACAGTCAACTCCATCCCACAGTGCACTAGATCCAATTACATTCTATTGTTCCTGTAAGAGAGCACAATGTAGTGAAGAGAAATAGGCTTTAGATTCAAACACACATAGCCCAATTTCTTCTGATCTGTAAAATGAGGATATGCTAAGTATCTCACAGGGTGTTGAGGGGAGTAAATGAGTGATGGCTGCCAAATACCAGACTATACACCACGTGAAGGCATGAATCTTTGTCTTCTCGGCACTTAATACAACGCAAGGTCACTGTAAGACCTACGTTTATTGTATTTTCTTCTTTCCTTCTTTCCTGATATACTCTACAAATATCTCAAAATGAGGGACCGAGTCTTATTCCCTTGCCCCGATCCTTCATCACTTACGTGAGCATATAATAGATACTCAAATAACTACTTATTTAGAAAGAGCAAAAAGAAAGGGCAAAGAGAAGAAGCAGAGGAAGGAGGATGGAGCACCAAAGGGGAAAAAAAGATACATTTAAAAAAGGGTTTTTTAGGAAGGGTTATCTTATTCTCAATACTCCCAGGCACCACAGAACCAGCTCTCAGAGTCAACATCCTAAGATCAACAAGCAGGAGCTCTTTCTCACAATAATTGTTTGCAATTTTGTTCACTTCTAATAACTTAGGTTTCAGTACAAAGAATAAGTGATCTTGCCTATACTGCATGTTATTCCCTCTGAAATACAGTTTTTATTTACTGAGCCATCTCTGCTTGCTTGCGAAACAAAGTTTCTTTCAAATATAATTCATGTAATGGAAAAGAAAAGTAAGAACCATAGAATTACATATTATGCATATACCAGAATTCTCCACATTCCTAGCTCCAAGAAAAACAAACACTGAAAACAAGTGGGGAAAACTTCTCAGGTGGTTTTCATTCACTAGTGTTTTTAGAGCTAAAGATTTATTAGAGGTAATTGTCAGTGGACTCATCTTTTTACAGATGAGATCCAAAACTAACACCCAAAGAGGTTAAGTGGCTCACCTAAGAACACATGACTCAAAACTCCAAGCAGGATGAATTATTTATATTTATAGAAATTTTATAGAATTCTTACATTTTAGATCCGCAAGTGATCCTGTGTGCTGTGCCTGCGTGCTCAGTAGCTCAGTGGTGTCCAACTCTTTGCGGCCTTTTGTACTGTAGCTTTCCAGGCTCTTCCGTCCACAGGATTTTTCAGGCAAGAATACTGGAGTGGGTTGCCATTTCCTGCTCCCCACTAGAGTGGGTTGTCATCTCCTTCCTGACCTAGGGATCCTACCCAAGTCTCCTGCATTGGCAGAGGGATTCTTTACCACTGAGCCATCAGGGAAGCCCCATAAGAGATCTTAGAAACTCCCAAGACTATCATATCACTGCCAAGTCAAAATACCTAATACAACATTCCTTATGTTGCTGCCTGAATAGCACCTGTGAGAGTTCATTCCCTCACAGCCATTCTATTTATGAGTTTTCACTTTTATATCAAGCCATAATATCTCTTCTTCTACCTTCTATTTTGAGTTCTCATCTTCAAAAAATAGATTTATTCTGTGCCCTTTTCTCTTTATATTTTTTTTCTGTTCTCTCAAACATTTATTATATTCCATATTTTTGAGTATTTCCAGACATTACTTGGCCCATACTAATGTTGATGAGAATGATGATGATGATAACAATGAAAATAACAATGAGAATAACCTATGTTTACTGAATGCTTTTTATATGTCAGTCATTGTGAAAAAGCACGAGCGTTGATTATCTGTTTTGTTCAGTGCTTATATACACAGCACCTAGAAGAACGCCTGGGATGTATCAGACGTTCAGTAAATACCAGTAGACTGAAGGCATCCTCATCAAAACTCTTTGAAGTTGAGGGTTGGAGGGTTTCCCCTGTGCCTCAGCAGTAAAAAATCGTCTGCAATGCAGGGGATGCAGGCGACATGGACTCGATTTCTGAGTCAGAAAGATCCTCGGAAGGAGGGTGTGGCAACCCACTCCAGCATTCTTGTCAGGAAAATCCCAAGGACAAAGGAGCCTGGCGGGCCACAGTCCATGGGGTCACAAAGGGTCGGACACAACTGAAGCAACCGAGTACATATATTGGAATTCTGAAGCTAGACAAAACTTCACATACGCACTTAATCATTGTGCTTTATGCTTACAAATGTTTTTCTCTTATAAACACAGTAACACAGCTGTGACCATAGATTTCATTTATTAGCTATTATATGTAAAGATTCTACATCTAGAACTAGACTATAACATTTTAGAGTTCTGGCCACCAAGATTGATTCCCATCACATAGAGATAAGCCATTGTTTCTCTCTTCTAAAAAAAATAATAATAATCAGCTCTTGTCTCCAACATCTGCAAACTACCACCCCGTTTCTTTTATTCAATTTTCAGAAAAATTCACTTAGACTTATCTACCTTGCTACCTCCAATTCCTTTCCTTCGTTGTTATTTAAAACCACTTCACTTACTTTTGCCCAAATCCCCATGAGAATTACTCTTATCATCCATGACTTTCACTGTTTGAATCCAATAATCAATTCATAGTTCTAATCTTACTTATCAGCCACATTGAACATTAATCCTCACTTCTCCTCTAACCACTGTCTTCATTTGCTTTCTAGGACACCCACTCCTTTAGACTCCTCACACTTCACTGAGCAACCCTTTTCATCTCCAGTTCTCTCCCTCACCCTGAGCTCTTGGTAGAGTGCCCCAAGGCTCCGTCCCTGGTATTCCGTTTACACTCACCACATTGTCCACCTAATCCCTTCTCACGGCATTAAACATAGTCTCTATACAAAAACTCTCTCATTTACAATTCATGTCCACAACTCTCTCCCCAGCACTTTATCTGGACGTCCAACAGAAAATCAAAATGCGGCTCCCTTTGCTGCTAAGTCGCTTCAGTCGTGTCCGACTCTGTGTGACCCTAGAGACGGCAGCCCACCAGGCTCCCCCGTCCCTGGGATTCTCCAGGCAAGAACACTGGAGTGGGTTGCCATTTCCTTCTCCAATGCATGAAAGTGAAAATGAAAGTGAAGTCGCTCAGTCGTGTCCGACTCTTAGCAACCCCATGGACTGCGGCCCACCAGGCTCCTCTGTCCATGGGATTTTCCAGGCAAGAGTACTGGAGTGGGTGCCATTGCCTTCTCTGGCAGCTCCCTTTACACCAAACCAAATCCCACCTGATGGAAACTCCATTACTGCTAAAGCCAAAATCCCTCCAATCAATATTAACTCTTCCCTTACAATCTGTCAGACATTTAACCTTCCAGAAAATTATAATGGTAAAACTTCTATTTTTAAAAAATATAAATCTGATCATTTTACTCCTCCACTCAAAACCTTTCAATGGCTCTCCTTATCACTCAGAGTAAAAACCAGGTCATTACAGTGATCTATTGTGTCCTGCCTAATCCAGCCCTTCTGTTGCCTTTTTAACCTCATCCTAATTAATTCACTTGATCCCACAAAAACTGTGATAGCTTGCCATCCCCTTTTTATAGATGAGACTGAGACTCAAAGTTGAATGATTGACCTAAGATTAAAAGGCCAGCATATGGTATACAAGATGGGAACTCAAGTGACTACTCTTCAGCATTATTCCATGTCTCTAACCAGGAAGCAACTTGACTTTCACTGAAGAATCCTGAGGAGCCTCAGAAACCTGTGGTACTGTGTACTCCTCAACATGGGAGATGAATGTGGGCTGAAAACAGGAGAATTCATTGAATGTCTAATTAAGATTCCACATACCATCCTGCACAGATAGGCAACCCTGGAGCAGGAATAAAGGTTTACCTGATAGCAATCATGAGCCAGAAAGATACTGGACTGAAGGACACTGGACACTAGAGAGGGAGTGGGGAGGCACACCATTCCCGGTCTAAAATTAGAAATATTCTTCCTATGGGTCTCATCACTATTCCTACAAACATTTCAAAAACAGTTTTTAGAGTATTAGCATGGAGCAGTACAGACCTGGCTAAACAGCTTAGTCAAAAAATTAATGAAAATGACAAGTCTGCATTCAAAAACAAACTATTTAATGACTAATTTTTTTAATTGGTTCTAGGCTGAAACCTTGTATAACAAGTTTCAGTACGGAGAAGAAATTTTATGCTGCAGTTATGAACCTCTGATAATAAAAGATTTAATGGAATTTCAAATAGGCCATTAATTATAACATGCCAATATAACAACAAGAAGATTAAAATATGTCCAAACTAAACAAGTTCAATACAGTTTAAGTACTTTGTTTAAAATTAAATTTTCCCAAGTATATATTTTGATATCAAATCTTGAAAAGTTAAATACTGAAGCAGATAGCAAAAGTTTTTTTTTTGTGGCAAATTTCCATAAAATATGCCCAAATTCATTATGTAACCATATGAATTAGACATTAGATCAAGCATACAGAAACTGGGGATAAGACAACTGTAGCATGTGTGTATTTATAATTTCTTATGATTTTTAAAAGAAATTTTTCATGGTAAATTCTGAGATGTTTGTGACAATTTATTTCCCACAAAATAAGCTTCCAGAACAAGAAAAAGGATTGGGTAGTGTTGCTATTGAGTATATTGAGGTGTAAACTTCTGAAGAAACAGATGGTATATAGAGGGCGCTCATTCTGCAGAGATAAAGGAAAAGATATGAGGGAGTAATAGCTACTGGGTTGTTTTCCTTAAGAGGGCTGTGCGATGGTGTTGAGGGAATTATACAGATTCCAGCTGTATCTGGGGTTGGTATCAAAAACACTTGTTTGTGGGTTGGATGTGGGAGGTGAGGAGAGAGACAAATTAAAGATGACAAACAAGTTTCTGACTTGAGCAACTGACAAAAGATGATGCCATTTACTGAAAACAGAAGCAGGTAGGGCAAAAAGGTATGTGGGGTGTGGAATCACAAGGTCTTTTGGGGACTGCCTAAGTCTGAGAAGCTTGTTGAGTCATCTAACTGGTAAAGTCAAGTGGGATGTAGAATATCTGAGTTTGGAATCATCTCCACTAAATCAGCAGCAGTAATCGTGGCACTGACCAGAGTCATCATCACATGTGCACAGAGTAAGCTGACACCCTGAAAGTGGTGTGGTGGCATAGGGAAAGTCTAGCAGCAAAGCAAGGAAGTCAAGGCTCTCGTCCTCCCCTTCCAGCATTTAGATGTGGGATTCATTCCAACTTTCTGCGTTTCACAATGATGTACAAACATTTCACATTCATTTATAATATATACTCTGAATTCAGAATACTGGGGTCAAATTCCAGCTGTACCTCTTACTAGCTATGTAACTTCAGAAAAGGTATTTGTTAGGGCCTCAATCTCCTCATCTATAAAAGAGGGATATCATAATGATTTCACCAGTTTGTTTTGAAAAATAAAGTAATATGTTTTCCCTTGTGGCTCAGCTGTAAAGAATTTGTCTGCAATTCGGGAGACCTGGGTTTGATCCCTAGGTTGGGAAGATCCCCTGGAGAGGGGAAAGGCTACCCGCTCCAGTATTCCTGCCTGGAGAATTCCATGGACTGTATAGCCCATGGGGTCGCAAAGAGTCGGACACAACTGAGTGACTTTCACTTCACTTCACCTCACCAATGTTTGTACACACACATTACTTAGTGTACCTGACATATAAAGTGCTAGTTAAGTATTTGTTCTCACTATTTTTATAAGAAGGATTAGTCTACAATAACATTTCCCAAGATCTGTCTGTTGACAGGGTCTTTTTCAAAAATAGCATTATGCAAAAACCCAATACGTAAAGAAAATATAGACCAATACCTGTGGCTAGAAGGTAGCACCACTCTGCCACCACCCGAACTTAGCACTTTTCCTTGCCTATATCACATATCCACTGAAGGTGGTTTGTGAAGTTTCTGAAAAAGCCATCAAGCTAGATAATCATTCAAAAGCAAGAGAAAAAATAAAGATGTTTTCAGACATACAAGCAAAAAAAAACTAGACATACATACAAAAAAAAAAACCTCTGTGCTTTGGCAATAAGAAAAGTGAAGCTGGAAAGGCAGTCTGTCTAACTGGAATGATGCTTCTCCATTTATTATGCTTCACGTTCCCTGGAGGGTCCTTCATGTGGATCATAAATCTGGCCTTCCTCATCCCACCTCACCTTGACCTCACTCATTCCTCCTCCGAGGAAGAATGAGTTAACAAGATTGGAAAATTTGAAGAGAGAGACTGGGTGTAAGAAGGCCAGCCCCATCACTCCTTCTGCTTGGGACCTAGGTTGCCTTCAGGGAAGTACCTTGTGGGGCACACAGGGACTAAGCCGGGGAGCTTGCCCTCATCCTGCATTGCCTATGCCTTGGTTAGTATGACCATCTACTGGGATGGTAGCTCTGAGAATTGGTATTAGGAAGCCCACTTGTCCACCAATGGGAATTTCTCTAATATCCTGTTGGTAACAGAGGTCATATTTTGGTTCCCATATACCTTTATACTTTTGTCTGATCTCTCAATTAGTTTCGAAAAATCAAATGAGGAAGAAGTGTGCTATTTAGAAGACCTTGATCTCCAAAAACGTGGGATAACAGTGAACTCAGAAAGGGATCAAATTCACTGGCAGATTCCTAAGATAAGAAAGGTCCATATCACAAAACCAAAATTTATTTATCCTGCAGAGGAAGTTGGATTTTATTCTACCAGGAGGCAAAGGCCATTGGGCCACTTTCAATCAAAGATGACATGACCAGATTGGTATTTTGATTATTTTCTTAGATAGTGTGGGAATGAAAGAAAGAGAACACTGAAAAGGGGGATCAGGTTAGAAGGAGAAGGTAGCATTTTCTAAAGGCTAAATTCACCTGTTTTATAACTTTGTCTGACTGTCACAAATGATGATGTCATGTTTTGCCAACCTGTTACCTAATTCTGAATAGCTGGTCTGCTGGCTCAGTAAGATGGCATTAAGCCAAACAATCAGATAATTAAAACTATAACTACACTTAGGATCTTTATCACAATGTTTCAAAATATGCTTTACAACTTTTCATTTAAGAAAAAGAATGAAGTAATGTTGCTCTCTTCTGACCTCCAAAGTTTAGTTTCCTAAAGTATCCATGATAAGTTTTTAGAATTTTAAAAGGCAAAATATTCCTAGTTACAAAGTGATGGCTTGAAATTCTGTGGCTGTAAAATAGACCATTTGTCATTCACAAAATCAGCACAATATTAAATTTTGATACAAAACAGATGTATACTACTTGCTGCAGCTTTGAAGATAATTTTTTAACAATGTCAAAGTAGATCAGATGCTTAATGATACTTTTAAGCTATAAGCTGGTCCTTGGGTCCCTTACCTTTCTGAGGTTTCTATTTTTGTGCCATTCCTTGGAGCAAGATACCTCCATCAGACCCAAGGCAACTGTTTTTGATTCCCAGTTAAAGTTTCTAGTTTCTGCCACAAACATGTTCTATGCTCCATGATTGGTGTTGTTCAACAATGTACCAAACACTAGGTATCTTGGCATAACAAGATATGATATAATCCTTGTTTCCAAAGAACTTGCAGTCTCTGGGGAAAAAAAAAACAACAGTGATACAAAATTATAAAACAGCAAAATTTGTAAATAATTACAAATTTTTGTAAGAAATTACAAAAACATACAGTAATAATAACACCCCCATGCTCACTTCCTAATGCTTCCTTCCTCCATAAGGAAATTATCCAATACATTGTAAGGAACAAACTTTTTTGGGAAAACAAGAAAGAATATTCACCTAGCCAAGCAAATCTTGGAGAAAGCAATGGCAACCCACTCCAGTACTCTTGCCTGGAAAATCCCATGGATGGAGGAGCCTGGTGGGCTGCAGTCCATGGGGTCGCTAAGAGTCGGACACGACTGAGCGACTTCACTTTCACTTTTCACTTCCATGCATTGGAGAAGGAAATGGCAACCCACTCCAGTGTTCTTGCCTGGAGAATCCCAGGGACGGGGGAGCCTGGTGGGCTGCCGTCTATGGGGTCGCACAGAGTTGGACACGACTGAAGCGACTTAGCAGCAGCCAAGCAAATCAGACATATCAACTGGCACGATAAACAGGCTGCCCTACCTTCAAGTGGGGTCTTGGGGATTTAAGTTCTTCCCCTGTTTTGTTATTATTGCTTGTTCTATTATCTTTTGTTTGTTCGTTTGTTTGTTTTCCACACAGTTGCTAAGTGTTCTCTTTCTTCATTGACTACATTCATCCCCTTCAAAAGGGTCCTCTTTTCCAAAGTGCAGGCCTATCTATTTCTGAAGTTTAACCACTCTTCTCCCTGCTGATCCCTGGGAAATATAATATATTAATAAGGGACTTACCTTGTGGCTCAGCTGGTGAGGAATCCACTTGCAATGCAGGAGACCTGAATTTGATCCCTGGGTTGGGAAGATCCCCTGGAGAAGGGAAAGGGTACCCACTCCAGTATTCTGGCCTAGAGAATTCCATGGACTGGACAGTCCATGGGGTCACAAAGAGTCGGACACAACTGAGTGACTTTCACTTGTACTTGTACTTCAGTAACAGAAATCTTACCCAAATATAGTCGAAACAAAGACTTGTCTAGCTTTCTAACTAATGAGGAAGTTCAAACAATAAACTTGATGTACGGCTAGATCATGGTGCTTCAATGATGTCTTCGAGGGTTTGACTTTTTCCCTCTGTCTCTGTTTTGCTCTGGACTGATTCTCCCCCTCAAAGTGGCAAAGAGGGCCACCAGGAGCTCTAGTATTGCGTCATCTTTATAGCTAATAATTCTACCCCCTTCTTCCACTCCCTGCTTCTCCCCATGCCTTAAAACTACAGCAAAACTTCACGGACTGTTCACCAGAGAGGTGCTATGAAGACACAAATGCATATTCACTTTACACAGAACTCCTTTAATATTTTCTAAAAATCATTTTACTTGTCATTGTTCAGACAATAAGTTGTGTCTGACTCTTTGCCCCATGGACTTCAGCACGCCATTTTACTAACAGGGAATAAAACATAACCAAATTATAGTGGTAAGAATAAAAATTCAACTTTTTATGGATCAAAAACAAATCAATAAAGCAAAAGTATGAAATACAAAGAAATTTGCTAGTCTGAGAAAAACAATTGAGGATGGATAATATTGTTCTCTGGCTATAAACTTTTGTGGCTCTTCTCTCTTTCTTTAAACAAAATAGAGCTGATGAACACAGAAAATGAAGTGGACTCATTATTTGCAGAGATTCTCTAAGATACCATCTGTTTCCTGTTTTAAAGATTATACCGTCCCTCAAATTTGTTAAGATCAGGCTTCATGAAGATACTGGTGGATACTCGGCAAACACATACATGTACTTACGCACACATACACGTGTGTATGTGTGTGTTTGTGCATATGCAGACACACACTGTCCAGTGAACAGAAGTAAATATTTGAGACTTGTTGAAGAGTTAAAATCTTCTAAGACAGTAACATGAGTTGACAAGATTGTGCTGGTTACTCTCATTGGCCAACCTCCACCCACCACTGTCACCGCCATTCCCCGCCCTTCTGCCTTGCTCTGGTCCAGGCGAAGCAGACCCCTGAGACTCACCACCTTTGTTCCCATGTCCTCAGGCTTCCAAGTGGGTTGGAAATTAGAGGGTGGGAGAAGGAAAAATCTTAGGTATTTCTTCCCTCTCTCTCCCTGCTCCCATGCATATGTGCACGCTCAATCATGCCTGACTTGTAGCGATCCCATGAACTGTAGCCCACCAGACTCCTCTCTCCATGGGATTTTCCCTCCAAGATTAATGGAGTGGGTTGCCATTTCCACAACTCTAGCTTACATGGGAAGGATCCCCTCTTCCATGTGTTCACTGTCAATGGACTCCAGGAACACCCTTTCCTCCCCTTGTGCTATAGTCCTAGGGATGGTAGCATCTTCAAGCAGTTGTTAGTCCCTGGGATCTATTTCTTGGGGTTTTTTTCTCTTAACATCATCCCCATCCCAACAGTAATCCTTTTCGTAGTATCTCTAAATCTTAAGCATGGTAGGTCAATTCTATTTCTTGCCATGATTCTGAGTTTTAAAAACTGAAACTGAATTTGCCCAAATTAAGAAAAGATAAACAAATTAGAAAGAGCAAAGGGAAGAAAAAAGGCTCTGCTGACTATGGAATTGCTCTCACAAAGAAAAGGCTAGAAATAATACATGCAAAAAGAAGGTGAAGGGGAAAGAAGAGGAGGAAGAAAGATCTAAGAGATTAGAGAGAAGCTACGAGTTAAGAAAGAAAGTTAAAGAGGATCTAACATAAAGATATTGGGATATAAGGAAACAAACAAATAAAGCAGGAAAAAAAAAAGAAAATATAGAACAAGAAAAGTTTCCCGAAATGAAGAAAACAAATGCTACAGACTAAAGGAATATGCTGTGTTTGAAGTAAACTTGATGTCTAGCAGTCAACACCAGCTTACATTCTAGGTATGCTATCCTTTAAGTGCTAGGTAGGCCATTATCAAAGATAAAGGAAAACAAATCAAGCAAAACACACACACAAAAACCAATCAGTGTCACAGGGAAAGAAACCATGCTGCCCTCAGATCCCTTTACAACAGAGCACAGTTCTACAAAGTTCTCAGGGAAAAAGAATCATTGTTATAGTACTTTATATATTTCTGTAAGTTAAAAAAGAACTCTTAATACCTGGATGATGGATAGAGTGAGATGAGAGGAAATATCTCGTACATGCTAATGTCCTCATCACACATAGCAGGGAATCACTCTATCATATTTGTTATAGTGATCAGTGATCAACTGAGGCCATGTGTTTGGGGTCTTGGTTGTGACCCTCCTCTGGGCACTTCCATTCTCCTTCACATGGCCAGTTTGGGTAGTCTCATAGTTCCAACAGGAAGAACTGCAGAGAAGACAAGCCCTCAAAGAAAAAGCCCTTATTGAGCTTCTGCTTACATCATGCTTGCTAATATCTCACTGGCCAAAGCAAGTCACGTGGTCAAGCCAGTCTCTGGGTGGAAGTGTATGTTCAGGGAATTTGAATCTCAGCTACCATTTTTGGCAAGTAATTTAATTTCTCTGCATCAGTTTCCTCTTCTGTAAAATAAAGACAGTGCTCAGTTCACTTTATTTGGGGGGCTGAGACAATAAAAATGTAGCTAGCAGAGAACTTAAGAAATAGTAACTGACTGGTAGATAATAATTCCCACGTTATATGCTTGCAAAAGGGGGGTGCGTGCACGTGTGCTCAGTCACTTTAGTCATGTCCAGTTCTTTGTGATCCCATGGACTGTAGCCCATGAGGCGCCTTTGTCCATAAGATTCTCCAGGTAGGAATATTAGAGTGGGTTCCTATGACCTCCTCTGTAAAAGAAATAATATATTAAAAGAAAACTGGGAGCTCCCCTCGTAAAACTGGCTTTCAAGTAAGTCCCCCCCTCTTTTTTTTAATCTTGAGGAGATAGTTGGATGGCATCACCAACTCAATGGACATGAGTTTGGGTAAACTCTGGGAGTTGGTGATAGACAGGAAGGCCTGGCATGCTGCAGTCCATGGGGTCGTGTCCCAGAGTCGGACACAACTGAGCAGTTGAACCGAACTGATCTGTGGCATGCGGGATCCTAGTTCCTGAACCAGGGATCAAACCTGTCCTTGCATTGGTAGCATGGAATCTTAACCACTGGACTGCCAGGGAAGTCCATTTTTGTTAAAGCCTCACATTTTTGTACAGTTGTGATTAGCATTGTTTTAAATCTGCTTTTCAATGGTTTCATTTATTTTGGGTCCTCTGTGCAAATCATGTAATCCCTAGCATACAGTGAATTAATTATTTTCTACTTCTTTTACTTGCCATCTTGTCTTTTACTTTTATGGGCTTCTAATTTAAAGAATACTTCCCTTGAACTACTTGAAGGGCACCTCAGTTTTTTCCAGCTTTACTGAGATACAATTGATATACAGACATACCTCATTTTATTGTGCCTCACTTTGTTTTGATTCACAGATATTGAGTTGTTTTTTTTTTTAAGAAACTGAAGGTTTGTGAGAACCCTACGTTGAGCAAGTCTATTGGCATAATAATCCCGACAGCATTTGCTCATATTCTGTCTCTGTGTCACACTCTGGTAATTCTTGCCACAACATTCCCTTAAGCCAAAGCCTAATTCAGAGTGAAGCCCCAACTCTCTCCAGTTCTGTGAGGGCTGAGAGAGGTAAGAAGACTACACAGAAGACATCTGAAGTCAGCAGAAGTTGGTCCCTGAAGTTTAAAGAAGCTATCTCCATAACATGAAAGTCCAAGGTGAAAAAGCAAGTTATCCGAGGGTCTAGCTAAGAAAATTCACAAAGGCGACTACACTAAACAAACAACAGATTTTCAACGTAGGTGAAACGGCCTTCTATTGGAAGAATATGCCATCTAGGATTTCCACAGCTAGAGAGAAGAAGTCAGTGCCTAGCTTCAAATCTTCCAAGGACAGGCTTACTCTCTTGTTAGGGACTAATGCTCACTTGCGTGAGTCCGAGCTTAGTCGCTAAGTTGAGTCCTATTCTTTGTGACCCCCTGTACTGTAGCCCACTAGGCTCCTCTGCCCATGGAATTTTCCAGGCAAGAATACTGGAGTGGGGTGCCATTTCCTCCTCCAGGGGATCTTCCCAACCCAGGGGTTGAACCCGTTTCCTTCGTCTCCTGCATTGGCAGGCAGATTCTTTACACTACTGCCACCTGGGAAGCCACTGCACACTTAACCATCCTTAAAATCCTAGGGCCCTTAAGAATTATGCTAACGCTACTCTGCCTCTGCTCTATAAACGGAACAACAAAGCTCGGATGACAGCACATCTGTTTATAACATGGTTTACTGAAAGCTTTAATCCCATTGTTGAGAACTACTGCCCAGAAAACAAAAAAAAAATTCTTTAAAAATGTTACTGCCTATTGACAATGCACCTGGTCACCCAAGAGCTCTGATGGAGATATAGGAGATTCATGTTGTTTTCATGCCTGCTAACATTAACATCCATTCTGCAGCCTGTGGATCAAGGACTAATTTCAACTTTCAAGTTTATTAACTACAATACACATGTTGTAAGGCTATTGCTGCAATACACATGTTGTAAGGCTATCACTGCCACAGACAGTGATTCCTCTGAGGAATCTGGGCAAAGTAAACTGAAAACCTTCTGGAAAGGGCTCACCATTCTAGTTGCCATGAAGAAAATTCATGGTTCATGGGAAGATATCAAAATATCAACATTAATAGGAGTTTGGAAGAAGCTGATTCCAGCTGTCATGGGTGACTGTAAAGAGTTCAAGATTTCAGTGGAGGAAGTCACCACACATGTGGCGGAAACAGCAAGAGAACTAAAAGTGCAAGCGGAACCTGAAGATGTGGCTGAATTGCTTCAATCTCACAAGAATACTTCAGCAGAGAGGGAGTTGCTTCTTATGGATGAGCGAAGAAAATCGTTTCTTGAGACAGAAACTATTCCTGGTGAAGCTGCTGTGAAGATTGTTGAAATGACAACAAAGGATTTAGAATATTATGTAAATTCAGTTGTCTCCAATTTGAAAGAATATCTACTCTGGGTAAAATGCTATCAAACATTTCTCTGATTACAGAGAAACTGTTCAGAAAAAGCAGCAGCAAACTTCATTTCTGTCTTACTTTAATAAACTGCCCCAGCCACCTCAACTTTTAGTAATCAGTATTCTGACCAGTCAGTAGCCATCAACATCAAGGCAAGACCCTCAGTCAGCAAAAGAGTACAGAAATGCTGAAGGCTCAGATGATGGTTAGCACTTTTTAGCAACAGAGGATTTTTAATTAAATTATGCACATTGCTTTTTTAGACAAGCTATACCATACTTAATAAAATACAATATGGTGGAAACTCAACTTTTATATGCAGTGAGGAACCAAAAAATTGGTGTGACTCATTTTATTGCAATATTCACTTTATTGTAATCAAACCCACAATATTCCTTCTAAGATGTGCCTGTATAACATGGTGTACTTATAAGGAGTATGATGTGATCATCTGATACATGTATATAGTGCAAAATGATTACTACAGTGTTAACACACGCTTCACTCCACATAATTGCCATCTTGTTGGTGAGAACATTAAAGCTCTGCTCTTAGTGCAACTTTCAATTATGTAATACAGCATTGATAATTTTATTAATCTTATAAGTGAAAGTTTGAAGCCTTTGATCAACATTCCCAATCCCCCGACCCCTCAACCTCTGGCGACTATCAATTCCCTCCCTGTTTTTATGCTGCTGCTGCTGCTTAGTCGCTTCAGTCGGGTCCGACTCTGTGCGACCCCATGGACTGTAGTCTGCCAGGCTGTTCTGTCCACGGGGTTGTCCAGGCAAGAACACTGGAGTGGGTTGCTATGCCCTCCTCCAGGGGATCTTCCTGGCCCAAGGATCGAACCTAAGTCTCCTGCATTGCAGGTGGATTCTTTACCATCTGAGCCACCAGGGAAGCCCTGTTTTTGTGAGTTCAGTGTTTTTAGATTCCACATATAAGTAGGTCATATGGTGTTTGTCTTTCTCTGTCTGACTTATTCCACTTAGCATAATGGGAGGGTTTCTTAGTTGATCTTCATACAATCTTGGGAGGTAGATAAATAAATTGTCATCTTCGGGACTTCCCTGATGGCCCAGTGGTTAAGACTCTGTGCTTCCACTGAAGTGAGCAGGGGTTCGATCCCTGGTCGGGAACTAAGATCCCCCATACCACATGGCATGGCCAAAAAACGCAAGAAACAAACTGTTATCTTCCCTCCACTGTTGGGAAAATTACAACCACGAAAGGTCAAATAAAAAATAAATATCAAAGGTCATCCAATAAAAGACTCAAGACTAAGTCCAAAATCTCAGACCTTCCAGGCCTCAGATCTTTAGACTAACATTTTTTTCTAGATTCTTTCGAGCCCTTTAAGGAATTTGTGTTGACACTGCAGGACTGTTGTTATTGCTAAGCTTATACAATTTTTTTCATGCTCAATTCACAGTAGTTAATAGAATTTAATTAGTTAAGCTCTTTCTCTGGTATTAAGCACAAACCTGTTATGAGATTAGCATGTGTATAGCATTGTGTACCAACTTTAAAAAGAATGTTTCTCTTTTCATTTGACTAAAATAGGGCTTACAAATTCACTAATGAATGGAGAGAGTGCTTAAAGGAGACTCCTTAGAATATGCCTATGTTCTGCTTTGAGTCCAGCAACTGCTCTTAATTAGAAAAGACCAAGTTCTCATAAAAATGTTGATGAAATCTTGGTATCTGCACATGTGTCTCACATACCAACATGCATTCACACAAGCATGCACACAAACATACAATCCATAGAAAGAAGTAAATATTCCATATATAGAATCCTTCAGAAAGATAACACAGATTGAGGAGGAGTGCAAGTTCTTGTCCATCAAACGAGGAAGTTTTGGAAGACCTGAATAACAAAAGGACTTATTAGAAGGCTATGGAGTGACTCACAGACCAAAGGAGTAAGTGCAGAATGGTGCTCAGGAAAGAATTCCAGGGATGCAAGCAGTAAGAACCAGTCTAGGGTTTTATCAGGGTCCCTCAGAGGATGAATGGGTTCTATTTTTTCTCTTTCTATCACTCCTTTCAAGAGTCAAATCTTGGGGACTTCCCTAGTGGTCCAGTGGTTGGGAGTCCACCTACCAATGCAGGCACCACAGACATGATCCCTGATCCAAGAAGATCCCACAAGCCAGGGGGTAAATAAGCCCATGTGCCACAGCTACTGAAACCCGTATGCCCTAGTGCCCATGCTCCGCAACAAAAGAAGCACAACAACGAGAATCCCACGCACCACCAACTAGAGTAGCCCCCATGTCCCGAAACCAGAAAATTCTACATGCGGCAACAAACACCCAGCACAGCCAAAAAAAACAAATATTTTTTAAAATTATATATATATATATATATATATATATATATATATATATACACACACACACATATATATGGCTTCCCTGGTGGCTCAGGCAGTAAAGAATCTGCCTGAAATGAAGGAGACCCAGGTTCAATCCCTGGGTCAGGAAGATCCCCTGAGGAAGGGTATGGCTACCTACTCCCATATTCTTGCCTAGAGAATCCCATGGACAGAGGAGACTGGCAGGCTATAGTCTGTGGGGTCGCAAAGAGTCGGACATGACTGAAGCAACTAACATATTTAAAAAGAGTCAAATCTTGAGAAGGAACATATATGATTGGGTCATGGACTCAAAACTTTAAAAAAAAATATTTTTAATTGGAGGATAATTTTTTTACAGTGTTGTGTTTGTTTTTGCTGTATAACAATGTGAATCAGTTATAAGTATACACATATCCCCTCTCTCTTGAGCCTCCCTCCCAGCACACCCACCCCTCATCTGTTTCACCCCTCTAGGCTGTCACAGAGCAACAGGCTGAGTTCCCTGTGTTATACAGCAACTATGGACTACCCGTACCTTAACCAGCTGAGGGCAGAGTTGTCAATTTACAAGACTGCAAACAGTAAGAAGTAATTCCCAAAAGAAAACAACGGTGCTTAATCAAAACAGTGCTTAATCAAAAGAAAGAAAATAATGCTAGACTGCAAAAAAATATAATAAAATTAAATAAAATATCCAATGTCTCATTTAGATTTACTGCTTTCTATAGGTGGAGAAGGCAATGGCACCCCACTCCAGTACTCTTGCGTGGAAAAGCCCATGGACGGAGGAGCCTGGTAGGTTGCAGTCCATGAGGTCGCTAAGAGTTGGACACGACTAAGCGACTTCACTTTCACTTTTCACTTTCATGCATTGGAGAAGGAAATGGCAACCCACTCCATTATTCTTGCCTGGAGAAGAATCCCAAGGATGGGGGAGCCTGGTGGGCTGCCATCTATGGGGTTGCACAGAGTCAGACACAACTGAAGAGACTTAGCAGCAGCAGCAGCAGCAGCAGCAGCTTTCTATAGAGGAAAAATTTGCCTCAGGAAAAGATGATAAATTAGGGCTTCTCAGGTGGCTCAGTGGCCTGGGTCAGGAAGATCCCCTGGAGACGGAAAGGCAGCTCAATCCAGTATTCTTGCCTGAGAAATCCTATGGACAGAGGGGCCTGGCAGGCTACAGTCCATGGGGTCGCAAAGAGTCGGACATGACTTAGCGACTGAACAAAACAACAAAAGACAATAAATTAAGCTGATTTAAGATTATCCTATTTAATCATTACAGAGGCTTATTCTAGAAGTCCTCAGTACCTCCAGTTAGATGTAGTTGTATATTATTCTCTTAGTATGTTATTTATAGTTTCCTATTTTACTGTATTGTTATTATACTGTCATTTAAAAACATAAGCAGCCCAATATAGTTCACTCTAAAGTCCACATTCTCTCATCACATAATTACATTAGAAAACACCAAGCCTTCTGCTACAATGAGATAATACAATCCCTAGGTGTTCAAAGACACATGGCAAACAATGCCTAAAAGGGGAATGTTATCTTACAGTAAAATATGCCTACCTCTGAGGGCTTTGTTTTACCACTGCTAATGTGCTTTTGGAATTCTGACAGAGATGTACCTATAGGAATGCCATTGACTGACAAATCATTACATACAGAAGAGCCAGAGGGGGAAAAATGACACTAAGAATTCAAAACAAGACGGTGAGTGCATTTTGAAATGAATTTTGAAAGGCATATTACATGCAAATTAAAACCTTCTTTTTTGAAAACTGCCGTAACTGTTTCCCTTGATTGTAATGAGGCATTTGGTAGAATTAAGTGTTTGCTATCTATAAATCATTTAAAAGATGGAAAAAAGAGAGGGTTATTGCTGTGTGACATGTTGCCCCTGAGTTTACTCAGGGAATGAGGTATAAAGATGGGATTCTGTGAGTTCTCCCAGAACAGGACACAGTTTTACAAAAGGGTAGATATGATTATATGTGAACTCGGGGTTTTAGAACTCAGAGATAGAGTTCAGAAATTATCCAATACAGATCCTTCTTGTAATAGGTTCTCCTGTCATTCACGTGGTTTATATGTCTTGTTCAAAGTTAGTAGCAATCCCTGTCATTTCAACTCTGATTCACTCTTGTATTACCATGGTAAGAAGGAAACTTTCACCAGAATATCTGGAAAGGGTTTCAAATTGCTTTGTGCCACCAGGAAGTCCCTAGGGTGAAGAAAGTAGGGGGAAATCGATGAAAATGTGGGCGGGTCCTCTGTCTTTCAAGTACATTGAAAACATTCAAAGAATCTACGAATTGTTAGGGACCTAAGAAGTTGCCTCTGCGTATATTTTCTACTCTTTTTTTTTTTTAAATAAATGTTTGATCAGTGGTTAGGACTCCATGCTTCCACTGCAGGGGGCCCAAGTTTGATCCCTGGTCAGGAAACTAGGATCCCACAAGCCACAGGGCCTAAATAATAATAATTATGTATGATGGCTTTAGACAGCAACTAGCAGAATCTTATTTCGCACAGAAAAAGTCGGTATCATCTCAAACTGATGCTTTGTTTTTATTTCAACGTCAAGTCCCACATTTATCCACATGCTGCTTTCCTATGACTTAATAAAGCTAGTTATTAGAAAAACCTCCCTTGTATGTATTCACATTCTCTTTTCTATAACATACAGTTTGTTTGGCTTAACAAAATGCACTTTGAGGATTTCTTTCAAGATCATAATCGGCCCATAAACTTCCCACAAACACTACTAATTTTTCTTCCTGAATCAAAGACACTGTGTAACAGACACATTCATCCATGTCAAAAGTAAGTGTCTCTCCTCATCCTGAAGCAGCGTCAGAATCACCTGCTGTGCAAATTCATAGGCTCCATTCCAAAGTGAATGAATCTAAATCTCTGAAGACCAGAGAATCTACATTTTTAAATAACTCCTACTGATTCTTGCTGTTGTTGAGGCCGACTCTTTGCAACCCCATGGACTGTAGCACACCAGGCTTCCCTGTCCTTCACTCCCCTAGAGTTTGCTTGCTGCTGCTGCTGCTGCTAAGTCGCTTCAGTCGTGTCCGACTCTGTGCGACCCCATAGACAGCAGCCCACCAGGCTCCCCTGTCCCTGGGATTCTCCAGGTAAGAACACTGGAGTGGGTTGCCATTTCCTTCTCCAATGCGTGAAAGTGAAAAGTGAGAAGAGTTTGCTTAAATACATGTTATTCTGATTCTTAAATACTCTTTAAATCTGAGATCCAATGCCTAAAGGATAGGGATCAAGTGCTGATGTGTATTCAACTACCTTTAAACTTACTCTCAGAAAATCTTTTCATTCCACAAGAAAAATAAATAAATAGTTACCTGAAAGCTCTTCAGCCCCACAGAGCACTCGATTTACACAGGTGTAGGAATCCAATACTTAGTACTTACCCAGTTTGATGGCGGTTAATCCTCCAAAGGATCATTGCCTGTATGGAGAACGCACTGAAATAACGAGGGGCAGCTAGCATCAAATCCCAGAAGTCAGGGTTGGGGGCAGCTCTGTAAAACGTTGCCCTCATCTCCTGCAAATAGGAAAACGACCCCGTATATCTTAAGTTGAATAAGGCAAGCTTGCTTTGTAATAAATTTGGATCCTTGAGACTATATAGTCCATGGAATTCTCTAGGCCAGAATACTGGAGTGGGTAGCCTTTCCCTTCTCCAGGGGATCTTCCCAACCCAGGGATCGAACCCAGGTCTCCTGCATTGCAAGCAGATTCTTTACCATCTGAGCCACCAGGGAAGTCTGAATGGGACTGGTGCTGTTAATTTTAAAAAACCCACAGAGTTCTCCTAACTCCTTCTAACATATGAGGACACAATGAGAACATGTTGACTGTTGACTATGAACCATAAAGAGGGTCTTCACTGCATGCATGCTCAGTCATGCCGACGGTTTGCGACCCCGTGGACTATAGCCCACCAGGCTCCTGTCCATGGAGTTTCCCTGGAAAGAATACTGGAGAGGGTTGCCATTTCCCTCTCCATGGGATCTTCCCAACCCAAGAATAGAACCCTCCTCTCTTGCAACTTCTCCACTGGCAGGTAGATTCTGTACCACTAGGCCACCTGGGAAGCCCAAGAGGGACTTCACCAGAATGTAACTATGCTGTAGCTTTGAACTTAGACTTCCAGCCTCTAAAACTATAAGAAATAAATATCTGTTATTTTTAAGCTACCCAGTCTGTGGTATTTTGTTGTAGCAACCCAAACAAAAACATCTGCTTATTTTTTTTAATATGTTGCCATATTTAATATACTCTATAATTTAATTTTTTATTATTTTCCTTCCTCCACTAGGATATAAACTTTATTCAGTGATTTTGGACTTTTTTCCCTCCCCCTGCAGCTGTATTTCCAGTACCTAGAATAATTCCTGGAACAAAATAGGGTTTCAAATAAATGTTTTCTAAGTGAATCAGTTAATGAATAAAGAAGCCTGCCCGGTTCCACTGCCCTGATAGAACAGGTCACTTAAGTTCACATCCTCTATCCTTATTTGTAAAGAGTGACTCATGCTCATTAATATTTCTTCCATGTTCTAAAATTAACACCATGATCATAGATCCATAGATATGGCAGGAAGCCCAATGATGCTCTGGGACAGGGTCTCACTATTTGAACACTGTTGTAAAACCAAGCTGGAGAGGCTGTGAGAAAGGCACCCAGTGGTCCCCATGATAGACACAGTTTTCAACAACTTAGTGTCAAGGTGGATCTGACAATGCACCATCCTGTTTCAAAGAGTCTTCAAAAAAAATGTTCCTATTGGCTTTGTTTTTATATCTTTTTATATCTTTATCTCTTTATATCTTTATCTTTACATCTTTTAGTTACTTTTGGCAACCCGGCCTCCAACCAGCATGGGTTTGTAAACACTAGACACTCTATAGAGTTTCAAGAGACAAAATATCTAATTAAAATGAGATTTCTGGTGGGAATAGTTTTCAGAGAATGATGATGTGATGAGACAACATTTAACCAAAAATGTCTGAGACTAGAAATCAAGAGAACTTAATCTTAAATCTAGTACTGTCACCATCACTGTGACTTCAGCCTTTTATGCCTCAGTTTCCTCATTTGTCAAAGAAGGATTTGCCATTCCTCACAGGGTAGTTGTGGAAATTGCAGAAGATAATCAATGTAGAAGTACTTTTAAGTTTATAAATACTCTATACCTACTTAGTCAAGGCATTGTGTCATCCTCTTAAACCACTAACAGTATGTTAAGTGCTAAAAATGATGGAGAATTAAATGAAATCTTTGCTCATAAAACTATGAGAAGGAGTCCTACAGGATTAAAATCTACCTAACAGGATATGACATGCACACTGGGGGATACTCCAGGGAGGAGGCTGTTGACAAAGTGGAAAAGTCAGGCATATGCAATTACAATGCTGAATCCAATCATCATCATGAGTTCAGGGTAGATATTGAAGGATCATCATGGGGATCAGTAGACCTCACATTCTGGGTGCATAGTAGGAAACAATGTTCTTGAGGAAGGAGAAGTTATCAAAGTCCCTTCCAAGTCAAGAACTGGATACTTTACAGATTGTACAACTCATCTATTTAACAGGCCTTCCCATTTGCTGCATGCAGAAACTGAGTTCAGTTGCCATGTGACCGCAGTACATATTCTGAATGCCACACTCAGTAGCAGCACAGCTGTAATCAGGACAGAATGCAATCAGGACCCTTTTCTCAGGCTCCATAGAGACTGACAAAATTGATGTTTTCTTCTTCCAGGGCCCAGCTCAGAAATCAGTGCTGATCAAACAGAGTACACATCCCCCCTGGCACTGAATATGACTCGGTAGAGTTTGTGTGGAGATGCTGGCAAGCAAGAGATTCATTTTTCTAAGCCATGGAAAGTCCCTGGAAGCAAATCTAATCCTAGTACAATGTTCCAAGAAGAAAAGTGAAATGTCTAGAGATGGGCAGAAGGGAAGATATAAGAATTAACCATAACAAGATCCTTAGAGAGAGAGCCATATTGGGTTAAACTTTATATGCCCTTGGAGAAGGAAATGGCAGCCCACTCCAATACTTTTGCCTGGAAAATCCCATGGACTGAGAATCCTGGTGTACGCTACAGTCCATGGGGGAAGCAAAGAGTCGACACAACTGAGTGACTTCGCTTTCACTTTATAGGCCCTAAAACAGCTATATAGTTGCCCAAGTAAGTGCCTATAAAAATATAACTCCATATGTTAATTAATGAGAAGATGAAAGCCTAGTCAGGACAGGCTAAGTATGCATGATTGCATTCATTTGGTTGCAGAATCAAAAAACATTCAGACTTTAAAATCACCAGAACTGGCTCATTACTCTACAGATAATACAACTGTTATTTCTGAATGCCATCCATGTGGCACAGCCACCAAATTGAGGCACCAGTCAGAAGAAGCAGCAAATGGGTGCTCTGTGCTCTGCCCAGTCAGATTTGGCCAAGGCCACACAGATAGGTTCTACAAAGGAAGTATTATTGCCATTGTGACTGAAACACAAATCTACTTTTAGGAGACAAATGCCTTATATACACAACAATTAAAAACAAAGTGAATTTAAGCCTATATAAGCAAGAGAAGATTCTTCTTTTTTTATTTAATTTTTGCTTTTTCCAAGATTTATTGAGATACAATTGACAAATAACTTGGTGTAAATTCAAGGTGTGCAGTGTGGTGATTTGATTTACAGATATATCTGGGAACACAATGGAAACAGTGACAGGTTTTTTTTTTCCCGGGCTTCAAAATCACTGCAGATGGTGACTGCAGCCATGAAATTAAAAGACCCTTGCTCCTTGGAAGAAAAGCTATGTCCAACCTAGACAGCGTATTAAAAAACAGAGACATTACTTTGCCAACAAAGGTCGCCTAGTTAAAGCTATGGTTTTCCAGTAGTCATGTATGGATGTGAGAGTTGGACCATAAAGAAAGCTGAGCACCAAAGAATTGATGCTTTTGAACTGTGGTGTTAGAGAAGACACTTGAGAGTCCCTTGGACTGCAAGGAGATCCAACCAGTCCATCCTAAAGGAAATCAGTCCTGAATATTCCTTGGAAGGACTGATGCTGAAGCTGAAGCTCTGATACTCTGGCCACCTGATGCGAAGAACTAACTCACTGGAAAAGACACTGATGCTGGGAAAGAGTGAAGGCAGGAGGAGAAGGTGACAACAAAGGATGAGATGGTTGGATGGCATCACCAACTCAATAGACATGAGACTGAGCATGTTCCTAGAGCTGACGATGGACAAGGAGGCCTGGCGTGCTGCAGTCCATGGGATTGCAAAGAGTTGGACACGACTAAGTGACTGAACTGAACTGATATCTTGAAAAGATTACCACAATAAGTTAGACACATCCTTCACATCACGTAGTTACCATTTTGTGTGTGTATATGGTGATAACATATAAGGTATATTCTTTTAGCAAATGTCAAGTATATAATACTTACCAAGATTAGTTTTACTTAGTTTCCTGGATCAAATAAGATAAGGTGTACTCTATTTAACATGTTCTAAAATACTTGCTTATGATTATATTAATTTGTGCTCCAAGTGCTTTTCCTTCTGCCTTTTTTTTTTTTTTCTCTCAGATTCTCTCCAAGCTCAAATATTTTATTTTCCATGGCAATTTCTTCCCCTGGATGTTTGTTTTAAGACTATGTATAATGAATCCTTCAAAAAGTTGGCTCACTGACTGGTGCTTACTGGCTACATCTTATATAGAAAAAATAAGCAATAGGATTATTCAGCAAATAACCTAAATATTCTGGGAAATAATACAGATTTAAGGTCTTCCTACCATGATCTGCAGAGCTCTGGACTCCTACAGATGTGCCTTCCTGGCCATTATGTTATGAAGAGAAAGCTAAACTCACTTCTCTGTGTGTATCTCATACTCATCAACCTGAGTTATTCTTTCTTTATCTGTTTTATATATTGGAATTCCACATAAGGTTGTTTGTAAAATGGGTTTTATATCATAAAAATAGTTTGACAGTAAGCACTATTTCCCCAACTACTGATTGACTGTGAATATTTCATTTTCGTTGATCTAGTTGCTTGTTGACAAAGCTACTATTGGAAAGTAGCAGTGATGCTGAGAAGTCCTTTTGGTGTAGAAATATTTTTAAATCCTTATCAAAGGTTCACTATGACAAGACTGCATATTGTCACTCTGCTTATTTAACTTATATGCAGAGTACATCATGTGAAATGCCAGGCTGGATGAAGCATAAGCTGGAATTAAGGCTGCCAGGAAAAATATCAACAACCTTAGAAATGCAGATGATATTACTCTAATGGCAGAAAGCGAGGAGGAACTGAAGAGCCTCTTGATGAAGGTGAAAAAGGAAAGTGAAAAAATTGGCTTTAAACTCAACATTGAAAAACCTAAGATTATGGAATCTGGTCCCATCACTTCATGGCAAAGAGAAGCAGGAAAAGTAGAACCAGTGACAGATTTTATTTTCTTGGAGCCCCAAGCGCACTGTCACTGCGGACGGTGACTGTAGCCATGAAATTAAAAGACACATGCTTCTTGGAAGGAAAGCCATGACAAACCTCAGTTCAGTTCAGCTCATTCATTCAGTCATGTCCAATTCTTTGTGACCCCATGGACTGCAGCATGCCAGGCCTCCCTGTCCATCACCATCTCCCAGAGCCTACTCAAACTCAGGTCCATTGAGTTGGTGATGCCATCCAATCATCTCATCCTCTGTCATTCCCTTCTCCTCCTGCCTTCAATCTTTCCCAGCATCAGGGTCTTTTCAAACGAGTCGGTTCTTCCCATCAGGTGGCCAAAGTATTGGAGTTTCAGCTTCAGCATCAGTCCTTCCAAAGAATATTCAGGACTGATTTCCTTTAGGATGAACTGGTTTCATCTCCTCGTAGTTCAAGAGACTCTGAAGAATCCTCTCCAACACCACAGTTCAAAAGCATCAATTCTTCAGTGCTCAGCCTTTTTATAGTCCAACTCTCACATCCACATTGGTAAAGTAATGTTTCTGCTTTTTAATATGCTGTCTAGGTTGGTCATAGCTTTTCTTCCAAGGAGCAAGGGTCTTTTAATTTCATGGCTGCAGTCATCATCTGCAGTGATTTTGGAGCCCCCAAAAATAAAGTCTGGCACTGTTTCCATTGTTTCCTCATCTATTTACCATGAAGTGATGGGACCTGATGCCATGATCTTAGTTTTTTGAATGTAGTGTTTTAAGCCAACTTTTTCACTCTCCTCTTTCACTTTCATCAAGAGGCTCTTTCGTTCTTCTTCGCTTTCTGTCATAAGAGAGGTGTCATCTGCGTATCTGAGGTTACTGATATTTCTCCCAGCAATCTTGAGTCCAGCTTGTGCTTCATCCAGCCTGGCATCACATGATGTACTCTGCATATAAGTTGAATAAGCAGAGTGACAAAATATTGCCTTGACGTACTCCTTTCTTGATTTGCAACCAGTCTGTTGTTCCATGCCCAGTTCTAACTCTTGCTTCTTGACCTGTATATAGATTTCTCAGGAGGCAGGTAAGGTGGTCTGATATTCCCATCTCTTTCAGAATTTTCCACCATTTGTTGTGATCCACATGGCCTTTATTTAGCGTAGTCAATAAAGCAAAAGCAGATATTTTTCTGGAACTCTATTGCTTTTTCAGTGGATGATCCAGTGGATTTTGGCAATTTGATCTCTGGTTCCTCTGCCTTTTCTAAATCCAGCTTGAACATCTGGAAGTTCACGCTTCACATACTGTTGAAGCCTGGCTTGGAGAATTTTGAGCATTACTTTGCTAGCGTGTGAGATGAGTGCCATTGTGTAGTAGTTTGAACATTCTTTGGCATTGTCTTTCTTTGGGATTGGAATGAAAACTGAACTTTTCCAGTCCTATGGCCACTGCTGCGTTTTCCAGATTTGCTGGCATATTGATTGCAGCACTTTCACACTATCATCTTTTAGGATTTGAACTAGCTCAGCTGGAATTCCATTACCTCCTCTAGCTTTGTTTGTAGTGATGCTTCCTAAAGTCCCACTTGACTTCACATTCCAGGATGTCTGGCTCTAGGTGAGTGATCACACCTATCATAGGTTATTTAGGTCATGAAGATCTCTTTTCTATAGTTTTTCTGTGTATTCTTGCCCCCTCTTCTTAATATCTTCTGCTTCTGTTAGATCCATACCATTTCTGTCCCTTATTGGGCCCATCTTTGCATGAAGTGTTCCCTTGGTATCTCTAATTTTCTTGAAGAGATCTCTAGTCTTTCCCATTCTGTTGTTTTCCTCTCTTCCTTTGCACTGATCACTGGACAAGGCTTTCTTATCTCTCCTTGCTCTTCTTTGGAACTCTGAATTCAAATGGGTATAGCTTGCCTTTCCTCCTAAACCTAAGAAGCATATTAAAAATCAGAGACATCACTTTGCTGAAAAAGTTCCATATAGTCAAAGCTAAGGCTTTTTCGGTAGTCATGTACAGATATGAGATTCAGACCATAAGGAAGGCTGAGCACCAAAGAACTGATGCTTTTGAATTGTGCTGCTGGAGAAGACTCTTGAGAATCTCTTGGACTGCAAGGAAATCAAACCAGTCAATCCCATAGGAAATCAGTCTTGAATATTCATTGGAAGGACTGATGCTGTAGTTGAAGCTCCAATACTTTAACCACCTGATGCTAAGAGCCGACTCATTGGAAAAGACCCTGATGCTGGGAAACATTGAGGATAGCAGGAGGGGGCAACAGAGGACAAGATGGTGAATGGCATGATCAACACAATGGACATGAGTTTGAGCAAACTCGAGGAGATGGTAAAGGACAGAGAAGCCTGGTGTGCTGCAGTCCATGGGGTAGCAAAGAGTCAGACACAACTGAACAACAACAAATGTTCACTGCTGAATAAAACTCATGTACTCCCCATACTTACTGTCCAAAGTGTCATTATGCCCAACACCCAGTTGAGCTTCTACCTTACCGTTCTAAAATCTAAATAAACATGAGTTTGTTGCTTTGAATATATGAATTAGAAATTATTGCAGAGTACATTCTCATGTAGTTTGATTCTTTGCATTGGAGTAATTACACATTGCAGCTGGACTCAAGGAATTTTGAATGTAGTAATGAATTGCTACAAACCTTCCAAGAAACACAAAACCATATGTCTCAGGGACTTGGTTGTAGGCTGAAGCTATAGATAAGGATGTGGAAAGGGAATGGTAGTACTTCTAAAGCCAACTGGTTATGAATTGAAATTCACTGCTAATGTAAATGAAGCTGGAATGTTATTCAGGGTGGAATTTGTCACAGTAGCAGGAATTTGGATGCTAAACTTTATAATTTGCTTTCTAAAGAAGAGAATGTCCATATTCTTAGAATTTTCATACTTGAAGTTCAAATTTATATATAGTTTATAATATATGGATGGCTACAATCAGAAACCCTTAGAAGCTTAGGCAAGATCAGAAAAAGCCCAAAATATGAGACTGAAAATAATGAGAATTAAAACACAGTAGATGAAGGGAGTAATCTGGAGAAGTAACTTATTTAAGACATCTTTTCTTTTTCCAGAGGAAATTCAAATCCAGGCAAGAAATAAAATGTAAATAAGAAAAGCAGTAACAATTAATTGTATCCATTTACCATCTCTAGAAAGGGTGGGACATGTTTATGGGAGCACAGTATTTTTAAACTGAGGCTGGGAAGAGAGGAACCAAAAATAAAGATTCATAAGACTCTCTAAGCAGAGGTACTATATCTAAGTCACCTGGGGTAAACTCTCATTGAATGAGGATGGTTCAGCAAGTTTTTCTTATAGCCTTTAAGCAATTTTTAGGATTTCAAAAAAGAATAGGGAAAATACACATATATAATCAGTTGACTTTAAGTAAGAGAGATTATTCTCGATATACTCAGTGGGCCCAATTCAGTCTATTCAAGGGCTTTAAGAGCAAATCTGAGGTCTTCTAGAAGGAGAAAAAAATTCTTCCTACAGACTGCAGCTCCAGCCTGTGTCTGAGTCAGGCCTGCCTTTCCTGACAGCCTGCCCTATGGATTCTGGACTTGTCTAACCAGCTTCCACAGTCACTTAAGCTAGCTTCTCGAAATAAATCCCTTAGTGTATCTTTCCTATTGGTTCTGTCTTTCCTGGTTGGACCCTGACTGACATCCTCTCACACACCCTTTCTCAGGCAACTAACAGAGAACATACGTTGTCAAAAAGAAAGACTCAATAAAAAGGAGGAAGACAAGGATCAAGCAAACAGAGAATTCAATTTAAAACAGAGATAAAGGGAATCCCAGAATGATGGTGACTGAACATTTCCAGGATAACAGCTGTGGACCAGGTTGGATAGGATGTCTAACATCCCTCAGAAAAGCAGAAAAGGATACAGTAGTCGCCCCTTATCCACAGTTTCACTTTCCCTGGTTTCAGTACCCAGGATCAATTGAAAATATTAAGTGAAAGATTTCAGAAATAAACAAAGTTTTAATCGAGCATCTTTCTGAGTAGTGTCATGAAATCTCAGCCATCCCTTCCAGGACTCAAATCATCCCAATGTCCAATGAATCCTGCCCATTAATCACTTAGCAGCCCTCTCAGTTTTTAGAATGACTGTCATGACATCACAGTGCTTGTGTTCAAGTCACCCTTATTTTACATAATGAAGGCCCCAAAGCCCAAGAGTCGTGATCCAGATCTACCATTCGAGTGCTTCCTTTAAGAGAAAAGGTAGAAGTTCTCAATGAAGAAAGGAAAAGAAAAATGTATGCTGAGGGTGCTAAGATTTATGGTAAGAATGAATCTTCTATCCATGAAATTGTGAAGAGGGAAAAAGAAATTTGAGTTAGTTTTGCAAACCCCAAAGCGACAGCCAATGTGTGATTTGCGCTGAGAGAGAGGCTACATTCACAAACTTTTTATTACTATATAATGCAACAATTGTTTTATTTCATTATTATTGTTGTCAATCTCATTGTGCCTGATTTATAAAGTAAACTTTATCATAGGTACATAAGTATAGGAAAAAACATAGAGTATAGTTCACTCCTTCACAACACAGATTTGAACTGCATGGTCCATTTACACATGAATTCATTTTTCAGTAGTAAATCATGCAGAACTACACAATCCGAGGTTGATTCAATCTACAGGTTCAGAACCTCTGATACAGAAGTACCAGAGATACCGGAAAACTTCAGATACAGAGGCACCAGTGAATATGAAGGGCAGAGTACAATACTCAAATTATTTACAGCAGCTCTAACCCCTGTGGTTCAAGAGTCAACTGGAAACAGGATTCAATACTATCCAGAGTTTCAGGCATCCACTGAGGGTCTTGGAATGTACCCCCTCAGATAACAGGGGACTACTTGCTATACGCATATGGTGAAAATCAGTAATACATATCAGATTAACAGATTAGTACCTGAGGGGAGGGCAAAAGCCGACCTATTTTAAAACAATACCCACAGGAGTTCTGAGTGAGCAAGATGAAAATGCACACATTGCCTTGGCTGGCCATTTATCGGTGGAACCACAGAAGTCTGCTGCTCACTGTGAGCATACGACACAGGGACATCACGAAACTCTTCCAGTGACCTAGATGCGCCTTAATTGTGCTTTTGGCTGAAATTATTATCAATTTGGTGTTCTGAAGAAAAATCTAATCCACATTACAAAGGACAAGGTTAGGGGGAAAAAAGGTCTGAGCAGTGAATGCTTAAAATGAAGGTTTCTGAACAGGATTGAAGAAATGACCTGGGAAAGATGTCAGGAAGGGAAGGATTTCTAGGAGGGAAAGGAGAACTAAAAGTTGCGTTGATTAAAAACAAAATGTTTTTAGCAGATGGGAAGAAACTAAGTACTGCTAAAGTTGTACTGTGGGAAATAAAACTCCAGTGCCAGAGTCACAACTATGATATCGTTCAGCTGTCACAGACTATAGAATAAAATCACATTATTTAGATATCAGCATCATGTTTTCTGCTAAATGGGGTCAAAAGCCGAATTTAAAGCAACTTTAGGTATAAACTGGATTGTTAGGGGAAGGAAGGCCTTCTGACGTTCAGGGGAGTTTAGTAATCTTAAGTAATGGAATTATAAGCAGTGATTTCTATTAGGCTCAGGTAGAAACATGAAGTGTCATTCATGTCATAAGATTCAAATGTGGATGGACAGGTTATAGTAAGTACAATGATCTGGGTCAATTAAGTAGTGGTTTTAAGGGCTGCAAAGAGCTTTAAGAGTTCTTTCTTCCACATCAGGGTCTGAGGACTCTAGAGAAAGTTGGAGATATAATGCCGTAATCTTCAGAGCGTTTATCTTAAAATAATGAAAATATATGCACTCACATGTGCATATAGGGATAAACGCCACAGTGTCATAAATTAGGCAGACTGATTCTTCAGCAAGTCAGGTCGTGAAAGCTGGACAGCTACATGTAAATCAGTGAAGTCAGATCCTACCCTTACAACCATACAAAAAAATAAACTCAAAATGGCTTAAAGACTTGAACATAAGACATGACACTATAAAACTCCTAAAGAGAACATAGGCAAAATGTTCTCAGACATAAATTATACCAATGGTTGCTTAGGTCAGTCTACCTAGGAAATAGAAACAAAAGCAAAAATAAACAAACGGGGTCTAATCAAACTTACAAGTTTTTGCACAGCAAAGGAAGCCATAAACAAAATGAAACAACAACATACAGACTGGGAGAGAGTATTTGCAAATGGTGTTACCAACATCATTAATTTTGATGATATTTGATGATGTTTGTTAATTTCCAAAATATTAAGTAGTTGCTGCTACTGCTGCTAAGTCGTTTCAGTCGTGGCCAACTCTGTGCGACCCCATAGATGGCAGCCCACCAGGCTCCCCTGGGATTCTCCAGGCAAGAGTACTAGAGTGGGATGCCATTGCCTTCTCCGATTAAGTAGCTAATACAGGTCAATAACAACAAGAACAACAAAAAAAACCCAATCAAAAAATGAGCAGAAGACCTAAATAGATATTTCTTCAAATCAGACATACAGATGGTCAATAGGCACATGAAAAGATGCTCAGCATCACTAATTATTAGAGAAATGCAAATTTAAACTATAATGAGGTACTACCTCACACTGGTCAATGTCCATCATTAAAAATTCTACAAATGCTGGAAAGGGTGTTGGAAAAAGGAACCCTGCTATACTGTCGGTGGGAATGTGAACTGGTACAGCCACTATGGCAAACAATATGGAGGTTCCTCAAAACACTAAAAATAGAGTTGCCATATGACTCAGCCATCCCACACATGTGCATCAGTTCAGTTCAGTCACTCAGTCATGTCCGACTCTTTGTGACCCCATGGACTGCAGCACGCCAGGTTTCCCTGTCCGTCACCAACTTCCGGAGCTTATTCAAACTCACGTCCATCAAGTTGGTGATGCCATCCAACCATCTCATCCTCTGCTACCCCCTTCTCCTTTTGCCTTCAATCTTTTCCAGCATCAGAGTCTTTTCAAATGAGTCAGTTCTTCACATCAGGTGGCCAAAGTATTGGAGCTTCAGGTTCAGCATCAGTCCTTCCAAAGAATATTTAGGACTGATTTCCTTTAGGATGGACTAGTTTGATCTCCCTGCAGTCCAAGGGACCCTCAAGAGTCTTCTCCAACACCATAGTTCAAAAGCATCAACTCTTCAGTACTCAGTTTTTTTTTATAGTCCAACTTTCACATCCATACATGACTACTGGAAAAACCATAGCTTTGAGTAGATGGACCTTTGTTGGCAAGATAATGTCTCTGCTTTTTAATAAGCTGTCTAGGTTGGTCATAGCTTTTCTTCCAAGGAGCAAGCATCTTTTAATTTCATGGCTGCAGTCACCATCTGCAGTGATTTTGGAACCCCAAAATATAAAGTCTCTCACCGTTTCCCCATCTATTTTCCTGGGCATATATCCAGACAAAACTATAATGTGAAAAGATACATGCACCCCTGTGTTCACAGCAGCACTGTTTACAATAGCCAAGACATGGAAGCAATATTAATGAAAGGGTAAAATCATGTGTGGCAAATATATACAATGGAATATTACTCAGCCATAAAAAGAATGAAATAATGCCATCTGCAGCAACATGGATGCAATTAAGAGATTATCATACTAAGTAAAGTAACTTAGAAGAGAAAGACAAATGTGGCATGATATCACTTACATGTGGAATCTAAAATATGACAAGAATGAACTTCTCTGTGAAACAGAAACAGACTCACAGACATAGAGAACAGACTTGTGGTTGTCAAGGGTTCAGAGGGTAGGGGAGAGTTGGATTGGGAGTTTGGGATAAGCAGATGCATACTTTATATATAGAGTGGATAAATAAGGTCCTATTGTATAGCACAGGGAACTATATTCAATATCCTGTAATAAACCATCCTAAAGGGGATCAGTCCTGGGTGTTCACTGGAAGGACTGATGCTAAAGCTGAAACTCTAATATTCTGGCCACCACATGTGGAGTTGACTCACTGGAAAAGACTCTGATGCTGGGAGGGATTGGGGGCAGGAGGAGAAGGGGATGACAGAGGATGAGATGGCTAGATGGCATCACCGACTAGATGGACATGAGATTGGGTGAATTCTGGGAGTTGGTGATGGACAGGGAGGCCTGGCATGCTGCGATTCATGGGGTCACAAAGAGTTGGACACGACTGAGTGACTAAACTGACTGACTGAACTGATACACACACACACACACACACACACACACACACACACATATGCTCAGTCACTTCAGTTGTGTTTAACTCTTTGTGACCCTACAGACTGTAGTCCACCAGGCTCCTCTGTCCATGGGATTCTCCAGGCAGGAATACTGGAATGAATTGCCACGCCCTCCTCCAAGCAATCTTCCTGACCCAGGGATCGAATCCAAGTTTCCTGCATCTCCTACATTGCAGGTGGATTCTTTGCCACTGAACCACCAGGTAAGCATATATACAACTGAATCATTTTGCTGTACACCAGAGACACAATATTGTAAATCAACTATAATTCAATAAAAAAAAAAAAGAGGCAGACTGAGACTTAAGGTATGTTGGTACCTTAGCAACACATATAACCAGGAAAGGCGGGAAAGCTGAGACTGAAAAACAGGGCATAAGGATACCAACCAGTCTTGAGTAGCTAGCTTCTAGAATAGCCAGGAAGTCAAACGCCAAAGGACACAGCAGCCTCAAAGCTGATAATTAAGGGTCCCCATCAGTCAGGCAAAGAATAGCATCCGGATTCCATCTGATGTTGATTATAACTCTCTTCACAGCAAGGCTCTTGCCAGGAACCAGAGTCCACAGGAAAGAGACTTGGTACAAGCCAAATAGGCAGTTGAAGTTATAGCCAACTGAGCTCCAGCTCAGGGAGTATATCCTGTCCAGCAAGGAAAGCAGAGCATATTCATGATCTGAATTAATATAGGGGGGTAACGGTGGCAAAAAAAAAAAAATTCTGCAACAAAATGTACTCCAATTCAAGAGCTTTCTGCTGCTGCTGCTGCTGCTAAGTCGCTTCAGTCATGTCCGATTCTGTGCGACCCCATAGATGGCCGTCCACCAGGCTCCCCCATCCCTGGGATTCTCCAGGCAAGAACACTGGAGTGGGTTGCCATTTCTTTCTCCAATGAGTGAAAGTAAAAAGTGAAAGTGAAGTTGCTCAGTCATGTCCGACTCTTAGCAACCCCATCAACTGCAGCCTACAAGGCTCCTCCGTTCATGGGATTTTCCAGGCAAGAGTACTGGAGTGGGGTGCCATGGCCTTCTCCGCAAGAGCTTCCTATAGCCATGCCAGTCACAAACTAGCAAGAGTAATTCTACATTCTATCTACAGGTGGTGCTAACAAAACTGCTTTAACCTCCTGACTAGGTTAGGATCTTCTAGGAAACTGGGGTCAGACTAGTCCAGCAAGTGAAGGACATTATTGTCTCCAGCTGGGAAGAACTGGAGACAATAAAAGTAGAAAAAATGAGATCATTAAGGATAACAGGAACATATCTGTAGCTACATAAAATGAAATGACACTTGAGTCTCATTTCAAAGCTGTTATCTCTGCTGAGAGTCCAAGGAACCCTTGTCAGTAACAAATCAGAGTTTTTAATGAATAGGGCTATAGGAGTTCTATGTTGTGTATTTCTAAGAATTCTGCTCTGAGCAGGCCAATGAAAAGAAACTTCTGCACATTTACTCAGACAGATATCTGTTCAGAGTGATAACAGGAATTGTTGTTTTGATCTCAGTAATAGTTTATGAAGCCGACTGGAGAGTCATGGAAAGAATGATCAAAGCAAGGACAAAAATAATCTATACTTTCTTTTTCCCATAGAGCCTGAAAAATCTTTTTTAACTACCTTTCATTATCTTTTGAAACAACTTGTAGGGAAATAAAAGCAGATGTCTGGAGAAGTCATCAAGAAAAAGCCACAAATCAAAGAGATTTCAAGCAGGTATGTTTTAAATGAACTCGCTGAAGTTTGGGGGGTTTTTTGTCCATTCCATTCCAGCTGAACCCAGAGTGTTGGTGGCTGAGTGTTCTAGCAATTAGCACTTTTCCAAACCTAAATATTCTGTCGTTTTATTTCTCTTTGGTAAGAAAAGACTTAAGAAAGTGGAAGAAAGTATGATTTAAGAAACTCAAAAGAGCTTTCTTCTGTAATCCAACTCTTTAGTCCACAGGTAAACCCACCTGGACCTGTGAAACTTGGAATAATTCCTTGTCTGTCTTTCTGTTATACTTCCAAGGGAAAAGTAAGATATCATTTCTTATGAGAGCTGTCTTGATTTATGGCACGTTCATTCATTCATTGGCTTTTTTTCTTTTTTCCTTTCTTTCCCAGAGTCATACTATTTAACAACAAAATTAAAAAGATCTTTTGGTAGTTTGGGTACTTTTTTATATTTTCTGTTTAAAAGCACGGATAATTGTTTTGTACATAACTAGAGGTTTTGGATAGATAGACATTATTTCTGGATAAATAGAACTCCACCCAAAAGAGGTAATTTCTACAACTTTTGATCCTTCAGTTTAGTTCAGTTCAGTTGCTCAGTCGTGTCCGACTCTTTGTGACCCCATGAATTGCAGCACGCCAGGTCTCCCTGTCCATCACCAACTCCCAGGAGTTCACTCAAACTCACGTCCATCGAGTTGGTGATGCCATCCAGCCATCTCATCCTCTGTCGTCCCCTTTGCCTCCTACCCTCAATCCCTCCCAGCATCAGAGTCTTTTCCAATGAGTTACCTCTTCGCATCAGGTGGCCAAAGTACTGGAGTTTCAGCTTTAGCATCATTCCTTCCAAAGAACACCCAGGACTTATCTCCTTTAGAATGGACTGGTTGGATCTCCTTGCAGTCCAAGGGACTCTCAAGAGTCTTCTCCAATACCACAGTTCAAAAGCATCAATTCTTTGGCGCTCAGATTTTTTCACAGTCCAACTCTCACATCCATACATGATTACTGGAAAAACCATAGCCTTGACTAGACGGACCTTTGTTGGAAGTAATCCTTAATATGGCATTAATTCTAAGTCAGTGATTATAGGATCAGAAGAGGCCTGGAAAGATCATCTTGCCTTATCCCCTGTGTTCTAATCATCAACATATAATTCTGTCTCTGTCTTCATTTTATGGAGTAAAGTTCAATATCATGCTAGAATTTCTCTGCAACCCAGAAAGCACAGGAATCCAGGACAACTGCCTCTTGTGGAGGGCCTTGATCTACCACTACCCCATGCTGTTTCTCTCCTGGAACAATGGCTGATTTAAATTATATTATTATAAACCAGGCCATAGACACTAACTTAGTAATTGAGTTCTGTGGAATTTCCAAGCTAGATGACAATGATTCAAGAGTATCTTCACAATAACAACATCATAATTAAAAGAAGGTATTGTAGAATACTGTAGGCAATAAAATACATTTTTTTCTTTTTAATACAGTGGTAAATAATAATATGAGGCATTATTGGTAATTATTCGGATCCTCATATGAACACATATAATTATAGAATTTTTACATATCATAGAGAATATATTCTGGTCTGGAATAAGATTCTAAAGTCAAGAATTGTAACCAGCGAAACAAACAAAAAGACTCCTATACAGAAAGATGTGGTAGAACATGCTGGCACAAATGGTAAGAAATTTGCTGTGATTCCATGCGCCCTTTGGTAGATGGCCCTAGAAGGGGATGATCTGAGAGAATAGCGTTGACATATGTGTATCATCTGTGAAACAGATGACCAGTCCAAGTTCAATGCATGAAACAGGGCTCTCAAAGCCAGTGCACAGGGACAACCCAGAGCGATGGAGTGGGCAGGGAGGTGGGAGGGGGGTTCAGGACGGGGGACACATGTACACCCGTGGCTGACTCATGTCAACGTATGGCAAAACCCACCACAGCACTGTAAAGTAATTAGCCTTCAATTATAACAAATAAATTAATATTTTAAAAAAGAGTAGGGGAAACCTAGGATTAAACATTTCCAAATGGGAATGATGAGTTTACACTCTTCTACCCTTGCTCCAAAGAATGCCATCACACACCACCAAGCATAGCTCACTCAAAATCCTGGTTTTCCGAGGAAGAAGAGTACCACACCACAGACACCAAAACGAGAAAAGGGGAGTTTCCAGATAGTCTCACGCTTGGGCACCTCCTTAGTGGCTCACCTGCCAAAGCAGGAGACCCAGGTTCTATCCCTGGGTCGGGAAGATCTCCTGGTGATGGCTAACCACTCCAGTACTTTTGCCTGGACAATTCCAGGAACAGAGGAGCCTGACAGGCTTCAGTCCATGGGGTCATAAGGAGTCAGACATGACTGAGCGACTAACACTTTCACTTTCAAGAAGCTTGTGTGGTGTCTCAAGCCAGTCTTTGGGAAATTCTCATGTCCAGTGGAAAACGAAGATATAGAAAATACAGTTTACTGTTAAAAATGCATCATGTTTTAAAATATTATTAAACAGGTATTTCTATGATAGTTTTAACATGTTTTATAAAACTGAAGATTTGATTCTTGACATTAACAGTGTGAACTAAGACTTCTATCTGGTAAATTAACACTCTTAACTCCAGTGCATGTGGCCATGGATATTCTTTTCTTGTTTTAGAATAAAATATTTTGGTATTGATATTTCTTATAAAAATTTTGAGAAGACTCACAAATTTATTTTTCAAACACTGTGGTTATGACACTTTTTTTAAAAGTTAGGCTAAATGGGTATAAATTCTATATGATTGATGAAACTTTTTTATTTTAAAAAAGCAGTATTTTTAAAATTTCATACTTATAGGTGAGTATTTCTAGACAAGATGTCCAGATTTACTTGTTTATATAAGTACCATTTTATACATTGCTCTGTTCCTAAAAGAATACAAGGGAGACTAAAGACATATCAACTATTTGAATCTACCTTTAGATGATTAGATTAATTCAGGATTAGATGGTAGAGAGATTCCCTGGTGGCTCAGACGGTAAAGCATCTGCCCGCAATGCGGGAGACCCGGCTTTGATCCCTGGGTTGGGAAGATCCCCTGGAAAAGAAAATGGCAACTCACTCCACTACTCTTGCCTAGAAAATTCCATGGATGGAGGAACCTGGTGGGCTACAGTCCATGGGGTTGCAAAGAGTCTGACACAACTGACCAACTTCACTCACTCCTAAATGATTAGATTAATTAGATTAATTAATATTGCAGAGTAAATAGCTGTATTTGTCAGCGTAGGCTAGGATTGTGCTTTGGTAAAAACAAAACAGACACACACACACAACCCCACGTCCCAGAAGCTTAATAAAATCAAAAATTTGTTTTCTTTTTTACTATAAGTCTGTTTTGAGTCAGGGTAGCTCTTCAAGCAAATATCCTTCACAAGGAGACTCAAGAGATTGAGGCTGCTTCACCATCTTCTTATAGTAGTATCGTTTTTACTTTTATCAAAATTATTTGAGTGAGGGAATTCTTTAAGTATAATATGATGCTATCAACTGTAACTTTTATTCTAAGCTGTATCTATCTATAAATTCTTTGTTAGGATAGGGGTTTTTGTTTTTTGTTTTTTTCATCTATCTTCACAATACTTACACTTGCTACATTGCTTTTTAAGTGATACTTAAAAGCATGCTTACATGATTATCTTTGTAAAGGCATACATACCCTCATCACTCATCACCTCTGCCAAAAAACTAAAGCTGTTTACATTATTGTGCCTCCTTTTTTCTCTATCCCTTTGGAACAATTCAGTCAAGTGACTTATATAAGCATTTTAAATTAGCATTGATTTTGGCCATCTCAGTTTGTTTTCCCCAAACAATACTATTTGTTTTAAAGTATCTCAAAAATGCCCTAAAATGTGAAAGACTTAAAAGAATCTGAATGTTTAAGACGGTATCCTTTTACTCTGAGGCATACTTTTGCATAAAATATGAGTTTATTAAATTCTAGGCATTATGCTAAATCCTAAAACAAAGATAATGCACAGAGGCAGTGACAGACCTGAGATGTGGCTGTGGATATGCGAGCGTGTGCCATTTTGACTCTGGTAGGAAGGGTAGGATACTCACAGAGGTGATACACTTGCTGAAGACCAGGTGAGGTAGAGAGTGAACCAGGAGAGGTTTAAGGGAAGGACATTCCTGCCAGAAGGAGTATTAAGCACAAAGCAAAAAAGCCATAAGGTGTGAACAAGTTCAGTTTGTTTAAGAGTCTGAAAGAAGGTCATTCTCTGGATGGAGAGCTGTAGAAGATTAGCTGAGAGGAGCAGCAGTCATGCAGTCATACTAGCCACGGAGTGGAGCTTACATTTAAACGTGCTGAAAAGTAGCAAATAGCCTGGGGGGTGTTCTTAGGGGTGAGTATGATCTCATTCCTATCTGACAAAGCCCACTCTGTCTTGTACAGAGACTAGGGTTCAGGAGAGAGCAGTGGAAGCAGAGACTTGGTAGGAGCTTAGGTCTCCAATCCAGGTGGGAGCTGATGGAGGCTTGGACCAGCAATGGAGAAGGAGAAGCACAGACAGAATTCCATTAGGAAATTTCCAAGACACACAATGAATTGGAGAAATATTTGTACTCATATCAAAAAGGGTTGTTTTTCTACAGATCAGTAAGAAGACTGATAACATGAAAAATGAACAAAGAATACTAACATGCAGTTTGCATGTTAAAAAAGAAATAAAAAGGAATTCTAAATATATGTTAAGTTGCTCAACCTCACTCCTAATAAGATAAATGAAAATTAAAATTACACTGAAACACTTGTTTAACTAGAAGATTGGCAAAAAGCAGAGTTTAACAGAACATAAATTTGGGGAAAATATGAAGAAATAGACACATACATTTCTGGTATAAATGTAAGTTAGTATACTTCGTGTAATGGACAATTTGGAGCTGTCTATCAAAATTACAAAGGATCTTGTTTGTAATGCCCAACAATTCTGCTTATTGTAATTTATCCTACAGATAAACCTCTACTCTATACCCTGGTAACAGATGTGGTCTGTGTTTTGTCCATATTTCTCAGAGCTGCAGCCCTTAGTTAATGCCTCTTAGATGTTGGTGTGTTTACCTTTCTCTCCCCACTTCAGGATGGAGTTAATTGGAAGGGATATGTTTTGCTCCTTTCTCAGATTTCCCCATTTTTAACTTTCTATTAGGTTAATCTCCACTTACCTGCTAAGGTGCCACTGGTTGCCTTATATTCACTGCATCACTTTCCTCTTCCTTTACTGGTCTTACTAGCACCTCTAAATAAACAACTTGAAATCAATGTTGCTTTCTGGAGGAACCCAACTAAGAGTATCCTCAACCTCTTCTCTTGTTAGATTCCTAATGCAGGTGTTCCTAGCATTTGGGCAGGGTAAGTCTATGTTATATAGGCCAACCCCTACATTTGGGGACTTTTAGTATCCCTCTTCCCTAGAAACTAAACGTCAATAATGCTCTAGTTACTTAGTCAAAAACTTAATCCATGAATTTTTACATTTCCACATGTCTCTGTCTCTTCCTGGGAACAAAGCTTTCCGGGAGCCCTCACAAGCAGTACCAACATCCTCTCTCGTGTGCCGCTCACCATTGGACCTAGTGGTGGGCTAGGCATCCTCCTTACTGTTTTATTTACTGCTTCTAGATCATTTATCTTACTCTTCCCCCAAACTCCAGCTTTGAATCTCATTTCTTCCTACCATAACATGTATCCCTTATCAGAAGGGTACCCACTGAAGATTTCTTCTCACTCCTTAAAGATTTTATCCCGATTCATTGTCATTCTATCCAACACTACTTCTACAATGATTGTTGGTGACCATAATATTTACCATGGCCTCTCAGTTCCCTGACCTTCTCTCTTCTCTTTTTCCAGTGTCCTTATCTTTTCCAAAAGAGAACTTCTCACTATAGTATCTATCTACCTCTTTGTATCTGTGCCCCATACAGTCTTTCTTCCTGTTACTACAAATGAACTGCCCCTGCCCCTATCTAGACCAACATACTCTCTAGTATCCTAACCCCATACTTTTTTGCCTACTCAAGGACATCACTCCAGGAAATCTCATCTCCCTGCCTGCATCACCAATTTCTCCCTTTGCACTGTGTTACTACTTTTGGCATTCATGTCCACTGCAATTCTGCCCAGTAGAAAATGTTAATACACTCACCTGGTTTTTGTCCTACTTTCCTGGCTGCCGTGTCATAGCTTTCCTTATGGGTTCTGCCTTATCCTCCAGATTTCTAACCAATAGAGGGCCCCAGGGTTCAGTTTATGGTTTTTTCTCTGTGTTGCCTCTATTAGTGATTTCATCCAGCTTCACGGCTTCTAATACCACATACACATGAATAACTTCAGAATTTATTTCTCCAGCCCTCTCCTCAGAATTCCAGACTCACATATCCAAAATTCTACTTGATCTCTATCTGGATACCTGGATAAATGGTTTTAAATGGAAATGCTCAAGTCAAACTTCCTGTCTCTTCTTAATGAAACATGCTCCTTCAGTGGTCTTCACCCACTTGGGAAACAGCATACCCATCCTTCCAGTTGTTCAGACCATACTCCCGGTATCATTATTTGATTTTTATTTTTCTCTCATGAGTTACATCTACTTTATTAGAATAGAATTCAACCACTTACTCCTCCATTACCAGTGAAGATGTCTATCAAAATTATAAACATACTTGTCCTTTGACCCAACAATTCTTATTGTAATTTATCCTACAGATAAACCTTTATTTTATATCCTGCTATCAGATGTTGTCAGCGTTTTGCCCCATTCCTCAGATCTGCAGGACTCAGTCAATGCTTCCCAAATGTTGGTGTGTATTTACTTTCTCTCTCTTTCCCTGGAGAGGGACTAATTGGAAGGGGTGTATTTTTCTCCTTTCTCAGATTGCCCCATTTTTAACTGAGGAGGTTACACTCCAGTCACCCACTGAGGTACCAGCTTAACAGTGTACCACTGATAGTCCAACAAACTATCAATTTTTAAAAACTGCAATAGCCTTGTGAGTTTCCTGTTTATTTCTGCCCCCTTCCCCAGTCTAATTTCAACAAAGAAATCAGAGCAATCTTTAAAGACTTAAGTTAGATCATGTTAGTACCTCAATCAAAATTCTGCAACTCACTGGAGTAAAGGCAAAAGTCCATACAAAGGCCCATAAGACCACATAGAATCTAATCCCCATCATTACTCCACGTTCCCTCTGATTAACTTGAATAAAAAACTGGAGAGTGAGGCAAATGCAGATACATTTGGGGGTTGGAATATTAAGACTTGCTAGTGGGTTGGATGTGATAAGATTATGGAAAGAGAATAATCAAAAATGGTAAATGAATCTTTAGTTTTTGGCCTGAACATCTGAACAAATAATTGTGTTACCAACTTTCATAAGAAAGATATAGGAAGAGTAGAATGGGTCTGATATGTGTTTAGGGGATGGGGTTACAATGAATAGATAAGAATTTTGTCATGTATGTGTTAGGTTTTAGGGACTTATTAGACATCAAAATGGAAATTATGCATATGCAGCTGGTTATACAAATTTGCTACAAGAAAATTAGGTTTGGTTTCAGGGAACAAGAGAAAACAAAGTGCTGTGTTGAAAAAGATGCAGTGGTAAACTATTTTTGATATTGCTAAGAGTGAATAAAATTGGGACAAAGGTTGACAATGAGTTAGACACTCAGGTCCCTGGTGACCTTGAAAGACTGTGTCAGTGGAGCTGTGGGATGAATGAAGGAGAGATGAGAGAAGTTAAATGGAGGACAGTTTATACAACTGATTTGAGAGTGGGAAGATAAGTTGGTTACCTTCTGATTACAGTCATTCTTGAAACATCCTTATTATGATATGTGCTGTGCTTAGTCGCTCAGGAGTGTCCAACTCTTTGTGACCCCACAGACTGTTGCCCACCAGGCTCCTCTGTCCATGGGGATTCTCCAAGCAAGAATACTGGAGTGGGTTGCATGCCCTCCTCCAGGGGATCTTCCCAAGCCAGAGATCGAACCCAGGTCTCCCACACTGCAGGCAGACTCTTTACAGTCTGAGTCATCAGCATATAATTAACCATAATTTTCTCTCTTGGCCATGCCACTTGTGGGATCTTAGTTGCCCAACCAGGGAGTAAACCTGGATCTTCAGCAGTGAAAGCACCAAGTCCTAACTACTAGACCGCCAGGGAATTCCCTAAATTGAATTATTCATATTATTTTAAAAAATAAATCAGTGATTTTATTTATATATTCTTGGCTGTGCTGGGTCTTCATTGAGGTGAGCAGGCTTCATTAGTTGTGGCTCACAGGCTTAGTTGCTCTGTGGCATGTGAGATCTCAGTTCCCCGACCAGGGATCAAATCCATGTCCCCTACATTGGAAGTTGGATTCTTAATCACTGGGCCACCAGGGAAGTCCCTATTCCTCTTATTTTTGAGTTGTAAAACTTTTTTATACAATCTGTATTCAAGTCCCTTACCAGATATATAATTCGAAAATATTTTCTGCCTTTATTTTGGTTGTCTTTTCACTTTCTTGATAGTGTCCTCTAATAAATGAGTTTTTAATTTTAATGAAGTCAAATGTATTTAGATTTTCTTTGGTTGTTTTGTGTCATCATATCTAAAAATTGCTGCCTACTTAAGCATTAATTAATTAGGTCATTAAGATTCATAATCATGTTTTCTTTCAACAGTTTTATAATTATAGTTCTTACATTTTTGTTTTTGATCTATTTTGAGTTAATTTTTGAATATGTTACATGACTATCAATTTTATACTGTTGTGCATACAATTTTTTCTTAATTTCATTCTTAATTTCTTTCTGCCTGAAGAATGGTTTGTAACTTTTCCAATGAATTCTTTCAGCTTTTGTATGTCTGAAGATATCTTTACTTCACCACTTTTGTTGAAAGACATTTTAGCAGGACATATAAGCCCAAACTGACAAGCTTTTCCTTTCATTACTTTAAAGATGTTCCTCCACCGTGTTCTCAATTGTAGGACACGACTGAGTGACTGAGCTGAACTGAATTAAAAAAAGCGAACTCATGTCACTCTCACCTTTATTGCTCTGTACATATCTTCTATCTTTGGAGAGTGAGGTTCTTCCTCTTTATCACTATTTTTTTGGACAATTTTGTGATGATAGACCTACGTGTAATTTATTTACTTCATGTTTCTTGTGATGGAGTTTCATTAAGGCTCTTGAGTTTGTGGGATTACAGGTTTTACTGTTTGGAAAGTTTGGGGACATATTTTCCCAAATATTTTTTTGTCCCTACCTTCTTTTCTCCTATGGGGACTCTAACTACTCATTTATTAGCCTGCTTGAAATTGCTCCACAACTCACTGATGCTCTTTAATTATTCTGGATTCTTTTTGTGTGGGGTTTGTTTGTTTGTTTGGTTTGGTTTGGATTGTTTCCATTGCTATGCCATCAAACTCATTAATCTTGTTGTTGTTATTCAGTCACTCAGTCACATCTGATTCTGCAACCCCATGGACTGCAGCATACGAGGTTTCCCTGTGCTTCACTATCTCCTGGAGTTAGCTCAGATTCATGTCCATTGAGTAGGTGATGCTATCTAACCTTCTCATCCTCTGCCACTCCTTTCTCCTTTTGCCTTCAATCTTTCCCAGCATCAGGGTCTTTTCCAATGAGTCAGCTCTTCTCATCACGTGGCCAAAGTATTGGAACTTCAGCTTCAGTATAAGTCCTTCCAATGAATATTCAGAGTTGATTTCCTTTAGGATTGACTGACGGTTTGATCTTCTTACTGTCCAAGGGACTCTCAAGAGTCTTCTCCAGCACAATTCAAAAGCATTAATTCCTTGGTGCTCGGCCTTCTTTATGGTTCAACTCTTACATCCATATATGACTACTGGGAAAATGAAGTTCTCATGGCTAGAATACTGGAGTGGATTGCCATTCCCTCCTCCAGTAGACCAAGTTGTGTCAGAACTCTTCACTATGACCTGTCCATCTTGGGTTACCCTGCATGGTATGGCTCATAGCTTCATTGAGTTATGCAAGCCCCTTTGCCATGACAAGGCTGTGATCCATGAAACGGTCACTAATCTTATCTCCTGATATATATATAATTTGCTGTTAATCCCATCTAGTGTATTTTTCATCTTGGATACTGTACTTTTCATGTCTAGAAATACGACTGAGATCTTTTTTTTAATCTCTGCATAACTTTTTGAATATGGAAGGCAATGGCACCCCACTCCAGTACTTTTGCCTGGAAAATCCCATGGACGGAGGAGCCTGGTAGGCTGCAGTCCATGGGGTCACGAAGAGTCAGACACGACTGAGTGACTTCACTTTCACTTTTCACTTTCATGCACTGGAGAGGGAAACGGCAACCCACTCCAGTGTTCTTGCCTGGAGAATCCCGGGGACGGGGGAGCCTGGTGGGCTGCCGTCTATGGCATCGCAGAGTGGACATGACTGAAGTGACTTAGTAGCATGGTTACATTAACTGAATCACTGTACTCTGCTAATACTATCATTTGCATCAATCTGGGCCACTTTTGACTTACTGATCATTCTCCTCATTACGGTTGTATTCTCCTGTCTCTCTGCATGCCTGGTAGTCTTTGGCTGCATGCATACTTTGTAGGGCTTCCCAGGTGGCACTAGTGTAAAGAACCCACCTGTCAACGCAGGAGATGTAAGAGACACGGGTTCAATCCCTGGGTCAGGAAGATTCCCTGGAGGAGGGCATGGAAACCCACTCCAGTGTTCTTGCCTGGAGAATTCCACAGACAGAGGAGCCTGGCAGGGTATGGTCCATTGGGTCACAAAGAGTCGGACACAACTGAAGCAACTTAGCACACATGCACATACTTTCTGGACTTTATTTTGTTGGGTACTGGATGCTTTTGAATTCTCATAGATTTTCTTGAGCTTTGCTTGGGAATGATGATAAGTTATTTGGAAACAATTTGATCCCTTCAGTTTTTGCTTTTACAGCTTGACAGACTGGGAACAGTTCTCTGTATAAGGCTAATTATTTCCCACTAATGAGGCAGGACCTTCTTAAATAATCTACCCAGTGCCTTATGAATTATGAGTTTTTCCATACGACTCCTAAGAACTGACAATGGCATAGACTCTCATGCCTCCAGATGATTCTTTCCTGGGCCTCATGTAGTTCCCTTATTGGCATATGCTGATCAGGACTCTGCTGAATATTTGACAAGGGTCCCTCTGCAGACTGCCAGTGTTCTCCTGGTAGCTCTGTCCTCTTTGTCACTCATCTCAACTCTGTCTTGATCTCTCTAGACTCCAACCTCCATCTCTTCAATGCAGGGTCCTAATTGGGCTTTACCTCAGGTCTTCTTCCATATGCCATGGCCTGAAAACTTTCTCAAGTGAATACACTGGGGCGACAGTTGGTCTCATCTCTTGTTTCTTTCTTTCAAGAATCACTGTCATTCATTGCCTGATAGCCAGTGTCTTGAAAACCACTGTTTCATGTATTTCGTCTGCTTTCATTTTTTTGCGTGTTTTGTTTCGGTTGTTACAGGTGGGAGGGTAAATCTAGTCCCTATAATTCCATCTTGGCCATACAGCTTTTCTTAAGCAGAGGTAGCAAGGAAGAATCTGAAATAATCCATCATCAACATTTTTCCTCCAATATTTATGATGAGACTGGGAAATCTGGCTAGGCCATTTCTATATATATTTATAGTTTTTGCTTCTCAGATCTCAAAAAATGGATGAGGCAAACACTGATACTTCAAATGATTCCTTCTCCAGAAAGAAGAGACTTCCACTGGGAAATATATTGATTTGTAGTATGGAATGCTAGCCAAAGTTTTGTTCTGGCAGAGTCTGCAGATCCAAATGTGTACACAGGGTAGATAGAAGATGTGAAGCTGTAAGCCAGAAGTAATATGTGATAAACTGGGGCAATGACAGTGAATGTAGAGGTAGGCCTGGTCCAAAGTCATTCAAATTCAATAGTATGATAGCAAATAAGAGGACCCAAACTTTCTGGCTCAGCTTAATGGCACTTTCTTGATCATAAACTCCTACTACCTACTTCAATTATAAGACAGTTCTTACTAAAATACTTTATGAAAAAAATCTGTAAGAGCAATATATAATATTTTTAGCCAACGCAAGTCTGTGTGTCTGATGTACAGTGAGGCCAAACAATACCAAAATGTCTGACTTTGGATCAGAGAAAGGTTTATTGCAGAGCCATAGCAAAGAGACTGGTGGCTCATGCCTTGCTGTTGCTTAGCCGACTCTCTGCGACCCCATTGACTATAACCCACCAGGTTCCTCTGTCCATGGGATTTCCCAGGCAAGAATAGTGGAGTGGGTTGCCATTTCTTTCTCCAAGGAATCTTCCGGACCCAGGGATCCCTTGTGCCTCCTGCATTAGCAGGTGGATTCTTTATCACTATGCCACCTGGGAAGCCAGCTGGAAAGCTCATGCCTTAAAACCCCCAAACTCCCTGAAAGCACTTAGCAAAGCCCTTTTTATAGGAAAGGTGAGGGAGGGGTGTGGTTTAGTTGTTGCACACTTCTTGGTGTCAGACCCTTTGCCCTTGAGGTCAGGTCATGGCTAGGTAATAAATGATGTTCCTATAAACCTCCACCAAACAAAATATTATTACCTGGTCTGAAAAGAGAGTACAAGGTCCCAAGGCTCAACTTCACCCTTTGAGGTCCAAATCCTGGCTACAAGGAGGCAGATCTCAGCTGGAGGCACTTTCAGTACCAGACCCTGCTCAGGTGTTATCACTGAGCAAACCAGGCATCCAGGACGCAGGTTTTTCATTTAAACTGGAGAGGACTATGTGTACAGGATCAATAGAGATGCATGTTACAGCAAATGCCATCCATGTTAATTTCCAGCTCACAACTGTCCTTGTTTGAGAAGAGCCCCAACCACAGAGGAGGACCTGAAGTAACGATGTGCAGCATCCTTGCAGCTTAACCCTGACCTCTGGCCACCTCCCAGGGGTAGACAATAGATCTACATTGTACCAATTTTTGAAACTTGAACAGAGAGTTTGAAGCTACCTGAAGCTGTTACCTTAATGGAGTGTGTGTATGCAAAGTCACTTCAGCCATATTTGACTCTGTACGACCCTATGGACTGTAGCCTGCCAGGCTTCTCTGTCCATGGGGTTCTCCAGGCAAGAATATTGGAGTGGGTTGCCATGCCCTCCTCCAGGGGATCTTCCCAACTCAGGGATCGAACCAGTGTCTCTTCATATCTCCTGCATTGGCAGGTGCTTTGCCAGTAGCGCCACCTTAATAGCACTGTCCATATATTCCAGTTGCTGAGGCCTCTGTAGACTGGGACCCATGGAGACTGTTGCCACCATTAAGCTGCAGAGGTGAGGATGAAAGAGAGGTTCGCTGTTACCTCGAGGCCTGGGCCGGGCCAGTGGGAGGCCATGGGGAGGGATCTGGAGCTCTGTGGGACATAGTCCGCAGCCTGATCCTGGGCCCTTAGCTCACTTGCCACGCCCAGGCCTTAGGGCCTAGAGGACCCAGAGGACCCTAGCGAGATGGTCCTTTCACTGCAATGTATGCTGGGAGCAGCACTGGGAGGCTGACTATTGGCAGAGTAGGACCTCTAACCTCCCACGAAGGGTCTCGCAATAACAGGCACTAACAGCTGTGTGCCCACTCCACCCCATTACAATATTAATTATAGTGATATTATTATTCATGTAGATAAGTCTTTTGAAGAGGCTCCATAGGTTCCCAAAGAAGATTAACCATAATGCAGGGGTAGGGGGTGGGAACAAACATAGATGAGGAAATGAACTTAATTCTCCTGATGCAGCAACCTTTTTACCAATCTTGGAAACATAAAGTTTAGCAATATATTCATGTTAAGGATCATACACCTCTTCTATCTTCCCAGCAAAAATAGCCCTATTGCTACAACTTGTTTCTCCTGTTTTACAACCTGCTTCGATCAACATTTTCTTAAGCTAGTAAGAAAGCTAACTGTCAGAGTTGAGACAGGAAACTGGCTTTAGGAACTTGCTGACAACATAAGCTAGGAGAGAGAGTTTCAGACATCTGGCATCAATATTTTTAAAATAATAATTTCTGGATATTTCTTTTTTTGGCTGTTCCTCATAGCTTGGGAAGCTTATAGAATCTTAGTTCCCCAACCAGGAATTGAACCCTGGGCCATGGCTGTGACAATACCAAGTCCTAATGACTGGACTATCAGGGAACTCACAATAATTTCTGGATCTTAAACAGCTACAGTTTGTTTCCAGTGTCCTAGAAATCCAATGGTGAAGAAGAATATCATATTAGGAACCAATAATATGAAAAATTCTATTGATTATGACCTAGCAGTCATGCTTGTCAATTTCTAACTTTGCTGCTACTCAAGGTAGTCTATATAAGTATAGTCCCAGAATATCTGAGTTATGACAGAAATATAGGTTTCTACTAATATTAGAGGTCCCTTGCCTTAAAGGACATCAAAAGATATCAGCATATGATAGTCAATAAAGTATCAGTGTGGTTTTTTAATATCTAATAAAAATAACAAAAAGTATTAATTGTATGAAGTCAGTCTACTTAGTTAGGCAGTCCAACCACAGTATTCAGCAGGAAGATGAGTCTCTCCAACATAAATACTTAGTACAAGACACATGACTGCTATGACAGTGATCAGTGACAGGGTTTATGGATCTCTAAAATGTTAGAGAGGGTACGTTCCATGACTGAAATGCATTTTTAAAGTCCTTTTCCAAAATATCTCTGAAAGTCAAAAAACATTTTTAACAGCCTAAATTAAGAGGTGACTTTATAAAAAGAATAGCAAAATTAAAATTTTCCTAAAATAAAAATTTAAAAGAGTAGAAAAACCTTTTTTTCCAAGTAGACTGGGTTAGATCAGTGGTTCTCAACCTAAGGTTTTATGCTTTTTGCCCCACCTTTTCTCTCAGTGCAGTTTGGCAATGTTTAGAAATGTTATGGTTGGCAAAACTGAGGAGGAAGGTGTTACTGGCATCTAACAGCTAGAGGCAGGAATTCCACCGAACGTTTTGACAATGTACAGAGCAGCCTCCTACAACAAGAATTATCCAGTCCCAAACATCAATAGAACCAAGATTGAGAAATCCAGTGTTACAAGAAGGCCATGTGATGCTATTAAACTTCAGTATAAATCCCAACTGAGAAATACCTTTGAGCTAACTTTCAAAATTACACTTGTTTTGAGGGGAAAAAGTTTTATTCACAACTTTTAAGTAACTTCTTGCATTTTATCATTCATAAAATCCTTTCATTAATGTCATTTGCTCTTCACAGCTCTGATGAAGTCATCTTTTTTCCCTGTTTTACTACCCAGAATGCTATTGTGCGAAAGAGGCTTAAGGTACTGGAGTGAGGTCACACAAGTTCAGCTTCTGGTTGGAAAATTTAGCGCCCTTTCTGCTATCCTACAGCTGTCACACTCTTGTTCAGAACACTATATAAAAGGGGATTTAAAATATTTTAAAGCAGGCTGCATCTCTATGGATATGACTCCAGAAGACATATGTCATGTGCTTTAAGGATAGAGAATGGGAGAAGGACTGGGCTTGGGCTGGGTATTACCAGCCCAGTACCATACATACTGGAAAGCAAGTACGGGAGGTAAGGAGCTAAAAGAACAATGACATTAGCCAAGCCAAGTGGAGGAACACAAACAGATCCTTAAGTTAGACCCTGATACTGGGAAAGAGTGAAGGCGGAAGGAGAAGAGGTGACAGAGGATGAGATGGTTGGATGGCATCACTGACTCAATGGACATGAACTTGGGCCAACTCCAAGAGAGGGTGAGGAACAGAGAAGCCTGGTGTGCTGCAGATCATGGGGCTGCAAAGAGTCAGACATGACTTGCCCACTTAACAACCTCTCAAGTCTTCCCTGGCGGTCTAATGGTTAAGACTGCACACTTCCACTGCAGGGGGCACGGGTTCAATCTCTGGTTGGAGAACAAAAATCCTGAAAGGCGCATGGTACAGCAAAAAATAAGGTAAAATAAAATGATTACTTCTCTGTGAACATCATTCCTTCCCCTATCAACAAGAAAAGACTGTTACAAAAACATTAAATGGACAAATGTGCTGAGTCTAACCAGAAAAAAATAAACCACACTCATTACTTTCAACAGAGAAGATTTGGTATATCCATTGCACAAATGATGGAAAAGCTGAGAATTCAGGGATTAGCAACCACAAGAAGCCATTACGCTTTTAAACACACCAGAGGGAGGAGACAGTATTGCCAGGGCTGATTCGGTGGTAGGCTTGTCCAGCAGAGTTGGAGCCTGGGAGATATCACAGTTGCTGCAAGGGAGGGTGCCTAAGGCAGAAAAAGAGGGGAATAATACACCAGCTTCTCCACTCCTCCTGCCTTCGAGGATCCTGACAATGTCTCCTGTTGAATATCTAGCAGGAAGCCAGCTGACACAGGAGCCTGGGAAATAGTCTGCAAGAGCTGTTTAAGATGTGGAGCAGAGAAGGGAAAGGGATGGGAAGGCAAACAGGTTCAGAATCATAGCATATGCCAAAAGAGGGACACCACGAATTAGTGCATGGCATTAAGTGAATATTCCAGGACCTAAATCATATTTTCCTTCAAGTAAAGGAAAATATATCTTAAGCCTATCCTGGCTCAAACAAATAAATCACTAAAATAAAAATCAAACTCAGAAAGTCAACTTGACAAATGAAACACAATAACATTTTGTAAAAATATCCAGACGTTTTATGGTTAAGTGATTACAACTGAGAAAAATAAAAAAGAAAAAGAAAACAGCTTTAATAGCTGTTCAGAAAGGAAGCTGGGCTTTTTCACACCTGTTTTGCACACAGTAGGCTCCACATTCAAAATAGAAGCAAATTCTTGCTGAGCTCTTGACAACATGAAAATAAAAACATGCATCACCTCTCCTCTCAAAATTGTAGACTGCAGCAGAACACAATTTTTAAAAGGCTAGCCTAATTTTCTTTCTGGGGAAAAAAATATTAAGAAAAGGAGACTGAAGAAGCAATAGTGGTTCACTCTATGCACTGAATATTCATAATTCAATTTTAATAAATATATTGAAAAGATAGTCACTAGAATCCAGGAATACTGGAAAGTAAAAGCCAAACTTCTAATGGCTATTTCAGCTAAGTAACAGTTAGTACTTAGAAGAGATATAATCTGGGGTAATTTCTGGGGACATTTTGGTTTCTTGTATATAAATTCAGTCTGCAATAATGAATAATCAGGAAAACCTGCAGAGAAGTGTAGCAGTAAGGCCATGTGTCACAGAGGCATTAATAGCGCCTCCTTCAGGGAAGCAGACACTCAAAACACAACACAGAGATGTAAGCAGGTACTTAAGTAGAAAAATGCAAAGTGTGATTTCTGGTAGTTATTCTGCTTTGGACACAAGTGGGCTTTGCTGGTCAGTCCTAGCAGACAGGGTAAGACTGTACATCCAAACTGTAGTAGGAGACCTGTCTCATACAGCAGGGGGGGTGGCGGGGGTGGGGGAAGACAGAGAGATGGATGGAGCTGCACACTTACAAAAGTCCAATCCAAAAACATCATCACTGTCATACCTACAGGGTCAAGCAAACATATGCCATAATTGAAAGCTGCAGTCTCAGGGGGTGAGGGGGCTTCAAGACAATACCCCATGGCCCTCAGTGGTGGAAGGAGTGCTGTGAAAGGGAATCTACAGGATGGTGATGCTGTGCAATCCAGACCAGCCAGCTAACATTGGGAACAGGGCTTCCCTGGTGGCTCAGCAGTAAAGAATCCACCTGCCAATGCAGGAGAGGCAGGTTGAGTCCCTGGGTCAGGAAGATCCCCTGGAGAAGGAAACGGCAACCCACTCCAGTATTCTTCCTGGGAAATCCCATGGACAGAGGAGCCCGGTGAGCTACAGTCCACAGGGTTGCAAAGAGTCAGACATGACTAAACAGCAACAACACATGTGAGCAGCATGGGTAAAAAATGAGTGACCAAGGCAGGGATCAAACAGAGAAAACCAGTTAATAAAAACTGGGGAAGAGAAAGATTTCAGTGATGTTGAGATTGAGGGGAAAAGCCCTGAGATAGAATCAAGCGTGGAAGAGCTTGCCTCCCCCCTCCCAGTGCCATTTTTTAATCCTTTTAAGGGTTCAGGTTCTCACTACAGGCACAGTGCCCAGGACCCGTAAGTTTTTCCAGGTTTTATCAGACTGTTTTGAGAGCTGGAAAAGAAAATGTCTTGGCTCTAAAATACATAGAGAATTGCAAAATGAAATTATTAAATATTTTGAAAGGAAAATTAGATGAATCTCATTTTGCATAACAAAACATTGTATTTTTCATGTAAGATGTGGTTACATCTTTTCATGTTTGGGAAGAGGCCTCTATATCTAGGATTTACATAGCCCTAAAGTTGGCCCTTCTCCAGCCTGGCATAGTTCAGACAGAGAAGGTCAAGGGTGCTAAAACTTCAGCAGGGATGGACAGGCAGGGAGGGGAAGGCAAAAAAACCAAATCACCTAGGCTAGAAATGCAGGGAGGGAGGCTTGCAGGGAGGGTGTCTGGCAGGTACCTTCACAAAAGCTGGGCTTGACTGGGTGCTGGGATGTGCAGGCGCAGTGTCCCCAGATACGGATGGCACTGTCTGGTTTCTAATTTTGGAAATGACCATACCAGGATTTCCAATCTGGCAAGCACGCTGGCAGCAAAGGGCTCTGAATAGCAGAGAAAACCATCTGGAGGCAGGCGGTCACTCAGTGTGGTGTAGGGGTATGAATGCAGATTTGGCAACAGCTAGACAGCAGGGCGTAGTTTCTAAAGCAGGGAGGCAACAGAAAGTAAGACAGAACTCAATCCATCTGAGGCTGTAGGGCAGGAGGAAGCAAGGAAGGAACACTGAGGCCCAGAGATTCCAAGGTTCCTGGGTTCACTAGCATCTGATTGGCCGCTGAGCAGCCCCAGGAACACCGCTGCAGCTCGCCCAATGGGCCCTGTGGGACTTCTAGATTGCTGGTCTGGGAGCAGGGCCCAGTTCTACATGCATCCCCTATGTAGAAGGAGTGCTTAGTCTGAGTGAAACTGAAGCCCATCTGAGATCCCGCTGGAGGCAGGGCCCTTAATATGTCCAGAAAAAACAGCCATGGGGCTGCCATTTCTTGAGTTAGGGTCAGAAGAAAGTGGAGTGATACGCCCCAATTTTGAAGAAGGTTAGAGTCTGAGACCCACCCAGTGGGCGTGCCAGAGGCAGATGTTTAAATAAACTCCTCTAAGCAGCAATTGCCCTGATAGGCATTCGGGTGTGTCTCTCTGGGAGGGGACCAAAGACCCTGACCTGGAGACATTGTGATGACTGAGCAGAGATAAGAGGAGGAGACAGCAGCTGCACCTCTAGAGCCATTGGGGGCTGCTGCAGAGGCTGGTGACCCTGGCTGGAGAGCACAGTGGAGCGTTCCAGGCTTCCCCTGGGACTATCTCCAAGAAAATCAACCGCAGAATCAACCGCAACCTCTCAGGTTACCTGGGAAGCTGAGAAAGGGCAAGGTCGGGGCACCAGCAGAGGAGAGAGAGTTTGGCTGGCCACGCTGAAGAAGGGAGAGATCATCAGGGACTACTAGATCATGGCAGCAGCGCCCGCCTGGATCCTGGCACAGTAAAAATATTTCCAGCAACCGTAAGTGACCTTGGGTGAGAGTTCTCTGCGCCTAGGGGCCTTGGACAATCCTGTAGAAGAGACCATTTTTGTTGTTTTCTCACATTACATTGTGAATAGAGGACTTCCAAGTAGGGTAACCAAGATTTTTCCAAGACAATGTATTGTGTAGGTAGAGGTATTGTGTCTCACTCATTGAGCATTATGGATCCAGAATCTACGGATTATTGGTGGTTTAAGAGCCTCAAAATGTTTCAAACTTGGTTAAATTTAATATTCAGTTAAATTTCTAGAAAATGTAACAGTATGCCAACTAGTAAACTGCTGCAACTCAACTCTTACTCTCCACATGGTGATAAAACAACAAAAATCCTTTCTCCTATAGTAGACAGAGTATGCAAAGAACCAAAGCATTAAATATTTGACGTATCATAGCTGACGACATGAAAATAGAAAATGTCAAGGAAGGACTTAAAAGACATAAAAGAACCTGTTCTTAGAGTTCTGGGGCCTATTCTCAGTTTTCTTGGAGTGATTTTTAAGTGATAAGTGCATCAAACTTGCCCTTTTTTAGGGGGAGTCACTACACAAAAGTTCTAAGTATAATGTTAGAGTTCTTAGGTTTTTAGGTCCTTAAAAAGTGAATATTGTATAATGCAAAAGTACTACAAAACTAGGAATTTATATGCAAGATGAAAAGCCAGAGACAAGAAAGAAATGGAGACAAAGGGGAAAAAAAATGAGATTACATGTAATTGACAGACTATTCAACAAAGGTTTTAGTGTTTTCCTCCAGATAAAAGGCCTAATATCAACAACAGTGAAAGATAATTACCAAAAGAGTTTTTCTTTTCTTTCCACCTAAATTCCAAAAACTAAAGGTTAAGCGTCTGATCACAAGTGTTAGCTTGTGAAAAGTAAGACCAGAATGGTTCCCTTGAAAAAAATTTAAGATAGGAGGGAATATGGTTAGCAGAAGCCAGCTCACTAAGAGAAGCATTTGGTGAACCACATTAGTAGGGTAAGGGTACAAGGCAAAATGTCCAGGGGAGCTCAGAGAGCATGTCACTTAGGATTCATGGAGGATACTGTTTGCTAATAAGCACGTTACTTCTGTTTTATCACTAAACAGAACATAGTATTGGATTTATGAATGCTATAGGTTTTGACAGTTAGAATTGGAAAGAATAGTACAAAACAGGGTGCTAGTATGGAAGACACTGGTAAGTCGGTTATGCCATGAAATGGAAAGAACTGTGATGTTTAACTTAGAAAAGAGGTATAGGATGCCGCAGCCGCAAAAACATCAAAGTGGAGTGCATGGATAGCTTTTCAGACAGTCTCATAGGGCAGAGTCAAGAAGATTCAAAATCTGGTCATTCCCTGTGTGCATTAAGCTCAGAGAATGAATGGCTCTTCTCATCTGTGCTAACTGCCAACCTATTATCAGCAATAAGAGTTTCCGAATCAGCCACAACCACTGAGAATCTGACTGGTTTCCTATAGAAAACTGGCAGGGAGCAGCAAAATCAGTTATAATAAAGTTTCTTGGCATCTAAGGAGTTGGATGGTCAGGACGGCTAATGCCTTAAGCAATGCAAACTTGATACATGACTGGAAGCTCACTATGCTCTACACCAGTGATAAAGCTGTTATTTATTTCTCTGTTTTTAAGTCACTTATGGCAGTACTAAACTAAAACCTCTTTTAATAATCTAGTTTTCCAATAGGTATCCAACAGGTAGGAAATCAAGAAAGGAAGTTCTTTAGGGGATTGGTAATAAATCTTTAATCTATGATGATCATAGAGTCATCTTTTACTCTGCCAAGCTTTTCTTTTTTTTGTGGGGTGGGCATGGCCTGAGACGTGTGGGATCATAGTTCCCTCCCTCAAGGATGGAACCTGGGCCCTCCACAGTGAGAGCAAGATGTCCTAACCCCTGGATTATCAGGGAATTCCCAATCACAGTTTTATTAGCATTATTTACAAGCCATATTCAGTTCAGTTCAGTTCAGTCACTCACTCATGTCCAACTCTTTATGACTCCATGGACTGCAGCACGCCAGGCCTCCTTGTCCATCATCAACTCCCGGAGTTTACTTAAACTCATGTCCACTGAGTCAGTGATGCCATCCAACCATCTCATCCTCGGTCATCCCCTTCTCCTCCTGCCTTCAATCTTTCCCAACATCAGGATCTTTTCAAATGAGTCAGTTCTTCACATCAGGTGGCCAAAGTATTGAAGTTTCAGCTTCAACATCAGTCCTTCCAATGAACACCCAGGACTGATCTCCTTCAGAATGGACTGGTTGGATCTCCTTGCAGGCCAAGGGACTCTCAAGAGTCTTCTCCAACACCCTAGTTCAAAAGCATCAATTCTTCAGCACTCAGCTTTCTTTATGGTCCAACTCTTACATCCATACATGACTACTGGAAAAACCATAGCCTTGACTAGATGGACCTTTGTAGGCAAAGTAATGTCTCTGCTTTTTAATATGCTGTCTAGGTTGGTCATAACTTTTCTTCCAAGGAGTAAGTGTCTTTTAATTTCATGGATGCAGTCACCATCCACACTGGTTTTGGAGCCCCCCCAAAATAAAGTCAGCCACTGTTTCCCCATCTATTTGCCATGAAGTGATTGCAGTCGTGAAATTAAAAGACACCTACTCCTTGGAAGAAAAGTTATGACCAACCTAGACAGCATATTCAAAAGCAGAGACATTACTTTGCCGACTAAGGTCCGTCTAGTCAACACTATGGTTTTTCCTGTGGTCATGTATGGATGTGAGAGTTGGACTGTGAAGAAGGCTGAGCGTCGAAGAATTTATGCTTTTGAACTGTGGTGTTGGAGAAGACTCTTGAGAGTCCCTTGGACTGCAAGGAGATCCAACCAGTCCATTCTGAAGGAGATCAACCCTGGGATTTCTTTGGAAGGCATGATGCTAAAGCTGAAACTCTGGTACTTTGGCCACCTCATGCAAAGAGTTGACTCATTGGAAAAGACTCTGATGCTGGGAGGGATTGGGGGCAGGAGGGGAAGGGGAAGACAGAGGATAAGATGGCTGGATGGCATCACTGACTCAATGGATGTGAGTCTGAGTGAACTCCGGAAGTTGGTGATGGACAGGGAGGCCTGGCGTGCTGCGATTCATGGGGTCGCAAAGAGTCGGACACGACTGAGCAACTGAACTGAACTGATGGGACTGGATGCCATGATCTTAGTTTTCTGAATGTTGAGCTTTAAGCCAACTTTTCCACTCTCCTTTTTCACTTTCATCAAGAAGCTCTTTAATTCTTCTTCACTTTGTGCCATAAGGGTGGTGTCATCTCTTACTATTTACTGTTATTTTATCAATGGATAAATTCACCAAATACTGGCAGAAAAAGAATGATATATCCTAATACTGCAAAAAGAGCAAGCCTAGGGGAAAGACTATAATAATAATACCCTGAGGAGCAATTTGACATCCTGTGGGGGCAAGTATATTGAACCACACCCCAACTAGAATTCAGTCAAGTATCGAGAGCCACCAAGTACCACTCATTTCTTAACTCACAGTTGGAAATCTACTGAAGGATTTATTGCAGTTCAATTCCTTGAACATATTACATTTATGAGTGCATAATAATGGTCAATTAAAGAAAGTGCATGAGTGATAAGAGATTGACACAGCTAAAAGGCCTGGGCAAAAATTACATGTAATTTGTACTGTTTCTGACACATACTATAAAGTTAACACACACCCACAATGAGTACAGCAAATAATAGTATCTGGTTTTCATGTTTGGAGAACATGAAATTCTGCACTAATATTTCCTCTCCCTACAGCCCCAATACATCAATGCTCATTTTCACTTCTGTTTTTTAACTCTTTGCCTAAGCCACTCTTGCCTGGAAAATCCCATGGATGGAGGAGCCTGGTGGGGTGCAGCCCATGGGGTCGCTAAAAGTCGGACACGACTGAGCGACTTCACTTTCACTTTTCACTTTCATGCACTGGAGAAGGAAATGGCAACCCACTCCAATATTCTTGCCTGGAGAATCCCAGGGACGGGGGAGCCTGGCGGGCTGTCGTCTATGGGGTCACACAGAGTCGGACACGACTGAAGCGACTTAGCAGCAGTAGCAGCAGCAAGGCAACTTTGAGACCTGATTATGCTATCTTATCTCCTTTCTGAAAATCTGGCTGGAGTTGTTTGTATTCCACGCACGTTTTCTGTGTTAAATACAAAAATAAGATTACATTCTCTTAAGTCCATGAGGCAGTCACCTCATCTTTTAAGACATTTGCTTAGCTATAGCTGTGTTTACCAACGTCCAGTCTCTGGATGCCTCCTGCTCTGCTATGCTTCTCAAGCATCCTTGAGCCTTCCCTGGGCGGACCCCCTCCCTTCCTAAGCCTGATAAGCTCATCTCCTCCTATGGAAAACGCTTCCACCGTGGCACTTAATTTGCCTACCAGACTGTTGTCTTTATCCCTATTAAGAGACTGTATACTCCTGTTTTGTTGTTGCTGTTTTTCCCTTTTGGCCGCGCTGAGTGGCTTGCGGGAACTTAGTTCTCCACCAGGGATGGAACCCGCGCCCCCTGCAGTGGAAGCGCAGAGTCTTAACTACTGGACCGCCAGGGAAGTCTCTATACTGCTGTTTTTGTTTTAGGAAGTCATATAGTTCTGAGCTCACAGGAAGAGATCGGTACAAATTGTATCTTGGCTTTCCAGCCTGGTACAGCCCTAAGAAAACCTTGCGCAGAAAACAGCAGCCGCCTGTCACACTGACCCTAGGTCAATTAGATAAGCTGTTAGGGGCATCAGTGACTGTTTTAGGAAAGTTTTATGCTGCACTGAAGCGGGGGAGTCCCTACCAGGCGAGGTTCGGCCGGGGATGTGGAGCGCGGCAGGCTGGGGGCCAGTGCCTGGCGCAAACGGCGCCGGCTACTTTCAAACCACGGCGGCGGATCCGGCCTGGGCCGGAAGTGCTCGGCGCAGGAGGGAGGGAGGGAGTGGCGGCCTCGCGAGCCGCCGCCGCCGCCGCGCGCACGCGCTCTCGCGGGCTGGGGCTGGGGCTGGAGTCGCAACTCGGAAGCCGGGGCCCAGACGGGCCCGGAGCGGGGGGGCTGCGTGGGGGCGGGAGCGGCGGAGGCGGCCGCCCCTGGCGGCGGGTTTGTTTATCCCGGGGAAGAAGTTTAGGAGCGGGAGGCAGGGGACAAGGGCGGACTGCGGAGGAGGGATGCGGCTCGGCGGAGGCGGTCGCCACAGGGACTCGCCGCCATCACCTCAGCCGGAGAGGAGCCGCCGCTGGGACTGCCCGCCGCTACCCCTCGCGTCCGGGTAGGTGCCCCTCCCCCGCCGCGGTCCCGGCCGCAGCCGTGGTCGCCTGCTCCCCTCCTCTTCCCCGGGACTCACCTGCACTAGAACCCAGCGGCCTCCTCCCGCATCTCGGCACCCTCCTCCTCCTCGGCCCAGGACCCCCGCTTCCGAGGTGTGCCTCCCGCCCCCCGGATCTCCCTAACCCCTCGAGTGTCTGCTGCCCCTGGGAACCACCCCTCCCCCATTGACTCCCTGCTTCCTTCTACCAGGATCCCCCCGACCTTCCTCCGCAAGCCTTGCCCCTTTGCCTTGCCCAGTCTCCCCCCTTTATAAACTGTAGACCTCCGCGCCCGCCCTTTAATACCTTGTCTGTTTTCCCACCCTGAATCCTGCCTAGAGCGAGAAATTGCCCCCCACCCCCGCGTTCACGTCCATACCTCCTTCTCCCAAAAGTATACCCTCGAAAGTATCTCCATTACCCCGTTTTACGATGAATTCTCAGCTCTCCACCCGGACCCCTCGGTGCTTCCACCCTGGTGGCCCTGCCCTCAACCTCCCTATCCCCAGGTAGGCATTGCCCTCTCAGAATTCTCCCTCACCAGGGACATCAGACGGACTCTGGGGGTCAGGGTCCACGACGTCCTGACTTACCATCTTTCTGCTCCCTCTGCCATCCTTTCCCCTCACTCTTGAATCTATGCATTTGTGTAACTGAATTACAGAAAGGCAAGGGGATGGGCAGGATTTTCTCCTTCAAAGCAGTAGATCGAGTAGAAATAGGATTCACCTGCTTATCCCAACTTTTGGCATCTTTCTCTGTGAATAGTGTCATTCACAGCCAGACTTCTGAAGCTTCTGGTGCTTTGTCTGTATTTGAAAGACTCCTGGGCCTATATTATTTCATTATAATACTCATCTTCCTAGCTTTTCCATAAAACTGATGAACCTCCTGTTTCTTAGGCTGGAAATTTAATAAAAAAGTTCATACTTTGAAACATTACATCTCTCCTGTCATAATGGGGAAGGTGGAATATTTCAAATTATCATCCTACTATTCTTGAGATAAATGGTGCCCAGTGGTTAAGAGCTCAGACTCTTGAACTGTCAGGATCTAAATCCCTGCCTTTCCATCTACCATATCTGGCCTTGAGCAAGTTTTTTAATCTCTCTGTGCCTCATATTCTTACAGCTGTAGAATGTGGATAGGAGTGTACTTCATAAAATGGTGGTGATAATTGCATAACTTAATTCAGGTAAGATACAACAGTGCCTGATAAAAGTTCAGTAAGTGTTCTTTATCATCATCTCTTAGCTTGATTTGGCTATTGGTAGGTTACTTTGGAGAGAGGAAGTGGAGGGAAGGAAAGCTGTCTTTTGCTTTTTTTATTTTAACAGCTTTTTTGATGTAGCTATGATTCATATTTTGTTACTGTGTAAAGTAGTTCCTTCTGGTGTGAAAAGTATAGTTTTAGCTCCTTATTTTCAGGTAAGTTACCAGGCTATATATTGTATCATTTTCAAGTATTTATTTGGAAATTTAAAATTATCTTTGGGGAGTAACTGAAATTGAATTGTGTAGCATATTTATCATAGGGAAAAATGAGGGTTTTACTGAGGAAAATTGTAGTACTACAATTAAATACTCAAAACTGCTAAGATACTTCATACCTGCTTGTCCTTTACGTTGAATTGCTACTAAGGATAGAGCTTTGGCTTCATTCAGAAGACATTGCTTTTCTCTTATTGACGGTTTTTATTCACGTGACTGTGTCTTAATGTTCCCCAAGTTTTACTCTTTAGAATTCTGACTAATTTTGTCATATTTGCTTGCTTCCTGTGCATTGTTTTCTTAATAGTTTTTTTAAACAACTCACTTTTTTTAAAAAGTCCAAATAAATTCTGTTAATTTAATGTTGTTATAAGTAGTAAAAGTTTGGAATCATAATTTGCTGTCCTAATTACACATAAAAACATGCATGTGGAACTTTCAAATACGTTGCCTGTGTATAGCTTAACTTTTTTTTTTTTTTTTTTTTTGTATCACCAATGGAATGTTCTTTAAACTTTGGGTGACACTGCCTCTGCTGCTTATGCTATTCCCTGGCCTAGAATAACCTTTGCTCTTTCCCCTGCATATCCAAATTCTACCTATCTTCTACCTCTTACTGTTTCCACATAGTTCCTGCCAACATTGGTTTCTATTTGTTGGTTTTCCTACTGTCTGTATTCTGCATTTTTGGCTTTAAATAATACAGACTCCCCCAGTTCAAGAAAAATGAATCGGGTAGAATCATACTTTTAAAGTTCGTAGAAACTTTGAAGGAGGTGGAATGAAATTAACAATTAGTAGCTACTTTCTACTAAGCACTATTCCTTTGGTTTTGAAAAGAACCATTCTTTCCAAAAATATTTAATGAGCACCTACATCATGCCAGACTTTGGGGAATACACAAGAGCAGCCCTTTTCAGCAGGGGTTCTGGTAAATATCAGTTCCTATTGCTCTAAAGCATCCAAAGTATGTAATGAATTAACTACTCTTCTATGCACCTAGATTGGTGCTAGCTCTGCCCTGTGCTTGAGAAAGAGAGAACTGAGGAAATAGTCACTTAACTCAGTTTCTGTAGGGTTTAAGTCCTCTGAAAAAAGTTCTATTAGAGAATAATAATATGGACACTTTTTTTGTAATTTATATCTTAATGTGGCACTGACAGACAATAAGCAAGTAAGAAGATAAGATTATCTAAGAGCACTAGTAAAATGTTATAGATAATGATAATCACTAATACTTCTAAAGCACTGGGCCAGCCATTCTTTCAAATGATTTATATATATTAACTTGTTTAAACCTCTCAACAATCCCCCTTTGAAGAGCCTTAATTATATTTCCATTTCACAAATAAGGAACCTGAGAATCAGATTACTTCCACAAAATCACACAGCTAAGTAAGCAGTGGAGCCAGGTCATATGGTTGTAGAATCTATTATCCTTTGTTGCCTCTCAGACATTCCAATCTTCCAATTCTTTGTTGGTTACTTTAAACAAGATTCTTCACCTTTCTGGGGAAAAAAATTTTTTTGTAAAAATCTCAGTGGGATTTACCTGTCTTTTATAATTAATCCAGGGGTACTGGGAAGCCATTGGAGAATGTCAAACAGCTGAATAAGTTGCTTAAATTTTTGCTGTAAAACCATCACTTGGCCGCTCTGTTGAGGACATACTGGAGATAAGCAAGAGAAAAAGCAAGGAGACCAGTTAGGCCAGTCAGTGCTTCTGAAACTTATCTGTGGTGAAGGACCTTGTACTTTGATAATGTACAATAAAATGGATATTGTGGCAGTGTCTGTCAAATTGCTCTAAAAATTTCTGAGTGCCCTCTGTTGCTATATTTACCTTGTCTCATACCAATAACAAAGAGTTTGTGCATCAGTATGGGTCCACAGATGACACTTCGAGCAGAATTGAATTCAGCTATTTTTATAATTTAGGCAAGAGATAATGAAATCTTGGTCCAGACTTGGCAGTGATAAAGTAGCTGAATTTGACAAATATTTGAGAAGTAAAGTTAGGATTAGATGGTAGATTCGATTTGGAGGTCTAGGGAGAGGAGAAGGCTGATATCCAGGGTTGGTGGTTCCTATGCCTAATATAGGGGAATACTGGGGGAGGGGAGAGCAGTTTTGTGTTCATTTCTGGTAATAAGGGACATATTGATTGTAATTTAGTGGGGAATAATCAATATATAGCTGTTAATGGATGTCTTAATTTGGAAGGTGGGGGATGAGATTGCCTAAGCAGAAAGTACATAGAGAGGATAAAGGGATGTGGTCCCCTACGACTCTTCAGTATTTAACATTGAGGGAAAAAAAATGGAGCAAAGGGGGCAGAGAAGATATAGCCAGAGGTTGAAGGAGATTTTCCTTAGCATCACTGAAGCCAAGGCAATAGACCAGAAAAGGAGGGTGTGGCTAATCTATGTTGATTGAAGCTGAGAAATGAATTAAGTTGGAAATTAGAACACACGGCTTCCCTGGTGGCTCAGTGGTAGAGAATCCACTTACCAATATGGGAGATGCAAGTTTGATCCATGGGTCAGTAAGATCCCCTGGAGAAGGAAATGGTAACCCACTTCAGTATGCTTACCTGGGAAATCCTATGGACACAGAAGCCTGGCTGCAGTTCATGGGGTCACAAAAGAGTGAGACATGACCTAACGACTTAACAACAAAGAGTACACGTTGCATTTTATGGGCAAAACATTTGCTGTCTCAGTTGTCTGTCCATCCATAAACTATTTGATGATGAATTTTGTTTTAATCTGCCAAAGCAACAATTACAGATTTAGGGTAAAATGTTATCTATAACATGAACCATGTCTTCCTTCCTGAGCTCAGAGCCATGTTTCTGTTTATCACTATCTGGGTGTTCTATAAGCATCTCAAATTCATTCATTCATTCATTTAGAATGTATTCAAATAGAATATATTTTTTAAGTACTATTTATCAAGTGTTAACTATTATCAGACTTTTCAAAATTCACTTAGACCTCAGAGTCTAGGGGCAGTGGACAGTTAAATGTTGTGTAGTGTGATTAGTGCTATCAGAGCAGTTTATTCAGGTTGCCTTGTAAGCAGAGAGAAGGTGCCTTAGGGAAAGCTTTCAAAAGAAAGTAGACCATTGGGCAGAGCATTTCAGAAGGACAAATGGAGGGATGGAAAGGATAATGCAGGGGTAGAGGAGTTTATTTTGAAAGCTTGCAAAGGCGAGGGATTGCGGCTGTCACGTATGGGTGGTAGATGAGAGAGTTTGGCCATACCATCCAGAAGTTTGTCTCTTGAACTTGTACATCTTTCTGTTTGGTGTTTTGATTAATATCATCACTACCTGTTTAGCCACCAAACACAGAGATAGCTTCTGAATACCTTCAAAATATAAGGATTTTCTTTGTTATTTTCCTAGGTGGTGTTTTGTTTTTGCTGGTTAGCTTTATATTTTATAACCTATATTTATAGAATCAATAAGTAACTGTAGTATAACTTGAATATTTTAGTTATATTTTAATGATTTTTTTTTTTGGATGGGAGAAATTTTATACATACAACTTTTTCTCAGATTTAGAGAATTAAAATTAAGGCCTTGGTAAGGTTTGCTAGGAGTTTACTCCTATCATCAAATATATGGTCAGTGATCATACTTTGGGTCTCAGTGGAATAATAGCAGTCCCCTGATACCATAAATGCTATTTTAGATAGTCTAAATGGTCTGAGACTTAAAGTCTTACATCATAGTAGAACACAGTTTATTTTCAGGGATTCCTTCATGAAGAATGTTGTAATTGGCAAAACCTTAGTTGACAAGAAAAAAGTATATTAGAAAGAGAAATTATGTTAAAATGGGCTTTGTTGTTGTTCAGTCACTAAGTTGAGTCCGAATCTTTGATTTCAGTTCAGTCACTCAGTCGTGTCCTACTCTTTGCGACCCCATGGACTGCAGCACACCAGGCCTCCCTGTCTCTCACCAACTCCCAGAGTTTACTCAAACTCATGTCCATTAAGTTGGTGATGCCATCCACCCATCTCATCCTCTGTCATCCCCTTCTCCTCCTGCCTTCAATCTTTCCCAGCATCAGAGTCTTTCAAATGTGTCAGTTCTTCACATCAGGTGGCCAGAGTATTGGAGTTCTGAATCTTTGCAACCTCATAAACTGCAGCACACAAGGCTCCTCTGTTCTCCACTATCTCCCAGAGTTTGCTTAAATTCGTGCCTGTTACATCAACCATCTCGTCCTCTGCTATCCTCTTCTCCTTTTTCCTGCATCAGGGAGCTCTTTTCCAGTGAATATTCAGGATTGGTTTCCTTTAGGATTGACTGGTTTGGTCTCCTTGCAGTCCAAGGGACTCGCAAGAGTCTTCTCCAGCAACACAGTTTGAAAGTATCAGTTCTTCGACACTTAGCCTTCTTTATGGTTTACCAACACAGTAAATAAAGGTTCTAAAAGACATCTGTTTTAAAAAAACAGGATAGACTCTATCAAAATTTTTGCTTCTGATATCCTTACGTAAGTTTTTGTATAAACATCATTAGATTATTCTGATCTGCTAAGGCAGTATTCCTTCCATTTTATATTAAGAAAATTGTAACTTAAAAAAAGTCCTTTTATTAGTCCCTCCTGTCTTTTGCTCGTCTTCTCCCTGGCTCTTAGTTTTTTAAATCTTAATAAATTCTTGTACGACAACTATATATTTTTTGTATATTATGGTTCTTACAGGTACACTTTCCCAAGCCTTTTATTTATATATACATATGCAGAACTCTTCAGATATTCTTCAGACTTACCTACATGTTCTAAAGGAGGACAAGATAATTATTAGCGTTAAATTCTGAATTACATAACTGTGAAATAGAGCTTTATATACATAAAGAATAGTTTTTTAAAAATTTGATCTACAGATGCAAAATAACATTGCCTCAAACTATGGCTGGGATAGGTTGTTTATACACTTAAAGTATGAGTAATATAGGAATAAAATAGTTAAGAATAACGGATACAAAAGAAGAGAGGTTTCACTTTGCTATTAGGTGATGCAGCATCTCAAAGGTTGTAGTGTAACTGAAAAGTAGTATGAGGCTTTTAAAATATTATTTGAGATTTAATACACCATTAAAGAAGATACCATTGTTTCCTGTCTGGGTATATTTACAGAACAAATTTTCAGTTTTGTGAAAGTGCGTTTTAGTCTCCTCCCTCCTGCCCCATGAAAATTAAGTGATTTTTAAAGTAGTTGGGGTTTTTTTTTTTTTTTTTTTTAATTTTTTAGTTTTAATCTAGATGCAGTTTTGGTGTTTTAGTGGGAAATTACCCTGAAAGGTAGCTTTAACCACTAAGACAAAAGCAGACAAAGAAAAAATTGAACATTATTCATCCTGAAATTACCAAGGCAAATATTGACACAGGAATATTTAAATAAGTTGAATTTTTAAGAAACATTTATTTGTTGACTGCACTAGTTCTTTTTTGCTGTGTGTGGGCTTTCTCTAGTTAAAGCAAGTGGACCTACTCTTGGTTGCAGTGTGTGGGCTTCTCACTGTAGTGGCTTTTCTTGTTGTGGAGCACAGGCCCTAGGCACACGGGCTTCGCTAGTTGCAGCACATGGACTCAATAGTTTCAGCTTTCGGGCTTGAGACTGGGGGCTCAGGAGTTATGGTGAAGGGGCTTAGTTGCTCCACAGCTTGTGGAATCCTCCCAGATAAGGGATCAAACCCATGTCCCTTGCATTGGCAGGCAGATTCCTATGCACTATACCACCAGGGAAGTCCTGAATGAATTGAACTTTATTTAAATTTTTTTGGTGGCCACTCTTAGGATCAGTTTAAACCTTTGTTAACCAGTTAGCTATCCAATATGGCCATTACGTTTAACATGTCCAGTTTTGTTAGAGTAGTTCAAGTAGGGTGTGGGCATACACTAAGCATATTTGGTAAATTCTGGTTGCATTCAACATATATTTTTTAAAAAACTGAAGATACTTAAGTGCGCGTTTTTATCAGTGGTGTTTGAGAACTGGCTTGAATCAAGTGGTACTGGCGAGGTATCTTGATTGATGCTTTCCTGTTGATTTTATTTTTTCAGGTGTCTCATTTTGGCTGTTATTTTGTCTGCCAGCCTTTTTCCCACCCCAGATTCTTTATTTCTTCATCAAATTGTATAATGAAACTAGTTATTTTTCCCTAGCAGTATGTAACCAGGTTTAGTTCAACATGGGCCTGAGAGAGTAACAACTTACTGCAATGGAATTTACCTTATGTTTACCTGGAATTTCGTCATAGATCATTTTGGGGAAGAAATACCCTTTTTAAAGCCCTTGTACCAGACCTGTGAAGTAATTCAGATATTTATCTTACTTACGTAGCACTAACCCATGAGGGCCATACCGTAAGTTTTTGAAGCATACTTGGCCAGCAATTACCAGATGCACTGTTATTTTATGTATGCCAGAGAGAGAGAGCACTGTCAGTTGCAGTTGTAAAATGCCATCAGTTTCAGACATGCTAAAATGTATATATAAAAAAAATGGGTATCTTAGAATTTATGAAATGTGCCATTAGTGCTGTTTCACTTTATGGTTATCACCCAAGATCATCAACATAACTACCTCCCAACATCAAGTGAAGTCAGGATAAATTTAGTTTTACTTGACCTCAGAGATCTCTAGGCAGTATAGCATAGAAGTTAAGAGTGCATCTAGTCTGCTTTTTAATAGCTTTCTGACTTTAGGTAGGTTACTGAACGTCTCTGCCTCAGTGTTCTTATCTGTAAAATGGAAAGGATAACCGTACCTACCTTGTAAGAGTTGTTATGAGAAACAAATGAGTTTTATTTACATTTAGAGTAATTCTTTCCACATAATGCTTTGTGTAAATGTTGGTTAATTAAAAACAGTTAATTAAATATTAAGATTCTTATTCTTAATCTAAGAATAAGGAGATGCTTTAAAAGGGGAAAAGGATGTAATAGTTCATTGTTATTTTTGCACACAATAGAGATTAAAAGTGTTTTACTAATTTGTCTTTGAAAGTCTAATGTATTCGTAAGATTGCAGTCTTGACGATTTTGTTACTTAAATTCATAAAAATGATACCACTGTATAAGGGTTCAGTGAAATCCGCTTTCCTTTCTATTATGACATATTTAATCAGAATATTGATGTGCTGTGACAGATGTCTTAAATATAACCTGTTATATACTTGTGATTCCTGTCAACCTCATAAGGAATTCATTTGGAAATATTTTTAAGAGTTTCAGTGTTAAAGAACTGTATTTAAGACATCTGGCTTCTGCACTGTGAAATTATGGAGGAAAAGTTTTTATTTTTATATATGAGGCAGTTTTTATTTGAAAAGTTTTAATATGTACGTGATTTTGTTGCTTCACTTTTTTTGTTTTCGGCCATACCAGGTAGCATGTGGGATCCTATTCCCAACCAGGGATCAAACCCGTGCCCCCGCCTGCTCAGCATTGGAAGCACAGGCTTAACCTCCGCACTGCCAGAGAAGTTCCCGTTGCTTCATTTTTTTTTAGGTTTCTTTCTTTCTTTCTGGCTGCACTGGCTCTCCCTTCTTGAGCCTGGGCTCTCTCTAGTTGAGGGGCTACACTCTGTTTGCAGTGTACGGGCTTCTCACTGCAGTGGCTTTTCTTGTCGGGGAGCGCAGGCTCTAGGTGCACATGGACAGCACATGGGCTTACTTGCTCTGTGGCATATGGGATCTTCCTGGACTAGGGATCGAATTCCTGTCCTGTGCATTGGCAGGTGGGCTGTCAGACACTGGACCACCAGGGAAGTTCCTTGTTACTTCATTTTAGATTTAAAATCTTGTCATTTACCCTGATATAAAAATAAGCCCTTCCTTTGAGCTTCTTGGTATTTCCCCCTTTCCCACTTTTGCCTTGTTTTCATTTCTTTTTGTTCTACACTCACATCATTCATTTATTCCATAAATTGACCAACTGTTAAATGCTGGGTTCTGTATTTCAGTAATAAATTGGAAATAGCCCTTGACCTGGAAGACTCACTATGTGGGATTTATTGGAGAAGGCAATGGCAACCCACTCCAGTACTCTTGCCTGGAAAGTCCCATGGACAGAGGAGCCTGGTGGGCTACAGTCCATGGGGTCGCGAAGAGTCAGACACGACCGAGCGACTTCACTTTCACTTTTCACTTTCATGCATTGGAGAAGGAAATGGTAACCCACTCCAGTGCTCTTGCCTGGAGAATCCCGGGGACGGGGGAGCCTGGTGGGCTGCTGTCTATGGGGTTGCACAGAGTCAGTCACGACTGAAGTGACTTAGCAGCAGCAGTCATTGAGTGCATAGGCACAGTACTGAAGACTTGATATATCTGCTCTTTTTGTTTCAGTCCTCATAACTACCCTGCTAGGATAGGTCATTACTTTTCAAATGTTTCCATCAAATAAATGGCAGAGAAGAGTGCCCTTTTAGGTGGTGAAGATCTGAGTGTGGTCAAGGTAATGTGGAGAGGGAGAACTTCGGTGTTAAAATTCTTTTCAGATTAGTGTCTTCTCCTGAAAAGGATTTGACTGTTGCATTCTGTTACCCTAATATAGCCTTCTTTGTTTTAATGTAAAAATGGTTTAGATTAGCATGAGGGAGGATTTTTTTTTTTAAGTGTTCTATCCCAGTTTTGGCATGGAGGAGACATGGCACTGGGAATCAGATTGTGTAATAAATGTTTAGGCATCAAAGTTGCTTATTATATATTGATTTGCTTTTCCAATTTTAGGTAGACTTTTTTTGGAATGTAACATAGGCTCATGGACATGCATGTAACATCGTACAGCGACAACACCCTTGTGTATGGCTTCTTAAATCAATTTTTATGTGATCCGTTGGTATAGTGTATAGCGTGGTAGCTTCTACATTCTATTGTATTCCATCCCGTTGTATGACTGTGTATATATAAATACTGTAATTTAACCCTTCTACTGTTGATGAACACCTCGGTGGTTTCCAGTTTTGAATCACAATGCCTAATGCTCCTATAGAGTATTCTTGTAGATATCTTTTGCTGCACATGTACACATAATTGCTGTAGTAGAATTTTTGGATCATATGTACTTTTGTTCCGTTTCAGTTTATGTTACCCAGTGTTTCCTAAGTGTCTTTTCATAGTGAATGAGGGTTTATTTGTCCCACATACTCTAACATTTGCTTAATATTGTTTGATTTATTTAGCTGTTCCGGTGGGTATAAAGTGGTATGGCTAGTTTTTCAAAATATACATGATTCCTTTCTTCAGGCATACTCACATACCCTTCCCATGTGCACACCAAAGGAAAATAGAGACTTGTATATTTTCATAAAACTCATCAAATGATTCTGGTTGCCTTGTCAGTTGGTAAGATGCATAATGTAAAACAATTGTAAGTATGGTTTAAGGAAAATAATGCTGTCATGAAAATTACAGCTTCACTGTATAGTCTACTGACTTTCTGATAAATGGTGCATTTCTGCCTCGCTGTTGCTAAACATGGGAAAGGTTTTAAGATTTTGCAAGCTGGCAAAAAGTTCTGTAGGGCCTTTTATTGAGTTAGTCTGTAGGATTGCCCCAAAGCTCTAATTATGCAATGCTGAAATGCACTTGCTCTTGACTGTCTACCCAGATTGTAGGTTGTGTTCATTCATTTTGTGAGGTTCTGCTGCCCCTTAAATAAAGGAAGTGCTGTCTACACAGCCACGCTTACTCAATTTTCAGAACTTGAAAGTTGAGCAAATTTTACAAATGCTCACAGTTTGCTATGTTGTTTTAAACTTAATTTTCTGTTATATGTGAAATTTTTCGTGTCACAGAAGACAGTATTGCTACTAGTATTTTTTTTTTAATTATCAGATTGTATAGCAAATACCAAGGATGTGACAAATGTTTTACCTGTGTATCTTTTCTAGGCTTAGGGTGTGGTAAGTCTCCTCTCATTCCCCAGTGAATATAAATCATGTTAGAATCATATGTAGGGAAGCACCATTCCTGTATCTTTTGGAAACCATAATTAGTTGTTGATTTTTTCTGTTAAAACACTCATAGAGATTCATAACTGCAGATGAACTCATAGTTTTCCCTTTTTAACATTGTCTTATGCATTTGTAGAAGCTAGTATTTTAATATCTGATCTTATTTCTTAACTGCTGCAAAGTACTGTTCCTGGGTAGTGCAGCTCTTTGACTGATACTGGTGCTATACATATTCTTGAGTAGCTACTGATGTGCTAGTCGTAAGAATCTTGAAATTATTAGCTTATCATCAGAAGAGCTGAGACAGCATTCATGTAGTTAAAGTGTTCTCTTGAGGTATAAGGACATCTATTTTGCAAAGCTTTTCCTTGAGAGGTCAGGGCTGGTAGGTAGATGGCAATAGCCTCCTTTTATATAGTCTAGGTTGACCATGTGTTACATCATTTCAGAAACACTGAATTAAAACCCAGGGTCTCTTAACACATTGTTCTTCATGGATCAGCTTCATTTCTTTCTCTTTCAACTTCTTTCTCTTTGTCTGCCCACCCCCCACCCGCCACCTTTTTTTTTTATCTGTTTTTTCCCTCTGTAAACTAAACAGCTATACGAAATGTTTTCCTTTAAACAGGATTAAGCCATTTTAATGATGATAGACATGCAGAGTATAAAGATATAGACAATTTCTTTCCCTTAGATTTTATAATTTAAGAGTTCCCAAAAGTTGTAGTTCCTCATATCTTTCTCAAGGATGATGGTTTTTCCTAATTTTGTCTAGGTTAGTACTAGTTTATGTCTTCTGTCCCAGTATCTTGTCTGACTTAACATTTGTAATGTCTAATTTTTAATGAAATATTGTTGTTAACAACTGCTTTAAAATAAGCCTTAGTAGTTCGGTAGAATTTTTATTTTTAGCTGCTGCCATGGTGTGGTCTACTGATAGGTAAGAGACATGTATAATAGTGAGGTCTGTCTTAACAGGTGGTAAAATTTTAAGTACTTCTTTCCCGAACCCATCTCAGATACATTATAATCAGTGACGGTATCAGGATGGGGCTCTCCATGATTAAAAGTGGGCTGGGACATTAATGATAAGGAGCAATTAACTCCTCTTGGTCTCAGGTGATGGTAAGAGATGTGATGCCTCTGCCTTCATCTCTTTGGGCACCAGCCTGTTGTTCCATGTTGATGCAGCTTGCAAGATTCATGAAATTAGAATGATGGCAGCAAGTGGTATCAGTGGAAAACTGTAGGTTATATACGCTGAAATTGTGATTGAGCGGTCCTGGAATAGAATGGGTAAGCAGCACTTTTCAGTAGAGCTTTGTGTGATGGTGGAAGGGTCTATGATCTCCACATTCCATTATTGGTAGCTTTGGTCACTTGCATCTACTGAGCACTGAAAATGAGTCTAGTACAACTGAGGAGCTGAATTTCTAATTTAAATATTTTGTTATTTGGTAAGACTTTTTTATTAGCGGTTCTACTTGATCTGCTTTAGCTAGGTATTTGGCTTTCTGACCTTATCTATGTTTCTTCAGTGCCTGGCTGATTTAGATTTTTAATGAATGTTTGCTCAGTAAATGCTAGATGAATGTGAAATTGTTCCAGTGTCCTGAAATTCTAGAACAAAAAACATTGCTTCAGTTCAGTTCAGTTCAGTTGCTCAGCTGTGTCCAACTCTTTGCGACCCCATGAATCGCAGCACACCAGGCCTCCCTGTCCATCACCAACTCCCAGAGTTCACTCAAACTCACGTCCATCTAGTCAGTGATGCCATCCAGCCATCTCATCCTCTGGCGTCGCCTTCTCCTCCTGCCCCCTGCCCCTCCCAGCATCAAAGTCTTTTCCAATGAGTCAGCTCTTCGCATGAGGTGGCCAAAGTACTGGAGTTTCAGCTTTAGCATCATTCCTTCCAAAGAACACCCAGGACTGATTTCCTTGGACACTTTCTAAAAAGTGACTTGAAAACTAATAAAAGTAAACTACTCTGTTTTGTTTTTGGCCATGCCCTTGGTTTACAGAATTTTAGCTCTCCCACTAGGAATTGAACCCTGGGCATCAGCAGTGAAAGCACGAGTCTTCAGCACTGGTTCACCAGGCAATTGCCATGTTTTTTACTGTAATTAAATGAGAAGAAGGAGAACTTTTAAGAAAAATGACTTATGATTTTTAAAAAATAATACCTTGTGGAGGATAAAGCTTTAATCAAATGTTTATTCATATTTTCCTAAAATAAAAGAGATGAGGGGAAGAGTAGGAAAAGGGAGAGGGAAGGGAGGAAGTATAGCTTTTATTATGGATGAATGTTTTAGGACTCAGATAAATCTGAACAATGCCTAGGGTTAATGTAAGTGGATCCAGAATTGGCAACTAACTGTGCAGAAACTACTGTAAGTATTTAATGGACCTTATCTCTTAATACTCATTATATTTTTTCTGAGTGAGAAATTATTCCCTTTCTGAGGATGAGAAAGGTAAGGGCCAGAATGAGAAAGTAACTTGTTCAAGAGTTATAAAACTAAAAAAGTTTTTTTTTTTTTAATTTGCATTATGTCATGTACAGATCTTTTCCTGTGTGTCCATTTTGATGAGTTTTGACAGGTATATTCACCTATGTAACAACAGCCCAATCAAGATATAGGATCATTTCCATTACTCCAGAAAGTTCTCTTGAAGATTATGCAATTTTTAAGAGACACTTTGGGCATCAGTTTATCTTTGTACAGCTACGCCTCCACGTTACTTGCATTAAAAGGGAGGTGGAAGCTGTTAGAGATAAGCACTGTGAGAGCAGCAGCATTCACAGCTCAGTAATAGCTGATGAAGAGCCAAATGATAAAGGTTAAAAAAGCAAAAACAGAACCTCAGAAACATCAGAAACCTCAGGCAAATTTAACTGTTCTTCATAGTTCATGAGATTATTACTGTTTTGTAAACTAGTTCTGTTTTTGAATTTTACATTAGTACTCATACACATTGAACCAATTTATTTAGTGCTTTCTGTGTACCAGGCACTATATTAGGTATTGTCTATACAGTCTCATTCAATATAGCAGTCATTTGAGATATTACCATTTATTATTCCCAATTTACAAACAAGAAAATTGAGACCCAGAGAACTTACACAGCTGCAGGATTTTTACCCAAGTCTAAGATCAGAAACCAAATTCTTAACCCTGATGGTGTTCTGTGGATCATTCTATAATACTAAATGCTACCTGGTACTTTGATTTTTAGGAGGCAACAATTATGTAGTAAATATGTAATACTTTTGCAGCAGTTGACTTCAAATCTAGTCAGTATGTCTTTGCTTAGTATATGCCGTCTTATACAATAGGCAGTAGTTATGTAAAGTTGAAAATAGAATCATCTCAAGGAGTTCTCCCTGTTTGATGAATTGAAAAACCATAGTATTTCCAATTAAGAATCCTTCATTTAATTTCTGAGTTACTTTTTTGGGTTTTGTTTGTTGTTGTCTTTTTTTTTTTAACTCTGTGACCTTAGATCATATTACTTCTATTTTTCAGTTTCTCTGTAGAATAGAAGTAGCTACTTCATTTAGTTGTTTAAAGGATCAAATGAGATAATATATATGTAAGAGTAAAATTCTAAACTATGAAGTAAAATCTTATGGATTACTATACTGAGAACTATATTTGATTAATTCTGTATGCAAGGCATTGGTTATGAAAGTTCTTGGGTAGTAGCTAAGAAATTATTCATTTTGCTGAAGAAAATGGTATGGGAGTAAACTTAAGTGTTTGGCTAGTAAATGTTTTACAGAAGTGCCAATTAAGGTGGACAGATTAAAACACTGTTAGTGCTTAAAGAAGAGAGATGGTTAACTTATCTATTGTTTGTTCGTTGAGATAGCTTCTCTCAAGTTTGAGAAAAAAGTGTTGTTATAATTTATAAATTAGAGCCCTGATAAAGGTTTTACCTGAAGGGACTTGGGAGATCTAGTTCATATTATGTCTTCCTTCCTTGTTTCCACAGACCTTAGCTCAGTGTAGAGCACAAGTCAGTGACTGGGGAGGGGCTGAGAGAAATAGACCATAAAGGAACAGATGAAGGAGTGAAAACAAACAAAAACAAGAGGGTGATGGTCTTGCAGCTTGCCATACTGAGTCGTCTCCTGACTGCTAGTTTTGCCCTTTTTTGGTTCACCGCAGTTTATATATCACTATAATTTAAAGTCTTACTTCATGAAGTTCAGTGAACATAGTTATAAAGTGCCATGCTAAGCATTTAAATAAGGCTGCTTTTTTAAAATCCCAATACTGTCTTTATAAGATTTCTGGAAATAGCCTCCTTTTAAAAAGTAAAATTATGTGCTTCATATATTTTTAAGGGAATATGGCCGTTAATACAGATCTATCTAGCCTTCTGATTTTCTTATTGTGCCTTGTATCTAAGTTATTTACATAAGTAATAAGAAAACAAATGAGCTTGTAGCAACTAGCATAACATACATATCTAGTTGTTTTTAAATGATGATTTTTTTAAAATGATTGCCAAAGATCCAGAGTGTCCTTAATATGTAATGCTACAGGAAAAGCAATCAGGTTTTGAAGTGATTGATAGTCTATTTTTTCCCCAAGAAGGTCATTGATTGCCTTGTGAGGAGATCATGTAGTGATACCAAGACCTCTTAGTCTACAGTGTATGAGTGGTTCCTGTATAAGCTTATAATAAAACTGGATCCGATTTAGTGATTCTTGCCCTGAATGCTTTGTTTAGCCCAAAGCTCAGTGCTATGCAAGAGCATGTGTGATCTGAAGCCAAAAGGGACTAGGGGTAGAATCCAGATCTCTCAACTCAACACAGACTCCAGGGCTTTTTTCCGTTTTTGCCTTTATTAAGATAAGCTATAGTGTGTCTGTGTTGAGGAATGTTAAATGATTTTTACTTTTAATTCTTTTTTTTTTTTAAATATGTTAAATCAACAGAAATGTAGTGATTTTTGTGGGATTACAGTGTGTGCACACAGGGGTTCTTCTCTGTGTGTTTTTTTGTTTTTTTTTTTTTTTTTAAGGAGAACCTTGGTGTTGAATGATAAGGCAACAGTAAGCAGAGGTTTTAAATTCCTGCTTGTGTACAAACCTTCCCCAGCAAGTATTAATGGCTTTTAGGATTTATCAAATAGAGAAAGAGTTGGTCTTAGAAAGTCTATTTTGTCTGTTCTAATTAAGTTTCCATATATGTATAATTAAAATTTCTTCCTTACTGTTGGTGTTAGCGGATGTTATAGATTTCAAAAGAGGTGCCATAGCACTGGAATAAAACCCTGGGACAAAGAAGTTGAAAACTAGCCTAGTCTCTCAGGATGATACCTAGGTAGAATATTGAGTCTGCCTGTAGACTGAAGTCTGTGAAGAGTTGAGTCGTAAGTGGAGGACAAATGGATAGCTGCAGCAGTGATGATGAGATGAATGTATTATTGGTATTAATAGCTTTCTGGTCTAATCCTCATGCTAGAAATGTGGTCCTCAGTGTGAAATTCCTAGATCAGCACCATCAGCACCACCTGAGACTTGTTAGAAATGTAAATTCTGGGGCCTGACCCAGACCCACTAAATCATTAACCCTGGGATTGGGGCTCAATACTCTGCTTTAACAAGCCTTCCAGGTGATTCTCATGCACAATTAAATTTGAGAATCACTGCCCTAGAGAAATACAAAGCTGTGAGTCTACCATTTGTAATTATGTAAGAGGCTGGAACTACTTATTTGGACCATATCAAGTTACAGATAGTCTGCTTTTGATTTACAGAAACTTCAAATTACCAAATTCTAAAGAAAAGTCACCTTTTATTTTGGGCAGAGAGTTCAGACTGTAAACAATTACTTCACTTAGGCCTCTGTTAATAGCCAAAATAGGAAAAAGTTAAAGGCCCAGGTAAAGTAGACTATGGGGCTTTCCTGGTAGTTCAGATGGTAAAGAATCTGCCTGCAGTGCAGGAGACCTGGGCTTTGATCCTTGGGTCGAGAAGATCCCCTGGAGAAGGAAATGGCTGCCCACTCCAGTGTTCTTGCCTGGAAAACTCCATAGACAGAGCCTGGCAGGCCGCAGTCCATGGGGTCACAAAAAATCAGACATGACTGAGCAACTAACACAACAACAGCAAAGTAGACTATAAAGTAAAAGGAAGTATTTGCTCAACCCCTGTGGTGGGGAAAGGCCCTGTGTAATTTCATCATCATTAGCTACAACTCCTGGATGCTAAAACCCTCCTCCAGCTCTCCCCAGCTCTTTCCTCTTACATAGGAGTATATATAATCAGGAGGAAAGAATGGTCTTTCCACCCTTGGCCAGCATTTATTTTTTCTCTCGAGGTTTCAGAATATTTCCATTGCTGTATCCTTTATCACCCCCATTCCTGTTCCCCAAAGACTTAACAGTACCTGTGTGTAGGTGTGATGTCACTGAGTCTAATCACTCTCCTGAAAGTCACAGCTGTTTCTGTTTCAAAGAGAAGCCTTTCTGTCTGTGTTATATACATTTTACTGAACTGTAGTAAACTTGAAATAAACTGGTTTAAGTGAATTAGAGCTACAAGATGGCTATTCTCTTTTTGCATCTAGGTTTGAATTAGCTATTCCATTAATTCCTCAAACCATTTGATTAGTACCTTCCTTCTTTTTAAAAAATAGACTCTAGGCCTTGTGCTATAGAAATGAAGAGAAAAATCTTCATGGAGATCATAGTTTAGGTAAAAACAAAACTGTCCACATAAATCTCAGTCATAAAAGACAGTAAATGAAGGGGGGTGTGTGATGGAGGTGTTAAGTGTATCTATCTATATATATATATATATTTTTTTTTTTTTTTTGGTAATTTAATGTGAGCTGACTATGACAAAATGTGGTCCAGTAGAGAAGGGAATGGCAAACCACTTCAGTATTCTTCCCTTGAAAACCCCATGAACAGTATGAAAAGGCAAAAAGATAGGACACTGAAAGATGAACTCCCAGGTCACTAATGCCCAATATGCTACTGGAGATCAGTGGAGAAATAACTCCAGAAAGAATGAAGAGATGGAGCAAAAGCAAAAACAACACCTGGTTTTGGATGTGACTGGTGATGGAAGCAAGGTCTGATGCTGTAAAGAGCAGTATCGCACAGGAACCAGGAATGTCTGGTCCATGAATCAAGGCAAATTGGAAGTGGTCAAAGAGGAAATAGCAAGAGTCAATGTTGACATTCTAGGAATAAAAGCAAAGTAAAATGGATTGGAATGGGTGAATTTAACTCAGATGACCATTATATCAACTACTGCGGGCAGGAATCCCTTAGAAGAAATGGAGTAGCCATCATGGTCAACAAAAGGGCCTGAAATGCAGTACTTGGATGCAGTCTCAAAAACGACAGAATGATCTCTGTTCGTTTCAAAGGCAAAACATTCAATATAATGGTAATCCAAGTCTATGTATGCCCCAACCAGTAACGCTGAAGAAGCTGAAGTTGAACAGGTTTATGAAGACCTACAAGACCTTTTAGAACTAACACCCAAAAAAGATGTCCTTTTTATTATAGGGGACTGGAATGCAAAAGTAGGAAGTCAAGAAACATCTGGAGTAACAGGTAAATTTGGCCTTGGAATACGGAATGAAGCAGGGCAAAGGCTAATAGAGTTTTGCCAAGAGAACGCACTGGCTGGCCATAGCAAACACCCTCTTCCAACAACACAAGATAAGACTCTACACATGTATATCACCAGATGGTCAACACTGAAATCAGATGGATTATATTCTTTGCAGTCAAAGATGGAGAAGCTCTATATAGTCAGCAAAGACAAGACTGGGAGCTGACTGTGGCTCAGATCATGAACTCCTTATTGCCAAATTCAGACTTAAAGAAAGTAGGGAAAACCACTAGACCATTCAGGTATGACCTGAATCAAATCCCTTACAATTATATAGTGGAAGTGAGAAATAGATTTAAGGGGCTAGATCTGATAGAGTGCCTGATGAACTATGGATGGAGATTCATGACACTCTACAGGAGACAGTGATCAAGGCCGTCCACTAAGAAAAAGAAATGCAAAAAAGAAAAATCGCTGTCTGAGGAGGCCTTACAAATTGCTGTGAAAAGAAGAAAAGCCAGAAGCAAAGAAGAAAAGGAAAGATATACCCATTTGAATGCAAAGTTCCAAAGAATAGCAAGGAGAGATAAGAAAGCCTTCCTCAGAGATCAGTGCAAAGAAATAGAGGAAAACAACAGAATGGGAAAGACTAGAGATCTCTTCAAGAAAATTAGAGATACCAAGGGAACATTTCATGCAAAGATGGGCTCAAAAAAGGACAGAAATGGTATGGACCTAAGAGGCAGAAAATGTTATGAAGAAGTGGCAGGAACACACAGAAGACCTGTACAAAAAAGATCTTCACAACCCAGATAATCACGATGGTGTGATCTCTCACCTAGAACCAGATGTCCTGAAATGTGAGGTCAAGTGGGCCTTAGGAAGCATCACTACGAACAAAGCTAGTGGACGTGATGGAATTCCAGTTGAGCTATTTCAAATTCTGAAAGATGATGCTGTGAAAGTGCTACATTCAATATGCCAACAAATTTGGAAAACTCAGCAGTGGCCACAGGACTGAAAAAGGTCAGTTTTCATTCCAATTCCAAAGAAAGGCAGTGCCAAAGAATGCTCAAACTACTGCACAATTGCACTCACTCACACGTTAATAAAGTAATGCTCAAAATTCTCCAAGCCAGGCTTCAGCAGTACGTGAACCATGAACTTCCAGATGTTCAAGCTGGTTTTATAAAAGGCAGAGGAACCAGAGTTCAAATTGCCAACATCCGCTGGATCGTGGAAAAAGCAAGAGAGTTTCAGAAAAACATTTATTTCTGTTTTATAACTATGCCAAAGCCTTTGACTGTGTGGATCACAATAAACTGTGAAAAATTCTGAAAGAGATGGGAATACCAGACCACCTGACCTGCCTCCTGAGAAATCTGTATGCAGGTCAGGAAGCAACAGTTAGAACTGAGCATGGAACAACAGACTGGTTCCAAATAGGGAAAGGAATACGTCAAGGCTGTATATTGTCACCCTGCTGATTTAACTTCTATGCAGAGTACATCATGTGAAATGCCAGGCTGGAAGAAGCACAGGCTGGAATGAGGATTGCCAGGAGAAATATCAATAACTTCAGATATGCAGATGACACCACTGTTATGGTAGAAAGTAAAGAGCCAAAGAGCCTCTTGATGAAAGTGAAAGAGGAGAGTGAAAAAGTTGGCTTAAAGCTCAACATTCAAAAAACTAAGATCAAGGCATCCAGTCCCATCACTTCATGCCAAATAGATGGGGAAACAGTGGCAGACTTAATTTTGGGGGCTCCAGAATCACTACAGATGGTGACTGCATCCATGAAATTAAAAGACGCTTACTCCTTGGAAGAAAGGTTATGACCAACCTAGACAGCATATTAAAAAGCAGAGACATTACTTTGTCAGCAAAGGTCCGTCTAGTCAAGGCTATGTTTTTCCAGTAGTCATGTGTGGATTTGAGAGTTGGACCATAAAGAAAGCTGAGCGCTTAAGAATTGGTGCTTTTGAACTATGGTGTTGGAGAAGACTCTTGAGAGTCCCTTGGACTGCGGGGAGATCCAGCCAGTCTATCCTAAAGGAAATCAGTCCTGAATATTCATTTGAAGGACTGATGTTGAAAATGAAACTCCAATAATTTGGCCACCTGATGTGAAGAGCTGACTCATTTGTAAAGACCCTGATGCTGGTAAAGATTGAAGGCAGGAGGAGAAGGGAATGACAGAATGAGATGGTTGGATGGCATCACCTACTAAATGGACATGAGTTTGAGTAAACTCCAGGAGTTGGTGATGGACAGGGAGGCCTGGCGTGCTGCAGTCCATGGGGTTGCAAAGAGTAGTACACGACTGAGCAACTGAACTGAACTGACTATGGCAAGCCAATTTCAGTTTTCTAAAAGGGCATATCATGTTAAATGCCCCCCCCGCCCCCCGCTTATAATACTTCTTAAAAGTAAATGTCATGATTATATTGAAGTTCATTTTACATTAAGAGTAAAAAGAATAGGACGCTACCTTCCCACTCCCAGTTCCACTTCCCACTGTAATTTTACCTGTTTTTAGTCTAGGCAGTGTTGCCTACCTCCCTCTCTTCAGTCTCTCAATTATTATTCATTGTTAATTTTACATCATCAAGGTGGTTGCATTTTTTTTCTATAATTGTAATTTCTCTTACTTTATTTATAGGCCAGTTCTAAAACTTTTAAACCCAGATATTTATAATGTGATAATATAAATATTTACTATAGAACAAAGTTGAATGGCCTCACAGAATGAAATGAAATCCTGTGTACAATGGAAAATTTTCTAAATATCAAATTCTAGTGGATTCTCCTAGTTTTGTTTTTGTTTTTTTCAGTTTCTTTCTCTTCCAGGACCTATTCAATTCTATTGTCTTTTCGGTCCCGTGATTTTTTTCTTTAGATTCTTTTTTCGTTTGGTTAGCACTGTGGTCTTCAAAAGAAGCATCCACATAAAGGGATTTCACAAGATCATTTTAGGGGGTGTCAGAATATATTAATAATTAAATTATTTTATTTTATCTGATTATTTTTAATTCTGTTTGCTTTGTACTTAAATGTTAGTATAATATGTTAATTTATAAATAGACGTGTGTGCTGAGAGCATATGGGGTTTTTTTACTCATCAAGTCATGTCATACAAAAATGTTTGGAGTTCATTGAGTAATTTTCAAAATAGAATGGCAAACTTGAAGTATTTGCTGTCTGAAAATGTGCTTTATTCAGCTTGCAAGTGAGGGCTACACTTCATTGCAGCGGCTTCTCTTGTCCCAGAGCACAGGCTCTAGGCACATGCGCTCAGTGGTTGTAGTTTGCAGTTCCTAGAGCATAGGCTTAGTAGTTATGGCACACAGGCTTTGCCGTGAATCATGTGGAATCCTCTCAGACCAGGGATCAAACCTAATTCCCTTGCTTTGACAGATGGATTCTTAACCACTGGACCACCAGGGAAGCCCTGTTTCTGTTTTTATCCCCTTGAGGAGCACCTGTTGGGTCTCCTGTTGGAATATTGGATCTCTTCTATCTGATCTCCATCTTCTAACTTCTCTTATTTCCTATGTTCTTTGCGTTTTTAGTTTGTCTATTCACGCGTAGTTTCCGTCAATTGTAACATTTTATTGTTTATTTTGCCCGTTGAATTTATCATTTACATTTTTAATTAACAAGAATTACTGTTCTCTGACCATTTTTTCAAAGACTTATTCTTGTTTTATGTAAGTGTACCATTCTGTCTCCTAAACTGTCCCCATTTCTACCATGGTTATTTTGTTTTACATTTTTGGACTGTTTCCCAAATGTCTGTTGTAATTTTTCTCCTTTAGTTTCCCTGCTAATCTTTTCCTATCTAATTGATTTTTCTGCTAATTTATCCCTGTTTATCTACCTTGAACTTCTCAAAATGTCTGATATACCAATATCATCCTTATTTTCCAGTCCTGTCATGACTTCATTGTTTTGTAAAAATGTGTTTTCATCTCATTGGAATATTGGGAAATAAAAGAGACAGGTAAGTGTGCTCACTTCACTGCCTTGAACTGTTTTCAGGGTTCCATTTTGGCTATAGTATGTGATCCAGATGTCTAGAAATTAGAAAGTTGATAAGAAAGCCATTTATCTATCATATGAGTTTGGCGGAAAGTATGAATCACCTTTGCTTTTTGTCTTTTCATTTCTTTGGTTTTGTGTGTGTGTATATGTGTGTGTGTGTGTTTTCTGTTAGTAACATGCTGGAAAGATTGTCTTTAAGAATTTAATATAAGCTTAGGCCTGAATCCAGGCAGCCAGGCAAGCATTGCCAAATTTTAGCATTATAATCCTGGGCAAATTACGTAAACCTTTCTGTACTCTATTTTACTCACCCATAACATTGGCAGAAGCAGTGATTACCCTCTTCATAGAGTTATTTTGGGAGTCAAATTAGACAAATACTTAAGCCTGGCATATATCAAGAGAAAGCCTTTACAAAATATTTATTCTTGATATTATTAGATTGCTTCTATTCAGGAAAAAGTTACACATTTTAGATAGCCCTTTCTACAAAGTTGGCTATGAAGTGGATTATTATGAAATAAATTTTCCCAATGATTTCTCTGTATAATACTGAAAATGGATTTGCATAGAAAACTCCCTCTGATCCATGAGCTATTCCCTCTTAGTAAGCACCTACTGGAATAATAGTAGGATCTTTACATGATTAGGCTCATCAGTTCAGTTCAGTTCAGTCGCTCAGTCGTGTCCGACTCTTGGCAACCCCATGAATCGCAGCACGCCAGGCCTCCCTGTCCATCACCAACTCCCGGAGTTTACTCAGATTCACGTCCATCGAGTCAGTGATCCATCCAGTCATCTCATCCTCTGTCGTCCCCTTCTCCTCCTGCCCCCAGTCCCTCCCAGCATCAAAGTCTTTTTCAGTGAGTCAACTCTTCGCATGAGGTGGCTAGAGTACTGGAGTTTCAGCTTTAGCATCATTCCTTCCAAAGAAATCCCAGGGCTGATCTTCTTCAGAATGGACTTGTTGGATCTTCTTGCAGTCCAAGGGACTCTCACGAGTCTTCTCCAACACCACAGTTCAAAAGCATCAATTCTTCGGCGCTCAGCCTTCTTCACAGTCCAACTCACATCCATACATGACCACAGGAAAAACCATAGCCTTGATTAGATGGACCTTAGTCGGCAAAGTAATGTCTCTGCTTTTGAATATGCTATCTAGGTTGGTCATAACTTTTCTTCCAAGGAGTAAGTGTCTTTTAATTTCATGGCTGCAGTCACCATCTGCGGTGATTTTGGAGCCCAGAAAAATAAAGTCTGACACTGTTTCCACTGTTTCCCCATCTATTTCCCATGAAGTGATGGGACCAGATGCCATGATCTTTGTTTTTTCAATGTTGAGCTTTAAGGCAACTTTTTCACTCTCCTCTTTCACTTTCATCAAGAGGCTTTTTAGTTCCTCTTCACTTTCTGGGAGCTAATAATTAAACACTCAACTAATTGTATCATTTTTCTGTATGTTTACTTCTGTAAAGGTATAATAAAAATGTATATTCTTCTGGTCTTCTTGACTATGTTCATAACTCCACTTCCCTCCCCACTCCGAAACTCTTTTGTCCCAAAACCCAGCTTCTTATTGTGACTTAAATGATCCCCTTTATCATTGACTTACCTGTTTTCTAAACTACAAACCTTGATATCATCCATAATTCCTCAAACCTTATCATTTATACCTCTACTCTTCTGACTTCTTAAATCTTAAAGTTAGTTTTGCCTGTTGAAAGCTTGGAATGGATTTATACAGCATGTTTGACTTTTTTAGCTTAACTTTAGGAGATTCATGAGATTCATTCAGGCTGCATGTTGTAATAGATCATTCTCATTGCTGTATATTTCACTATATGAATGTACCACAGTTTATCCATTCTATTACTTATGAACATTTGGGTGGTTTTCAGCTTTTGGCAGTCACATGTGGATTATTGCTTTGTCTGTATTTATATCTAGGGCCAATCTATAAACTGTCTGGTACACATATTTTGAAGAACATGTGAGTGTATGCTTTTGGCAGTGTACCTAGGAGTGGAATTGATGGGTTTCAAGGTATTTAGTTATTTAGCTTTAATAGATACTGCAGTTTTCCAAAGTAGCCCCTAAGTACCTGAATACATATATGTATGTTTGCATATGTATATATGTCATTAAGATTGTTCTTTCAGAAGCGAATTAAAGTCTCCCACTGTGATTATTTTTGAATCAATCATACTGCATACAGGTTTTATGATTGACCTTTTTTCACATTTTATTTCCCTCTTTATGTCTCCTAATGCTCTTGCTTTAAAATCTCTTTTATCCGATCCTAGTATAGCTGTACCTGATGTAAGTTATATATTTTGTCTGTCTTTTTAACCTAGATCTTTTTATACACTTATACATGCACAACTCTTATTGCATTTTGCTTTATTGTGTTTGACAGATAATGTGGCGTTTTTTGTTTTTGTTGTTTTTACAAATTGAAGGTTCATGGCAACCTGGTTTTGACAGACGACAGCATTTCTAGCAAGAAAATATTTTTAATTAATGTATGGACTTTTTTTTAACAATACTACTGCACAGTTAATAAGCTACAGTATAGTATAAACATAACTTAGATGCACTGGGAAAGAAAAAAGTTCCTGTCACTCGCTTGTGTTATTCACTTTATTGCAGTGGTCTAGAACCCTCAATATCTATGAGGGATGCCTATATTGAAGTCTTCTCCAAACAGCAAATACAGTTGACTCCTGAACAAAATGGAGATTAGGGACACCAACCTCCTAAGCAATTGAAAATTCTCATGTAACTTTATACTCAGCCCTCCATATGTAGTTCCTCCATATCTATGGTTCTGAATCTGAGGCAAAGCCTGGATTCTTACTATACATTGTGGCTAGACTCAGCAAATATTCTTGGGAAAAAAGTATCTGTAGACTTGTCAGCTTGGCTTCAGATTATTCCCTCTTCTCTGGAATCTTGGGACCCTCTGTACTGATTGCTTGAGTAGCTCTTAAATGCCTCTGAATAGGTAGTTACTTTATTTTTATCCAGGTTTTTCTGCTACATAGCATAACTTAGTTCTCTTGCCAGCTGTTTCGTTATACCCAAAAGTAGAAGTAAAGTAGAAGACCCCGTGATAGCCTCTAAGTACTTTCTTTATGCATGGATTATCTTGGTTATTACTAGTCTTAACCACCACTGCCTAAATTATCTTCAGCTGTCACCTGTGAAGTTTTCCTTGCTATGTGTCTGTTCTAGTAATCACGTTATGCTAAGTGTAAGTACTTTATATATTTATATATGTATATATCAACTTTCATGTTATCCACTCACCAACCATTGGGAAATGAGGTACTATAATCTTTTAATAGGTAAAAGAAAGAACCAGTATCTGTAAGATTACAGAATTCATGACAAAGCAGTGATTCATAGAACTCTTGCTGTTAAAATCTCTGCTATAGTTGTGGTCTTCTATAATTTGTTTGCTTCCTTTAGAACCCAGCTCAGGGACCACATCCTCCTGTCCTGAAGGTGCTCCATTATTAACTCTGTACCTTCCTCTATCATATTACCATATTGCAAGTAATCACACATGTACCTGTCTTTCCTACTGTATTATAGTCTTCTCCAAAACAAGGACTACATGTTATTCATCTTTGTAGTACTTCCAAGTTCAACAACTAATTCCATTAGTCTGGAAGCTTGATAGCTAACACACTTAGGAATACTACACAGTTGTTGCAAATGACTCTCTTGAGAGTTTTTAAAAATAATCTAAATAAACTAAAGTACTTTATTCTCTAATAGTGGCTAATTTAGTCTCCATAGTTATAGAAGAGACTAATTTCATGAGACTTGCTTTGTGATAAGTGCTTTATTGTGGTGGTGTGGAACTAAATCCTTAATATCTTGAGGTATGCCTATGTATGCTAGTTAAAGTGAGGTCCTTTAAGGCATATTCTTATCTTTTCCCATAGTTGTTAATATTTGTCCCAAGATAAATTTCTAGGATGAATCTGACCAAAAAAAATTTCCCCTTGATACTAGCTATAAAATTGTCCTAGAAAAGACTTGCCAGTAATGTTTATATGCTTCCCTGTAGTTTTCCTGGCTGTCCGAATTGATAGCTTAAAAGAATCTTGGACTATTCTGTAGTGAAAAATGGTATGGGTTTTTTTTTTATACTCTACTGATTACAAATGAATTACAAATTATAAATTCAACTCTCCCTCCCCCCCACACTCCGCTTTCAGCTGTTCTCCTGCAAATTGCTTCTTTATCTTTTCCTGAATTTTTTTGAAATAATTCTTAGTTGACAACCATCTAATTGGTTATCATGGACATCAAATAACACATAGGCATTTTTATACTTTTAAAATTAGTAGCTTATTATTAGCATCATTTCCTTTCCTTTTTGCCAGAAATTTTACCATAAAAAAATGAGAAGGGAAGTTATTAAAATGTTACATATATTCCCACAAGAAATGTATGAGAGTGCCTATCTTTAAACTCTTACCCTTTTTTTTTGGATTATTACGATAATGCTAGGTTAAAACATGGCTTCTTAATTTAGTTTTAATTTATACGACTATAATTATGAATGAAGCTCTTTTTCTGTGAATTAATTTGTATTCTTTACTTTTTTCTTTCTAATTTTTAGGAAATCATTAAATATTAGGGAAATTATCCCCTTTTTGTGCTCTATGCATTGCAAATACTTTTGTTGGTTTGTTGATTTCAAGATTGGTCATGGTGGCTTATTAGCTTGCTTCAGAATCACTGGCAAAAGTATTGACTAGGATCGGGCTCTTTTCACATGGGTAAGTCAATAATCATTGCCCTTTTGGTACATTTATTAACTGTGAATTTTCTTAGAAATATCCAACTCATATTTCTGCTCCTGTTTCTACCTTTAGCCCAGTAGACGACAGTGGTAGTTTTACTAGAATGGGGCTAGCCGGGAAAGTCAGAGCTTTGCTGCCGGATGAGGTGGACTTGATCTGGGGCCAGGAGAGGGTGGGAAGACCATGCCTTTGTCAACTAAAAGTAGCAAACTTGGTTTGAAAGAAAGGGGACAGCCTGCAGCTTTGCAAACCAGGCCAAAAAAAAAAAAAAGGAATGAAAAGCCAAACAGGTATCGGCAACAACTACACAATATGATAGAGATAGATACTGCAGTGAAGTCCTAGCAAGTTACTAAGAAGAAAACAGCCAGGCATAGAAAAATAAATCATAATGCAGAGTTGCTGCAGTCCAGCTTTCAGCTAGGTATTATGAGATGTGCAGAGAAACTGGAAACCATGATACATATTCAGGGGAAATAGCAGAAGCCAGACATAAAGCTACATGTTGGGCAGTTCTATTTACATGGAATTTCTAGGTAACGTATAACTATGGGGAACACATTAGTGGCTCCCTAAATTTGGGAGTGGGAAGGACTTTTGGGGATACTGGAAGTACTCTAAAACTATATGAATGCACAGCTATATAACTAAACTCACTAAAAATCATTGATCTATACATTTAAAATAAGTGAATTTTGTGATATGTAAATTATACCACAATAAAACTGTTTAAATGTGGAAGAGGAACCAACATCTTTAAAACAACTACTCTTATTAGTGATCTCAGCTCCCTGTTGTGATCTCAGACTCGCTGTCAGTCTGCTGTTCTGTTTTCAAACGTAAATAACCAATTGTAGTTTATAAAAGTAATTGAAGACAACAACTGGAGGTACTTCATTAAGAGAAGTACCTAATTTTTATGTAGAAGTGAATAATTGTTAAAGTGACAGTGTACAATACTCTTAAATTATGTATTCACTTTTCTTTAAGGCACTCTTGACTACCTCCAACCATTTATCTTCTCTCTTCTTGCTTCATTAAGGAGCATCTTCACCTTCACTCTTCTTCACCTCTCCTTTAATGGTCGTCGTGACTTACAAGTGCTCCTCATAGAACATTCCCAGTGTTATCATCCTGACTTTCTTGTCTGGCTACTTTGCTGGTTCCCTAGTTTATTGCATTGTGCTGCAAGTATGTGAACAATAGGAACTCTTCCGTATGTGAGGAACCTATATAAATAACATTTGGGTCAGTATTTAGTATAGATGCCATTATTGAAAGGGGAAATAATTTAATCATAAAGGAATAGAAACCTGACATAGTGTAGAATCTTTTTGCTACAGCCCCTTTCTCCTTAGAACTCTGTAATAGTTAATCCTCTTTTCTATATGTATTCAACAATGATAAGAATGGGGGCATCTTGATTCTTGTTCCTTTAATGGAACATGATACTCAGAGCAAATATTCTGCATTTTGAGTGAAATCCTTCCCTTTTTCCCTTTAGTAGTTTCTTCTTATAGGACTCATATGGTTTTCTTTGCGCATAATTATTCTTAAATGAAAAAGAGTTCTCCAGACTTGAATCTTTGTACTAGAATGTAATCTTGAAACCATCCGTACCCCTGAAAGTACAATAATTATGTATATCTTTTGGATTTTGCTTCTTTCTTTTATAGACTTTTCCAAATTGGAAAGCATCATCTAGTTACTAATGTCCTGGCCAGATTATGATGATTAATTGTGTGTCCAAACGGATATAGTTCAAGAACAGCTAATTGGGAAGAAATTTTATGATACAGTAGATGTTATCTGGTAGGAAACACTGATGTGGACAGAGTCTTTATCAGAGAACCTGTGTGTCTGAGATAGAGGGAGAGTTCTGTGAAATATAATTCTTCAGCATTGCCTGGTTAGGTCACATTCTTTGTTTATAGTTGATCAAAGCTTTGGGCTCTGACAGATGAGTAAGTGATATTTGTAGTTTCCAGGGCTGTTCTAACTTTCTAACCCTTTTGATTTTCACATATATGTCAATAGAAAGGTGAAGGAAAGTGAATCAAATATTCAGTGCTGTCAGTAAGTTTCCATGTGATTTTTATGTTTATGATCTTGCTGTTACAGTATTTTATTTTTGATTTGTGATAATTTAAGTATGCCTTTGTAAAATAGCTTCTATAAGTATTAATTTCATTTAGATTCAAACATTACATGGCATAAAGGCTTATGATTTATTTATTAAAAATTATTTTTCATTAATTTAAATGAAATCACATTTCCTCATAATGTAATTTGAGAAAGTAATTGTTTTATGACTGTTTAAATGCTTCTTCCCTCTTGATTTAAACTTGGTGATTACTAAGTGAAACTTCTTTTCTTTGTAGTAAAGTACTCACCTGTGTGGGATATTGCATACATCTTAGAAGACTGCAATAAAGTGGCAATGTCTCGGGAACCCACCCCACCTCTCTCTGGAGATATGTCTATCGGTCCTATAGCAGAAAGCTGGTGTTATACACAGGTACGTGTTATTAAAAAATGACTTACTTTATGCTAGATACTGTATACTATTTTGAGAATATTATGAAGCACTTCAGCATTGTTATTAGAAGTGTTAGGAGATGAGTCATAGGATGTTCAACATGTGACAAGTCAAGAATGTAAAGGTCATCATCATAAAAGTCCTTTTCTGAATGTTCCAGGTTAAAGTAGTAAAATTTTCCTACATGTGGACCATTAATAACTTCAGTTTTTGTCGAGAAGAAATGGGTGAAGTGTTAAAAAGTTCAACATTCTCATCTAGCCCCAGTGACAAAATGAAATGGTAAGATTTTTGGTTTTTTCGGATATTTGTTTTTGAGGTAATCATTAGCACTTTATAGTTTCATCGTTACAGTTTCTAAATGGATATTTGTCAGATTTTACATTTGATTTATAAGTTCCTAGTAGTATAGAGAATTATAAAGAACTGTGAGAATATTGAACTGTGAGATCTGTTGTATTATTTAGATTATTTAACAGATGATTTCAGTATTGCGTCTCTCTTGAATGTTTAAACTATTATCTTCCTCCATGTGAGCCTGTTGTTTTATTTTAGGTGCCTGAGAGTAAATCCAAAGGGATTAGATGATGAAAGTAAAGACTACTTGTCCTTATATTTGCTTTTAGTCAGCTGTCCAAAAAGTGAAGTTCGAGCAAAATTCAAATTTTCCCTTCTGAATGCTAAAAGGGAAGAAACAAAAGCAATGGGTAAGTGATTTCCAAACTGACTGAAAGGCATCTTTATGTAACTGTGTAGATGTACTGTGACTTTTGCACTTTTATCTAGAAAAATTTAGGATTTTTTCCCCCTAAAATCTGCTTAATCAAAAATGTTTCATTTTGGCTGGTAATCTTAAATGCCAGGGTAAAGTTACAGTTGTTTTACTAAGTCTTCATAAGACATGTAAAATTAGTTTTAAATCATATTAAAATTTAAATTTTTCATGTCCTAAAATGACATTCATTTTTCACTTGTAAGAATAGCTGCTATTAGGACAAGGTACCTGGTTCAGTGCCTGGCATATATAATAGGTGTTCAGAAAGCATTTCTTTTTCTTCCTTGCCATTTTTGCCAGATAATAAAATCTAAAGAACCGTGTGAAAGATATTTCAATGCCCTGATATTTTGTCACTGTAATTTTTTTGAGCAGTAGACTAAACAGTGACTGAAAAGAATGGTTTTTCTTAGTCTTAGAACCTGTTAAATTCAGTTCAAGCCTCTGAATTATAGCCAGCTGAAACTGTAGCCTGGCACTTCATAGTAAAAGATCATTGTAGAAAATGTACAGTGTATATAGTAGGAAAATATATTGTGCATTAAATTTTAAGTGATTTCTAGAAGGGATTAACAAAATCAAGTAACATCATTACAAAAACTCTCCAAAACACATTTTAAATAATGTATCTCCTTGCTGAAGTAATGCATGGTTTCACATGTATTTTTATAATTCTGACATGTAAGATAAAATAACGTCTTAGTTCAGGCTGCTGTAAGAAAGAAGCATAAGACTGGGTGGCCTGTAAGCAACAGACATTTATTTCTTACAAATCTAGAGGCCAGGAATCTAAGGTCAGCGTTCTAGCATGGTCAGATTCTAGTGAAGACTCTACTTACAGACCTGCCAACCTTGCATTGTGTCTTCACATGGTGGAAAGGACTACCCCGTTCATGAGGATCTCTACCCTCACAATCTCATCTAATCCCAGTCATTGGCCTCTTAATACCATCACACTATGGGTAGGGTTTCAACATAAAACTTTTAATGGTATACATTTAGTCCATAAAATGGAGTATCTCAATTAGATATATTACTGGTTTTCTACCTTCAATTTGTATAGTAATAGTGAATACTTTCTATAAAGGACCTTGTTTATTTCATAATATATAGTTATTAACCAGTGTATATAAGGCATAAGAAACATTTACTTTAGACATTTATTAAATATTTTACCGATCACACTAAAACCATCTTGTGGACCTTGATGAAAGTTGTTTTTAGAGGTAATTGGATTATGTTTAAAGACCTAAGAAATGATAAGGGACTTTTTTTTTAGCTTTTTTCTCCGGTTAATGGATTTTTCTCTAGTTCCATAAAACTTATATCAGTGGGATGGTTATCCCAGGAAAGCTCATAGAATGCCCTGGTGATTTAAAGCATCCTTTTTTAAAGGAAGAAGCAAGAAATTAATATTTCTAATCTGGTTCTGATATTAGATAATGAATACTATGCCTTTGCCAATGTGTTTTGATCCTACTTTATTATTAAAGGGCTTAGATTGTTTGAAAGATCTCTTACTTCTTGAGATTTGATCTGGCTTTTCTTCTACTTAGATATCTAGGAATCTGGAAGTGAGCTCATTGATAATTAACCAGAATTTGTGGTAGTACTGTGAAATGATCTGGTTCTAGCTAGTGTAACTCTTACCATTTTACTTATGAAAATACATATCTGTAATTTTTATGATAGATGTATTTGTCAAGTCCTATTTTTGCACATTCATTTAATTGTTATTATTAGCAGAATGTCTTGAATACTTGTTTTATTTAAACTTATATTGTGTTTTCCACCAGAAAGCCAAAGAGCATATCGATTTGTACAAGGAAAGGACTGGGGTTTTAAAAAATTCATTCGAAGAGATTTTTTGCTTGATGAAGCTAATGGTCTTTTACCAGATGACAAGCTTACATTATTTTGTGAGGTGGGTACATTTTTTTATTCAAGGAACTCAGTGTTTGGTTATATTTAGTAGTAAAGCAAAAATATGCACTAGAACAATATTGATTGCACTTTTTAAATCAACTAACTGGTATAATTGGTAAGGTTTTATATAAATATTCTAAAAGTAAAAGCTGACAAGTTCTTAGAAATCAGTATAGTAGCCAGCCTGAAAAAAGTCCTGTCGTTAGCTATAAATTGTCTATACAGTTATACTATCACATACTTTGCTCATACAAAGACTCTGGATGTATATGACTTTATATGAAAATTTTTAAATATCTTCTTCATTCTGAATAATTCTAAATGGTCAGCATTTTTTGTTATATTCAGATTGATGATATTAAATATAGTGGCTTATCAGTTTGAATCCATACTTGCATGGTAGTGAAAGTGCCTGAGAAAAGATTGGGAAGCTTTTTGTTCATTTATTCAAACAGATGTTAGCATTATAAATAATGGCATCTCAAAATTTTTAAGCTATACCTTTGTTGACAAATCTATGATATAATTATATGCATGAAATGCCGTCTTTTGAAAGTTGCTAGCATTGGCCCCTTCCAATAATTTACACTTATGATCTGTCTTAATTTGAGGCTTGAACTAGCTTCTGTAATTGTTATTACATAGCTTTATCTATATGAATTGTTGAAATGATAGGGTAACCTCAACATTAAATATATTTCAGTAGGTTATTGTAGACGGATGAGTGTCTTAAAAGCACAATAACTTACTTAACTGCTACTGAATTAGCTTGACGCTTCTTATAGAAAATGTGTAAAATTTCTTGGCAGGATTACAAACTAATTATATGTCATTATGCTGTGTCAGAAGAATAATTGAAATATGGCCCCTGAGACCACGTAGTGCAAATAGAATTCATCTTATTTTCACTTAGACAAGTTAAATGAACTATAAGATGAATTTGTTATGAATACTATTATTTGGTTGATAATGCACATAGCACAAGTGTCTTGAGCAGAGCTTATCATTAAATAATTTGATAAAAATATAGACTAAAGCATTTGTTGCCAATAGAGAAATATTCTAAGTAGTATTCTGAATAATTATACGGTGTGTTATTTAAGCATTCTTAATGTAGAGTTTTCTCAGAATTTTAGTAGTTATCCTAAATTTCAACATATTAATTTATTTTAATCACATAATCATAGAATTTAAAGGACATTAAAGGCTATGTAATCCAGTTAAGGAAAAAAAAATGTACCTACTGCAGCTAAAAGTCTTTCTGTGAATTTTAAGAAAATGTTTCTGTTTTTAGAATTGAAATATTGTTTACTAAAGTATGCTTCCCTAAGTATATTTTATTGGAACCTAGACAACTAAAAAATTCAGAATGAAGGCTGAAACTAAGATTTATTTTGATACATGTTTTTGAAGTGTATTTTTTATCCACATGCTAAATTTTACATGCTAGTCACCTCCTAAAAATAGAACCTACCAGTGACATACATTTTAAGTTGATCACATTTAGTGTTAGATACTATAATAGATACCTTTACTGATACAGACATTCATACCTTGGGCACTGTATTTAACATAGGTGGGCTTTGAACAAACTTTCCTCACGCCCTCCACCGTTTCTTCCATACCTCTCATTGATGCCCTTCCTTCTACAGCATCTCCAGCACTGCTTGCAGAAGAGGAGGAAGCATTGCACTGCCCTACCTAAAGAACTGCCTCCTCCCCCTCCCCTGCAAGTGGTGCTGTAGACAGGTAAGGCAGTTTGGTGCTACCCTTTTGTGCAAGACATAAGTAATCTTGCAAGTCCTATGAATCAAGTAGCCAGAGCTAGAAATTTCTGTCAGTGTAAACAATCTTTCTGCCTCTTCTTTTCCAAAGTGATGCAGAAAACAGGAATTGAAGAATAAGTAGGAAAAATAAAAAATTGGTTAGCTTAATTTATCTTTTGCAATCCAACAGATTTTAAATAGTCTCAATCTATAGACCCATGCTAGTCTGTGGTATGCAGAAGACTATATGCAGACAGATAATATAGGTAATGAATTTTTCATAAAATTAATTTCATTTAGAACTTTTTTTCCTCTTATTTTTCTGTCACGAAGTTATCCTTTCTGTTTAAATATACTTTTGGTAATGGATGGGAGTTGTGTTTTATCCTCTAAAAATAACAAAATGGAAAATTGACAACAATATTTCTATCACCCAGTTTCTAAAAAAGGATACCTATATTTGAAAGCCAGAAAGTCTAAGACCCACTGTTCAGGAAAATGATATGAAATTGGACTACTTAGAAGTTTCTCATTTTGGAGCCAGTGTGAGGGATGGTTCAATAGTTGATTAGAGCATCAAATTTGTAGTACTATGCACCTTTGTAAATTCTTAGCTAATCTTTACAATTTGTTTAGAGAATTGAGAAAGTTTTAAAAATAGGAACCAGTAGTCACCTTAATTCCACACTGGAGGAGACCCAGATTTCTAGGACAGTCATAGCTGATTAGAGCCTGCACATGTTCATCTTTAGTCTGAATGATATTCTCAGAGTTGAGCCAAAAGCAAATTTGAAAAAGAGCTGTCAAACGGGTTTGAGGTATTACTTTGCAGCATTTGTCAGTTTTGAGTATTGTGCATTTGTAATTTTATTTTTAAAAGAACAACCACTTCAGAAAAGAATCTCAGCCTTTCTTCTGAATTTTTTTTTACTCTTAAGTTCCAGTCATAAGAATGTTCATTACCTATATTTGAATATGTACTAGAAAAAGCTAAAATTTTACCAATTTCGTGATTTTAGGTATTAGAAAAAATAATCATCACAACTCATTGCATAACAGTTTAAATTAGATCATTAATTTCTGCTCTATAGTCCCTTGAATACTCTTCAGAGTGTATGAAATATTAATTCTGTCTTAAAATTTGTGGCTGCTCTGATAATTATATGTAGATGTGTATGCCAATAATATAATTTCTTCTGAATTATGATTATATAGTCAAATATAACATCAATATCTATGAAATATTTTTTTTTTAATCTTTTCCTTCTATCACCTGATTTTTCTGGAACTTTCACATTAAATATATTGTTTTCAGTTAGGATAATTAAACAATAAATAGAACTTAAGAAATCCTTTCCTAAGTTTAAATATGATCATATTCTTATGACTTCACTATATCCTACATACTTTATGCAAGTAATTGAACTGTTCAATTCACTCCAGCTTTTGCTCACTAGAAGTTACAAGAGCAGTGCTGATATGAACAAGTAAATAGTGTCTTTGTGACCCTTGACTAAACCCTGAATAGTGATACCAGTATTTTTTATTTAAGTATCATTAAGTTATAATGTATGATATAACAGCAGTCAGGTAAGAATTACTGAAGATTTTTCCCCTGTTTTGTAATTTGTAAAATTTTAGAAACAATTTGAATAATTAAAAGTTAATAGAAGAATTTTTATTGGAGGACTTATTTGTATGCATAATGTCTTAGCTCTTGTATTTGAAAAAACTTCTTACAAGATTGTTGCAATAAATCCCTTTAGAACCATAACTGCATTAAAGTATTAATACTGCTGCTGCCGCTGCTAAATTGTTTCAGTCGTGTCCGACTCTGTGCGACCCCATAGATGGCAGCCCACCAGGCTCTGCCACCCCTGGGATTCTCCAGGCAAGATCACTGGAGTGGGTTGCCATTTCCTTCTCCAGTGCATGAAAGTGAAAAGTGAAAGTGAAGTCGCTCAGTATTGTCCGGCTCTTAGCGACCCCATGGACTGCAGTCTACCAGGCTCCTCTTTCCATGGGATTTTCCAGGCAGGAGTACTGGAGTGGGTTGCCGTTGCCTTCTCCTACTGTATAGTACAAAGAATGCTTAAAAAGGGAACCTGGGAGTGTAGGTCTAGTCTTCCTCTGATACTGACTAGCAGTGGATTTAGGACACTTCAGTTATCTTCTCTGGATCTCACTTTTTCAAATTTTTTAATAAAATAAGGTGATTGGATTAGATGATTTTTATGGCATATGATTTCAAAAAGATTAATAAAATCAGAAAAACAAAATGGCTAATGAGAATATCCTCAGAAAATAAAGCTTTTTTTTTAGAAGTGTCTGTTCATTCATGTGAAATAGATGTTATTACATCTAGGTGAGTAAGGACTAATGAGACTTAATATTCTCAAGCATTTTATATTAGACTGTTATACTTTCTTAGCATATTAGTAATTTGGTCCATTTTATCCATTTCTAGTGTACAATTTCTACATAGTTTATTTGTCCATATATATATACCTACTATTAATTAAAGAAAACCTTATGAAATACAGCTTTAAATTAATAGTCATCTATTGCTGCATAACAAACAACCACAAAACTTAGCAGTTTAAAACATATAACCAGAACAGCATTTTTTGTGAAAGATGGTTCATGTACTCTGAAACATTTGCTTTCCTAGTTGAAGTAGTATTTTCTTCTGCTTATTAAATATAATATGAAATTTCTAGTAATATTAATAGTGTATTCCTGTTCTTAAAGTTTGTGCCAAACTTAGTGCTGTTTTAAGATTTCGTTCAAAATATAGTCATCTTTCAGTTCAGTTCAATGAGAAATAATTTAATCCATATTATGTTGGGCTCCATGTAAAAGCAGTGTTTTAATCATCAGTTCAGTTCAGTTCAGTCGCTCAGTCGTATCCGACTCTTTGCGACCCCATGAATCACAGCACGCCAGGCCTCCCTGTCCATCACCAGCTCCCGGAGTTCACTCAAACTCATGTCCATCGAGTCGGTGATGCCATCCAGCCATCTCATCCTCTGCCGTCCCCTTTTCCTCCTGCCCCTAATCCCTCCCAGCATCAGGGTCTTTTCCATTGAGTCAACTCTTCGCATGAGGTGGCCAAAGTATTGGAGTTTCAGCTTTAGCATCAGTCCTTCCGATGAACACCCAGGACTGATCTCCTTTAGGATGGACTGGTTGGACCTCCTTGCAGTCCAAGGGACTCTCAAGAGTCTTCTCCAACACCACAGTTCAAAAGCATCAATTCTTCAGCACTCAGCTTTCTTCACAGTCCAACTCTCACATCCATACATGACCACCAGAAAAACCATAGTCTTGGCTAGATGGACCTTTGTTGGCAAAGTAATATCTCTGCTTTTGAATATGCTATCTAGGTTGGTCATAACTTTCCTTTCAAGGAGTAAGCATCTTTTAATTTCAGCTGCAGTCACCATCTGCAGTGATTTTGGAGCCCCCCAAAATAAAGTCTGACACTGTTTCCACTGTTGGTTTTAATCATACCAACTTTTATTTATTGATTATTTCATAGGTAAATTAAAGGTCTTCGAATCAAACTAGGTTATATTGTTCTTACTGTTTTTTTAAATGAAAGATTTCCATAAACATTAATAATTAACATTGTTTTGTGAGAATTCTTATACTTTAAAATTTAAATCACTATTACTGGATATTTAAGTCAGTGTTATTAGCATTGAAACATGTAGGGACAACACTTAAAATGCCGCCCAAATTGCATATTATAGTCTGTAGTTTTAAACAACATTTTAAAATATTCTAAAATGTCATAAGTGTTATGCTGTGTTTATTATGTGTTTAATAAACTTTAAATGTTGATAGTTTTGTAATGTGAGGAAATAAAAGAGAAAATTAAATTTCTTTCTCCTCACAAAAGTATTTTCTCCTATTTGAATTTAGAATCATATTATGACTTTTTTTTGTTGTTGAGAAATAGTTTTGTGATTAGTTTAATAACTGAGCATTCTCAGGAATCAGTAAGCCATTTATTTATGTAAAATGTCACTTGAAATTGTCTAATTTGTTTCAATTTTTTTTTCTGTGTTATTTCTCCTTTAATTTGTCGCTTTAAATTCAGTTCCCAAATGTTAGCATTTTTGATAGGGAGTACAAATTTTCTATATGATTTTAATGATAAGTTTAGGTTGAAACTTAGTAGCTAACTACTGATATTAATTTATGAAAGTATTTTTTCTTTCTGTCCCTTTTTTTATTAGGTGAGTGTGGTCCAAGATTCAGTAAATATATCAGGACATACTAATACAAATATGTTAAAGGTGCCTGAATGCCGACTAGCAGAAGATTTAGGTAATCTCTGGGAAAACACAAGATTTACAGATTGCAGTTTTTTTGTGAGAGGACAAGAATTTAAAGCTCATAAATCTGTTCTTGCAGGTACTTTCTACTTTTGAGTAATACATTACATTTCTTTCATAAATTTTTGCTTTAAATAATGATGCTTAATCTTGTTACAGCTCGATCCCCAGTTTTTAATGCCATGTTTGAACATGAAATGGAAGAAAGCAAAAAGGTAAACCTTGTTTAAAGGGCTCACATCTAATTTATATACATGTAGAATATTGGAATGTATATTTTAAAAGTAATAGTGCATGTTCTTATTGTTAGGATTTTAGAAAGAAATAAGAGGATGGGGTGAAATGGGTTCTATAGTAGAAAAATAGATGTAGCTTAATGTGGGCTAACATTCCAAATAACAGCTATTGCTATTGTGGCATGTCACAATAGCAAAATAAGTGGATAGTTGTTATTAAAAAAGGATAACTATCTGAAAGGACTGTTGTGATGCATACCTATTTGAGAGTTCTCCAGTTAAGGTGTATATTCCTTCTTTCTAGACTTTTGAGTTGATTTTGGAATTTTTTTCCTAGAACAGAAACAATTCCTATATTCTTTTTACCACTATAATAAGAGTAAGTGTATTATATTTAATAAAGGACATAAATTGTGTTATTATTAGTCTACTTGAACTGTAATACTACCCATTTGGTTTTCCCAGATATTTCTCTTTTATCTGCCATTTTGAAATGTAGTCAGACTAAAGACCAGAGATAGATTTTTGCTGGTTGTATTACATGTGAGCCTTATTGCTCCAACTGGGCAACTCCTTCCTAAGTTTATTTACGTGGCTTAGCTTTCTCGTCTCTGCAGAACTAGAGAAACCAAAAAAGTTAATAGCCATCTTCCTCTAAGATAGAGGTCAGAAACTGAATAAAGATTAAGTTTGGCCTTACAGATTTGGTTTTTTGTTTTTTTTTTTAATTTGTATTTGACTTTTTAACTGAGAAACTGGGGTTTGTATTTCTACATGGTAGTGCTTGACTTGTTATACTTCTTCTTAGACCTGCCTGCTTAACTTTGAAAATACACTTTAATGAATATTTGAGTTGTACATTGCTTAAGTGCTGATTTAGGGCTTTTAAACTATTGTTAGTTTTGCTCTGGTCCATTGTCTATGTGCTTTTTTTTGAAATATAACATTTTCTGTGTTTTCAATACCAGAATCGAGTGGAAATAAATGATGTAGACCCTGAGGTTTTTAAAGAAATGATGAGATTCATTTACACAGGGAAAGCGCCAAACCTTGACAAAATGGCTGACAACTTGTTGGCAGCTGCAGACAAAGTAAGTAATTAGGTCTTAAAGAGCTGAAAAATGTCCTCAAGCTTGACATATCTAGAAAGCTATCATCAAATGAGAACCCTCAATAACTTGAAGTATTGAATTAATTTATACTAATTGTGGATGCCTCTTGAGTATTATGAAATAACACAGTGGGATAATATGGAAATGAAAAAATTTTAAATCAAGAAGACATAAAAGTATCTTGAGCTGATTTAGAATATATGGAACAAATGGAATGTTAACTTCAGACTCGGTTGTTTTTTGTTTTTTGTTTTTTAAATTTTAAAATCTTTAATTCTTACATGTGTTTCCAAATATGAACCCCCCTCCCACCTCCCTCCCCATAACATCTCTCTGGGTCATCCCCATGCACCAGCCCCAAGCATGCTGTATCCTGCGTCAGACATAGACTGGCGATTCGATTCTTACATGATAGTATACATGTTAGAATGCCATTCTCCCAAGTCGTCCCACCCTCTCCCTCTCCCTCTGAGTCCAGAAGTCCGTTATACACAGTTTTGAGTGTATCTTTACTCTGTTTTATGAGAACACACAGTAGTGCGTATAATTTATTGCAGTTTTGAGATAGTCTTAAGATACAGTGCATGACGTTCATCTATAAAAAAGGAAGAAAATATTGTGTATTTTTTCTAACTTAATCCTGTATTCGTAGATTTATTTTTTAATACAGGATGTAGAGAAAAAAAATCTTATTTTATAATGTTCTTTTACAGTGCTAAATTCTTGAAGATAGGGAAACAGTGTAAAAGTGGCAGGAAATTTCAAAGTCAGTAGTTCTCAATCCTGAAAACGCTAAAGCCCATTGGGAGCTTTCTCCAAAAGTACTAATATCCATGCTACTTCTGTCCATTTATATGTCTGTATGTGTATTTATGAATATGTATTTATAGTGATAATTATACTTATTTTAAAAAATGTTACCAGAGGGAGAAACTGGGACAAGTGTATATGGAATCTTATTTCTTACAGCTTATTCAAATCTGTAACTGTCTCAGAATTTAAATGTAGAAATGCCATTATAATGGAATGAAAAATACAAAACACGTAGACATGAGTCTGACAAAAGATGTTCAAGACCTGAATGCTGAATATTATAACATACTGATAATAGAAATTCAGGTACACTTCAGTAAGTGGAGAGAAAGTCTTATTAATGGACTGGAAATTTTAACATTGTTAAAATTTCACTTCTCTTTTGATTAGGAGAACCAGCATGTCCGTATCAAAATCCTAACCTGCCTTTGCAGGGATGAGGGGTACAAATTGACAAGCTGTTTTAAAAATTTATATGCAAGAGCAGGGACCTAGAATAATCAGATAACTTTGAAAAAGATTATTAATAAAATGGAGAACTCATAAAGCTTTAGTATTTAAGATACTGTTGTATTGGTGACAAAATAGACAACTCATTGAAACAGAATAGACAGTACAGAAATAGACTGTCACATGTATGACTATATAATTTTTGATGAAAGTGCAAGGATAGTTGATTGGAGAAACGATAGTCTTTTCAGTACATGGTGCTGTAGGAATTGGTAGTCTGTACCCAAAAAGATGAACTGTGGTTGAACTCTTGAAAAGACCGAATTCTGTGTGTGTACTTCACATCGTATACAAAAAGTAACACAGAATAGATTATAAACCCCCAAAAATCTTAAACTTCTAAAAGAAAATATAGGAGAACGTCTTCATAGTCTTACACTAGGCAAAGACTTCTTGGCTGTGACTCCAAATATACATAAAAGGAAAAATGATAAATTGGGCCTCAAAATTTAAAACTTCTTCAGAAGACACTAGAAGAACATATTTGCAAAGCATAACTGATGACCAACTTTTATCCAGAATATATATGGTAAAGGTCTATCATATTCAGACTATATAAAGAACTCTCAAAACAATTATAAGTAAACAAAGTTATTTCTAAAAATAAAAATGTTTGAATAGACACTTCTTAAAATAATGTTCATTCAGTAGTCCATTCAGTATATCAAAAAATGCTCAACCTCGTTAGGGTAGTGTAAGTTAAAACCACCATGAGATATGTCTATGACTGTTATAACAGCTAAAATGATTAAAACCATACCAAGTATGGTCAAGGATATGGACTCTTATATACTGCTTTATGAGAGTGTAAAATGATACAACCACTTTGAAAGACTGTTTGGCAATTTTTTTTTTAAGTTTTACACTTAACCATATTATCCAGTGCATTTATTTATAGGTTTATACTCAAGGGAAAAGACAGCATATGCCCGTTTAATGACTTATATGAATGTTTGTAGCAGCTTTGTTTGTAACGGCTAGAAACTGGAAACACCCAAATGTTCATCAACAGATCAATGGGATACCACTGAGCAGTAAAAAGCATAGAACTATTGATACACAGACAACAGCATGCATGAATCTTAAAATAATTATAATGACTGGAAGCCAGATAAAAACAAGTGCAAATTCTATGATTTCTTTTATAGAAGACTTCAGAAATGTGAATTCTAGCAGTAGAAAACATATCAGAGGTCTTGCCTGAGGTGGGGTAAGAAAGGAGGATTACAAAGAGGTAGAAGGAAATTTGGGGGATAATGACTGTGTTCACTCTTGATTTAATGATGGTTATGTGGCTGTATAAACTTCAAATATGTGCATTTTATTGTATGTCAGTTTTACCTCAGTAAAGCTGCCAAGTATGTTCTCTTCACATGTATGTCAAATACAAGTTATGGTTATGAGTATTAAGCTTTATCATTTTTCTTCAGGATTAAGTAGTGACAATATGCTGTGTCCTGACTGGTGTTTAAAATATTAGAAAAGAGAAATATACTCATTAAGAGTATTAAGTAATAAAGGTATTTTTGTTTGTTTTTTTGAGTACCTAAGAGGTTTTTAAAGAAGCCTCTGTTTTAAAAATACACTATACCTTGCTTGTGTGCTCAGTCGTATCCCTTTGGACTTCAGCCCTCCAGGCTGCTCTGTCCATGGGATTCTCCAGTCAAGAATATTGGAGTGGGTTGACATTTCATCCTCTATCTTGAACTCAGAAATTTCTTAAGAAAAATTAGTCTTTATCTTGAATGCGGGAACTCATACTTTCTTTATATTTAAAATAAAGACTTTTTAAGTACCCTCAGTTTGATGTGTATTGTGCTTTAACTTCATTTTCTAAGTTATAAATATCATGTATTTAGAACTTGGTAGTTTAAATAAATGTTTAATGTTGTGTTTTCCTTTCTGGATAGTATGCACTGGAACGGCTGAAGGTCATGTGTGAAGAAGCTTTGTGTAGTAACCTCTCAGTAGAAAATGTTGCTGATACCCTTGTCCTTGCAGATTTGCACAGTGCAGAGCAATTGAAAGCACAAGCCATAGACTTTATTAATAGGTAAGCTGTGCTTGTATTTCAGTGGACATGACACCTTCAACAGTTTTTCACCTGACTTTTTCTTAAGTGTGTTTAAATCTTCAATGCAGGTGCAGTGTACTTCGACAGCTTGGGTGTAAAGATGGGAAAAACTGGAACAGCAAGTAAGATGACATCAGTTTCTGACTTAAAGTTGATCTGCATACATGAAATTAAGTGTTTGTTGCATAGCCTTTTGTTCATCTACAATAAGTATGAATCCAGATATTAATGACATGAAGCAAACTGCAAGTTTAAAAAAAATAATAATTTAACCATGTAGTGGATTCTTGAGGCTATGCTCCCTTGTAGATCAGCTTGTAATGTGAACTGGGATGGACACTGTCTTTTTTTAAGCATATATGTTCACATTAGCATGTAGCTCAGTCCAGATATTTCAGTGAGTACTAGAGACTCTGTGCCTGCCCCTTCAGAAAGCATTTCTAAAAATGTGGGAAATACTAATTTTATCCTATGAGGAAATGTACCCTCCAGATTTACATGGGAAGTCTTAACATTTGAATGCCACTGCTTCTTAGGGCAGCCAGGTACCTTGCATCACATCTGCATTAGGTTAATTACCTAGCCTTCCAGAAATGGTAGCAATTTGATCTTTCCCCTGGTAAAACCCTAAGGAGCAGTGTAGTCATGACATCTTTCTAAGCCTGAATCTTCAGAATGACATAAGCATGAGAATTTATTATTCTCTTTTTTTCCCCCTTCTTCACTCATATTTAGAGTGACTTTTTTACTCTTTGCAGTTACTCAGAATCAAAACGAGAGTCAGTAGGTTGAAGAATTTGCATCTGCTTTTGATTAGTTTTTGCCTATATACCGTTAAACTCTGTTCTTGGAAATTATCAAAAATTGATGTAAGAAATTAGAAAAAGATTGTGTCGAAGACAAGAAAATGAATGTTTGACTTATGATTCCCTTGCTTTCATCTGTTTTGATAGATTTGAAGTTGGTTAACTGAATTCTTAATAGTTCGTGAATTCTGTTTTCTGAAGGTAAAAATGAGTGAATACTTTAAAATACTAGCTAGTCTATATATTAGTCAATGTGTGATAATGTATTATGGTTTGTGTTCCTAGAAAAATGGAATGATAATTTTGTGATGCTTCGTACTTTGCCACATTCAATCTCTAATTTTAGTCTGTAAAAATATTTTACAGTGTCAAAAAAATATAAGCTTATTCTGTATCCCATGTAGAAACTATGGTGTACATAGAGACTGTCAATAGATACTTATTGAATTAAATCAATGAAAATATCAGGTATATTAACAATCTCTATGATTCTAAACAGTGAGTTGAAATTATAAACGTGAAAGTACACTGGTAATTTGATGTCAGGCAAATTTTTTAATTGTTATCAGCTAATGTTTAGTTCAGCAAACTAAACTGAATGCCTAGTGTCAGTTTTGTGTCAAGCACTATGCTAAGGTGCTGCATACAGAAACAAGTATGAGGAAAAATCCTTGTTCTTAAGAAATTTATCTAATGACAGAAACACATCCATGCATATTTCATTATAATATGGTAAGTAATGTCATAAAGAAGGGTATGTGCAGGACACAACTAAGGGTGGAGGTTTAGATGTAAAGATGACTGAGCTTTGTCTTAAAATCTGAATAGAAATAAGCAGAACTGAGGAGGAAATAAAAGGCATTGCAGACAGAAAGCATCGCTTGAATCCAGGTATAGATGCATGAAGCAATAGTAGATCATTCATTTGACAGATACGTTTTTCATGCCTTCGTGGAGTTTATGGTTTAGCAGGAGATGTATAGGAACTAAACAAAGTAGTTGAACTAAAGTGTAATAATAGGTAAGGCGGAGCATACCCATCTGAGCGTATAGCAAAAGGACCTGACCTAAGTGTCAGAGAAAGTCCTTTTGAAGAATTGTTGTATAAAGACCTGAAGTATTAGTAGGACTTACCTCGGTGAAGAAGAGGGAAGAGGTGGAAAGGTATGCCCCAGAAAAAAAAGAAAGATACAGGTGTGCAACGGCTTAAAGATAAGAAAGAACAGTATGGGGACGAGGAGTATGAGAAGCTGGAGAGAAAAGGCAAAAATCAGATCATGGAAGGCCATCTAAATAACATTACTGCTTTTAGACATTATTCAAAGAGGATGGTCATACAGTAAAAGAGTTTAACCTAGAGGAGGATGTGATCAGGTGTTTGTTTTAGCAGTCTCTCCACATGCTTGAGCGTGGGGAGGTTGTGGTGGTGGTGGTAATTAAGGAGAATGATTATGTATAGGTAGGCCAGTTAGAAAGTTATTGAAGGTAGTTCAGGCAAGAGATGAAGGTAAAAATTTGACTTGATTAGTGATAGTGGGGCTAGAAGGAAATAGAAGCATATAATATTTTGAATGGACAGTCTGTAATATTTGTGTATTATTTGGATGGTAGGTAGGTACAAAGGAGAGAAGACAGGAGACAAGCAAGGATAACTAAATTTGTTGCTTGAGTAATTGTGTTAACTTAGAGCGTGTTGTACATCCTTTAACAATAAACAGTTCAGTATTGTTGTTACTGTTATTATTAATATTATACACAGTGCCAAAGCATGAATGGGAGGTAGAAAGCTAGGGGGAAGAACTGGGAAACGTTGTTTCTCGTTTCTCTTTCTAAAGAACCTGTGTACTAGCATTGGAGAAGAACAGAAGATCTTTTTAAGGTGTTTATTACTGAGGTAGCATAGAAGCTGGTTTGAGAAGAGCATGATAGGAGAGTAGAAGACAAATTAGGAGACTCTTACAATAATTCAAGCATGAGATGTTGTGGGCCTTACTTGATTCAGGATACCTTTGGGAATTCAAATAGGGCTTTAATGATTGGTTAGAAAGGATGGCATCTAGGGTGACTCCCAGGTTTCTGACTTGAATCACTGGCTGATAGTGGAAGCATTAGCCTATTGGAAATGAGAGAGGAAAAATTTGGGGATTAGACATGTTGAGTTCTTATCCTCATTCTGAAATTTACGGCATTCAAGGCACGTTCAAGTAAAGAAAACAGGTGGTTGGGGACAGACCTTGTGGGAGGCCTAGGACTTGGCAAATCACTGTTTATCATTGTTGAGTATGATAGTTAGAACTGTGAAAGTGGCTGAGATAAGATGGACAGTGCACACTAAAGAAGAGTAGAGGGCAGAACTTGGAACTCCAGAGGAAGCCTGTGTGTAAGAGCCAGAGGAAGGAGCTCTTGGAAGAGTGAGTGTAGAGATGGTGACAGTGGGAGTCGAGCTCTGCAGACCAGAGTCATACACTCCAGGAGCGCCCAACTTGCAGAGAAATTGAAAGCTCCAGTCACAACAGAAAACACCAATACGGTGAAGATGATATGTTAGTGAGTTCAAGTGGTGTGAATACATAGGAGACAGAATTTTGAAATCTGTAAATTAAAAAAAAAAAAAAAATGACAGTGCAACGATGCATTTTGCAAAGTACTCCTTAGTAAACATCTCTTACTTTTATTTTTCAGCCAAGCAGCGGACATAATGGAAACATCCGGGTGGAAGTCCATGATTCATTCTCACCCACATTTGGTAGCAGAAGCCTTCCGAGCATTAGCATCTGCACAGTGTCCACAGTTTGGTATTCCACGAAAACGGCTAAAACAGTCTTGAAACCCTCCATGAACTGTAGAAAAATGGAATTGACTTTTACTCCTCCAGGTCCAGAAGGATTCTAATACACAAACCATAAGCAAGAGTTGTTTCTGTTGTCTTGTCCACAGAACAGAAGCTGAAAAAGCATATTGCTTGCATTTCAGGTGGATAATTTATGGTTTATTCTTCAGCTTTAAATTAGACTGATTATACTCTAATTCACTTCAAGGCCTTAAATTATCTTCAGTGACTTCTCTTGTTCATATAATACTTTAATTTTTTTATTGTGCCTTGTCATTGTGACCAAGGCTATGCAGGATTGCACTAGCTCCATAATGCAGTAATATTGATAACTGAAGATAGTAAGTTTCAAAAGGATCTTCCATTAGTTTGAGAAAAGCAGATGAATTTTGTAGCGTTTGTCCTGTACTAAAAGTTTAAAACTAGGTTTTCTTTTTAAAAAGCACTTGTGTTGGAGATGACTGGTAATGTTTCTAGTCTAAGTTCTATAAATACAGGAGAAACTGCTTACCTTCAAGGTAAGTTATGGCAATACACTGCTTCAGTTCTAATTTATTTTTCATTTCAGGGGGCAAATATGCAATGAGTTGGCCCAAATTTTTAGTGAAATTTGTAATGTTTGTATGTTAATTGTCCAGCAAACTAAGAGAAGCATAACAAACCTTTACTTGTGTTTCTTTGTGAGTTTATCCAAGTTTACAATGATTGAAACTGATTGAGGTTAAGATTGCAATAAGAAGAAAGCATGTTTAGTGCTGAATTAATTTTTTTTAATTTATAGTGACCTACATTTACATGAAGAATCCTATATGTTAAAAGTAAGGATGACCAAATATAAATTTAATGACTGGGCCAATTAAGAAGATATATATGCACTTTTAATGTGTAACTTTTATATGCTAAATGGTACTCTTTTTTTTTTTCTTTCTTTCTTTTGAGGGAATTGATGTGGTATAATTAATTGTCTTAACTTTTGAAGGAATTTTTTAAGAAAGATGGAGGCAACTGGGATGTTTGTGGTAATAGATAAGAAAGATATTCCCAATTATAGTTACATTGGTTTGACTTTCAGATATTCATTATTGAATTTACTACTGTTTTATCACACTTCGGAGAAGGCACCTGAACAGGAAATGAATCCTAGACAGTCTACTCTCCTTCTAAAAACAATGAACTATTATTATTTGAAGACCAAAGGAGAGGACCCTTAGAAATATGTCAGGCTACACTCTGAAACCTTTTTTCCTCCCTAGGTTTCTCCTGTCTGTCTCAGTAACTGTACCAACATTGTGGATGATAATTGAAATAATGCTTAATGTGAACAGGATAAACTGTTTATAAACTGCTTTTCACAGGCCAGTTCTCTATCATAAATGAATTTTAGCTTTAAACACATACATATCTTCAGTTCGGTCACAGCAGAGGTCTGTTCTAGTGCATTGTCATGGCGAAGCAGGAGTGATCAGTGTCAAGAGCTGCATCAGATTTCCTCTAACAGTGGTAGTATGCTTCTTAGGCAAGAGTTGTGTTTGACCACAAGGGGAAAAAGTGTGTCACTGGAAAAAAGAATGCATATATCTATATATTTACCTATGTAACTATTCTCCAGATTAAAATTTGTATAATTTGTTTATTTAGTTTTTGAAGTTAGGGCAAAAAGAAAAAAAAAAGAAGCTAAAGTTTTAAAATAGATATTATTTTTGTTATCTATTAGGTATTTACTGAATCCTGATATGCCAAGAATGATTCATATTTACATTGAACAAATGCTGTCAAATAATCATTTTTATCCACATCAAACTGAAGTTTGAAAAGATGGTATTTTCAGATATCTTCATTTCTTCTTTTGTAGTTTGAATCTTTGTTGTATTAAGTTAAATTTAATATTGAAAGACTACCTTGGGATAGAAGAAGGATTCTTACATATGCGTGGACTCTGTCCTATGTAAGAGTATTATAGAGAGTAGAAAACTACGTACGAGTATTGTAAGGAGCAGAAATTCACTTCTTAACTAAACCATAATATTGAGCCTTTTAAATTTACAGTGTGCAGCTTAAAAAAACACACACATACATATACACTTTAAGGATTTGAGATTTTGCCAGGGCCTTAGAAGAAAAAAATTCTCTCAGGCCCTAGAATTTTGTTGTCACATATTAAAAAAATAAATAAATACTGGTGTATCCATTTATATCAAATGCACACAGACGCATTGTGAATTAATTCACTGCTTGAATCTACATTTCTAACCATAGTGACTTCAGTGGTAACATCTATAATGTACATTTCAGCTTACCCTTACTTTTGTGTTTATTGCAAATCTGAAGGGTTTTATTATAAAGATTTTTTTTTTTTTTGGTTTAGTAACACATTTTGTACCAAAAATGTCAAACACTGTGCTGTAAGGATATCCACGTTTGTAGAAATGTCCACTTTTCAGATAATATAATGCCTACCAATTATATTAACAGAATCACATGGTAGTTGATTTATTTTTTTTATTTATTTGTATATTTTTGGTATTGTGGGTTCTTGAGGCAGTGTAAAACAGTTCATGTATTCTGAAATGAGTGTTCTAATAGCCTTTTTTTTTTAAACTACACACATGGTTTTCAGTAGACACAGATTTTGTTCAAAGCAGTGTTGTTGCCTTTTGAACTAAAGCCTGCTCCTGTTTCCCTTTTGTCACCTAAACAGCTCTTTCTTAGAAAAGTAGTTACTGGTCTTAAACATTACATATTATAAAAGTAACCATTGGAGAACTGTTCTTTAGATTGAGATACAGAAACACTATATTTGTGCCTTTTTCATTTTTTAATTTTAGTGTGTATCGATACTTGGAGCACAAATATGAAGGTGCCATCACATATGGCCTGCCATTGTTACCTCCTTGAATACTCATGTGTCATTGTCTTGAAATAGTAATTGGAGATCCTTGCATGTATTATGTGGTCATTAGGCATGTGTGTGTGCGTGTGTATGTGTGTATATGTATATTTGCTTGGATTTGTGTGTGGTATGTTCAAAAGTGAATTTCTGAAAATAGGACTCAGTTAAATGTTGAAAGTTTAGGTTAGTTGAAATGTATTCCATTTAAATGTGCTTTATTTGGGGGGACAGTTGAGGAAATTATAATTCTCAAAAATGTGACCAATTTACTGCATGATGAAATGTGAAAACAGTGCCTTTTTAGGACATCAGTTTTGAAATTGAGTTTAAAAATATTAATGAAGATCTCTTAAAAATTTGTCATGAACATTATTGTTTTATTTTAAACTAAATTTAAGTTAGAGCTTAAATTGCCAGACATGTAATTAACTAATTTATTTACCCATTTAAGTTTTGTGCATAAATTCAAAATCTAAGCAGAATCTTTGTATGCTTCCTAGTGTTAACTAAAATAGAATACTAGGGACTTCAGTAAGTTGTTTTATTTAAGTCCAACTCAGCAAGCTTTTCTCAAAGCCAAGTCTGCTTGAAGAGGTGAATTATTCTGAGTTGGATGTTCATGCTCTTTGATGGGTAAAATGAAAATATTCAGTGTATTCTTGCAAAACAAGGTGGGTGGGTGGGTTTTAGTGTTTTCAGATTATAAAGACAGCACTTTCAGCACACATAAGAGTATTTTGCAAACCTCTTTTATACAGATTATGAGCTCTACTTTGTTTAAGTGTTAAAATGGAATGATGTAAATTTTAGGTCCAGTTGAACAAATATTGAGTGCCTACCATGCGAGATTTCCTCTTCACTAAGAATGAAATCACCACACCGTGTCTTCTGTTTGCAGTATGTGGACTTTACGTTTGAAAAAGAATTCTTATATTTAAATCTTTTTCTGTTGTTAGAGTTTATCATTGTATACTGTAACCCAGTTAATTTTTGCCTTCAGTTTTTTAGAATGAAAATATAAATTGAGTCCCATTTTTGAAAATAAAAGTCTGCTGAAATTATTTAAAAATTAGTTCTGGGGGGAATTGATTTTCAAGATTCAAATGTATAAAGACACATTGAACTTTTCAGCCTCATTTTTAATCAGCTGATGTCAATGATGAGATACATACTTTTTGTATCTTGTTGCTGAAAATATTTTTTGCATTTCAGCACGTTGAGTTAAAATAAAGTTGTTACTACTTATTCAGAATTATGCGGTTTATTTTGTGTTTATTTGTAAAGTATGAATGATTCTTTTTTCAGATTACTGTGATGCTTTACAAGACGAGCTATGTGTTTGATGTGGTAACCTTTAGAATTATACATAGTAATTGTCTTTTCTACATAGGGAGGCTAGTGTTTTTTTGGAACCTACTAAAGACCTGTTCCTTGATCTGGGGATGTTGCATATATATGTACTTGCTTCCCTAGTGGCTCAGATAGTAAAGAATCTGTCTTTGATGCAAGAGACAAGATTCAGTCCCTGGGCAGGGAAGATCCCCTGAAGAAGGGAATGGCAACCCACTCCAGTATTCTTGCCTGAAGAATTCCATGGACAGAAGAGCCTGGTTGGCTACAGTCCATGGGGTCACAAAGAGTCAAGACACGACTGAGCAACTTTCATTTTTCACCACCTTTCTTGAGTGACTTAATGCTCATTTATTATGTAATTTAATGTAGCACTTAAATATTTCCTTTCCCTGATCCTCCTATCCCTTTTTAATTTCAGCTAATTATTTGCTGCTGTCAAAAAGAGCAACTTTGGGACAGCATATTACTGGACCAGCTTGGTAACAGCAACATAGTTAGTGCTTAAAAATTATGGCCAAGACCTTCCTTAGCTATCCAGTGGTTAAGACTCTGCCTTCCAATACAGGGGGCGTGGCTTCTCTCCCCTGTGAGGAAACTAGGATCCCATATGCCACAAAATGTGGCCCAAAATTTACATACAAACATACACACATATATGGCCAAAGTGACAGAAATGTACCGTGAAAAGTCTGTATGCTCAACACACACATACATGCACACTGAATTATCCTTAAAATAATAATAGGGTTGAAACACTTAAATATTACCTATACAGCTACAGTAAGATAGGACAAGTGGTCATATGACCTCCCTTATTCTGCAGCAATTGGCCCCCTTCTTGCTTTACTTTAGAACACTTGAATGTTGTGTTTTCCTCATTCTATCACCTCATTCTTTTCTAAGAGAAGACTGGTATTTGCTTTGATCACTATTTTTAGATAGAAGACATTAATAGAGGCATTTACATTATTGCTACCTTCTTAATTCTGTGCTGAGGTTTGCATGCATCTGCAGTGGATAGTGGCAAAGGAGCTTGTCATCCCTGTTATGAGTACTTCATTTCCCCTTCTCCTTCCATCTCTTGCTCTCTCTCCTTAATTCCCATTTTTAAAGGATCCAGGTATAGTTCTGTCCAGTCTGTAACATCAGAGCCAAACGATTCCTCTGGTATCTAATCTTTTGTCCAAATTCAGACCTGGCTTTAATGGGTAAGTGCAAAGAAAAAACATTGCAGGATTTAGGAATAGCAACTGCAGCATGCACACACGCACAAAAGCAACCACTGTCATGAAGACTGATATTACCGACACAGCAGGATTTTAGAATGTGTACTTTATAAATGCCCGAAGTATGTGGGGGTCATTTGAAAATTTTGCAAGCATAAGAAAACTTGAAAGAGGCATGCAATTGAAAAAGCCTAGGAGCCTGGGTTTCCCAGGTGGCTCAGTGGTAAAGAATCTGCCTGCCAATGCGGGAGATGTGGGTTCCATCCTTGGGTTGGGAAGATCCCCTGGTGTAGGAAATGGCAACCGGCTCCATTATTCTTGCCTGGAGAATTTCACGGACAGAGGAGCCTGGTGGGTTCCAGTCCATGGGGTCGCAAAGAGTCAGACATGACTGAGCATGTACACAGACAAAGAACTGACTTTCTGAAGGATGAGGTAGTAATATTTTACTCACTGGCCATGCCACTGCAATGTGAAAGCACCCATAGATGTAAACCCAAGGTGACTTCCATTAGAACTATACAAAAGCTGGCAGGGGGCTGGATTTGACTTCCGTGCTAGAGTTTGCTGATTTCAGAAATTTGAGAAGAGCAGAGGAGTTCTGGAATAGCAATTGTGAAGGGAAACCCTGATGGCCCACTTGAAATTGGAGCGGCCATGACTTTACAGAGAAGGAGTTTGCATAATTGATTCAAAAATAATTGGAATAGAAGGAGTGATTAATGTTTCTAACAAAAGTAGTGTGAGTAAGCAAAGCAATAAATTTAAGTAAAATTTAAAATGTGTTTATTAGGCAATACTTTTTAAGTGAAAAAAATTTTGAACAAGACTTCTTAGCTTAATTAGTAATTCACTTCTAAAGTTAACACAAATTATACAGGGGCAGTGTATTAACATAGTACCCGAGCACAGGAAATGCTGAAAAGTGATCAAAAGTATTTCAAGTGTAGGAAGTTGAGGCTTAAAAGGATTGGCCATGAGTATTAAACTGTTAGGAGGAAGTCTGAGCAATTGTAACATTGTTTACAAATACTGTACTGCAGTCCATGGGGTAGACTGAGCCTGCACAGCTGAGCTGAACTGAACTTACAAATATAAACATTAAAGTTGACCCACAACCCTACAGAAGGTCCTCCTTCCCTTCCCTCACTGATGAACCCTGGCTGGTTCACAAATATAAAATGTAAAACATGATGGTGATCACTTATTGTAAATAGGAAACTAGATGAGAGGAACAAAGGGCTGGAATTGGGAAATAAAAGTGCAAAGTTCTATAGAGAATTTAAAATGTTTTCTCACTCATTTTTAAACTTTGAGTTATAAACATTTAAGCACTTTTTAAAAATAGTTAAGCTATCCACTGGTAGCATTTAATATGTATTCTCAAAAGCACAAAATACTGTGTGTATGGCAAAGTCGGGGGAAAGAACCTAGTAGGAAATGAAAAAGGAAGAAAGCAAAGATAACATCACAAAGATCTAGCAGAAGTAGTATGACAAAATGTATCTACTATCAGAAAAACCTATTCAGTGATTATCTCATTTGTGGTGTGTAATAGACATCCCTGTTCCTATGGAGTTAAATAAAATCAATGATAAAATATGAGCCTGTGAATAGCAGAGCAGTGGGTATTGTGTAGTACATCTCAACAATAGTTATGCTAGCCAGGCAGAGAGGAGAGTGTATTTATAAGGGAGTAAGTATGGAGGCTCAGGGGTGAGAGGAGATGGTGATTTTACTGAAATTCAGTAGAGTTGAAAAGCAGTGCTTTCTGTTTATGTGTTGTGCCTCTGTGTGCAGGTCTTTTTTTGAAGGGAGTAAGAATGAATACAAGTGAGAATTCTGAATGAGTACATAGGACTGCAGTCAGCAAAGGCCTTTTAAGCTCTTACTGGCCAAATTGACAATCAAGGGGGAAAAAAATGGAAACAATTATAATTACCTCCACAAAAGTCTTGAAACTATTAATAGATTGACTTTATATGGAAATTCTTGAACTTTCTAGGAAGTTCATGATAATTCCCATGATACATGCATTGAAGTAAATACTGAAAGATAAATTCAGCAATACTTTTATTAATCAAACTAGTGTAATATGAAACCAGAAATCCTTACAAAACTGCAAAAAAAATGAGTATATGTAAGATACTAATGCATTATCCTAGTGGTAGCAGTCAGTAGCCTAGTAAATGCTAGTTCCTAGTGTCTTTCCCCCTTTTACTAAGAGAAAACCCAAAAGTGAGGCTTACACACCCATCTCTATTATAAACATAAGAAAATCCTAAATAAAACCCTAAGAGCTAGAAAGCAGTAATGAAAAACCAAGTCACCTAAGGTTAACCTAAAACAGGATGGTTCAGTATTATGATATAATGCTCTGATTGAATTCTGCACAAGATATTCTCAGAAACCTAGTATGAGAGAGATTTTTCAAAACCATTGAGACCTCACCCTCACACCATTAGCCAAAAACATTACAATGACAACACATTAGGGCAGTTCCCCAGAATCAGGACCAAAATACAAGTAGTTTGACAATATGTTTTTGTTTTTAATTATTCTAGAAAGTTTAAGCAATGAAATAGCTATGAAGAAATATTAAGTATGGGAAAGGAAACCTATATTTGAAAGGTACATATAATTGTTTTCCTAAAAGACCCAAATTCAATTTAAAATTTAATGCTAGTTTAGTAAAATAGCTAAGAAAATCTGGAGTCAATCTGCAATATAATAAGTCGTGGCAGGAATCATTTATGAGAAATAAGATCCCAATTGTCGTTGTTCAATCATTAAGTCACATCCAACTTTTGTGACCCAATGGACTGTATCCCGCCAGCCTCCTCTGTTCATGGGATTTCCCAGGCAAGAATACTGAAATGTGTTGCCATTTTCTTCTCCAGGGGATTAGGCCCATGTCTCCTGCATTGGCAGGTGGGTTCTTTACTGCTGAGCCACCAGGGAAGCCCATATTCTTGCTAGGTTGATCCTTTATCTTCATAAAAGATCTTTACCTACAGTGACACTCTTCCTTTTGAGATAGATTTAATGGTTCACATCATCCCATCAGCTTTCTTACACTGTTTTCAAGGTATGTCTTTTTCCATTTTTTGTACTTTCAGACTGCCTGTCTTTATGTTTAAGCATATTTCTTATAAAGAGGACATAGTTGGATCTTGGTTTTTTAGTGTGAAAACCTCTGCAATTTACTTGGAGTGTTTATTCTATTTCCAATTAATGTGATTGTTGATGTGTTTGGGTTTAACTCTCCCATCTTGATATTTATCTCATCCACTTGTTTCTTCCTCCATTGCTGATTTCTGTTGAAGGAATCACTTGTTTTTGTTTTTTTGTATACTCCTTATGATTTTCAACATAAATTTTTATCTTTTAGAACAAAATAGTTTTTCTTCTTCCTTTCTATTCTTTATATTTTTTGTTTTGTTTTGAGGAGGGGGCTTATTTTATTGTCTACAACCCCCAGTGCAATGTTGAATAGTTGTGAAAAGAGTGAGCATCGTTCCCAGCTTGCTGAATTAAAGAGGAAAAGTTTACTATTTTTCCATTAGGTATGGTGTTATCTGCAACTTAATCATAGATGCTTTTAACAAATACAAGCTTCCTTCCATTCCAGGTTTTCAGGTTTTCTCATGAACAGGTGTTGAATTTAGGCAAATATTCTTTTTTTATCTGTTGAGATGATTACATATTTTTCTCTTTATTCTTTTAATGTGGTGAATTACACTGAAAAATCCAAATTGTTTAAACCAATCTTGAATTTCTGGAATAAACCCAAATTGGCTATAAGATACTCTTTATATTTTACTGGTTAAATTTGCCAGTATGTGTTTAAGGAATTTTGTGTTTATGAGAGATTTTGGTATGTGTATGTGTGTTTTGTTTCATTTTATCTTGTAGTAGTTGTATTAGGTTTTGGTATTACAATTATTCTAGGTAAATTATTCTAAAATGGGTTAGGTGATGTTCCTTTGTCCTCTGTTTTTTGAAAGAGGCTGTGTAACACGGCAGTGTTGCCTTCTTAAATGTTCAAAAGAATTCACCAGTAAAGTTATCTAGACCAGAAATTTTCTCTCTAGAAATTTTATTTTTATGCAATTTATTTAATAATATAAAGCAATTCAGATTTTTACTTCTTTTCATGAACATTTTGGTAAGTTGTGTTTTTTTACTTATGACAGTTTTATGTATGTTGTCAAACTTAATTGGCATGAATTGTTTCTCATCTTTTTTCCCATCATGTTTCCTTTTTGTGTCCTTTTAATGTTTATAGAATCTGTAGTGATACCCGTTTTTCATTTTTAATATTGGTATTTATTTTCCTTTAGTGTCTTGACTATCTTGGGAGGAGTTTATCAGCTTTAATTAATCTTTTTGAAGATCAAATTTTTTAATAATCTTTTAAATATTCTTTTTTATTGTTTTTTCTATTTTATTGATTTCCTACTTTATTTCCTTCTTTGTAGTTGCTATAAGTTAAATTTCCTCACCCTTTTTAAAAAATGGTTTTAATATTCTATTTCATTTCCTCTATTAACTATTTAGGCTTTATTGTTTTGCATTTTAATAGTTGTTTTAGATTTAAAATATATATCCTTAACTTATCACAGTCTGCTTATAATTAATGTTACATCATTTCAAGTAAGTTATAAAAAAAGTACAGCTATTTAATTTCATTTATTGCCTCCTCCATCTCTTGTACCACCCTTGTCATGTGCTTTATTTCTATATATGTTATGGTGGTTTTGTGTTTGCTCAATTATTTCTGACTCTCTGTGACCCCAATAGACTGTAGCTCCCCAGGCTCTTCTGTCCATGGAATTCCCTAGGCACGAATACTACAGTGGGTTGCCATTTCCTCCTCCAAGGGTATATACCTTATAAGCCCCCAAATTATCATGTTATTGTTATTGTTCTAAACAGCCAATATCTTTTAAAGAAATTAAAAGAAGGAAAATAAAATATTTTCCATTTAACTGCATATTTACAATTTCAGTTCTCTTTACCTATTCCCCTAGATCTGAATTTTCTTCTATTGTTTTTGCACTTATTTAGAGAATTCTGTGCAGAGTTAGTGAGTAAGTTAATGTTTGATAACTAGAAAACTAAGCAAATATACAAAAACGTTTGTTAACTCTAGGGAACAGAAATAATCCTACAGGGAAGAAATGTAGTCAAATCATACTATGTAGTTTAACTGGGAAGTACCATGATATATAAACATTGAATATTGCCATAGCTACAAACTGTGATGTTCTTAATCTTTCTTAGTGAGAAATTGATAGATAATGTCTGAAACTAAAAAGTAAAAGAAATGATAGGGGAATTCCTTGGCAATCCAGTGGTTTGGACTCTGTCATTCCACTGCAGGGAGCACGGGTTCAGTCCCTGATTGGGGAACTAAGATCCCACATGCCAAGATTCAGCCAAAAAAAAAGAAAGAATAAATAGCTGCAATAGCAAGTTTGGAGTTGGAAAGAAGGAGGAGTTGAGAGTTGGCTGAGTTTGCCTCTGGGAAGCAGGAGTGGCAGTTAAGTAGGAGCTGCTCTTTCTCACAACAGGTTTAGTTTTACTGTTTGCCTTTCTTGAATAATGTACATGTACTACTCTGATAACAAAACAATTGTTAAGCTAATGGGAATATTGCAGTGAGTGGGAAAACATGAATATATAAGAATCAAGTTAATGGACTACGTAAGATTTCTGACTATACACATTGGGATGATTTTCAATAACATAAAATTGACCTTAAATAGACAAAAAAAAAGACACTTGTTCTGGTCTGTTTAACAAGAGGGAAGGAAATGGAATCAGAGCAGATGATGGTTAAGTTTACACATTTGGTGGTAGGAAACAAGGGCATCCTGGTTCGATTTGCTATAAAAAGTTAGCAGGAGAATAAAATGCAAGTGCCAACAGCTTTTCCCTGAGGCCTAGCAGGGATGAAGACAAGGGGGTTTTGTTAATCATTTTTAAAATTTCCATTGAAGCTTCCCTGGCAGTCCAGTGGTTACAACTCCCCTGTCCAGTGCAGGGGGCACGGATTTGATCCTTGGTTGAGGAACTAAGATGTCAGATGCCATGCAGTGAGGTCAAAAAATTAAATAAAAATTTAAAAAATTTCCATTAATATTTTTTGTCATCATGTTCATTCTTATAGCCTGACACTTTACTTCTCAGTTTACTTTATGTGTATTTCCTTTCATAATTTTTCATCTGCTTGGTCTCAGGTTTATTCCCTTAGAAAGATATTTGTAGTATTTTGAAGACATGTTCTTTTCCTTCTTTCTGAATATTCAAAATGTGCTTTATTTATAAATATCAGAGGGCTGTTAGCATCTGAAGAAAAATCTTAAATGTCCATATCCTCCCTGTAATTCCCTAACTCCTGTGCTTTGGAAAGTGTATTGTCAAGATGGGAAGGAAGCTAGAAATTGAATGGGTGTATAGCACAAAGTCTCCTATGTGTAACTTTCTGCCTTAAGGAGCCAGATAGACACACTTTGGACCTAGAGGAAGGATTTAGTAAACTTGATACCAGTGACTGAAGAGAGCTGCATAGACATTGGAGAGGTACTCATTCTAGGCCATATGATTAGAACTTGGGTCCGCCAAACAGCTTTAGTTTCCTGAGCACACACAGATTTAATTAAGCAACTGAGAGTCAAATGGGATCCTCCACTGCTTACCAACTGTGTGTTCTTGGGCAAATTACTTAAACTCTGAGTTTAATGACCCATTTTTTAAAATGTTAATAACTTTACTACCTTATAAGAATGTTCTAAGGATTGAATGACAGAGTGGATGAGAATGCAACTCTTGCACTGACTTACCTACAGGCACATACTGGGCTATAGGAGAAAGTAGCTCTCATCACCGCTGCAGGATCCATCATGAGCTAAACTGAACACCAACTCTTAGAAATTTACTTTTGGAGAATGAAGAGTGTTCACCTTTCAATGAGACAGTTGGCCATTAGTTTAAGATCCTGACATGGGAATTAGAAAAACAAAATGGAGAAAGATGAGGCTCATGTGGAAAGCTAGGAAAAGGGAGAGAACAGTTTGAGAACATTTGCAGAACGAAGATGCTGAGCTCCTAACTGGGTCTGATGGCCGTGAGAATGGACATAGTGGTAGACTCAGTATTTCCAAACTGTGCTAATATGGCCAGTGTGTGAAATGAGTTTCCCGTGAAACTAATAAATCTTCTGCTTCAAAGCCCCTCACTTGTACGCATGAACTCCTTCCAACACTCTGGGATAGAGTGTAATATGATTGCATATTCATGTGTTTTCATAAAATTTGCAAAATAAGATGTTTGGACTGCAATTGGTTAAGACTGTTGTTTCTTTTCACCTCAACTTTCTACCACTCTTTCCCTTGTATTGGGTGGGGTGGTATTGTATTGGAGTGGCCCTAAGCATTTTGAGCCTCCAAACCAAGGAGAGATTGAGCTAGGAACACATTTAGTTTGGGTTTTGTGGGATCTATGGAGGAGGGTGACAAACATCCATGTACAGTTAATCATTGCTAGCTGGTTCTGGTGTAGGAATGACTTCCAGGAATAATCCTATGGCTCACCATGCCAACTTCCCAGAAACAGTGTAAAAAGGTGTAGGGTTAAATGTATCCTGATGTAAACATGTCCTACTGCACCTGGCATTGAAATAGATGGGTAATGTGCTGTGCTGTGCTTAGCATCTGACACGCTCAGTCATCTATGACTCTTTGCAACCCCATGGACTCTAACCCACCAGGCTCCTCTGCCCATGAGGATTCTCCAGGCAAGAATACTGGAGTGGGTAGCCTATCCCTTCTCCAGGGGATATTCCAGACCCAGGAATCAAACTGGGGTCTCCTGCTTTGCAGCCGGATTCTTTACCAGCCGAGCTACCAGGGAAACCCATATATAGGTCATAAAGGAGAAATAATATGTGATGTGTATAGAGTCACGTGACCTGTGGGAAAGTCTCCCAACCCTCAGATGCATAAATTTTCGAGAGGTGAATTTGGTTCTTGTTAACACCTAGGAATAATGGAAGTTGTATTCCAGGAGAACATAGTACCTTATAATGAATGCCCCATATGTAATTATCAATAAACAGTCATTTTTTTCTTTCTTGATGGATTTGTATAAAACTGATCAAAATTTCTATGGTGTGTGGGGCACAAAACCAGTAGCAGTACTACAGATGCAGTAAAACCATGTTAAGTCATGTTTTATGCATCCAAACATCTCATTACTAACAAGTTGTGAGGCTGAACTTTTTTGAAAAAGCTATCAGTATTATAGCAGAGGTTTCATCAGCAATTTTTCAGGCTTAATTATGTTTCTGTTACTTCTTTTGAGATAATATATTACAGAATTATCAATATGAAGAAGTATTCAAAGATTATGCAAACTGTAGGGAAGAAGAAAACTATAATATGTCAGACCATTAATTAATAAAAAGCATTGTGTTTGTATTGATTTTGTGATGTCTGTATTTATCACCTTTTAAAAGTTTGTAATTTAGTGTGATTTCTCATTCAAAATAAAAATTCACTTTTCGAGAAAATTTTGCAGTGGTAATTTAGTTCTTTTTTTTTTTTTTTTTGCCTAAAGACTCCCCCGCTGGCCCCTGCCAAAGTGGTATAAACTTAAAAACTCTCAAACCTGACACCACCCCCAGACAAGTTAGATAGTACAGGATAGAACAGTTTTTCTAGAATGGGATGTTAGCTCACTGCTGGCACCACTAAGAATTTCCAGTTAATCATGAAACGAATGGTTCCACAGATGGGACTACTCTTAAAAACCGACTTTTCTGTTAGTTCCTTAGCTACAGACTCTTAATTCTCCATAATGGATCAGCTGCCTCCTAGAGCAGATGTTGGCCAAAACTGTTGGGTACCTTTGTGCTTAACGACTTTCTCTTTGAAATTAGCAAGAGATCTCTCAAGTCTTCTTGTTTCCTCCCAGCAAAATGGGGCAGCCAGGACACAGGACCTTGAGATGCCAAAAGAAAAGTTGTGACATTTTCTTTGTTAGTGCGATAGGTAAAGAGTGCATCCTAGTTTCTCTCTTCCTTTTCTTTATTCCAGTGGAGGGAAACCCTCTTTATGTCTTGCAAATCCAAAATTGGGCTAGAATTGTTTCTGAGATAAAACCAGGTGCTCTTTATTGCAGTGATTACAAATGAAATATTGATATTGTGGATATTCATATTGTAATTTAAATGCAAACTGCTTTTAAGGATTTGTTTAACTCATTCTGCATTACTAACCTTCAAAAGTCTCTGTAAACTTCTATAGACCTTGTCATTAAGTATACATTGAAAAGTGAAAGTTAAGAAGCAAACTGTTTCTACTATTTTTTTTTTTTCCCTCAGCAAGCCAGTCTGATAGACCAATTTACAGTAGGATCAGTTCTCACTTAAGGGACAGTTGTCATCTTACCTTGTGTAGTTTGCTATGATCTCCTTTATTCAGAGTTTTGCAATTATAACCTCTCATGTCCTAGGAGCAAAGACCTTGGTGCTTCCCTAGGAGAAAGGATGACTTCCAACACCGTAGTATAGTAAAAGGAGATGGACCAGGTCAGATCAATTTAAGGAAGAGCTACTTATTATCAATTTGACTTTCATCTTTATTGAGGCTGAACCAATGGATTTTTTTCTTTTTTTTTTTTTTTGACTTTTAATTTTGTATTGTGGAGAAGGCAATGGCAACCCACTCCAGTACTCCTGCCTGGAAAATCCCATGGATAGAGGAGCCTGGTAGGCTGCAGTCCATGGGGTCACGAAGAGTCGGACATGACTGAGCAACTTCACTTTCACTTTTCACTTTCATGCATTGGAGAAGGAAATGGCAACCCGCTCCAGTGTTTTCACCTGGAGAATCCCAGGGACGGGGGAGCCTGATGGGCTGCCGTCTATGGGGTCGCACAGAGTTGGACACGACTGAAGCGACTTAGCAGCAGCATAGCTATATAACAATGTTGTGATAGTTATGATAAACAGCGAAAGGACTCAGCCATGCATATACATGCATCCATTCTCCCCCAAACTCCCCTACCATCCAGGCTGCCACATAACATTGAACAGAGTTCCATGTGCTGTGGTGCTTGTGCTGTGTGTTCAGTCACTCAGTAGTGTCCAACTCTTTGTGACTCCATGGACTGCAGCCCGCCAGGCTCCTCTGTCCATGAGGATTCTCCAGGCAAGAGTAGTGGAGTGGGTTACTGTGCCCTCCTCCAAGGGAACTTCCTAACTCAGGGACTGAATCTAGATCTCCCACATTGTAGGTGGATTCTTTACCATTGAGCCACCAGGGAAGCCCAGGTCCTTGCTGGTTATCCATTTTAAACATAGCAGTATATACATGTTCATCCCAAATTCCCTAACTATCCCTTCCCTGTGGCAACCATAAGTTCTAAACAATAGATTTTTAAAATAAGAAGACCCATGCTTTGTTTTCTTGAGTCTTAAAAAAAATGTTGAACCCACTTCCTGAACTAGAAGCCATGGAAATGAAAGGCCCACAGAGCAAACAGATGAAGCTGAGTGTTTTGTTAACCTGTAAAGTCAGCATTCCTCACATGATCCGTGTTCCTTCCTCCTGGATCAGACATCTGCTTGTTTGTGTTTTCCATCCAGGCAGTGTTTTATCCCTTCCCTTCCTCTCCAAAATGTTTGTTGATTTTCAGATTTGCAGGAAGATCTTTATGTGATGGCTCTATTTATTCCTTTGCAGCTCTTGGTATAGTAAAATGTATCTCTGATTCTTGTCTACATTCAAGTTTAGTGACTTCCTAGCTTCTTGGTCAATGTTTGTACCTCTTCAGGCTTTGAGTTTGTTCTGTGAGAAGGAGGCTGAGAATTTCTTCTCAGGTTAAGTGGCCTTCTGTCTAGGAGTCTTCAGGCCTGTATTTTTTAGCCGATCTTCTCTTACTCCTTTTCTCTCTAGTCCTCTATCCTTTCTTCTCCCTGATCAGTTCCCCTTGATTTCATTGTCATTCAGGGAAGGCTGAAAGAAAGAGAAACTACTCATGGCTCTCATCGTCTCTGCTGGGACCTGCAGGGGACTCAGTCCCTCTACAGGTGACATCAGACAGAAAACAGCTTCTGCTTAGAGACCACTGGATCTTATACTGCATTGTAACCAATGTTGAAATCAGAGCAATACATACTGAATGATGGTCAGCTTGGAAAGGGAAATTTTCTCAGAACTGTGAAGTAGAGTTTATCTCTTTGCTTCTGGGAGAGCTAGCACCCTCATCCTGCATAAGATGTCATTTTAGGAAAATACTCATGGTACAGAAAATTGAAAAACTGTGGATTAGATCATATACCTCTCCAGTCGCCTGAACCTGAGGTCCAAACTACATTGTTATTTATGTTTAATCCACAGTTTGTACACAGAAATGAAGTTGCTGAGTCAAGGTAAAATACATCTGCATGTTTGATGGAGGAGGCAATGGCACCCCACTCCAGTGCTCTTGCCTGGAAAATCCCATGGGTGGAGGAGCCTGGTAGGCTACTGTCCATGGGGTCGCTAAGAGCTGGACACGACTGAGCGACTTCACTTTCACTTTTCACTTTCATGCGTTGTAGGAGGAAATGGCAACCCACTCCAGTGTTCTTGCCTGGAGAATCCCAGGGACCTGGTGGGCTGCCATCTATGGGGTCTCACAGAGTCAGACACGACTGAAGTGACTTAGCAGCAGCAGCATGTTTGATAGTTAATTGTCAGGTTTCCTCCACAGGAGCAATTCATGCTCCTGCCAATGAATCAAAGTGCTGTTTCCCTACAGCTTCACCAACATGATACATTGTTAAATGGCTGGAATTTTCCCAACGTAATATGCTTAAAGTCTTATTTTAGTACAGTTTTAATTTATATTTCTATTGTTGCTTAGTCACTGAGTCTTGTCCACCTCTTTCACAACCCCATGGAGCCTGCCAGGCTCCTCTGTCCCTGGAATTTTCCAGGCAAGAATACTGGAGTGGGTTGCCATTTCCTACTCCGGGGAATATTCCTGACCCAGGGATCAAATGTGGGTCTACTGCATTGGTAGGCGGATTTTTTATTGCTGAGCCACCAGGGAAGATATGTATATGAATAAAGCTTCAATTTTTTTTTCATTTAAGGAACATTTTTTTCCCATAAAAAGCATATATATCTCTTTTTCCCCTTTCAGTTCAGTTCAGTTCAGTTCAGGTCAGTTGCTCAGTCGTGTCCGATTCTTTGCGACCCCATGAATCGCAGCACACCAGGCCTCCCTGTCCATCACCAACTCCCTGAGTTCACTCAGACTTGCGTCCATCGAGTCCGTGATGCCATCCAGCCATCTCATCCTCTGTCGTCCCCTTCTTCTCCTGCCCCGAACCCCTCCCAGCATCAAAATCTTTTCCAATGAGTCAACTCTTCGCATGAGGTGGCCAAAGTACTGGAGTTTCAGCTTTAGCATCATTCTTTCCAAAGAAATCCCAGGGCTGATCTCCTTCAGAATGGACTGGTTGGATCTCCTTGCAGTCCAAGGGACTCTCAAGAGTCTTCTCCAACACCACAGTTCAAAAGCATCAATTCTTTGGTGCTCAGCCTTCTTCACAGTCCAACTCTCACATCCATACATGACCACAGGAAAAACCATAGCCTTGACTAGACAGACCTTAGTTGGCAAAGTAATGTCTCTGCTTTTGAATATGCTGTCTAGGTTGGTCATAACTTTTCTTCCAAGGAGTAAGTGTCTTTTAATTTCATGGCTGCAATCACCATCTGCAGTGATTTTGGAGCCCCCAAAAAATAAAATCTGACACTGTTTCCACTGTTTCCCCATCTATTTCCCATGAAGTGATGGGACCGGATGCCATGGTCTTGGTTTTCTGAATGTTGAGCTTGAAGCCAACTTTTTCTCTCTCCTCTTTCACTTAATGTTGTAGATTGTGTAGACCGTAATCTAATCATTTGTGTAAAAGCTCTTTATGTATTAGAAGAATTAGCACCAATGTAAATTGACAATGAATACTTTAATCACTTATATTTTGCCTTTGCTTGTATTTTTTTTTTTTTTTTTACTGAGTAGAAGTTTTTATTTTTATGGAGATGAATGTACCCATCTTTTCATTAATAGTGTCTAGATTTTGATTCAGGTAGAAAGAACTTACTGCAAGTTTGCAAATGATTTTCCTGATATTCTCCTCTAGTAACTTTACATATTTTTTAACATTGAATTATTTGATTCACAGAATTTTTTTTAGCTGTTCCAACATCACCTACTGGAAAGCCGACTTTGTTGCCTCTCATTACAGATGCCACCTTTATATAGATCTATTTCTGAATATTTATTTTGTTCCTTTGTCTTTTTTTTTTTTTTCTTTTCTTTGCTTTCTTGGCTGGACTGCACTGTGCCCTAAACAGGATCTTCCTGGACCAGGGGTCAAACCAACCCCAACCCCACCGCCCATCCCCACCCCCTCTACACCTCCACCTTTGCAGAGGAAGCACAGAATCTTAACCACTGGACAACCAGGGAAGTGTTCTCTTGTCTTTATTTCATTATGAAGAATTTATTATCTGTTTTAGCATCTTATAGTTCTAGACCCTTTTCAATGCTTCTCTTTTTCAGAAACTTTCCATGCTGTTTTTCTCATTTATTTTTCCATGTAAACTTTAGCATCACTTGTTGAAGTTTTTTAAAAAGTATCTTGTTGGCATTTTTGCGATTATATTACATTTCTAAATCAATTTAGGGAGTACTGACATCTTGTTATTTTTTCCCCCTATAAATTATATCCTTCTTTGACTGAATTAGAAATGGGATTTTTTTCTTCTACTACATTTTGTAACTTGTTTCTGGTATATATGAAATCCATTGATTTGTGTATATTAATTTTCTACTCTGCTACCTTATTGAATTTTCTTACTGCATGCATGAGGAAGTTTTCAAGTTAATTTAGCTTTCTAAGTAAATAATCATATCATCTGCAAATAGCAATAGTTTTATCTCCTCCTTCTCATTTTACACAGGCAATATATTATCATTGAATAAAAATTTAAACAATACAGAAATATTTTAAATCACAAACAAGAATCCTTCCTAACTTCCCCACCAACTATTTTTCCCAAATATATAATAACCACTGTTCATCTAAAGCTCTTTCTACATATTTCTATAAGTCTATATGTAAAGTTATACATAGTTTTGTTTTTCTATTTTTATATTTGGAATAGACTTTATGTACTATTATTTTTTATAATTATCTTTAAGAAAATAGTTTTGAAACAACTGCAAACTAGAAGTTCCAAGTACAGAACAAAGAATTTACTCTCCTGCATTGTTCTGAGGAAGTTACTGACCTGATAATCCATAACTCTGAATACTTTTATGTGAATTTCCTACATCAGGGATGCTAGCCAATAGCACCATTGAAATCAGGTAATCAACATCAGTACGTTAAATCCATCTAAACTGATACCCCATTCTCATTTTGCCAAGTGTCACAATCATGTTCTTTATGACAAAAGTTTGAAAGTTTGCCCTTCAGCTTTGCATGTCTCATTTGATTGTAATAATGTGTCTTGTGTCTCCTTCAGTCTTTCCTTGAGTTTCATGACCTTTACAGTTTTGAAGATTCATGGCCAATTATTTTGTAGAATGTCTTTCAATTTGAGTTTTTTTTTTTTTTTTTTCCTATTTTTATTTTTATTTATTTTTTTTTTAAATTTATTTATTTATTTCTTTATTTTAAATTTTAAAATCTTTAATTCTTACATGCGTTGGTTTAGAATTTTTCTTCTTCTCATGATTAAATTGAAGTTATATGCAGGAATACACTGGCAGGAATATCACAGAAGTAAATCTGGGTTCTTCTCATTGTATATTTGGTGACACATGATTCCCAATTATCCCATTATGTTCACCTTGATATTTAATAATGTGCTGTTAGCAGGGCTTTTCCACTGAAAGGCAGCTTTTTAATCTTTTTGAAACTAAACATTTTGCGAGGAGTTACTTTGAAACCATGTAAGTATCCCATGCTTCATGAGACTTTTTTGGTTGGTTATGTATTTATTTATATGAACATGATTTTCTATTGTATGCAATAGGTTATATTCTTTTGATGGTCAAAGTGTCCCTGATTTTGCCCAGTGAGGGCTTCCTTCACCAAGCTGACCTCTGTGTTCTTTTTCATGTCTCAGCATTCTTTAAGCATTTCCTTGCTTCCTGATAGGGAGATGTTTCTGATTTTTTCTTCCTGCTTCAGCCCTACAATCAAGCATTTTTTCAAGGAATCCCAGGTCCTTTTAGTGGAAAATAGTATGTAGAAGGCAGGATCTGAGTACTTGGCATGCTTATTACTACTGGAAAGGCTCAGATGCTTTTAAGGATTAGAGTGAGGGAATATATATATATATATGAACATATGTACATTTATTGTGTACTATAGCCACTATAGTTGATCTTTCCTCTGGTGTGGCTGCCTACCTTGTTCTGTCCCACTTAGTGATTTCAGAACTGAACTGTTCAGAAAGATGTAGAGGAACAGGAAGAATAGCCTGATATCCTAGACAAAAATGTAATTGTAACATAACCCAAACATTAACTTTGAAATCAAAATCAATATTCATGTACATATGTACATATATATTTACATATTTTTTCAGTGTTTATTCTGCGTTTATCTGTGTATTTTGAACACTACAAGTTCACATTGATATCTCCAAATCCAATACTAAACCATAGGATTCATTTTAGTATTCTCCCTTTCATAGTTACGAACCATATTTTTGCTAGTATAAACCTCTCTCCCACTATCTTTAATATACTTATTTGATCACTCTCCTTTTTTTTAATATTTATTTTTATTTATTTGACTGCATGACGTCTTAGCTGCAGTACATAGGCTCAGTAGTAGTAGCACCCATTCTCCAACCAGGCATAAACCCATGTCCTCTGCACCACAAGGCAGATTCTTAACCACTGAACCAGCAGAGAGCCCCAGATCAATTTTCTAGAGTGTACTCTATTTCCTGTCTCTGCCACCCCCTCAAGTTCACATGGGCATCTTCCTTGCCCGTTCAGACCCTAACATTCCACTCTGGGCCACTACAGTTGCTCTTCCCTCTGGTGTGGCTGCCTACCTTGTTCTGCCCCACGTAGCAACTTCAGAACTAAACTGTTCAGAAAGATGTAGAGGAACAGGAAGCATAGCCCGATATCCTAAACAAAAGATGTAACATAACCCAAGCATTAACTTTGAAGTCAAAATCAATTTTATTTCAATTTGCCTTTTATTTTATGTAAGGTATGTATTGAAAATCTTGCATTATGGATATTCATATGCCTATTTCATCCTTTTAAAATTGCCTTGATGAATTCTATAATATAGCTTTACCTCAGCTTCTCAGTAAAGGAAGGGTAAAATATACATTTGATTTCTTGGATTTTTCTATGTTATAAAGTATAGATATCATGTATATATTGCCTCCTCATGTATATTTCTGTGTAGAAAATGGGAAGTGGAATTTCTGGATTAAGAGGTATTATTGGTACTTTATTTTAGTCAGTATTTTTTGCTGAAGGACTTCTAGTCTCCAGAATTCCTAGTCTACCAAAGGAAACTTGAATTTGGCTGTTTTATTTTGCCTATTTTACCTATTTGCTGTGGATTGCTGTACCACATGACATTTCTATGAAAACTTCTTTTTTCAATTAATTAACTTCTTTATTTCTTTTATTTTTGACTGCACTGGGTCTTCATTGTTGCACACGGGCTTTCTCCAGTTGCTCAGAGAAACTATTTGCACCTATTTTACCTATTCTGTTTTATTTTACCTAGACCATGATGAGTAAAATTCTTAACATCCCTGCTCCTGAGGTTATAGTTCAGTCAAGAGGATGCTCTAGCTACATACACAGCCAAATCCAATAAAACTTTATAAGATTATTTTAATGTTTAAAATTCTATGACTTCATAGAGGAAATGAGATATATGAAAGTAGCTTGAAGATTTAAAAATACACAGACAGCTGAGATCATGCAGTATCTGTCTGTGTCTGGCTTATTTCACTTAGCATTATGTCCTCCAGTTTTATCCATGTTGTCACAAATGGCAGAATTTCCTTCTTTTTGAAGGGCAAATAATATCCCATTGTGCACGTACATATATCAGTTTTCTTTATGTACTTACCCACTGAAGACACAGGTTGTTTTCATAGTTTTGTGAATAATGCTGCAATGAACTGATTCCATCTCCTTTGGGTAAATACCCCAAAGTGGGATTGCTGTACCACATGACATTTCTATGAAAAATCCTTTTTTCAATTAGTTAACGTCTTTATTTCTTTTATTTTTGACTGCACTGGGTCTTCATTGTTGCACACGGGCTTTCTCCAGTTGCAGAGAGCAGTGGCTACCCTCCAGTTACAGTGCGTGGGCTGCTTGTTGTGATGGCTTCTCTTGTTGGGCAGCACAGGGTCTAGGCGCATGGGCTTCACTAGTTGCAGCAAGTGGGCTCAGTAGTTGTGGCACACAGGCATAGCTTCTCCACGGCATGTGGGATCCTCCCAGACCAGGGGTCAAACGCATGTTCCTTGCATTGGCAGGCGGATTCGTATCCACTGTACCACCAGGGAAGTCCTGTTATTTCTATATTTAATGTTTTGGGGAACCTCCATACTGCTTCCCTTAGTGACGGCACCTGTTTGCGTTCCTACCAACAGTAACAAGGGTTACCTCTTTTCCACATCCTTGAGAGTCTAAAAAAGTCAAACTCACGCAAGCAGAGAATAGAATGGTGGTTTCCAGGGCTTCTGGGTCAGAAGAATTGGGAGATGTTGGTTAAAGTGTACAAAGTTTTAACTAAAATAATGAATAAGTTCTGGAGCCTAACGTGTAAAATGTTGATTATAGTTAGTAATACTGTCTTAAACACTTGAAATTTGCCAAGAAGGTAAATCTCTAGTGTTCCTGCAACATAGAAAATGTTTCATCACTGAATATAGGCATTTGTTTAAGCATTTTGTTGAAAATTGCAGTTGCTATACCTCAGTGAAGTTTCTTAAGATTAATATTAAACTACCTAAGAACAATAATCACCCAAGGAATTGGTCTAATTTGGCAATACTGTCAATAAAACACAAGTTATGTGAAAAGCTTGATAACAGCAACATGATCAGTATATTTTCTGAAATTAAAGCAAGAAAAAGAAATTCTGTGGAATAAATATATGATAATTTATGAATTATGAATGTTTTATTTTATGGCTCATCGAACATCACCAACCCTTCTACAGAACATGCAGGCAATCATCTTCGATCTTTTGCCAATTTTCAATTAAATCAAAACCATAGCTTTCTAATTTATTTTTAAAGCTTGTAGTAATGAGGGAATATTTGTCAAAATAGGAGAATATAACTTATGAATATTTGAAACTTGTAGTTTAAAATATAACTTTAAATAATTAGACACATGATATGTGGGTATCTATTTGGCATCTTATCCTGAGGCCAGTAAAATATTAAGAGTGGGCTGGTGAATTGTGATTATATTAGTGACCACTTTGTACACACTGGACAAATAATCACAAGTATTGTAAGTCTCAGCACAGGGGAAGAAAGGAGTTGATGAGACTGAAGAATGAGGGAGGGGAACCCAGACTATTGCATTGCTTTTCTCCTTTTTCAAAAAATTTTTATTGAAATACAGTAGCTTTACAATATTGTGTTGCTTTCTACTGTACAGCAAAGTGAATCATCTATACGTATATATATAGATCCCCTCTTTTTTAGATTTCCTTCCCACTTATATCACCACAGAGCATTGAGTAGAATTTCCTATGCTATACAGTATGTTCTCATTAGTTATCTATTTATACTATTTATACATAGTATAAGTACATAGTATCACTAGTATATAAATGTCAGTCTCAGTCTCCCAACTCACCCCACCTCCTCCCTTTTCCTTTTGGAGTTCATATGTTTGTTCTCTACGTCTGTGTCTTTATTTCTGCTTTGCAGATAAGATCATCAATACCATTTTTCTAGATTCCACATATATGTGTTAATATACAATATTTGTTTTTCTCTTTTTGACGTCACTCTGTATGGCCCTTACTCTCTAGACCCACCCACATCTCTACAAATGCCCCAATTTTGTTTCTTTTCATGGCTGAGTAATGCTTATTTTCTGCATAAGCATCATGGTGTTACAAGTCCCTCTGGGCCTGACTTATGATAGTCTTTCTACCAGAAAATCTCCTCCTTGTTCACTTAGATGCTTCCTATTCATTCTTCAGGTACCAATGTTGTGGTTGAATTTTGTCTTCCAAAAAAAAGTCGAAGTTTGACATGGGTGAACATGACCTTACTTGGAAATAAAGTCATTGTGAATATTTCAAGGGACCGTGAGGTCTACGGGATGAGGGTGGACCCTAATGTGATGACTGCTGCCCTTGTAAGAAGGCCATGAGTGACAGAGTAAGAAAGGCCAAGTGGTGATGGAGGCAGAGGTTGGAATGATTCGGTCAGAAGCCAGGGAATACCAGGAACCACCAGGAGCTGGAAGAGGCAAGAAACGATTCTTGCCTACAAACTTCATGGGGATTGTGGCCCTGAGTACACCTTGATTTCAGATTTCTAGCCTCCAAAAATGCAAGACAACAGATCTATTGTCTACCCAGCTTGTGGTACTTTGTTACTGCTGCCCTCAGAAACTTACCCAAGCATCATGGTGTTTCAAGCCCATGGGCCTGACTTAAGAGATTTTTTTCTACCAAAAACACACTCTCCTCTCTACCTGCTTGGACACTTCCAATTCATCCTTCACACCCCACTAACCTCTTCCAAGTGGACTTTGTTGACAGCCTAGAGGAATATTGGCTTCAGGCTGGCAGAGGGAGAGCTGAAGATAGCATGTGGCCAGCTAGAGAGTGATACTGCTTCTTCCAACCTCCAATCAGCTCGTTGTTTCCCTCGTAATTAGGAAGAGCCCTGTGCAGTCTCCCAGCAGCAGCAAGTCCTCCCAATCTGTTCCCGGGATCAAACTGTCTAACAAATCAGACTGGCATAGCCTGGGTTCATTCCTTCCAAATCTCTCCTTTTGGAAGGTGGCAGTGTTGGCCAGCAGCTGCTCACAATCTAGGAAGGATGGCTATCTTGATGCTCATTCATTTGGAGAACAGAACAGGCTTTTGGCGCTATGATTGGTTCCACCAGATGCAATGGCTCGGCTTCGCTATGCTCCGGAGGCTGGAGTCTCCAGGGCCATGTACCTGGCACTGATGTCAGAAGCAGCACTTTCAAAAGGACCCAGGTGTCAGCAGCTGCTTCTGTGGGTAACATGAGGTGTAATCAGTCACTTAGACACACAGATTAAGAGCTGATTAGGCCAATTTTATCCAGATCATTTTTCCCTATGAACAATGGCAGCTACAGAGCACATTTAGGGGAAAAAAAAATCTAGTCTAAAATAGGAGAAAAAGATACTGTTTTTTCTTGTTCTTGGAAATGACAAAATAGATTTGGGCTTAGCTCTTGAATGATTATTTTGTCTCCCTGGGTTTCAATAGGGAGCCTAATATTAACAGTGGGTAGAAAAGAAGCATTGTAGTCTGGAGGGAAGGAGTTTGTCCTCTCAACGAATTGACATCTCTTCTACTCTATGTAACACTTGAGCTTGAATATGCAAATGGCCCTCTAGTTGGAATTATCATTAGTCATTCTTTCACAAAGAAATAAATGAAGAACACTGTGGAAGATGACAGATGGCATTAAGATTCACCAAGGTTCAATTCTTTGATCCGTCACCTTGTCAGAAAGCAGATGTCTTTGTGGCCCACTGGTCAAACATTGGATTCTTTCTCCCGGTGCACAGTTGAGTCACCTCTTATAATTTGCTTTGAAATGAACAAGACCTGGCAGTGGACATCTTCTATTTAATGGGCAATATTACAAACAAGATAAAAAGAAATGGCTATAAAGCTGTTGTCTTTGTAACTTGGATTTGTCAAGAGCTTACTGGACACATTATCAGGGCTGATCACCAAACTGGAGAATGACATCATTTTTTTTCTTTTTCTTTATAAGCCTTAGTAAATATAGGGGAGATTTTGCAATTCTAACACTAATAGTTACAGAGAGTCTAAGATGGATTTCAGCAAGAGATTATGTGGGCCTTAACTGGTGGTCCAGTGGTGAAGATTCTGCCTGCTACTATAGGGGGCACTGGTTTGATCCCTATTCTGGGAAGACTGTGCATGCTGAGGGGCAACTGAACCCACATGCCATGATTACTAAAGACTGAGCACCACAACTAGAAAGTAGCCCCAGCTTGCTGCAATTAGAGAAAGCCTGTAAGCAGCAACAAAGACCCAGCACAGCCAAAATCACATGCACACTATGTGTATGTGTGCTCACTTGTGTTTGACTCTTCACGACCCATGGATTGTAGCCCGTCAGGCTCTCTGACCATAGAATTTTCCAGGCAAGGATACTGGAGTGGGATGCCATGTCATCCTCCATGTTATCTTCCCAACGCAGGGATCGAACCCAAGTCTCCTGTTTCTCCTGCATGGCAGCCACAGAGCCACTTGGGAAGCCTGAAAATAAATCAATAATTAATTAAAGAAAAGAGAGATCATGTAATTCACTTTTAGAGGCATATAGAAGGAGTTCATTATTCAGTGTAACTTTCAGTGTTAACTTTGATCTTTGATCTTTAAGGTGCAGTTGAGATGGTGTTGGGGAATCCATAAATTTGAAAGATTTTAGGATTCTCTCTAATGTTAATGAGTTGCTATTTACTGAGTGGTTACTATGTATCAGCTATTGTCTTGAGTGTTTTCCATTTAATCCTTATAGTGATACAAGATGAATAAGACAGTTGTTTCCATTTTCAAATGAGTAATAGGAGGGTTTTAAACATTAACTTGCCCAAGACCAACACTAGAAAAGGTAGTCAGAATTCAACTGTGCCCACTTACCTGACTCTAGAGCCTGCACTTTTAGTCACAGGACTTAATAACCTAGATCAGGAGAAGAACATTCTGCAGGGAGAACTTCTGTTTAGGGAGCTGACTGAATCTCCTGATTCCCTTGGAGCTAGCTGTACCCTAATCTCGATCTGGGGGGAAACAACCCGGAGGAAGACACACAGCATGCACTTGGCTCTCATCATTGACACAGTCTCTCCCTTTTGGCTGCTGCTCTTTCTGGACAAATAGAAGTTCTGAACGTATGGAAGCACCGAACCTTCTCAAAAGGGAAATGTTAGGTGCTTGATACTGTGATTTATTTATTTGCTTTAAGGCACCTTATTTATTCATATATTTATTTGGTTGTGGCATGTGGGATCTAGTTCCCTGACCGGGAATCAAACCTGCATTGAGAATGCAGAGTCTTAAGGACTGGACCACCAGGAGAGTCTGAACACTGTGTGTGATATATATTAAGAAATATTTATTTGGCCTTCACCTCCTCTCCTGGCACAGAGCTCCTAAAACTCTTGGAATTCCCATGTGAAAAGACCAATAAAGGTACCTTAGTATTTATAACAAATCCCTCACTTCCAACCACACCTGAATTTATGTTAATGAAATGGCATTTGAAAAGGACCTGAGGAGGGGTCTAGTTGACTAGAGGGTTCAGTCCAACCTGAAACCTCTGGGGAGGGAAGGGGGCTGGAGGTTGAATCAGTTGTCAAGGCCAGTGATTTAATCAATCTTACCTACATAATGAAAGTGAAAGTGAAGTCGCTTAGTTGTGTCCAACTCTTTGCCACCCCATGGACTGTAGCCTACCAGGCTCCTCCGTCCATGGGATTTTCCAGGCAAGAGTGCTGGAGTGGATTGCCATTTCCTTCTCCAGGGGATCTCCCCGACCCAGGAATTGAACCCGGGTCGCCCATATTGCAGGCAGAGGCTTACCGTCTGAGCCGCCAGGGAAGCCCACCTACATAATGAAGTCTCTATAAAAAAACAAACGGAGAGGGAAATGACAACCCACTCCAGTATTCTTGCCTGGAAAATCCTGTGGACAGAGGAGCCTGGTGCGCTGCCATCTATGGGGTCGCACAGAGTTGGACACAACTGAAATGGCTTAGCATGTATGCATGCATAAAAAACCAAAAGGATGGGGCTCAGAGAAGTTCTGGGTTGGTCAATACAAGGAAATTTGGGAAGAGGGGTGCCTGAAGAGGGCCTGAAAACCCTGCACCCCTTCTCACACACCCTGCAATTATGCATCTCCTCCATCCAGCTGTTCTTGAGTTATAGCCTTTTTATAGAAAACCTTTTTGAAAAAGATTTATTTATTTATGTATTTTATAACAAATAGCCATTTGTTATTTGTTATGTATTTTATGTTTATGTATTTGCTATGTAATTTATTATGTATTTTATAAAAAATATACTTTTTATAACAAATCTTTTTTTAAATTATTGATTTATGTATGTATTTAGCTGTCTTGGGTCTTAATTGCAGCACATGGGATCTTTAGTTGCTGGAGCACTGACTCTCTAGTTGTGGCATGCAAACTCAGCAGCTGCAGCATGTAGGCTTAGCTGCTCCACTGCATGTGGGATCTTAGTTCCTGGAACAGGGATCAAACCTATATCCCTTGCCATTGCAAGGCGGGTTCTTAACCACCGGACCACCAACCAGGGAAGTCCCAACAAACATGTAATCTTGTAAGTATAATGTTTCTCTGGGTTCTGGGAGCTGCTCTAACAAATCAACCAAACCCAAGGAGAGGATTGTTGGAACTTGCACAGGTGAGAACCTGGACCTGGCAAGTGGCATGTGAGTGTGGGGGGACAGACCCATGGGACTGAGCCCTTACCCACTGGAATCTAATGTTATCTCCTCTCCAAAGAGACAGCATCAGAATCGAATTGAATTGTAGAGATGTGTCACACACAACAGTTTGTGTCAGAGAACTCTTGACACCATTGCTGGACCAAGTACAGCCAAAAATAAATAAGTAAAGCAGTGTGTGTATGCACCCCCCCCCAATTTTTTTAAAGAAAAAGCAAATGTTTGTTGGATTATCTTAAAAATACATTTCAATATACATTCGGTGCAGACAAAAACTGTTTGATTCCACATATATGAGATTTCTATAATAGTCAAATTCATAGAATCAGAAAGCACACTGGTAGACACCAGGGGTAGAGTCAGAAGAAAGCGAATGGGTGGTTAGTGGTTAATGGGAACAGAGTTTCAGTTTAGGATAGTGAAAAATTTGAGAGTTGGATGATGGTGAGAGTTGCAAGACATTGTGAATACATTTATTGCCCCTGAGCTGTACAGTTAAATATGATTAAAGTAGTACATTTTATATTATACAATTTTTACCACAAAAAAATTTTTTTAAGAAAAAAAAAAGCAAATATTTGAAAGGCAGAGCCATTACCACTCAAAGATATATGGTCGGTTAGAATGCACTGTAAATGTGTAAGTCAAAAGATGGATAAAGAATGCAGGGTTTGGGTGTGAATGCAGTGACACTTTTGGAGCCAGAGTACCTGATGATCAGCCTAGTTGGAGTACAGTCAAAGAAAACTTTGTCCAGCCTTATCCTAAATGAACGTGCCCCCAAATTCCATAATAGATGTGATCCCTGGAAGTTCTCATCTATACCATGGTTATAATTACCATGTACATGTCCATTTGAATCCTGTCTGGTCCTTTTGCTTGAACAATATTCTTTGGTTTCTGATGCATAACAACTTCAACATCTCAGTGGTTTTCAGCAATGCTCACAGGTCTTCAGATCAGCTGAGCAAGGTGGCGCTCAGCTGAGTCAGGCTGGACCCAGGCTTCAGGTTGTGTTCAGGTCAACTCCATATGGCTTCATTCTGGGGTTTAGACTGGAGGGCCAAGGATCCCCCAAACATACTCTTTCATGTTAGATCAGAAGAAGACAAGAAGTCAAGCCAAATGTGAAAATCTCTGTTTACAGCTTGTCCACCAAAATTATATTGATCAAAAAAAGTTACATGGCCAAGGCCAAGATCAGTGAAAGATATATGCTCCTCCCTCTGGGAGAGTCACTTCAAAGTTACATGGCAAAGGGCGTGAGTATAAAATCCTATTTCAAGGGAGTGAAGAAATAGGAATCTGTCACCAATTTGCTCCAGCCCCATCTATCCATCTACTTACTAGAGACAAATACATTTGGATATTGCTAGAAAGAGGAGAGTGAAAAAGTTGGCTTAAAGCTCAACGTTCAGAAAACGAAGATCATGGCATCTGGTCCCATCACTTCATGGGTAATAGGCTCAGATGGTGATTGCAGTCATGAAATTAAATGACACTTACTCCTTGGAAGAAAAGTTATGACCAACCTAGATAGCATATTCAAAAGCAGAGACATTACTTTGCCGACTAAGGTCTGTCTAGTCAAGGCTATGGTTTTTCCAGTGGTCATGTATGGATGTGAGAGTTGGACTGTGAAGAAGGCTGAGCACTGAAGAATTGATGCTTTTGAACTGTGATGTTGGAGAAGACTCTTGAGAGTCCCTTGGACTGCAAGGAGATCCAACCAGTCCATTCTGAAATCAACCCTGGGATTTCTTTGGAGGGAGTGATGCTGAAGCTGAAACTCCATTACTTTGGCCACCTGATGTGAAGAGTTGACTCATTGGAAAAGACTCTGTTGCTGGGAGGGATTGGAGGCAGGAGGAGAAGGAGACGACAGAGGATGAGATGGTTGGATGGCATCACTGACTTGAGTGAACTCTGGAAGTTGGTGATGGACAGGGAGGCCTGGCGTGCTGTGATTCATGGGGTCACAAAGAGTCGGACATGACTGAGCAACTGAACTAAACTGAAATGAAGGCACTTATAAATTAAATGTAAGCAAAACCAAACACTTGATCTGACTTCTCCTCACCCTCTCTGTGCCTACAAGGCCCATTCCTCCTCCAGTGTTTGCTGTCCTGGTGAATGGCACACTATTCATCTACCCCACCATGTAAGCCAAACCCCAGAAGTCATCCTTGGAGTCCCTCTCTCCATCACCCTACCTAAGTCATCAATCACCTGATCCTGTTGACTGATCTCCTAAATGTCTCTTAAGTCCATTCATTTTTCTCCATTTCTAATCCTTTTTCCTCTTTTTAATATCTTCTGTTTCTGTTTGGTCCATACTATTTCTGTCCTTTATTGTGCCCATCTTTGCATGAAATGTTCCCTTAGTATCTCTAATTTTCATGAAGAGATCTCTAGTCATTCCCATTCTATTGTTTCCCTCTATTTCTTTGCATTGATCATTGAGGAAGTCTTTCTTATCTCCTCTTGCTATTCTTTGGAACTCTGCATTCAAATGGGTGTATCTTTCTTTTCTCCTTTGCCTTTTGCTTCTCTTCTTTTCTCAGCTATTTGTAAGGCCTCCTCAGACAACCATTTTGCCTTTCTTTTTCTTGGGAATGATCTTGATTGCCGGGAGCCAGCACAGGAGATCCCACCCATGACAAGGTCATGCGGAAGAGACCTGCTCGAGCTTCTACCCCAAAAACCGGAATCTGTCTGTCTTACTATTTTATGTCTTTCACCAACTCTTCTGACATTAACAGGGGGCTATCCCCGACCACCTTTCTCTGGAGAAAATCAACTTAGGGCTCTAGCTAATAAGTCTCCTGGACATGAAAGGAATATTTCAAATCAACCCCCCCGTTAGCATTCTAGCTTGCCTGGCAGGTTTATCCAGACTCATGAAACTACTCATATGATTATTCACACCCTCCCAACTATAAGAGGCACGGGAAGCCTAAAAATATAGAGCCTTTCAAAGAGTTAGTTAAAAACTATTAGAGTAATGCTGGTGTAGGATTTCACTGTTGAGCCAATGCTTGCTGCTAAGTTCCCATATCCCTTATCCCTTGTGGACCTGGGAGTGCATTAGTTAGCATAGTTGGAATTTAAGAAAAACAAGCAGTAACCTTGGAATTAACCACATCAGACCTTTGAGCTAATTGGTTCTTTCTTGTAACCCACTGCATCTTTGCTCCGTGGAAATGTAACTCTGTTTGATATTTTCTGAGGCTGAGATAGATTAGAAATACAAAGAAAAAATACTTCAAGGGAAAATAAGTTTTCTGTTTGAGCAGCCTTTATCAAAAGAGGGTCATAAAATGTCCACAGGCCTCCAAGGCCAGAAGATAATGTACACAACATTGTTTATGGGAAAGGTATGCAGAAAAAATCCTGGTTTCAATAAGGGCAAAACTGCTGGAGTGTTTGGGCTGATTCTGCATGACCTTGCATCTTTCATTTCCCTCTATGTACAAGTCAAGGTATAAAAGTTATTTTTGAAAATAAAGTTACGGGCCTTGCTCACCAAAGCTTGGTCACCCCGTGTCTTTCTTTCTTTCTTTCTCTCTCTTACTCTCTGCTCCACCATAGTTCTTCAGGCACTCTGTCGATCAGATCTAATCCTTTGCTCTTTGTCACTTCCACTATATAATCATAAGGGATTTGATTTAGGTCATACCTGAATGGTCTAGTGGTTTTCCCTACTTTCTTCAATTTAAGTCTGAATTTCGCAATAAGGAGTTCATGATCTGAGATAGTGACTGCAGCCATGAAATCAAAAGACTCTTGCTCCTTGGAAGAAAAGCTATGACCAACCTAGAAAACATTAAAAAGCAGAGACATTACTTTGCCAACAAAGGTCCATCTAGTCAAAGCTATGGTTTTTCCAGTAGTCATGCATGGATGTGAGAGTTGGACTATTAAGAAATTTGAGTGCCAAAGAATCAATGCGTTTGAACTGTGATGTTGGAGAAGACTCTCGAGAGTCCCTTGGACTGCAAGGAGATCCAACAGTCAATTCTAAAGGAAATCAGTCCTGAATATTCATTGGAAGGACTGATGGTGAAGCTGAAACTCCAATAGTTTGGCCACCTGATGTGAAGAACTGACTCATTGGAAAAGACCCTGATGCTGGGAAAGATTGAAGGCAGGAGGAGAAGGGGACGACAGTGGATGAGACGGTGGAATGACAGAGGATGAGATGGTGGGATGACAGAGGATGAGATGGTTGGATGGCATCACCGACTCAATGGACATGAGTTTGAGCAAGCTCTGGACATTGGTGATGGACAGAGAAGTCTGGAGTACTGCAGTCCACGGGGTTGCAAAGAGTTGGATAGGACTGAGCAACTGAACTGAACTAAATCATTTTGCTGGGGCTGCTGTCTCCTTTTGCCTGAGCTATTGCTCCTAATGAGCCTCCTCAAATCCATTCTCAGCCACCTCTCTCATATCCTTTGCACTATAGACAGAGTGGCATAAAGTAGGACTTCCCTGGTGGTCCAGTAGCTAATACTCCACACTCCCAATGCAGGGAGTCTGGGTTCAATTCCTGGCCAGGGAACTAGATCCCACATGCCACAACTAAAGATTTAGCAGGCTGCAACTAAGATCCAGTTCAGTCAAATAATAGATAATTTTTTTTAATTAATAAAATGTGGAAACTAGAAAACTTTTTTTAAATTGCATATTATATTGTTCTTTTGCTTAAATCCTTTATGTTGCTTCCCATTGTCAAATGAGGTCCTCAACATGATCCCGTCTGTTTCTAACTCTGTGGATCCATCCTTCTTCTTGCTGCCCCCTATACTCAGGTTGCTGTTGTTGTTTAGTTGCTAAGTCACATCCAACTCTATTGCGATCCCATGGACTACAGCTCACCAGGCTCCTCTGTCCATGGGATTCTCCAGGCAAGAATACTGGAGTGAGATTGCCATTTTCTCCTTCAGAGGATCTTCCTGACCCAGGGATCAATGCTACATCTTGTATATTGGCAGGTGGATTCTTTACCACTGAGCCACCAGCCAAGACCACTCAGGTATCACTGTTCTTAATTATGTTTCTGGATGGCTCTTAGCTCCTCTGACCCAGGGTCTTTGCCTGAGCTGCTCTCTCTCCTAGGAACTCTCTTACCCACATCCTTTGCCTATTTAACTCTGTTTTCAGCCTTCAAATCTCAGCCCAAACATCACTTTCTCAAAAAAATCTTTCCTCTGACCATGACAATGACAGAGTTCTCATTATATAGTCTCTTGGTACAAAATATCTTTTCTGGACCATCATCAGGGTGTATATTATGTGATTCCCCAGGAAGGAAACTCATGCTGGAAGGAACTTAATGAAGGGAATGGTTCCAGAGATGCTAGACACAGGGGAAGTGACTATGGGAAGCCCTTGACATCCCTGGGGCTGGAGAGGAGATGAGGAAGGATAAGGTTATCAGAGCTGAGGAGCTAGAGCGGCTTGGGAACTCTGGTAAGAAGCCAAGTGGGACAATTAGAGTGACAGCCCCGGCTAGCCAGGGAAGACAGAGTGAGTGAAAAGAAGCAGCTTGTGGCTTTTCCCCTCCTCCCACCCTTCAATCCTGCCAGTCTGCACTTTCTGTCATCCGAATGGACCAGAAAGCCAGAGGGTGGAGAAAATGCAGCACATCAGGGGAAGATCAGAGAATAGCTCTGAGAACAAACAAGTCATTTGTTCTCTGAGACTGGCAAGTTATAGATTCGTTTCTGCAGCGATGTGTGCACCGCTTGGTGCCCATACAAGACAGAGCTCCCTGAGCATGGATGAAGTTCATTTTACTGACTGTTGATTCCTCAGTGGTTTTCATAGGGATTAATACTGGCCCTTAATATTAGTTGAATGAATGAATGACATTCAAGAGAGCCTAAGAATGGAGGAAAACATGGTTTCAGCAGGCACTAGCTTGAGAATGGGTGCACTTTCTCACCTCCATCTTTTCCCTTACCCTAATCCACTTCTTTTCCAGAAATTTCCAATTAGGGCTTATCATCCTAACTTGGAGGAGCAATGATGGAAGAATTGGCAAAAGGTTGTGATGCTAATTGTCCGTATTCTCAAACATACACACAGAATTTCTCTTCTTTTCTTCAGCCACAAGAGCAGGGCTCTGAGAAGGGTGCTTTGTAGTTTTCAGAGCCTATTCCTATCACAGCAGAATCTGCCTGAAGCCAGACTCCTGTTTTTTAAGGTGAGTATTCAATCGTGGCTTCCTCTGAATCTGAGGAAAATGTAATAAGATGAGAGATGAAATAAAAGTCAACATGCTTACACTTATAGCCATTTCACAAATGATGGAAATGGGTTATTGGCACCTATGTATTTGGCTTTATTTCCATAACTTGTCATGAAAGTATTTAAAACAGCTTCAGAGAACATTTACATTTTGGGTAAGCTATCTCATGAAAATGACAACTTCAAGAAGAATTAATCATAACTATGGATGGGGTGGTGCTTCCCTGGTGGCTCAGTGGTTACAGCTCCACCTGTGAAAGCAAGAGTCTCAGGAGACACGGGTTCGATCCCTGGGTTGGGAAGATCCCCTGGTAAAGATAATGGCAACCCACTCCAGTAATCTTGCCTGGAGAATCCCAAGGACAGAGGAGCCTGGTGGGCTACAGTCTATAGAGTCGCTCTTTCCTTTGAGAGTGTGAGGAGTACACTGCAGGGAAAACAGCAAAGTCTAAAAATAGAGCCTATTTAGAATTAGTAATAGTTTTGTTTTCCAAATATATATCTAGGGCTTCCCCAGTGGTTCAGCGATGAAGAATTTGTCTGCAATGCAGCAGAACCAGGTTCAATCCCTGGGTCAGAAAGATCCCCTGGAGAAGGAAATGGTAACCCACTCCAGTATTCTTGTCTGGGAAATCCCATGGACAGAAGAGCCTAGTGGGTTGCAGTCTATGGGCTAGAAAAAGAGTCAGACACAATTTAGCACCTAAACAACAACTAATAATGAAAGAACAAATTGGTTAAAATGGACAGGCCAAATTCTTCTTCTGAAACTATTGAACTTTTACTACAGAGCACCTCGTAGGGCACTTTCCTGGGCAGAAACTTCAGTATTTGTATGATGTAGGGAGAGGGTGTTGAAAGAAGGCTTTTTATGGCTCAGATGATCATATCACTTTTCCTCAAGAAGACATTTTGTTGGACTAAGACGGTCTCTTAGTAACATACATACTTAAATGGACTCTTAGGAAGACACTGAGGATACAAAAGATAAAATCACCCCTCACATGCCAATGCTCTTGTACTTATAGCAAGAGTTGAAAACCAGTGACCAGCCATGAAAAAGTTAACCCATATCTAGAATCTCAGAGTCTACAAAACCATCACCCTGTTACATTTCTCTTGTATCCCTTATCATCTGAATTTTTTTTTTATGAGTGTACTTGGTTATTAACTGCTTCTTCCCTTAGCATGTAGCACCACAAGAGCTAAGGAGTTGTCTGCATTCATCATTTATCTCCAGAGCCTAAAAGAGAGGCTGGCACAGAGTAGAGGCTCAATAGCATACTTGCTGAATGAATGAATGAATGAGTGATACAGAAATGCCACTGCCCACAAACATGGACACAGCATCTGGAGAACTCAAGGCTGGATGGTGTGGATGAAGAAGGTCACCTGCCATATCCAAAAGCAAAGGATGTTGGGGCCGTGTAGCCAGCAGCGCCTGAAGCCACCCCAGAATGTGCACCCTGAGGGGATTCTGGACTTGAAAAGCAGGTCCTGGCCCTAGAAAATTAAGGTGTGTATGAAAGGAATGATTTCAATGAACCTAGATTCTTGGATCTTTCCATATACCAAAAAGCTCCAAGTTCACTGACTTGTGATGTCTAGTTTTCTTCCATCAACAGTAATATTGATGTCCCAACTACCTGGTTTTTGTTGCAAAAACTCCTATATCCTGGCTTCTCCCTTACCTCTTTGGAGCAGTCCCTCAGAGCTATTTGAAAAGCTGTCTCCCTAGCTTGAGTCCTCGGCAAGTCCATTGAATAAAGCATAATTTTCCCTTGTAAGTTGTGCACTTATTTTTCAGTCAATAATAGTTTTTTTAGTGTCCCATGTCTATAGATGCTACAAGAATTCATAAGTGTGCCATTTTGATGGATTGTTTTGGACTATATTTTCGTGAAAAGTAATACAGAAAATATACCCATATTTTTGTGCAGTAAAATAATCCCTGAAATACTTAACATATGTTCTGAGCTGACACCTCTAAGCACCATCTAAAATTCTTTTTTTTTTAAATAATTTTTAAGGCTTTTAAAATTTTTATTTATTTTTGGCTGCACTGGGTCTTCACTGCTGCACATGGGCCTGTGCTAGTTGCGGTTCACAGGCTTCTCACTGTGGTGGCTTCTCTTGGAGCACAGGCTCTAGGGTGTGTGGGCTTCAGTAGCTGTGGCACACTGGCTCAGTTGCCCAGTGGCATGTGGAATCATCCCAGACCAGGGATTCAACCTGTGTCCCCTGCGTTGGCAGGCAGATTCTCAACCACTGAACTACTAAGTTCCTGGGAGCCTGGCCTTCCCATGAGGCTTTGGGGCACTAGGTTGGCCCCCGAGGCTGCTTGTGCTCCGTCTCACTTTCCACAGGTGTGATCTGACAGCTCTGCCCTGGCTGGGCTTCCTCCTGGCAGAGCTGGGGTTGCTCGGACCACTCAGGCAGGCACAGCTGCCAGTGAGGGAGGTAAACACAAAACTCAGATGCAAACCTTTGACCAGTGAGAAATGGAAGTGGAGAAGTGGTACAGTCTTCTTCCTTTCTCCTGCACGTAGTGGACAATCTTGAGTCTCCGTCTTCTGAAACACTTCTTGGAAAAGTACCCTTGAGATGGAGCAGGTGGCGGCTGGCTTCTCCCCTTCACCCCACCCTTGTCTCTATTCCTGTTCCCTGGAGATTTTAATCTTTGATAAATATTAGTCTGTATGTTTTGCCTCTGGCTCTATCACCTGGGAACTCAGGATAAAACATGGTCTAAACATTTTCTCCCAGAAATTATGATAAACATCAAAAGAAAAATATGACTTGAAAGTTAAATATTTATTGTGTGCACATTTTTTTTTCATGTTGATGCCAAATAGTATAAAGAAAGGTCAACTGCTTTGGGGAGCCTTTGGAAGTTCAGTGTAAATAAAGTCCACATTCCTGCCAGCAGAAGCACTCCCGTGGATTTGGTAAATAAATACATGAAGACGAAATTAATGCCTTTCATCAGTAAGTTTTATATAATTTCAAAGCTCCTTCAGATTTTTGTATATTTAAATAATTGTATAATGTAATATCTTTATATCTTTAAACAACTATCTCTTTATAGCTTTAAAAAACTTTTACACAAAGAGAAATGGCAAATGGGAGTTTTAATCAACATGTTTAAAGTGAAATAATAAAGAAGATCTGGAACAGGGTATAAATAGCCTAAGTTTTCTCATCTTCAATAAAGGTTTCTTTCCCTGTACCTCCCCGCTTGCTTCTGCAGACCTAAGTCTGTTAAAAAGCACACAGAGAAGGAATTCTCTGGTGGTCTGGTGGCTAAGACTCTGCACATGCACTGCTTTCAAACTGTGGTGTTGGAGAAGAATCTTAACAGTCCCCTGGACAGTAAGGAGATCAAACGAGTCAATCCTAAAGGAAATTAACCCTGAATATTCATTGAACGGACTGATGTTGAAGCCGAAGCTTCAGCTTCAATACTTCGGCTATCTGGTGCAAACAGCCAACTCGTTGGAAAAGACCCTGATGTTGGGAAAGATTGAAGGCAGGAGGAAAGGGAAATGACAGAGGATGAGATGGTTGGATGGCATCATTGACTCAATGGACATGAGTCTGAGCAAACTCCAGGAGATGGTGAAGGACAGGGAAGCCTGGCGTGCTACAGTCCATGGAGTTGCAAAGGGTCAGACTGAACAATAACAAACACCTGAACAGCAACAAACATTTAGTAATCAGGGAAGGGAGGGGATGCAGAGACAAGGGTGGGGCAGTCAAGAAACTCTAGTGCAGCCTTGGGAGCAGGGTCCTGGTTCCTCCTCAAGAGATATACATTACAATATCTTTGAGCTCTTCTGAAAAACTAAAACTCCCAACAAATGGAAGATGTTAGTTAACTGCATACTGAGGCATTCTTCATTCCAGAAAGAATGTCATAGTTTGTTAAACTCTGGAACCACAGAAGTTCATGAGGAGACCATCTGAGGCCAGGTTAAAGGAGTGCAGGCCCTGCACACACATCAATCTTTATCAGCAACCCCACACTGGAACCGTTGCTGTAAATAATCATCAAATCCCCCCAGGATGGGACATATAGATTTTGAGGGCAAGAGCTCCCTGTGTCCCCCTTTGCCTGGCAAAGCAACAAAGCTATTCTTTTCTACTTCACCCAAAACTGTCTCAGATTCAACTTGGCGTTTCTGCACTGAGGCCGAGTTTTAGCATCAATCTCTTATGAATAATTGTTTAGATGAGAATTCACATGCATCTGTCAAGAACGAGCCACAGTTTCCAAGTACAGGACAATTCTATTCTTGCTTTAGGGTGAAGAATTTATTTAACAATTCAGGGACACTCTTTGCCAAAACATAGAATTTATATTACTAGTCTGTTCGCTTAACATTTCAGTCTACATATAAGCCTTGCTACATTCAAGGTTCTCGGGATCAAACCTGGATCTCTCACATTACAGGCAGATTCTTTACCATTGGAGCCACCAGGAAAGCCCAACTTTTTCACTTAGTATTTCAGTCTACATACAAGCCTTGCTATGTACAGTCAGTCAGTCAGTTCAGTCTCTCAGTCGTGTCCAACTGTTTGTGACCCCATGAATCACAGCACACCAGGCCTCCCTGTCCATCACCAACTCCCAGAGTTCACTCAGACTCATGTCCATCGAGTCAGTGATGCCATCCAGCCATCTCATCCTCGGGCGTCCCCTTCTCCGCCTGCCCCTAATCCCTCCCAGCATCAGGGTCTTTTCCAATGAGTCAACTCTTCTCATGAGGTGGCCAAAGTACTGGAGTTTCAGCTTTAGCATCATTCCTTCCAAAGAAATCCCAGGGCTGATCTCCTTCAAAATGGACTGGTTGGATTTCCTTGCAGTCCAAGGGACTCTCAAGAGTCTTCTCCAACACCATAGTTCAAAAGCATCAATTCTTTGGTGCTCAGCCTTCTTCACAGTCCAACTCTCACATCCACACATGACTACTGGAAAAACCATAGCCTTGACTAGATGGACCTTAGTCAGCAAAGTAATGTCTCTGCTTTTGAATATGCCGTCTAGTTTGGTTATAACTTTTCTTCCAAGGAGTAAGCATCTTTTAATTTCATGGCTGCAATCACCATCTGCAGTGATTTTGGAGCCCAAAAAAATAAAGTCTGACACTGTTTCTACTGTTTCCCCATCTATTTCCCATTAAGTGATGGGACCGGATGCCATGATCTTCATTTTCTGAATGTTGAGCTTTAAGCCAACTTTTTCACTCTCCTCTTTCACTTTCATCAAGAGCCTTTTTAGTTCCTCTTCGCTTTCTGCCATAAGGGTGGTGTCATCTGCATATCTGAGATTATTGATATTTCTCCTGACAATCTTGATTCCAGCTTGTGTTTCTTCCAGTCCAGTGTTTCTCATGAGGCACTCTGCATATAAGTTAAATAAGCAGGGTGATAATATACAGCCTTGATGTACTCCTTTTCCTATTTAGAACCAATCTGTTTTTCCATGTCCAGTTCTAACTGTTGCTTCCTGGCCTGCATACAGATTTCTCAAGAGGCAAGTTAGGTGGTCTGGTATTCCCATTTCTTTCAGAATTTTCCGCAGTTTATTATGATCCACACAGTCAAAGGCTTTGGCATAATCAATAAAGCAGAAATAGATGTTTTTCTGGAACTCTCTTGCTTTTTCCATGATCCAGCAGATGTTGGCAATTTGATCTCTAGATTCTCCTAAAGAAAACATTTGGATACTTATCTGACATTTGCATGACAGAAAAGGGTCATTTCCAGAAAGAGAGAAGATAGGCGCCAAGGATAAAGATAGATTCTGGACCAACACAGCAGAAAAACTGTGAAGAACCAAAACATAACAGGTTTTCAGCTTTCAAAAATCTGATATTTCAGTCCCTTCAGGTATAACTCATATTCACCCAAACAAGGGCATTGGGGAAACCTTTATTGTAGGTGGCTCAGGGTCTTTCCTTGTGGTCCAGTAGTTAAGATGCTGCCTTGCAATGTAGGGGGTGCAGTTTCCATACCTGGTCAGGGAACTAAGCTGCCATATGTCATGGGGTGTGGTCAAAAAACTAAAAATTTTTTTTAATATAGGTGGCTCAAAGGAATTGCTCCCTTTCCTTCACATCAGACGCTCAGAATAGCTCTAAGTTTGATGATTATTTTGGGTATCTACTCGGATTGATATTTAATAATTTTATGCACCCAATATTTGTTTGCTTATAGCATGGTTGATATTCCAGATGTTTTTCTAATTCTGACACTAAGTACAGAGCATATGTCAACTCTTTTTTCCTCACTATTTAATTTCTGTTCCTTTTAGCTGCAGTAAAGATCCATGCAATTATGAGGAAGAGGTTTATGCTTCTATAGTACCTGTTTGGCAAAATGCCCCATCCAGCTGCCTGTTACTAAATGAATTTTGACAGAAAGTGGTTAACTTCCAAATAGAGCCTCATCTGAGAAATCTTCTCCCCAACTACAGGAAAAAATCCGCTGAGTTACTCTCTGATTTGTACAATTGGACATATTCCTCTGGCTATAGCAGTTAAGCATCAACTCTTTAACCTTTTTAAACTAATCTATGTGTCGCAGTGGTAATGAATCCACTTGCTAAGGCAGGGGTTGCAAGAGACACAGGTTCGAGACCCGGGTGGGGAAGATCCCCTGGAGTAGGAAATGGCAACCCATTCCAGTATTCTTGCCTGGAAAATTCCATGGACAGGAGCCTGGTAGGCTATAGTTCATGGAATCACAAAGAGTTGGACACAAATGAACACACACACACACACACACACACACACACACACATTCCTGGGAGACCATCTCCTCTCTGCTTCATGACATCAGTGAAAATCCTACACAACCAAGTTACCCTATACTTCTATTTCTCACTTTGCCACCCCTAAATTTTAAACTAGCTTTTCCAAAATAAATCTAGATGCCTCACATAGGAATCTCAAATGTATATGTCCCACATCAAGGTCACTATTGTCCCTTACAAATGGGCTTTCTTGGTTGCACTTATGTTAGTTAAAGGTGAGTTAATCCATTTACTCATCTGCCAAGTGTCCTAACATCTCTGAGATCCATCTCCTTCACTACTCATATCTACTCTATAATCAAACCCAGGTATTTCTCCTTGTTCTCTCTCTCTTGAGGCCCCCCATCTCCCACACCTTTCTCCAGCCCACAGGTCTCCATCATGCTTACCTAGTATTGTTTCAACCAAGTGATGATTTACTATGATGGTCAGCAAATGGAATTCTGCCTTGGTGCAGATTTGGTCTGCCACTTTCTATCTGGACTTGGTCAAAGTATTTTACTTCTCAATTTACTAATCTGTAAGCTATGGCTAATATTAGTAGGAAGAGTAAATGAGACAATACATGGAAAGGTGTTTATAACAGCACATGGCACATAATAAGTACCTATTAACCTAAAGACTCCATGAAACCAAAGACCTTGTCCATCTTCTGGACCACTCCATGCTGGAGCCAGCCCAGAAGATGTATGGTGAATAACAAGTGCTTAGTATTGTGGAACGAACAAGAATTCAATGTTAGTATGTTATCTCTTCAATCTTTTCTCTTTTTTAATTATAAAATGTATGAATATTTATTTGAGGTTTCACTGGGTGCAATTATTTTTAGGACATTTAAACAAAGTTAGCAAAACTTCAACATGCAGTTCTTTTTTTAAAAATTAATTTTTATGGAGTATAGTTGATACGGAGAAGGCAATGGCAACCCACTCCAGTACTCTTGCCTGGAAAATCCCATGGATGGAGAAGCATGGTAGGCTGCAGTCCATGGTCGCTGAGGGTCAGACACGACTGAGCGACTTCCCTTTCACTTTTCACTTTCATGCATTGGAGAAGGAAATGACAACCCACTCCAGTGTTCTTGCCTGGAGAATCCCAGGGATGGGCGAGCCTGGTGGTCTGCCATTTCTGGGGTCGCACAGAGTCGGACACGACTGAAGCGACTTAGCAGCAGCAGCAGCATAGTTGATTTACCATGCCATGTTAATTTCTGTTGTACTGCAAAGTGAATCAGTTACACATGCACATTTATCCCCTCTTTTTTAGATTCTTTTTCCATACAGGTCATTACCTTTTTTAGATCCTTTCTCTGTCTGGTTTATTTCACGTGGTATCATGACCTATTGTCACAAACCATGTGGGTTTTTCTAACTTCTTTTCCCCTTTGCTATGAGACCTGCACAGTTCCAGGTAGTAGGTGCTCTATTAAAGGGTCCTAGCTGGAGCCTAACTGTATCAGACAGGTGGAAAGAATGCAAGAGAAGTAAGCCTTCCCTATTATAAGCCACTATGATTCTGGGGTTATATGTAATTCTAGCTTATCCTGGCTCACCGTACAGAAACACACACATGAATCTGTTGCTTTCTATCAGCTGCAAACTAAGGGCATAATGATCTTAGTAAAACATACAAGGATCTTTAAGATTTATCCATAGGTTACTTCCTCAATCTAATTCTGCCTGTCTGTCCTGAGACACTCTGCGCTTATTCATACATAATTTTTAAACATCTCTTAAACGTCAATATGAAAATTGGTAGACCTTTTCCCACCTCTCTCTGAAGTCCTGTTTCTTCCCAGCAACTGAATTAGGAAAAGCAGAACTATCTCTTGACTCTAGTGATCTTAAGGCAGGATTCATAGCTGATTGTTACATAGTTTACAGAATCACTGGGGGGATGGAGGGAACTCACTACAGGCAGAGCTTCCAAGGAGACTCCCAAGGCCATAGTTCAGAATCAGGCTGACAAAGGAATAGCTGGTCAACCACAATTATTAAACTGTCTTTCTCATCCAGAGGCTGCCTCTCCAGCAGCTTGCTGCAAAACCAGGCCACTCCTGTAACAGCTGGCACCAGCAAAACCCAGGCTCTTCACTACAACCAAGCCTGCGCTCAAGTCTCTCATAAATGTATGTGATTGGCAAAACCCAATCACACCAGACCACTTGTTGCAAGGTTATCTGAGGCATGTCATTTTTAACTTCTAGGCCCTACAGTACAGTATTGAATCCTAGAGAGGTTGGGATAAATGCTGATCAGATCATTCCATACTCTTTGACACATGGGTAATTTCTACAGTGCTTTGCCTTGAGTATGAACTCAATATATCCCTGCTGTCCCTGCCTCGCTAGTTCATATGCTGATGCCTAACCACTAATGTGATAATATTTAGAGTTGGGGCTGGTACTTTCCTGATGGTCCAGTTGGCTTAGTCACTCTATGTTTAACTGCTTAATCACTCCATTTTAAGTGGTTAAGCTTCCACTGCAGCGGGTAAGGGTTCGATCCCTGGTTGGGGAACTAAGATCCCACAAGTGGGTGGCCAAAAAGTAAATATAAAAAATAAACAAATTGAGCCAAGATACATTTAAGAACATATTATTAGAGATGGCGCCTTTGGGAGGTCATTAAATTTAGATCAGGTCATGAGCGTGAAGGCCCTATGATGGGATTAGTGTCCTTTTGGGAAGAGGAGACCAGAACACACACATTCTCTCTCCTTTGATGTGAAGGAATAGCAAGGTGGCTTTCTGTAAGTCAGGAGGAGAGCCCTTACCAATAACTGAATCTGCCATAACCTTGATCTTGGACTTTCCAGCCTCTAGAACTGAAAAGAAGTGAATGACTGTTGTTTAAGACACTGCCTTGTCTCCAGTATTTTGTTAGAGTCACAAGTGCCAAGATAACCTACAGAAATGAAACTTCTTGCATCTCATCTCATGGTGACCCCTTGAGCTTTGTAGAGCCAGGATTATTATTCCCATCTCTGAGACTAAGGCAAGTCACACAGTCAAACCAAAGCCAGAACTCAGCTGTCCTAGATGCTGGTCCAATATGCCTGCCAAAACACTCAGGGAATCTCAATTTTCACTAAGTCCTAGCATCTGAGAATTTGAAAACGAGAGTGTCCACTGTAGCCGCTGCTATTTCTCTGTGTGAGGCAGTATTATCAGTGATGCAGGAGAGCTGCTGGAGGGAGAGCCCGCCTCTGACAGGGTTGGGGAGTCAGTCAGCTCCAGGGAAAATATCAATCATTAATCCTTGAGTCTCCTGATTTCTATTAGGATAGCGTCTCTCTCATTTGTTATCTATAAATGAAGTGAAGGGGGAGCTATCAGAAAAGTGTGCTTCCTCCTCTGCTTGTTGGGATATTGGGGGAAGCAAAAAAATATTTTCCACATTTTGATTTTCACTGGAAATTTTCGCTGGGAAAGTAAGATTTTGTAGGCCATTCATATGCCTAGTAAATCCCACTTGCTGTTTTACAAATCTGAGCAGAAAAGAGAATGATTGATTTTCCTGGTAAATCATGAAAAGCTATTAAGGCTTTTATGCCTACATGCATTTAGAGTGCCATCTATGAGAATGTTATTCTCATAGATGGCACTTCTAGAAAATGATTAATTCCAAAGCCAAAGAAGAAACCGATTTGAAAATTCAGGAGTCTGAAATATTAATTTCTTGTTCTCAAAGTCTAGAAATTACTGAATCTTAGAATGTTTGAGCCAGAAGAAATCTCAGAAATGATGTCTAGTGAATTTTTACCAAATTTAGAGCAAGAAAATTTTGTTCAAATGAGATGTTATGGGGAACTCCCAATAAGATAAAAACAGAACTGTTTTGAATGAAATGAGGCAAGATCGCCAGGCCTGATGCATGTGGCCACTTTCTCACAATGCCCCCACCCACACCATATCTCCAAGGAAACCAAAGCTTCAGAGAACACATTTCAGCAGCCATGAAGATTGCCCAGCTGAAGGTCAATTAGATAGTGCCAGCACTGGAATTTGAACCTGGTCTTTCTGATTTCCGTGTTCTTTCCTTGAAAATTCTTGGGACAACATTTTCTTTGTTGACATCTGCAGATTCCCCTTGGTCTCATTCTCAATCACCCACACTTATTTCTCACAGCAGCTTAAGGGGCAGTCCCTTTTGTCAATAGACGGGCTTCCCAGGTGGTGCTAGTGGTAAAGAATCAGCAGGCAGAAGTTGTAAGGGATACGGGTTTGATCCCTGGGTCAGAAAGATCCTCTAGAGAAGCACATGGCAACCCACTCCAGTATTCTTGCCTGGAGAATCCCATGGACAGAGGAGCCTGGTGGGTTACAGTCCATGGAGTTGCAAAGAATTAGACTCTGAAGTGACTTAGCACTCAAAAATGGGATGACTCTGCTCCTGAGGATCTTACATTTCAGAACAAATGCTGTGTTAGACATTAAGGATGCACTGGTTCTAAGACTTTGCCCCTGACCTTAAAGGCGAACAGTGGGCAGTGGGTTGTTAAAAGAGGAAGCCCAGAGACAGCCAGAGGAAGAAAAAGATAAAGACATGGATTTTGAGCAAATTTGAATTAATCTTGGAAACTCCTGGGACCTGACTTTTCTTGTCTTCTTCTAGGGATGGATCCAGGACAAATCATCCTTTCCTTTTCTACCCCTTTCTGTCTCCCTCACTCAAGCACTGCTCTGAATCCTTCAAGGCAATTGCTCTCAAACTAGTTCCAAGCTTGAATTCTAACAGCGGCGTGTATTTGCATAAAAATTAAGCTAATTGATAGAATCTTCTCAAACTTGTGGCTCAGCTGGTAAAGAATCTGCCTGCAATGCAGGAGACCTGGGTTCGATCCCTGGGTTGCGAAGATTCCCTGGAGAAGGGAAAGGCTACCCAATCCAGTATTCTGGCTTAGAAATGGGGTGACAAAGAATTGGACACGACTGAATGACTTTCCCTTCCCTCTCAAACTAAAGTTTATCTCTCAAAGTACTTTTTAAACTTTGGTTTCTACCACTGCTTGTCTGGAGAAGGCAATGGCACCCCACTCCAGTACTCTTGCCTGGAAAATCCCATGGATGGAGGAGCCTGGTGGGCTGCAGTCCATGGCGTTGCTAAGAGTCGGACAGGACTGAGCAACTTCACTTTCACTTTTCACTTCATGCATTGGAGAAGGAAATGGCAACCCACTCCAGTGTTCTTGCCTGGAGAATCCCAGGGACGGGGGAGCCTGGTGGGCTGCCGTCCACAGTGTCGCACAGAGTCAGACATGACTGAAGCGGCTTAGCAGCAGCAACTGCTTGTCTATCACCGAGTGCTAACAGATGGCAAAATTAATAAACATATAGCAAAAGAATATTTATGCAAAACCTAGAAAGAACTGATTCTGCTCAGCTTAGCAGCTTCTTTCTTTGAAAACTCATGGGCTCACACCTTTATGCTACATCCATTCATATGGTAGAGGTTGTTGTATGTTTGGTGAAGATAATTGTTAACAATTCATGTAACAATAAGAATATCAATGTTTATGCTTACATATGCTTGGGATATCTGTGCATTGTTGCCAAGAAGCTGGTCATAGTTGTGGTGTCTGAAAAGATAATAGATGTTGAAATAAGAGGTGGGAGGAGACTTACTTTTCATTGTCTATACTTTTTTATACATATAAATGTTTCTCATGTGCATCTCCTCAGTTTTCAAAGAAATTAAAACGGGAATATATGTGCTTTAAATGATCTGATACTGGGGTCTCACCTCACAGATCCTGATTTAATTGGTATGGAGTGTGACCTGGGCATTGGGTTTTTAAAGAGCCCCACAGGTAATTAAAATGTATAACCAAATCTAAGAACTACATCTCTAAGCTATTATCAGTTCTCTTACTGTCTTATATTGATAACTGTAAATTATTTAAGACAGGCATTCCTAGTTTTTTGAGCAGGGAAGTTTCACAGTTCCTCACACCACAGTTGACCCATTTTTTTGTATGTGTTGTGAGAAAATATCAAATATGCAAAGTTGCTAAGAATTAATCTCATTAAAATTGATATACACTTAAAAAGTAGTAGTAAGTGTACAAATATTGGTGAGGTGCAATGCCAATGCTTTTTACAGCTAATTCTATTTAGGCATTCTTATATATTCTTATATTGGAGAAGGAAATGGCAATCCACTCCAGTGTTCTTGTCTGGAGAATCCCAGGGACCGGGGAGCCTGGTAGGCTGCCCTTTATGGGGTTGCACAGAGTCGGACACGACTGAAGCGACTTAGCAGCAGCAGCAGCATATATTCTTAGAAGATTTGCATATGTAGAAATTCCCTGCAGGTCCAGTGGTTAGGACTCCATGCTTTCACTGCCGAGAGCCTAGGTTCAATCCCTGGTCAGGGAACTAGGATCCCACAAGTCACATGATGTGGGGAAAAAAAAAATTGCATATCTACAGGTATAAAGGTCCCTTGCAGGACTGCTCTGCAAAGGTTCATAGGAATCACTGAACTTAGGAACTGTTTTTCCAGAACAGGGCTGTAGAGAGATATTTTGACCTCTTGAGCCATAGACAGCAAACAGCAAGTGTTGCCACAATGTTGGCTTGAGATGTGCTTGTCTGCTACTCATCTGTTTAAATTTCTACCTCTGTCCTGATATTCTCTAAACACAAACTCCACCATTTGTATTCTTATTTACAAGCTTTGCCTACACATGCACCAACCTTTTCTCTCTTGGTAGTTTGACTGGGGCCATTTGTTATGTTGGGAACAGTAGCAGAGCCTGACCCTGCTCTTTCTGACGCTTGCCTCCTCCAATATGGTGATGCCCTTGCTCAACCTAGCTTTCGGTGAAAACCTCTCTTGCATTCTTTAGTTAACACTGTGAGGTAACTAGCCCTTCTGCTATTTCAAGCCCCCTGATGTTCCTCTTTGAAGGTGAGGTTAGGAGGTCTCCTGTTCCCTTGCTGGGTGTCAGTGGAGAAGCACTGTGAAGATTTTTCAGGGCTGCTGTTTGCTTTAGGGAGCCCAGGGAAGTTTTGGACGTCTTTTGTAAAATGAAATTATGACTAAAGACCTTCATCAGAAGTTCATTCAAGGAAGGAATAGTGACCATCCTGAAAGCTCTACTCGATGTTATCCCACATTTTGTAGTCATGGATTACATTGACTCATTTAATCTTCAATCAACAATGACGTTTTATGCAACCAAAATTAACATATGCTAATCTAAGGAGAACTATTCTATACATCGGATTTTTTCTTAGATTACCAAGCCGTGGTACTTGGCATGGGTTTTGCTAAGCCTTATGTTCTTGTCAATTCTGAAAACTATGGATTTTTTTCCTCCCTTGTGGATATCTGACTCTCCTTTAAAGTTAAAAATCATTAAAGAAATAGGAAGGCATTAGATTTATTATATGTGCAATAAATATATAATTCAAATCCTATCCATTTTGCAAGCAAGCAGAACTCCAGCCATCAATCAATCTGTAGTAACTTTTATTTAATTGTATTTTAAAGGCAAATGAGGTGACAGTAGGAGCTGGAAAAATCCTGTCTCATCTAACCTGCCACATCATAGTTAACTAATAGTGCAAGTGGTTCTCCAGAATCTGCTTCCAAGTCCTCAGGAAGCCTGGATTGTTCTTTCATAGATTTCCTCTGTCTCTTCCTCATCATCCTTGTGAACTCCTGTCTTATAACGAAGTTCCTCCTTCTTTGTTTCTTTTTTTAAAAATTTAATCATAAAAGTAATCCATCCATGCATTTTGGAAGAAAAACATGTATTTAAAAAAAATCTTTTAGATCACCATTATATCCTATCATTCAGAGATAACCACTCTTAACATCTGGTTACATTTCTTTTTCTCTTTTTTTCTGTGTAAATGTGTGTGTGTTTATATATACATATATACACAAATTTATAAGCAAAATAGGAGCATATGATATGCATACACATGTTCATCTTCTGCATTATTAGTACTTGTGTCCCTATTTCTCATGTCTTCCCTTCTCTGTTCTCTTATTCGTTGCCTCAGTTCCAGATCTCAGATTCTCTCTTCCAGTTTATTTCCATAGCCTCTCTCCTGGTCTTTTTCTCAGTCCTCACCTTCTTTCCCCCAAATCTATCCTCAGTGCTGCAGTCAGAGACATTTCTCTGCAGTCTACCAATCACATCACTCCTCTGTTTTAAGGCCTTTGATTGTTCCTCTTTGCCCCATAGGGTAAATCCAGTAGCAGTGTTAGTCACTAGTCACGCAGTCGTGTTGACTCTTTGTGACCCAATGGACTGCAGCCTGCTAGATGCCTCTGTCCATGGGGATTTTCCAGGCAAGAATTCTGGGATGGGTTGTCAAGCCCTCCTCTAGGGCATCTTCCCAACCCAGGGATCAAACCCAGGTCTCCAGCATGGCAGGTAGATTCTTTACCATCTGAGCCACCAGGGAATTTACCATCTGAGTCACACAGGGACTTTTAAACAATGCAAAATCTTGTGTTACATCCTGAATCAGAAACTCTAAATATAGATCCAGGATGCTGTATTTTTAATAAGCTTTCCAAGTAATTTTTGAATACCTTACCACATGAAAACTTCTTTTCTAAAAGCTTCTAATAGAAAAAATGAAAATGGATTGTTTAAAGGCACTCTCCATCAATTATATACCTCACTTGGTACTCATTGCCTTGCTCTTACGTCCATTTTACTATTATGCTACTCATGCCACAGATGAGGAAACATACAGGTGAACCAAAGACTTGAAGAGATTCCTCCAATATACATAGCCAGTAAGGTCTGGAGATAACATCCAAGTCCACTCCTTTCAAATCCGAATCCCATGAGCTGTCCGCCATACAACGCAGCTTCCTGCTTTGATCTGAGAAGACAGTGATTGTGTTTTATGTGCCTTTGGTGGATATGCTCACCCTTCAAGGTTGTAATTGATGTGGTAGGTGCCCTTACCATTCACCCCCAGCAACCTTTCCAGTACAGATGGTCTATCAGCATTCTACTGCACTCACCTACGATTCTCTGCTTCACACTTTTTTCTTGGCCCAGGTAAGAGGTGGACAAGTGCCAGGGAGTTAGAACTGCCAGGTGCCCATGATACAGGGCCTAGAGGTAAATACTCCAGCTTCCTTACCTGGAGTGGGGTGAGCAGACACTAGATATGTTCTACAGAGAAGCCCAGAGATGTTCACAGCGATGCACTGCTTCCTAAAGCAGGCTTCCCTCTGCTTTTCAAGTTTTGATGTGTCATACATACTATTAGCATAGCAATTAGTTCACTTATTTCATTCACCTGCTGTTTACAGTAGGACTAAGCTTAAACTAGCTGTTATTCTTGAATCTGAGCCTCAGGAAATCTCAGAGAGCTGACTGACTCCAAATTGGGGATCAGCATTGTTTCTTGCTGAAGAAAGAAAAGTCACATCTCCTCCCCATATCCAAATGCCACCGCTGCCTATCCCCTTGCTCAGAAGTAGAGTGCTATTCACTCCTTCAAATTATTTTAAAATCTATTCAATTTACTAATCTCTCAACCCTGGGAGAAGTCTAAAGCAATGCCCTGCAAGTGTGGTTTGTGAGCCTTTACTGATCCGTGTAAGGTAAGTACAAAAATTGAGAATAAGAGTACAGCAATTTGAAAAAGTAATTTTTTTTGTTTCTTTCATATTCTGTATTATTATTTATTATAGGATATTGAATTTCATTCCCTGCACTATACAGTAGGATCTTGTTTTTTATCTATTTCATATATAGTAGTTCGTATCTGCTAATCCCAAACTCCTAATTTACCCCTCCCCCAACCCTTTTGCCCTTTGGTAACCATAGGTTTGTTTTCTGTGAGTCTGTTTCTGTTTGGTAAAGAAGTTTATTTGTATCATATTTTAGATTCCACATATAAGCGATATCATAGGGTATTTGAAAAGAGTAATCTTACATCTATTGAGTCTAATAATAAAATATTGAGACTTTACTTTGTAGGTCTTTTTACTTTTCCTATTCTTTTTTTCAAGTTATAAATTATCTAATGAGGAATTTATGGCTTTTCATTTTGCAAACTGGTAAATTGCATATTGACATAGAAAAAATATTTGTTACTCCAAAATGAAAAGATAACCTTTAAAAAAACCTATAAACCTTCTGAGCTCCATGTAAGAAGGATATATTTGCTGGCACAGTAACAGAGTAAGGAATAATTTCAGTAAACTACAAAAGGTCAGGCGTGTTGGGTCTGGCCTCGTATTATTGGAGTTTGATTTTTGCTCCTCCAACTTGTTCACTATGGTTTGTAGAAATTACCTACTCTGTGCCTTTTTATTAACTATTCACTAATAATTATATAGTCATCATCATCATCAAAACTACTTTATAGGATTTCTATGAGTATACGAAAATTGCTTGAAAGAAATCCTGGCATGCAGCAGGTAATAAAAGTGTTATTAGTTAATAACTTTTAGAAAACAATTAATCACAGCAAAAGGGCAATGCAATGCCCAGATTCCCTTACATTAAAATGTCCCAATTATTTATTAGTATTAATTAGAAAATGACTTTTTCAGAGTCATGTTGATCTTTGCCACCCTGGATTCTGTCCTAGTGCCTGGCATGTAAACATGCCTGCAGTGCTCTTCCCTGAGACCTACACCCACCAGTCTCTTCTTCCCATCAGATTTCAACTTTCAAATCCTTGCCTCAGAAATCCCCCTTCAGGGACCACCCAGTTAAAAGCAGCCCACCATGCTTTATCACTCTCTGACCCGTTACCTGGTATTTTTCCCCTACATCTCTTGTCACTATCCTAAATTATCATTTTAGTTATTAGTTTACTTATTTACTAATTCTTTTCTTCCCACTGGGGTATAAGGTTTATGGACTCAGGAAACTTCTTTGTGTTTTATTTGCTATTTCATCATATCAGTGCCCACAATAGTGTTACTGTTTTCATTCTTTTTGGTATTTTGTTGTTGTTGTTGTGTATGTGTGTGTGTTCTTGAGTTTCAAGGATGTTTCAATTCATAACCAATGGAAAATTATAAAGATGAAACAACATGTAAAACACTAAACTAGTCCTTCACCACAGAGAGTTGAAGAGACACAGGTCTGATGAGTCATATTTACCATTTCCATTTTTGCACATATATAAACTGAGCCATAGGGCTGCTCAAAGGTCAACAGATGCTTAAATTATGGGACCCACTTGAAACTTGGGTCCCAGGATTCTGGCCTTCAGTTCTTTGTTCCTCTCCTGTTGCAGAATCCCTTGCCTCCAGCAGGATAATACATTGAGCTTCCATGGTTGTACAGGTGTGTGATTTGTTAAACCTCTTTTTTAAAAAAACCAACCAACCAACCAACAAAAAAACTGCATAACACAAGTGGCACAGCTGCTAAAGAATCTGCCTGCCAAGGCAAGAGGCACAAGAGACTCAGGCTTGATCCCTGCACCAGGAAGGTCCCCTGGAGGGGGAAATGGCCACCTGCTCCAGTATTCTTGCCTGGGAAATCCCATGGACAGAGGAGTCTGGAGGCCTACCACCCATGAGATTGCAAAAAGTCAGACATGACTGAGCCCACACACTCACACCCCCCCCCACACACACATACCCACACCCACACACAGCACAGAGAACTCTACTCGGTGTTCTGTGGTGACCTAAATGCAAAGGAAATACAAGAAAGAGGGGATATATGTATACATATAGCTGAATAATGTTGCTGTACAGCAGAAACTAACATGACATTGTAAGGCAACTATACTCTGATAAAAAATACAAGATATAAAATAAAGTCAAACATATTCTTGTATTTTTTATCAGAGTATAGTTGCTTTACAATGTCGTGTTAGTTTCTGCTGTACAGCAACATTATTCAGCTATATGTATACATATATCCCCTCTTTTAAAACCAATACAATATTGTAAAGTAAAAAAAGTTTGTTTTTAATTACTGATATGCTTATAAATAAAAATTAAATGAAATAAAAAAATAAAGTCAAGCTCAAAAAAATAATATTTTTTATCATTTTTTTTGCTTCCCTGCAGGACATGCAAGATCTTTGTTCCCAAATCAGGGATGGAACCCATTCCCCTGGCAGTGGAAGTGCAGAGTCTTAACCACTGGATTTCCAGGGAAGTCCCAGTTGTTAAACTTCTGATCACAAGTATCCAGCTCTGAATGCTTCCCCAGTCCTGTGCAACAGCTGACACCCCAAGAATTGTGCTCAGGCAGTAGGGTTCTCTCCCTGATGCTTGAGCAAGGCCAGGATTTTCATTAGCCCTGGATTTGCCTTGCTAAGTAAACATGCTTATTTGGTTTTAATATATTAGGCTTTGCTGTTCAGAACTAGATTAAAGTGTCAATCATCTCCCTCATATTTCATATTGTTTCCTCTGGGTAGGGGCATGTGGAGTGTTACACATGTCTCACCAATAAAACAGCCCTCTGGATTGAAATCTGTTCAGGACATATAGCAAGATGTCAAATTAATTGTACCGAAATAATGAGTTAGCACCAAATGCTAATTAAATATTGATGAAAGTCATACTTCCAATTATCTTCATTATGGCCCCATGTTTTATGTAGGCATTAAATGCTTGCAGGACGGGTACGTCTGGTAATTAGCTGTGTACAATTTAAAAAAAGCCCAAGTTATTGCCCTCCATATTAAAAGCACTTAGAAACCACTTGGAAAATGGAAACACTGAACAAAGGTTTTACTTTTTTTTCCTGAAAATGTTTGAAATTCTGTAAATATGTACTTCCTGTTAGTAGTATTGTATTTTGTTGTGTTGCTGTTTAGTCACTAAGTTATGTCTGACTCTTTGTGACCCCATGGACTGCAGCATGCCAGGCTCCTCTGTCCATGGGATTTCCCAGACAAGAATACTGGAGTGGGTTGCCATTTCCTTCTCCAGGGGATCTTCTTGACCCAGGGATCCAACCTTTGTCTCAGAGCCATGAAGACCATGTGGACTTGGAGTCTGGAAGCCCTGGCTGTTCTGATGAATCTTGACTCTACCATTTATTGGCTGTGTGACTTTATTTAAGATACATAACTTCTCTGAGCCTCAGTGTCATCATCTGTAAAATAAAGGACTCTACTGCTGAGCCACCAGGGCCCCCTCTTTTTTCTGACTAGGCAGATTAGAAGTCAGAAGGCTCTTTGAAATTTCTGCTAAGCTCTGCTGAGTCATGGCTTTTCCCACTCAAGCTGACTTTTGACAGCCTCTTCTAAATACCTGAAATACCTTTTACACTTTTCCTGCCTGCAGGTGAAGTGGCTTCCTCTGACAAATTTGACTGTTATTACCACTTATTAATCTGATTAAGATAGTTCTTGCATTAGAATCACCTGGGTTACTACTTAATGTACAGATTCACCAGCACCCCCAAAGGTGCCCCAATAAAGAAGGAGGAGGTCAGAGATGTGGAGGATAAACTTTGACAATCAATATATAATTCAGTATTTTCAATCCTGACTTCACAGCAGCATAGACCTGGAGTCTTTTAAAATTTAGTAATTCACTTGGTCTTAAGTAGGGCCATGGAACATATGTATATGTGTGGACACATGGGCACACAGATGCACACACATCTGTTTCAATTCTAAAATGAAGTCAAGGTGAGGACCGAGCATCACAGTCTTGAAACAGTACATACCCTTGTTGTTCTTTCTGCTTGGAAGGTTCTTCTCCCTTCTGTCCTTGAAAATATTCCTTTTCATTCATTGTTAGTGATGTACTTTGTTTTGAAATGTGAACGTACTTGTGTGCTTGTCATTTGTCTGTTTTCAGATCCATTCTTTTCAATATAAAACACATTGAGGGGAAGAAACAGGTGCAGCTGGGTAGGTCTGTCAGGGAACCGTGGAGGCTATGTGGACTTGGAGTCTGGAAGCCCTATCCACATCTGGTGAGTCTTGCCTCTACCATTTATGGGCTGTGTAACTTTACTTAAGATAGTTAACTTCTCTGAGCCTCAGTTTCATAATCTGTAAAATAAAGGTAAATAAAGTCCATCCACTTCCTAGTTGTCATGAATTACCAAATGGTTGATCTCCAGTAAAGGCCTAATGAAAAGAGGCTGCTCTTGAACTACTTGTCACCTGTGAAAGGGCTTGGAAGATCATCAGAGCAAATGTTCCATAAATGTCATTTAAAATAATTAATTGAATTCTACACTTGTTCATATTCATTCACTGAATTGAAGTAGAAATAGAAGAGGAAGAAAGCACTGGAGAGAGTTGGTTCTGAATGTTTGGTTGGTTCTGAATGTTTCTGCTTCCGGGCATAGGCTGAAATGTTCTGTGCCAAGAACACAGCTCCTGTCACTCTCTGACTCACAGTACAGTGTTTTCAATCTTGCTTTGACACTCAGAGTAAAAGCCTACTCCTCCCTCACGTGGTCTAGCATCTACTCCTGCCACACTCAGCTGGGCTCCAGCCTCAGCGGTCTTTGAGCTGCTCCTAGAACAAGCCAAGTGAATGTGCTTCAGGGTCTTTATGATTTTTTGGTCCCTCTGCCTGCAACCCCCTTTCCCCATCACCATGTTTACGGCCATCTTCCTGGCTCCACTCCTTGGCCATTCTATTAATACATGAAAAAGCAGCCTGACATCTCTCCTCCTTGCCCTGTTCTATTTATTTTCTTGCTGTTTAGCTAGAGTACTGTCTGTATATTTTGTTATCTGCCTACTCTTTTAGAAAGTAAACTCCACAAGAGGCGTGACTTTGTGGGTTCACTGGTGTATCTAGAAGAGTGCTTGGCATGTGTTGAATAATTAATGAAGGAAGGCTGGGAGTGAAAAGAGAAAGTTGAACATTTCCTCTACTGGGTCCTAAGCCAAGCTTCATAGTCACTCTTAACGAAAGTAATGTCCTCACCATGGTACACGTGGGCTCACACTCTGGTTACAGTCACAATGTCCAAAGTCATAATCATGACCTTTCTCCTCAGCCTGCCTTGCTTCCAGAGAATCTTATCTCAGTGAAATGGCAGCAGCATTTTTCAAGTTGTTCAAATTAGAAAGTGAGGAGTCTTCCAGGGTGCACCTGCTCCTTCATTGCCTAGATCCAATCCATCACAACGTCTTACTGATTTTGCCTCCTAAATATCTCTCAAGTTCATCTGTCTCTCTCCATCTTTATTGTTAACATTCTTGTCCAAAGAATTCTTATTTTTCACTTGGAATTTGCAATAGCTTCCTACATGGTTGACTCCCTTTTTCTATGCTTTTTCCTCTAACAATCCATTCTCTTCATGGAAACCTGAGTAATCACCGTAAAATGCAGAACTGATTATACCCTGGCCTCCCTCTCTTGCATAGGTATTGCAGTGATTTCCCATTGTTCTTAGCATAACACCGATGTCCTAACCTTGGCTCACCTGGTTGGGTACCATCTTGCTTCTCTTCATCAGTTTTCACTCCGTTTACTGTGTGCTGGCCATTCAGGCTTGTGCCTTGTTTATTACACTCCAGGCACCTTCCCAGCTCCACCCATGCACTCTCATCATCCTTCTGCCTTGTTGCCTTGTGATTAATTTCTCATCTTTAAGTTTCAGCCCAGTTATAGTTTGAAAATGCATCCAGATCCTACAAACTACAGATTGATGTGAAGCATGGTATAACAAGTGACTTCTCTGTCAGGGAGTATGTCACAGTTAAAACCAAGGGATCGTGAAATTTTACCTATCTTTCCTACTAGATTATAAACTCCTTGAAATAGCATCCTATACATCTTTTGAAAAATTTCACTGAACTTGTAGGGAATCATGTATTTATTATTTTGTTTATGCTTATAGAAAAGATAATACATTAAGTTAATTTTATTTTTTTATTTTTGATTGCACCATGTGGTATGTGGGCTCTTATTTCCCAGACCAGGGATTGAACTCATACCCCTTGCAGTGGAAACTCAGAGTCTTAACCACTGGACTGCCAGGGAATTCCAAAATTTTTGTTTGAAATACTTGAGGCTATGAATGAATGAAAATGAAGAAATGACATATACCAACTCCTTTCAGATGCTGTCATGTTTAGTTCGTAAAGATGAATGAAGCTGGTTTCTTGCCCATTTTGTAGCTAGAGAAACTGAGCCTCAGAGGGGCTAAGTATCTTGACCAATATTCCTTATATACATTTATTTTATAGCTGTTTTTCCATCACTTAGAATCACACAGGGAGAAGGCAATGGCAACCCACTCAAGCACTCTTGCCTGGAAAATCCCATGGAAGGAGGAGCCTGGTAGGCTGCAGTCCATGGGGTCGCTAGCATTTGGACACGACTGAGCGACTTCACTTTCACTTTTCACTTTCATGCATTGGAGAAGGAAATGGCAACCCACTCCAGTATTCTTGCCTGGAGAATCCCAGGGACAGGGGAGCCTGGTGGGCTGCTGTCTATGGGGTCTCACAGAGTCGGACACGACTGAAGTGACTTAGCAGCAGCAGAATCACACAGAGAAAGCACTCCGTAAAAATCATTGAATTAATGAATGTGACCTAACCTCGAATGGTGGACCTGATGAGGTCAGATCCTGGCTTTGAACCTGAGGCTGTCTGACCTAGTCTCACCAACATTCTTTCCAAAAGTGTCCCAGTCCAAAGCCTACCAAGGGCCAGAGAGGAGAGGAGGACTGGAGTTCTAGCAGACTGAATAGTTCTGCATGAAAGTAGAGGTTGGGAGGCAGCCACCTGTGGGGCCACTCTTGCTCCAGGTCCACAGAAGTGCTGTGTTCTCAGCCCTCATCGTCAGCCTCCAAGACTGGTTTCAGTTCTCCTTGTTGGAGTTTGGAGTTTACATTTGATTTCTCACTTGCCTCAGCTTTTGGAGCCGTGACAGAATATCACCTTTTAGAAAGTGCAGTACCTCATTTGAAGCTGTTAAGATAAGCTTAATTGATGGGAGAGCAACAAGACATGTGCTGTGGTACAGCTGAAAATGAGGTGTGAGGCAACTGGGTCTATGGTGACAGCAGCAGCTCAAACAGGGCCATGCTGCTAAAAAGCAGGGAAAACTCAATCATTCATTCATCATTCATTCATTCATTACCAGCATTCACCATTCAGTACTGATAGAGCTCTTACTATGAGCTATGCACAGAGGTATCTCACACACACACACACAAAAAGAACAGCTGGGATTGTTCTAATGGGTCTTATATTTCAGTGTGAGAAGGCAATAAACAAATAATAAATATACACTCACATTAGCTGATGATATACAGTTTGAAGAAAAGTAGCATGTGGTAAGGGGATGGCAGACAGGGATGGAAGAGGGACTAGATTATTTTAGATGAATAATCAGAAAAATCAGACCTTTTGGAGTGGATGGCATTTAAATAAAGATCTAATGGATAGGCAGTATTAATACAGAAAGGTTTCAAGCAAAAGAAGTAAGTGACAGAGCAAGAGATTTGGTACCTGACTTAGTTAGGCGAGGACAATGCTTTAATAAATATCATTCACTCCCACCATGGAAACTCAGTAGTTTAATACAGGCTTAGTGGTTTAAAATAGGCTTAGAACTTGCTCATAGCAGAGGCTGGTGCATATTTAAGGGATGTGTTTTCATGTAGGGCTTCCCAGGTGGTGCAGTGGTAAAGAACCCACCTTCTAATGCAGGAGTTGCAAGAGGTATGGATTTGATCCCTGAGTTGCAAAGATACCCTGGAGGAGGGCATGACAACCCTCTCCAGTATCCTTGCCTGGAGAATCCCATGGACAGGAGAACCTGGCAGGCTACAGTTTATGGGGTCGCAAAAGAGTTGGACATGGCTGAAGCAACATAGCATGCATGCAACGCATGCACTGTATAGCACAGGGAACTCTGCTCAATGTTATGTGGCAGCCTGGATTGAAGGGGCATTTGGGGGAGGATGGATAAATGTATATGTATGGCTGAGTCCCTTTTCTGTTCACCTGAAACTATCACAACATTGTTAATTGGCTATACCTCAATACAAAATAAAAAGTTAAAAAAATCTAAGTCTACATGTTACAAAAAGAAGTTATTAGATTAAATCCATATTTTTCAGTGAAGACACCAAGGTTCAAATTGGTGCTCATGTCAGATCCCGTAATTTGTGCTGGCAGAATTAACTACTATCCAGATGTGGGGACTGCTTGCCCACTGCTTCTTCATCTATCTTATAATTAACATAATAATTTTGTAATTATCCAATAAAGGATAAAAGGAAGAATCTATAAGATGAAAGAAAAAAAGAAGGAAACAAATTGTGTTGGATAATATTTTCCCCACTATATTTGCTCTTCACCCTTCTAGTAGGTGCAGAGCACATTCTATGGAAAGGAAAGAGTATTCAATCATGTTTGTAATATTTCAACTAGGAAGGGACTGGAAGAGTCCTGAACAGTACCCAATACCATAGTGTGTCAAGAAACACATTTCAGACTGAATAGGGAAAGTAGGATGAGCCGTTGGAAGAAAATGAAGGAAAAACTCTATTTGTTATCCTTATATTGGGAAGCAGAAATTACTCTGGTTTTGCCTCTGCTTGAGAGCTCTAGACCTGGGCTAGACTTTGGCTGGAGGTGAGGGAAGGTGGCTTCCCTGGTGGCTCAGTGGTAAAGAATCTGCCTGCCAATACAGGGGATGTGGATTCAGTCTCTGGGTGGCTAAGATCCCCTGGCATAGGAAATGACAACCTACTCCATTATTCTTGCCTGGAAAATTCCTTGGACAGAGGAACCTGGTGGGCTACAGTCCATGGGGTTGCAAGAGTTGGACACAGCTGAATGACTAAGTGTGCACGAGGGAGGGTACAAGAGGTCATACTCACGGTGGAGGCGATGCACGTGGTGACAAAGGGTAGAAAAGCTTTAAGGGGCAAGTCCCATTTAACCAAAGTGTGAAGAGGTCAAATTCAGGGGCTGAAAAATAACTGTAAATGGTGGGAAAATAGATGAGACTGACGAAAAACCATCCATAATAAGAAATAAGGTACATATAGTACATTATTACAAGAGAAAGATGAACCTCACCAAGAAAGAGAGTGAAAACAGCCCATTTATGTGTCTGTTTACCCAGTGGTAGAACCAGGCCGTATCAGGCAGAGATCTTCTAGCTCCATCATCCCTTTTGGATTTATGAACTGGCCAACTATTGCAGGGTGGAATTTTCTCTTTTCCTCCATTTATTGATTTGTTTGTATCAGCAGGTACTCAATGCTTTTTATTTCACTCAAGGAGTTACAGTATGTTACAGTTATCAAGTTTATATTCAAATTAACATGGGCTTCACCTGTGGGAACCTATTTAAACTGATTCGTGTGCCCTTCTGATGTCTCCATCACCCTTCAGCAATTCATTACTTTCTGGCACAAAAGGTGTTAGGTTTTTTTTTTTTTAATATAAATTTATTTATTTTAATTGGAGGTTAATTACTTTACAATATTGTATTGGTTTTACCATACATCAACATGAATCCGCCACAGGTATACACGTGTTCCCCATCCTGAACCTCCCTCCCACCTCCCTCCCCATACCATCCCTCCAGGTCGTCCCAGTGCACCAGCCCCAAGCATCCTGTATCCTGCATCAATCCTGGACTGGCGATTCGTTTCGTATATGATATTATACATGTTTCAATGCCATTCTCCCAAATCATCCCACCCTCTCCTTCTCCCACAGAGACCAAAAGACTGTTCTACACATCTTTGTCTCTTTTGCTGTCTCGCATACAGAGTTATCATTACCATCTTTCTAAATTCCACATATATGCGTTAGTATACTGTATTGGTGTTTTTCTTTCTGGCTACTTCACTCTGTATAATAGGCTCCAGTTTCATCCACCTCATTAGAACTGATTCAAATATATTCTTTTTAATGGCTGAGTAATACTCCATTGTGTATATGTACCACAGCTTTCTTATCCATTCATTTGCTGATGGATATCTAGGTTGCTTCCATGTCCTGGCTATTATAAAGAGTGCTGCGATGAACATTGGGGTACACGTGTCTCTTTCAATTCTGGTTTCCTTGGTGTGTATGCCCAGCAGTGGGATTGCTGGGTCATAAGGTAGTTCTATTTCCAGTTTTTAAGGAATCTCCACACTGTTCTCCATAGTGGCTGTACTAGTTTGCATTCCCACCAACAGTGTAAGAGGGTTCCCTTTTCTCCACACCCTCTCCAGCATTTATTGCTTGTAGACTTTTGGATCACAGCCATTCTGACTGGCGTGAAATGGTACCTCATTGTGGTTTTGATTTGCATTTCTCTGATAATGAGTGATGTTGAGCATCTTTTCATGTGTTTGTTAGCCATCATATGTCTTCTTTGGAGAAATGTCTATTTATTTCTTTGGCCCATTTTTTGATTGGGTCGTTTATTTTTCTGGAATTGAGCTGCAGGTGTTGCTTGTATATTTTTGAGATTAGTTGTTTGTCAGTTGCTTCATTTGCTATTATTTTCTCCCATTCTGAAGGCTGTCTTTTCACCTTGCTTATAGTTTCCTTTGTTGTGCAGAAGCTTTTAATTTTAATTAGATCCCATTTGCATATTTTTGCTTTTATTTCCAATATTCTTCGAGGTGGGTCATAGAGGATCCTACTGTGATTTATGTCAAAGATTGTTTTGCCTATGTTCCTTTCTAGGAGTTTTATAGTTTCTGGTCTTATATTTAGATCTTTCATCCATTTTGAGTTTATTTTTGTGTATGGTATTAGAAAGTGTTCTGGTTTCATTCTTTTACAAGTGGTTGACCAGTTTTCCCAGCACCACCTGTTAGAGATTATCTTTAATCCATTGTATATTCTTGCCTCCTTTGTCAAAGATATGGTGTCCATAGGTGTGTGGATTTATCTCTGGGCTTTCTATTTTTTTCCATTGATCTATGTCTTTGTGCCAGTATCATACTGTCCTGATGACTGTGGCTTTGTAGCAGAGCCTGAAGTCAGGCAGGTCGATTCCTCCAGTTCCATTCTTCTTTCTCAAGATTGCTTTGGCTATTCGAGGTTTTTTGTATTTCCATACAAACTGTGAAATTATTTGTTCTAGCTCTGTGAAAAATATCGCTGGTAGCTTGATAGGGATTGCATTGAATCTATAGATTGCTTTGGGTAGTATACTCATTTTCACTAAATGATTCTTCTGATCCATGAACATGGTATATTTCTTCATCTATTTGTGTCTTCTTTGATTTCTTTCATCAGTGTTTTATAGTTTTCTATATATAGGTCTTTAGTTTCTTTAGGTAGATATATTCCTAAATATTTTATTCTTTTCATTGCAATGGTGAATGGAATTGTTTCCTTAATTTTTTTCTATTTTCTCATTATTAGTGTATAGGAATGCAAGGGATTTCTGTGTGTTGATTTTATATCCTACAACTTTACTATATTCATTGATTAGCTCTGGTAATTTTCTGGTGGAGTCTTTAGGGTTTTCTACATAGAGGATCATGTCATCTGAAAACAGTGAGAGTTTTACTTCTTCTTTTCCAATTTGGATTCCTTTTATTTCTTTTTCTGCTCTGATTGCTGTGGCCAAAACTTCCAAAACTATGTTGAATAGTGGTGAAAGTATGGACAACGTGGAAGAAATGGACAAATTCTTAGAAAAGTACAACTTTCCAAAACTGAACCAGGAAGAAATAGAAAATCTTAACAGACCCATCACAAGCATGGAAATTGAAACTGTAATTGCTTTTCTTCTAGCAAACAAAAGCCCAGGTCCAGTCAGCTTCACAGCTGAATTCTACCAAAAATTTAGAGAAGAGCTAACACCTATCCTACTCAAAATCTTCCAGAAATTTGTAGAAGAAGGTAAACTTCCAAACTCATTCTATGAGGCCACCATCACCCAATACCAAAACCTGACAAAGATGCCACAAAAAAAAGAAAACTGCAGGCCAATATCCCTGATGAACACAGATGCAAAAATCCTTAAAATTCTAGCAGTCAGAATCCAACAACACATTAAAAAGATCATACACCATGACCAACTGGGCTTTATCCCAGCGATGCAAGGATTCTTCAATATCTGCAAATCAATCAGTGTAATACACCACATTAACAAATTGAAAAATAAAAGCCATATGATTATCTCAATAGATGCAGAGAAAGCCTTTGACAAAATTCAACATCCATTTATGATAAAAACTCTCCAGAAAGCAGGAATAGAAGGAACATACCTCAACATAATAAAAGCTATATATGACAAACCCACAGCAAATATTATACTAAATGGTGAAAAATTGAAAGCATTTCCCCTAACGTCAGGAACAAGGTGTTAGTTTTATTATGTATTTTTCTTGCCCCAGTCCCGGAGAGAGCCATTTCTTCAAGAAGCCCAGGTTCCTTTTAATGGAAAATAATGTTAACAAAGCAAGATCAGTTTTCAGTGTTGTTGCTTCCAGGGCCTCTGAATATTTGTATCAATCATTGTATGTAGGTACACACATACATCTATACCTGTTTAATCCATTATCTACCTGCCTACCTACCTGTCTATTACTGGCCAATTCAGGCCAGTCCAGCAGTATAAGTAATTAACATTTCCATTTTCTTAATACTAACTCCTTTATTCTACAATGAAAAACCAGAATCCCCTTATTCTCAATGTATTTATTTGTTCAATCTCCTGACCACACCAGCTGAAAACTGGGCAACATGGTCCCTCCCATCATACTTCAGCCCCACCAAGCACTCTAGCCAATGACTTGGAGCCAATGAAGGGAAGATACTTCTCTCCCTCTTTCCACCTCTTGGCCTGAAGGCCACTCAGCTTGAGCTCAGGGGTACTGGGTCCCACCAGCTTCTGGTTTCTACCCCTTGTGTCTCCCCAATACTTCCATTAAATAAACAGTCACAAGAACAAAAGCAGTTCTGTTTCTTGTCCTTCCACTTTGCCACAGAGACGCTAGCCTAGTTTCTTGGCTGAATGCGGTATGATGGTTTTCTGTTCCTATTTTCTTAGCACCTCCGCAGACCTTTCTCATCTACTCCCCACTCTTAAAACATTTAAATTTCACCCTATTTTCTGAATAACAAAACATGCACCAACCATATTGATGGATATGAATATATCCAGTAGGAAAGAGGGTGGAGTGACATCAGATCCAGAGCTCAGTCCACCCCAGGTGCCCATCTCCCTGATCTGATGATCTCGTGCTGCTTTTAGCACCCCAGAGACAGGCTGACAGCGACACTGGAAGAAAGGGCTTGTCACCTCCCATATTCAGCCAAGCCCTGTGGTACTTTGGAGAGAAACACATTGCTCCAAAGCTGGGCCAGCCTGGAGCAACAGAGTAATATCCCCAACAATGTGGGGATTGATGGGTAGTGCTTGGATTACACCATGAGGGTGGGTGGCTTCCAGGTCTCTTCAGTTTAAGATACTGTTCTGAGTATGTCCTGCATTCCAGACATTGCTAATTGGCAAGGTTACAGGGTTAAATATTAGTGTTAAAAATAACAAGAAATAGTCCTTTTGACTGACGTGTACACATTGCTGTATTTAAAGTAGATAACTAATAAGGACCTGTATAGCACAGGGACCACAGCTCAACATTTTCTAACCTAAATAAAAGATTTTGCAAAAGAAAAGACACAAATATATGTATAACTGAATCACTTTCCTGTGCACCTGAGACTAACACAACAGTGTTAATCAACTATTCTCAAATATTTAAAAAAATTAAAAATAAGTAAATAGTCCTTTTGCTTGGATGATTCACTACCTAGTTAAAGGGACAGGGAAATGAACAAATCATTATAATGCACTGTACTTTGTAGGATGTCAGAGTATGATAGAAAGGTAGAACAAAGAGGGGCTGTCAGATTGGTGAGGATATGTGTTCCACTCCAGTTCACAAGCACTGTAAGGGGAGTAACAGTAGATGGGCTGACTTTACAATAGAAACAAAGGCATGGAGGTGACAGAGAACTTGACATCTGGTGGGTGGGAAGGGGACATGGGGTTTGTGTTAAGCAAGAAAATTAGGAAACCAGCCCAGCCACACACTCATGGTCTGCTGTAGAGTCCAAATTGGTATAATCTTCCCAGAGGACAATTTATATTTCAGCAGCCTTGCTCTTTGACCCATTAATCTCACCTTTATGAGTTTATCCTGAGGAAATAACCAGAGAGGTAGGAAAATACTTAAGCACAAAACCGTGTTTATCTCAGTATTATTTATAATAGCTATTATAATAGATAAATAAAGTTCCCATGGTGAAAAGAAAGATGAACCTTGCAAAGGAAGAGATGGAGAATAATCACTAAAATAATAATATTTCAAAACATTGGAAATGACTTCTTTGTCTGATAAATTATAGTGGCATATTCATGGGTTCTTGAAATGGAACATTACACTATGGAGACTGTGAAGACATCAAATGCAATGTTTTAGCACACGATTAAATGAGGTGGGGAAATGCTCACAGTTTATTATTGTAGAGATACAATATAGTAAGATGTGGTTTTCCAGGCATCCATGTCTCTGCTCCTTCTGCCAAAGTAGCTTGTTCTTTCATTTATAAAGTCAATCCTTCCCTAGGCAGAGCAGCTATGGAGTTTGGGGAGAAGAGACCCCACTCCCCAACTCTGCATTCCAGGATGGGCTTTCATGGATTCAAGTCCATCAGCTCACCCAATTTGTCACTTGGAGGACCACTTCCCCTCAGTGGGGCCTTGAGAATGAAACTATGGGCTTCTTCTTATTGATTCAGAGAGAAATCTTCTCTTGATTCCCTTCTGGATGGTGTGGAATATGGGTTCCAAGTTTGAAACAGAATGGTTATTTTTGCTGCTATAAACAATGAAGTGAGGCTGAGAATGAAGCCAGCCCGTGTGAATGGCAGAGGTGACTGAACTGTAGAAAAAGGGAGCTGGATTTCTGAAAAAGCCCTACCTTGGGCATTTTCTATTATTGGAATAAAGAAATGTCTCTGATTATTCCAGCCAGTCTGATCTGCAATTTTGGTTACTTACTGGCTTCCCTGGTGGCTCAGTTGGTAAAGAATCTGCCTGCAGTGCAGGAGACCCAGGTTCGATTCCTGGGTTGGGAAGATCCCCTGGAGAAGGAAATGGCAACCCACTCCAGTATCCTTGCCTGGAAAATCTCATGGACAGAGGGCTGCAGTCCATGCGGTCACAAAGGGTTGGGTACAACTGAGCCACTGACATTAACTAACACTAACTGGTGGCTCAGAGGGTAAAGCATCTGCTTGCAATGTGGGAGACCTGGGATCGATCCCTGGGTCGGGAAGATCCCCTGGAGAAGGAAATGGCAACCCATTCCAGTATTCTTGCCTGGAGAATCCCATGGATGGAGGAACCTGGTAGGCTACAGTCCATGGGGTCGCAAAGAGTCCGACATGACTGAGCGACTTCACTTTCACTTTCACACATGAAAACACCTTACCTGATACAATTAAGTAAAAATAGCAATAAATAAAGCTGCAAAAACATGATTAATTTGCTATTTTTGTACCTAGTTTGTTCCTCAAGATGTTTTTAGAAGTCAAGTAATAAGAGGAGATGACATTTAAATGGATGCAGGAAGTTTTGATGTGAGTTGATGGAGGGAAGTGCAGAGGAGGGAGTGTGTGGACAGATGTGGGTTAGAGACCTCTGATGGGAAAGAGAAGTAGAGCTCAGGAGTGAAGTACAACCAGTGTGGGTGAGAGGAGGCCGTACCAAGACAGCCTGGGAAGACTGGGAGGGTCAGATCAAGCCAAAATTATCCTTTAAGTCAGGAAGACTGTCAATTCTCAGAACAAACAGCAAGTCAAAAAAGGTTTTAAAGGAAGTTTGGGGAGCAAAGACTGGGTGGGTCTTGAGAGAGGATCAGGTTTAGATTTTGAAGTGGAAAGAAGATTCTCTCTGCAGAGTAGAGAATAAATTCAAGTGGGGAAGTCAAGGAGTGAAGTGATTGTTTAGTGCTCAGGTCAATGCACATAGGAATGGGTGATGGCTGTGTCATGGCATGGTGGGTAGATGATTTGGGAGCAAAATCAAAGAAACTTTCTCATCAAAGGAATATGGGGAGGTAAGAAGACTCAGTCTGGTGTGTCCCATATTTAGTACTTATTATTGATACAGGCATACAGTTTTATTATGCTTTATAAGAATTGAGGTTTTTACAAATCTTTAATTTGTGGCAACCCTACTTTGAACATGTCTATGAGACTTTTTTCAAAAGCATCTGTTCACTTTCCATCTCTGTGTCACATTTTGATAATTGTCACAATATTTCAAATGTTTTCATAACTACATTTGCTTTGATGATCTCTGATCAGTGATCTTTTATGTTGCTGTTACTGTTGAAATCTATTGATTTCAGCTTGCTGAAGGCTCCAAGGATGGTTAACATTTTTTAACAATAAAGTTTATTTTTTATGGCTCAGTGGTAAACAATCTGGCTGCAATGCAGGAGATGTGGGTTTGATCCCTGGGTGGGGAACATCCCCTGGAGAAGGAAATGGCAACCCACTCCAGTATTCTTCCCTGGGAAACCCCATGGACAGAGAAGCCTGGCAGGTTGCAGTCCATGGGGTCACAAAAGAGTTGGACATCACTTAGGGAAAAAGATACAAAACATGAAACTACATGGCAGGATATGTTAGCAAAATTAATACACAGACTAGGGACAACACTGAAGCTGGAATGGAACAGGAGCTGGAAGGGTGTTATAGGCTTTAATGACCAGAGTCTAGGGAGGAGGAGGGCCCTGAAGGAATAGAATAGTTCAGACAGCTATGTGTTTAAAATGTTGAACTCTACTTAATGCTCTATGGTGATCTAAATGGGAAAGAAATCCAAGGAAGAGGGGATTATATGTATATGTCTGGCTGATTCACTTTGCTGTATAGAAGAAACTAACACAACATTGTAAATCAAACATAATTAAATTTAAAAATAAATTATTTAAATTATTAAAATTTAACTTTAAAAATTAATTTAAATGCTATTTCAGTTCAGTTCAGTTGTTGCCCAGTCATGTCCGACTCTTTGCAACCCCATGAATCGCAGCACGCCAGGCCTCTGTGTCCATCACCAACTCCCAGAGTTCACTCAGACTCACGTCCATCGAGTCAGTGATGCCATCCAGCCATCTCATCCTCTGTCGTCCCCTTCTTCTCCTGCCCCCAGTCCCTCCCAGCATCAGAGTCTTTTCCAATGAGTCAACTCTTCGCATGATACAATAATAAAATAAAAGTTGTAATGAACTTTTTGCTATCTCAAAGGGATCAGAGAGTGACTGAATATGAGACTGACTGAAAAAGCTATAGGATCAGTCTGAAATTTCATCCAGGGGTGAGAGAAGAATACAGTTTGTAGAGCAGACTGGAAGGCAGTGGGAGCAAGCATGAAGTTCGTTTCTGCTTAGATTCTACTCTGTTGAGTGTATTCACACACTGTTAGCTTTTGGCAGAGCTAGTGACTTGTGGTAATCTATATCCCAGGATTAGTAACAAATCTGTTGGGATTTTATCTACAGCAGAGGTTGACAAGTCACAGCCCAAGAACCAAATCTGGTTCACAGCTGCTTTTGTAAATAGAGTTTCAATGGCTTCCAGACATACATTTTTGCTTAGTATTGTTCCCAGCACAGATTTAGCAACATAGTGGGGGGGTTGAGTACTTGTGACAGAGACCCTTTGGCCTACAAAGCTAAACATATTTGCAGCTTGACCTTAAAGAAAGAAAGTGCTGATCTTCAGTCTAGAGGAACTGAGAAATGAGAAGGTCACTTCCTAACACAGCATAATTTTAAGAGAGAGATAGATATACTGATTTAAATGAAAAAAATTTCAAACAATTTTTATTGAACAGTGTGAGGAGTCAAATAATACATTTAGAAAAAAAGGAGTGAAGTTTTATCCACATCACTACTACAGTCTTATTCTACTATTCATTCCATCTTTCATTCATCTAACAATTGCATATCAAGTATATACTATGAGCCAGGCACACACAGCTAACTGGGAAAAACCCCAGTCACATCTAAACTTTATTCTTAGGAGTGGGGAAAAATTGATGGAAAGATAAAATAAAAATGAAAGTAAAAATATGTAGAACGTTGATGGTGATGCAGACTGTGAAAAATAATAGAGCAGGAAAGGAGGAAAGTGAGAGTGGATGGGTATTTAAAATAGGGTGGCTATCCTGTATGCGAGACAGCAAAAGAGACGCAGATGTACAGAACAGACTTTTTGACTCTGTGGGAGAGGGAGAGGGCGGGATGATTTGGGAGAATGGCATTGAAACATGTATAATATCATATAAGAAATGAATCGCCAGTCTAGGTTTGATGCAGGATACAGGCTGCTTGGGGCTGGTGCACTGGGATAACCCAGAGGGATGGTATGGGGAGGGAGGTGGGAGGGGGGTTCAGGAATGGGAACTTCTGTACACCCGCGGCAGATTCATGTTGATGTATGGCAAAACCAATACAGTATTATAAAGTAAAAATAAATAAATAAATAAATAAAATAAGATGGATTACTTAAAACAAAATAGGGTGGTTAGGGAAAGCTTCATTAAAATTTTTTTAAAAATTGATGTATAGTTGATTTACAGTGTTGTGTTAGTTTTAGGTGTACAGCAGAGTAAATCAGTTATACACATATATATATACCCACTCTTTTTAACATTCTTTTCCCATACAGGCCATTACAGAGTACTGTATATAATTCCCTGTGCTATACAGTAGGTCCTTATTATTTATCTATTTTATAAGAGTAGTATGTATATGTCAATTCAAATCTCTTAATTTATCCCTCATCTCTCCCCTGATTTTACCCTCTAGTAACCATTTTATTTTGTCTTTACATCTGTGACTCTGTTTCTGTTTTGTAAGTAAGTTCATTTGTGCCATTTTTTTTAGATTCCACATATAAACAATATCACATATTTATATTTTTCTGTCTGACTATTGTCACTCAGTATGACAGTCTCTAGGCCCATCCATGTTTCTGAAAATGACATTATTTCATTCTTTTCTGTGGCTGAGTAATATTCCATTGTATAAATGTACAATACCACATCTTCTTTGTCCATTCATCTGTCAGTGGACATTTAGGTTGCTTCCATGTATTGGCTATTGCAAATGGTGCTACAATGAATGCACTGGGGTACATGAATACTTTCTAATTCTTCCCAGGGGGTGCTAATGGTAAAGAACCTACTTGCCAGTGCAGGAGACATAAGAGACATGGGTTCAATCCCTGGGTCAGGAAGATCTCCTGGAGAAGGACATGGCAACCAACCCCAGTATTCTTGCCTAGAGAATCCCATGGACAGAGGAGCCTGGTGGGTTACAGTCCATAGGGTCACAAAGAGTTGGATACAACTGAAGTGATTGAGCATGGCACAGCATGCTTTCAAATTATATGCCCAGGAGTGGGGTTGCAGGATCATATAGTAGCTCTATTTTTAGTTTTTAAAGGAACTGCCACACTGTTCTCCTTAGTGATTGTACTAACTTACATTCCCACTAAAAGTGAAGAACTAAAGAGCCTCCTGATGAAAGTGAAAGAGGAGAGTGAAAAAGTTGGCTTAAAGCTCAACATTCAGAAAACTAAGATCGTGGCATCCGGTCCCATCACTTCATGGCAAATAGATGAGGAAACAGTGGAAACAGTGTCAGACTTTATTTTTGGGGGCTCCAAAATCACTGCAGATGGTGATTGCAGCCATGGATTAAAAGATGCATACTCCTTGGAAGGAAAGTTATGACCAACCTAGACAGCATATTCAAAAGCAGAGACATTACTTTGTCAACAAAGGTCCATCTAATCAAGGCTATGGTTTTTCCAGCGCTCATGTATGGATGTGAGAATTGGACTATAAAGAAAGCTGAGCGCCAAAAGAATTGATGGTTTTGAACTGTGGTGTTGGAGAAGACTCTTGAGAGTCCCTTGGACTGCAAGGAGGTCCAACCAGTCCATCCTAAAGGATATCAGTCCTGGGTGTTCATTGGAAGGACTGAAGTTGAAGCTGAAACTCTAATACTCTGGCCACCTCATGCGGAAGAGCTGACTCATTTGAAAAGACCCTGATGCTGGGAAAGATTGAGGGCAGGAGGAGAAGGGGACGACAGAGGATGAGATGGTTGGATTGAATTATTGACTCGATGGACATGGCTTTTGGTGGACTCTGGGAGTCGGTGATGGACAGGGAGGCCTGGCGTGCTGTGGTTCATGAGGTTGCAAAGAGTCAGACACGACTGAGCAACTGAACTCAACTGAACATTCCCACTAACATGTAAGAATTCCCTTTTCTCTGTACCCTCTCCAGCCTTTACTGTTTGTAGATTTTTTGATGATGGCCATTCTAACCTGTGTGAGGTGGTACCTCATTGTAATTATGATTTGTATTTCTCTAATAATTAGTGTTGTTGAACATCTTTTCATGTGATTTTTGGCCATCTGTATGTCTTCTTTGGAGAAATGTCTACTTAGATCTGCCCACTTTTTTGATTGGGTTGTTTATTTTTTCATATTGAGCTGGATGAGCTGTTTTTATGTTAATCCCTTGTCAGGTACTCCATTTGGAAATATTCTTTTCCCATAGGAAAAGCCTCACTTGATAAGGAGACATTTGATTTGAGACCTGATGGAGGTGGAGGAAGATTGCAGTGTGGCTCTCAGGCTGAAGCCCCCACGGAGGGAGCCGGAGGGCAAAATGAACATGCCTGCTGAGTTAGCAGAACCTGAGCAAGGAAGTGTGCCTGCAGTGGGGTGAAGCTAAAGGAAATAAGGTGAGAGGAGAAATAGCAAAGTCAGATGATGAGAGACCATTGTAGAGACTTTGCTTTTTCTTTGAATGACAAGGTGGGACTTGCAAAGTTGTGGGCAAAAGAGTAGTATGACCTGATATAACGTTTTAAAGCCTTTTTCTGTCTGCTACTTGAAAACATACTGTCAGAGCCTGGATAGATGGAGGCGAGCCAGTTAGGAGGCAATAATCCAGGCCAGAGGTGATGCGATTTAGAGGTGATGTGATTTAGAATCCAAGCCAGAGGTGGGCAGTTGAATGGGCAGCTCTAACAGGATTTGCAATTGGGCTGGATATGAAGTATGAGAAAAACGCACAGCACAAATATGACTTCAGGGTTTTGGGGATGGGAAAGATGATGGAAGTCTGTGGGAGAAGCCAATCTGGGTTGAAGATTAGGAGACTGAATTTGGATTTATTAAGATTGAGATGCCCATGACATCCACATGGAGATGTCAAATAGATAGAGGGGGTGTATGTGTCTGGAGTCAGGGGAGAGGTCCTTTTTTTTAGTCCTGGATATAGCTGTTCCAAAAATTTAGGGAGATCACAGGTTTGAGAAGGGCAAGATGCTATTGAATATGATCAATTCAAAGACTTTCAGACTTAAGGTTGAATAAAATTTGACTTTAGACACGTTGAGGTAGAGATTTCTTTCTTTTAAAGGAACAGAATATTGAAAATAATTTAAAACTGATTTTACCCAACTAATATGTCTCAATAAATATGATTTCAATATCCTATTGGTTGAGGATATTGAGGATATTATCCTTTTCCTAAGAGGCCTTGTAGCTAAGAAGTTAAAGCAAAAACAAACAAACAAACAAAAAACAAGCAAATAAGCAAACCAAAACCAAACCAATTGATGGCATTCAGGGCAGGCCATTCCCAAGCATACCACTTTGGCATTTTGATTATTTTGAATTAAAGTCATTTAAGAAATAGCTGGTGCAAGGATACTCTGAAGCTCCTTTGTCCCCTTGAAAGTAGAAGATAAATCTCTCGTGTGAAGTGCATTCCTCTTGTACCAGGGGAGAGGAATCATCCTTATCACTAGGGACAGGGAATTCAGGCCCTGGAAGACTCCATAAACAAATTTTGTTACCTTCTTACTAATTTATTACCCTAAGCTCAAACTTCTCTGTCTTACCAATTCTTCACAAATTTATTGTTCCTTAGTCTAAAAAATATTAAAAAAACTGCCTGCTTTGTCACTTCGAGTGTCATATCTTTAATGTACATAAAACATTAAATTAAATTTGTTTTCTCCTGTTAATCTTTCTTTCATTATGGGGAAGGGGCAGTCTTCAGCCAAAAACCTAGAAGACAGAGGGGAAGTCATTTTTCCTCTCCTACACACCTAAGCAAAGCAAAAACAAAGTGCAGCTTTTAAGAATTAGTCTAAAGGGTTTTTGCAAAACTTAAATCATGTTACAAATTTCTCTTTAAAATGCAGAGTAACAACTTGCAGAGAACCCAAGTTTAGTAGTACTTTTTTAAGTGAAAAAAAGAGATGGTAAAGTAAGGTCTGGTGAGTAATGTTTAGAAAACCATACAAGATTGCTGTCCACCTGAAACTCATACCTTCCTCCCACCCTCTGTCTTGAATTAACTTCCTTCTTTTCTGCCCCCTGCCTGCCTCCCTCCTTCCTTCCTTTGAATTGCCGGTTCATGTTCATGGCAGATGCTGTATCTGGCTTTCCCCAATTCCATTCTCCCCTTCATTTTTAGTGAAACAACTTCAGTTTTATTCAGGGCTCAATTTTATTCATTTTATTCAACTTCAGTTTTATTCATCTGCCAAGTTAAACTACAGCAACAGCAGTGTCAACAGTGGTTTTCTCAGCCCATTGTGCATGCGCGGTCCTAGCTAAAGAGATGTGGACTTCACTGGGAGGGGCTTCGAGGAAAGCCCTTTAAAATGGGGAAGATAAGCCAGCTTGTTACATTTGCTTTCTGGCTTTGCCCTGTCTTTTCTCTTCATCCTTCCTGATGTAATAGTGCATTGCTGCAAGCCTTTTCACTGTGTGGTGAGGAGGAGAGGAAGGCCGCCTGCAAAGGAAGGCCCAGCTCTGGTCCCTATTGGTGAGATTACATCATGATGCTTCCACAGCAGCTCCAGATTCTCCTACTTACCTCCAGACTAATTTTACACAAAAACACCAATATGTTTGCTTAAGCCATTCGAGGCCAGGTATTTTTTTTTTAGGTGCAGCTGATGATGTGTTCTCTGTCTCTAATTATGAAGACTAGATTTTGGCTATTAACGTAAAAGAATTCTTTCAAGTTAAGAGGGTATAAATACCTTATTTATTGAGTATTGCTAAATATTTTCTAGTTTCTCATTTCTTTAAATGTATTTTTGTATAGTCTGTTTTGATATTTTTAAAAATTCAATTATCAAATTACCAGTTTTTTGTTTTATAGTTTCTGCCTTAGTGTTATATTTGGGGAAACTTTTTCCAATACATGATTTATTTATTTACTTAAGTTTTCATTTAAAACTTAGATTTCATTTGTTTAATGTAGAAAAAAAACTATGATGGTATATCTGTTTTCCCCTGCCACACTCATGACAAACATTGCTAATTGATTGTGTCAGTTATTCTTAGTGAGCAGCAAGGCAGGCTGCAAATCTTTGTTAACACTATTTCCTGGGCCTCCACTACCAAACAATAAAGTTTCATGTAGCATAAAAGTCATCTGTCATCTCTGATTTATATCATTTTGTATTAAAAAAATATCTTTCCCTCTAAGCCACTTTAAATAAATTTTGGACAAGATGAAACATGAGTAAATAGAGAGACTGATTTACTAGTACTTTTAATAATGTTGGTCAAGCATCACTGAGGGCAGATGACCAGCTATTAATATTTCATAGACTAGAAAAGAAGCAAAGAAGAAACATTAAGAAAAGTTATGTAGCTTCCAGTCTCAAAAGAAAGTCAGTGCAATTCAAATGATGATATCCTTCAAATGACAAAATTACTCATCTATCTATAGAAATCAACAATTATTTAGATAGACAGATTTTTTTTTGCCTCTCTTCTAAAATATAGGCTAGTTTTTGGTATTCTAAGCATTTGTGGGGGAGTCTAGGTTTCTGGGGTGTTTAGAACGATGCCAGTTTAACGGGACGACTTAAGAGAAAGATGAACATCTTTGCACAGTAGTTCTGAAATAGGGAGTAGTAACTCAAGAATTAGCAACAATAAATACAAATCTTTAGGGAGTAAAAAGTTCTTCAGCAAGATTGGAGGAGCTAAAAGTAAGGGGAACATTGTCAGTGGACCCTAAAAATAAATTGTCAGAGGCCTTTGGGAGTCATCGTGATTTTTCTTTGACCTTCAACTAGGTCCATTCCCTTCACGCTCTCTCTTGGAACCTGCCTCCCTCCTAACTAACAGAGAAGGTGCTGATACCTATTATGACTTTCCTTCTTGCTCTCTCTACCAAATGCAAACCAAGGGGCACTGCGGATGTAGATGCATATAACATTGAAAGGAAATAATTCTTTAAAATACGCTTTCTGTAGTTCCTTTCAGGGTTTAATTTATAATATTAGATGCTGAAAGGAAATGCCTAGACAGTCTCTAAAATCCTCCCTTTAGCTAGTGTCTGCCACAGAGCTACTAACTGAAGATGAGTGGCTGGCCGCTCTGAGGTTATCGATGGTGATACCACAGCATAAAGTAGGAAGAAATAAATGGGACCGGGCTTCATTGGTTTAACCTCTAGAAGAATCATGGAGCTAAGAAGAGAGGTTGTGGGAGGGGATCAATAGTTGACAAATGAAAAGAGTCTCAGTCAGTTGGAAAAGGCATTTATTTTCCCATGATGTAGCAGAATAAATCACTTGTAGAATCCCACAACTCAGGATTGTCTTTTGCAAAATAACACTATTTTTTGTTACCTAAAATCTTTGAGAACCACAGACAAAGTTTCTTTTTATTCTACATTAAATAATAGGGAAAACAGAAATACAGCTCTCTAAATTCATGCTGGAAGAGAAGCAAATCTATCATCGTTGTCATTGTCCTGATCCAGTACTTATGTAATGTATAAATTATGGGTAACAACCTTAGGTACAGTGGAATCAGCTTAGATAAAATATGACTCCTCTTCCTATCAAGTTATTTCCTTTCAATAAAGTAACTTATAGCTTACTAGTAACCTATGGACTGTGAAGAAAGCTGAGTGCCAAAGAATTGATGCTTTTGAACTGTGGTGTTGGAGAAGACTCTTGAGAGTCCCTTGGACTGCAAGGAGATCCACCTGGTCCACCCTAAAGGAAATCAGTCCTGGGTGTTCATTGGAAGAATGGATGCTGAAACTGAAACTTCAATTCTTTGGCCACCTGATGCAAAGAACTCACTCATTTGAAAAGACCCTGATGCTGGGAAAGACTGAAGTCAGGAGGAGAAGGGGATGACAGAGGATGAGATGGCTGGATGGTATCACCGACTCGATGGACATGAGTTTGAGTAAACTCTGGGTGTTGGTGATGGACAGGGAAGCCTGGTGTGCTGTGATTCATGGGGTCTCAAAGAGTCAGACATGACTGAGCGACTGAACTGATGGTCTCTAAGTTCTTTTCTATTGAGAGAATAATCTCAAATATTTATGTATCTCTCATTAATTCTTTGTGTAAGTAAAATTTATCTTTTACATTTATAGGACTCTTGGCTCAGTTCAGTTCAGTTCGGTTCAGTCACTCAGTTGTGTCTGACTCTTTGCGACCCCATGAATTGCAGCACGCCAGGCCTTTCTGTCCGTCACCAACTCCCAGAGTTCTCTCAAACTCATGTCCATTGAGTCAGTGATGCCATCCAGCCATCTCATCCTCTGTTGTCCCCTTCTCCTCCTGCCCCCAATCCCTCCCAGTATCAGGGTCTTTTCCAATGAGTCAACTCTTCGCATGAGGTGGCCAAAGTATTGGAGTTTCAGCTTCAGTATCAGTCTTTCCAATGAACACCCAGGACTGATCTCCTTTAAGATGGACTGGTTGGACCTCCTTGCAGTCCAAGGGACTCTCAAGAGTCTTCTCCAACACCACAGTTCAAAAGCATCAGTTCTTCGGTGCTCAGCTTTCTTTATAGTCCAACTCTCACATCCATACATGACTACTGGAAAAACCATAGCCTTGACTAGACATTACTTTGTTTGCAAAGTAATGTCTCTGCTTTTTAATATGCTGTCCTGGTTGTTCATAACTTTCCTTCCAAGGAGTAAGCATCTTTTAATTTCATGGCTGCAGTCACCATCTACAGTGATTTTGGAGCCCCCCCAAAATAAAGTCTGACACTGTTTGCACTGTTTCCCCATCTATTTCCCTTGGCTATGTGACACATAAATATGTTTGAGTTATTTGGGAGTTAATCTACACTTGTCCTTTTTGATTTCCATCCTTTCACTACCATTATGGCTAATGGCTAGTGTCTGCCATCTTGTGTTGCTCTATGCTCTGGGATACTGAGCCCTCTGGACTTCTTTTTATGGGTCCTCTCGCTGAGTGACTTCTGGTTGACTTTGACAGTGGGAGATGTTTTCAAATATGAACAAGGATAAGAGGAGGGAGAGACCTGGATATTCATTTCTTTCCTCTGCTTTTCTTTGAGCAGTGGCTACATGTCCTGGACCACAGCTTTTCCTGAGCTTTCCTCATTCCTGCAGCTTTCTTTGGCTCTCAATATACTACTTCTTCCTTTATTTCTTAACCTAATGTACTGAAAGCCTCCAGCTATTGTTCCTCACTGTATTCATCAGTTTTTACTGTGGCAACAAACAACTGCAAAGTTTCAGTAGCTTAAAACAATTTGTTGTTGTTCCAGTCGCTCAGTTTCGTCTGTCTTTGTGACCCCATGGACTGCAGCATGCCAGGTTTCTGTGTCTTTCACCATCTCCCGGAGCTTGCTCAAACTCATGTCCATTGAGTCAGTGAAGCTTAAAACCATAGACACTTGTTTTTGGCTCATGTTAATGAGAGGTATGAGTCAGCTGTGGCACAAATTCCAAGTGTCTTTTTATTTTAAATTCCAGATTGAAAGGGTATGATGCTTTCATGACAGAGGGTAGAAACTCCAGACAGCCAACACAGCCCCCACAATTACATGGAAAGTTTCTGCTTGGATAGGACAGAGGTCAAGTCTATCCACATTCAAGTGGCCAAAACATGTAACACGGCCAAGCCTAAAGTCAAATAAGTCAGGACATTTACTTCTTCCCTAGGATTCTCAGATGATCTGAGTGACCTTTATTTCTTGCTATGACTCTGGATAATAGAGTTATCTATAGGGGGAAAAAAGAACATTTATTAAAATGATACATAGTCTCTCTGAACTCAAAAGCAAGGATTGCAGGTAGCCCCTGAGAATGAACTGGAATTAGAGACTTGGGTGCTGGCTATTTCTCATCTCTGCTTCTTTCTGTTTGCTTCCCTCTTTCTGTTTCTGTAGGACAGTTTCATTTGGTTATTTACTTGCATGATAGAAACATCATGGCCAGCAGTCCCTAACGGTCTCTAGGTCCTACCTTGTAAAAGTAGGACTTATGACAGGCTTAGAGTGCAACAGGTGCTCATTTCCAGTGCTATCGAAAGGCTCCAACTGGCAAGACCACGTTGCACAAAATAGCTACTGGGATCCAGCAATGTAATTACATTGATTATAGCAAAGTAAAATTGATAGGAAATGGTGGGGCTGGCAAGACCATCCACTGGGTGCTCACTACACAGATAATGTTTTGGTCATAGGTGTCCCTTTAGTCATCAATATTTTGTTAAAGAGCATTTATAAATAAGTAAAATCAATTTACTTCTGCTTTATCTTTAAGTTTAGTGAAATATCTATTCCATACTTAAGAAATCTGGACTTTAAGAATTTAGCTGTCACTTGTTTTTAAAATCAACCTTCTCTGTGCAAGGCACCATGTCTAAATATTCAACTTCTCACAAAGAAAGAAAGGAAATATCTTGAGTAGATATCTCTCTGAAGATGCCTGAGAAGTCCAACTACTTGTTTCCTGCATATATTGCTTTAAGCCTGGTATTAAGGACATTTTCACTGATATACCAAGTACTTTAGAAGGAGAGATTTTGAATAAAAACAATGAAATATAATTAGTTACACAGGCTTTGTTATGACTGCATTTTATAAAAATAATAGAAAATAATTAAAAGAATATTGTGCTTTAGGGTTCTTACTGTCCGTTATGTTTCATAATCTATGTGAAATTTACTTTCACCTCAACACTGCTGTGAACCAGGTATTCTAACTCCATTTTGAAGATGAGAAAACTCAGAGAAGTTCAGCAAATTATTCAAGGTCATGCATGCATGCGTTTATGCTATACTAAGTTGCTTCAATCATATCTGATTCTTTGCAACACTATGGACTGTAGTCCCCCAGGCTCCTCTGTCCATGGGATTCTCCAGGTGACAATACTAGAGTGGGTTGACATGCCCTCCTCCATGGGATCTTCTCAACCCAGGGACTGAACCTGTGTCTCTTATGTCTCCTGCACTGGTAGGCAGGTTCTTTACCACTAGTGCCCACCAGGTCGCAAGGCTATTTAATGGCAGGCTCAAACACAAATCTAGGTTGAACTGACTTCAATGTTGGTACTTACATTAAAGTATCTAGGATGGTGTCAAAGCCATGTGTCAAGTTGCATTAGTCATGTCTGACTCTTTGTGATCCCATGTACTGTAGCCAGTCAGGCTCCTCTGTCCATGGGATTTCCCAGGCAAGAATACCAGACCCATAGTAAACATCAATAAACATTAGCTCTCCTTTCCTGTAAAGACTCTTTCACTTTGTTATACTGTGATTTGAATGGTTCTTTCAAGAAATGAGTGGAATAGGACTATGCTAATGATAGACTACATTTGCCTCATTAGTGCTAGTGTGGATCCAAGATTGAGCTGGCTTCCCACATGCCATTGAGCTTAACTCTCTTAATGAGGGTCTGTAATTTCTCTTTGGCCAAGTTCTGCAAAATTGTTTTATGTTTTCAGGACTAGAATAATTCCGTGGGACCTCTGTTTGTTATAGTGTGGATGACAAGAAAGAGAAAGTAGAGATGGCCCCATTACTCATACAATCCTGGGGTTATTCCATTTTTGAGGACATATTGAGCCATGCAGCATTTCTCATATGATTTACTGAGGAAATGTATTTGATGTCTTTATATTCCAGTAAAAAATTTTGTATATAAGATATAATGGCATATTTATCATGTTACCATACTGTACCTATTGCAAAGTACAGTAACAAGGTACAGTAACATTTAGTGACATGTATCATGGTAACATGATAAATATATATCCTTATATATGGGTACAGACAAGAAAAATATATTTAATTTATTGGTGATGAGATTCTTATTATTATTTTAAGAATATTTTAAAATTAATAATACTTTTCACATTAACAGTATTTAATATTTTTAAATTATATGGAATCTAGAAAGATGGCACTGATGATCCTATTTGCAGGGCTGCAAAGGAGATGTAAACATAAAGCACAGAACTTTGGACACAGTATGGGATGATTTGAGAGAATAACATTGAAACATATACATTACCACAAGTAAAATAGATAGCCAGTGGGAATTTGCTATATAATGCAGGGAACCCAAAGCTGGTGCTCTGTGACAACTTACAGGAGTGGGGTGGGGAGGGAGGTTCAAGAGGGAGGGGACATATGTGTATGGATGACTGTTGATTCATGTTGATGTATGGCAGAAACCATCACAATATTGTAAAGCAACTATCCTCCAATAAAAAATAAAAAATAAAAAGTAAATTAATATTTTTAAATTAAAGATACTTGATATTTGAAAGTGATTTGTTGAATTAAAAAAGGAAACAATAACAAATAAACATCATAAAGCTTCAACTAAACAAATACACACAAAAAGGAGAATCTGGGGAAACTGAATAAAACATTTTGAATCATTTAAAACACTTATGAACGTATTCATTTATCTCTGCCAGGGTACACATGGTTTTTATACAATAGTTCTCCTCTGGAGAGGAAGCAGAGTGGTGGGAGTGAGGACTTCATTGTGAATCATATTGATATCTTTGGAATTATGAATCTATGTAAGCATGTCACTGACAAAAAACAAAGGCAGGAAAGAAAAATATATTCTTCTTTCCTGTTTTATTAGGTGAAGTAGAATTAGCATGATTCTTAAAATGATGTTTTATTATCTTTTAAGAATTCTCCATCTTTATTTTTTTAATGAGTCATTAAAGCAAATGTTTTAAGTACATAATTTCCTATGTTAACTTTTAAAGCAGTATAACATCAGCTAGAAATCACTTAAAGGGCAATAACTTTATTTGGGCATTGTGGGACATTCCAAAAAAGTATAAAATGTAATCTCTGGCTTTGGTGAACTTACTTTTTCTTCTTTGATGATGGAATACATGAAATAGTAAGGCAAGATAAAAGTTGTGTGTATGAAATTATTACTGTAATGCCTGAGAGACTGAAATAATTCAAATAGAGATCCAAGTGGGCACACAGATAGAGATCTTATGCACCATTTGTATTACTGTTACTGAAGAGAGTGTTATGTGTTGGTTCCTGCTGCTTTGCTGCTCAAAATCCAATACATATTCATTGATTAGCTCTACTAATTTTCTTGTGGAGTCTTTAGGGTTTTCGATGTAGAGGATCATGTCATCTGAAAATACTGAGAGTTTTATTTCTTCTTTCCAATCTGGATTCCTTTTATTTCTTTTTCTTCTCTGATTGCTGTGGCTAAAACTTCCAAAACTATGTAGAGTAGTAGTGGTGAAAGTGGCACCCTTGTCTTGTTCCTGACTTTAGGGGAAATGTTTTCAATTTTTCACCATTGAGGATAATGTTTGCTGTGGGTTTGTCATATATAGCTTTTATCAAGTTGAGGTATGTTCCTTCGAATCCTGCTTTCTGGAGGGTTTTTTTTTTTTTATCATATATGGATGTTGAATTTTGTCAAAGGCTTTCTCTGCATCTATTGAGATAATCATATGGTTTTTATCTTTCAACTTGTTAATGTGGTGTTCGGTTCAGTTCTGTCACTCAGTTGTTCCAACTCTTTGCGACCCCATGAATCGCAGCACGTCAGGCCTCCCTGTCCATCACCAACTCCCACAGTTCACTCAGACTCACGTCCATTGAGTCAGTGATGCCATCCAGCCATCTCATCCTCTGTCATCCCCTTTTCCTCCTGCCCCCAATCCCTCCCAGCATCAGAGTCTTTTCCAATGAGTCAACTCTTCACATGAGGTGACCAAAGTACTGGAGTTTCAGCTTTAGCATCATTCCTTCCAAAGAAATCCCAGGGCTGATCTCCTTCGTAATGGACTGGTTGGACCTCCTTGCAGTCCAAGGGACTCTCAAGAGTCTTCTCCAACACCACAGTTCAAAAGCATCAATTCTTTGGCACTTAGCCACATTGATTGATTTGTGGATATTGAAGAATCCTTGCATCCCTGGGATAAAGCCCACTTGGTCATCATGTATGACCTTTTAAATATGTTGTTGGATTCTGTTTGCTAGGATTTTGTTAAGGATTTTTGCATATATGTTCATCAGTGATATTGGCCTGTAGTTTTCTTTTTTTGTGGCATCTTTGTCTGGTTTTGGTATTAGGGTGATGGTGGCCTCATAGAATGAGTTTGGAAGTTTACCATCCTCTGCAATTTTTCTGGAAGAGTTTGAATAGGATAGGTGTTAGCTCTTCTCTAAATTTTTGGTAGAATTCAGCTGTGAAGCCTATGGTCCTGGGCTTTTGTTGGCTGGAAGATTTCTGATTATAGTTTCAATTTCCATGCTTGTGATGGGTCTGTTAAGATTTTCAATTTCTTATTGGTTCAGTTTTGGAAAGTTATATTTTTCTAGGAAATTTTCCATTTTCTCTAAGTTGTCCATTTTATTGGCATATAGTTGCTGATAGTAGTTTCTTATGATCCTTTGTATTTCTGTGTTTTCTGTTGTGATTTCTCCATTTTCATTTCTAATTTTGATGGCTGATTCTTCTCCCATTGTTTCTTGATGAGTCTGGCTATTGGTTTGTCTACTTTTTTTATCTTCTCCAAGAACCAGCTTTTGGCTTTGTTGATTTTTGCTATGCTCTCTTTTGTTTCTTTTGCATTTATTTCTGCCCTAATTTTTATGATTTCTTTCCTACTAACCCTGGGGTTCTTCATTTCTTCCTTTTCTAGTTGTAAGATATTAAATTAATACACAGAAATCCCTTGCATTTCTACACACTAACAAAGAGAAAACAGAAAAAGAAATTAAGGAAACAATTCCATCCACCATTGCAATGAAAATAATAAAATACTTAGGAATAAATCTACCTAAAGAAACTAAAGACCTATATATAGAAAACTATAAAACATTGATGAAAGAAATCAAAGATGACACAAATAGATGGAGAAATATACCATGTTCATGGATCAGAAGAATCAATATAGTGAAAATGAGTATACTACCCAAAGCAATCTATAGATTCAGTGCAATCCCTATCAAGCTACCAACAATATTTTTCACAGAACTAGGACAAATAATTTCACAATTTGTGTGGAAATACAAAAAACCTCGACTAGCCAAAGCAATCTTGAGAAAGAAGAATGGAACTGGAGGAATCAACCTGCCTGACTTCAGGCTCTACTACAAAGCTACAGTCATCAAGACAGTATGGTACTGGCACAAAGACAGAAATATATATCAATGGAACAAAATAGAAAGCCCAGAGATAAATCCACGTACCTATGGACACCTTATCTTTGACAAAGGAGGCAAGAATATACAGTGGAGAAAAGACAATCTCTCTAACAAGTGGTGCTGGGAAAACTGGTCAACCACTTGTAAAAGAATGAAACTAGAACACTTTCTAACACCATACACAAAAATAAACTCAAAATGGATGAAAGATCTAAATGTAAGACCAGAAACTACAAAACTCCTAGAGGAGAACATAGGCAAAACACTCTCCGACATAAATCACAGCAGGATTCTCTATGACCCACCTCCAAGAATATTGGAAATAAAAGCAAAAATAAACAAATGGGACCTAGTTAAACTTAAAAGCTTCTGCACAACAAAGGAATCTATAAGCAAGGTGAAAAGACAGCCTTCTGAATGGGAGAAAATAATAGCAAATGAAGCAACTGACAAACAACTAATCTCAAAAATATACAAATAACTCCTGTACCTCAATTCCAGAGAAATAAACCACCCAATCAAAAATTGGGCCAAAGAACTAAACAGATATTTCTCCAAAGAAGACATATGATGGCTAACAAACACATGAAAAGATGCTCAACATCACTCATTATCAGAGAAATGCAAATCAAAACCACAATGAGGTACCATTTCACGCCAGTCAGAATGGCTATGATCCAAAAGTCTACAAGCAATAAATGCTGGAGAGGGTGTGGAGAAAAAGGAATCCTCTTACACTGTGGGTGGGAATGCAAACTAGTACAGCCACTATGGAGAACAGTGTGGAGATTCCTTAAAAAACTGGAGATAGAACTGCCATATGACCCAGCAATCCCACTGCTGGGCAGACACACTGAGGAAACCAGAATTGAAAGAGACACGTGTACCCTAATGTTCATCGCAGCACTGTTTATAACAGCCAGGACGTGGAAGCAACCTAAATGTCCATCAGCAGATGAATGGATAAGAAAGCTGTGGTACTTATACATGATGGAATATTACTCAGCCATTAAAAAGAATACATTTGAATCAGTTTTAATGAGGTGGATGAAACTGGAGCCTATTATACAGAGTGAAGTAAGTCAGAAAGAAAAACACCAATACAGTATATTAATGCATATATATGGAATTTAGAAAGATGGTAATGATGATCCTATATGAGAGACAGCAAAAGAGACACAGATGCATAGAACAGTCTTTTGGACTCTTTGGGAGAAGGCAAGGGTGGGATGATTTGAGAAAATAGCTTTGAAACATGTATATTATTATTATCATATGTGAAACAGATCGCCAATCCAGGTTCGATGTGTGAAACAGGGTGCTTAGGGCTGGTGCACTGGGATGACCCTGAGGGATGGGATGGGGAGGGAAGTGGGAAGGGGGTTCAGGATGGGGAACTCATGTATACCCATGGCTGATTCAAGTCAATGTATGGCAAAAACCTCTACAATACTGTAAAGTAATTAGCCTCCAATTAAAAGAAATAAATTAAAATTTTTAAAAAAGCTAATAATTAGGCCAGGTTGATGGAAAGGAAAGTTTGTTTTATTTCAGATGCCAGGAACGTGAAGGGGAGGGTGGTGGACATATGTCCACTTGACTCTCCCCGCCGCCCACAAGCAAGGGGTGAAAGACATCTTGTGGGGCAGGGTCTACATGAAGAAAGAGCAGAATCATCTAACAGTCATCTTCAAACTGGTCATTAGTGGTCTGACCAGCATCATCTTGAATGTTTCAAGTACAGTTAATCTTCAGTTCCAGGGTCCATTTTTTCCCATTTCTTTGTGGTCAATTCTTGGAATTGTGGCAGCTCAAATCCTGGGCACAGTCTAGTCATCATGTAGTTAACTTCTCCACTTGAGGCTTTAGTATCTATAAGACAGCACACAGAATATGGCTCAGAATATTATCTACAGCCCTTGAGAAAGAACTAAAGATCTTTGACAATGCTTAATGACTACATGGAGAAGGCAATGGCAACCCGCTCCAGTACTCTTGCCTGGAAAATCCCATGGATGGAGGAGCCTGGTGGACTGCAGTCCATGGGGTCGCTAAGAGTCAGATATGACTGAGCAACTTCATTTTCACTTTTCACTCTCATGCATTGGAGAAGGAAATGGCAACCCACTCCAGTGTTCTTGCCTGGAGAATCTCAGGGACAAGGGAGCCTGGTGGGCTGCCGTCTATGGGGTTGCACAGAGTTGGACATGACTGAAGTTACTTTACAGCAGCATCAGCAGCAGCAATGACTACATTATTATTATTTAGTCTCCTTTGGCTGTTTTCCTTTGTTTCAGCATTTCTCACTTCTCAGACTAAACTTGTTCTTTAAAGTTTTCCACAGGCAAAAGGCAGGCAGAAGACATGGTGTGGCGGGGGGCAGGGTGCAAGGACCATACAGTCCTGCTCCATTTCATTAGTTAACTCACACTAAGATGCAGTAACAAATCCATCCCAGTAATTCAATGGCCTAATGAATAACATACATGTTTATTTCTCCTGTAGAAGTCCAGGGTGGGCTTTTGGTTAGCTGGGTGGCTCTCCTTTATGGTTGGAAAGACACTCAGATGGACAGTTGCTTTACCTCCTTTACTGGGCAGCATCTCAGGTCCTCTTAGTCGCCTGAAGGGAAAATAGCACGGACAAGCCTGATGTGCTTTTACATAAGTTGACACATCCCTTGCTCTCATGTTCTACCAGCTCCAGCTCAGCAACCAGGCCACACACCTCACTGCTTGAGGGGTAGGGGCATGCAGTCTAGCAGGCCGGCCACACCCTTGACCCACCCTCCCACTTCAATAGGAGGAGGCAGAGGCTCCATGCTGGTGGCCAGCTGACAGTCTGTAACACAAATACAGAACATCAGTGATTTGGAATAATAAAGAAGGGAAAGAATGGCTTTATCCAGGCAGGAAGAACAATATAAATAACCAGGCTGTTAAACCTCACCCGGTCCTCAATTCTTTCTTTTTTTCTTTTTGGTCCTCTGCTTCTCTCTTTTTAAAAAATGTTAATTAATTAATTTTTTGGCTACACTGCATGGCATGCAAGATATATCCCCAAACAGGGATTGAACCCATGCCCCCTGCAGTGGAAGCACAGAGTCTCAACCACTGGACTGCCAGGGAAATCTCTCCAATTATCTCATAAACAAAACCTATTCTAGATCACTTCCAAACATGTTTCCATCTTTTGTATTTCTGTGGTTCTGGGAGCTAGCATTTACTGACTATCACATTAGGCTGGAGCAGTGTCTTCATCTTGGAAATGGTGCAAGAAAATTCACGTTAGGTGGGTAAAGTGAGTCTTGAATAGTCACCATTTTTTGTCAGAGATTTTTAAAAAAATCGACAAATAATGATCAAGTACCTAGTACATACCAGATACTTTGTCCCATGCTGTAGAGGGCACAGTCAACTCATTCCTTCTGAGAAGAGATTACAGACTATTTATGGGGGAGCCTGAGAGGAATGATAAAAAGGGAAGATTACAAATGAAGCAGAATGGGATACGTTCCCAGGGTTCCAGACCTTGGAGTAAGACATGAGGTGAATATTTAATGACCCCTGAATATATTTTACAAGATTTTTATGAAGGAAAAAAAAAAAAAAAAACCTCTAGAAAGAGTTTGTTTGCCTGTAATTTGTCACTGACAATGGGAGACATGAAATTTCCATTCATTGACCGTTCTGATTAACTTAAGGTTAACTATAGTTTGGAGAAGGCAATGGCGACCCACTCCAGTACTCTTGCCTGGAAAATCCCATGGGCGGGCGAGCTTGGTAGGCTGCAGTCCATGGGGTCGCGAAGAGTCAAACATGACTGAGTGACTTCACTTTCACTCTTTACTTCCATGCATTGGAGAAGGACATGGCAACCCACTCCAGTGTTCTTGCCTGGAGAATCCCAGGGACAGAGGAGCCTGGTGGGCTGCTGTCTATGGGGTCGCACAGAGTCGGACATGACTGAAGTGACTTAGCAGCAGCGGCAGCAACTATAATTTTAACTGCAAGTAAAAATGCATGATGCCACCCTCTATTTTATAGGCAAGGAATTAATTTAAGATTCTTTATTAAGTAAAGCTGGACCTTTAGGCTATGAAGGCACTCCACCCCATTTACCTATTTCTATGAAAATATATTCTCAGGTGTTAAAATCTGTTGAAAATTCTGTCAATTCCCACGCTCTACTGCTGTTAATTCTTAGCCAGTCATACGTCTAATACATCCTAGGATGCTCATCTTTGGACAAAATGGCTTTATTCTGACTTTATTTTTGTGTAGTTTAAGCTTTAAAAAATTTGTTTTCATAGATGTATCACAATCCTGAGGATTTTGCAGAGAGAGTGTTTCCAGCCTTTTCCAGCCTTTAGTTTTGGCTTCTGGGTCATGTCTTCTTATAAACTCACTGCAATTATTTTTTGTTTTGTTTTGAATATCTGCTTCAACTTACCTTTTACTGTAACACAAGACCTGGGACAAGGAGGCAGGAGACTTGCATTTCAGTTGGCTTTGTCACTTACTAAGTGGGCGTGTCCTTGACTCTGATGAGGCCCTGGTTTTGCTTATCTGTCAAATGAGATGTCTGAACCAGAAGACAGTGTAGCCTGCACTCTCTTTGAAATACTATTCTTCTCTACATTAATGTTGGTTTACTTTTCTTTATTTTGTTATTAATCTACTCATTTAATTTTCATTTTTCAAAGGGTCTATTCCTTCAGCCATTTTCAAAGTATTGTCAGAAGCCCCATTTGAACCACTGTAACCAAAAGTTCTTAAGAAGTAGATTTTTAATTCCTAATTTACTAACTCCATTTACTAAATCAGAGTTTCTAAGGAAGTACCTCTCAGTCTTTAATGTAAATACAAGTCATGTGGTGATCTTATTAAGATGAAAACTCCAATTCAGTGTCCGAGTCAGGACCTGAGACTCTGTATTTCTAACAGGCTTACAGGTAATACTGCTAAGGTGACAACTGCACTTTGAATATTTAAGTGTGGAATCCCTGAGCCATAACGGCAGCTCCCACCCAGCAGAACCATGTCTCTAATGGAGATAGGATTAGCCAGTTGTGGAATGTTTAAGATGCAGCAGTTGTACCTAAAATGTAGCATGTAGCATCTGGGTCATGTAAAGTTCTTCAAATAAAGAAGAAAGGTGTTGCAGAATAACAGTGTTGGACAATAAAGATTATAGGATATAATATGCTATGAATCAGGTTCTCTTATGAATAGACCTATTGGAGAACCACACTCATTACTGCTGGGGTATTTTAGACCAGGAGAATGTGTTGAAATTTCAAGTACCAAGTAGAAGGAAGAAGGAAAATTGTTTTCTTTTCACTGATTACTGCTGTGCTACATGGTGTCCAAAAGTTTTGTCTTTTTCATTTTTTTATTTCCCTTCCCCAGATTTTACAGCAGCTATGGCTGATATGATCACCTTGTTCATAGTCATGGAAATACAGCCTCTTTCCTGATTCTGTGTGGTGATGAGTAATAAGATTGTTTCTGCAGAGGGGTGAAAGGGTCTTAAAACTAGTTTGCTTTCTCATAAATAGAGAGATCCTGAGAAGATGCCTAACATCTCCCTGAAGATTAAATTTCTGCTAGTGTTTTAAAAATTTTTTTAAATTAATTTTTTATGGAGGCATAATTGACACACAACATTATATTGTTTTCAGGTGTTCATTCTATTAGTTTAAATTGCATTTTTAAAAGGGTCTGTTTCTTTACATTCTGAACAATTTGTGATTGGGCATAAAATCAGCTTACATGAATGTCCTGTTCCTCAACTGCAGCACTCTAAGGCAAAAGTGGTTTTGTAGGAATGTGTGCATTTGCAGGTTTAAATGGGATCTGATTTATATTGTGCCAAGCACCATTACTGACAATTATGGAGGCTTTGAAATGAAATTATGTCTAAAAAATATATGTGGCATATGTTCTATGCCAATTAAAAAACATGCCTGAGGAACTTTCTTTCTTTATTTTTTAATCCCACAAATCCTGCTAAAATCTAAGAATTGTGCAAACTGATTTAGTTTTTTCTTTATATAGATATAGTGTTTATACCACTAAAGTTTTGAACATTAGACAATTTAAAATCACCTCTCATTTGCAATAATAAATCTTAATGGAAGCTCACAGAATTCTTACTAGACACCAAGCTATGTGCCAAGTGGTTTGTATGGATTATTATTTTACTCTGCTTTATAATCTCCATGGCCTAATTGCTCTGTTTAATATGAACATATGGAAGATCTGAATGCTCAGTTGATAACGCATACACACACGAGTCACACACACTAAACCATTGTGAAGAAAAGAAACAAGAACAATCTTTAAAAAACCAAAAAGTTAAAGTCATGTGACAGATTTAGGAAATTCTTTTTATTTACATAGAAATGTGTACACATACTTTCTCTGTACACAGAAAATCTAAGTGTATATACACATATGGTTCCCACATATTTTACAGTAGATAGTAGTTTAATCTTGTTCCTAGGTTAAAATAAAATGATGTCTCAAAGTATTTCACACCAATCACAAAATTACAAAAGCACCCGATGAACTCAGAGCAAAAATTTCAAGCCTGTATTACCACACACTAAGCCTAGTACAATTTTTACAAAAGACAAAAAACAAACACTGTGCAGGTATCACCAGGAAAAGGAAAGGACTAGAGATGCAAAATAGAGACGAGAGCTGTTGGCTTTTTGAACAATGTGGTAAGAGCATTTTATAGTAAGAGCATTTCGTTCTTCCTTCGGTTGTCAATTCAGTGTTTTACTTTGATATTTTACAGATAAGAAGGGGGAAAAAGTTGACAGCTATCGTAAAAGGGGTAACCATTCCATGAATCTTCCACGTTCTAGAAACACTTTTTTTTACTGGTCAGCCAGATTCTCTCTTCGTGCTAATTCAAAGATCATCCAGTTCTATGACACAGATGACATTTGACCCCCTCAGAGAAGATGAAAAGGAGGTGGTTATGAGGCAACATTCATTAGGAAGTTATCCCAAAAGCCTAGGGAGCCATGTGTCTCTGTTATTAGCACGATAACAATTATCATTGTTTAAATAAACTCCTTATTTCCACAATTTGTTTCTTCATTTAAATAGCTAAATGCAAGGAGAACTTAATCTTAATCTCACAGGCTAGAAATAATGAATACATCATCCTGGAATTTCCTCCTTCCAATTCCAATCTTTCTCCAATTCTAGCTAGCCTAGGAAACAATTGCTTTCTCTCAATTTCAAAGTTGTTCTACACAGGTATACAAAAATCATACCACCAAATGAATACAATTAGGTTACAGGGGGAAAACAGAGTTGTGATATTTTTGACAACCTCACATCATTGAATCTGGCAAAACAATCTAAAAACATCCTGATCATCGTCATTGTTGAACTGACTTATACATCCAGATTTGCTTTTTTAATATACTAATATTACTACTCAGATGAGAATCCTAAGGATGGTGACCAACTCAAGGGTAAGTGTTTAAATCCCACTCCACTCAACTCTAGCTCAGATAATAATGTGTTTCATTCCACTGGGGCACTGTAACTTCACACATGAGTTTTGAAGCAAATTTTACCCCTTCATCTCTCATATCACTAACAGCACAGACATGGGAAAAAAGACAGCAATAAAAAAGAATTCAATGTCAGAAATGTGATTCATCTATCAAATACAATCTTTTCAGTTACTTTACTGGATCTTCTATCTTTAAGGTAACTTTCCAAAACATACTTCAAAGGCAGGCTCATTTCAAGAGCAATGTTTAACACATGCAGTATTTGGTTCTTTCCTGTTCCATGTTGCTACCTTCGACTCTTAGAGAAATAAGAATAGCTGGAGGAGTCAGCCTTAGGAGAAAGAGATCTTATGAGAGAGTTATGGTTTCATATACAGTTTGACTGTTTAGATTAAGGTACTTAAGACCATAACAAACACATTTCAACTTTTAAGATGTTTGTTTTTCTTTTTTAAATTTGAAAACCTTATAGGGAATGAAGGTTCACTGCCAGAAACAAAAGGGATCCTTTGCCATGGAGAGCTGAGCTTGGTTCTTGGTGGTTCTATTAATAACTGAGTATATATTTACCCTTCCTTTTTATTGTCCATGGGAAGATTCAGCCAGAAGATAAGTAGGGAGTCTCGCTATGGTAATTGTAGTCAGGACAGACCTTTTGCACAAGTTTATAATCAACACTGTAAAAGGCAATGTAGATGCAAATGACCTTGAAGGGCTTGGAACACAACCAGGATACATGGCTCTGAGTCTGCTCCTGGTAGCAGATCTTGGATGGGTCAAAATTGCACAGGGCAGTCTTCTTGGCCCGATCTGTTTTTTCATACTCAATGCGACAGTTGAAAGACTTGGATTCCTTGGTCTCCAAGGTAGACTGCGGGGAAACTTCAAACTCCACCACTTTGGAGGGGGGTACCAAACTCACTGAAACGTTACCCAGGCCGGTGGAATTATGTCGGAAATAAACACTGAAGGTTCCATTACCATGGTCAACGATTTTCCCCGTGATGAGGAGGTTGAGTTTCACAGTTTTAATGTTGGAATGGAAGTCACCCCATCCAAACATTTTCTTAAATTTTCCTGTTTTCACTATTGGCCTCCTTTTAGTTCTTGCCAATGGTTCCTGAACCTCTGTGATGTTGGCCAGCCAGTCCCAAAAGTTCTCCATGCTGTCTGCATAGGCCAAGTGTCCAGGCTTGGGGACTGGAGACTGTTTAACAAACAGGCGCAGAGGGTTGATGATCCGCGAGTGCACCACATTACCCACCAGGGTCCCTGGGGCATCTTTGTCTTCCCAATCCAGTCCCTCCGTGGCGTGCACCACCTTCTCACTGTCACAAAACAGCTGTTCAAAAGGAAGAAAGAAAAGTATACTTTAGGTTGGGCTGTGAGTCCACATATACCAAAGCCAAAGCACTGGGGTAATTCCTGTAGTATTATTTCGCTTCCTGCTAAATACCATTTCACATACACAGTGGGGCTCTGCAGTGTAACAAGATGACCATATCATTCAAGCAGTGCAAATCTGTGACTACAAACATGGAAGTGATGAGATTAGGCAGAGAGGACAGTTGGTTCTTTGTATACGCAGGTTCTGAATCCACTGGATTTAACCAACACTGAATTAAAATTAAAACTGAACAAAATATCCCAACTGCCCCCAACTCAAACACAGAAATTTCCAAAAAGCAAAACGTGAATTTGTCACATTCTGGCAACTATTTACATTGTATTAGGCATTATAAATAATCTAGGGATGGTTTAAAATATACAGAAGTATGTGCATAGGTTATATGCATATACTAAACTATCTCATATAAGGAATTTAAATATCCCTGGATTTTGGTATCCAAGGGGATCTTGAAACCAATCCCCCATGGATACCAAGGGATGACTGCATTTCATTTTTATGGGTTGATGTGGTTTTAGTCTCTGTCTCCTAATCTTTACAATTCTATCTTCCCAGACTGGGGGATATAGTATTTTTTGGTCTCTTATTTGATAAAAACATTCAATTTGTAAGGTCTTCTTTTTTTAGGTAGAAAATAACTTTAGTAAGCTAAGATTTCTACCATGGAGCTAGAAGCCATCTGAATATAAGGTATTGATTTGACTCTTAAAATATATTTGTAGATAGCAAGCATATTGTTATATTCAAAAGCTCATATCATATAATTTCATAACTTGATATAATTCAATTCTAAGTTCTGTAATTAAAAGTAGTATGAATAATAATATGAAGTTCTATAAAAGATTTAGTTGAAAAAATATAATCTCAAATTATCTGCCTTTACAGAAGCAGAAATAAATTGGAAATGTATATTTTGAATTAATTAATTGTTGACAAATACATTTTATTACAACTGAATAGTACCCGGAAAGATAGGATTGCTAAGAAAGAATTGTGCCTGCGTTTTATGGATTCCACAGTATTTGATTCAAATCATTCTCCCTGAAACACAGCACTTTATTTGCATTTGATTTTCTAACTCTCTTTGCAGTGTAAAAGTCTTCATGATTTCTAAAAATCATTTAGTTAAGTCAATATGAATTTTGAGAGACAGATTCATAATATATGAAACTGCTCCTTGGAGTGGATATTTATAGATGAATTATAAAGTCTGGAAAATAGAGGTTTCTCGTGGAAACATAGATAGCCTCTTATCTCTAATGGCACAAACCACTCTGGTAATCATTCTCTGGAAAACTGTCAGCGTGATGGAAAGGATGAGAAGGAAGTGGGGCTGTTTTTATGTACTGTTTCCCCAACCCTTTCAAACCTGGTGAAGTACCTGGTAAAACCAGTCTCAGATTATTACAAGAATTATTGCTTTCAATTCAGTTTTGAGAAAAAAACTGGCATAGCTTGGACTGTAAATATTACACTTGACTCTATGGTAGAGTTTAATAATATGAGGTTGTATTTTATACATTCATCAAAGTTTAAGTCCTAATAGAGTTTCATGAGAAGTGTTTTCACCTATAACTTGTCCCTGAACACTTTAGAGGAGGAATGCAAGGACTTAAATGTGTGTGTGTGGATTTTTCTTTTTGTTTTCTGCTTTGGTGGGGAGGGGGCACATGATATATATTGATCCTGTTGATTAATTCCCGAAGGCTTTTCCCACTCATGTCTAGCTTTTTCAAAAATTCTCTTCTCTACTTAAATTACTGAGGCTTGGCAGAAGGGCAAACTGATATTCTGCACATTCTTATTGTTTTGAAAACCTGAATTCATACTCTCTGTTCCTAGGGTCTTGCACATCCTGAGTTGATACTTCTTTTTCTCCTGGTGTTGAAGGGCTGGCATAGTCACCAGAAAAAGAGGGATCATTACTCAGGATTTCTGGCTCAAAATATTCTGGGTATTTCTGATACTGTCACTAGTTTTCTGACTTTGAACACTCTTCATTACAATGTACACAGAGCCTCATTGAGATCAACTGGTCAGACAGCCCATGGAAGTCAGTACTGGCTAAAGGTAGGACTTGAGGTTGCTAAGAGCTAATGTAACCTGGTCCAACTGACTTGTCCTGTCCTCTCTCCAAGGAGACAGTCAAGGACACATGGACAGATAAGAAACCCCTTGCTGATCAAGGTCCAGTTTCTCTTCTCTGTGATTATGATTCTTGCTATTATTATTTTTCACCTTTTTCCAATATTTCATGAGATGTGCCTTGCTTGGTCAATGTTGACAGCCACACCTACCAATCCTGAGAATGGCCGGTACTAAAGAACTTAATTTCCTGATCTCTATTCCCCAATTTGTCCAATTTCCTAACCTCTTCCTTTACTCCTGTCTTTCTTCCTATATTTCACAAGATAAATCCCTTTTAGCTTGCTTAGAAACAAAACAACAACCAAAAAAACACCTCAATTCTTACTCATACACAATATGCTTGTGCTCAAGTGCTTGGTCGTGTCCAACTCTTTTGGGACCCCCTGGATTAACATATACACACTAGTGACAGTGACAGTCACTCAGTCATATCCGACTCTTTCTGCTCCTAAGGACTGTAGCCCGGCAGGCTCCTCTGTCCGTGGGATTTCCCAGGCAAGAATACTGGAGCAGGTTGCCATTTCCTACTCCAGGGGATCTTCCTGACCCAGGAATCAAACCCCTGTCTCTTGGGTCTCCTGCACTGGCAGCTGGATCCTTTACCTCTGGGCAGTGCTCCCAATTAATACTGTGTTAGTAGAATAAAGATCCATTTTCCATTCAAAAATACTTTTTTTTTTTTTTTGCGCAAGTATGACAACACTCTGTACTACCAGCACCAATATGCTCTTTTTATCTTAAAATGCTTGTTTCACATTGCACATTTTTCTGAGTTTTTTTCTGCTTGGGTCATTTTTCTTGATGCTTTGCCTGATTTTCTCCTTTTTCTGTTATTGAAAACCTATCAATGTTAAACTTATTGTACAGTGACAAGTTTTCAGTCACATAGAGTCTCAGGCTAACTGATATTGGTGCATTTTAAAATACATGATGAGTTCTATCGTGAGATGGACATTATGAGATCCTTCTCTTATCTCTAGGACTTCTGATGTGATGGTTCTGAGATGACTCAATAATATTTACTCAAAAAGTCACTTATTAATTTTCAAAAATACTACAGATTTTCATTGTAGTAACTGATGTTGTAACAGTTTGACCCAAATATAGGTAACTCATCCTAAGAAAGTGAAAAAAAAGAATACAAAACTTACTAAACAGATACTGCTACTGCTGCTAAGTTGCTTCAGTTGTGTCCGACCCCATAGATGGCAGCCCACCAGGCTCCCCCATCCCTGGGGTTCTCCAGGCAAGAACACTGGAGTGGGTTGCCATTTCCTTCTCCAATGCATGAAAGTGAAAAGTGAAAGTGAGGTTGCTCAGTCGTGTCTGACTCTTAGCGACCCCATGGACTGCAGCCTACCAGGCTCTTCTGTCCATAGGATTTTCCAGGCAAGAGTACCGGAGTGGGGTGCCATTGCCTTCTCCTACTAATCAGATAAATTAGATGTAATTATTTGCTTTTAGAAACACTCTTCTATTCTTCAGGAAAGATTCTGCAGATGAGAATTGAAAATGAAATTTGATTCTTAAAAAAGTATATTATAACCCAATACTCTTTAGGTTCAAATCTGCTCAAGTTGCCTTTGATTTTAAGGTTTGCCTATGTAAAAATAATGCAATTTAACTCTTAAGCACAGATCTATAATTGTTTCAGTGAAAAATGTCATTGAGGATTCCTTAGATAAAAAGTAGATGTATGAATCTTTTACTTTTTTTGCTTTCCTCTACCCTTTGCTTTGACAACATTAAACAAATTGAGAAAAGCTGGGTAATGGCAACCCACTCCAATATTCTTGCCTGGAAAGTCTCATGGATGGAGAAACCTGGTAGGCTACAGTCCATGGGGTTGCAAAGAGTCGGACACGACTGAGCGACTTCACTTCACTTCTTTAACTTATTTATTACTCTAAAATGTATGGACAGTTCTTACAAGTACTGATTTCCAAATCTAAACTCAAATTCCAAAAAGCTATTGGATGATGATGTATATAGGTAGAAGAGTATAATTAAAATAACAAATATATTCCTAGTTGTCTTAAAAAGCTGCTAGCTGTACCTCTTCTCCCAACTTCCTCTCCCTGTGGTATAACTTGTTCAGTCTTCTCCCTAGAATGCTGCTGAAATGAGTGCATCACTACCGAGAAGACATCCTCTCCTAAACAGGTCTACATAGATGTGTGACCGAAGTTCCCAAGGCTCATGCTTAACCTCAAAAGACCTACTCAGGGATGACTGGGGTTTGAATGAGCCACAACCCCGCCCACACTCATCCAATATACTCCCAATATGGAAGCAGCATGGTGGAAAAAGCATAGGATTTGCTGCCTGATGACCTCATTGTCACTTGACATGAGCTCCAATTTTTTCACCTATACCTCCTTTGTTGGTTGATTGTAAGGACTAGATTTAAAAAATGGATGGAAATTACTGAGCCCAACCTCTGGCAAAAGGCACTCAGAAACTGATGGGTCTTACATTATCCAATGGATAGTTCCATGCCTCCTATTCAAAAACTGTCTTCAAAAGATGATATGGATTCTCAGGTCTCCAAGGAACTGATTAGTGATCAATCAAGCAACTTGTTCAGTGCCATAGGATAAATTAACGAGTAGAAATCAACCCTAGAGCATCAATCCAAATCTTCTTCGTGTTTCCAGTCTCACTGACATCTGAGTCATATGCAGATCACAGGGACAGGTGAGCGTTCTTTGCTAATAAAATGTGTTTGTGGATCTTTGATTTCAGCCCAGCAAATGAGTCAGCAAAGGATCTGAAAGTGCAAAGTGTCTGGCATGACGCTCATTCCTCAGTAGACAATTTCAGTGACACAACATGCTGGGAGAGGACTGAAGTGGATCTGAACCTGTTGGCAACCAGTCTGTCCAAGGCAAGGTTGTTAGATGTTCTCTGCAAAATACAAGGCTGTATCCCCCATTGCTTTTGTATTTGCTGGGGTTCTCTATGCTACTATCAGTATCACTGCTGTCTTTTGTCCCATCATATTACAATAATAATGCAAAAACATTTAACTGCTTGCACGAAATGGAGTTTAAAAAAGGGAGAAAAAGAGGAATTGCTGTGCTTTATCTGTTTGAACATTCCCTGATTTCAACACATTTATCAAAGCTTAAGTAATTTATGTCTTGGCAGGGTGTATCAATTTCACAAAGCACACACATTAGCTAGATACAATGATATCATATTAGCTTTTTCTGCATCTTACAGAGGAGCTCAGAAAGATTAATAAAAGCTCAAACCTTCATCAATTAAACAAAGCAGGTGGAAGGAAGGAAGTAAAGGAGGAAGACTGTATTTCATTTCATTTCTTTTGTTTTTAGGGAGGAAAGAAAAGCTAACAGGTTCAAATCATTCATCATAACAAGCTGGAGTTGAATTTCACTGATAATTAAATGCATTTTTTCCTAAGAGGCAGAGAAGCTGCAGTGAATTTTATAGTAGCAGATGTGAGAACTGTCACAAATTATGGAAATAATTTATAAATGAAAAAGCATCTTTCTCTACAAATACTATATCAGAAGATCTTTTAAAAATATATCTTATGTATTTTTCAGGAAAACATTTTATATTAGAATAGTTTTAGTTTACTGGACAATTGTGTGGTAAAGAGTTATAATATATCCTGTACTTAGTTTCCTATATTATTAACATCTTATATATCTTACACTCGTTACAACTGAAGATCCAACACACGCATGCATGCTCACTCACTTCAGTTGTGTCTGACTCTTTGTGACCCTATGGATGGTAGCCCACCAGACTCTTCAGTCCATGGGATTTTCCAGGCAAGAAGGCTGGAGTGGGCTGCCTTGCTCTCCTCCAGGGGATCTTCTGACCCAGGGATCAAACCTGTGTCTCTTATGTCTCCTGCATTGGCAGGGGGTTCTTTACCACTAGTGTGACCTGAGAAGCCCCCAGATCCAATACTTATACCTTTTTATTAACTAAAGTCCATGCTTAATTCAGATTTCCTTCATTTTTCCTTAATGTTCTTTATATGTTCCAAGATCCCATCTAGTATCCCACATTATATTTGGTCATCATGAACTGTTAAGCTTGTTTTGGCTGTGACCATTTCTCAGTTGTTCCTTGTTTTGGTGACCTTGAACATTTCAAGGAACACTGGCTAGGCCTTTCAGTTTGAGTTTGTCTGATGTCTTTCTTATGATTAAAGTAGGCTTTGAGGAGGAAGAACACAGAAGTAAGGTGCCATTTTCATCCCTTCATCGCAAGGGTATGCTCTAGCAACAAGACTTAATCACTGTTGATGTCAACCTCTGATTCAGGCAGAGAAGATCATTTTAAGTTTCACTTTCAGAATTCTCACAAGGCTTGTACATTTTTGTTATCATAAGCTTAGTCTAATTTACATTTAATTCAATGGGACTTGGTTTAGGATTGATTTTTTGTTTTTAAAGTCAGGAATTCAAGCATTTCAATTTACAAGTCTTTACTGCATCACTGAATTCTCTCAAGTAACCTCAGAGTTGCTTAGGAACTCCTATACTATTTATTAATTTATTTTTTAAAATATAAATTTATTTATTTTAATTGGAGGCTAATTACTTTACAATATTGTATTGGTTTTACCATACATCAATATGAATCCACCACGGGTGTACACGTGTTCCCCATCCTGAACCCCCTACCCTTCTCCCTCCCCACACCATCCCTTTGGGTCATCCCAGTGCACCAGCCCCAAGCATCCTGTATCCTGCATCGAACCTGGACTGGCGATTCGTTTCATATATGATATTATACATGTTTCAATGCCATTCTCCCAAATCATCCCACCCTCTCCCACAGAGTCCAAAAGACTGTTCTATACATCTGTGTCTCTTTTGCTGTCTTGCATACAGGTTATCAATTATTATTGTTGTTTTTTCACATTCATTTAATATTTATTTCTTAGAAATGGTGCTCATTTAGATAATTGATAATTCAATAAAGAAGAGCTTAGCCTTTAAATATCTCACATGGAGTTGGAATTACCTGCTTAATGTATTAGACTCAGATATTCTTCTCAGTTTTGGATCAGGTCTATTGTACTTGACTCTATACATCCAATGAGTCAGTATCAACATTTACATGGGGCTTTCTTTGCAGGTCTTTACCAAGTGGATGAAGCTAAGGAAAGTCTCACAAAGCAGTGTTCTACCTTCACAGTAGGCTGGGTGCTGTGGGGCCATGACCATTACTAGCGTTCCCCTGGGATTGGAGACAGTCAGACTTTTGCCATAATTATGGGATAATCATCTTCTATATGGGCTTCCCAGGTGGTGCCGTGGTAAACTCTGCCTGTGAATACAGGAGAGGCAAGATAAACAGGTTCGGTTCCTGGGGTGGGAAGATCCCCTCGACTAGGAAACACAATCCATTCCAGTATTCTTGCTGGGATAATCCCATGGTCAGAGATGTGGGCTACAGTCCATGGGGTCACAAAGAGTCAGACATGACAGCATGCAAGCTATACTACACTACATCTATAGATCCATCATGGTGATAGCTTTGCTTCTCTGTCGCTGCATGTGGGGTTGGGTCCTAAACTGCACGTGGTGGGTGTGGGGGTGGGGAGAAGAGGAGGAGGAGATGATTTGTCTACACCCACGAGTAATACAAAGGAAGTGAAGGGCATTTAAACTCAGCTTATGGGGTTCAAATTCCATTCAATGTACACTGTGCCATTATCAGTTCAAGATACTCTATCCTACTGCAGTCCCAACTGGCGGTGTTTTTTATTACTTGAAGAAACACCTGTGGATGAAATAAGAAAACCAGTTTTGCTGTTCTAGTCCAGGGTTTATCAGTTCTAACTGACACATTTTATTTAGCCCCATTGACTCTTCACTTGCATGGTTGGAGTTGTGCTTTAAGGAGACAAAAGAGGCTTTGAGGTAGAAAGTGATCTAGAGTGACGTGGTCCACGCACAGGAACATCCGTAACAAACATTGTGCAGTCCAGGGGAGAAGTGGGGAGAGGGTCAGGAACTTTGGTCACAAATTCATGTGTTCTCTTTCTTTCTTAAATTGAATTACTGTTGATTTACAGTACTGTGTGGTTTCAAGTATTAGAAAGTGATTCAGTTTTATATAATATATAAAGACTCTGATTCTGGGAGGGATTGGGGGCAGGAGGAGAAGGGGACAACCGAGGATGAGATGGCTGGGTGGCATCATGGACTCGATGGACATGAATCTGAGTGAACTCCGGGAGATGGTGATGGACAGGGAGGCCTGGCATGCTGCGATTCATGGGGTCACAAAGATTCGGACACAACTGAGCGACTGAACTGAACTGAACTGAATATATGTAATATATAATTTTTCAGATCCCTTTCCATTATAGATTTACTGTGTGCATGTGTGCATGCTCAGTTGCTTCAGTCATGTCTACTCTTTGCAACCCCATGGACTGTAGGCTTCCAGGCTCCTCTGTCCATGGGATTCTCCAGGCAAGCATACTGGAGTGGGTTGCCATGCCCTCCCCCAGGGGACCTTCCCAATCAAGGGATTCAATCTGTGTCTCCTGCATCTCCTCCACTACAGGTGGATTCTTGTACTGTTGAGCTGCCTGGGAGGCCCCATAGGTTTATTACAATGTATCAAATACAGTTCCCTGTACTATACAGTAGGACCTTGTTATTTATCTCTTTTATATATAGTAGTGTGTATCTGTTAACCCCTCCCAACCTTCCACTTTGGTAACCATAACATTGTTTTCTATGTCTGTGACTCTGCATATTTTGTAAAATAGTTCATCTGTGCCATATTTTAGATTCTACTTGTAACTGATATGGTATTTGTTTTTTTCTGACTTACTTCACTTAGTATGACAATCTCTAGATCCATCCATGTTGCTGAAAATGGTATTATTTCATTCTTTTTTATGGTTGAGTAATATGTCATTGTGTATGTATGTGTGTGTGTGTATATATATACATATATATATACATATATATACACACATATTATATATATACCATATCTTCTTTACCCATTTCATCTGTTGATGGAAATTTAGGTTGTTTTCATGCCTTGGCTACTGTGAATAGTGTTCTATCAACATTAGGGTGTACATATCTTTTGAATGCATTCATCTTTAATCACTGATTTAACACGTATCTATCACATGGTTTTTAGGTACAGCATCTGTGCTCTGAGCACTGGGAACATACTGCTGAACAGGGCAGATAAAGTGCCTGCCTTAATGTGATTTACAGAAAATTAAGGAAAAGAACAACAAGATAGACGGGTCATGGTGGAGAGGTCTGACAAAATGTGGTCCACTGGAGAAAGATATGGCAAACCACTTCAGTATTCTTGCCTTAAGAACCCCATGAACAGTATGAAAAGGCAAAAAGATAGGACACTGAAAGATTAACTCCCCAGGTTGGTAGGTGCCCAATATGCTACTGGAGATCAGTGGAGAAATAACTCCAGAAAAAAAGAAGAGATGGAGCCAAAGCAAAAACAACACCCAGTTGTGGATGTGACTGATGATGGAAGCAAAGTCCAATGCTATAAAGAGCAATATTGCATAGGAACCTGGAATGTTACGTCCATGAATCAAGGCAAATTGGAAGAGGTCAAACAGGGGATGGCAAGAGTGAATATCAACATTTTAGGAATCAGCAAACTAAAATGGTCTGGAATGGATGAATTTAACTTAGATGACCATTATATCTACTACTGTGGGCAAGAATCCCTTAGAAGAAGTGGAGTAGCCATCATAGTCAACAAGAGAGTCTGAAATGCAGTACTTGGATGCAATCTCAAAAAGAACAGAATGATCTCTGTTCATTTCCAGGCAAGCCATTCAATATCACAGAAATCCAAGTCTAAGTCCCGACCACTAATGTTGAAGAAGCTGAAGCTGAATGGTTCTATGAAGACCTACAAGACCTTCTAAAAATAACACCCCAAACAGACATCCTTTTCATTATTGGGGAATTGAATGCAAAAGTAGGAAGGCAAGAAATACCTGGAGTACCAGGCAAATTTGGCCTTGGGGTACAGAATGAAGCAGGACAAAGGCTAATAGAGTTTTGCCAAGAGAAAGCACTGGTCATAGCAAACACTCTCCCAATAACACAAGAGAAGACTCTACACATGGACATCACCAGATGGTCAACACCAAAATCAGATTGATTATATTCTTTGCAGCTAAAGATGGAGAAGCTCTATACAGTCAGCAAAACGAGACCGGGAACTGACTGTGGCTCAGATCATGAACTCATTGCGAAATTCAGACTTAAATTGAATAAAGTAGGGAATGCCACTAGACCATTCAGGTATGACCTAAATCAAATCTCTTACGATTATACAGTGGAAGTGAGAAATAGATTCAAGGGATTAGATCTAATAGACAGAGTGCCTGAAGAACTATGGACGGAGTTTCGTGACATTGTACAGGAGACATTGATCAAGACCATCTGCAAGAAAAAGAAATGCAAAAAAGCAAAATGACTGAAATGACTGTCTGAGGAGGCCTTACAAATAGCTGTGAAAAGAAGAGATGTGAAAAGCAGGGAGAAAAGGAAAGATATACCCATTTGAATGCAGAGTTCCAAAGAATAGCAAGGAGAGATAAGAAAGCCTTCCTCAGTGATCAGTGCAAAGAAACAGAGGAAAACAATAGAATGGGAAAGGCTAGAGATCTCTTCAAGAAAATTAAAGATACCAAGGGAACATTTCATGCAAAGATGGGCACAATAAAGGACAGAAATGGTAACAGAAGCAGAAGATATTCAGAAGTGGAAAGAAAACACAGAAGACCTATACAAAAAATATCTTCATGACCCAGATAATCACGATGGTATGATCACTCACCAGACACTCACCAGATCTTCCAGACATCCTGGAATACGAAGTCAAGTGGGACTTAGGAAGCATCACTACGAACAAAGCTAGTGGAGGTGATGGAATTCCAGTTGAGCTAGTTCAAATCCTAAAAGATGATGGTGTGAAAGTGCTACACTCATATGTCAGCAAATTTGGAAAACTCAGCAGTGGACTGGAAAAGGTCAGTTTTCATTCCAATCCCAAAGAAAGGCAATGCCAAAGAATGCTTAACCTCTGCACAATTGCACTCATCTCACACGCCAGTAAAGTAATGCTCAAAATTCTCCAAGCCAGGCTTTAGCAATACATGAACCGTGAACTTCCAGATGTTCAAGCTGGTTTTAGAAAAGGCAGAAGAACCAGAGATCAAATGGCCAATATCTGTTGGATCATCAGGAAAGCAAGAGAGTTCCAGAAAAATATCTACTTCTGCTTTATTGACTATGCCAAAGCCTTTGACTGTGTGGACCACAAAAATCTCTGGAAAATTCTTAAAGAGATGGGAATACCAGATCACCTGACCTGCCTTCTGAGAAATCTGTAAGCAGGTTAGGAAGCAACAGCTAAAATTGGACATAGAACAACAGACTGGTTCCTAATTGGGAAAGGAGTACATCAAGACTGTATATTGTCACCCTGCTTATTTAACTTATATGCAGAGTACATCATGAGAAACGCTGGGCTGGAGGAAGCACAAGCTGGAATCAAGATTGCCGAGAGAAATATCAATAACCTTAGATATGCAGATCATACCACTCTTATGGTAGAAAGTGAATAAGAACTAAAGAGCCTCTTGATGAAAGTGAAAGAGGAGAGTGAAAAAATTGGCTTAAAACTCAGCATTCAGAAAACTAAATCATGGCATCTGGTCCCATCACTTCATGGCAAATAGATAGGGAAACAGTGGAAAGTGTTACACTTTATTTTTTGGGGGGCTCCAAAATCACTGCAGATGGTGACTGCAGCTATGAAATTAGAAGATGCTCACTCCTTGGAAGAAAACTTATGATCAACCTAGATAGCATATTAAAAAGCAGAGATATTACTTTGCCAACAAAGTTTGGTCTAGTCAAAGCTATGGTTTTTCCAGTGGTCATGTATGGATGTGAGAGTTGGACTCTAAAGAAAGCTGAGCACCAAAGAATTGATGCTTTTGAACTGTGGTGTTGGAGAAGACTCTTGTGAGTCCCCTGGACTGCAAGGAGATCCACCCCAACCATCCTAAAGGAAATCAGTCCTGAATATTCATTGGAAGGACGGATGCTGAAGCTGAAACTTCAATTCTTTGGTGAACATATGCAAAGAACTGACTCATTTGAAAAGACCCTGATGTTGGGAAAGATTGAAGGCAGGAGAAGGGGACGACAGAGGATGAGATGGTTGGATGGCATCCCTGACTCAATGGACATGAGTTTGAGTCTGGAACCAACTCTGGAAGTTGGTGATGCATAGGGAGGCCTGGCATGCTGCAGTCCATGGGGTCGCAAATAGTCGGACATGACTGAGTGACTGAACTGAACTGGAGGAAAACAAACATTATATAAATAACCATAAATAATATCCCACTGACTTATAGTTGTCATAAGCATCTGAAATATGTGTATATATATATATATAGATATATATAGATAGATAGATGTAGATACATCAAGCAGGTGGCACTAGTCCTAAACAGGGAGGCAACAGAGCAAAGAGTGAGCAGAACTGAGTAATTAATATCTTTATTTTGATGAGAAAAATAAAACCCAAGATGTATTCATTGATTGTTGAAAATGAATGAATTCATGACAAGGAAATGAATCGATCTTGGTATTTATATTCCTCCTTACCTAGTTCCAAATTGTATATTGATTTGTTTATAATTACTAAGGAGAATATGATAACATTATAAGACAATAGTTATATTTTTCCTAGTAAAAGACTCATTTTGTCTTTTCTTTTCCAGCTTTATTGAGGTATAATTGACAGATAAAGTTGTAATATATTTAAACTGTACAACATGTTTACATTGTGAAAGCATTCCTATTATCAAGTAATTAAATTAACACACCCATTTCCTCACATGATTACCCCCTCCTTTTTTGGGAGTGAGAACCCTTAAGAAAGGGTTCTTAGTAAATTTCAATCAGGACTTATTCATCTTAGGACTGAAAGTACATGTACGCTTCTCCTAATGATAAATAGGGTCCAAGGATCAGTCAGTGCTAAATTTCTGACTTGGAGGTCTTGTGCTCAGGGTAGCAACCCGAGCAGCCTTGTGTTTCACCCTTAAACCTCCTAAGAGCTGTTGAAGGTTATAAGAGATATTTTTGGGCTCTGAGATAGTCAAACCTTTGTCATAATTGTGGTATAACCCTTTTCTATTATCTTATATAATTATTACAATATATATTAGTGTTTCTTGATAATGAACCACATATGTTCTAGGTGAATTACATTTTGAATAATGTAGCTTGTCTGCGTGTTTATGGGTGTGTTATGATATGTTAATAGGCAACAAATCTGGCTTTTGTCTATGATTTTCACAAGAACTGATGAATACTCTAAATGCAAGGTAAAACACAACTGAATTTTTTTTTTCTTTCAGTAATCAGAGCACTGAAGAGGCATCTATACCTCAAGTGGATGTTTTCAGTTTTTCGTGTTTATACTGAATATAAGGTATTTATAGCCCATACTAATTTTCTGTGACATGCTTGCCATAATAGAAATAACTTACCAAGGATAGACTGAAAAGATCACCTACCATTAACAAGAAGGCCACACCCTTAACTATTCTATAGTACATCAAAAATATGTAGTCCTCTGTCTGTCAAAGAAAAAATGTACAGTTTTCCAAGATCAAGCAGAATAAACTGAATGCTCCAAACTTGCGAATTTATATCAAGCTGGGAGGGTTTGCTTTTCCTTGATAACATGACTGGCAGATGCTACTAGAGATAAATTGATACAGATATGTACAAATACTTTTAAAGATGGCTGTCTTGCTCCACTTGGATATCCTGAAAGGATTTATTAACTTTTTTTTTTTCCACAGAGACAATCATTGCTAAGTGCCAGATTGGAAGAATAACTGGTTTGTTTAATAAATCTGTTTATCATGTTGTTCCTGATGAACACTGGATAGTTCAGTACAGTCGTTCAGTCGTGTCCGACTCTTTGCGACCCCATGAATGGCAGCACGCCAGGCCTCCCTGTCCATCACCAACTCCTGGAGTTCACTAAGACTCACGTCCATCGAGTCCGTGATGCCATCCAGCCATCTCATCCTCTGTCATCCCCTTCTTCTCCTGCCCCCAATCCCTCCCAGCATCAGCGTCTTTTCCAATGAGTCAACTCTTTGCATGAAGTAGCCAAAGTACTGGAGTTTCAGCTTTAGCATCATTCCTTCCAAAGAAATCCCAGGGCTGATCTCCTTCAGAATGGACTAGTTGGATCTCCTTGCAGTCCAAGGGACTCTCAAGAGTCTTCTCCAACACCACAGTTCAAAAGCATCAATTCTTCGGTGCTCAGCTTTCTTCACAGTAGTCATTAATTATTTCACTGAGGGTATCAGTTCAAGCTAAGAACCCCCAGAGTGACCACTGTTATACAGTGTGGAGGTGGCCGGCAGATCCCATGATAGCTGAACTATAGAACCAATAATGAAAAGCGATCTAAGGTTTCCTTTATGTTGTGTGTGTGTGTGTGTGTGTGTGTGTGTGTGTGTGTGTGTGTATATATATATATATAAATGTATATATGTATGTGTGTGTGTATATATATATATATATATACAGCTTATATAATTGGACTGCTTTAACAATTCTGTCCCATATCCTGTAGTTAAAATAAAACAACGATCTGCTCAGCAGGAAGGAAAAGAAAATTCTGTTATGATCAAACTTAGCTTCCCATTACGTTTTCTCCTTATAAACAAATCTTGGAAAGCATTTTCTCAGGGTAGAAATTTTGCAGACTATCACCTCTGCTGACAAAAGAACATGTATTTCTGGACAACACAGAACGCTGTATTGATGATTAGTAATATGGCTTGCCCTCAAATCATATTTCTGGGGCTCCATTACAGAACTGTCACAGCAGATTAAAGGACGAATGACATAAAGGGGATGAAGAATGACAGAATCAAACATGTATCAATGTATTAATTGTACCTATTAATATTTTGTGTCATAATGTGGCAGTGTTTCAAAATTCATTTTGCAAGTTGAAAAACAAATGATTGCTTAGGAGAACAAAGCTAAACAATGGACAACCTTTGTGCTGAGAGTGGCAAATTCATTTTACCTTCCAGATATCTTTTAATAGCTACCCTTTACATTTTTCTAAATTGATACAGGAACTAACAGGAAACATAAATGTGAAGACAGAAATCTTAGCAGTAAGAGCCAAAAAGCTAGATTGCAATGCTTGGCAGTAGTCTTATTGCTAAGGTTAAATATGGCAATTCTTATTTTATCTTGAAGACAGTAATCTGGAAAATCAACGACAAATGACATAACCTCTGCAAAAAATCTTACACACAAGCACACATCCTGACAGGCAGAACTATCATGTATAAAAATGCATGTGTGCATGCATACACCAAAATTGCTATAAACATTTCAAAGAAATGGTGTGATACTAAGTGATGGAAGCCAGAGTGAGAAAGACAAATATAACATCACTTATATGTAGAATCCTAAAAAGTTGATACAAATGAACTTAAATCCAGAACAGAAACTGACCTACAGACATAGAAAACAAAGTTTTCTATGGTTACCAAAGTGGAGAGGAGGGGAGGAATAAATTAGGAGTTTGGGATTAACAGATGTACACTATTATATATAAAATAGATACCCAACAAGGCCCTACTGTATATATAGAACTATACTCAACACTTTGTAACAACTTATAAAGGAAAAGAATCTGAAAAAGAATACATATTATATACATATTAATATATATAACTGAACCACTTTGCTGTATACCTGAAACAAACACAAAATTGTAAATCAACTATATTTCAATAAAAAACTTAAAAAAGAAATGGTGTGAAAGAAAAGATTTCATTTTGTATTTGCAAGCTGCATAAAAGGGGCTCTTTAACAAATTACAAACAGATTATGGCAAATGGTAAAATGCCCTGTGGTAGGGGGCTGCTAAATGCTAGGCTACAGCCACAGGTCCCAAGTCAGAGTGCAATCTTGTTTAACTCGAGTTTTGCAAAGTCAAAAAAGGTATTCTTTTGATCATCTAATAGAAACAACCCTTTCTCTGTTTAGGAATAAATGGCTCAGCATGGTAAGTGGCACTGTCTTTTTTTACCCCTTTGTCTTCGGATGCCATGTCCAAGTCTTCAGTGAGAGAGAAGAGCTTTCCATGATAGGAACACAAAAGTGACCCTGTAATATAACGGCCTGGGAGGGACAACATGCACCTGTTTCTTGAGCCCTAAAAGTTGGCATTTGGAAAAGAAAGTTGCAACAGAAAAAGAGCAGTGAATGGAGAAGTGGAAATGGCAGATACTGTATGACAGCTTAAGCAGCTTCCATGCAGGATGAGGAAACATGGATAGATGGGAGGCTGGATGGGCCAGGGCTTCGGAGAGGTGCAGTGTGTATGACTTTGTACTTTACCATCATATCCATTTGACATTTCAGTCTTCAGGTACCAATAACCTAGTGATTAGCACATACTGCCTGTGATAGGCAGTTTTAATTTCCAATTTGGAACACTAGTTAGTACTCAGTGTTCAAACACTAGGTGCAAATACCAGGTGCTGTGATGAAGATATTTTGTAGATATGGTAAACATTGCCAATCAGTTGATTTTTTTTTTCAGTTCAAAGCACTTATTGATTACATCTTGCATCTAACATGAAATTCAGTAATCTTAAATATTTTTCAAATTGTCTTAGATATAGAGTGTGATATTTTACTTAAATGTAAACAATCATAGTCTGTTGGAAATTTTTACAGGCTTCTACATAAATGTGGTGCTTTATGATGATCCAATATAACTATGTTTTGTAAGATCAATATTCAATTTTTCACACTATAAAACACTTTCTTAATAAAAAATCTAATGCATATTGCTTGTGTATATGAAACAGGTAATTGTGTCAAAATTATTTTTTGCAATAATCATTTCTGACATTTATACTGAGAATTACAGAGTCCCTGTAGCCTTAGAGGATGTAAGAGACTTGTCCAAAGTCCAAACATTGAGAGGCAGCAATAAGTTCAGAAATCAGGTCTTTTGTATCAAGTCATTGCTCTTTCCACACTAATACTGTAATATATCTGACACATAAAAAAGCTTGAGCAACGTAATATAAATAATAATACAATGAAAATAAAACAATAAAAATAAAATTTTTTATCATTACAAGAGGAAGATTACTTTAGAAAATGAAGCTAAGAAAACTGAGGAAAATTAAAGTCAGCAGTTGCTAATATTTTAATATTTATTCATATTTTTTCCCTATGTAATATAAATAATACAGATCATATATTATCTTTATTTCCAAGGAAAATACTATATTGTATTTTGTATTGTATTTTGTTTGATGGCAGCTTCTGTATCTTCCTCAGCTTTATGTCTCCAACACTCATCATATTGCTTGATTCACACTAAGTGTCTAGTAAAAGCTGAATACATAAATCTGACTGGCACAAATACATAGTCAGGAAGTACGTTGGTAGATGCCAGGGGCTGGGGGTAGGGGTGGATGGGGAGGGGTATGGAGAGCTACTGTTTCATGGGGACAGAGCTTCAGTTTAAGAAGGTGACAAACTGGGGAGACGGATGATGGTGAGAGTTGTGCAACAATGTGAATGTACTTAGGGCCACTGAAATAATAGTTAAATACAGTTAAAATAGAATGCTTTATATTATGTGACTTTTACCATAATAAAAAAAAAAAGCCTTAAAAAATCTGACTAGCAGTGTAGAGTATCCTGGACTTTTCACAACTTTTTATATCTTTCGGCTTCACTCAGGCCATTTTGGAAAATGCTTTATATCTCAAATAAAATGTGGTCAGTAAAGGAGCCAAGTAGGAAAGACAATGGAAATGGAGAATAAGGGGTTACAAGTTGGGGGGAATGGAACTCAATAATAAGTAACAATAATTGGATAAAAGAAAATGAACCTAAATCAAAACATTAAAAAATAATATTTGAAAAAGTAGCAATTATTAAAAGAATTAATGTATACAGTATTATAAAAAAAGACTGAATTGTCTTATTTTCAAGAGTTCCTCATTCCTATGGTCTCGATCTAATACTTATAAGCTGATAAAAATTCACAGGACCCCACCTTCAGCCCAGACTCTTTCTGAAGTTCACTACTCATACATCTAGTTTCTTAACAGACAGGCTGACTTTAATTGACCCATGCAAAGTATACAGCACTAGTTCTGCATTTTGTAAAACATAAGGTGATGCCTTCATGGGTATGGTGGTAGCAGTTAACAGTGAGGCTGGAAGAGGAGTCAGAAGACTTGAGTTCTTTGTTAGAACTCAACTGACCGCAACGCTTCCTCATCCGACCTACGGGCTCACCGTCTCTGCACAACCCCCAGACCCTTACCTTTTTGACAACTGGCACAGCCAGGCATACATACTGGGGTCTCTCTTTCAGTCATCTGATACTTGACTAGGATCAATTGTGGCTTCTTTCTTGGCATCTACCAGCATTTGCAAACAAGATCAAAATCAAAGTCTCCTCTGTCCCTCTCCCCTCAACTCCTCTGAGCACACTTGGTCCAGAAGTCCTGGGAAAGGTCGAACAGGACTGTCCTGGGATGAGGAGCTCGTTCCAAACTACAGGCAGTGGGCCAGGCTCTGCCTTGCAACCATTTCTTGTCGGACCATATCCATCAGGTATCTGGCCTGGTGAACTTTTTAAGATCTGACTGTGAGTCTTTAAATAGCTTTTGATTACTCAGAGCTGTGTTTTCACACTTTCAGAGATATGGAACCTTTTCCCCTTAAAGTAAGCTTTTGTAGAATCTCAATATGTAAAGAGACAATAATGCTATTTGCATGCTTTCTACAATTATACATAAGTTCAAATGTGTTACCACTATTATTTTAAGCTTCACGAGTGTAATATGAATCTGAAAACAAACATAAAATCAGTAGTAACAGATGATTGTTGCAGTCTTATCAGCCTCAAAATAGCTCATGGTAGCATCCCCTCCATAAAGTATCTGTGATAATCTGATGGACTTGGGTGTTCTTCTTTTGGGCCTCCCACCATTATACTCCTATAGTAGCACCCAAAGTGGTTGGCCTCCCTTCATTAGGCTGAATTCTTTAAAGATAGGGATATTTTCTTATCCTCTGTTGTATTCCCAAGGCTCACCATGGTGTCTAAAATAAAGCACATATATTTGGTAAACATATGTTGCTAAAAATATGCAACCCTTCCTGTAAAGCACTATCATTTCAGTGGGCTCCCCTGGTGGCTCAGTGGTAAAGAACCTGCCTGCCAATGCAGGAGACGTGGCTTCAGTCCTTGGGTCAGGAAGGTCCCCTGGAGAAGGAAATAGCAATCACTCCAGCACTTTTGCCTGGTACATCCCATGGACAGAGGAGCCTGGTGGGCTACAGTCCATGGGGTTGCAAAAGAGTCGGTCACAACTTAGCAACTAAACAACAACACAACATCCATTTCAATACTGACTAAATGTCTTGGTCAAACTTCCCTTGAGATTCTTTTTGTTTTTTGGATGGGGGCCATATTTTTAAGTCTTTATTGAATTTGTTGCAATATTGTTTGTTTTATGTTTTGTTTTTTGGCCAAGAGGCATGTGGGAATCTTAGCTTCCTGATCAGGGATTGAACCTGCAACTCCTGCATTGGAAGGCAGTCTTAATCATTGGATCACCAGAGAAGCCCCCTCCCCCCTGAGACTTTATACGTTGCAAAGTCGTTCTTGGCTTGCACCCAAATAACCATATAAAATTTTTAAATTATTGGGAATCAAATATGTCAAGTTTAATGGACTGTGGTTTCTATAGACAGCCTGGATAGAAAAGCCATGTTTGAGGAAAGAAAATATGGGCTGCTACAAGCAGTTCCTGAGGCGTCCAGGCCACTCTGGCCCTTAGAGACTCAAGCATAATCCTAGCCTCTGGGATCCAAAAGAGAAGGGACTTGGTTGGGGGTGTGTGGTCAGATTCAGGAAGGGACCTGGAAAGCAGTGCTGTGGCTTACCCTATTTAAACAGGAAAAGGGAGAAGAAGATTCCTGTGAAGGGTAGCTTCCTGGGCATTGGGGGAGAATTAGTAGAAGATCCACTGAAGTATCAAGGAGCTTGTGTGTAAGCTCAGTAGTGTCTGACTCTGTGACCCCACGGACTGTAGCCGCCAGCCTCCTCTTGCCAGGAGGGGTTCTCTAGGCAAGAATACTGGAGAGTGTTGCCATTTCCTTCTCCAGGAGATCTTTACCCAGGGATCGAACTCGGGTCTCTTGTGTGTCCTGCATTGGCAGGTGATTCTTTACCACTAATACCACCTGCGAAGCACCCACTGAAGTAACAAGGAGGGAGCATGCTTTTTCAGGAGCAACCAAGTCAAAGTAAAGAACTAAGGAAGATGTTATTCAGGTAAGTTAAAGATCTGATGATTTCAGACTGAAAGTGATCTGAATCTCATTCACATATATTCCATTTCTCACTGTATTGTGCTTGGCTTTTGAAGACATATTTAACAACCCATTAAGTAAGGCAGAATACTTAGTAACTCATGAAAACCTTTCCAATGTGTTACTAGGGAAGGAGGATCAATCAGGATTCACTAGATCTTTATGTGCAAAAACCTGTTGAGGACTTTTCAGTCTGTTGATTAACTTCGGTTCAGTGTGGTGCTTACTGAGCAACTAGGATATGCAGACCACGTGCGTAACAGTCCCTCCTCATGAACTTGCAGTGGAATCACTGGGGCTGCTCATGTGGGAAGGAGCTCGTAGAGTGGCAGAGGGAGAAAGTGGTCAGAAAGCAAAGTTATCCTGAGGCTGAGAAACTTAATCCTCAACAGTGTAAACTTATCCTGTAAACTTACCCTCAACAATGCCTATAACAGGACCAGTTACACTTATTTCCTTTCTGATTTTCCTCCCATAGCCATATTTCCTCCCTTTGCCACCAAATCTCTCCATCTACTTCTTCTCCATCCACTAGTCACTCATCCCAGCTCAGTCATTCTGAGCCCTTTCTTGTTCTCACCCTCCCACAGCTAATTCACCACTCATTCCTACAGTTTATTCCTAAATCTATTTTAAGTCCGTCTACCTGTCTCCACTTCCACTGTCTCATCCATCAACAATGAGATCTCTCTCCTGGACATCTTAGGAACCTTGTGTCCAGTCTTGCCCCTTCCGTGGCTCTCTGCGTTGCATCAAGAATGACCTTTAGGCAACCAGGCCACACTCAAACTTGTCAGAGAATTTCACTGCACTGAGAATAAAATTCAGACTCCTTAGGTGGTGACCGAGATCCTCTGGCTCTTCTCCTCCTGCCTTTCCAACAGCACTCCACTCACTCCCATGCAGTAAGTGACCTCTGCTACCTTCTTTCAATTCCTCTTAAAAACCATCAGACAATTTCACTTACAGTTTTCCAAGGGCACATGAACATTCTGCCTTGTTTTACCTCCTCTCCCTGGATTACAGGTGACTTTGGGTCTCCTATCACATCCATTATGCACATTTTTGGGGGGTATTCCTGTGTTCCAGGCACTGGGATGTAGTGGTAGAAAAGAGAGTAACAACTCCCTCTTCACAGAGTGTAGAGTGGAGTGGAGGAGATGGACAGAACATGAGTAAACAAACACATTTACAAAATAAACACAAACTGTGGGGAGTGCAAAGAGGAAAACCAGGAGAAGATTCATCAGAGGAGAGGGTGAGTCACTTGAAAGTGGGTAGCATGAGGGGGTGGCCTTAAGCTCACACAGAGAGAATGAGCTGATTAGAGACACCAAGGGAACATTTCATGCAAAGATGGGCTCGATAAAGGACACAAATGGTCTGGACCTAACAGAAGCAGAAGATATTAAGAAGAGGTGGCAAGAAAACACAAAAGAACTGTACAAAAAAATCTTCATGACCCAGATAATCGTGATGGTGTGATCACTCACACTCACGATGGGCCAGACATCCTGGAATGTGAAGTCAAGTGGGCCTTAGGAAGCATCACTACGAACAAAGCTAGAGGAGGTGATGGAATTCCAGCTGAGCTATTTCAAATCTTAAAAATGATGCTGTGAAAGTGCTGCACACAATATGCCAGCAAATTTGGAAAACTCAGCAGTGGCCACAGGACTGCAAAAGGTCAGTTTTCATTCCAAACCCAAAGAAAAGCAATACCAAAGAATGCTCAAACTACCACACAATTGCACTCATCTCACATGCTAGTAATGATCAAAATTCTCAAGCCAGGCTTCAGCAATACGTGAAGCGTGAACTTCCAGATGTTTAAGCTGGATTCAGAAAAAGCAGAGGAACCAGAGATCAAATTGCTAACATCTGCTGGATCATTGAAAAAGCTAGAGAGTTCCAGAAAAACATCTATTTCTGCTTTACTGACTATGCCAAAGCTTTGATTGTGTGGATCACAATCAACTGTGGAAAATTCTGAAAGAGTTGGGAATACCAGACCACCTCACCTGCCTCTTGAGAAACCTGTATGCAGGTCAGGAAGCAACAGTTAGAACTGGACATGGAACAACAGACTGGTTCCAAATAGGAAAAGGAGTATGTCAAGGCTGTATATTGTCACCCTGCTTATTTAACTTATACACAGAGTACATCATGAGAAACGCTGGGCTGGAGGAAGCACAAGGTGGAATCAAGATTGCAGGGAGAAATATCAATAATCTCAGATATACAGATGACACCACCTTTATGGCAGAAAGTGAATAAGAATTAAAGAGCAGAGTGAAAAAGTTGGCTTAAAGCTCAACATTCAGAAAACTAGGATCAGGGCATCTCGTCCCATCACTTCATGGGAAATAGATGGGGAAACAATGGCTGACTTTATTTTTGGAGGCTCCAAAATCATTCCAGATGGTGACTGAAACCATGAAATTAAAAGATGCTTACTGCTGGGAAGGAAAGTTATGACCAACCTAGACAGCATATTAAAAAGTGAGACATTACTTTGTCAACAAAGGTCCGTCTAGCCAAGGCTATGGTTTTTCCAGTAGTCATGTATAGATATGAGAGTTGGACTATAAAGAAACCTGAGCAGTGAAGAATTGATGGTTTTGAACTGTGGTGTTGGAGAAGACTCTTGAGTCCCTTGGACTGCGAGGAGATCCAACCAGTCCATCCTAAAGGATATCAGTCCTGGGTGTTCATTGGAAGGACTGATGTTGAAGCTGAAACTCCAATACTTTGGTCATCTGATGTGGAGAGCTGACACATTTGTAAAGACCCTGGTGCTGGGAAAGATTGAGGGCAGGAGTAGAAGGGGATGACAGAGGATGAGATGGTTGGATGGCATCATCAACTCAATGGACATGAGTTTGAGTAAATTCTGGGAGTTGGTGATGGGCAGGGAGGCCTGGCGTGCTGTGGTTCATAGGGTTGCAAAGAGTTGGACATGACTGAGCAACTGAGCTGAACTGATCTGTAGGGACAGTGCAGAAGGGTGTTGTAGTACAGGGCCAGCATGTGAAAGACCAGAGAAAGCTCAGGGAATGGCAAGAATCAAATGAAGACAATTGGTGGGGGTGGGGGTGGGGCGCTGGATACAAGGTGAGAAGTAGGCAGGGGTCAGATCACACAGGCACCAAGTTAAGCATCTCCCTTATAGGAAGTGTTGAATAAATACTTGCTGAGTTTTCAGATTAGGAAATTGAAGGCCTTAAAATTAAAAAAAATATAGTACTGATACATTTTCCAGTTGAGTGTTCTTTCTAGTATCACTTGTTCAACCAATAACTGAAACATGAAGAAGCTGTGCAACTCTGTGAGGTGTCAGAGTAGCATCCATGATGTGCAGGTGCTAAAGAGACAATCATAACTTTGCCCGGGAGATGAGGTTGCATGTGGAGTGGCTTGCAGAATCAACCTAGATGGTTCAGTCTTGAGCTGTTCTGATTTATGGATCCCACTTGAAGCCCTGGCTTCCCTGGTGGCTCAGTGGGTAAAGAATCCACCTACAATGCATGAGACACAGGAGACACAGGTTTGATCCCTGGGTTGAGAAGATCCCCTGAGGGAGGGAATGGCAACCCACTTCAGGATTCTTGCCTGGAAAATCCTGTGGATGGTGACTGCAGTCATGAAATTAAAAGACACTTGCTCTTTGTAAAGAAAGCTACGACAAACCTAGACAGCATATTAACAAACAGAGACATCACTTTGCCAACAAAGGTCTGTATAGTCAAAGCTATGGTTTTTCCAGTAGTCATGTATAGATGTTAGTGTCAGACCATAAAGAAGGCTGAGTATGAAAGAATTGACGCTTTTGAATTGAGATGCTGGAGAAGACTCTTGAGAGTCCCTTGGGCTGCAAAGAGATCAAGTCAGTCAATCCTAAATTAAATCAATTCATTATTATAGGAAGGATTGATGCTAAAGCTCCAATACATTGGCCATCTAATGTGGAGAGTCAACTCTCTGGAAAAGACTCTGATGCTGGGTAAGACTGAAGGCAAAAGGAGAAGGGGGTGGCAGAGGATGAAACGGTTAGATAGCATCACTGACTCAATGGAAATGAATTTGAGCAAACTCAGGGAGATAGTGAAGGACAGGGAAGCCATGAGTGCTATAGTCCATGGGGTTGCAAAGAGTGGGACATGACTTGGTGACTGAACAAGAACAGAAAGCCCTGGTCTGCCTAAAGTTTGCCTAAATTATGAAATAGTTTAGTCCTTTTTGAAGAAGGTTTTAAAAAGTCCAGACCCAATACCTGGACTCTCCTGAACACAATATCTGGAGTCCAGACTGCTGGTATGACTGCCACAAGATTCTAAGGTCATGGAACCAATGTTAGTTCTTCAGCGGCTACTGGTCAGTTTGTAGATCACAACAAGATTCAAGATATGTGAAAGAGAAGCTTCTGTAACTATCCTCCAATGCTAAGTAACCAACTCTCTGTTCTGCTTTGCCTAATATTTCCTATGTCTTGGATCTTAACTGGAAAAATTCTTAAAAGTTAATTCTGAATTGACAGAAAAAGAAAAAAAAAAAGAACACCAAGCAAGTACTGTTAAGCTAACAGAGAGCAGATGAAATTCATGATTGTTGGTTTCTATTTGCTTAATACTATACACACAACCTTGGAGAAGGAAATGGCAACTCACTCCAGTATTCCTGCCTGGAGAAGCCCATGGATAGAAGAGCCTGCCAGGCTACAGTCCATCGGGTCACAAGAGTTGGACACAACTTAGCGACTAAACCACCACCACCACCACCATGCTCGCAACCAACATCATTTTTCACACATAGCTCTATACAGTCAACAAAAACAAAACCAGGAGCTGACTGTGGCTCAGATCATGAACTCCTTATTACCAAATTCAGACTCAAATTGAAGAAAGTAGGGAAAACTGCTAGACCATTCAGGTATGACCTAAATCAAATCCCTCATGATTATACAGTGGAAGTGAGAAATAGATTTAAGGGCCTAGATCTGATAGATAGAGTGCCTGATGAACTAGACTACGGTTCCTGACATTGTACAGGAGATAGGGATCAAGACCATCCCCATGGAAAAGAAATGAAAAAAAGCAAAATGGCTGTGTGAGGAGGCCTTACAAATAGTTGTGAAAAGAAGAGAAGCAAAAAGCAAGGAGAAAAGGAAAGAGATAAGCATCTGAATGCAGAGTTCCAAAGAATAGCAAGGAGAGATAGGAAAGCCTTCTTCAGTGATCAGTGCAAAGACATAGAGGAAAACAACAAAATGGGAAAGACTAGAGATCTCTTCAAGAAAATTAGAAATACCAAGGGAACATTTCATGCAAAGATGGGCTCGATAAAGGACAGAAATGGTATGGACCTAACAGAAGCAGAAGATATTAAGAAGAGGTGGCAAGAATACACACAAGAACTGTTCAAAAAAGAGCTTCACAACCCGGATAATCACGATGGTGTGATATCTCATCTAGAGCCAGACATCCTGGAATGTGAAGTCAAGTGGGCCTTAGAAAGCATCACTACAAACAAAGCTAGTGGAGGTGATGGCATTTCAGCTGAGCTATTTCAAATCCTGGAAGATGATGCTTTGAAAGTGCTGCACTCAATATGCCAGCAAATTTGGAATACTCAGCAGTAGCCACAAGACTGGAAAAGGTCAGTTTTCATTCCAATGCCAAAGAAAGGCAATGGCAAAGAATGATCAAACTACTGCACAACTGTACTCATCTCACATGCTAGTAAAGTAATGCTCAAAATTCTGCAAGCCAGGCTTCAGCAATTCGTGAACCGTGAAATTCCTGATATTCAAGCTGGTTTTAGAAAAGGCAGAGGAACCAGAAATCAAATTGCCAACATCCGCTGGATCATCGAAAAAGCAAGAGAGTTCCAGAAAAACATCTATTTCTACTTTATTGACTATGCCAAAGCCTTTGACTGTGTGGATCACAATAAACTGTGGAAAATTCTGACAGAGATGGGAATACCAGACCACCACACCTGCCTCTTGAGAAACCTGTATGCAGGTCAGGAAGCAACAGTTAGAACTGGACATGGAACAACAGACTGGTTCCAAATAGGAAAAGGAGTATGTCAAGGCTGTATATTGTCACCCAGCTTATCTAACTTCTATGCAGAGTACATCATGAGAAACGCTGGGCTGGAAGAAACACAAGCTGGAATCAAGATAGCTGGGAGAAATATCAATAACCTCAGATATGCAGATGACACCGCCCTTAAGGCAGAAAGTGAAGAGGAACTAAAAAGCTTCTTGATGAAAGTGAAAAAGGAGAGTGAAAAAGTTGACTTAAAGCTCAACATTCAGAAAAAGAAGATCATGGCATCCAGTCCCATCACTTCATGGGAAATAGATGGGGAAATAGTGGAAACAGTGTCAGACTTCATTTTTTTGGGCTCCCAAATCACTGCAGATGGTGACTGCAGCCATGAAATTAAAAGACGCTTACTCCTTGGAAGAAAAGTTATGACCAACCTAGATAGCATATTCAAAAGCAGAGACATTACTTTGCCGACTAAAGTCTGTCTAGTCAAGGCTATGGTTTTTCCTGTGGTCATGTATGGATGTGAGAGTTGGACTGTGAAGAAGGCTGAGTGCTGAAGAATTGATGCTTTTGAACTGTGGTGTTGGAGAAGACTCTTGAGAGTCCCTTGGACTGCAAGGAGATCGAACCAGTCCATTTTGAAGGAGATCAGCCCTGGGGTTTCTTTGGAAGGAATGATGCTAAAGCTGAAGCTCCAGTACTTTGGCCACCTCATGCGAAGAGTTGACTCATTGGAAAAGACCCTGATGCTGGGAGGGATTGGGGGCAGGAGGAGAAGGGGACAACAGAGGATGAGATGGCTGGATGGCATCACTGACTCGATGGACGTGAATCTGAGTGAACTCCGGGAGCTGGTGATGGACAGGGAGGCCTGGCGTGCTGCGATTCATTGGGTCTCAAAGAGTTGGACACAATTGAGTGACTGAACTGAACTGAACTATATGATCATTAGCTATATCTTACTTCTCTTCTTGATATGACCTAATTCTAAAGAGTGGGTGCCTCAGAATACTTGGAGATCTGTAATTTTTTATAAAGGAATCATTTCAAGGACAACAGAGGAGAAAACAATTAGAAGCGGTCTGATTTCTTAAGTCAGTTGTCATAACTAACCACAAGGCCTTTTTTTGAATAGATTAAATTTTTTTCCTTATTATACAGTGCATATGTTATATTTCCATTTCATGAATATTATTTTCATAAGAAATTTCCAACAATGAATTAATGATTAATAATACTTAACACCTTGCTTGCCTATTTTCCATATTACCTCCTTTTTTAATAACTTTGGTTGATTTGCTTTTACGCTTTGCTTCATAAATGCACTTAAGCTTCTCAGGCTCTGTCTCTCATCATGGCTGAAACACTTAGGAGAGACCATCTGTTCTGGCCACCACGGTCAATTAAAAGAAGGATAAAAAATAGAAATGCTGATCACCCTTTTCCTCACCAACTATGCACCTATAGGAGAAAACTCACTGTTACAAAGGTGTGACAGTTTATTACTAGCCTTTGCTCAGGCTAAAAGTGTAAGGTAAGGTCCATGCCTTCGAGTTTCCATATACTTTATAGATCCTTATTTGTGGCCATTTCTTGATTTTTTTTTTCACCAAAATGTGACTATCTTTAAACAGTGATCCATGAGAGCTGTTTGTTTGTATCTGAAGGGTTGTCCAACAGAAGCCAGGTGAGACTTATAGTGGTTTGTCCTGGGGATAAGTATGGAGACAAAAGGTAAGCAGACTGGGGGACTTCCCTGGTGGTCCACTGGTTAAGAGTCTCGCTTCAACTGTATGGGACATGAGTTTAATCCCTAGTCAGGGAACTAAGATCCCACACGCCACAGGGTAACTAATTTGATCCTCACTAGAGAAGCCTGCATGCTGTAATGAAGACCCAGTAAAGCTGAAGGAAGGGGGGGAAAAAAAAAAAAAAGGTTCGCAAGCTATAGTTGGTAGAAGGAAGTGATTTCCAACCATGAAGACTGCCCATCATTAGAACAGCCTACTCCTATAATAGTGTTATAAGGAGAGTTGTGTCCTCCTAAAAAGATATTCTGAAGTCCTAACCCCTGGTACCCGGGACTATAACTGTTTAGACAGTGTCTTTACAGATGTAATCAAATTATGGCAATCTCATTAGAGTGGGTCCTAATTCAATATGTCTGGGGTCTTTACAGTCAGCAAAAACAAGACCAGGAGCTGACTGTGGCTCAGATCATGAACTCCTTATTGCCAAATTCAGACTTAAATTGAAGAAAGTAGGGAAAACCACTAGACCATTCAGGTATGACCTAAATCAAATCCCTTATGAATATACAGTGGAAGTGAGAAATAGATTTATAGGACTAGATCTGATTGACAGAGTCCCTGATGAATTATAGACAGAGGTTCATGACATTGTATAGGAGACAGGGATCAAGACCATCCCCATGGAAAAGAAATGAAAAAAAGCAAAATGGCTGTGTGAGGAGGCCTTACAAATAGCTGTGAAAAGAAGAGAAGTGAAAAGCAAAGGAGAAAAGGAAAGATACAAGCATCTGAATGCAGAGTTCCAAAGAATAGCAAGGAGAGATAAGAAAGCCTTCCTCAGTGATCAGTGCAAAGAAATAGAGGACAACAACAGAATGGGGAAGACTAGAGATCTCTTTAAGAAAATTAGAGATACCAAGGGAACATTTCATGCAAAGATGGGCTCAATAAAGGACAGAAATGGTATGGACCTAACAGAAGCAGAAGATATTAAGAAGAGGTGGCAAGAATACACAGAAGAACTGTACTGAAAAGAGCTTCATGACCCAGATATTCACGATGGTGTGATGTCTCACCTAGAACCAGACATCCTGGAATGTGAAGTCAAGTGGGCCTTAGAAAGCATCACTATGAACAAAGCTAGTGGAGGTGATGGAATTCCAGTTGAGCTATTTCAAATCCTGGAAGATGATGCTGTGAAAGTGCTGCACTCAATATGCCAGCAAATTTGGAAAACTCAGCAATGGCCACAGGACAGGGAAAAGGTCAGTTTTCATTCCAGTCCCAAAGAAAGGCAATGCCAAAGAATGCTCAAACTACTGCACAATTGCACTCATCTCACATGCTAGTAAAGTAATGCTCAAAATTCTCCAAGCCAGGCTTCAGCAATATGTGAACTGTGAACTTCCAGATGTTCAAGCTGGATTTAGAAAAGGCAGAGGAGCCAGAGATCAAATTGCCAACATTCACTGGATCATCGAAAAAGCAAGAGAGTTCCAGAAAAACATCTGCTTTATTGACTATGCCAAAGCCTTTGACTGTGTGGACCACAAAGGTCTCTGGAAAATTATTATTATTTTGTTTTTCTCCTTTCATCGTGCCTTTATTTGATGTTCTGGGAAATGCCAGTTAATGTTTTTTGTTTTTTTTTTTTAAATTTTTATTTTTTTAATTTTTTTTTAAATTTTAAAATCTTTAATTCTTGAGATTGGAATACCAGATCACCTGACCTGTCTCTTGAGAAATCTGTATGTGAGTCAGGAAGGAATAATTAGAACTGGACATGGAACAACAGACTGGTTCCAAATAGGAGTACGTCAAGGCTGTATATTGTCACCAGGCTTATTTAAATTATATGCAGAATACATCATGAGAAATGCTGGGCTGGAGGAGGCACAAGCTGGAATCAAGATTGCTGGGAGAAATATCAATAACCTCAGATATGCAGATGACACCACCCTTAAGGCAGAAAGTGAAGAAGAAGAGCCTCTTGATGAAAGTGAAAGAGGAGAGTGAAAAAGCTGGCTTAAAACTCAACATTCAGAAAACTAGGATCAGGGCATCTGGTCCCATCACTTCATGGCAAATAGATGGGGAAACAGTGATAGACTTTATTTTTTTGGGCTCCAAAATCACTGCAGATGGTGACTGCAGCCATAAAATTAAAAGACGCTTACTCCTTGGAAGAAAAGTTATGACCAACCTAGACAGCATATTAAAAAGCAGAGACATTACTTTGCCAACAAAGGTCCATCTAGTCAAAGCTATGGTTTTTCCAGTAGTCATGTACGGATATGAGAGTCAGACTATAAAGAAAGCTGAGCACCAAAGAATTGATGCTTTTGAACTGTGGTGTTGGAGAAGACTCTTGAGAGTCCCTTGGAAAGCAAGGAGATCCAACTAGTTCATCCTAAAGGAAATAAGTCCTGAATATTCATTGGAAGGACTGATATTGAAGCTGAAATTCAAATATTTCAGCCACCTGATACAAAGAACTGACTCATTTGATAAGACCCTGATGCTGGGAAAGATTGAAGGTGGGAGGAGAAGGAGATGACAGAGGATGAGATGGTTGTTTGGCATCAGTGATTCAAGGGACATGAGTTTGAGTAAACTCTGGGAGTTGTTGATGGACAGGGAGGCCTGGCATGCTGCAATCATGGGGTTGCAAAGAGTTGGACACAACTGTGTGACTGAACTGAACTGAACTGAATCCTGTTGCAGAAGCTCTGACCAATTCAATAGGGCACAAAACGAAATAATGAGAAAAACTCCTGGAATGAAATGACTAAATTATTATTATCTGCTAAGAAAAATATCTTGGATAAACAAGAAATCCCAGGAAATTAAATGAAAATGATTCCTAATTGATACTAGTCCAGCAAAATAATTAGATAAGAGATAAATAAATAAAAATATATAGGTTTCTATACTTTACTACCAATAATATTGGAATGTATTTGAAGATGCTGTTCATGGTAACAACATAAAGTTTCACATATGTAAAGGTTGCCTAGGACTTCTATGAGTAAATTTACAGCACTCCACCAAGAGAAAAAAAGGCAGTCTACATTAAATGGAGATGTACTATTTGCTTGACTGGGAAGAATGGACAGTGTGAAGGTATTGCTCTACTCAAATAAATGTATATATTTCATGTAATTTGATCTAAGAATTCAAACAAGATTTTCTGGAGAACATAAAAAATTATTCTAAAGTCCATTCATAAATAAAATAATAAATGTTATACATCTCTTGATATTGGAATTCTGACTAATGAAATTAAAATGCAAACACAAACTGATAAACTATTTGGAATAAATGCATAGTAGAAAAAAGCTTCATAACATTATTATGTGGGCTTCTCAGGTGGAGCTAGCGGTTAAGAACCTGCGTGCCAGTGCAGAAGATACAAGAGACATGGGTTCAGTGCCTGGGTCAGGAAGATCCCCTGGAGGAGAGCATGGCAACCCACTCCAGTATTCTTGCCTGGAGAATCCCATAGGCAGAGGAGCCTGGAGGGTTACCAGTTGATAGGGTTTCAAAGAGTTGGACACCACTGAGGCAACTTAGCATGCATGCACAACATTATTACATACAGAGATTTTATGTACCACTAAGAAAAATGTAAAAATCACAATGAAAACATACACGAAGGATAAAAACATAATTCACAGGACAAGACATACAAATAGGCAATAAATTTGTGATAAATACACAAATATCTATACACATATAAAAATATAAATGCCCATTTAAAATAATGACATACTATTTTCCACAAGTTAGGTTGGATTTTTTTTAAAGGGAAACAGCCAACATTGAAGTTTGGGAAAGTGCCTGGAAAAATAAACAGATGCAATCTGTCTAGAGAGAAATTTAGCCACATGAATCTATAACCTTAAAAACTGTGATAACCTCAGTTTATCACAGCTCAAACCCAATATTCCATGTTTTTGAATTTATCCTAAGGTAAAAGGATGCCCCTCCCTGAAACCTGGGATGCCCTAATTTTCTGACTTATGGAAAGACAAACAGAGCAATGGAACAGAAGAGAATCCCCCACCAAAAAACTCACAAATATATGGTCAATTGATTTTTTATCAAAGTGCCAAACTAATTAAATGGGGAACAGTAGTGTTTTCAACAAATAGTGCCAAAGTAGCTCAATAGCCATGTGGAACAAATGAACCTCTTATACCATACTTAAGAATTAGTACATTTAATTGCTGGATCCAGTGGATCTTAGACCTAAATGTAAAATTTTAAACTATAATGAATTGCTAGTCCAGGTTCAATGCATGATACTGGATGCTTGGGGCTGGTGCACTGGGATGACACAGAGGGATGGTACGGGGAGGGAAGAGGGTGGGGGGTTCAGGATGGGGAACACGTGTATACCTGTGGTGGATTCATGTTGATGTATGGCAAAACCAATACAATATTGTAAAGTAATTAACCTCCAATTAAAATAAATAAATTTATATTAAAAAAATAAAAAGAGCAAATAAAAAGACTTCTTTTTACAGAACAAAATAATTTTCAAGACCTTGGCATAAAGAAAAATTTCTTAGATAGGACTTAAAGTCCAGGAACCATAAAAGAAAAAAAGGTAAAATTGCATGTCATTAAAATGACATAAAATAAAAATGTAAATATGCAAATAAAATATGCAAATAAAAATAAAAATCTGCTCTTTGAAAGATGCTTTTGAGAAAATGAAAGACACAGACTGGGAAAACATATTCACAATACATTTTTACGAGGGTTGTATCCAGCTTATAGTAAAGAACTCATTCAATTCAATAATAAGAAGACATAATTTCTTAAAAGAAGAAAAATAGCTGAGGAAAAGAAGATATATTTCACCAAAGGTATACAAATGTCCAATATACTCATTATAAAATACCCGTTAGTCATTGGGAAGATTAAAATGAAATCCACATGGGATAGCACTACATACCCAGTAGAATGGGGATTCTCAGATGGTGCCAGTGGTAAAGAATATGCCTGCCAATGCAGGAGACTTAGCAATATGGGTTCAATCCCTGGGTCAGGAAGATCCCCTGGAGGAGAGCATGGCAACCCACTCCAGTGTTCTTGCCTGGAGAATTCTGTGGACAGAAGAACCTGGTGGGCTATAGTCCATGGGGTCACAAATAGTCAGACACAACTGAAATGACTTAGCACCCACCCATGCACCCACTAGAATGGCTAAAATGAAAAAGACTGACAGTACCAAATGGTGGCGAAGCTGTGGATTAACTAAAACTCTTAAACACTGCTGATGGAAAAGTAAACCATAAAAGAGCAGTGAGAACAGATGAATAGGGTTCAAGGTCTAAATAGGTTCAGGGAGCTAACCCAAAGAGGGGTGAGAATGAAGGGAGATCTTGCCAAGCCCAGTTTCCAAGAGGGATAGATGCTACCAAGAGGGGCATTTTCTGCTGGGATTAGATTGAGTCAGAGCTTTAATTGAGCAAGCATCCTACCTGATCCCAACCCCTCTCCTGTACTGTATTCTTATTAATAGTAAGCTTTAATTCAAAATCCTGCAGGAGGTCAAAATATATTAAGATACAAGTTAAAGCTTGTGTGCTAATATGTGCACCCTTCTGTAATAAATGTAATGCTGTTCCATTCCTGTGCTGGGTGTGTCCTTGCACTGGCCGTGCATTCTGAAGACATCAGAGAATTCTCTTTTCACTATCTCCCAGTAAGCCAAGTAAGGGAAATAGTAATAATCTCATTTTGCAGATGAGAGATCAGAGTACAGAGAGTTTACGCAACTAATCCAATGTCCCCAAGCAAGTGAGCCCTGGAAAATAAACACAGACCAGCTCCCTTTTATTACCCCTACAGGGATGCCTTTAATTGTCCATTTTAATCCAGCACTCAGATGATTTTTTAACATAATCTAAGCCTTTTCTTTTAATTGAGCAAGTTGTATAGTGTCCAAGCCCATAGTGAAATCTATGGTTAGCACTGTAAGATAATCAGGGCGTCCCTGGTGGCTCAGTCAGTAAAGAATCCACCTGCAACGCAGGAGACCTGAGTTCGATCCATGAATTTGGAAGATCCCCCGGAGGAGGGCATGGCAACCCACTCCAGTATCCTTGCCTGGAGAATCCCTTGGACAGAGGAGCCTGGTGGGCTACAATCTATGGGGTCACAAGAGTCTGACACAATTTAGTGACTAAACCGCCACCATGATAAATGGTAACAACTCAACAAGCTTTTCCCCTACTCACATCTGGTTTCTAACATTTCTGTTTTGCTGAAACAGTTTATGATATTGCTAACAATTACTGTTGGGTATCAGACAACATAAATATTTAATGATGCCATTAATTTCTGAAAGGAAAAAGGGAAACCTTGACATCAGGTTTAAATGAATGAGAAATTTATTTCCCTATATTTTGCACTGACATTTAATTTGAGGTGCTGGGGTTGAAGCTTCAGATCTATGATTGATTAGAACTTGACATGACCCTTTAGGTGTTTCTGATCACCTTCAAACACGGACTTATCTCTGCCTGGTGCAGCACATAAGACCTGGACAATTCAACTCTCCATCACATCAGCACCTGCTGACCATCCGTTCGCTGGATTTCTTAGTTAATGTCCTCTCTACTGCTCATTTCTTGAATGCCTTGGAGATTGCACTTTACATTTGCTAAGACTGGTTCATTAAAATACTAATTTTAAACTGTAATTATCTGTTGGTTCATATCGGTGGCTGAACCACAGTGGTGCTGATATCTTTAAACTGCAGGAGAATTTCACATCTGTTCTCATCCCCTGGAGCCTCCAGCAAGAGTTACCTTGGCACTCAAAAGAAAGCAGTTTGAAACAGAGGGAGAGAGCCATGTTTCAAGAAAAGCAGCATAGGCAGGCAGGAAGAATTGTAAATATGGTTAATAGGCTTGATTGTAAAACTATTCATGATAATACCTTCTGGGGAAAAACAAAAGCAATCAAATTGGAATCGTAGCAGGTAATAGCCCGGTTCAGGCTGGGAGGGTTTTAACTGTGCAACAGCTAATCTAATTCCTAGAGGGTCTGCAATCTGCTGGCCCAATAGGTGGGAGCCAGGTGGGGGTAGGATGGGTTATTCTTTCTTCTTGGATAAAGGTCAATGATATCTTTAGCCTGGAACAGCATCAGCCAGACAAGGGAATGCCCTTTGGTTGGCAGAATTGAGCACAATTCTCAGACTTAAGGTATAAACATGTGCATGCATGCTAAGTTGGGATTCACACTCTGTCCATCAGGATTCTCCAGGCAAGAATACTGGAGTGGGTTACCATGCCCTCCTCCAGGGGATCTTCCCAACCCAGGGGTTGAAACCATGTCTCCTGCTCCTGCTTTGGCAGGCAGGTTCTTTACCACTAGCATCACCTGGGAAGCCCATAAACATGTGAGAAAGGTGTGGAAATGGCAAACTAAGTAGAAAGTGTTTTACAAAGAAGAATAGGAATAAGAAGATGGTTGGATAAAGCAAAGAGCAAGAGGAACATCCTAGAGAGCTGCTGCAGTAACTTTTGAACAAGAACTGCACATAAGGAGACAGGTTAAAGAGGACCATTCACTGAATGTTTGTGATATGCTTGGTGCTTTGGGCTTTTGGGTCAGATGGATATTATCTACATACAGATGAAGAAGCCTAGCTCAGAATCTGGGTTTGAGACCCTGCTTATCTAACTCTATATCTTTTCCATGATGAGACACTGTTCTTCAATATTTCAGAGAGGTACAGAAATGAATAAGACAGGAATCATTCCTTCACAGAGCTCATGGCCTATGAGATGCGCACGTGTGTTAAGTCACTCAGTCATGTCCAATTCTTTGTGACTCTGTAGACACAGAGTCCCTCTGTCCATGGGATTTTCCAGGCAAAAACACTGGAGTGGGTTGCCATGCCCTCCTCCAGGGGATCTTCCCGACAGGGGTCAAATCTGTATCTCCTATGTCTCCTGCATTGGCAGGTAGGTTCTTTACCACTAGTGCCACCTGGGAAGCCCACAGCCTATGATAACAACCTGTAAAGCCAGCATCATTCATATACTACAGAAACTTGCCTCATTTAACAGAGGGCTCTGGCCTGCTCACATAGAATCTGTCCTAGGCACTCGGGGAGGTTTACCTGATAGCCTTTCATTTCTGTGTGAACATCACCCCTACACACGGGCAGTTTTGTAAGGAGCAGGTCTCTGGCTGCCCATGATAGGAGAGGAGAAGCGAGGCAAGGTCTCTTACTCTGGTGTAGGGCAAGGCAGGTGTGGAGGGATACTGGGAGAAATTTCCACAACATGGAAGCTCCTTTGTCATTTTCTAGAGGCTGTTTCTTTATCTTTTAATATACCCAGACTCAGGTCCTGATGAGTGAAACTGTGAAGTTGGCCCATAGAATCATATCACCTTCTGGTTCCCACCCACAACATCCACCACCAGAATTACAAGAGATTCAAAATTTTTCTTGAGCTACCTTCCAACTCTACCCCTTTCACCCCCACATCCTCTGAATAAATTAATCTGAGGAAAAATGAATAATGATGGAAGCATAGCAACAATGCAGCTGGAGGGGCAGATGACTTTTGACAGGGAACCCCCAGTGCTTCAAATCCAGTGCAAAATGCAGCTGCCTTTCTCTACAAATGAGAAGTCTCCAGGTGCTAAGAACAAAACAAGTGAAGGATCTTTTAAAATCTCTGAGCAGACAAATAAGAGCTGCAACAATGGCCAACCAAAAGGAAGATACAGAAGTTTAGGAGGATGAAAAAAACCTCTCCTTTGTTCTGAGTGTAGAAGAAGGTAAGGCAAGTGAGAGTTAAATCAAGGGATGCTCTATTGACAAATTAATTTGGAAATCATTTAAGAGAAATTGTGCTTCAGCTCTTATTTATATCTGCTGGAGAGAATGGGCTATGATCTCTCCCCTGTGTTAAATAACAAGCATTTAACCCAGGAACTCACAGTCCATTTTTCTTTTATATCTCCAGGACCCAGGGACTGTATTGTTAATAATTTAGCTAATTGAGTAAAACCTAATGCTTCAAATCTTGAAGCAGGGAAATAAAAATTCAAGATTTCCTGTAGATATGGGATGCATAATATTTAATGCTTCAGAGATCATTAGTAAAAGAAAATATTACAGCCATACACACCCTCTGAGAGTCTAATGAACGTCTCCCAGCTGCTGTTGAAAAATCATCAGCAGCATCGGTACCAATTTCAAGACAAAGCACAGCTGACAGATGTTTGAAGGGATAAATCAGGCTATACAAGGATTAAAATAATAAGTCCCCAGTGCCTTCTGAAGGCAGAGGTGCCTCAGCAGACTATTTTCAGCCACTTGAGTATGACTGAAAGATCCTAGGGGTCATTAGCTAGCAGTCCAGTAGGTGTCTGAGTGGTTTATTACTAAAACCCAGCACAGGTTCTAAGCACACATGATTTAAGTAAGATAGTTTTTACTGTTACCTCTGTTTTAAGGGAGTCTCAAGGATCTACTTCAGTTACAACGTTTTGGATTAAATATGAATCATCAGCCAATATAATAAAACACAGGGAATTCCCTGGCGATCCAGTAATTAGGATTCTGTGCTCTTACTGCCAAGGGGCAGAGTTCAGTCCTTGGTTAGGGAACTAAGATTGCATAAGTTGCATGACATGGTCAAAATGTAAAGAATAAAATAAAATAAGAAATATATAATAAAACACAACTGACTGGTTCTTTGTGTACATTGTTAATGATGCTTATCATGTTTATACAGCTGTCATAAAAAAAAAGGATGGCAAACAAGTACTCTTAACTGAGAAATGTGTACTTGTTGGGAATCTATTGTATGTGTACTCCTATTTACTATTTATAAGATGGGTTAATGAGACTTTATAACAAGTATAAACCATTAGGGCTTCATTCCAAACTATGGAAGACTTTAGAACTCCAGGCTTCTACAACAGCTCCCAGGATATGACTTTATTACACCAGTTACTAAATTGCACTGTAATGGTTTGGATGTAGGCTAGCTACATCCGCCTTGCCAGATTTGAGCCTCTTGAGGGCAAAACCTGGATCTGAATCACCTTCTTTGCATCAGAGTCTTAGACAATGCCTGGAATACAACATATCTGATAAAAGTCTTAGTAGTTTCCTATGTGTCATTGTGTGATGGTTAATTTTATGTTCTATTGACTAACCCATGGACTGCTTGGACAATTGGTCAAATATTAATCTGGGTGTTTCTGTGAGAATTTCTGGGATGAGTTTAGCATTTAAATCAGTAGACTGAGTAAAGCGGATTGCTCTCCCTAAGGTGGGTGAGCCTTATCCAATCAGTTGAAGGCCTGAATAGAATAAGAAAATTGACCTTCCCTGAAAGTGAAAGTCACTCCATCGTGTCCAACTCTTTGTGACCCCATGGACTATACAGTCCATGGAATTCTCCAAGCAAGAATACTGGAGTGGGTAGCCTTTCCCTTCTCCAGGGTCCCTGAGTAAGACAGAATGTTTCCTGCCCGACAGCCTTCAAACTGGAACAATAAATGTCTTCTTTGCCTTCAAATTCGAACTGAAATACTGGCTCTTCCTAAGTCTCAAGCCTGCTGGTCTTTGGACTGAAACCACATCTGCAGCTCCTTTCCTGGATCACTAGTTTGCCAACTCACCCTGCAGACCTTGGAACTTGCCAGCCTCCACAATCATACGGCCCACTTATTGTAAGGATACAATAAATGATCCTGGCTAAAAAATGTCTTCAGGCTATTAAAGTATGAAATATAAATAGTTACAAGGAAGGCAATGACTGACAGACAGTCCAGGCTCTTTATATCTATGGTTCATTACTCTGGCCTTGTATTAGAATCAATGCTCCTCAGAGTATGATCCACAAACTGTCACCAATCCAAGATAAATACTTCTGTGCTTAGATACTTTTCTAGCAATTTGCCACTTGCAACAACATCGAATCATGTGGTTTTTCATTTTACCAAAGTATCAGTTTGGAACTTAAAACAAGCAACGACCACTCATTTAAACAGATGGTTTGAGAAACACTGACCTAGAAAGCCTCTGCCACCTTAGACCAATTAAGTCAGAATGAGGGGGCTGTGGAGACTGAGCATCTCCTGGGCATTAACCTCTTCAGGGGATTCTAATCTGGTGATGGCCTCTGGGTCAGATGCTCAGTTGTATCTGACTCTTTGTGACCCCATGGACTGTAGAGTCACAGGCTCCTCTGTCCATAAGATTTCCCAGGCAAGAATACTAGAGTGTGTTGCCATTTCCTTCTCCAGGAGATCTTCCTGACGCAGGAATTGAATCCGGGTGTCCTGCATTGCAGGCAGATTCTTTACCATCTAAGCTACCATAAATAGAACTAACTGGCTCAGCCAGGTGCTAACCAATCAGAATGGTTGCCAGTTAGTGTCCACCAATCAAGACAGACACAAGCTATAACCAATCAGCACTATAGTACCAGCTGAAGAGCAGCCTTTCATGTTAAAGGGTCCAAATGGAATGAATCCACTGATGAAGAAGTCTGGGTTAATCTGGATTGATGCAGTCACATGTGAAGGGAAGATATTTTTCTTATCCATATAGATGTGCTTTAAAGGGATTAAAACTGGAAATTTATGGGTACACACTGGCTGCAAAGTAGAGTAAAACTCCATGATGGAATGGAGCTAAGGTACAGCAGGGCTCAAATTATGTCCCTCAAAATGTGACAGCTCTCTTGAATTACAGACTACCATAATGCAGTGTCTTGTCTCCTAATAAGAAAATAAAGAGATATCTATGCTATTAGATTGCTATCCTCTGACAGCTATAACCATGTCAAGTGGATTTTATTCAACAGGGTAGAATATAGCACCATATTTTCAAAGTAAGCACTATTGAGCATAATCAACCTGATGTATTTCTTTTCTGATTTATGTCATTTTAAATTCACATAACAAATTTTGGTAGAGATGCAAAATAATCCTATCCCAGAAAATATTATTATTAATAAGATCTGTGTTCCTTTCTCCTTGATTTGAGATATGAAATTCTCATCCTATAATAGCCTCTCTCTCCATATATGTACACATATATACATATATACACACATATATATATATATGTTAATACATATATATGGGCTTCCCTGGTGGCTTAGCAGTGAAGAATCCACCTGCAATGCAGGAGCCAGAGGATAAGTGGGTTCAATTTCTGGGTCAGGACGATCCCCTGGGGGAGGGCATGGCAACCCACTCCAGTATTCTTTCCTGGAGAATACCAAGAACAGAGGAGCCTGGAGGGCTACAGTCCATGGGGTCACAAAGAGTCAGACACAACTGAAGCGACTTAGCACGCATGCATGCATACATATAGATGTTGTTGTTGTTGTTCAGTCACCAACATATATGTTCCCTGTCCCTCACATACATGTCAAACATTAGATATCAGATGTTAGATATCAGACACCTCAATAATCATTATTCCAAAAAGAAAATGTGTTTTTTTTTAAAGTTAAAATGAAGGAATGACACTTTAGACTTCCCTCATTTTGGCAATCTGATAGCCCAAGGAATGTCTTCTAATTTTAGTAGATTTTCCTCAGTTACTGATTCCCCTGCTTTTTCATTACAATTTGAGAAGTTATCATTATCTAATTGAATTCCCCACTTTTTTCTGAATGTGTTCTAATACCATCACTGCTAAGTTGGTCATCCTGCCTGTGTTCGAACATGTCCAGTGACAGCTATCTCCCAAGAGAGCCCAGGTCATATTTAAACTCTCTAATTAAATTCATACTGATATGAGCTGAACATTGCCTGTGTATAATGTTATTCAGTGGTCTGTGTTATCTTTCTTTCTCTCGCATCTCTCTTTGGAGTCCTAGAGAAGAAGATTGGTGAATCTATATAATAAATCTATTAATAACATCAGCAGACATTCATATCACTGAAGTAACCCCTCTTAAGACTAAATGCCTCCACTGGCCTCAATCATAAGCCACCCTTCACTCCCCATAATCACCCTGGTGATTTTGTTCTTATTGATCCTGTTTCACAGTACACTGACTGTTCACCACTAGTGGGCTCTTCTCCTGAGTTGTATGTGAAATAGCTGTTTGTCCTCATCCTGTTGATGCCTCTCATATTGGTCATTTTAATTACATAATTTAATATAATATTACATAAGCTGATGAAATATGAGTGAGAAAAGAGTTACTATTTATATGAAAATCAACCCAAATGCTTGGAGAAACTTGCTGCAGATGAGTCTCTTAAAATATTTCTCTTGAAATAAGTGAGAGCAAGAAAACTGTAAAAGGAAAAAAATGTAAAAGTTCTAGGAAGATTTGAGTTGATTGAGAGTTATCTTTAGGTAATTGCTCCATTAAAGAGAAAGAAAGGTGGGAGAAGATAAATGTATACATATAGCTGATTCACATTGTTGAACAGCAGAAACTAACACAACATTATAAAGCAATTATACTCCTTTTTTTTTTTAAAGAAGCATCTAGAAATCTTAGATAATTAAGGATGGGGTTTGTTTAAATGAGAAAATGAAAAACTCCAGTCAGGGGACCCAAACGCAAGGGGATGATATTCCAAATATTATTATAAACAATAGGAGCATACACCTAGCAAAAGAGAATGGAGACGAGCCACAAAGCACAGATATGGCCATACAAGGGCATCCTGATGGAAGGTCGGCTCCACCAGCATAGGAAAAGGCTTGACTCTACACCAAAAATTTTGTGAAGAATGCATATTCAGGCTGAAGTTAAAAGGTTTACTCTACTTTTAATAGTTATTGGAATCACTTATTAAGAGTTGCTATGATAAGCTGGAAATAGGATCTGATAAATGGTTGTCTGACCCCAAAGACCATTTGTCTGACATCTGTGTATATTGCCTGCAAATGCTTTATGCTATCACTTTTCTGTTACTAAATACCATGCTCTATTAACACAATCTAAGGTTGAATAAGCATTCTGGAAAACTTATGCACACACGGAAAGCTGTCGCTATATTGATGTCTCACAACTTTATTTCAACCAAAACTTTTCTGTACTTGCTCACCATATATCCTTTATCCTCTGGTGGTGCTGTTCTTTTGTATCTAAGTGCCAGACCTCAAAATGATGTCTTTGAACTTTCTTCTTTGTAGCTTTGGCCCATCATTCTAGCCTGCTGAGATCCTTTTGAATCCTGTCAACCAACATAGCCCGCCCCGTCTCTCTGAGCCTCATGTCATCAGCCAATTTAATAAGTAAGACTTGTGTCTGCCCTTTTAGAGTCTGACCTTGTCAGAAGGCTCCCTGGGCAGTCAAGCTGATGTCTATAGATACTTCTTCCATTTCTTTCTCACTGGAATCATTTGTGATTGCAGTCACTACTCTGGCTGTCCCAGGATGCCAGGGCTGTCTGTCAGCAAAGCCTCATATGCACTGCTTTCCCCTTCTTGTCCACAATTGCCTTTAGTCTAATACACAGAGCATTTAACTTATTTAGATCAGAGAATTTCATTCTATTTCTCTGGCACAGGATGATAAGCAAAGCCTGGCTGGAAAAATCAAAAACAAAAACAGCTGCTACTTTCTCCATCTATCATATACACAAACTGCTCTGAAGTGATCCCCAAAACCATGAAGCTAAACTTGGGAGAAGAATAAGCATCGACAAATTAAGATGTTTCAGAAACTCTCTGAACATAGAATTGAGCCAGCACGATTTCTTATATCAGGATCTGAATATTGCAAAAGACTGTATTGATGGCTGAAATCTAAAAATAATTTCATTAATGGAGGCAGATGTAATGTAATTTAATATGCAAATGATGCTGCATTCACTGAAAAATATTAAATAACCCCATTTAGCAATTTGATGGAAAATCACAAATAAAATTCAAGACAGCTTTGATTTCTCCCTTCACAATTTTACTGAAAACTCTTCAAAGACAATAAATGTGTTCTGAATATTCCACACAGAGGTCTAGAAATAGGCCTGAACTAATGTGAGGTAGAGCGCTTATTATTCTTTGACTGTTGTTCTAAATTAAGGAGACAAGTTGCAGAAAACTTAACCGCTATGAACTGGAAAACCTCCAATTAAGTGGTTGGATTCCAACCTCTCCTTGACTCAAAGGCTGGAGGGCATTATCAATGCGTAGGGAAATCAAGATAGAAAATAAGGGCTGGTTTAGACAACAGAAAACTCTGATTCACTCTCCATGTTGACAAAATTCTTTATGCCCACAAACCTAGGCTGTGTCCACACACACACATACCAATTAGAAACAAAAACAAGTGGGAGCGTTTAAATTTAGACCAATTATGACAGTAAAAGCTATGTTTGCTGGCATTCTACCAAACCCAAAGCTGCAGAAACCAGCACTGGTCCCTGTGTGTGTTCTAGTGGCAGGACTGGTGGTGGAGCTAGTTCCAATCAACAGCAAAGCTACTCAGATCCCAGAGGACTGACTCCGAGAGTCGCTGGGAAGGTGGGATTTGGGCTGGTAGTTCCAGTTGTGGTCTTGCAGCATTTCAGGACGATAGTGCCAGCCGTGGGGCCCAGCATCCCTGAAGAAGAAGAGAGGGAGGGTCCCTTATGAATTGCATTTTACTCTCACTCTTAAATCCTACAAGCAGCCTTTGCAGCTTCTCTCTTTTTAAAAATAATTTTATTTATGTATTCATTTATTTATGGCTGCACTGGGTCTTTGTCACTTTGCATGGGCTTTCTCTAGTTGAGGCAAGTGAGGCTACTCTTTGTTGAGGGCTTCTCATTGCGGAGGCTTCTCTTGTGGTGCACAGGCTCTAGGCTTCAGTAGCTGCAGCTTCTGGGCTCAAGAGCGCAGGCTCAGTAGCTGTGGTGCACGGGCTTAGCTGCCGTTCAGCACGTGGAATCTTCCTGGACCAGGGACTGAACCTGTGTCCCCTGAATTGGCAAGTGGATTCTTCTCCACCATGCCACGAGGGAAGTCCACAGCTTCTCTTTTTAAAAAATAGTTTAAAATTGTGGTAAAATATACATAACAAAATTGACCAGTTTAATGATTCTTAAGTGTACAATTCAGCAGCATTGAGTACATTCACACTGCTGTCCAACCAATATTATTTTCTGTTTCCAAACCATTTTCATCGCCTCAAATGGAAATTCTGAGGCCATTAGGCAATGAATCCCTATTCACTCCAAGGCCCTGGTAACTTACTTTCTGGCTCCATGGATTTGCTTCTTCTAAATATTACCTATAAGCAGATTTAGAAAATATTTGTCCTTTCGTGTCTGATTTATTTTACTTAGCATAATGCTTTCAAGATTCATCCATGTTGTAGCATATATCTGAAATTCATTCTTTTTTATGGCTGAATAACATTCTATCATATGTGTGTAACATGCTTTGCTCATTCATTCATCTGGTGATGGACACTTGGTTTATTTTCACCTTTGGCTATTGTGAATAGATTCTTCAATGAACACTGGTAGGTAAGTATCTGTTTGAGCCTCTATTTTCAATTCTTTTCAACTTTGTTTTTCAATATCTAGAAGTGGGATTGCTGGATCATATGATAATTCTATGTTTAGCTTTCTGAGGAACTGCCAAACTGATTTCCACAGTGAATCCATCATTTTACACTCCAACCAGCAGTGCACAAAAGTTCCAATTTGCAGCTTATCTTGAGACCCAAGCGGAGTGGTTAGCTCAGCTAATGATTACCTTGAGGTTACCTGGCATCCTGATTTTTTACCTCAGAGTCTGTAAAACAAATTTTACTGCAAGCTATTACAGTTTACCAGTCCCAGACCTACTGCTGCCCTCTTGGGTTTCCTTCACCAACACCTTTTTTTCCCATGCTTTAGTCTAATTACTCTCCCATTAACATAGCCTTCATTCACTCCCTCTCTGTCTCCCTCTCTGTCTCCCTCTCTGCTAAAACAGTCTAATCTATCTCTGACTGGACCTCACCTAAACCACCCAAGACTTACCCAAGTCGGCACTCCCACCACCCATTCCTTGGCCTCTGCCTGACCCCACTTGGGCCCTTAGTGCTTTCTGTTGATGTCCTCCTTCCTTAGTGAACATTCATCTTGCTGCCATCTTCTGAGGGCTGAGTCTCTACTTACCAAGAAGAGGTGAGATGCTTTTAATTTAATGGAGTCTTATGACTGGCATTAATCGAATTCTTTGTAAAACTCTTAGCCAGAGAAAGAAGGCTGACTAATTAATGGACACTCCTCTAGGAATTTGCTCCACTTTTTTCTAGCATTTACACTTTCCTTTCAGTCACCCATCTGCCTCCATCCCACTTGAGGCCATAGTTATCTCATGACAACAGCTTCCACACTCGTCTAAACTTGTCTTGCTGCCTCTAAATTGCACCTCAGTCGAATCCATCTTGTCAGCTGCAATCACAGTATAGTTCTAAAAACAGATTCTTTTACTCAAACCCTTTGCCTGTTCCTTTGTTCCTACTCGAGATGATTCAAACGCCTGATTCCAGCAGGTCAGGCCTCCCACGATGGCCCAAGCCATCTTTCCCACGCCATCTCCCACTGTTTCCTGGTAGCTCATCTGTGCACCTCCCTCTGCCTGCCTCTGGCTTAGAACTTGGCCTCTGGGTACTCGTTCACCCAAGGCCCTTTGCCTAATAAACCTCTGTATTTGTTCAAGGATAGTTTCCACAATGACTCCAGCTAGGTGTGAGTGAAATGTATATGCTCTGCTGGGTATTGTGTAGTTTATGGCATTTGGTTTCTATTTTAGTTTGATCTGAGAAAGTATTCAGTGAGCTTGGCGTGTCACTAGAAGAAGGCAGATCACTCAATCAGGTCACCTTGGGACAGGCTCTAATCCTCAAGCTGGTAGGGGGGAACCTGACTTTGAACAGATTATGCTGGACAGAATTTTTTCTAGGAATACACATGACCTAAGCTCATGGAACACACGTGTGTGTGTGTGTGTGTGTGTGTGTGCATGCACACATGTGCATTGTAGGATGCCATGACATTAACTAATTTACAATGACGACTATAACCTACATGGATAGAAGAATGTATGTCACATGAGTAGAAGCATCTCTTCGTGATGGATATACTGAAACTAGAAGCCAATTGCTAACCAGAATATTAAGTGACTCGAATCAAAACAAGTGACTGGTTAATGACTCAAAGTGGAGACTGCTTTGTCTCAGAGTCTGAAAGGTTCATCTCCTTAGGCCAATAAGCACTTACTCCTCTCTGGGCTGATGACCTTCTTTTGATTCAGTTTTATTTCAAACAGCCTGAATACACTTCACTACAACTTCACCTCTCCCAGCCCCAGCATATTCCGTGAGACATTCAGGCAGCTGTGAGTGGAGTTTTACTTTTCCCCAAACGTGCAGCAGTGTGGAGTCTGTGCTTTAGACCAAGTTCAACTGCTGTGAATTTAAGTGTACCTTTCTAGTTTAACTCTTAGAAGGCAAATCACCCCCTACTCCAAACACAACTTCTTCTAAGTTCTTAGGAGGGACTTTGCTGTTCTGCCTGCACTGGTTGTTTTGTGGCAATGAGGACTAATTTAATCCATAAGCACTTCAAGTACTTGGACTCATCTTTTATTTCCACATCTGGATGGAAGATTCTTTGAGGACTAGTCCAGTGTCTTGTCTTCCAAGGCCTTCCAAGGCCTTCCATGGCCTTGTCTATGCCTTCCATGGCTTACCGCACAGCAAGTATTCAGTTAATATTACTGAGAAAAAGAGGCTTCCCAGGTGGCACTAGTGGTAAAGAAGCCACCTGCCAAGGCAAGAGATGTAAGAGACAGCTTCGATCCTTGGGTTGGGAAGAGCCTCTGGAGAGGGCATGACAATCCAGTCCAATATTCTTACCTGGAGAATCCCATGGACAGAGGAGCCTAGCAGGCCACAGTCCATAGGCTTGCAGAATTGGACACGACCGAAGATACTTAGTATGCATGCGTGCGCTGAGAAAAGGAACAATTTTACAAATACTCTGCGATAAATTCCCTGCAAGTCTTCCTTCTCTCAGCTGCGTATACTATTTGTGATTGTCTTGAGACAATTTTATTTTTAAGAAAATTTATTTATTTTTTAATTGGAAGATAACTGCTTTACAATATTGTGTTGGTTTCTGCTGTATGAGATGAGTTTAAATGTTGGTTCTTCCAAAAATTCTCTGAATGAAAAAAAATTATTCAATGTTTCCAGGCCTTCAATAGTTAACTGTAGAGAAACAGTCTCTGCTAAGTTTAAAGGGCTTCCTTTGGGGAGAAAATTGGATTTGGAAGTTATTCAGGACCTGCTTCTGTAACCAAAAGTGGAGTCCAGCTGCTTGTTGCTCAAAAGTCATTAAAGAGGCCAGGTTGATGGAAAGGAAAGTTTGCTTTACTTTGGATGCTGGTGACTAGAGAGAGGGCAGATAGCTGTCTAAAGGCTGACTCCTCCCCACTCCCAACAATCAGGGGGCAAGAGCTTTTCTAGGCTGAAGGAGAGGGCAACATGCAGAAACATCACAGTCAGCTCTGACAGTCATCTTGAAATTGGTTATCGGTGGACTAACCAGCATCATTTTGATTCTTTTAAGTACAGTTAATCTTCAGTTCCAATGGCAGTTTGTTCCAATTTCCCTGAGGCCAGTTCTTGCAATTGTGAAGCTTATGTCATGCTACAGTCTGGGAATCATGTAATTCACTTCTCTACCTGGTGAGGGTTTTCATATCTATAAGACGTTTGGCAGGAAATGGAGCAGGATACAGCTCAGAATATTATCTATAGCCCTTGAGGAGGAACTGAAGGTCCTTGATTATGCTTAGTGACTAAACTATTATTATTATGTCTGCTTTATTTTCCTTTGATTCTGCATTTTCTCACTTCTCTGATTAAACTTATTTTTGGCTAAATCTTTTTCACAGGCAAAAGGCAGGATGAGGACCTGGGAAGCAAGGACCATAGGGTCCTGCTCCATTTCACTTCCATCCTCACAAGTGGCTCTTACTTGGATCTGGGACTAGGCCCTTGACTGCTGTTGTGAGAATCTGACCTCTGTCTTCAAGTCTCAGAGTGACAGGAGAATGTGGCGAATTTCTGTGGCTGTGTTGCTGACCCTAGCAGACTGAGAAGGAACCCCTCTTCATTGGGAGTAACAGGTATTTTTACCCCCTGCCATCTTTAGGTGCTTCAAAGGCAGGGAAGCAGAATACAAACAGAATGAACATGGCTCCCAGCTTTGCTGCCCGGTGCTGGGTGATCTGGGGTGCCAGGACTCATCAGCTGATGTCCATGAGGGAAAGGGAATGAATAGGAATGGAGAACATGGGAAACAGTCCTTTCTAAAGACTGGGTTTCCCTGCCCTTAAACTGTAGAAACCTTAAAAAAAAAAAAAAGCTGCAAAATTGCTGCAAGTGAAGTCTCCACTTGCCCATCTCCCAAGAGAAACGCTATCTGGTAGCATGTTCCGTGATGAGGCGGTGGGCCAGACAATGGGCCTGGGACTGAACAGTGGGCACAGAGATGCTTGCCCGCCTTTTGTTTCACACAGATGCACAATGGACCCATCAGGGGAATCCAATGCGTTCCTTATCGAGCCTTTCTGTTTTCAGTGTGAATTACCGAACAATCCTCTAGATACTGATTTTTATCTCCTCACAAGATAAATTTAAGCTTCTATTGACACATTCCTATTCACTGTGCTTTTCTCAAATTATGTTTTTTTTTTTTTTTTTAAGAAAACACCCTATGGTTAGTGGAACAAAATAGGCCAGAAAAGTCAGTGAGAGGAGCTTCTTTCCTTTTTATTCTTGTTAGAAACTGTAGGAGCTTAAATATATGTCTTAAAGTAAAAGATCACTCCTTTGAATGATAATTACTGGTTATTTCTGGCCTCAAAATCATACTGGAATAAATTAAATTTATTTTCTATTCCTGCTTCTCTCTCTTTTGTGTGTATATATATGTGATGGGGGGTGGGCGGGGAGCATATTAAATGAAAAAGCAAATAAAATCTCACCATTAGCTCACTTCTAGGATGGTAGTTTGATATTATTGGTTGCTTATTTTTAAAAGCATAGCATTTCATTTTTTTCATTTATTCAACAAGTATCTATCAAATGCCTGTCATGCCAGTACCTCATTTGATGCTGTTACACCCTCCTTTGGCTGATCTTCCTACCCTTAAATTTTCTGAATTCCTAGAAATGAAGTAACCCTTCTCACATAAATATAAGACTTCCTTATTCTGAGCATGATACGAAGTATGTTGGAGTCTTTTTGAAGATGATGTGCAAGGTGAATGCTAGATTCTTCTAAACACAGAAGAATCACTTGCGTTCACTTCCCCACACCCTGGAAATAACACACCTTGCTGTCAGTTAAAGTGAAAGTTGCTCAGTTGTGTCCGACTCTTTGTGACTCCATTTCATGGAATTCTCCAGGCCAGAATACGGGAGTGGGTAGCTGTTCCCTTCTCCAGGGGATCTTCCCAACCCAGGAATCTAACTGGGGTTTCCTGCGTTGCAGGCAGATTCTTGACCAAGTGAGCTACCAGGGAATGCTGCCAATGGCCAGATAAAAAAATTTGAGATGAGATAGTGAAGAACTAGGTCCACCTCTGAGATGCTGATATTAAGACATGAGAATTACTTTATTTATATCATGTTTTCTCCCACCACAGTATCTAATTTGTTTCAATGTTGCTGCTGCTGCGGCTAAGTCACTTCAGTCGTGTCCGACTCTGTGTGACCCCATAGACAGCAGCCCACCAGGCTCCCCCATCCCTGGGATTCTCCAGGCAAGAACACTGGAGCGGGTTGCCATTTCCTTCTCCAATGCATGAAAATGAAAAGTGAAAGTGAAGTCACTTAGTTGTGTCCGACTCTTAGCAACCCCATGGACTGCAGCCTACCAGGCTCCTCCATCCATGGGATTTGCCAGGTAAGAGTATGCAAAATAGCATAAGAACAAGGTCTAGAACCTGAAAGAAATTAGACCACATGCTAAAGCAAACTACTTCATGCCAAATATTATAAACTCTAAAAGCAAAGTACATATACAAGACAAATAGATAGATGCTGATACTTTTTTCAAATTGTTGCTGTTCATTAACATTAGCTCTGTGATTCCTTTATCCAGAAAAATAAAGAAAATCAGAGAAAGCTTACATATGTGCATTAGAGCCAGCAAAGTTACTTGCAAAGTTAGTTAAAGGCTTATTAACACATTTTTCTCATACTTTTTAATGAAAATCCATAAAACACTGTGGCTAAGAAAATTAATTTAGGATTTAATTAGAGATGTTAGAAAATAGATTCTGGACTAATACAAAAGATATCAGAAAGAAACTTATTTTCACTGTATTAATATGATAACCAGCTGATTACAGTTTATCTGAACTAACCAAATAGACTGTTTCATCTTCTGCTCATTTACTTTTGATACAATCACTAATGGCTTCCCAAAACATTGCTAAAGCTATTTCATAATAATAACTGAACCAGTGTTGCTGTGAGGGACCCTTCGGCTGTAGAAAAGAACCTTGTGGGGGCATGCTTTCTGGTTATAATAAAAACTCAAACCATGAGATGCTCAGAACTAAGAGTAGAGGGAGGTACAGGTTTGCCCTGAGGTCTGATGCCTATAGAGGTGCAGTAAGTTTAATATTGAACAGTGGGTCAACAACAACACTGACAGGCTGAGCCTGACAACCCTATCTTGAATTGTGATTCTTAGAAGGATCAAATTGTCCTGACTGGTGCAGACTCTTACTTTACAGAAGAAGCAGAAACAAACACTCTTCTGAAGAAAGCATCCCCTTAGGATTCCACTGACAAAGAATAAGATCCTCCAATTAAAGATGGAAAGCAGGGACTTTCCTGGTAGTCTAGTGGTTAAGATTCATGCTTCCAATGGAGGAGGTGTGGGTTTGGTCCCTTGTTGGGGAACTCAGATCCCACATGCCACAAGGTGCAGCCAAGAAAAGAAAGAAAGAAAAAAATCCAAAAACCTTATTCAAAAATAAAAAGAAAAAATCAACAAGCACAAGAAAAGGCCAGTTCCATGAGTGAGAGTCAGAGAAATGACAAAGGATAGATCTGGACCTTCAAGGATGCAGACACTGATACTGTCAGATATAAAATTAAAACATGTGTCTCTTTCAATTCTGGTTTCCTCGGTGTGTATGCCCAGCAGGAAACCAGAATTGAAAGAGACACATGTACCCCAATGTTCATCGCAGCACTGTTTATAATAGCCAGGACATGGAAACAACCTAGATGTCCATCAGCAGATGAATGGATAAGAAAGCTGTGGTACATATACACAATGGAGTATTACTCAGCCATTAAAAAGAATTCATTTGAATCAGTTCTGATGAGATGGATGAAACTGGAGCCGACTATACAGGGTGAAGTAAGCCAGAAAGGAAAACACCAATACAGTATAACTAACACATATATATGGAATTTAGAAAGATGGCAATGACGACCCTGTACGCAAGACAGGAAAAAAGACACAGATGTGTATAATGGACTTTTGGACTCAGAGGGAGAGGGAGAGGGTGGGATGATTTGGGAGAATGGCATTCTAACATGTATACTATCATGTAAGAATTGAATCGCCAGTCTATGTCTGACGCAGGATACAGCATGCTTGGGGCTGGTGCATGGGGATGACCCAGAGAGATGTTATGGGGAGGGAGGTGGGAGGGGGGTTCATGTTTGGGAATGCATGTAAGAATTAAAGATTAAAAAAAAATAAAATTAAAACAGTTACCTGTAAACAACTTAAAGAAATAATATAGAAACTAAAAATGTAAGCAAGACACAAATCATTATCAGGAATGACCACATCAGTATGTAAAAAATAAGCTTTCTATATAAAATCAGATATATACTCTAAAAATGGAAAATTTGGTGTGGGGGGAACATAAAAGGCAAAAGTGCTGTTTGGGTAAAGCTAAAGAGGGCATTAGTGGACAGAAAGACCTGGTGAAAATATTATCAGAGACAGACAAGAAGATGGAAACATGAAAGTTTCAAAATATGAACTGAGTGAAAGCTCTGGTATCTGTTTAATTAGAATCTCAGAAAGAGAGTAGAGAGAGGATGGAGAAGAAAGTTTTGAAGAAGTAATGCCTGAGTATTTTCCAGAAATGATAAATAACATCAATCTAGAAATACTAATGCAAAGAGGACAAGTAAAACAATTCCATAAGTAGATACATTGAAATTCCTGAACATCAATGACAAAGAAGAAATGTGAAATTTGAAGCAAAATATAGATCATTCACTGATTACATAAGTGATGGAGATATTGGTGTTCTGTAGACTCTAAATATTCAAGCTGGTTTTAGAAAAGGCAGAGGAACCAGAGATCAAATTGCCAACATCCGCTGGATCATCGAAAAAGCAAGAGAGTTCCAGAAAAACATCTATTTCTGCTTTACTGACTATGCCAAAGCCTTTGACTGTGTGGATCACAATCAACTGTGGAAAATTCTGAGAGAGATGGGAATACCAGACCATGTGACCTGCCTCTTGAGAAATCTGTATGCAGGTCAGGAAGCAACAGTTAGAACTGGACATGGAACAACAGATTGGTTCCAAATAGGAAAAGGAGTACGTCAAGGCTGTATATTGTCACCTTGCTTATTTAACTTCTATGCAGAGTACATCATGAGAAATGCTGGACTGGAAGAAGCACAAGCTGGAATCAAGATTGCCAGGAGAAATATCAATTACCTCAGATATGCAGATGACACCAGCCTTATGGCAGAAAGTGAAGAGGAGCTAAAAAGCCTCTTGATGAAAGTGAAAGAGAGTGAAAAAGTTGGCTTAAAGCTCAACATTCAGAAAAAGAAGATCATGGCATCTGGTCCCATCACTTCATGGGAAATAGATGGGGAAACAGTGGAAACAGTGGCTGACTTTATTTTTTTGGGCTCCAAAATCACTGCAGATGGTGATTGCAGCCATGTAATTAAAAGAAAAGTTACGACCAACCTAGATAGCATGTTGAAAAGCAGAGACATTACTTTGCTGATTAAGATCCATCTAGTCAAGGCTATGGTTTTTCCAGTAGTCATGTAAGAATATGAGAGTTGGACTGTGAAGAAGGCTGAGCACCAAAGAATTGATGCTTTTGAATTGTGGTGTTGGAGAAGACTCTTGAGAGTCCCTTGGACTGCAAGGAGATCCAACCAGTCCATTCTGAAGGAGATCAGCCCTGGGATATCTTTGGAAGGAATGATGCTAAAGCTGAAACTCCAGTACTTTGGCCACCTCATGCAAAGAGTTGACTCATTGGAAAAGACCCTGATGCTGGGTAGGATTTGGGCAGGAGGAGAAGGGGACAACAGAGGATGAGATGGGTGGATGGTATCACTGACTCGATGGACATGAGTCTGAGTGAACTCCAGGAGTTGGTGATGGACAGGGACGCCTGGCATGCTGAGATTCATGGGGTCGCAAAGAGTCGGACATGACTGAGCGACTGAACTGAACTGAACTGAACTGAGACTCTAGATATACTCATCCCAAGATGCTGAAAAGGATGCCATTGCATTGTAGGTCTGCTACAGGGATTTTGTTTTTTACTTGAGTCCCTGTACATTTATTATAATTGACTATAAGCTAATAGCTTTCTTGGGACAAAAGTTGTTGTTAATCAAGTTGATGTAGAATTTGATTTTTTATTCCGAACTCAATTTTAAAAGAGCAGAGATAATTTTATACTGTGCTGTGCTTAGTTGCTTATTTGTTTCCATTTCTTTGTGACCCCATGGATTGCAGCCTGCTAGGTTCCTCTGTCCATGGGGATTCTCCAGGCAAGAATACTGGAGTGGGTTGCCATGCCCTCTCCCAGGGGATCTTCCCAACCCCAGGATCAAGCCCAGGTCTCCTGCATTGCAGGTGGATTCTTTACCATCTGAGCCACCAGGGAAGCCCAACAATACTGGACTGGGTAGCCTAACCTTTCTCCAGGAGATCTTCCCTACCCAGGAATCTAACCGGGGTCGCCTGCATTGCAGGTGGATTCTTTTTACCAGCTGAACTATACAACTCTTCAGTTTAGTTGTTCAGAGCAGGATTTCTCAATCCTGGTTGCAAACTAGAATTCCTTAGTGAGTTTTTTTTTTTTTTTAACATTTATGTGGCTGTATCAAGTCTTGGCTGCAGTGTGAGGGCCTCTCTAGTTGCAGCACAAGGGCTCCAGAGTGCAAGGTCTCAGCAGCTTTGATGTGTGAGCTTAGTTTCTCCACTGCATGTGGGATCCCAGTCCCCTGACCAGGGATCAAGCCTGTGTCCCTGCACTGGGCATGGCAACCCACTCCACTGGACCACAGGGAAATTCCCACTTGGTAAGTTTTTTGATGTACATAATATTGCACAAACTTTACATGCATAGATGGGTGAATTATAACAAAGTGACACACTTGGGGTGCAGGTTGGTTTACCAAATGCTTTTTCTCTCAAACTAGAGGGCAGAATTAATAAATGACAGTGTTCTGGTCTGTTTACAGTTACATGCTGGTTTGGAGCAGACAGGATGCTGGGAAACCACAGCGGTCAAGGGAAAAAGCCCTTACTCTAGTGGTAGAGGGCTTTCCTGTTTATATCCCTGGACAAAGCAGTCTCTTACATCTCCCTTCACCCTGAAATAGAGGTCTGCATGAGTGCATGCTAAGTCACTTCAGTTGTGTCCAACTCTGTGTGACCCTATGGACTGTAGCCCTCCAGGCTCCTCTGTCCATGGGATTCTTCAGGCAGGAATACTGGAGTGGGTTGCCATGCCCTCCTCCAGGGAATCTTCCTGACCCACAGATCAAACTCGTGTCTCTTAAGTATCCTGCAATGGCAGGTGGGTTCTTTCCCACTAGCGCCACTTGGGAAGTAGAGGTCTAGGATTACCTAAATTTTCATTTCTTTTACTCTGCAGGTCCAGTACATTTTCTGGGATCCTTTCCCTATCTCATTAGCCATCTATTCATCAGAGAACTGGCCTTCAGTATTAAGGGCAAAATGTTCACCAGCTAGCCTGTGGACTGTCTGCTCTAAATTTAGTTACTAACTTAAAAAATACTGGTGTTAACGCTAATCTCCTACTGTGACCCACCTTCCCCTTCTTCACTGTGTCCACAGGTTAGTTCTCTACATCTCTGTCTCTACTGACACTATCCTGTGAAAAATAGCTAGCTAGTGGGAAGCTGCAGTATAGCACAGGCTGCTCAGCCCAGTGCTCTGTGATGACCTAGATGGGCAGGATGGAGAGGTCAGAGGAAGGCTCAATAGGGAGGGGATATACATATGCATGGGCTTCCCTGGTAGCTCGGCTGGTAAGGAACCCAGCTGCAATGAAGCAGATCCTGGTTTGATTCCTGAGTTGGGAAGATCCCCTGGAGAAGGGTTAGGCTACCCACTCCAGTATTGGCACTTCCCTGGTGGCTCTGATGGTAAAGAATCCTCCTGCAATGAGGGAAACCTGGGTTCAGTCCCTCGGTTGGGAAGGTCTGCTACAGGAGGGCATGGCAACCCACTCCAGTATTCTTGCCTGGAGAATCCCCATGTACTGAGGAGCCTGGTCGGCTACAGTCCATGAGGTCACAAAGAGTTGAACACGACTGAGCGACTAAGCACAGCACAGCATATACTATACATATAGCTGACTCACTTTGTTGTACAGCAGAAACAATACAACATTGTAAAGCAATTATGGTGGTGCTGGTGGTGGCTTAATTGCTCAGTGATGTCCAGCTCTTTGCAGCCCCATGGACTGTAGCTCACCAGGCTCCTCGGTCCATGGGATTGCCCAGGCAAGAATAGTGGAGTAGATTGCCATTTCCTTTTCCAGGGGATCTTCCTGATCCCGGAATCAAACCCGGGTCTCCTGCATTGCAGGTAGTTTATGCACTGCAGATGAGTTCTTTACTGACTGAGCCACTAGAGACGTATAAAGCAATTATACTGCAATAAAAAAAATCTAAAGAAAATCGTGATGTTTGCCTGATGATCTACTCTTTCCTTTGTCCTAACTGTACTTGTAGTTTCTTTGGACACTGTCTGGAGAACTGCTTATTTCTGGTGTTTCTGGCTGTCTCTCTCCAAAATTTCCTTAAATATTCTGGGCCACCCCCAACTTCATTTTTATTTTGTTTTGCTTTATTTTCATATCATTGTTGCATTGTCTCCATATGTATATGTCTTTTAAAATTATTTCATGCTGCTGCTGCTAAGTCACTTCAGTCGTGTCTGACTCTGTGCGACCCCATAGACGGCAGACCACCAGGCTCCCCCATCCCTGGGATTCTCCAGGCAAGAGCACTGGAGTGGGTTGCCATTTCCTTCTCCAGTGCATGAAAGTGAAAAGTGAAAGTGAAGTCGCTCAGTCATGTCCGACTCCTAGCGACCCCATGGACTGCAGCCTACCAGGCTCCTCTGTCCATGGGATTTTCCAGGCAAGAGTACCGGAGTGGGCTGCCATTGCCTTCTCCAAATGGGAGGTAACTATTTAGTCTTTTCCAGATACCAACTTATGATATAATGAATAATCTCTGGTAATCAGTTCCACCAAATCACCAGACATAGCTGTACTGGTTGTTAATAGGACAGTGAAAGAAGTGTCATATAGTAGAGAAAATGCAGGAGTGAGTGACACAAAGCACAAAGTTCCATTTCGCACACTGGCAGAAACTTGTTAGGTGACTGTGATCAAGCCGTCTCACCTCTCTAGGGCTGTTTCCTCCTGTTTAAAATGGGACAACAATTTGTCAATATTTATCAAAATTGAAAATACATTTAGCTTTTCAGCCAGGATTCCATCTTTAGAGAATTTATTTTGTAGGTGTATAAAGTGATAGATAAGATTATTCATTGCAGCATTAAAGGAAAAATTCTTCACCCTAATATCGGAAAAACTGCAAGAGTTTCACATCAATAGGGAAGCAATGAAATAACAAGGGTACATCTACACAACAGAATATTGTGAAGCCCTAACAAAGGAAATAGTTTTTTATACACTGATAAGGAGCTACAGGACATGTTATTTGACTGAAGAAGACAAGGTAAAGAAGCACATGCGTAATCATTACCTCCATTGCTTGGTAGAAATACTGCTGTGTCTTTATTCCATATGAGAATCACCTGCAGAAATTTCAACAATACTGATAGCATGGCACCTCAGGTCAGCCTACACAGTTTACAAATATGAACAAATAGCAGAATATCAACAGAAAGGTGAGGAAACAAAAAGGATCCCAAATGACCCTAAAAATTCTAAATATTATCTGTACAAAGATTAGAGAGGCTATTATACCTTCCAAACAAAGGAGAATTTTAAAACATGATTACTGAGATAAAAAATTCAATGGCTCACTACACATTATATAATAGAGTTAAAACTAATTATTGATTTGGAAGCTCAAGCAAAGAAATTTCCAGCAGTCCAAAACAACAAACAAAAATGACATGAGAAATAAAAGACAAGATTTAAAAATACAGAGAATGAGTCCAAGAAACTCAATTGTTGACAAAAATAAGTTCCAAGAGAAAAAAAAAAACACAGATATGAAGGCCAGGGGAATATTAAAAGAAACAGTGGAATAAAACTATTCCAGACTGAAGAAACCAGATCCTTCATTTTGAAAGTCTCATTGAGACTAAGTGAAGTAGATGGGAAAAAGATCCATACTGAAACGTTTTCTGTTGAAATTTCTGGAAAGACAATTTAAATAATGTCCAAAATGAGAAAAAAAAGTGAAGTCATCTATAAAGGAAGGAGAATCAGATTAACGGCAGTTTTTCCATTAGCAAACGGAACACTAAAACTCAAAGGAATGAAAATTGTCGGAAACATTTGCTAGGATAATGACTCTGGATTTAGAATTCCATATTTAAACTATTATTTTATGTAACATTTTCAGTCACACCAGTTCTAAGAAAGTTTATCAACCTCACAAGCTGTCTCTAGTGTTACTCAATAAGGCTCTCCAGCAGATCAAAGAAACAAACAACAAAAAAGATAAATTTGAAAAGACCTAATTAAACTTAAAAGTTCTTGCACAGCAAAGGAAACTATAAACAAAATGGGAGAAAAAATTTGCAAATGAATGGCCAACAAAGGATTAATCTCCAAAATATACAAATAGCTCATGTAACTTTATGTCAAACAAACAACCCAATCAACAAATGAGCAGAAGATCTAAATGGACATTTCCAAAGAATACACACAGATGGCCAAAAAGAACACGGAAAGGTGCTCAACATCACTAATTATCAGAAAAATGCAAATCACAATTATAGTAAAAGTATTACCTTATATAGGTCAGAATGGTCACCATCAAAAAATCTATAAACAATAAATGCTGGAGAGGGTGTGGAGAGGGAACCCTCCTATCATGTTGGTGGTAATGTAAATTGGTACAAACACTATGGAAAACAATATGGAGGTTCCTTAAAAAAACAGAGATACTATACATGATCCAGGATCCAGCAGTTCCACTCCTGGGCATATATTCTGAGAAAACCATAATTCAGAAATGTACAAGCACCACGATGGTCACTATAGCACTGTTTACAATAGCTAAGACATGGAAACAACCAAGATGTCCACTGATAGAAAAACGGATAAAGATGTGGCGCAATATACAATGGGCTATTACGCAGCCATAAAAATGCTATTTGCCGCAACATGGATGGACGTGGAGATTTTCAGACTAAAGGAGGTAAGTCAGAAAGAGAAAGACAAATATCATATAGTATCACTCATCAGTTCAGTTCAGTCACTCAGTCATGCCTGACTCTTTGCGACCTGATGGACTGCAGCACGCCAGGCCTCCCTGTCCATCACAAACTCCCAGAGCTTGCTCAAACTCATGTCCATTAAGTCTGTGATGCCATCCAACCATCTCATCCTCTGTCGTCCCCTTCTTCTCCCACCTTCAATCTCTCCCAGCATCAGGGTCTTTTCAAATAAGTCAGCTCTTCGCATCAGGTGGCCAAAGTATTGGAGTTTCAGCTTCAGCATCAGTCTTTCCAATGAATATTCAGGATTGATTTCCTTTAGGATGGCTCTCAAGAGCCTTCTCCAACACCACAGTTAAAAAGCATCAATTCTTTGGCGCTCAGCTTCTTTATAGTCCAACTCTCATGTCCATACATGACTACTGGAAAAACTATAGCTTTGACTAGATGGACCTTTGTTGGCAAAGAAATGTCACTCATATGTGGAAAAGTGACATCACTCATATGTGGAATCAAAGTAGTCAAAGTACTATCACTCATATGTGGAAACTAATTTTTTAAATGACATAAATGAATTTATTTACAAAATAGAAACAGACTTACAGATTTCAAAAACAAGGTTACTAGAGATGAAGTGTGGAAAGGGGAAGGGATAAACTAGGAGCTTGGGATTAACATACACACACGACTATATATAAAATAGATAACCAACAAGGGCCTAATGTAAAAGCACAGGGAACTCTACTCAAATATTCTCTCATAGCCTATGTGGGAAAAGAATCTGAAAGAGAATGAAAATTTTATATGTATAAATGAACCATCTTGCTGTACATCTAAAACTACCACAACACTGTAAATCAACTACATGCCAATAAATTAAAAAGAAAAGTATACCATGAGCCTCAGGAATACCAGCTGAAATGACTTAAAGAAAAGAAGAAAACCCAAAAGAAATTAGAAGAGAAACCACTACTGTCATGCTTGAAGCATCATCCTCTGAGTGGTTGGAGATTAGTGTCTTAACATTATATTTGTTTCTATCTAAATCCAATAACATAACTGGGTTGTGCAGTGAATATTTATAAGAGCAAAATCTTATTAAATCCTCTTAAACTGGGGTTAAAAGTTTTGCATTAACCTATGGACTAAACATGGAATACATACTCATAGACACAAAACAGCAGATGTAGGGAACTAGAGGAGATAAGAGACACACTCTCATCAATTATACAATCTAATGAGTGTACAATTTCCATGCCAGAAAGTCAACAGCTACTCTATAAAACTGATCCCTCCCTCCAAAAAAAAAATTTTTTTTATGTATTTATTCCTGGAGAAGAATATTTGAAATCTAGTAGAAGATATCCATATCCTGACTTTTCATTTTTGACCTTCTGTATGATTTGACTTTTAATAATACATTAAATATCTCCTTTATCAGAAAAGATTACTTAAAGAATTTGAAGTGGAATCATTTAGAGAAATATTGGATAGCATTTGGAAAGAATGAGATTTGTAAGTATATGTTTTTATGCAAGGTTGTCCACAATTGCATGTTTTATGTAAAAACAAAACAAAGGAATTTTCAAAACAATATCATGTCACCAGCACTGAAGTAAAAAAAAGAAAGTCTGTGAGCCTGTATATTGAGTGCCGAAGAATTGATGTTTTTGAACTGTGGTGTTGGAGAAGATGCTTGAGAGTCCCTTGGACTGCAAGGAGATCCAACCAGTCCATTCTGAAGGAGATCAGCCCTGGGTGTTCATTGGAAGGACTGATGCTGAAGCTGAAACTCCAGTACTTTGGCCACCTCATGCCAAGAGTTGACTCATTGGAAAAGACCCTGATGCTGGGAGGGATTGGGGCAGGAGGAGAAAGGGATGACAGAGGATGCGATGGCTGGATGGCATCACTGACTCAATGGAAATGAGCTTGGGTAAACTCCAGGAGTTGGTGATGGACAGGGAGGCCTGGCATGCTGTGATTCATGGGGTTGCAGAGTCGGACATGACTGAGCAGCTGAACTGAACTGAACTGAACTGAGCATGTATATATGTAAATGTCAGGGAGGAGAGTCTATAAACTACTACTACTAGGGAAAGGAGGGAATCTTTCAGTGTTCACTGTTAAAACTTCTGGACTGTTTTAATGTTAGGAATATGTAAACTATAATATGGAATATTAAATACTACTTATTACAAAGGTAATATGTGTTATAACAAGCAAAATGTAAATTTATAAATGTATAGTGTTCTTACTTTCTTCATCTAAAACAAAATTGTTTAAATATATTATAACATTCAAACTATTTTTTTGCTTTGATAGCCAAATACTGCCAATATTATTTATTAAATAAATTCTAATTCCCATGACATAGAAACACCCTCATTATCAAACAGTAACATTCTACATTTACTTATATATGTTTCTCAATTTGATTCGATTCCCTGCTATGTTTGCTTTTTCTTGTGCAAAGAGCACTTTTTTTTATTACATTAGCTTTAAAGTAAATTCCAGTGCCTCATACTACTGTACCACCTCATTATTCTTTCTCCCTCTTACATTCCTGAGAATTCTTGCATTTGTTTTTCCATATGAACTTTTAAATCGTTCAGTTCAGTACAAAAAATAAATCTGTTGAATTTGGGGGAGATTACATGAAACATGCATTATAAGCGTAATAAGCAAAAGTTTGCAATAAAGAAACAGCAGTATGGGTAAGTCAACGGAGGTCATTTCCACCATAGGGAAGACAATGCAAAGCAGGTCTCCTACAGACGTATGAAGAGTACAGGCAGCGGTGGTAGAGGACCCCATCTTCACCCATAAAATCCAGGCTAATAGAAAAGACAGGTACGACTATAAACATCCTTATTGGCAGAGAGTGACAAAACAGAAGTGCGTGCGGATGGCCGTAGTTATCTGGACTGAATGAGTAAACCTCAGTGAAGAACACAGCTTTTCTCAGGCAGCTTTGCATGAGTGGTGAGGACAAGAGCACGTGGTTGGAGTACGGGCTAACTGGTCTAAGACTGGTGCTGCGGACATAATTCCCAGACATGGTCTTTTACACAGACAATTAATCCTATTTATGTAACTGTTAAATTGATGACCCAGGTCACGGAGGTGCTATAGCTGCAAAAAAATAAAAAATAATAAAAAGACAAAAACCTCTGTCACTGGGGGGCTTGCCATCTCTTAGGGGAAGATACTGCCACAAGGGTGGATGTGTGGTGCCCAGGACAGTGGGAAAATGATGGTCAAAGAAGCCATTACAAGAAAGAATGACTTAGATGCCAGCTCTCCCACTGTGCAGTCATGGGGTCTTGGACTCTCTTAGTTTCAGTTCCTTTATCTGAAAAGGTGGACAGAAATGCTTGTGATCAGGACTGTTCTAAGCATTAAACAATATATTAGATTGGCAAAAAGTTTGTCTGGATTTTTCCATAAGATGGTTTGGGAAAAAGAAGAAAGAACTTTTTGGCCAATCCAATATAAAGCACCTTGAACAATACTCGACATGTGGTCTCTCAATAGATGCTCAATATAAAGGACAAGCAGAAATGTACAAGAGGCAAAAACTGGGCAGAAATGGCAATATTTCAGAGTGTCTGGAGCAGCAAAAAGTATTTAAATGTGAAGCTGAATAATGTATGTGAGGCATTATTAAATACTTCCACATTGTGAAATTAAAAGTTGCCAGAGGGGAGCACAGGAATTCAATTAGAAAGGGCCTCGTAGGCTTGCATGCCAGGTTGAGAAATCATGATTATGCAGTATAACATAGCAGTTTGTCTTTTTCAAAATGGTGTGAAATAATAAGATTCATGTTTTATAAAGACCTTCCTGATAATAGCACAGAGGATGTGCTAGAGGAATTTAAAAGCAGCGCTGGCAGTTAACACTAAAGCCAGGAGGATCACATTATTTCAAAAGCACTGGACTTATTTTTTAAGTTGCAATGGGTGAGCTATGATGTGAGCAGAAAAGAGCTAAAAGAAAGAGTACGTTGACTAGCTAGAGAAGTGACACAAACTCCGGGAATTAAGGAGCCCCTTGTTAAGTTCCATCTTGCTCTCTTACCTTGTTTCCTTCTGCCGCAAACCTAGGGGTGACAGAGGCTTAAACTTCCCTACGCTGAGTAACCTTGTCAGCAAGCGGATAATGCCTGTAAGTTTGCAGGATTTAGATGCAGCAGGTAGATATGAGAGTGTAACTGCGCTCTGAGCATTCTGTCTTTATTGAATGTGCAGACCTGTAATAGCAATGGATGGAGCTTGGCTCTTTTTGCTCCAATCCCTGGTTGATTCAGCAGAGAGAGCAGGGGCAGCAGAGACAGTCTGACTGGAGGTCATAGTCTAGTTACTCATTTACAGCATGGGTAAGTGAGTTAATTTCACCCAGAGACTCAGTCTTGTCTGTTAGTGTGTCTCTCATGAAATCTGTGTACTAGTGGAAGCAGAGGTGACACCGATAAACAAATACGTTCCAAAGATGGTATGGGTAGTAAAGAAGAACACAGCAGTGCCAGAGCATAAGAGAGAAAAACACCAATACAGTATACTAAGGCATATATATGGAATTTAGAAAGATGGTAACGATAACCCTGTATGCGAGAGAGCAAAAGAGACACAGATGTATAGAACAGTCTTTTGGACTCTGTGGGAGAAGGAGAGGGTGGGATGATTTGGGAGAATGGCATTGAAACATGTATAATATCACATAAGAAATGAATCGCTAGTCCAGATTCGATGCAGGATACAGGATGCTTGGGGCTGGTGCACTGGGATGACCCAGAGGGATGGTACCGGGAGGGAGGTGGGAGGGGGGTTCAGGATGGGGAACACGTGTATACCCGTGGCAGATTCATGTTGATGTATGGCAAAACCAATACAATATTGTAAAGTAATTAGCCTCCAATTAAAATAAATACATTTAAATTAATTTTTTTTTTTAAAGAGAGTAACTTAAGCTTTTTTCTTAAGGTGAGCAATGAAGGCGTCCATGATAAGGTTTTAAGCATACACCTGCATGAAGTGAGGGAGTAGCTTTGAAGATGTTTGAGGAAAAGAGAATTCTAGGCTTAGAATGCAGCACGTACAATGGCTTTGATGCAGAAATAAGCTGGGCATAGGGGAAGGCATGTCAAGGAGGCGGGTGTGGTGGGAGTAGAAAAGCAGTGGGGATGAGCCCAGGGAGATGGTGCAGGTCAGACAACAGTGGGATCTGTAGGCAGCATGGAGACTCACCCAGCAAACACAGGTAGGCATCCAGACCAGCATCTCCTCTGAGTGCTCAGAGATGGGAAGGAATCCTGAGCAGAAGAGAGGGACCATCTGACTTGCTTGAGCCTCACAGGGTCTGCAGTGTTCAGTACAGACTGTAGGGGGCGTCAGGAGCAAGATCATTCCCACAATGAGGAGATACTGTAAGGACGGTAGAGAAATGAAGAGGGTCTAGATTGGACTAGGAGGTAAAGGAGTTGTGGAGTGGTTACACTCTGGATTTTTTAAGAGGGTGGTGCTACAGGATTTGCTGATGGATGGCCAAAGTGTGACCTTTGGCTCAAGAATTTTTAGCTGGTATTATAAGAATGTGCTGTGTGTGCTATGTCGCTTCAGTCATGTATGACTCTATGTGGTCCTGCCAGGCTCCTCTGTCCATGAGATTCTGCAGGCAAGAATATTGGAGTGGGTTGCCATGCCCTCCTCATTATAAGAATAAAGCAAAGTAAATACAATGCCTAGATTCTGATAGACGCTCAAAAAACGTGAGTGTCCTTCCACCTTCCTTTGAGGTTCTTTATCCTCTCCAGCTGCTTGGCCTTTGAGAACACAGTCATGAGTGGCACAGAGGAAAACGGATAAAAGAACAGTATGAAAACCTGTACCAATCAGATCTGGGTTAAGATTTTTCATCAGAAGTTCCCTCCTCCTCAGTAAATACCCAAATCATAAACGACATGGGAGAGGAGGATAAAATAAAGAGTGGCACAGGGTGTTTCTCAGCTATTATCTACTGCTTCTGTGTCCTTGATTACTTGTTTTTTTGGTGAACAGAAAAGACAACGTTAAATGCCACATTATTTTATAGCTATCACCAGGGCAAGCAGAGACAAGAACTCCTTGAAACGAGATATTTTCTTTCTCAGAACAGCACTGAGGAGATTCATTGTGGTTTTCACATTAAAGCAGAGCCAAGCAACGGAAATAAACACACAAACTCTGTTTCTCAAAACTCAATGCTTTACTCCAAGTTGTTTTAATGAAGCCTTGAAAAGCAACAATCAACAGTGGCAGAGAATTTAGTTGCAGTAGGAGCAAAGGAAAAAAAAATTCATTGAGTATTATAAATACTGAAAAATGGGGAAAAAATGGATGGAAAAAACTATGGTTAAGTGTACTTACAAGAATACCTGACATTTGAGGAGAAACCAACCCCTTTGGCCCAAACCTGTCCTGGGAATCTAGTTTTCAATGATTAAGCTGTAAGACTTCTTTTTTTCCAAGTGAGGTTTTCATGTTAGGCCAAGTGTTAAGGAAGTAGCCTTGGTTTTCTTAGTATCCTGCTTTTTTTAGCTGACTCTGCACATAAAACACTGTACCTTGCACGTTCATTTCCTAGGGTCAGACATTTAGGTTTTATATCATGAAGGGAAACCAACTTTTACTGGGCCTTGGAACTCAGTTTAACTCTCTCAGTATTACTCTGGGTTGATTATTGTTATTTCTAATTTTCACAGGTGGAACTTGAGACTATGAGAGGCCAGGTCATTCACCCCAAGCCCACAGGTGTGACATTATGAAGCTGCTATCTTACTGAGCTGAAACAGAGGGCCAGGCCTCTCCTCCTCGGCTTCAGATGTCCTTATCTCTCACTGGCTAGTATTTACAGCTCCTGGATTATTTCATCACTACTCCTAAACCATCCATTACATGGCTTATTAACACTTTTATAAGGAACAACATTAGGTACATAGAAAATTTTTATTATCTTTCGGGAGAATGGCAAGTCCCTTACATACAAACAAGTTCTGATCTGAGAGCATGTTCGTAAGTTCACTTTGTACCTAAGCCCTACAAAGTTAGCCTAGGTACCCAACTAACACAATCGGCTATTAGTACTATATTGTAATAAGTTTATAATACTTTTAACAGAAATAATGCATTAAAAAAGACAACAAATAAAGAAAATGTATTTAATCTTATGGTACAGTACCTTGAAAAGAACAGCAGTACAGTACAACAGCTGGCATACAGGGGCTAGCTTGGAGTGAGCAGACAAGAAGAGCTACTGCCTGGAGGAGGGAGATAAGGAGGGATATGGCAGAGCTGAAGGATCGTCAGCAATGGGAGATGGAGGGCAGGCTGCAATTTCAGTCACATCTGATGAGACTGAATATGTGAAGGTACAGTCTCATCTCTGAAAGTTCACAACTTGAAGGTTCTTATGTAGGAGACTTACTGTACTGCATCACACGGCATGATGGTTTTCCTCCATGTCTTCAGAATCGACATAAGTGATGAGGCTATAGCAACGAATCCACTCAAGCCAGACGTAATTTTACCAAACTACTGCTATGCAATGGGCTGACTGTGTGTGTGTGTGTATGTACCTACAAATATTGTATGAAGCTTTCTATACAGCTTGGTGGGCAGAGGTCAGATCGTTGCTTACTGTTGGATACTTATCCCTTTCATCCTAACCGTTTCCCCTCTTATATTATTCATTGTTATTTTTGCCTTTAAGGAAAGCATAGCCTCACCAAGAAGAAACACTAAGTAGCCATAACATATGACTGCTTTAGTACTAAGATAATTTGATGAAATAGTAAAATTCTACCAGATAATTGTGTGTGTGTGAGAGTGCTGTGTGTTTTGTCCAGACTAGTCTGTTAATGGCTTGAGAAGAGGAATATTATAATTGATGAATTAAACAAACAGCAACAGAGTGCTTATTACACAGTAGACACTATGCTACTTGCTTCCTTCAGAACGACTGTCTTAACACAACAGGATTACACAGAGTTGAGAATTAGTCTATGAATGGAAGAGATACACTGACTGCAGTCACTGGGATTCCCACTGTTATTATAACAGAGCCCTTCTTCTGGAGTTCCATACATGGACAGCTCACTGTGTTTTGTGTTAACAAATGGCAGTGGTGAAAAAGATGAGCTAAGGCATAGCACGATTAAAATACAATTTGCATTTGCTTTGAAAATGTAGTCTAAAATATAAACATGGATTATGTCAAATCCATAACAAAAGAATGAAGAGGCCAGTTAATTATTGGAATATTTTATCCTACTACTCCAAACCTCTGTAAGTTTTAAAATGTGCAGGTATTTGAGGTAATGCACTACCTTAAGTTGATTTCTAAATTTTTCATTTGATGCTCTGCTAAAGGACTCTGCATCCCCAAATAAATAAGACAGGCTTGCATATTTACCCACCCTCTGAACTCAGATTTTACCTATTTACTAGTGTCCCAATCATTGATAAATATTAGGTTCTTGGGAGAGGATGGAGAAAAGAGATGGATCCACAAAGCTATGATTTCTTATGTGATAAGACTGTCTGATTCAGTAAACGCTTGTTCACTGAACAATTTTTCAAAGCATTTCCATTTTTAAAATTTTTAAAATTTATATGTATTTTTAATTGAAGTATAGTTGATTTACAATATTGTGTTAGTTTCAGGTGCACAGCGAAATGATTCAGTTATATATCAATAATTTTTCAGATTATTTTTCATGGGCTTCCCTCATAGCTCAGTCAGTTAAGAACCTGCTTGCAATGCAGGAGACCCAGGTTCGATTCCTGGGTTGGGAAGATCCCTTGGAGAAGGAAATGGCAACCCACTCCAGGATTCTTGCCTGGAGAATCCCATGGACAAAGGAGCCTAGCAGGCTACAGTCCATGGGTTCACGAGAGTTAGACATGACTTAGCGACTAAACCAAAGCGTATGTGTGTGTGTGTGAGCACGCTCAGTTGCTGCAGTTGTGTCCAACTCTTTGTGACCTTATGGGCTGTAGCCCACCAGGCTCCTCTGACCATGGGGTTTTCCAGGCAAGAATCCAGGAGTGGGTTGCCATGCCCTCCTTCAGGGGATCTTATCAACCCATGGATTGAACTCAAGTCTCCTGCAGCTTCTGCACTGCAGGCGGATTCTTTACTGATGAGCCACTGGGGAAGCCCACAGTTCCCTGGGCTCTGTGGTAAATCCTTGTTGATTATCTATCTTATGTATAGTAGTTTGTATCTATTAATCCCATACTTCTAATTTATCCTTCCTCCCCTCCCTTTCCCCTTTGGTAAACATAAATTTATTTTCTACACTATTTACAATAGCCAAGACAGATGAAGACTTCTTTATTGAAGGCAAATAATTAATAAACACTAAATTGTGACTCTTTGTTTTAGGTAAATTTCATGCAAGCTTTCTTTCACAGATAGTTTTAATTCATGATTATGACAACAGGATGTTACAGATATAACTTATGTTCCATAATATTTGGTGTTATAGACAAACTGCTTCTGATTCTTGAGTTTAACCCACATTTGTTCCACCAAACTATGTATATAGTTGTTCTTTGTATTTCAAAATAGTCTTCTGACAATGAGTTGTATTTTCTAGCTTCAATGATCAGCGGCTTTTTCTGACTGTGCTTTTTTTATTTTCCTGCATTAAAAAATTAATTTACTGTGTAGAGAATTTTCCAATGCACAGGTAAGAAGTATTATCATTGTTCCAGGATGCCTGCTTCTAGTACTTACTGCCATTCACATTATCTCCATTTATATTCTTCTTTCAGAGATGTATGAGTTTTGTCTCATCTGGGCTACAATTTCCTGACTATATCTTGATATTGTAACTATTTGCATATTGACTTTTCCTCCTCAGCATCATTCATAATATCTCTCTTGGTACCGCCAGCTTAGAGTTTAATTAACATAATGCTGATATATTTCCCCCTAGATTATTAACCAAGATGTAGAAATCTCATTGCTGAAATGAACTACTATTATTACTGCAATACTTTCCTTAAGATTTCTAGAGATTAAAAATATTCAATCCATACTGAAGTAAGCTGCTTAATTTGTATCAATTAGAAATAAAGAAGAAATAGACATGCATAAAATATCTCTAACACAGCACCAAGACCAAATTTTCCTGGTTGTGTATATGAGGCATGGTTTTATATTACTTGACCTAGATAAATTTCTGCCAACTGTATTTACTTCTAATTGTTATGTACCCTGCCAAGGTTTCTGAAAGACAGAAACAAATGTTACTACCATAAGGCTAAGTGAGTGGAAATATACGAATAGTTGGAAGCTCAGTGCTCTATAGTCAGGCTGCCTGGGTTCCAAACTTAGCTTGAGTATTTCCTGGATACGAGACTCGGGTAAGTCCCTTCACATTTCCATTATGCCCTGTGTTCCCCCAGATTTCTAGGTTGAAGGTCTAACTCCACAATATGACTGCATTTGTAGAAAGTGAAAATGAAAGTCACTCAGTCATGTTCGATTCTTTGTGACCCCCATGGACTATACAGTCCATGGAATTCTCCAGGCCAGAGTCCTGGAGTGGGTAGCCGTTCCCACCTCCAGGGGATCTTCCAGACCCAGAAATCGAACTGGGATCTACCTGTATTGCAGGTGGATTCTTTACCAGCTGAGCTACCAGGGAAGTTGTTGAAGCTACGCAGTCTATGGTATTCCTTCTACTGGGATTGGGGTGAGAAAGTAAGGGCTTGGGGGCTGGAGGTGATCTTCCTGGTATTTATTTTCGATTGTCTCAGGTATTTCTTTCCACTCTGCTTTTGTTACATGAGAAAACCGTGGATAATAATTAGGAATCCTTTTTCATTTCTGTATTATTGTTATAGGGGAGATTTGCCAAACCTCATTTGAGGAAAGTTCTGAAGATACTTGTTGGATCCAAAATATAACTTTTTATTTGTTTCCCTCTTCCTGGCCCAATCTCTATATCCTTGGTTTTTCCAATCCCAAAATTTTACCCTTTGTTTCTCAAGCCAGAACCTGGTAGTGATCCTTAATTCCCTCAGTTCCCTCCATTAGCACATTCAGTTCTTCCTCAGCTCTTGTCAGTTTCACTTAGAAACCCTACTTTGTGTCCATCCATCATCCTCTATCTTCACTGCCACCAAGCCACCAGCTTTATTCACCAGACTGCTCAGTTAGCTTCAGAATCAGACATGCTGCTTCTTCTCATCCCCTTCCTTACAGTTACTTTAATGCCTTTAAAAAATATAAACCAAAACATCATCTTCCCAATTAACCTTCTAAATCTTCCTGCTGCACTTAGGGCACGCTCTGGATTCTTTGCATGGCTAAAACACCCTCAAACAGTGGATCCCCTGCCTACCTTCTGACGTGACTTCTTTTCCTGTGGTGCCTTGTCCACTATGGCCTGGCTTCACTGGCCTTTTAGTCTCCCCAACTGCCAACTTAATTTCCACATGTCACAGTTTTAAAACATGGGTTCCTTAACATTTGATACTCTTGCCATGAAGAAGTGGGGTCCATGGCTTGCCAGTTTGACTCTGGGTGGGTTTGGGACTGCTCTGACTGATACATCAGAAGAATACCTCAGAATACATCAGAAGTGATGGTTTCTGATGTATGAGTATGTTCAGGCTGCTGTAACAAACACTATAGGCTGGATGACCTAACCAATAGAAATATTTTCTCATAGTTTTGGAGGCTGGAAGTCTAAGATGGTTTGCTCTAAGGCATCTGTCTTTTGCTTGAAGACAGCTGTCTTCTTAATTGTGTCCTCACATGCTCATCCCTTTGTCTGTGTCCTAACTGCCTCTTACATGGACATCAGTCATATTGGAAAGGTGCACCCACAAGATCTCATTTTACCTTAATCACCACTTTAAAAATCCTACCTCCAAATACAGACACATTCTAAGGTACTGACAGATAGGACTCCAACATACAAATTTTGGGGGAGACATTCTTTCCAGGGTATACTGTAGGGCTTCCCTGGTGGCTTGGATGGTGAAGAATCCACCTGCAATGCAGGAGACCCAGGTTTGATCCCTGAGTCAGGAAGATTCCCTGGAGAAGGGAACGGCTACCCACTCCAGGATTCTTGCCTGGAGAATTCCATGGAAAGAAGAGTCTGGTAGGCTACAGTCCATGGAGTTGCAAAGAGTCAGACATGTCTGAGTGACTAATACAGGGTATATTTTATACCCTTCTGAGGCCAGGGTATAAACGGCTAGACATCATCCACTGTTCACTCTCCAGGCCCTGATCCACTAGGTAAGAAATGTGACTACTCTGGAGCACCATGCTAGGAGGAAGACCAAGCAACAGGACAGGCCATATATAGATGCTTGGGTTTGTGACCTCAGTTGAGTCTAGCCTTTTAATTTTTTATTGATGAGTAACTGATTTACAACCTTGTGTTACTTTCTGGTGTACAGCAAAGTGATTCAGTTATATGTTATTTTTTTCATATTCTTTCCCATTATGATTTAGTATAGGATATTGAGTATAATTCCCCATGTTGTACAGCAGGATCTTCTTCTTTATCTATTTTACATACAGTAGTTTGTCTCTGCTAATCCAAACTCCTAACGTATTCCTCCCCCACTTCCCCTTTGGTAGCCATAAGTTTGTCTTCTATATCTGTGAGTCTGTTTATCTTCTGAAAATATGTTTATTTGTATCATACTTTAGACTCCACATATAAGTGATATCATATATTTGTCTGTCTCTTCCTGATTTACTTCCTTAGGGCAATAATTTCTAGGCCAGTTGTGTTGCTGCGAACAGCATTATTCATTCTTTCTTATGACTAAGTAGTATCCCGTTTCATATATGCACCACATCTTCTTTACCCAATCATGTAGGGCTTCCCCTGCGGCTCAGCTGGTAAAGAATCTGCCTGCAATGTGGGAGACCTGGGTTCGATCCCTGGGTTCGAAAGATCTGTTGGAAAAGGGAAAGGCTAACCACTCTAGTATTCTGGCTTGGAGAATTCCATGGACTGTATAGTCCATGGGGTCGCAAAGAGTCAACATGACTGAGTGACTTTCACTTCAATTCACTTCATTTAGGTTGCATCTGTATCTTGGCTATTGTAAATAGTGCTGCTGTGAAAACAGCCTAGTGTTTGAATCATGCTAGCATAAGGGTCAGACATGGGAGTGAAGTCTTAATAACTCTGACTGATTTCAGCCTCTAGAGATTCAGTTGTCCAGATAGTTTGAGTCTTCTCTGATGATGCTCCATACTTTGTGGAGCAGAGACAAGCCACCCCACTGGACCTTATCCATATTACTGACCCATAGGACCCATAAGCACAGTAATTGGCGATGTCACTAATTTGGGGTTAGTTTTTATGCAGCAATAAGTAACTCTAACACCATCTTGGAGGGAGGGATTCTCATGGGCTCTTTTCTCTCCCTGGAGTGCTCTTCCCTCAGCTCTTTATCATCATCCTTTGATTCTTGCATTAAGTATCACCTCCTTAGAGAGGTCTCCTCTAACTCCCAATGTAAAGCATCCCTTTTCATTTGTCTTAGAGTTCCCTGTTCTCCTCCTTCAGAGTTTCCATTAACAGTATCTAATTCTTAATTTTAATTTTTCAGTCTCTGTCTCCTCCATGATACTACTTGCTTTTTAAGAGTAGGAACCCGTTTTCATTTATTCCCTGAGCATAAGATATGCTCTGTGTGCTCCTTATAGGAGGATGGGGAATATCTGTTGAATAGATAAATGACTATGTGTTCAGTTTTGCTCTGTTCTCATTGAAAAAAAAATCACTGAAAGTAAACTGATCAGATTTAGGAAGAAGCTTGGTTAAATTTAAGCACTATGCTTTTACCAAGCACCTGCTCTTGCTAGCTCTAATCTAGGAGCTGATGAAGCAGTGACGACCAAGGAAACTTACACGTTAAATAAATCCTGTAGGGGAGAGAACACTCTGGCAACTCACAAATAGTCTGCTTTTTGGCATAGTCTCTCCAGGGCTTTGGCAACTTAAGATAGAAGTCAAAGTGATGAGACTACTGGGCTAAAAATGCTCATCCCTATCTGTGCTTGGTTGGTGAAGTTGTTTCTACCCTCTCCCATAAATACCAGGCTGAGACTTTAGAAGTCTATGGACACTAAAGATGAACTATTTAAGCAAACTTGTAGAGAGAGATGTTAGAAACTAGGGAGGTCAACCCATGGTGGGGAGCTGAGGCTTAGGGATCAAGGACAGGGCTGGAGCCTGGGATCCAAGCTCAGCAGTCTGGTCTACTGTGAGCAGAGTCATCAAACCATCACAAGGAGGAGGTGGCAGCATAGCCTCGACAAGCCCGGCTTCACAGTTTCTAAAAGTCACTTCCTTTCAAAACAGGACCTCTTTTTGCCCCAAAGTTTTACAGTTGCTTCTAGTTGTTCCTCTAAGTTCTCATGAGTTATACCCCGCCTCAACCTGTGGTCTGCGTGTATGCGCCTTTGCCAAAGTCTGAGCATGACGTCTGTACAGGCTGCTCCAAGTGGGCAGGTATGGATGGAGACGAGGATTAAGAGGAAACAGAAAGAAGACAAATGTGACTAACGTGGCAAAGTAGGTTAAGGAACTGGCTGATTGCTCTCAGAAATCTTGGTTTAAATCCGGAGTGTGTCAAATTGGAAAGAAGAAACCACAGACTGCACTGCTCTCCAAGTCTGCTGATCTCATACACGCTGTGTCAGAAAGGGGGGCTCTGGGATTAGGGGACATAATCATCTCAGGCATCAAAAATAATTTTAGCATTCGGTAGAGAAGTCTGGTCCATTGAAGGTCATAGAGGAGAGGAGGGGGTGGGAAGCTCCTCGGGTGACCTGTCATGCAGACAGCACTGGAAGAAGGGGGAAAAGGCACTGTCATTCCAAAGTCCCCAGTGGGAGGATGGGGACATTTTTCACCAGAATTTCACGTAAAATTCTGTCAATGTTATGCTGGAGTCTGAGGACCTCTTTCCTACATGAGGGGAGCTCCTCTGGCTCTCTCAGGTCTGGTGGGCCCACCTTGTGCTTCCTGCCCCTCCAAGCTTCCCCACGTGGGCCTGACCTATTCGACTGCCTTGTCACCTCGGCTTTATCCTGTACTGTAATGATCTTTGAGCTCCCTTTCTCAGCTTTGGGTCTTTTTAAAGGTTCCTTCTGCTGGTATAGTGATTCTAGCTTGTGGTTTTAACCTTTCATTTGAAGTCCTAACAACCCCATAATTCTGAATAATATGGCTCTTCCTGGTTCCATTGCTTATTATTTTTATTTTACTTTTAGAGGTTTGCTCAATGCCATTGATTGTACATGCCATTGGACTGAAACTGCTGGTATACTAATCAGTGTCTATAAAATATTGACATGACTTTCAGGCACAATAACAAGTAGAGGACTTCTTTGAATTATTATGTGGTGTGTCATCTTTGGAGAAGGAAATGGCAACCCACTTCAGTATTCTTGCCTGTTCCTGGAGAATCCCAGGAACAGAGGAGTCTGGTGGGCTGCCGTCTATGGGGTTTCACAGAGTAGGAGAAAAATGAAGCGATTTAGCAGCAGCAGCAGCAGCAGCAGCGTCATCTTTTGAAAGACACTGTCAGTCTAATTTGTGAGGAATAACCAATTCAGGAATCAACACAAAGGAGGTATTCTATTGTCTTGTTAAATGGAACATCTTCATTCTCATATGTAGACACAGTCCAGTAGAGGTTGGTTAAGGTTTGGGTTCCAAGTCTGACTTAATTGCTTTCTGAAACTTATTTTCTGTATCTGTAATATGTGGAATGTTATGTAACTAATGGAACTGTTCTTATAATTAAATAAAATGAAGAAGAAACACACTCTTGGAATAATACAGAACATTTAGTGAAAAGTGAAAGTGTTTGTTGCTCAGTGGTGTCCCTGACTCTTGGCGACCCCATGGACTGTGGCCTGCCAGGCTTTCTGTCCATGGAATTCTCCAGGCAAGAATACTGGAGTGGGGTGCCATTCTCTTCTCCAGGGGATCTTCACCCAGGTGTCCTGCAATGGAGGTGGATTCTTTACCTTCTGAGCCACCAGAAAATATCCCTAACATTTAGTGGACTCACCTCCAATATGGTAATTATTATTTTTAATTTTACTTTGGAAAACACTGTGTTCAGAAATCTTTATCTAGCCTTTAGAGATATAACTATTACTTTGGTCCATAAGGAAAGACGACCAAGAAAAAAATCACACTGTGGTTATTCAAAGGACAGTCATGACACTGATAAATCAGTCCTTTGTCCAATATAGATTTCCTCCATCACCTTGGTGCTCATTGTAGAAGCACCTCTGTTCTATTCTCTCTTTCCCAGTTTTGTTCCAACAATAAAGGAAATCAAAGCTCCCAAGTTCAATGCAATGCAGTGAAACTTTGATCTAACTATGTTGAAACAAAGAGTCAGAACCGAGGGGACTGTCTGAATTTGCTCTCCTTGTTCTGCCAGGCTAGTTCTGCTTATGGGAAAACGTGTTATCGCTCAAGGCATATGTGCTACAGCATCAAAGGGGAACAGAATTGGGTGAACTGGGAATTTTATCTCTCATCAGCTTTTTTGGGGATGGACAGGCTTATAACACCATTCTCAGAGACCTTGTCTGCTTGCAGCTCATAGGCACGCTAGACAGTACAATGAAAGTTCGCAAACCCTGAAAGACATCTTAGCTCTAACAATTAATGAACTCCTGGGAAACAGCATCTATTTTTTTTTTTTTAAGAGGAGTCCAATGCTTAGTCGCTTAGTTGTGTCCGACTCTTTGCGACCCCATGGACTGTAGCCCACCAGGCTCCTCTGTCCATGGGGATTCTCCAGTCAGGAATACTGGAGTGGGTTGCAATGACCTCTTCCATGGGATCTTCCCAACCCAAGGATCGAACCCAGGTCTCCTGTGTTGCAGGCGGATTCTTTATCATCTGGTCCACCAAGGAAGCCCTTTATAAGAGGAGAAACTTGTTAAAACCACGGGTTTAAGTCCACATTGGATGTAAGATGGTGAATAAGACTGCAATTATCATTACCATGGGAGCGTTTTACCACTTGAGGAGCAGAAACAACAAAGCACTGTATCAATGATAAAAATAAAATATCCACAATAATAACCACAACGACCACCACCACCATCGTCATCATGCGCTTTCATTCATACCACAAGTAACTACTAACTTCCCCCTTAGAGTCCATACTACAGTGCTTTGCTAGGAGGCTCTGGGAAGGAGGACACTGCTCCTGGGTAATGAAGCAAGTGGACATATATGAACACCCACAATAATTGATGCCAAAATTTCATACACACACATATTCAGAAGATGGAAAAGTAATTACTGGTCATGATGATCAAGAAAGGTTTCAAATGGGAAACAGCAATGCCGTGTGGAGAGGAATTATTTTGGAAATACTGAGATGAGCTAAGGCACAGAGGAGGCACAAAGGAGGAGGAAGGGAACAGGTGAAGAAGGAAATGGCAAGAAGTCCCAGGTGCCCACCACACGGGGTGCCCACAGTGGGCTCATGCCAGGCAAGGTGGGAGGAATATGGTAGGAGCAGGCTACAGAGCGACCTGGATGCCAGGCTGAGGGACTGTGAATCTCTCCTGCAGTTTAGTTGATGGGAAGCCATCTGCTCTCCAGCAGGGAAATGACATGTGATCAAAGGTGTGGCACAAGATGACCTCAGCAGTCGTGAAGCTGCCTTGGGACCTGTTGTGAAATGAGACAGGCTTCCTTAGTAGCTCAGAATAAATCTGGAAAAGAATCTGCCTGTAATGGGAGACACCTGGGTTCAATCTCTGGGTCAGGAAGACTCCCCTGGAGAAGGGAATGGCTACCCACTCCAGTATTCTTGCCTGAAGAATTCCACGGACAGAGGAGCCTGGCAGGCTACAGTCCACGGGGTTGCAGAGAGTAGGACACAACTGAGGGACTAACACTTTCACTTTAATAAAGAAAGGAAACAAATATATATGTAAAATACTGTGCAGAATGAATTATAATGAGAAGAGAGAAACAAACAGAAGCAAGGAGAACAGATAGGACGCACATGGAAATATGTACTTCTTGACTCTCGAATTATCTGGATGGACAGTGTCTCCGGTGCTTTTGTAATGACTGTGGTATTTTTGCCCTAATCCGTTTATAATCTTCGCTATAATTCTCTTGTGTGAAATGCTGCAATTTTGCACAATGGTAGTCCATATTCCCAGAAGAGCATCATGCAGGCTCATGCTCAGGTCTTCATTTTAAGATGCTTGTGGCATGAAGGAGCTGAGCAGTTGGAGATCAGCTGCAATGCTGCAGCAGAAGAGTGTGGGGAGCAATTCAGGAACTAGAGGAGATGTTGGTAACTGGGTTCTAGACACCTTAAGAAGAGAGGGACCAGAACCATGGAAGTCTTAGATGAAATCTGTCCTTTGGGTGGCGGGGGGGGGGGGAGTTACGAGCATGAGATAAAGTATTATTTTCAATTTTCCTGCTGGAAATGCTGTTTTTCCTGTTTCCTCCTTTACCTACTCCAGTATTCTTGCTTGGAAAATTCCACGGACAGTCCTCTGGTGGACTACAGTCCACGGGGTCACAAAGAGTCGGACATGATTGAGTGATTGAGCACAAGTGCTCTTATTAAATATGCCACACAGGTGTCCAGTTGTTCTTGAACTTTGCTTGTTTGCTTTGAACACCTTTTCAGAAAATTATCAAATGCGATGAGGGCTTCTAGTCATCCTGAAATAAATCAGCTAATTAAATTAATTTTATCTCGGGTATGCTGCTCAGTCCAATTAAGTTACTAAGCCAATCACATCAGAATAAATCAACCATATTGTTACATAATTCTTTTTAATAAACAGAGTTATAATTATATGGAAGCAATTCCGAGGATACCATATGCTACAAAGCAGGGAACCTAATTTATTTCCTTGATTTGGAGAGACAAACTCACTCATGTGTAATAACTTTTATCATCCAAATTTTAATTCTTATTGCATTATAAAGTTTAAAGTCTCCTGCTTGCTTAATGGATCACAGTAAGGATTTTGTTCACAATGGGGCTTGAGGGGGAAAGGGAGGCTATGTTATAGAGCTGAAATGATGTGCCTAACTGCATGCTGCAAACTCTGTTAAAACAGTGTTGGAAAGAGCGCTGGTTCCTCCTGCACTTTAGAACAGCCAATGCAACTTGAGCTGTGAGTAGGGGGCTGGGTGGGAAAAATACCTCTTGAAATAGATCCTTAAGAGTGAAGAGCCATGTTGGGACAACTCTCCTACTTCTCGCTCCCTGCGCCCCCCTCCCCCCTCATTTTCCTGGCAAGCCACATGTACTATATCCACTCCTGGTGAAAATGACTGATTTTTAAAATAGAACCGAAATCCATTTTAACAGATCAGAGAAAGGGAATGAGAACACCTTTGTCTGACCACTTTGCCGGACTCTCCATGAATGCTCTGGATGTTTCAGCTTTATTGCTCATGGGGACAAGTGAAGCCAGCACGAGGAATCAGTCCACAGAAGCATGATGTTCACAGGCAGTTACTGTCTCAGGCCAAGAGAGTGCTGGCCGAGTCCTGGACACCTTTGGTCCAAGAGATGGATGGCCTGCACAACCTCGAACACATTCATTCATCCAGCCACTGAGACAGGGATGAACAGGTGAAGTTCAGAAATGGTAGAGAAGGATTAGGCCAACTACCTTTGCTTACCTTCTCTCTGAAGTGATTTTCAAAAATACTAGAAAGACAGGAAATCATCCCCAATTCCCCTTGCCCATATTTCTCATTAATGAAGTTCTGAAATTGTAGGATCTAAATCCTACTGATTTCTGGAAGAGATAAACAAATAACCTGATTTCTCAATTGGAGATGGCCCTTCTTGTCACTTAACTAATTTCCCTGTCTGCAGAAACAGCACCACTCATAAGGTACTTGGAGTCCTAAGATGAAATAAACTAGACACAAAACAGAGTACTAACTACTATGGCAAAATGAGACAACCTAGACACCAACATTTAAATTTAACTAGAAAAAAATCTAAATTAAAGTAATATACACTGACTTGAAACCAAGGTACTTGGTGTATTATATACTTTCTACAGTGATTGTACCTCATGTCACCCTGGATTGCTGCTAGTGTGTGTATGATAAGTCTCTTCAGTCATGTCTGAGTCTTTGTGGCCTATGGACTGTGGCCCACTAGGCTCTTCTGTCCATAGGATTGTCCAGGCAAGAATACAGGGGTGGATTGCCATGCCCTCCTCCAGGGGATCTTCCTGACCCAGGGATCCAACCCAGGTCTCCAGCGTCTTCTGCATTGCAGGTGGATTCTTTACTACTGAGCCACAGGGGAAGGCCGTATCAACCACATTCACTTCTGTTTCCTTCTGCCCTTATATAATTAACTGGATGCAGAACAGATAGAAGCAGAGGATCTCCAAAGCAGAGAAAGCCCAGTACTGGGCTTGATTTGGGCATTAACGAGGAGAATGCTGCCATGGTAAAATAAAATGCATTATTGCTAATTCATGGTTACACCTTCCACAGAATCTTAGTGGGCTTGCAAAGTCAATCCCGTGCCATCATTTGCTCATAATTCTGGCCAACTGTCAGTATTCCAAGTGAAAGAGATCAGCATAAACCAGTTCATTACTGAGGTATTAACCCAAGAAATGATGAGTCTTGGGCTCCGGAATCAGATTGTTTTTATTTATCCACAACAACTTCAGAGCTGGGTGTGACAGTCTCACAGATGTGAGATGCTTCTATCTTCAGGTACTTTGCTCCTTTGATGAGGAGCTGGAGCTCTGAAACAAGTGTATGTGTGTGTTTCTGGAACCTATAAATATTGAACTGCTAAGGAATCCTGAGATAAAGTGAGGACTTTTTAATAAAGCATATTGAAAAAACAAGCAGGTGCTTTTGATTATTAAGAGATGAATTTGAATCTTACTAATATTTTTGGTGATTATTCATTTCCAAATATCTGGTACTATCACACAGTCAGATAAAAAGAGAGGAAAGGTTTTGCTTCTAGGTTTCCAACACAATATGAGCATCCACTGATGACGGGGGATCTCATGATGTATGCATGTGACAGGAGTGTGTGTGAGACCCCAGCAGGACACATGCAGGAGCAGTGCAAATCTCCCATATGGCTGCAACTACATTCACTCCTAGTGAGCACACATCTGTCCTTGATGTTGGGCCCAGAGCAAGTCAACTTTATCAGATGAACTCAAATTTTGAAAAAAGTGTGTGTGTGTGTGTGTGTGTGTGTGTGTGTGTGTGTGTGTGTTCAATCACGTTTGACTCTGCGACACCATGGACTAAAGCCTGCCAGGCTCTTATGTCCATGGAATTTTCCAGGCAAGAATACTGGAGTGGGTTGCCATTCCCTTCTCCAGGGGATCTTCCTGACCCAGGGATCGAACCCACATCTCCTATGTTTCCTGTACTAGCTGGCAGATCCTTTACCACTAGTGCCACCTGGGAAGTGACTTACTATAAATCTTGACTCCAGTTTTGCAATGTCAACAGTGTTTCTGAAGTACAGGTTCCAAAGATATCTAGTAGGCCTAGAGACTGACCTTGAACAGAAAGATTTATAGGACAGTACTCAACCACACAGCTGGTTATAGGTTCAGGACTCAACCACACAGCTTTCAGAGTGCACGCAGGGAAACTGTGTGTCCAGCTGCTGCCTTTCTGCACATGACTAGAGGAGCTGGGGGGATGGCTGAAGCTGCTGCAGTGTTGACAAGCAAGACTCAGTCCTGCCCACACCCTGACTCTTGGAGCTCCAAAGACTGACAGAGGAAATCCTCACACTGCCCTGCTCATTGCTCTGCCTGCAACTGGAGCTGGGCATGCTGGACACCTAGTATGCTGACCAACTGGAATGGACAATGATTCTTCTTATGGTAGAAAGGAGAGGCAGAGAGAAGAGTCATCCCCTAAAAGTGGACCAAGGAGACCATAGGGTCTGCGTTGGACAATAACCAATTATTTTCTTAAGTGTTTGCTCCAATTTATACTCTTGAGAGTAGTGCTTAAGAGTGTCAGTTTATCTGAATTCTCCCAACACACAGATGGATATGGAATAGAATCTTCTTGCCAGTGAATATTAATCTGGTTAAAAATGCTTTCACATATGTACTGAGCACTGAAGTTTTCAGTTTTATTGATCGTTCAAGTTTTCACATTCTTCATTACATATATTCTTTATTTCTTAAACTGAATTCTTTGGATCTGTTAGGGATTTGAAATCTTATGTAAGGAAATTAATTGCATAATACTTTTGAACTGAGAAAAAAAATAAGAAAAACCTGAAGGTGAAAGGAAAATTCTTGGAAGCATAATATTGGGTTAAACAGTTGCAAATGAACATCCATTGTATGACATGATTTATGTACATTTTTAAAACAACAGAGAATAGTCCTAAATATTATAATAAACTTATTTATATGTATTAAAGCATTTAACACGTCAGGAAAAGCCACTCTACAATTTCAGGAGCAATTTCAGTGCTATTACATTTGGAGTGCGAGAGGAATTAAATTACAAGGTGGTATAGAGAGGAGGGGAGTTTGGGGGAGAATGGATACAAGTATATATACGGCTGAGTCCCTTTGCTGTTCATCTGAAACTATCACACTATTCTCAGTTAATTGACTATATCCAAATTTAAAGTAAAAAGGTGTAAAAAAGAAAAAAAATTACAAGATGGAAGCATGGACAGTAAAAAAGGGCTTCAATTGTATCTATAATGTTTTTAGTTGATATACTTCACAATTATAAGGTGATTAAAGAGTCATAACTCCATTTAGGGTTAGCATAGGCATCTGACACACATGGGACAGCATAGCTGGAAGCCTACTCCACCAAGAGATGGTCAAATCTTTACTGACCGTGTGAAATTCTGGTGGAAGTCATGGGGATTGGGGTGAGGAAGGTGCAGCCCACAACTGCATTTCCTTCTTGTGTGGCTGTCTGATTGGATGAAGGTGGCACTTAGGGCCCATTCTACAAAGGCATGAAGGTGATGCTGTATGCTGAGCCTCCTGTAACAGCCAAGCCCACCAAATTTTCCAGTCTCATTAATTTCAACACAATAATAGGAGATACCCCTGGGAACCAATGGAAGCCTCTTTGTGGGCCCCATCAATCCCTCTGACATCTGTCTATGTTTATCCCTCACTGGGATCTCAAGACAGGACCAGCTGTTAGAAGAACCCCCTGTGTACTATGAAGGAGCAGTTCAGTTTGTCTGCAAATACCTGGCAATACAACTTGCACAACTAAGAGCACCCCTTGGGGAGAAATTGGCCAAGACTTTCCAACTCCCTCACTGTAACTGACTCCAGTCTTACAGAGAATAAAAGGTGACCTGTGTCTCACTGTAGGGTGATAGCTGTTGCTCTGTGATAGCCCTTGGGGTAACAGGGAGCTGTGCTAGTCAAACACTGCCCTCTATGCCCAACTGCCCAAGACTGCCCAAGTGGGTAAGGATGTTGTTCAGTCACTAAGTCGTGTCCAACTCCTTGCGGCCCCATGGACTGTAGCACACCTAGCTTCCCTGGCCTTCACTATCTCTCAGAGTTTGCTCAAATGTGTCCATTGAGTCTGTGATGCTATCTAACCATCTTATCCTTTGCCACCCCCTTCTCCTTTTGCTCCCAATCTTTCCCAGCATCAGGGTCGTTTCCAATGAGCTGGCTCTTCACATCAGGCGGCCAAAGTATTGGGCCTTTTGCTTTAGCATCAGTCCTTCCAGTGAATATTCAGGGTTGATTTCCTTTAGGATTGACTGGTTTGGTCTCTTTGCTGTCCAAGGGACTCTTCCAACCCAAGGATTGAACACTGCATTGCACGAGGATTCTTTACCATCTTAGCCACCAGGGAAGCCCCATGAGTAAGGATATTGTATTACCAATCTTTCATGTAAACAAAAATATTGAACTAAGCAGATGGGAAAGCAACAAAAGACTACTGCTCTCTTATTCACCCCTACCCACCCTGCCCTCTCTTACTTAAAACCCCATGACTGGATTATCTCTGAATAATTCCCACCATCAATCACATCAGAAGTCTGTTGCTAGCGTTGTCTTTACCTCAAAGAAGAGCCCGATGCCACTACATTACTTCCTTTAGCTCCTCCCCGACCCAAGATTTCCTACAAATAAAGATTTTAGACCAGGAGACACTATAGATGAGTAACTATGATAGACACAGTGCTTGGCCCTTCCTTGTAAGAACTTTCTCTTTAAATTTTATAGATGCCAACCTATTTCAGGGGTTCATTAAGCACACTATATTCTCTGCCCATGTAGGGTTAAATACTCCACTATGAAGACAAATCTCAAGTTATCTGAGAAGTCTCTTGTTGAAAATTGTTCCTAATTATTTGCTGTCATAAACAGTGCTGTGATGAACATTCGTGCACATTTACCAAACGTCCTCAAGCTCGACAAGGTTATGACAGTTCAGTTTCTATTAACTCTGATGGAGATCTGGCAGGGAGAGAAAAATGGTGCCCTTGTCTAACAAGCCTTGCTGAAATAGTGAGTATCTTGGGGCTGGTTGTGCTGGGTGCAGGGTTTGTGGAGGGCCTGGTTGATCAGGGCTGTGCTCTGACAACATCTGGATGGACCACTCTTAAGGGCCACTGAAGGTCCAACTGAAACTCTTCAATACAGTCACAAAGGCTGCTGGGGACCCCCACATGGTATACTGGGCCCCAGATTATGACCTTTCTTCTGCCATGGCTGTGAGACCATCATAGTATTGATGGATTCTCTCTGGAATATGGCACTGTTGCAATACTGGAGGCCCTGCTATGCCCTGGCTCGCTCAGGAAAGAGTGGGTCAGAAAGATGGCTATACATCTCATTACATACACAGATCAGCGTACTTCAAGAGATTTTACTTGAAATCAGGCAAACTCTGGCTGGATCCATCCTTCCTGGGACAGAGGCCCGACAAGGAAGGATGGGACAGCAACTCTCCTGCCTTAAGTTGACCCAGCTTCATCACACAAAACATATGCCAACCATTCATAAAACCACAACCATCTCTCCAGAATTTGTTGAGACAATCTTTTTTTTCCAGTTTCAACTGATTGCCTTCATCTATCCTGACTTGAACTTGTTTTTACCTATACATTTCCCCTTGTTCTTTGTCCTCTGCCCTTCTCGCTCCCATCTTGTAATCAGATACCATGGATTCCCTTATGGCTTTGTCATTTATCGGGGCAGGCATCTTCTTAACACTTTACGGATGCTCTTATGCACTAGGCACTGTACTAGGTGCTATCGACATTGCAGTGTGTCAAGAAGGAAGAAGGATGACGAACAACTGCGTGCTCAGTCACTGTGTCTGACTCTTTGCGACCCCAGGGACTGTAGTCCTCCAGGCTCTTCTGTCCATGGGATTCTCCAGGTAAGCAAAATGGAGTGGGTTGCCATTACTTTCTCCAGGGGATATTCCCAACCAAGGGATTGAATCTGGGTCTCCTGCATTTCAGGCAGATCCTTTACTGTTTGAGCCACCTGGGAAACCTGATGAACAATTAACTTTGCTTAATCTCTCTGGCCTCAGTTTTCTCATTTATTATACAGGAATGAAATGGCTATACTGATCTCAGAGGATTGTTGTAAGGACTGCTGTGAAGCACAGTGTTGAGAGTAAGTGTTCATTAAAACTTAGCTCACTATCATCATTTACATCCTCCACAGGTCAGCACTGCAAGAAGGCATTCTGTTATACAATAAGGCCACTTCTGGGCTGCCTCCCCATCATAGTCCAATCATCGTACAGCAGAAACAACATAAAGATGGGCCAAAATTATAATACAGGATAGAAAGATGTATTACTGAAATGGATAGAAATGGGCCAGAAAAGCAAAATGCATGCATTTGAGATTCACAAAAATACACATGCATGTGCACACGTGCACATACACAATAGTACACTGTGGGCAATGTATTTATTTTGGGAAGAAGAAGAAATTGCCATAAACAGCGGAGATAGGAATTTTTACTTACTACTGGATTTGTTTTAAGAAATCAAAGATGGCATATTATTGTACACTAAGAATAAGAGGAATCAATATACAAAACAGCACCTAAAGTTAGATTGAAAGTAGCACTTTTTCAAAAAAAGAAAATTGTGCACTGCAGTAAGCAAGCTTAAGGACTACTCTGGGATTATATAATAAAATAGAACACAATAAAAATAGTTTTCCATTATCACTTCTACAGTTACTTGTCTTATCAAAAGACCATAATTTCTTTTTTTTTTAAGACCACAATTTCTTATGACTTAGTTCATTTTGTCCTAAATTTTCAGGTTTGATTAATAGTTATTAATAATGATAATATCTTATATATTTCTTTATAGTCATCAAATCCTTTTCAGACACTTCACCCTATTCTATCAATATGTTCTTAAATTTCCTAATGATGGATTTTGAGCATGTAAGACATTCACAGAATAAACTCTATTAAAGAAAAAAAAAACAGAAAATTTAGTACAAGCTCAAGAATTAGAGGTTTCCCTACATGTTATCTTTTAACTGCCTCTTCATCCTCAGCAGAATTCTTAGTTTAAAAAAAATAAAACAGCCAGAAACATTCAAAGGTTTGAGGATTGTTGCCTGAACTACAGAAAAAAAGATAGAGTGATGATTTTAAATCACAAATAGTTAAGAGTACAGTTTATAATGTCAGGATAAAATAATAAATTCACTGACATGCAATATTTCTTCTATGAACACACCACAGTCTAAGTTTTGTTCCTCATAAGGGATGAATTTAAATGAGCAAACATTCCTCTACCAACTTAATTTAAGACCAGTGCAAGCATTTCCTGGTATCTAAATCAAACCAATAGCACAGAATGTTTGGCTTACATAAAAGCCTTGTTTTGTTTTTCATTTCAAAAAATGCTTAGAAATCAGGCTGCAGCCAGGAACCCAGGACACCGGTGCTTGTATTACCTGTGAGTCTCAGGGAAGGCGAGAAAATAGCATACTAGGTGTATTTCACTGATTAGAGGGCATTTCAGTTGAAATAGCGTTTCCTCTTGGCCCTAGACAGAAAGCACACAAGTGATACACACACGATGATATTCAGAGTGACATGAGGCTTCTATAGGAGGAAAATAATAATGCAGTCTTTTGTTGCCTCCAAAATACAGGTCTTCTCATTTTTTTCTTTTCCATGGTGAAAACTGAAAATATTTTTCTTTTTATAGCTCACCATATACTATGTTCAAAAGAAGCATTTTGTGAATGTGAAAGTCCTGGTGGGCTCTCCTTTTAGTGTCTTTCATGGATTAAAAAAAAACACTTAAAATATATGCAAATAAATTAATTCTAAACATTAATATATAATCCAAATATAGCTGGTGATACAAACAATTGAAGTATTAAATAATTCATCATTTTGGGGATATAAAATAAAAGTAGCTCATGAAATAAGAAATAGTTCTATCTAGAGTATCTAGATATTACAAATATCATGGATCTAACCCAGCAAGCAAAGTTGTCAATGTGTAGCAGCAGCATGAAGCCTCATTCATTTGTCTAGCCATTCTTTCACTCATTCTTTCAGTAAACATTTATTGAGTGCTACTGCAGGGTCACGACTTCTGCTTATATATTAGAGAAATAAAGGTGAATAAGACATAGTCCTTGAGTATGAAGGCCTCATAGACAAGTGGATGATGACAAAACTACTGGACAATAACATGACTTTAAAAATTAACTTAAATAGGAAAAGGTGATGTATGCACAGTCCCAGAAACTATAAGACAATTTTTAAAAGTCTAAATATTACAGGCATAGGATAGCTCTTTTGGTTAAAGGAGCTGGCAAGTCTGATTGAGTGAGAACATTTTGTGGTGTGGCCATGATGAAAATAATTGAAAAGAAAAACATGTGTAGGTTGTTGAGAAACTAACCTAAAGTTAGTTGATACTGAGTTTAATTAAACCAAGTTTATTAAATATTTTCTAAAAAATGCTCTGTTACTTGCAAAAAAAAAGTATAAAATAAAGTAACCACCACCAACACCCTCCTCCCTCCAAGAAGGCTTCCCGTGTGACTCAGCTGGTAAAGAATACGGCTGCAATGTGGGATACCTGGGTTCGATCCCTGGGTTGGAAAGATCCCCTGGAGAAGGGAAAGACTCCAGTATTTTGGCCTGGACAATTCCATGGACTGCATAGGCCATGGGATCGCAAAGACTTGGACACAACTGAGCGACTTTCACCTCCCCACAGGAAGCACTAGGCTTCTTAGAACTGCAGTCAGTTTGGGAATATATTTATTTGGTGAATGAAATAATCTTAGAGTAATAACACAAAGCTCTCTAATTCTAGGAAATCTGTTTCAAAATCTAGCCTCTTGTCAAATTAGGCAAGAAGACCTCCTTAAATACTCCTTTCTGGGGACTTCCTTGTGGTCCAGTGGTTAAAAATCTGCCTTTCAATGCAGGGGACACAGGTTTGATCCCTGGTCAGGGAACTAAGATCCTGCATGCCATGGAGAAACTAAGGCCATGTACTGCAACTACTGAGCTCACACACACAACAGCCTGTGTATCATAATTAGAGAAGCCCCCATGTCCCAAAACTAGAGAAAGCCTGCAAGTCACAACAAAGACCAGTGCAGCCAACAATTAAAAAAAAACAAACCTTCTCTATGCTAACATCTAAACCCTGCCATTGGCTATTCACAGGTTATTTTCCTCATTTTATCTTTTAGTTCAGAGATGATTTCCTATAAATAAAATAAAAGTATAATTTAAATTACCATACATTTTACTTTTTTTATAATGATAGGACAATTACTTTACTATGTTCTTTGAATACTGCATTTCAATGTTATTTTTAGCTTTGAAAATTTTATTTTTAATAAATTGCTTATTTATGTCTTTCAATCCATTTTTTTGGGAAGATGAATGTATGTTCCCATAAAAGTCTTTCTCATCTTGTGGAAAAATATTTCAAGAAAAAACATGTCTATTTAGCTCTTTCAAAGACACAGTCTCTAGTTTTATTAACCTATGCTTTCAAAAAGCTGCCTTGTAACAACCTCACCATCATCAAGGGGAGGCAAAAAGGCACTTGCTGAAGCAGACAATGTTAAATGGAATCACACTAGACAAGCCTTAGCACTTTTCCTTTGAAATTTACATCTTACTATTTCAATGCTGCTATTCAATCTCTTAATACCTAAAAAATAGGCAGTAATGGGCATCAGTGCATTTCTGTACCTTCTTCCTGGATACAGATTCTCTCTCCTCAGGTATTCCCATATCTGGCTTCTTCATTTCACTCTGATCTCAGCCTAAATGTCGCATCAGACAGGCCTATCTATATATCCAGATATACATACGTTGCCTCTTAGCTAAGATACTCTCAAAGTGAAATAGATTCTGGAACATATTACAATACACATGGACCACATTAGAATATCATCTCAAATAACTATGTGTATAGAATTTCCATTTATTGATACTATTATGGCTTTCCTCTTTCAGTCAGCTTTTATTAGAAATATATAAATTTTATTTCTGTATTAGCTGTGAAGCTATTGTGAACACTTATTTTACCCTTTGAAATACTCTAAATAATAAAGTCTTTCAGAATCTGGAACACGGGAAAGTTTTGTTTTGCCTCTCTAAGAAATTGGTATTTTCCCTCTTCAAAGGAAACATATAATTTGATCACATTCCTTGTCTTCTTGGCCACCGGGTAAAACAGTGGCAGCTTTCATGATGAATTTTAACAACTGTATTAACTTTTATGGTTAGAATGTTTGTTTATCCTCTTGTAATTCTGTTTAGGTGTTTTCAAATTAATTTTATTCTATTTTTCTTTTCAGGGTATCTTCAATTCTTATTTGAAAGGTTGTAAGGAATATTAAATTTAAATTGTAAAATATTACATTTAATACTCAACATTAAATAAAACTAAATTGAGTAACACACATCATTGAAATTGTGAGGTGATAACTTGGAATATTTGAGATGCCTAAATTACTTTGAGCTTGGTCTCAAAGATATATTAAACTATGAAATGGAGTCCTGAAGGGATTAAAAAATAAATTTTGAGAATAGAGTAATAAAGAATGATTTAATTCTAGCTAACAATATGGTTTAAAAGCCCTCCTGAATCTAATGATGTGAAAAGGAAATGTAAAGGGGAAAAGTCCATGCATGCTTTCTTTTCCACTCCAACCTCATTCATGAGCTAGAGATTCTGAAAAACCCCTTAGTTCCTTTCTACATTAGTCTCTTTATTAATATATCTAAAGCAAAACATTATCTCCTTAAGGTTATGGTGTGGACTGAAAGATCCATCAAGTGGAATCCCCAGTCCTGAATCAATAGCAAAGGTTTCCGGAGAAGGCATCTTATCTGAAGAGATTAGGCCTGGCATTCAGCCAGTTCAAGAAGCATCTCTATTTGAGACGTGGGACTGCAAGGAGATCCAACCAGTCCATCCTAAAGGAGATCAGTTCTGGGTGTTCTTTGGAAGGACTGATGCTAAAGCTGAAACTCCAATACTTTGGCCACCTCATGTCAAGAGTTGACTCATTGGAAAAGACTCTGATGCTGGGAGGGATTAGGGGCAGGAGGAGAAGGGGACGACAGAGGATGAGATGACTGGATGGCATCACCAACTCGATGGACAAGAGTTTGGGTGAACTCTGGGAGTTGGTGATGGACAGGGAGGCCTGGCGTGTTGCAATTCAGGGGGTCTCAAAGAGTCGGACACGACTGAGCGACTGAACTGAACTGATTGACACTATATATCACACACACCTTAAATATTTTTTAAATAAACTTTTTCCTCTAAATTTTTAATTTAATATTGGAGTATAGCAGATTAACAATGTTGTGATAGTTTCGAGTGGACAGCAAAGGGACCCAGGATTCGTAAGCATGTATCCACACTCTCAAACTCCCTTCCCATCCAGGCTGCCACATAACATTGAGCAGAGTTCCCTGTGCTATATAGGGACCTTGTTGATTATCCAAAAAAAAATGGACTTTTTAAGCAACATAAATGAACTTCAAGATTATCATACTAAATATGTCAGACAGAGAACAACAAATATCATATGATATCACTCATATGTAGAATCTAATTTAAAAAATGATATAAAGACTCACAGATTTTGAAATTAAATTTGTGGTTACTAAAGGGGAAATCTGGGAGGGAGGGAAAAATTGGGAGCTTGAATCCAGTCCCAACACACACACTACTATATATAAAATAATCAACAAGGACCTTCTGTATAGCACAGGGAGCTATGCTCAATATTCTGTAACAACCTAAATGGGAAAAGAATTTTAAAAAGAATGGATACAAGTATATGTATAGCTGAATCACTTAGCTGTACACCTGAAACTAACACAACTGTATAAATCAATTATACTTCAATAAAATTTTTAAAAAATTACAACAAACTTATTATTGTAGAACATTTTTAAATTTACAGAAAATTGTGGCAATACCTGATTTCCCCTATTATTATCACTTTACATCAGCATATTTGTTGCAGTTAATAAGCCAATATTGCCAATTGTTATTAACTAAAGCCCACGTTTTGTTCAGATTCCCTTAGTTGTCCCCCAGAGTCCTTTATCTGTTTTGGGATTTCATCCAAGATGCACAGTGCATTTAGTCCTCACTTCTCCTTAGATTCCTCTTGGCTGTGACAGTTTCTTACACTTGCTTTGCTTCTGAGGACCTTAGCAGTTTTGTGGGGTCCTGGTCAAGTATGTTGAGAAATTTCCCTCTACTGGAATTTGCCTGATGTTTTTCTCATGATTAGACTATTTTTAGAAGGAACACCACAAAGCTAAAGTGCCCTTTGTGATCCCATTATATCAAAGAAGTAGACTATCAACATGACATCACTGTTGATTTTGACTTTGGTCACCTGACTGAGATGGTCCCCACCACACATGCATTTTTCCCCCCATTCCATACAGTTTGGAAGGAAGTCACTTTGGGCAGCCTGAGCTTGCATGCATGCACACTCAGTCCCTTCAGTTGTGTCCAGCCCTTTGCGACCCTACGGACTGTAGCCCGCCAGGCTCCTTTATCCATGGGATTCTCCAGGCAAGAATACTGGAGTGGGTTGCCATGCCCTCTTCCAGGGGATCTTCCTGACCCAGGGACTGAACCCAGGTCTCTCATGTCTCCTGCACTGGCAAGAAGGTTCTTTACCACTAGTACCAGCTGGGAAGCCCCCAGACTGAGCTTAATAAATGTAGTTAGTCTCCCCCTCCTTGAAGGCGGAGTACCTCTACAAATCATTTGGAATTCTCCTACCTAGGAAATTTGTTTATTCTCCCCCATTTGTTTATTCGGTAATTTATATCAGTAAGGACTCACTGCTGCTGCTAAGTCACTTCAGTCGTGTCCGACTCTGTGCGACCCCTGGTGGGACAGCAGCCCACCAGGCTCCCTTGTCCCTGGGATTCTCCAGGCAAGAACAATGGAGTGGGTTGCCATTTCCTTCTCCAATGCATGAAAGTGAAAAGTGAAAGGGAAGTCGCTCAGTTGTGTCCGACCCTTAGCATGGACTGCAGCCTACCAGGCTCCTCCATCCATGGGATTTTCCAGGCAAGAGTACTGGAGTGGGGTGTCATTGCCTTCTCCGAAGGACTCACAAGCATTTATTTTAAACCTTGGGTTATAACCAATACTAATGTACTTTATTGCTCACATCATCCAGCTTTGACCACTGGAATCTCTTTCAGATTAGTCAAATTCTAAATAATTAAAAAACATTTACATGCATGAAGATTCACTCTGTGTGCTGCAAAACGATATGTGCTTTAACAAATGCATTATGTCATGTATCCATTATAGTAGCCTGTAGAATAGTCTCACTGACCTAAAACTTCTCTCATGATTTATCATTCAAACCCTCCCTTGTCCCTTCATCTTCTGCCTGTCTCTATAATTTTGCCTTTCCCAAACTGTCCTATAATTGGAATGATAAAGCATTGTAGCCATTCAGTCTGTTTTCTCTCACTAGTAAACATTTAAGAATAATCCGTATATTTTCATAGCTTGATAAATCTACTTTTTATCACTGAGTAATATTTTATTATAGGGGAGTGCCAGAGTTGGTTTATTTGTTCACTTAACTAAAAGATGTCTTGAGTGGATCCAGTTTTTGGTGATTATGAACAAAGATGCTCTAAACATTTTCATGCAGGTTTTTGTGTGCAGATAGGTTTTGAAATCTGTTGAGTAAATACCTAGGAGCTCAGTTGCTGAATCATATGATAAAACTATATTTAACTGGAATAAACTGCCAAACTGTCTTCCAAAGTGTCTGTACCATTTTACATTCTCATAGCAACAAACGAGGGTTCCTCTTCTACAATGTCCCTGCCAGCAATTGGTACTCAGAGTTACTTGGATTGTAGGCATTCTATAAGATGTGTAGTGATATTTCATAGCTGTTTTAATTTGCAGTTTCCTAATGACAAAGGTTGGTCAAATTTTTCTTCCAAGGAGTAAGCGTCTTTTAATTTCATGGCTGCAGTCACCATCTGCAGTGATTGTGGAGCCCCCAAAAAATAAAGTCTAACACTGACGCTTACTCCTTGGAAGAAAAGTTATGACCAACCTAGATAGCATATTCAAAAGCAGAGACATTACTTTGCCAACAAAGGTCTATCTAGTCAAGGCTATGGTTTTTCCAGTGGTCATGTATGGATGTGAGAGTTGGACAGTGAAGAAAGCTGAGCACTGAAGAATTAATGCTTTTGAACTGTGGTGTTGGAGAAGAGTCCTGAGAGTCCCTTGGACTGAAAGGTGATCCAACCTTTCTAAAGGAGATCAGTCCTGGAATTTCTTTGGAAGGAATGATGCTAAAGCTGAAACTCCAGTACTTTGGCCACCTCATGCGAAGAGTTGACTCATTGGAAAAGACTCTGATGCTGGGAGGGATTGGGGGCAGGAGGAGAAGGGGACGACAGAGGATGAGATGGCTGGATGGTATCACTGACTCAATGGGTGTGAGTTTGAGTGAACTCCGGGAGTTGGTGATGGACAGGGAGGCCTGGCGTGCTGTGATTCATGGGGTCGCAAAGAGTCAGACACGACTGAGTGACTGAACTGAACTGAACTGAATGACAAAGGATGTGAGCATTTTATCATATGCCATTTGGATGTCTTCTAGGATGAGGTTCATATCTTTTTCCCATTTGAAAATTACTTTTTATTGCTGGGTTTTAAGAGTTTCTTGTATATTTTGGATAAAAATTCCAAAACGTTCAGATACATATGTGTCTGATATGTTTGTATCAGATGTGCATTCAGCTAAATATTTTCTTTCAGTCTATGGCTTGTCTTTTCATTCTCTCATTATTCCATCAAAAAGTTCTATTTAATAAAGACAAAACTATCCATTTTTTCTTTCATGGATTGTGCTTTTGGTTTTATATCTAAAAACTCACGGACGCTAAAGGTCCCTTAGGTTTTCTCTTATACTTTTGTTTAGAAATTTTATAGTTTTGCATTCTACATTAGGTTTATAATTCATTTTGAGTTAGTTTTTTTTTTTTTTGAAAGATGTCTGTGTCTAGGTATATTTTTTGCAAATGAATGTCCAATTGTTCCAGCACCAGTTGTTGAAAAGACTGTCCTTTCTCTGTTAAATTGGTTTTGTTCCTTTATCAACAATCAGCTGACTATATTTGTGTAAATCTCTATCTTCTTCCATTTATCTATGTGACCGTGTTACCAATTTTATATTGTCTTCATTACTATAGCCTAGTAGTAAGTCTTAAAATTGAGTAGTGTGAGTCCTCAAGCTTTGTTCTTCTTTTTCAATATATATTGGTTATTCTAGATCTTTTTCTTCCCATGTCGATTTTAGAACCATTTTGTCAATAACTACAAAATAGCTTGCTAGGGTTTTTAACTGGTGATGCATTGAATCTGCAGATCAAGTTAGAAATGACATCTTAAAAATACTGAGACTTCGAATCCATGAACACCGCATATTTCTCCATTTATTTAGATCATCTTTGTTTTCTTTATCAGTGTTTTATAGTTTTTTCAAATACAGATCCTGACATTTTGTTAGATTGATACTTAAGTACTTCATTGTTTTTGGTGCTGTTATAAATAATATTTTTCAAAAAATTTCCAAGTCCAATTGTTCTTTGTCGGTATATAGTAAAGAAATTGACTTTTGTTAGTCCCAGGAGTTTTTGCCATCACTGTTGTTGACTTTTTATTATTTTCTAGTTATACAATAATTTCATCTTCCCTGGTGGCTCAGACAGTAAAAGTGTCTGCCTACAATGCGGAAGACTGGGTTCGATCCCTGGGTTGGGAAGATCCCCTGGGGAAGGAAATGGCAACCCACTCCAGTACCCTTGCCTGGAAAATCCCATGGACAGAGGAGCCTGGTGGGCTTACAGTCCATGGGGTCGCAAAGAGTCGGAAATGACTGAGCGACTTCACTCATTCACTCACCAGTGAATAAAAAAATCTTATTCATTCCTTTCTAACGTGAACACCATTTCCTTATTTATTTTCATGATCTTAATGCATTAGCTAGGATTTCTAATATAAACATTCTAAATTTTGATCAAAACATATAAATATGTCAATCTTTCATTTTAAGACCAAGAAGACCTTTCTCTGAGAACAGGCCCAATGATGGGAGTTAGGCATTATTTTTCCTTTAAAAACCAGTTTTTCTAAGACTTCCATTGCCAATTTTACAAGTACCCTCAATGAACATATTTGCTAAGTAATCTGGGTACAGAATCTGCCTAGAGTTTCAGAAAACATTGCTTTTTTCCTCCATCTTCTATTTTTTTGGCCATGAAGCACAGCTAGTGGAATCTTAGTTCCATGACCAGGGATTGAGACTGTGGCCTCGTGCAATGAAAGCATGGCATTCTAACTACTGAATCTCCAGGGAATTCCCTTTGCTTTTTCCCCCCAGTTGCCTTGCCCAACTTAATTTTTAAGTGATTTTTAAAACTTAGCCTTTATTTAACTTTATTAAGGCATTTAACTATTCAGAAATAAAATTTTCATTTGATTTGTATCAGTTTACAATAACAATTAATTAATTATAGAATCACACTAAAATTAGAGGTGTCATGAATAAGTTGGGTACAAAGGAAAACTGACTTGCTGATAGCAACTCTAGCATACGGATAAAGTTCTCAGAAAGGTATCTATTGGACTCAAACTCTCAGTGCTGCCTAGGACTAGTAAGTGAGTTTGACAAAGAGAGATGAAGCCACTAGTGAGACTGGCAAAACAGTTAAATGGGTTAAAAGGTAATTTCCTGTATTCAATTATTGTTGTTGTTCAGTTGCTAGTTCAGCTCAGTTCAGTCGGTCAGTTGTGTCCAACTCTCTGTGACCCCATGAACCACAGCACGCCAGGCCTCCCTGTCCATCACCAACTCCCGGAGTCCACCCAAACCCATGTCCATTGAGTTGGTGATGCCATCGAACAATCTCATCCTCTGCTGTCCCCTTCTCCTCCTGCCCTCAATCTTTCCCAGCATCAGGGTCTTTCCAATGAGTCACCTCTTTCCATCAGGTCAAAGTATTGGAGTTTCAAATTCAACATCAGTCCTTCCAATGAACACCCAGGACTGATCTCCTTTAGAATGGACTGGTTGGATCTCCTTGCCGTCCAAGGAGACTCTTCTCCAACACCACAGTTCAAAAGCATCACTTCTTTGGCACTCATCTTTCTTTATAGTCCAAATGTCACATCCATACATGACCACGGGAAAAACTATAGCTTTGACTAGATGGACCTTTGTTGGTAATGTCACTGCTTTTAATATGCTGTCTAGGTTGGTCATAACTTTCCTTCCAAGGAGTAAACATCTTTTAATTTCATGGCTGCACCATCTGCAGTGATTTTGGAGCCCAGAAATCACCCTCTGCAGTGATTTTGGAGCCCAGAAATCACCCTCTGCAGTGATTTTGGAGCCCAGAAAAATAAAGTTAGCCACTGTTTCCACTGTTTCCCATCTATTTGCCATGAAGTGATGGGACTGGATGCCATGATCTTAGTTTTCTGAATGTTGAGCTGTAAGCCAACTTTTTCACTCTGCTCTTTCACTTTCTTCAAGAGGTTCTTTAGTTCTTCTTCACTTTCTGCCATAAGGGTGGTGTCGTCTGCATATCTGAGGTTATTGATATTTCTCCCTGCAATCTTGATTCCAGCTTGTGCTTCCTCCAGCCCAGCATTTCTCATGATGTACTCTGCATAGAAGTTAAATAAGCAGGGTGATAATATAAGCAGGTGGCAGCCTTGACATGCTCCTTTTCCTATTTGGAACCAGTCTGTTTTCCCATGTCCAGTTCTAACTGTTGCTTCCTGACCTGGATACAGATTTCTCAAGTGGCAGGTCAGGTGGTCTGGTATGCCCATCTCTTTCAGAATTTTCCACAGTTTATTGTGACCCACACAGTCAAAGGCTTTGGCATAGTCAATAAAACAGAAATAGATCTTTTTCTGGGACTCTCTTGCCTTTTTGATGATCCATTGGATATTGGCAATTTGATTTCTGGTTCCTCTGCCTTTTCTAAAACCAGCTTGGACATCTGGAAGTTCACGGTTCACGTTTTGCTGAAGCCTGGCTTGGAGAATTTTAAGCATCATTTTAGTAGCGTGTGAGATGAGTGCAATTGTGAGGTAGTTTGAACATTCTTTGGCATTGCCTTTCTTTGAGATTGGAATGAAAACTGACCTTTTCCAGTCCTGTGGCCACTGCTGAGTTTTCCAAATTTGCTGGCATATTGAGTGCAGCACTTTCACAGCATCATCTTTTAGGATTTGAAATAGCTCAACTGGAATTCCATCACCTCCACTAGCTTTGTTCATAGTGATGCTTCCTAAGGCCCACTTGACTTCACATTCCAGGCTGTCTGACTCCAGGTGAGTGATCACACCATCGTGATTATCTGGGTTGTGAAGATCTTTTTGGCATAGTTCTTCTGTGTATTCTTGCTACCTCTTCTTAATATCTTCTGCTTCTGTTAGGTCCATACCATTTCTGTCCTTTATTGAACCTTATCAGTTGCTAAGTTGTGTCCAGTTCTTTGCAACCCCATGGACTACAGGCCACCAGGCTTCCCTGTCCTTAACTCTCAGACTGCTTAAATTCATGTCCATTGAGTCAGTGATGCTATCCAACCACTAATGTATTAGACTAAAGCCTTAATTTTGGACCAATGAACAAAAAAAGCAGCACTCAGTGGGCCTGTGACCCACTTGTTTTAATAACTAAACTCGTACACTAAGCAAAGTGATATAACACACGGTCTTTTTTATTTCATGGAAGTGTGACTGCTTATACGGAGTATGACTGTAATAGGAAAGACTGAACAGGGTTTAAATCCCCCACAGAACAAGGCTCCCTGGAAAAGGGAACTAGCAGTTTATAAGAATTATGCTGAGCACTTTCACACAGAGATCCCCATTCATGAGAGCAAGTCATAAAGTACCTGGGGACAAGAAATAAACTTTATATGTCCTCGTATTCCACAGTGTTGGCTGCATAATGGGTCATTTGGACTAGGCTGGACTACATTGCTCAGAATTCTCTTGAAGCTGGTTAAGTGGGCCACAAGAGATTCTCATGAGATTTGGAAGACGGGGGAAGGAAAGGCCCATTTTATGGCTCACACTTGTTGATCTGCTGAACTGACACAAAGCAGCAGGAGGGTCTGCAATCCATCCACCTTTCCTTGGATTCTCCCCCACCTCCTCTCACTCCTGAGACAGGTATGCATGTTTAGCTTGTGTTGAAGGGCCATGGCTTCTATGGGATAGCCTTGTAATCATGTCAGGGTTAATGAGAGCTGACATGGGCTGTGGTTCACCCTCGTGGGGTTGCAGTACATCCTTGCTGGTTCTACCTGGCTTGTCATTTCCCCTTCCTGACTTCCTGTGTGGCTCTCCTTCAAGCTCCAGCATCAAGTGCAGAGACAATAGCCTTACAAAGATGGCTCACCCAGCCCCCAAACTACAGAAGTCCAAGTCCCTGTAATAAACTCGTTTATGTGTACACACACACAGACAGATCTCTCACTCATGCGTGCGTGCTAAGTTGCTTCAGTTGTGTCTGACTCTGTGCGACCCTATGGACTGAAGCTTGCCAGGATCCTCTGTCCATGGGATTCATCAGGCAAGAATACTGGAGTGGGTGGCCATGCTCTCCTCCAGGGGATCATTCCTAACCCAGGGATCGAGCCCATGTCTTTTACATCTTCTGCACTGGCAGGTGGGTTCTTTACCACTAGTGCCTGGGAAGCCTTCTGCCTGCTTAGTTGAACCCTAATACACACAACGAAGATCATGGCATCTGCTCCCATCACTTCATGGGAGATTGATGGGGAAAGAGTGGAAACAGTGTCAGACTTTATTTTTTTGGGCTCCAAAATCACTGCAGATGGTGACTGCATCCATGAAATTAAAAGATGCTTACTCCTTGGAAGAAAAGTTATGACCAACCTAGATAGCATATTCAAAAGCAGAGACATTACTTTGCCAACAAATGTCCGTCTAGTCAAGGCTATGGTTCTTCCAGTGGCCATGTATGGATGTGAGAGTTGGACTGAGAAGAAAGCTGAGCACCAAAGAATTTATGCTTTTGAACTGTGGTGTTGGAGGAGACTCTTGAGAGTCCCTTGAACTACAAGGAGATCCAACCAGTCCATTCTGAAGGAGATCAGTCCTGGGATTTCTTTGGAAGGAATGATGCTAAAGCTCAAACTCCAGTACTTTGGCCACCTCATGTGAAGAGGTGACTCATTGGAAAAGACTCTGACGCTGGGAGGGATTGGGGGCAGGAGGAGAAGGGGACGACAGAGGATGAGATGGCTGGATGGCATCACTGACTCGATGGACGTGAGTCTGAGTGAACTCCGGGAGTTGGTGATGGACAGGGAGGCCTGGCGTGCTGTGATTCATGGGGTTGCAAAGAGTTGGACACGACCGAGTGACTGAACTGAACTGAACTGAACTGAATACATACAACAATGAACTTTCTCCCAGAGTCATTTCTGAATGATAAAAGTGATGGTCCAAGCAGAACTCCTGTTACGATTTCACCTCCAACAAGCTGTGTGATCAGAGAAGGGAGAGGCACAGGATAAATCAGGGATGAATCTGACTGTCAGATTGAGTCAGACTTTTAGGGAAATTTCTACTTCCTAAATCCATAGACAACATCTTATGAAAGAGACTAAAACCCTTTTTAGACAGAGAAGTTCAGAAAAGTGAAAAATCAAAACTGAATAAGACTGTACCTTTTTTGAAAAATCTGTACCTCTTTTGAAATTGAAATTATTATCACCTGAGTTATACCTATAATAATATTAAATAGTATTACTAAGGAGCTATCCAGGGACCTAGGAGGCTCCGCTTCAAATCTGCTCTAATCCAAAGGACCATATTCTTCTATCCTTGTGTAATTACTGTAGAATCATAGAGTTTCATGTCTGAGCACACCTTTAAAGTTCATACAATATTTACAAGGGAGAACATTGAGGTTTTAGTGATATTGTGACTTGCTCAGAGTCACACAGCTGGTCAAAAAGAACAGTTCAACTTTCAATTTCTGTCCCAAGCCAGAGTACCCTACACAATACTATTTCTGTGCCTGACTCATGTCTCCACCTGATCAGCCCTGCAGACTCTCATACAAGTCTGGCTGAAATGTGCCTGCCTCACTTATCAAATGTGTTTGTTAAGTCATATGCTTACATGTACACATTTCAGTTGTCCAAATTGAAGGACCCACAATTAGAGACCATGTCTGAGAGATCCATTTCCCTGATGGTTTACCACATCTGGAGAATCCTCAAGTCACCAGACTTTGTTTTGTAGCCTCACCAAGAACAACAGCCAGAAGTTCACTCAGAAATGATTGTTTTGTAGTCTCACCAAGAACAACGGCCAGAAGTTCACTCAAAAATGATTCCAAAACATTTTGTTCTTGGTCTGCCATTCTTGGGGGGATGAGAGCTGGTTTAATCACAGTACATGTAAGTCATGACGTGTTTCCTCTGGCTACCTTAGAAGATATAGGAGTCATCATCTCAGGTCCTGAGACATTCTGTGCCCCACTCCCCTCCCACCTTGAGTTATAAAGCAGTTTATGACCATGTATGCTAAGGGAGGAAAATCACCATTTGGAACTTCTTGTATCTCCTGAACCCCTTAAGAGTCTGGTGTGTGGGTTTTAAGGATTTTCTTTCTTCCTTTTCAAAATAAGCATGTCCCATTCATAATGGTTTACAGCTATCTTTGATAATGGGTATTTTTATTAAGGTAATATATTTCACAAAATGTATTAGTATCTTGTATCCACTAGGAAAGCATGTGGTTTTAGATAAAAACTTAATTACCACAGTGGCTTAAATAGGCAGAAATTCAAGAAAAAGATGTCCTGAGATAGGCAGGCTAGGGCTAGCACAGATGCTTGGCAAAGCCATAAGAAACAGGCTTTTTCATTATCCCTCTTTGCTATTCTCAAGATGTTGCCCTCTGCCCATACTTGCTGCCTCATGTTCTACTGTACCCCCCAGCTACAAGTTTATAATCTAGGCAGAAGGCGGAAAAGGGGCAGAGTGCCAAAGGGCATTCCAGCCAAATTTATCCTTAATCAAATCCTTCCAAGCACACGTTTCCTGGAAGTAGCTCTCAGCAAATTTCTACTCATATGCCATTGGCCATACCTAGGTCTCATAAGTCACCTTGTGCTGGAATTTTACAAGGAACAAAGATTGTAGATGGTGACTATGACAGCCAGCCAACAGTGTCTGCCACAGACTTCTATGCCACTATTCTTCTATAACATGTTTAAATTAACAATTATTCTGAAAAAGTCTTCACGTTCATAACCTAAAACTTTCTTGTTCTAAATCAAGAAGTGAAAACTCATCTATAATTTGTTCATTCTCAAAGACAACTGGGAAAATTAACAAACCCAACCCTACACTGAGCAAATATCTATACATCTTAGTGACACAGCAGTAAGCTAAGTGGGCTACCTGCCCCCCAACCAATACAGGGTGATAATAAACTCATTGCAAACCATTCTCCTTTTACCCTGTTGCATGTTCTGAGTCTGCCTCCATACTCAATATTTGTTTAAGCTTTAAGACCACTCAGCCTGATCTTTTAAAGCAGAAAGAGTGGTCTGTTAGAAACATCCTTACCAACAGTGACACCCTGAGAAGGTACACGTAGAGTATGGGGAACTACATTTATCCACTGCATGAAGGGCCCCTGCTTTGGAAGAGAACAGCTGTCAGGATCGTTAGGTAACAGTCCATCATTAAAAGTCACAATGCCCTTAGAGGAATATTTTCTAAAGCAAAGTAGAACCAGTTCCCGTTAGGCTAGTGTTTCTCAAATTGCCTCTAAAATCTATCTTGGATGTCATGTAAGATGCTGCTTAAAATTCAGGTCCTCAGGTCCCACGTTCAACACCTAAGCATCTATTTACCAGGTATCTATCTCCTGAGCATCAGCTCAAGTCAGTGCATTTTTAGCAGACTTCCCAGGAGGCTGTAGACTTAACGTTGAGAACCACTTTCTCAGGTTAACATAGCAGAGTCATGGGCTGAGTAGACAGGCTGGCAGAGCTCTCAATCAGGCCAAACATGGACCTTCTGAAACCAAATGCTGGTAGGAGAACAATAATTTCAGTTCTTTACAGAAACCAGCCTCTGGACAAAGGCCTGAACTCCCTTTGCCAAGCAAATATCCATAGCGAGAGTGGCCACCTGACTAACCAAGGCTCTGCACATACAAGCGTCCAACTGATTAATATCAGGACCAAGGGAGATGTCTGTCCTGAAGGGATTTTCAGGATGCTGGAGCCAGCTCTACCTGAAGCTCTGAGATCTACAAAGGTCCAAAGCTTTTGACCTTGTGCCAGACCTACTCCTGCCATCTGCCTCAACCCTCCCCTCCACTTGAGATTATCTGGGCCATTCCAGTCTTCCCTGCCTGGGCTCTGCTGAACCTCAATGTATAACTTCACCAGAGTTGTCTCTAAATGTTCTCTGGTTGCCCATAGCTAATCCCCCTGCCAAACATCCTCTCTGATCTGTATTTCCTGACCTCACCAATCCCCTGTGACTGATAACTGCTGTAGCAATGAGGGCAACCTTGACACCCAGCTTCTTGGCCGATAGTTGGGTCACAGCCCACACACCCAGTCACACTTACGCATCAAGGATCTTCAATGCTAGGTGGCTGTATTTCTTTATAGTTTGGAAATTTCTCTGATTTACTAACACATCTGCTGTGCCTCCTGTTGGTTTTAGCAAGAAGCCGAAGCATGTTCTGTGGCAACAGAAATGAGTGCTATTCTGAGAGTATGTTGGAAATCTGAAGGGGGTTTCCTGTGCCATTTGAAGCTGAGAAAGGAGGATCCTGGCTGGGGCGTTAGTACCCAAGTACATCTTCCTCCACCCCCAAAGTTCACTAAAATAAAGTTGGGAAAGTGGTTTTCCGGCCGCTTGCAGATATGAGAATATTTAACTTTCAAAGATTCTGATTGAAGTACCTATCTGAAGCAAAGTACGTTTTATCGTGCACATTCAAATGTATGTATCATCTGAAGATAAAAAAAAGGCTGGCAGATTCAGCTAAAGAGAAACCTAGCAGTTCTGAAATTTAGAAAATTAAAAGCCAGGCATCTGAAGCTAACCATGTAAAAGTGCTTGTAGGTGTTCAAAGAGGATGTCACGGGAGTAGTGCTAAATGTACAAAAAGTCATCACATTTCAGAGAGTAGGGTGGCAAGGGTGGAAATCCTAGATTAAGTTTGTTAATCCAGAGTAGCATAAGGGTCAGACACAACTGAAACTGAAGAGAGTTTTGGTGGCTCAGACAGTAAAGAATCTGCCCGCAATGCAGTAGACTTGGGTTCAGTCCCCAGGCCGGGAAGATTCCCTGGAGAAGGGAATGGCTACCTACTCTGGTATTTTTGCCTGGAGAATTCCATGGACAGAGGAGCGTGGCAGGCTACAGTCCATGGGGCCACAGAGAGTCGGACACAACTGAGCAACTAACATACTTTGTTTCCCAGATTAGAGAAGGATGGTATGTACAAAACTGGGAAATAGCCAGCTCAACATGGGTTCCCAGAGAAAGAGCTTAGAAGGCATTTCTGTTGGAAAGCATATTAAGCAGATTCAAAGCTGAGAATATGATATGTGAGATAGGAGAAAGGAGCATATGTTAGGACAAAGTCACGACTCCTACTTCTTTTATAATAGCATGCCCTTTAGCCTCCCTCTGACACCTGGAGATGAGAGCCTTGAACTACACTCTGTTACATCATCAACAAGGTCAAGCTGAGATCACAGGAGTCCATAAGCTATTACAGTCATCACAGCACCAAAGGAACCAGACTTCACGCCAATACTGGCATGACTTTCCCCATGATTAATGTTTCACCCAGAAGCCTTGACCATCCCAGAATTCCTAATAAAAACTTCAAATCTCTCATTAATAACAGTTGAAGCTGACAGGTTTTGCTCACTGCAGGCACACAGAAAAAACTGTTCTTCCATCGTAGGCATTTCAGCTAGGAACAACTGGGATACAGAGGCTTTGGTCCTACATCACCCCAATGTAAATCCAAAGACAGACAAAACCAAATATAGATGGAACGCATCTAATTCCTTGGTCATGTGCCTTCACTCTATCTATTTTTGGTCTACTAACTCAAATGTTTACAGCATATAAGAAGGGCTCATTATACTCTGATATTTTTATTGTCCAGAACTCAGAAGAAAAAGCTTTTCCTGGATGAAAAGTCCCTTCTCTGACAGCCTCTATGGGGTTGCTGTGGATAAACAGAGGATGCTTTTGTCACATGGGGGCTTGCGGGCAGTGTCCTGCTTAGAACAGGAAATACCCTTCAACTGAAAGTAGATCTGCTCCCTTATCTGCTGGTGTGCAACGTGCTTAGTTACTTAGTCATGTCTGACTCTTTCTAACCCTTTGGACTGTAGCCCACAAGTCTCTGCTGTCCATGGGATTTTCCAAGCAAGTATACTGGAGTGGCTTGCCATGTCCTCTTTCAGTGGATCTTACCGACACAGGGATCAAACTTGCGTCTCCTGTCTCATGCATTGTAGGTGGATTCTTTACCCACTGAGCCATTACTTATCTGTTGGAAACATGCTTGTTTAATATGATGAGAAGAAGGGCCATTCCCTACTGAGCCACGCTTGGCGCCTCAGGTCAGGCCATGCCTACCTACATATACTATCATGTTACGATTCATCTACTTTTATAGAGATGGAAGGGTTGGGACATATCTCATTGTTCTAAGAAAGTTACAGTGCTTATTGGTAGTAAAGTGGTGACTGTTAAAATCATAGCTGGTCTTTGAAAATTTTAAAATAATCTCAATCATGAAATAATCACCTTAATTAACACAAAATAAAAATCTGATTTGCAGTGATTACACTTTGAAAAGAATAAATTAAGCTATACTAAGAAAAAACCCTTAGTTTATAAATGTAGGCAAATTAAACCTATGACCTCACCAAAAAAAAAAAAAAAACCAGAAAGAAAGAAAGAAGGTGCTTCATGTAGAAAAGCACTAAAATGTCAGAATTAAAAACGAAACCAGAAATCTTGATCATAAATTTAAAATTGTTGAATGTTTAAATTCTTATTTTCAAGGTACTTTTCTACTTAATGATTGACCATAAACTTTAGAAACAGTTTTTCCTATATTACTTATTTTTCTAATTATATAAATATTGATACACTAAAAAGGACAAGACCATGGCATATTGTACTAGAAACACATGAGTCAATAATGATAGGAAGAGATTGTAAAGCATTACAAAGTGGATATTTGTGGATAAACATCAAATTTTATGGTTATCTGTATTTCTTTCTAAAAGGGTAAACAATGGAACAAGCCAGTTACTTGGCTACTGAGAATATCTTTTCTTTTCCTAATATAAGAAAACAGACTTAGTCTTGACAGAATCAGAACAAATAACAATCTATTTTAGTTTTGCACTTTAACTTAGGTGTAGAAGTTTTGTCCCAAAGGAGTCTTTCGATACTGCTAAGAATGAGACAAGTTAAGGGCCTTTCCCCATATAAATCCAGAGCTCCAAAACAAAGGGGCCTCAGGTACACTTTGAAGGAGGTCAGTGACACTGAACTAGCAGACAAAGGGCTTAGATTTCATTTGCCAATCAAACTTCTCTGTAATCGATAACAAGTAGTATTCCATTGACTTGGAAGCACAGCCTATCAGGGACATTTAATGAGTGATTTCTTTCAATGGTTCACTCATCCATTCATGTGAGCACTTACTGGATGCCTACTATGTAGTTGGCTGTGGTATTACACAGATTGACATCCACATATCTCTATGTTCATAGATTTCACTTGGGTTAAGTGAAACCTATGTGTGTGTTTTACATACTATGTGTGTAAAACAGATAGCTAGTGGGAAGCTGCTATATAGCACAGAGAGCTTAGCTCGGTGCTCTGGAATGCGCAGTGGGATCAGGGGGTGTGGGAGGGAGGCTCAAGAGGGAGGGGCTATATGTATATTTATAGCAGACATTTTGTTGTATAGCAGAAGCTAACACAACATTGTAAAACAATTATACTCCAATAAAAACAACTAAGTAAAAACGTAAGTGAAAAAACCCCCCAAACCCCCAAAGATATGTACCTGCAGATACAACACCATGAGATAAATGCTACAGTAGAAGTGTGCACAGTGCACAGGAGCCCAGAGTGGTCCACTTAACGCAGAGGTATCTTTGGAGGGGAGATCTGAAAAGCAAGGTGACCCTGGTGACCTGAGGCATTCTCCCTCCTGTGTCAGTACTGGTAGTGTAGTCGGTCTAACCACAGCTCTTTCCCTAGGGGCTGGCTTACGTTCCACTCGTCAGGGGCCAAAGCTCCAACGGCATTATACATTCATAAAGCCAAAGAAAATCTAAGAGACCATCTCCTCTAGGGGTTCCCAAGTCTGGCTGGGCCCCAGCATCACCTGGTGCCTTGGCCCCAGACCAGAGACACTGATGCAACATGGTTGGAGGCCCTGAAAATGCTCTTTTGCTGTGGTTGTTGCAGCCGGCCCATGAACCAGCATTTGGAAATCCCAGACTCCACCCACTTCAATTTTCAGAAGGAGAATTTTAGAAGAAATTCATACCCATAGAATTGAAATGACTCCATCAAATTTCAGGCACATGAGGACAGCAATGATGGAACATCTGGGCAAATAAATTTGGGGCCCAAACACTTCCAAAAAGCATTGCCAAGGTGCATGATACAAGCCATATATTAATAAAATAGAACCATTTGTACAAAGTTATGGACTGTAAAGCAGGAGAGAAAACTATCAAGAAAACTGGATTTAATAAAGGTATTTGTTGCAATGAGCTATAAATTACCCCTGTTCTTCCTGATAGAAAAAATGCAAAAGGAAACATATTGAGTTGAAACTCCCATTCTCTAAATAAGGATACTTTATCAGAAAAACAGGTTTCTGTCCTTAGGAATATATTCTAAGGAAAAGCTAATTAGCATAGTGCCATGCCTGCAGTAGACAGTTTAACTATTGATTGAATGAATGAATGAAAATACGAATGTATGTGTGTGAGTGCGTGCTCAATCGTGTCTGACTCTTTGTGACCACATGGACTGCAGCCCCCCAGACTCCTCTGTCTATGGAATTTTCCAGGCAAGAATATTGGAGCAGGTTGCCATTTCCTACTCCAGGGAATCATCTTGACCCAGGGACTGAACCTGTGTCTTTTGCGGCTCCTACATTGTCAGGAAGATTCTTTACCACTGCACCACCTGGAAAGCCTGAATACGTGTCACCAAGAAAATGTTTTTCTACGGCCACAGCCTACCTTAATCTCTGATGGAAGCTGAGAGTATATCAGAAAATAATGGCTTATTTAGGCATTTGTACAGAGTGACAGAAGCATAATACAGGTCTGTAACTTTCAAAGTAGAGATGAGACGCCTCTTGCAAATGAAAAGGTACTGCTCTTAATGCAGTGGGAAAAGTTCAGTGGGAGAGAGTCATCTGTGTGCATGTATATGTATAAAGGCAGGGGCTAGAATGCAGGACTCTGGCCCTGGGGATCCATAACACATTCACTCTGAAATCTACAGGAGCCAAGGCAGAGACCCATCTCCCATAGACATAAAGGGATAAATCCCTTCATATACCCATGCAGCCCAGATGCAGTCCACTGGGGTTCTCAGATTTTATTCCAATAAGTAAGGTCATTATTTACATATAGCTTTAATTTCATGAAAATATACTCTATTTCAAATTTTAACAGCAGCTGGGGTTCTGTTTTCTTTTTTATTATCATGTTTACCTCTGGGGGAGAAGATGCAAGTTTTATAGTACCTTATATATACAATTTTTTACAAAATGAGAATTGCCTAAAAGGAGAGATTTAATTAAAAATGCATGCAACAGAGGAGACAGTGATTCCTATACCATTTATAAAAAATAGAGAAACTCCCAGTTTACATTGGTAGACTTGAAAATCCCCAATTTTCAATAAAAAGGAAATGCATTCTAGTCTTCTAAGGGTTGAATTGCATAGTTTTAGGCTACTTATTAAAATCTCAAAAACCTTATTAAATTTCCCATTCAAAAGTGCTGATATCCTGTTGTGATATCCATAGTGCAATCTGGATTTGTGATAAATTCTTTGAAGATCGTAATTCCGCTATATTTTAATTGTAACAAATATGAACATCAAGGGTGATTTAGTTCCCATAATTGCTAACAAACTATTATTCATGATTATTATTTTCAGTTTTATTTGCTGTCTTCTACAAAGTAATGTTTTCTCATTATTGCATTTTAAAATATGGAAATTTGAAAGCTTTACTAAAACTCTCAGAGCCAGCCCTAACAACTGGTAAAGACGTGTACCTGAGGTAAAATGAAATGTGTGAACTAATGGAGGGAAGTCTTATCCAGGAGAGGAATATCAGTGGGATCACTCATCAGTCATGTCCCTCAAAAAGGAAAATTTGTCAAATAGAGATGTATGCACCAGGCATAGTGCCTGAAGGAATTGGCATTCAAAAACATTGACTGAATTAAACTGAACTGAAGGAAACTTGCCTGAGATGGAAAAAAGTATTAAGAAATGAACTAGGTCTTTGAAAAATGCTGATCCCTTCCCAACAGTTCAAAGTATTTAATTTGTTGTTCAGTTGCTCAGTGGTGTCTGACTCTTTGCAACCCCATGGACTGTAGCCCGCCAGGCTGCTCTGTCCTCCACTACATCCAGATTGCTCAAATTCACGTCCATTGAGTCGGTGATGCCATCCAACCATCTCATCCTCTGCCGCCCTCTTCTCCTTTTGCCTTCTTTCCCAGCATCAGAGTCTTCTCCAATGAGTTGGCTCTACACCTCCGGTGGCCAAAGTATTGGAATTTCAGGATTAGTCCTTCCAATGAATATCCAGGATTGATTTCCTTTAGGATTGACTAGCATGATCTCTGTGCAGTCCAGGGGACTCTCGAGAGTCTTCTCCAGCACCACAGTTCAAAACCATCTTTGGCACTCGGCCTTCTTTATGGTCCAACTCTCACATGTGCACATGAATAATGGAAAAACCATAGCTTTGACTATGCGAACCTTTGTCAGCAGGGTGATGTCTCTGCTTTTTAATGTGCTGTCTAGGTTTGTCATAGCTTTTCTTCTAAGGAGCAAGTGTCTTTTACATATTTAATTGGAAGAGGCCAAAGAGCTCACCTGTGCAGCTTCTCAAGCCAGGAATCCCCTTCACTGGTGGTTCTCAGTTGAGGTATGTTTGCTTCTCAGGGAACATTTGTTAATATTTAGAGACATTTTAGGTTGTCACAATTAGGAAAGTGTGCTACAGGCATCGAAGAGGGTAGAGGACAAGGACATTGCTGAACATTCTACAGTACGCAGGGCGACCACTTTTCTCTCACCCCTACCCTCCCAAACAAGTAATTGTTTGGCCCAAATGTCAATAGTGCTGTGGTTGAGAAACCCTTCCCTAAGGGATGACCCAACAGATCACCTCTGCTTATCTCTTTTTTAAAAAAAACACTTGTTTTTTGAGGAATGATCGACATATAAAAAGCTATTTAATGTATACAATTTGATGAGTTTGGAGATAAGTACATATCTGTGAAAAAATCATCTCCACAATCTACAACATACACATAACCATTATCTCTGAGGGAAGGCACACTCGTGGCCACACCCTGAGCACATCTTTAAAACGTTGGCAGTAACCTCCAGTGAATAGACCTCCTTTATTTTGAAATTCACAGATGAATATTTGCCAAAAGCACTACAGAAGAAGTACACAAATACAAAAATCACATATTAAAGTCAAAATGCCTTTTCCATATTTCAAAAAACTATTTATTTATTTGACTGTGCTGGGTCTTAGTTGCAGCATGCGGGATCTAGTTCCCTGACCAGGAATCAAATGCAGGCCCCCTGCACTAGGAGTGAGTGGACCACCAGGGAAGTTTCTTCACATTAATATACATTTTCTAATCTATTTAAATGATATAAATTAGAGCACACAGTAAATAAATTTACATGCTGGGTTTTTGTTGGTTGTGTCATTTTTAATTCTATTATTTGGTAGCTTTTAAGGCTTTAAGTCTGTATCTTTTTTTTTCCCTATGAAGATTTTTTAATTTTGATTTTTTACTACTATGTTTCAGATTAAACAATATTACTGACTTCTTTTTGTGAAGGGTGATGACTATGCTCATCTCTCTCTCCAATTCTTGGTTTTGGCTGGTTATGTTATTATTCTTAAGTCTATTTCTTAATATATTAACATTAGACAGCTTAAATTCTTATTATGAAAAATAAGGAACCTGGCATGCTAAGATAGCTTCACCTCTTGTATTTCCTTTACCTCCAATATTTTATTATTTTAGTTCATTAATATTTATTACAGCTACATTTCATTCTTAAACTGTACTTAAATCACTCATGCTTTGTGTACAGATCCATTTCAAAGACAGCAGATGAATAAACAGTGTTTGTAAAAGTGAAATGGTTTAAATGAAATCACTAGTAGAGACACAGTGTGTTGGGACCACAGAGAAGGAAACAGAACCCACATTGTCCCCAGGTCAGAGGCTAACAGACCCTTCTCTAGCTTCCTTCACATCTTCTGAGTCACTCTCAGACACCACGCTACCCATCATCCCCCCGTGTTATACGCTTTCTTCCTTTGCTGATGTAACTCTTCAAGGATTATTCCATACGGAGTGAGTGAGAACTCCCCTGAGATGCTTGCATGCTCCAAGTGTCTGTGTTTATTTTCTCTGATTTTCTTTTTCTCTTCCCTTTTCCTTCCATGTTTGATTGATAATTTGACTTGGTTCCATATTCTTTAAAATACTCAGAAATTTGAAGGCATTATTACATTGTTTCTAACATCCAGTGTGGTTGATGAGATATGTTTGTTTTGTGAGTCATCTCTGAAAGCTCTTAGGATTTTCTACTTTCTCCTTTTGAGTCCAGAAATTTCCATTCAACACCATTCCTTTGACTGTGTTCCCTTCCTCACAGCCTCCGTTACACATTTCTGGAGCTCCTCAATGGATTATCTGGGTTTATTCTCTATGCCTTATCATTGTTCTTCCGTATTTGCTATGTTGGTCTTTTGGTTCTGTCACGGCAAGTTCCCTTGACTTCACCTTATAGTTTGCCAGCACGATCTCTGGCCCTGTTCTTCCTGACCATTTATCAGTTATATACTTCATTCCAAGAATTCCTTCTTATTATCCACTTGATCTTTCTGCATAGCAGAAAGCTATGGAAATATGAAATATGAAAAGCTCTTATTTTCAGGATTCTACAACCCCTTGACTCTCTGAGAATCCTAACTAGGAATATTTAAAATTGAAATCTGTCCCCTGTGTTATTTGTTTCTTCTTGAATAGGTTCTGCTAGTTTCTCTTTGTTCTTCTATTTTGCTAAAGACTGTGCTTAAATGTCTGGTGATCTCACTGTCCCTATCTATTTATGAGTGAAGAACACGATTAATATGAAGAATTGGAATGGGTCTTCTCTGTGGGTGCTTGGGTCTCTTTCTCTAACTGAGCCTTTCCTATGGTGGGAATTCTGATCACAAGTACTTTAACAGGAGCATACAGTGTTGATTCCCTAGGCTGTGTGGAACTGTTCATCAAAGGGTCCCAAACTTCTCAAGGTGTGTGACCCAAGCCACTGAGGCTCTCTCAACCAAAACATGACATCTTAAGTGCAGCAAACAAAAACTGAAGAAAAAAAAGACTGACATTTATTCATCATCTTGGCTAACTGACATTTTGCTGAAACTTAGACCCTTGACTTTGCTCTAGACATGCCTGATTCTCCAACCTTTTCTGTGAGTTACTCTGTTGTCTTCAAACTTTTCTCTGCCTAAGTTTGCCAAAGTCAGTTTCAGTAGCTTGCACACAAAGAAGCTAAGCTGTTGAAGGTAGAAAGGAAAACTGACCTTTGTTAAGCTAATGTTAGGTAATAGGCATTTCAAATTTTTGTATATAATCATCACGGTGATGGTTTAGTTGCTAAGTTGTGTCTGACTCTTGCGACCCCGTGGACTGTAGCCTGCCAGGCTCCTTTGTCCATGGGATTCTCCAGGCAAGAATACTGGAGTGGGTTGCCATTTCCTTCTCCAGGGTATCTTTCGAATCATGGAGTCGAACCCGGGTCTCCTGCATTGCAGGCAGATTCTTTACAGACTGAGGTACGAGGGAAGTATGATCATTGTAATGTTAAGAAATAGCTATAATTACCACTATTTCTGGAAAAAAAAACAAAAAAACTGAAACTGAGCATATGCATTCTTTCGTCCAAGGTACCAGAAAAAGCACTGGAATCCAAGTCAGTCTGACATCAAAACCTTTGCTTTCTCTTTACTCTGAAGTATTCATGGAGTATGATACAGACCTGGCTGCAGTTAAGAGGATGGGATGAATACAGGATGAGAGATTTAAGGCTGGAAAACCAGAAAGAGAAATTTAGATTCAATGTGTTAAGGAAAAGGGAATCACAGTCTCATCCTTAATAGTGGAGTGGCATAATAAATCAAAGGAGAATTTAAGAAAGATGATCTGTGACATGCGGAAAGCATTTAGAGGGCTCATGGTGGAATAAAACAGACCAGCTAGGAGGCTGCTGCAGTGATGAAATGGCAGCAGGTGGAGAGAAAGAGACAGTTTACAGATGGATTTGGAAGGAAATTTCACAGGATTTTGTGACTGAATGGATATTGTAGGGGATGAAGAAAGATGAGCCAAAAATGACTAAAAGATTTCGAGTTGCAATGAGGAAAGCTGAGTGAATGTATTCACCTTGTCTCCCTCCCAGATTTCCAATGAAATAAACTAGGAATGCAAAAACAAGAATGCTTAATGGTGCGACAAAGAGGAAAGAATGCCAAGGGTCCACAAAATGTTAGACTCTCTGAAAGATGTAAAGAAGAGTGAATCAGAATGATGGAAAAGCCAAGAGTGCTGAGCAGCCAGGAACCAAACAAAGGCAAAAGAGCACAGCCCCTGAGCAGAGGGTTATCCCTGCATCCCCAACAAGGTCCTCTCTTCCCACCACCAAAAGTAGTACAGGCAGAGCTGGGACAGCGAGCTGGTGCGGGGTGGCTACCAGAGGATGCAAGTCCTCCGCTAAAGCAGAAAGAGAGCTGAGGTCCTGAGCCTCACCTCTTAACTCCAGGTTTCATTCAGCTTAGACCACTAAATCTGCCACAGGAAGCTTCTATTTACAGCAGTAGACTTAGAAAGAAAATAAGGCAGTCCCTTAGCTACTACTGTTACAAAACAACTAACACAAACTTGGGGGAAAATATAGCATAAAGCACAGGTATGGAGCAAATTCTTAAAAACTAAGGTGACAGTATTATAATTTTATGCTAAGTAGATGTGAAGATACATAACATGCATGATTTTCTTCAAAAATTAATAAAAGAGATTCATATAAAGGTTGAAGAAAAAACCTGAATGGATAAGTAGCCATAAAGGAAATGAAGTATTTTTAAAAGATCTCCTCTCTTAAAATAAAAAGGTTCAAATGGATTAAACCCCAACAGCCTTCCAAGCCTTCCAATTCTCAACTATTTTAACTTCTCCCACAACTGAGGGGAAAAAAATAGAAGTTTTTGTAATTATGATCCTAGAATAAGCCTGATGCAGAACTTGACACATTTCACTTTTGCTATATTTTACTTATGTATATGACATCACAGTCCTAAATAAAATACTAACAACATAAAACGCAGTGTATAAAAATACATATAATTTAACTTTGTTTAAAAAGTTTAGTATTAGGAAACCAATTCATAAATAAGAAACACAAACAGGTTAACACTTTTAAAATCTATCATCATTTTGAGGGACGTTAAAAATGAATAAGAAATTAATCTCTATGATCAACATAAATTTATTTTAATATATAGGAAATATAAAAGTATATTCTTAATTTGAATAGGTTATTTATTAGAAACTAAAGCAAGCAGATTTAGTAAAATCTACACTAAAGTTGGAAATATGAAAAAAATATTCACTTTCACAGTATTAATAATATTCTGAAGGTTCTACCCAGTACACTACAGGAATAAATTTTAATTTAAGAGGCATAAATGTTTAATTAGACAGAGCCAAATATAAGATTGTTTACAGGTAATTTAATTACTTATACATAAAATTCAAGAGAACAGAATTAAAAATGATTAAAACTAATAGTCCAGTTCAGAAATAGAACTGATACACTAAAATAAATAGCTTTCTTTAAATTTCAGCAAAAAACAATTTAAAAATGTCAGGCCTAGAAACGGTAGTCACAACAACTCCATAATGTAGAAAATATCCAGGAATGATAAACAATAATTGTGCAAGAGAAATATAAAAAAGAACTATAAAATCTAAAAGCTGTTTAAAAAGAATCATGAAATGGGAAATTATTTAAAAAGGAAAAAATCACAAAATAAATTCAAAGGGTTATTAAATATAAGAACACACCTCACCTTCTTAATATATAATACATTTTAAAAATAATGGGGTGTTTTCCTCTAATAGATTGAGAAAGTTAAAAAAAGCATTCCACCAACCAGATAGAGATATAGGTATGCATATCCATTGTGAATGGTACCATATTTTGGTATAGTCAGTATACTAAATTTATATTTTCTAGTGAGGGGCATGAACCTAGAACCTGTTATACAGAGTGAAGTAAGTCAGAAAGAAAAAAACAAATATAGTACATTAACATGTATATATGGAATCTAGAAAAATGGTATCGATGAATCTATCTGTAGGGAAGGAATAGAGATACAGAGGCAGAGAACAGACTTGTGGACACAATTGGGGAGGGAGAGTGAGATGAGTGGAGAAAGTAGCATCAACATATACACACTATCAGGTGTAAGATGGATAGCTGGTGAGAAGTTGCTGTGTAGCAAGGGAGCCCAGTCTGGCACTCTGTGATGACCTGAGGGTTGGAGGGAGGGGATGCATGTATAATTATGGCTGATTTGCACTTGTGCATGGTAGACACCCACACTACATTGAAAAATTAAAAAACAATTTTTTTTAAAGCAAGGTTCAGAAAAAAATTAAATGTACATTCCTAGCCTTGAACCAGTATTTTTGATTCTAGGAATTCATTTTACAAACATACTCACAAATGTACTGAAGAAATTCAAGGCAATCAACATATTAGACTATCAACATAATCAAACCCCAAATTATTAATAATAAGGGGCTGATTCAATACATTATGGGATATCAATTCCATGAAATACTAAATATCTTCAAAATATTAAGCTGCTTTACATTGTATAAAAATGGTCATAATATATTATTGTAGTAAAAACACGTTTCAAGACTTTACATTATGTTGATATAGTTATGATGAAAGTATGCTGCTGCTGCTGCTGCTAAGTCGCTTCAGTCATGTCCGACTCTGTGCGACCCCACAGACGGCAGCCCACCAGGCTCCCCGTCCCTGGGATTCTCCAGGCAAGAACACTGGAGTGGGTTGCCATTTCCTTCTCCAATGCATGAAAGTGAAAAGTGAAAGTGAAGTTGCTCAGTCGTGTCCGACTCAGCGACCCCATGGACTGCAGCCTACCAGGCCCCTCCGTCCATGGGATTTTCCAGGCAAGAGTACTGCAGTGGGGTGCCATTGCCTTCTTCATGATGAAAGCATACATAGCCATAATTTCTGGAAAGAGACACACTGAACTAGTAATAGTGATTATCTCTTGGTGCAAGATGGCACAAAGCAGGCAGAGGTGAGAATAGCTGCTTTAAATATTTCTGAATATGGAAGAAAAGTTAAACAGACAGCTTCGGTTGCGTTCCACAGAAACAGACACCAGGAAAAGAATGAATGCAAGTGAGTTATAGTGAAGCGCATGCCAGGGAGTCTTGTCGGGGAGTGGGCAGCAGGTCAGTGAACAGGAGGAAGCCGTGGACACGTGCTGTGTTATCTCAGGCGAGGTTCCCGTTGCCTGAGGGAGCTTTGGCACAGGGACACTCCAGGGTGTATTCCTTAAACCTGTGAGCAACAGAACTGAGCTTTTCATGCTCTGGCACCCATCAGTCATTTGTCAAGAATTGCCCCAGAAGGAAGGGAACTAGTCTGACTCTGAGTACTTTCTGGCAAGGGGGAATCCTCTGAAGGAGAGTTACAAGTGCCCAGTGTTAGAAAACCGAAAAAGGGCAGGGCATATAGAAATACGTAAAAAGGGATGGTAAAAAGGGATCCAAAGGGATCTGGGTGGAGAGCCAACAACATCCACTATGGAATACTATTTCTATAATATTTCTAAAAGTATTTCTATAATGCACACACTGCATGTGTGCATTCTCAGCTGCGTCCGACTCTTTGTGACCCATGGACTGTAGCCCACCTCACTCTTCTGTCCATGGAATTTTTCAGTCAGGAATTGACTGGAAAAGGTTGCCATTTCCTACTCCAGGGGATCTTCCCAATCCAGGGATCAAACTCGCGGCGCCTAAGTCTCCTATGTCTCCTGCATTGGAAGGCAGATTCTTTACCTCTAGTGCCACCTGGGAAGTCCATAATAAAGCCTGCATTTTCATAAAAAGTAAGACAGGGAGAGAGGGCAAGAGCAAGAATGCAGCTTGTAAAGCAAAATTTTCCATGAATGCTCACCAGTTCCACATGAGTGTCGGAACCAACTAGATGCCCTCCCGCCCTACTGGTTACTTCTCATAATTCTGTCCATGAAAGAACCAAGATTAAGTAGCCCTTCATAGAAGTTAAGGCCTTTTTCTCTCTTCTTGTTCACCTTTTCCACCTGAAGTGAGATAAGTTGAGATCTTGAGGAATTAGAGGAACTCGCAAACCCTCTGCTGACGCTAACTGGAACCACACAACTCAGCCATTCATTTAGCTTTAATGCTGCAAAAGCTTGCTGCTGCTAAATTGCTTCAGTCGTGTCCAACTCTGTGCGACCCCAGAGACGGCAGCCCACCAGGCTCCTCTGTCCCTGGGATTCTCCAGGCAAGAACACTGGAGTGGGTTGCCATTTCCTTTTCCAATGCATTAAAGTGAAAACTGAAAGTGAAGTCGCTCAGTCGTGTCTGACTCTTAGCGACCCCATGGACTGCAGCCTACCAGGCTGCTCCGTCCATGGGATTTTCCAGGCAAGAGTACTGGAGTGGGGCAAAAGCTGGAGCACCTGGTAAATCAATTCTGAAGCTAAAGTCTAAACAGAACTCCCAGTTAAGGGACAGGCTCTAAGAATCTGTTTGTTCTGTTCAACTTGTTTGACTTCATGACAAATTTGTTTAAAACATTCCTAAAATGAATCAGTTGAGGTTTCTGCCTCAGCGTGGTCACAGAGCAGAAAAGAGTGTCTAACAAACGTCCTGCAAGCCTTATCACTCTAGGTGTCTCTGAAGGATACCACAGCCTTCTGCTACGGACAGCTGCTGCCTTGGCCTCAGGGCTGGACCGGGCGCACAATTCGAGTTGTGCCTTTTGTGAGTCTGTATAGAGTGCATCTTGGAAACCTTCCATGCCTTTGTTTCTTCATCTTTAAAACGGATGCAGTGACTATTGCTCCCTTTACCTTCCCCAGCTGATATGAAGATGAACCATGAGACCACACACATGAAAGAATCTTGTAAACCATATAACGCTTTATATCAAGTCACTTCTCCCAACACAAAGACACCAGACATGAAAATGGGGAAAGAAATAGGGATCTTCAAGATCTGATTCCATGAATGTTGGAAGGTACTTGTTCAGGAAAGGTGTGTGTGCCTGTGGATGTGTGGAGTGTGAGGTACAGTAAAACATCCAAATCAAAGAACACTAAGCTATGGAGAGCAGGCCCGGGAGCCTGAGCAGCAGAGTCGCAACTGAGGTACAGGTTTGGGAGTCATCAACATGGGAACAGCAGGTGAATCCATGACTTTGGAAAACACACCTTTGAAAATTTCACCTCCCTTTTCATTTTTGTAGCCATATCATTCTTATACTGATCCCAGCTGTCTTTCATTGGAGTTATCAAAATGCACAACCTTATTAATAAAAAAAGATTGCTTTCATTGCTGCAAAATGTTAAATGGTTCTTTTGAGTCCCTATTCTCTTACTGGATACATTACCATTCAAAATATGCAGATCATGGGCTTTTCATGGCCATATAAACTACACATGTGGTCTCTTCTTTCATGTATGTAACCTAAACTATCTCCTAAGTTACTGTTTTGAGTGCATAAATATACCTACCGTATAATTTAAAGTAAAAACAGTGAGATTTTTAAATTGTCAATATATACGGCAATGCTTGAAAATCAAAATCTTTCATATTCTTGAATAAAGAGATTTACTTAAGTGTTTTTATGACCTGAGAATCCCTTTATTTGGCCCAAAACAGTGCCATTGCAAAGTCAAGTTGTTTTTTTTTTTTCTACATCATTATCTTTTATTTTTATTTTTATTTTTTTTGGCTTTTTATTTATTTATTTTTTTAAAATAATTTTAAAATCTTTAATTCTTACATGCGTTCCCAAACATGAACCCCCCCTCCCACTTCCCTCCCCATAACATCTCTCTGGGTCATCCCCAGGCACCAGCCCCAAGCATGCTATATCCTGCGTCAGACATAGACTGGCGATTCAATTCTTACATGATAGTATACATGTTAGAATGAAGACATTTATGTTGTTTTAAATGTAGCTGGGACTGAACTCCAGGACTTGTCAGTCTGTGTCACTTGCCTTTCCCCTGATGCTAAAACCATTAACAATTTCTTCCACCTTTGACAGTTCTCACATACCAATTCATTGTTGATTTTCTTTTTTAAAATTTCGTACCATTTACATTAGAAGTCTTGAGACCTTTGGAGTTAGTTAAAAGTATTCCTGCTCCAAATAGGTTAGATTCTACTGAGACTACAAAAGTCACACATTAGTTTTCTGAAGTACATTATTAAACTGCAATGTTGCTTATCTTAATAATTAGAATTTAACTGAGAGCCAATTTACTTGTTATTTAAATTAAAGCAATGAGTAGATGCTAATAGTTTACAATTTAAAAATGGTATAGACAGGGAAAAGCCCTTATTGTACCATTTTAATTTAAATTTTATTGATTTTGCTGATTATATGTGTTAAATAAGTATTCATCAATCCCTTTGCCTAGTTTCACTAAATTTTCCTTTTCCATAAGAAGATACATTAATTAGTCATATAGCATTTTAAATCTCTTTCTAAATATGTGTATCATTTGTGATAAGGTTAACGGCACAAACTTCATGTAAAACATACTTAGAACAATTATGTTTGTAGGTAAGACATACTTTAAACTGTACAGTAACCAAAGATGTACATAATCCATGAAAAGAAAAACCAGAAACACTGTACATTAAAAAAGGAGAGAGATATTAGAAACCATTTTCCATTCTCTTTATCATTTATGACGTCATGGTATGGATGAGGGATTTGGGGTTGTTAAATGACCAGCCCAAGACACAGAGAGACACGTGTGTATGTATGTATACACACACATATGTGTCCTTAGAGCAGTTCCATTTTGTTTACTGCTATGTCCTCAATGTCTGCTACAGTTCTTAGTGTAAAGTCAGGGACAAACTAGTAAATATTTGTTGAAAAAGCAATTTATTTATAAATAAAACTCAAATCTTTGCATTGTTCTTTCCAATACACAAATGGAAACATTTAACATGTCATTCTTGCAAATTTATTGGGAGAATAGAATTGATAAACTGTGTGAAAGAAACTTGAAAAAAGGTGAGTATATACAAATCTAAAGCAGCATTATTATTGCAGTTTAAATTTATAAAATCTCCCACTTTTCTCACTGTAGGTCCATATATCTAAGAAAAGCAAAATTTACAGGAACGATAATTTTAAAGACAACTATTTTAATTTCTTGAATGATCTGGCTAGGAAAAAGCTTTTGGGTCTAAATAGTGAAGTATTCATTTTTAATGGTAGTTCTATAAAGGAAAAGAATTCCTTATTACATACAAATCTTACAGCATAACAAACCAAACAGTTATTTTTCATGAATTAAAAATGACATCAGTTGGAAGTTTTCAGTCAATCATATCTTAGAATTCTTTCTATAATATGAAAATCTATACTGTAAATTGCTTTATATCCTTCTCTATTGAAGATAATTTTGAAATAAAGAAAGGAGTTGTCATCAACATCATTGGTCATATGACAAGTAATAAAATATTCAAATAGATTGTTAGCAAATAAAGACGTATAATTGTTAGTAAACAAAGACTAAGGCATCTGAATTGGACACAACTACTGGGCACAATCTTAAAATTATTTAAGATGAAACAGTGTTTCAAAATCTTCCAGTGGTTCAATAAATAGGTTAACTGGGAAGAGACTATTAAAAATAATTTAAACACAGTACAATTTAAATTATAACCAAGAAGAATATAGAAACTAGTTTGTTAAATCATCATTACACATACTATAAGAATACCTAGAGAATGAACTCACATGGATGAGTGCTCAAAATCATTTGGACCAATTTTTTAAAGCAGCTTTAATATTAATTGACTCCAAAATCAAGACATTAAATGCCAACTTCTAACCAGCAATAATGCTTATGGCTAAGATAGAAATGAGATTCTTTACAGAAACGCTGACACAGCCCTAACTGTAGGCACTTGAATGTGTGGCTGTAATTCTTTTTTCAAATCTTACCCAGCAAAGCTTCAGGTAAAAGAGTCCACAGAATATGTAAACAGTAAGAGACAGCCCTGGAGCCTTTACAAAGCCACAGACCTGTGACACACTTATATTCATCTCTGATTGCCTACTACTAAATAATGAAACCTTTCACAATGTATTGATTAGCTTTTTAATAGATAAAAGGTGGGCCGTGTATTGTGAAAATCAACATTTCTTAATTCATTAGACTTGCAAGAGCTACACATTTTAAGCTGACAGTGTAAAACCTCTAAAAGGTTTTTCAAAAAAGCTTTGTGCCTTACTTAGCATTCTGACCACTAATCAGAAACAATAAAAAGAAAATTGAGGAAAAAACTACAGAATGAAAAATAACAATGCCTTTCTTTTCCATTCGGAAACCTATTGAGCTATAAACTAAGTTCCCAAGAGCAGTCGGTTTCCCATGTGGAAGGCATTTAAAACTGAAGGACACAACATAATCTTAGAACAGGCCAACGGAACACCATTTATACTGGGAGGTGACTGGCTGGAACACAGGATCTGTCTAATACTAATTCTCATTTTAAATAATGTCTAAGATAATGATGCTTTTAATGAGGAGTCCATTTTCAAGCCCAGCCAACTCTAAGTTGTAACCATGATATGGTGGTATTTTTTTTCTCCTCAGCACTGTCATCTAGGCAACAGACAATTATTGATCCTACACTAAGAAACACTGTTTTGATGTTTATTGATCCAAACTATATGAGGGAAATTGTGATTTCTGAATGGAAGACAGTCATGAATTATCACTTCTTGTAAATACAGAGCTGTGGACAAATATATGTCATGACTATCACACTTAATAACTCTCATAATTAACAATTTGTTAAAATAAAAATAACCTCAATAAGCTCATGTGGGATAATACTGTATAATGATGAACTTAAAATTGCAACACTTTGCATCAGAAATATTTTGATTTTATAGGTTTCTAAAAATTTTCTAACTTGCATCACTTTTTAAATTTATGTTTTACTTGATAAACTCATCATTGTATCACAGAAAAACAAGTTGAAATGTATAACAAACTAATTTTTTAAATCACCACTAAATTTTATCTTAAACTCAAGCTAATCATCCATTTATTTCAAATTTAATCTGTTTTACAATCTGCATTTTACTTAGAGGCAAAAATCACACTTATTATGAGTTACAAATAATAATGCAAATCTGCAAGAAGTTGTCAACTGGAGAAGTTTTTACCTTGTATCATGTCACAAAATAACTAACATTTTACTATAATGTTAACTCCAAATGCTAATTTTCTTTTCATTCGATGGCAGATGAGAAATCTTGTGCTATTAATGTTTTTATAAAGAATATGTTGCTGTACAAGAATTTCAAAGAAAATAATACATTCGGGTTTGCTACTTAAATTCTGCAGATGCCTAGCAATCCTACTTTAGGTATAACAAAACACTGAACACAGGCCAGGAAAACTGGGCAAGGAAAAGTCACAGACACACATACTTCATAGTTTACCTGCGATATTTATCCATTCAGCTTAGTGTTTTCTTAAAAATTGTAAATATCTCCCAAGTAAGTAAAAATCTGTACCAGTGTTATATCATAGTGATTGATTTGGGCTCAACTCCCTCTGACTATTTTCAAATGAATCAGACAAATTTCTTAAAATTAAAATTTCAATAGCCCCAAATGAATCCACTACTCATTTAAAAATATTTAGCATTTTATGATGGCAGTGGGAATGGAAAAGTAACAGCCATTGCCAACAATAATCCAACCTTGTTCCCTCTGCCTCCTACCAAGGGCAGATGAACTAAGTCCATCTGGTTCCTAGAAAGTGAAAAAATTAGTTTTCAAACATTTGATCCACTTGCTCCTGGGATTTAGCAAAGAAGTTCAATATTAGCTGAAAAGGTAGAATAAAATTAGAAGCCATTTAAAGGGCCAATTTATTACCTTTTTTTTTTTTTTTTTTGCTGGGGTGGGGTGAATGTTGGGATTGGGGGGTGTTTCATTTAGATTTACCCAGCTCAGCCACTCTGTTTTCTGTTCACATTCTAACCCCCTTGTGTTATAAGGTTGGAAACAGCTATAAGATTGTGGAGAATGTAAACAGCTTTTTATTGTCCAAAAGGATGGCAGTGTAAGGAATGTGTGCTTATCACACAGCTGCAGCTCCCCACCTCACTTACCATGATAAAGTGCTCCAGGAAAAAAACATTTCAACCCAAGCACAATCCAAAAATGGATTAGAATTTGACATACACTTCCTTAAAAACTGATCAATCAATCCATGCTGTAACATTAGAATCTAGCTCTTAAGGAAGGTATACAATCCTGTCAAGAGGTACTTCTTATTCCCTATTGACTCTGGTTGTGTGGAGGAAAAAAAAAAAAAAATCTAACATTCCCCATACAGTAGCTGATAGGAGAACTTTTCCCAACACATCCCCCAATACAGTCCCTCATCTTTAACAGTCTAATACAGTGGAACACATACACAGTTGATCACTGAATGCAAAGTTAAATGAATGAAAAAAAAAATGAATGAACCAAGAGATCCTTGAAGATCCTACCTAAGTAACCTAAATACTTGACTTCCCCAGGCTTTTATAGTTTAACTTAATACACACCATACAAACGTGCTTTGTATTGGCATCCAGATCAAGCATTTTAAAAAGCAAATGATACTGATGACTAATGTGAAAAATATGTGGCACGCTTAACGCCTGGCATGCAAAATGTATTTTAACATGCAACATTGTATATAGCCAGTATGTACTGGCTCATTCAAGGACACCGTCGGAGCATCACTGCATTTTCTTCTTGATGCCATTGAAGAATTTCTTAGTTAATGCTGCGCAGGTGAAGCTCATCTCCGTTGTATAAAGAATGGGCAGGCCTTTCAGTGCCCTCGCCCCTTCACTAAGAGATTTTCGAGTTCCTTCCATCCCCAAACTTGCAAATATCTCTGTGTCTACAATATGATATGTATCATACAGAAACTTTAATAAGTTACTTGGTTTTTCCCTCGGAGAAGTGGGAGAGAGAGAGAGAGAGAGAGAGAGAAGGGCAGATGGAAGAAAGGGAGGAACACATCATCATGCTTGTGTTCCTTACCCCTGTTTTAACAGCCCAGATTCAATTGGATAAAGTCTTAAGTATGAGGACCAAAGAAACCCTGGCTTCTGGCGAAAGCCCTCTTAATAGCACGGCATTAAGTGCCTAGAGAGCAGGAGAAACCCACCACAGACGTGGACTGAGCCACAGCAATCCCCTTACAGAATTTTATTTCAAAAGTTGTTTTCTTGAAGATTTTACTTGGGCTCTTCCTTAAACAGAATTATTTAGCAATCCATACACCATACAGGTAATTCGGAAGGAGGAGAGCGTGGCGCCAAGCCTCCAAGCAAGGAGGGATGAGTGTCACCCCTGGAGCTGTCGCCGAGAGCCTCGCTGGCGGACCCTGCGTCACCTTCTAATTCCCTTCCTATTCCTCAGCTCTCCCAGAGCCGCCCAGAACCGACGGGAGAGGTCTTTGGGAACAGAACGCTTAAAGATGACGGGGTGGAGTTGGACTTGAAAGTTACATCCTGCCTCCCCGTCGGCACAAAACCCCATCCTAGTCCCCAGCGCCAGACTGGAAAACGAAGAGAAATACCATCTGTTTCTCAAATCGGTCTTTTGCCTAAGTTTTTCCCCACCAAGGAGCCACTAATCGGTCTTGAGAACGAGGATGCACGATGCCGTGGTTTACAAGTGTTTTCGGGCATCCGTGCAAAATACCACGTGAAAAATAAAACCCACCAAGCCTCTCAAACTCTGGGTCTTTCAGCCCATCCTCATCACGTCCGTCTAGCCTTCTCCCCTCCTTCCCTCCTCGATCGCTTTTCAATAAACCTCTTCCTTCTCTCGCACCTTCTTTCCTGCCCACTTTCTGCCCTTTTCACTCCAGTCCTCCAGTCTCAACCCAACAAAAGCCCCTCACGAGGCTCAGGGTCCTCTCTGAATCCCATTCCCTGATTCTTCCGCTTCAACCTCTAAAGCAAACCCCCAAACTCCCTCCGCTGCGCGCGCCCCCAGCCCCAGGTCCCCAGCAGCCCCAGGCTCCGCTTCTGAGTCGGCCACCGGCTCGGTTTTCCCGCCGAAACGCCGCCCTGGCGCGCGGGGCGTGGGGCGCGGGGCGCGCGGCGGGCCGGGCACTCACCAGCTGCAGCAAGCCGGGGACCACCACGAGGGGCAGCGGCCGCAGGCGCATGGTGCCGGGTGGCGCGGCGTCTCACGAGCTGCGCGCCCTCGTCTGCCACTCGCGCATCTCCACTTCGGGGGGCAGGACTGAGGACGCCGGGGACACCGCGCGGCGCTTCCTTCCCGGAATCCGAGCGCAACGCCGCGCCGCGCGGGTCGGGTGGGCGGGCTGGGAAGGGGGTGGGGGAGGGCGAGCGGGAGATGCTTCTGGGGCCCCCGCGCGCCCCTCCTTGGAGGGGGCCGGAAAAGGAGCGTGCGGGGCCGCTGGCGCTCCGGCGTGCTGCGAGGGGCTCCAGCGGTGCCGGGGGCTCTGGCGTCCGCGGGTCGGGGTGAGCGCGGGGGGCCCCCGCGAGCAGGGAGCTGCGGCTCTGGCGCTTTGGTGCAGGGTTCCCTCGCTGGGCTGCTCTAGGCGGGCAAAGCGGAGCGCGCCCGGGAGCCCGCGAGGCCCGGCTCTTTCTCCGACCCCACCCAGCAGAGGGCCAGTCTGTGTGGCTCAGTTGGGTCAGGCGCTCTGGCCACTGACCAGCTCTTCTTTTGCAGGGGAAGAGGCAGCGGGGATGGGGTGTGGGTGAGGTTTCCCTGCTTGGATGCCGAAGAAGTGCGCCCGGAAAGCACCCAGGGAGTTCGAGGGGAAGGAGACGGCAGGGTCCTGAGACGGGGCGTGGGGAAGCTGCTAACAGGAAAGCCTGCGGTGGGTGGTGGTTGAGTGGGGCGCGGGGTGGGGGTGGGGGGGCTGGATCCCAGGACGTCTCGGAAGGGCACCCCACTCTGCGGCAGCACTGGCTTTCGGAGTCCAAGGCAGGGGGTCCAAAGTGTAGCTGGCGGCTGGAAGAATTTTGGGAAGTGGAAAGTAGTGGAAACCTAGAGGGACCTTGAGGAGGGGTAGCGACAGGGCTGTGAGAAGCCGAGCTAGAAGTAGGGGTCCAGGCTTACTCGGGTTTGAGGATGCTACTGAGCTGCTTGGTGTCCAGGTTCCAGATAGAGCTGCGCCCGGGCACCTGGGGGAGGACTTAGAAGAGGAGAGCCCGCTGCAGCCTCCCCATCGGCAAATCCTCGAGAGGGATATTTTTGAGGCCAAGGCTGGGCAAGATTACAAATCTGCTGCCTGGCATCCTCACCCCCATGTTAGCAAGTCTCCATTTGAGAGATCCTTAACCTTTAACCATTTCTGTGCTAGACACTCAAGTCAAGGGCCAGTGGGGCTCAGGGATTCCCATGTTTACGGTGGATGAAAATTTAGTCATCATCCATCAACCCCTTAAAAAACAGATGGGAAATCTAAGGTCTAAAGAGGTAAAACCGCTTCTCCAGAGATAAGTCCCTAGGCAGCTACTTCAAAAGAACACGCAAGGATAGTTCCTGCCTCTCTTGGAAAAGAAAAACACGTTGAGGCAGGGAGTGGAGTTGCGATTGATTTTCAACCTCTAAAAAATAAAACACAACAAAGTGAAATTTGAGTTGGAATTGTAGGGGGAAAATATTTCCATCTCCTCCTCACAGCAGGACTGAGGTGGGTAGGCAGGCAGGGTCCCACCCTTCCTTTCTTTGGGTGTGTCAAGATTTTGCCGACGGTATGTGTGTGTGCTGTGCTCAGTCGTGTCTCACTCTTTGAGACCCCATGGACTATAACCCACCAGCCTGCCTCCCTCCATGGAATTTTCCACACAAGAGTACTGGAGTGGGTTGCCATTTCCTGCTCCAGGGGATCTTTCCAACCCAGGGATCAAACCCTCCTCTCCTGGACTGGCAGGTGGATTCTTTACCACCGAGCCACCTGGTGCAGAGGGAAGGGAGATCATTCCAGACTCTTATGGGCCCCTGTGTGACTTTGAGAGGTGTTGTCTCTGAGGCCGTGGGTGGGATATACAACTCCATTCCCTGTGGAGGAAGAATCAAAAAAGGGTTATACATCCTTCCTAACTCTTGGCCAAGCCTGACTGGGGAATTCTAGGACCCATGCAAAGGCTGCAATAGCAACAACCCACTTCTGCTTGTCCTCAGACTCAAAACCATTATTTGCATATCTAAATATATCTCACCTCCCTGTAGTTACCCTTCCCCTTCACAAATATTCTTTACCAAGATTGGGAGCTCACTTCCAGAAAGTTAAAATAAAGCAGAAATAAGATCATTGCAAAAAGTGGGACAGATGTAAGTTGATCGGCTTGTCCAACTTTGTCTCTGTATTTCATTTACAGACAATCTTTGGAAAATGATGAATAGGGAACGGATTGGCAGACATTAGAGGAACACCTTTATGGAGAGGGGCTGCTAAAAGAAGAAGAAAGACGAACAGTATTGCAAGAGGCAGTACCTCACTTAGACTTGGTGTTTCTGCAGGAGCCCCAGCTGACTCATCTCTAAAACTAGACGGTGAGGTCCCTTCTTGATTTAGTAGTTTCCAATTCTGTTATCACTAGCTCTTTCAATGAGGAGTGCATGACTTAACACACTATTGAAATGAATAAATGATTTAAAGACTGGAATATTGCACTCTTTTCTTTAAATTTGGTCCTATTTCTTAGACTGTTTCTGCACTTTTGGGAAATTTATGCATAAAATTTTGAAGTGAAACCTTAACCTGGACATGTGTTCTAATACTAAGTATTCTCACAATGGAACTTGTTGAAGGGTACTGGATTCCAAGCTAAGAGCTAAGGGACACAGGAGAATTTGTGTGTCCTGTTACTTAGGCTGTGGAAGAGAAGCACCCAGGATCCCCGAGTCTGCTATTACTGTGTTTATTTATAAGGTGATTGCTGCTAATTTAGTGTATTCCTGAAATTCTACTGTATATATTGTGGTAAAGTGAAAGGAAGGAAGAAGGGAAGGAAAGGAGGGAGGAGAGCGGGGAGGGAAGGGGAAAAGATAGGCAAGAATGATAGACTTTGCTGGCAGTCCAGTGGTTAAGATTCTGCACATACAGAGCAGGGATCATGGGTTCAGTCCCTGGTTGAGGAACTAAGATCCCACATGCCTACACAGTGCGGCGCCCCCCTCCCCAAATTTTTTTAATTACTAAGGAAGCGTGCTAGAAGCACTAAGTACATTGACCGTCATTCAGCACACTCAGTGTAAACAGGAGCATGCCACAAACAAGAGAGTCCGGGGGAGCTGAAGTGTTGCCCAGGACAGTTGGAGGAAGGGCAGATCCTTGGAAACCAGCATGACTGCTTCATAGCAGAGATGAAAAGTGAGCTTCTGAGAATGGCCAGATTTAGTTTATGTAGGAGAAAATAGGGAAAGCCATTCCATGTGGGAAGAACGACATGAGCAAAGGCCAAATGGAGGGACTTCATGTGACTTCACTGATGGATGGAAAAGAAAGTGGACCAGAATGACTTTGAGGAAAAAGGAGAGAAAAAGTATGTTATAGGTGAGATGGCAGGGATTTGGGAATGCCAGGCTAAATGGGTTACATTGGTCTGCAGGAAATAAGAGTCTTCCAACATTTTGGAACAGAAAAGTCAGACATCAAGTGGAATAGAGATATGTGCAGTGGTAACAGACAGGATTGTCTAAAGCAGGAGCCTGCATGAGGAGATGGTCATGGTTGTTGGAAAGCAAAGAATGAAGGAATGCGGTGCGAGAGCTACTACAGAGGAACAGGCAACTGAACTGGGGTTGGAATGTTGTGAAAGTGTCTCGGCATATTCGAGGGATTTTTTTTTAACATCGTCCCTTTCTCAGAGGCAATTTAACATCTAGAGAATCAGATCATCGCCTTTTTCATTTTGCAAGTGTGGTTTTCCCAGCATGAGGGGAGTGAAAAGGGTCTTTTCATGTAGACAAAGTAGCAGAAAATAGAACCTACCAAATTTTCCTGCCATATGATTCCACTGTAGTCTTTTAAAAAGGCAACTTATGGGGATATTGTCGATGCTTTGAAAGCCAATCTGTCAACGTGTGGCTCCCTTGGACCATTCGCCTTTTCCTTGTGCTTCTCCTCTGCACTTACTTTCTCACCATTGACTGTTCATTAGCATCATTACCAGAATGTGTATAAGAACATCATATGCTGTATAACATTTGAGAGCTGCGATGGATATCAGACACTAACCAACTTTCTCACTTTATATTTAAGGAAGTGGAAGCTCGAAAGGTTATGTGACTTGCTTCAGGTCATCTGGAGAGAGGCATGGGCACATCTGAAGCTTGAGTCAAAGCCCTTCTGTTTCTTTGTGCAGAGTCTTTCCAATTCATCACTCTGCCTCAGGTATTTTTCAACTGACCAGCAGTTATGAAAGTTGTGATGTAGTGAATGAATGAACCTTTAGTGAGTAAAAGTTGTGGGAGTGATCTATGGATGCTAAAAGCCCCAGAGTCTATCTTATTATCAGGAAAAGAGGTCTGACAGTACCAAGCCTGAAGCATTGATGAGGTAATAATTTTAGAAAGGTGAGAGGATACAGAGAATTGCATGGCACATGGCTCTGAAACCCTCTGAGGAGGAGTAATCAGGACTCAGGAACATGGCAGGACTACACCAAGGATACAGGGAATTCTCAGGGAGCCTTTGGACCTCTTTGACCTCTGTGATAAGAAGCTGGTGGACTTTTTGGTAGGAATTCGGAACAACAAATCCTTTTGAGTTGCCACTTTTGCTGAGTAATTGAATATTCTTTAGTCACCATTTTATTAATATGATGCTGTGTTACACTGATTCAACCCTGACAGCACTGGGGACTTTAACCTTTTTAAAAGTGGACTTGAAAAAAAAAAGTGGACTTGAACAGTGATATTTTTCACCCAAGAGATTTCACTATAGAGCCATGGTTGAGAACGGCTGCTCTACAAAAACTTATTTTTTCCCCTCCCCTTCCTTCCCCCTGCCTCTCTTCTTCTTCTGTTTTTAATTGGAGGGTAATTGTTTTACAATGTTGTGCTGATTTCTGCCTTGCTGCTGCAGCTGCTGCTAAGTTGCTTCAGTCGTGTCCGACTCTGTGCGACCCCATAGATGGCAGCCCACCAGGCTCCCCCATCCCTGGGATTCTCCAGGCAAGAACACTGGAGTGGGTTGCCATTTCCTTCTCCAGTGCATGAAAGTGAAGGTGAAGTCGCTCAGTTGCGTCCGACTCTTCGCGACCCCATGGACTGCAGCCTACCAGGGTCCTCTGTCCATGGGATTTTCCAGGCAAGAGTACTGGAGTGGAGTGCCATTGCCTTCTCCGATTTCTGCCTTATAACAATGTAAATCAAATCCTTCCTCCCTTCCCTTCCCTATAGAATTGTAGCCTCCACATTTGGAATGCACTAAGAACTTATTTATATTCTTAGTTCTATGGGACTTTTCAGGAGAGAACTGGACATTTTCTTGGTAGATGGTTCAGCATGTTTGGGGGATTTATGAAGTTTTATCACATAAATGTTATCAGTTGCCCCAAGTTCAAACACAAATCAAAGAGTTCTTCTACAGTGTAGTTTTTTTTGCCACAACTATATCTCTTCACTTGGATATTAGAATGTGCTACCAGCAAAGTACTGGTGGCTGAAGCCACTATCAGCAGCCAAGAGGAGAGGTTGGAGGGAGAGGAGGAGAGGCAGCCTGTGGGTCCTAGTGAGTCCTGTGATGATGTGGGTGAACATCACTCAAGACTCACAAGGTGGGAAAGAGCATCTCTACCAATCAGAGTGCGTTTTGTAAAGTTGTCACTATGTTTCGATGTGTGTTGCCGTGTGTTGTTCGTATATGCATGATTATTTGACTGAATGGTCACTTTTTTTTTTTACTGGTATATCAAGTATAATGGATGTCATTGTTAGGAAATCAATTAACCTCCTTCAAATGTAGCTTCCTGTGGAAAGAAGGGAGGAGAACAGAGCCACAGAAGGTTAGAATTGTAGCATTTTCCTTAACCCTTCAGTTTATAGATGAAAAACCTGAAGCCCAGAGACAGAAAGTGATATTCTCAAGGTCACACAGCCAGATGATGGCATAGGAAGGTTAGTCTCCAGGGTCAGTGCCAGGGGAGCCCACGCCAACCTCTTTTCATCCCAGATGTCTGTCTTTCTTCTTCCAGGAACCCTAAATATTCTCAGATTGAAATCTTTTCTTTTGAATAGTTAAGGTAGTGTTCTGTAAATGTGTTTTTCCCTTGCTGTCTTTCTGTTAATCATTGTGGACCAGATATTAGACACTCCACAGCTCCATCCTACCCCTAGAGTCGCATCTGACTCTTCGCAGCCCCATGGACTGTTGCCTGCCAGGCTCCTCTGTCCATGAAATTCTCTAGGCAAGAATACTGGAGTGGGTTGCCCTTCTCCAGGGGATCTTCCTGACTCAGGGGTCAAACCTGGGTCTCCTGCATTGCAGGCAGACTCTTTACCATCTGAGCCACCAAGGAACTGTGCCTAGAGTAAGCCTAGAACAGTCAAGAAAGCCTTTTGGTTTCAAATACACAAACATAACTGAAACAAGTTGAACAATTACAACAGATAGCTATTTAATGATTCACAGGAAGTTCAAAGGCTGAAGGTAGTTTCAGGCAATTTGAAATGAAATTCAGAAATTCTTGAGTGGGATATTGGGTCAGCCATCCTGAGGGTGTGAGTCTGTTATGATGGGCAGGGAGCACAGCTGCAGAAAGCTTAAGGTTGGACCCTAGAGAGCAGGGATTGAAAATCTATCCTCCAAGAAACTGGCTTTTTAAAGAGACTGACCACCTCCCAACCACCACCAATTTTCTGCAGAAGGAATTTGAAGTTGTTTTCTTTAGTTTTTCACTGATTTTCCCCCAAATATCTTTTTTCCCTTACATGGTCTTTCCTTGCTCAGATACCTCCAGTTTTTCTTTCATAGATATTTGAATGAATTTCATCTCCTAACTTTTCATACTCTGGAGTTTTGTGTCTACTTGAACAGCACCTTGATGACCCTCACCTCATTTAACAGAGACTCTGTATCGGATGAACTGAGCTTGAAACATGTGGAAAATGGTTGAGAATCACAGGAGCAGGGATTTCCCTGGTGGTCCAATGGCTAAGACTCTGCACTCCCAATGCAGGGGGCTTGGGTTCAATCCCAGGTCAGGGAACTAGATCCCACATGTTGCAACTAAGGATCCTACGTGCCTCAAAAAGATTGAAGATGCTGCTTGCCACAGCCAAATAAACAAAAGTAAAAAACCCCAGGGGCATCCCCAGTTACCACTTCCTGCTTCTAAAGTAACATGAGTTGATTCTTTTGTATGATGGAAGCCATTGCTTATAAAAGCATAATGCCAGTTATCCTTCCTAGTAGGTCTAACCACACCAAGGCAGTGTCCATTGGCTTCAAGCAATTGCAATTCATTCTTTTGTATATAGCCAAGTTCTTATTTTTTTAAACATTGCATTCTGAAATACAGGTGGCTTTTGAACTAGCAGGATGAATGAGGCACAAGAAAGTTTTGCTTTTTGAGTTCTTCTGTGCAGTGCAGCCAACATGTTCTACCTGTGATCTCTCTGGACGTCAACATTGCCATCCAAGTGCTGCTTTCATGTTTTATTTCAATGTGTCAAATGTGTGGTGCTTTCCTTGTCTTCCAACAGAAATTGTGTTAGGAAACGAGTGGGCTAGTTTTCCTACCCTAATCGGTATGGATTTATGTTAAGTGGCTGCTGGGGTTTGGTACAAAACTCCCCATTTCTAGGCGTTTGGGGCATCTCTTTTTTCCCTCTGCCTATCTAAAATGAACTTGTCTGACTTTCCCTGGCAGAGGAGTAATTGCATAGAGAAACCTTCTCTCTATTTATTGGAACATCTTGAGTGCTATCTGCTGGTCAAATGTGGCATTGCCTCAGAAAGTGAGCTTCAGGCAAATTGTCACGGGTCTTCTAAGGATAACTTTTGTCTATTGGCTGAATATATGCTGAATAAATGCCGTATGTTTTAGCACATCCTGAAACATACTGACTAAGGACCTGCATTCTTGAATTATGTCATTGCCAGGGAATCACTCATTGCCTTTTGGATCATAAGACCCCTTGATTAAGAGGCATACAAATTAGAGTATAAGTGCAGTGTAACCAGTGCCCGCTTGTCCTTCCTTGAAATGAATAACTGAATAGTTTAAATCTGATTCTCACTTTGCTGAGTAATGTCAGTAGATAAAAATAAACCTTTAAAATGAGCTTTATGGAGTCAGTCAATAATGCTATGTCTTCATGTATAAAAAGGAAGACAATTTGCACTCAATACTAGGTAATAAGCATATGCCAATACTAATAATATTGATCAGAATGCTTAAAAGATAGCAGTCAATATTTAGTATGAGTTAAAATTCATCCAATTTATGCTAACCAAACTATATTTTCTGCCCAAGGTCTTTTGTTTCAAGCACCTGGTAACTTATCCAGAGAGGCATATTATGCTTTACCCAAGAACCCAGAAAAGAACGTATGAGGAGGGAGTGCAAAGCATTGAAGAACTGAGAGTCAATGAAAAGTGATCTGAAAGTCATGGTCTAAAAGCCAAGGGGCCTTCTTCTTCTAGCAAAATGAATAATTGTTCCATTTAGGACAAATAACTATCAAGGAAAGACCAAGTACAGGAGATCACTATTGATTATCAGGAAATAATGAAGAGAAAGGGCTAATGTGTTGACATCATTTAGGCAAAGATCCAGATGATGAAGCTGTAGTTAACAGGAACTTTATAGAGACACATTGATTTAACAGTATACATGGAAATAGACAATCCTATCATCGTTTTTAAGTTATTAAAATGCAACTTATGCTGCCTTTCACTTATTTTAAATTGTTTATTCAGTAATTTGGCATTATTTATGTCACTTCACATTAATACCTATATATTCTCCTGAAAATTATAATTTTAAAAATTGAATATCCTGGATTTTGAGACTGTGTGATTTTTGTAACATATTCAGTTATCTGTATGCTATTAAATAATGACAGAAACATTTTGATTTATAATGAAAAAGAACAAGTTAAAATATGTAGCTAAAATTTAAAACCATTCTGTTTCAGCAATAGAATATTTAAATATATATATATTTATAGGCACAGGCAAGAATCTCACTAATACTTATTTTTCAATCATTCCTAAATTTAGCTTTCTTTTTTTTTAACACCAGGTGCTGTACATATATTATCACATATAATCATTACAATGATCCTGTAAGGTGGGTATTATCTGAAATTTGTAATGGCAAAGCTGAGGAATACAGAAATCAAGTATTTTGCCCAAGATGACTTAGCCCTCATGTAACAGAACCCAGGATTTGGACCCAGAAACTCCAGAGCTTTCTGTCCTAACTGTGACATAACTGTCTGCAACTGTGTTGCTGTTTACATCCTGTCAATAAAGTTCCAGGTCTGTGCAAGCTCTTCATGATTTTCCTCTCACAGTGACCACCAGAAATGAGAAAAAGTAGCATACGGTGTGTTGCTACTAGAGAAGTTGTATTTATGTGTGTGTGTGTGTGTGTGTGTGTGTGTGTGTATGTGTGAAAATATTTGGCACCTTGCCTGACACTGAGTGGGCTTGTTAAATCTGAATCATGTGAATGCTATTTTCAAAGTGAAAGGAAGTAAGCTTTTTTTCATTTTACTAGTAACCCCTGTAGACATTTGCTCTGTGTAATGCCACTGGGAGAAGGCAATGGCACTACACTCTAGTACTTTTGCCTGGAAAATCCCATGGATGGAGGAGCCTGGTGGGCTACAGTCCATAAGGTTGTGAAGAGTCGGACACGACTGAGCGACTTCACTTTCACTTTTCATTTTCATGCATTGGAGAAGGAAATGGCAACCGACTCCAGTGTTCTTGCCTGGAGAATCCCAGGGACGGGGGAGCCTGGTGGGCTGCCGTCTATGGGGTCGGACATGACTGAAGCGACTTAGCAGCAGTAGCAGCAGCAGCAATGCCATGGAGCTGAGAATGACATTTCCCAGTGTCCTTTTCCCTGTTTAGTTGTGTTGGAGTTGGCCAAAGAGATCTGATCTGCGTGAGATCTAGGAGGCTGCCACTAGGTATGGGCTAGTCATTCCTTCTAAAGCTCCTCAACTTTTAATGAACAGATGCAGATTGGACCCAGCAGTTCCAGCCTGTCCTTGCTGTCTTCCATCTTCCTAAGGGCTGTGCCTGCCAGCCAGCTACTCCAAGCCCACCCCTAGATGCTTTGGGTAGATCCACCAGGCAGGCAGTCACACAGACACTGCATCACCCTCATGAGTTCCTTTTCATGCTTTCATTTAGCTTCTCAGAATATCTTGACGGAACCTCAGCTGACATCATCTCTCCTTTTTTTATTTGCCTAGCTGAAAATGGTCACAGTTGGTCATAAAGCACCGAAACTCTTAGCTCTCTTAATGTCAGTTGCCTGATCATTTGCAGTGGAAATGCCTTACTCTGGAAGGACCATGACTTCCCTCCACCCCTCTCACCCCATCCCAACCCCATCTAGTATAAAACAGTGCAAATATCATTGCTGAGTTTTTCCTGGCTTTTCCTTCCTCTGCCTAAAGAGGATTCTGCCTGGGTCTCTTGATTGTTTTCTTCTTTTTTTCTCTTTTAATATATGGTAAATTTGAGGTTCTTATACTGTTGCAAAGATGAATTGATAGGTAAGAAGTGGATTTAGTTAAAGAGAAACACACTCCAAAGACAAAATCTGTCTTGCCTCAGGAGGCAAGTGAAGTGAAAGTCGCTCAGTTGTGTCCACCACTTTGTGACCCAGTGGACTATACAGTCCATGGAATTCTCCAGGCCAGAATATTGGAGTGGGTAGCCTTTCCCTTCTCCAGGGGACCTTCCCAACTCATGGATTAAACCTAGGTCTCCCGCATTGCAGGTGGATTCTTTACCAGCGGAGCCACCTGGGAAGCCCAAGAATACTGGAGTGGGTAACCTATCCCTTCTCCAGTAGATCTTCCTGACCCAGGAATGGAACTGGGATCTTCTGTACTGCAGGTGGATTCTTTACCAACTGAGGTACCAGAGTAGGCCTCAGAAGGCAAGAGAGCTCTGAAATACGATGTGGTTAGTTTTTATCTGCTGGGTAATTTCATAGGGTGATGAGTGGGAGGATTATTCCAATTATTTTGGGGAAGGGGCAGAAATTTCCAGAAATTGAGTCACCATTCTCTTTCTGGTCTTTCATGGTTAGCCTTAGAACTGTCATGGCCCTGGTGGGTGTGTCATTTAGCTAATATATTATAATGAGTGTATAATGAAGCTCAAGGTCTAGTGGAGCTGGAATCTTCCTCCATCTTGGACCCAGTTGATTTTAACAAGTCTTTGTCATGTCCTATGGTATGGCTATCATCCGGTCCCATCACTTCATGGGAAATAGATGGGGAAACAGTGGAAACAGTCTCAGACTTTATTTTTTGGGCTCCAAAATCACTGCAGATGGTGACTGCAGCCATGAAATTAAAAGACACTTACTCCTTGGAAGAAAAGTTATGACCAACCTAGATAGCATATTGAAAAGCAGAGACATTACTTTGCCGACTAACATCCGTCTAGTCAAGGCTATGGTTTTTCCTGTGGTCATGTATGGATATGAGAGTTGGACTGTGAAGAAGGCTGAGTGCTGAAGAATTGATGCTTTTGAACTGTGGTGTTGGAGAAGACTCTTGAGAGTCCCTTGGACTGCAAGGAGATCCAACCAGTCCATTCTGAAGGAGATCAACCCTGGGATTTCTTTGGAAGGAATGATGCTAAAGCTGAGACTCCAGTACTTTGGCCACCTCATGTGAAGCGTTGACTCATGGGAAAAGACTCTGATGCTGGGAGGGATTGGGGGCAGGAGGAGAAGGGGACGACAGAGGATGAGATGGCTGGATGGCATCACTGACTCGATAGACACGAGTCTGAGAGAACTCCGGGAGTTGGTGATGGACAGGGAGGCCTGTCATGCTCCAATTCATGGGGTTGCAAAGAGTCGGACACAACTGAGCGACTGAACTGAACTGAACTGATGGCTGTATCATTCTTTTAAAGGTTGTGCCTTGCCCACTTCCTTCCTGTTTCATGAGGAAAGTCCTACTTCTTCTTGAACCTCAGCAGTGGTGATTCTAGAATAAATTAGGAGTGAAGAAGAACCAGAGGACATTTGAGGTAGTAACGGTTGGAGCGTCCTTTCAGATGTGGTTGAGAAGAGAGAAGTGGATGTAAATGCAATGGAAAGGGAAAAAAGGGGATTCTAAAAAATATGTCAGGGACTGTACAGTCCTTTCATAGTAATTAAAATTAAGAACTTGAGTTATTTTGAAATTAGTTTCAGTTGGATGGATTTGGTTCTTTAAATTGTGACCCCTCTTTGGAACTGGACCATGTGGACTCTGGCTTCATAAGGGTTATATGTATGAAGACATATTCATGAATATCACACAGTTTCCAAATTGGCAGTAAAAAAAAATTCACCCAAATCTGTCAAATTTCTCAAGATTTATCTACTTTTTCTGAATATAAAATTAATCTTTTAAGTATTATCCAAAGTGTTAAAGTGTATTCCAACATCTCTGTTTCTCAAAGTCTATTTTTACTAAACCATCTCTGAAGAAAGTTAATATTGGATATTTACATGAAGAAAAAAGTCTCAGTTCAACCATGTTTGGGTGAACCAAAGTTCACTATGTGAACCAAAGTTAAATAGATTGATTTACTCAAAGCCCTTAATTTTTTTCTTAGAACTTTTTGAGTACCTCTCTTGGGACTAGCATAATCAAAAATACACTTAGAGAGACCCAAAGGGAGCCATATAGTAGCCATGTCTTCCTGCACACAGGAACTCAATGGGATCATTGGCATAATGCCCAAAGCTGAACTTCTCTGTACAGTGGTGCGGGATCCCATCTCAGAGACAGCTGTGGGTGAAGTAGAAAAGGATAGCTTTATTACTCTGCCAGAAAAGGGGGCTACATTGGGCTCCTGCGTCAAAAACCTATGTCTTCCCACTTGGAGAGGATAGTGAGAAGCTTTATGTAATGGTGCAAAGAGGGCATGATCCGCTTGTGGACATTATTCTGATGGGTTGGTAGTGAGGTAAGTAGGAGTAGCATCATCAGCCTTTAGGTTCCAGCTGGTCTGGTGTCTACTTGTCTGTGGGCAGCATACTCTCACTAATTGTTAACTTCTCCCACCTGAAGGTGATTTCTTTCAGTATTCTGCAAAATAACTCAAAGGTATTGTTGTGTACATATGTTGATGGAGAACCAGGACCTTGCCTAAAGGGTGTACTACTGTTTCTCTTGACTATTTGTTTCTTCTTAGTCTTTCATCCTCTCCCTTCCCTAATTAGCAATTGCTTAAATCTGCTTAAATCCCTGAGTTGGAACTTAAATCCTGAGTTGGAAGGTCATGGAAGCTGAATGAGGCCTATTTCTATAATCAAAGAGATGGGGGACAAAGAAAAGCTTTGTGCCCAGGAGTCCCACAGGGCCCTGCTCTATCAGGCAAAGACTTTGTTCTTTTCTTTCTTGGAATTTCAGACTTGTCTATTCTACTTTCCTTGCCTTCATACATTTTAGAATCAGCATGTCAGTATCTACCCATAAAAGCTTTCTGGGATTTATATTGGAATTGCATTTTGAATCTCTGGATCAAACCTGGGGGAAGAGATGAGGAATGGAGTTTTAATCATCATTTCTTGACTAAGACAACAAACAAAACCCAAACCTTTCCTTCCTATTAGAAAGTAAAGCCTGAACACCATAGCTTAGCACTGACCATTCTCTATCATTCAGCCACTGATTTTCCTCGGCCTTATATTCTATAACTTTTCAGCCTAGATTCTCATCACCAGCCAAAACAAATCACTGCCCCTCCAACATACAGTGGCATCCTCCTGCTCATTAACTCACTCCTTTACCTCCTCCAAAATCCTGCCTCCCTGTTTATTTCAAATTCATTTTCAGCATTTGACGCAAGTGAAATGTTCACTTCTTCATCCAGCTGAAAGTCCTCTCTCAGTTTCTGAGTTCCTTCCATAGGTTTCTGTGGGCATCATTCGTTAGGTATTTCTCAAACCTTGTGGTGTATTGTTGGTGTCGTTTTTGCCTGAGAATGTAATTTCATCACAGGAGTGAAATCCAATCATGTTCTGAAGTTCCATGTATTCAAGGGGAAGATTATACGGTGGACCTGTCTTAGAGATCTGTCTTCCAGAGGTATGGAATATGGGATATGGATGAGAACAATGTAAAGGTTATGCATGAGAACAGTTGTTAGAGCATTGAGAACAAACTAACTTTCAATGTTTGGTACACCAAAGATGAAATATTAAGGCTTCTGATAGGACTCCAAATTTAAATATTTAGCCTGGGAAGTGTTTGGCCTTGGCTTTTGCTTATGTACTTCATCTTCATAGTTATAAACTGTTGTTTTCTCCTCATACTTTTTCATCTCCCCCACTCCCTTGTCATTTGGGTGAGTTCACCGGGTACTTGAGAAGTCCCATGGGCTAGGTTCTCTGTGTAGAGCCAGATTTTCTGGGGCTTTGCTTATTTCATTTCTTTCTTTTTTTTTGGTATTTTTAAAACTGCTTTAATATTGTAATTTTTATTTTTTGTACATTCCATGTGACACACGAGATCTTGGTTCCCAGACAAGGGATTGAACCTTTGCCCCCTACGTTGGAAGCTTGGAGAATTAACCACTGGACCACCAGAAAAGTCCCTTATTTCACTCTTTTGATCAAACATTTTCCCTCAACTGTGCTGTGTACTCAAAGTTCTGTTCCTTCCTAAGTAATATATGGAGATCTGAAAGAGAGAGGAGATTTTGATCTGAGGGGTTAATCTTTGATGGTACACCAACAGCATTCAGATTAGAAATTGTAGTGAAAAGTACCAGGTCTTTGACGTCAGATAGTCCTGTATTCAAATCCAAACTCTAACCAGTTACATCCTGTGACCTCAGGTGAATTGTGAAGTTTAAATAAAAGCACATACAGCATTTCTAGAACACGAGGAGAACAACATACATTAGTTTCTTTGCCCCTCTTTTTCTATAATCCCTCAGAATACAGTAATATCTGCTTTAATGATTTAACATGTTTTGTATGGCAGGCATAGTGCTAAGAGATTTACACACATTTTCTCATAATCCTTAAAGCAACCTATTTTCTTTCTTTTATTTTTCTTTTTTTAACTGTTACCATATATCATTTTTCACAAGAACAAGCAAAGACTTAAAGAACATTTTGTAATGTCATCAAATAAGAAATTAGTGACATTGGTCTTTGAACTTGAATCTAATTGCTTCTGAGACCCTAGATTTTTAGTTACTATCCCATATTTTGCTAGCCATATGCTCTGTATCTTCTTAGGAATTTCATGGGTGAGGTCAAGATGGAGAATGTTTACCACCTAGCAAACTTGTGGGAAATATATTTTAAGTTGCATAGACTTTTCATCTGTCCTTTGGACCATACCACAAGAAGCAGTTACTGTAACACTAATTTTTAATTTGAAAAATATATTTTAGTTGGGCTAAATATACTTATATATTCATAGCACTCTCTTGGGCTTCCCTGGTGGCTCAGACAGTAAAGAATCTGCCTACAATGAAGGAGACCAGGATTCAATCCCTGGGTTGGGAAGATCCCCTGGAGAAGGCAATGGCTACCCACTCCAGTATACTTGCTTGGAGAATCCCCATGGACAGAGGAGTCTGGTGGGCTAGAGTCCATGGAGTTGCAAAGAGTCAGACATTGCTGAACAGCTTTAACTCACTCGCTAGCACTCTACTGGACTCCTTCACCCTTGACTCCTTATAGCTAGTTAATCAAGAAGCACTGTGAAGTCTCTCATAACACTGATGGTATTGCTGATGGTATTCCACTGACACTTCAGATATGGTCCAGCTTGATTAGAACAAGTCCACCTCTCTTCGAGTTAAGGTGGAGCTGGTGGTTTTGGGGAAGGGACTTGGCTATTCATGGTCAGAGCGATGCCCTCACTTCTGCAGCAGTTCTTTTCTGGGTTTTTGCCCTTCCAGTGACCCTTGTGGCTGTACTTCCTCTATCCCTGGAAGCTGCTGAGATATCAGGAATCTCTGAATCATCAGCCTCTAGAGTCCGGTTCTTTCTCTGCACAGCAGAGTAGCGACTTTTGCTTCTTGTGACTGACTTTTACCTCAGATTTTCAGATAAGTGCAATGGATGGTTCCTTATGCCATAGTTCTCTCTTTCTTCTCCTCCTCCTTCTACAACTTTTTAAACTGTTTTACTTTTCTAAAAGATAAAGATACTTTCAAAAGCTTACTTGCTTATAAGGTTTGTTATGGAAAACAGCAGTCTCATGCTTTCCGATTGCCCTGTTATATCCCACATCCCCACACTCAACCACTTCTGAGTTTATCTGAGAATTTGGTACTTATTTCTGTTTCTTTTTATTTTCTATTTTTACTGTTTTCTCTATTTCTATTCTCGCCATCTAATTTTTCTTAAATAAAATGATTACATTCCCATTCCTTAATGTTCCTATGGTTCAGTTCAGTTCAGTTCAGTCACTTAGTCATATCTGACTCTTTGCAACCCCATGAACTGCAGCACACCAGGGCTCCCTGTCCATCCCCAACTCCCGGAGTCCACCCAAACCCATGTCCATTGAGTCCATGTCCATGGTGATGCCATCCAGCCATCTCATCATCTGTCATTCCTTTCTCCTCCTGCCCTCAATCTTTCCCAGCATCAGGGTCTTTTAAAATGAGTCAGCTCTCCACATCAGGTGGCCAAAATATTGGAGTTTCAGCTTCAACATCAGTCCTTCTAATGAACACCCAGGACTGATCTCCTTTAGGATGGACTGGTTGGATCTCCTTGCAGTCCAAGGGACTCTCAAGAGTCTCCTCCAACACCACAGTTCAAAAGCATCAATTCTTCGGCACTCAGCTTTCTTCACAGTCCAACTCTCACATCCATACATGACCTCTGGAAAAACCATAGCCTTGACTAGATGGACCTTTGTAGACAAAGTAATGTCTCTGCTTTTGAATATGCTATCTAGGTTGGTCATAACTTTCCTTCCAAGGAGTAAGCATCTTTTAATTTCATGGCTGCAATCACCATCTGTAGTGATTTTGCAACCCAGAAAAATAAAGTCAGCCACTGTTTCCCCATCTATTTGCCATGAAGTGATGAAACCAGATGCCATGATCTTAGTTTTCTGAATGTTGAGCTTTAAGCCAACTTTTTCCCTCTCCTCTTTCACTTTCATCAAGAAGCTCTTTAGTTCTTCTTCACTTTCTGCCATAAGGGTGGTTTCATCTGCATATCTGAGGTAATTTATTTTTCTCTCAACAATCTTGATTCCAGCTTGTGCTTCCTTCAGCCTAGTGTTCCTCATGATGTACTCTCCATGTAGGTTAAATAAGCAGGGTGACAATATACAGCCTTGATGTACTCCATTTCCTATTTGGAACCAGTCTGTTGTTCCATGTCCAGTTCTAATTGTTGCTTCCTGACCTGCATACAGGTTTCTCAAGAGGCAGGTCAGGTAATCTGATATTCACATTTCTTTCAGAATTTTCCACAGTTTATTGTGATCCACACAGTCAAAGGCTTTGGCATAGTTATAAAGCAGAAATAAATGTTTTTCTGGAACTCTCTAGCTTTTTTGATGATCCAATGGATGTTGGCAACTTGATCTCTGGTTCCTCTGCTTTTTCTAAAACCAGCTTGAACATCTGAAGTTCATGGTTCACATATTGCTGAAGCCTGGCTTGGAGAATTTTTAGCATTACTTTACTAGCCTGTGAGATGAGTGCAGTTGTTCAGTAGTTTGAGCATTCTTTGGCATTGCCTTTCTTTGAGATTGGAATGAAAACTGACCTTTTCCAGTCCTGTGGCCTTACCTATGGTAGCCATTTTCTATTGACTTCCAAAAGTGGAAGATAAAGCTATATAGGTTTCCTCTGCTATTTTGCATCCCTTTCCCCCTTTATTATAGTTATATAAAAGCATTGAGTATATAGTCCATTTTTACACTATTATGACTATTACAGTTGATTTTTGTGGGTAAGCTATGAGGAAGACCATGGTTACCTTTTCTTTCTTTAGGAAAAGCATGTTCTTTTTCCTAAAAATAATAATAATGTCAGATTTTTGTTTAAATGTCTATGTGTTTAATGGCAGTCCAACCACAAATTTTCCCCCAATAGTTTAATCTTTTCTCTGTACAAAGATAATTATAGGAATTCACTTGCATTTTCTTGGGAACGCCTCTATGGGTATCTTGTGACCTCTTCCATAGGCTCTTTCCTCTTTTCCTACGGCACAGAGGGTACCCTGGATTCTCCCTTCCTACTGGACTGGGAACCCTTCAATTCTTTCTTATGATACTACTTCTGTTTCCTTCTTGTTTCCTGTATGCCATGTCTTTCTCTTTCTTGGTTTACTCTCCTTCAGTAGTAGAACTTGTCTTCCAGTAACTTCCTGAGAAAATGTGTATGAAAGGTAAAATATTAGTGTGTTAAATATCTGAAACCTAGACAGCATATTAAAAAGCAGAGACATTCTTTTGTCAAGAAAGGTCCATCTAGTCAAAGCTATGATTTTTCCAGTAGTCATGTATGGATGTGAGAGTTGGACCATAAAGAAAGCTAAGCACCAAAGAATTGATGCTTTTTGAATTGCGGTGTTGGAGAAGACTCTTGAGAGTCCCTTGTGCTGCAAGGAGATTAAACCAGTCAATCCTAAGGGAAATTAGTCCTGAATATTCATTGGAAGAACTGCTTCTGAAGCTGAAGCTCCAGTACTTTGGCCGCCTGATGCAAAGAACTGACTCATTGGAAAAGACTCTGATGCTAGGAAAGGTTGAAGGCAGGAGGAGAAGGAGGTGACAGAGGATGAGGTGGTTGGATGGCATTACCGACTTGATGGACATGAGTTTGAGCAAACTCTGGGATTTGGTGATGGACAGGGAAGCCTGGCGTGCCGCAGTCCATGGGGTTTCAGAGTCGGACATGACTGAGCGACTGAGATGAACTGAACAAAAATATCTGAAACTCTTTTTAATCATCATGATGTTTTTCAGTGTAGAAATCTAAGGTGAAGTGAGTTCCCCTCAGCATTTTTGAGGCATTGGCCTGTCGTCTTCTAGCTCTCTATGCTGTGCTTGAGAATCCTCAAGTCATTTGGAGTTTTAATTTTTTATTTGTGACTTCTTTTTGCATTCCCTGGAGGCTTAAAACTTCTCTCTTTGTCTCCAGCATGTCCTGATGGTGTGCCCTGAATGTGGATTTGCATTTGCTCACTATGCTGAGCACACAATAGGTTCTCCCTATTGTGGGAAGTACATCCTTCAGGGCCAGAAATTTTTCTTGAATTACCTATTTTATTATTTTTTCCTTTTTTTCTGTTTTATTTGTTTATTTATCTCTCTGAAAGGCTTATTATTTAGATGTTGGTCTCTTAGGCTGTTATTTTCTCATCTTATCAATTCTATATTCAATCTCCTTGTCTTTTTTCCTTTAGTCTTTGAAAAACTTTCTTAATTTTGTCTTCTAAACCTTCCACTGAATTTTTAGTTTTTGTTATACTGCCATATTAGCTCTCATCCTGTTCTGGATGAAATAACTTCCCTTATTTTTCTGAGAATATGGTTTTATTTTCAAAATTTTCTTCTGCCTGTAGCATCTCTGGTTTTCCCAAAATTGTTTTCATCTCAGTCTTTCATGGAAGGGCTTCCCCAATGGCAGAGTGGTCCTTGCCTGCCTGCTCATGCTGAGGAATGAGTCCCTGGAAAGCTGATTGAAGCCATTGCTTATACAAGGTGTGTTAACTCTCAGCTTCACTGAAAATGAATATGCCGTAACCATTTCCTTGGAGAACCCAAAAGTAAAAATCTTAAACATTTTACTGTTGGCCTGGTCAGAATACTCAGAGAAGAATCTTCCAGTCTTCTTCATGGAGGCCACAGCCCTTGCTTCTACTGTTCCAGTAGCTGACTGGTGATCAGAGCATGCAGGCAGTGGTATCAACGTTTACTATGAGAATTTTCACTTAATTTCTCTGTGCTGGTCATGGAACTCCCAACTTCCAGAGTGTCTGATATTCTCTGGTCCAGAGACTCTCTCTTTTATAGTTTTCAAGGATGTTCAGTTCAGTTCCGTTTAGTTCAGTCGTTCAGTTGTGTCTGACTCCTTGCGACCCCATGTACCACAGTATGCCAGGCCTCCCTGTCCATCATGAACTCCCGGAGTCTACCCAAACCCATGTCCATCATGTTGGTGATGCCATCCAGCCATCTCATCCTCTGTCATCCCCTTCTCCTCCTGCCCTCAATCTTTCCCAGCATCAGGGTTTTTTCCAATGAGTCAGCTCTCCCCATGAGGTGGCCAAAGTATTGGAGTTTCAGCTTCAACATCAGTCCCTCCAATGAACACCCAGGCCTGATCTCCTTTAAGATGGGCTGGATGGATCTCTTTGCAGTCCAAGGGACTCTCAAGAGTCTTCTCCAACATCACAGTTCAAAACCATCAATTCTTCACTGCTCAGGTTTCTTTATAGTCCAACTCTCACATCCATACATGACCACTGGAAAAACTATAGCCTTGACTAGACAGACCTTTGTTGGCAAAGTAATGTCTCTGCTTTTGAATATGCTATCTAGGTTGGTCATAACTTTTCTTCCAAGGAGTAAGTGTCTTTTAATTTCATGGATGCAGTCACCATCTGCAGTAATTTTGAAGCCCATAAAAATAAAGTCGGACACTGTTTCCACTGTTTCCCATCTATTTGCCATGAAGTGATGGGACCAGATGCCATGATCTTAGCCTTCTGAATGTTGAGCTTTAAGCCAACTTTTTCACTCTCCTCTTTTACTTTCATCAAAAGGCTCTTTAGTTATTCTTCACTTTCTGCCATAAGGGTGCTGTCATCTGCATATCTGAAGTAATTGATATTTCTCCCGACAATCTTGATTCTAGCTTGTGCTTCCTCCATCTAGCATTCCTCATGATGTACTCTCCATATAAGTTAAATAAGCAGGATGACAATATACAGCCTTGATGTACTCCTTTTCCTATTTGGAACCAGTCTGTTGTTCCATGTCCAGTTCTAACTGTTGCTTCCTGACTTGTATACAGGTTTCTCAAGAGAAAGGTCAGATAGTCTAGTATTCCTATCTCTTGAAGAATTTTCCACAGTTTATTGTGATCCACACAGTCAAAGGCTTTGGCATAGTCAATAAAGCAGAAATAGATGTTTTTCTGGAACTCTCTTGCTTTTTTGATGATCCATCGGATGTTGGCAATTTGATCTCTGGTTCCTCTGCCTTTTCTAAAACCAGCTTGAACATCTGGAATTTCATGGTTCACATATTGCTGAAGGCTGGCTTGGAGAATTTTGAGCATTACTTTACTAGTATGTGAGGAGTAGAAGAGGGATTTACCCATCAACATGGAGTTGGGGAGAGGTTTTGAGGAGTATTTGCTTTTTAAATACATTTTCAACTGATCTTCCTGTTTTTGATTACATTTCCCAGTCAGTTCAGTTCAGTCGCTTAGTCGTGTCTGACTCTTTGTGACCCCATGGACCACAGCACACCAAGCTTCCCTGTCCATCACTAGCTCCCAGAGCTTGCTCAAACTCATGTCCATTGTGTTGGTGATATTTCCCAGAGCCATCAACTCCTGAGCCTTTTTGGAGAACAGCGAATCACTTTTTCCTTCTGCTTTAACATCATTGGCTTGGGGTTCAACTTTCTCAAGTCTACGGCAATGGTTATTACAAGTCCTTCTGCTTTTCCCCAATTTGTCTTTTTAAGCCTCCCTTTACTGTTTTTTTTTTTTTTTTTAACCCTTGAAATTAACCTTTGAAATTTTCAAAAAATTATCAAAGATTTCACTTACAGTTATTTTAACAGGGATTTGGAATGGAGGCAAACTAAATATATGTGTTCTGTTTGCCTTTTTAAAACAAAACAAAACAAAACTAGAATTCCACTTTTATTCTTTCTTGTCTCATATTGTCTTCTCAGCTGAACCTTGCTATTCTGTTCCTTTCAAATCCCAGACCAGCTGCTTAGTCTGGCTTACTTTGCCAGCCCCCTTCAGTGATCTGACTGTCTCAGGGGCCCTATTGCTGCTCCTTCAGGTGCAATTTCTTCTGTTTGTGTCTGAACCCCAAAGAAGCGCTGGGTTCTTTTCCTCTCCTTCAGAGTTCCTGGTTCACATGATCCAGAGATGGCCTCTAAATGGGTGGCCTGTTTCCATATCTCTAAGCATTATATCAGTTTGATCTTCAAAGTGTTTTCAGTTCCGTGTTTGGGTCTGCCAGAACAGTAGATGAAATCTGCCAGGGCACACAGAAGACAGACCAGCTCCAAAGAATCTCATCTCCTTCCAGGCACATTTTACTAGTTAGATAATTTTCATATATGGTTTCTTTATATTTACTGGGGCTACCATTTACAATTCTAGAAACGCCTTTCCCACTTGATCACATTTCTTTCTTTACAGTTTTTCTTTTCTATCTTTTAGGGAAAAATTTTTGTCTGATGGTACAGTTTTATTTCTTGTCAATATTTCTTTTTTCAAATAACTCTACTTTTTGTAATTCTAGCACCTTACCATATTTATATGCTCTTTTAGGGTATATATAAGGTAGCTCAGCTTTTTACATAAAGCACAGCTTTTACTTTTAAAATGTGTTACTATTTTTCTAACTGGGGTTCCCTGATAGCTCTATTGGTAAAAAATCTGCCTGCCATGCAGAAGACCCCAGTTCGATTCCTGGGTTGGGAAGATCCGCTGGAGACGGGATAGACTATGAAATTAATGTATATTCATTGTGAAACATGCAGTGAAATTAAGTAATTTGCCTAAAAGTTATCCATTTAATTAGTGTCAAATCCAAATGATTAACACTCTTTTATACTATGTTTGATTAACCTAAGCTGTCTTTTGCAACAAAAGAGGCATCTAAATAGTCATTGTATATAAATGATTATAAAATTCCATTAAAGTGATTTTCTTTTGGTCTTTTTGATAGTCAAGTACAAAGCTTATTATATAATCAGCCAGTATTTTCTCAGAATAGTTAACTTATTAATGAATTATTTCAACATTTGATAGATACTACATAAGCACCTACTATGTTCCAGACTGTGCTAGGGCTTGGCCAATCATTGGGAAACAAGAATTTTAGGGTGAAAAATTCTTGATTTTCTCATTTTGGATTTTGCACATGGGGCCCTCTTTATCTTTTCTACTGAGAAGAGAGATTCTTATTAATAAGTGCCAAGAATTTCTTTAGCTGTGACATTGGGAGGCAATTCCTTTTTCAGTCTTCCCAGTCCTGCAAACTCATGATAGGCAGTCTACCAGCAGGCACTGCTAGAAATGACCTATGAATTATGATAAGTCTGGCTTAGGAAATCAAACAGATATCTTAAATCAACAAGTCTTTGGCTGATTCCCAGCTGTAACAGGACTCGTTCCAAATCATCATCTGTAGTCACTAGTGAAAAATCAATGAGCAGCTCACTGGGATATGTAATGAAGGAAAAGACATGAGTTGAAAGGAAAACAAACAATAAAAACATTCAATATTTAGTATGAAAGAAAATCAACTGCCTACAGTGTTATCAGCAATTTATAGTCTTAAATTTATGTACCATCTTGTTATTTAAATTAGTGCCTTCCTCTAAAAAACCAACATAACAAGATACTTTTGAGTCCAGTAAATTTTGGCTTACAGACATAAAGAAGCAGGCTTAGTTTGTGCTGCGGCCTTTATGGTTTTGCCAGCATGGGCGTGGGCTTTTCCAGGGGTAAACATGTTCTTTCTTACATTATTTGTGAAAGAATAACACAGAACTAGCTAACAGATTATTATTATTATTTTCTACTGAACAACTGTGAAACAGTTATATTTTGCTCAAACATCAACCTTTGGGGAACTTGGACTTGAAGCAGTAATTTGCAACTGGATGCACCTCAGAATCATCTGTAGAGGCTTTAAAAACTTCAGGTGCCTGGGCTGTGTCCCTGGATATTCTGAAAAGTTCACATGTGAGTGATTCTGTTGGTTCATTGGAACTGGGGAGCCCCAGGCAGCAGCATGAACCCAACTGGAGGGAGCTATGTCAGGGGTCCCTGAGGACCCTAAGAGTTGGGTAAAGGCTGAACTAGACACATCCAGATAAAGAGAACAAAAATGGAGAGCTCAGTTCATGCTGGAAATGAAGAGAAAGGATAGAAATGCCTTTAATAAATGATGCAAAGAAAATGTTAATTTAATATGTCTTAAAAAAAGATCTAGACCAATGCTGTCCAATAGAAACATATGTGAAGGATGTATGCCATTCGAAATTTAAACAAAAAAAGAAGACAGAGGCAGAATTAATTTTAATAATATGTTTTATTTAACCCAATATATCACAAATATTATCACTTGAAAAGTTAATGATATGAAACATTATTAATGAGAATTTTATCCATTTATTTATTTTAAAGTTCAAAGTTTCAAGGTTCAAACAACTTTATTTATTTATTATTTTTGCCATACCATGAGACATGCAGGATCTTAGTTCCCTGACTAGGGATCAAACCTGTGTCCCACTGCAGTGGAAACACAGTCTTAACCAATGGACTGCCAGACAAGTCCTTAATAAGATATTTTAATTCTTCTTTCCTGCAAGGTCTTTGAAATCCAGTGTGTATTTTACACTAACAGCACATCTCAATTTGGACTCCTCCCATTTCAAGGGCTAACTTTGAAGTTCACCCATGGTTTTCATATTGGACAGTGCAGGTCTAGGTAGATGAGTGCTCTAAATAAATTGACAAGCAATGTCAGAGCTCCAGCAGAGAAGATAATCTAACCTAGAACTTAGACTTTTCTTTGGGAAGTTATCAGGGATCTAGGCCTTAAGGAAAAAGTTTTGGAGGATTGTAGCTAAATGGAATTGTTCAGAAAAGTATTGAATGAAAGGGGAAACTGGTCACTCTGCAACCATGCAGTAGAGAAGAAACAACTTGTTGTAGCCTGCCGGACTCTTCTGTCCATGGAATTTTCCAGGCAGGAATACTGAAGTAAGTTGCCATTTTCTCCTCAAGGGGATCTTTTGGACTCAGGGATCAAACCCATGTCTCCTGCATTTGCAGGCGGATTCTTTACCACTGAGACACCTGGGAAGCGATATAACTTCTCTCTTCTTATGATCTCTGTCCTACAGTGAGCTGCCTTTGTCATTTTTAACTTATTTTTTTTTTTTACTGGAGTATTAATGTTTTACTTTCATTTCTGATTTAAATTGTTGTTTTTCCACTTAGAGAAAAAGGGAAAGAGTAGGATACGCTATTCTCTATCCTCAAACTCTGCTTTTTGCCTGTTAGAGTATTGACACTTCCTACTTTAATTTTAAATCTTATGAAGTTCCATCTTACTGCACTGCCTAGGTAGGATTTATTACTGAATCCAGCTAGTTATTGATAACTTCTCAGGCCTGAAAACCATAAACAAGCAAACAACCCAAACAAATAGTATATCTCAACTTTACAGTGTAAGGACAGTTGATTTTTTTTTTTTTTCCTTCTGAATTTGTTGTGCTTAAAACTCAACAGTCCTCAAGATTCTTCTTTTTCGCACTGTGGGTAGTTAATACTAGATAAAACTCCAGCATAAAGAGAAGGACAGAGACTAGGTTTTAAGCTGGGATGTCTGCTAATTCTTAAGTAGTTCTTAAACTCTAATTTAAAGTTGAAAGAATGGATCTTTTTATATTACCTCGCACCATCAGATGACATGCTTGCCTATTTTGAAGGGCATGTCTCAGCATCTCCACTAAACATGTTCTCCTGGACCCAAGGACTCTCTCAAAACACACTGTATGTTCCTGAGTTACTGCATGCGAGCAGTGGACTTCTTCAAATCATTCTGGAAAAGTGCATGGAGAAGGAATTAAAGTGTGCAAATTTATGTGTTATGGAACAGAGAACTTAGTAAAATGAAGAAGACAAAATTAAGCTTCTAAAAACACTGGAGGGAAAAAATCAAGAATGTGTTTTGATTGTTTATTGTTGGTTCTTGTAGTTACTTTTAAATATTTAAAACCAATATGTATTTTAAAATTTCCATTGGTGTGACGATATACATATGAGTTGCCATATTACTACATCTGGTTTCTCAACCACTCTCAATCAGTAAATTCCCAAGGAATGCATGTGCCTGAGCTGATACCATGGGCCACTTTTTGGTTCTCTTGGACCTTGGATTCCTTATGTGCAAAGCAGGTGAATAATGCCAGAACATAGGGTTGTTGTGAAGGTTAGAAATAACATGTATAAGTGGTTTGTCATGGTATCTGGAAGTCAACAATGGTAAATTGGAGTTTTTTCTTTTTTTTAATAAAATGTTTGATCTAGTTGGGCAAATAGACATATGTACAAACATAAAAATATAAAGTATTGCTCAAAATTCTCCAAGCCAGGCTTCAGCAATACATAAACTGTGAACTTCCAGATGTTCAAGCTGGTTTTAGAAAAAGCAGAAGAACCAGAGATCAAATTGCCAACATCCACTGGATCATTAAAAAAGCAAGAGAAAAACAACTATTTCTGCTTTATTGACTATGCCAAAGCCTTTGACTGTGTGGATCACAGAAAACTGTGGAAAATTCTGAAAGAGATGGGAATACCAGACCACCTGACCTGCCTCTAGAGAAACCTGTATACAGGTCAGGAAGCAATAGTTAGAACTGGACATGGAAAAACAGACTGGTTCCAAATAGGAAAAGGAGTACGTCAAGACTGTATATTGTCACCCTGTTTATTTAGCTTATATGCAGAGTACATCATGTGAAACGCTGGGCTGGAGGAAGCACAAGCTGGAATCAAGACTGCCAGGAGAAATATGAATAACCTCAGATATGCAGATGACACCACCCTTATGGCAGAAAGTGAAGAAGAACTAAAGAGCCTCTTGATGGAAGTGAAAGAGCAGAGTGAAAAAGTTGGCTTAAAGCTCAACATTCAGAAAACTAAGATCATGGCATCTGGTCCGATCACTTCATGGAAAATAGATGAGGAAACAGTGGAAACAGTGGCTGACTTTATTTTTCTGGGCTCCAAAATTACTGCAGGTGGTGATTGCAGCCATGGAATTAAAAGATGCTTATTCCTTAGAAGGAAGGTTATGACCAACTTAGACAGCATATTAAAAAGCAGAGACATTACTTTGTCAACAAAGGTCCATCTAGTCAAGGCTATGGCTTTTCCCATAGTCATGTATTGATGTGAGTTGAACTATAAAGAAAGCTGAGTGCCAAAGAATTGATGCTTTTGAACTGTGGTGCTGAAGACTCTTGAGAGTCCCTTGGACTGCAAGGAGATCCAATAAGTCCATCCTAAAGGAGATCAGTCCTGGGTGTTCATTGGAGTGACTGATGTTGAAGCTGAAGCTCCAATACTTGACCACCTGATGTGGAGAGCTGACTTATTTTAAAAGACCCTGATGCTGGGAAAGATTGAGGGCAGGAGGAGAAGGGGACGACAGAGGATGAGATGTTTGGATGGCATCACAGACTCAGTGGACATGGGTTTGGGTGGACTCCAGCATTTGGTGATGGACAGGGAGGCCTGGCATTCATGGGGTTGCAAAGAGTTGGACACAACTGAGTGACTGAACTGAACTGAAGTGTAAAATAAGACAGCAGAGGGAAGAAAACTAGGGCTTGGGCTGATGTGTATCTCTCATGTTAGTCTATAAGCCGTATGAGGGAGAGTCCTGCCCTGGTTTGCCCATCCTAGTATCTCTAGCACCTGACACAGGAGTGGCTCATTGTAGATGTTCCATCAGTACATTTAATAATACGATTTTGGGATTCATAAGAGCACCAGTTATTGTTCCCTGTTTTCAGTCAGTGCCTTGGGAAATATAGGAAGGGCAAACAGGCTAAAGAAACCCAGGGAAGCTTCATGCAGGAGGCATCTAGAAGGAAGATAGAGTTTAAAGAGAGTGAGTGGCTGAAGGGCAATTCATGCAGGAACAAGGGTACAAAAGTTAAAATAGTACCATTTATTGTATGATATTACATAAACCAATTGACTGGAAGAGATTTACATTAATATTTATGAAGAGGTAAGATTGGTGGATATTTCAGGTGAATTTCACAGAGCTTGAGTGCCAGGCTTAAGTGCAGTGGGTAACAGAAATTACCCTTTGAAACTGCTCTAATCCACAACCACCTCACACAGGAAAAGCCCCTAAACAGACAGGAGAAACCTCCCTATCTGTTACCCTGCTCATTTGCATTATAAAACAATTGCTGAAGGTCTGTAAGCAAAGATGTAGAGATGCTGCCTGTTTTGCACGGCCTGATGCCAGGAAATCTTCCAGCCCAGCTGGGAGCCCTAGTCAGAACAGATCGCCTGCCTTTAAATGCACAATCAAAGCCAGGTCAAATGTGTTCCAGAACAGACTGAAAAACGTGAAGCCAAATATGATAAATTGTGGTGAGTAAGTTGGCTGTGAAAGAATTTGGCTCTGTGTTTTTTTTCTACACGTGGTTCAAGGGGGTGGTTTATTGTTGATTGTTGGATGCATTTTAGAAGCAGAATCCTGTCTCTTCCTACAAAGGTGGTCTCATTATTCCTTAGCAGCAAAAAGGGGCCAGTTAACATAAGCATTTGGTGTTGTCTGCATTGGTCACAATTAGGTGCAATCCAATTTCTGTTATGTTAGCTGGAAATAACTCAGTTAACCCCTCACCTCCTCTAATTCACTTTTTCAATTTCCTTTTATTTCTCTGCTGTGACTTGATGTCCTAAGCTTTCTTCTGGATACCACATACTTCCAAATTCTCTTCATTCTATTCTTTCCTTTTTATTTTTATTTATTTATTTTTAGCTAATTTTATTTATTTTTGGATGTGCCGGGTCTTCATTCCTATTGAGGGCTGTTCTCTAGTTGTGCGAAGTGGGGGCTACCTCTTTAGTTGAGGTACGTGAGGTACCTCTCTACTTGAGGTGTGTGGGTTTCTCACTGTGGTGGCTTCTCTTGTACGGAGCACGGGCTCGAGGGCACGTGGGCTCTGTAGTTGTGACTCCCTGGCCCTGGAGCACAGGCTCAGTAGTTGTGGTGCATGGGCTTAGCTGTTCTGCTGCATGTGCGATCTTCCCGGATCAGGGGCTGAACCCATGTCTCCTGCATTGGCAGGGGAATTCTTTACCACTGAGCCACCAGGGAAGTTCTATTTTTCCTTTTAGATCATAACTTTATTTGTGTGTTAAAGAGCCTAGAGTGGCTCTTTATGTGAGAGTTGCAGCAAGTGATTATGTAGAACATTCTAACTTTCTATTTATCTAGATCTTGGTTGGGTTGTCATGTAAAACTAAATAAGAGGGACATAATAATTTTAACCTATCTGATGCTCATCCTCAGTGACACATTTCAGAGTGTGTCTGGAAAGATATTTTATTGAAAAATTATTTTATTCTAAGATTAAATTGATCTGGGATAGATGATTTTAAAAACCTGGCGTCTGCCTTTCATAACAGCTGGAAGACTCTGGCAGACCTACTTTTGGATCATTAGAAGTATTTAAATATACAACAATGCCAGAACCTGGCTGTGCTTCTCTGCCCCCATGCTAATAAACTGATATTTTGGACAGCTGCTACTGTTTTGATAGTAGAATTAAAAAAACTATACATCATTTTAAATGCAGAAAGAGAGAAAAAAATCATTTAAAATAAAAAAGAAGGGTTGAAGAACACAGAAACAAATGTCACAGAAAAAGAAGGGACAAAATCACTGCAGATGGTGACTGCAGCCATGAAATTAAAAGACACTTACTCCTTGGAAGAAGGGTTATGACCAACTTAGATAGCACATTGAAAAGCAGAGACATTACTTTGCCAACAAAGGTCTGTCTAGTCAAGGCTATGGTTTTTCCAGTGGTCATGTATGGATGTGAGAGTTGGACTGTGAAGAAGGCTGAGTGCCGAAGAATGGATGCTTTTGAACTGTGATGTTGGAGAAGACTCTTGAGGGTCCCTTGGACTGCAAAGAGATCCAACCAGTCTGTTCTGAAGGAGGTCAGCCCTGGGATTTCTTTGGAGGGAATGATGCTGAAGCTGAAACTCCAGTACTTTGGCCACCTCATGCGAAGAGTTGACTCATTGGAAAAGACTCTGATGCTGGGAGGGATTGGGGGCAGGAGGAGAAGGGGACGACAGAGGATGAGATGGCTGGATGGCATCACTGACTCGATGGACATGAGTCTGAGTGAACTCCGGGAGTTGGTGATGGACAGGGAGGCCTGGCGTGCTGCGATTCACGGGGTCACAAAAAGTTGGACACAACTGAGTGACTGAACTGAACTGAACTGATTGAAACCTCAAAACATTATTTAGAATATTTAGTTATTTTTAACGTAGGTGTCATATATTCGTAGTTGATTTTCCCCATTATTTGTGGTCATTCTCAGCAGTGATTTTTATATTCTTCAACACATATTTCTAGATTTTTTTCACATTCTCTACAATAATGTTGTGTTTTATAATCATAAAAGTGAAGTGTTAAGTAAATCATTAGCTTTGTGAAAGTTCTATTAGGTTTGGTGCTTAGCATTGGCACTATTCCTTACCTGTGATGTTGGGGCTAGAGAGTGAGGAATCTTACTAAGCTAAGACTAATCATGGTTAGATGACTTGGAGCAAGTCATTTAAACTTTCTAAAGCAGAGATCATCATCTCAAATTAACTGAAGCTTCTCTGTCCAGTATAGTACACACTACTCACATTAGTGAATGAACACTTGAAATGTCTGTGGATAGGCCGAACTGAGATATTATGAATGTGAAATACACAGTGGGTTTCCAGGATTTAGTATAAAAATGCAAAATATTTTTTGATAATTGTTTTTATATTGTTACGGGTTGATATTTTAGACATATTGGATTAAATGATATATTAAAAACAATTTCACATTAATTTTTTCTTTTTTACCTTCAAATATGACAGCTAGAGAATTTAAATTTACATGTGTAAATTTTATTCCCATTGAACAATATTAATCTAGAGGATGTAAGTGTTTTATTATCTTTAAAATCCTTCTAGATTGATCATTCTGTGAATTGAGATCATGTAAACAATGTGTCAAGATATAAGGTAGGATAATATGATATGGAGCATATCATCTTGAGGTTAGAGCAAAAGTAATCCTTGGATTAAGTTTTGGGAGTAGGAATAGTGTAACTTTGCATAGTTGCATGAAACTACCTGAGGAAAAATACAAGTGTGAAAAATTGTTGTTTCTGTGAAAAATCAGTTCAATGCTTTACAGCCAAGTGTTAAAACATGATATAAAGATATGGCTAAAAGTTTTGGAGGGAACTGTAAAAATCTACAAGGATAGTAGTCTCTTATGATCCTTTGTATTTCTGTGTTGTCTGTTGTGATCTCTCCATTTTCATTTCTAATTTTATTGATTTGATTTTTCTCTCTTTGCTTCTTGATGAGTCTGGCTAATGGTTTGTCAATTTTATTTATCCTTTCAAAGAACCAGCTTTTGGCTTTGTTGATTTTTGCTATGGTCTCTTTTGTTTCTTTTGCATTTATTTCTGCCCTAGTTTTTAAGATTTCTTTCCTTCTACTAACTCTGGGGTTCTCCAACTCTTCCTTTTCTAGTTGCTTTAGTTGTAGAGTTAGGTTATTTATTTGACTTTTTTCTTGTTTCTTGAGGTATGCCTGTATTGCTATGAACTTTCCTCTTAGCACTGCTTTTATAGTGTCCCACAGGTTTTGGGTTGTTGTGTTTTCATTTTCATTAGTTTCTATGCATATTTTGATTTCTTTTTTGATTTCTTCTGTGATTTGTTGGTTATTCAGAAGTGTGTTGTTCAACCTCCATATGTTGGGATTTTTAATAGTTTTTCTCCTGTAATTGAGATCTAATCTTAATGCATTATGGTCAGAAAAGATGCTTGGAATGATTTCGATTTTTTTGAATTTATCAAGTTTAGATTTATGGCCCAGGATGTGATCTATCCTGGAGAAGGTTCCATGAGCACTTGAAAAAAAGGTGAAATTCATTGTTTTGGGGTGAAATGTCCTATAGATATCAATTAGGTCTAACTGATCTAATGTATCATTTAAAGTTTGCATTTCTTTGTTAATTTTCTGTTTAGTTGATCTGTCCATAGGTGTGAGTGGGGTATTAAAGTCTCCCACTATTATTGTGTTATTGTTGATTTCCCCTTTCATACTTGTTATCATTTCTCTTACATATTGCAGTGCTCCTATATTGGGTGCATATATATTTATAATTGTTGTATCTTCTTCTTGGATTGTTCCTTTGATTATTATGTAGTGGCCTTCTTTGTCTCTTTTCACAGCCTTTGTTTTAAAGTCTATTTTATCGGATATGAGTATTGCCACTCCTGCTTTCTTTTGGTCTCTGTTTGCGTGGTATATCTTTTTCCAGCCCTTCACTTTCAGTCTGTATGTGTCCCTTGTTTTGAGGTGGGTCTCTTGTAAGCAGCATATAGAGGGGTCTTGTTTTTGTATCCATTTGGCCAGTCTTTGTCTTTTGGTTGGGGCGTTCAACCCATTTACGTTTAAGGTAATTATTGATAAGTATGATCCCATTACCATTTACTTTATTGTTTTGGGTTCGGGTTTATACACCCTTTTCATGTTTCCTGTCTAGAGGATATCCTTTAGAATTTGTTGGAGAGCTGGTTTGGTGGTGCTGAATTCTCTCAGCTTTTGCTTGTCTGTAAAGCTTTTGATTTCTCCTTCGTATTTGAATGAGATCCTTGCTGGGTACAGTAATCTGGGCTGTAGGTTATTGTCTTTCATCACTTTAAGTATATCTTGCCATTCCCTCCTGGCCTGAAGAGTTTCTATTGAAAGATCAGCTGTTATCCTTATGGGAATCCCCTTGTGTGTTATTTGTTGTTTTTCCCTTGCTGCTTTTAATATTTGTTCTTTGTGTTTGATCGTTGTTAATTTGATTAATATGTGTCTTGGGGTGTTTCGCCTTGGGTTTATTCTATTTGGAACTCTCTGTGTTTCTTGGACTTGGGTGATTATTTCCTTCCCCATTTTAGGGAAGTTTTCAACTATTATCTCCTCAAGGATTTTCTCATGATCTTTCTTTCTGTCTTCTTCTTCTGGGACTCCTATAATTCGAATGTTGGAGTGTTTCATATTGTCCTGGAGGTCTCTGAGATTGTCCTCGTTTCTTTTAATTCGTTTTTCTTGTTTCCTCTCTGATTCATTTATTTCTACCATTCTATTTCACTAATCCTATCTTCTGCCTCCGTTATTCTACTATTTGTTGCCTCCAGAGTGTTTCTGATCTCATTTATTGCGTTATTCATTATATTTTGACTCTTTTAAGTACAATTTTCCAAAACTGAACCAGGAAGAAATAGAAAATCTTAACAGACCCATCACAAGCATGGAAATTGAAACTGTAATCAGAAATCTTCCAGCAAACAAAAGCCCAGGTCCAGACGGCTTCACAGCTGAATTCTACCAAAAATTTCGAGAAGAGCTAACACCTATCCTCCTCAAACTCTTCCAGAAAATTGCAGAGGAAGGTAAACTTCCAAACTCATTCTATGAGGCCACCATCACCCTAATACCAAAACCTGACTAAGATGTCACAAAAAAAGAAAACTACAGGCCAATATCACTGATGAACATAGATGCAAAAATCCTCAACAAAATTCTAGCAATCAGAATCCAACAACACATTAAAAAGATCATACACCATGACCAAGTGGGCTTTATCCCAGGGATGCAAGGATTCTTCAATATCTGCAAATCAATCAATGTAATTCACCACATTAACAAACTGAAAAATAAAAACCATATGATTATCTCAATAGATGCAGAGAAGGCCTTTGACAAAATTCAACATCCATTTATGATAAAAACTCTCCAGAAAGCAGGAATAGAAGGAACATACCTCAACATAATAAAAGCTATCTATGACAAACCCACAGCAAACATTATCCTCAATGGTGAAAAATTGAAAGCATTTCCCCTAAAGTCAGGAACAAGACAAGGGTGTCCACTTTCACCGCTACTATTCAACATAGTTCTGGAAGTTTTGGCCACAGCAATTAGAGCAGAAAAAGAAATAAAAGGAATCCAAATTGGAAAAGAAGAAATAAAACTCTCACTGTTTGCAGATGACATGATCCTCTACATGGAAAACCCTAAAGACTCCACCAGAAAATTACTAGAGCTCATCAATGAATATAGTAAAGTTGCAGGATATAAAATCAACACACAGAAATCCCTTGCATTCCTGTACATGAATAATGAGAAAGTAGAAAAAGAAATTAAGAAAACAATTCCATTCACCATTGCAACGAAAAGAATAAAATACTTAGGAATATATCTACCTAAAGAAACTAAAGACCTATATATAGAAAACTATAAAACACTGATGAAAGAAATCAAAGAGGACACTAATAGATGGAGAAATATACCATGTTCATGGATCGGAAGAATCAATATAGTGAAAATGAGTATACTACCCAAAGCAATTTACAAATTCAATGCAATCCCTATCAAGCTACCAGCCACATTTTTCACAGAACTAGAACAAATAATTTCAAGATTTGTATGGAAATACAAAAAACCTCGAATAGCCAAAGCAATCTTGAGAAAGAAGAATGGAACTGGAGGAATCAACTTGCCTGACTTCAGGCTCTACTACAAAGCCACAGTCATCAAGACAGTATGGTACTGGCACAAAGACAGACATATAGATCAATGGAACAAAATAGAAAGCCCAGAGATAAATCCACACACATATGGACACCTTACCTTTGACAAAGGAGGCAAGAATATACAATGGAGTAAAGACAATCTCTTTAACAAGTGGTACTGGGAAAACTGGTCAACCACTTGTAAAAGAATAAAACTAGATCACTTTCTAACACCCCACACAAAAATAAACTCAAAATGGATTAAAGATCTAAATGTAAGACCAGAAACTATAAAACTCCTAGAGGAGAACATAGGCAAAACACTCTCAGACATAAATCACAGCAGGATCCTCTATGATCCACCTCCCAGAATTCTGGAAATAAAAGCAAAAATAAACAAATGGGATCTAATTAAAATTAAAAGCTTCTGCACAACAAAGGAAAATATAAGCAAGGTGAAAAGACAGCCTTCGGAATGGGAGAAAATAATAGCAAATGAAGCAACTGACAAACAACTAATCTCAAAAATATACAAACAACTTCTGCAGCTCAATTCCAGAAAAATAAACGACCCAATCAAAAAATGGGCCAAAGAACTAAATAGACATTTCTCCAAAGAAGACGTACAGATGGCTAACAAACACATGAAAAGATGCTCAACATCACTCATTATTAGAGAAATGCAAATCAAAACCACAATGAGGTACCACTTCACACCAGTCAGAATGGCTACCATTAGACAAACCATTTGTAAAACTCAAATGACCACATGAAGCTTATCAAGGAGTCTAGATTGGTTTTTATTTTATACCATATGGATGAAGAAGATAGAAATGTCAATAGAGCTCATTAAGGGTGCTCTTGCCAGCTGCTGAAAAATAGAAGCTGGCTACTCTTGGAATTTGGTTCAAAGCTGGACAGATTTGCTTTGTTATAGGGTCAAAGCATTGTCTAAAGTTCTCGTTTTCTTTTAAAATTGAATAAAATCTCTGTATACAGATTCAAAAAAAAAATCTACAAGGATTCTGTACTTAGTTTGCTTTTTATAGTGTTATCAAGAGATATGAAAAACCTAGAATCTGTAAACAATACATTATGAGGTAGTTTTTGCAGGAAAGAATGGAGAATTCTAACTTTTTATATCAAAAGATAATTTATCTAAGCAGATCTATATGTCTGTTTTTGTGCAATACCATGCTATTTTGATTATTGAAACCTTATAGTATAGTCTGAAGTCTGGATGAGTAATGCCTCCAGTTTTATTCTTTTTCCTCAGGATTTCTCTATCAATTTTGGGTCTTTTGTGATTGCATATAAATTTTAGAATTATTTGTTCTAATTCAGTGAAAAAACGTTATGGATAATTTGATAAAGATTACATTAAATCTGAAGATTGCTTAGGGTGGTATGGCCATTTTAACAGTGTTAAAACTTCAAATCCAACAGCGTGGGATAGCTTTCCATTTTTTGAATCATCTTCAGTTTTCTTTATCAATGTTTTATGTTTTTAGCATACGGGTCTTCATCTCCTTGGTTAATTTTATTCCTAAAATCTTTTTTTTTTTTTTTTGACATATTTTGGATGAGTGTGTGTGTGTGTGTGTTTTTAACATTCTCTTTGTGATATTTCATGGTTAGTGTAAGGAAATGCAGCAGATTTCTGTATGCTAATTTTATATTCTGCTACCTTGCTGAATTAAAATATTAGTTCTAATAGTTTTTGTGTGGCGACTTTAGGGTTCTCTAGATAGAGTGTTGGGCTTCCCAGGTGGCACAGTGGTAAAGAATCTGCCTGCCAATACAGGAGATGCAGGAGACACAGGTTTGATCCTTGGATCAGGAAGATTGCCTGGAGTAGTGAATGAAAACCCACTCGAGTATTCTTGCCTGGAAAATTCCTGGCAGGCTATAGTCCATGGGGTTGCAAAGAATCAGACGTGACTGAGCATGCACAGATAGAGTATCTGGTGTGCATGCGTGCTGAGTTGCTGCTGACTCTTTGTGACGCTGTGAAACACAGCCCACCCGGCTCTTTGGCCATGGGATTATGCCAGCAAGAACACTGGAGTGGGTTGCCATTTCCTCCTGCAGGGGACCTTTCTAACCCAGGTATCAAACCTGCATCTCCTGAGGCTCTAGCATTAGCAGGTGGATTCTTTATCGCTGAGAAGCCACCTGGGAAGCCCTAGAGTATCATATCATCTACAAATGCTGATAGGGCTTCCCTGGTGGCTTAGAGGTTAAAGTGTCTGCCTGCAATGTGGGAGACCTGGGTTTGACCCCTAGGTAGGGAAGATCCCTTGGAGAAGGAAATGGCAACCCACTTCAGTATTCTTGCCTGGAGAATCCCATGGACGGAGGAGCCTGGTGGGCTACAGTCCACCGGTCGCAAAGAGTTGGACACGACTGAGCGGCTTCACTTTCACTTTCACAAATACTGATGGCTCTACCTCTTTCCTTCCAATTTGGATAACTTTTATTTCTTTTTCTTGTCTAATTGTTGTGGCTTGGACTTCCAATACTATGTTGAATAGAAGTGCTGCGAGTGGGTGTCCTTGTCTTGTTCCTGAATATAATGGGAAGGCTTGTTCAGTTTTTCACTGTTAACTATTATGTTGGCTATGCATTTGTCATAAATGGCTTTTATTATGTTGAAATATGTTCCCTTTGTATCCATTTTTATTAATGTTTTCATCATAAATGGATGCTGAATTTTGTCAAATGCTTTTTCTGTGTCTGTCGAGATGATCATGTTTTTTCTGCCTTTCCTTTTGTTAATGCGGTGTATCACATTGATTCGTGTATGCTAAACCATCCTTGTGACTCTCGGATGAATCCAGTTTGATCATGGCGTATGATCCCTTTTACGTATGGTTGGGTTCAGTTTGCTAGTGTTTCATGGAACAATTTTTGCATCTACATTCATCAAAGATATTGGTCTGTAATTTTTTTTTTTTCACTGTCTTCTCTGGTTTTGCTAGGAGAGTGACAGGGGCATCATAGTATGAATTTGGGAATGTTTCCTCCTCTTCAGTTTTTTGAACTATTTTGAGCAGGTTAGTAATTCATCCATTTACTTCTATACATACTTAATGCACACATGTCATGCTATATAATTTCCTGCTCCAACCACTTTTATTTTTTTTTATTTTTCTATTTTTTTATTTTTTAGTTTTTTATTGTTTTAATTTTAAAATCTTTAATTCTTACATGCGTTCCCAAACATGAACCCCCCTCCTACCTCCCTCCCCATAACATCTCTCTGGGTCATCCCCATGCACCAGCCCCAAGCATGCTGTATCCTGAGTCAGACATAGACTGGCGATTCAATTCTTACATGATAGTATACATGTTAGAATGCCATTCTCCCAAATCATCCCACCCTCTCCTTCTCCCTCTGAGTCCAAAAGTCCGTTATACACATCTGTGTCTTTTTTCCTGTCTTGCATACAGGGTCGTCATTGCCGATTATACAGAGTGAAGTAAGCCAGAAAGAAAAACACCAATACAGTATACTAACACATATATATGGAATTTAGAAAGATGGCAATGACGACCAACCACTTTTAAAATGTGACTCAGCATTGCTTTGGGCCATATTGACTAAGACATTTTCTAACAGTCTTGAATTGTTCTCATTCCCCTTGATGCTCTATAAATGATTACTCCTCACACCCAATCCTATTATTGCCAGGCCTAAATCTGTGGTGTTTCTCAACAGTGCTATCTTGTGACATATTCAGTGTCCGACTCTTTGCAGCCCCAGGGACTGCAACCCACCAGACTCCTCTGTCCATTGGATTATCCCGTCAAGAATACTGGAGCAGGTTACCATGTCCTCCTCCATCTTCCTGCCCCAGACATTGAACCCAGGTTTCCTGCAACTCCTACACTGGCAGGTAGATTCTTTCACCTGGGAAGCCCCATCTTGTGACAGACTTAACCTTTAATTCTAGAGCCTGAATCCATCCTAGGCATGATCCAGTCTCAACTTAACTCTGCAGCTTTATTTGCTCTTCAGCTTCTCTGTTTTCCTGAGAGACAAACTAGTTGCCATTCATGTGCAAGTCCTATAATTTCCATCTTTGCTCCTCTTACCACACTCACATGGCTAGACTATTCTTATCCCTTCTGTATTATTTAGGATTATACTAGTTGTCAACAGTGTAACTTTGAAAGCATCACCCATCCTATCTGGTAGGATTGTTACAGGGGAGAATGAGGTCATGTGTATAATCCACCTAGCACTGTCCCTGATACATAGTGTTGGTCTCAAGTGTCACTTCCTTTTCTTCTAGGATGAGGGTTTCCCACTGGAAGGAATTGTCTCTTTAACTCTGTTAGCATTTTATCTGTATTAATGTACAATGTATGTCTCACTTAAAGTGGCAGAAATTATTAGTTTCTTATTCCAACATCTGTCCCCACTCCTTCTTAGTAATAGAAGCAGTCTTGCATGATTAAAAGCCCCCCTTTGCATAACTGGTCATATGACTAAATTCTGTCCAAGGCATGTATGCAAAAATGTTGTATGGGACACCTAAGATCTATATGGAAGCCAGGAGGCCAGTCATTCTCTGTCACTTTTTCACTTGTGCTGCCCATGAGGTATTTTGGACTAGGAAGTGACTTTGAGACCTCTTTTGGTTAAAACACAATTATTATGATTTTGTTCATAAGCAGATAAACTTTACCCGACGATTGCAGAAAAATTCTTGGTCTAACTCAACTTTACATATTTGATAGCAGGATTTCTCTAATTTTCTATGGTGAGGCATAGTCCTCTTGTATCCCTGTGCCCTGTTACCTAAGTCCAAACCATTAGGGGTGGGTGCTAAACTAAAAATTAATTGCTAGAAAATGAAATAAATAAAACATATAAAATGCAAGTCTCAATTTCTTATTATTAGATTTAACAGGCAAGATTATAGTTTAATAGCTGTAATTAGAAAAAGCAACATAAGAAGAAAGAAAGAAAATTGAAAAACTGTACACGGTTCTTGTAAATGTTCTTCTTATAGTGTGACACTGTTCTTCTTATAGTGTGACTATAAGATGATTGATATAGAAAATCGCTGAATGCTCCTATCTTTTGGTCATTTTCCAATATAATTTAACATAAAGTTATAATAAAATGCTGACTTCACATATAAAACTGTAGTTTATTCCTTTAGAATGGACACCACATATATCACGATGTCCATTCAATTTTGTCCAAACAAATATTTAAAGTTTTTCATATGGCAAAGAATCTTGCTTGCTAATTTATTAAATCTAGATTGAATTGATAACATTGCAATTTTTAGGAAATAACATACAGAGGAATACTGATGGGAATGGAAAAAGGAATTTTAAAGCAGTTTTTATTCAATTTTTCACTCAGTTTTTTTAGTTGAGGTGTAATTGCTTTACAGTGTTGTGTTAGTTCCTGCTGTGCAATACAGTGAATCGGCTATCTGTGTATATGTGCGCCCTCTCTCGGGAGCCTCCCTCCCACAGGCCTCCCCATTCACCCTGTTTAGCTCATTACGGAGCACCAAGCTGAGCTCCCTGTGCTATGCAGCAGCTTCCCATTAGCTCTGTGTTTTACACTTGGTAGTGTATATATCAATCCCAATCTCCCAATTCATCCCACCCCTCCTATTGTGCCCTGGTGTGCTGCAGTCTGTGAGGTCACAAAGAGTCGGGCACAAATGAGTGACTTACTGAACTGATGGGACCAGATGCCATGATCTTAGTTTTCTGAATGTTTAGCTTTAAGTCACCTTTTTCACTCTCCTTTTTTACCTTCATCCAGAGGCTCCTTAGTTCTTCTTTGCTTTCTGCCCTAAGGGTGGTGTCATCTGTGTTTATGAGGTTATTCATATTTCTCCCAGCAGTCTTGATTCCAGCTTGTGCTTCATCAGCCCAGGGTATGTAACATATCCCTGGTGGCTCAGAGGTAAAAGCGTCTGCCTTTGATGCGGGAGACCTGGGTTTGATCCCTGGTCGGGAAGATCCCCTGGAGAAGGAAATGGTAACCCACTCCAGTATTCTTGCTTAGAGAATCCCATGGACAGAGAAGCCTGGTAGGCTATAGTCCACAGGGTCACAAAGAGTCGGACACGACTTCAGTTTCACTTTCACTTTCATTACTTTCACTATAGTCTGACCCCTGGTAAATAACAGGGAGGGAACACAGCCCCACCCATCAACAGAAAATTAAATTAAAGATTTGCTGAACATGGCTCCGCCCATTAGAACAAGACCCAGTTTCCCCCTCAGTCAGTCTCTCCCATCAGGAAGCTTCCATAAACCTCTTACACCTCTCTGTCAGAGGGCAGACAGAATGAAAACCAGAATCACAGGAAACTAACTAATCTGATCACATGGACCACAGCCTTGTCTAACTCAATGAAACTATAAGCCATGCCGTGTAGGGCCACCCAAGATGGACAGGTCATGGTGGAGAATTCTGACAAAATGTGGTCCACTGGAGAAGGGAATGGCAAACCAATTCAGTATTCCTGCCTTGAGAACCCCATGAACAGTATGAAAAGACAAAAAGATAGGACACTGAAAGATGAACTCCCCAGGTTGGTAGGTTTCCAATATGCTACTGGAGATCAGTGGAGAAATAACTCCAAAAAGAATGAAGAGATGGAGCCAAAGGAAAAACAACACCTAGTTGTGGATGTGACTGGTGATGGAAATAAAGTCCAATGCAAAGGAATAGAGGAATATAATGAGAAACTACAGTTCTCTTCAAGAAAATTAGAGATACCAAGGGAACATTTCATGCAAAGTTGGACTCAATAAAGGACAGAAATGCTATGGACCTAAAAGAAGCAGAAGATATTAAGAAGAGGTGGCAAGAATACACAGATGAGCTATACAAAAAATATATTAATGACCCAGATAACCACAATGGTGTGATCACTCACCTAGAGCCAGACATCTTGGAGTGATGTAAAGTCAAGTGGGCCTTAAGAAGCATCACTACAAACAAAGCTAGCAGAGTTAATGAAATTCCAGTTGAGCTGTTTCAAATCCCAAAAGATGATGCTGTTAAAAGTGCTGTGCTTAATATGCCAGCAAATATGGAAAACTCAGCAGTGGCCACAGAACTGGAAAAGATCAGTTTTCATTCCAATCCCAAAGAAGGGCAATGCCAAAGAATGTTCAAACTAATGCACAATTGTACTCATTTCACATGCTAGCAAAGTAATGCTCAAAATTCTCCAAGCAAGGCTTCAACAGTATGTGAACTGAGAACTTCCTGATGTTTAAGCTGGATTTAGAAAAGGCAGAGAAACCAGAGATCAAGTTGCAACATCCACTGGATCATCGAGAAAACAAGAGAATTCCAGAAAAACATCTATTTTGCCTTATTTACTACACCAAAGCCTTTGACTAGGTGGATCACAACAAACTGTGGAAAATTCTTAAAGAGATGGGAATACCAGACCTGACATGCCTCCTGAGAAACCTGTATGCAGATCAGGAAGCAACATTAGAACCAGGTATGGAACAATGGACCGGTTCAAAATGGGAAAGGGGTACCTCAAGGCTGTATATTGTCACTGAGCTTATTTAACTTCTATGTAGAGTACATTATGTGAAATGCTGCACTGGATGAAGCACAAGTTGGAATCAAGATTGTCAGGAGAAATATCAATAACTTCAGATACGCATATGATACCATCTGTATGGTAGAAAGCAAAGAGGAGCTAAAGAGCTTCTTAATGAAGGTGAAAAAGGAGAATGAAAAAGCTGGCTTAACCCTCAACAGTCAAAAAAAATGAAGATGATGGCATCTGGTCCCATCACTTCATGGTAAGTTGATGGGGAAACAAAGGAAACAGTGACAGATTTTATTTTTTGGGGGCTCCAAAATCACTGAGGATGGTGATTGCAGCCACTAAATTAAAAGATGCTTGCTCCTTGGAAGAGCAGCTATGACAAACCTATACAGCATATTAAAAAGTAGAGCCATTACTTTTCCAACAAAAGCCCATATAGTCAAAGCTATGGTTTTTCCAATAGTCATGTATGGATGTGAGAATTGGACCATAAAGAAGGCTGTACGATGAAGAACTGATGCTTTTGAACTGTGGTAATGGAGAAGACACTAGAGAGTCTTTTGGACTGCAAGAAGATCAAACCAGTCAATCCTAAAGGAAATCAATTCTGAATATTCATTAGAAGGACTGATGCTGAAGCTGAAGCTCTAATACTTTGGCCACCTGATGCAAAGAGCCGACTCATTAGAAAAGATCCTGATGCTGGGAAAGATTGAAGGCAAGAGGAGTTAGGGGATGGCAGAGGATGAGATGGTTGGATGGTATCACTGACTCAAGGGACACGAGTTTGAGCAAGCTCTGGGAGATGGTGAAGGACAGGGAAGCCTGGTGTACTGCAGTCCACGGGGTCACGAAGTGTCAGACATGACTGACTAACTGAACCACAAAAAAATGATCTGTCTCTTATTTTTCTTGTGAATAAAATCAAAGTTTATAACCTCCATGGAGTTGTCCTCAGAACAATTAAGTTAATTTATATGAAGAATTTTGAAAACGTTCTCCAATTTTTGCTCTTTTATCAGAGTCTAAATGCAGAAAACTCACCTGATAATATAAAAAAAGATGGGAGCAGGAATAAGAAGTTGTTTTATTATTTTTTTAAATATTTTATTTATTCAGCTGCACAGGATCTTAGTTGCAGCAAGCGAGATCTTTAGTTGAGGCATGTGGGATCTAGTTCTCTGACAAAGGACTGAAAATAGGTCCCCTGTGTTGGGAGTTTGGAGTCTTGGCCTCTGGACCACCAGGGAAGTCCCAAGAAGCTGTTTTTTAATGAAACTCTTCTAGTGTATTGCTGGTACTGCAGTGAAAACAAGGAGGAAGACTTCCTCCATCCTTCCCGTGTACTTGTTGACCGCGGGAGGACCCTGCTAAGATCAAATGCCCTTCAGTAAAGGGCAGTGGGAGGCCTGTTTGTAGACCTCACTAGCGCGCTTTTCTTCCCAGTCCTTCCTTGGCCTGGACCACCTCCAGATGCAGTTCCTCCTCCAGTTCTCTCACTCACCAAGAAGCCTTCTGCCTTTCCTTCGATTTGCATGGGACATCTTAAAATACGATTTGCTCTTTGTGGAGTCCTATACCAAGGTCACAGGTGCGGAGCCCTGTACTAAGGTCTCAGGACAAAAATCTCTGAATGGACCAAGCCCCATAGCAACTGTTGCCATGAGCCTCCTGATCTAAACCAGCCTGTTCCCTGACCCCATGTTAGATAAAATACCCACCCTATTATGCACCTTATAGCATCCTAACCAATCCCCTAATGCCACCATTCCAGTAGGAATTTTCTCTTTCTTGAGGCTATAAAAATTGTCTACTCACCTGCAAAAGGAGCTGACTTTCCCTTGAGCTGGCCTGCTGTTCTAACAGCGTTTCCCACTCTAATAAATTTTATTCTCCTTTCATTCTGCCTCATGTCTGGAAATTCTTTTCCAACCCACACACAGACCATGACAATCTTAGCTGAGGCTTAACTGCTATGATCGGTTTTATTAGGACTTTACATCTTTTGTTGGGTTTGTCACTGAGTTTACAGCCAGTGGGTGCCGAGAGACTGAACTCTGGAGCTCTGACAAATGTTGCTGAATTTCTCATTTTCTTTTCCAACCTGGATGGTCTCAGCCCATGTCTGCCGGGTGTCTGCTTCCTCCTTGTCTCCTGTGCTCCTCACAGGGTGTTCTGCCAGCACATCTGAGCCCAAACCCCCACCTTGGTCTCTTCTCCACAGTCCATTAAAAGTATTGTTGAATTAAAATGTACAGTGTGAAAGTTATGAGTTAAGTTTTATTTCGGGCAAAATGAGGACTGCAGCCTGGGAGAGAGTGTTTCAGATAGCTCTGAGAATCTGCTCTGAGGAGGCGAGGGGGATGCTAGGATATATAGGAATTTTGCAACAAAAGGCAAGTATTTGGGAACATCAAAAATGACTGTTAATTAAAGAAATAGTTTATATCAAGTTAAGGAATTTAGTGTTTTTCTGTGTTTGGGAAGATGCAAGAGTCTGGACTCACTGAAATCATACCTTTGATATGCGCTTCAGCTATCTGGGGCCGGAATCCCATATTTTCATATCCTTAGTTTCTTTAGGGCTCGCCCTAGGGAATGGCTATAGTCTGATTGCTTCTATCAATAGAAGGTAGGTATTCTTTGCTTCCTGAGTTCCTTCAGGGCTCACCAGCTCATCATCCATGGTGACTGCAATCGCTGGGGATAGTGACATCCTTTGTTTACTGATACGGCAGGAAACACTCCATGTCAGTGTGCGTGGTATTTCCCTGGGATGTGACTTCCTGATACGGAATAATAAAGAACCACCCAAGTAAATATCAATACAAAGTCCTTGCAGATTTGCCATGTCTGACTGGTGGGAAGTCCATGTTTTTCTGGGGACGACTTGAATTTTGGAAGCCTCTGGCAGACAGATGGGGAATGGTGAGTGCTACAAATCCATATCCTTAGACTACCCTGATAGATGGGCTTCCCTCGTGGCTCAGTGGTAAAGAACCCACCTGTAATGCAGAAGATGTGAGTTTGACCTCTGGGTTGGAAAGATCCCCTGGAGGAGGGCATGGCAACCCACTCCAGTACTCTTGCCTGGAGAATGCCATGGACAGAGGAGCCTGGTGGGCTGCAGTCCATGGGGTCGCAAAGAGTTGGGCTCAACTGGAGCGACAAGCACACTCAGCGTACATGCGCCCTTGTAAATCATGGATTGCCCAGGGCTTGACACATGAGACTGTGGTGATGTTTCTTTTAGAGTCTTCTCCGAGTGTGAGCGGTCAGACCGTGACTGTATTGGAGATTTCTTCCACTCAGAAAGCCCCTGTATCTTCTTGAGGCCTGAGTGGCCTGACCTTGGCTGGTGTTACAGGCCCTGTTGTTTTTGATGTTGCCTCAGTCCTCTGTCACCTGTTTAACATGATTAATGTGATTATGTTCTGATTACCTGGAGCTGTATTTATAGACACTGGAAACAACCCTCTGATTAATTCAGTCCCCAAACCTGACCGCTTCCATGAAAACATCTGTCACCTGAATTCATCTAGTTCTTCCCAGGTTTCCACTCAGTAAAAATACTTCTCATGTATATGGGACTTTCAATTTAGAAATACATGATAAATATTTGAGTCAAATGTCATTCAAATCCCCCTATTTATTTTAGAGGTGAGGAAGCTTGAGACTTTGAGACATTGTGTGATTTACCCAAGTTCATATATACGGTTTGGAGAAGGAAGTGGCTATTCATTCCAGTATTCTTGCCTGGCAAGTCTCATGGACAGAGGAGTCTGGCAGGCCAAAAGGAGGTCGCAAGAGTTGGACATGACTTAGCAACTAAATCACCACCGCCACCATATAGATGGTTAACAACAAGGCCAGAACAAAATTCATATTTCTTATCAAATAATAGCCAAAATGTATTGAGCAGGGAAAACAGACTAAATATATTCTAGGCCTAAATAAGTTAGTTCTTACCATTGTGTGTGTGTGTGTGTGTGTGTGTGTGTGTGTGTGTGAGTGCATTTAGCCATTCAGTTATGTCTGACTCTTTGCAACCCATGGGCTGTAGCCTACCAGGCTCCTCTACCCATGGGATTCTTCAGGCAGGAATACTGGAGTGGGTTGCCATTTCCTTCTCCAGGGGATCTTCCTGACCCAGGGATCAAATGTTGGTGTTCTGCATTGCAGGTGGATACTTTACTGTATGAGCCACCAGGGAAACCCAGTTCTTACCATTAGATCTGTATTTTAGTGGAGATAACTAAGCCTTAGAGAGCTGGAGAAGTCTATACAGAGTTGAACAGTTAATGGCCTGGAACTAGGTTCAAGCCTTCAGTGATGGCTGCAGAACCCACCATTGTATTACCAGATTCTGTTGCCTCAGTTTATCTCCTGACACGTGGTACTTGCTTTTAGTTTTCCTCCAGTCCTCACCACACCTCTATAAAGGAAGCATAGAAGGACATCTTATTGCTATTTTACAAGTGAGAAAATTCAGGGCCGGAAAACATGACCATCAGGGAAGACTTGCAGATGCAATCACCCCAAGTCTCCTGGAAACCAGCTTTTAGGATTCTTGTTGTTTCAAGCAAGAGGGATAAGATTGAATAATAAAGAAATAATAATTTCAAGAATAATAAAGAAATGAATTTTTATATCCAGTGTTAACTGGTCAGGCAACTTTCTGATAACTGGGGGCTCTGTGTCCTACTAGTAGTTAAAAGTTCTGGTAACCAAGTAATCAGCAGGAAGCACTTAAGCCTCTAGTTTCTTTCCCCTAACTGATCAATAAAGAATGTTCAAATTCACAAATGTCCTTTTTACTACTTTCCAAGTGATGTTGGTGAGCTAGCCAGTGGGTAAAAAGTATATTTGTTTCCCTTTAATTTGCTATTTGCAATATTAGTTTTCACTCTGAACAACCATTGGCTGATGTACAAGATATTTGGAAATGTTATTTGTCAGTTGGGTTGAGCTTCACTTACACAGCTAGCTCAGATTCTGTATCAGAGACTCCCTAGTGTTTTATTAGAATTAACTCTGCTCAGCTGAAGTGAAGGTACATCCTTGAGAATGGTAGCTGTATGCTGCCATCTGCTGGAATTCCAGAGAAATGCCTTCCTTGAGAATTTATTAGAAAATGCCATAGAACAATTATTTAATAAAGAGCTAGAAAGATACAAAGAAAGAAACAAATAACAGATGTTTATGGACTGGAGAAATAAGCTTGAGATAATTTCAAAGTCAAAATGACTGTAAGTAAAAGTAATGATGTTATGCTATACTTTCATTTTCAACATTTGTTGTGGTTGCTGTTAGAAGCTTTGGATTAAAATCAAATACCGGCTGTAATATTGAATCAGACTGACGTTGAGAATCTCCTGAAGATGTGCAATTTTCTTCTTGGCTAAAATCAATTTATAAATAAGAAAGGCAATAGGGAAAAAATTCTTCCAAGATTCAGCAGAGAAAGATCACAGTAAAAGGGAATTCCTGAGATAAATGCAGTCATTAAGAATGACTCAAAAAACACTGTACTTGCTATGAGTCATGGTTTTACTAGAGGTTTCACCTCCTGATTCTATAGGTACTGGAGAATGAGAGACTTAAATCTTTTTCACGTTCGGGACACCAAGAATATCAAACACTTTGGGAACCCTTTTGTTTTGAGGTTCAAACCTCAGAAAACTGAAAACCAAGCTAACTGGAATTTAATTTTTTTAAGATTTCTGTTTAAGGTGGAATCAAATCATAAAAGTTAAGTGCAACCGAAATGTCATTTAAAAATCATTTTAAGTACTCTTTCTTCCATGTGGTTTTTGGTTAAACATCAGTTCCCCAAGTAAGTGTTCCCCAACTGCCAGCAGAGGGGGCGCTTTGTTGCCCTTTGTCAATTGTTCACTGCTTTTATAGCTTTGAACATAGTTGTCTATAATGATAAATATTTATTTGTATAATATTTTGTTAATCCCTCCCCAAAGTCATACTTGTTTTCCATGCCTAGCAGAGGATAGATATTCAATAGTTATTTTTTAAATGAATTAATGGTCTTTTGGTATATGTACTGGGGTCATTATTACTCTGTTCCAATCCCTCTCAGGTTCCTCATCCGTATCCACGGACAGTTCAAGTATCTGTGACAAGTTCCCATTCACTATTTCCGTTGCGTTTCATGAACACCTGAAGTAAGTACTAAGATGGGAAGTTGATTCATCCAGTTTCAAAGAATTCCAACCATGTGGGTTGAAATATCAAAGGTTTTTGGAGAATCAAATGTCCAGTAAACCAAAGCGTCCTGTCCCCTAGGATCTGGTTTGTAGGGTTGTTAAACAGATCCTCTCCCCAGTGCTCAATAAAACAGTTATCTCACCCTCAGTTGACATCAGTGAGTCAGCTTCCAGTAAAAACGAATTGTGTCTGCACTTGTCTGTGGTGCTCCTCCCCTAGGTCCATCATCCATCCTGGAGATTCTTTACCTTCTGAGGAAGATATGTCATCTGAAGCAGCATTCAGAGACCCTCTGCAAGTCCAGAGTACCCTCCAAAAACACAATTTCATGTTAAAACCAGTACAGTTAGCGGTCTTGATCAGGTGGATAAGCTGCCAAGAGCTTTACCTTTTCTCTGGAAGACTTGTGTCCTGCTAGTCAGGGGAGCAGGTCCTCCACTGGGGACATACCCAGGTCTCTGTATTAAGCTTGTTGATCAGACTTAGTCTGTGCATTGCTTTCCATTCAGCTTCCAAGTGCACAGCCCTCACAGATCTGAAAGTACATTGATTCTTGCAGGGTGTTTATTTTTGCTTCTGAATAGCATGATGGACATTTGAAACTCTGTGTACAAAGAGGTCCAGAAAAGCCCGTAGCTTTGTTTGAAAGCATGTTCTGATATTTGTCTGACTTTCCATTTGATTTCAGGTCCTTACTGAAGTAAGCTTGGTTGGGTGGTTTTCTGATTCTCTGGCAGAAAAAATAGAGTTACTTGCTAAAAAAACCTGGGCATCTGAATAGCCATCACATTTTGACCGTTGACGTCCCCTATAGGTAACCTCCTTGACCCCATTGCAGCGGTGTTGTTCTGTGAGTTTTCAGAGCTTAAAGGACACCAAAGAAGTTGGTTGCTTCAGAGGCTAAAGTCAAGAGGAGGCTAGGCTATGGTTTTATGAATTTGTACCTCAGAGAATAAAAAAATAAAAATGATGCAGGCAGAGGAGTGTTTCATAGTGGTTTTGTTTGCTCACTCTGTTTGATCTTTTTTTAAAGGAAGGAAATAATCCCATTTATCCTGTTACAAGATGGTTGTCTATTGAGGCTTAGTCTACTAGACAGTTGCTTCTCCAGTGTGGTTTATTTAATTTATTTTTTAAAAATAATTTAATTAATTTATTTCTCTTGGCTGTGCTGGGCCTTGGTTGCTGGGTGGGCTTTCCTCTAGTTGCAGTGAGCAGTGGCTACTCTCTAGCTCTGGTGTGTAGTGCCTCATTGCTATGGCTTCTCTTGTTGCAGACCACTGACTCTAGTGGGCATGGGCTTCAGTAGATGCAGTGTGTGGGCTGAGTAGTTGTGGTTCCTGGGCTCTAGAGCACAATCTCAATAGTTGTGGTTGTTCAGTTGCTAAATCATGTCTGACTCTTTGCAACCCCATGGACTGCACACCCCAGGCCTCCCTGCCTGGAGTTTGCTCAAACTCATGTCCATTGAGTCGGTGATGCCATCCAACCACTTCATCCTCTGTCATCCCCTTCTCCTCTTGCCCTCAATTTTTTCCAGCATCTTTTCCAGTAAGTTGGCTCTTTGCATCGGATGGCCAAAGTATTGGAGCTTCAGCTTCAGTATCAGTCCTTCGGTGAATATTCAAGGTTGATTTCCTTTAGGATTGACTGGTTTGATCTCCTTGTAGTCCAAGGGATGCTCAAGAGTCTTCTCCATTACCACAGTTCAAAAGCATCAATTCTTCGGCACTCAGCCTTCTTTATGGTTCAACTCTCATATCCATACATGACTACTGGAAGAACCATATCTTTGACTATGCAGACCTTTGTTGGCAAAGTGATATCTCTGCTTTTTGATACACTGTCTAGGTATGTCATAGCTTTTCTTCCAAGGAGCAGTTCAGTTCAGTCACTCAGTTGTGTCCGACTCTTTGTGACCCCATGAATTGCAGCACGCCAGGCCTCCCTGTCCATCAGCAACTCCTGGAGTTCACTCAAACTCACATCCTTCGAGTCGATGATGCCATCCAACCATCTCATCTTCTGTCATCCCCTTTTCCTCCTACCCCCAATCCCTCCCACATCAGAGTCTTGTCCAATGAGTCAACTCTTTGCATGAGGTGGCCAAAGTACTGGAGTTTCAGCTTTAGCATCCTTCCTTCCAAAGAACACCCAGGGCTGATCTCCTTTAGAATGGACTGGGATCCATTCTAAATGCATCTCCTTGCAGTCCAAGGGACTCTCAAGAGTCTTCTCCAATACCACAGTTTAAAAGCATCAATTCTTTGGCACTCAGCTTTCTTCACAGTCCAACTCTCACATCCATACGTGACCACTGGAAAAACCAGAGCCTTGACTAGACAAACCTTTGTTGGCAAAGTAATGTCTCTGCTTTTCAATATGCTATCTAGGTTGGTCATAACTTTTCTTCCAAGGAGTAAGCATCTTTTAATTTCATGGCTGCAGTCATCATCTGCAGTGATTTTGAAGCCCCAAAAGATAAAGTCTGACACTGTTTCCACTGTTTCCCCATCTATTCCCATGAAGTGATGGGACCAGATGCCATGATCTTAGTCTTCTGAATGTTGAGCTTTAAGCGAACTTTTTCACTCTCCTCTTTCACTCTCATCAAGAGGCTTTTTAGTTCCTCTTCACTTTCTGCCATAAAGGTGGTGTCATCTGCATATCTGAGGTTATTGATATTTCTCCCAGCAATCTTGATTCCAGCTTGTGCTTCTTCCAGCCCAGCGTTTCTCATGATGTAATCTGCATAGAAGTTAAATAAGCAGGGTGACAATATACAGCCTTGACATATTCCTTGTCCTATTTGAAACCAGTCTGTTGTTCCATGTCCAGTTCTAACTGTTACTTCCTGACCTGCGTATAGGTTTCTCAAGGAGCAAGAGTCTTTTAATTTCATGGCTGCAGTCACTGTCTGCAGTGATTTTGGAGCCCAAGGAAATAAAGTCTGTCACTGTTTCCATTTTTTCCTCATCTACTTGCCATAAAGTGATGGGACTGGAGGCCATGATCTTAGTTTTCTGAATGTTGAGTTTTAAGCCAGTTTTTTTTCACTCTTTTTGTTCACCTTCATCAAGAGGCTTTTTTAGTTCCTCTTCTCTTTCTGCCATTAGAGTGGTATCATCTGCATATGTGAGGTTGTTTATATTTCTCCAAGAAATCTTGATTCCAGCTTGTGATTTATCCTTGGGTTTAGTTGCTTCACAGAATATGGGATCTTTCTGGGCCAGGGATTGAACCTGTATCTCCTGCATTGGCAGGCAGATTCTTTACCCCTAGTCACCAAGGAAGCTCTCCAGTGCAGTTTAGATGCTGGGGGTTTGCTCTCATACTGATGCCTTGTATTTCTCCAGCTTAGCAAAAGCTCCTTCATCAGGACCTTTGCTTTTAGCTTTTGTCTCTGAGCTGTTTCCAGTCCTGTGATGATTTTTTTTTTTTTTTAATCAACTTGACTGGAACATGGGACAGCCATTATTCTGGGTGTATCTGGGAGAGTGTTTCTGGATGAGATTAGCCTTTGAATCTGCAGATTGAATAAAGCAGGTGGTCTTCCCCAGTGTAGGTGAGCCTCATTCAGTCCTTTGGAGGCCTGAATAGAACAAAAAGCAAAAGTAAGGGAGAATTCAGTTTCTGACCATTTCTGAGTTGGAATATTGGTCTCCTGTACTCAGACTGGAATTTATACCATCAGTTCTCTTGGTTCTCAGGCCTTTGAGGTTGGACTAAATATACTCATCAGCTCTTTTGGATCTTCAACTTGTAGATAGCGAATCATGGGACTTGTCAGCCTTCGCAGTTTGTGAGCCAATTCCTTATAATAAATCCCAGTCTCTTTCTCTCACTATACACACACACATATGTGTATGTGTGTAGTGAGCTATACATATGTGTATAGTTCATGGGGCTGCCATGTCAGCCCTGGACCACCTACATGGACATTTACATGACTGAGAAATAAAATAACTTTGAAGACACACCATCATTTTGAGGCTTTCTGCTCTATGTTATGGTTTCTGATCTTACTGGGTATCTGATCTTACTGGAAATAGATACTAGCCTGAGGAAGGTAGAGTTATATGAAGGTTAATGGTGCAAAGGCTTCAGTTCTGGCTCAGTTGCTTGCTGGATCTGTACACTTCAGCAAGGTACACTTCATTCAACATTAAATCTTTGTGACTCAACATCTCATCTGTGAAATGGAGATATGGTAGTACCTAGTTTTCAGGGTTTATATTGGGTCATATGAGACTATATCAGAAAATTGCTCCACGCATAGTAACCATTCAACTGATATCTGCTATAATTACTATTTTTCAATTCCTTTTTCTACTAGCTATCAAGCATGCCTTCATATGTAATTTGCTCTCCTACGTATAGTGGTACCTTCTCTGTGTAGCCAATTTCCATTTTAAATGAAAAGATTGGCATTCCAATATTTTAAAAAGTCATTTGTTGGTTTGGATAGTATGAACAAATAAGCTTTAGTATCTTTTGCAGAGATGAAGATCAGGCCATGAGCTAGGTGATTTTCTAGTAAACTGATAATTTTGTGGTTAACAATGATACCAAAAAGATGATAATAATAATAAGTAAGATTGACTGAGGACTTTTGCATGCTACACTGAGTACTAACTTTTTAAATGTGTTATCTCCTACAGTTGTATAACATTGATATTATTATACTCATTTGAAGGATGAGAGAAACTGAGAACAAGTTAGTTATGTTCTTAGCGGCCTAGCACTTAACCATTGGGGATTAGGTGAGTAATAACTCGGTTATTATTAGTAGTATTTCAAATTCCAAAGCCTAATTATTTTCCATTAGGTCACTGTGAACTCCTTGAACGCCTGTGCTAGGAAGCATTCAGTCTGTCTGCAGGGTTTCCATTTATCAGTTTCCCACTTTTATGTTTATTAGAGATTTTGAGATTGATTCTAGGCCTATTATTTTATCCTATATATTAAATACACTCTTTTTAAAAAGATAAGAATGAAATTGCTCTAAGTTGGGATTTGAGTAAGACGAAGAAAGTTTCTTTTTTTTAAATCTAGCAAATGACAAGTTGATTATTTTTTAAGGTATTGTAACACATATTTCGGGCTTCCCTGGTGTCTCAAATGGTAAAGACTCTGCCTGCAATGCAGCAGACCTGAGTTCGATCCCTGGGTCAGGAAGATACCCTGCAGAAGGAAATGGCAATTCAGTCCAGTATTCTTGCCTGGAGAATTCCATGGACAGAGAAACCAGGTCACAAAGAATCTGACATGACTGACTGAACTTTCCTTTCAACATATATTTAATAAGGCAGCTGATGTCCTAATAGGAAATAGAAACATAAGGAAGGTGGCAAGCTACTTCTAAACTCTGGGTCTCAGTTTCCCCATCTAAAAAAATAAATTTGGTTGAACCAGATTATTACCAGCATTCTAATTATATTATTTAGGTAGAATCTCTCTCTCTCTCCTTCCTCTCAAATTTTTACCTTCCTTCCTTAAATTCATCATATTAAAATACTTTATTTAGCTTTAATCACCCTGAATGGCCCATCTGCTTCTGTATTTCATCAAAAAGCAGAATATGATCATGGCTGCTAGAGAATATTTGCATTATTTATTTCATAAGCAAATGAATCTGACATTTATACCACCATGGCCTAAATTCTCCTAAATCTTGTCTTATATGTGAAATGTGCATGATATGTAGAGTCTTAGAAAGCTCTTAAGAAGGTTTCCACAGATGGACAAATCTCTTTGATCTTCTTGGGACTTGAAAGCTTCAAGTACAGAATATTTTTGAAGTTCTCCAAATTACAGGTAATTCAAATTGAGCCTCACGATTTTAATATGATGAATGATTGATGTGCATATCAGGTGGCTGTCATTTAACTGTTACAGTAATGCACTGAATTTACCAAATTAATCCTGTGAATATTTAGTTATTATACAGGATTAGAAAAAGACTCTCCTTGTAGAGTCAACTGTAGAAAATATGATACAAGTAAATTTATGTTTAGACAATTCAGTGTCATTTGAAAAATGATTGTTTTTTTAATGCAGTCACTTAAATAATTCACAAAACTTCACATGATGAGTTTAATTTATTTAGTTTATTTAATACCCTTCCCTTAGAGAATAAGAATTTACTGAGAACTAATCCTGAACAGACTCTTTTGCGAGATTCTGTATATGTTTGTTAAATGTGAAGCTGGTAGAAAAGGGAAGAGGTTAACAAAAAGGATTTGTTGACTCTGTCCTTCAAGTACTTAAAAGAGATGGAGGGAACAGCCATGTGGCAAACAAATGGCAGAGAAATATTATAAAGGGATATATGAACGTGGGCAAAATAAATGTTTTTTACAGATGTAAATAAATTCACACTTACCTGTGATTTAAATTTTCAAAAAAGAAAAAAAAAGACAGGAGAAAGAAAGGAGGGAAGAGAGGAGAATGAGAAAGGAAAGAAAGGAGAAAGGCAGATAGGAAGGAAGGAAGGATCATTTAAAGTCGTTCACACCCAAGTCACCTCTGTTAAGGGGTTGATGAGACTCCCCAGGGAAACATTTCAGAAAGAGCTCCTTGCCTATGTGTTACCCGAAGATGAACTTGGGAAGTGAACAGCACTTACCTTTTGATGTATTTTCTTTATTCCTTCTTCACCTCTTCATCCTTAGAGTAGATTTTAAACTCATGCTGAAATTCATAAATCTCTTCCTTTGAAATACCCTTGGATCTTGTATAACTGAGGACTAAAAGCATTCTTGATGTACTGAAAAATATTTGGATTCAAGGCCAGTGAAGAATCTGACAGATCCTTAAAAATATGGTAAATAAATGAATATATTGGTAATTCATTTTGGAAGCTAATTTCCTATAGCAAACTATACAGTGGCAGACCCAGAACTCTGAATGTATTTCTGTAAGTTGATGCTTTTGGTCTTTAGGCTAGTGAGAGAATAAGGGTACAGACATCACTTGCATGTGTGTATGTGTGCAGGCATAGACGATCGTTAATATGAAGAAGCCCACGGTATTGGTCATAGAGGAGAGGACTGGGCAATCTTGAATTGATAGCCAAATAGGAGCAAGAGGGCTCATTTTGAAAACATGGTCATATTACCACCATACGTATTTTCTCCTTATCTGTAGCGACTGTTGTAGATCTTTCTTGACTTCCAAGTTTTCTGTTTCTGTGACCCTTAACCAGTCCAGTAACAGCATTTTTCACAGGCTAGCAGGTTAGGACTAGAGAGTGAAAGCTGGTTGAAAAAGAATGAACCATAATTTTCTATATTAAACAGACTTCTGCAAAGAATAAAGGGAGAGAACTAACACTTTTAAGTTATTTTTCCTTACTTGTTTTTTCTTCCATTTTTTGGGACATACAGTTGTATCTCCCAGACAGTGGGGACCACAATGGTGGTCCTTAGATCCTATATTAGGGAACATTTCCTCTGACTTTTTTAGTATTAGTGTCTTGATGTACAATCTGAGCACCAGGATGAGAGTCAGAAGAAATAGCAGCAGACTTTGCTCAGGTTTTTTTTTTTTTTTTTTTTTCTTTTTCTTTTTTTAAATCTCAAGTAAGTTTCAAGTGCATCACTCTAAGCGCTTGCTGGGTTGAAAGTATAAAAATGCTAAGGCTCACAATAGTTATGTAATTCATGGATGGGGAAGGCAAGGCAATAGGGAGATTTGATTTCCTCTTTGTATCTCCTGAATTCTTGAGATACACAAGAATTGTATGACAGAGCTTATGTTAGTCCAACAGGCTGGCCAGTCTTTCCATTTATTTATTCCCAGCATTTATGAAATAAGACCATCTCTGAAAGCACCCAAGAAGTTGATTTTTAATATAAAAAGTAAATATTTATTTACTGCTTATTTCTTGTCCTTTGAATTTTTGATTGGTTTGAATAGTTTTATGTATGGAGAAGCTCTGAAAATGAATTTCTACAACCAAATAAAAATAAAGAAAATGCAGTTAAATAAATGTTTAAATAATGCTTATGGTGATCAACTCTAATACAAACACTTAAGTTGTTTTGATGATAGACTGATTTTTTTCACTGTTTATAAAGATGTTCAGTTTTCTATATGCAGCCCTCATTGACTTTAACAGCAAGATGCCACTTAGGTCTTATTTGTAGGTTTGTGGACAGACTGCCTGGGGGAAGGGAAAATGGCAATGGGGAAAGAAGATTGAAAAGTTTTGAAGGCTAAATTTTGAACTTTATGCTTCAGTGTTATTATTGACTATGTAGGTATAATTCATATACCTCCAATGTACTCACACACATTTTTTTAAAAAATTTTTATTTTTACTTTATTTTACTTTACAATCCTGTATTGGTTTTGCCATACATTGACTTGAATCCACCACGGGTGTACATGCGTTCCCAAACATGAACCCCCCTCCCACCTCCCTCCCCATAACATCTCTCTAGGTCATCACTGTGCACCAGCCCCAAGCATGCTGTATCCTGCGTCGGACATAGACTGGTGCTTCGATTCTTACATGATAGTATACATGTTTCAATGCCATTCTCCCAAATCATCCCACCCTCTCCCTCTCCCTCTGAGTCCAAAAGTCCGTTATACACTTCTGTGTCTTTTTTGTTGTCTTTCATACAGAGTCGTCATTGCCATCTTTCTAAATTCTATATATATGTGTTAGTATACTGTATTGGTGTTTTCCTTTCTGGCTTACTTCACTCTGTATAATCAGCTCCAGTTTCATCCATCTCATCAGAACTGATTCAAATGTATTCTTTTTAACGGCTGAGTAATACTCCATTGTGTATATGTACCACAGATTTCTTATCCATTCATCTGCTGATGGACATCTAGGTTGTTTCCATGTCCTGGCTATTATAAACAGTGCTGTGATGAACATTGGGGTACACATGTCTCTTTCAATTCTGGTTTCCTCTGTGTGTATGCCCAGCAGTGGGATTGCTGGGTCATAAGGCAGTTCTATTTGCAATTTTTTAAGGAATCTCCACACTGTTCTCCATAGTGGCTGTACTAGTTTGCATTCCCACCAACAGTGTAGGAGGGTTCCCTTTTCTCCACACCCTCTCCAGCATTTATTGCTTGCAGATTTTTGGATTGCAGACATTCTGACTGGTGTGAAGTGGTACCTCATTGTGGTCTTGATTTGCATTTCTCTGATAATGAGTGATGTTGAGCATCTTTTCATGTGTTTGTTAGCCATCCGTATGTCTTCTTTGGAGAAATGTCTATTTAGTTCTTTGGCCCATTTTTTGATTGGGTCGTTTATTTTTCTGGAATTGAGCTGCATAAGTTGCTTGTATATTTTTGAGATTAGTTGTTTGTCAGTTGCTTCATTTGCTATTATTTTCACACACATTTAAAATGTGTAGTTTAAGAGTTTTGATAAAGATAGAAAACACCCATAAAAACACTACTACAATAAAAATATATCCTGTTTTGACAACCATAAAAGATTCCTTTGCCCCTTCCTAGTCAAGTTCCTTCACACTGTGATTCCTAAGCAATCACTGACCTTCCTTCTGTTATTATGGATTAGATTGTCTTTTCTAGAGTTTCAAGTAAATGTAACAGTACATGCTCTTTTGAGTCTGGTTTCTTTCACTCCACACAGCAATTTTGAGATTTAGTCTTATTGTATGTATTTGTTGTTTCATCTTTCTTGTTGCTGAATACTATATCATTAAATATACATATATTACCATTTGTTTATCTGTTTACCTGCTGATAGACATTTGGGTTATATCCAGTTTGGAGTAAGGCTGCTATGAATAGCAAATCTCTGTATGGACATATAGTTTGATGTCTCTTAAATACCCAGAAAGGGAAAGGTTGGATCATATAGGAGGTATATGTGCAACTGTTAGTGATGCCTAGCTGTCTTTCATAGTGATTTAACTACCGGGGTCCAGCCCCGGTGGATCCAGGGAATTCGAAGGTGGGGACGGCATCGACGTCCTTAGAAAAATACATATTTAATTACAGATATATATAGAGATTAGAAACAGATAGTGTAGTAGGAAAATTAGTGGAGAAAAAGAGGCTGAATAACTTGGTTTATGTGGCATCCATGCTCCAGATGGGAATTCAGCCAGAGAAATGGGGAGCAAGAAGGAAGCGACATGGGGGAATCAGTCTTTCCAGAAACTGATCCCATTTCTTTATTTTGGGGTTTGCTTATATACCTTTTGTTACACATAGGGATGAATACAGAGTCACGTGGGGGTCAGCAGTCCTGACCTTTATCAAAATCAGGTGCTTCACATAAAAAGGTCTTAGGGATTTTACATCATCTTCTGGCCATGAGACCTGCTGACGTTTTATGATCCTTTCTTTCTGATAACAAAAAACCTTACTTTTTCCAAGGGTGTTTTTTCTTAAACCAGGCACCACCCTCCAAATAAAGTTACATTCCTATAGGGTGAGGGTGTGGCGAGTTACAATCAAGAAAGGAATTTATTTAACCCAAGGTTAACATGATTAATCTTAAAGGTTAATACTTATTTCTCCTATATGCTAGTTATATTCATTATAAGGGCAGGGAACATGGAGATTTAGCAGCAAACAGCCCAACAGATGAAAATCCTTTCACCAATGTTCCCCTTAAGATCTATTTAGTCTTAAGATAGTGATAAAGTTACATTTTTACATAGCAAGGACACAGTGATTTATAACAAAGTACAGTGATCTATTACAAAAGAGAAAATTCCTTGACTCAAAAAGTCTAGTATTGCTAACCTTAAGACTACTATATTTCCTTTTCTATATTCCAAATACATTGATTCATATATTCCTAGGTGCCTAAGGATATGGAGGCTGGCAATCATTGACTCAACAATGAGAAAAGCCCTATGCTAATTAAGACTCTCAAAATACTCCAAAACTCTCTGTGCTGTTTATGGTTGAGAGGTAGTAAACAATCATGTGCGTAGTGGCAGGAGTATGGATAATCCTGTCACACAAGCTAGTCTGTCAGCAGAGAGGTTTGACCTGAGACATCCTTGTCACACCCAGGGCAGGGAATTAGCAGCAATTATTGACACAACAAATGAAAAACCCTTCACCAATATAATTCCTAACCAACCCACTATACTAATTATTTCCAACTCCCCAAAAGAATTCGCCTTTAGTAAGTCTAAAACATCTAATGCCTCTCAGGTTGGGAGGCTGTAAACAATCACATGTGGCCGGATGAACCTATACAGGTGGGCTAGATAACCTCCAGAGGAGTCCATAAGCTGAAACACTCTTGTCACGCCCAGGAATTTTTATTGCCTTGGAGCTGCACGTTTACTCCTTCTCCGAGAGAAATGGTGATGGGGGAGAGCCCCCCCGTAAAGTCAGAGGTGTAGGTGAGAGCATAAAACAGACTCTGGTTTTGGGGTAGTTCCTCGGGAACAGGGGGTTTCCTGAGGCTTGATCACGCCTTTGTGTATGCCAAGCCTCCTTCCTCATGACCTTTGCCCTGGGCGGAGTTCCTCACGCTGGCTCCCGGCATTCAACCATTTCACATTCATGCTAGCAAAGCTTAAGCATTCCATTTGCTTCACATCCTTGTCAACATTCGGTATGATCAATCTTTTTAATTTTCGCTATTCTTATAGGTATAAAGTCAGAAGTTACTACAGTTAAATCTTGCATTTTCCTCATGAATGGCAAGCCTCTTTTAATGTCTTTATTGGCTACTCAAATTTATTACTTTGTGAAGTATCAGTTGGAATTTTTCTGTGCTTTTAAATAAGTCCTCCACAAATAGAGAAGGAAGGTTTCTTCATATATCTTAGACATGAATTCTTTCTCATATATGTGCTATAAATATTTTCTCACAGTCAATGATTTCTTTTTATGGTGTCTTTTGAAGAGCAAATGTTTCTAATTTTGACCAAATCCAATGATTTTTCTAATATGCTCTGAGTTTTTTTTATGTCTACCTCAAGATAACAGTATCTCCATCCAGAAATTTTATAATCTTGTTACCTGTAGAGCTATGGTTAATTATTGTGTAGAATTAATATTGTGTAGAATGAAGTGAAAATTGAGGTTATTTTTTTCTAGTTGTTCCAAATCATTCGTGGACAAGATATTCTTTTTTCTTTGGTAATTTGTGAAAAATGAATGTTTAGATATATTTCTGGATCCTAGATTCTGTTCCATTTGTCTATTTTTACATCAATGCAACATTGTCTTGGTTAGCATAGCCTTAAGTAGGACTTGAAATTAGAAACATAAGCATTTAAACTTGGTAGTTTAAAGTGCAAAGGGCACTAAAGTGCAGGAAACATGTGTTTGATTCCTGCTCCTGGAAGAGTTCACATGCTGCACGGCAATAAGCCCATGTGCCACAACTACTGAAGGCCCATGTGCCTAGAGCCTTTGCTTTTCTTGAGCCTGTGCAACTAGGGAAGCCACCATAATGAGAAGCCCAAGCACCGCAACTGGGGATTAGCCCCTACTCGCTGTAACTCGAGAAAACGCATGCGCAGCAACAAAGACCCACTACTGCCAAAAATAAATAAATAAAAATTTAAAAAGCAAGCAAATTCAGGGTGTTACCTCTCATCTGAGCTTTATTCTAGTAGAGGGAGGCCTTTTGAAAACTGTGCTAACTCAATTCTTTCAGATGGTAAAAATCAGGCCCACTTTATACCATTTTTTGTTTGTTTGTTTGTTTTGGTCATTTGCATTAGCACAGAAGTATTAAGTTTCATTTGCAAACAGGCACCACTGTTGTAGCCATGAGTTCTGGGAAACAAACTCACTCAGAAAGACAGTGCAGATAGTGGAGTGCAGTTTATTACACCGGCGGGCCCAAGGCAGAATCTCCTCTTAGCCAAGGACCCCGACCAACATTTGTGAAAATCTTTTGTACCCCATGTGTACGTGTCTGAATCCACCACTCCAAATTCCTTGAGACTTACATAAACCAAGGAAAATACAATCCCAATAACCCCATCACTCACATGCTATGTGCTCATGTGCTCAGTCAAACAATTAGCCAGTAATCAATAAACCCGAGGTTGCACTCCAATAGATACAGAAAAGTTTATGGCCTGTCTGGAGGAACGGGTGATTGGTGTATGTTTTCTCTTAGGTGATGAGTAACGTAGATATGATCTTCAAGGTTCCCCTGTCTGGAGGGGGTCTTATCCTTCTGTTGTTGTTTTCATAGGCACTAAACACAGAGTTCATAGTCCATTGGAAAGGTGGCCGAGCATGATCAGCATGAACAGGCCTAAGAGGGAGTCCAGGCCCTATGAATTCCTTCTTCACCACCAGTGTAAGTTTGAGAAAATAATAAATATTTGGTAGCAACTGAAATATTAATGTGTATATAAGTTATCCCAGTAAGGAAAGACTTTTTTGGTTATAAAAAGCTCGATTAAAAAGTTATGAAGCAGTGACTCATTCCAACTTTGGTAAATCAATTTGTAGAACATTCCCAGCCAGAACTGGCTCCTGTTTGGTCAGGAGTGTTTTTAGCTGATTTATTTGAAGTTGAAGCCATCGGTACTCAGGATTTCAAAGGCCCCTAATGTTTCTCCACACTGGAGCAAAGCCTGGAGCTGTCCACAGATGGACCAGGTTCTGCAATAACAAAATAGTCTGCTAAGATAAGTTTGCTTTATTTTTTCATGGACTGCTAGGCAAGTCTTTCCTTTCCTCACACTGTCACTTCATACAGGGTTCCTACACTTTAAGCTTATTGTCTCTCCAAAGCTATTCCTCAGAGACTATTGATTTACATGAACTCCCTATGAATAATAGTAATTTTAATAAGGAATAGCAGTTTTTGAGCATTTAAAGAGTCATAAGCTCTTTAAATGAGTTGCTTTGTTTCATCTGTACAACAATACTTTGAATTATGTATTTTACTATTTCTTCTTCTAGGAAAATGGAACTTAGAATTAAGTAACTTTCCTATAGACATCCAGCAAGTGACAGATTCAGAATTCAAATCCAGGGTTCTGGAGCACCAGAGCCTGTGCTCCTAAGTACTACACACACTATGTGTGTGGAACCAATGGGTCCTGGAGTTTCCAGTTCATCTAGAATCAGGATGGTCATATTTCCAAAGTAGTAGAGTAATTTATTGGAATTATGATACATAGATATATAGATACACACATCAGTACACATATATTTACAAACATACACATACATACACTATAAGTATATGTACACACACACGCACACACACACACACACACACAGATGTCCATAGAACTACCCATGGAGTGATACTTCCATGGTAGCCCCCTGCCTCTCACTTCCTGTACCTTCCAATGTCTTTGCATGAATCGGTGTTTATATCAGGGCTTTCTTTTGTTCTTTCCATGTTCAGCTAGTGCACATCTCTACAGATTTTGGGTTCAGGTAGAGCCCTGCATAAACTTTGGTACAGGTAAGGTAAACAAAGAAAGCTTGCTTTCCTCTCTCTAAGATATAGCATGTTTAAAATAAGGGTTTTTGGCCCCTATGTCCTGTCATAACAGGGCTCAGCCAAGTTGACATTCAGAGTCAACTATCGCAACTTCCAAGGCAGACGAATACACTGGTCATCTGACAGTTCTCTGAATGTTGGCCAAACATACAGCAGCCACAAAACAATGTGTTCCTACGTTTTCCGAAAGGAAATTGTTTAGCCAGCTCTACTCACTCTCTTTCTCTTGGGCTCGTATGATGTCCACCCTGCCCTGGGAAGGGTGATCAATCAGATTATGATTGGTTGCTCTACTCTGGGCATTGCCTCTGATGCGTTTTAATGACGTCAGTCCTTTCTTTCACTTTGTTGTTCTATATCCCTGAGTCCCAGAGCAGGAGCTGGCATTCCAGTTCCTATATCAGGGAAGGGATACAGACTGGGGAGACAGCTAGCTGTTAGTGGAGCTGGATTTACAGTCCATTTATCAATAGCTCCTCAGACTGCAGATGTCCTCTCATGAGGTGCTAAGCTGAAGGAGGTTTGGATCTAGCTTCCTGGGACCCCTCCCCTTCTCACCACTTCCTCTCCTGCTCTTACTCAGCCAGTGTTATACCGTTGGCTGGAGAATGGTTACACAATCGAGGGGAAGTTGAAAGTAGAAACAGTTGTTCTTGTTTCCAAATTCTGTACATTCATGGGTGTCGTTCCACCTTGGTTCCTAACTCATCTCTGTGCAGTCCATGGCTTTCTAGGGTCCCATATTGTGGTACCCCATAGGCCATGAAGTTCACAGGCTCCAAACATGTTCCTTACTCTGTCCTGGTTAGCCTATATCTGTGCTGTGTGTCTGTCATTCCGCTAGGGTGGTATTCCCACCTGGGCCATGGATAAATGGATTCAAAAGGAGGTGTTAATAGCCTATAACAGCTCTGATGGTCTTCCTAGATAATACATATAAGGGCTGTCTTCCACCTAGCTTTGCCTATTTGCATCCCTCTCTCTCTTTTTTTTTTTTTTTAATATTAGAAAGTATATTACTTCTGATTTTGGATGAAATCCCTACCAGTTTCCTTTTCATTCAGTATAATTTAGCACAAATCTTCTGAGTGCTGAAAGCGTATCAATCATCACCATACTTAGAGCTATCTGAGCTCTGACGGTGACAACACAAAACCACGCCGTCAGGAAGCTTTCACTCGAAAGGGAAGTATAGATGCGGATACACAAATCTATGTAATCCGAGGGAAGGTTTAGTGCCATATTAGAATTACAAATGGCTTTGAGATCCCTGAGGAAGGAGTCATTAATTCCAGCTGGGATGAAAGCTCCAGTTTTACAGGTTCAGTTGAGTAGAATCTGAAGTATGAGAAAATATCTGCCAGATAAAGATATGCCTATTTCAGAGCTGCTTCTGTACCATACACTTAATATGCAACTTTTGTGCTGCATGTTGTTGAGAAGACACATCCTTCAGTCTTCAATGAGTGGAAATGGTCCACGCTACTTCCTGGGTAATTCAAGTTAGGTTATTCAGGGCAAACTTCCTGTTTAAACAATAGAAACAAAATGCGGGGTTAAAGCCACACCACCATCAACAAAAACAAAATCCATTTCTTAAAACAACATTGACAAGTTAAAAACATAGTGGCTAGCTGCCAAGCTCGTTTTGGAAAGATAAGTTGAATCAGATATGTAAGTAGGATATCCAAGTACCAAAGTCATTTGTTTGGGAACATCTGTCCCTGCTGCACATGTAGGTTTTATCAGCAGCTTTGGCGTAGAAGGGATCATCAGGACGAGTATGGATAAGAAATAAACCTATTATTAGAATTGTTAAAATAGGATACAATGCATTCAGTTAAACTGATTTCAGCTAAATAATTAAATTATTTAATTATTAATTATGCTGCTTGTAATATTTGGGATATGTTTGTATTTTTAAAATGGTTCATTGTTAATGTGGAATTCAAATGTAACTGTGTGCTTTACTTATGAATGCTAAATCTGTACAATGTCACGGGTACCTGACCTTGAACCTTGAACTTCAAATGAAGCTACCCTGCTTTGAGTAAAGCAGGAGAAAAACAAAAGAAAAATCATCTTTAGGATTTTGTGGCCACAGGTACATGACTGGAGTTGGTCAAGGAACTTCTACCCATGAACTTAGCTGAGAAGGCAATTTCTGTTAGGGGTCCAGGGTACCTTGGCAGAAGCAGGCACACTATCTCACTGGCAGAAGACAAAGTAAATTCTTGTCCCAGAAGACCCTCACAAATAATTGTCCAGGAGAAATAATTAGCAAGCTATGAAAGATAACCAAGAATGCAAGAAAACAGGCAACCTGAACAAGAACCAGCAGAAACAGGAGTGATGTCACCAGGATGGCAAAGTAGGAGACCCCAGCCTCCATCCCTCCACAAAGATCAACAATTAGACAGCTCTGTGAGAAACTTCAGCAACATAATGGAACAAAAATGAGAATAACTGTATAAAAAGGGAAGGAAGAACAGCTTCATTTTGTTTGCATCATCTCATACCCCAGACTGGCAAAGGAACTGTCCAACTATAACGAGTTCTCTTTGCCCAGAAAAGGAGAGGAGGATGTGACCAGCTTCCCCAGATTTTGGGGCCCTACATGAAAGACCTGATTTATTCCTACCCAGAAACCTGCAAAGCTGGGAGGTGTAGAGACAGCTGGGAATGAGGAAAAAGGGCAGGGTAACCAATATTAGCCACATTGCAGAAGCAGCCACAGTTCTTTGACTTGCTCTACAGAGTCCTGGCAACTTTTACTACTGAAGGAAACAATGCCTAACATGACCACTGTGGACTCCTTGCAGATTTCACCAGTTTTACCCTACAGGTGTTTGTATTCACAGACATCAGCCACCTGAGTCCCTCCCACCTCTACCTCTCCACCTCCACCCGTGCTGGGATCTATACTGGCCACCAGCCCAGGCCTCTGCCACTGCATGAGTGCAAGAAGCCAGCTTAGACTCCTGTGGCTGACCATCTCCACTGTGTGTGGATCTGGGGCTGTGTACCTGCATGCTGCTGGCCTGACTCCTGTCACTGGCCTCTACTGCTGTGTACCTGCCAGTGTTGAGATCATGATGCCACGGGAATTTACGATGACAGCCAATACCCCCACAAATGCCTGTGGGTCTAGATTTGGCCCCATCTCTAGTCATTGACCTGTATCATTGGGCTGATCTACAACTAGCCCCTTCAGCTGCACATCAACTAGCCCCTTCAGCTGGCCTGATTCCCTGCACTGCCTCCACTGCCAGGCATGCACCAGTGAGGAGACCCTGCAGATACAGGAGTGCACACTTACAGCAGGACCTCCCAGCTTCCAGTGTGGCAGAATTAGACCCTGCTCCTACCTCCTTGATCACCTGCTGGCTCACACCACTATGTAGGTATCTGAAACTGGCCTCTGTCACTACACAGCCATCTGCAACTAACCACAACAGCAGGTGTGGTGTAAACCACCAGCTCCAGACAACACTGATGCCTGCCAAGATCCCATTCCACTGGACCTGAACTTGCTGTTGAGGACCCCAGCAGCCCCTGCAGCCACTGTGGATCCCCTACAGTGCTACCAAGAACTACCCAGTTGTTGATGCTGTGGCTCCTAGCAGCCTGCACCAATGAGACATCACAACCCCCAAGACCTGGAGCCATCACACCCCTCCTCCACTAGACCCTGGGTTACAGCATATTCCAATATGCCCTACCTTCGAATGAAGGTTTTTTCTTACTAAAGTCAGTCCATAAAGTTGGGAGAAGGTGACAGCTTCTTCAAATGTGCAGACACCCATGCAAGGCTATAGGGATCACAAAACAATCAGGGAACAGTGACACCACTAAAGGAACATGGTAAATCTGTAGTAACTGAACCCAAAGAAATGGGGACCTGAGAATTCCCAACAAAGAATTCAAAATAATTATTTTGAAGATGCTCAGAGAGCTACAAGAGACACAGATAAACAATTTAATGAAATCAAGGAAACTATGTAAGAACAAAATGAAAAGTTCAGCAAAGGCATATAAAACATAGAAAAGACCAAACCAAAATTTGGAGCTGAATACAATGGACTGAACTGAAGAATTTAATGAAGAGTTTCAACAGCAGACTGGACCAAACAAAGAAAGAATCAGTGAGCTTGAAAACAGGTTATTTGAAATTATCCGTCAGAAGAACAGAAGTAAAAAGAATGAAAGGAAAAAAGTGTTTAGGATTTATGAGACACCATCAATAAAGTAATCTAGGCATCACGGAGTCCCAGTAGAAGAGAGAGAACTTTTCTAAAGATAAAAAATTTATCTTTAAGATAAAGAACTTCCTAAATCTGGGGAGATCCCAATTTCTTAAATCCAAGTTCATGAAGCTAATAGGGCATGCCATAGTTTCAATCCAGAATGAAGTTCTCCAATATGTATTATAATAAAACTGTTTAAAACTGAAGATAAGGAGAGAATTTTAAAAGCAGCAAGAAGAATTCTCTCATACAAGGGAAAACCACAATAAGGCCTTCAGTGGATTTCTAGCATAAACCTTGCAGGCCAAGGTATGAGTAGGATTATATATTCAGAGAAAAAATTTTAAAAAAATCCACCAAGAATACTTTAGCCAGCAAAGTTGTTCTCCAGAAATGTAGGTGGGGTAAAGACTTTTCCACATGTGCATCCAAAAGAAATGAAATCACTATGTTGAAGAGATGTTTGTACTCCCATGTTGTGCATTACAACATTATTCACAATAGTCAGGACATGAAGACAGTCTAAGTGTCCACTGATGGATGAATAGATAAAGAAAATTTTCTTTATTTATATACTGTATATATACACAGTAGAATATTATCAAGTCATAAAAAGAAAGAAATCCTGCTATTTGTGACAACATTGATGGACAATGAGGGCATTATGCTAAGTGAAATACGTCAGAGAGAGAAAGACAGGCTCTATATAATCTCACTTATAGGTGGAATCTAAAAGCATCCGACTCAGAAATTGAGAATAAAAATGGTGTTTGCTAAGGACTAAAAAGTGGGAGAAATGGAGAGATGTTGGTCAAAGGGTACAAAGTTTCAGTTAAAAGATTGATTAGTTGCAGGGATCTAATATACTCCATGGTGACTATAGTTAACAATATTGTATTATATACTTGAAAGTTGCTATGAGAATAGAGCTCAGATGTTCTCACCATAACAACAAAAACAGATGGTAATTATGTGAAGGGAAACATGTGTTAACTAACCTTATTCTGGTAAATATTTCTCAACATATGCGTGTATCAAATCATCACATTGTACATCTTAAAACTGCACAATGTTATATGTCAATCATATTTCAGTAAAGCTGGAAAACAGAGAACCTGCAGAAACAAAAGGCATTAGAAAATGCCTGATGTATAATTCAAAGGTTGGACTTGTCATATACAAATTTTGAATAACTCAAGTTATTGTATTTATAGAAAAATTGATGAGCTTTAAATATTTTCAAGGTGACTTAGCAAATTTGGAAAAAAAGAACCAAATAGAACTTCTGTAAATGAAAAGTATAACATCCAAAATTAAAAGCTGTTGGACTTCAGATTGGACCTAGTAATAAAGATAATTAGAAAAACTGAAATCAGGTTAGAAATGATCAAATTTAGCACAAATCCCACATGTATCTGCATTTATTCATCACTGTGACTCTCAAAAAATGTGACAAATTGGAAACATAGAGGCATTCCTCCCCCAAAGAGTAACTTAGACCTAATCTTAAAAATACTGGTTCACAGTTGATTAATTTGAATGATATAAAAAATTAATGAAGCAAAATTTTTACAAAGTTAGAGACTAATTATCCTTATTTTCAAGAGTCTGATCCTTGACCTAAAAAAAGAAAAGAAAAACAAGAGAATATACTGAAACCTACTATTAATAAATGTTCAGTTCAGTTCAGTTCAGTCGCTCAGTCGTGTCTGACTCTTTGCGACCCCATGAATCGCAGCACGCCAGGCCTCCCTGTCCATCACCATCTCCTGGAGTTCACTCAGACTCACGTCCATCGAGTCGGTGATGCCATCCAGCCATCTCATCCTCGGTCGTCCCCTTCTCCTCCTGTCCCCAATACTTTAGTAAAGTGATTGATTCAAGTGAACTATACTAAAATCAAGAGCTTTCTGATATATTTAAATAACCAGTTAGAAAACCTATAATGTGTGTATTAATGTAATTAATATGGTATTTATGAGAACTATATGTAAAGAACTACTGAGCATCATGCATTTTATGTTTTGAGGTAGAAAGTATAAATAGTGTGAATATTAATTTTCTACAAATTAATCTATATCATTATTTAATCTAAATCAAAATTCCAATTTTAAGTCAGAAAAAGATTATTTATAAATGTATACCTATATATTTGTGTATATGTGTGTATAAATGTGTATGTATACATACATATAAACATACATATATATGTATGTTTATGTTCGTAAGTATGTATGTATATGTGTATAGATGCATATATAGAGAGAGAACACTGCTGAAGGAATATATGAAAGTTAGTATGTGACAAAAGGGTCCATTCAAATCAGTGGAGAAAGATTGAATTTGTCATTAGATGAAGTTGGTTATGCTGACAAACCATTTATTTTTAGAGAGAAAAGAGAAAAGAAAAATATTTATTTGGCTGCACTGGGTCTTAGTTGCTGCATGCAGGATCTAGTTTCCTAACCAGGGATCGAACCCCTGCTTTGGGAGCATGGGGTCTTAGCCACTGGACCACCAGGGAAGTTCCCCTCTTTCTTGCACTCTTATGTAAATGAACCAAAATATTAAAATTTTTTAAAAAAGCCATTGATTTTTATTATTATTGTTTGCTATTACATGTTTTTATACAATTTTTTTATAACGTTGGGGTTTAGGAGAACTTTCTAAGCCTGACACAAATATTAGAACAGGGAGAAACTTTTATAGGTGTTACTAAATAATAAATAAAAGAATCAGAAATAAAAGATGAAAAATGGAAATTTCCATATGTATAACCAAGAAAGGGTTATATCAGTTACATCATGCAAAATGCCAAGCTAAATAAATCACAAGCTGGAATCAAGATTGCAGGGAGAAATATCAACAACCTCAGTTATGTAGATGATAACCACTCTAATGGCAGAAAGTGAACAGGAAATAAAGAGTCTCTTGATGAGGGTGAAAGAGGAGAGTGAAAAAGCCGGCTTAAAACTCAACATTCCAAAAACTAAGATCATGCTATCTGGTTCCATTACTTCATTGCAAATAGAAGGGGAAAAAGTAGAAGCAGTGACAGATTTTACTTTCTTGTGCTTCAAAATCACTGTGGACTGTGACTGCAGCCATGAAATTAAAAGATGCGTGGAAGGGAAGCTATGACAATCCTAGACAGCATATTAAAAAGCAGAGACATTACTTTGCCAACAAAGGTCCATCTAGTCAAAGCTATGGTTTTTCCAGTAGTTATGTATGGATGTGAGAGTTGGTCCATAGAGAACACTGAGCCCCGAAGAACTGATGCTGAATTGTGGTGCTAGAAAAGACTCTTGAGATCCTTTTGAAGGCAAGGAGATCAAAGCAGTCAATCCTAAAGGAAATCAACCTTGGATATTCATTGGAAGGACTGATGTTGAAACTGAAGCTCCAGTAGTTTGGCCACCTAATGTGAAGAGCTGACTCACTGGAAATGATCCTGATGTTGGGAAAGATTGAAGGCAAAAGGAGAAGAGGGTGGCAGAGTATGAGATGATTAGATAGTATCTATCACAGATTCAATGGACATGAATTTGAGCAACCTCCAGGGGATAGTGATGAAGAACAGGGAAGCCTGGTGTGGGGCAGTCCACGAGGTCACAGAGTCAGACATGACTTAGTGACTGAACAACAACAACAAAATAAGATCTTCTTCTAATTATTGAAAAAAGATATACATATCAACAGGAATATTTTGAAGATGGAACAGAAGTACTTGTAAACACAAAACTAATATTCAAGTTCACTTGTAATCAAATAAAAACTTTTACAGTTTGGCAAAATAGAAAATTACTTTAATAGTTTTAAATATAAACTATATAGTTTGGCAGTGTTGGGATATGGTCATTCTCATTCTCATTAGTGTGGTGACAGAAACCATCTAAGAGTTGCTTTAATGATATGTATCAAGTTGTTAAATATACACACATTTTGCTCAAGATACCCTACTTCTAAGAATCTGCATCCTATGGGAATACCTGTGTGCAAAAGGCATGTGAGAAAAACCTCTGTGGACACACTTGATAGCCAGATCATTTACAATAGGAAAAACTAAAAACTAACCTAGAATCAATATTCTGGTTTAAATAAATTAGGGAAACATTCGAAATCTCTCTTTTTCAATGTCTATTATGTAATATTTCACATATCAAGTTTGTTGATGATGATCAACAAACATCATCAATATTAAATAGTACTTTTAAAATTGTATTATTCTGTGTATTAATATCCATGCATGTAAAAATGCCTGGATGATATATCTAAAGTGTTAGTAATGTACTTAGGTAATAAGATTTTACCTATTTCTTCTTTTATCGTGCTATATGATTTATTTTTTCCCCCACAGTGAGCATGTCTTGCTTTTCTATAGAAGAAAATTATGTAGAAGAAAATTTTAAGTTAAATAATAAAGCAGAAAATGAGAATTAGGGCTTTAGGAGGTAGACCACAGTTATCTGGAAAATTCATATTCCAGAACTCTTGTTTGTTGACAATTGTTAAATTAACAAAGCTTTATTGTGTTTTGTGTGGATAGAACCAGCTACTGAAATAAAAAAATAATATGCCTGCAAGAAATATTTTCAAGTAAATATCAGGTTAACAGCTTTCCAAATATTTCTTGACTTTTTTTTTTTAGGAGAATCACTTTAATTAAAGGCCTCCCAGAACCCTTTGCATATTTGTCTTCTCAAGTATATATAACTGTCTGCTTTGCATCAAGGTTTGTTGCGTTTGTATCTTTCTATCCTATTGAAATGTCACCTCTTCACCTAGTAAATGAATAAATAATACAAGTATAATACATTTCCCCACCGTAGTCTATGTTAGGGGCTTTCCCTGTGGCACTAGTGGAAAGAACCTGCCTGCCATTTCAGGAGATATAAGAGACACAGGTTCTATCTCTGGGTCAGGAAAGATACCCTGGAGGTATCTGGCAACTCACTCTAGCTTGCCTGGAGAATCCCATGGACAGAGGAGCCTGGCAGGCTACAGTCCATAGGGTTGCAAAGAACCAGACATGACTGAAGTGACTTAGCAGGCACATTTTATGTTTAGGCATTTGCCTTGAGGCTGAAATATATTGTCCAGGGAAGTGGAAGGTAGATTCTACCCAGAACAGAACAGTCTCGTTAGTCTTTGAGTTCAAGTAAAGTTTTTAAAGTTTTAAAGCCCATAGCTAGATAATAGTCTCAAATTCATGCTTTTGATTTTCAGTAGCCAAGTTTCATTGGGAGCTGTGGTTTCTATTCTAAAAGCCAAGCCAGAGGGAATGGAACTTAGATATTTCTAGACATAGTGTAGGCAGAGAAATATTAGGTATAAATTTTTTCTTACTGCTTAATAAGGACTAAAGCAATTTCTGGGTATGAGAGAAAAAGGAAAACTAATTATACCCCAATGTCTTGGCTTTTCTTCTTCTTCTTCTTCTTCTTCTTCTTCTTCTTCTTCTTCTTCTTCTTCTTCTTCTTTCAGAGTTACAAATACCTGTCATGGTATTTCCTCCTCTTCCTTGAGTGGGTTCTAGTTGAGCCAAGGTCCTGATTTCCTCAGCCTTTGGGAGGCTGGTCAGAGATTACAATGTCAGGAACCCTCAGATCTTTTTTCATTGGTTGTGAATATCTCATCCATATACTTTATAAATAAGAATTTTTATATTTGTGTTTTATAAATACAACTATTTTCAATGAGTGTGAAATGAGCATGGCCCAAGAAAGATGGGGAAACACTGCCCTGTAGAAAAATAAATGTGAACCAGTTTAATTATGTGGTTTAGTGTTTTGAAAGGTTATTCTGTCAGTCTAGTGTGCACTGACTAACATCTAAGGATATAGGGAATTTATTAAAAATCTAAAATTCTTGGTTCTATTTAGTTATGAAAGGAGCAAGGTGAGCTGAGAATTCCTTTGCTTCAAAAAATTCTCATGCAATTGGATTTCCTGTCAAGTATGCTTGACTTCATCTACCTGGAAATGAATTTCCACCTGATCCCACCCAAGAATGACATCATTCCCATATTTAATCTGAAAGGAACCATGTTGATGTTCAGTTGCTCCATAGTGTCTGACTCTTTGCAACCCCATGATCTGTAGCACGCCAGGTGTCCCTGTCCCCCTCTATCTCCCGGAGTTTTCTCATATTCATGTCCATTGAGTCAGTGATGCCTCCCAACCATCCATCCTCTGTCATCCCCTTCTCCTCTTGCCCTCACCCTTTCCCAGCATCAGGGTCTTTCCCAGTGAGTTAACTCTTTGTATCAGATGGCCAAAGTATTGGAGCTTCAGTTTTAGCATTAGTTCTTCAATGAATATTCAGGGTTGATTTCCTTTAGGACTGATTGGTTAGATCTCCTTGGTGTCAAAGGGACTCTTAAGAGTTTTCTCCAGTACTACACTTCAAAAGCATCAATTGTTCAGCACTCAGCCTTCTTTATGGTCCAACTGTCACATCCATACATGAATACTGGAAAAAACACGGTTTTGACTAGATGGACCTTTGTTAGCAAAGTGATGTCTCTGCTTTTAAATATTCAGAAGTCTGTTTTCCAAAGCCCTCGAAGGAGCATTCTACTTGAAAAATGTCATTAAATCAAGTTCTTCTGCTATGTTATGGTCTTGATCAGGAGGTGGATAAAAGGTATATTCTCTTTTTTCCCCAAATAAAACCCCTGGCTTGGAGGTCTCAGCCAGGAGTGTTGCAGACTCACTGTGGCACTACTGATATTCACAGCTGCACGTGGAGTATCACAGGTGAGTAATCACTACTCTACTTTCCCTGCGTATGTTCATTTCCCTGCAGATGTGTGCTTCTCAAAACCATGAAAGCTCTTCTGAATTTTGGTTTACTGTTATGCTATGAGTGAGTTCTTTTGTGTCATGGGAGATTAGGCATCTGTGGATTTCTAACAGCAAGATTAAAACGTTCTTTACCTTTGCAGACTTTGTAGGATGCAGGGATCCAGGTTAGAGGTATCCTTTAGGGTTTTCGGTGGGTAGATACTCTCTCTTGAAATGATGAAAACATAATCTAAAATCTGTAAAACACAAAGTTTGAGTTATCCTCTATTTTGCCTAATGAACATATTGAGGGCTTAGTTCAGAACCGTTCTCATGTGTGACATCTCTGACTTCCTTAGTCTGTGATGATTTTTTAATCAGGTTGATTTTTTAATCAGGTTAATTTTTTATTCCAGGTTGGATGGATCCCTGTAGAGGTTACGTGGATATCTCTAGGGGTTCTTATTACATTACATGTTTTGTACGTGTGTGTGTTGATTGCTTAGTCATGTCCGACTCTTTGCGGCCCTGTGGACTATAGTCTGCCAGGCTCCTCTGTCCATGGAATTCTCCAGGTAAGAATACTGGAGTGAGTTGTCATTCTCTTCTCCAGGAGATCTTCCTGACCCAGGGATTGAACCCAGGTCTCCTGCATTGCAGGCAGATTCTTTACCATCTGAGCCACCAGGGAAACCTGTGCTTTGTATATGATTCTTGTAATCTTGGGCTTCCCTGGTGGCTCAGTTGGTGAAGAATCTGCCTGCAGTACAGGAGACCACCTGTAATGTAGGAGACCTGGGACTGATCCCTGGGTCAGAAAGATCTCCTTAGAGAAAGAAATGGCTGCCCATTCCAGTATGATTTCCTGGGAAATCCCATTGACAGAGGAGCCTGGCAGGACACAGCCCATGGGGTTGCAAAAGAGTTGGACACGACTTAGGAACTAAACCACCACTGTCACGCTCTTCTACTTGTATTTTTATGTAATATATATCAGACAGCAGTAAGATGATCCCTGTAAGAGGCACAGTTTTGAAATTTACACAAAAGCAAAATATGGACTGCTTTATTCTGACTTTTTATAGTACTTGGAATGTGAATAACAGGATGCTACAATGCATTTTTTCATTTTAAATCAGGAAATTTGTAAGTTTCTTTCTCCATTGAAAGTAGAAGTTTCTTTTATTAGAAAGTTATATTACACATATATTCTCTTTTCAGGCACAAGTAAAAAGTAGGAATGTAGTATGTTCTCAATAAAAGATCAGTAAACTGAGTCAGAGACACATAGAGGATTCATGGCAGAAGAGACATTTGTAATGCCCAGATATTTAGACTTTCTGAGATCAAGCAAAGTGAAGAATTCTGAGAATAACTACTTTACTGTCTTTGATTTATACTTACAAAACAATTTAGATTTAATTTGTGAACTTTGAGTTTTTCTCTGGGAATTTATTAATGAAGATCATATTTTTCACATTTTGGACATTTACTAGCCTGATAATATATTTGTTAGGCATTGTTTTTAGCTCTGTATAGCAGAAACCTTATGGCAGTAGCTTAAGAAAATAGGGATCCATTTTTCTTGTATCATAAAGACTGTGGGTAGGCACTTCATGGCTGCTCAGCTGGCTAATGAAAAGTTTTCTTTCCTGTTCCTGCTCTGTTATCTTTAGCATGTGGGTTTTGTTCCCATAATTGCAATATGGTAGTTGCAACAAGAAGTATCATCATCATGCTGCAATCCATACAGGAAAACTAGGAAGAAAAAAAAGAAATGAGTTGGTTGGTTTTAAAAGGATATTGCCAGAATCCCCTTTCAAAATCTATCACTTAAATTTTGTTGACCAGGACTAGGTCATATGACTAACCCTCTTATGAGGGTCTGGAATGGTGAGGATTTAAAATTATGCATATTAGAATTCTGTTGGAAAGGAAGAGAGAAAAAAATGGATATGCGGGAAGTATGTTCTGCCCTGCCTGATATTACAGCTTTCATTTTTAAAAATATTTATTTATTTATTTTGGTGGTTTAGACAGTAAAGAATCTGCCTGCAATGCAGGAGACCAAGGTTCAGTCCCTGGGTTGGGAAGATCCCCTGGAGAAGGGAATGGCAATCCACTCCATATTCTTGCCTGGAGAATTCCATGGACAGAAGAGCCTGGTGGGCTACAATCCATGAGGTCGCAGAGTCAGACACGACTGAGCAAATAACACACACACATACTTCTTAATTTTTTAAAATGATCTTTTTGTTTATTTAATTATTTATGGCTGTGCTGGATCTTCCTTGCTTTGCGCTGGCTTTCTCTAGTTGCGGAGAACAGAGAGACTCTTGGCTGTGGTTCATGAGCTTCCCATTATGGTGTTTTCTCTCATTGTGGCTCCCTGGGCTCTAGAGCTGGGCTCAACATTTGTGGTGCATGGAATTAGCTGCATCTGCTGCATGTGGAATCTTCCTGGGCCAGGGATTGAACCCAAGTTCCATACATTGGCAAGTGAACTCTTATCCACCAGGTAAGTCCCTGGCTGGGTCTTAATTGCAGCGTGTGGAATCTCTAGTTGCAGTATGGGATCTCTTAGTTGTGGCATCTGAGATCTAGTTCCCTGACCAGGGATGGAACCTGGGCCCCCTGCACTGGGAGTGATGAGTCTTAGCCACTGGACCACCAGGGAAGTCTTTCATATTGCAGTTTTTAAATATATTTTTATGATGTAGTTTGAGTGTATCTTCTTCCCAGCCACATTTAGATATGTGTTGCGTTAGACAGCTGTCTAGAGGGAATTTGAATGACAGGGGAGTAAAGCTTGGACAAGAGAAAAAAGTGAGCCAAGTTATAGAATGAGTTTGGTGATACTACTGTATTGGGTTGGTGAGAAAAACCCAAACAAACTTTTTGGCCAACCCAATAGGTAATAGGGCCCTTTGACAGGCCCACTCAGAGAACTCTCAGGAAACATTGTGTGTCTATCTGTAACATGCCTTCAACTACTTATTTGATGGCAATTTCCCATATCCCAACTACATTTACATGTCGAAGATTTGAAGCTGATGCACAGCTGGCCAATGGAAATCAAGACAGTACAACTGGTTGCACTGTTTACAAGACAGGCAAAACCTTCTACTACGTACGAATTTCTGTCAGTAATGCCTAACGCGGCTCCCGACGGCAATTACTGACAAATTTCAATCATTTTATTTTTACCTTTTATTTTATTTATACTTCATTTTCTTTGTAACTTTCTGTTATGGGAAATTTCAAATAAACAGAAAAGTAAAAGGATATAGTAGCGCAGTAAACCCCCATGTGCTCATTACTCAGTATCAACAATTGTTAACTTATGGCCAATCTTTCATGTATAGCAATACCCATTCTTTTCCCCAAATTATTTTGAAACAAGTTTAGAAATCTTATTATTTTCATGAATATTTTAGTATGTATCTCTAAAATTTAAGGATCTTTATACAGTCTGTGGGCTTCCCAGGTGGCGCTAGTGGTAAAGAACCTCCCTGTCAGTGCAGGAGACATGAGAGATGCAGGTTTGAACCCTGGGTCAGGAAGATTCCCTGGAGGAGGGCATGGCAACCCACTCCAGTATGCTTGCCTGGAGAAGCCCGTGAACAGAGGAGCCTGGTGGGCTACAGTCCATAGGGTCTCATGGAGTCAGACACGACTGAAGTGACTTAGCACGCATGCACACACGCTTAAAATCTGTATTCAGATTTCTCCACTGTCTAAATTTTGTCCAGGTGTTTGGAATGAGGATCCAAAAGGAAATGTACATTTTAATTCATAGCCGTGTTTCTTAAATTTCTTTATAGAGTGTCTCCGCTCTTTTCCCTTGCAGTTTATTTGCTAGAAGATTCAAACTCAACAGTTTTCCCCATAGTTTGCATTTTGCTCCCAGCATCTCCATGCACATGTTTCTTTTCTGGCTTATCTTGAAGCTAGTTGTTAGAACTGAAGGCATGATGAGATTTAGGTTCAAATTTAATAATTTTTGTTTTTAAAGAGTTAAAATCATTCTATAAGAATAAGTTTAACTATTAGTTTTTCCACATAAAATGTTCTTTGCAGCTTATGCCAGCTTATACATTAAAGAAAAATACTTTGAGGGAAAGGGTAACCATCTCAATTCTCAAGCAGTTTGAAATTTTAAGTCCATATACTGTAACTTTGTTGTTGGGTTTAATTTTATTCTTGGTCATACCCAGCAGATATTTTCCAAATAAAACAAACATTCCGTTCAGTTCAGTTCAGTTCAGTTCAGTTGCTCAGTCGTGTCCGACTCTTTGTGACCCTAGGCCTGGCGTGCTGCGACTCATGGGGTCGCAAAGAGTTGGACACGACTGAGCGACTGAACTGAACTGAGGCCTCCCTGTCCATCACCAGCTCCTGGAGTTCACCCAAACTCAATGTCCATTGAGTCGGTGATGCCATCCAGCCATCTCATCCTCTGTCATGATGAGAAAATATTCTTTTTTTCTTTTATTTTTTAAATAGTTTTTCTTCCTAATTTCTTATTTTTGTATTTATGGCTGCACTGAGTCTTTGTTGTGGTTCATGGCTTCTCATTGTGGTGGCTTCTCTTGTGGCCGAGCATGCGCTCTATAGCATGGGCTGAGTAGTTGTAGCAGCTTAGTTGCTCTGAGGCATGTGGGATCTTCCTGGACAAGGGATCAAACCTGTGTCTCCTGCATTGGCAGGAGGATTCTTAATTACCGGACCACTAGAGAAGTCCTAAAATATTTTTTTTTCCATCCATCCATTTAGGGCTTCTTAACATACTGTGGCCACTTATATCAGATGAAAGTGAAAGTGAAAGTTGCTCACCCATGTCTGACTCTTTGCGACCCCATGTACTACACAGTCCATGGGATTCTTCAGGCCAGAATACTGGAGTGGGTAGCCTTTTCTTTCTCCAGGGGAACTTCCCAACCCAGAGATTGAACCCAGGTCTCCTGCACTGCAGGCAGATTCTTTACCAGCTGAGCCACAAGGGTTGATTTTGTCTGTATGATTATATTATTGTTGTTGTTGTTGCTAAATTGTGTCCAACTGTTTGTGACCCCATGAACTGCATCATGCCAGGCTTCTCTGTCCATCACTATCTCCCCAGGCTTGCGCACACTCGTGTCCACTGAGTCAGTGATGCTATCCAACCATCTCATCCTTTGTCGCCCCCTTCTCCTCTTGCCCCCAATTTTTCCCAGCATCATAGCTACATATTTTTTCTAGCATCTAATTTATTCCATGCTTAGGTATAACTAATTCAGATTGGAGTGATAGAAGTTTGCTCTCAGGAATTTAAAAGACTATCCTGCATTAGACATATTGAAATGTCTTTTAATTTTATAAAAACTAACTACACATATACAACTGTCTATTAACAATAAAAAAGGGCTCATCTCACTTTCTTTAATCAAAATTACTTGTATCAAAGGTAACCTAAATCTGAGTCACTCTTAAATCTTCCCTCTTGACTACTCAGTTTTTTTCCTTGCTGAACTATTTTATTTTCCCCACACATAGTGAAAAGGCTAACGTGATCATGATTAAGTCTCAATTACCACAAATTATCAGTGTACATGTTCTCTATTCATCCAACTAATATTTAGGTGTCTTTAAGTGACACTTGTACTTTTTTTCTAGTTATAATTTAGGTCATTTTATGTAGTAGTCTGCAAACTTTTTTGAAACCATGGAATCTGTTTTATTTTAGGTAAGTATTTTATAAATATAAAAAATAGAATGTAATACAAAAATATACTGTAAAATATAACATAAATATAAAAATGAAATGTATTTGTATATAAATATAAAAATATAATATAATATAAAAATAAATATAGGGAGAGTGGGTCTACTTGAAGTAGGGGCTAGGGGCTTGGTGCCCAGTTCCTTTGGTAGCTTCTGCTCCTCTGTAAATACCCAGAACATTTCATATACTTCCTGATGCTTGCTGGAGCATCTTTTGAAAATACTGCCTTGAGATATCCTAGGCACCATGTTTCTCAGTTAGTTTGGATGTGAGAATGAATGGAGAGTATGGTTGGAGGAGACAGAGTCAGCCAATGAGACAGCAAAGGGTCTAAGCTTTTTGTTCTGGGCTCATCTCAGGTCTGAACTTTCTACATATTTATTTCATAGAAATAAGGCCTCCTAGTGATATCTGCTTTCTAACCTCCGCTCTAGAGTTAATTATGAAATGTAAATTTGAGCTTGCCAATCTTCTGAGATATTTTATGTAAATTCTAAAATTAATTGTGATTCAGAAATTCTTGTTTAATGACATGTTTTGAATGCTCTCGAATTAATTCATCCTGTAATACCCTGGAGAAAATCTCCATAACCTGGTTGTCACTGTGCATTGTGAGTTTAAATACCCATTAGGACTCTTTTGGTCAGCAGGCCCAAATTAAATTAAGCAGCCTTTCTAATTAAGACAGAAAGGCAGGGCACTTCATGTAATTGGTGACTTGTAACTGAAAAAAGATAATTAAATTTGAAGTCCATCTCTTAAATTGAACTCGCAAACTTCGATTCCCCACATTTGAACTTAACATATTTTAGATTTAGGCTTTCTTGATTTCCAGAGCTACTCAGCTCCCTGCTTATTTTACATTTTTCTCTAATTTATTCAGAATACCAGTTTCAAAGAAACTTTACTTTTAGTTAACAGTATTTTTACATTGGATTCCTTTTAGCTCCCTATAGGTAATCATACCAAATTTAAGCTTTCTTAAGACTGTGTCAGCTGGCCTTATACTCAGCTCTTAGCCTACCCTTCCACTTGCCTGATATTCTTTTTTGTTTTTTTTTGGTTGTGCCACACAGCTTGTGGGATTTTAGTTCCCCAGCCAGGGATCAAACCACAGCCCTGACAGTGAAAGCACCAAGTCCTAACCACTGGACCACCAGGGAATGCCCTTGACTGATAATCATATTGGTCCAGAAGTGATATTTAAAATGTTTAATAATAAGCATAGCATGGGCACTGAGCAATCAGAACAGACACTACTCATAAAATTAGATCATTTTTGGAGGGCCAAACAGGCTAGGGTTGCCCAGGCAGCAGAACTGTGGCTGATTATATCAGACTCAGTAAGAATCTTTCAGTATTTTAACAACTGGTGTGGTGGATGCATCTGTGAACCTTTTGGGGATTATCTCAGTTGAAAAGAGCCATGCATTTCTGAGATTGTTGTTACTGTTCAGTCACTGAACTGTCCGACTCTTTGTGATCCCAAGGACTGCAACATGCCAGGCTTCACTGTCCTTCACTATCTCCTGGAGTTGGCTCAGATGGTAAGGAATCTGCCTGGAATGTGGGAGCCCAGTTTTGATTCCTGGGTTGGGAAGATCCCCTGGAGAAGGAAATGGCAACCCACTCCAATATTCTTGCCTGGAGAATCCCATGGACAGAAGAGCCTGGCGGGCTACAGTCTTGGGAGTTGCAAAGACTTGGACACAATTGAGCAACTAACACTTTCACTTTCCATGTCCATTGAGTTGGTGATCCCATCTAACCATCTAACCCTCTGTCACCCCCTTCTTCTCTTGCCCTCAAAATTTACCAGCTTTAGAGTCTTTTCCAGTGAGTTGGCTCTTCGAATCAGGTGGCCAAAGTAGTGGATTGGAGCTTCAGCTTCAGCATCAGTCCTTCCAATGAATATTCAGAGTTGATTTCCTTTAGGACTGACTGGTTCAATCTCCTTGCTACTCAAGGGACTCTCAAGTCTTCTCCAGCACCACAATTCAAAACCATCAGTTCTTTGGTTCTCAGCCTTCTTTATGGTCCAACTCTCACAGCTGTACATGACTACTGAAAAAACCATAGCTTTGACTAGATGGACCTTTGCTGGCAAAGTGATGTCTCTACTTTTTAATATACTGTCTAGGTTTGTCATAGCTTTTCTTCCAAGGAGCAAGCCTCTTTTAATTTCATGGCTGTAGTCACCATCCGCAGTGATTTAGGAGCCCAAGAAAATAAAATCTGCCACTGTTTCTGGGATTGCCCATACTCAATGACTGAAGGGTGCTGTAATTGACATGCCCAGCCTTTTTCTGCTCCTACTAGGGATAACTTTGAGTGTGGGTTCTGGTTCAAGAGACCTCAATCGTACAATTGCCAAAGTATCATTTGATCTGTATTGTTAGTTTTATTTTTCCTTCTGCCCAATCCTGCTTCTTTTCCCTTAGTTTCACAAGTATGATCTCAAGGGCCTTCCCTAGGGAGTGACTTGCCTGTTAAACCCCATCTCTGAGTCTGCTTCTCAAGGAACCTGACCTGAGATAACTGGTATGGCAAACCATGTCGACATAATATTTGGACTGAATACAATCTTGTAGTGAGTAGTGAAAAACGGGGGTCCTCAATAAATATTTGTCAATCATTGACACAATTGAGTTCCTTGGAATAAATCATCTTTCCAACAAAGTGGTTCACTATTTTGTGACTTGGTGACAATTACATTGTGCTTATAGTGGAAGATCGTTTAAGATAAAAAACTGCAGCGGCATGATTAGATATGGTTATTCATGGGGCAGTATAGACAGGAGACACACTCAAACTCTTTATTCCTAAGGATCCTTCCCATTGACCTTTGGGAGAACCAGCAGTAGACCATCTTGGTCTACTCACATTAAGTTTTGTATATTCTATGATCTTGGGTAAGTGCATATATCTTGGGAGATGTCTTCATTAGTGTTGTCAATTTTTTTCCTTATGTGAAAAAATGGAGTTCAGTCTAGCCAAGTTCTAAAGAAAAAAGTTTATACTGTTGAAATAGGGATCTTGTTTGGAGAGTCTGGCCTGTGTGGGATGTCATGAAGATTCTATTACATAATAGCAAAGAATAGCCAGCTTCCGGAGTCAAAGAAATGAGGGCCAGAGAAGAGAGATGGAAACAGAGGGCAGCAGTTATAAATGGGCTGAGAACCAGCCGAGAGTGTGGTCATAGATTGAGTCTTATTGGAAGATTAAGAGGAGAAGGGTTATGGGATCCAAGGCTGGAAGGATAGGTATCACCAAAGCCAACTTCATGGACATGTGATCTGTGCAGTCACATGGGAACCCTGATTCAAAGGAGCCTCACCTTGAGAAGGGTTCCATGATCAGAAGGGCCCCAGGCTTGATTTAATGCTCTTCTCACCATCTTGAAGTCCTTAATATTTTCTAAAACAAGGAGCCCCACATTTGTATTTCGTTCTGGACCCACAAATTAAATAGCATCTTGAGTGTAATAGGTATGGTATCAGTTCTGCTCCATAAGAATGAATGAGACTTTTCCTATGGACAAAGGCCACCGGAGCCATACTCACCCCCAAAACACACTCCAGCATTGAGAGTCATAGCAATTAAATGCCTAATTTACAACCTGGAATATCTCCTGCCAAGAGGCTCTGTATTACAATTTGTCTGTAATTTTTCATCAGAAAAATGAGATGGCAAATTGCAAAGAGCCCAACTTCATTTAAAAATGCCTAAGAAAGCAAACAAAGCTTTAATTCTTGTTGTCAAAACATGGGACTTCTTTAAGCAGAAAATATCACCTTTTGGGATATGGCCAAATGCATTGCTTTTTATAGCTAAAGGCACAGTGTGTTAAGCTTACATTACATTATTTTCAACCCCCCTTTCTCAGAGAGGGGAAAAACCTCACTGCCATCTCTCAGTTGCACAGAGGTATGGGGGCAGGTTGCTTTTAGGACAGGTTTCTCTCTCTAGGTGACCCCTGTCTGCCTGGGTGGTTGCACCCACAAATGGGTTTATCACATATTTGTCACCTCTCTCTAACATGTCAGGTTTACAAAATATTTTCATGCTATCTGATAAATGCTCCTTGAATTGAATTGGAACATGTTCATAAACATTTTAGAGTCTGAACTTTCAGGAGAAACTCATCTAAGTTCTGCTCAAATTACAGCCAAGGTCTATAAAGCAGCAAAGATTTCAGACTCCAGAATCACTTATGATTTGCTATCAGCCTAGTGTTTTGATGATTTAAAGCCCATCTGTCTCCTACTCCTCAGGGCCTTTGAACTTTTTACAAATGCCTGGAGTTTCTGAAGTATGAAGAATGACTTCAGACTTTAGTATTAAACAGCCACTTTTCAGTTTAGACCAAGTAGAGAAGGAGAGACTCTACTTCTCATTGGGTTAGGTGCCCCGACATCTTCATTTGGGTTTCCTCCCCTCTCTGGTGAATTGATGGGCGAAAATGATCTTTTTTCCATTTGCCAAAAGGATGTCTTCTTGGAGGCTGCTTGATTCTGTAATAATCAAGCAGGTAAGGTGAGAAATGTCATGCTCATTCTTTAAAGAACATGTGTCCTTTGTCATTATAGAAATTTGCAAATAAAGAAAAGTCAGGATGACCCAGAGAGACGTTATGGGGAGGGAAGTAGGAGGGGGGTTCATGTTTGGGAACGCATGTACACCCGTGGTGGATTCATGTCAATGTATGGCAAAACCAATACAGTATTGTAAAGTAAAATAAAGTAAAAATAAAAATAAAAAAAAAGAAAAGTCAGAAAAAGAAAATGACTTACACCTTGATCGATCATCTAATGATCTAAACATTGTTAATCTTTTGGTGATTTTTTCCTGACGACCCTTTTTTCCCTAGCATAACTTTCCATATGTATTGTATACTCATGATTATGTTCTTTCTCTGTGATTTTATATTTGTTTTATTTGTCATTGAACCAAATATATTTCCATATTATGAATTATTTATAAATATATTTTATATGATTATATAAAATCCTTTAGATTGGTGTTAACAAGGTTATTATGCATATTCCACTGTTTGACAATTCAGTTATTCCAAAATTTTGCCATTATAAACAGTTATGCAATAATATACTTTTTTAGAAATATTTTTTTCTTTCCCATGCATGTCAAGTAACTAAGGATAGATATCCCAAAATGGGAGCTGTTATGACAAAGAATTTTGTCACTTTCACTTATATTCTTTATAGTCGTTACACTGCTATTTTGCTGATATTATATTTTCAACTATAGAATATGAAAATATAGCCTTAGTATCACACTTTTAATTCTGAATATACTTTTTAATTTTTGCTAATTTGGTAGGTGAAAAATCAATAAGCAAAGAAAAACCAAAAGTTTCATCAAAGTTGCATTATTTAAACACTTACGGTCAATGCATCTTTTTTCAGCACTGGCAACTCATGCTTTTGGTTTTGAAAACTTAACATTAATCTCTGAACTAGAGAGAAAGGGAAAGCAAGCATCAAAGAAGCAAAAAGTGAACCCTCAGAGGTCATTTGTATGTTTAGTGTGGGTATAAAGTTTCTTCTTGCTGTTTCCAGAAAATCTCCCAGGGCATGGGACTGCCAATCATAATAGATCACAGGAATGGATACATGATCTAGGCTTGATGGATCACCGAATCTTTTCTCCCAGGAAAGAGTGGTTGACTTAAGTGGTAGGTGTATAACCTATGCATATGAATCAGTCCTTTCCTGAAATTCATACATGAGCACAGGAACAAAAAAGCTCTTTTTCCCTCCTCTTACTAGAATTGCCAAAATAAAATCAGAAAAGCCTAAATTATCTGTCATCAATCTTAGAAGCATATGGAAGAAGCATATCTATTTTACAAAAGAAAATGTCCAACACCAATATTGGCATTGATAGATAAAGAGTCATGATGATGTACTTTGTACACTAGATCCATCTATACCTGAAGGTATCACCCTTTGACTTCCATTCTTCATGAGTTACTACATCTTTTTTCTCCCTTTTAGTTTCAATGCTGCTGCTAAGCAGCTGAGTCGCTTCAGTCATGTCCAACTCTGTGCGACCCCATAGATGGCACCCACCAGGCTCTGCCATCCCTAGGATTCTCCAGGCAAGAACACTGGAGTGGGTTGCCGTTTCCTTCTCCAATGCATGAAAGTTCCTTCTCCAATGCATGAAAGTGAAAAGAGAAAGTGAAGTCGCTCAGTCATGTCTGACCTTCGCGACCCCATGGACTGCAGCCCACCAGGCTCCTCTGTCCATGGGATTTTCCAGGCAGGAGTACGGGAGTGGGATGCCATTTCAATAGTTTCTGTCATTTGCAATAAAGTTTGTACTTATACACTGATGCATCTAATTATATCTAGGGGACTTACATTAAAAAAAACTGATAAAGCACGCACACAATGGATGATTTTTTTTGCATTAGTCATGTCATAGGTAACAGTATTAATTAGATAAGATTTGAGCTTATTTTCTACTATTACTACTATAATTGCACACACTTTTATGTCACCCAAGAAAATAAAATAGAAAAAAAAAAGACTTTGAGAAAACTTGTGTTGTAGGAATAAACTTCCATCTGTTCTAATTTAGAAAAAAATCATTCACAAATTAATGTATTTTATTAACAAATTCTCTAGGACACACAGATTAATCGAGCTGTCCATACTTGTGTTGTGACCTAGAGGCTGGGATACTCTGCCTGTGTTAGGGTGTAGCCCAGGGCCTGGAGCTCACAGCAGTTTTTTTTGAGGGCCTGGGGAGACAGGCATGTGGGCATTTTTCAACTTCAGACTGATGTGGCCTTGATATAATATGGTAGGGGCAAGCTGCTCTAATGTGGGAAATTTAATCCAGTTTGCTCTAAAATTCAGAGCTCTGCATTCTTCTCTGTGTGTTCATGTGTATATGGTAATTGAATTTTTTAAACTTAGTTTTGAGTTTTATCCAAGTTATACATGAACATGATTTATTGTACAGAACATTTTTGACGGCTAACTCCCAAAACATCTTTTATATTTCCCATTCTTTAAACATTTATGGAATTTTAATCTATATCTCTAATAATCTATATCTCAAATAATCAGCCTCTTAATTTTTCTGTTGTATTACCTGTTGACTTCCATTGCTAAAGGGGATTGAACACATTTTCTCACACTTGTGACATAGCCACACACATTCACACACACACCTCTGTTTTCAATTATGTCCAATAAATTCCCATTATAATTATAATTACATTAATATGCAGGACTGACATTGCTCTGACTATGTAAATACGATTACTAACTGAGCTCTGTGGTAGACTATGATGACTATTCCAGTCTTCATCAACTTTTATGTCTCCAGAGTAGTAGTTTTCTTGTTTTACTTATTTATTTTTATTTATTTTTTATTTATGAAGAGTAATTTATTCCCCTATTCTCTCTCAGAGGTGTAAGAGCAACCCAGTACATTCAGTCATAATAAATACGCTCTCATTTTCACTTTCTCATGATTTGCTTCCTGAGCCTTCTTACCTCTCCAGTCTGCTCTGACCTTTTCTAGTGCTCTGCATGCTAAGTCGCTTCAGTCATACCCAACTTTTTGAGACCCTATGGACTGTAGCCCACCAGGCTCCTCTACCCATGGGGATTCTCCAGGCAAGAATACTGGAGAGTGCTGTAGCCCTCCTCAAGGGGATCTTCCCCACCCAGCGATGGGACTCGCGTGTCTTACGTGTCTTGCATTGGCAGGCGGGTTCTTTACCACTAGCGCCACCTCCCCAGCTTTCCCCTCAGGTCATCCTGAAGTCTCTCTCCTTACTGGATGTCCTGTTGCTTGAATCCGATGTGTTCCCCTTTCTTGTTTTTTTCCTGAGGTAGTGTCCTGAAGAAGAATGCCTGTTAGGTAAATTTTGAGCGTTTGCACGTCCGAAACCATCTTTTAAAAATCAGTCACACATTTAATTGTTTTGCTGACAGCTAAATTCTAAGTTAGAAATTATTTCCTCTCAGAATTTTGCAGACATTTCTTCTCCATTGTATTCTGGTTTCTAGTGTGGCTCAGTGCTTTGTATAAAATACATATATTTTTCTCTAGAAACTTTGAAGATCTTTGCTTCCCAGTTCTGAAATTTTTTAATGATGAACTGGTGTGTGTGTGTCTATTTTCACTTACTGTGCCGAGTGCATCATATGGGAGCATCTCACGGTGGCTTCTTCCCTTCTGTAAGCACATGTCCTTCAGTTCCTGGAAACTGACTTCATTATTTTTTGGATAAAATTTATTCAGTTTTTTGATTCTTTGTTGTTTCTGAAATTCCTATGACTCAGACGTCAGGCCTTGAGGACTGATAATCTATTTTCCTTTTGTCTCCTACTCTCCCTTCCTCCTTACTTCTTTCCTTCCTTTCTCCCACCCTCCCTACCTCTCTTCCTTTCTCCCTCTGGTCCTCTCTCCCCACTCTCATTGCTCTTGTCTTTCTTTTGGACTTTTTGGAACAGTTACTCAAATATATCTCCTAAACATTCTCCTGAGTTTTTAATTACTTCATTTTATTTATTTATTTCACTTGATTTATTTTTTTTAATTCTTAAATCTCAATTCTGTTCTCTGAATGTGGGTTATTCGGGTATTCTCTTCTCTTACGACTGCAAAGTTTTTTATCTCTGAGGACAATAATAAGGATTGTTTTATGTGAATCTTTTGTTTTCATTCTAAGCATCTTCTTCAGGTTTTTCCCTCTTTCTTTGTTTAGGCTCTGTCTCTAATATTTGCCTCCTCCTAAAATTCTCAGCCAATGTGTAGTCATTCTTAAGAGTGAATCATAAAAAATGCAAAGTTTTGTGTCTATGCATTGGGTGGGCTTCCCAGGTGGCCCTAGTGGTACAGAACTTACCTGCCAATGCAGGAGATGTAAGAGACACAGGTCCTTGGTCAGGAAGATCCCCTGGAAGAGAGCATGGCAACCCACTCCAGTATTCTTGCCTGAATTATCCCCTGGACACAGGAGCCTGGTGGGCTGCAGTCCATAGAGTCTCAAAGAGTAGGACATGATTGAAGCGACTTAGCATGAACACATACACACATGGGATATTTTGACTGTGGTCTTTGCTGTCGATTGATGTAACCAACGTCTTTCATTGTTGAATATTCAAATCAGAATCTTTATACTTTTTATTTTTCTTGTGAGCTGACCCCTGGTGTTTCCCATCATAATGTTTCAGATTTCAGTAACATTAATTAAATATCTGGCTTCAATATAGGCTTGACCTTTATTATCTATTTGACCCACTCCAGATAATAAACTTCTAGTATTCTGCTAGGGTTCCAAAGAATAATCTCTTAAAATATGCATATTTTTTAAAGTAGATAGATAGTAGATAGTAGAAGAAACACCTTATTGTGATCTGAACACTCACATAATGGATTTACACAGTTAACACCGAAATGAATTTACTTTTGGCCAAGGATAGGATTAGGAAGGCTTTAATGTACAGTTTTAACTATTTTGAAGGATAGGTTGGAAGAAAGTCGAGAAAAGGACATCAGAGGAAGGTATGAGACCAGAAAAAGACCATAGATACAGTCAAAATCCTTGTGCTTTGGGTAGACTGTGAGGACAACACTTAGATTAGAGTAGAAGAGTTAAAATATGACTCATTTGAGAATAAGTCCAAATAGGTGAAAAAGAAAAAATGAAAGTGTTATTCATTCAGTTGTGTCTGACTCTTTGCGGCCCCATGGGCTGTAGCCTGCCAGGCTCCTCTGTCCTTGGAAATCTCCAGGCAAGAATATTGGAGTGGGTAGCCATTCCCTTCTCCAGGGGATCTTCCAGACCAAGGGGTTGACCCAGATTTCCTGCATGTCAGGTGGATTCTTTACCGTCAGAGCCTTTACCAAGGGAAGCTGTTAAGTCTAGATAGGTAGTTGTTTTCTAATGCCAGGTTAAAGATGCCATGGAATGGTTTTCAGTAGAAAATCTCATGATACAATATGTCCTTTAGGGAGATTCATTTGGTAATAATAAGCAGTACAGATGGAACTGAGGACGCGGGTAATTAAACCAATAAGTATCGTATTTCCTCACCCAGACTTAAGGTGATAAGGTTCTCCAGCCATTTGATGACAGTGGGAAAGGGAAGTTGTGAATGGAAGGATTAGAGCAAAGGCAGAATTGACAGGATTTGTTGAGTGATTTCTTAGGGGGAGACTTAATCCTTCCTGTCTCCTTGCAGAGGGAGGCAGTCATTCCAGGGAGCTGCCACACTTGAGTTATTGTGTGCTGGAAGCTGGGCAAATTCCAGCTAGAGGTTAGTTTGTCCTCCACTGGTCTGAGGCAGATTACCACAAATTAAATTTCATGCTAACCTGCTCTAAGGCAGGGACACATCATTAACTTTCAGGGTTATCTAGTTGATCACACTAAAGAAAATCTATTTCCACTGTTCCCTTGATGACAGTTGTGAAAATATTTCAATCGCAGTATGAAATCATTTGCAATATTTCACCAAGGCAATTACGCACACTCTGAAATGCAATACTGAAAGAGGCATGTGGGATGAAGCCATTACTTCTTGGTTAGCAGAATGCTCCAATTTCTAGGAATGGCCTTGACAGGGCTGCTCAAATCCAAGTTCACCCTTTAAGTCAGGTCTGTACCAGTGAGGTGGAGAATTGAATTACCTTGGTAGAAAATTAATACTCTCCTCCCTCTCCGTCCTCCTATGTCTATCTTGATCTTTCTACTTCCAATAAAATTGGTACTGCTCTGCAGGGTCAGTAATATTGGGGCCAATATGAGTTCAAATGGTGACATGAGGGAGACAGAGAAGAATTGAAGCAAATGTGTGTATTATGTTTACCTGGAGATAACTGAAGAATGCAATTGGCAAGCAATACTCTTGACATTTAGTCAGGGATTTAAAAGTTTACCAAGTGTTTGTCTTGATGTCCAGAATTCATTGTTAAGGCTTTGCCCAAAACCTATCTGAAAGAATGCAATGGGGAAAAATTGTATGATGTTCTTGTAAAACTGTGAAGAAAAAGGCAAATGATTACCAATTTGAGGATCAAGAAATCAAAGCCAGATATTTTTTAAAAACAGTATTTATTTATCTATTCATTTATTTGGCTACAGCAGATCTTCCTTACAGCATGCAGATCTTTAGTTGTGGCATGAGGGATGTAGTTCCCTGACTAGGGATTGAACCCAGGATCCCTCCATTTGGAGTGTGGAGTCTTAAGCCACTGGGCTACCAGGTAAGTCCCAAAGCCAGGTATTAAAAAAATAAAAATAAAAATAAATCAAAGCCAGGTGCATCAAAAGGAAAAAAGAAAATACAATTATCTGATGAGGAGAACACCTTGAGAGGATGAAGCTTCTGTGTTTGTGTGCCCTCCTTTAGTAGGTAATAGATGGGGGTGGCCCTCCTGGATAGATAGGCAAGCACATATCACCAAGTAGTGGGCAAGTGAAGAGCTATGGAAACATCAGAATTCATTTAGCCTCTAAATGACTGTGAATAGCGATTAGAGTCAATATACCCAGATTGTATTAGACTGCTAGGAATGCCAAAATGAAATTCTGCAGCCTAGGTGGCTTAAGCAATAAGAATTTATTTTCTCACAGTTCTAAAGACTGGAAGTTCAAGATCAAGATGTTGGCAGGTTGGTTGTCTCAGGACTCTCCTCTTGGCCAGGTAGCCACCTCCTTCACCTGGCCTCTTCTCTGTGCATGCTTGTCTCTCGTGTCTCTAACTCGTATTTGGAGGACACTGGTCTGTTTGGATTAAGACCTCACCATTATGATCTAATTAACCTTAATTGCCTTTAAGGTCCCAATTTCTAAATACAGTTAATTCTAAGGTACCAGGGGTTAGGGCTTCAACATATGAATTGAGAGGGGGCACAATTCAGTCCATAACACCAGAATTCTTATTTATTTTTTCATTTACCTAGCTACCTACTTACCTACTGAAGTATAATTGACTCAAAACACTATGTTAGTTTCAGCAATAAAATGTAGTAATTCAATATTTCTTTCCATTATAAAATGATCATCAGGAGAAGTCTAGTTACCATTTGGCACCAAATTTATTATAATGCTATTGACTGTATGCCCCATGCTGTGCATTTCATTCCCATGACTCATGTATTTTGTAACTGGAAGTTCGTACCTCTTAATTTCTCTCTCTCATATCACTTTTTCTCCACACCCCTCTCTGGCAGTGACATACATATTTGTTCTCTGAATCTATGAGTCTGTTTCTGTTTTGTAATATTTATTCACTTGTTTAGTTTTTTAGATTCTGTATGTAATGAAATCATATGGTATTTGTCTTTCCCTGTCTGACTTCTTTCACTTGGCATAATAACTTCTGGGTTTATCCATGTCATCAACAGTAAGATATCTTTTTTTTTTTTTGGCTGAGTAATATTCAATTGTATATATTAATACATACATATATAAAATCTTTATCCATTTGTCTGTCAATGGACACTTAAGTTGTTTTATATCTTGGCTATTATAAATAATGTTTCAAAGAACACAGTGCTGCCTTTTTTTTTTTTTTTGATTAGTATTTTTGGTTTTTTTTGGACAAGTACCTAGATGTGCAATTGCTAAATTGTGTGGTAGTTCTATTTTTAAATTTTTGAACAATCTCTACTGTTTTCCATAGTGACTGTACCAGTTTACAATCCTACCAACAGTATATGAGATTTTCACTTCTCCTCATTCTTGTAAAACTTGCTATTTGTTTTCTTTTTGATAATAACTGTTCTAATAGGTATGAGGTGGCATTTCATTGTGATTTTCATTTGTGTTTCCCTGATGGTTAGTGATGCTGAGCATCTTTTCATGTATTTTTATCTGTATGTCTTCTTTGGAAAAATGTCTATTTAGGTCCTCTGTACATTTTAGAATCAGGATTTTTTTAAAAAATTGGCATTGAGTTATATGAGTTCTTTATATATTTTGGATATTAACCCCTTATAAGATGTATCGCTTGCAACTATATTTTCCCGTTGAATAGGCTGTCTTTTTACTTTGTTCATAGTTTCCTTTGCTGGGCAAAAGCTTATTAGTTTGATGTAGTTCATTTTGTTTGGGACTCTCTGTGCTTCCTGGATATCTGTTTTCTTTCCCAGGTTAGTGAAGTTTTCAGTTGTGTTCCTCAACCGAGTTATTTTGCCCCTTGCTCTGTCTTCTGGAACCCCTGTAGGGAGGATGGTAGTATGCTTGATATGGTCCTAGAGGTCTCTTAAACTGTCCTCATTAAAAAAAAAAAAAAAATTGTTTATTTGTTCTGCTTGCATGATTTCCACTGTTCTGTCTTCCAGTTCACGAATCCACTTCTCTATATCATCTAACCGCCTGTTCATTCCTTCTAGGGTATTTTTTAATTTCAGCTATGTATTCCTCAGCTCTGTTGAGTCTTCTTATTTTCTAACTTTATGTTCAAATTCTTTCTGTGTTCATCCACTCTTCTTCCAAGATTATTGAGCATCTTTATGACTGTTACCTTGAGCTCTTTATCGGATAGTTGCCTATCTCCATTTTGCTTAGTTCTACTTTTGCAGTTTTATCTTGTTCCTTCTTCTGTAATATATTCCTCTGTTGCCTTATTGTGCCTAATTCTCTGCTTTTGTTTTATGTGTTAGGTAGGATGGTTATGTTTCCCAGTCCTGGAGAAGGGGCCTTATGTAGGAGTTGTCCTGTGGGACTCAGCAGCACACTTCCCTCTGGCCCCCAGAGCTATATGCTCTGGGGTACCCCCACGTGGGCTTCATGGGCCCTTCTGTTGTGGTGAGGCCAACTCCTCTGGGCATGCTGCTTGGCAGAGCTGACTTCATCCTAGCGGTCTGCCAGGTCACATGTTGTGCAGAGGCTTCTGGACTGCTGGTGGGTGGGGCCCCTGGTATTGCTGTTTTTGGAGCCTAGAGGGCCCAGGGCGGGTGCCAGCCTGCTGTAGGTGCATAAGCCCTTGGTCCAAACAGGCTACAGAGAGAATTCCATAATGGTACTTATTAGCTCCAGTCACCTTGTGAGCTCCCCAAAATTGCTGCCGCCAATGTCTGTGCTTACATCAGGAGTCCTTTACCTCTTGCCCCTTCGAGGGCTTCAAGATCAGCACGTGGATGTGACCCTGGCTCCTGTCAATAACTGCCTCAGTGCTGGGACGTGGACTATGTGATTTTGCATGCATGCTTTAAGAGGTGAGTCTTTGTTCTCTGCAGCCCTCCAGCTGTCCTGTACAGAAGCTTTGCTGTCATCAAACCAGTCATTCTGGGGGCTCATTTTCCCAGTGCATGACTCCTGGATGGGGAACCCAGTGTGGAGCTTGGGCCTCTCACTCTTTTGGGAGAGCCTCTGTGATTGTGATTATCCTCTGGTATGTGGGCTGCCCACCCAGAGGTGTGGGTGTTGACTGTACTGTGTTTCTGCTCTCTTACTCATCTTCTGTGGTTCCTTCTTTATATCTTTGGCTGTGGGAAATCTTTTATGCTCGTCTTCAGGTCATTCTTGTTGATAGTTGCTCTGTAAATAGTTGTAATTTTGCTGTGATCCTAGGAGAAGGTGAATTCAGAGTCTCCCTTCTCCACCATTTTAGCCACACCTTCTTAACACCAGAATTTTTTGTTTTTCTTCTCCCCCAAAGAGCTCCTTTCCTAAGCTTCACTATCTGAATAAATGGAATTTCATCCTTCTAGTTGCTTAGGCCAAAAACCCTAACTTCAACCCTGACTTCTTTTTTATTCTCAGTTCCCATATCCAACAAGCAAATCCTGTTGAATTTATGTTCAGGATACATGCAAAATATGATCCCTTACCACCTCCAATGTTCTAGACTGATCCATCTCATTGGATGATGGCCTCTTGAAGCAATAACCATTTTTAAAAAATATGTTTTCAATCCATTTGTAATTTGTGGTTTTTAAAAAATGTTTATTTATTTGGCTGTGCTGGGTCTTAGTTGTGGCATGCAGGATCTTTAGTTGTGGCACGCGGGATCTTTAGTTGTGGCATACGGGATCTAGTTTCCTGGCCAGGGATCCAACCCGGGCCTCCTGCACCAAGAGTGCAGAGTCTTAGCCACTGGACCACCAGGGAAGCCTGGTAGCCTCTTAAATAGTCTTCTGTCTCCTTCTCTTGACACTTTCAGTCTCATCTCCATGTTCCCTATATAAAATCCAGACATTGACAGTGTTTTATTTCACTATCAATCACTTCCTAGTACTTATCAGCGCTTGAAACCTATGTATGTCTGTGCTTGTTTGAGTGTGTACATAAATATGCATGTAATTTTTATAGTCTCTCTCTCTCCACCGAAATGTGAACTCACAAGAACAAGAGTTTGTTGTTTTGTTCCTTGACATGTTTCTACTGCCTTGAGCAATGGCACACTAAAAAAAAAAATCATGGTCAATAAATATCACTTGGATGAGTAAAATGAACCTGTGTCTGCATCTACATACTGTGTTAGCTACATTAAGCTTCACCTCTCCCACTTCTTTCTAAGTTGGTGCTTCTTGGAATAAAAGGACCATTAAGAAACACATCAAGTACCTACTATGTGCCAGAGGCTACAAGAAATAAATATAAGATGCTGGTCTAGTAAAGGAAAGAAAGAAATGAAAGTAGAGGTAAAAAAAATACATAATTGTCAAGGAAATAGAAGAAAGATTAAATAATAGCTTTGAGTGAAAGCTATTATTATGGGTCAAAGAACACTTCTCAAAATAGAACCTGGACTGAAGAAGGAAGTCAGATGGGTGAAGGAAATTAAAAAGAATAAAAAAATGCCATGTTTTTGTGTCCTTTCCTAGGCTTCTGGACATGAGTATTTAGAGAGAATTCCCAGGCTCAAGACTGACTTCCCAAGTTGCAAGAGACAAACACCACCAAGTCTATATTGTTTGTAAAAATATCTCTTTGGAAACACACAGTTTAGCAAGAGTAGTCACACTGTTGTGTAGAGCATTACATTTCATACTGAAATATTGATTGATTTCAAAGTAAACACAAGGAAAGGAGTATTCTTTACCACAATCTGTTTTAAGGAAAACAAAACTTAACTAATTGGAAGTAAACTTTCACTGTAGTTAACTCAAACTTAAAAAAATTAAGTTTATGGAATACATCATTCACACATACCTAAACAGGGAGAAACTGATGGACCTTGAGTTTTGTCAGAAGAAAAAAGTATGCACAACTAGTTTTGATATGCAGATATCCTTTATTTTAAAGCTACAGATGTAAAAATACCTGAATTGGTACAACTGTACAGAAGTAAAAGTTTTAAATCAATGACAATGGCTTTCCGTGTAGCTCAGTTGGTAAAGAATCTGCCTGCAGTGCAGGAGACCAGGGTTCAATCCCTGGGTGGGGAAGATCCCCCTGGAGAAGGAAATAGCAACCCACTCCAGTATTCTTGCCTGGAAAATCTCATGGACACGGGGGCCTGGTGGGCTGCAGTCCATGGGGTCACAAAGAGTTGGGCATCACTGAGCAACTAACACTTGGTTACTATAGTTTATAAGTGCATGTTTGCATATATCTATAAATCTGCATATTGAGTTTCTCTACAAAATTTGAAGACATTGAAAGTATTAATAGAGTGAAAGAACTAGTAAAATGTTTTACTCAGAGATTAAATTATGCTGAAGGTGGTATTTTGTCTTCAACTTTGTATTTCTATCAGTTAATACTGTGTTGGCCTGAAGGAGGTCCTCAATTAAACGTTGCTGCTGCTGCTGCTGCTGCTAAGTCACGTCAGTCCTGTCCAACTCTGTGCAACCCCACAGACAGCAGCCCACCAGGCTCCCCTGTCCCTGGGATTCTCCAGGCAAGAACACTGGAGTGGGTTGCCATTGCCTTCTCCAATGCATGAAAGTGAAAAGTGAAAGTGAAGTCGCTCAGTTGTGTCCGACTCCTAGCAACCCCATGGACTGCAGCCTACCAGGCTCCTCTGTCCTTGGGATTTTCCAGGCAAGAGTACTGGAGTGGGGTGCCATTGCCTTCTCTCAATTAAATGTTAGTGCAATTGAAATTGAGTGACAGTATATGTGCTTCTTCAAGTCACATTTGAAAGGGGCATTTTAGTAGTACTTATCTAACAGGCGGCACTCTGGACATATTATAAAGAGGGTGCAAATACTATGAAGAGTGATATTATTTCTTCTGATTTATAAATAAGAAAAATGAAGCATAATGAAACAGAAAAATTCATATAGCTCCGCAGTAAATCAACAACAATAATAACAAAATTTGGAGGGACCTTTTTCAGAATATTTAGTAATGCTTCCTCTTGATCCTATGTGATAATAAATTAACGCCACTTTATAGGTCAGAAGGGTGAGATCAAAGACAATATTCATTGCTTGAGGATAAATTGATAATTAGTAGAATGAAGCAGGGCTATGTGGAAGTAACATAGTTTTTCTGATACGGTTTTTACTCCTCTTTCTATTGGAGCATATCATGTCTTTTGCAAATGACATTTCTCCCAGTATTGTATTTTTCATACATCCTAGGAATTAATATTCTATATTTGTGAGGATGTGGGTTGCAACCAGAGATGTATGTACTTTCTTCTTGTTAGACATAAAGTTAGCAAAAGTATTATTGTTGTTGTTGTGAGATTCCATGGACAGAGGAGCCTAGTGGGCTACAGTCCATGGGTTGCAAAGAGTTGGACGCTACTTAGCGACTCAACAACACGACAAAGCAAAAGTGTTATTGTAACTCTTCTAATGCTTTCCTAAGATCAGGAGTCTTTAAAGGTATATGCCATCATAGATTTTCAACAAGAGTTCCAAGGCCATTCAATGAGAAAAGGAATCTTTTCAACTAGTGGCATTAGGCAAACTGAGTATCCACATACAGAATAATAAAATTATAGTACACAATCATTAACTCCAACTGTATCAAATACCTAAATGTAAGAGTTAAAACTATAAAATTCATAGAAGAAAACCTAGGAGTTAGCTTTATGATTTTAGATTTGGCAGTGATTTCTTTGTGACACTAAAGCATAAGGAACAAAGAAAAATTAGTGAAATTGGACTTCATCAAAATCACAAACTTGTTTGGTCAAAGGAGGCTACCAACTGAGTGAAAAGTCATGGGTGAAAATATTTATAGCTGATGAGGGATCGATATTCAGAATATTTAAAAAAACTCCTAAACTTAACAACAACCCCAAACCCCAAATAATTGGATTAAAAAATGGACAGAGTACCTGAATAGACATTTATCCAAAGAAGGTACAAAGATGGCCAAAAAACACAAAAAAAAATGATACAGAACATCACTAATCTTTGAGTGAGTGAGTGAAGTCGCTCAGTCGTGTCTGACTCTTTGCGACCCCATGGACTGTAGCCCACTAGGCTCCTCCGTCCATGGGATTCTCCAGGCAAGAATACTGGAGTGGGTTGCCATTTCCTTCTCCAGGGATCTTCCCAACCCAGGGATTGAAATTAGGTCTCCTGCATTGCAGGAAGATGCTTTAACCTCTGAGCCACCAGGGAAGCTGCTGCTGCTGCTGTTAAGTCGTTTCAGTCATGTCTGACTCTGTGTGACCCCATAGATGGCACCCCACCAGGCTCCCCTGTCCCTAGGATTCTCCGGGCAAGAACACTGGAGTGGGTTGCCATTTCCTTCTCCAGTGCATGAAAGTGAAAAGTGAAAGGGAAGTTGCTCAGTCGTGTCTGACTCTTCGCGACCCCATGGACTGCAGCCCACCAGGCTCCTCCCCCCATGGGATTTTCCAGGCAAGAGTACTGGAGTGGGGTGCCATCGCCTTCTCCAACCAGGGAAACAGGGAAATGCAAATCAAAACCACAATGAGATAACACTTCACCCCCATCAGGAAGGCTACTTAAAAAAACACACAAAATGACAACTGTTGATGAAGTTGTGGGGAAATTAGAACCTTTGTATATTGCTGGTGGGAATATAAAGTGATGCAACTATTGTGGAAAAGAGTTAGGTGATTCCTCAAAACAAACGTGAACATAGAATTGCCATATAATTGAGAAATTCCATCTCAGTGAATTAGAAAGCATTGAAGAATAGAAATCAGAAACTTGAATAGTTATTCATACCAATATTCATAGCATTGTTACAATAGCCAAAAGATATAAACAATCTAATTATCTAGTGAATGAGTAACCAATGTGGCTGCAATTGGGCCATGCATAATGGAAAGTTTTTTAGTCTTAAAAAGGAATAATATTCTAATATGGGCTATAACATGGATGCATCCTGAAGTCATGCTAAGTGAAATAAGCTAGACACAAAAGGACAAGTATTGTATGATTCAACTTATACAAGATACCTAGAGAAGCCAAATTCATAGAGGCAGAAAATAGAAGGGTGGTTGCAGGGCTGCGAGAAAGGGAGAATGGGAAGTTGATGCTTAATCAGTACAGAGTTTCAGTTTGGGAAGATGAAAACTTTGGGGAGTTTCAGAGTGGTAATGACTGACAATGTGAATGTACCTAATACCAATGAATTACATTCCTAAAAATGGTTAAAGTGGTAACTTTTACATTATGTATATTTTGCTACAATAAAAAGTATGCCATTATACAGAGAACATAATTTTATATTCTAAACTCTATGTTATAGAGACCAAAGGATACATTTCAAATGCAAACAAAGTTTACTTTATAGTCAACCAGAAGACTGTAACTGCCATAATGGAGACTTAAAATATTATGTAGATAATGGCCAATGTCTTTTAGCTATTAGTTTAAAGGCCTAGTTCCACTCTTCAGTGATCAGTGGGAGGAATTAAAATAGCCTTTCTTCTTCTGTGCACGCTCTGGAGGAAGAATGAGCTTTAGCTGCTGTTGAGCAGCTGTTCATGAAGGAGAGGGGTGTTTACAGGTTACTCCTTTCTTAACTGGTTGCTTCTTGTTCTCTTTATTTCTGAATCTCAGTTCTAAGAGTCAACATGCATCAGGTCCCCTTGCCTCCCTCTTCTCAAATCAGGTCTTTGACCAGCGCAGCAGTCATGAAACTGCCAGGCCATCCTTCATAGTGGAGAGCCCAGAAAGGATCTGGGCTCCTTTTAGGGGTAAAATCAATAGTAACCAGTAGACTTCATCCCCTCCTATATCCATAATATTTTATTGAGGTATAGCCAAGTGATACAGAATGTTCCTTCCATAGTCATTCTATGACCAGAAGAATAGTTTCTTTTGGTTTTATAACACAGCACAAATTAAAGTCACACCTTGAGCCTTCAGTCTTGCAATCTGTTTTCCATATCTTCCTTCCACATTCTTTTTAAACTGCATCTTGGATTATGTAATCTTTCCCTTTTGGTAGATGGAGTCTAAATTCTTAAGCACATGCTCTAAACCTTTCTTGATTAGGGCTCTTCCTGCCTAGCCTAATCTCTCATGGTTACCAGGATGGTGTCCCCATTCTCCAGTGATGCTCAATGCAGCACAGCTCTCTAAATGTGCCTTAATTACTGTAGCTCCCACTTTGCCTCTGGAAATGCCATCTCTCTATGCAGACTACTCAACCTCCTCCAACACCCTGTCACCTCCTCTGTAAAGCCCACCTGCTCATATCAAAAAGAATCAGCTGCACTTAACCTTAGTGCTTTCTCAGCATCTTGTATATCTTTATCATAGTACTGATGACATTACTTCATTTAATGATATACCTGTGTTCCCTAGTGGAAAATAGAGACTTTTCTACCTGTCTCATCAGATACACAAACTGGCGCACTTTAAGAATTTTTATTTTTAGGAATATTTTTGAACGGATGAATGAATAAATGAATCTATTTCCCATTGTCTGATTCTTTAACCAGAGCAAAATTGAAGTTTATGGGCATCTCATAGCCAAACAATAAGAGAAATAATTTTAATAATGGTAGCAAAAATTCTATAGGGGTGGCGTTAGTCAAGCCATCAGCAGCTATTAACAGAGTGTTGACTGTTTGTTTATTGGTTTGACAGGTCACCACTCCTGTACCAGCTATGTTTTGTATATCTACACCAAGTGGACAACTGAGAGAATACAGGATTCCACTTAAGAATGCGCCAAGATTCTTAAGATTATAATAGAGAGTCAGGTGATTGTTACTAAAATAATTTTCTGATTTCTGAGATAGAAGCTTTGAGCAAAAGTGCTTTCCTTTCTCAGTTATATGATTTCAGTATCAAACTGGCTACTTGTGCTCCCCAGACCATTGCTCAATTATACTGACCTATTCAGTAGGCTGAAATTGACTTGCACTGGACTGGGATACATTTCATTACCTTCTCAAACTCTCTAGTATTATTTCAGCAATTCTAGGAATATTAGCAATAGGTGCTGCCCTGGTTTTGTCTTGATCCCATTGAATTTCATTGAGGGAAAAGACTTTTGGATAATTTGCAGATTCATATAGCATTAGCACTAGAAAAAGTCCTTTGTGATTATCTTTGCTCAGTGCTCTCATTTGAAAGATGGGGACCCTGAGTCCAAGGTGAGTCAAGTGATTGCTGAGAGTCCCAAAGCCAGTTGGTGGCAGGCATGCTTTAGAATTCTGCTTTCCTGTCTGTGAAGCCAGTGTTCTGTTCACCACACTGTGCTGCCTCTCACAAATGAGTCAAGACTTTATGTATTCAATCCAGAGCAGTGCAAGTATATGCAGCCATGTGTACACTGAAGGCTTTCAAATTATATCTTCAAAATTGAAGTTGGTTTAAGCCCAGGCTTTGAATTTATTCACACTTTAGGAGAATAGATGAATGTGATATTCTCAACTCACTGAACCGTACTCCTTCTACAAAATACTAATGAAATACACAGTGTGATCCAGCTTCTCATTTCTCTCCTTACTCTGTGCACCCTCCTTCTATCTGCAGCCCTTTATCTGAAGGCAGTGGCATGCATGTAGTCCCTTCCAGATAATCTTCATTAGAAAACAGGCAAGACAAAGACCGGTTGGCCCTAGCACCAATCAAAGAACTGCAAAGTAAGATCTATCACACAGAAGAGCTGAAACAAGATAAAAACGGAAATGCATGGCAGTTTAGAAATACCCATCTAGAAAGAGAGCTGAAAGAAAATAAACACAAGAATATGTACAATTTTAGTTGACACATGAAATATAAAGCCCAAAATGTCTCAGTACAAAGGAGAACATGGTAACTGAGTGTCTGAAAGATCCTTAAAGACCAGGGCTCATTGGATTTTGGAGCAGTTTGAGTTAAGGAGGTGGGAAGGGCAAACAACGGTGGATGGAGAGAGTAGATGGCTAGGAATCCCATACTGGAATTCAGAGCTGCTATGGCTCCTTGTGTGCTGAGCAATCTAAGCCATTAGGAAGGTCGTGAGCCTTGAGTCAGGAGACCTGTGGTTAAGACAACACTTTTGGTTTGGCTGTGGATACTGACCTGGAAAATACTGGGGCAGGAGCAAAGAACTGTATAATGGTTGCATTCTGGGCTTGTGGAGATTGTACTTCCTCTGAGTTCACATAAGGAACATGACAAATGGAAATATGCTGGAAGCGTTGCTTTGATTAATTCCTGGTCTTGTATTGTTTCCTCTATTTAGCCCTTAGGTTGACGGGTGGGAAGTGGGAATCACAGAGGAGGAGCTTCGAGTAGTTCTTCCTCTATCTACAGGATGGCCTAATATAGTCCTTCTTCAAATATGCCATTAAGCTTACTTCATACTTGCCTTGTCTGAAATATTGATACTCAGCAACTATGGATCTTGGACAAGAACTTTTTGGATCTTTAGAAGCAACTGATTCATAATTCTAAAGACTTCTGCTTTCACAGGTGACATAGTAAGGGCTACCAACATTTCCTCTTAATTTAGAACTACTGTATTGCTAGTATTTACTGAGATCCAGAATTCAGGACCCTGCTCATAGCCTTGTTGCAAAGTTTCTGGGCACAGATTGCCATGCGGAAAGTGGAATGGCCTTTTAGATATTAATGGGGCAGCATCAATATCATTTCAATGCTGTTTTTGCTTTGTAATTATTAATTGCCATTTTAGCATCATCATTTAGTTCATGCATAGTTAACCCTTCAGCATATCATGTGTGTCTGTACTTTTTCTAAATGAAATTCTAAACTGTATTTGCACTTTTGTTCTGCCCACATCCAAGTTTCTAAAGCAGACATACTCATGATGCTCCTATACTTGGCTTCTGTTTTGACAGTTCATTGGCTATTGGCTGACTGTGAATACTTTGCCACATACTATCAAGGCAAGCCTTCTGAAATTAACAGTTAACCTTAAGTTCATAGAGTTATTATTTATTAGTATCAGTGTATATACCACTATATCTATTTTAAATCAAGGATAGGCACACTTTTTTTTTTTTTTCTGTAAAGGACTTGATGTGAATATTTTAAACTTTGCAGGCCGTATGTGTTAGATCACCACTACTCAGCTTTGATGTTGTTGCACAAAAACCACCCCAGATAGTATATAAACAAATGGATATGGCTGTGTTAAAATAAAAATCTTATTTACACAAGCAGTTGGTGAAACAATTGGGCCTACAGATCATAGTTTTATGACTCTTGTTTTAAAAAGTAAAAGACAATCTCTTTAACAAGTGGTGCTGGGAAAACTGGTCAACCACTTGTAAAAGAATGAAAGTAGAACACTTTCCAACACCATACACAAAAAATAAGCTCAAAATAGATTAAAGATCTAAACATAAGACCAGAAATTATAAAACTCCTAGAGGAGAACAAAGGCAAAACATTTTCCGACATAAATCACAGCAGGATCCTCTATGACCCACCTCCCAGAATATTGGAAACAAAAGTAAAAATAAACAAATGGGACCTAATTAAAATTAAAAGCTTCTGCATAACAAAGGAAACTATAAGCAAGGTGAAAAGATAGCTTTCAGAATGGGAGAAAATAATAGCAAATGAAGCTACTGACAAACAACTAATCTCAAAAATATACAAGCAACTCCTGCAGCTCAATTCCAGAAAAATAAACGACCCAATCAAAAAATGGGCCAAAGAACTAAACAGACATTTCTCCAAAGAAGACATACAGATGGCTAACAAACACATGAAAAGATGCTCAACATCACTCATTATCAAAGAAATGAAAATCAAAACCACAATGAGATACCATTTCTTGCCAGTAGGAATGGCTGCAATCCAAAAGTCTACAAGCAATGAATGCTGGAGAGGGTGTGGAGAAAAGGGAACCCTCTTACACTGTTGGTGGGAATGCAAACTAGTACAGCTACTATGGAGATTCCTTAAAAAACTGGAAATAAAATTGCCATATGACCCAGCAATCCCACTGCTGGGCATACACACCGAGGAAACCAGAATTGAAAGAGATACATGTACCCCAATGTTCATCACAGCCAGGACATGAAAGCAACCTAGATGTGTATATATATATATATATATATATATACATATATATATATATATACACACACACACACACACACAATGGAGTATTACTCAGCCATTAAAAAGAATACATTTGAATCTGTTCTAATGAGATGGATGAAACTGGAGCCTATTATACAGATTGAAGTAAGCCAGAAAGAAAAACACCAATACAGTATACTAACACATATATATGGAATTTAGAAAGATGGTAACAATAACCCTGAATGTGAGACAGCAAAAAGAGACACAGATGTATAGAACAGTCTTTTGGACTCTGTGGGAAAAGGAGAGGGTGGGATGATTTGGGAGAATGGCATTGAAACATGTATAATATCATATATGAAATGAATCACCAGTCAAGGTTTGATGCAGGATACAGGATGCTCAGGGCTGGTGCACTGGGATGACCCAGAGGGATGGTATGGGGAGGGAAGTTGAAGGGGGGTTCAGGATGGGGAACACGTGTACACCCGTGGTGCATTCATGTTGATATACGGCAAAACCAATACAATATTGTCAAATAATTATCCTCCAATTAAAATAAATAAATTTATATTAAAAAAGTAAATATTAAGCTTTTGTGTATTGTTATTGTTCAGTGGCTAAGTAGTGTTTGACTCTTTGTGACCTCATGGACTGTAGTATGCCAGGCACCTCTGTCCTCCACTGTCTCCTGGAGTTTGCTCAAATTCATGTGCATTAAGTTGGTGATGCTATCTAATTTGTGTATTGAGTGTCCTCTCAAATTCTTTTTCATGCTTTTCTTTTGCCACTAGAATGTAAGGATGAATTCAGTATTGGATGAGTTGTTCTTTGCCCAGTGTAAATCTTCTATGTTACAAGTACTCAGAAACACTAATATACACAAGGCAGGTTCCAGCTGTTAGTATTCTATGAAAAGCTACTTTAATTTTTTTTTTTTTTTAGTTTTTTATTTTTTAAATTTTAAAATCTTTAATTCTTACATGCGTTCCCAAACATGAACCCCCCTCCCACCTCCCTCCCCATAACATCTCTCTGGGTCATCCCCGTGCAGCAGCCCCAAGCATGCTGTATCCTGCGTCAGACATAGACTGGTGATTCAATTCTTACATGATAGTATACATGTTAGAATGCCATTCTCCCAAATCATCCCACCCTCTCCCTCTCCCTCTGAGTCCAAAAGTCCATTATACACTTCTGTGTCTTTTTTCCTGTCTTGCATACAGGGTCGTCATTGCGATCTTCCTAAATTCCATATATGTGTGTTAGTATACTGTATTGGTGTTTTTCTTTCTGGCTTACTTCACTGTGTATAATCGGCTCCAGTTTCATCCATCTCATCAGAACTGATTCAAATGAATTCTTTTTAACGGCTGAGTAATACTCCATTGTGTATATGTACCACCGCTTTCTTATCCATTCATCTGCTGATGGACATCTAGGTTGTTTCCATGTCCGGGCTATTATAAACAGTGCTGCGATGAACATTGGGGTACATGTGTCTCTTTCAATTCTGGTTTCCTCGGTGTGTATTCCCAGCAGTGGGATTGCTGGGTCATAAGGTAGTTCTATTTGCAATTTTTTAAGGAATCTCCACACTGTTCTCCATAGTGGCTGTACTAGTTTGCATTCCCACCAACAGTGTAGGAGGGTTCCCTTTTCTCCACACCCTCTCCAGCATTTATTGCTTGCAGATTTTTGGATCGCAGCCATTCTGACTGGTGTGAAGTGGTACCTCATTGTGGTTTTGATTTGCATTTCTCTAATAATGAGTGATGTTGAGCATCTTTTCATGTGTTTGTTAGCCATCTGTACATCTTCTTTGGAGAAATGTCTATTTAGTTCTTTGGCCCATTTTTTGATTGGGTCGTTTATTTTTCTAGACTTGAGCTGCAGAAGTTGTTTGTATATTTTTGAGATTAGTTGTTTGTCAGTTGCTTCATTTGCTATTATTTTCTCCCATTCAGAAGGCTGTCTTTTCACCTTGCTTATATTTTCCTTTGTTGTGCAGAAGCTTTTAATTTTAATTAGATCCCATTTGTTTATTTTTGCTTTTATTTCCAGAATTCTGGGAGGTGGATCATAGAGGATCCTGCTGTGATTTATGTCAGAGAGTGTTTTGCCTATGTTCTCCTCTAGGAGTTTTATAGTTTCTGATCTTACATTTAGATCTTTAATCCATTTTGAGTTTATTTTTGTGTGCGGTGTTAGAAAGTGATCTAGTTTCATTCTTTTACAAGTGGTTGACCAGTTTTCCCAGCACCACTTGTTAAAGAGATTGTCTTTACTCCATTGTATATTCTTGCCTCCTTTGTCAAAGATAAGGTGTCCAAATGTGTGTGGATTTATCTCTGGGCTTTCTATTTTGTTCCATTGATCTATATGTCTGTCTTTGTGCCAGTACCATACTGTCTTGATGACTGTGGCTTTGTAGTAGAGCCTGAAGTCAGGCAAGTTGATTCCTCCAGTTCCATTCTTCTTTCTCAAGATTGCTTTGGCTATTCGAGGTTTTTTGTATTTCCATACAAATCTTGAAATTATTTGTTCTAGTTCTGTGAAAAATGTGGCTGGTAGCTTGATAGGGATTGCATTGAATTTGTAAATTGCTTTGGGTAGTATACTCATTTTCACTATATTGATCCTTCCGATCCATGAACATGGTATATTTCTCCATCTATTAGTGTCCTCTTTGATTTCTTTCATCAGTGTTTTATAGTTTTCTATATATAGGTCTTTAGTTTCTTTAGGTAGATATATTCCTAAGTATTTTATTCTTTTCGTTGCAATGGTGAATGGAATTGTTTCCTTAATTTCTTTTTCTACTTTCTCATTATTCATGTACAGGAATGCAAGGGATTTCTGTGTGTTGATTTTATATCCTGCAACTTTACTATATTCATTGATGAGCTCTAGTAATTTTCTGGTGGAGTCTTTAGGGTTTTCTATGTAGAGGATCATGTCATCTGCAAACAGTGAGAGTTTTACTTCTTCTTTTCCAATTTGGATTCCTTTTATTTCTTTTTCTGCTCTAATTGCTGTGGCCAAAACTTCCAGAACTATGTTGAATAGTAGCGATGAAAGTGGACACCCTTGTCTTGTTCCTGACTTTAGGGGAAATGCTTTCAATTTTTCACCATTGAGGATAATGTTTGCTGTGGATTTGTCATATATAGCTTTTATTATGTTGAGGTATGTTCCTTCTATTCCTGCTTTCTGGAGAGTTTTTATCATAAATGGATGTTGAATTTTGTCAAAGGCCTTCTCTGCATCTATTGAGGTAATCATATGGTTTTTATTTTTCAATTTGTTAATGTGGTGAATTACATTGATTGATTTGCAGATATTGAAGAATCCTTGCATCCCTGGGATAAAGCCCACTTGGTCATGGTGTATGATCTTTTTTTAATGTGTTGTTGGATTCTGATTGCTAGGATTTTGTTAAGGATTTTTGCATCTATGTTCATCAGTGATATTGGCCTGTAGTTTTCTTTTTTTGTGACATCTTTGTCAGGTTTTGGTATTAGGGTAATGGTGGCCTCATAGAATGAGTTTGGAAGTTTACCTTCCTCTGCAATTTTCTGGAAGAGTTTGAGGAGGATAGGTGTTAGCTCTTCTCGAAATTTTTGGTAGAATTCAGCTGTGAAGCCGTCTGGACCTGGGCTTTTGTTTGCTGGAAGATTTCTGATTACAGTTTCAATTTCTGTGCTTGTGATGGGTCTGTTAAGATTTTCTATTTCTTCCTGGTTCAGTTTTGGAAAATTGTACTTTTCTAAGAATTTGTCCATTTCTTCCATGTTGTCCATTTTATTGGCATACAACTGCTGATAGTAGTCTCTTATGATCCTTTGTATTTCTGTGTTGTCTGTAGTGATCTCTCCATTTTCATTTCTAATTTTATTGATTTGATTTTTCCCTCTTTGCTTCTTGATGAGTCTGGCTAATGGTTTGTCAATTTTATTTATCCTTTCAAAGAAGCAGCTTTTGGCTTTGTTGATTTTTGCTATGGTCTCTTTAGTTTCTTTTGCATTTATTTCTGCCCTAATTTTTAAGATTTCTTTCCTTCTGCTAACTCTGGGGTTCTCCAATTCTTCCTTTTCTAGTTGCTTTAGTTGTAGAGTTAGGTTATTTATTTGACTTTTTTCTTGTTTCTTGAGGTATGCCTGTATTGCTATGAACTTTCCTCTTAGCACTGCTTTTATAGTGTCCCACAGGTTTTGGGTTGTTGTGTTTTCATTTTCATTAGTTTCTATGCACATTTTGATATCTTTTTTGATTTCTTCTGTGATTTGTTGGTTATTCAGAAGTGTGTTGTTCAACCTCCATATGTTGGAATTTTTAAGTTTTTCTCCTGTAGTTGAGATCTAATCTTAATGCATTATGGTCAGAAAAGATGCTTGGAATGATTTCGATTTTTTTGAATTTATCAAGTTTAGATTTATGGCCCAGGATGTGATCTATCCTGGAGAAGGTTCCATGAGCACTTGAAAAAAAGGTGAAATTCATTGTTTTGGGGTGAAATGTCCTATAGATATCAATTAGGTCTAACTGATCTAATGTATCATTTAAAGTTTGCGTTTCTTTGTTAATTTTCTGTCTAGTTGATCTGTCCATAGGTGTGAGTGGGGTATTAAAGTCTCCCACTATTATTGTGTTATTGTTGATTTCCCCTTTCATACTTGTTATCATTTCTCTTACATATTGCGGTGCTCCTATATTGGGTGCATATATATTTATAATTGTTATATCTTCTTCTTGGATTGTTCCTTTGATTATTATGTAGTGGCCTTCTTTGTCTCTTTTCACAGCCTTTGTTTTAAAGTCTATTTTATCGGATATGAGTATTGCCACTCCTGCTTTCTTTTGGTCTCTATTTGCGTGGTATATCTTTTTCCAGCCCTTCACTTTCAGTCTGTATGTGTCCCTTGTTTTGAGGTGGGTCTCTTGTAAGCAGCATATAGAGGGGTCTTGTTTTTGTATCCATTCGGCTAGTCTTTGTCTTTTGGTTGGGGCATTCAACCCATTTACGTTAAGGTAATTATTGATAAGTATGATCCCATTACCATTTACTTTATTGTTTTGGGTTCGGGTTTATACACCCTTTTCATGTTTCCTGTCTAGAGAATATCCTTTAGAATTTGTTGGAGAGCTGGTTTGGTGGTGCTGAATTCTCTCAGCTTTTGCTTGTCTGTAAAGCTTTTGATTTCTCCTTTGTATTTGAATGAGATCCTTGCTGGGTACAGTAATCTGGGCTGTAAGTTATTGTCTTTCATCACTTTAAGTATATCTTGCCATTCCCTCCTGGCCTGAAGAGTTTCTATTGAAAGATCAGCTGTTATCCTTATGGGAATCCCCTTGTGTGTTATTTGTTGTTTTTCCCTTGCTGCTTTTAATATTTGTTCTTTGTGTTTGATCTTTGTTAATTTGATTAATATGTGTCTTGGGGTGTTTGGCCTCCGGTTTATCCTATTTGGAACTCTCTGTGTTTCTTGGACTTGGGTGATTATTTCCTTCCCCATTTTAGGGAAGTTTTCAACTATTATCTCCTCAAGGATTTTCTCATGATCTTTCTTTCTGTCTTCTTCTTCTGGGACTCCTATAATTCGAATGTTGGAGCGTTTCATATTGTCCTGGAGGTCTCTGAGATTGTCCTCATTTCTTTTAATTCGTTTTTCTTGTTGCCTCTCTGATTCATTTATTTCTACCATTCTATCTTCTGTTTCACTAATCCTATCTTCTGCCTCCGTTATTCTACTATTTGTTGCCTCCAGAGTGTTTCTGATCTCATTTATTGCGTTATTCATTATATTTTGACTCTTTTTTATTTCTTCTAGATCCTTGTTAAACCTTTCTTGCATCTTCTCAATCCTTGTCTCTAGGCTATTTATCTGTGATTCCATTTTGATTTCAAGATTTTGGATCATTTTCACTATCAATATTCGGAATTCCTTCTCAGGTAGATTCCCTACTTCTTCCTCTTTTGTTTGGTTTGGTGGGCAACTCTCCTGTTCCTTTACCTGCTGAGTATTCCTCTGTCTCTTCATCTTGGTTATATTGCTGCGTTTGGGGTGGCCTTTTTATATTCTGGTAATTTGTGGAGTTCTCTTTATTATGGAGCTTCCTCACTTTGGGTGGGGTTCTATCAGTGGCTTGTCAAGGTTTCCTGGTTAGGGAGGCTTGTGTTGGAGTTTTAGTGGGTGGAGCTGGGTTTCTTCTCTCTGGAGTGCAGTGGAGTGACCCGTAATGGCTTATGAGACATCAAAGGTTTTGGGATAATTTTGAGCTGCCTGTATATTGAAGCTCAGGGGAGTGTTCCTGTGTTGCTGGAGAATTTGCATGGTATGTCTTGTTTTGGAACTTGTTGGCCCTTGGATGGAGCTTGGTTTTGGTGTAGGTATGAAGGCATTTGATGAGCTCCTATTGCTTAATGTTCCCTGAATTCAAGAGTTCTCTAATGTTTTCAGGCTTTGGATTTAAGCCTCCTGCTTCTGGTTTTCAGTTTTATTTTTACAGTAGCCTCTAGACTTCTCCATCTATACAGCACCAATGATAAAACATCTAGGTTAAAGATGAAAAGTTTCTCCACATTGAGGGGCAATCAGAGAGGTTCACTGAGTTACAAGGAGAAGAGAAGATGGAGGGGGTAGTTAGAGGTAACTGGAATGAGATGCGGTGAGATCAAAAGAGGAGAGAGCAAGCTAGCCAGTAGTCACTTCCTTATGTGCGCTCTATAGTCTGGACCGCTCAGAGGTATTTACAGAGTTATACGGGGAAGAGGAGAGGGAGGAAGTAGACAGAGGTGACCAGGAGGATAAGAGAGAGGAATGAGAAGGAGAGAGACAAATCCTGCCAGTAACCAGTTCCTTAGGTGCTCTCCACCGTCTGGAACACACAGAGATTCACAGAGTTGGATAGAGAAGAGATGGGGGAGAAAAGAGACAGAGGCCACCTGGTGGAGAAAAAGGAGAGTCCAGAGGAGAGAGTGGTCAAGCCAGTAATCTCGCTCTCAGGTAAACTTGGGTAGTGAAGTTTGGGTTTTTAAATGTACAAAATTGACAACAAAAACCTAAGAGCAAAGATTAAAAATCTAGAGTAGAGGTTGGATTTTCAAAGATACAATATTAAAGAAAAGCAGAAGGAAAAAGGAAGAAAGAAAAAAAAAAGAATTATTAAAAAGCAAGCAAACAAACAAACAAACAACAACAACAAAAAAAAACCACCAACAACAATCCAAGGACTATATATGGTGTTTGCCTTAAAAAAAAAAAAAAAAGAAGTCTTTTTTTTTTTTAATAGTAATAATAGCTTATAGAAATAAAAATTAGAGGAGAAATAGAAGACTTAACAATTTAAAAAAAGTTAGAAAAAAAAGAAAAAAGAAAAACAAACAAACAAACAAAAGCAAAAAAAGAAAAAAGAAATGATTTTAAAAATAGTCAAAAGTATAACTGGTCCATCTCTGATGTTATGGGCCATGTGGGATCACTTCCAAGGTGGTTCCCTCTGTTTAACTTCTTCTGTTTGCTGGTTTTTTAGGCTCACTAGTTCAGTCGTGCTGTGGGGAGGGGGGATGTTGCAAACAAATAGTACTGTCGTGTGCACACAGTATCTCAGCCCCGCTTGACCTGTCCTTTCTCGCGGCGCACAAACCGCTCCGGCTCTACGATGCTCAGCCGGGAACCGTCTGGGGCCGGCCCTAGGCTGCGTGCACTTCCCGGTCCAAGCCGCTCAGGTTCGGAGCTCAGGTAGCCCTCAGAGGCACAAATTCGGCTGGGACTGCGCTTTGTGCCCTTCCCAGGTCCAAGTAGCTCAGGAGTTTGGCGAGCGCGATCGCCGCGGCTTGTCACCTTTTCGGCCGCTGCTGCTCAGCTTTCTGGGTGGACCGCTGGCGCACCCCGTGAGGCAGATTGTGACTGTCCAGCACCCCCAGAAGTCTTAGCAAAGGAGCCTGCTTGCAGTTAGGTAAGTAAAGTCTCTCCAGGTCTGCAATTGCCCCTTTCCAGTCCTTACGGCTCTGGCTGCCTGTCCCCGGCGGGGGATGGTCTGCAGCTGGCTTTTTCTGTTCTGTCCTTTGTTCTGTGCTCGGTCCTGGAGGTGTCTTATGTTCGAGCTTTTCACGTGGTAGCTATCCCACAGTCTGGTTTGCTAGCCCAAGTTAGATCGTTCTGGTTGCGCGTGGGGCGTTCCTGCCCGATTCTTACAAAGCTCTGCAGCCCGCGCCTCCCCCGCGTCCCTGCCCTGCCCTCACTTCCCAATGGCGGATGCAGGCGTCTGCACTGCTTTTCCGCTGGGGGAGTTACTGTTGGGCTTGTAATCTGTTGGTTTTAACTATTTATCTATTTTTCCTTCCTGTTATGTTGCCCTCTGTGTTTCCAAGGCTCGCCACAGACTTGGCAGGGAGAGTGTTTCCTGGTGTTTGGAAACCTCTCTTCTTCAAATTCCCTTCCCGGGACGGAGCTCCCTCCCCACCTCCTTTGTCTCCTTTCTCATCTTTTATATTTTTTCCTACCTGTTTTTGAAGACAATGGTCTGCTTTTCTGGTTGCCTGATGTCCTCTGCCAGCCTACAGAAGTTGTTTTGTGGAGTTTGCTTGGCGTTGAAATGTTCTTTTGAGGAATTTGTGAGGGAGAAAGTGATCTTCCCGTCCTATTTCTCCACCATCTTTCCCTCCCTCTGAAAAAAAGCTACTTTAATTTTTAACCTGAGTATTGGAGGCTGGCATTTGTAAAACTCCCCAAAACACATTTCTTTCTTTCTTTTTAACTTTTTATTTTGTATTCAGGTACAACCAATTCCTTGGAAGGAAAGTTATGACCAACCTAGATAGCATATTAAAAAGCAGAGATATTACTTTGCCAACAAAAGTCCGTCTAGTCAAGGCTGTGGTTTTTCCAGTGGTTATGTATGGATGTGAGAGTTGGACTGTGAAGAAAGCTGAGTGCTGAAGAATTGATGCTTTTGAACTGTGGTGTTGGAGAAGACTCTTGAGAGTCCCTTGGACTGCAAGGAGATCCAACCAGTCCATTCTGAAGGAGATCAGTCCTTGATATTCATTGGAAGGACTGATGCTGAAGCTGAAACTCCAATACTTTGGCCACCTCATGCAAAGAGTTGACTCATTGGAAAAGACCCTGATGCTGGAAGGGATTGGGGGCAGGAGGAGAAGGGATGAGAGGATGAGATGGCTGGATGGCATCACCAACTTGATGGACATGAGTTTGGGTGAACTCCGGGAGATGGTGATGGAGAGAGAGGCCTGGCGTGCTGCAATTCATGGGGTCGCAAAGAGCTGGACTCAACTGAGTGACTGAACTGAACTTAACAGCCAATTAACATTGTTGTGAAGTTTCAGGTTTATAGCAAAGGGACTCAGCCATACATATATTAATACATGTATCTATTCTCCCCCAAACTCCCCTCCCACCCAGGCTGCCACATAACATTGAGCAGAATTCCCTGTACTATATTGGAGGTCCTTGTTGGTTATCCATTTAAAACATAGTAATATGTGCATGTCCACCCCAAACTCCCTAACTAACTATCCCTTCTCCTCATCCTTTACCCCTGGAAACCATGAATTGTTCTCTAAGTCTGTGAGTCTGTTTTTGTTTTAAAAGACACATTTCTTCTTAAAAAAATTATTTAATTGGAGGATAATTACAATATTGTGAATTTTTGCTATGTATCAATACGAATCAGCCATAGGCATACATGTGTCCCCTCTATCCCAAACCCCTCTCCACCTCCCTCCCCATCCCATCCCTCCAGCCAGGTTGTCACAAAGCACTGGCTTTGGGTGCCCTGCATTACTCATCAAACTCCCACTGGCTATATATTTTACATATGGTAATGTATATGTTTCAGCGCTATTCTTTCAAATCATTCCACCCTCTCCTTCTCCCACTGAGTCCAAAAGTCCATTCTTTATGTCTGGGTCTCCTTTGCTGCCCTGGATGTAGGATTGTCAGAGCCATCTTTCTAAATTCAATATATATGCATTAATATACAATATTTGTCTTTCTCTTTCTGACCTACTTCACTGTGTATAGTAGGCTCCAGGTTCATTCACCTCCTTATAACTGACTCAAACACATTCCTTTTTACACCTAAGTAATATTCCATTGTGTATACATACCACAGCTTCTTATCCAGTCATCTCTAGATGGACATCTAGGTTGCCTCCAAGTCCTAATTATTGTACGTAGTGCTGCAGTGAACTTTGGGGGTACATGTGTCTTTTTTAAACTATGGTTTTTAGAGGTATATGCCCAGTAGTGGGATTGCTAGGTTGTTTGGTAATTTTATTCCTAGTTTTTTAAGGAATCTCCATACTGTTCTCCACAGTGGTTGTATCAGTTGGCATTCCCACCAGTAGTGTAAGAGGGTTCCCTTTTCTCCACACTCTCTCCAGTATTCATTGTCTGTAGACTTTGATGATGGCCATTCTGACCAGTGTGAGATGATACCTCACTGTGGTTTTGATTTGCATTTCTCTAATAATGAGTGATCTTGAGCATAAAAGGCACATTTCTTGAGGTATGTTTGGAAAGGAGCTATGAACAGGATTGGGAAGGCAGCTGACTGGCCTAAATAATACTCAAAATTTAAATATCTGTTTATCAGACTATAACAGAACACCCAAAAATAATGATAGAATTTCTTTAAGAAACTACTTATTAAATAAAAAGTAAACTACATCAATTCTGTGGGCAAGAGATTGAATTATAAATGAATGTGCATCTTTAATCTAAGAATAAGACAGAACTATTTATTTTATTAATATAACATGATTTTCAACAGAGAACATTTGTAGTTTATAGCCCACACTTAAGCCTTAAGTATATAAAATTGTAGGGTTCCTACTATACATATGAAAACATAAATCATATGATATTACTAGTAACTTAGTGTTGCCTTAAATAGAAATAAATGCAAGCTGTTATACTATATAATGTTTGGATCTATATTAAACAATGCATAGTGTCTGATTTCTGTCAGCATAAAATTGTTTTAACCTTGAGCAACATTTATTTATAATAGATACAATAAATTAGAAAAAGACTTTGTAAAAGTTCCAACCAAGGTTAAAATGAAAAGAACACTAAGAATCATATTTCTGACTAAAATGTGAGCAAGAAGGTTAGAATAAATGCATCTGAAAATGTCTCATAAAAACAGTTTTACAGATGAGTTTATTAAAACTCTGATATAGTGGTAAGCACCTTCTAAGAGTCCGTATTATCTTTGGCAATCAGCTAGAAATCTAGTTCAGGGGAAAATGCAGCCCTTATGGTGATTTTGCACAGTTGCTGTTTTTAAAGCAGTGTTGCAGTTTTGCTTAGTTGGCAAACTACTTTATAAGCCTTGTACATTATCTACATACCATTGAGATTTCCAGGCTACCAATCAGTGGAAAGAACACTAGCCTAGCAAACAGATCAGTAACAGTTTGGACCCTCTACAGCTCTGGAGACCAGAGAAAAATACCCTGGTCTGGGAGCAGCCCTAACAAACCCATCCTCCAGCCAATTAATGAGCTGACATAACAAAACACCCACCAAATTCTAACCGGTGTGATGAATTCTTACAGAAAGACATTGCCTTATTTTCTATGCTCTAGTGTATGCCAGTTGTCCAATCTTTGCTTAGGTCAGGTATTGCAAAGAACTGGATTTTTTTTTTTTTTGTCTTCAAGTGAAAATTAGTGATTTGACTGTGAGGCTAAACTTTTTTGATGTCTACAAAATTTCTACAATTTCTACAATTTGTGGTTTTTTAAGCCCTTGAATCTTTGTTTCTTATTTATTTAATTATTATTATTTTTTTTTACTGTACTGTAAATCAGTATAGTTGATTTACAATGTTGTGTTTCTGCTGTAGATTGAAAAAAGTCAGTTATACATACACATATATTCATTCTTTTTTAGATTCTATTCCCATATAGGCCATTTCAGAGTATTGAATAGAGTTCCCTGTGCTGTACAATAGGTTCTTATTAGTGATCTATTTTATGTATAGTTGTGTGTATATGTCAGTCCCAATCTCCCAGTTTATCCCCACTCCCCTTACCTCTTGGTATCCACAAGTGTGTTTTCTACATGTGTGACTCAATTTCTGTTTTGTAAATAGATTCACTTTTTAAGATTCCACATATAAGCATATCGTAAGGGATTTGATTTAGGTCATACCTGAATGGTCTAGTGGTTTTCCCTACTTTCTTTGATTTAAGTCTGAATTTGGCAATAAGGAATTCATGACTTGAGCCACAGTCAGCTCCCAGCCCTGTTTTTACTGATTATATAGAGCTTCTCCATCTTTGGCTGCAAAGAATATAATCAATCTGAATTTGGTATTGACCATCTGGTGATGTCCATGTGTAGAGTCTCCTCTTGTGTTGTTGGAAGAGGGTGTTTGCTATGACCAGTGCATTCTCTTGACAAAACCCTTGCTAGCCTTTGCCCTGCTTCATTTTGTACTCCACAGCAAAATTTGCCTGTTACTACAGATATCTCTTGACTACCTACTTTTGCATTTCAGTCCCCTATAATGAAAAGGACAACTTTTTTGGGTATTAGCTCTAGAAGATCTTGTAGGTCTTCATAGAACCGTTCAACTTCAGCTTCTTCAGCATTACTGGTTGGAGCATATGACTTGGATTACTGTGATATTGAATGGTTTACCTTGTAAACAAACAGAGGTCATTCTGTCGTTTTGAGATTGCACCCAAGAACTGCATTTTGGACTTCTTTGGTGACTATGATGGCTACTCCATTTCTTCTAAGGGATTCTTGCCCACAAGATATAAAGGTCATCTGAGTTAAATTCACCCATTCCAGTCCATTTTAGTTCACTGATTCCTAAAATGTTAATGTTCACTCTTGCTATCTCCTGTTTGTCCACTTCCAATTTACCTTGATTCATGGATCTCACATTCCAGGTTCCTATGCAATTTTGTTCTTCACCTCATTGAACTTTACTACTATTACCAGTCACCTCAACAACTGGGCATTGTTTTTGCTTTGCCTCCGTCCTGTCATTCTTTCTGGAATTATTTCTCCACTCTCTCCAGTAGCTTTTTGGGCACTTACCGACCTGGGGAGTTCCTCTTTCAGTGTCCTATCTTTTTGCCTTTTCATACTGTTCATGGGGTTCTCAAGGCAAAAATACTGAAGTGGTTTCCATTCCCTTCTCCAGTGGACCAAGTTTTGTCAGAACTCTCCATCATGACCTGTCCATCTTGGGTGGCCCTACATGGCATGGCTCATAGTTCCATTGAGTTAGACAAGGCTGTGGTCCATGTGATCAGTTTGGTTAGTTTTCTGTGACTGTGCTTTTCATTCTTTCTGCCCTCTGATGGAGAGGGGTAAGAGGCTTATGGTGGCTTCCTAATGGGAGAGACTGACTGTGGGGGAAACTGGGTCTTTTTCTGATGAACAGTAAATCCTTCACTTTACTGATGTTCAGTAAATCTTTAATCCAATTTTCTATTGATGGGTGGGGCTGTGTTCCCTCTGTGTTGTTTGTCCTGAGACCAAACTATGGTGGAGGTAATGAAGATAATGACAACCTCCTTCAAAAGGTCCTCTGCGTAAACTGCTTCACTCAGTGCCCCTGACCCTGCAGCAGGCCACTTCTGACCCACGCCTCTGCCAGAGACTTTTGGACACTGACATGCATGTCTGGGTCAGTCTCTTGTGAGGTCACTGCTCTTTTCTCTTGGGTCCTGGTGTGCACAAAGTTTTGTTTGCGCCCTCCAAGAGTCTGATTCCCCGCTCCTGTATAAGTTCTGGGCAGCTCTATGTTGGGGTTAATGGTGACCTCCTTCAAGAGGGCTTCTGCCACACCCACGTCTGGTGCACCCAGAGCCCCTTCCCATGCAGCAGCCCACTGCTGACCTGTACCTCTGAAAGAGACACTCAAACACAGGTCTGGCTCAGTCTGACTTCGAGGGTCTGTGGGGTCTCCTGGTATGCACAAGGTTTTGCTTGAGCCCTCCGAGCATCTCTGGTGGGTATGGGGTTTGATTCTTAATGCAATTTCATCCCTCCTACCTTCTTGCTGAGGCTTCTCCTTTGCCCTTGGATGTGGGGTATTTTTTTTAGGGGGAGCCAACATTCTCCTGTCATTGGTTGTTAAGCAGCAAGTTGTAATTTTGGAGTTCTCATAGGAGAAGATGAGTGTACGTCCTTCTACTCCACCATCTTGTTGCTTAAGAAAGAAAGTAGGGAAAGTTATTGAAGAAAGTAGGGAAAACCACTTGACCATTCAGGTAGAACCTAAATCAAATCCTTCATGACTGTACAGTGGAAGTCACAAATAGATTCAAGGGATTAGATCTGATAGACAGAGCACCTGAAGAACTATGGACACAGGTTTGTGACATTGTATAGGGGGCAGTGATCAAGACCATCCACAAGAAAAAGAAATGCAAAAAGGCAAAATGGTTGTCTCAGGAGGCCTTCCGAATAGCTGAAAAAAGAAAAGAAGCTAAAGGCAAAGAAGAAAAGGAAAGACATACCAAATTGAATACAGAGTTCCAAAGAATAGCAAAGAGAGATAGGAAAACCTTTCTCAGTGATCAGTGCAAAGAAATAGAGGAAAATAGTAGAATGGGAAAGACTAAAGATCTCTTCAAGAAAATTAGGGATACCAAGGGAACATTTCAGGCAAAGATGGGCTCAATAAAGGACATAAACTGTGTGGGCCTAACAAAAGCAGAAGATATTAAGAAGAGGTGGCAAGAATACACAGGAGAACTATACAAAAAAGATATTCATGACCCAGATAACCATGATGGTGTGATCACTCACATAGAGCCAGACACCCTGGAATGTGAAGTCAAGTGGGCCTTAGGAAGCATCACTATGAACAAAACTAGAGGAGGTGATGGAATTCCAGTGGAGCTATTTCAAATCCTGAAAGATGAGGCTGTGAAAATGCTGCACTCAATATGCCAGCAAATTTGGAAAACTCAGCCATGGCCACAGGACTGGAAAAGGTCAGTTTTCATTCCAATCCCAAAGAGAGGCAATGCCAAAGAATACTTAAACTACCAGTTGCACTCATCTCACACACTGGAAAAGCAATGCTCAAAATTCTCCAAGTGAGGCTTCAACAGTACATGAACCATGACTTTCCAGATTTTCAAGCTGGTTTTAGAAAAGGCAGAGACACCAGAGATGAAATTGCCAACATCTTCTGGATCTTCAGAAAAGCAAGAGAGTTCCAGAAAAACATCTACTTCTACTTTATTGACTACACCAAATCCTTTGACAGTGTGGATCACAACAAATTGTGGAAAATTCTTCAAGAAATGGGAATACCAGACTGCCTTACCTGCCTCTTGAAAAATCTACATGCAGGTCGGGAAGCAACAGTTAGAACTGGATATGGAACAACAGACTGGTTCCAAATCAGGGAAGGAGTACTTCAAGGCTGTATGTTGTCACCCTGCTTATTTAACTTATATGCAGATTACATCATGCAAAATGCCAGGCTGAATGAAGCACAAGCTGGAATCAAGATTGCTGGGAGAAATATCAATAACCTCAGATATGTAGATGACACCTCCCTTATGGCAGAAAGCAAAAAAGGACTAAAGAGCCTCTTGTTGAAACTGAAAGAGGAGAGTGAAAAAGCTGGCTTAAAACTCAACATTCAGAAAACGAAGATCATGGCATCTGGTCCCATCACTTCATGGGAAATAGATGGGGAAATAATGGAAACAGTGTCAGACTTTATTTTTGGGGGCTCCCAAATCACTGCAGATGGTGGCTGTAGCCATGAAATTAAAAGATGCTTGCTCCTTGGAAGAAAGTTTCTGACAAACCTTGACAGCATATCAAAAAGCAGAGACATTACTTTTCCAGCAAAGGTCTATATAGTCAAAGCTGTAGTTTTTCCAATAGTCATGCATGGATGTGATAGTTGGACTATAAAGAAAGCTGAGCACCAAAGAATTGATGTTTTTGAACTGTGGTGTTGGAGAAGACTCTTGAGAATCCCTTGGACTGCATGGAGATCAAACTAATCAATCATAAAGGAAATCAATCCTAAAGGAAATCAACCCTGAATATTCATTGGAAGGACAGATGCTGAAGCTGAAACTCCAATCCTTTGGCCATCTGATGTGAAGAATTGAATCATAGGAAAAGACCCTGATGCTGGGGAAGATTGAAGGCAGGAGGAAAAGGGGACAATAAAGGATGAGCTCTTTCGATGGCATCACCGACTCAATGGACATGAGTTTGAGCAAACTCCAGGAGTTGATGATAGACAGGAAAGCCTGGGATGCTGCAGTCCATGGGATCGCAACGTGTCTGACACAACTGAGCAACTGAACTGAATGAACATATAAGTAATATCATGTGATATTTATCTTTCTCTAACTTACTTCACTCAGTTGAACAATCTCTAGGGCCATCCATGTTGTTACAAGTAGCATTATTTCATGATTCTTTGTTTCTTTGAACATCACTTTATCTTCATTAATGTTATTTAGAAAGCTTCAAGTCTTTTGGGAGAAATAGTGTAAACAAGGAGAATGTTTCAGAAGTGTTTGGTTGTGCATATCTTACAAACAATTATAAAGTACTAAGTTATATGAAGTAAGTATCTTGTAATTTAGCCTTTCTTGTTTATTTAGTCTGCATATACAGTATGTGCAGGAAGTAGTGGCTCTTTATTTCTCACATTATAAATACCCTGCTTTTTTCTGTCCTGTGTTTCCATAGACTTGAGTCTGCAGCAGACACAGTTATCCATTTGGTTTGCCAATGTTTAGTATTGTCCAGTTTGGTTTCATGAGTTTTATTTCTGCAATTTAATTGTGAGCTCCGTAAAGTGAACAGTCACATCTGAGACATTTTTAGCATCTCTCGGAGCATCTAGCATAGTACCAGCCCCACAGCCAACATTAAGGACCTGTTTGTTGATTAACAGTAATCTAAGCCTTGTCAGCATCCCTAATCTGTGACTGCTGATGTTTTACTGGACAAAGATAGATCATCAGTTCAGCAAAATATCCACCATAGATCAGATTGAGTGACACAACTAGGTTGAATCTCACATTTTGGACTTGACAAGTTAAAATATCTTTACTTCTACTCATCATGATTCTTCAGGATACATTTAGATTGGAAAACATGCCTTTCCCACCCTTCTTTTTCTCATTCCTCATTTAAAATTAAATTTAAGTTTGATGGTCGAGGCAAAGACATCCTTTCTCAAACTTTCACTCATAAAATTCTGTCTTTTTAAGGAATTGAAGACTTGGTATATCATAAGCAATTTGGGTTAGGGCTTTCCTGGTGGCTCAGATGGTGAAGAATCTGCCTGCAATGTGAGAGCCCTGAGTTCAGTCCCTGGGTTGGGAGGATCCCCTGGAGAAAGGAATGGCTGCCCACTCCAATATTCTTGCCTAGAGAATTCCATGGACAGAGGAGTCTGGTGGGCTATAGGCCATGGGGTGGCAAAGAATCAGATACAACTGAGTGACAAACACACACACACACACACACACACACACACACACACAAGCTATGTGGGTTAGAAGGAAGACGGCTTCAAATTTTTTACTTTAGCTTATCCTTTGCTTATTTCCCAGTTCAATTGTACATCTGATAACTTGGCATGTATAGTATTCCTTACTCTGCTAACAAAGTCCCTCTTATTATTTTGGGAGGAGCTTGGCAGGCTACAGTCCATGGGGTTGCACAGAGTCAGACATGACTGAGAGAATAACAGTTTCACTTGACTCCAGAGTCAGACTCATGTCCTCAGCCTGGTTAACCAGCCTTCCAGTGGTGGGTTAGGACAAGGCATTAGGTTCTTGGCCCAGTGAGAGTCTGGAGTGAGACTTCTGCTTAGACCTTTGGGAAACAGGTGAATTGTTTCTGATTGGATTGCAGAGATGATAGACTAAATGCCTTGATACACTTGTTACCATCTCTGTCAACATATGGAAGGAGGGTTTCTGAAAAATAAGTTAACACCAAAAAAAGAAGACCTGAGAGAGAACGAGAAACAGATTTTACATGACCTCATCTGAATACTTTTTCATTATAAATAATAAACTCCCCTTTTAGAAGAGGCCTGTTTAATTTGCGTTTTTATTGTTTAACACTGAGAGATCTGTTTCAATGAAGTCAAAAGAAAATCTTACAGTCCTCATAAAAATAACCTAGTTTGTGTGTATGTGTTTTTCCTATCATGTTAAAAGTCACAGATTTATCCTCCCGACCACCACAGTGAATAGGAGAAGCTCTCTGCTTGGAAATTTAAGTTTCATCATATGGCACAGTGTTAGCAAGACTGCCTGCTAGGTTTAATATTTCTACCAGTGTAATGACTTCCACACCATGTGTAACAATTACCTGATGCTCAGTTTCATTTTCAAGATACCATGAATAAATATCTTATGCTATAAAAGAATAGGAAACAAGTAGATTCTTTTCTCACTAAAAGATAAGATACTTTAACTTGAGCATAATTTGCAAGTGTAACAGTATCCTGAATCTGTTTACCCCTCGGTACAATGCCTGTGCAAATTCTTATCACTGTGAATGGCTACGTACACTTTAAATCAATTAGCATTTCTCACCTTCTCAGTGCTACAAGAGCATATGAAAAATGTAAATTAGGAGCAGAGCATGTGTTTGAAACAGCAGTGATTATACAGTGGGTGTCATTACACTTTCATCACTTTCTGTGATTTCAGGGCACCATACTTTGCATCAATGCAGTGAAGTTTAAAGAAAATCGATGACACTAAGAGACTGATTTGAAGAACTTTCTAGAAGGAGATTCTAAAGGCACAGTGAATATTACTAATAGAAGGGCACTTAGGGAAAGGGGGGCTTCCCTGGTGGCTCAGAGGTTAAAGCGATTGCCTGGAATGCAGGAGACCCAGGTTTGATCCGTGCATTGGGAAGATCCCCTGGAGAAGGAAATGGCAACCCACTCCAGTACTCTTGCCTGGAGAATCCCATGGAGGGAGGAGCCTGGTGGGCTACTGTCCACGGGGTCGCAAAGGCAGGCTACAGTCCATGGGGTCTCGAAGAGTCGGACATGACTGAGCGACTTCACTTTCACTTTCAGTAGGGAAAGGGATTGACAACTTTCTAGGAGGAGAGTCTATGGCACGGTGAATATTACTAATAAAAAGGCACTTAGGGAAAGGTGTTCATTATGAAGAGTAGCCAAATGTAAGAGGCTGAGGTTTATGCAGTTCTAAAGAGACAAACATACCTAGGTGATAACAATGGAGCAGCGCTGTCTTATAGAAATAAAATGTGAGCTGCATGTCATCTCAATTTTTCTAGCACCTGTATTAAAGCAGTGAAAGTGAAAGTGAAGTGGCTCACTCGTGTCCGACTCTTTGCGACCCCGTGGCTACAGCCCACCAGGTTCCTCCGTCCATGGGATTCTCCAGGCAAGAATACTGGAGTGGGTTGCCATTTCCTTCTCCAGGGGATCTTCCCGACCCAGCGATCAAACCCTCGTCGCCCGCATTGCAGGCAGATGCTTTACCCTCTGAGCCACCAGGGAAGGCAGTACTAAAAGCAGTATACAAAATCAATTTCAATAACACATTTATTTTATCTAATATATCTGAAATGTCCTTCTTTCAACATGAAATCAATACAAAAGTGATGGGGATATTTTACTTTTTCTTTAGCATCTTGATTATCAACATTTGGTGTGTATTTTTCAGTTTCAGCATATCACTAGCCACATGGTAAGTGCTCAACAGTCATGTGGGGCTAGTACCTCCATTATTGGAGAAAGCACATTAGAGGATGGAGGAAGACAAAATCCATCCTGTGATTTAACATCCTAACTGAATTTAAATTTCCAGCTCAAAGAGGACAGCTAGAGGGCACATGTGCATTGCTATCATCTCTCTAACTCTATCGTAATCATAGATATAACCAGTCTTTACCCTGCTTCCAGCCTCACAAATGAGAAGTCATCAGTGCATTTTGGTGTTGTTGTTGTTTTTCCTTTTTTTAAACTCTGAGAAATAGCCATAGCTTTCATAAATTCTTGGTTATGGTTACTTAAGAAATCCCTGTGACAGAGGGAAGAAAATAAAGCTATCCAAATTGTTAACCATTATCCCAGAACCAGCAGTTTTCTTAGACTGAGGTCCCTAAAGTAGACCCTGATTTGTTGAGTCAGGAAGCCCAGAAGTATCTGGGAGAGGAGTGGGTAGGGGTGTTGATAGAGGAAGCAAGACAAAACACACAGGAGCCAACCAAGGGTGTGACTTCAGGCACATTCCTGAGAAAGTGACTTCAGCCTGACTCTTCAGGGGACTCTTTGGAGAGTTATTACAGTTGTCATTAGTCATTGCCCAAAGACTTCCTTGGAAGAGTGTCTGCTCTCTGTCTGAGGGGAAGCCCAAAGGCAGTGCTCTGAAGAGCCAGACATTCTGGCACTAGGAAGAAAAAGGTTATCAAAACTAGTAGGGGCACATGGAATAGGTAGAGGGTATTGTATTTAACAGTGACACTAAATTTAATGCTAATGATGGTAAGTACATAAAGGTGAGTAGCAGATAATTAGTTGGTAAGACATGTTAAATGCAGCTCCTTACTGCTGAGGCCAAATGTGCAGATTATGGAATGAAACGTGGACAGTTGGGCCAGGGTACCAGCTCTAACAGCATTTACCAGGTTACAGGCTCCTATATTTTGACCCCAATAGCCAGGTTCTTGAGCCTCTTCTGATGGAGCTCCTTGTACTGAGAATCTCATAGTTCTCTAAGTAATGCAAATGCAATACTACAGTGAGTCAGAGAGTCCCCTAATCTTAGCAGTACAAAGTCTAGTCCTAGCCTTAATCCATCAACTCTTACACCAAGCCTAATCAACACAAAATGTCAAACATATCCTAAACGCTCATCCCTTTTTCTGATTCTCCTCCTCTGCACTGGGTCTTTTCCTCTCTTAAAATAATGACCATAGTAATATTAGCTATAATGATGATGATGATAGAAGCCTATTGAGCACTTATTCTGTATAAGATATGAGCTATTTTATGTGGATTTAAGGACTAATTTAAGGACTTCCCAGGTGTGGCTGGTGGTAAAGAACCAGCCTGCCAACGCCCGAGATGTAAGAGATACAGGTTCGATCCCTAGGTTGGAAAGATCCCCTGGAGGAGGTACCTAATTTAAATGTCAGACCACCCTATAACTCAGAGAGGATTATTATCTTAATTTTATAACAGCGAAAACTGAAACTTAGAGTTGATGTAACATTCCTAAGGTCACAGCGATGAAGTACAAATCCAACCTTACTGATTCCAGTGCTTATATACTCTATATTCCAATTTCCTCCTCACAATATAGTGTTTCTACCTTGTCTCACTCTTATTTCATGTGATTCCATGTGTGAAGATCTTGTCTTGCCTTGTCTGTTTTCTATTCTTCTTCTGGTAGTGGAATCACTCTTCTCCTTTAGGCATTCCTTTGCACCATGTAGTGCAGATGAAGCAGTCTCTCCCAAGCCCCTTCCCCTTTGTAGAAGGTGGTCAGGGCACGTTAACTAAGCTGGTCACCGCAAACACTTTCCTGGGATGTTAGAACTATTTGTAAATAAGCATTTTCTTCTTGAAAGGCTGAGGATAACCTGGAACTACGGAGGGGCAATTATTGATATCTTAGGAATAAATCAAGCCTGAGAATAAAGGCAAACAGGCCATTGCTAGAGTTCTGATGATACGGATTATGCACCTGTATTCCACCATCTGTGCAGAAAACAACTGCATCTAGTTTTGTTGCCAATAAATTCTGCCCCTCTCTCAGCACACACAATTTTTTTTTTGGCTTAAATTAGTTTGATTTTAGTTCTCTGTATTTTCACCACCACTAGCTTCCAAATTTCTTGAGGACAGAGACTACATCATTTATTTTTATACTCAATGTACTTGTTATTGTTCAGTCGCTCAGTTGTGTCTGACTCCGCGACTGCATGGACTGCAACATGCCAGCCTTCCCTGTCCTTCACGATCTCCCGGAGCTTGCTCAAACTTGTTCGAGTTGGTGATGCCATCCAAACATCTCATCCTCTGTCATTCCTTTCTCCTCCTGCCTTCAATCTTTCCCAGCATCAGGGTCTTTTCCAGTGAGTCAGCTCTCCATATCAGGTGGCCAAAGTATTGGAGTTTCAGCTTCAGCATCAGTCTTTCCAATGAATATTCAGGACTGATTTTTTTTTTTAGGATTGACTGGTTTGATCTCCTTGCTGTCCACAGGACTCTCAAGAGTCTTCTCCAACACCACAGTTCAAAAACATCAATTCTTCAGCACTCGGCCTTCCTTATAGTCCAGCTCTCACATCCGTAAGTGACTACTGGAAAAACCATAGCTTTAACTAGACGGACATTTGTTGGCAAAGTAATGTCTCTGCCTTTGAATGTGCTGTCTAGGTTTGTCTTGCTTTTCTTCCAAGGAGCAAGTGTCTTTTAATTTCATGGCTGCCACCACCATCTGCAGTGTAGATTTTAACCTGCAAAAGTCACCCATGTTGTTTGCACAGAATTGAATAGTTTGGGGTCAATACATAAACAAAATTACTCAATTATTTTGTGGGCAACATTATAATAACTATGATGTGGGAAACCTATGATAATTCATGTTAGGTGTTATAATCTCAATAGGCAGGTTCCCTTGACAGGCATGCCCAAGCGTTTTCTAAATATCTGGGCATGCTAACTGGATGGCATGTTGAACATGTGAATTTGTGGTTTGGTTTCCTGATAGGCAAGACCTTCTTTATGTCTCTGAGTGGTTTGATGAATACTTCACTTTCTTTGTAATGTGACTCATCAATGCTTCTGCCTCCCTCAGGTGGCCAGGGGAACACAGGGCATCTGAGATGAATGGGGTTGCTATTCTCTCTGGTAGCTTGGATTTATGGACTTGGCTGGATTTCTCTGGAAGGATGGAGATCAACAGCAACCATATGGTGGAGACTATTATCCCACTATGCCTCCTCAGTGGGACCTGAAGATTGGTGGGTTCCACCCTCCTGGTTTTATGTGGGAATCTATTGTCAGCATCTTGATTCCTCAGCAAACCCAGCCTTCCAGCAATTACAGCTGAGCTGCATGTGTGTGCCTCTTCCATCTGCATCTGGGGATGCTTTGCCTCCAAATTTTCGCTCAGTCGTTTAAGTCAGAGGCACTTAGTTCCTCTTGAGTGCCATTTCCATGTCAGAGAGAAATAAGCATAGTATTTAAAGTCCAGGCAGCATATGGCAAAGCAAGGGTCTGGTCTGGGCTTAGGGAAGGCAGGATTCAGCCAGAGTGGGAGGTAAGAATGATCTGACTGAGAGTATTTTTCTGGCCTTACTATTCATATTACTGTCATTCTGAAATATAGCTGTTAGAGCCCTGGAGTGTTGTGCATTTGTATTGAAACATGCCTGTTTATATACAACTAGTGCTGCATTTTGGTAGACTAAATGGTGATGCGGCATAGTTTATGTTAAAATGCAAAAATAGAGTCCCCGTAATCCAGTTTCATAGAAGTTCTTCTGTATTAGTGCCATTGTCATCGTAGTTATTTGATTCAAGAGTAATTATTCAGTTAACTGTTTCAGGGAAGCCCAGAAGGAAGAGGATATTATCCTATTCTAGTTTCAAATTGGCATTTATAGGTCCCAATGAGTGTTTTCAGAGAAAGGCTTTATTGAGAGAGAAGAAGGTGTGCTTACTAAGAAAAGTGATCATTTCAATCACTTCCTTAGATCTGGTACAACACCTGGAGTATCATGTTAAATCTTGACATCTCTGCCTTAAGAGGAATGTTTGCAAAGGTAAGTAGATTCAGAACAAGTTAACCCAGATGACTGCAGATGAAGTCTGGTAGAACAGGCAATAAAACACAATAACAAGGTCTGCAAAGGGAAGTTTTTGGAAAAATTTGTGTTTGTCTTCTGATGTCAGAAGAGCAAATATAGAAGAGAAATATGCTTTGTTTTCCTCAATACCATAGAGCAGAGCTAGTGATTAGGTAAGGGCTTCCTAGGCAGTGTTAGTGATAAAGTAGCCAGTGCAGGAGACATAAGAGATGTGGGTTTGATCCCTGGGTTGAGAAGATCCCCTGGAGGAGGGCATGGCAATCCACTCCAGTATTCTTGCCTGGAGAATCCCATGGACAGAGAAACCTGGTGGGCTATGGTCCAAAGGGTTACAAAGAGTTAGACACTACTGAAATGACTTATCATTAACCTTATCAATAACCTCAGATATGCAGATGACACCACCCTTATAACAGAAAGTGAAGAGAAACTAAAAAGCCTCTTGATGAAAGTGAAAGTGGAGAGTGAAAAAGTTGGCTTAAATCTCAACATTCAGAAAACGAAGATCATAGCATCTGGTCCCATCACGTTATGGGAAATAGATGGGGAAATAATGGAAACAGTGCCAGACTTTATTTTTTTGGGCTCCAAAATCACCACAGATGGTGATTGCAGCCATGAAATTAAAAAAACACTTGCTCCTTGGAAGAAAAGTTATGACCAACCTAGATAGCATATTCAAAAGCAGAGACATTACTTTGTCAACAAGGGTCCATCTAGTCAAGGCTATGGTTTTTCCAGTGGTCATGTATGGATGTGAGAGTTGGACTGTGAAGAAGGCTGAGCACCAAAGAATTGATGCTTTTGCACTGTGGTGTTGGAGAAGACTCTTGAGAGTCCCTCGGACTGCACGGAGATCAAACTTGTCAATCCTAAAGGAAATCAACCCTGGATATTCATTGGAAAGACTGATGCTGAGGCTGAAGCTCCAATACTTTGGCCACTTGATGTGAAGAGGCAACTCATTTGAAAAGACCTTGGTGCTGGGAAAGATTGAAGGCAGGAGGAGAATGGGACAACAGAGGATGAGATGGTTGGATGACGTCACCCACTCAATGGACATGCGTTTGAGCAAGCTCCAGGAAATGGTGAAGGACAGGGAAGGGTGACATGCTGCAGTCCATGGGGTTGCAAAGTGTCAGACACAACTGAGGGACTGACCAACAACAAAAAAATATGAGGGTGGGGCTACCAACCTCTTGAGCAACCAACCACTTGATTAGAATGGGAACTTTCAGTCCCACCCTCCTGACCTCTGTGAGAGACAGGGGCTGGAGATTGAATCAATTGCCAGTGGCCAATGATTTAATCTATCATGCCTAGGGAATAAAGCCTTCAAACAAACCCCAAAGGAGAAGGTTTGGAGGACTTCTGGGTTGATGAACACTTGTAGAGTTGGGGAGAGTGACTTGCTCAGAGAGCAGGTAGAAACTCTGCCCCCTTTTTCCATACCTTCCCTATGCATCTCTTATCTGGCTGTTCCTGAGTTATATTCTTAAATAATGACCTGATGTTCCCAGTGAATTTGAGGTTCTTGATGTCTCATTGCAGAAAGAATTTAGTGAGAGACAAAATGATAAGAGGTGGATTTATTTAGAGAGAAAAACCGTCTACAGAGAGAGTGTGAGCCATCTCAGAAGGCAAGATAGCCCTGAAATATGGTGTGGTTGGTTTTAATGGGCTGGATAATTATATAGACTACGTGGGAAGATTATTCCAATTATCTAAGGGAAGGGGTGGAGATTTCCAGGAATTGGGCCACTGCCCACTTTTTGGCCTCAGAACTGTCATGGCACCTGTGGATGTGTCATTTAGATGCTAATGTATGCAATAAGCATGTAATGAGGCTTAAGGTCCACCGGAAGTCAGATCTTCTGCTGTCTTGGACCTGTGTGCTCAGTTGCTCAGTCTTGTCTGACTCTTTGTGATCTCATAAACTGTAGCCTGCAAGTCTCCTCTGTCCATGGGATTTTTCCAGGCAAGAATACTAGAGTGGATTGCCATTTCCTTCCCCAATCTTGGACCTGGTTGGTTCTAGTCAGTTTTTATCATGTCCTATGCATATGTCAGTCTTTTAAAAGTTGTCCCGCCTCCCCAGTTTCACTGATAATCTAGTTAGTAAAGCATTTCTCTAGCAAATTAATAGAACCTAAGAGGAGGGGATCATTGGGACCTCCAATCTATAGCTGGTCTTTCAGAAGCACAAAAGGACTTTTGACTGGTGTCTGAAATGGGGTCATTACGGAGGACTCAGCCCTTAACCTGTAGAATCTAAAGCTATTTCCATACAGATAGTGTCAGAATTGAGCTGAATTATAGGGCACCCTGCTGGAGTCTGAGAATTGCTTGATGGTGTGGGAAAAACCATCCACACATTGGAATTCAGTTCAATTCAGTTGCTCAGTCATTTTCGACTCTTTGTGACCCCGTGCACTGCAGCACACCAGGCTTCGCTTCTGCCGGAGCTTGCTCAAACTCATGTCCATCGAGTTGGTGATGCCATCCAATCATCTCATCCTCTCTCATCCCCTTCTTCTCCTGCCTTCAATCTTTCCCAGCATCATAGTCTTTTCAAATGAGTCAGTTCTTCACATCAGGTGGCCAAAGTATTGGAGGTTCAGCTTCAGCATCAGTCCTTCCAATGAATATTCAGGGTTGATTTCCTTTAGGATTGACAGGTTTGATCTCCCTGAAGTCCAAGGGACTCTCAAGAGTATTCTCTCACAGTTCAAAAGCATTAATATTTCAGTGCTCAGCCTTTCCTGGTGGCTCAGATGGTAAAGCGTCTGCCTGCAATGCAGGAGACCTGGGTTCTATCTCTGGGTCAGGAAGATTCCCTGGAGAAGGAAATGGCAACCCACTCCAGTATCATTGCCTGGAAAATTCCATAGATGGAGGAGCCTGGCAGCTACCGTCCATGGGGTTGCAAAAAGTTGGACAGAACTGAGCAGCTAACACTTTCACTCTCAGCCTTCTTTATGGCCCAACTCTCTTATCCATACATGACTACTGGAAAAACCATAGCTTTGACTATAAAGACCTTTGTCAGCAAAGTAATGTCTCTGCTTTTTAATATGCTGTCTAGATTTGTCATAGATTTTTTTTCAAGGAGCAAGTGTCTTTTAATTTCATGGCTACAGTCACCATCTGCAGTGATTTTGGAGCCCCTCAAAATAAAGTCTGTCACTGTTTCCATTGTTTCCCCATGTATTTGCCATGAAGTGATGGGACCAGATGCTATGATCTTGTTTTATGAATGCTGAGTTTTAATCCAGCTTTTTCATTCTTCTCTTTCACTTTGGAATTGGTGACACCACAAAAATTGTAGTGGTGCATTGGTAAGACTCCCCTTAAATATTTCTCAGGTTCTGTTTTGTGGATAAGCATGAAGAACTCTGGTAGACTTGACTGTTTTTCATTTACACAATATTCAGAGGTATTCAAGTTTGGCTAGAATGCAACTTTTTTTTTTTTTTTTTTTAATGCTTGTGCAAGCATGGAAGATGTAAGTAAAGTCATGGGGGATCAGATGTGTATCCTTGGGGGAATTTGTGATTTTATGTATGTGTGTTGGGTGACATCTGAGGGTGGAGATAGGAGAAGTATGGGCTTGTCTTTCAACAGAGACCTGTTTTAGCTGTCATATGCTTTTAACTGGAGGCTTTTCTGCCTAGGATGGGCAGAGGCTTTTGTTTCCGGGCTGGGTGCCTAGTCCTCTCTCAATATGACATGGCCTCCTGATGATCTGCCCTCCTCTCCATCTGTCAGATGGCCTTGGTTCACTCCCCAGCCACTTGGCTCTTTCTCTCTCCACATAGGTGCTAAGCAACAGTGAACTTACAGGAAACTGCTCACAGAACCCTACCTTTCACATCCTTTGTTATTCTTTGCAGCAAGTGCTATGTTGGGAGTTCTTCACCTCTTTAAAGTTTTTTCTTTGCTGTCATGGGCTCAGATCTTGGTTCATTAACTCAGACAACTTTCTCTAGGTTTCCTCCTCCCTCTTTCTCAGTTTTTCTTCTTCTTTTTTTTTTTTTTTTTCTTTTGTCTGTTTGGCAAATTGCTACTTTCTCACTGAGAATTATTTCTCCAAGTTGAACCTTTCCAACTCTTTTCTCCAAGCTCCTGAAAAGGCTAATGAGCACTGGTGCTTGGATTGTAATACTAGACATTTGCCACAGAGCTAATGCAAAATGCATGGCATGTGTCCGATATCAGAAAGCAAAGGGTTGCAGCATGAGGGGAAAAAGGAAACACTTTCTTTACTCTGTGTGACATGATTATCTGGAGATTTGCTTTTAAAGACACAGTTAAACTTTAGGAAAAACAAGCTGTCATGTGGGTGAATCTGGAATTGAATCAAGTCATGAGTGTGTGGTAAGTATGTTGGAAATCATGTGGAAATTCACCATGATCAAGGAGAAATTTTAAATTAGGTTTACATATATTAGACATAGCTTAATTGCTTGGCAGGGAAAGAATCTATGGTCTTACCCAATTTGTAGGTGTTAATTGGTCTTTTCTGAGAGGCAGGTAGTTTAGATCCTAGGGAAAAAGATTGTAATGGGCATGTGAGCTGCCCTATGCTTTGTATTTGGTAACATTTCAGAGTGAACCTGTGTCAGGATATTTCTCCATGTCCCCAGTCCTCTCACCCTTTTCCTATCCTGCTCTCTGATTCTACCAAGCTGATCATAAGTGATATAATGGGCCGCATCAATAGATATCTGTCACCTGTCTGATTTTCAGCTGGTTTCCACCAATAGGGAAGTCCCAAGAGGCGATTGGAGAGTGAAGTCGTAATATGTCATCCCCTGGCTCTGTTCCTCAAGGTCACTTTGAGCTGGTTGTGACCCCTGACCCCTCCTAGTAGCTCACGTTATAATTCTTTCTCCCTCTAGAAACTGGCCTCCTTAGTTTCTACAGATGCAAGGGGCAATAATGGTCCAGCTACTATGAAGGCACCATTTAAGCACCATTCCTTGCTGTTCCCCTACACCTTCAATTTTGTAAACAATCTCTTTGTAAATATATCCTCTGCAATTATCCTATTTTGAGTGTGCTATCTGTTTCCTGTTGGGACTCTGACTGATACACGTATTGCTCAAAAAGATGAGTCCTACAAATAAGTTACATTTACTGGAACTTTTGGTTAGCATGGTTCTAGAAAGTGTAAAATCTATGTGATAAACCATGGCTTTGGAAGGCGGGATATCATATAAGTAGTTAAGAACACAGACTTGAGAGTACTTGCCTTGTTCTGACTTCCATAGGGAGTTGTCATGAAGATTTAATTAGGAAATAAATGAAAGTACCCAGCACTCAGTAAATACCATATAAATGCAAGTGTTTATTGTCATTATTACTATCACTACTATGTTGTAAAACATAAAATTTTCCACAAAGTTAGTAAAATTTGATTGAAGGTTGTCTTATGTAAATAAAAGTATATTGACTGATTAGCATTGTTTTACCACAGAAATCAAAACAACATTGTAAAACAATTTTCCTCCAGTTAAAATAAAAAAAGAAAAAAAGCATGAAAGTACAGTGTACTAGGGGAATATGGTCTCTTTTAGATTGCCAAACATTATTGTCTGGGAAGCAAATAATTTAAAACACTTTTTATCTGGATATCATAAAGTAATTATAATTTTTATAGACATATTTTTATTTTTATTTTATTATTTTTTTAATTTTTATTTTTACTATATTTTACTTTACAATACTGTATCGATTTTGCCATACATTGACATGAATCCACCATGGGTCTACATGAGTTCCCAATTCTGAACCCCCCTCCCACGTCCCACCCCATATCATCTCTCTGGATCATCCCCGTGCAGCAGCCCCAAGCATCCCGTATCCTGTATCGAACAAATACTGGCAATTCATTTCTTACATGATAGCATGCATGTTTCAATGCCATTCTCCCTAATCATCCCACCCTCTTCCTCTCCCTCAGAGTCCAAAGTCCATTCTATACATCTGTGTCTCTTTTGCTGTCTCGCATACAGGGTCATCATTACCATCTTTCTAAATTCCGTATATATGTGTCAGTATACTGTATTGGTGTTTTACTTTCTGGCTTACTTCACTCTGTATAAACAGCTCCAGTTTCATCCACCTCATTAGAACTGATTCAAATGTATTCTTTTTAATGGCTGAGTAATACTCCATTGTGTATATGTACCACCACTTTCTCATCCATTCGTCTGCTGATGGACATCTAGGTTGCTTCCATGTCCTGGCTATTATAAACAGTGCTGCGATGAACATTGGGGTACATGTGTCTCTTTCAATTCTGGTTTCCTTGGTGTGTATGCCCAGTAGTGGGATTGCTGGGTCATAAGGCAGTTCTATTTCCAGTTTTTTTAAGGAATCTCCACACTGTTCTCCATAGTGGCTGTACTAGTTTGCATTCCCACCAACAGTGTAAGAGGGTTCCCTTTTCTCCACACCCTCTCCAGCATTTATTGCTTGCAGACTTTTGGATCGCAGCCATTCTGATTGGCGTGAAATGGTACCTCATTGTGGTCTTGATTTGCATTTCTCTGATAATGAGTGATGTTGAGAATCTTTTCATGTGTTTGTTAGCCATCCGTATGTCTTCTTTGGAAAAATGTCTATTTAGTTCTTTGGCCCATTTTTTGATTGGGTCATTTATTTTTCTGGAATTGAGCTGCAGGTGTTGCTTGTATATTTTTGAGATTAGTTGTTTGTCAGTTGCTTCATTTGCTATTATTTTCTCCCATTCCAAAGGCTGTCTTTTCACCTTGCTTATAGTTTCCTTTGTTGTGCAGAAGCTTTTAATTTTAATTAGATCCCATTTGTTTATTTTTGCTTTTATTTCCAGAATTCTGGGAGGTGGATCATAGAGGATCCTGCTGTGATTTATGTCAGAGAGTGTTTTGCCTATGTTCTCCTCTAGGAGGTTTATAGTTTCTGGTCTTACGTTTAGATCTTTAATCCATTTTTAGTTTATTTTTGTGTATGGTGTTAGAAAGTGATCTAGTTTCATTCTTTTACAAGTGGTTGACTAGTTTTCCCAGCACCACTTGTTAAAGAGATAGTCTTTACTTCATTATATATTCTTGCCTCCTTTGTCGAAGGTAAGGTGTCCATATGTGTGTGGCTTTATCTCTGGGCTTTCTATTTTGTTCCATTGATCTATATGTCTGTCTTTGTGCCAGTACCATACTGTCTTGATGACTGTGGCTTTGTAGTAGAGCCTGAAGTCAGGCAAGTTGATTCCTCCAGATCCACTCTTCTCAAGATTGCTTTGGCTATTCGAGGTTTTTTGTATTTCCACACAAATCTTGAAATTATTTGTTCTAGTTCTGTGAAAAATACCACTGGTAGCTTGATAGGGATTGCATTGAATCTGTAGATTGCTTTGGGTAGTATACTCATTTTCACTGTTGATTCTTCTGATCCATGAACATGGTATATTTCTCCATCTATTAGTGTTCTCTTTGATTCCTTTCATCAGTGTTTTATAGTTTTCTATATATAGGTCTTTAGTTTCTTTAGGTAGATATATTCCTAAGTATTTTATTCTTTTCATTGCAATGGTGAATAGAATTGTTTCCTTAATTTCTTTTTCTACTTTCTCATTATTCGTGTATAGGAATGCAAGGGTTTTTTGTGTGTTGATTTTATATCCTGCAACTTTACTATATTCATTGATTAGCTCTAGTAATTTTCTGGTGGAGTCTTTAGGGTTTTCTATGTAGAGGATCATGTCATCTGCAAACAGTGAGAGTTTTACTTCTTCTTTTCCAATTTGGATTCCTTTATTTCTTTTTCTGCTCTGATTGCTGTGGCCAAAACTTCCAGAACTATGTTCAATAGTAGCGGTGAAAGTGGGCACCCTTGTCTTGTTCCTGACTTTAGGGGAAATGCTTTCAATTTTTCACCATTGAGGATATTGTTTGCTGTGGGTTTGTCATACATAGCTTTTATTATGTTGAGGTATGTTCCTTCTATTCCTGCTTTCTGGAGAGTTTTTATCATAAATGGATGTTGAATTTTGTCAAAGGCCTTCTCTGCATCTATTGAGATAATCATATGGCTTTTATTTTTCAATTTGTTAATGTGGTGAATTACACTGATTGATTTGCAGATATTGAAGAATCCTTGCATCCCTGGGATAAAGCCCACTTGGTCATGGTGTATGATCTTTTTAATGTGTTGTTGGATTCTGATTGCTAGAATTTTGTTAAGGATTTTTGCATCTATGTTCATCAGTGATATTCGCCTGTAGTTTTCTTTTTTTGTGGCATCTTGTGTCAGCTTGTGGTATTAGGGTGATGGTGGCCTCATAAAATGAGTTTGGAAGTTTACCTTCCTCTGCAATTTTCTGGAAGAGTTTGAGTAGGATAGGTGTTAGCTCTTCTCGAAATTGTTCATAGAATTCGGCTGTGAAACCGTCTGGACCTGGGCTTTTTTTTGCTGGAAGATTTCTGATTACAGTTTCAATTTCCGTGCTTGTGATGAGTCTGTTAAGATTTTCTATTTCTTCCTGGTTCAATTTTTGAAAGTTGTACTTTTCTAAGAATTTGTCCATTTCTTCCACATTGTCCGTTTTATTGGCATATAATTGCTGATAGTAGTCTCTTATGATCCTTTGTATTTCTGTGTTGTCTGTTGTGATCTCTCCATTTTCATTTCTAATTTTATTGATTTGATTTTTCTTTCTTTGTTTCTTGATGAGTCTGGCTAATAGTTTTTCAATTTTATTTATCCTTTCAAAGAACCAGCTTTTGGCTCTGTTGATTTTTGCTCTGGTCTCTTTTGTTTCTTTTGCATTTATTTCTGCCCTAATTTTTGAGATTTCTTTCCTTCTACTAACTCTGGGGTTCTCCATTTCTTCCTTTTCTAGTTGCTTTAGGTGTAGAGTTAGGTTATTTATTTGACTTTTTTCTTGTTTCTTGAGGTATGCCTGTATTGCTATGAACTTTCCTCTTAGCACTGCTTTTATAGTGTCCCACAGGTTTTGGGTTGTTGTGTTTTCATTTTCATTTGTTTCTATGCCTATTTTGATTTCTTTTTTGATTTCTTGAGTGATTTGTTGGTTATTCAGCAGCATGTTGTTCAGCCTCCATATGTTGGAATTTTTAATAGTTTTTCTCCTGTAATTGAGAAAAAAAAAAAAAAAGGCAAGAAAAAAAGAAAAAACAAAGAGGGGAAAAAAAAAAGGAATGATTGTAAAAATAGTAAAGATATATCTGGCCCTTTCTCTGGTGTTGTGGGCCATGTGGGGTCACTTCCAAGGTGGTTCCCTCTGTTTAACTTCTTCTGTTTGCTGGTCTTTTCAGTGTCTGGTTTCCGCCCTGACACAGGGGGGCGGTGGTGGACACTTTTTTTTTTTTTTAGGCTCACTTGTTCAGTCCCACTGTGGGGAGGGAGGGATGCTGCAAACAAATAACACTGGCGTGTGCTCGCAGTGTCTCAGCCCTGCTGGGCCTGCCCCTGCTCCCAGTGCACACCGCTCAGGCTCTATGTTGCTCCGCCGGGAACCGTCTGAGGCCGGCCCTAGGGGGCATGCACTCCCCGGTCTAAGCCGCTCAGGCTCGGCACTCAGGTAGCCCTCAGAGGCACAGATTCAGCTGGGCCTGCATTTTGTGCCCTTCCCAGGACCGAGTAGCTCAGGTGTTTGGCGAGCACAGTTGCTGCGACCTATCGTCTTTCCCATCTCTGCTGCTTAGTTTTCTGGGTGTATCGCTGGTGTCCCTTCTCAGGCGGATGATGACGGTCCAGAACCCCAGAAGTCTTGGTTAGCAAAGAAGCCTGCTTGCATTTTGGTAGGTAATTCCTCTCTTGGGCTACGATTGCCCCCTTCCAGCCCTTATGGCTCTGGCTGCCTGTCACCGGAGGGGGATGGTCTGCAGCTGGCTCTTTCTGTTCCATCCTTTGTTCTGTGCACCATCCTGGCACTGTCTTATGTTCGAGCTTTTCATGTGGTAGCTATCCCACAGTCTGGTATGCTAGCCCAAGTTAGTTCGCTCTGACTACGCACAGGGCGTTCCGGCCCAAATCTTACAAAGCGCTGCAGCCCATGCCTCCCGTGCCTCCCTGCCCAGCCCTCACTTGCTAGTGGTGGATGCAGGCGTCCGCACTGCTTCTCCGCTGGGGGAGTTACTGTTGGGCTCATAATCTGTTGGTTTTAATTATTTATTTATTTTCCCTTCCTGTTATGTTGCCCTCTGTGTTTCCAAGGCTCTCCACAGACTCGGCAGTGAGAGTGTTTCCTGGTGTTTGGAAACCTCTCTTCTTAATATTCCCTTCCCAGGAAGGGAGTCCCATCCCTAGAGCTCCCTCCCTACCTCCTTTGTCTCCTTTTTTGTCTTTTATATTTTTTCCTACCTGTTTTTGAAGACAATGATCTGCTTTTCTGGGTGCCTGATGTCCTCTGCCAGCATTCAGAAGTTGTTTTGTGGAATTGACTGAGCGTTGAAATGTTCTTTTGATGAATTTGTGAGGGAGAAAGTGGTCTCCCCACCCTATTCCTCCGCCATCTTAGGACTGCCCCCAGACATATTTTTAAAAAGTGTATGTAGAAGATGCATCATACAGTTAATAATGGGAAGCATTGATTCAGAGTTTGCTATATGCCAGTATTGGGTTAATAAGCATTCTAGACATTCAGCAATAGTATATGCAGTCTTCTACCCTTGAGAAGCTAAGTTGAATTTGATAGCTAACACTCAAAATGAAAAGATGTGGAAGGAGTTAGAATTTGTTGAGAGAAGGAGAAAGAAGATCCACTAGTATTTCTTCTATGTCTGTCTATGTATCTACCTATCATTTATTTATAATCTATCTACTCTCTATCTATCTACTTACCCACCTATCATCTATCTCCAGATTTATTATAGGACTTTGACCTGTAGAACTGCAGGGCTTGGTTAACCAGTTGTGGGAAGCTGTTTCTTCTGTGTCAGGAAGAAGTCTGAAGTCTGAGAGCAGATAGTCAGAAAGGGAAGATGGACATGGAGCAAGGGAATCAAGAACAACTAGAAGCAGGGAGGATGAGAGGAGCTCCCATGACAGACTGGAACCTGTATTGTCTCTCACTGCCTCCAAGCCACTATCTTCTATGATGGGAGTGTCTACAGGAGAAGGGCATACCCTATGTTATGAAGTTAAACACACCTTAACCATGGAGTTAGAGAAACTGAAAAAAAGATCTAGAAGGAGTCGGAATTTCTCTGGGCCCTTAGGTTGCCCCACACCAACAAAGTGAGCCAAGAGATAAACATGATGTCTCTGTGCTGAGAATGTATCTCGTGTCCTACTCTTACTCCCCCCAGTATAAGAAGTCCCAGGGCCACTGTACCTCTTCTTCCTTCAATCACTTGCAGAAGATCTCTTAGTCCTATGCTAATCAGGAGCTGTGCCACAAAAAGAATTTGGGGAAATCACGTGCCAGCTTAACTAAGTTCTCACAGTACAGATCTACCAAAAGGAATCACACAGATTCATAGAATTGTAGAGATGGAAGGAATCTAATGCCCCACAGTTGGAGATGAGGAAACTGAAGCCCAAGAACATAAAGCAAAAACTGTATTCTAATGGAGTTGTCTATGTACAACTATGTCTATTTGAAGTCATAACAACCATGAGTAGTTTCAACTTACAGAAATCATAATGAGTTTAAGTAAATGTAATTTACATAATATAAACATATATGAGTATCAAAATGTGACAAAAGCAGCCTAGGGTTAACATATTCAAAGCAGTTGCTTAGTGATGAAACAAAGGCCTTTACTAAGAATCTTTTTAAATTTGAATTAATGGCCCAAATTGTAAGGTATATGACAAAGGTGTCACTGTCCCGTGTCCGCTTATGATTCCACATGTCATTCCTCCAGGACTGGATGGAGTGTCTACAAAGGGTGGCCGTATTATCCTTCTCCTACCAAGACCTTGTGAGATTGGTTGGCTGCTGAGGCAGGGGATGAGGGGCCAAGTGTGAAGGAGGATCACCTTAATACTTCTCCTCCCCAAAAGGAGAAGGGGGCGACAGAGGATGAGATGGTTGGATGGCATCACTGACTCAATGGACATGAGTTTGAGTAAGCTCCAGGAGATGGTGAAAGACAGGGAAACCTGGCGTGCTGCACTTCATGGGGTCACAGAGTCGGACACGACTTTGAGACTGAACAGCAACTCTATTAAGGGAGAAATTGACTGAAAACTTGGCATTCTTCTGAATAAAGAGCGCTGCCTCCACTTATATTCCCAGAATCTCATTAGGGTTGGTCAGTGGATCCTGTCTTCAGAAAGGATGGCTTAGCCTGTTTTAGCCACTGACTTGCTGTGTAAATTTGAGCAATTCACTTCATCTCAAGGTAAATCTGTATTCAGCCTACTTTATTGGGTAATTATCCAGAACCCCTGCCTCGGTGGCTCTACTCCTAAATATAGAGACCATCCTCGGGCCCAAACCTGCTCCGTGACTTTTGTTTCAGTGCAGCTAATTTAATACTCAGCCAGCCTGCTGCACCACCCAGCCTGCCTTTCAGGGCCTCTTATACCAAGTATTATCTAGACACTGTGCACTGAGATCTCTGTCTTATTCCTTTCCCAGGTTATTAACAGATAAATCCTCATCCCTGAAAGATTTTGTTGCAAATAATTTATGGTTGTAGCTAATACTTAGTGAAATCTTTCTCTGTGTTCCTACTGTTTTAATAGCTGATTTTCACAGCAGCCCTCTGAGACTTAAGTGCAAGGTCTAAACTAGAATCCTGCACTCCATTTTACTGATGGGAAGACTGAGACTTATGATGACATCACAAAGCTTACAACTGTAGTCCCTTGTCTTTATTTCCCAATTTTCTAAGTAAGAGATTAATATGGAAACACCACTAGGATGTCTACCATCTCCTTCCCCCACCCACCAAAGGGTAGAGATTTGCAACATAGGATGCACACTTCTAGCCTTATATTAATGAAGACCAGTGAAGACCATATCTTTTTTTCACAATGGTATCACTTGCAACCTCAAGAATAATAATAAATGCCTAAAAGTAGTGTGCTTTTCTTTTCTCACATGAGCAACTGTGTTTCCAAGGATCTCTGGTTTCAGATTGTGTTTCTCAGAGAATCCTATTTTATGTGTGCAACACTGAACATGGTGCTTCTGGGCATTTCTGATTTCAAAATGGCTGGAATTGAAACTAGCCATGTCATAAGCTTTAATTTAGTATCTGCTATGATTATTAATAGTGCTATTTCACAACTAGAGCTCTGCACTTAACAGATATATAGGTTAGAAAAATATGGTAGAGGATAAAATTGCTTATTTAGCCCCTTAGCATATGTGTATGAAGGGCACATATGAAATCTGAGAGAAGTGGAATTCATGCATTTAATGCTGTTTGCTACATTTTAAAGTGAATATATATCTAGGCATATAGATTATTTCTGAAACTATTTAGCAGATTTTGCTTCTAGACAGAGAAGGACTAGGGGCTAGTGCCGGAGTCCAGCTGCAGCCGCCAGGGAATCAGTCTGAAAGGGTGAGTGGTGTCGGTGGCTGATGATGTAGTCTCTGACTCATAGTACAGAACTAAATGTTTATTTCAAGCTTCAGGTTTTCTTTTATACTTTGACAAAAGCATTAGGTCAGAGGTTTGACATTTCCAGTTTCCCCCACCCAGATTTACTGTCTCCAGAAATCATTGTTGTCCTACAAAAAGAGTTCCTGCTTCAGCAATTCTCTCAGAATCAGCTTTACTATCTATAATCTACTTTCTCTTATGTGTCCTATACTTAACTTTTGATTACATTGTAACTCATGGCACATTCCTCTTATCTTTCTAAATCCTGTTTGCCCCTAGCATCTTAAGATCATTATCTCCTAAAAAGGCTTCTAGCTATTCTTAATTATTCCTAAACCCTAAACTCAACAAACTTCTTTTGACATAAATATTTCCCTCATAAACAGGTCTCAGATAACAATCCTTCCCATGGCCTCAAGCTGCAGCCTACATGCTCATCCTGGGACATTCTTTGTAAAGATCCTTAAACAAATGTCAATGGTTATTTTATAGATTATTTTCTGGGCACAACTGCAGAAGGCTTTGTGCTTTCTCATGCTTCTCTCAAGAAGCTTAACATTCTTTCCAGCCAAACTCAACCGAAGAAAGGAAAGAACAAGTCAGAATCACAAGGCCTAACTCCTTCATCCTGGGGCCGTGTCTGTGAGATGAGGAGAGGGGGTTGGGACCATGCCTCCATTTTGTCAGTAATGCCTAACGTGGCTCCCGACAAGCTAGGTGTATAAGGCAGGAGGGATACTTTCTCTTCTTTATTAGTCTTCTTTACTATTGATTTATTTTATGATTTTCATTCAGTCAGTTCAGTTCAGTCACTCAGTCGTGTCTGACTCTTTGCAACCCCATGAATCAGGTCTCCCTGTCCACCACCATCTCCTGGAGTTCACTCAGACTCACGTCCATCAAGTCAGTGATGCCATTAAGCCATCTCATCCTCGGTCATCCCCTTCTCCTCCTGCCCCCAATCCCTCCCAGCATCAGAGTCTTTTCCAATGAATCAACTCTTCACATGAGGTGGCCAAAGTACTGGAGCTTCAGCTTTAGCATCATTCCTTCCAAAGAAATCCCAGGGCTGATCTCCTTCAGAATGGACTGGTTGGATCTCCTTGCAGTCCAAGGGACTCTCAAGAGTCTTCTCCAACACCACACTTCAAAGGCATCAGTTCTTCAGCACTCAGCCTTCTTCACAGTCCAACTCTCACATCCATACATGACCACAGGAAAAACCATAGCCTTGACTAGACGGACCTTAGTCGGCAAAGTAATGTCTCTGCTTTTGAATATACTATCTAGGTTGGTCATAACTTTTCTTCCAAGGAGTAAGCATCTTTTAATTTCACGGATGCAGTCACCATCTGCAGAGATTTTGGAACCCCCAAAAATAAAGTCTGACACTGTTTCCACTGTTTCCCCATCTATTTCCCATGAAGTGAAGGGACCAGACGCCACGATCTTCGTTTTTGGAATGTTGAGCTTTAAGCCAACTATTTTGCTCTCCTCTTTCACTTTCATCAAGAGGCTTTTTAGTTCCTCTTCACTTTCTGCCATAAGGGTGGTGTCATCTGCATATCTGAGGTTCTTGATATTTCTCCCGGCAATCTTGATTCCAGCTTGTGTTTCTTCCAGTCCAGCGTTTCTCGTGATGTACTCTGCATAGAAGTTAAATAAGCAGGGTGACAACATACAGCCTTGACGTACTCTTTTTCCTATTTGGAACCAGTCTGTTGTTCCAAGTCCAGTTCTAACTGTTGCTTCCTGACCTGCATACAGATTTCTCATATGCACATATATATTTTTCAGTAACAATGTAAAGATAATTAAAAAGAGAATAATTTAAAAAAAGAAGGAAAATCCTGCTTTTATTCATGCTGACTTTCTTTTTCAATACCTTCCTTTGCCCCTGTGTCTTCAATTTTGATTAAGTTTTTATTGATCCTTCCTTCCCCCTTTTGTTGCTGAGTCATAGACTGAGCAACTCAGTTTGAACTCATAGACTGTAGCCCACCAGTCTCTTCTGTCCATGAAATTCTCTAGGCAAGAATACCAAAATGGGTTGCCATCCCCTTCTCCAGAGGGTCTTCTCAACCCAGGTATTGAACCCGAGTCTCCTGCATTACAGGCAGATTGTTTACTGTTTGAACCACCTTTCAAATCACACTTACTTACCTGAGCCTCATACACTGATGCAAATTCATTTGGCTAGGGCTGCACCATGGCAATCTAGGGGGATGCTAATGTGTAGTTGCCACTGAGAACCACTGTTATAGAAACACAGTTTTCCAGGTCACACTGGTGAAAACATTCACTCTATGTAATGATGGCATGCCTGTGATGAGCATGACTCAATTCTAGGGGACTAGCAATAAGCAAAACAAATATTTTTATTATGGAGTCTGCTTTTCAGAAGTGAGAAATGGTGATGAGGAAGAGTTAAGCGGGGAAGGAGCTAAGAAGATGCTAGGTGCTTAGGAGGTTTATAAAAGGGTGGTTTGGGAGTGTCCCAGTAAGATAACACTTGAACAAAAACCAGAGGAGATGAGGGATCAAATCTTGTGGCTCTCTGGAGAAAGAACATTCTATTTGGCAAGAGACAGGATTATGATTGGAATGCCTGAGAAATCCCAAGAGGACCACAGTGGTTAATAGGAAGTGAAGTAAGAGCACATTACAGATGAGCTCCAAAGAGCAACAACTCCAAACTGAGAATAAAGGTTTTATTTCTGGGCTGCTGCTGTTGCTGCTAAGTCTCTTCAGTCGTGTCCAACTCTGTCTGACCCCATAGACGGCAGCCTACAAGGCTTCTCCGTCCCTGGGATTCTCCAGGCAAGAACACTGGAGTGGGTTGCCATTTCCTTCTCCAATGTATGTGGTGTGTTAAGGCAATATTAGGAGAACTAAACCGAGGGGGGCTTGTGAATGATGTTAAAATGAATGTGTAACCTTTTGTGATGGTGATCTCCTGTAAGCTGGGCTTGACATGCTGCCTCATCTCCTCCCATGACACCAATGTGCATCGTGAAATCAAAAGTCACACTGTTTGGCCTTCACACTTCACATCCCCAGTGAGACCCCAGAGTCTCTTCTCCATGTGGGCAAATGGGTGAGGAATGGTGCCAGTTATGTATAAATCCATGTTTCAACATTCAACATTCACATTTTCCCCCAAGACTTTTGCAGCCACCTTTGTTCGAATTTTTCAGATGTTAATTTCATTCTTTGATGTTTTACTTTTTACTCAATAAATAAAGCAGCAACAAAATTATATATTTTTATTAAGGCATATTTCCCTCTATGACTTTTCCCACATTCACTAATCTCAAATATATCTGTTAAAAATTTGTTTACATAAAGAACGGAAATACATCATTTTGTGTATTGGTTAGTATTTCTTTGTGTCTTTTAAAAATCCTCTACATGCCCACATTATCCATGTTCGATTATAAATCCATTCTAATCAGACAGTGAGACTGGGCTTGTCTACATCTCTTTGTAGCAGAATTGGTTAGTGATGCTAGTTATCAAAAAGTTATCTCTATGTATACAGAAAACCATGTCATTTTTATCAGCTCAGTAGACCACAGAGCTTTCCACAAATAGCTCTGGGCCTCAAGGCCAGTCTGACTATTGGTTAATGCAAATAAGCATAGAAAATGATTCTGTTCTGCCTCAGTAACCACAATCTCATTTGAAACAGAGTTATGTATTATGGCATTGCCAGGCAGACCCCTTCAAGCAAGGCAGGATCTGCATGTGGTTGTAGAATGTTCAAATCGGTTTCTCTTTATATAGAGGTGGGTTTGGATTTGTTGATCAGATCTATTAAAGTGTTTTTTCCCAATTCACTCTCAGAATGGGAAACAGCCTTTTCAAAGTTGTAGAGAATTATATCCAAAGAGTTTAGATACATACATCTGGAAATCAACTTGGGGTCTATTTGTATTAAGAATATCTACTTTCAATCATCTCTTTCTCTTTGCTTCCCTCCCTGCCTCTCTAACCTTCAATCACTTTATTGAAGTGATTATTTATTTACACACAAGAAAATGCATACACTGTAAGAACACAGTTGGATAAGTTTTGAAAAACAAATACACCCATGTTACTGACACCCTATTCAAGATAACCAATCTTTCTATCATTCTAAAATGTCCCTGTATGCTCCTTTGTAGGTCATTCCCATATTTTCCATCATTGTTATGAGCTGATCTGATCACTGTTACCATAACTTAGTTGCCTTATAGCTTTATAAAATTTAAGTCATATGATATGTACTCTTGTGTCAAGCTTGATTTACTCTCCGTAATGCTTTGAGTTTTGGCTATCAATTTGTTATTCCTTTTATTTTTGGTTAGTTTTGTTTCACCAATCAGCAGTTGATGGGTACTTGGGTTGTTCTCAGGTAGGGGATATTGTGAATGAAGCTGCTATGAACATTTATGAATAAGTCTGTGTGAACATGCATTTTTTTAAAAGTAAATTCCTATGGTAGGATTTCTGGGTCATGTAGCAAATGTATGTTTAATTTTCTAAGAAAATTTCGAAAGTTACTAAACAAGAATGTCGTTTGACTGAGATGACACTGATGCTTTCACAGCCCATGTAGACAAACCAAAATCTAATCGTGTAAATGCCTTCAGGTTGTGAAATTAAAATGGTAAAAATGACCAATCACAAACAGCTAGCCAGGCTTTCAGCAACAGGCAATCAGTCATTTTCTTACTTTTCTCCGTCTTCTCTGTGAAAGTCTGTCCCTGAGCTCCTGTCCCCAGAATACTCCTGAGCAGTTCTCTTTGGTGCTGCCTTATTTGAATCCATTTTTTTCTCAGATAAATTCTTAAAAATTTTAAAATGCTCCAGTTAATCTTTCAACACTGGTTTTCAAAGGGATTACCATTTCACATGCCTACCAAAACCAGAGGAGAATTCTAGTTATTCCACATCTGCTCCAGCACTTGGTTATGGTCAGTCTTTTACATTTTATCCATTTTAGTATGTGTGGAGCATTTTCTCCTTGTTCAGATTTTCCTATCTCCAATTACTAATGATTTTGGACATCTTTTAATATGTCTATTGGCCATTTGATTATTATTCGTGTATTATCTGTTCAAGTTTATATCCATTTTTAAATGGCTTGTTTATTCCTCATTACTGGATTCCAAGAGGCTTTAAAAATATATATTTTTGTAATAAAATGTTTATTAAAAATATATATATATTTTGGATATAAGTTTTCTGTCATATATATGTATTAAGAATGTATTATTCCAATATATGGTTTGCCTTTTGAAGAGAAATAGTTTTAAATTTTGATGAAGTTTATTCTGTTGATGTGGTTTCTTTCTTAGAAATATTTGCAATTTCTGAGCAAAGATAATTTCTTGTATTTTCATCTAGATACTTTGTGTTGTTAGTTTCCACATTTGGGTCTTTGATTCACTTGGAATTAATTTTGATGTACAGTTTGAGGTAAGTGGTGGAGTTCAATTTTTCCACCAATATGAATATCTGGTTGTTTTAGCATTATTTGTTGAAAAGACTTTTTTCCTCAATATTATCCTGAAAGTTTTGTTGAAATTAATTGACATATGTATGTGACTCCAGAGCTAGAGTCTATTCTGGCCCATTGATCTATTTTTCTATCCATATGCTAATGCAAAATGTCTTAATTTCTGTAGCTTTAGATAACTCTTGAAAACAGTTAGTTTATTTCCATCGCCTTTTTCCAGATGGTTTTTACTTTCTAAGTTCCATTGCATTGCCATAAAAATTAAAGTCAGCTGGTCATTTTGTACAAAAAGTCCTAATAGGATTGTGCCTGGAATTGTTTTGAGTTTATAGACCAATTTGGAGAGAAATAAAATTTTAACAATATTAAGGATTTCAATCCAACTGTTTAGGTCTTTAAAAATTTCTCTCAATATTCTTGCAGTTTTAGTATAAATCTTGCAGATTTATACTAAACTAATTCCTATTGATGTTGTAATAATGATATGATATTTTATTTTTTGTATGCAATCATGTATAAAATTTTTTTAAATAATTTAAAATAATTTTTTAATTATAAAAATTCCAGTTTATTATTAATATATAAAAATAGAAATAAATATTGGAGTTTGTGACTTTTACATTTTATATATTAATTCTATTAATTTGTTTGGTGGTCATTTTTTGATTGTGTAAAGAATGAAGTTTATGCTAATAAAGGAAGTTTTACTTCTTGCTTTTCCAATCTATTTTTTTCTATACGAATGTTCATTATTTAATTTTTTTTCAAATTATATGAGATACAGATTGTTACAGATGAATAAATAGAATCACAACAAACAGTAAGTAAATTTCCCAAGGTAACACCGCTGTGAATAAAAGACCCAGGATTTGAACTTAGGCAGCGATTTCTGTTCTTTTTCTTGCCTTTGTGCCTCCATACAAATATGAATTGAAATGAAAAGAGCAGAAATTCTTGCTTTGCTCACAGGACCCTAGGGGGAAAGCCTTCAAAGCTTCTACATTAAGTATAATTTATCTGTAGATTCTTTATGCTGCTAAGTCACTTCAGTCGTGTCCGACTCTGTGCGACCCCATAGACGGCAGCCCACCAGGCTCCCCTGTCCCTGGGATTCTCCAGGCAAGAACACTGGAGTGGGTTGCCATTTCCTTCTCCAGTGCACGAAAGTGAACAGTGAACGTGAAGTCACTCAGTCATGTCTGACTCTTCGCGACCCCATGGACTGCAGCCCACCAGGCTCCTCCGTCTATGGGATTTTCCAGGCAAGAGTACTGGAGTGGGTTGCCATTGCCTTCTCCGGTAGATTCTTCATAGAAGTCCTCTAATAGGTTATGTATGAGAGTTTTTATCATATTCATTAAATGTTGTCAAATACTTTTTCTGCTTCAGTTGAATAACTTAGGCCTTTTCCTACTCTTTTATTAATATAAAATTCCAAATAATTTTGTTTTGAATGTTAAAACACCATTGCATCTTGGGATAATTCCCACTAGATCATTATGAATTAGCCTCTTTATAAATCACTGGATTTTATTATTTTGAGGATTTAAAGTGTTGGTGGTCTATAATTTTTTCTTGTGAAACGCTTTTCATATTTTTGTAACAGAGTTATATTAGTCTTATGAAATAAATTGGGAAGTATTCCTTCTCCTCTTCTTTTCTTACAGAGTTAGTATAAGATTGCCATTATTTATTCTCCCTGGTGGCTCAGTGGTAAAGAAGCCTCCTACCAATGCAGGAAATGAGGGTTCAACCCCTGGATCCAGAAGATCCTCTGGAGAAGGAGCTGGTAACCCACTGCAGTATTCTTGCCTGGGAAATCCCATGGGCAAAGGACCCTGCGGCTACAGTCCATGGGGTCACAAAGAACTGGACAAGACTCAGCGACTTAACAGCAGCAACAACAAATATTTGGTACAATTTATCACTGAAGTTATCTGGACCTTGAAGGTTTTTGGTAGGTGGGTAGAGTTTACTATGGTTTCTTTAACAGAAATCTGAGTTTTTTCCTTTTTATGTCAGTTTTATGACAATGTTTTATGACAAATTTATTCATTGTGTATAAGCTTTCACATTTGTTGACATAAAGTTTGTTTCATAACTTTGCTTTTTCATATTTATATAGCAATGTATTATTTTCTATTCCTTCTGTGAATCATTTGTGTCCTTTTTTTCTGCCTACCTAGATGTTGTCAGTTTTTAAATAATTTCAGTTTTTCTTTTATTTTTTGTTATTAGTATTTTTTCTATTATATTATTTTTTGCTCTTGCATTTGTTATTTCTTTTCTCTCTCTCTCTCTCTTTTTTTTTTCAGGTTATTTTATTGTTTTACTGGTTCTTTAAGGTGAAAGTTCTAGATTGGTAATTTTAATTTTCTCTTTTCCCTCATTTAAAGCTATAGTATTTACTCTTAGAACTGTTTACCTGCTTCCCATACATTGTGTCTTTTGAGCTTTAATTAGTTTTACTTAGTAATAATTTCTAAACTCACTTTTGGTATTGTCTTTGGTTCATAGGTTATTTAAAAGAGGATTAGTTGTTTTTCGTATTTTCTATACATCTTAATATCATTGATCTTAATTTACTTTTATTGTAGTAAGAGAATATACTTTAGATAATTTCAGATCTTTGAATTTTATTGAGACTTGGACTTCCAACAAGTAAAGAATCCACCTTCAATGCTAGAGACAGGGGTTCTATCCCTGGGCTGGGAAGATCACCTGGAGAAGGAAATGGCAACCCACTACAATTTTCTTGCCTGGAAAATTCCATGGACAGAGGAACCTGGTGGGCTACAGTCCATGGGGTCTCAAAGAGTCAGACATGACTGAGCACATACACACTACTGTGCTGTATACAATATATGATATATTTCAGTGAATGCTCCATGTGATTTGGAAAAAAATGTATATTCTGTTCTTGTTTTGGGTATAGTGTTATATAAATGTCAATTGTATTAATTTGATTTAAATGTTCTTACTAATTCATACTGTGTGCGTGTACTCAAGTATTGAAAGAGATATGAAAATGTCCCTTTCAGTTCACTTTAGTTCAGTCACTCAGTTGCGTCCAGCTCTTTGCGACCCCGTGAATCGCAGCACATCAGGCCTCCCTGTCCATCACCAACTCCCAGATTTCACTCAAACTCATGTCCATGGAGTCAGTGATGCCATCCAGCCATCTCATCCTCTCTTGTCCCCTTCTCCTCCTGCCCGCAATCACTCCCAGCATCAGGGTCTTTTCCAATGAGTCAACTCTTCGCACGAAGTCGCCAGAGTACTGGAGTTTCAGCTTTAGCATCAGTCCTTCCAATGAACACCCAAGACTGATCTCCTTTAGGATGGACTGGTTGGATCTCCTTGTAGTCCAAGGGACTCTCAAGAGTCTTCTCCAACACCACAGTTCAAAAGCATCAATTCTTCAGCACTCATCTTTCTTCACAGTCCAACTCTCACATCCATACATGACCACTGGAAAAACCATAGCCTTGACTGGATGGGCCTTTGTTGGCAAAGTAATATCTCTGCTTTCCAATATGCTATCTAAGTTGTTCATAACCTTCCTTCCAAAGAGTAAGCGTCTTTTAATTTCATGGCTGCAATCACCATCTTCAGTGATTCTGAAGCCCCCAAAAGTAAAGTCTGACACTGTTTCCACTGTTTCCCCATCTATTTGCCATGAAGTGATGGGACCAGATGCCATCATCTTAGTTTTCTGAATGTTGAGCTCTAAGTTAACTTTTTCACCCTCCTCTTTCAATTTCATTACGAGGCTTTTTAGTTCCTCTTCACTTTCTGCCATAAGGGTGGTGTCATCTGCATATCTGAGTTTATTGATATTTCTCCCGGCAATCTTGATTCCAGCTTATGCTTCTTCCAGCCCAGTGTTTCTCATGATGTACTCCCCATATAAGTTAAATAAGCAGAGTGACAATAGACAGCCTTGACGTATTCCTTTTCCTATTTGGAACCAGTGTGTTGTTCCATGTCCCGTTCTAACGGTTGCTTCCTGACCTGTGTACAGGTTTCTCTAGAGGCAGGTCAGGTGGTCTGGTATTCCCATCTCTTTCAGAATTTTCCGGAGTTTATTGTGATCCACATAGTCAATAAAGCAGAAATAGATGTTTTTCTGGAACTCTCTTGCTTTTTCGACGATCCAGTGGATGTCGGCAATTTGATCTCTGGTTCCTCTGCCTTTTCTAAAACCAGCTTGAACATCTGGCAGTTCATGGTTCATGTATTGCTGAAGCCTGGCTTGGAGAAATTTGAGCATTACTTTACTAGCATGTGAGATGAGTGCAATTGTGCGGTAGTTTGAGCATTCTTTGGCATTGCCTTTCTTTGGGATTGGAATGAAAACTGAACTTTTCCAGTCTTGTGGCCACTGCTGAGTTTTCCAAATTTGCTGGCATAGTGAGTGCAGCACTTTCACAGCATCATCTTCCAGGATTTGAAATAGCTCAACTGGAATTCCATCACCTCTGGTAGCTTTGTTTGTAATGATGCTTTCTAAGGCCCACTTGACTTCACATTCCAGGCTGTCTGGCTGTAGGTGAACGATCACACCATCGTGGTTATCTTGGTCATGAAGCTCTTTTTTCTATAGTTCTTCTGTGTATCTTGCCACCTCTTCTTAATATCTTCTGCTTCTGTTAGGTCCATACCATTTCTGTCCTTTATCAAGCCCATCTTTGCATGAAATGTTCCCTTGGTATCTACCCCACGTCTGAGGTCAGGGTGGTGGCCAAGAGGAGCTACCACATGCCTGAGGTCAGGCGAGGTGGCTGAGAGGAGCAACCCCAGGTACAAGTAGTAGTGGCTGCATGGGTGCAGGAGGGCTGAGAGGAGCTACTCCATGTTCAAGGTTAGGAGGGGTGGCCGTGAAGAAATATCCCTCATCCATGGTAAGGAGCAGTGGCTGCACTTTGCCAGAGCAACCATGAAGAGATACCCCATTTCCAAGGTAAGAGAAACCCAAGTAAGACAGTAGGTGTTGTGAGAGAGCATCAGAGGGCAGACACACAGAAACCATAACCACGGAAAACTAGCCAATCTGATCACATGGACCACAGCCTTGTCTAACTCAGTGAAACTAAATCATGCCATGTAGGGCCACCCAAGATGGGTAGGTCATGGTGGAGAGGTCTGACAGAATGTGGTCCGCTGGAGAAGGGAATGGCAAACCACTTCTGTCTTCTTGCCTTGGGAACCCCATGAACAGTATGAAAAGGAAAAATGATAGGATACTGAAAGAGGAACTCCCCAGGTCAGTAGGTGCCCAATATGCTACTGGAGATCAGTGGAGAAATAACTCCAGAAAGAATGAAGGGATGGCCCCAAAGCAAAAACAATACTCAACTGTGGATGTGACTGGTGATGGAAGCAAGGTCCAATGCTGTAAAGAGCAATATTGCATAGGAACCTGAAATGTTAGGTCCATGAATCAAGGCAAATTGGAAGTGGTCAAACCAGAGATGGCAAGAGTGAACATCAACATTCTAGGAATCAGCAAATTAAAATGGACTGGAATGAGTGAATTTAACTCAGATGACCGTTATATCTACTACTGTGAGCAGGGATCCCTTAGAAGAAATGGAGTAGCCACCATGGTCAATGAAAGAGTCTGAAATGCAGTACTTGGATACAATCTCAAAAAAGCAGAATGATCTCTGTTCGTTTCCAAGGCAAATCATTCAATATCACAATAATCCAAGCCTATGCGCCAACCAGTAATGCTGAAGAAGCTGAAGTTGAATGGTTCTATGGAGACCTACGAGACCTTGTAGAACTAACACCCAAAAAAGATGTCCTTTTCATTATAGGGGACTGAAATACAAAAGTAGGAAGTCAAGAAACACCTGGAGTAACAGGCAAATTTGGCCTTGAATTAGGGAATGAAGCAGGGCAAAGGTTAATAGATAGAGTTTTGCCAGGAGAACACACTGGTCATAACAAACACCCTCTTCCAACAACACAAGAGAAGACTACACATGGACATCACCAGGTGGTCAACACCGAAATCAGACTGATTATATTTTTTGCATCCAAAGATGGAGAAGCTCTATACAGGCAGTAAAAACAAGACTGGGAGCTGACTGTGGCTTAGATCATGTACTCCTTATTGCCAAATTCAGACTCAAATTGAAGAAAGTAGGGAAAACCACTAGACCATTCAGGTATGACCTAAATCAAATCCCTTATGATTATACAGTGGAAGTAAGAAATAGATTTAAGGGACTAGATCTGATAGACAGAGTACCTGATAAACTATGAACAGAGATTCGTGACGTTGTACAGGAGACAGGGATCAAGACCATCCCCATGGAAAAGAAATGCAAAAAAGAAAAATGGCTGGGGAGGCCTTACAAATATCTGTGAAAAGAAGAGAAGCAAAAAGCAAAGGAGAAAAGGAAAGATATAAGCATCTGAATGCAGAGTTCCAAAGAATAGCAAGGAGAGATATGAAAGTCTTCCTCAGTGATCAATGCAAAGAAATAGAGGAAAACAACAGAATGGGAAAGACTAGAGATCTCTTCAAGAAAATTAGAGGTACCAAGGGAACATTTCATGCAAAGATGGGTACAATAAAGGACAGAAATGATGTGGGCCTAACAAAAGAAGATATTAAGAAGAGGTGGCAAGAATACACAGAAGAACTGTACAAAAAAGATCTTCATGACCAAGATAATCCAGATGGTGTGATCACACACCTACAGCCAGACATCCTGAAATGTGAAGTCAAGTGGACCTTAGAAAAAGGCTTAGTGAGTAGCCATTCAATAAGGAACAGAGGAAAAGAAGAGAAATGACACTAGAGTTGTCTTCTAGGTAAATCTCAGTCTGTGTAACCTGGAGGGATGGGATAGGGAAGTGATGACATGGAAGTAATTGAAATTATGTGCAGTATAACTTGGGATCTTGGAATAAAATCAGAGCACAAGGGAATCAATTCTGTGGTTTAGATAATATATTGAAACTGTGAGCCAAGGGCATGTTATCTACTTCTGTGTAGCAATTATTGAAGCATTATAAAGAAAGATGAGCTATCAAGTATTTTTGTGAGCCACAAAAGAAGAGATAGTTGATGTCATGTAGTATCTAATGTATTTTACTGTAGCTGCTTAACATGCATTTAAGACACCTGGTGAGTTTGATTTCTCAAACAAATTGACTGTTTTTCCATATATATCCCAGTGAGAAATGAACCAGAGATATTGGTTTGGGAAATATGACTATGGATTTATTGTATTCCCTGCCTAGTGTGACCTTGGAGAAGAAGAAGAAACATTATAGACCCTAGAGGGAATGGCTAGATCATCTTTTGACCATGGAGACACAGAAGCTCTTTATAGTGATTTGCTTATTTTTCTTGACTGTGTAACTCGTAGAGTGAATGATTAGAACTGTATAGAGGCATCTCTTATGTGAAGATTAAATTGTGATTTCTTGAAGGGGAGGCCAGGAAAGGAGTGGACATTGGCTGTAGTGGAGAGCCAAAGTAAGGTGTCCAAAGTGGGTCACGAAGCCAACACGCAAAATTAAGTATCTTGAAGTGAGGAAGTAAATAGAAGCCAAACAAACTTGGGACTATGAGAAGCAGGTCATAAATACCTAGAAACATGGAACAAAGAAGTTTCATCATTTACTTACGGTTACACTGGCCTTAAACTTTAATTGTGAGTTTCTGCGAGAAGTTGTTTATCCTTGGGCCACACAGAATGTATTCAGTAATGGTCCATCATTATTTTGGAGGGAGGTGGTAAAATTAAGCAATTGACATCTGCAGATGAGTTATTTCTCTGCAGTGTATCTCATGATAAAGGTATCTTCTTTACCTGATATTTGGGGTGATTGAGACTGAGCTGAGGGTAGCAGGAAGTGATTCTCCTTTGATGACATATGTTAACTTTCCCATTATTTCCTCTGAAATAAATACAGAAGATTTACACATAAATTCAGGCAGATTGTTGGTTAAGTTCTCTAGTGATACATCTAATTTGTAATGAGATAAAATCAGTAGAAAACCATGTGCAGTGAGAGCTTATGTAGTTTTCTTTTCCCATTTACACAATTTAAGAGTATAGGCTAAATGGCTCTGACTTCTTGGACATCCCCCATAGCCACTGCAGAGTTTAGAGAAGTGGACTGCTTATAATCTACTTTTTCTTCAAACATCTTTTCCTAATCCTTGACTTCCAAACTGTGGTTGACATAACCAAGATTCCTTATTGACTTGACACCAAATGGCCCCATGATTAACTGCTTCTTTCCAATGCCTGGATTTCTTCCCCTGCTATGAGCGATGAGTCTGGGAAGGAAGTTCAGTTCTTCCATACCTGCTAGTTTCTCCCTGTGGCCTGCAGTCTTCTTTAGTACCACCTTATCCTTCTGTGTATTTCTCTTGGGCCCAACCTTACCAAACTCTTGTCAATTAAGTTACATTTGCTTATATTTTAGGCTAATCACTCCTAGAGTAGCTCTGTATGTTATGTGACCTGGCAAAAAAGACATACTCTTTGAGTTGTTTTTCTTTTACCAGTGAGGACAAACTTTAGCTTATCTTTGCATACGTCCTCACTTAGGTAACAAGGCATATATTTACAGGAAATTTATCCAGGATTTGCAGGGTAATTTTGGGTTTTGGTATAATGGTTTTGGTCCTTTGTAAAATGAAACAATAAACTTAAAACTACATTTAATGGAAATTCATTCAGCTAATTAATCTAGTATGATTTTTCTTGTACTCATATCTCTTACATCAATTTTCCCAGGATTCCCCTTGTAGATGCATGTTGCCTTCATTGAAAGCAGCATTGAATACTTAAGAAGCCTTGTGTACTCTGAGCACCTGAGTATGTAAATACCTAGCTCCTTCTGAACTAGAAAATTAAAAATTTATATGGCAAGCTTACTTGTGTTATGCTTAGAATGGGGCCCAATAGCAAGAAAGGTTCAAGTTTGTGAATAAAGCTAAATGTGTTTGAGATGATGTCAACTACATAGCTAGGACTGAAGCTAGAAATGGAACTAGTGTTGAAATGAGAGGTGGAGCCGAAAGAATATTGAGGATTTTGTTATTATTTGCTGCAATATAACAGAAAGGACACAAAGAAATGTAACCAGTATAATAATCTGTTGAGAGGATAGACTACTTTATAATTATCTCAGAAAGAAAATCATATGCTCTTTCTTTAAACTCTTTATAGCAGAAAGAATTATACCACCTCAGCTAGAAATTTCCTATGGGTCTATGAATCCTTATATCACCCCATCAAGATCTTTTACAGAAGTTTAACATAATATGTTTAAGAGGCTAAATCATGATTACAAAGTCACACTGCCTAGATTCAAATCCTAGCTCTGTCACTTAGAAGCTGACTCAGCTTTTTGACTTATGTATATCTTATTTTCCTCATTTATAAAATGGATTTTAAAGGGTTGTTATAAAAGGTAAATTTAAACATTTGTAAAGAACAGCCCCTGGTATTGGGAGCTTTTCAGTTTATTTATTTATTTTTAGTTTTTTTTTTTTAGTTGAAGTGTAATTGATTTACAATCTTGTGTTAGTTTCTGGTATACATCTAAGTGATTCCATTATATATATATATACACACACACATATATGTAAATATACACATGTGTGTGTATAACACATATACATATGTGTGTATATATAAATGTATGTATATGCATACATATGTGTACATATTCTTTTACTTATCCATTTCCATTATGATTTATAACAGGAATTCAATAGGCTATGTAATAATAAATAAATTATATTCAATAGAATATATTTTCCTGTGCTGTATAAAGAGACCTTGTTGTTTATCCATTCTGTGTGTAATAGTTCACATCTACTAATCTCAAACTCCCAATTCATCCTGCCCCCAACCCTCCTCACCTTTGGCAACCACATTTTCTATATCTGTGGGTCTGTTTCTATTTCACAGATAAGTTCATTTGTTTCATATTTTAGATTCTGCACTTTGATATCATACAGTATTTGTCTTTTTCTTTCTGTCAGTTTATTTTCTTTCTACATTTTTTCCCAGATGAAATGACTCAGTTTCATTCCCAGTTTCTCATATAAATACCACCTAAAGTAAACACTATCTTCTATTAAAGGTCAAACCTTGATGAGTCTAGGAGAATGGTTTTCTGATTCTTAGACGCTGCGTGCCTTTCCTGGGTAGCAATTCTGTTACACTGAGCATATGCCACCTGTTTGACAGACAAGAACTGAGAGCACCTCCTCTGGAGCACAACATAAGGGCTTTGCTTAAGAGTCACACAACCAGCTCTTGAATCAAACAGAACAGGAAGAAAGAGAGAAAGTTATAATTTGGAAATGAGGAAGAAGGATAAGACATTTGTAAAAGGGCAGAGAAAAAGACTAACCACACATATGTTCAACAAACACTAGGCTATTAGTCTGTAAGCCACATTACTTTTTCTCTTAGAAGAGTTTCCAAATTATATCACAAATTTCCAACATGTCCTGGTTCTGCAGAATGTGATTATATACAGAGAATTCTGTACTTTGGCATTTGTTTTATTTGCCCAAAGTCTCAGTCTCCATGATAAGTATAGAGCATATTTGTATGGCATCTCTGTGTTACAAATCCATTCTGGCTGGTGGGTCATAATTTCCTCTCTTCCATTTGCTCTGTGATTCCCTTGTGTCATTGGAAGGCAGTGTTTGAAATGTATCACCTTGATGGTGTACTTCATCACTCTGCAGCAAAACTTTTCACCCACAAGCTGGATACTTAATTCATATGTTCTTTCCAATCGGTTTACAATTTCCAAAGTATCAAATATTGTTTTGCATGACACAGGTGATGCTCATGAACTTATTACCTCTCTCAAAGGCCATGTCTCTTGGCAGCTGCTTCGCACTGAATAAAGATAAAGCTTCTTCACTCTATTAATTGAGATGAACATCAGTACAGCTGTGTCCTACTGAGTCTGAAAGAGCTGAAAATGAGATTAATTTTTCACTGGGTGAGGTCAATCTATAGAATATGTAGGCACAATTCAAGCCAGAAACTGTTTTGGAAGGTTTCACACCTCTAGTCTAGTAACAAAGTTGCTTAATTCCTTGAATTTAATTTTGACTAAGCGTTATGGTTTAGACATTTTTGCTTTTTATTAGAATTCTGTGTTGTCCAAGCCAGGGAAATTCAGTTGATGTTTACTTCCTGCCAACTATATGTGGTCTAAGGCTGTTCATCACACCAGAGCTACACATCAGAGAGTGACTTGGGATACAGGAAGGATGTAAATAAAATTAGGAAACATTGTCACTGTATTTATTCTTCATATGGATATATTTAACTGGATGCATACTTGTGCAGTGATATATTTATTGATTGAGAGTCAGATTTTTTCAGATACTGGACACTAAAAAATCTAAATTCCTTGACTTTTCAGAAGTAGGGAAATTGGTAAAGAGAATATCTATACACAGTTCTTGAATTATGTGAGAGTGTGTGCATGTGTGCTAAGTTCACACATGTGTGCTAAGTCCGTGCTAGGTCCGTGCTAAGTCTGACTCTTTGCAACCCCATGAACTGTAGCCCAGCAGGCTCCTCCAGGCAAGGATACTGGAGTGGGTTGCCATACCCTCCTCCAGGGGATGTTCCCAACACAGGAATCAAACCTGCATCTGTTAATGTCTCCTGCATTGGAAGTTTTTTTTTTTTTTCTTTTTTTTAACCGTGAGTGCTGCCTGGGAAACCTGGAAGCTGTTCTAACTCGGTAGTCCAAGGGATGGAGTTGGTGGGGAGGGGGCTACTGAACTGAACTCAGCAGGATGGAAAAGAGTTCACAGGCTGAAGAAGTGTAAGGGGAATTTCATGGAAAAAGACTGTGTGAGCATGAATAAAAACTCTATTTGTTGCGTTGGGAAAAACAAAAGCAGTTTGATTTTTCTGGAACATCAAGTAGGAGATGAATCAAAAGAGATAAGACTAGAGAGTAGTCAGGATCCCTGGTCTTGATATACCTTGCATGTCATGCTACGGAGGACGGGTAGATTCGATATGTGATGGGGAGTTCCTGAGAGATTCTAGGTTTTCACTTTATTTTTATATTTTATTATTATTTTTAAAATCTTCCCCCCCCCCACTTTGGCCTTGATAAAGGGCAGGCAGGATCTTAGTTTGAGCACCCCCTGCTGTGAAAGCATGGAGTCTCAACCACCAGGGAAGTCCCAATTATTTTGCTTTAGACAGCTCCCTCTGCTTTCTGATAACACTGTGGAAGACCTAGAGTCCTGATCTGTGTAAAACAGGTTGGGTGATATAAATAAATATGTATTAGATATGATAGACCCTCCTGAAAAAATAATTCTTATCATCACTCAGCAATGCAAATTAAATGCACAGCCACAATATAGAGCCTTATAAATCATAGAAATGGCCCAGGCAGTCATTCCATAGAAATTGAGGTAAAGGGGAAATCATTTCTGGCTGAATGTTCAGGGACAGTAATAGGGTCCAGTGCCCCACGCTTGGTCTTGAAGAAGGGGGAAAGTTTTGATAGGCAGAATTCTAGCATGAAGAAAAGAAGAATGTTGAGCAACAAGAGAAAATGTGAATAGGAACACAGAAGACTAGAAAGTTAGGTAGGAACCAGTCATGCACAGCAGGCTTTGCTGAATGTCAAACCAAAGTTTTGGGCATTTCTAGCAGATGCAATCCAGGGACAGTTTCTAAGCAGGAGAGAAGTATTTTCAATACAGAGTACTGTGAAGATTAAGCTAGCAATAGAATTCCTGATAGAATTTTTAAAATGTAAATCAGTAGAAACAATAAGAATCTGAACCAGCGCAGAAGCAAGTGGAAACAGAAGAAATCTCTAGGAGAAGAGAGACTACACACCCAACTCTGATCTATTGATCCAGAAACTTTTTTATTAAAGCCTTTGTGTAATTGTGTCTTTGTCCATATCCTCAATATCCTTAGTCCTGAGGACTGAATTTTTCACTGGGAGGTGGAGCTATTTGTATCAATGTGGAGTACGAAGAAATTCAGATATTTCACCAGTGCTCATCAGTGTGCCTATTAAAGTCTCCTGGAGAACTTGTTAAACAGATTTCTGGATCCAGTTGAGCTTACAGAGTAGGAACTCCAGGGGTGCAGACAGTCTATGTAAGTTCCTAGTGATTTTTATTATCAGGAAACTTTGGGAAACCATGTAGTAGGGTAGATGCTACTTCAAAGCAGTGAAGTAACTGATGGCATATAAGGGGCTGTGTTGGGGTCATTGATATAGCAATTTTTAAAGTATAATGATTCTGTCAGCTTTCTCAGGTCTTGAGAAATTGAAATTATAGTCCCCCCTTCCCCAATTTCACCATCTCTTTGTTTCCATCCACCATGGACTTCTTCCAGAGCTATTGTATTTATATCCTGACTGCTCTCTTTTCTGAGATATAGTCTGTTTCCCATACAGGAGATGGAAAAATCTTTTAAAAACAAATACCAGATTATGCCACTCCCCACTCCTCTGTTCCACACCCACCCCTAGTTTTCAATTGTGTACTTAAAAAAAAAAAAAAACCAGGGACTTTTCTGGTGGTTCAGGGGTTAAGACTTCACCTTCCAATGCAGGGGGTGTGGGTTCTATCCCTGGACGGGGATCTAAGATCTCAGTTGCCTTGAGGCCAAAATCCAAAACATAAAACAGAAGCAAAATTGTAACAAATTCAACAAAGACTTTAAAAATTGTCCACATTAAAAAAAATCTTCAAAAACATTTTCTGTGGGCTCTGTAGCCACCCTTGGGCTGGCCTTCAGTCTCATTTCAGTTCCTACTACGCCCACCTTGCTCACTGTGGCTTGTTTCTGTTCCATGTGCATCCCAAGCTTGTCAGACTCTCTGAGTTGATTCTCATTAATCTTGCTTCCTAGGACTAAGTATTCCCTGGACTTGTTCTGTTCGCGTTGGAAGAGGTCATTGAGAGAATGCTGGTTAACCTGTGGGCTGGACCCAGGCACTTGAGACTGTTCACTTCCTCCCTTTGTCCCTGGAAAGTGTGTTCTGGCCGCCATTCTCACACTAGAAACTGTTTCAAGCCTTGAAGGAGTTATGTGTCACTGAGACCATCTGGATGGTATCTGTGACTGGATCCCATTTAAGCTTCTCTAGGAACTTTGAAGGGCTTCCCTGGTGGCTCAGCTGGTAAAGAATCCACTGGTGGGTGAGTACAGGGATCAACTTGTGCCCACCTATGAGAAACCTTGTATATGATTTCCTTTCCTTATTAACCCTGCTACCTACAGATCTGGAGTGGTCTGCCTCTTTTGTCTTTCCTCACCTTCCATGTAAAGGGGCCAGTTTTGAATTTCACCCCCTGAGGAACTCTTGAGGTTGTGAACCCACAATGGTGTCATTGAGTAAGGTCTTTCTGAACCACTGTGGAGAGGAGCTGCTACTTAACATTGTCACCTGTCCATACTCTGCCTAACCCTTATCCTGATTCCTCTTACCTCAAAAGTCTTCTCAGTCTACTCGCATAGTATGTATTCATACATATGTTTTTCACTGTCTTTCTTACTAGAATGTGTGTGCTTTAAGATTCTAGATTTTATCTTGCTTATTGCATTCCCCAGTGTGTGCTTTAAGATTCTAGATTTTATCTTGCTTATTGCATTCCCCAGTGTTGAGTGGAACCTAACACTTAGCTACTCTTCAATAAACATTTCTTGAATGGATCGATGGATGGATAAATGGATGAATGGATGAATGGATAAGTGGATGGATGGATGGATGGATGATGTGCTCAGAATGTGACAGGAGCTGTTTATTGTATATATGTTTTGAATCAGTGCCTTTTCTATGTTATTGTCTTCATAATCCAGTCTTGAATGATCTGGACTACATATCTTTTGTAATTTTTTCTCACAATTTCATCCTTAAACACCCAATGGTCTAATTTCCTTGTGTGATAACACTGCTTATTTATATCATACTTTATTATATATATTGGGAGAAGTCACTGTTATGCATAGTTGGGTTAAGAGGAAATTTCCTGTATTCATCTCATTATACTTCTTACTTCTCAAACGACTTTCTCCTGGGTGTTTGAGCATCCTACTCACGAATCTGAGTGGGGAGGAATTCCCTAGATTTGTTCAGGGCTTTATCAAGGACCACATAGTCCTTGGTTCCTCTGATCTTTTTCCTTTTTCTATTAGAAGCAGTTACCTCCTGGACTGATCACCACAGACAAGCTCTTAGAAATGGCTGTTGCTTCCAGTGGTAATAGAGATCGGTCTAGTTTGGGATACTGATAGCAGTTAGGAGCTGGGATTCCGTTAGCTTCAGAAAAGTCTGAGAAGCCAAAGACTCCTATAAAATACACTGTGTAGTCCAAACACATTTACATTCCTGAATTTGTCTTAAAGACATGAAATTTAGAGCAGCATGGCACCCAGCAATTGATTTAATCTTCACTGTGTCTGCGCCATTGGGCATTAAGTCAGTCACAATTACCTAATCTGCTCTTTCTTCGTCTCTTTTTTTGAAACTTCCAAATTTCTAAATTGGCTTCACAGAAAAACCTAACCAGTGGGCAATTCCAAATAGGGTTTACAAGACAGACTTAGGATCTCTTATAATCATCGATTCAGTTCACTTGCAGAAACTCAGGAATTGCTACGTTGTTGCTGTTGTGTCTGTTTTAAATAATCTGCCAGCTCTATGTTTTTTTCCTTCTCATATTTATTTGATTTCTGTATGCTCCTTAAAAATAAATTATCTTGAAATCATAGGTGGTAAACTCAAGTTCAGATGATAAGAATCATTAATTGGGTTGCATGTTGATGATACAACTGTGTGTGTAAATGGAACGTTCATAAACACATGCACAGATCTATCAGCTGAATATATTCTCCACCCAATAGAAACATACACAGACTTACACCCTCTCCTTTGTCTTTTCAGAGCAAGACAGTTCAGCACGGCCTCAGAGTCTAAGTTAGCACTTTATTAAAAGAAATTATTTTTCTTCCAAAATCATCAATGCCTTGAAAGGCAGAATGTTGAAAGGAGCCTTAGGGAGGGTTTCTATGATTCCATGCCCAGTGGTTCTGCTGGCCGCATGCTGACCTGCCTTCCGGGACAAACTGGAGTAGTTTCCTGACTCGAAGCTGCAGTCCCTGTGGCTTCCAGCTGATTTTCCAGGCAGGTAAGAACTGTTGCCTGTCTGGTAGGTTTCCTCCTGTTGAGGATCTGCCTCGAGGCATATCCATCTAGTTAGCTGCCTGCCTTTTGAAGCTACACTGAACACAGATGCTTTTGCCTGCATCTCAACACCTACCTGCCGGGAAGGGACTCCGGCTGATAAGTCCTGACCAGGGGGCCCAAAGAATTATTTACCTGGAGTGTGAGTCTCTCCACAGGCACCTAGAGACTCGATTTGCAAACCCCGCTTTTCATCACTTAAGGTGATTTTTTCTGGTTCAGATGTCTAGAGCTAAAACAGAGAATATATTTTTGTGGTTGCAGGAGCATCTCTTTTCACAATTTGACTGGGGGAAGGCTCTTATGAGAGCTAATTGGCATACAGACTGCTAGTACGTGATAATAATGCCAGGAAAACACGGAAGCAACTGCTTCCCTTTCAAATGGCTGTATAATCGGGTAACAAAGGAAAATTTGAGGGCTCGGGGATGTTCGGCAAAATGTGTGCAGCTTTGAAAAAATAAATCTAAATTAATTTTGGAAAGTTCACGTTTCTGTTATTTGTAATCAACGTCCAACTCTGCTCAGACCAAAATATGCAGTAGCTGTCCAACAGCAGGGTGCCCACGCACTGCTGAGATGTCGCATTAAGTGGGATAAAAAAAAAAGGAGACTGAACAGAAAGAATGCTTTAAAAACACTGAAGTGGCTTCCTAAATGAGTCACCCAGCTGTGGACTGCTTGGAAACAGCAGGCTTACCCAGACAAGACTGGCTTTCAGCCCGGAGGTCAAGGGATAATGCATACAACCTCATGTGCAGCCTGAATAAGTGTCGCTGGCTCATCCGCACAGCCAGGAGCCGTCTCAGTGGGGCCAGGAGGCCACTGGGCTTGGCTTGCCTCACCATCAACAGGGCTCACACTTAGGCTTTCAGCATTTCCCCCAAGTGAGGTGACCCATGCTATCTCAGAGATTCGTGACAGGACCGGAAAAAACTAGATTGTAACATATGGAACATATGTCCCATTACCTATGCCACGGTGCTTCTAGGACATGCTGAACTAATATATTTAATCAATTAGGCAAAATATATTGTGAATCTGATATTGGTTCATTTATTAATTTATTGGGTGTCTGTACTCTTGAGGCCTTCTCGGGTGGGCTCAGTGTTAAAGAGTCTGACTGCAAAGCAGGAGACCTGGGTTCAATCCCTGGGTTGGGAAAATCCCCCTGGACTTGGAAATAACAACCCACTCCATTATTTTTGCTTGGAAAATCCCATGGACAGAGCAGCCTGACAGGTTACAGTCCAGAGGGTAGTCAAGTACGACCAAGCGTGCATGGACTGTTCAAGCTCTCAGATGCATACTTAAGTCAGGGTGTTACTTGCAGGGACCAAGTCTTCCATTCACTTCAGCCCTGTCAGTGGCTTCCCATTGCTCCTAGGAGAACATCTAGTGTCTAGAAGCTGTCCTGTCTCTTCAGGTTCATTTCCTGTTGGCCTTCCTACTCTTTCTTTTCGTTCCAGCCATATTGTTTATCTTTCAGTATTTTTTGCCATGCTGTCTCTCTGTCTCAGACTTTGCATATGCTGTTCCTCCCTGAAACCTTCTCCTTCCCCTCATAGTGCACTGGATGGCTGCTAGTTTCCTTTTAATCCCAACTGAAGGGCTATTAGGATCCCCTGAACATTCCCAGCTGCCAGACCGGTTTCCACCCTTTGTTACCAGGTACGTGGCATATTCTGTAATCACCACCCTCATGTTCCTGGAATTACTTATTCAGTTATGTGTCTCCCCTGGAAGACTTTAAGTTCTGTGAGGGCAGAAACTTTTCTGTCTCGTTCAAAACTGCACTGTCACCCTGCACTTTGTTCAACTAATATTTGTTGCATAAAGAACCCTGTGATTACAAGTTTTTCTTTGTTTTTTTCTCTACTTCTTTAAATGTGCTTAGTGGTTACCTTTGAATGGGAAAAGAATTGAATTCTCTGTGTTTTTATACATGTGACCACATAAAAATTGGCTGCTGCTGCTGCTGCTAAGTCGCTTCAGTCGTGTCCGACTCTGTGCCACCCCATAGATGGCAGCCCACCGGGCTCTCCGTCCCTGGGATTCTGCAGGCAAGAACACTGGAGTGGGTTGCCATTACCTTCTCCAATGCATGAAAGTGAAAAGTGAAAGTGAAGTCGCTCAGTCATGTCCAACTTTTCGCGACTCCATGGACTGCAGTCTACCAGGCTCCTCCATCCATGGGATTTTCCAGGCAAGAGTACTGGAATGGGGTGCCATTGCCTTCTCCAAAAAATTGGCTAAGAGGTAGGTAATTTAGTAAATTGTGTCCTTGTGGACATGGCAATCTCAACATAAGTGCTGTGGATACTTCATAGTCATAAAACAGAACTGTGGCTCATAAAAAGAATATTAATATCTCAGGGAAATATACTCTTCAGTGATGTAGATTAGAGTCTGTGTAGGAGCACAAGTTTTCATTGAGTCTGTCTATTATAGCTTTTGAACATGTTAAAAGATTTGATTGAGAACATCATTTAAGCCAGGGGTTACTGACCGCAAGATCCACAAGGACCAGTCATTAAGGTGAATGAATAGAGCTGGGTGGGGGCTGAGGTAAACTGGGATTCTGCCATAGGTTACTATTTCATTGTAGAATTGTGAGCTCAGCACTGGCGGGTTTCCTGATTTTTCAAGAGAGAATCAGAAAAGTCAAGTTTTTAATTTAATTTTTAAAGGTGAAGTCTTTAATTTTAAAAAATGTTGGTAAATACTTTCAAATTTTTAAAGATGCCTTGCTTACTAGATGAAACATTTCTACTGGGACAGAATGCTTCATAAACTATGAATTTAAAACTTAATCATTAGGTTGAAATCAGAATTATTGAGACAAACAGTTTGTTTGCTGATGCATAAATAAGTGATGCATGGAAATTTAACCAAAGGATCACTGACACATAAGTAGTAAATCAAAGAGTTTTAAAATTAGAAGGGAGATTAAAATCATTTTATGAACACCCTTCTTCCTATTATAGATATGAATCTCACATTTGTGAAAATTAAAAAGCTAGGGCTTGAGCTTAGATGCACAAAATTAAGTAACATGGACTTGAATCCAAGCGTCTTTTTAAAAATATTTTTCTTATTATTTATTTTTGGTTGTGCTGGGTCTTCGTGACTGTGCATGGGCTTTCTCTAGTTGTGCAAGTAGGAGTTACTCTCTAGTTCTCGTGCATGGGTTTCAGTAGTTGCAGCCCATGGGCTCTAGAGCTTAGAGGTTCAGTAGTTGTGACACATGTCCCAGGGCATGAGTTGCCCCAGGGCATGAGTTGCCCCAGGGCATGAGGAATCTTCCCAGAGCAGGGATTGAACCCATGTCCCCGTTGGCAGCTGGATTCTTAACCACTGGACCACCAGGAAAGTCCTTGAATCCAGGTGTCTTGATGCTTGGCTTTTCTCACAATGCTGAGCAACCTTGTGCATGCATGTGAATGCTATAATTAAGTGGAATGAAATATGGTGGCCTGTGCCAGTGCTTCTCAAATTTTATTGTGCATGTGAATCAATTGGAGAACCTCATAAAAATGCAAATTCTGATTCAGCAGGTCTGGGATGGGGCCCAAGTTTCTGCATTTCTGAAAGCTTTCAGGTAATGCCAATATAGAACCAAACTCTGTGTAGAAAGACCTACCCTCCACCACCGCTCTGGTTGCCTGGGCTGCCGTAAGACTTCCCAGAATAGAATGTGTGCTTTGTTCTATTCTTTGCTAGCCACCTCTGGTGGCTTCTCTTTGCTTTTCTTTCATTCTCAATTTTTGGCAAGTAAAATATACTAAATTAAATGCTAAATCCATCAACAAAGACAGTAGATAAGTAAACAACTGGAAACAAGGGATGGTGAGGGAAATCAACAAACAATACGCTATATGAATCAATCTCTGTGATGCAAAATGCATGAATTTTCTCATGTCTTATTTTTTAGATAGATATTAGTTATGTTAGTTTCTGGGAAACTCTTGGGTCATTTTGTAACTAGCAGTCATGGAAAACGACATTCCAGAAAATAAAGGAAAATACTTCTCAGAATATAAGAGCAGACAATCCACAAGATGGCAGTAAGTTCCTGTGCTTTACATTTTTCTCAACTTGAACCTTTTACTAAGTATACATTTCATCAGTGGAAATTTTTCTGAGAAATACATTATGTATATATATTTATTTGGAGGAGGAAATGGCAACCCACTCCAGTATTCTTGCCTGGAGAGTTCCATGGGCAGAGAAGCCTGCAGGCTACAGTCCATGGGGTCACAAAAACCTGGACGTGACTGAGTACATCCACACATATATTTGTTAATGAAAAAACTAAACTGAAGAGAAGCTATATATTTTTCTTAGGCCAAGGACTAATGCTTATATTTTGTCATACTTTCTAATGTCATCGCTCTAGCTTGTATTTACTCTATCTGGTTCCCATTTAAAGCTTTCTAAATATAATACTATTTCTTGAATATTAAAGTGCATGAAACACTAGATTAGTGATTATATTCAAAGTTTTAAACACATTGTCCAACTCTTAACTCTGGTCATTGCTTTACTTTCATCTAAAGTATCTCTTTAAGATTCAACCCACTGATTAAGACAGAAAGAACCGTAAAAGTGAATTCCTCATTGTGTTATCAAATTAAGACTAATGATAATTATATTTTAATACACATTGCATTATATGACTATAAACATTAAAGAATCACATTTCTAAGACTTGTTTATAAGCTCCGTATTCTCTCTAATACAGTCTCAGGAGATGAAAGAGGTATGAATTAGGAAAAAGAAAATACAAAATGCAGTAACAGGTTTTTGTTGTTGTTGTATGAACAAGGAAAAATGGATAATTTATTGACCCACAGATATTTATTGTGCATAGATACTATGTTGACTCCTTCAGCAATGCTGGCCAAATTAGGTGTTATCCTGTTTTCATTACCAAATTTGTATGTGACCTGGGCCAACCCATTTAATGGTTGTGGGGTTCAGTTTCATCGGACATGCTCTCTTGCACTTGCTCAGTCTGACTTGCAACCCCATGGACTGTAGCCCACCAGTGTCCTCTGTCTTTGGAATTTCCCAGGCAAGAGTACTGGAGTGGGTTGCCATTTCCTCCTTCAGGAGATCTTCTCAACCCAGGGATTGAACCTGTGTCTTTTGAGGCTCCTGCATTGCAGGCAGATTCTTACCACTGCACCACCTGGGAAGCCCTGGTGTTAAATAAGGCATATAGATTAGTTGATTTCCTTTTCCAACTCCTTTAACAATCTATGCTTCTCAGGAAAAAATATAATTAAGATGAACATAAACTTTGAAGAAAGACCATGGTGACTGGAAGTTTCAGTGGGCTTTAGCATACCCTTCCTTTTATCCTTTTTCCTTTATGTATTCTAGATTGCTCATAGAATTCCTGAACTCTATTTATTAGAAAATGATTTAGAAAGAGGTTGGCAGGGCAGAGTGCTGGATCAACACTGAGAGGGGAGTGTATGTGGCTGTTATCTATGTTCCTGAAATAACTTTATTATGGATCCCTTTTCTTCCCCCATAATTTTCATTTCATTAGGCACTTAAAATAATAAAGGGAAGAGTTGACAACTAGAAAAATGATTTGCACTTAGCAGATAGTTCAGGGATATTAGAGGGAACCTGGAGCACAGAAACAGCTGAGTAAGTTGTGAAACTGTGATGCCAGCTGATGACTTTGCCCCCTCCCTTGGTGGTACTGGCTTCCTTCTTTGCTTGCCTTCCTCTCCTGCTGGTCCCCTTTCACCTGTTCTGTCTATGCTCTTTCTGTTCTCTTTTCTTCCTCACCTTTCTGGTCTCCAAGCCCAAGTTTCCCAGGCGCATCCCATTTCAAACACAACCGCTTTGACCGTTGGCCACGTGTAGACCTGGTCACACAGAGCATCTCATTGTATGCAACTCCTTCTGGCCAAGGTGGGGTGCTTTATTTTACATGTATCACTCCATTTCTTTCTTTTTAAATTAATCTTTATTGGATTATAGTAGCTTTACAATGTTGTGATAGTTTCTACTGTACAGCAAAGTGAATCAGCTGTATGTTTACATACGCGTGAGTGATAAGCCACTTCAGTCGCGTCTGATTCTTTGAGACCCTATGGACTGTTGCCCCCCAGGCTCCTCTGTCCATGGGATTCTCCAGGCAAGAATACTGGAGTGGGTTGCCATGCCCTCCTCCAGGAGATCTTTCTGACCTAGGGATTGAACCCGTATCTCCTGCGGCTCCTGCTGGAGGATTCTTTGTCACTGAGCCATGGGGGAAGCCCATATGTTTATATATATCCTCTGTTTTTTGGATTTCCTTCCCATTTAGGTCAACACAGAGCACTCGGTAGAGTTACATGTGCTATAGAGTAAATTCTCATTTATTTTCTATTTTATACAAAGTGTCAATAGTGTATATATGTCAGTCCCAATCTCCCAGTCCATCCCACCCTCCCCTTCCCCCCACCCTGGAATTCATACTACATCTGCATCACTCCATTTTTTAACTCAGCTGAGAATAAACTATTTTACTGTTTTCTTCCTAATCAAGCAGAGATTCCTCCCTTTCTTCCAAATGAGTTTGTTAGGCATTGACTAAAAGCACCTTTGCTTTAGATGAAGCCACTTAAACTCATTATGTTAATAAGCATTTGCCACTTCGTAGGAGGCATACATGCTAAATGTTTGGGTTTCAATTGAATGCTTGCCGACCCAACTCCGATGCTAACATTTTCTTCATATGCCTTCCATATATACACTCACATTTATGACTCCAGGTTGTTTAGACATATGAAGGATACACTATGGAGAAACAAATGCAGTTTCCTCTCAGGATCTCAGTTTTTAGACTGGCAGACACTTCCAAATGTGTGCCCAAAGATCTATGGTGTAATTCAACCTTGGGTTTTTATTATTATTATTTTAATTTTCACTTTTTGCCGATGCAGTGTGGTATGTGGTATCTTCATTCCCTGACTAGAGATCAAACCTGCAATCACTTAGAGCTGGCTTAATATCTAGGCCTAAAAGAGGTTACAAGGTTAAATTAGGCAGATTATAATTGATTTGGCTTTTAATTTCCAATTTAATTCTCAACCAACTGTACCCATACCTTGTCTCTCTTTTGAATAGTAAAAATTACATTCAACTCAATGAGTCAAACTGGAAGAATGTAAAACAGGGAAAGATTGCTTTCAGGATTCCTCAGTTCTCCCCCGCAGAGTTTCCATATCTAGTTTCTGTACCCAGTTCCTGTCTCCCTCTGCTGCCACGGTGGCCTGGTTTCTCTAGGATCCTACCAGCAACTCAAACAGGATGATGGATGCTGAATTATTTGTCCTAGCTTGATAGTGATTTTTTCACTCCTCTGAATTCTTGTCAAGTTTAAGTAATGGGGCCTGGGAGCTGAGCCCAGAGCACAAGATAAGAGAGGCATGCTGACTGTGATCAAGTGGACCATTCTGTCTTTACTGCATATTGGGGAGAGTCCCGGCAATTTAGTTACTCTTAGAATAATCTCCCAGCAATGGACTGGAACTATTTTCAGTTTAGTAACCAGTCAGTTCAGATTGGGCACAATTAGATGAACTCATAGGGACTTCCTAGGTGGTTCAGTGGTAAAAGAATCTGCCTGCCAATGCTGGAGATGCAGCAGACACAAGTTCAATCCCTGAATCAGGAAGATCCTTTGGAGAAGGAAGTGGCAACCCACTCCAGTATTCTTGCCTGGAGAATCCTATGGCCAGAGGAGCCTGGTGGGCTGTAGTTCATGGGGTTGCAAAGAGTCAAACAGGACTGAACAAGTGAGCACGCACACATGCAAGATGAACTCACCATCAATCATACAGTTGCCTTCTTCTCAAACAATCACATTTATGGCTAATTGCTTAAGGTATTTCTATACAAAGATGCCTTTTCTGCCTTTCAGAAGCTGATGGAGTATGAGCTGCATGGATTTTACCAGTGGTACAAATAGCAGCCACAGAACATGACAGTGTTTAAAATAAGTGGCAAGAGAGGCAGAACTGCCACGTGGCCCACTGGTCCCACTCCTGGGCCTACACCCAGAGAAAACTATGATTTGGGGGGATGTGTACACCTCAGTGTTTGTTGCAGCATTATTTGCAATGGCCAGAATGTGGAAGCGGCCTGGGTGTCTGTTGGTAGAAGAATGAATGGAGAAGGTGGAATGTGTATGTGCGTTGGAGTATTGCTCACAGAGGGGAGCAAGACTGTGCCATTTCTAGAGATGGTGGACCTGGAGTCAGTCACGTGGGATGGGGTGGGTCAGATAGAGAGTGAGAGACAGATATCATGTATTAATGCATATATGTGGAATCTGGAAAAAATTATGAACCATTTGCAGAGAATAGTTATGACCGATCTAGACAGCATATTAAAAAGCAGAGACATTACTTTGCCAACAAAGGTCCATCTAGTCAAAGCTATGGTTTTTCCAATACTCGTGCATGGATGTAATAGTTGGACTATAAAGAAAGCTGAGTGCTGAAGAATTGATGCTTTTGAGCTGTCGTGTTAGAGAAGACTCTTGAGGGTCCCATGGACTGCAAGGAGATCCAACCAGTCCATCCTAAAGGAGATCAGTCCTGGGTGTTCATTAGAAGGACTGACGCTGAAGCTGAAACTCCAATACTTTGGCCACCTCATGCGAAGAGTTGACTCATAGGAAAAGACCCTTTTGCTGGGAGGGATTGGGGGCAGGAGAAGAAGGGGATGACAGAAGACGAGATGGCTGGATGGCATCACTGACTCATGGACATGAGTTTGAGTAAACTGTGGGAGTTGGTAATGGACAGGGAGGCTGGCGCGCTGCAGTTCATGGGTCGCAAAGGGTCAGACATGACTGAGTGACTGAACTGAACTGAACTGAACTGAGTTTCAGAGCAGGAAAAGAGACACAGACATAAAGAAAAAACATATCCACAAATTATTAATGTATCCATACCAAGGGAAGGGGGAGGGTAGTGGGATGAATTAGGAAATTGGGATTGACATATTTACACTACTGTGTATAAAATAGATAGTTAAAGAGAACAGGCTTTATAGCACAAGGAACTCTACTCAGTGCTCTGCAGTGACCTAAATGGGGAAGAAATCCAAGGAAGACGGGATTTATGTACATGTGTGGCTGATTCACTTTGCTGTACAGTAGAAGCTAACACAACAGGTAAAGCAACTGTATTCCAATACTCTACTACAAAGCCACAGTCATCAAGACAGTATGGTACTGGCACAAAGACAGAAATATAGATCAATGGAACAAAATAGAAAGCCCAGAGATTAATCCACACACATATGGACACCTTATCTTTGACAAAGGAGGCAAGAATATACAATGGAGTAAAGACTATCTCTTTAACAACTGGTGCTGGGAAAACTGGTCAACCACTTGTAAAAGAATGAAACTAGAACACTTTCTAACACCATACACAAAAATAAACTCAAAATGGATTAAAGATCTAAACGTAAAACCAGAAACTATAAACCTCCTAGAGGAGAACATAGGCAAAACACTCTCTGACATAAATCACAGCAGGATCCTCTATGATCCACCTCCCAGAATTCTGGAAATAAAAGCAAAAATAAACAAATGGGATCTAATTAAAATTAAAAGCTTCTGCACAACAAAGGAAACTATAAGCAAGGTGAAAAGACAGCCTTTGGAATAGGAGAAAATAATAGCAAATGAAGCAACTGACAAACAACTAATCTCAAAAATATACAAGCAACTTATGCAGCTCAATTGCAGAAAAATAAACGACCCAATCAAAAAATGGGCCAAAGTACTAAATAGACATTTCTCCAAAGAAGACATACGGATGGCTAACAAACATATGAAAAGATGCTTAACATCACTCATTATCAGAGAAATGCAAATCAAGACCACAATGAGGTACCGCTTCACACCAGTCAGAATGGCTGCAATCCAAAAGTCTGCAAGCAATAAATGCTGGAGAGGGTGTGGAGAAAAGGGAACCCTCTTACACTGTTGGTGGGAATGCAAACTAGTACAGCCACTATGGAGGACAGTGTGGAGTTTCCTTAAAAAATTGCAAATAGAACTGCCTTATGACCCAGCAATCCCACTACTGGGCATACACACAGAGGAAACCAGAATTGAAAGAGACACATGTACCCCAATGTTCATCACAGCACTGTTTATAATAGCCAGGACATGGAAACAACCTAGATGTCCATCAGCAGATGAATGGATAAGAAAGTGGTGGTACATATACACAATGGAGTATTACTCAGGCATTAAAAAGAATACATTTGAATCAGTTCTAATGAGATGGATGAAACTGGAGCCGATTATACAGAGTGAAGTAAGCCAGAAAGAAAAACACCAATACAGTATGCTAACACATATATAACGGAATTTAGAAAGATGGTAATGATGACCCTGTATGCGAGACAGCAAAAGAGACACAGATGTGTAGAGCAGACTTTGGACTCTGAGGGAGAGGGAAAGGGTTGGATGATTTGGGAGAATGGCATTGAAACATGTATACTATCATGTAAGAAACGAATTGCCAGTCTGTGTCCGATGAAGGATGCAGGATGCAGGATGCTTGGGGCTGGTGCACGGGGATGATCCAGAGAGATAATATGGGGTGGGAGGTGGGAGGGGGGTTCATGTTTGGGAACTTATGTACACCCATGGTGGATTCATGTCAATGTATGGCAAAACCAATACAGTAGTGTAAAGTAAAATAAAGTAAAAATTAAAAAAAAAAAGATTAAAAAAAATCCAAATTGTTTTGTACCAATAAAAAAATTTTAAAAAGTGACAAGAAGTTCACGATTGAATGGAGTTTGGGAAGAATAGCTATATTTCATTTATATTCAGACAAACCTATAAGATATGTCATGGTGAGCATAAGTAGTTAATCTGATTGCTATTTATTTCATTATTAATTATGAAGTGATACCCCATGTTATGGAATCTTGCATTTATTCATTCATTCAGAAATAACTGTATTCATTGAATAGATACATATTGTGAATTTGATATTTATGAGGCATGATGCCTTGATTAGACTAAGGATGAATTAAAACATTTGAGGTATGTAACTGTTGGAACAAGAAAAGTTAAAATCATGTTTGTTTGGGTTTTTCCTAAATGGAACAAATATAAAAGATCTTATGTAAAATACAGTGGATTTAGTCCAATGCCTTTATTTTACAAGTTCAAGATCTGGGGGTTAAATTCTATTCCCAAAGACGTACAGACATTCAGACTTAGCTTTGCAACTGAAACTTGCATAACTCTGTTCCTTTCCAGTTTACTTTGCACTGTTTCACACTGACATTATTTTTGTTCATCCTGGTTTTAAACCTTGGGCTTTTGGTTCCAACTTGGGCTCATTTTATCAGGCCACCCTGAGCGCCAACCTGTGCTTGCAACTCCTTTCCTAAGAAGTAGCCCATTTATACATCTCCAGTCTTCTGTCACGGCATATACACTAACACACAGGTAACTAAAACCCCACCATGTTTCCTCCTGAGGAAATCAGGAGAATCATACTGTGTAGATCTGAGGTTGGAGTTAGGAGCTTGTGATCAAAATTCAGTTCTGTCCCAGGCGACCTTGCTTGACAAGTCATGGCAACTTACTTAATTGACTTTTCATTGGTTTCATCTACCATTTTCATGTTAGGAAGCCACAGTCTAATAGATACTTGGGAACTGACCACTGAACTGTTTCCTAGCTCAAGAGTTTTCTGAGGGCATTTGAAGAAGTGGTGTGTTTTCTGCCAATTATTCTACTTTAATAAACTACTATTCAGTTCAGTTCAGTCACTCAGTCGTGTCTGACTCTTTGTGATCCCCTGAATTACGGCATACCAGGCCTCCCTGTCCATCATCAACTCCTGGAGTTCACTCAAACTCATGTCCATTGAGTCGGTGATGCTATCCAGCCATCTCATCCTCTGTCGTCCCCTTCTACTCCTGCCCCCAATCTTTTCCTATGAGTCAACTCTTCGCATGAGGTGGACAAAGTATTGGAGTTTCAGCTTCAACATCAGTCCTTCCAAAGAAATCCAAGGACTGATCTCCTTCAGAATGGACTGGTTGGATCTCCTTGCAGTCCAAGGGACTCTCAAGAGTCTTCTCCAACACCACACTTCAAAAGCATCAATTATTTGGTGCTCAAGCTTTCTTCACAGTCCAACTCTCGCATCCATACACGACCACTGGAAAAACCATAGCCTTGACTAGATGGACCTTTGTTGGCAAAGTAATGTCTCTGCTTTTCAATATGCTATCTAGGTTGGTCATAACTTTTCTTCCAAGGAGTAAGCGTCTTTTAATTTCATGGCTGCAATCACCATCTGCAGTGATTTTAGAGCCCCCAAAAATAAAGTCTGACACTGTTTCCACTGTTTCCCCATCTATTTCCCATGAAGTGATGGGACCGGATGCCATGATCTTTGTTTTCTGAATGTTGAGCTTTAAGCCAACTTTTTCCCTCTCCTCTTTTACTTTCATCAAGAGGCTTTTTAGTTCCTCTTCACTTTCTGCCATAAGGGTGGTGTCATCTGCATATCTGAGGTTACTGATGTTTCTCCCAGCAATCTTGATTTCAGCTTGCGCTTCTTCCAACTAAACGTTTCTCATGATATACTCTGCATATAAGTTAAATAAGCAGGGTGTCAATATACAGCCTTGACGTACCCCTTTTCCTATTTGGAACCAGTCTGTTGTTCCATGTCCACTTCTAACTGTTGCTTCCTGACCTGCATACAGGTTTCGCAGGAGGCAGGTCAGGTGCTCTGGTATTCCTATCTCCTTCAGAATCTTCCACAGTTTATTGTGATCCACACAGTCAAAGGCTTTGGAATAAATAAAGCAGATGTTGGCAATTTGATCTCTGGTTCCTCTGCCTTTTTTAAAACCAGCTTGAACATCTGGAAGTTCATGGTTCATGTATTGCTGAAGCCTGGTTTGGAGAATTTTGAGCATTACTTTACTAGTGTGTGAGATGAGTGCAATTGTGCAGTAGTTTGAGCATTCTTTGGCATTGCCTTTCTTTGGGATTGGAATGAAAACTGACCTTTTCCAGTCCTGTGGACACTGCTGAGTTTTCCAAATTTGCTGGCATATTGAGTGTGACACTTTCACAGCATCATCTTTCAGGATTTGAAATAGCTTAACTGGAATTCCATCCCTTCCACTAGCTTTGTTTGTAGTGATGCTTTCTAAGGCCCACTTGACTTCACATTCCAGGATGTCTGGCTCTAGGTGACTGATCACACTCTGCTCTACTCTTACTTTGGCATAAACTGTCAACTCAAGCAAGTAGTTTTACCCCTTGGCTGAATCTAGATAAATGGTGAATTGCAATTCTTATTGAAATTTACAGACTCTTATATGAGATGGAAAATGTACCTTCATGCACATGCTTGTTTTTTTTTTTTTTATCATAGCAGAAGGTATTTAATTCTCATAAAAGTCTCAGAATCACTGCATTTGGTGTTTCTCAATACATTTATCTTTTGATGGAAAATGTCATTGTCAAAATTCAAAGTTATAATAAGATTCTGCACAAAACACTCTACAGTTCTGAGAGTAACAGGAGAAAGAAAATCATATTCAGTAATGCAATGCAAAGCACTAATTGCAATATTTCAAAGAAAACCTTTCTTTTTTCAAAACCTGTAAGTCTATTAATCCTAGAATTATGATTCATTCCAAGGATATTTTAGTACAAGCTCAAAAATATAATATAATATTCTCAATATAATTAGTAATCCAATAAAATATTTTGCTCTAAATTACTTAATAAATGTACTATGTGAGTAATATTATTCTGAAAATGAATTCCAGGATAATTCTTCAGTTTCTTCTTTCAGGATAATTGCATATAAGTCTAAGAAATATATTGAAGATCAAAATACTGCAGCCTTTATTTTTTTGAATTAGACAGCACACAGGCTAGTGATAGTCCATAATGAAACTGCTAGATGTTGAGGCAGAAAATGATGAAGGACTCTACTAAAAGCTTCCAGAAATTCAGCTGAGTAAAAATTCTCACATTGTGCTGTTTAGGCTCTGTTTTACTACAACTAATAGAGAAGCAATAGAATCTGATTTCTTTTTCCTCCCATCACTATCAAGCTGCCAGTCCAATCCATCATTAAATAGATAAACATGTTTCTAAGCTTAAAAGGCAAAGTCCCATCAAAAATTGATACCTATTCAGTAATAGGAATCTATTAATGTTTCTAAGAAGCCTTTATTTTTCCAGTGATTTATTTTGTCTGTTTATCCTCTGAGCTCAATATGGGAGAGATGTAAGCTTTCCTATCTGAAAATCCTCAAAGAGGGGGAAAAAATAAAGCTCCATGTCATTATGATGAGAGGCAGTGGGTGTCCTCCTACATGATAGAGAATGTAGGCACATTCATTTTCTTTCACTTCATAGCTCCAGAGAATTATCTGCTTTGTTTCATGAGACACCACTACTTATGTATTATAAAAAAAGGGATGCGGTTTGAGGAATTTAACATAAATACCGGTCAGTTTTTTTCTGGTGACATTTTAGTGCTCATCTTTTAGACATTCCTTTTAATGCTGTCAATATTTACAACGGAACATCACAAGCATAATTTCACCGCTGAAAGTCAATTTCATGTAAATGCCATCCTCTCCAAGTGCTGGTGATGAAAGACCCTCCTCCAGAGTCTCTCTCCTTGCCTATTACACTGTTTCCCCCTGCACTTTATTATCTGTGCCTTCAGCCACACAGACACTTGAGAGAATGGGAGGATGATCTGGTGTGCCAATTAGCTTCAGACAATGCTTTCTTTAAAATTGCTTATTGATGTTGGAAATGATCATATTTAAGAGATTCCTAACACAGACTGAGTTTTTCACTGCAATTCTCATATGGTCATGCAAAATGTGATGTTGTTCAAGCTCGTGTGATCTTATGCTCCTATCTAGTCAAAATTTTCCTCTTATTCTACATCATACATGTCCTGTTCCTAGCTGACCACACCTCTGACTCTAGGACATGCAATGCTGACCCCATGTTTTTCCTCCTTTCTTTGCTCTTTCTGTTCCTCTCAAGTAAATTTCCTTTCTTTGACAACCAGCTGTGATGAACATAACCATTGGCTAGCTCTACTTTATTCTCCTTTGTGAAACCCTTCCAGATCACCCTGAAAGATTGTCTTACATTTAACTGTAATACAAACTCAATACATAGGTGGCCTTCTGTAAAAGTGAAATAGATTCCAGAGCTCTTACTACCTGTAAGGCAGGATCTGATTATTAATAATGATTTTATTATGACTATGTTGACTATGAATATCAGCCTACAATTTTAAAACATGGGAAAAGTACAACTTTCTTCATTACCTATAACTAGTGAATTTCCCTTTTGACCATCTCACTGGGCTGGTCAACACACAATCCCAGTGAGGAGTTATACTACAGGACATGATGCTAAAGCCTTGGGAAAATACTTTTGGTTGAGCCAAGGTATGTTCTCCATCCTATGCTCTTTGTGTCATGAAAAGGGAAGAAATCCTGGTGAGAATGTAGAAGGTCCTGTCTGAATATGCATCATAGCTGGAGGCCATTCATCACTATGTCTTTATCTGGGAAGGAGTCTGGTGTCTTTAACTGAGAAGTGAGTTGCAAGTCTTTTGCTTCCTGATTCTATAAGCTTTCCTAATATTCTGCTATTTTTTCCTGTATGATATAGGATCCTTTTCTTTGTGAGGCATCAATATTTATGCCCTTGTCAGGCCCCTTCAGTCACTTTCTCCTTGTCCTAGTCCTGGGAGTCTATTCTAATCTGAACAGATGAGAGTTGGGAGCAGTTCAGGTTTACTCTTAACTCTGATGTTTTTACAAAGTCTTTTGTCTGTGTAGGAATCTTTTGCAAAAACAAACAAACAAACAAAACTAGGAAGAGGGACTTCCCTGGTGGGAGAGTGGAAAAGAATCCTTCTGCCAATGTAGTGGATAGGGGTTCCATCCCTGATCCAGAAACATTCTGCATGCTGTGGAGCAACCAAGCCTGTGTGCCACAACTGCTGAGCCCGTGCTCTGGAGCCCACACCCTGCAACTGCTGAGCTCATGTGCTGCAACTACTGAAGCCCTTGGGCCTAGAGACTGTGCTCCATGACAAAAGAAGCCACCACAATGAGAAGCCCATGCAACACAACGAAAAGCAGCCCCTGCTTGCTGGAACTAGAGAAAGTTCTTACATGCCAACAAAGACCCAGCGCAACCAAAAAATAAAAAAATAAATAAATGGATAAATTATTTTTTAAAAAGACTAGATTGAGCGACTTCACTTTCACTTTTCACTTTCATGCATTGGAGAAGGAAATGGTAACCCACTCCAGTGTTCTTGCGTGGAGAATCCCAGGGATGGGGGAGCCTGGTGGGCTGCCGTCTATGGGGTCGTACAAAGTCAGACACGACTGAAGTGACTTAGCAGCAGCAGCAGCAGGAAGAAATGTATTTTTTCATCTTAATGCTGGCATAAATAATCTTATATGTTAAGTGAAAAATCATAAACACTTATGCCTTGTTAAATATTCAAATAGGAAGGGCAAGGTTGGGAAGAAAAGAGAAATGGTGGAAAATATGTATAAAAACACTCCACAAATACATTAAAAACCTCTCTGATTTAGTGTGCCAAAATATCCTGATACATTACCTTTTACTCTCATAATAGCTTGAAGACAAGGGGCAGTTAGATGCCCTGTAAAGCCTAAGATCATGGTACATTTATGTAAGCGATTTGTTAAAAATTCTTGCTGAATGATTGATGGTTAGACACTTGTGATTCAATCAATACAGCTAATGGATAAATTACTAGAAGAATGTACACTTTGTAATAGGACATACTTATCTTCTGTTATTGCTGTTTAGTCTTTCAGTCATGTCTGACTCTTTTGCATCCCTAGGGATAGTAGCCCAGCTTCAGCAATACATGAACCGTGAACTTCCTGATGTTCAAGCTGGTTTTAGGAAAGGCAGAGGAACCAGAGATCAAACTGCCAACATCTGCTGGATCATGGAAAAAGCAAGAGAGTTCCAGAAAAACATCTATTTCTGCTTTATTGACTATGCAAAAGCCTTTGACTGTGTGGATCACAATCAACTGTGGAAGATTCTGAAAGAGATGGGAATACCAGAGCACCTGACCTGCCTCTTGAGAAACCTATATGCAGGTCAGGAAGCAACAGTTAGAACTGGACATGGAACAACAGACTGGTTCCAAATAGGAAAAGGAGTACGTCAAGGCTGTATATTGTCACCCTGCTTATTTAACTTATATGCAGAGTACATCATGAGAAAAGCTGGACTGGAAGAAACACAAGCTGAAATCCAGATTGCTGGGAGAAATATCAATAACCTCAGATATGCAGATGACACCACCCTTATGGCAGAAATTGAAGAGGAACTAAAAAGCCTCTTGATGAAAGTGAAAGAGAAGAGTGAAAAAGTTGGCTTAAAGCTCAACATTCAGAAAATGAAGATTATGGCATCTGGTCCCATCACTTCATGGGAAATAGATGGGGAAACAGTGGAAACAGTGTCAGACTTTATTTTTGGGGGCTCCAAAATCACTGCAGATGGTGATTGCAGCCATGAAATTAAAAGATGCTTACTCCTTGGAAGAAAAGTTATGACCAACCTAGATAGTATATTCAAAAGCAGAGACATTACTTTGCCGACTAAGGTCCGTCTAGTCAAGGCTATGGTTTTTCCAGTGGTCATGTATGGATGTGAGAGTTGGACTGTGAAGAAGGCAGAGCGCGGAAGAATTGATGCTTTTGAAGTATGGTGTTGGAGAAGACTCTTGAGAGTCCCTTGGACTGCAAGGAGATCCAACCAATCCATTCTGAAGGAGATCAGCCCTGGGATTTCTTTGGAAGGACTGATGTTGAAGCTGAAACTCCAATACTTTGGCCACCTCATGTGAAGAGTTGACTCATTGGAAAAGACTTTGATGCTGGGAGGGATTGGGGGCAGGAGGAGAAGGGGACGATGGAGGATGAGATGGCTGGATGGCATCACTGACTCGATGGACGTGAGTCTGAGTGAACTCCAGGAGTTGGTGATGGACAGGGAGGCCTGGCGTGCTGCGATTCATGGGGTCGCAAAGAGTCGGACACGACTGAGTGACTGGACTGAACTGAACTGAGGCTCCTCTGTCCATGAGATTTCCTAGGCAAGAATACTGGAGTGGGCTGCCATTTCCTCCTCCAGGGGATCTTCCTGACCCAAGGATAGAACCCAGGGCTTGTGTCCTGACAGGCAGATTTTTTTTTTTTTACATTTGAACCACCAGGGAAATACAGCATTTTTTAGCATCACAAAAGATTTTGCAGAGCTAAACAGCAAGCCAAGTTCACTGAACTTGTTTGCTATTTGGGAGAATATATAAACTTCTGAAATATGTATTCTGCTTGCCATGTGCAGTGAAATTGAGCTTAAGAAATTTACATACAGAAGCCATTTCTTTAACCAAGAAAATGGAGGGATCTGAAAGGATGAAAGATTAAAAAAATTGAGTAATCTTGGTTGTGATAAAGCAGCAAGATATACTCAGGACTTAGGTGCACTTAGGTGCAAATTTTGCATAAGTGAACTCCCAACATTTTGAATACAGATGTTAAACACATTTTCCCTAGATTTGGGGAACTGCCTTCACAGTTATCAAAATAAATTTGTTCCACAGAATCATCATGGAGATTATGTTCTCCCCAATTCTGAAATCAGACATATTCACACCTCAGATAATTAGGCAAGATGAAAATAAATTTTTTATGCCTTCAGCAATTTTGAATATCACTTTTTTTTTTTTTTGCAATCATGATGTAGTGATTAGACAGACTTTAATGAGAGGAATGCCTCTGACATTAGCTGAAAATCACCCCTAATGTTAGTCCCTGTTTAATTACTTGACAGCATGATGGCCTCTGCTGTGTAGCTATTTAATAAAGATGTTGGATTTTAATACACTAAAATACTTTTCATAGAATTCTTTGATTATATTGGCTGCTTATTTTAGTTATGTCAATTTCACTACCAAGGTAGGACTCAAATGCGGGTTTGATCTCTGCCTTGACCACTTAGGTAAACTTTGTTCTGTAGCCATAGGGCATGCCATTTAGCACAGGTAAGCAGCTCAGTAGCATAAAGATGGAGAACACAGGCAGCTCCAGGGTATCCATGTTCCTACCGCTGGAAAAAAAATCCTAGATGAATGTGTGGGTGTGGTGGGCTTCTAGAACCTTCAGACAGGAAAGATAATCTATGTTCATATTAAATGATTGTAAGGCACCGGTGTGTGCATGCAGTAGCTCTTAAGTCACTAATACAGGACACTCAGAAATGCTTCGCATTTGCACCAAACCATCAGTTTCCAAAAGTGGCTGCTGAGAGTCTTTATGCTGCGGAGATGATCCTGTATAAGAGGTGCTCGTATTTATGCTATTCCCTTGTGGCATAACTCATTGTGTGCTGCATTTTGTACATTCTGTTGTTTTACTCCCTATGGCTTGGGCAAATTTAGCATTCTCTGTGTTTATCCTCCACAAGGAGATCTACAATTTGAAAGTGTAATAATGCTGCCTAACATATATCCAGACTATCAAAGGAAAAAATATAAATGCCTTTTCATAAGCAGCTATGCATTTAAGAAAACAACCATGAATAAGCATAGGCATACAAACATGATTTGGTTGAATCCCCAGTCCTGTGCTAGGAGTTCAGAGGAGTTTAGGGAGCACAGTGTCTTCTGGTGTTTTCAGAGACTCCGGGAAGAGTTTATGAAGAAGGTGTCTCAAAAAGAAGGACGTTTGGTGCTGTCTGTAATAACAATATTGGCCTTTTGGTCTTGCCCTTTAGATTAAATAAGATGGTGCGCATGAAGGGTGGAGCTTGTGTTCTACCCTTAAGAGGCACCCTCCAAATATCAGTGTTTTGTCTTCCTTTCCCTTTTCTTCTCATTCTGTGGGACAGCTCTCTTTTCTCTCTAGTTTGCCTACCTGTGTTTCCTGCCTTCGCCATCCTGGTTTGGATGACTCTACTTCTTTCCCCAGAAATCACTGTCTTCTTCCTTGGTTCCCATCAAAGGTGACGGATTAGTCTAAGTGGAAGGAGGTCTAACCTCGCAGTGCTGCAGAACACTCCCACCTACCCTCTTCTTGGAATGACTTGAACTCTGAGTGTTTGTTACCCTTTGGGCCACTAAAAAATGGTATAGCTCTTTCACAATTTATCCAGTTAGAGGACATAAACCAAAAATGAATGGTTCTTTGCTCTTGGCTATGCTGGTAACTCTCCTCTTCTTCTCTTCCTGATTTTCTTGGAATAGCGAATAGATTCACTGATTCTCCTTTGACTTAGTACTTAGTGTAGTGGTTCTCAAACTGGTTTTAAGACCTCTTTCAACTCTTAAATATTATTGAGGACTACAAAGAGATTTTTTTAAAATGTGATTATACTTATGGACATTTACCATGTTAGAAGTTAAAGCTAAAGTAAATTCTAAAGCATTTCTTTATTACTCTATTTAAAAATAACAAGCCTATTATGTATTAGTTGGAGAAGGAAACGGCAATCCACTCTAGTATTCTTGCCTGAGAAATCCCATGTACAGAGCCTGAGAGACTACAGTCCATGGGGTCACAAAAGAGTCAGACATGACTTAGTGACTAAACAATGCTAAATTATGTATTAGTATAACATTTTTAGGAAAAATTAACCATATTGTTAAAAACAAAAAATAGTGAAAAAGTGACATGTTTTGCATATTTCAAATGTATTTAATGACTGGCTTAATAGAAGACAATTGGATTTGCATATCTGCTTCTACATTCAACCCTTTGACATCTGTTATTTGGATAAAGAACATGAAGAAAATTTGGTCTCATCCATCTGTATATTTGAAAAGGAGAAATATTTTATATTCTTTCAGATAATTATAGATATTCTTCTTTCATATGGCAGTGAAACTCCACAAGTGGTAATTTCTTGTAGGCTAGTTGAAATGTGGATTTAAAAATGCTAAAATTGGACTTTTCATTCTCTGTTATATCATGATTCACTGTTCTGTCTTGCACTACACATGGATCATGTATTTACCATGCTTTACTTCATAGTATTATTTCTTACAAACACTTACACATCTCATTACATGATGTCCAAAAACATATTTGTTAATACTATCTCTGATCTTATCAGAAAATTCTTCAAGTATTGGGAAGCTGTCAAGCTCACAGTGTGGATATACATTTTCCAAAATTCTAATATTCACTTGAAAATTTTTTCATCAGAAATTGTTTTTCCTGATGTGAAAGTCTTAACTTCATTCATTTTCATTGCCAAATGCCCAAATATGAATAACCATACTGGTTGTCAATTGTTCTTCAGAGGAGAAATAGTTTTATATGCAATAATCAACTGGAACAGCCCACAATTTAATCATTCTAGGGCTTTTATTTGAGATAAATGTTGTACTTTGGTAGGCAGCCTAAGTGTTTTATGTGAACTTCTCACTTCATTATACAAAATATCAAAAAATATTTATTCAAAAGTTCAAGTGTCAGAATTTAAGGAAATTAATTGTTACTTCTTGATGAAGAACATTCTTAAGTGAAGCTAATATATATATTAGTATAAATATCATGTTTATATATGGTGCTGGTGGTTTAGTCGCTAAGTTGTGTCCAATTCTGTGACCCCATAGGCTATAGCCTACCAGGCTCCCTCTGTCCATGGGATTTCCAAGGCGAAAATACTGGAGTGGGTTGCCGTTTCTTTCTCCAGGGGGTCTTCCGGATCCAGGGACTGAAACTTTGTCTCCTGCATTGCAGGTGATCTCCTGCTTTGCAAATGAATTCTTTACCACTGAGCCAGCAGGGAGCCCATATTTACTTATAGCGGGAAGAAATACCATTACTACTAGTACAGCTTGGTACCACTTCGGACTTCATCCTTAGAAAGTCTGCAGCAATTTTACCCACTCTTGCTTTTTTACCATCAGTGCAAAGTCAACACAATGAAAAGGCAAATAACTTCTTAGTATTATTATTACAATAGTTTTCATCTCATGAATTCATCCCAGAAGGATCTTGGGAACTCCCAGGAGTCCATAGACCAGACTTTGACTCCTTGCTTTAGAGTATTTTGGCTTCCCAGATGCTTTCATTAATTGTTGCTTTCATTAACTGAAAAAAAAAGTGCTTGTATGAATTTGACCTTCACATAATTTCAGTATTTGACTTGTGTCAAGAGCTGTGGGCACCTTTATTAGTCTGACTCTTCCCACATCATGGTGTTTTCTGTTTATTATTCAAGATCACTGGAAAAAGTAATTCTAGCTGTGGCTTCAGGTAGCATCCTTCTGGGTAGGATTTACGCTCCTGGGTGCAGTGGATGTCATGGAAACATGGTTCAGAGGTGGGGAGGAAAGACTCTGAGCCTCCCATTTAATCTGCAAAAGGGGCTTCCCAGCAGGTTCTGGGCTTCCCAGGTGGCTCAGTGGTAAAGAATCCAGAAGCCAATGCAGGAGATGTGGGTTCGATCCTTGGGTTGGGAAGATCCCTTGGAGGAGGAAGTGGCAACCCACTCCAATATTATTACTGGGAAAATTCCATGGACAGAGGAGCCTGGAGGGCTTACAGTCCATGGGGTCACAAAGAGTCAGACACACAACTGAGCGATTGAGCACACATGCAGCAGGGTCTAGCCCTTTCTCATTTTCTCTAGCTTCCTGTCAGTATCATTCCCAGAATCAGTTTTACTATTCACTTTTTACTTAGGCTGAAGCCCTATTCATTTGGAAAGTCTCCTCTGTGTGTTTTGCATTTTTGCTGGCATGGTTTAACACATCCCCTTTTTATAGATTTGCCACCTAGTCTCTTACAGATAGTGACAGATGATGACAGGAGTTTGGCTCAGCGAGAAACTGCTCTGACAGGGACAGACAGTGCTCAGCATGTCACACTGCCCCTGCTGCCCTCCCTGCTCGCTGGGATCCTGGCTTATCTTCTATGTTCTGATCTATAGATTTGAAAACTTGTGCAGGGAGTATAGACCTACATTAACTGCTGTGTTGGTTACAGAAAGCTGAATCAGATACATACCTAAACATTTATTGACACCACCTCTAAGAAGGCATGAGTCAGAAATATTATCTGCAGCAACTTCCAGAAAGAAGGAACTCAGCTTTTTTTCTCTCTCTGAGTTCAGTGATCAGTGATTTGGGAAAACACCAGTTTGGAGCACTGTTAGTGAATGATCTGGGGACAAGTATTCTCCATAATTTCTGAAGTCTAAATGGATTTTGCAGTTCTTGTCCCCATAATCAATCTATCAATACAAATAAAAATGTATCAAATCTGATTTTCTATATCATCTAGTGTGTATGAAGTAATGAGCTGAGCCTAGCTCATGTCTGGTTTAAACCCTACATTTGAAGCTATGAACGATTTCCTATACAGTCCTCCCTTGATATCTGTGGGGTTTGGTTTGGTTCTAGGACCCCCTGTAGATATCAAAATCCCTGGATGCTCAAGTCCCTCATGTAAATTATGTATTTGCTTATAATCTACACACATCTTCCCATGTACTTTAAATCATCTCTAGTTTACCTATAATATCGAAGGTGACATAAATTCTATATGTATCAGTGTAAACATAATGTAATTCAAGTTTTGTTTTTTGGAACTTTTGAAAATTTTTTCATAAGTATTTTTGATTTGTGGTTGGTTAAATCCACAGATGTGGAACCCATTGATATGGAGGGCTGGCTTAATTTCTCTCCTGATCCAAGAAATCCTAATTGTAATTAATCAGTCACAACTTAAATATTAGAGTATTTTCTTGGAAAATAAGCTCTAAAAGATGATGTCTATGTAGTTCATTAATAGAGAACAGCTTAAAAACTGAATTTAGTATCTGCTCTAACCCTGAATATTCATTGAAAGGACTAAGACTGATGCGAAGAGCTGACTCATTGGAAGAGACCCTGATTCTGGGGAAGATTGAAGGCAAAAGAAGAAGGGTGCAGCAGAGAATGAGATGACATCACCGACTCAATGGACATGAGTTTGAGCAAACTCTGGGTGATAGTGAAGGACAAGGAAATGTAGCATGCTGCAGTACATAGGGTTGCAAAGAGTTGGATATGACTTAACAACTGAATAGCAACAATGAAGAGTGTCTGCTAGGAGGCAACAGAATCCATTCTGATAGACTTGTTTTATTCATACCTCACTTCAGCTAGATTCTGTGCTCAGATCTACATATCTGCAGCTGTAGACCGGCCTCTGCTCCAGACCCTGGAGACATGGGGCAAGCTTGCAGGGTGACATGAGCAGAAGATGTTGCTTGACTTCTGTGCTCTCCAGGCAGCCACATCTCCTTGATAGGAAGCTTTAACATTCCACGGGAGCCTAACCCTTATTCTTCCTCTTGTAGATATGAGAAACATGAAATCCAAGATATTTTTAAGGGGAAAATAGCCTTAGTTTTCAGATTTGCATTGTCTACAGCTGTTGTTGTGTTAGCAGCTCAGTCATGTGCAACTGTTTGCAACCCCATCGACTGTAGCCCGCTAGGTCCCTCTGTTCATGGAATTCTCCAGGCAAGAATACTGGAGTGGATTGACATCCTCTTCTCCAGGGAATCTTCCCAACCTAGGGACCAAACCCAGGTCTCTTGCATTTCAGGCAGATTCTTTACTGTCTGAGCCACCAGGAAAGCCTACAGAGCTTGTCTATAGAGCCAGAGTCATAACTCTTCAATTTCATTCTAAAAGCAAAGAAGGAAACAGTTTCAGCAGAATCAATGACACAACGCTTGACCAGGCAAGTGGCAACTTCCTTAATGAAGACCCTGACTTTATTTTCACTAGTTTCAGGGCTAAGTAGTTTTGTTATTTTGTAGTTATTTACAACAGATTGCATTTAAGTTGCTTGAGGGCATCTGGACATGATGTCTTTTTCTTGGAATCCCCCAATATCTCCTTGGTAATAAATACATGTAAGTTTGATATCCCTGGGTCATAATGTCAGTTATTATAGGTACTTGCTTTCCTCTGGTTAACATAGATAGTTTATTAAAAATTCAGATTTTTAGGAAGTATTACAGGGATTCTGACTGAGATGGTTTAGAAGTGGGGCCCAAGAGTTTGGGTTTTAATCCAGCAGCTGTGATGGCTCATGCATGTGTTCCATGGACCGCAACTAGAGAAGTGCTGCCCTAATAAATAAGACTGTGCTCTGCCTGGAAGGCTGGGAATAAAAAGCCATTCCTACCTGTTAAAAGACACTTACTCCTTGGAAGGAAAGTTATGACCAACTTAGATAGCATATTAAAAAGCAGAGACATTACTTTGCCAACAAAGGTCCATCTAGTCAAGGCTATGGTTTTTCCAGTGGTCATGTATGGATGTGAGAGTTGGACTGTGAAAAAAGCTGAGTGCCAAAGAGTTGATGCTTTTGAAGTGTGTTGTTGGAGAAGACTCTTGAGAGTCCCTTGGACTGCAAGGAGATCCAACCAGTCCATTCTAAAGGAGATCAGCCCTGAGATTTCTTTGGAAGGAATGATGCTAAAGCTGAAACTCCAGTACTTTGGCCACCTGATGTGAAGAGTTGACTCATTGGAAAAGACTCTGATGCTGGGAGGGATTGGGGGCAGGAGGAGAAGGGGACGACAGAGGATGAGATGGCTGGATGGCATCACGGACTCGATGGACGTGAGTCTGAGTGAACTCCAGGAGTTGGTGATGGACAGGGAGGTCTGGTGTGCTGTGATTCATGGGGTTGCAAACAGTCAGACATGACTGAGCGACTGAACTGAACTGAACTGAACTGAACTGAAATGAAAGACAAATGATACAAATGAACTTATTTACAAAACAGAAACAGACTCACAGACTTACAGAATAAGCTTATGGTTTCTGGGGGAAAGGCCAGGGGAAAGGAATAGTTAGGGAGCTTGGGTCAACTTGTATACACCACTATATTTAAAACGCATAACCAACAAGGGATAAGGAATTTTTAAAATCTGGTGTGCAGAAAGCCAACTGAATATTAAGAATGGTCACATGAACTTGATCGCCATCAAGGTACACACCATCTTAGATATTGTTCTTGACTGCAGATCTGTGATTCAGGTTTTCTGTTTCTTCTGTCTTAGAGTCTGATGTTTCTTTTACTATTCAGACGAGATTTATGACTTTGATGGCAAAACTCAAGCTCTTTCACTTGTTTCCTATAATCCTGGTGCACATGACAGAGCTCTTCTCACAGTAGCTATCACTAAATGAGTCAAGATAGCAAAATGAATGGCAGTGATCTCAATTTAGCAAATGATTCTTTTGATCAAAAATCTTGCCAAGATCCTGACTGTCAAAAACCACTTGACCTGCCAGGTAGTTAGAGGAGGAACATGTGGAAGTGTAATCATTCAGTTGGAATTTGAGGTGAAAACTCAAGAGAAGCTGCTTTAGTGAAAAATATGGCAATGGAGCTCCATCCAAATACATTAGAAGGCATCAAAAAGAAAATGTTTTCTCTTGTGATTTTTCCTTTAACTATTAACTGAACACTTGTAAAACTGATGATGATGAATCTTACCAGTCACCTAGAATTCTCTGTACCACTGGAGAAAGCAAAATTACTTTAATATTTTTGAAGGCTTCTTTACTTTGTAAGATGTATCTGGGGAACTTAAGTTCATTAGAAAACTGGAACCATTTTAAAATAGTTCTAAGGACCTTCTTCTCCTTTTCTCAAATTACTTTTCCAATTTTAGATGGGAGCATGAATAGCTAAAAGGAGAGCTTAGCTAAAATAAATAAAAGTTAATATGCATTTTTGAGGAGCATGTGAGGGGAAATGAATCTGTAAATTTTTCTATAGCTGGGCCTGTCCTTCCCTAGTGCCAATAATCAATCCTGACTTGGAGCAGGAGATTCTTTAGGAAAAAACTGTCACTTATATTGAGATGCAGTCTATTTCCCTATATTGTTAATGATCCTTATTATCAGTGTTATGTCAGTGATAATGGTACTTTATTATGCATGACGACAGTTGAGAACTTTTATTGTGTCATATACTGGGCAAGGAACACAGACATTTGCTCATCGAATTCTTACAACATCCTTATGGTGTTAGCACTAACGACATCCTACATTGTTATTGTCAAGAATATTAAGAAAGAATACCTTCCCAAGACATTCAGGTAGTCAGGGTGGAAGCATTCTGGAAGTCTAAAAAGGTAGTACTTTTTTCTCTGCCCTGCATCCGGACTTGGAGATTTTGAGAGAGGCAGCACTGATTCTCTGGGGTTCTAGTAAGTTCTAGAAATTTTCCCCTATTAAACTGGGGTAGAGATGGGATTGGGAGAGGTGAAAAAAAAAGGAAGTTTTTGTTTCCTTGTTTCCTATTGTTATATAAGGGAATATATAAGGCTATATTCAGTATCAAAGCTCAGTGCTTTGTGATGACCTGGAGGGATGGAACGGGAAGTGTGGTAGGGAGGTCCAAGAGGAAGCGGATATATGTATTCCTATAGCTGATTCATTTGTTGTTCAGCAGAAACTAACACAACTTTTAAAGCAATTATCTGCGCAGCCGCTTCAGTCATATCCAACTCTTTACGACCGGATGGACTATAGTTCTCCAGGCTCTTCTATCCATGAGATTCTCTAGGCAAGAATTCTGGAGTGGGTTGCCAGGGTATCTTTCCAACCCAAGGATCAAACCCACATCTTCCGCATCTTCTGCACTGCAGGTGGATTCTTTACCACTGAGCTACGTGGGAAGTCCCAGGAAAGCAATTATACTCCAATTGAAAAAAAAAAAAAAAGCAGAGGCTGTGTGAAGACTATGTCCTTACTGAGTCTATCATGACCACGAGACACTGTGTCCATTTCTTCAGCACCTGTCTGTCCTCGCTTGGCAGTCTAATGCCCGTTTTTTGACTTTTCCTGATTATTTCTTAAATACTAAGAAGTGAGAGATTTCCTGACTGAAAACCAAAATATCTTCTGGTGATAAAAAGAAACCACAGACTTGGTTATATGGCTGGACCTCTGAAATAAAACTCCTCTATTAGATTTCTGATGGGCTTCAAATTTGGTTCAATTCTAGAACTTGCATACTGAGGTGGAAAGGTAAGGAGCGTGTGCTCTGCTGGCAAGATGCTGCAATTGTTTTTGGCAGCAGAGGAGGATGTAGAAATCAATAGGGAGATGAGATAAGTGTCACTTGCTCTTCAGATGCACCTTATACTTGACCTGGAGGAGACGGTTCTTACAGTTGAAGTTTAAATGACTATGCAGGCATTTTGAAGGGCTTTCTTCCTTGAGGTTGCTTCCAGAGAATCAAAATCTTGTTAGAATTATTCTGGGCACTGATTCAAAGTGTGAAAGGCTAAAATATTGCCAACATGGTAATTTACACAATATAATAGCAGGAGAAAATAAATTATCCACAACTTACAGCAATGCCCTGTGAGCAGTAAGCCTCTTGGAGCACACAAAAATTATATCTACAATATATCAGCGACATAAAGCCCAGGATTATAAGAATCAGATTCAAGTTCTTGAAAAATTAGTAGAAATTCAATTTTGCCATCACTTTAGAAATTGAAAAGTAATAATAAATGGGCACAGCCAATACTGGGGTCTGATTGATTGAATTACATATTCTGTTCTGTTACTTAACACCTTATGTCCTCAGAAGGCTTTGCCCTCATGCTTTCAGTCAAGTATGAAAACTTGATAGCATTCCCATTTTGTATGCAAGGAAATTGGAGCACTGGATGGTGGGTTTCTTTCAAAATCACCTCACTGATCTGAGATGAAGCTGTAAGGGACTAGGGAGCTGTCAAATCCTTGTGTTCTGGGGCTGACCAGGGCTGTGGTTTAAGCCACGTTTTCAGAGCTGTGGAAGATCAAAGAATAAAAGCAGTTGTAGGTGCTGATGCGTCATACCTCTAAAGAACTTTTAACTGAAATCACTAGTACTCTTGCCTGGAAAATCCCATGAATGGAGGAGCCTGGTAGGCTGCGGTCCATGGGGTCACTAAGAATCGGACACGACTGAGCGACTTCACTTTCACTTTTCACTTTCATGCATTGGAGAAGGAAATGGCAACCCACTCCAGTGTTTTTGCCTGGAGAATCCCAGGGATGAAGGAGCCTGGTGAGCTGCCGTCTGTGGGGTCGCACAGAGTTGGACACGACTGAAGTGACTTAGCAGCAGCAGCAGCCTTCTTATGAATCTATTGTTTTCTGGGTTTTGAATAAGATTTTCCTTTGCTGTGCAGCTTCTTGGCCATCACTGTTGGGGACATGATGTTTCCTTGCTGTGATCAATATTATGTGACTGTTATTTCCTAGGAAGATTTTTACCTCAAAACATAGCTTAGCATTATTGAACAACATAATCCCCACCTGAATAGTATGTGAAAAGGGCAATTGCATGAGATTTTCATGTAGGATCCAGAAAATTACAAGGAGAGAGTTAACAGAAAATAAAGAAAGCAAAAAAGGAAGAGCAAATTGTGTATTTTTAGATACAGAGACAGTGGACAAGGGGAAATAGTTTGGTGCAGGGAAGATGTCACAACTACCAGTTAGAGATGGAATTCAAATAGGTTCATCTGTACTATTTTTCTAGATTCCACGTATGCATTAATATGCAACACTCATTTTACTCTTTCTGATTTACTTCACTTTGTATGACAGATGCTATATCTAGCCTGTAAATTATCCAATTTTGTTTCTTTTTATGGCTGAGTAATATTCTATTGTATATTTGTACCACATCTTCTTGCAGGGCAGGAATAGGAACGTAGACATAGAGAACGGTTTTGTGGACGTGGTAGGGGGAAGGCAGGAGTGGAGCAAATTGGGAGATTGGGATTAACATGTATACACAACCATATGTAAAATAGCTAGCTAGTGGGAGCCTTCTATATAGCATAGGCAGCTCAGCTTTTTGTTCTGTGATGACCTCAAGGGTGGGATGGAGGGGTGGTGGTGGGGAGGCTCAAGAGGGTGGGGATATATGTCTGATAAGTGTTAGTTGCTCAGTCGTGTCTGACTCTTTGGGATCCCATGGACTGTAGCCTGTCAGGAATTCTATAGCATTCTCTAGGCAAGAATACTGGAGTGGGTTGCTATTCCCTTCTCCAGTGGATCTTCCCAACTCAGTGACTGAACCCCAGATATTTGTATACATATAGCTGATACACATTGTCATACAGCAGAAACTAACACAATATAGTAAAGCAACTGTACCCCAATAAATTTCTTTTTAATGGAGAAAAGAGATGGAATTTATTTTAGTTTCTCCCATTCCATGTTGCCTATGTCTAGCCATGGAATCAAACATCCCCACCCATTCCTCTCTTTCTGTAACTTCTGCTAGATGAGAATAACACATAGCATCTGTGCTACAGGTATCAGCGAGGGCTTGACCAGAAAACTGAATAACTCTCTCTTTCCCTTTCCATCTAACTTTCTGCAGAACCCTCCTAAATTCCTCTCTATTGGTGGTCTCTCCCCATCCCACTTCTACCTGTATTCCACTACTGGATTAATTGTTTTAACTGACCATGTTACTGCCTAGCTGAAAACCTTTGATCACCCTTCTTGGCCTTTATTTTACCCTCAATCTAAAGTCAGCTGATTAAAGCTCAAAGTCCCACAATCCTTCACTATTTGCTACCAACTTATTTTTCCTAGCACTTCCCTGGTGGCTCAGACTGTAAAGTGTCTGCCCGCAATGTGGGAGACCTGGGTTCAATCCCTGAGTCGGGAAGATCCACTGGAGAAGGAAATGGCAATCTACTCCAGTACTCTTGCCTGGAAAATTCCATGGACAGAGGAGCCTTGTAAGCTATAGTCCACGTGGTCGCAAAGAGTCGGGCACGACTGAGTGACATCACTTCTTATCTTTCCTGTGTTAAACCTTCTATAGCCTATTTCACAGTCTCTGTTTAAAATTAGTTGTTCTCTGAGCAGATCTCCAAATTTTTATATTACTTCACTATTCATTCTCTTTCTCCCATGAAGAAGGTCATCCACTTCCTGATCCAGTTCTGCATCTGCCAACCTCCTACTTGGCCTTCAGGAATCACTTTAGTGCCACCTCTGGACAGTGTGTCTGTTTCTGTACTTATTAAAAATTGCTTGCATTATGGCTATTTGTCTGCCCCATCTTCCCTGCTGGACTGAAAGGTCATTAAGGCTAGGGACCGTGTCCTCATTAGCTTTATGTGTTTCTCTTCCTGTCATCTATGCCCAGTTCCTGGCATGATGCGGTATTTATAGGAATAGCTGAATAAATGGGTAATAAATTGAGTGAATGTAGAAAAAAATGAATGACATATGAATTCTAGAGAAATAAAGAAATTTAAAATCAGTTCTCTGTACTCCAAAAAGATAAAATTTATAAGAGATGTAAAACCCATATTTTAAAAATGGAAACAGTTATGTTTGTATAACATATGTTAAATGTTATGTGAATTTTCTAGCACAAATATACTACAAAGTGCAGCTGGAAAAGGAGATCAAACTGAGATCAGTGACTTTTTTGAGAAGCTGAAACTTGAGCTGAGTCAGATATATGCATGGAACTAAGGTAACTTTAGAGGAAATGGTCTTTATTCTATTTTTTGTAATTAATTATATATATGCATGTGTTTACAACTGGATTGTTGAATCTGATGAAAAGAATCTTTTTTCATTGCTACATGCATGCCCTAGTACCTACTGTGTACCTGGCATATAGTACATGCTCAGTAAAAGTTTGATAAATGAGAATATTGAGCTTTTTATGAAGTGAGCAAAGAAGCAGGGATTGGAGTTCACATGGAATGTTTAGAAAACTGAGGAGAGTGATTGGAAAGAAGGGAGCTGCATAATAAAAATGAGTTCTATTTTTCTCTAAGAGTTGATTCTTTAATGGTAACTGTAGAAGGGCTTTAAAATGAGAAGCAACCATCGAATGAATGTGTTGGAGAAGTACTCTGGTAGCTGTGTATGTGAGATGTGGACTGTGACATGCATTTGGTTGTGAAATACCTCCCTAAAACCACTGCCCTGCTATTTCGTTGCAGGATTATTTAACAACTCCTTGATTTCAAGGGAGTTAGACCCAAACTCAGGTTTAGGAATAGGCTTATAACGGAGATGTACCCGAGAAGATGCTAATTGGAAGCTGCAGAGGCGATTCCTGAGAAATGCTTCTCTCCTACCTCTTTGCTGCTACTCCATCTTGGGATCACGGCTGGGTGGCCAAGATCATTGAGGAGATGTTGACTCAGGCTCTCAACAACCTTAGGGCACTAAGATACTAAAAATTTCCTCTCACCATTATGGGGGAAAAAAGGTACAAATATAATTTTATGTATTGTTATTCGAGCTTTCTGTTTTTCATTATTAAAAAAAATTTCCTATTTCTCTTTCTTAAAGCCTCTCTCTCTTGCTTACATGAACACATATAAATTCACATAGATTTGGTGGTAGCAGGAGAGTATATATATTGGAGGAGGAGAAAACAAGAATCACTTGCCTGGAAAAATTCCTACTCCATTGCTTCTGAGAGTTTTAAATTTTGAACCAAAGAGTACAAGTTTCAAAATTTAAACTCAAAAAAAAAAAAAAAAAAAAAAAGGGCTTGAGTTTGAGAATGGAATAACTCATTTCTCTGTGTCTTTATTTTCTGATCTGTAAAATAGAATAGAATTATAGTAAGAGTTAGCTCATAGATTTATTATAAAATTATAAGTGAATGTATATAAAATGCAGAGGATAAGATGGTCAGATAGCATCACCAACTCAGTGGACATGAATTTGAACAAACTTCAGTAGATAGCGGAGGACAGGGGAGCCTGGCATGCTGCAGTCCATGGGGTTGAAAAGGGCTGCACACAACTTAGCGACTGAACAACAACAATGTACAATGCATATCATAGTGCCTGGCACAGACTAAGTACTCAGTGAAGGTTAACTCTCACTAAGTTCCGTTCTTACTTTGGACTTTGGAACATTGACCCCCAAATCACCACAGGTCACATCTACTCAGTCCTATTCTAGTTTCCAGAAGCCTTACGGGTGAAGTATGTCAGTAACTGAAAGGAAAACATGGCATCACTTTCCAAATATAGAACTTTTTGACTTTGTTATTGGAAATGTGGGGAGATAAGAGTCTACAAAGCTCAGATGATAGATAAGAGCAGTAAGAAGAATAAAATAAAAATGAATAAATACCATTCTATTTGAGTATTTTTTCAAAACCAATTAGATAAAAATCATAATTTAGGTGCAACGTGATGAGAGCTTAGATGAAAATTGTCAGCAAGTGAGATGGAAAGAGTTTCAAGAGGTATGGTGATGAAAACAGACTGGACCTGTCAACAGACTTAGGTACATCAAGTCGTCAGACACAAACTTTCAAGTTGCAAATTTTCCAAGATGTGAATGTGTGTTTGTGTCAAACCATATAAATTTGTTCACGTGCATGCATCCTCTGTAAGTTTCCTACTGCTGATGATTCTTCAGCTCTACCATCTCCCACCTCTCTCTCATCCAGTCAGTAACTCTTCTTGCCTGTTCACTCAATACCAGCCCTTGTATGCCAACTGTCGTACTGTACTACTATACTTTCAAGGTACCATACCATATGATTAAAATGTTTATTTTTTGTGTGTGTTTATTTTTTATGTATTATTTGTTTAAAAAATATTATAGGCCTATTATAGTACAATACTATATAGCTGACTGTGTTGGTTGGGTACCTAGGGTGACTTTTGAACAAATTGGAATTATGAACAAACTGGACTTAACAAACATGCTCTTGGAATGGAACTTGTTTGTGTGTAGGGAACTTACTGTATTGTGTGGATGGTAGCTGCTGCTACTGCTAAGTTGCTTCAGTCATGTTCAACTCTACTCATAGATGGCAGCCCACCAGGCTCCGCCATCCCTGGGGCTCTCCAGGCAAGAACATTGGAGTGGGTTTGCCATTTCCTTCTCCAATGCATGAAAGTGAAAAGTGAAAAGTGAAAGTGAAGTAGCTCAGTTGTGTCCGACTCTTAGTGACCCCATGGACTGCAGCCTACCAGGCTCCTCCGTCCATGGGATTTCCCAGGCAAGACTACTGGAGTGGGGTGCTCATTGCCTTCTCCAGTGGATGGTAGTAGGGGCAAGAAAATAAAAACAGGTTGTTATGTGTGCTTGCGTGCTCAGTCATGTCCGACTCTGCAACCCCCTGGGCTAGAGCCTACCAGGCTCCTCTGTCCATGAGATTTTCCAGGCAAGAATACTGGAGTGGGTTGCCATTTCCTTCTCCAGGGGATCTTCCCTACCCAGGGATGGAGCCGAGTCTTTTGTGTCTCCTGCATTGGCAGGTGAATTCTTTTCCCACTGAGCCAACTGGGGAGCATAAGCAAGCACACACGGGAGATACTATCTATCTGCTATGTACCTAGGGGGCATGATTCCAATGATGGTTGTAACTGAATACAGGGTGAGTGTTACTGTTCTTTTGACATGAGAAGAAGGCTGGACATTTCACAGCATTTAAAACCAAAATGAATTAGCCTCATTATGGGGGACCATTTCTGGAAAACTCTTGGTAGTCAGTTAAGTTTTCCCAGTGATCTTTATGATGGAGGTTAAACAAATTTAGTGGAGTGTTAACATTTCCATCAGGATGTTAAATGTGAGGGCAATAAACTAGCTTCTGCGGGGCCTGGGGAGGACATGCATGTCTGTCCTCTGTTTGTTTCAGCAGCTCTGGATTCCTCTTTCATCCACAATTTACAGCATTGATGTTTTTCAAACCTAAAGCAATTTGAATGGAGAACTCAGTTGAATTTACTGTATGATTTACGTTCAAAGCCACTGCTGAGGGGATCCTCACCAGAAATTATTATGATGAGGATTTCTTTTTGTGATGCTGAAAATGATCCATTCAAAACCCACTGAGATCCCAAACTTATGCACACAGGTCCTTCTTCTTAATTGCCAGGCCTCTTCTTTAGAGCTAAAAGATAACCTGGAAGATCTTAGCAAGTAATAAAATAGGATATAGAATCTGATTATCAGCCTAAATTTCAAGCAACTCCGCTATTAGTTTGGTAGAACATGGCATTAGTTTGACACGGCATTAGTTTGCTGCCTTGACAAAATACTACAGGCTGGGTGGTTTCAACCACAGAAATTTTTTTTCTCACAGTTTTGGAGGCTAGAAGTCCAAGATCAAGGTGTCAGCAGGTTTCATTTCTTCTGAGACCTCTCTCCATGACTTTCAGATGGCCGCCTTCTCTCTGTGTTTTCATATGGCCTATTTTCTATGTGGGAACTCCTGATGGCCCTCTGAGTATGTTGCTGGATGCATCATATTCTGAAGTACTGAGGAGCAGGGCTTCAGCATATGAGTTTTGGGTGAGTATAAATTAGCCCATAACATTCCATCCTCTGGACCTTCAAAGTTCATTGTTCTCACATGCAAAATACATTCATCCTCATCCCAGCAGCCCCCCAAAATCTTAATCCATTCCACCAGCAACTCTAGGTCTACAATGTCGTCTGTATATCATCCAAATCAGATACAGGTGAGATTCAAGGTAGCATCCTGAGGCAAAATTCCTCTCTTCCTTTGAACCTTTGAAGTCAGACAAGTTATTTGCTTCCAAAATAGAATTTCAGGGACAGGTATAAGATAGACATTTCAACTTTAAATGAGGGAAATTGGAAAGATGAAAGGGGTCATAGGGTTAAAACAGGCCCAAAAGAGAATAGGGCAAATCTCATTATATTTATCCCTGATGGCTCAGTTGGTAAAGAATCCGCCTACAAAATAGGAGACCCCGGTTCAATTCCTGGGTCAGGAATATCTGCTGGAGAAGGAATAGGCTACCTATTTCAGTATTCTTGGGTTTCCCTTGTGGCTCAGCTGGTAAAGAATCCGCCTGCAATGTGGGAGACCTGGGTTCGATCCCTGGGTTGAGAAGATCCCATGGAGAAGGGAAAGGCTTCTCACTCCAGTATTCTGGCCTGGAGAATTCCATGGCCTGTATAGTCCATGGGGTTGCAAAGAGTCTGACATGATGAGTGACTTTCATTTTTCGCTTCAAAGGCTTGAAAATATTCATCTTTGGCTCAATGCTGTTTTTTGGGTCCACTGGGGGTAGCAGTGTTACTCCTGCAGCCCAGGATGGTGGCCTTTCTCCTGAGGCCCTGAATGGTGGCAACCTAACCTGCTGAAACTGAGGTGGTACCTCCTCTGTCCCTACCCCTAACCCTCAAACTGAGAAAAAGATGATTTTGCCCCAAGTACCTGTTCCCTCTGGGCTCATAGTGGCAATGACAACCCTGCTGATCTCTGAATCACCTTTGGGTCAGTGTTCCCTTTTCTTGTTGACAGCCAATAGCTCTATGTTCTGTCCTATAGAATCGCAGAAATATGACAGCCTTCCTTCATTTTGTCCTTTCTCTGTCCCTGTCAAAACAAGCTGGCAGAGTTTCTGCTGAGATAATTGATTGGATTCATCTATGAGTCACACTCTTACTAATCTTTTTATCTAACGGATGTTCAGCCACACCCTTGGTGTTGTCTCCAGAGAGTACTTCCTCATTTGTTTTTTCAATATGAATAGGTTGATAATATTCCACAGCTTTGAGTTTTATTTTCTTTTTGCATAAAAATGTTTTCTTCCATTTTTCCCCTCCCATAGTCTGTTATAAGCAGCAAAGAGAGACCCAGCTACACCTTCCATAGTTTGCTTAGAAATCGCCTCTGCTTCCTAGGTGGCGCTAGTGGTAAAGAACCTGCATGCCAATGCTGGAGACAAGAGGCACAGGTTCGATCCCTGGTTGGAAAGATCCCCTGGAGGATGGCATAGCAACCCACTCCAGTGTTCTTGCCTGGAGAATCCCATGGACAGAAGAGCCTGGTAGGCTACGGTCCCTAGGGTCACAAAGAGACTGGCACGACTTAGCATGCCCACAAATATCCAAGATGATCACTCATGAGTTCTACCGTCCAGAAAGCACGACAACATAATTCAGCCAGATTCTTTGCCAATTTAAGGATCACCTTTCCTCCATTTTCCAGTACCCTGCTTCCCATTTATATCTGAAGTCTCACCAGTAGTACCCTTAATGTATTTAAACATCTTGCATATTTGCATTTAAACGTATTAACATTTACCTATCAACAGTTTCTTGAAGGGAATTTAGTTAATTTTGTTTCTTTGTTTTTATATTTACTTCAAACCTCTTCCAGCTTCCAATCATTATCTGGTTCCAGAGCCACATCCACATTTTGAGATGTTTGCTACAGGGGCATCCGCTTCATCAGACCAAAATCTATATTAGTTTACTAGGGTTGTCATAACAAAGTACCACAAACTGGGTAAGTGACCTAAACAACAGAAATGTATTTTCTCACAGCTCTGGTGGCTCTAAGTCTGACTTAAAGATGTCAGTAAGGTTGGTTACTTCTGGAGGCTCTGAAGGAGAATCTTTCCTCGTTTCTCCCCAGCTTTTGTTGGTAATTATCAGCTCTTGGCTGTTCTTGACTGGCTGCTGTATGACTCCGGTCTCTGCCTCTGTCAACACGTTGTAGACCTTTTGTGTGTCCCCGTGTCTCTGTGTCTTCTGTCTGGCTTTCTCACAGTTGTCATTGGGTTTGGAGCCCACTCTAATCCAGTATGGTCTCATCTTAACTTTATTACATCTTTAATGTCTTATTTCCAATAAGGTCACTGTCACAGGCACTGGGGACTAGAACTTCAACATGTCTTTTCACACTCCCAACAAAAAGCAGTGTATTTCTGTCCTTTCTCTTCTGTGATTGAAGCTTACCAAAGTTGGACTCAAAATTTTACTCTTCTGTCAAGCTTTTCCACTCTTTCTGCAAGAGACCCTATCTTGAATTGACAGGACATGGTGACTAATTTGAAAAAGGTGGAGATAAAAATATAAAGAGTCAGATGACTTCACTCTAAAAGCTTGATCAGTCCCTGAGATAAGCTTGAAGAAGTCATTATATGCAGAGTACGTAGGTGAGATGCTCTCTTTAGCAACCCTTCTATTCAAGCAAGGCATTATCTCAGGACTACCTGGTCTTTGCTTCCAAGTGTAAAATTCTAATTACTATGGCCTACAGCTCCCTAAATGAGTTACCCATATGCACTTCTCCATGCTCTATTCCTGCCTCTTCTACTGTTACAAACTTTCTTGTCATTGTTCAGTTGCTCAGTCATGTCCAACTCTTTGTGACCCCATGGACTGAAGCATCCCTGTCCTTCACCATCTCCCAGAGTTTGCTCAAACTCATGTCCATTAAGTCAGTAATGTCATCCAACCATTTGATCCTTTGTCGTCCCCTTCTCCTCCTGAACTTGTCATAAAACTGTATATTTCCTTTTTTCTTTTTGAGTTAAGGAAAAGATACAAGTTTTTGAGCTTCATGCTGGGATCTGACTCTTCTTCTGGTCAATGAATGAATATGAATGAAAGTATTATGTTGGCTTCCAGGGAGCATCCTTAGAAGAAGAGGTTTCTTTTTCATCCTTTTCATCTGCCCATAGCTGGAATTCAGTTATGAGGGCTGGAGCTCACGTAACCATTTTAGATCATGAGGCAGATGATGAAGCCATAGTATAAAAAGAACCTGGGCCTCTGATGGTTTTTTGAAGCTGCCTTTTTAATTCTAGATTAATGATTTCTACTTCAGCTACACTTACTTTAGAATATTTGTTATTTGCTGACTCGAATCCTAACTGATACATCTTCATACTGATTATGCCTCAGTCATACTGTGTTGTTTTGTTTTTGAAAGCACCAAGTACAATTTGAATTCAGAAAATTGCATCTGCAATTACCTCTGCCTGAAGTATCTTTTTCTGATTTTTGTGGTTGTCTGGCTGCCTTCTGGTCCTTTTTCCAGCCATGGCTTATATATCACCTCTTGATAGAGTCCTTGGCTTAGGTTACCAACTCCATCTTCATTTTGATTCCAGTTTCTCTCCATCTTCTTACCTCTTCTTTGCTTGGAGCAACTCTGTTACTTTCTGAAGATATCACTGCAAATGGTGACTGCAGCCATGAAATTAAAAGATGCTTGCTCCTTGGAAGAAAAGCTATGACCAACCTTGATAGCATATTGAAAAGCAGAGACATTACTTTGCCAACAAATGTCCATCTAGTCAAGGCTACGGTTTTTCCAGTGGTCATATATGGATGTGAGAGTTGGACTGTGAAGAAATCTGAGTGCCAAAGAATTGATGCTTTTGAACTGTGGTATTGGAGAAGACTCTTGAGAGTCCCTTGGACTGCAAGGAGATCCAACCAGTTCATTCTGAAGGAGATCAGCCCTGGGATTTCTTTGGAAGGAATAATGCTAAAGCCGAAACTCCGGTACTTTGGCCACCTCATGTGAAGAGTTTACTCATTGGAAAAGACTCTGATGCTGGGAGGGATTGGGGGCAGGAGGAGAAAGGGACGACAGAGGATGAGATGACTGGATGGCATCACGGACTCGATGGATGTGAGTCTGAGTGAACTCCAGGAGTTGGTGATGGACAGGGAGGCCTGGGATTCATGGGGTCGCAAAGAGCTGGACACGACTGAGCGACTGAACTGAACTGATTTTCATTCCCTCCATAGAGCATAATCTCCAGCATCTTGTGTATCTTTTCATCATTGTATCTATACTGCCTAGAAAATATTGTGACAGTAAGCACTCAATAAATATGTATAGAATAAATGAAGTCTTCTTGTGCATTCTCTCTTAGCCTTAGAAGGGTGCAAGACTGTATTACCTTTTGTTAAAAAAAAAGTCAATAGACAGAAACCTCAATTAAATAGTCTGGAGACCAGAAAAGGGTGCTCTCATGCCCTGTGATGTTAGCAGAGCACAACAATAGGAAGAAGAAAGACTCATTTCCCGACAAAAACTCAGCCAATGAAGAGTCACGAACTTTGTTTACAGTAGCCTTTCCAAATTCCTTTTCTTCTCTATATAAACTTTGTTCTTCCCTTGCTGTCTGGGGACTTGCCCTTGGCCGTACTCGCCATAATTGCAGACCCTAAATTGCAATTCTCTGCTGATCCTGAATAAATTCACCTTTGCTGGAAAAATAGCTAGGACTCAATTTGCTTTAGGTCAGCATTTTTCTTCTGTCTTTGTTTCTTTCATTTCTGTGACCAATAACTAAAAAAAGAATCTTGGAATTGTTACTGAGATTTGGGCTTTGTGTTCTTCCTTCTTGAACTCGCTTTGTATGAGCCAATGACTCACAAAATTGTTTTTACCGTCTAAACAGGAACAATACATAAATAAGCCTAGTAAATGACACATTTATTCAGGAGAATGATCTGGCTTTAAAGCAGAATTAGTTCTGTATATTTTAAAATAATTGTCTGTTAGATTTCATTTAAAATATTTGTAGATGTTTGCTGCTGCTGCTGCTGCTGCTAAGTTGCTTCAGTCGTGTCTGACTCTGTGTGACCCCATAGACGGCAGCCCACCAGGCTCCCCCGTCCCTGGGATTCTCCAAGCAAGAACACTGGAGTGGGTTGCCATTTCCCTCTCCAATGGATGAAAGTGAAAAGTGAAAGTGAAAAGTGAAAGTGAAGTCACTCAGTTGTGTCTGACTCTTAGCTACCCCATGGACTGCAGCCTAACAGGCTGCCCTGTCCATGGGATTTTCCAGGCAAGAGTACTGGAGTGGGATGCCATTGCCATGTGTTTAGTTAGACTCCCAGTTAGAAAATCGAAATTTTCTATTCATAAAACTACTCTGAGTGTGGATATAATCAGTGTGATGGAGTAGAAAGAGCATATACTTTGAGTCAGACATTTGAATTCTGTTACTGAACTGGACTTCCCAGGTGGTGCTAGTGGGAAGAGGAGCCTGGCAGGCTACAGTCCATAGGGTCTCAGAGTCGGACATGACTGAAGCAACTTAGCACACATGCACTGGGTCTATGGACACTGGTTTTGTGGCCTCGGGCAAATTCCTGGATGTCTCTGAACTGCTTTCTCTATCTCTCCAACAGGAAAGGTGATAACTCCCTTACTGGGTTCTTATTAATAAAATTGGAAGAGATTATGCATATAAAAGACTCAGTAAGAACCTAGTAATTGTCAATCTCTTTCCCTCTGTTTAGGTAAAATTGCATAAAAACAAACAAACAAAGAAACAAAAAAGCCAAGCAGAAGATATTTCTTTTTAAGTCCTTCTGTTGTGAAACAGAAAACATATATAGGTAAGTGAATACAATATGACCATATAGCTTAATGGATTATATACTGACCATCAAGTTAATATATTGAATACTGAGTCCAGAAATTAAACATCACTGATGCTTCCAAACCTTGACATGAGCAGACCTCTTCCCTCCTCTTCCTCAAAATGATAATCACTATTTTGACTTCCATAGTTATCTTACCCTTTCTCTTCTGAGGATTTAAAACCTAAGAACACAAGCCTCAGCACTATACAGTTCACTGTTAAACACCAAGGGATTTTAGCGGCATTGACCTCTGAGCAGTCAAAAATCAAAGGATAACATAACTGGCCCTCCATACGCAAGGTTCTTCCGTATCTGTGGTTCTGTATCTGGACATAAGCCAACTAAGCAACCACGAATCATGTAGTAAACAGTGTTTACTATTGAAGAAAATCCACATGTAAGTAGACTCCTGCAGTTCAAAACTGTGTAGTTAAAGGGTCAACTATTTTTTACTTTTGCACATTTTTGAACACTGTGTAAATGAAATCAGATGGTATATATTATTTATTTATTGGAGTATAATTGCTTTAAAATGTTGTGTTAGTCATTCAGTTGTGTCTGACTTTTGCAACCCCATGGACTGTAGCCCACCAGGCTCCTTTGTCAATGGAATTCTCCAGGCAAGAATCCTGGAGTAGGTAGTCATTTCCTTCTTCAGGGGATATGTATACATATATCCCCTCCTTCTTAAAACTCCCTCCCACCCCCATCATCTCATCCATCAGATGGTATATATTCTTTACTGTTCAGCTTCTCTCATTCAAAATTGGCTTTATCTGCAATGTGCATATGTCTGCAGTATTCCTTTTAGGTTGAATCTAGCATTCCAAATTATGAAAATAAATCATAATTTATCTATTCTATTCTTTATGGACATTCACACCCCTCCCCCACTATGGGGATATTATAAATAAAACTACTATCTTTATTCTTATTTTTGTCTCTTAGAATACGTGTACCAGTACTTCTTTAGGGTTTAAGAAATTGGAGTGAATATGCATATCATAACTTTGCTAGATGATCAGAAGTGTTTCAAAAATGGGTTTAACACTTGGTTCTCCCAGCAGCAGTATAGGAGACTTTCTCCTGTTCCTTGTTCTCGCTGCGATTTTCTTTTCCACAGTAAAATTTGTGAACAGCTAATTGACTTTCTTCATAGTGAAAGCAAAACAAAAAAGGAGAGACTAGGAAAATAATAGTCACTTAAGGAAAACCCAAACAGTGACATTTCATTGAAGTGAGTTTAAGAAATGAGACATAATATCTGTTAGTATTATAGAAAGATAATCACGCTTGCCCCTTTCCTCTCCCTGAGGAGACCCTGTGGATCTGATTACCTTCAATACCCCAGGGCAGTAATTATGTCCTGCACCAACAATGAGACAGCCAGAGTGTTGTTGTCAAATTCCTCTTAGCACTGTAGCTAAACACATTAAATGAGGACTTTGTCAACTCTGAGGTCTGTGGGGATTAATCTGCCCTTTCTCAGTCTGTAACTGACAGTTGAAATGTTTTTGGAATCTGTTTTGCATTTTTTTTTCCCTCAAGGGTTCAGGAGGAATTTCTTATTTCAGAAAGACCAAAAATAGAGAATAGAGGATTTCATTAGCTGAAAAATGAAACAGAAATCCATAAACATGTCTCCAAAAGGATGGATAGAGAAGGTTAAAGAAAAAAGGATATTAAGAATTCCTATTATGTTTATACTCCTAGAATTTAAATGCTTCCTCAGATAAATGCAAAGACCTTTCTTAATGATTTTTTTCTTAACAAGGCTGGTTGAGGAATGACTTGAAGGCAGAGAGCTTAATATATATTCAAATATTTCTGTTTATGTCTCTCTTACAATTACAATATGGGGTCTTATATTTACTTTGTGCTTTCCAATTAACAAGCTACTTCTTTTTTTGCCTTATAATTTTCTTCCTCTGAGAAAATTTTCATTTATGCAGATTATATTTTTTCTTTAGTTTATTGTATATGTAAATTTACTTGTGAAACTATTAATAACCGTCATCATTTATTGAGTCTTACATAGTCACTGATATTTAGCAAAATGTTTGGCATAGATTACCTTAAAGCATAGACTATCTTAATTTTTCACATCAGTCCTAGGAGACGGATTATATTATATTCATGGTATAAATCAAGAGACAAAGTTCAGAGAAGTTCAAGGAGCCTGGTCTAGGTCATAGCTGGATGCATAGTTTAGCTTGTCTGAATTCTAACACAATGCCTATTCCACAGCAGTCCCTGGTGTTTCTCATAAGAGTTGAGAATTGGCCTTTGGGGTGTCTGATCCTTGCTTCTTTGACAATGTATTGCAAAGTGTTTAGTACTAGCACTCCTACCATGCCTCTGATCCTTGCAGGGGGTGGCAATGGTGGTGGACATGTTATCCACCATGGTTCATTCTAGACCAGCAGGCCTGTGCTCGGTTATTGTGTCATGTCCAACTCTTTGTGATCCCATGGGCTGTAGCCCGCCAGGTTCCTCTGTCCACGGAATCTTCCAGGCAAGAATACAAGAGTGGGTGCCATTTCTTTCTCCAGAGGATCTTTCCGACCCAGGGATCAAACCCACATCTCTTGTGTTGGCAGGTAGATTCTTTTTCCCTGCACTACCAAGTCTAGTAGGACCAAGGACCTATTGTCTGTGGACCTGTTATTTCCGCAGGCCTGTGAGATGTTCAGAGAAAGTGACCACGTATTATGCATTTCGTCCCTTTTAAGAAAGTCTCATAGACAAAAAAGACATGTCATCAACATTTCTTTAATGGTTACTGAATATTAATATTAAAAAAATGACAATGTCAAGACAAGAGACTTCCTTAAATTTATACAAGCGCTGAGCTCAGGCTCTACTCAATGACCTTTAGAGAAAGAAAACACTGTGGAGATAACTGTTTGAGAAGACTGACCTACATGAGGTGTTATTTTGGTACAAAAAGAATGAGGTTTGCGTTGATGTGATTCTGGCCAGTGTTAGGATCTTAATCCTGTCTTTCTCTCTGGTTTTGGTTTTATTTTTAACTCTTATTCATTGAACACTTTCAATATGCCAGCTGTTGTTGGAACTGTGAACTGTGTTATATATATTATTTAGCAATTTGGTGAGGTTATTATCCACTGAATTCTGTTTTTAATAGTTAAGGCCATTAACACTTAACAGATGAATAAACTTGCCTGTAGCTCAGCTGGTTAAGAATCCACCTGCAATGCAGGAGAACCCTGTTTGATTCCTGGGTCAGGAAGTTCCCCTGGAGAAGTGATAGGCTACCCACTTCAGTATTCTTGGACTTCCCTGGTGGCTCAGCCAGTAAGGAATCCGCCTGCAATGTGGGAGACCTGGGTTCGATTCCTGGTTTGGGAAGATCCCCTGGAGGAGGGCATGGCAACCTACTCCAATATTCTTGCCAGGAAAATTCCATGGACAGAGGCACCTGGCTGGCTATAGTCCATGGGGTTGTAAAGAGTTGGACATTACTGAGTGACTACACAAGCACAGCACATAGTCATACAACTATGGTAAGTGTCAGAGCCAGGATTTGAATCCAAGTCTGCCTGACATTACAACTCATATTTTTTAGAAACTGAATTGTAGTTTCAGGATCGTTTGGGTCTTAGAAAAACTGAAGCATCCTGAGTAACTGGGATATATTTTATCACTGCTTTTGCTTCAGATGGGTGACCTCCAGCTAATTGTTAAATTCTGTTTAGTTTCTCCTAAAACAGGTGCTGGTGGAATTTCCTTCCAAATCACTAGCTCTCTGCCATGTTCAGAGGACCCAGCTCAAATTCAGGGAACTGTCCACATGGAGTAGGTTGGTTGCAAACCAGTCAGGATTTCAAGGCACAAACAGCTTGATAGCCTGTCTGATTGAGGAACAGTGATGATGTCAAAGGCAGGTTCTCCCTAAAGCCAGCAAAAGTAGAGCCCCCATAACTCTTTGGTGCAGATGACATACTCCATTCTTACCAAGATTTTAGGCAGCCTGTAAGTGCTGTCACCACCTGTGCGCCTCTTGGCATGGGGACTCAGTGGTCTATAGCTTCTGAATCTGTTCTTCTGTAAAGTCTGCTCAGATCTGATCCCCTTATTGCTGGACCCACCAATTCATATCTTACTTCCCTATAATCCATTCAACTGTGCAGTGCAGTACAGTGCATGCATGCTCAGTCATGTCCAAATCTTTGTGACCCCATGGACTGGAGCCCACCAGGTTCCTCTGTCCACGGAATTCTCTAGGCAAGGGTAGTGGAGTGGGTTGCCATTTCCTACTCCAGGGAATCTTCCCAACCCAGGGGCTGAACCTGCGTCTTTTCCATCTCCTGCATTGCCAGGCAGGTTCTTTACCACAGTCGCCACCTGGGAAGCCTCAGACTTGGGAACTATGTGATCTATTTGTTGTTGCATGATGATGATGGTTCTAGTTGCTCAGTCATGTCCAGCTCTTTGCCACCCAGTGGACTGTAGTCCACCAGGCTCCTCTGTCCATGGAATTCTCCAGGCAAGAATACTGAAGTGAGCAGCCTTTTCACTTCTCATGGGGATCTTCCCAGCCCAGGGATCAAACTCTGATCTCCTGTATTTTAGGCAGATTCTTTATCAACTGAGCCACCAGCCACCCGCTATTGTGCATACCACTGATATTTTGTGGTTGTTACTCAGCATAACATTATAAATAGATAATAGATACACCCACTTCATAATTTCTGAACACTCCATTTGTGATTGCTTTTAGTTGAGTCATGCGGACAGAGGGGCATTCAGAAAAATGGCCAGGTGAACCCTTGCTCAGATTGTGAATAATTGTGGTGCTCAGATGGCAGGTATAATGAGTTCAGAGATGGCTTCTAAGTGATAATTATATTGGATCAGAAGTCAAATAGATGCCCAAAGAAGGCTAGGAATATGGTCAGACTGTTGCCAACCAAAGAGAAATCCTAGTCAAAGGCAGCAGGATAAATAAAACAGAAACATTATTCCTATATAAATATGAGCAACTGCTGGTAATAACAGGTTGCAACTATAATGAGCTAGAGCAAAAAAACTCATTTTTGTCAGATAAATTCAGGACAGGGTTGCCAGGTAAAATAAAGAATACCATTTTTTTTTTCATGGAAAGGTATTTTATTTTAAATATAAAAAGGTGTATATGTTAATCTCAAATTCCCAATCTATCCCTCCCCTACACCAACCTATCCCTTCCCCACTGGTGACTATAAGTTCATTCTCTAAGTCTGTGAATCTGTTTAATAAATAAGTTCTTTTGTATTTGTTTTTAGATTCCACATATAAGTGATATCCTATGGTATTTGTCTTTGTCTGACTTACTTCACTCAGTATGATAATCTCCAGGATGGGATGGAGGTTCAAGAGGGAGGGGATATATGTATACTCATAGCTAATTCACATCGCTGTACAGAGGAAACCAACACAAACCACAAACCAACACAACACTGTAAAGCAATTACACTCCAATAATAAAATTTAAAAAAAACTGAGTTAATAAAATGTTTTAAAAAGCTGATAATTCCAAATTGGTAACTAGAGCAAGTAAACAGGTCTTATGGAAGATTTATCAAAGGTAGGACCCTTCAAAGGTAGGAAGGACCAAGACTCCAGGTAAGGGATGCTAAATTTAGCTTGACTTTCAGATAAACAGCAATAAACAACAGACATCCCGAACATTGCATAAGATATACTTATACTAAATATTTTCTTGTTTACCTGAAATTCAAATTTAACTAGCAACTTATTTTTCCTTTGCTAAATCTAGCCACCATTACCTGAGGTACTCCTGAATGATGCTCACCTTGAAGCTTACTAGATTTCAGATGACCACATGTCATAATTTTATTTCTTCTAAAACACTAGCGGAGGCAGAATACTTCTCTGCCATCAGTCAGTGGATAATCTAATACATTCAACAAGAGGGCATCAACTCCCACATCTAGGTGTGTGCCAAAATAGTATCATTGTAGTGGTGATCTGTGTGTTTGTTTCTAGATTCTTCCCTTCTATTCCTACATCCCTTTTCTCCACTCAGTACCTTGGGCATTCTTGTATCAACGAGGTGATGACAGCAGAAATGATGAAGGAAAACACACAAAGGGATGTAAATGACTTAGTGTACAAAAACAAAAGATTGAAGGGGAGTGATTAGGAAGAGAAAAGTTTTCTGCTGCCAAGGAAGCAAAGAAAAATATCCCTTGTGTTTGAGATAAGGGGACACCTGCATCTTACCAGCCCCAGACCTTTCTGAATGCCCCTCTGTCCACATGACTCAACTAAAAGCAATCACAAATGGAGTGTTCAGAAATTATGACGTGGGTGTATCTATTCATCTATTTACACTGTTACATTGAGTCACAACCACAAAATACAGGTGGCAAGTAACAATAAGGGGCTTCCCTGGTGGCTCAGAGGGTAAAGAATCTACCTGCAATACAGAAGATCAGAATTTGATCCTTGAATCAGGAAGATCCCCTGGGGAAGTGAATGACTGCTCACTCCAGTATTTTTGCCTGGAAAATCCCATGGACAGAGGGGCCTGGTGGACAGTCCATGAGGTCACAAAGAGTTGGACATTACTGAGCAACTAACATCATCATCATGCAACAATAAATAAATCATTTAGTTTGTTCAGTTCAGTTCAGTTCAGTTGCTCAGTCATGTCCAACTCTGTGACCCTGTGGATCGCAGCACGCCAGGCCTCCCTGTCGATTAGTTTGTGAGTCTCTGCAATTCATCTGCTCTGGTCTGCTCTCTGGGAGCTGATCTGTGCTTGCTTGTACATCTGTGACTGCTTTGCCTTCACAAGGCAGAGATGTTAAGATTGGCTAGACTTGTTCACATGTCAACTGGCTGTGGGCTGAACAAAGATGGTTTCTTCTGTGAAAACTGAAATGGATCTTTCCTCTTGCAGGCTGGCCTGGCATGTTCTCATGGAACCAGCAGAGGGCTAAATGGAGCAGAAATGCAGGAGAACTTTTTTTAAGCCTGGACTTGAGTCACATCTATTAATAAATATCCCTTTGGCCAAAAGAAGTCTCTGATGTCAATCCAGATTCAAGGAGTAGGGAAACATATTGCTGCTTTAGTATAAGGGTCTGCAAAGTAACATCACACAGGGTGTAGATGGAGGATGAGGTGAAGAATTATATTATCAATGCAATCAGATTACTGCTGTTGCTTAGTTGCCTGTGACCTGATAGATGGTAGTTCACCAGGCTCCTCTGTCCATGGGATTTTCCCAGACAAGAATACTGGAGTGGGTTGCCATTTCCTCCTCCACAGGATTTTCCTGACCTAGGGATCAAACCTGCATCTCCTGCACTGGCAGGTGGATTCTTCACCACAGAGCTACTAGGGAAGCCCAATCAGATTACTAAACACACATAATTTCCTAAACTCTTGTAATTTAGAAATTAAAAAAAAAAAAGATATCACCAAAGACAAGTTGCATAGAGAGTGGCCCAAAGGCAGGTGACAAGAACAATGTATGGGGTTAGGAGGAGACCAGGGTGGTCAAAGTGAGATTAAGGGTGAGGAGCAGGTATACATGGCCAGAGATGAGGCTAGACAGGTAAGAAGGGGCCAGACAGCCAGGTCTTGCTGGCCTTTTTTTTTTTTTTTTAAATCATTTAATGAATTGTTCTCATTTTATAGTCATTTTACTAAACTTATGATTTTGTCACTAATTATTTTCTCCACTCTATAATGAGAGATTATATTAAATCAAAAGTTAATTTTGGGGATAATCTAGCTAGCAAACATGGATTTTGGGGGACAAGAATAGCATTAATTAAATTTTGTGATGCTTTATGAGAATTCTGTTCTTCAGGTTTCCATAGAATATTCTATCCTTTATAATTTGCTGTTTCACACATTTATATTTTCTACCTTGCTCCTAGGGTGTTTGAGTTTGGAAGTTCTGAGTTGGGCAGTTTTTCAGTTCTCTTTCAGTTTTATATTTCTCATTATCAGAGAGGCCTGGGTATAAATTTGAGATGGCACTAATTAAAGAGATAAAGCAAAGTTAAGTGAAAAATAGTTTTATATGATCCTTTTTAAAATATCAGTGGATCTAGAACTATCTCAGGCTGGCGATGGAACAACTAAAATAAGTTGGTTAATTAAGTGAACCAACATTGTTGGGTTGAAGATAACAAAGGATTCTTGTCTATTTATTTGCCCCAGCAGAACATGATAAATGAAACCATAAGCTAATAAGTTATATAGAAATTACAAGCATTATAGACTGAGGATCAGAGAATGTTCTTTATCTGTATCTTTCTTTTAATTTAAATTGAACTCCAGATTTCTTAAAAGTTCTGTATTGTAACACCTTTGAAATAAATGCCATCATGCCATTGAAAAAGGAATGATATGCAGAGAGGAAGTGAAGGATCCTTGCCATCTCAAATTATACTCTCCATAAGTGAGAACATATGTTTTGCGTATAACAGATTTCAGAGAATTATCTTAGGCATGGTATGCTACAGGCCCATTGGACTGAAATTCACAAAGGATGCAGACCTGTATGTCCACATGCTGTCTGCTAGACAAGGAAATGTCTCACCAAACTTTGGCTTCACAGCACAATCTCCTGCCATATTCTCCATACACATCTGTCATATGGAACCCACAGAAAAATCAGGAACATGTTTCAATCTGGAGGATTTTAGCTTACAGTGCAGTTAAAATCATATTATCTAAGGCAAAAGCTAGAAAACATGTTTATATTTGCTTGTTTTTAAAGGTGTTAGGTCCACTGAATTTGTCTTGGCAACACAGGAAGCCAGCCACTGAGACAGATTTGGAACGAGGGAGACCATGGTGGGACTCTCATTTTGAGAATCAGGCAGAAGTACTGGAAAGCTGATCCTTTCTTCACACATAAAGGTTAATTGTAGACACTGACAAATAAACAGGGAAGGGAGGATGGGATGGAGGTTCTAGAGGGAGGGGATATATGTATACTCATAGCTAATTCACATTGCTATGCAGAAGAAACCAACACAACACTGGAAAGCAATTACACTCCAATAATAAAATTTAAAAAAAACTGAGTTAATAAAATATTTAAAAAGCTGATAATTCCAAATTGGTAACTAAAGCAAGTAAACAGTTCTAATGAAAGATTTATCAAAGGTAGGACCATTCAAAGGTAGGAAGGACTAAGACTCCAGGCAGAGGCACATGGGACAAATTCATCAAACAGCTTGCTAAGATGCAGTTATGATTCATGGATGGAATAGCTCAAATCCAAGAAAGCTACTCTTTTTTTTTTCTTTGAAAAATTCACTTTTATTCACTTATTTTAACATTGACAAAGAAATTATCTTAAAATCTGTGTGATTGGTAGATAATAGACAAACAATATCTATTTTTAAATAAATGAGTAAAAAAATATTAATTGTAGAAAATACAGAGAAGTCAGAAGAGAAAAGCAAAACATAAAGCTTCACTGTTAGCATTCTGGTTTAAAAATGGATCATATTATATGCAATGTCAGCAAATTTTTCATACCATGAATCTGTTACCATGCCACTAAGTGTGCTTGCAAAAACTAATTTTTATCCAATGAATAGCAATTTCATAGTTTCTAGAAAAATATTTATAGATTGCTTATACAAGACTCTATTCACCTATTTTATACTTTTTATATTTTAACTTAGTATTTTCAAAATTCTTTTAGTGTATTGTAATTATGCAAACAGTATATGTTCACTGAAAAAGACTTAGATATACATAATAAAAATGTAACATTTTCTCTATTATTAGATAATATCTGTTGATAGTTACACTAATATTTAGTAACATTTTTCAAGAAAAAAATTTCATTATATATGCCTGTCCATTGTATAATACAATCTAATTTGAGATTGAGTGGAAAAATATGTCTCAGAATCAAAGATATACAATGTCAGTAGTAATCACAGTGAGTATCTATGGAGATGGTGGATGACCAACTTGGGCAAGTCATCACCACAGGCTTCTGAGGAAGGTGTGGTGCTGTTATCATGTCATATTTTAAAGAGAAGAAAATCCATACTTTGAGGTTACTAAATAACTTATTCAAGATTATGTGGAAGGTAGTATAGGGAAAGTCTAAACCAAGAGCAATCTGAAGCAATGAATAGCTGTATTATGATAAAAATTATGATAAAATGTATGTACTATATATAATATATATAATGTGGTTATTATATATATAATATATTACTTATATATCACATATTTGCTTGATACATATAGTATTATAATATATGATAAAGTATTTAAAATAAAGTATATAAAGTATAATTGTATAGCAAATATATGTAATATAATACATAGTATATATAATATATGTAAGCAGTAAGCACTGTAAGCTGTTTTAAATTTATAATTGATGGTATTAATTATATTCACAATGCTGTGCAAGCACCACACTATATATTTTTGAAACTTTTCCATCACCCCAAACAGAAACTGTAACCATTAAGAAATAACTCCCCGTTTTTCTCCCCTCACACACACACACACACACACACACACACAACAGTGGAATACTATTCAGCCATAAAAAGAGATGAGGTCCTGTTACATACTACAATGTGGATGAGTCTTTAAAACATTATGCTAAGTGAAAGAAGACAAGCGCAAGAGAACAAATATTGGATGTTTATACTTATATGTGGACTTCCCTGGTGGTTCAGATGGTAAGGAATCTGCCCACAATGTATGAGACATGGGTTTGATCCCTGTCAGGAAGATCCCCTGAAGAAGGAAATGGCAACCCACTCCAGTATTCTTGCCTGGAGAATCCCAAGGACAGAGGAGCCTGGTGGGCTACAGTCCATGAGGTTGCAAAGAGTTATGACCAAGTAACTAAGCACACACACACATTCATTTTCTGAATGAAAAGAAAGCAACTAGGAAGATATCTGTCAAATTATCAACAATTATCCCCTCTGAGTGATAAGCTTAGTTTTTGAATTTTATTTTCTTGAAAAGTAATAGTAATAAATTAATAAAAAACACAAAAGCCTTGAAATTGAAAAGCAAGAAATAAATTATCTTTATTCACAGATGATAAAATTCTACATTAGAAAATCCCAAAGAATACAAGATAGATATTAAAGTTAATGAATGAACTCAGCAAGTTTTAGGGTACAAGATCAACTCATAAAATCTATTTCTGTGTACCAGCAATGAACAATTAAAAAAAATTAGGTAATCCATAAGCACTATCTTCTAAAGTAATAAAATACCTAAGAACTTTGAAATAAATGCCATTTTGCCTTTGAAAAAAGAACAGTAAGAGCATTTTCAAGAGACTATAAAAGGATCTATAGGCCAGGTGATATTTTTGAACTTGAAGATACTCCGGGGAGCTTTTTAAGTGCACATCTCAGATTCTGAGAGCAATTTGCAGGGTCTGTTTACTTGGTACACTCAGGAATATCCAAATGGCACAAAATTACCAAAGCAGGTTTAGCAAATGCCCCTGACACTCAGTGCTAATGACATATCTCATAAAAATAATTTTATATCACTTCAGGACAAATGGCTAAGGAGAAGAATATAACTAATGTATGATAAAATTAGAATATTAAAATAACATCTTCTTAGACATAAGAAACTCACATGCTTAAGTATATGAACTTTGACCAGGTTAAACATAAGAAATCCTTTTCTATAAAATAGAAAAACTAGAGATTGATTTGTTCTAGAAGATTAATTTAAGCATTAGCTAAAGATTTTTTTTAATCTCTTTTTAAAAAGTTAACATCAATGTCGGTATTCAAATATGAGATATTTTCAGAAAGTTTCTCTGTCCATAGATTTCCTAGAAAAGATCTGTGAGAGGTTATGTTTTTCAAAAATAAGAGTGGTGTTATTTCTCATCCCTCTCACCCCCTCTTACAATAGGATATTAATACTCTTCTCATAATGAAGTTGGTATCTATGATTTTTCCCCCTTTAACTAAGGCAGACTTGTAACAATGGCAGTAATGATACTAAGTGACATATAAGACTAGATATAAAAGGCAATACAGTTCCCACCTGGTTCCCATGACTTGCTCAACTCTACAGACTCAACTGCTATGCTGCAAGGAAGTCAATCAGCCATATGGAGAGGAGACATGTATGTGTTCTAGCCAACAACTTCAGCTGTATCCACCAGTACCAATTACCAGGTAGGCTGTGGGAGAGCCTCCCAGTCCTTGAGCTGCCCAAGGTGATACCATAGGAAGCACGGGCAAGCTGTGTCCCTGAACTCTGCCTCCAGTATTTCAGACTGCGTATCAAAATCAAAGATTAATGTTGGTCATGTTGCTAAATTTCAGAGGAATTTGCAATAGTAAAGGGTATAAGATGTTCAGTTCAGTTCAGTTCAGTTCAGTTCATTCGCTCAGTCGTGTCTGACTCTTTGCAACCCATGAATCACAGCATGCCGGGCCTCCCTGTCCATCACCAACTCCCAGAGTTCACTCAGATTCATGTCCATCGAGTCAGTGATGCCATCCAGCCATCTCATCCTCTGTCGTCCCCTTCTCCTCCTGCCCCCAATCCCTCCCAGCATCAGAGTCTTTTCCAATGAGTCAACTCTTCACATGAGGTGGCCAAAGTACTGGAGTTTCAGCTTTAGCATCATTCCTTCCAAAGAAATCCCAGGGCTGATCTTCAGAATGGACTGGTTGGATCTCCTTGCAGTCCAAGGAACTCTCAAGAGTCTTCTCCAATACCACAGTTCAAAAGCATCAATTCTTCGGTGCTCAGCTTTCTTCACAGTCCAACTCTCACATTCATACATGACTACTGGAAAAACCATAGCCTTGACTAGATGGACCTTAGTTGGCAAAGTAATGTCTCTGCTTTTGAATATGCTATCTAGGTTGGTCATAACTTTTCTTCCAAGAAGTAAGTATCTTTTAATTTCATGGCTGCAGTCACCATCTAAGTGATTTTGGAGCCCCCAAAAATAAAGTCTGACACTGTTTCCACTGTTTCCCCATCTATTTCCCATGAAGTGATGGGACCGGATGCCATGATCTTTGTTTTCTGAATGTTGAGCTTTAAGCCAACTTTTTCACTCTCCTCTTTCACTTTCATCAAGAGGCTTTTTAGCTCCTCTTCACTTTCTGCCATAAGGGTGGTGTCATCTGCATATCTGAGGTTCTTGATATTTCTCCCGGCAATCTTGATTCCAGCTTGTGTTTCTTCCAGTCCAGTGTTTCTCATCATGTACTCTGCATATAGATGTTACATAATGAGTGTTATAACCTTAATATGTCATTATGGGTATTTCCAATTTGCATGTCAAATCTATAAAAATTTTTTAAAACATCTAAAAGTATGGTCAATCCTTATTAAATGCTGAGAGACTATTGTATTAACTAGCTTGTATGAACCAAAGTGTATTTGGAGAAACTTGAAAATAAGCCTTAGATATTAAGAGGAAATAAAACATAATAAAAACACTTCTTCCAAGAGGGTACTAAAGAACGAAGTGATAAGGTCTCTGTTTCTGCCAATGTTGTGCTACATTGACTTGTTCAGAATAACTAGAAAATCCAGAGAATGTAGAAAAACATATAATTGAAAGCATCAGTAAGCAATCAAGAAAATTAATACTTGAGGAGTCATGGTCTTTGAGGAATAGGAAGTCTGAAGAGGTGATGCAATATTTGGCACTTCTTTTTCCTTCTAGGAATTAATAGATTTAAAAGCTGGAGATGAAAGCCTAAAAAGTTGAATGAAAAAAAGATACATAGGAAGCTGAGATTTTGAGCAAAAGTTTCAAAATCCTATGAAGGTAGAGACACCCTTGTGTTCAGAGTTTGCAATAGAAGAAGAGTCCTGGGGAATATACAAGCTTTTAGTTAGGACTCCTGCGGTGCTATAGTTAAAAATATGAATCAACATATGATCAAGTCAGAAACATGCCAGACTTCACAAAGACTAAAGCCTAAGTTTGTTTCCTTTTTTGATTACTAAAATAAGTTCAGTGAACATCCATCATCTCATATAGAGACAAAATTAAAGAATAGAAAAAAATGTATTTTTCCTTGTGATGAGAACATTTAGAATTTACTTTCAACAACTTTCATACATAACATGCAGCAGGTGTTAATATATTGATCATGTTGTAAATTACACCCTTAGTACTTATTTTATAACTGGATAATTGTGTCCTTTGACTTCCTTCTTCCAGTTCTCCCTCCCCTTACTCCCTGCCTCTGATAATCACAAATCTGACTTTTTTTCCTATGAGTTTGTCTGTTTTTGAAGTATCATTGACCTTTAACACTATCTTAGTTCCTTTTACACAACATAGTGATTCAGTATTTCTGTACATTTCAAAATGATCACAGGAAGTTTAGATACCAACTGTCACCATACAAAGATAGTGCATAGTTATTGACTATATTCTCCACACTGTATATGTCATATTCATGACTCATCAACTTGAAGCTTGTACCTGTTAATGTTCCCTATCAACTTCTCTTCTTCCCCTCCCCCTCCCCGTGGCAGCAGCCTGTTTGTCCTATATATCTATTATTCTCTTTAAATGTTTGTTTTTTTTTTAATTTCTTATAGTCCACCTATAATGAAATCATAGAGTATTTGTCTCTCTCTGATTTATTTCACTTATAGCATAATGCTCTGTAGGTCCATCTATATTGTTGAAGATGGCAAGATTTCATAATTTTTTTTATGGCTGAGTGATATTCCATTTGGAGAAGGCAATGGTACCCCATTCCAGTACTCTTGCCTGGAAAATCCCATGGACAGAGGAGCCTGGTAGGCTGCAGGTCGCTAAGAGTCGGACACGGCTGAGCGACTTCACTTTCACTTTTCCCTTTCATGCATTGGAGAAGGAAATGGCAACCCACTCCAGTGTTCTTGCCTGGAGAATCCCAGGGATGTGGGGGCCTGGTGGGCTGCCGTCTATGGGTCACAAGACGACTTAGCAGCAGCAGCAGCAGATATTTATCTGCATCTTCTTTATCCATCCAATCTCAAAGAAAGGCAATGCCAAAGAATGCTCAAACTACTGCACAAATTCACTCATCTCACATGCTAGTAAAGTAATGCTCAAAATTCTCCAAGCCAGGTTTCAATAATATGTGAACCGTGAACTTCCTGATCTTCAAGTTGGTTTTAGAAAAGGCAGAGGAACCAGAGATCAAATTGCCAACATCTGCTGGATCATGGAAAAAGCAAGAGAGTTCCAGAAAAACATCTATTTCTGCTTTATTGACTATGCCAAAGTCTTTGACTGTGTGGATCACAATAAACGGTGGAAAATTCTGAAAGAGATGGGCATACCAGACCACCTGACCTGCCTCTTCAGAAATCTGTATGCAGGTCAGGAAGCAACAGTTAGAACTGGACATGGAACAACAGACTGGTTCCAAATAAGAAAAGGAGTACGTCAAGGCTGTATATTGTCACCCTGCTTATTTAACTTATATGTAGAGTACATCATGAGAAAAGCTGGGCTGGAATAAACACAAGCTGGAATCCAGATTGACTGAAGAAATATCAATAACCTCAGATATGCAGATGACACCACCCTTATGGCAGAAAGTGAAGAGGAACTAAAAAGCCTCTTGATGAAAGTGGAGAGTGAAAAAGTTGGCTTTAAGCTCAACGTTCAGAAAACGAAGATCATGGCATCTGGTCCCATCACTTCATGGGAAATAGATGGGGAAACAGTGTCAGACTTTATTTTTTTGGGCTCCAAAATCACTTAGATGGTGACTGCAGCCATGAAATTAAAAGATACTTACTTCTTGGAAGAAAAGTTATGACCAACCTAGATAGTATATTCAAAATCAGAGACATTACTTTGCCAACTAAGGTCCGTCTAGTCAAGGCTATGGTTTTTCCTGTGGTCATGTATGGATTTGAGAGTTGGACTGTGAAGAAGGCTGAGTGCTGAAGAACTGATGCTTTTGAACTGTGGTGTTGGAGAAGACTCTTGAGAGTCCCTTGGACTGCAAGAAGATCCAACCAATCCATTCTGAAGGAGATCAGCCCTGGGATTTCTTTGGAAGGAATGATGCTAAAGCTGAAGCTCCAGTACTTTGGCCACCTCATGTGAAGAGTTGACTCACTGGAAAAGACTTTGATGCTGGGAGAGATTGGGTGCAGGAGGAGAAGGGGATGACAGAGGATGAGATGGCTGGATGGCATCACTGACTCAATGGACGTGAATTTGAGTGAACTCTGGGAGTTGGTGATGGACAGGGAGGCCTGGCGTGCTGCAGTCCATGAAGTCACAAGGGGTCAGACACAATTGAGCGACTGAACTGAACTGATTCATGGGTACTTAAGTTGTTTCCATATCTTGATTATTATAAATAGTAATTACTACTGTAAATAATTTAGTGAACATGGGGGTGCATATATCTTTTCTAATTTGTGTTTTTGTTTTCTTTCTTTAAATACCCAGGCATGAAACTGCTGGATAAAGCTCAATTTGAATCAGCTCATTTCTTGATTGATTTAGGTGATCTATCCTTTTCCAAATTGCCTCAGAAACAAAAGCAAATGCTTATTGGATGGGGAGGGAGGTGGGAGGGGGGTTCAGGATTGGGAACAAGTGTACAGCCATGGTGGATTCATGTTGATATATGGCAAAACCAATACAATATTGTAAAGCAAGAAAATAATAATAATAAAATAAAATATGAAAAAAAGAGAAAATAACATCACTCAATGCCTTAAATTACCTGTATATTTTCTCATACTTTATGCATTTAGTGGGAGATATACAGGTTTATAAAAAGGCAAAAGTTGACAAACAAAAGAATAAAAGAATGTGTTCTAGAAATTATAGATCATATGCTTTAAAAGTATGTGAATAGTGTGTTCAATTGTGTTTAAGCAGAATGATTTAAGCAGAACACTGGAATTATTGCAAATTAACATCAGAATGATGGGACAGAAAAATATGTTCAATAAAATTAATAATTTGTTCAACAGCTAACAGAACAAGGAATAGAAGAGAATTAGTGAATTGGAGAAGAGGTCAGAAGAAAACAGGTATACTGACATGCAATAAATGGTGTGATAGAAAACCACAGAAAAGAGAATGAGCCATGTAGAATAAATGAAAGTTTAAAAAGCTTATGCTACAAATAATGTGTCCCAGGAAAGATAGGCATGGAGGATGGAATAGATGTAATATCTGAAGAAATAATGGATGAAAAGTAAAAGTGATTAAAGAGATCAAGCTGCAGATGGAAAAGCCAGTATAGATCCAAATAAAATACATATAAAGGAAAATCACATCTTATCACATCAGTGTATAACTGTTGAAAACCAAAAGGAAAGAGAACATATTAAAAGAAGTTAGAAATAAAAGACTTATTTTAAAACTAACAATGATGAGACAGCTGGCTTTTCACAGAATCAGTTGAAGGTGGAAGACTATGGAATAATGGTTTTAAAATGCTGAAAGAATATAACTGCAAATACCGAATTATTTGCCAAGAAGATTTTGCAAAAAAGGAAAAATAAAGACACATTTAAACAAATAAACAAAAGACAGAGATTCATTACTGGCTGATCTTGGAAGGGTATTGAAGGGAATTCTTAAAGTAGGAAAAAATATCATTCCAGATAGAAGCTTGATGATGAATTACTGAATGATGAAAAGCTAAATATGTAGGAAATACAAAAACATTTGACTGTACAAAAAAAAACCCCAACTTTTTATGAAGTTTAAAGAATTAAGTGCACAAAAATTACCACTAAAGTTAAAGTTATCTGAGGTCTTTGTATTTACTGCAAGAGATTAAGCATAACAGTCCTTGTTAACATTTGATAAGGGTGAGAAATTGACTATAAATGTATCAGGCACCTCAATTGTAAGACAGTAGTTATCAGTTGAAATAATAGAAAACAGTACTCATAAAGATAAGCATAAAAATAAAAAGACAAAAATTAAAGCATGAAACAAGTTGCAAAAAATGTAGCTTTTTAAAAATATACAAATAGATTCTTGCCTAAAAAATCCCATGAACAGAGAAGCCTGGCAGGTTACAGTGCATGGGGTTATAAAAAGTCAGATACTCCTAAATGACTAAGCATGCAGATTTTAGGGCAAATCAACATTAATAGAGATAAGAAAGATATTTTATCATTACAAAAGATGAATTCATCTAAAAGATATAAGTACTGTACCTTTGTATGCATTTTATATAGCTTCTAGATATGCAGAGCCAAGCTTGACAGAATTACAGAATACAATATACAAATCCACAGTCATTGTGGGAGGTTTTAGGACATCTGTCTCAGAGGTATCTGTCAGTACAAGCAGAAAAAAGAGAAAATAGTAAATATAAATGTGAATAAAACAATGAATAAACCGGACTAAGTTAACATCTATAGAATACTGTGCCTGAGGGCTGGAGAATATGGATTTTTTTCATGGGCACATGGGCATTAACCGCATTTGACTGAGTACTGGATCACTGACTGTAATTTTAAATCTTCCTACAAAGAAGCTTTAGTCCCACATGGTTTTCTTGGTGAGTTTTTTCAGCTACTTAAGGTAGAAAGAATACCAAATTTATACAAACTCTTTCAGAGAATAAATAAGAGAAAATTTCCAGCTTGTTTCATAATGCTAGGATAACCTTGGCATCAAAACTGGGCAAGGACTTTACAAGAAAGGAAAAGAGTTATTTCAGTCTCTCCAATAATCAGATACAAGAATTCTACATAAAAATATTAATCAATGGAATTCATGATGGATAATATATCCCAAAGTTGTTTTTCTGCTAAAAAATTGAGACTAATTTAACCTTTGAAGGAGCCAGGGAAGCCTGTTAGGCCTCCCTGGTAGCTTAGACGGTAAAGCGACTGCCTGCAATGTGGGAGACCCAGGTTCAATCCCTGGGTTGGGAACATCCCCTGGAGAAGGAAATGGCAACCCACTCCAGTACTCTTGCCTGGAAAGTTCCATGGACGGAGGAGCCTGGTAGGCTACAGCCATGGGATCACAAAGAGTCAGACACGACTTAGCAACTTCACTTTGTACTTCACTTTAACCTTTGAAAGTTAGTTTATATAATTAACTATGTTAATATAAAAATGCAAAAATCATATATAAATCTCAATAGATTAAAAACAAACCTTTCAATAAAATTCATAAGCTAATCATGGAGAAAAAAATATAAACCAGAAAAAAAAGGAACTCCTTAAATTTATGTTCAACATTACAATAGGTTCTGAGTGTAATGGCTCTTGGTGGATATAATGTTTTGAAATGCTTCCCACTAAATATTTTGTGTTGGAATTCTAAACTCCAGTACCTCAGAATATGCCCTTGTTTGAAAATAAGATTGTTATGGATGCAATTAGTTAAGACAAAGTCATATTGGTATAGGATGTTCTTACAAAAAGAATGCTATGTGGAGAGAAAGACACACATTCCTGGAGAAGACCATATGAAGATTGGAGTTAGACTGCCACTCCAATCTGGTTGGTGAAGAGACCTGAGTAAATCCTTCTAGAGAAGCTGCAGGTAGAACACGGTGTTCCTGACACCTGACAGGGAGTCAATACATTTATGCTGCTTAAGCCACTCAGTTTGTGATACTTTGTTATAGCAGCCATAGCCACACTAATACAGTGGACTTGTGGGTCACACTCTGTTAGTTTTACATTGACTATGTGACTCATAGATGTGGCTTGTATGAAAGAATAATACTTCTGAGCCCTATCCCCGATAGGGCATGCATTTTGATTTGATTTTTGAGATATAGGAATGGGTATGTACTCATGTCTATGCATTTATTCATTTGATAAATATTTGTGTCTTTACTGAGTGTAGTTCCATAAGATAAAAAGTTAATCTAAACAAATATGGCACTTGGCTTCAAGAAGCTTTCTATCTAGTGGAGGATATGGACATTAAAGACATTATCAAAAACATACAGATACACATATGTATGTGAGTTTATTATTCCTATTATTACTTCACTGGGATAAATATTACAAAGTGACAGAATGCTTTCACAGAGGTAATAGAAAGATCTAAGTTGGGCTCAGATAACACAGTCTCAAACATCTGAGTAGGTGATATTTGACCTGAGATCAGAATGGTATTAATAAATTTATATTGAGGCTGAAGATCATTCCAGGTAAAAGAAACAGAATGTGTAAAGGCACTAGAAATTAAGACTAAGAATAAGCATGAGGAAGAGTTGGGAGCTGATGAAGGGGTATACAGGGCATTTGGGTAATTCTAGTGATGTCACTCCAGTACACTTGCCTGGAAAATTCCATGGACAGAGGAGCCTAGTGGGCTGCAGTCCATAGGGTCACAAAGAGTCGGGCATGACTAACTAACACTTCACTTCACTTCAGGTGATGTCAACCACATTGGCTGTTATCCTTAATATCAGGAAGCCATTAAAGTTTTTAAATCAGGGCAAAGTCATTTTATATTATGTTTTAACTCATTTTATTTTTGATATTTGTACATATTTTAATATATAAACAATATTTTAAATGACTTAATACTTCTAAAATCTTTAAATAAGTATGTGCGTGCTTGCATGCTCAGTTGCTTCAGTCATGTCCAGCTCTTTGCCATTCTATAGACTGTAACTTACCAGGCTCATCTGTCCATGGGATTCCCTAGGCAAGAATACTGGAGTGGGTTGCCTTGCCCTCCTGCAAGGGATCTTCCCAAACTAGGAACTGAACCTCCATCTCCTGTGTCTCCTGCATTGCTGGTGGGTTCTTTACCCACTCAGCCACCGGGGAAGCCCTCTTAAATAAGTGTAGTTCCCTAGAAAGATTCATCATATTTATCACTGGGCTTCATGCACTGTCTGTTTAATATCAGGTCTCACTTGTCCATAATTGAGAAATGAAGATCTGCCCTTCCCATCCAGGCTGATTTCCCCTTTTTTCTGTTGCTTGGACCACCATCCGGATGAAATGGGGAGTTACATGTGAAGTTGTCTGAATACTGCAGAGCTCTGTATTCTAAGTGAAAACATAAACATAAAAATTAATTTCAGAAACTTATTTTAGCTTCCTACAGAGCCATCAATCATCCCTTCTATAATATTACTAATCTGTTACCTATATTAACCTATTAGCCTTTTGATTAAGGTTTGTTCTGTGGAAGTTCCCAGGACAATATTAAAATGCTGATATTCTGCATGGTAAGGGCCATTTATTATCATGGGTCATATTATTGATTATTTATAGAACAAATATAGGATTAATGGATTTTCAAAAATATCAAGGTAGAGGATTTACCTGTCTGGACTAGATCACTTTTTCCCAGAATAACTCTTAATTCTCATTGTGTTCTAACAATAGTCTTCAGGAATAAGGAAGATAAAAAGAGATGAGTTGAAGATACAGAGAACCAACAGATGGTTGCCAGAAGGAAGAGGAGGGGTGCGAGGAAAGAAAGATGAGGAAGGTTAAGAGCTGCAGACTTCCATTTGTCAAATAAATGAGGCATGGTTATAAAATGTGCAGTGTGGAGAATATAGCCAACAACTATGTAATATCTTTGTATGGTGACAATTGTTATCTAGACTTACCATGGTGATTATTTTTGAAATGTATAGAAATATCAAATCACTATGTTGTGTAGCAGCAGCTAAATTTTGTAAGTCAATTGTATTTCAAAAAAATGAGTATCAAACAGAATCATGGAAAAGGAGATAAAATTTGTGGTTAGCAGTGGTGAGGGGAGAGTTGGATGAAAGTGGTCAAAAGGCACAAACTTCCAGTTACAAGTTAGATAAATACTAGGGCAGTAACGTACAACCTGCTTAATTTAAATAACACTGCTGTGTGTTATATATGAAATTTAAAGAATAAATCCTGAGTTCTCATCACAAGGAAAATATATACTTTTCTATTTCTTCAATTTTATACAAATGTGATAGTTTTGCTAAACTTCTGATAATCATTTCATGATGTATGTAAGTCAAATCATTATGCTGAACACCTTAAACTTATGCGTATTGTAATGTCAATTATATCTTAATAAAACTGGAAGAGAAAAAATAGATTAGCTGAAAGATTTAAATCAAATGCATATATACTAAAGAACACATTTTATGCTTGCCTTGACAGTTCATAATGGTTGAGTATTGTTGGAGATGACAATTAGGTCTCATCCACCCCAGAGAGACTTTAGAAGTCCTGGAAATGACAGTGCATCTCTTGTAGAATCTGGGAATTTATGAGGTGGAGAATGAAGCACTAGAAAGAAGTGTAGATAAGACTGAGCCAGTGTTTTCCATATCTAATTCTGAGCATGGCCCTGCTCTCATGCCCTTGCTAACAGTGAGCCAATTCGTGCTTTGGGAAGATGAATTACTTTGTTATATTTGGGGAAGAATAACTGGGAAGAAAACATTGTAAAAAACAAACAAGAAATCATCAAACAGAAATCTGCCTGTGTCTGTGTATATTGTTAATACATGCCGGAGCCAAGAAGAAATGCTTAGGGGATTATCCCCCACGATGCTGTTTCTCTCCAATAAAGCAGGTAATTGAGAGCTAACTATATTGGCTTTGGATGCAGTTCTAGACAGCATCACTAATTAATGTACTTGATTTGATATTTCATACTTGGAATTAGGGGCTTATCAGCACATTATGCAGATATATGGAAAATTGGACACAAATGAATACTTGGAACGAATAGCCCTGATGATTTTTAACACATGAGTGTAATATTTTAGCAGTGTTTTGGATTGATAATTTTTATCCTCACAGATCAGAGCATGTCTAGGTGCCCTTGTCCACCCTATTTCATTCCTTTTAATTTGTGGGAATTGGATCAATTTTGTCCTATTTCTGCCAGACTTCTCTCTAGAATTAAACATCCCTCTTTAGCCCAATTGTCTTTATTTTTATGACTCGAGATTGTTGAGGTTTTGAGAAGGGAAGATACCCATTTATGAAAGAAAGAGTGGTGTTTGTTCATGATCAGGAAGAAAAAAAATTAAACTCTTCTTTCCATTGGGATATTGCAAGGATGCACTTGACATCTGATTTTAAAAAGAGATAAATGATACATATTTCAAGTTTGGTAATATTAACAAAGTCTCCCTGACAATTGTAAATGGTAGTAAGGTTAACAAATGAGCATCCCTGAAATATTATAAATTGAAGGTGTGGAGCCAAAAGGAAAGAATCTGAATTGACCATGGAGGAGCTGAATTCTATTTGTAGGTCAAACATGTGTTCTTGCTTAGAGGGACAGGAGTAATTGTAAGGACAGTTGAGGGTGAAGGAGGCTTGAGACACTGGCTGTCTTTGACATAAAATTATATTGCCTCTCTTTAACCTGTCTGTCACATGTATCCATCTTTCCTTTTCTGTTTCCCCCTGGGCATCCTGGGAGCTCCAGTTGGCCTGATAACCCTTCTGGCTCTTATCAGTCTGATAACCTCGATTTCCAAGTGAATGATGGGTCTTCTGTTAGAGACAAATGGACATTCAGATTGGCGTTCACTGGGGGCACCTTGCTCAGGGTTTTGAAATTCATTCTTGCCTTGATTATTCTTTTCACTCAGCCAAGAGAGCAAGAATTGGAAAGAGGCTACAGAATGGGAAATTTTTCTTTTGCTGTTTTCTCCACCTCATTTGTCAATCAGTGACACTGCACTTTTGGCTTTCAATTCTGCTTTCATTTATTTCCATTATCCATCTTTTCTGTGGATAATTTTTCTTCCTCTAGTTGTAATCTCCTCTCACTTTTTACTTGATCTGGATCTCATTATACCCAAGGGTATACAAAGTAGAAGCAATTGCAAAGAGGGGTAAAAAAGAGATTGTTCTAGCAGAAGTTTGCAAGTTTTCCTGATGGATTTCATTTTCCTACCAGAACTCAGTGAGAAGCATACTTATAGGAGGTGAACCAACTATGGTAACTGCAAGCTTGGGTCAAGGAACTCAGAGACTACCAAACCACAGACTTCAGGGAAGGAGACTGGGGTAAGTACCTTGACCTCCTTTTCCTTACCTTCTGATCTCTTCCAGGACCTTCCATTGGCTGAATTCAGCCATAAGCTGCAAGATTGAGAGTCTGGGTAGTGTCCACTGGGGTCTGTCTTTTCTGCTATAGAGCACACTAAAGAAGGGTTCAGTTCAGCTCCGTTCATTCAGTCAATCAGTCATGTCCGACTCTTTGTGACTCCATGAACTGCAGCACTCTGGGCCTCCCTGTCCATCATCAACTCCCGGAGTTTACCCAAACTCATGTCCATTGAGTCAGTGATGCCTTCCAACCATCTCATCCTCTTTCGTCCCTTTCTCCTCCCACCCTCAATCTTTTCCAGCATCAGGGTCTTTTCAAATGAGTCAGCAGTTTGCATCAGGTGGCCAAAGTATTGGAGTTTCAGCTTCAACATCAGTCCTTCCAATGAACATCCAGGACTGATCTTCTTTAGGATGGACTGGGTGGATCTCCTTGCAGTCCAAGGGACTCTCAAGAGTCTTCTCCAACACCACAGTTCAAAAGCATCAATTCCTCTGTGCTCAGCTTTCTTTATAGTCCAACTCACACATCCATACATGACTACATGAAAAACCACAGCCTTGACGAGATGCACCTTTGTTGGGAAAGTAATGTCTCTGTTTTCTAATATGCTGTCTAGGTTGGTCATAACTTTCTTTTCAAGGAGTAAGCGTCCTTTAATTTCATGGCTGCAGTCACCCTCTGCAGTGATTTTGGAGCCCCCCAAAATAAAGTCTGACACTGTTTCCACTGTTTCCCCATCTATTTCCCATGAAGTGATGGGAACAGATGCTATGATCTTAGTTTTCTGAATGTTGAGCTTTAAGCCAAGTTGTTCACTCTCCTCTTTCACTTTCATAAAGAGGCTCTTTAGTTCTTCACTTTCTGCTATAAGGGTGATGTCATCTGTGTATCTGAGGTTATTGATATTTCTGCAGGCAATCTTGATTCCAGCTTGTGAATCTTCCAGCCGAGCATTTTTCATTATGAATTCTACATATAAGTTAAATAAGCAGGGTGACAATATACAGCCTTGACATACTCCTTTTCCTATTTGGAACCAGTCTGTTGTTCCATGTCCAGTTCTAACTGTTTGCTTCCTGACCTGCATACAGATTTCTCAAGAGGCAGGTCAGGTGGTCTGGTATTCCCATCTCTTTCAGAGTTTTCCACAGTTTCTTGTGATCCACACAGTCAAAGGCTTTGGCATAGTCAATAAAGCAGAAATAGATGTTTTTATTGGAACTCTCTTGCTTTTTTGATGATCCAGTGGATGTTGGCAATTTGATCCCTGGTTCCTCTGCCTTTTCTAAAACCAGCTTGAACATCTGGAAGTTCACGGTTCACATATTGCTGAAGTCTGGCTTGGAGAATTTTGAGCATTACTTTACTAACGTGTGAGATGAGTGCAATTTTGCGGTAGTTTGAGCATTCTTTGGCATTGCCTTTCATTGGGATTGGAATGAAAACTGACCTTTTCCAGTGCTGTGGCCCCTGCTGAGTTTTCAAATTTGCTGGCATATTTAGTGCAGCACTTTCACAGCATCATCTTTCAGGATTTCAAGTAGCTCAACCAGAATTCCATCACCTCCACTAGCTTTGTTTGTAGTGATACTTTTTTCTAAGGCCCACTTGACTTCACATTCCAGGATGTCTGGCTCTAGGTGAGTGATCACACCTTCGTGATTATCCGAGTTGTGAAGATCTTTTTTGTACAGTTGTTCTGTGTATTCTTGCCACCTCTTCTTAATATCTTCTGCTTCTGTTAGGTCCCTACCATTTCTGACCTTTATCGAGCCCATCTTTGCATGAAATGTTCCCTTGGTATCTCTGATGTTCTTAAAGAGATCTCTAGTCTTTCCCATCCTGTTGTTTTCCTCTATTTGTATTGATCACTGAAGAAGGCTTTCTTATCTCTTCTTGCTATTCTTTGGAACTCTGCATTCAGATGCATATATCTTTCTTTTTCTCCTTTGCTTTTTGCTTCTTTTCTTTTCACAGCTATTTTTAAGCTCCTTAGACAGCCATTTTTCTTTTTTTTGCATTTCTTTTTCTTGGAGATGGTCTTGCTCCCTGTCTCCTGTACCATGTCATGAACCTCTGTTCATAGTTCACCAGGCGCTCTATCTATCAGATCTAGTCCCTTAAATCTATTCTCACTTTCACAGTATAATCATAAGGGATTTGATTTAGGTCATATCTATATGTTCTAGTGGTTTTCGCCACTATCTTCAATTTAATTCTGAACTTGAAAGTAGGAAGAAGAGTAGGGAATTAATATAGAAGAGAAAGCAGGAAATACACAGCTGAGAGGATAAGAAGAGAAAAAGATGATTTGCGGCATTTGACATTTTACCTGGAGCCCAAATAGTCTTTACAAATAGATTTCACTGTTCCGTTTCTTTGGGATTCCTCAAGGATGAGGGTTTACTAGCTTTATGGTATGAATGCATTTTTCAGTTAAGCATAGGTTTGTGCACATTACTCTCTGTAATTTTTGTACACATTCTCCTCTCTCTGTTTCCCTTTTACACATTCTTCAGACTCAGTTCATGCCCAATTTCTTCCACCATCCAGCTACATTTTGGCTTATTTCCTGTAGCATTCATTTCCTCTACTGTTCTTTTGATACATCACTATATTTTTCTTGTACTTAATTCTAATGTGTTTATTTATTTTGTCCAACTGTAGACCATATCTTTGTGTTCCTGGTGCCTTTAAAACTTAAAGATTTTAATCAATGCAGATTAGTGTTTCTCTCTATTTCTATGGGAAATAGAAACCAGGAAAAATCCACTGCAACCACAGACTCAAGATTTAGAAAATTTCTTAGAAATTAAAACAATATTGCTAGCCTTAGATAGTCTTGCTTTCAGGTTCTTTAGCATCATTGAATCCTACTTGATGTTACAGGCAGACTCTTGGTTCTGCTCTGTTGTAGCTGCCATGACCTGAACAACTGTCTGTCTTCAATAAAAAGGAGCCATTCTTGTTAGCCCAAGAACAAGGAGAACCAAAAGAAGAAACTCATGATTCTGAGTTTCTTCAAATTAAAATTATAAACAATGATATCAACCTCATAAACCTTTCATAAAGAGAACTGACTCATTGGAAAAGACCCTGATGCTGGGAAAGATTGAATGTGGGAAGAGAAGGGGACAAGAGAGGATGAGATGGTTGGATGGCATCACCAACTTGATCGACATGAATAAGCTCCAGGAGTTGGTGATGGGCAGGGATGCCTGGTGTGCTTCTGTTTATGGGGTTGAAAGCGTCAGACATGACTGAGCGACTGAACTGAACATAAAACTTTTTACTGCAAAAATTGAATGTGATACACTAAGTAAAGCATGTTCATCCAGATTGTTTTCTCACAGACTCAAAAATACTTTGGAATAGTATAAATGAAAACAGGATGTTATGTTCTTTGTAAGAATCATAGTCAAACTGAAATTCAAATAATGTTCTAGAAACCATAAAGAATAATTTACTTCTTCGCTATATTTTTTTAATTGACTCATCTAAAGTTATGCTTTTCTGCATTAATTTTTACAATGCTTAAAATCTCACAGAGTTTTTTTTTTTTTTTTTTTTTTTGGCCATACAGTGGAGATCAATCTCATACTCCCTACAGTAGAACCTTGGACTCTTAACCAGTGGACCACCAGGGAAGTCCCTGAAAGTCTCACAGATTTTTTCCAGTAAAGACGATTCTGAAAATCTATCTCTCCCTGTCCCTTTGATCCACATGTTCTTCGATTCTCTCAGTAACAAGCAACAGGCTAGCCTCTCTGGTCACTGCCTCCCTCCCATTTCCCCTCTCCTTTCTTGGGTTGCATCACTCTTTCTCTTGTCTTGAAGTTAGGTTGTTCCACATGAATTTCACTTTTGTGAAAGGGATCAAAGGTATAATTCAGTTGAGGGGAATTATAGTAAAACCATTATTTTCAGTATTAGTGATAGCATCTGAGTCCATAGAACTCCCTTGCTATCTCTTCAGCCTGGAAATCTCAGGACTGCATTTTTTTAAAGTACTTTTAGTGCAAGAGGAGTATCACAAAATAGGATCTTTAAAAACAAAATAACTGGCTTCTAAACTCAGGCTTATTTGGGAATTTTCTGTCTTAGAGATTCACCATATCTATTAGCACAGTAAAGACTCCAAGAAGTATACAGTAAAATAAAGAAAAAAGAAAAGAAAAAATTATCTTAAACATTTTTATTATTGCCTGAACTGAATTAATCATAAGTAAGTTTGCTCTTTATCAATAACCTCAGATATGCAGATGACACCACCCTTATGACAGAAAATGAAGAAGAACTAAAAAGCCTCTTGATGAAAGTGAAAGTGGAGAGTGAAAAAGTTGGCTTAAAGCTCAACATTCAGAAAACTAAGATCATGGCATCTCGTTCCATCACTTCATGGGAAATAGATGGGAAAACAGTGGAAACAGTGTCAGACTTTATTTTTTGGGGGCTCCAAAGTCACTGCAGATGGTGATTGCAGCCATGAATTTAAAAGATGCTTGCTCCTTGGAAGGAAACTTATGACCAACCTAGGTAGCATATTCAAAAGCAGAGACATTACTTTGCCAACAAAGGTCCATCTAGCCAAGGCTATGGTTTTCCCTGTGGTCATGTATGGATGTGAGAGCTGGACTGTCAAGAAAGCTGAGCACGGAAGAAATGATGCTTTTGAACTGAGGTGTTGGAGAAGACTCTTGAGAGTCCCTTGGACTGCATGAAGATCCAATCAGTCCATTCTAAAAGGATATCAGTCCTGGGTGTTCATTGGAAGGACTGATGCTAAAGCTGAAACTCCAATATTTTGGCCACCTTCATTGAAGAGTTGACTCATTGGAAAAGACTCTGATGCTTGGAGGGATTGGGGTCAGGAGGAGAAGGGGATGACAGAAGATGAGATGGTTGAATGGCATCACCGACTCAATGGACATGAGTTTGGGTGAACTCCAGGAGGTGGTGATGGACAGGGAGGCCTGGCATGCTGCAATTCATAGGGTCACAAAGAGTCAGACACGACCGAATAACTGAACTGAACTGAACTGAACTGAAGTTTGCTCTTTTGTTGTATCTTACAAGATGTATTTTTGGGAATTCTGATCTAGGTCATATTGTGTAAACTATAGGAGAAAATATTTTCTTGGCCGTTGATATAACCAGTCTTTTTTCTTAGGAAATAGCTTTTTAGTTAAAATTTTTGCATAATAAAGGATGAATAGAGAAGGGCAGTGGGGTAGGAAGATCTGATGATTGAATGAAAGAAGGGTCAATTTAAAACAATGAAAATTAAGGTTTTCAATGAAATTAGGAGACAGAAATATCTAATGATTATTTTGCTATGTGACGTGCAATGTAATATTCTTTTTGTCTTCCCCCTCCCCAGATTTTTCATTTGAATTTATAGCACCCAATAATGCTTTGTAAAATGTATTTAATTTGGGGAAATGGGAACCATATGCTGAGTTCTGTTCCATGGCTAATACACAGTGAAACCAAAGGCTGCTAAAGGAATTACAGATTCTGTGGAACAAAATAATAATATGCAAAATAAGAGCATTCCGTTTTGTTAACAGAGAAAGAAAAATAAATATACAGATACATTGAGTGTGCAGCATTGACAGGGAGGCATTTTGAAGGCAGCACTCATTATAAGACTAAACTTGCTATGTGGGATTGAACTGTCAGGTTGTATCTTGATTATGACCTTAGTCTGATGGACTATTGGTTATCATATATCCATAGCACAACTCATCCACAGACTGAAGGGTAGAAAGCCATCACTTAAAATCAAAACAAGGACTTCTCTGATGATCCAGTGGTTAAGAATCCACCTTGCAATGCAAGGGAGATGAGTTTGATCCCTGGTCAGGGAACTACGATCCCATATACCACAAAGCAACCGAGCCTGCGCTCCACGACTACTGAGCCCCCACACCACAACTAAAGAGTCCATGAGCTGTAAGGAAAGATCTTGCATGACACAACAAAGATCCCAATGCAGCTGAAGAAATAAATGATGTTTTGTAAAATGTTTTTAAAAAAATCAAAAGAAACAAACAAATCCCTCCAGTTATTATGTAAGCAAATTGACAATCAGCAAGAGTGACAATCACACAGCTCATTCTGGAATGAATGGTTCCTTGTTATTTGAAGGGAATATATGGCTTATGTAGCTTATGAACTGGGCTCAGAAGTTCTTAGAATTGGGTATTAGGACCAGGGAGAGGCTTTGGATTAAGCAGTTTCTTAAAGTGAGGGTTGTCAAGGTAAGATTCTCAGCAAAAATGAAATGGTATCCATTTCTTTTTCTAAAATTGTATCCAACATGCTTCTTATTTGCATTTACTTGATAGAGTAATAGTTCTTGTGCCAGTAGCACTAAAACATCGATCTCAAGGATTTTTGTTCCTCTAGCACTTAAGTTCAGATTTCCTTCCCACCCCAAAAGAGTGTCTGTCTATGTAAAAGCAGCCTGTATTCAGTGGTGAGATGGTAAAAGTTCAACAGTGGACTCTCTGAGGAAACAGACAAAATGCTCTGATTGTTTACAATTTGCCATTTTAGTGGTATAAGTATGCCCTTCTACTGTGGTCAGTTTCAAACTACCAACATTGGGAAGACTTGCATGGTTGCACATCAGTATATAACATTGATTCCGCACAGACACAATAGATGTAAATAGCTTTAAGAGTAAAAATAATAGCAGAAAAGATGATAAAATAGTAGAAAAAATAAAAATAGTAGAAATAAAATGTAATAAAATAAATAATAAATAAATAAAATAGAAAATAATAAAAATAATTCAGTAAGTCTGAATTTTGAGTATTTATTGTATTTTTTTTTTTTTTTAGTTATACAATTGCCAGTTTATGTCATTTGCTCTTATTTACTTTTAATAATGGCTGTCAATAGGAACAGGCTAACAATATTCCTGAAAGTTTAAATGTTGCCTCCTGTATATTGGTATAAGCTGCCTGTAGCACACTACTACCTATATTCATAAAAGATGATTTGAGAATTACTAACATAAGAAAGTTTGAGGTTTTCCTACTTCAAATTATCTTCCAGGTTGTCTCCTGAACTATAACGTTTTTGGTTCTTGGCCTTAAAGTCTTGGATGTCTATGATAGAATATAAATGTGCTATCCTGATGAAGTAATGATAGTTACTGAATAAGCTTCCAGGTAAATGGAATGCACAGTTGATGGTATGGAGAAGTTGAGAGAGTGTGTGGCCCATGCATTGATGCAAGGCATACGTTGATAGAAAACCAAAATTAGGAAGATCTAGCATGCAGGCTGGAGAGAAGGCATACTCAAAATTCGGACTTCTCAAATGGTTTGCTGGAAACATTAGAGACCATTTTTATTCTGAACTCTGACTTGAACTAATCATGCTTCAGTCAGTTCAGTCGCTCAGCTGTGTCCGACTCTTTGCAACCCCATGAATCGCAGCACGCCAGGCCTTCCTGTCCATCACCAACTCCTGGAGTTCACTCAAATTTATGTCCATCGAGTCGGTGATGCCATCCAGCCATCTCATCTTCTGTCGTCCCCTTCTCCTTCTGACCCCAATCCCTCCCAGCATCAGGGTTTTTCCAATGAGTCAACTCTTCGCATGAGGTGGCCAAAGTACTGGAGTTTTAGCTTTAGCATCAGTCCTTCCAATGAACACCCAGGACTGATCTCTTTTAGAATGGACTGGTTGGATCTTCTTGCAGTCCAAGGGACTCTCAAGAGTCTTCTCCAACACCACACTTCAAAAGCATCAATTCTTCCGCACTCTGCCTTCTTCACAGTCCAACTCTCACATCCATACCTGACCACAGGAAAAACCATAGCCTTGACTAGACGGATCTTTGTTGACAAAGTAATGTCTCTGCTTTTGAATATGCTACCTAGGTTGTTCATAAGTTTCCTTCCGAGGAGCAAGCGTCTTTTAAATTCATGGCTGCAATCACCATCTGCAGTGACTTTGGAGCCCCCAAAAAATAAAGTCTGACACTGTTTCCACTGTTTTCCCATCTATTTCCCATGAAGTGATGGAACGAGATGCCATGGTCTTAGTTTTCTGAATGTTGAGCTTTAAGCCAACTTTTTCACTCTCCGCTTTCACTTTCATCAAGAGGCTTTTTAGTTCTTCTTCATTTTCTGCCATAAGGGTGGTGTCATCTGCCTATCTGAGGTTATTGATATTTCTCCCAGCAATCTTGATTCCAGCTTGTGCTTCTTCCAGCCCAGTGTTTCTCATGATGTACTCTGCGTATAAGTTAAATAAGCAGGGTGTCAATACACAGCCTTGACGTGCTCCTTGATTAACGTAAAACAAACAGACAAAACTCTTCTTCACATAATTCTATTGAAGCAAATCAACATTAATTCTTCACAGTCACTTTTGCTTCATGAATCATGTGACAGAACCAGATTATGGCTATAAGAATTAACACAGGGGGACTTCCCTGGCAGTCCAGTGGTTAAGACCTCACCTTCCAATGCAGGGAACATGAGTTTGATCCTTGTTCGGGAAACTAAGATCCCACATGCCTCAAAGCCAAAGAAACCAAAACCTCAAACAGAAGCCATTTGTAAAATATTCAATAAAGACTTTAAAAATGGTCCACATGAAAAAGAATTAACTCAGAAATAAGTTCTCCCTATAGAAACCAGTGGAATTTTCCAGGCAAGAATACTGGAGGGGGTTGCCATTTCCTCCTTCAGGGAGCTTCCTGACCCATAAATTGAACCTGCATCTCTTGCTTCATCAGGCATATTCTTTGCCACTGAGCCACCTGGGAAGCCCTGGTGCTTTTGGAGAGGCAAAACAGGAGAGGTCTATACTAATTTCCAGACTCTAAGTTCTCAGATATATTTTTCCTTAGCTCTGTTTTCTTTGGAGATTTCTGAGGTCAGAAACCAAAGTTTATGCAGAACAAAAAATTACAGAGTTTCCTTGAATACATCACAGTATATTTAAAAGGGAGCTTATAATTTCTGATTTTTACCACAGGATCATTAAATGTAAAATACAGATGTAACAATATTACTTCATTCTTTCTAGTGAAAGTATGACAGATGAAAGCATGGTTGGTATCAACATCACTTAGTTATCAATCTCTCTCTTCAGAGATCTTAAGCTCTGTGGAAGCAGAAACTCTTTATCTTGTTTAAAATGGCATTTCTCCAGTGCTCCATGTGGTGACACAAAATGTTCTGTGTAGAACATGGAAGCTGTTCGAGAGTATTTGCTGGGTGAATGCATATGTGTATCTTTTCTTTGACACAATGGGATTGGGCTAACTTTACCTGGGTTAGATTTTTAGCTCCTGTGTGACTATTGACAAGATGCATAACATCTCTGTGTCTGTATTACCATGCCTATAAAATGAGAAAAACAATAGTATTACCTCATAGGGTTGTGTTGAGGTATAAATGAGGCAAGTTCTCAGTATAGTCTGACTTATGACAAAATTGCAATTGATGTTAGCTATTATTGTTCTTTTTTTTTTTTGGCTGCACTGTGCAGCCTGTGGGATCTTAGTTCTGGGACCAGGAATTGAACTTGTGTCCCCTACAGTGGAAGCATGGAGTCTTAACCACTGGACCATCACGGAACTCCTATTCTTCCTTTTGGTGAAGAAAAATTGATTATATTCCTGGTATACTATGGATGATATCATGATAAGTACAATCATATTCAAGATATTTTATCATGTTAATACACATCTCTATTAGGCAATAAGTCCAAATTCTGATATTAACAAATATGCTAGGAAAAATCACCAAGTTTTCTAAAATTTTACCGGCATGAACTCAGAAATACTGAGATTTTGTTAAAATTGCTTTCATATCTTCTAAAAGCTTAGCAAATAGTGTAATAATATGGATGCTTGATAAATGTGAAGTGAAAACATTTTATATTAACCATCTATGAGAAATAAACTCACAGGTTAGTACCTATGAAATGTTAAGCTTGGCTTGTTAACTCAAATGTGGTGCTATTAAAATAAGTAAAATTGGATTTCTTCATGATAATTTTGTCAGTTCTTATTTAAATATGCTTTTAAAATTCAGATCATCAACACATTAGTGCTTGACATAATACATTTGGTTGACTTTTATCTACAGCAATAATGATGGCTGAAAATGTCACTACCATTATACAACAAATTGTGTGCTCTTGTGATAGGCCCTTCAACAGCTTGTATGCAAACTAGCACACCAGATTATTGGACCTAGATAGTCTTCTTTCAGTAGCTTGGTATTTGTATGTTTTTAATGGTCATAGCAATTATAGAGCCTTTTGCTGAGGCAGCCACTGTCATAAAGTGAACAAATAAAAAAGAAACTTATTCTTTCTATTTAAATTTCTAGAAGACATGTGTCCTCTTGGGAGACAAGATCTAGGCTGTGTCATCGAGATCCAAATTTAGAACTAAAATATTTTCAAACACTTTCATGCAGACTTTAGAGTCTTCCGTTGGTTGAAAAGAATTTTGTCTTTCAGAATTCTGGGGTTAATATTATTTGGTTGAAATTATAAATGGAATTGGATGGTCAAATGAGGAAAGGATTTTGATGGAAGTGGAGAAGCCATGATTAATCTAATATTGTGGAGAGAACCATGTGTGTGGGTTGTCATAGAGCAGACTCGCGTCATTTTGTGTATGTCAGTCACATTCTCCAAAGCTTCCTGTATACTCTCTCTGATCTCTCACAGCTCATGTCTTTTAACAGGTTTTGAGAATGGCAGGGATGTGAATTTGGTACCTGATAGCATGAGTGACTATGACTGTATATACATGTTTAGATCCTTTGCCGTTTTTTTCAGCTTTAAATGATAGGATACCTCATCGCTTAATTTTTATTGAACTTGGGGCACAGTATGCTTTGCTTTTCTCAAGTCTACTGTAATGTGATGCCTCTTTGCCAAAGTTCCCTGAAGGTCAGGCCTCAAGGTACCATCTTAGCACTGTCTTCATGAAAAGGACATAAATATGAAACAGTCTAAGTAAAGTCTCACAAAATGATGATTAAAGCCCTAATTGATGGTACCTTTGATACAGTGTTCAATGTTTTGTGAAAAAATATTAGCCAGCAGTTTAACTGAATGACAGAAGGAATGTAGATGTTACTATTGAATGAGCCACAATTTGTCTCAGTGGCAAAATGTCTGGCACATTTAATTTAATCTAATGTGGCTCAGATGGTAAAGAACCCTGGTAACTTCAGATGGTAAAGAATCCACCTGCAATGCAGGAGACCTGGGTTCAATCCCTGGGTTGGGAAGATACCTTGGAGGAGGGAATGTCTACCCACTCCAGTATTCTTGCCTGGAGAAATCCATGGACAGAGGAAACTGGCAGGCTGCAGTCCATTGGGTCACAAAGAGTTGGACAACACTGAGTACCTTTCACTTAATCTAGCATGCATGAGCACAACAACCCACCAATGTTGTCAACTTCAGGTCCTGAGAAAGTCTGATCTTCCTTTCTATCAGTGAAAGGTCTCATTACCCAATACTAACTCTTTGGGAAAGAAGAGTTGGTCAGTCCCTGCTGCTGCTGCTGTGGCTAAGTTGCTTCAGTCATGTCTGACTCTGTGCAACCTCATAGACGGCAGCCCACGAGCCTCCACTGTCCTTGGGATTCTCCAGGCAAGAACACTGCAGTGGGTTGCCATTTCCTTCTCCAATGCATGAAAGTGAAAAGTGAAAGTGAAGTTGCTCAGTCCTGTCCAACTCTTAGCGACCCCATGGACTGCAGCCTACCAGGCTCCTCCGTCCATGGGATTTTCCAGGCAAGAGTACTGGAGTGGGGTGCCATTGCCTTCTCCAGTCAGTCCCTAGTTTTCCTTTTTATATCCAAGTTTAGTAAAAGAGGGCGTTCCTGGTGGCCCAGTTGGTAAATAATTTGCCTGCAGTGTAGGAGATCTGGGTTTGATCCCTGGATCGGGAAGGTCCCCTGGAGAGGGAAAAGGCAACCTACTCTAGTATTCTTGCCTGGAGAACCCCAAGATCAGAGGAGCCTGGTGGGCTTCAGTCCATGGAATCGCAAAGAATCAGACACAACTAGCAACTGAACAACAACAAGAACAAATGTGAACAGGAGTTGACTGAGAGGAATATGTTCATGATCAATTAACACCTACAGCATCCAACTGCGGTGCCTCTATTCTGTATGTGTGGGAAATATCAACTGAAAGCTTGAACCACACACTCATCCATTTCCAGCTGTCATTACTTAGCTCAGATTCCTTTTCCACTATAAGCTCTAGATAAACAGCATTGCTTTTCTTTTCTCTGATGTAGAGAAAACAAATTAGTTGTTTGTAAGAAATAACCAGTGTACTCAAGCCAAACTGTTGATTAGTTAAGAAAAAGTATGGGCAGAGGTTTTTCTCTTAACTGATACATTTTGTATGGCTTTGGAAAAAATATTCAACCTTCTGAGTTTCAGTTTCCTTATATATTAAATAAAATCGCTGAATAAGATAGTCTCTAAGAAACCTTCCAGCTTTGAAAATATGATTCCATAAACAGAAAAAGAATGCATCTGAGTTAGACCATATGAAAGTAGCAATGTGCCCCTAAATATCAATATAATAGAGGTTTTATTAAAGTGTTTATATGAGTCAAATAGGAGCCATTCAACAAATTAATATGGAAACTGAGGATTAGAGTTTAGTGACTTGCCAAAGGCAGAAATATTTTCTAGAGAAAATGATTTTACCAGAATACACAGACCTAGGATGATGAGTGAAATAGATATATGTTATGTTTCTTTATGTTACAGATAAGAGGCAAAAATTCAACACTGATGAAATTAAAGAAATTCATCTATTCAGCTAACTGGAAGGTTTATAAGTTTGTTTGAAGGCAAAACTTTGACAAAAATTAGTTTAAGGTAAAACTTGATCTTACAGCTTTAAAGATTTCAGAAATTATCTGGTTTCTCCTGTCTTTTTTCTTGGTCTTGAGTGGCCCTGGCAGCTCTAGACATTCTGTTTGATGCTAATACAATAAATTTTGAATTGTAAATTTCACATTTCACACCAAGAGAGCCAGGCAGGAGTGTACCATAATAGAAGTGAATAATCCCAGAATTTCTTGATAAATATCTCTTCACATTTTATTCTCTTTGTTTCTTTATTTGTTGCTCTGTGAATCAGTCCCTGCTGTCAGGGAAACAAGATCCTTGATCCTTGAAGTCTGGGGTCAAGGATGTTGGCTCAGAGTCTGGGAGAGATGATTTCTTAAAGGAAAGTAGGAAAACTTTTCCATAAAAGGGGAGAAATAGGTACACAAGAGCCAAAACACAGATAAACACTAAGAAAGTCAGTTTTTCATTAATTTTTATCATTAAAATATTTAAGGAGTCTGTACTATGTAATGGGTTTCCCAGATGGTGCTAGTGGAAAAGAACTCGCCTGCCAATGCAGGAGACATAAGAGACTTGGGTTTGATCCCTGAATAGGGAAGATCCCCTGGAGGAGGGCATGGCAACCCACTCCTGGATAATTCCATGGACAGAGGAGCCTGACAGGCTGCAGTCCATAGTCTGGCAAAGAGTCATACAGGTCTGAAGGGACTGAGCACACAGTAATAAGTGCTGTTAGCAATGAGGAGCTCAGGCTGCACGCAAGGCAGGCAATACAACCTTTAATAAGAAGCAATGTATTAAGTGTGCAATGTGCTCACAGGCCTCTTATCTCCTGAGAACTGACCAGAAGCTGAGCTATCTTGTACTTGAATGTTAAACAGGTTGAATTACCTTCAAGGTCACAATATTAACATGAGTGCAGTCATGCAATCATACTCCACAGCCATTGCTGGTTGCCTGTCTTAAGCAAAGGTAAATTTACCGCATGGGGACTAGGTAGCTCATATATTTAAGAAAGAGATGAACAACCGGGATTCTACCAGGATAGCAACTAAACTGTTTTTGAAGATCTCAGTAGCAGAGATTCATGGGAAGAGTTTTTGTAAATTCTATCAGAATGACTATAGCCAGCACTAAAGACTAGAAAATGATGGAGAGCTCTGAGGAGGGTGAGTATCAGAAAATATTTCTGTGAACTTTGAACTGAGTCTTGAAGGAGATACATCGATGGAGAAGGGGTAAAAGCAGTCCATGAGAAGGAAGACATGTGGGAGAGCAACCTATGTTTATGAGCCTTCAATTAGTTTCCTGTAGTTAAATTTTTGGGTGTGTGTGGGAGCTAATGGATATTTACTCAGCAAAGTGAGAAGGTGCTTGATTCTCAAGGTCCTTTATGTCATTGCAAGGTGTTTGGACTTCATTCTTCCAATAAAGTGAGCCATTGAAATATTTGGTATAGGTGCATGTTTCAAATTATGTGATTGTATTAAGAAGATAAATAACTGGAGAAGAGACAGAAACAAAAGATAGTGGAAAATAAATCAGTATCAATGGATAAGTAAGTGAATGTGAAGAAAATGGAGAATTCTTAATGATGCTCATATTTCTTTCTTGAGAGAGTGTGTGCTAATGCTGTCCCACTCTTATCCATAAAAAATAAAAGGAATATGGAAGAAAAGGAAGATCCAGTTTGAATAAGAAAGGAAGCTTTGGGTATATCCTTCAAATGTCTTCAAGTGATGATATCTAGTCAAAAGTTGAGGTATGAATTAGAGAAAACTTTATGGAGTTAACAGCCTATAAAAATATAAGTGTAACCCAGGAAGTTATATAAAGAGGCAAGAGCAGAAGGCTAAGGATGAAAAGGAATATCAACATTTAAGATTCAGTACAAGGAAGAAAATACAGCAAGACAAATGGGAGGAAAATCAGAATAGTGTTATTTTGAACAAGACTATCAAGAAAAAATGGTCTCAAATGCCGCCAAGATTTTTTTTGTGTGTATTTGCCACGCACATATTTTTATTTAAACCTTTATAAAGCCACACGATGGAGATGTGACTATCTCCATTACACTTTTGAAGATATTTTACACTCAGAGATATATAAACAATTGTCTGTTTATAAATGATTTGCAAGATAAAGGATATGTGACTACGTACTTTATACTCTTAATCGTTATGTGTTATCATATGTTTTGGAAATTTTTAATAGGTTCTGTCCAACACAAAGTTTATTTGCCTTTTATTATTTATTTATTGGAGTATAGTTGCTTTGCCATCAAGATTTTTTTAAATGTCGAAAAATAATCATTAAATTTGATCAGTTCATAGATTATTAGCTAAATTACAGGAGAAATTTTGTAGCTTGGTGATAGCTGAAGTCAGAGGTGAAGAGAGAAGGTGAGGAAAATGAAGACTTGGAGTGCTGACTGCTCTTTCAAAAGTCTGTCAAGAAAAGAGAATAGAAAGAGGGTGGTAAAACAAAGGAGGGGGAGATAAAATTTTTCAATGGCAAGTATTTAAAAATAATCAGGTACTATGTTTTTCAAAAATGAAATGGCGAGCCTGTTGATAAGAAGAAGAAGGTAATTGGTGAAGAGAAATCCAGGAGATGGAGAACAGGACTGGAGCCAGTGACAGGATTGCCCCAGACAGAAGGAAGGGTCATATTTCAGCCCACAGGCCAGTGACATTGGACTCTGTCATGATCCTAGACTTGAATTTCCAAGGAAGACATTTTTGAGCATTTGAACAGAATTGTGAAAACTCATAATGGAGGTTTTTATGGATTATAATACCCATCGTTGGAAGATGTTAATGTCACATTAGCCAGAGAGAAACATTTTATAACTTCATTTAACTCTTGTTTCTGAAGTAGCGTATTGGCATACAGGGAATTTTCACTCTTAATGTTTCTAATATACCAAGGAACAGCCTGGCCTGGTCCTCTCCAGATGCTGTTTTCTTGTTTATCTAATCATATCCAGATGCGTGGTGCAGCTTTAAAAAAAAAAAACACAGGTATGCTAATTATAATATTTAGGTGTCGATTATAATGAAAATTATTTACATCTAGGATTCACCGAAAGAAATACAATTTAAGGATTTCTTTTGTTCTTCCGCTGCACCTGTGTTTTTAAAACTGTGAAGTTGCATAAGAAAAAGATCATTTTTGTAATTTTATTGAGTTAGAAATATGTGTTTTAAGAAAATAGTTCATCTGAAGTGTGGTTGGACAACCCTGGCTTTGTTTCAGAGAGCGCCTGAGACCTCTGTTGTGTCCCCTCCTGAAGCTGATATTTAGCAATAAGTTTGAATGTCTTGTTTTGTTGTTGGAATGAAAGGAGGTGTGATAGAGAATTAAATGAAACTATGAGAGTTCTTGTCTCAGACTTAAGTCAGAGCAGTTTAACTTCTTCGTGGCTGCTTTCTAATGACAATGATTTTAAATATTATTCTCTTTCTTACTAAAATGTCCTTTGGTTATTTCTCTGTGAAAATGTAGATGCTCTTGTTTTTCTTAGTATTGTCATTGTCTATATTTGCAAAGGCTTGCAAACAGGTTATTTTTATTTTTTAAATATTTTTGTCATGTTGTGTGGCTTGTGGGATCTCTGCCCCAACCAGGGACTGAAGCAGGCCCCTTGGCAGTGAAAGCTTGGAGTCCTAACCACTGGACCACCAAGGAATTGCCAAAGTGATTCTTTTTAGACTACACCTCTTGGCTGCTTTTGTGCCTAATTTTACAGCTTTCTTGCAGGACTTTCTCTCCCGAAACTTTAACTTAAGCTTTTCCATTCAAATGCTCTAGCTAGTAATCCACATTCTTCCAGGTCTTCTCAGCATCACAATAAGTTATGTTTGCACAGCACTTGATAGTTTATAAATATTTTCAATATACATTATCTTCTTTTGTACCTCAGACAAGACTTTGGTATAGTAAAGTGATGGCCATAATTTTGTGGAAATTATGGGAAATGGTACTGGAATGAACTATCCTCTTGGGTTAAATCCTACATTTCTATCTGGGTTCTAATCTTAAATTCTGTGCTATCATAAGGGTACCTACTACCAATTTTCTCCAAATTCCACCAATACTCGTTGTCCAAAATAGAGCTGATAATCTTGCATACTCTCCATAACAACCCTTGAACAATGCAGGTTTGAACTGCAGGCATCCCCTTATATGACGATTTTTAAAATAAATACTGCAGTACTACATGGTCCATGGTTGCTTGAATCTGAGGTTGTGGAATCATGGATGCTGACTGTAAGATTATCCCCCTCCTTCTCAACTCTGGAGGAGTGGACCTCCTAACTCCCATTCCCACCCCCATTGTTTAAGGACCAACTATACTTGCCTCCTCCTCTGACTTCCTTATTCCTTTAAAAGGCGCTTCATCTGCTCAGCCACCTGAGCTGGAAACCACAGCTTTATCTCTGGTTCTGCCCTCTCCCTTTCCCTGCATATCCAGTCAGTAAGTTCAGAATGTTCTGTCTTAAACAACATCTCCTGAAATGTTCTCTCCATTCCCATTCATGCTCCTGTGTTATTGCTGCATTCTCCCACCTGATCTCCTTGTTTCTAACCATTTTTGCTGCTCCTTAATTTTAGCTTTCTAAAGTATTGGTTTTATGTCTTATATTACTTGTTTCTGGAGAAGGAAACGGCAATCTGTGGCAGTATTCTTGCCTGGAGAATTCCATGGACGGAAGAGCCTGGTGAGCTACAGTACGTGGGGTCACAAAGAGTTGGACACGACTGAGTGACTAACACTTCAGTGGAATGAAAGACAAGAGCCCTGGGTTATATTCCAAGGTGTGATGTTAACTTTGAGTCTTTTTTCTTGTGACAGTAAAATGAAGTATTGTGTTGAAATCAATCATTATTTAAATCTTTAAAGTTGTATAGCCATGGTTTAATAATAAAAGTTACATGTAGTCACTAGACATTAGTCATTGGAATTATCTGACAGTCTCTAGAAGGGAAGGATGATTGTAGAATGTATCTTGCTCGCTTCCCTATCACTCTCTGTGAGCCCCTGGAACCCTCTGCATACGTCTGCTTCCTCCTCTGGGTTCCTTTTTCCTCTAATTTATTTAATCAAACTAATAAAGTCTGAGAAGCAGAAATAGCAAAGATGTGACTTTTGGGCCAGATCCAGCCTATAGGTGTGTTTTGACATGTACGATATTTTTTAAGGTGTTGAATTTGTTGCTAAAATTTACAAATAAGAGGATTTCACACAAAAGCTGGATGTTTAGCCACGTTAGCAATATCATCAATTTCAATTTGTTTTCATTTATATTTTTTTACATAGAATTAATAAAAGCAACTAGTTAAAGAAAAAAAAGAAAAGAAATAACAGAAAATTTTACATGCTAGATAGACTATGGTGAACATCAGCTGGAGCTGAGTAGAAAATGTTCTTTTTAGATGCCACATGGAGTCCCCAGTTGGCTTGATCCTGGTTTCTTGGTCACTGTAGTCTTTTTACTTTTAAGTCCATGGCTTAGTGTTAGGCAATTCACAGGAGGACAACTTTGCCAAGATTAGAACCCAGAGTTTCTGTTTTCCAGGAATTTTCTTTCATGACTTAGTGTCCATAATTTGACACCAGAAGTTATGCTCATTTGATACTGTCACATGAAAAGTCTATGAAGCTGGAAATTCTGTTCATTGCTCAATTCATTAATTTTTTATAATATTAATTTGGATAAAAAGATAAAAATAACTTCCTGCATCCCTCCACACTGGAGCTTTTCAGCAGGACCTCCAGGACACCAAAACTCCTGCTAGTGTCGTTTTAGTTTATAATTTTCTCATGTCAATAGACTAATGAATATAGAGGTCCCTGAGTCTCTTGGGTCTCAAAGAACGCTTTGTCACGTTTGGATGCACAATTCAGAACAATGGTGGATTTTCTGATCAGCAACATACTTTTAAATAAGGCCAACGTCATACCCTTTAACAAGAAGTCACTTAAGGATGTAGTTTTAGGGTGTTGTGCACACGATTCTCGGAGAAGGCAATGGCACCCCACTCCAGTACTCTTGCCTGGAAAATCCCATGGACGGAGGAGCCTGGTAGGCTGCAGTCCATGGGGTCGCTAGGAGTCGGATGCGACTGAGCGACTTTACTTTCACTTATCACTTTCATGCATTGGAGAAGGAAATGGCAACCCACTCCAGTGTTCTTGCCTGGAGAATCCCAGGGTCAGGGGAGCCTGGTGGGCTGCCATCTATGGGGTCGCACAGAGTCGGACACAACTGAAGCGACTTAGCAGCAGCAGCAGCAGTACACAATTCTGTAACTTCCTGGGGACCCTCCCTTGTGGAGATAGGACAGTGACTTTCAACATGCTTCAATAGACAGCTTTATTTTGCTTTCTCATGCTTGTGGAAAGTATACTTTCTGGAGTATTTTAAATATGTTTTCCTTACTCTTGAGGAAAGAAAGCCTTGTTTTTTTCTTTTGCTGGAGGGGGCAGACTGCTAGTGATTCAGACTTTCGGTTTTATAAATCCATCAGGATCTATTGTGAAAGGAAAAGAAGGAAAAATGGTTTTATAAAGAAATTTTATGTGATGGGATAATAGCCAGTGAAAGGATAGGAAAGCAAGGAAGATTTTGGTGTGTCTGCATGTGTGTAAAATGTGTATGCTTATATGTTATTGTGTAGAAGCAAGCCTTATGGTGACTGACCATTCCACTTTGGCTGAAACTGTGTTTCTTAGTATATAGGACATTCTATGCTAAAACCAGAAAAACCCACGACAAACTGGCACAAGTTGATTCCCCTGACTCGCTTATAACCATGATTCTTCCTTTAAAGCAAGCAGCAAGATTCACCCCTTAGAAAATTCCTTTTTACATTGCCATGGTCTGGTGAAATTGAATAAAAGCTCCTAATAATTCCCCAATAGAAAATTAAATGTTCCGTTTATGTAATTAAGAAGGAAAACAAAGACTCTTGGTAATTGGAGTTCCCTTTCTTCTTTCTGGTGAATGTGTACCCAGGAGACTTGCAATTCCTGATTCTGGGAAATTCTCAAACTCCCTTGGACTCTTCTGATCTTGGAATTTACCTCTTTTGATAGAGCATAGAAGGTTGCTGTATTTGGTGCCCAAATCATAATTTATTTTGGAGCATTTATTGAAGAGAGGAGAAGGGATGCTGTCCAGAATGGTCTAGAAGAGTAGATCTGGTGTTGGAGTTATTTTATTTTACATTTTACATTTTTTTTGGTTTGTTTTAATTGGAGGATAGTTTCCTTACAATGTTATGTTAGTTTCTGCTATAAAACCCTGTGACTCAGCTATAAGTATACGTGTGTCCCCTCCCTCCTGAGGCCCCTCCCACTCCTCCCATGCCTCCTCTAGGACATCACAGAGCACTGAGCTGAGTGGAGCTATTTAAAATGCCCAACAGGCGGCTGTGTGGCTAAGTGCTCACCCCTGACTTATCAGAGTTCACAAGAAAAATAGTAGTTCATCATTTCCACCAAAGCACTCGTGCCAATCAATTCTACTAATTTTACTAATTGCTAATCAATTCTCCAGCACTGAGGTGATGAAAGATCATTGTCCGGTCCATGCCTACTCTTCACCATTAGTGGCCAGGAAGGTATGCCTGTCCATTTCTGTCTTTAGACTTTCCTCTGATTAGTTTGAGTAGACTCCTCACTCAATGTACCAACATACCACCCCCAGCCCCCTGCATCACACAAATGTAGAGCCTACTTAGTGGGGTGGTAAAAAGGTTTCACCTGCTCTTTTATTTGGAGGAAGAATACCTGAATCTACAGCTTCAGATCTGGGATGTAATTGTTAAAGATCCTTTAATATTGTTCTTTGTAATACCAGTATTTACATGCTCTCAATCCTGTCCTAAATTATTCATTCTAGACTTTTTAATACTCATGATATTATCTTAGAATTCAAAGTGTTTTAAGCTTTATAAACTTGAAAAGCAAGGGGACTAGTTTTTATTATGCAGTAAATAGAATTGGTGCCTTTTTGATGGAAATGTAGGTAGTACATACTTTAAAAGTCATTAAAAAATTTCCGAGTGCCCTTACTTCTTGGGAGTCATGACATCCTTTCTGGCTCACCCTTAGAAACAGTCCACAGTCAATACCTGTTGTTACTGCTTTGGACTTGGTTTTCTTCTTTTTTAGCCTTGTTTTTCTTATTATAAAGTATTAATAATCATTCCGAAGAATGACTCTTCTCAAATACAGTGGCTTAAAGCATTGCATCATTGTAGACATGGTGAGGCAATGCAGGATAGTGCTTGGAGCTTTGATTTTAGAGCTAGATACCTGCATTTACATGCCACATTACCACCAGGCAGACGGGCAAACGATGTAAGCCTCAGTGCTTTAATTGTAAATGGTGATAACAACATAGCTACATCGCAATGCTATATAGGTTAAAGGAGGTAATGTATATAGATCACTTGAAATAATGCCTAGTGATATATATACACATACATACATATATATATATATATATATATAAATCACTTGAAATTGTGCATTCAGGTGTAAACTGAATTAAACTCAGAATCCTCTACTTTCATTCTCAACTAAACATACCTGGCAGCAGTTCTGGTGTCTTGGGGGGGTCTATCCAGAAACCTCCAGGGTGGAGGGCTGTGAGAAATAATTTTATAGTATCTTTTATATTTTATCTTACCCAGTAAGTTCTATATACATTGTTTATTCTTACTGTATATGAAAACTAGTGATTTTGGCTTATCCTTTTGGACTCATTTCCACAGAACTTGGATTTTTCTTATGCTTTACTTTTACTGTAACTTTTTTGTGTGAATCTGTGTGTGTGTGTGTGTGTGTGTGTGTGTGAGAGAGAGAGAGAGAGAGAGAGAGAGAGAGAGAGAGAGAGAGAGAGAAGAAATTAAAGAGAGTCGTCTCTATTTTTTTTAAATGTCTTTTTTGAAAAGTTCCCTGTCTTATTTTCTTTTTAAAAAGATTAATCTAAGTTAAGTCATTCTGTATTCAGTAGTAGGGACACAGTTCCCTTCCACGAAAAAACCCCTATTTGCAAAGAGATAACATAAACTAATATGTAAGTATCAAGACTAAAGAATCTTGAGATGTGATATCAGCAAAAATAGATTTACATCTGCCTACTCCAACCAAAGTAAATGGTACTTTCTTGTTTAGAAAGTAACCATTACATAGATTGAAAAAACTTCTGCAAAGAATAAAGCCTGTCCTTTTAACTGGAAAGAATTTATAACACGGGACAGAAAAAGAAAGTATGCTTTTCTTTATAGATAAGGTCCAGAACTACTGAGATAAGTTTGAAGAGAAAGAAAACAATTTCTTTTGGAATTTTCGCCATTATAATCATGTAGAGAACTTTCACTTTTCACTTTCATGCATTGGTGAAGGAAACGGCAACCCACTCCAGTATTCTTGCCTGGAGAATCCCAGGGATGGCAGAGCCTGGTGGGCTGCCGTCTATAGGGTTGCACAGAGTCGGACACGACTGAAGCGACTTAGCAGCAGCAGCAGAGAACTTTAAAAAATGCTTAATCATGTGTAATACTGTGCTGCATGTGTTAAAAATAAAGCCTTAAACAACTTTTTAAGTACTTGTCATTTGGTATCTTTTAATTGGGCTTTGAGATACTATAGATGAAGGCATTTAAAAGCCCATAATTAAATGTAACAATCACTGTAAGTGTTCCTAACTTAACTACTAATTCATTCATTATATTCTTATTGAGTGTGTTCTCTGCAATAGGCACTGTATAATGCACTTAGAGTTCAGCATTGTGAACTAAACTATTGGTTATCTACCCAAATGGAGTTTTTCCTATTTTTTTCATTAACAAAAAAAACCTGTATGTGTTTAGGGTAATGTGCTTTAGATCAAAACAAAACAAAACTTGATCTCTTAGAATTTCTAGCAACTTGGGTTGGTTGTGTGATATAGTATTGGCCAATAACATAGAAGTGTTTATAGGAAGGATTGCTTACACTGGCTGCTCCATGACTTTGACACTTGTCCTTTCCCCATTCTCCTGCCTAGAAATTATCTCATCCCTTGGACTGCAAGGAAATCGAACCAGTCTATCCTAAAAGAAATCAGTCCTGAATATTCATTGGAAGGACTGACGCTGAAGCTGAAACTCAAATAAATTTGCCTACCTGATACAAAGAAATGACTCACTGGAAAAGACCCTGATGCTGAGAAGGATTGAAGGCAGGAGAGGGGCTGACAGAGGATGAGATGGTTGGACGGCATTACCAACTCAATGCACATGAGTTTGAGTAAACTCTGGGAGTTGGTGATGGACAGGGAGGCTGGTGTGCTGCAGTCCATGGGGTCGCAGAGTCAGACACGACTGAGCCACTGAACTGAACTGATGATATGTGATAAATAGATAACTCTACTGGAGCAGAGATCCCAGAAATCAGGATTACTAGATTCATAGAGCAAGATAAAGAACATATATTTGGGTGGGGCACAGATATACCTGAGGATTTCCAGTGTTCACACGAAAGGGTTTGAAGTCTCTAAATAGACTATAAAGAGATAATTTCTCTTCCTTTCTTGTTACATTTCGAAAGAAATAATAGATTCTTTGGAATTTGCTTGTTTATGTCCTTCTGATTTGGTCAAAGTGAGGCACAGAGTTAGTGAAGAATCAAATGATACATATTTTAAATTGGCAATTTAATTGGAAGTTGAAGCATTTACTGCAAAATTCTGCATACATATTTATCTCTCCAACAATCCCCAAATACAAAAATAAACATGACAAACCATTTTTTTTTTTTCTCTTTCCCTCCATCTCTTTCTTTCTGTTTTACTCTCAGGGCTTCCTTTTTTATTTTTAAGCAGAAGGTTTCTTGTACATCAAATGGCTCTTTGAAAACAACATGCACTGAAGTGAAAGCAGGTCAGCCCTAAAGGAAAAGGCACACTTATTAGAGAACATACAACTGTGAATAAAGAGAGGGAAGCCTTTCCTCCTATGAAGAAAAAGTTTCCTAAAAGGGCAAAGGATGCTTTTGAACCTAGTGATAAGACTATCTTTTAAATCCCCCAAAGGTCATATAATAATTGAGATTCAGTGGCTTTTTTTTCCTTCCCTTTTTTTTTTTTTTAAATAGTAACTTCTACTAAGTGAACCAGTAAAAGTTAAGCACTTAAATTAACCAAGCAGAGCACAGACCTAAACATCCCTAAGGCAAAAAATGACTTTTGCTTTGACTCTCCAAACTTTCATATCCCTGGTGACTGTGAGCACATGCCCCAAAGTCATTGCAGCTTAAATACAAAACACATGAGAAATTACAAGCAATTTCAAACTTTGGTTTCCTCATTTCTAGAGCTGATACTTTGGAGCAAAGTTAGAGTTTTACTTTACCAAATTCCTCAAAACCTAAACATTCTAATCCCACTACCCATGCTGACTTTAACTCTTCTCTGGGATCCATTTCTTGCAATCAGCATCTGCTTTTCTTGGCTTTGACAACTTTAGCTATACTTTTTCCTTTACCTTGTTGAGGTTTCTACCTGTTAAAATACTAACTTCTTTCAATATCTAGTTCGAATGTAATGACCCTTATCGAAGCTTCATGATATTATCTAATTCTCTGTTCCTTGATGAGAAGATCTTATGTCTTGTTTAGTTTTGTGTTTGTTAGAGCTTCAGTAACAAAATTGTGAACACAGCAGTTTTCTTACTAAAATTCAGTAAATGAATGCACCATGTATCATCACCATACTCACAGTTTATCAAATTCTACCTCCACCCTTGGCAAACATATTTAATGAGCACCTATTATTTTAAGTGAACAATAAATGTGTGTATGTATATGCAAATATGCACATAAATGTTATTATTTCATCCTTTTTTTTTTTTTTGGTTTGTTTCTACACATTTCATGGTAGCAAGATAAGGATACTGCATGCTAAGTCGCTTCAGTCATGTCTGACTCTTTGTGACTCTATGAACTGTAATCCACCAGGCTTTTCTGTCTGTGGGATTTTCCAGGCAAGAATACTGGAGAGGGTTGTCATTTCCTCCTCAGGGAATCTTTCTGACCCAAGGATTGAACCTGGATCTCCTGAGTTTCCTGCATCGAAAGGGAGATTCTTTTACCTCTAGTGCCACCTGGAAAGCCCACAAGATAAGGATAATAAAAGGAAATGTGTTGGGCTTTCAGAAGATATTTAGAAACCTGTAAATTGCTACATAATACAAAAAAAGTGTTCTGTTTATAGCATCATATTTTGAATCTTAAGGGTTTAAAGGAAAATGAATTATAAAGAATAGATCAACTAAAACAGAGATAAGTAACATTTGATCTACACTATGACTCATTAGTAGAAATCTGTCCACTTATAATGGTTTGGGCTCCTCTTTGAATCACCAAAGGATAACACACACACACACACACACACACACATATATATATATATATACACACACATATATATATATACTGCATATTTATGTACATATAAGACTGTATATGAACTCACATATTTCTAGTTTTATATGGCATATAGATAAGAGGTGGTTTGCAAGTATATGCAGTTCAACAGAGAAACAGAAAGTTCCATCTTTCATAAACAATGCCTTTTTGAAAATGAGTTTGAAACTAAATGTGACCAAATTATTCTAAAATATACTTCTGTTCAGTTCAGTCGCTCAGTCTTGCCTGACTCTTTGTGACCCCATGAACTGCAGCTCACCAGGCCTCCCTGTCCATCACCAACTCCCAAAGTTTACCCAAACTCATGTCCATTGAATTTGGTGATGCCATCCAACCATCTCATCCTCTGTTGTCCCCTTCTCCTCCTGCCTTCAATCTTTCCCAACATCAGAGTCTTTTCAAATGAGTCAGCTCTTCACATCAGGTGGTCAAAGTATTTGGAGTCTCAGCTTTAAAATCAGTCCTCTCAATGAACACCCAGGACTGATTTCCTTTAGGATGAACTGGTTGGATCTCCTTGAAGTCCAAGGGACTCTCAAGCATCTTTTCCAACACCACAGTTCAAAACCATCAATTCCTCAGTGCTCAGCTTTCTTTAGAGTCCAACTCTCACATCCATACATGACTACTGGAAAAACCATAGCCTTGACTAGATGGAACTTTGTTGACAAAGTAATATCTCTGCTTTTTAATATGCTGCCTAGGTTGGTCATAACTTTCCTTCCAAGGAGTAAGCATCTTTTAATTTCATGGCTGCAAGCATCATCTGCAGTGATTTTGGAATCCAAAAATAAATAAATAAATAAATAAAGTCAGCCACTGTTTCCACTGTTTCCCCATCTATTTGTTGTGAAGACATGGGACCAGATGCCAAAATATACTTACACATTATAAAAGAGAGTTCTAAAAATACTACAACATCTCTAATTATGAATCTTATTTTGGGTTATTGACTATGAAGCCATAGTAGATCAGGTTAAATTTGTTTAGCATCCCACTGAAGAAAAGTCACTTCTTTCAGCATGTCTAATGTTTTCTCATAGCCTCTGGGTAATTCCAAGGCTCATCTGTCTTTCTTCGTTGGTTATATCTCTCTGTTCTGCATCCAGACTTTCAGGATTATAATGAGACTTTCTGCCCATAAAGAGGGTGGATTGAGGTCTGGCTCAGTAATTAAGGCATAGTTTTTTAGAGGTTGAGTTTTCAAAGTGGATTAAAGACTAGCACAATTAGTTGGATTCAGTTCAGTTCAGTTGTTCAGTTGTGTCCTACTCTTTGTGACCCCATGGACTGCAGCACGCCAGGCCTCCTCATCCATCACCAACTCCTGGAGTTTACTCAGACTCATGTCCATTGAGTCGGTGATGCCATCCAACCATCTCATCCTCTGTCAGCCCCTTCTCCACCTGCCTTCAATCTTTCTCAGCATCAGGGTCTTTTCCAATGAGTCAGTTCTTCGCATCAGGTAGCCAAAATATTGAAGTTTCAAGTTCAGCATCAGTCCTTTTAACGAATATTCAGGACTGATTTCCTTTAGGATTGACTGGTTTGATCTCCTTGCAGTCCAAGGAACTCTCAAGAGTCTTCTCCAACACCACAGTTCAAAAGCATCAATTCTTCGGTGCTCAGCTTTCTTTATAGTCCAACTCTCAAATCCATACATGACTGCTGGAAAAACCTTAGCTTTGCGTAGACTGACCTTTGTTGGCAAAGTAATGCCTCTGCTTTTAAATATGCCTAGTTGGATTGAATTAGATTTTTTTCTTATGTCACCATGTTTTTCTGTCTCAGGAGAATCATTTCTGATCTTAGAAAGACCCATGTTCCTATTTACCTTATTGATACTCTTGGATCTGGACTCTAATTTGCAAGTGACAGGAACTCAGTTCAAGCTAGTTTAAATCAAAAAGGAAAGAGAGGTCAGCTGGATCCATGATCTCAATCAAATTCTCTCTCTGAATTTTGGCTCTGTTTTACTATTTATCGTTGTTGTTTAGTTGCTGTCACATGAGGGTATGTTCCTCTGTTCTTTGTCTTGTAACAACAAAGATTTGGAGTGAAGGACATTAAAGCCCCCTCTGCGGGTCACAGCTCTCAGGTCTTGGATAGACCGTGTTATAGCTCTCAGGTCTCGAATGGACCATGTTACAGCTCTTAGACAAATCAGTGTTACAGCTCTATTTTATTTAGAAGATCGCAGGAAAATCCATCTTCGAGGCGTGAGGGCACATCAATCCAAACACACGAGGAGAAGAGTGCCCCAGCGCACTGGAGGGAGAGAGAGCTGGCCTTGGCTCCTCTATTTATATGTTTATCTCTCTGGGCCTGTCCTATGTAAATTGGGCCAGCCAGGAGTGTTGTTTGTTTTACCTGAGGTCCTCACTCTGGTCCTCGGACCTTCTTTTGTTCTATTTTAGCGGGCTTTTCCCTTCCTTGTCTTTTAGCCACCGCCATTTTGGACTCCTTTTCCCTATTTTACCTACCTAACAGTTGCTAAGTCCTGTCTGACTCTTTTACCATCCTATGGCGTGTACCCTGCCAGGTTCCTCTGTCAATGGGATTTACCAGACAAAAATACTGGAGTGGGTTGTTATTTCTTTTTCCAGGGGATTTTCCAAACCAGGGATCAAACCTAAGTCTCCTGCTTTGAAGGTGCATTCTTTACCGCTTGCTGTGCTGTGTGCTCAGTCGCTCAGTTGTGGCTTTACCACTTAGGTTGGCTTTATTTAAAGGCAAGTTTTTCTCTAAGGTGGTAATGATTTTTTTTTTTTAACTTTTCATTTTATATTCAGGTATAGTTGATGAAGGCTTCCTAGGTGGAGCTAGTGGTAAAGAATCTGTCTGCCAATGCAGGAGACATAAGAGATGCAAGTTTGATCCCTGGGTTGGGAAGATCCCCTGGAGGAGGGCATGGCAACCCACTCCAGTATTCTTGCCTGGAGAATCCCATGAACAAAGGAGCCTGGTAAGCTACAGTCCTAGGGTCACAAAAAGTCACAAAGAGACATAACTGAGGCAACTTAGCATGCACACATAGCTGATTAACAATGTTGTGATAGTTTTATGTGGACAATAAAGGAACTCAGCCAAATATATACATGTGTCCACTCTCCATCAAATCCCCCTCCCATCCAGGCTAAAGGTGGAAATGATTAACAACAATATCAGGCTTAGAAAGACAGTGAACGGCTATTTTTAAAAATTTTTGAGAAAAGTTCTGAAAGAAGGAAAGGATGCTCTAGAATGGGGTCATTGGCTGTTTCTGTTACACTTCATAGTATGTGTTCCCACTTGGAGCCACATCTTTGTGCAGCGTTCTTTGCTGGCCTGTGCCACATACCCACTTCTGTGGCTGGTGTCAGGCTGACATCTTCTGGATCTGAAGGACTGAGAAGAGCTGAGAGGTAGGCATTTAAAGAAAATTAGGGCGGCACTCCTAAAAGAAGTGGGGATGAGTCCTCTAAAGGCAAAAATAGCATACGTCTACCTCAAAAGGCAAACATGGTTTAGAAGTTGCCTCTGGCTTCTTTCCTCTGGTGATGATGATATGTGGGTTTTGTTTTTTAATTGACATATTCTGAGACAGGACTTGCAACATGGCCATATGGATAGAAGTTAGAATTTGTGAAGAGTCTTCAGTGACCTCCAAGTTGGGTCAATCTAATCACAAATCTGTCACGTGTCCCTCTTTCAAAATTTCATAAAATCAGAGGGATGCAGACAAATCAGTGCAGCCATCTACACTCACAAAACATTATCTATATATATAGTGATTCCTTGGAGTTAGCTCTAATCCTGCAAAGATTTTCTCATAAATAAGCAACTCATAGATTTACCATTTGTAAGCAGAGGATACGAATAGAAGAAATATTTCATTAAGAATAAATACCTTCTTCTGGAGAAAGTAGACTCAAATCTGTTATTCAGTCACCGAGTTGTGTCTAACTTTTTGCAACTCTTTTCTGGGCTGCAGCACACCAGGCTCCTCTGTCCTCAACTTTCTCCTGGAGTTTGCTCAAATTCATATCCATTGAGTTGGTGATGCCATTTAAACAGGCTTCCTCTGCTACCCGCTTCTCCTTTTGTCTTCAATCTTTCCCAGCATCAGAGTCTTTTCCAGTGAATCAGCTCTTCACATCAGGTGGCTAAAGTATTGGAGCTTCAGCTTCAACATCAGTCCTTTCAACTCAGGGTTGATGTCTTTGAACTGACTGGGTTTATTAGATACATAAAGCAGGGTCGATCTAGGGTTTCTCAGTCCTAAAGTGATAAAATTTATGTTCTCTTTATTGATATTTCCATTTTTGTTCGTGTTATTATCTTGATTTTCTTTAGTTTTTGTCCATGTTTTCCTTAAACTCTTTGAGTATATTTAAGACAGTTATTTAAAGTTGTTTTAGGGTTTGTTTCTAGTAAGGCCAATGGGCTTCCTCAGGGCTAATTCCTGTCAAATTAATTTGTGCCTTTGAATTGAGCCATACTTTCCTGTTTCTTTGTATACCTTGTGATTATTTTTTTATATTGAAAACTAGACATTTTAATATTATGATGTGCCTGCTTTGGAAATAAAATTCATTCCTTCTCCAGGTTTTCCTGTTTTTTATTTTTATTTTTGAAGGCTACGATAGTCCTTTCATTAAATGATTTTTTCCAAACTATTTATTTTTTTTTTTAATCTGCAAAGACTGTATTCCTTGTGTGTGGTCAGTAAAGTCTCTGTTTCTTTAGCTCATGATTAACCAGTGTTTGACAGATATTGTAGAAAACCCTCTTGAGTGCCAGGAGCATTTTAAATTGCTTTTCTTTTGACTCACAGTTCACTTGGTTGATATCAACCTTTGATTATTTTCCAGAGTCTGACCAAGTTAGTTGTGAGAGTGTTATACTTGTTTTTAAAAGTTTCTAGGGGGACACGACTGAAGCGACTTGGCAGCAGCAGCAGCAGTAGCAGGGGGTAATAAGAGAATGGAGCTGTCTACTCCACCACGTTTTTGACCTTCTTCATTTTGGATGAGTTGTTTTGTTGAATATTAAATTGATTTTTGGTATTTTTTTCTTTCAGCATTTTGAATATATTGTCCCACTGCTTCTAGCCTCCATTATTTCTGATAACAAAGTAGCTTTTCATTTTATTATAAGATCCCTTGTATTAATACATGACAAATCACTTGCTTCTTTCAAGATTCTCTAGATTTGACTTTTGACAGTTAGCTATTGTGTGTCTGTTTCTGTTTATTTTACTTTGAATTTATTAACCTTCCTGGGTTTGAAGATTTACATCTTTCTTCAAGTTTGTGGAATTTGACCATTATTTCCTCAACTAGTCTTTCTGAACTTCTTTCTCTTTCCTCTCCTCTCTTCCTGGTCTCCAGTTATGTATATGTTGGTAAAATAGTGTCCTAGAGTTTTTCTTGAGCTTTGATCAGTTTTCATTATTAAATCTTCTTTTTGATCTTCCAATTGGAGATTGGAAGATTAAAATTGGATAATTTAAATTGACCTGTTTTTAGTTCATTGATTCTTTTTTCTGCCTACTCCAATCTATTATTGAACTCTTTTAGCAAACTTTTCATGTTGTTTTTAACTTTCTAGCTTCAGAATTTCTATTTGGTTTCTTTCTATACTTTCTTCTGATATTCTGTATCTGGTGAAACATTGTTCTCCTTTCCTTTGGTTCTTTGTGCATGATTTCTTTTACCTCTCTGAGCATATTTAAGAGAGTTGATTTAAAAGGACTTTTCTAGTGTATTCAATGTCTGGGCTCTTTTCAGGACAAGTTTTGGTTAAATAATTAATGTCGTGTGTGTGTGTGTGTGTGTGCACACATGAGACACACACAAGGACTATACCATCTTTGTTTCATTGCATGTCTCATGATTTCTTTTAAAAACTTACTGTTTTAATATGATAACTTAGAACTGTTTTCCTCTCTCCCTAGATCTTGTTGCTACTTGTTATGGGTTGTATTTTGTTTGCATAATGGCTTTTTAAATGCATTTTTGTAAAGACTATGTTCTTTATCATTAGTTCAGTTCAGTTCAGTTGCTCAGTTTTGTCCGACTCTTTGTGACTCCATGAACCACTGCACGCCATGCCTCCCTGTCCATCACCAACTGCCGGAGTTTACCCAAAGTCATGTCCATTGAGTCGGTGATGCCATCCAACCATCTCATCCTCTGTCATCCCCATCTCCTCCCACCCTCAATCTTTCCCAACATCTGGGTCTTTTCAAATGAGTCAGCTCTTTGTATCAGGTGGCCAAAGTATTGGAGTTTCAGCTTCAACATCATTCCTTTCAATGAACACCCAGGACTGATCTGCTTTAGGATGGACTGGTTGGATCTCCTTGCAGTCCAAGGGACTCTCAAAAGTCTTCTCCAACACCACAGGTCAAAAGCATCAATTCTTCTGTGCTCAGCTTTCTTTATAGACAACTCTCGCATCCATACATGACCACTGGAAAAATCATAGCCTTGACTAGATGGACTTAGTAGGTAGCTAATAATTCTACAGAGATTTCCTTAAATGCCTGTGGCCAAAACAGCAACAACTACAACAAAATAACCTCTGGTTTTTGCAGATTGGCTCTGTGTTGGGGCACTCCTTCAGTGCTTTTCTAGGTTCTTCACCACTTTGCCTTAGCTTTCACTTTCTGCTTACATGGAGCCTAAATGCCAGCCAGACGTAAAACCTTAGGGTCTTCTCAGGTCTTTTCTGAGCATGTGTCTATTCCTTGGCATATGTATGGCCTTCTAGATGCTCCAGTATATACAATATCTTTAAAATTTTTTTTACTCTCTCTATATTCCCTTTCCCAGACTCTTCCTTCCTATGGATTTTGGTCTGTTTACTGCTCATTATGACTTTTATCCCCTGCTCTAAGGAATGTGGCCAGTACAAGTGCCTTTCAGGGCTTTCAATAAACACCTCGCAGGAGTATCATTCCTCCTTGAGCAAGCTCTGAGGTGGGTAAGACAAAGGGGAGTTCCCAGAACTGACACTGCAAGTCAAAATATGCAACCAAAATCTTTGAGAACATATATTTCTTCCTCTGGCATCAATAAACTGTATCAGAAATGTAGATTGCCACTTTATTTCTACACTCAGCTGCAGTTGATAGGTGGTAGTAAGGTAACTTAAATACCGCAATATTTTCTTATATACTTTCTAGTTTCTTTCTTCATTAAGCACACTGTTTGTTATTTTTAAGCTTTTTTCTTTTTAATTAGGTTCCAATATTTTCCCAAATTTGATTCTGACAGTTTTTACCATCTTAATCATTGCTATGAAAGTGAAAGTGAAGTCGCTCAGTTGTGTCCGACTCTTTTCGACCCCATGGACTGCAGCCTACCACACTCCTCCGTCCATGGGGTTTTCCAGGTAAGAGTACTGGAGTGGGGTGCCATTGCCTTCTAAAGTAGAAACAGTTTTGGAGTTCCCTACTCTTATTTTCAGTGAAATCACCTCACAAAAGATAACGTTTATGTGATTAATACAAGAGAAGGAAAAAAGATAGAAGTATTAAGAAGAAAAGAGAATAAGGACATTTTGATGGATGTACCAATTAGCATGATTTTTGAAACTGTCAGTCTCTGGAGTGAGGAAATATGCCATCCCAGACAAGACGTCTATGTGGGTGGTATTGAGAACTACGTACTTAGATACTGAAGACTTCCCTAGTATGTTCAGAAATAAGATAGAGCATGTACAGATTAACACAAATTATTAAAGACACATTTCTACAATCAGCATGTAATTTAAGCTCTGAGTAATAAAGGGGATTTGTTCTTTCTATTATTTTTTTTATTATCTTGACAAGATCAAATTAATGAAAATCCAATTCTACCAAAATAGTTTCTTTTCCTTCTAATCTTCTTACAAGCAAAAATGAGCATATACCCATGCTTTCTTCTCTGTCTCCCTTTCTCAGATGTGAAGTTCTGTTTTCTAAAATAGATTAGAGCCTATATGAGCAAACAAACTGAATCTCTATTGAACTTTGGTTATTTTCGATTCTCCTTGTGAGGTTATCTAAACTTTTTATTTGTTCTAAACAGTCATTGTGTCCAACTGAGCTCATCTGCAATAGTTAGCAAACAGGGCGTGGATGGAATCTTTTTTTCACTTATTGCAGAAAAAATGAATTTAATTTAAAGCACTTATTAGGTAATAAGGATTTATTATTACTTGCCAAATAATTCTATGGACCATAGCCTGCCAGGCTTCTCTGTCCATGGGATTCCCCAGCAAGAATATTGGAGTAGGTTGCCATTTCCTTCTTCAGGGGATCTTCTTGACCCAGGGATTGAACTTGCGTTTCTGTGTCTCCTGCATTGTAGGCAGATTCTTTACCTCTTGATCCATTAGGGCTTCCTAAAGGATGACCATGTTTAAAATTTTGTGACTGAATTGCTTTCCTCGTTATTAAGTTACACCTTTCCCATGTAACACTGTTACATAGCTATTCCAACTCAAAGCTGTTGAGTAAAGAAGTGTCACTGGGTAGTTTTTGCTTTAGAAGTTCTTTTGATTCAGGGTTAGCAATAGCATAGATTACTCACAGCCTCTTCTTTGGATGTAGAAAGGTAGGACAGTTCAAACATTTTTGAAGTTTTTTTTTTTTTTTTTTTTTAAATCTACACCCTGAAAAGGAAATGTTACTGGGGTAAAGAGAGACATTTCATGAACACTATGTCAGCACAGGAGCATGTTATTTTAGAGAGCATAACATTTAAGAGGATTTTTGTTGTTGTTGTTGTAAGATGAAGCTGCAATGAGTGTTTCTTTCTTTTTTTTTCTTACTACCATAAAAAAGCAGATGAAGAGAAGATGTTTCTCTTAATTCCAATATTTTTCCTCTTCCTATGGTGCTTCCCAGGAGTCAGGTTTAGAGCTTTGCCTCCTGCTACATTGCCTTGTTATTAATGATTCTACTTTCTCAGTGGCCCAGATAGAGCTATAATCATTTTCTTCCTGTTGGTCTTCACTTCAGTGAGATGAGTGAAAGAGATATATCTGTCCTCAAATGGGCAACAATGCCTCACCTTCATCTTGTGCCCCAATTTCTCTCTGTCAAAAGGAAGTATTTTTGTTTTCATTTCAGCTGCAAAGGAAAGAAAAGACATTTTCTCCCTGTTGAATATGTTAGTCCATAGTAAACCCAATCACCCTGCCTTATTAAAAGGCTAGGGATAGAGAGCAATATTTAAACACTCACCAAGTGATGAAATACTTCCTAAGAACAGGAGGCAAGAACATCCAGGGCATATATTAAATGATTTTCTTTTATGTTCAGAATTTGAGAGGATATGCTTTCCCAGAGTTCTGGACACACAATGGCTTCCAAGTCTCTCTGCTTTTGAAATGTCAATACTACGATAACTATTGAGATCCATGTTCTACAAAACTTATGATACGAAAGTAGGATGTGGACTATTATAAAACTACAACTAGTGGGTCTGATTGATATTTAATGTTCATGAAATCACCAAAGGCACCATGATTATCTTCATTTGATTTTGACCTTATCGAAAACATAAAATTGGGTTAAATCAAGGGATGACTTTGAAGGAATGCTTTGAGTTTTTTGACAGGAAAGATTTTACCTATCAGTAGAAGGTAAAAATGCCAAAATGTTTTCTTGTTTGTTTGTTTGCTTTTGGTCAGAGTACCAATTAGGACCATTATTGCAGTAATAATATCTGTAAGAATTGTAGTGTAAGATGGAATATTTTGATATCCTTGAATATGTACAGAAATGAAATAATAAAGTCAAGTTCTTTAAGCTCAAGTAACAGTCCTAAAAGCCAGAGTTTATATACAACTTCAGACTGTCATAAAGGCCACACTAGCACATGGATCCTCTGATCCAGCAGATTCAATGGTATTTGAAATGTTTATGGCAAGTGGAGATGCTGTATGGAATCTCTGCATGTGTGGATGCATCCTAGGTCACTTCAGTCGTGTCTGACTCTTTGTGACCCTATGGACTGTAGCCTCTGTCCATGAGATTCTCCAAGCATGAGTACTGGAGTGGGTTGCCATTCCCTCCTCCAGGGGGTCTTCCTGATTCAGGGATTGAACCTGTATCTCTTACATCTCCTGTATTGGCAAGCAGGTTCTTTACCACTGGTGCTACCTAGGAAACCCATATAGAAACTCTAAGATGCACTAAGAGAAGAATCATAGCTCAGAGTTCTAGGATTTTGGAGTAAATCTATGCTGTCTCTTAAAGCTATTTTGAGAAAGAGCCACTGAATACTATGGGCTTTGATTACAGTTGAATTCTTAACCATGGGACATCCATCCATTTGGCCTGAGCTTTCCAGCATAAGCTGGGTGTTGTCTGACACATTTGGCCATAAATTTGGGCATGCTCATCAGTAACACATCATAAAATGAAAATCACCTATAGGAGTTTGAACTCAGACAGATCTTGAAAGCATGAGTGAATTGCATATGCTGGTACCACTCAAAAGTGGGCAACTAGAGTGCAGCCCTACCTTGGAGATGTAAGTTCAGTTCCATATCACCACCAGAAAGCGAACATTACAATAAAGATAGTCACACAAATTTTTGTTTCTCAGTGTATATAAAAGTTACGTTTATACTACATTGTAATATATTACATCTGTAATAACATTATTTCTAAAAAGGTACATAACATAATTTAAAAATACTTTATTGCTAAGAAATGCTCGCTATCATCTGAACCTTCAGCAAGTCATAATATTTTTGCAAGAGTAACATCAACAATTACTGATCACAGGTCCCCATAACAAATATAATAATAATACAAGTTTGGCATGTTGCAAGAATCACGAAGATGTGACACAGAAACTGGAAGTGAGCACCTGTTGCTGGGGAAAAGGCGCTGATTGACGTGCTCAAGGCAGTGTTGCTACACCTTCAATTTGTAGGAAAAAAAAAAGCAGTAAAGTGAAGTGCAATAAAATGATTTTTGCCTGTACTATACTCCCTCTCAAGGGTGTTATCTGAATGACAATAGTGAGCAATCCTTCCCAGTGGAGAAAACATCAAGCAACACATTTGGTTTTCCACTATAAGAAAGATATAAGCATCTGAATGCAGAGTTCCAGAGAATAGCAAGGAGAAATAAGAAAACCTTCCTCAGTGACAATGCAAAGAAATAGAGGGAAACAACAGAATGGGGAAGACTAGAGATCTCTTCAAGAATATTAGAGACACCAAGGGAACATTTCATGCAAAAATGGGCTCGATAAAGGACAGAAATGGTATGGACCTAACAGAAGCAGAAGATATTAAGAAGAGGTGGCAAGAATACATGGAAGAACTGTACAAAAAAAGATCTTCACGACCAAGATAATCACAATGGTGTGATCGCTCACCTAGAGCCAGACATCCTGGAATGTGAAGTCAAATGGGCCTTAGAAAGCATCACTATGAACAAAGCTAGTGGAGGTGATGGAATTCCAGTGGAGCTGTTTCAAATCCTGGAAGATGATGCTGTGAAAGTGCTGCACTCAATATGCCAGCAAATTTGGAAAACTCAGCAGTGGCCGCAGGACTGGAAAAGGTCAGTTTTCATTCCAATCCCAAAGAAAGGCAATGCCAAAGAATGCTCAAACTACTGCACAACTGCACTCATCTCACACGCTAGTAAAATAATGCTCAAAATTCTCCAAGCCAGGCTTCAGCAATATGTGAACCATGAAATTCCAGATGTTCAAGCTGGTTTTAGAAAAGACAGAGGAACCAGAGATCAAATTGCCAACATCCACTGGATCATCAAAAAAGCAAGAGAGTTCCAAAAAAACCCATTTATTTCTGCTTTATTGACTATGCCAAAGCCTTTGACTTTGTGGATCACAAGAAACTGTGGAAAACTCTGAAAGAGATGGGAATACCAGACCACCTGACCTGCCTCTAGAGAAACCTGTAAACAGGTCAGGAAGCAACAGTTAGAACTGGACATGGAACAATAGACCTGTTCCAAATAGGAAAAGAATTACTTCAAGGCTGTATATTGTCACCCTGCTTATTTAACTTCTATGCAGAATACATCATGAGAAACGCTGGGCTGGAGGAAGCACAAGCTGGAATCAAGACTTCAGGGAGAAATGTCAATAACCTCAGATATGCTGATGACACCATCTTTACAGCAGAAAGTGAAGAGGAACTAAAAAGCCTCTTGATGAAAGTGAAAGAGGAGAGTGAAAAAGTTGACTTAAAGCTCAACATTCAGAAAACTAAGATCATGGCATCTGGTCCCATTACTTCATGGGAAATAGATGGGGAAACAGTGGAAACAGTGTCAGACATTATTTTTTGGGCTCCAGAATCACTGCAGATGGTGACTGCAGCCATGAAATTAAAAGACGCTTACTCCTTGGAAGGAAACTTATGACCAACCTAGATAGCTTATTGAAAAACAGAGACATTACTTTGCCAACAAAGGTCTGTCTAGTCAAGGCTATGGTTTTTCCTGTGGTCATGTATGGATGTGAGAGTTGGACTGTGAAGAAAGCTGAGCGCCGAAGAATTGATGCTTTTGAACCGTGGTGTTGGAGAAGACTCTTGAGAGTCCCTTGGACTGCAAGGAGATCCAACCGGTCTATTCTAAAGATCAGCCTTGGGGGTTCTTTGGAAGGACTGATGTTGAAGCTGAAACTCCAGTACTTTGGCCACCTCATGTGAAGAGTTAACTCATTGGAAAAGACTCTGATGCTGGGAGGGATTGGGGGCAGGAGGAGAAGTGTACAACAGAGGATAAGATGGCTGGATGGCATCACCGACTCGATGTACGTGAGTTTGAGTGAACTCCGGGAGTTGGTGATGGACAGGGAGGTCTGGCGTGCTGTGATTCATGGGGTCATAAAGAGTTGGACACGACTGAGTGACTGAACTGAATTGAACTGAACTATACTGATGCTTAGAATGAAGGGTAGCTAGAGGTAAAGATTTTCATTAACTTATGCATAATTGCTAATGGTTTGTCTGGATGGTCATGGACTTGAAAGAAATAGAATTTGATAGTTGACAACAGGTAAGTCTGGGGAAGAGGTGGATGGACCTCTTAGGATGGGCACAGATTGTGAATATATTTGTGATCCATTTGAATGATGATTGACATTCATCTACCCCACAAGGCGTTCTTAATTATCAGGTAGACAGAATGATTTATTCTGTGGATAATCTTTTTCACCACTAATACCCATGTAATTAGTCTTTCCCCATAATATATCAGCCAGAAGTTACAGGGTTTTATGGAATGGCTTACTGAAGATTCTCCATTAACTTTCAGTGCCAGTTGGGAGGGAACACCATGAGAAGATGAGGTTCTTTTTTCTTTTTATTTTTGGTGAGGTTCTAATATACAGCATGAGTATACACTTGTAAGCAGAGACCATCATATGATGCTATCTCTGCCATAGTGACAAGACATAGAACTGGGAATCAAGAGACAGATATGAAAGTGGATTTTCTTCCATATAGTTATATAACTATTATTGTACCCAACAAACCTCTTGAAGAATATTGGCTTCCAGTCCCAACAACCTTGAAAAGCGCTGGTTTGGAAATCTTAGTCTCTAAACCAGGCTTGCTTCAGTAATGTGACATAAGATGGATCCATTGAATTGGAAGATGTGACTACTACTTGGCCCATTTGAGTTCTTTATGTCTGTGAAGCAATGGGTACAAAGAAGTGTTATTGTACTTGGAATGACTTATCCCAATTACCAAAAGGGAATTGGGCTGTTGCTCCTCAATGGTGATATATGGGACTAAATCTGAAACACAGAGGATCTTCTATGATGTTTCCTAGTACTTCCATACTCAATGATAAAGGCTAATGAGAAACTACAGTGGCAAAAAACAAAAATATGGAAGCTTAATTGAGGGCTCATCTTTCTAGAAAGATCTAGCTCACTCCAGCAGATAAAGAACCCTGGTCAGAAGAAGTTCTAGCCGAGGACAGGGGACACCAAATGGGTGGCTGAAGAATGAAGAAATATTTATCAATTATATCTTCATGATCAGTTACAAAGATGAGTATAGTAGCTTTGTATATAAATCTTTGCCTGTTATATATGTGTTTATGGTATATACTAACAATTTCCTGCTTTTCTCACCTCCTTATTTTTTATTTTTAGTAGAAGTTAGCTTTAAAATTCAGCCTTTAGTGAACAGAATATTCCCTGGAACCATGACAGTATTTGAGAAGTGTTTATTAAAGCCAGTAACTGAAGAAATGACTGTTGGTTCTCTGTTTCTCCTCATTTAGGGGAGCAGGTAGGAACTTCTTCACTTTTGAAAAGAATAACTTTCTCATAGGTGAAAATATAGAGCTGTTTTGTTATTGTAAAGAAGCAAAAGTATGGGTAGAAAAGTGGATGTGGAAGCTGAGGAGTCAAATTGTGAAATGTACCAGTTACCAATTATTATCTGCCAGTTCCCAAGTCACCCTTGTTACTCACTGTGTGAGAACAGAGATGAACCCTGTAGGTAATTTTCTTTTGCAGCTGCCATGAGAAGGCCAGTCTGTAGAGGACTAGAGGGACCCTGGGGCAGAAGGAAGCTCAGATGTGCTTCTCTTCACAGGCTCCTGAAATGTACATTGCTTTTCTATTGACAGGCTCCTGAACTGCGGATGGATTCCAGAGCATTAGGCTCCTACAGTGCAGGTAGCTTCTCCCCTGAGTTCTATTGTACACTATGATTGATGCCAATAGCAAGCAGTTTCTCCCATCATCCCTTTGGACAACTTTGCAGCAAGCTCCCAGGTGCAATCTTTCTCCTTGGAAGACTTCCTCTGTTAATTCAAGTTCTGAGCATGGGGCAGCTTAGTAAACATTACTAACTGCATCTCAAGCCCTGATGGTGTTGGTGGTGGGGTATGTGTGTCTCTTCCTTGCATATTCTCATTATGTATGCTATTCTTTGAGCCAGACAAGGCTGTGGTCCTTGTGATCAATTTGGTTAGTTTACTGTGATTGTGGTTTTCATTCTGTCTGCCCTCTGATGGATAAGGATAAGAGGCTTATGGAAGCATCCTGGTGGGAGAGACTGGCTGAGGGGGAAACTGAGTCTTGTTCTGATAGGTGCCATGTTCAGTAAATCTTTAACCCAATTTTCTGTTGATGGGTGGGGCTGTGTTCCCTCCTTGTTGCTTGACCTGAGGCCAAACTATGGTGGAGGTAATAAACAAAAGGGCGACCTCCTTCAAAATGCCCCATGTGCACACTGTTGCACTCAGTGCCCCTGACTCTGCAGCAGGCCACCTCCAACCCACACCTGTGCCGGAGACTCCTGGACACTCCTGGGCATGTCTGGGCATGTCTGTCAGTTTTTTTGTGGGCTCACTACTCCTTTCTCCTAGGTCCTGGTATGCACAAGGTTTTGTTTGTGCCCTCCAAGAGTCTGTTTCCTCAATCCGGTAGAAGTTCTGGTGGTTCTATAGTGGGGTCAATGGTGACCTCCTCCAAGAAGGCTTATGCCATACCCAGGTCTGCTGCACCCAGAGCCCCTGCCCCTGCGGCAAGCCACTGCTGACCCATACCTCCACAGGAGATACCCATACAGAGTTCTGGCTCAGTCTCTGTGGGCTGGGCATGTGTTTTGTGCCCTTCCTAGGTCTGAGTAGCTCAGGTGACCAGGTTCTTGGCAGGCACACTGTCCCAGGTGGGCTGTGCATCTTGATCACCCCCTGGGTGCTGGCCACTCAGTTTTCTGGGTGCACCACAAGAACTGTATGTCTCCTCTGAAGAGCTGATCACAGGCTGTGATCCTCCTGGTGGATGTCAACCATCTAGGATCTCAAAAAGACTTGGTTAGCACCTGGGAGCCTGCTCAGTTTGGTGGAAGATGGCATCTCTTGGGCTGAGATTGCAGATTACCAGACCACCTGACCTGTCTTCTGAGAAATCTGTATGCAGGTCAAGAAGCAACAGTTAGAACTGGACATGGAACAACAGACTGGTTCCAAATTGGGAAAGGAATATGTCAAGGCTGTATATATGTCACCTTTCTTATTTAACTTATATGCTGAGAACATTATGTGAAATGCATGGCTGGATGAAGCACAAGCTGGAATCAGGTTTGCCAGGAGAAATATCAATAACCTCAGATATGCAGATGACACCACCCTTATGGCAGAAAGTGAAGAACTAAAGAACTTCTTGGTGAAAGTGAAAGAGGAGAGTGAAAAAGTTGGCTTAAAGCTCATCATTCAGAAAAATAAGATCATGGCATCCAGTCCCATCACTTCATGGCAAATAGATGGGAAAACAATGAAAACAGTGAGAGACTTTATTTTGGGGCACTCCAAAATCACTGCAGATTGTGACTGTAGCCATGAAATTAAAAGACACTTGCTCTTTGGAAGAAAAGCTATGATCAACCTCAACAGTATATTAAAAAGCAGAGACATTACTTTACCAACAAAGGTCCATCTAGTCAAAGCTATTTTTCCAGTAGTCATGTATGGATGTGAGAGTTGGACTCTAAAGAAAGCTGAGTGCAGAAGAATTGATGCTTTTGAACTGTGGTGTTGGAGAAGACTTTTGAGAGTCCCTTGGACTGCAAGGAGATCCAACCAGTCCATCCTAAAGGAAATCAGTCCTGAATATTCATTGGAAGGACTGATGCTGAAGCTGAAACTCCAATACTTTGGCCACTTGATGCAAAGAACTGACTCATTTGAAAAGACCCTGATGATGGGAAAGATTTAAGGAAGGAGGAGAATGGAACGACAGAGGATGAGATGGTTGGATGGCATCACTGGTGCAATGGACATGCATGAGTTTGAGTAAGCTCTGGGAGTTGGTGATGGAGAGGGAAGCCTGGCATGCTGCAGTCCATGGGGTTGCAAAGAGTTGGATTCAACTGAGCAATTGAACAGAATTGATGCTATCCTTGCTTCCTGGTGGCTTAGTGGTAAAGAACCTGCAATGCAGGGGCCTGAGTTTGATCCCAGTGTGGAGATGATCCCCTAGAGAAGGAAATGGCAACCAACTCTAATATTCTTGCCTGGGAAGTCCCATGGACAGAGGAGCCTGATGCAAATGCTAGTGTTACATTTTAGGGTTTTCCTCATTTATAATTGAAAGAATCCTTTGGTATGTCACTCTCTATTGTTAGTGGTGGTGTTCAGTCACTCACTCATTCTGACTCCTCGGACTCCCATGGACTGCATTATTAATGTTTATGTTCAACTTTCCCTGATTAAATTACCATGTGGTTTCTGTCTCCTAATTAGTTCCTGACTGATGCAGCTGACTAAGTGGCCTCCTGGTTTGGTTTAAAATATAGCATTGCAGAAAGACCCTTGCCTGTGAAATATTTCCCATTACCTGCTGTAAATGTCTGGCATTTTATATCTGTAGATCCATTTAATTTCATAGATTTTTATGATTATCTAGATGCTGGATTTGTACTATGTGCTGGGAGGTAAAATAGAATAATTGTGTTCTTTCATCCTGGCCTGCAGGGCAGAAATTTACAAGCAAAGTCTTCTAAATTATGTATTTCCAGAGAGTTAATAGATTGATCCAACATATAAGCAATCATATAAACTAGCTCATATGTTCTTTTTTTTTTTTTTTCCTTTACTGAGCTGTTAACTAAGATTAGTGAAGTCAGGGTGTAGGAGTTTTGTTTGTTTTAGGCTAGGCACAAAAGAAGAGAAAGTAGAAATAGAATAATTGCCTTTCAGAAAATTTTCTAATTCCAAATTAATTAGTAGGAAACTTGGAAAATGTAAAAAATTATAAAAATCTTAATATTTATTCAGCTTTTTCCATGCTGGGAATTAAACTAGTTTCTTTTAGATATTTTAGTTCACAAATGCTCTAAAAATGACAGATTACATATATATGCACCTTTTAAACTGAAGATGAAATTCATATTCAGAAATATTTAGCAACTTATGCAAAGTACCAGAACTGGGATTCAAAGCCCATAGATCTGTTTCCCAGGTTCATGCTTTCTCACTCTCTAGTATTGCCTTTCTGTATCAGTCTGTCAGTCTTAGTTCTACTCTGGAATAAACACTGTAAATATCTTGACTAACTTCTTTCTAATCTTTCATTATATGTAGAACAGATATCTGTATTTGACATAGGTATTTGAGTTATACTATGCCTTGAGTGGGGCTTCCCTGGTAACCCAAAAGATAAAGAATCTGCCTGTAATGTGGGGGATCCAAGTTCAGTCCCTGGGTTGGGGTAGATCCTCTGGAGAAGGTCACAGCAACACACTCCAGTATTCTTGCCTTGAGAATCCCATGGACAGAGGAGTGTGGCAGGCTCCAGTAGATGGGGTCAGAAAGAGTCTGACACGACTGAGCAACTAACACACACACACACACACACACACACGCACACAGATGCACTGAGTATGGCAGCCTTTTTATTTTCTGAATGTTATGCATACTTCCTCATATCCTAGTAATGGCTTTATAATATTATTTTCCCATTCCACCAGTGGTTGAAATTTATGCTCTATTGACTGTTTTTACTGTTATAAATAATACCTCATGAGAGGTTTTATGTGAATCTTATTGACCTTAAGATTAATTATTTTAGGATAAATTCCTAAAGGTGAAATGATATAATCACATATATCAGCTCTTTGCAATGATCTTGACTCAGATTTTGCCCAGTTTTTATCAGAAGGATTACAGCAAAATACTGGCAATGAATGAGGGCACACTGAATGTTTTCATTTTAATATTGGTATATTGGCTAATTTAATTGTGAAAATATGATATGTAATTTTTTTAATATTTTAAAGTATTGAGAATTTGGGGAGGAGTGAATTATATTGTCTTTTGTCCCAGAATCTTTAAATGGTTCTTCATGTTTTATAAGATATATACAGTACTATTTAAAATGTTAGTATATTATACCTGTGTTTGTCATCTTTATTAAAAAAAAACTTAGGTGTAATGTTTACTTTGAATTTTGTTTTTGGCATTAATGTAAATAGTTTTCACTTTCCATATAGTTAAGACTATCTGTTTTCTTTTAATAATCTGACTTAGTTAACTTTAAAAAGCATTTATAATCTGGAGGTCATATTGATATTGTCTATACTTTTCTCTGTTTTTACTAAGATATTTACATTTAACCTTTGATCTCCCTGTAATATATTTTCTTGTATAATTTGAAGTGTGTGTAGGATCTAGATCTTTATATTTCTCTATAAAACAGGATTTAATAATAACTCTAATAATAGGAGGGTATTTTATTTGCTTATTTATGATTAATTTTCTTTACTTGTATAGCAAGGACTGTGCAAATTCAAGGCAGCTCCCTTAGTGAATTTTACTCTGATGAAAGGACATTTGAACTTCTCCATCAGTTTGACTACTTATCTCTGCTATGGACCTGCTCACGTGTCATTTTGTTTTACTTTCATTGTCCAAAAAGAACTGTGAGGCACAGACATCCTGGGAAGGTGAATTGGTTATGGCTGAGAAAGCTGGGCAGAACTTCGTGAAAGAAGTGAGACTTAAGCTGAACAGACTTATCCCAATTAGGCCTAGGTTAATGGGAGAAGAGGAACAGATGATGGGGTGCTTTATAAGATGGGCATGCATTTTTGTTATATTCCATGGGAAAAATGGTCTAATCTGAGGAAAAAATATGTGCGCAAGAGGAAAGCAATAGTGAAATATGGATCAGTCTGATGACCAGGATGCAAAGTTGGGTTTAAAAATGATTTGATCAACACTATATAAGATAAAAATTGAGTTGAGATGAATGTATTCTTTCCCAATATTCTTTCTTTAATTTGCAATATAATTGCTTCATGATGTGTTAATTTTTGCTGTACAGCAAAGTGAATCAGCTACTATTGTTGCTGTCATTCAGTCATCGAGTCATAACCGACTCTTCATGATCCCATGGACTTCAGCATACCAGGCGCCCCTGTCCCTCACCATCTCCTGAAATTTGCCCAAGTTCTTGTCCATTGCATCGATGATGCCCTCGAACCATCTCATCTTGTTGGCCTCTTCTCTTTCTGAACAATCAGTTCTAGAACAAAACTCAGTTTCTAGAACAATCAGTTCAGCTCAGTTCAATCATACAGTCATGTCCAACTCTTTGCAACCCCATGGATCACAGCATACAGGCCTCCCTGTCCATCACTAACTCCCAGAGCTTACTCAAACTCATGCCCATCGAGTCGGTGATGCCATGCAACCATCTCAGACTCTGTTGTCCCCTTCTCCTCCTGCCTTCAATCTTGCCCAGCATCAGGGTCTTTTCCAATGAGTCAACTGTTTGTATCAGATGGCCCAAGTATTGGAACTTCAACTTCAGCATCAGTCCTTCCAATGAGTATATATATATACATATATCCCCTCCCTCTTGGACTTCCTACCCCCCATCCACCCCTCTCAGTTCAGTTCAGTTCAGTCTCTCAGTCGTGTCCGACTCTTGGCGACCCCATGAATCGCAGCATGCCAGGCCTCGTTGTCCATCACCAAATCCAGGAGTTCACTCAGACTCATGTCCATCGAGTCTGTGATGCCATTCAGCCATCTCATCCTGTGTTGTCCCCTTCTCCTCCTGCCCACAATCCCTCCCAGCATCAGAGTCTTTTCAAATGAGTCAACTCTTCGCATGAGGTGGCCAAAGTACTGGAGCTTCAGCTTTAGCATCATTCCTTCCAAAGAAATCCCAGGGCTGATCTCCTTCAGAATGGACTGGGTAGATCTCCTTGCAGTCCAAGGGACTCTCAAGAGTCTTCTCCAAAACCACAGTTCAAAGGCATCAATTCTTTGGCATTCAGCCTTCTTCACAGTCCAACTCTCACATCCATACATGACCACAGGAAAAACCATAGCCTTGACTAGACGGACCTTAATCCGTCTCTGCAAAGTAATGTCTCTGCTTTTGAATATACTATCTAGGTTGGTCATAACTTTTTTTCCAAGGAGTAAGTGTCTTTTAATTTCATGGTGGCAATCACCATCTGCAGTGATTCTGGAGCCCCAAAAAATAAAGTCTGAGGCTGTTTCTACTGTTTCCCCATCTATTTCCCATGAAGTGATGGCACCAGATGCCATGATCTTAGTTTTCTGAATGTTGAGCTTTAAGTCAACTTTTACACTCTCCTCTTTCACTTTCATCAAGAGGCTTTTTAGCTCCTCTTCACTTTCTGCCATAAGGGTGGTGTCATCTGCATATCTGAGGTTCTTGATATTTCTCCCAGCAATCTGGATTCCAGCTTGTGTTTCTTCCAGTCCAGCGTTTCTCATGATGTACTCTGCATATAAGTTAAACAAGCAGGGTGACAATATACAGCCTTGATGTACTCCTTTTCCTGTTTGGAACCAGTCTATTGTTCCATGTCCAGTTCTAACTGTTTGCTTCCTAACCTGCATATAGGTTTCTCAAGAGGCAGGTCAGGTGGTCTGGTATTTCCATCTCTTTCAGAATTTTCCACAGTTTCTTGTGATCCACACAGTCAAAGGCTTTGGCATAGTCAATAAAGCAGAAATAGATGTGTTTCTGGAACTCTCTTGCTTTTTCCATGATCCAGCAGATGTTGGCAATTTGATCTCTGGTTCCTCTGCCTTTTCTAAAACCAGCTTGAACATCAGGGAGTTCACGGTTCACGTATTGCTGAAGTCTGGCTTGGAGAATTTTGAACATTACTAGCATGTGAGATGAGTGCAATTGTGTGGTAGTTTGAGCATTCTTTGGCATTGCCTTTCTTAGGGATTGAAATGAAAACTGACCTTTTCCAGTCCTGTGGCCACTGCTGAGTTTTCCAAATTTGCTGGCATGTTGAGTGCAGCACTTTCACAGCCTCATCTTTCAGGATTTGAAACAGCTCAACTGGAATTCCATCACCTCCACCTCCTTTGTTCGTAGTGATGCTTTCTAAGGCCCACTTGACTTCACATTCCAAGATGTCTGGCTGTAGATGAGTGATCACGTCATCATGATTATCTGGGTCGTGAGGTCACCACAAAGCACTGAGCTGAGCTCCCTGAACTGTACAGCAGCTTTCCATTAACTATCTATTTTATACATGGCAGTGCATATACTTTAATCCAAGCTCCCCATATATCCCACCCACACCCTGTTTACACACATCTATTCTCTACATGTGTCTCTATTCCTACCCTGCAAATAGGTTCATCGGTACCATTTTTCTCGATTCTACATACATGTGTTAATATGTGTTTTTCTGACTTCATTCTCTATAACCGTCTCTACAAATGATTCAATTTCATTCCTTTTTATGGCTGAGTAATTAAAAGATGCTTACTACTTGGAAAAAAAAGTTATGACCAACCTAGCTAGCATATTCAAAAGCAGAGACATTACTTTGCCGACTAAGGTCTGTCTAGTCAAGGCTATGGTTTTTCCAGTGGTCATGTATGGATGTGAGAGATGGACTGTGAAGAAGGCTGAGCACCGAAGAATTGATGCTTTTGAACTGTGGTGTTGGAGAAGACTCTTGAGAGTCCCTTGGACTGCAAGGAGATCCACCCAGTCCATTCTGAAGGAGATCAGCCCTGGGATTTCTTTGGAAGAAATGATGCTAAAGCTGAAGCTCCAGTACTTTGGCCACCTCATGCGAAGAGTTGACTCATTGGAAAAGACTCTGATGCTGGGAGGGATTGGGGGCAGGAGGAGAAGGGGATGACCGAGGATGAGATGGCTGAATGGCATCACTGACTCAATGGACGTGAGTCTGAGTGAACTCCGGGATTTGGTGATGGACAGGGAGGTCTGGCATGCTGCGATTCATGGGGTCGCCAAGAGTCAGACACGACTGAGCGACTGAACTGAATGAACTGAACTGAACCTTACGTTGTATAGATGTACCACGTCTTCTTCATCCATTCATCGTCCCTGAATTCTTTTCTCTTCTTCATTATGTATCTTCAACATCTAGGTCTTCACTCCAAATATACCTACTGAGCATTTAAGACATGCTAAGCTGTGGGCCTCCCTGGTGGCTCAGAAGTTAAAGTGTCTGCCTGCAATGTGGGAGACCTGGGTTCGATCCCTGGGTTGAGAAGATCCCCTGGAGAAGGATGGGGCAACCCACTCCAGTACTCTTGCCTGGAGAATCCCAGGGATGGAGGAGCCTGGTGGGCTTCAGTCCATGGGGTCGCAAAGAGTCGGACACAACTGAGCAACTTCACTTTCACTTTCTGCCTAGATCTATTGAGGCAGAATCTGCATTTGAACAACATACCCAGGCAATATATATGGATGTTAACCTTTACAAAATACTAGACAATCCAGCTTATAACATTTTGCCCTATTCTTGTCATTCACTGAAATTATCATTGTCTGTGAAAGATAGTCTGAATTAGAAGATGAATCCATTTCCTGGGATGGGCAAAGAAAATAGGAACATATGAAAATGTGAAGGTAATGAAATCCTTCATTAAGGGTATTCTGTGCTTGATTCAGCCTCTCTAGTAATGGAGGACACTCATTTTCTTCTTTATTCTTTCCTCTTATCTTCAGCTTCTCACTCAGAGCCAAGCATTTTGGTGATGACCAATGAGGATTGATGGATTGCAAATGGCGGAGAAACTTAAATATTAAGTAAAAATATGAATTATTTTGAATATGTACCAATACGCATTAATATTTTTCTTTTATTTAAACACTAGAAATGCAATTTTTCACATTTCTGGAGGCTAGAATAATAAGAGATTATATTAAAGTGATTGCATAGCTCCTTATGTCAGACCTGGGTGGAATTCCACATCTGAGAAATTTAGACTTAAAAAGAAGGTCAGTATAGGATACTGGGATACATTGGAAATGAGAAAAGTGATAAATAATGTCCCAGTTCAGTTCAGTTCAGTTCAGTCCAGTTGCTTAGTTGTGTCTGACTCTTTGTGACCTCATGAATCACAGCACGCCAGGCCTCCCTGTCCATCGCCAACTCCTGGAGTTTACACAAACTCATGTCCATTGAGTAGGTGATGCCATCCAGCCATCTCATCCTCTGTCATCCCCTTCCCCTCTCGCCTTCAATCTTTCCCAGCATCAGGGTCTTTTCAAATGAGTCAGCTATTCACATCAGGTTGCCAATGTATCAGAGTTTTAGCTTCAACATCAGTCCTTCCAGTGAACACTCAGGACTGACCTCCTTTAGGATGGACTGGTTAGATCTCCATGAAGTCCAAGGGACTCTCAAGAGTCCCTTCTCCAACACCACAGTTCAAAAACATCAGTCCTCCAGTGCTCAGCTTTAACTCTCACATCCATACATGACTACTGGGAAAACCATAGCCTTGACTGCATAGACCGTTTTTGGTAAAGTAATTTCTCTGCTTTTTAATATGCTGTCTGCTGCTGCTGCTGCTGCTAAGTCGCTTCAGTCATGTCCGACTCTGTGCGACCCCATAGACGGCAGCCCACCAGCCTCCCGCTTCCCTGCGATTCTCCAGGCAAGAACAATGAAGTGGGTTGCCATTTCCTTCTCCAATGCATGAAAGTGAAAAGTGAAAGTGAAGTCGCTCAGTCGTGTCCTACTCTTAGCGATCCCATGGACTGCATCCTACCAGGCTCCTCCGTCCATGTCCATGGGATTTTCCAGGCAAGAGTACTGGAGTGGGGTGCCATTGCCTTCTCCGAATATGCTGTCTAGGTTGGTCATAACTTTCCTTCCAAGGAGTAAGCATCTTTTAATTTCACAGCTGCAGTAATCATCTGCAGTGATTTTGGAGCCCCCCAAAATAATGTCTGCCACTGTTTCCCCATCTATTTGCCATGAAGTGATGGAACCAGATGCCATGATTTACTTTTCTGAATGTTGAACTTTAAGGCAACTTTTCCACTCTCCTCTTTCACTTTCATAGAGGCTCTTTAGTTCTTCTTCACTCTCTGCCATAAGGGTGGTGTCATCTGCATATCTGAGGTTATTGATATTTCTACTGGCAATATTGATTCCAGCTTGTGCTTCTTCCAGCCCAGCATGTATCATGATGTACTCTGCATATAAGCTAAAATAAGCATGGTGACAATATAACAGCCTTGGCATATTCCTTTTCCTATTTGGAACCTGTCTATTGTACCATGTCCAATTCTAGCTGTTCCATCCTGAGCTGCAAACAGGTTTCTCAAGAGGCAGATCAGATGGTCTGGTATCCCCATCTCTTTCAGAATTTTCCACAGTTTATTGTGATCACACAGTCAAAGGCTTTGGCATAGTCAATAAAGCAGAAGTAGAAGTTTTTCTGTAACTCTCTTGCCTTTTGGATGATCCAGTGGATGCTGACAATTTGATCTCTGGTTCCTCTGCCTTTTCTAAAATCAGCTTGAATATCTGGAAGTTCATGGTTCACATATTGTTGAAGCGTAGCTTGGAGAATTTTGAGCATTAGTTTGCTAGTATGTGAGATGAATACAATTGTGTGGTAGTTTGATCATTCTTTGGCATTGCCTTTCTTAGGGATTGGAATGAAAACTGACCTTTTCCAGTCCTGCGGCCACTGCTGAGATTTCCAGATTTGCTGACATATTAAGTGCAGTACTTTCATAGCATCATCTTTTAGGATTTGAATAGCTTAGCGGGCACTCCATCAGCCCCACTAGCTTTGTTCATACTGATGCTTCCTAAGGCCCACTTGCCTTCACATTCCAGGATGTCAGGCTCTAGATGAGTGATCACACCATCATGCTTATCTCGGTTGTGAAGATCTTTTTTGTACAGGTCTTCTGTGTGTTCTTGCCACCTCTTATTAATATCTGTTGCTTCTGTTTAGGTCCATACAATTTCTGTCCTTTATTGAGCCCATCGTTGCATGAAATGTTCCCTTGGTATCTCTGATGTTCTTGAAGTGATCTCTAATCTTTCCCAAATAGAGTTGTTTTCCTCTATTTCTTTGCAATGGTCACTGAAGAAGGCTTTCTTATCTCTCCTTGCTGTTCTTTGGAACTCTGCATTCAATGGTTATATCTTTCCTTTTCTCCTTTGTCTTTTGCTTCTCTTCTTTTCACAGCTATTTGTAAGGCCTCCTCAGACAGTCATTTTGCTTTTTTGCATTTCTTTTTCTTGAGAATGGTCTCTCTGTCTCTTATGTTATGAACCTCCATCCAAGGTTATTCAGGGACTCTGTCTATCAGTTCTAGGCCCTTAAATCTATTTCTCTCTTCCATTGTATAATCATAAGGGATTTGATTTAGGTCATACCTGAATGGTCTAGTGGTTTTCCCTACTTTCTTCAATTTAAGTCTGAATTTAGCAATAAGGCGTTCATTATCTGAGCCACAGTCAGCTCCCAGTCTTGCTTTTGCTGACTGTATAGAGCTTCTCCATCTTTGGCTGCAAAGAATATAATCAATCTGATTTCGATGTTGATCATCTGGTGATGTCCATGTGTTGAGTCTTCTCTTGTGTTGTTGGAAGAGGGTTTTTGCTATGGCCAGTGCGTTCTCTTGGCAGAACTTTATAGCCTTTGCCCTGCTTCATTCCAAGGCCAAATTTGCCTGTTACTTCAGGTAGCTCTTGACTTCCTATGTTTGCAATCCAGTTCCCTTTAATGAAAGGACATTTTTTTTGGGTGTTAGTTCTAGGAGGTCTTGTGTGTCTTCACAGAACCATTCAACTTCACCTTCTTCAACATTAGTGGTCAGGACATAGACTTGGATTTCTGTGATATTGAATGGCTTGCCTCAAATGAACAGAGATCATTCTGTCATTTTAGAGTTTGCATCCAAGTACTGCATTTCAGACTCTTCTGTTGACTATAATGGCTACTCCATTTTTCCTAAGGTATTCCTGCCCACAGTAGTAGATATAATGGTCATCTGAGTTAAATTCACCCATTCCAGTCCATCTTAGTTTGCCGATTTCTAAAATGTTGACGTTTATTCTTGCCATCTCCTGTTTGACCACTTCCAATTTGCCTTGATTCATGGACCTAACATTCCAGATTTCTATGCAATATTGCTCTTTGCAGCATTCGATAATTTCCCACTACCCTTTAATAAGTGGGTACTATGCATCCAGCAGTTGGCTAATTGTTATTCAAGTGTTGTTTATTCTAACAAAATCCCATTAGCTGTATTTTATTATTTTGTTTTAGAGATGTCCATCAGTTCAGTTCAGTTCAGTTGCTCAGTCGTGTCTGACTCTTTGCGACCCCATGAGTCATAGCATGCCAGGCCTCCCTGTCCATCACCAGCTCCCAGAGTTCACTCAGACTCATGTCCATCGAGTCAGTGATGCCATCCAACCAGCTCATCCTCGGTCATCCCCTTCTCCTCCTGCCCCTAATCCCTCCCAGCATCAGGGTCTTTTCCAATGAGTCAACTCTTCGCATGAGGTGGCCAAAGTACTGGAGTTCCAGCTTTAACATCATTCCTTCCAAAGAAATCCCAGGGCTGATCTCCTTCAGAATGGACTGGTTGGATCTCCTTGTAGTCCAAGGGACTCTCAAGAGTCTTCTCCAACACCACAGTTCAAAAGCATCAATTCTTCAGCGGTCAGATTTCTTCACAGTCCAACTCTCACATCCATACATGACTACTGGAAAAACCATAGCCTTGACTAGATGGAGCTTTTTTGGCACAGTAATGTCTCTGCTTTTGAATATGCTATCTAGGTTGGTCATAACTTTTCTTATGAGATGTCCATAGACATTAGTAAAAAGTAAATCAGTAGTTTAGTGTTTTCATTCAAGATCAGTAAGCTAGAAGTTGTCAAAATGAGTATACAAAAAGCATATTCTTTTAATTTGAGAAAATTTTTTTGGTACTTTAAGTACTATGGAGTTAAACTTTCCACTTCAAAGACTTATTTCTCTAGAACTCTATAAAAAGAAATGTTTAAATGTGCTTCTGATTTCCTACATTTTTTACATAAATAGAAGACTATCATTCTTTAAATAAATATTTACAGACTGCTGACCAGATTTCAAGCACTCTTTTAGAATGTCTTTGCTCTTGTCCAAAACAAAACTTGTTTTGAGGACTTTTGTGTATTGCATATCACTCTTTCTATTTTTATCTCTCTATCAATGTCTCTAACTGCATCTCTATCTTTGTCTCCATGTCTGTCCCTATCTGTACATATTTTATTCTGTTTAATGGCTTCATCAGTCAGTTCAGTCCAGTTCAGTTGCTCAGTCATGTCTGAATCTTTCTAACCCCATGAATCACAGCACGCCAGGCCTCCCTGTCCATCACCAACTCCCGGAGTTCACCAAAACTCATGTCCATCAAGTCGGTGATGCCATCGAGCCATCTCATCCGCTGTCGTCCCCTTCTCCTCCTGCCCTCAATCACTCCCAGCATCAGGGTCTTTTCCAATGAGTCAACTCTTCGCACAAGGTGGCCAAAGTATTGGAGTTTCAGCTTTAGCATCATTTCTTCCAAAGAAATCCCAGGGCTGATCTCCTTCAGAATGGACTGGGTGGATCTCCTTGCAGTCCAAGGGACTCTCAAGAGTCTTCTCCAACACCACAATTCAAAAGCATCAATACTTCAGCACTGAGCTTTCTTCACAGTCCAACTCTCACATCCATACATGACCACTGGAAAAACCATAGCCTTGACTAGATGGACCTTTGTTGGTATCATAATATTTCATAAATATATGTGCTCTAATATGTTTAATTATTGATGACAGTTAAATTTGATTCCCAAATACAGTTTTTAAACATCTCTGTGTAAATGTCTTTTTCACACACGTCAGAATTTTGTATGATGGATTCAGCGGACTGAAATCATGGAATCAAATGGTTTGAATGTAAAATGTATGAAAAACACCAAATTGCCTTCCCAAAATATTTCACCAGTTGACATTCCTATCAACACTTTGGTAGAATTCTCATTTCCCTTCATCCTTACAAAAATGTGTTTTATCAGTCTAAAATTTTGCCAATCTAAAGTGTGAAAAATTATGTCAGTACATTAATTTACATTTTCCTAATTCCTTCTTATGTATCCTCATCTTTTCAAACATAAAAGTTTATCTAATGAACTGTAGTATAGGTGATGCAATGCAGAAACCAATTATTTATATATTTTTTTTCCCCTCCAACCCTGCCTAACTACTGCTTGAGATCATTCTTTTCTCCTCCTGGATGAAATCTGGGGTAGGTGTCATAGCTTTTCTCAGTCATTTCAGTCCTCAGAACATTCATATAGTCTGAGAATTTTATGCAGTATTAGATCAAAACTAATTCTGATGACCCAGTTCAAAATTCCTCCTCTTTCCCAGCTGGAAAACTTCAGTGGTAAAGAGGTACTATTGGGTTGGCCAAAGTGTTCACTCAGGTTTTCCATAACATCATACAGAGAATCCCAAATGAGCTTTTCGGCCAACTCAATATTTTGTAACTTAACGTTTTCACTCTCTATTCCCACTCTCTATCTGCTTTTCTAACCCTTCACAGATTGGGCTTAGTGAGAGAAAATGGTAGGAAAAAGGACACAGTTCTATGGTCCTGGTCGAGTTATAATTTCTGGCTTGTGCCCTTTTGGTAATAGGTATAAAGTTGGTTTTTTTTTTTTTTTCTCTGTGATAGGCTTTTTTCATTTCCTTGACGTTAACCCGTGAGGGAAACCTGCTCCAGCTTCTAGAATCCCAGTGACACCTTTCCTCCAGGTTTTGGGTTTCCAGTGGTTCATATCTCTATTGGAGCCCTTTTGTATCCTCAAATAGTTTTAGACAAGTAGGATCCCTTGATCCTTCCTTTATATAAAATTTTATTACAACTTATCAGGCATATAGGAAAGCACATACTTAAATGTACAATGTCAGCATTTTCCCCAAAGTGAATGTATACATGTATTCAGTCCTCAGATGAAGAAATAGAACTTTTACAGCTGGACAAGAAGACAGCTTAGTAATAACTAATCTATCCTAACTGAAAACATACAGGTTTCCTTTCTAGATAATCCCACTCTGATTTTCTTTCTCTTGATCTACTTGTATTGAACTCTGGAAGCCCCATGGAGCTTCCGTGGTGGCTCATACAGTGAAGAATCTGCCTGCAACGCCAGAGGCCTGGGTTCCATCCCTGGGTCAGGAAGGTGCCCTGGAGAAGGGAATGATTACCCATTCCTGCATTCTTGTCTGGAGAATTCCATGGACAGAAGAGCCTGGTAGGCTATAGTCCATGGGGTCACAAAAAGTCAGACACGACTGAGTGACTATACTAACACTTTCACTTTTCACTGGAAGTCCCTCACCTTATTTGAGGTAAAGATAAAATACCCTCTCCAGATAAATCTCCCCTAAGGCCTCTCCAGACTCATGTCTCATACAGACTGGAGATGGATGCTTGGCTACTGTGGCAGAACACGTTTTTGGCTGACACCTTTGCAAATCACTCCACAGCAGTTCTGTTTAGGATGAGGGATACTGGACACTTATTGTTTTGTTTTAGTTTGATGAGTTTCTCTGAAAACTTTGAGACAACAAAGTTATATTTACCATTTTGTGGTATATTTGTTGGTTCGTCTACATTCTTCTCTTTGAATTACTCAGTTGTAACCTCTAACCATTTTATTCTGCTGGCTTTTTTTTCTTTCTATTTTTAAAATTAGCTTTGGTATGTTTTTATTTAATCTGAAATACTTTCCAAGAATGTATTTGAAGTTTTCCAATTATTTTTAACTTTAGAAGATATTTTGGTATGAAGCAGAGATCTAGATTTGTTATTTTTCAAAATGTATCCCACTTGTACAAAGCCACATAGTAGTTTACCTTTTCACAGACAGATTAAGTCTCTCCTTTATCTTAAACTATATTCCATTTATTTCTTAGATTTTCAGGGATGTCAGTAGCATCTCAAATAGTGAAATCCTTGTCTTTTTTAAATATAACTTTTTTCAATATTTATATTTCCCATTTTATTATTTTACTTTATTTACCACACTAGACACAGAATGGAAATGTTAAAGAAGTGTAATAGTACTTAATATATATTCTTATATTTTTCTTCTTTTTAATCATAATGGTCTTGTGTTGTTCCTTTTTAACTGTTACATCTCTAATATGCTAAAGTTGTTGCTGCTGCTAAGTTGCTTCAGTCGTGTCCGACTCTGTGCGACCCCATAGATGACTGCCCACCAGGCTCCTCCATCCCTGGGATTCTTCAAGCAAGAATAATGGAGTGGGTTGCTCTTTCCTTTTCCAATGTATGCATGAATGCTAAGTCGCTTCAATCATGTTTGACTCTGTATGAACCCATAGACTGCAGCCCACCAGGCTCCTTCTTCCACAGGATTTTCTAGGCAAGAATACTGGAGTGGGTTGCCATTTCCTTTTCCAATGCTAAACTTAAGGTTGATATTTACCATAGTTTTGGGGGCATATTTGTTATATAAGGGTGTTTCCATTTATTTCTATCTTTTATTATTTAGTTAGGAATAGACATCCTGTATCTATTAAGATAATGGATTTTTTTAATATTCAAGTGCAATGGCTTAATTTATTGTCTTTTTATATTAAATAGGTCTTGAAATTCTTGGGAATTTAATAGGCATGATTTTCAATATTTTATTTTAGTTTTTATTATTTGTGTTTGGAACTAAAATCAGTATACATAATATTTGTAAATATATATATATTTCTGCTTGTGAAATCATAATAAAATGTTCAGAATTGTGTTGAAATACTTTCCATATTTTTACTTCTTATTCTGTTTGATTAAAAAAGAATAATCTTTTTGTTGGAAAAAAACAAATTAAGCTCAGCTTAATGCCTATATTAGGGATGGAGTTTTATCTGTATCTCCATTTTCCTCTAGGTGTATTGTATTTATTCTTATTTCCATTTTCTTCCTTATGCTGTTTTTGGTAATATTTACTCTTCTAGGAAATCACACTGCAAAAGGCAATGGCACCCCACTCCAGTACTCTTGCCTAGAAAATCCCATGGATGGAGGAGCATGATAGGCTGCAGTCTATGGGGTTGTGAAGAGTGGGACAGGACTGAGCAAGTTCACCTTCACTTTTCACTTTCATGTATTGGAGAAGGAAATGGCAACCCATTCCAGTGCTCTTGCCTGGAGAATCCCAGGGATGGGGCAGCCTGGTGGGCTGCCGTCCATGGGGTCGCACAGAGTCAGACACGATTGAAGCGACTTAGCATTCATGCATGCATTGGAGGAGGAAATGGCAACCCACTCCATTATTCTTGCCTGGAGAATCCCAGGGACGGAGGAGCCTGGTGGGCAGTCGTCTATGGGGTTGCACAGAGTTGGGACAGGACTGAAGCGACTTAGCAGCAGCAGCAGCAGGAAGTGACACACTTAATCTGGATGTGAAAATGTTTGAGGACCTGCAGCAATTCCACAAGGTCAGATGATTGAAAGCACTCATGAAACTCCACAGGGTTTTCTACACATTTATTTTTCTTTTTATCTCATCCCTTTTTACTACTTGTTTGGTCACATGGAGTTTTATTTCTCAGTTGTTACTTCTTCACATTATTGATCAACAACTATTTAAACATAAATTTATTAGATCACTCATTTTCCACTAATAATTCCTATACTTTATACTTTTTTATCTACCTTGAATCTATAATTTATATGTTTGTGTATATGCTCAAGCAATTTCTTCATATATAGTCTTTGCATCTTATAAAATGTAATTTTTTTTCCTCCTATTTGTGTGTTAACTTGAGTGTAGTATTGCTTTGTGAAGATCATTTCTTTTCTTTTCTTTTCTTTTTTTTGTTAGCATTTTGAAGATACTGCTCTCCATTTATTCTAGCACTCAGTGATGATAATAAAAATTTTAATGCCAATTTTATATTCTTTGTTCAGTCTCTGAAAATGTTTTGTGCTTTTTTTCTGACCTTCATGATTTGAAATTTCACCATTTTTCCTTTGAGGAATAAAGATTCTGTTTGTTGAGCTTGATCCTTCTATTTCTAAATGATAATTTTGGAATCCTTGTTATCTGTCCACCTGTTTTGATTTCCAGATCCTAGTAGGTCTAACTGTACTGTTTCCAGCAATATGATTCTGCCAGTTGTCAATGTCAGATCAATAGCTCATGAAAGGAGTGTGGGGACTCCCCAAACTTCCTATGCTCAGATGTTGACAAAGATATGATCCTGCTTCTCCATCTTAATTCTCACTAGTCCAGCCTTAGGGCAAAGGCTAGTGCTGCCTGCTGCACAACACAAGTAGAAGGGGCAAGGCTGCCTGGCCTAGCTGCTTCAAACCCAGGCCCCGAATTAATCATCCTGATAGATTTCTCAGCAACATTTTCTCTTTTTGTATTCATTTTATATACTCTGAGATTAGAAGTCCCTGAGTCGCCCCTATTTTCATAAAATACTCTTAGACATTTTAATCACGGTTTTCTAAAGTGTTTGTTTTTTCATGGGTTATATCTTTCAACAATTCTTCAAGAGATTTCTGTTCTGTTGATGGCTCTCTTTGTTGTTAACCCTCCTCTTATTGATTTTCTTCTTCTTCTTTTTTTTTATAATTCAATATGTTATTTCATGGTATTTGTAAGTACAGGCTGGCTTTGAAATCAGTGTTTAAAAGGTGAAAGTTTTGTTAAATACCAGAACATGACAGAGGTGAGCAGCAGAGAAATAAAATAAGGAACCTGTGTGATTATATTTCTTCTATGTCAAAAATTTAAGGGGTAGCTAAGCCTGTCCACTATTAATTTTGCCTTTCCATTATCTTAACTTTATTTTTAGCTGTTTTAGCAAAGATCCTTGTTTGATCCCATCCATGTTGCAGCATTTAATATTAGCACAGTCTGCAGAGGCAAAATATTATGATTATAAGATTACTGGTGAAAAACATTTTGTTGAGGTGCTTTTACTTACTCTGACATATCACTATGATTTTATCATCTCTAAAAAATTACTGAATTCACAATACTGAAAGTCTACTGAGGTGTTCGCTGTATCAATAAACTACAAACAGTATAAAGCAATCTGTCCAAGGCGCTTCCTCACCAAGAAACTACATGGTAGCCTTATTTATTTATTTTTTTAATGTCTGACTTTAGAAAGTAGTAACCTCCTTGGTTTTTATTTTTGTTTGTTTGTGGCCCAATTAGCATGTTGTAAAAAATCAAACAGTATTATCTCTCATAGTATTTTAGCTGCTTTCCGTCTGGTTGTCAAAAATAACAACAGTGACCTGTATCATCAGGCAAGATAACGCTAGAGACCATGAAGAATTTGTTTTAGGTAAATGGTTCTTGAGCTCTGAAAGTAATCGTTACCTTTCTAGCTGAAATGTGAAAACATGTGTACTATACAACTGCGTGTGTGCATGCTCAGTCACTTCAGTCATGTTTGATTCTTTGCAACCCTTTGGATGGTAGTCCACCAGACTCCTCTGTCCGTGGGATTTCACAGGCAACAATACTGGAGTGGGTTAAGTCCTCATCCAGAGGATCTTCCTAACCCAGGGATTGAACCCATGTCTTCTGCATCTCTTGCATTGCAGGCAGATTCTTTATGGCGGAGTCACTGGGGAAGCCAACTATACAACTGCTGCTGCTGCTGCTGCTGCGTCGCTTCAGTCGTGTCCGACTCTGTGCGACCCCAGAAACGGCAGCCCACCAGGCTCCCCCGTCCCTGGGATTCTCCAGGCAAGAACACTATACAACTGAGTATCTCCTAAATACTATGAGATACTCAGTTTTACTCCTCTGAGATTTAGACTAGGTATACTCTTCTTGGAAAATGGTAGTGGGTATTCAGTTTCATTCAGGATAGGCGTTTTATGGAGACTGGTTTTCTCTCATACAGCCTTAACCTTTACATTTTGATTAATATCAGTTTTAATAGAATCCTGTGAAGCCTGGAGAAAGTGTGTGATCATGAGGAGACAGTGGAGATGTGCTCTCAGTACTGCTATAAGCAAAGCTTAGGGCTAGACTTCAGCAAAAATGTCAAGGTAATAACATGCTTGTCTTGGGTGATAAACATCCAAATTGAATTTTGTCTTCATTTCAAATTATTTTGAGAAGCATATGAGTATTTTTACCACTTTGGTTTGATGATAACCAGCAATAGCATAATGTGATTCTAGCAGTGGTAATTTACAGGAGTAGGAGAGTGCTATGGTGAAGAGTGTTTCAAACAACAGACCTTTTAGCACCTGAGATATTGTACCTTAGAGTGACTGCTGCTGGTGAATTAGAACATATAATCTGCTAGAATATTCCCTAAGTAAATTGTTTTGTGTAAGTCCACAAAGAACATTGACTCAAAGTGATTTTTATTTTTTCCTAGCTGTTTGAGATGACTTTAGTTGCTTTGAATGCCATGCAAATATGAAACATGGCAATAACTTTCAGATTTATTTCTAAGAAACTCCTGTGGTGGGAAAGAAGCTGTCCCTAGTGTTCAGTTCAGTTCAATTCAGTCACTCAGTTGTGTCTGACTCTGCGACCCCATGAATCGCAGCGTGCCAGGCCTCCCTGTCCATCATCAACTCCCAGAGTTCACTCAAACTCACGTCCATCAAGTCAGTGATGCCATCCAGCCATCTCATCCTCGGTCATCCCCTTCTCCTCCTGCCCTCAGTACCTCTCAACATCAGAGTCTTTTCCAATGAGTCAACTCTTTGCATGAGGTGGCCAAAGTACTGGAGTTTCAGCTTTAGCATCAGTCCTTCCAAAGAAATCCCAGGGCTGATCTCCTTCAGAATGGACTGGTTGGATCTCCTTGCAGTCCCTAGTGTAGTCCCTACTAATTACTCACTAAATATTTTTTTGAAGTGAGAAAAAACTCCACTTACATCACCTTTAACACAAATGAGAGAAAAGAACTGAAGGACAATGAGATTCATCATGAGGATGCTCCTATTAGAAGTGAAAGTATCTTTAGTTTATAAAGAATATCTTTAGTTTATACAAAAATGATTGGAATGAGAATTCAGGGCTGCTAGACATCATTGAGGGTAGATAAATGCTTGAAAGAATGAAAAAAATGAATGGAAGATTTAAATTATAGTTTTGAAAAAGTTAAGATATTCTAAAAATAACCTGATTTAGTTTATCTCTAAAATCTTAAGTTGTGGTTTACAAAATTTAGTGTAAGAAAGAATCAATTGAGGAATTAGGTAAAAATGACTATTTGTTGGATTCTGATATAGTCTTATCTCTTCTGAACCAATGGGTCTAAGTTTGGCTGAACAGCTATATTTTTAACAAGCACCCATGGTGGTTCTTGGGCAAGTTGTCTGCTGCCTGTAACACTGAGAGATGATTGCCTATTATAGGAGTTAAGAAGAAAAAAGTGGACATTTATGTATTGAAATTGTTGATTTTAGGTACTCTTAAGAAAAGACGTGTAGGAAAGAGAAGTTGGCAAAACATAAAATACCACTTCAAGAGAGAATTTTGAAATAAACTTTCATTTATGTTATGGCCTGAATATTTGTTTTCCCGAAATTCACATGGTGAAGCTTTCTACTTCTAGTATCTCAATGCAGATGGTAACATCCAAGTGGCTGAGGGTCATATATTTGATCTCTGGAAAGACAATGGTGATTTTTTTAGTTAAGTCAAACACTTGGCACATCGGTTTTCTGAGTAGGTGACAAGGACCACATCTAGTCCAAGGTTTCTTCATTCATCTCAGAGTTACACAAATGCTTAATATGATTAAAAGTTAATGATATGAACAAAGTTTTCAACATTGTAAACTGTCCATTGTAAACTGTCCCAGAACAAAATAGTGGGATCTATGTCACTGCTAACTTGAGCATTGTAGAATTTGAGTCAAATTTTAAAAATTTAAATATGGGTCAAATTTTCAGGTATTTCTAAAAATCAAGCTAAGAACTCCTAAATCATTTGTGGAGCTTATCTTGCATAGTAGGAATAAGGAATTTGGGATAAAATGTGCTAATTATTTGACATTTTGTGAAATACATTACTTGTGTGGAAAATAGTACATATTTTCTTTGCTTGCAATTCCATTTTTAAAAGGTTTATTAAGTAGCTATTATGTGAAAAGTAACTGTGTTTGCAGCTCTAGGAAATGTAAAGAGACAATTTCAAACTATCTCATGGAATAGCTATACTCCAATACCCATGAACTATGATACAAATCAGACTGGGAAGTGAACTCTAATTATATGAGTAAAAACAGCAAGTTAAGAGATTCAAGGAGTATTCTTAAACTGAAGTGATTCTCTTAAGTGAGGAAATGATAAATAATTTTTGAGAAAATAATGTGCTATATTCTTGAAATCTTTATCCTTTAAGTATGTCATTAATCACTTCAGCGTTGTTAGAGAATAAGGATTTATTCATAGATAAATTTTCCAGGCAATTCTTGTTTATTTCCTCAAGCACCAATTCCATTCTCAGGCATGAATTTCAAAATTTACTTTAAAAGTAACCTTTAAAAAAAAAAGTAAAATTGAATAGTATAACATGAAAACAAAGTTGTTAAAGTCTCACTACTGGAACTTCTAGCTTTAGCTTCTTTTATATTTGCTTAATTTACTCTTTTGTTTGCACGGGGTCTTCTTTGCTACCCGTGGACTTTCTCTAGCTGCAGAGAGCAGGGGCTGCTCTTTGTTGCAGTGTGCAGGCTTCTTACTGTTGCGGCTTCCCTTGTTGTGGAGGGCATGCTCTAGGTGCATGGACTTTAGTAGTTTCAGCACACAGGCTCAGTAGTTACAGTTTGCAGCCTCCTGGGCTTGTGGACTCAGGCATTGCAGCACCAGGGCGCATTAGCTGTGGCTCATGGGTCCTGGAGTGTGCAGACTTCAGTAGCTGTAGCACATGGGCAAAGTAGTTGGCCGTTCGTGAGTTCTAGAGCATGGGCTCAATAGTTGTGGCTCACAGGCCTAGTTGCTCTATGCCTTGTGGGATTTTCATGGATCAGGGATGGAACCCGTGTCCCCTGAATTACCAGGCAGATTCTTATGTACTCTGTGACCAGGGAAGTCCTAACTTTAGCTTTGACATAAAGAGCTTGAGAGTTGTTGTCTTACTTTTCCAATAAGAAAAAGGCCAGACAGACTGAAAAATCAAGACTCATGTGAGAACTGAGATCACAGGGCAGTCTGCTACCCTGAAATCTGGAGAGATAGATACGTTCAGAGAGGTAGGGATAGAAAGAGAGGAGTGGAGAGAGAGAGATAAACATTTACTTACCTGTATTGGAATTTGCTAGAGCCATAAGCTGCTGGGAACATGCAAATGATAATTTCAGTGAATTTACTAGAGGCTGAAAACTTGGGCAAGTGTGATATTGATTCAGAGATTCAGCTCTTATGAGCTGAAGTCTTAAGAAGGTCTATACATTTTTATGAGTTTTTCTTCCAGGAGCCCTATCAGGTTCTTTCTATGAGGATCTGAGGAAAACACCCGCATTGCTCTGGCAGGGTAAAGAGAATAGTAACAAAGACTTCTCATCCAGTTAAAAAGATATTGACAAAACTCAGTTCTGACACCTTATACCAGCTGAAAAGAGGCAATTCCTCCCCACTCCAGCCTACTCTGACTTTCTTATATCCACTTAGGGGGAAAATAGTGAACAAGGGACAATGCTTCATGGAAGTAGGTTGGTAAATCTACAGTCAAAGAAGAGGGTAGGAGGCGGAGGGAAATACTATATCACCAGAGAAACACTTGTGATGGTCCCCAAACTGAGACTCAGGCTCACCAGAAGACTGGAATTTAATCAGAAGATGATAGAAAGTATCACACTACCACGTCTGCAGGGCTCCAGGGTAATAACAGTGAATTGCACCTTAAAGAGCTTGAAGGCACAGACTATTTAAGAAGCAGTTCTTAGTTAATTCCAAAGACAGTAAGGGAGACAAAATGAGGATACTAGAAGAACTTAAAACCTGTGGTATCTATAGCTGAAAAAAATTAAAAAGGTCGTCCCTCACAGCAAGATTAATATAAGTCCTCACACTCAAGGAATATTTAATTCAGTTCCTACTACCTAACACAACATGTCCAGTTTTCAAAAAAAAAAAAAAGAAAAGACGTGTTAAAAAGCAAAAGAAATCTCTCTGAAGAGACAAAAATTTCATCAGAATCAGACTTAGATGTTGGTTGGGATTATCAAGCAGGGAATTAAAAAAAAAACATGTTAAGTGATGTATTGGAAAAAGTATACAAGATGCAAGGATGGAAATGTAAATGAGAGATGGAAGCTCCTCTTGGGAAGATACATACTTACTGAGTAACTATTTTCCCTACCCCCAGGGCTCATCTTATCTGTTCTATGTAGAAGATGTGTCTGAATAAGAGTTTTTTTCTGCCTTTAGCCTGAGAGCAAATACTACTTTAGAAACTTTTACAAATAATCTCTCGCGACAAGTAAGATGGTAGGTCCAAGAAAGACGGTAGGTGTTGCCAGAGGCATCAGAGGGCAGACACACAAACCATAATCACAGAAAACTAGTCAATCTAATCACATGGACCACAGCCTTGTCTAACTCAGTGAAACTAAGCCATGCCATGTAGAGCCACCCAAGACAGACAGGTCATGGTGGAGAGGTCTGACAGAATGTGGTCCACTGGAGAAGGGAATGGCAAACCACTCCAGTATTCTTGCCTTGAGAACCCCATGACCAGTATGAAAAGACAAAATGATAGGATACCAAAAGAGGAACTCCCCAGGTCATCAGGTGCCCAATATGCTACTGGAAATCAGTGGAGAAATAACTCCAGAAAGAAGGAAGGGATGGAGCCAAAGCAAAAACAGTACCTAGTTGTGGATGTGACTGGTGATAAAAGCAGAATCCGATGCTGTAAAGAGCAATATTGCATAGGAACCTGGAATGTCAGGTCCATGAATCAAGGCAAATTGGAAGTAGTCAAACAGGAGATGGCAAGAGTGAACATCGACATTCTAGGAATCAGCGAACTAAAATGGACTAGAATGGGTGAATTTAACTCAGATGACCATTATATCTACTACTGTGGGCAGGAATTCCTTAGAAGAAATGAAGTAGCCATCATGGTCAACAAAAGGGTCCAAAATGCAGTACTTGGATGCAATCTCAAAAACGACAGAATGATCTCTGTTCATTTCCAAGGCAAATCATTCAATATCACAGGAATCCAAGTCTATGGCCTCAACCAGTAATGCTGAAGAAGTTGAAGCTGAATGGTTCTATGAAGACCTCCAAGACCTTTTAGAACTAACACCCGAAAAAGATGTCCTTTTCATTATAGGGGACTGGAATGCAAAAGTAGGAAGTCAAGAAACACCTGGGGTAACAGGCAAATGTGGCCTTGGAATATGGAATGAAGCAGGGCAAAGGCTAATAGAGTTTTGCCAAGAGAACACATTGGTCATAGCAAACACCCTCTTCCAACAACATAAGAGAAGACTCTACACATGGACATCACCAGATGGTCAACACCGAAATCAGATTGATTATATTCTTTGCAGCCAAAGATGGAGAAGCTCTATACAGTCAGCAAAAACAAGACCAGGTGCTGACTGGCTCAGATCATGAACTCCTTATTGCCAAATTCAGACTTAAATTGAAGAAAGTAGGGAAAACCACTAGACCATACAGGTATGACCTAAATCAAATCCTTATGATTATACAGTGGAACTGAGAAATAGATTTAAGAGCCTAGATCTGATAGATAGAGTGCCTGATGAACTATGGAATGAGGTTCATGACATTGTACAGGAGACAGGGATCAAGACCATCCCCATGGAAAAGAAATGCAAAAAAGCAAATAGCTGTCTAGGGAAGCCTTACAAATATCTGTGAAAAGAAGAGAAGTGAAAAGCGAAGGAGAAAAGGAAAGATATAAGCATCTGAATGCAGAGTTCCAAAGAATAGCAAGGAGAGATAAGAAAGCCTTCCTCAGCTATCATGCAAGGAAATAGAGGAAAACAACAGAATGGGAAAGACTAGTGATCTCTTCAAGAAAATTAGAGACACTAAGGGAACATTTCAGACTTCCCTGGTGGCTCAGATGGTAAAGCGTCTGTTTACAATGCGGGAGACCCAAGTTTGATCCCTGGGTTGGGAAGATCCCTGGAGAAGGAAAGGGTAACCCACTCCAGTATTCTTGCCTGGAGAATCCCATGGACGGAGGAGCCTGGTGGGCTACAGTCCATGGGGTCGCAAAGAGTCGGACACGACTGAGCGACTTCACTTTAAGGGAATATTTCATGCAAAGATGGGCTCAGTAAAGGTCAGACATGGTATGGAACTAACAGAAGCAGAAGATATTAAGAAGAAGTGGCAAGAATACACAGAAGAACTGTACAAAAAAGATCTTCACAATCAAGATAATCATGATGGTGTGATCCTTCACCTAGAGGCACACATCCTGGAATGTGAAGTCAAGTTGGCCTTAGAAAGCATCACTATGAACAAAGCTAATGGAGGTGATAGAATTCCAGTTGAGGTATTTCAAGTCCTGAAAGATGATGCTGTGAAAGTGCTGCACTCAATATGCCAGCAAATTTGGAAAACTCAGCAGTGGCCACAGGACTGGAAAAGGTCAGTTTTCATTTCAATTCCAAAGAAAGGCAATGCCAAAGAATGCTCAAACTACCACACAATTGCACTCATCTCACACACTAGTAAAGTAGTGTTTAAAATTCTCCAAGTCAGGCTTCAACAATACGTGAACCATGAACTTCCTGATCTTCAAGCTGGTTTTAGAAAAGACAGAGGAACCAGGGATCAAATTGCCAACATCTGCTGGATCATCAAAAAAGCAAGAGAGTTCCAGAAAAACACATCTATTTTTGCTTTATTGACTATGCGAAAGCCTTTGACTGTGTGGATCACAAGAAACTGTGGAAAATTCTGAAAGAGGTGGGAATACCAGACCACCTGACCTGCCTCTTGAGAAACCTATATGCAGGTCAGGAAGCAACAGTTAGAACTGGACATGGAACAACAGACTTGTTCCAAATAGGAGAAGGAGTATGTAAAGGCTGCATATTGTCACCCTGCTTATTTAATTTATATGCAAATTACATCATGAGAAACACTGGACTGGAAGAAACACAAGCTGGAATCCAGATTGCTGGGAGAAATGTCAATAACCTCAGATATACAGATGACACCACCCTTATGGCAGAAAATGAAGAGAAACTAAAAAGCCTCTTGATGAAAGTGAAAGAGGAGAGTGAAAAAGTTGACTTAAAGCTCAACATTCAGAAAACTAAGATCATGGCATCTGGTCCCATCACTTCATGGGAAATAGATGGGGAAACAGTGGAAACAGTGTCAGACTTTATTTTTTGGGTCTCCAGAATCACTGCAGATGGTGATCACAGCCATGAAATTAAAAGATGCTTACTCCTTGGAAGGAAATTATGACCAACCTAGATAGCATATTGCAAAGCAGAGACATTACTTTGCCAACAAAGGTCTGTCTAGTCAAGGCTATGGTTTTTTCAGTGGTCATGTATGGATGTGAGAGTTGGACTGTGAAGAAAGCTTAGTACTGAAGAATTGATGTGTTTGTACTGTGGTGTTGGAGAAGACTCTTGAGAGTCCCTTGGACTGCAAGGAGATCCAACCAGTCCATTTTGAAGGAGATCAGCCCTGGGTGTTCTTTGGAAGGACTGATGCTAAAGCTGAAACTGCAATACTTTGGGCACCTCATGCGAAGAGTTGACTCATTGGAAAGGACTCTGATGCTGGGAGGGATTGGGGGCAGGAGGAGAAGGGGACGATCGAGGATGAGATGCCTGGATGGCATCACTGACTCGATGGACATGAATTTGGATGAACTCTGGGAATTGGTGATGGACAAAGGAGGCCTGGCGTGCTGTAATTCATGGTTCACAGAGTCGGACCCAACTGAGAGACTGAACTGAACTGACAATTAGTCTAACTACTCTTTGGTAATTACTCTACAATGCCTTTGTGGGGCCCACCCTGTTTCCACAACCACAGTCTTTTCTTCTGCTTTTCAGTGGTCTCTCACAGGTATGGAGCTTCTGTGTTTGCATGCAAACTTATTTTTTATCTTCCAATCATTTCTCAATTTTTCTGTTCCACTGATCGTTCTGAAAACTGCTGCTGTTATCCAGTACTTTGGGAGATGTGTTTTTCTTCTGGATATATTGCCGGGGGCCAGCGTGAGGAACTCTGCCCAGGGCAAAGGTCAGGAGGAAGGAGGCTTGGCTTACTCAAAGACGTGATCAAGCCTCAGGAAACCCCCTGTTCCCGAGCATCTAACCCCAAAACAAGAGTCTGTTTTATGCTCTCACCTACACCTCTGACTTTATGGGGGGCTCTCCCCCATAACCATTTCTCTCAGAGATGTAGTAAATGTGCAGCTCCAAGGCAATAAAAATTCCTGGGCGTGACAAGAGTGTTTCAGCTTATGGACTGCTCTGAAGGTTATTTAGCCCAACTGTAAAGGTTCGTCTGGCCACATGTGATTGTTTACAGCCTCCCAACCTGAGAGGCATGAGATATTTTAGACTTACTAAAGGCAAATTCTTTTGGGGAGCTGAAAATTATTAGTATAGTGGGTTGGTTAGGAATTATATTGGTGAAGGGTTCTTCATTTGTTGTGTCAATAACTGCTGCCAGTTCCCTGCTCTGGGTGGGACAAGGATGTCTCAGGTCAAACCTCTCTGCTGACCGACTAGCTTGTGTGACAGGATTATCCATACTCCTGCCACTACCCACATGATTGTTTACTACCTCTCAACCATAAACCGCACAGAGAGTTTTGGAGTATTTTGAGAGTCTTAATTAGCATAGGGCTTTTTCTTCTTGTTGAGTCAATGATTGCTGCCAGGCCTCCATATCCTTAGGCACCCGGGAATATATTAATCAATGTATTTGGAATATAGAAAAGGAAATATAGTAGTTTTAAGGTTAGCAATACTAGACTTTTTGAGTTAATGAATTTTCTCTTTTGTAATAGATCACTGTACTTTGTTATAAATCACTGTGTCCTTGCTATGTGAAAATGTAACTTTATCACTATCTTAAGACTAAATAGATCTTAAGGGGAACACTGGTGAAAGGATTTTCATTTGTTGGGCTGATGTTTGCTGCTAAATCTCCATATTCCCTGCCCGTATAATGACTATAACTAGCATATAGGAGAAATAAGTATTAACCTTTAAGATTAATCATGTTAACCTTGGGTTAAATAAATTCCTTTCTTGATTGTAACTCACTACACCCTCACCCTATAGGAATGTAACTTTATTTGGAGGGTGGTGCCTGATTTAAGAAAAAACACCCTTGGAAGAAATAAGTTTTTGGTTATCAGAAAGAAAGGATCATAAAATGTCAGCAGGTCTCACTCATGGCCAGAAGATGATGCAATATCCCTAAGACCTTTTTTTTATACACTTATGTGAAGCACCTGATTTTGATAAAGGTCAGGACTGCTGACCCCCACATGACTCTGTATTCATCCCTATGTGTAACAAAAGGTATATAAACAACCCCAAAATAAAGAAATCGGATCAGTTTCCAGAAAGACTGATTCCCCCATGTCGTTCTTTCTTGCTCCTCATTTTTCTGGCTTAATTCCCATCTGGAGCATGGATGCTATGCCACTTAGACCAAGTTATTCAGCCTCTTTTTCTCTGCTAATCTTCTAATCCCTCTCTATCTGTAATTAAACAAGTTATTTCCAGAGACTCCAACGTCGTCCCCACCTTGGAATTCCCTGGATCCACCGGGGCTGGACCCCGGCAATATACCTTTTGTGTTTTTTAAGTGAGTCTACAGAAAAAGCAAAAACATAAATATGTGTACCTGGTCAATTATGTGGAACAAGAACTAAAAGTATCTTTGCAGTACTTTTTATCAAGAATCTCAGCATTGTTAGCTAAAAAGAAAGAAGAAAATTAAAAATATCTCTGTACAAAAATGACCAGAAGGTGTGAATAACAGGACCTGTAAATTCATTAGGGTTTTCAGGTAAGAACAAGAACTGAATACCAGAGGAAAAGCTGACTTTGTCTTATAAGTTGAGGATAAGGAATTCTCTGGAAGTATAGTGAATAAGACTCTGCTTTTCCAATGCAGGGGGTACAATTTTGACCTTTAGTCAGGGAGCTAAGATCTGATAAGCTCAGCAGTATAGCTAAAAATAAATAAAAATGAAATGCCAATTTATTTAAAAAAATAAGATAAGAATAGAAGATGATAGTGAGACTGCATGATGAAACAAAGAGACTCACCGTGAAAATGGCATTTAAAATCATTCTTGGAGGTAGGTTAACAATTCCTACTGGTTAATCTGGGACTCTTCATTTTAGCACTGAAACTCCCACATTCTAGAAACACTGTCAGTCCCAGGCATACTGGAAAGATTGGTTATTCTACCAGAGAATGCATTTTTGAGACCCAAAATACACATGACAGGGAAAGAAAGCTTAGGTCTTATTGTGCGTAGAGACTAAAGAATGTGCTAGAAAAGTAGTTTGGGATCAGAAAATGGAAGTTGTTAATTATTAGGTTCTTAGTTTGGAATTTATTCTATGGGCTAAAAATATTAAAGGGCTTCTCTAATGGCTTAGTGGTAAAGAATCCGCCAGCCAATGCAGGAGATGTGGGTTCGGTCACAGGGTCAGAAGATCCCCTGGAGAAGGAAATGATAATTCATTCCAGTATTCTAGCATGGAAAATCCAATGGACAGGGGAGCCTGGCAGGCTACAGTCCATGGGGTTGCAAAAGAGTCAGGCACTATTTAGCCACTAAAAAACAACAGAAAATGTTAACGTAGAAAATGTTTGCATTTGATTTTATGTTACTTATGTGCATAATATCTTTAAGGAAATCATCAAAATATATAGTGTTATAAAGTCCCTTAGGAGATAAACTGGGCCTTGGTATGTTCTCAGGGGAGAATGATCTTTAAAATGTGGTTGTGATTTTACCTGAGGATGATCACGTCCTTAGGGGAACAAAAGCTTTGTCTTAGCTTGGGCTGTTATGACAAAAATAGCATTGACTGGGTGGCTCAAACAACAAAAATTTGATTCTCAGTTCTGGAGGCTGGGAAGTCCAAGATCAAGCCCACGATCAAGGTATATCTGGTGTTTGATGAGGACCCTCTTCCTAGTGTGCAGACAGTCATCTCACTATATCTTCTCATGTCCACATAGCAAAGAGAGAGAGAAGACAAGCTGTCCTGATTATAAAGACACTAATCCCATGTATGAAGGCCCCACCCTCACTATCTTATCTTAACCTAATTTCTTCCCAAGGTCTCATTTACCAATACCCTCACCCTGAAGGTTAGAATTTCAACATATGAATTTGATGGGCATACAAACAGTCTATAATAGGTTCTTAATGACTTAATGTGAAAATGATGGTCATTGGAAAAATAATTATTAATTGTGATTAGGTTAGTGGCTCAGGTGGTAAAGAATCTGCCTGAAATATTGCTTTAAGACAGCTCTGGGCTTTCCAGGTGGCTCAAGTGGTAAGGAATATGCTGTGGATTCAATCCCTGGGTTGGGAAGATCCCCTGGAGAAGGGAATGTCTACCCACTCCAGTATTCCTGCCTGGAGAATTCCATGAAGAGAGGAGCTTGGAAGTCTACAATCCAGAAGCTCATCCTTCTTAAGGAGTAGGTCCCTTTGGTAAACCAAATAACACATCAGAAAATCGTTTGTTTAACGCACATTTATTCTTTAATAAAAAAATTTTAAAATACCACAGTTAGTGGGGAAATAATCATATATACTTAGGGGGAAGTTTGAAAATATTTTTTACATGTTCGGACCTGATAACTTACTTCTCTTCACTACCTGGATACTACTAGCCATAGTGCATAATTTTATTTTCTAAAATCAAGCCTACCCTTTAATTATTAACCAGCCCACAGTATTCGTTTATTAAACTGTTGACCTCAACCTCTGATTTCCATATTTCTACCACACAGTGACAGCTGCATGACAGTTCTGCAATATTCAATAGCTTAACAGTCAGTTCTCGCCCATCTTGTGTTTGCCTCTGAGAATGCTTCTGGATTTTAAATTTCATGTATAGTGTATGGATTTCTGTCACACGTTCTAAAGGTGTTCTCTTTCTAACCTTGTTGGTTATACAGTTTTCCTGTATTTGTGTGTGCTGTCTCTCAGTTGTGTCTGACTCTTTGCAACCCCATGGACCATAGCCTGCCAGGCTCCTCTGTCCATGAGCTTTTCCAGGCAAGAAAACTGGAGTGGGTTGCCATTTCCTCCTCCAGGGGGTCTTCCCAACCCAGGATTGAACCCACATCTCTTGTGTCTCCTGCCTTGGCTGGCAGATTCTTTACCATTGCACCTGAGAAGCCCCTTTCTTGGTGTCTGCTGCTACTGCTGCTAAGTTGTTTTAGTCATGTGTGACTCTGTGTGACCCTATGGACTGCAGCCTGAAATGTTCCTCTGTCCATGGGATTCTCCAGGAAGAACACTAGAGTGGGTTGCCATGTCCTCCTCCAGAGGATCTTCCCAACCAGGAAATAAACCCATGTCTCTTAAGTCTCCTGCATTGAGAGGTGGGTTTTTTACCACTAGTGCTGCCTGGGAAGCCCCCTAGTAGTCTATGATATCTATTTTACTTTAAAGGCAAGACTGTTCATTTTCCACAAGTACCCTAAATATCACCATTTTGAAGCTAAAAGTAAATCTGAAAAGATATGATGTTCATTCAATCCAAGTGACCCCAAACTGGTCTATTTGAGTCACTTCTTGCATTGAAGCAACAAATAACTTGACAAAATTAAACTATGTATGCTTGAGTAGATATTCAAAATAGTAAACAGTCCCTTTAGATTTGTGGGTAAAGACAGCCTAACACAAAATAATTAATATTGTCTTGAATTTCCAATATTTTTATTGTCTATAATTCTTATAACAAACTATGGTACATACACTTTAAGTGGTCTCACTATAACTTTCTAGCTGTAAAACAAGGCAGTATGATTTTTCAAATTTCAGTTGAAAAGGGAAACAAAGTAAAAGGTACCGTAAGGAAGACAAATCTGGTGAATTGGAGCCTAAGTCTCTCTTTTCAAGTATTTATGTGGGACTGCCTATGAGAAAAGTGCTTTTCAATAAAAGTTGAAGGTCAAAAATTAAACTGGGTTTGACTGTTGGGTTGGGTTCAACTATTTATGTACAAAGAAAAAAAATTTAAATGTTTCATTTAAAATATTTTTACACCTCAGTTTTATAACTAAATAATTTTAATAACTCACGTAATTTTCTTACCACAATGTATGTTGGGAGTATGTACAACTGTCACACTCTCTTCTGCATTGAGTGTATGGGCACCATGCAAATTGAATTAATCATTACTGACTTCCAATTTTTTTTTTATTTTTACACTTCCACGCTTTCATGTTCCTTGAATCTGAAGTTGCAGATGGGTAGGGAGGTATTTGCACATTCCTTCATTCACCAAACAGATATTAAGTGCCTTCCATGTGCCAGATACTATGCAGATGTTGTAGGTTTACTGGGGAGGAGAGACGTGGGAGGTTATTTGAGTTAATTTCTTTCTGCAGTTTAAGCCTAGATAGATGATGGCTGAAAAGTTTAGGTGAGATATTAGAAACGACTCAGACCAATTCATTTTTATGATGATTTGATCATTTGATGAGAGAATGAAGATGAAAGAATAGTATTTATGTAATGTCTACAGTACGAGTGTACTAAGCCAATATAATGGAGAGGGGTCCCATCCCATCTTGAGCCCAAGTTGCATCTATTGCTGAGATTCATGCAAACACAGGAAAATTTAACGAGCTAATAATATTTAGCATTTATATTTTTAAATACACAATGTATTTCCCTTTGCTGATATAACATTTGTTTGCCTATTAGTTGGGATAAGGTGGAAAGAGAGCAAGTAAGGTCAAAATGTCTTCAGACTAGGTGTAGGTGCAGGGCTATGGAGTAAATATGGCTACAGCTGCCAGAATGCTTGAGATCATGATTTGGAATGAGCAGCATTTTGTGTATAAGGAAAATGTACAGTTGCCATGAGTTTAAAGGGTAAAATTAAGGCCAAAATTTTGTGTTTCAGATCAAGGTTTTAAGTTCAAATAGTAAAGAGTAAAGAGAAAGTCAGTGTAGGTGGATCAGGGTCATTCTTTCTTTGAACTAATGATTATTTAGAATATATTCAAGATATTGTGGTGACTTTGGGCATGCATCAGTTTCTTGCTGATAGCTTACTGATTTTTCTGTGATGCTCCCTCTTTCTGTACCCAAATTTTTTCATGACTCTGTTATTTCTTGCCCTACTATTTTCACTCTTGTGGAATATAAATCTTGTTCCAAGCTTCTTTCCTCAGTTTCCTTTTCTTTTCACTTATATTTTCTCCTTTGGCCTTATACCCGCCCTTATATTTCAGTATTCAGCCTCCATCAGTCTCATTTCCATATTCTAGTTTCTATCAACACCCCGGATAAGGAATTCCAAATCCATGCTAGAAGAACAAATGACATTTTTCAACAATGCAGAATTTGGAGTCACAGTCTTCATCCAATTTGTACAACTTTCTAACTTTATTCTTGCTTTATTTCATTGAATATGTGTTCTCTCTTTGTAAGATGGAGTCAGTTACCTCCCTGAAGTGATTTTTTTTTTTTGAGAGAAAATATGTACTTAAGTGTAAAATGATTACAGCTTTTAAAATGCAAAGCTATTGCTATGTACCACATAAAGATAGCCTCTAAGAAGATTTTTTTCATTGCCTTAACTAGAGATGAACCCACATTCTTTTGAAAATCAGTTATGTTCTTGTATCTTAGTGATATTCTCATTTGTTTTGTTGCTGTTGTTCAATCAGTAAGTTGTGTCTGACTCTGCAACGCCATGGACTGCAGCATGCCAGGCTTCCCTGTCCTTCACTGTCTCCCAGAGTTTGCTCAAATTCATGTCCATTGAGTCGATGATGACATCCAACCATCTCATCCTCTGTCACCCACTTGTCCTCCTGCCCTCAATCTTTCCCAGCATTGAGATCTTTTCCAATGAGTAGGCTGTTTGCATCAGGTGGCCAAAATATTGGAGTTTCGGCATCTGTCCTTCCAATGAATATCTAGGGTTGATTTCCCTTTAGGATTGGCTGGTTTGATCTTCTTGCAGTCCAATGGACTCTCAAGAGTCTTCTCCAGCACCACAATTTAAAAGCGTCAGTTCTTCAGTGCTCAGCCTTCTTTATGGTCCAGCTTTCACATCTGTATGTGACTACTGGAAAAACCATAACTTCCAACTACACAGACCCTTGTTGGCAAAGTGTTGTCTCTGCTTTTGAATATGCTGTCTAGGTTTGCCATGGCTTTCTTCCAAGGAGAAAGCATCTTTTAATTTCATGGCTACAGTCACTGTCTGCAGTGATTTTGGAGCCCAAGAAAATAAAATCTGACAGTTTCCACTTTTTCCCCATCTATTTGCCATGAAGTAATGGCAAATGGTTCTGCCTTATATCTTAGTAATTCTTACACTGCTTTAACTCCATCCTAATCCAGTCCCTGACTAAAAGTTCTAGGAAGGCAGGAACTCAATAATATATCCTTTTAGTGCTTGAAACAATGCCTAGCATCAGAAACACATCCAAATAGTTGTTGAATTTAAATTGACAACGGACTTTCATATTTGAGGAAGAAAACCTCCACAGATTCTATCAAACATATCATGTGTTAACAAAACGAGATGCATTCATGTTTTTTAGAGAAACTGTGTTTCTGATGATGGATGAGAATTAAATCTGTGCTTGGCTTGACAATCTGCAGGCGGGCTGTACCTGCCTTGGCTGTCAGTGCTCAAATTCATAATGCCAGAGGAGGTGTTGCTCCTCATTGTCAAGCATTAGGTAAGCAAACCTCCACTTTCTATCAATCATACATGGCATGCATTGTGTGTGCCTGCTGCCTCTTGAAGCTCTATTAAAAGAATATAACACCGGACAGGAACTGTCAAAGATTTAATCTACTTGCGTTTGCCTCTTTCTGCATCCCAGTTGAATCATAGACTGATGAGAGATACTGGCATGCTGACAACACATGAGAGGGGAAAAACCTCGAGGTATCATTCATTAATTGTATTTTATTTCTGTTTTGAAAGATTTGAGTTCCATTTTGAATTTTCATTCTAGCTCTATACTACATAGGCAAATTTGTGTTAGGAAAAGGAATATGTAAATATTTTAATATTCAAAATGCTAGCAGTGAGGTGTTATCTTTTGTTAAAAGTTTGAGTTTGTTTAGTGACACTGTGTGTTTCCTTGTTTGGTTGTGAATTAGTTTAGTCTCTTTTAATAGAGAAGAGTGATGACAAAGGCATATATGCACAATGTCCACCAGCTCTTCAGCTATTATGTTTGATCTTAATTATTAATGATCTAAGAAAATTTTAGTGGGAAAATTTAAAAAAATAAACTAGGAAATGAAAACTAAATGAATCTCTCTTGGTCAAATTCTCTTATTTAAAGATTCTCTTTCTTGTCTTGTGACTCTGGGTTCTTCATGTGAATCTTTAAATAAGAGATTTTGACCAAGGAGGCTTCCCAGGTGGCTAGATGGTAAAGAATTTGCCTGTCAATGCAGGAGACAGAGGAGACACCAGTTCGATCCCTGAGTAGGGAAGATCCCTTGGAGGAGGAAGTGGCAACCCACTCCAATATTCTTTTCTGGAAAATTTCATGGAGCCTGTTGGGCTACAGTCCATGAGATGGCAAAGAGTTGGACTTGACTGAGTGACTAAGCACACATACATGACCAATTTAGAGAATAAAAGATTCAAATATCAGTTTTCAAAAGGTGTAGATAGTCTGGATTGATCTTTTATATTATTGTTATATTGTAAAAACTGGCACTTTGTCATTAAACTTTATTTTATTGAAGTCAAAGTTTCTTTCAGTGAGATTTAGAGACACTGGTTTATTTAGAGTTGACACAGTACAGAGAGAAATGAAAATACTACAGGATCAGTTCAGTTCAGTCACTCAGTCGTGTCCCACTCTTTGCGACCCCATGAATCACAGCACACCAGGCCTTCCTGTCCATCACCAACTCCTGGAGTTCACTAAAACTCACATCCATCGAGTCAGAGATGCCATCCAGCCATCTCATCCTCTGTCGTCCCCTTCTCCTCCTGCCCCCAATCCCTCCCAGCATTAGAGTCTTTTCCAATAATACATCCTAAAATCCACCACATCCAAATGTCCTAAGTAAGATTTCGGTGAATGTTGGATTATAAATTCATAGTTAGACATTCTTATAAATCTTGCATTGCCAATATTTTACGCAGTTCACTTAAGAAAGATAAGAATGGTGTAGCTTTTCTGAAATGTCAGAGGTGTCATGGACATTTTGTTTTAAAAGTAAAAGTTATTTATGAGTATTGTTTTCATGTGGAATTAAAATGCACTCTCTTGTGACTGTGAGTCACAGGGGACCCAAATCTTATGACTGAGCCTTATGATTTGGAAGATTTTATAGATGCTGTTAATGAACTATCTTGACTGGTTTTTTTTTAAACCTTAGTATTTCTTCTGTACAGTGTCTTATTCTTAGTTCGTCACATTTTATTTTAACAGAAACTGTTAGTCCTAAGAATCAAAGGACATTCAGATGAGTGAAGTACTTGTGATACTGTGATAGTTAATTTTATGCGCCAACTTGAGTGGATCTTGAGATGCTTAAATATCTGGCTAAGCATTATTTCTAGGGGTATTTCTAAGGATGTCTCCAGAGAAGATTAACAATTCGGTTGATAGGCTGAGTAAAGTGCATTGCCTGCACTGTGAACGGGCATCATTCAATCTGTTGAGAATTTTAAGAGAACAGAAAGGCGAGGGAAGGGAAGATTTGCTCTCTCTCTGCCTGAGTGCTTGAACTGAGACTTAATCTTCCTTCTTCCCTCTGTACTTCCGATTCTCAGGCCTGCAGACTCATACTGGAATCTGCCCTATCAACTCTCTCGCTTTCAGACTACACCACTGGCCTTCCTTGTGTCTCCAGCTTCTGGATGACCTACTATGGGACTTCTCAGTCTCTAGAATTTGTAACTATCCAAAACCATAGTGCCCTTTTTATTTTTTTAAAATCTTTTGGCTGTACTGCACAGCATATAGGATCTTAGTTCCCCAACCAGGGATTGAACCCACGTCCCCTGCAGTGGAAGCACAGTTTTAACCACTGGATTGCTAGGGAAATCCTCATGGTGCATTTAAAAACAATTTTCTTTTATTGTGGTAAGTCACATAATGTAAGATATACTATTTTAACCATAATATCTAACTACAGCTCAGTGGCACTAACTACATTCACACTATTGTGCAACTCTCACCATCATCCATCTTCCAAATTTTTCACCTTCCTAATCTGAAACTCTGTCCCCACTAAACACTAAGACCCCATCCCCCTTTCCCCACCTTCTGACTCTCTGAATCTGACTGTTCTAGCTACCTCCTAGCTAGGTATCAAGATCCTAAGAGGAATCAAACAATATTTGTCTGTGCCAAAGAGCTGATGCTTTTGAACTGTGGTGTTGGAGAAGACTCTTGGGAGTCCCTTGGACTGCAAGGAGATCCAACCAGTCCATTCCGAAGGAGATCAGTCCTGGGTGTCCTTTGGAAGGAATGATGCTAAAGCTGAAACTCCAATACTTTGGCCACCTGATGTGAAGAGTTGACTCATTGGAAAAGACTCTGATGCTGAGAGGGATTGGGGGCAGGAGGAGAAGGGGACGGCAGAGGATGAGATGGCTGGATGGCATCTCTGACTCGATGGATGTGAGTTTGAGTGAACTCCAGGAATTGGTGATGGACAGGGAGGCCTGGCAGGCTGCAATTCATGGGGTCGCAAAGATTTGGACACGACTGAGCGACTGAACTGAACTGAACTGAATGTATATTGGAATGCATTTCCATGATGCACTTTTAAAAAGTTTTTTCTAGATAAAGATTCAGAAATTATTAATTACTGTCTGCTGTCTTTCCTTCAGGGGAGAATGTTTTTCACTTGCTTTATAGATTTTCACTGTGAGCCCACATTCAGCAGAGACTCTCCTCTGTGGGAGTGTTGTGTGCTCCACATTCTCCAACCTTTCCTGTTTAACTCTTGAGTCTGCTCTGAAACCCAGGGGTTCTTTGTTTCAGGACAGCTATACGTGTTTATTTGTGTTCATGCTAAGTCACTTCAGTTGTGTCCAACTCTTTGTGACCTATGGAATGTAACCCTCCAGACTCCCCTGTCCATGGGATTCTCCAGGCAAGAATCCTGGAGTGGGTTGCCATGCCCTCCTCCAGGGAATCTTTCCGACCCACGGATCAAACCCATGTCTCTTATGTCTCTTGCATTGGCAGGCGGGTTCTTTAACCACTATCACAGAGTTTACATTGATTTCATAGCTTGGGATTCCCTCCTCATGCTGATAGTAAGTATTTGATTCATAACCATCAACTGTATAAATTTAAGATAACAATTTCCTGCCACTTTCCTGAGCAAGACAGCCAAAATCTTAAAGTGCATCATTTAAGAAGCCTGATTTTCCAGGTTCCTTCACTTCTGGCATGAGGAGATTTCATTTTTCTTTTTATTTCACCATAGAACTTGTATCAATAATTTTATTACTGTTTTGACTAGTTTTTCTAGGATTCATCCTCTTTCAGAAAGAAGAAGGGTCCTGATTACTTCAGAACTGGAAGCATTAAGATATAATGAGTTTCAAGGATATACTGTACACTCTATTTTAAATCTGATCATTCTAAGCATTCCTCCAAAATGGTGAAAAATTCTTTATCTGCTTTTAGGTCATGAGGTAACACATACATATCCAGAAACACTATTTATGTCTATAGCTGCTATCTGTAATTATGCAAAACTTGAGAAGGAGGCATTATTTTCCATATTTCACAAGTAAGATGATTAAAATTCAGAAAAGCTAAGAAACTTGCCTACAGTCACTCAGCTATTGACTGACAAGTGAACTTTGAATCCTGAAACTGTTTGATTCCAGGTGTTTTGAGCTTTACACTAGGTCTTGCTGCTGCCAATAAAATCTATTCAACTACTGAGATTTCTGTGATAAGACAATTAGTCATAATGATCTTTTCTATATTACATGTGATGTAAGGGACTCCAGTAACATCCTTGACTTATGACAATACAAATTTCAGAGTAAATTCTGCATATTTGCTCACAGAGAGCGGGTGAAGAGAACTAACTCTTGAATCATATTTCAAGATACAATCGTATATCTTGAATCATGTATCATAAACCTAGCTCAGTGTGACCATGATTAAGTTACTTAACCTCTCTGAGCCTCAGTTTGCTTATCTACAAGATGAAGATTAAGCAATATTTCCTTGATTAGTTTGGAAAATACATATAAAGCCCTGAGAATAATATCTGATACTTAGCAAGAAGCTTAATACATGTTAGCTACTATTATACAAATGATCCATATGGAAACATCTTGCATCAGTTAGTCTGTAATTGACAAAATATTTAGTATGCATCAAATATGGCAACAAAAGTCTCAAATTTGTGAAATGCAATGTGTTTACCTTTTTCTAAGTAGATCTGTTAATTAAAGTCCTTTCTAATTAGCAGCTGTGCTTTTTTATAGCAAAACATTTTTTATACCTTCAATGTGTGAAAAGCGAAGAAGTATATGACAGTTTTAATGAGGTTCCTGTCTACTTAAATGAAATACAAAATTTTTTATTATTTTTCTAAAATTAAAGTTCCCATTAGAAGTTTAATGCCTGTGTTTTACTGTTTTCCAATCCGTTACTGACATCAGCACTGAATCTCTTATTGAAGACTTAAATTTATATAGGAATGCCATGAACACATATATATACCTAATAACAATACTATATAAAATATACTCTGAAATTCAAAGCCATAGAAGTTAGTAATAATTTATGTACTTCTATGAAGAACATGTAAATACTCACTTAGGATTAAGTTTTTTATAATTAACCTCTGTTAATATTTTAGTGACCTGTAACCTTAACTTTTTTTTTTTTCAATTTAACCAAAAGACACTTCTTTTTGGGGATGGTATTAATTTATCCCAGTAAGATGATAACGGTATTTCTGTTTTTATTCTATTTTTTTCAGGGCCAGTGCCATTGAAGATTTTACTTTCAAGTGAACATAGACTCAGTAATTTCAACTTTCATTTATAGATCTTGTGTCCTTCTCTATTCAAAGTGCTATATGTACCTATTGTAAAGGGAAAGGAGGAAACAGCTGAGAGTGAGGAGTAAGTAGCGGATTCTGGAATCTCAAACATTTGGAAAAGATTTAGAATATAGTACGTTGCCTACATACGAACCTTCAAGCTGCAAACTTTCAAAGATGTGAACGTACACTTGCATGTCCAATTATGCAAGTTAGTTCATCTAGCGTACATTGTCATGTGCATGGGTCCTCTACAAGTGGTTATGCTCTGGTGTACTTTACTGTACAGAGAGTACAGTCATACAGTATCTTTATTTCAAGCCCAGTATGTCTGGAAGCAAGTGTAAAAGCGGTGGTAATGTAGCTGATAGTACTGTCCTTTTCAAGGTACTGTAAGATTAAAAATTTTTTTTTTAAATTTTTTGTGCTTGTTTGCTTTTTATGTATTATTTGTCTGAAAAGTATTATAAACCTATTACAATGCAGTACTATATAGTCAATTGTGTTGGTTAGGTACCTAGGCTAATTTTGTTGGATTTATGAACCACTGGACTTATGAACATGCTACTGAAACTGAACATGTTCATATGAAGGGGACTTACAGGGCTAACTAGGGGGTCAACAAGATATGGATAAAAGGATATATTAGCATTTAAGACTGATTCTCAATATCATTTAATAGTTTTCTTCAATAAGACTTAGCCACTACCTAATGTTGATTTAACCAGTTCAGTTCAGTTCAGTCACTCAGTTGTGTCCGACTCTTTGTGACCCCATGAATTGGAGCATGCCAGGTCTCCTTGTCCATCACCAACTGCTGGAGTTCACTCAAACCCACGTCCATCGAGTCGGGGATGCCATCCAGCCATCTCATCCTCTGTCATCCCCTTCTCCTCCTGCCCCCAATCCTTCCCAGCATCAGAGTCTTTTCCAATGAGTCAACTCTTCACATCAGGTGGCCAAAGTATTGGAGTTTCAGCTTTAGCATCAGTCCTTTCAAAGAACACCCAGGACTGATCTCCTTTAGAATGGACTGGTTGGATCTCCTTGCAGTCCAAGGGACTCTCAAGAGTCTTCTCCAACATCACAGTTCAAAAACATCAATTGTTTGGTGCTCAGCCTTCTTCACAGTCCAACTCTCACATCCATACGTGACTACAGGAAAAACCATAGCCTTGACTAGATGGACCTTTGTTGGCAAAGTAATGTCTCTGCTTTGCAATATGCTATCTAGGTTGGTCATAACTTTCCTTCCAAGGAGTAAGCGTCTTTTAATTTCATGGCTGTAGTCACCATCTGCAGTGATTTTGGAGCCCCCCAAAATAGTCTGACACTGTTTCCACTGTTTCCCCATCTATTTCCCATGAAGTGATGGGACCAGATGCCATGATCTTCATTTTCTGAATGTTGAGCTTTAAGCCAACTTTTTCACTCTCCTCTTTCATTTTCATCAAGAGGCTCTTAGGTTCCTCTTCACTTTCTGCCATAAGGGTGGTGTCATCTGCATATCTGATGTTACTGATATTTCTCCCAGCAATCTTGATTCCAGCGTGTGCTTCTTCCAGCCCAGCCTTTCTCATGGTGTACTCTGCATATAAGTTAAATAAGCAGGGTGACAATATACAGCCTTGACGTACTCCTTTTCCTATTTGGAACCAGTCTGTTTTTCCATGTCCGGTTCTAACTGTTGCTTCCTGACCTGCACAGAGGTTTCTCAAGGGGCAGGTCAGGTGGTTGACTTAATAGAGGGGCCAAAAATGTCTCCATAATGTTCCTAGAATTGCTGACTGTGGGAACAAGGCTGAGCAGGGAAGAAATTAATTAAAAAGGGAACAGATAACTAAGAATGTAAGAAAAATTTTCAGCCTATCACTCTCTAAGAGATAAGTGGGTCAGGGATGTATCAGATTGAATGAATATGTGGGAAGTAATCCAGGACGTTATATATACGTAAAAGAAGTTTAGAGCTAGAGAATTTTAAATATGATGTATTCGATTATCTGTAAGTGAAGTAGAGTATAGATGAAATACTATCTTCAAGCAATGATTGCCTGGTTTCTTCTTTTGTTAATATGTCCATTTAATTAAATAACAGAGATTTATTGACTCTAAAAGTTAGATGCACTATTGAAAAATAAGCAAAAGACTTGGATAGCCATTTTGCCAAAGAAGATATACAAATGCCCACCATGAAAAGGTGCCCGACATCACTAATCATTAGGAAAATGCAAGTCAAAACCACAATGAGATATCACCTCATTAGAGGTGGCTGGCATCAAAAAGACAAAATATAAAAATGCCAGTAAGAAAGTAGAGAAAAGGGAATCCTTGTTCACTGTTGGTGAGACTATAAATTGGTGCAGCCACTACAGAAAAAAAGTATGGGGGTGTTTCCTCAAAATATTAAAAATAAAACTACCATATGATTCAGCAATTCCCCTTCTGGGAATATATCCAAAGGGAAAAAAAAAAAAAAAACATTAACATGGGAAGATATCTGAACTCTTGTGCTTATATCAGCATTATATATAACAGCCAAGACATGGGAATAACCTGAGTAACCGTCAATGGATGAATCAATAAAGAAGTTATATACATGTACAAGAAGGAAACTCTAATATTTGCAGAAACATGGATGAACTTGAGGGCATTATGCTAAGTGAAGCAAGTCAGGCAGAGAAAGATACACACAATATGATAAACAGTATGATCTCACTGATAGGTAGAATCTAAAAAAGAAAAAAAGGAAACTCATAGGGAAAGAGGGGCTTCCCTTGTGACTCAGTGGTGAAAGTATCCATCTACAAGGCAGGAGAAGTGGGTTCAATTCCTAAGTTGGGAAGATCTCCCGGAGAAGGAAATGGCTACCCACTCTAGTATTCTCACCTGTGAAATCCCATGGGCAGAGGAGCCTGGCAGGCTACAGTCCATGGGATCAGAAACAGCTGAACATGTCTTAGTGACTGAGAACACACAGGAAAAGATTTGTGTTCATCAGTGGTGAGGAAGGTGGGTAGGGAGAATTAAATGGATGAAAACAGAAAAAGGGGAAAACTTTCAGTTATAAGATATGTAACTATTACGTATGTAATATAATGAACACAATTGGATAACTATAGCTAAAACTTCTGTATGATATATTTGAAAGAGGTTAAGAGAGTAAATACTGTGAGTTCTCATCACAAGGATTTTTTTTATTAATGTGAGATAATGGCTGTTAACTAAGATTATTATGGTAATCACTTCACAATATATGTAGGTGAAGTCACTATGCTGTACACCTTAAACTTATACAGTGTTGTATATGAATTGTATCTCACTAAAACTGAAAAAATTAACATAAATATATAGTTAGAAGAAGTGGATCGAGGTTTGTGGTGCCTAAAGCACATGCAATTTTGTCCTTAAGAAAAGAATATAAAAATACAATGTATTGTAGCAAGTATACATTGTAATAAGAGTTTTGGAAGGGACCCATGCAATTTAGAGGACCTGAAATTAATCTGAATTAATTTTTCAGTAAATTCACTCCATATTCTAAGCGCTATACCAGAAACAGTAAACATCAGCAGAGTGAGACTCAATGCCTTACATAAAAGCAGGGCTGAAGCACATACTTCCATAAACCAAATATCTACCATGTTATTCAGAGTGAGATAAATCCTTTTGTTTTCAATGACAATAATTTATTGAGGGTCTTAAGGCTCTAGGGATCTGTAGCCCATACATGAGCATTTGTCCAATATCACTTCAGGTTTCAGTCTTCATTAATGAAAGAACATAAATTTTTTGGATCTCAGGGAATCGTGTTGTTTTTGCAATACAGCATTTGAAAGTTCTTGATGGCCCAATGTCTTTATTGTAAGCAATACTTTCCTTCTGTTATTTTCTAAAGAACAGTTAACTTTCCTTCCATCTTTTCTTTCCCTCTCCACCCCCAAAATGAAAGGAATCAGAAGTAAGGAGGAAAAAAAAGTAAGATAAATAAATTTATTTTTTGTACACTAGAAACAGTATGGCATTAAATAAATGAAGTATTTGTGATGTTATCAATGTAACCTATTTACCATCCAGAAATCTCTCCATATCATGTAATATTTTATTAATGTACTAACAGCAATACCATTCATAATAGCAGAACAATATTTTGCTGTTATAGAGTACATCTTTTCAAGATAAGTGGGATAACAATAGCCCTGATTTCATTGCTTATTAAAACAGTTAAAGTAATAGGTTTCTGATTTGCATAAGCTGCAGATTAATGGTGTTTACTGAGCAGTGGAACTTGTACTTACATTCAGAATGCCAATGACAGGAGACGTATGAAAGTCGGAGGCATCCTGTCGTCCTATAAACCAGTCACATGTTTATTTCTGGCAAAATGATAAAAGTATATTAGTGTAAGCAGTTCAGTCAAGCTTAGTGCATAAATAACTAATTGAAATCCTGGAGGTTCATGTAAGAATACAATGAGTACTTTGTTTATTTAATTAAAGCCAAAGTAACTTTTTAATGACCCACTGAAAACCAAAGACACTTGAAAAACTGGGCAGGAAGTTTATAGCCTTATTAAAAATTATGAAGTTGCTTTGAATACATAAATAAAAGTAAGAGAAAGTGATAATGTCCTTATAAGCTCCCATAGAAGAAATACTGACATTTTCATTTTGCCACCCTTCCTCCCTTTCTTCCTATGTCTCTATCTATATGTCTGTCTATCTATCTAGCCATTCATCTTCATCACCATCATCTGTCTAATCTATATAATCTTTTTCTATAATAAAAGGCAGCATGTATTCTTTAATGCAGACAGTCATAGAAAATCTACTTTCTGTCCTTGGATGCACCACGGGGGATAGATACACATAGAATATCTGTAGTCACAACAGCCTGCACTTCTTTCTAAGGATGTCCCCCGACCCCCAACCTGGCCCCAGACCAATCTCAGGTCCTTCAAACATAATGAATGAGCTTAGAGACTTTCGTGAGATTCAGTGTTATTTGTATTTTATCCTAAAGGAAGAACTGAACACTTTGACAGAGATTGCACAGAAATGAATACTTTCTATAATGAAGTATTGAAGGTGCCTGATGTCAGTAACTGATACAAACACAGTTTTCTAAGGCTAGAAGGATTGGTACCTAGTTATTTTTTGTTCTGTCTTGAATTTTGCAATGGTGAACCAGATCCTGTAGTTTTTGAAAGTAGGATTTAGATGAATAGATGTTTGAAGGACTTAGTTTAATGTTTTATTCAAGATAGCTTTTTACCCTCAAGAAAAGATAAAGAATGATTGTTGTTGATATAGTAATATGTATGTGGGTCTTGATTTTGTGATCTACATGCTAAGCTGCAAAGTATACATATAAGTACTCATTGTACAAAAGTATGACATCAATTTTGAAGAATTCTAATACATCCCAAGTCTTAGCAGATTTCAAGATAAATTCATCACAGAATATGACTTATCATCCTTACCTTCACATAGTTCCATCTCTCTGTGAACACTCTACCTTCTTCCCTTGACAAATATAAGTCATTCCTCAGGCTATTTCTTTCTATTCCCATGATGTTCAATGATTCAACTCATGACTAGACTGTCTTGAACACCAAAATTTCTGTTTTGTTTCATTCTAAATATATTTTTGGAAAATTAAAGCTGGGTTGGATTTTGTGGGGAACCTCAGAGTGAAAAGTTTTATAGGGTCTAGAAAGTAAACTCTGCTGAGACGAGGTCAGTTGTTTGTCACTGCATATATGGTGCCTGGTTCCTTTTCCAGTTCATAACTATTCATAAATATTGAGTAAGTGAATGAATAAAAGAATGACAAATAATTTTTATTTTGTTTTGAAGGTCTCTCAGAGAAGTATTACATTTAGATTTATACTTTAAAAATATTTATCTTGTAACAGTATAGAATTTGGATTAAGAAGAGCTACATGAGTGGTAGAGGGACCAATTAGGAGGCTACTGAAGTAGCTTAGGAGCCAAGTGATGAGGAAATATAAAGAAAAGAAGTGAGGATAGAGATTAGAAAAGGATTCAAGATACAGTTTAGGTACAAGAATCCGCAGAAATTGTTGATGCATTCTTCATAGAAATAGTGTAAATTCAAAGTAAAAGAAAGTCCCAAATTTCTCACTTGGACATCAAGCAAAATAGGGGGAAAAAGTAGACAATGTTAGTTTTAATTTTGAATGCTATAACAGTGAAAATGTACACCTGGAACTCAGGAGATAGCTCCTGGATGGAGCCATAGTTTGGGAAATCCTAAAGGTATATGGTACCAAAGTTTCACTTATGGTGAAGAGAAAAAGTATGGAGGACAAAGATCAGGGTAACTTTAGCAGCTAAGAAGTACTGGAGCTTGAGACTTGAAAGGAGCTTGAGAAGGAGTGAAGAGAGAATTAGAAAGAGAAGAGAGATTGTCCTTGATGTTGGTAAATGAATGGTGGATAGTGTCAAATGCAATAAAGCATGTATCAGACAAACTGAAATGTGTTCAGTGAATTGATTATCTTTGTCAAAACTGTTCCAGTGGTGTGCTGGGGATCAAAGTATAGTTTTAAGTGTTGATGTACAAATGACTGGATGCAAGGGAAGGTAAATAAGATAGTCCGACCTTTGAAGGCGCAGTTGAAGAAAAGGTTCGTAAGAGGCCAGTGTCTAGCACATTACAGATTCTCAATAAATCTTTGTTGAAAAAACAAATGAGTACCTAGGTTGAGAGCAAGATAAAGGCAACATTGTTATTAAGAGATGAAATAGGCATACATTTATATGTTGAAGGATATGGGGCCAATGGGTAAGGAAAAAGAGAGGTACAGTTGTGTCATAGAAAGTGAAAAATGAAAGGTCTTAGCACATAGACAAAGCAATTCACTTTGCATAGAAAATATCAGAGGTAAAGTTGCATAGACATATTCAAATGATAACATATTAGTAAGTAAGAGGCAAGAAGTTGAGAGCATTATGTGACAGTTCCTATTCTATTTGTAAATCAGGGAGCATCATGCTAAGAGTGAGATTGGCAGGCAAGGTACTTAAAGATGAGATGAATTATTAGAGTGACTTTCAGGATACTGAAAAATGGAGCCAGTCATGGACGACTTGGACTGGCCAATAGAGGGCACCCAGATGGCTTTAGATACCAAAAGTCTCAATGGGATGAATCACCCAGTTTCTGTGCTTTCCTCCAGATATGCACAGCAGTGTCAGTATAGTTTCAAGAGAGTGAGTAGGTTTCCTAGGTTTTTTAGGTATGGATAAATGGAAGGAGAAAAGTAGGAGGAAATGGAAGGTGCTAACAAGATAGGGGTTTATAAGTAGGAGCCTCACTTAAGAAAGAAGAAAACAAAAAATGTTTCTTGAAATATTTAGCAGCAATGAAATACAGAAATGAGCTGCATAGTTTCCTGATGAACTATATGCATTCCAGTTATGCTCTGATACTAAAAATTTGGAGTTAAGACATCTAAGATGGAAAATTCCAATGCCTGAAAAGGTCCAAGGAGTCACTGAAGTGAAGTGGAGATATTTATTGGAATTAGGCACACCAAGGGGCCAAAAGCCTGGTATAGGATGTAGAAAGTGAAAGTGTTAGTTATTTAGCTATGTGACCCCATGGACTCTAGCCCACTAGACTCCTCTGACCATGGAATTTGCCAGGCAAGAATACTGGAATGGGTAACCATTCCCTTTTCCAAGGGATCTGATCTTCACAACTCTGGGATCAAACCCAGGTCTCCTGCCTTGTAGGCAGATTCTTTACAATATGAGCCATCATGGAAGACCAAAGGGTATAGAATACCCATGAAATGACTTGGGATTTTAAAAGACCATAGAGTAATCAGAAAATCAATCACTTCCGCATTTAGAAGAGGGAATTCCCTGGTGGTCAGGTGATTAGGACTTGGTACTTTCATTGCTGTGGCCCTGATTCAGTCCCTCCTTGGGGAACTAAGATCTCACAAGCCACAGGCATGGCCAAAAAGACAAAGTGAAGTGAAGTGAAGTGAAAGTTGCTCAGTTATGTCCAATTCTTTGCTACCCTATGAACTGCATAGACTATACAGTCCATGGAATTTTCTAGGGCAGAATACTGGAGTGGGTAGCTTTTCCCTTTTCCAGGGGATCTTCCCAACCCAGGGATTGAACCCAGGTCTCCCACATTGCAAGTGGATTCTTTACCAACTGAGACACAAGGGAAGCCCAAGAATACTTGAGTGGGTAGCCTATCCCTTCTTCATCAGATCTTCCCAACCCAAGAATGCAACTGGGGTCTCCTGCCTTCCAGGAAGATTCTTTACCAATTGAGCTATCAGGGAAGCCCATAAAAAAAAAGACAAAACCGCAGGACAAAAGAACGTTAGAATTGTTCAGCAATAGTAGTGGTTGTTTACAATGTATCAGTTCAGTTCAGTCCCTCAGTCGTGTCCAACTCTTTGCATGAATCGCAGCATGCCAGGCCCCCCTGTCCATCACCAACTCCTGGAGTTCACTCAGACTCACATCCATCGAGTCCGTGATGCCATCCAGCCATCTCACCCTCTGTCTTCCCCTTCTCCTCCTACCCCCAATCCCTCCCAGCATCAGAGTCTTTTCCAAACAGTCAACTCTTCAAATGAGGTGACCAAAGTACTGGAGTTTCAGCTTTAGCATCATTCCTTCCAAAGAAATCCCAGGGCTGATCTCCTTCAGAATGGACTGGTTGGATCTCCTTGCAGTCCAAGGGACTCTCAAGAGTCTTCTCCAACACCACAGTTCAAAAGCATCAAATCTTTGGTGCTCAGCCTTCTTCACAGTCCAATTCTCACATCCATACATGACCGCAGGAAAAACCAAAGCCTTGACTAGACAGAAATTGGCAAAGTAATGTCTCTGCTTTTGAATATCTTATCTAGGTTGCTCATAACTTTTCTTCCATGGAGTAAGCATCTTTTAATTTCATGGCTGCAGTCACCATCTGCAGTGATTTTGGAGCCCCCAAAAATAAAGTCTGACACTGTTTCCACTGTTTCCCCATCTATTTCCCATGAATTGATGGGACCAGATGCCATGATCTTCATTTTCTGAATGTTGAGCTTTAAGCCAGCTTTTTCGCTCTCCTCTTTCACTTTTCATCAAGAGGCTTTTTACATAAATATTTATTGTTCTGTTCATGTATATGCATAATATAATATATATAAATAATATACACATCAATTAAATATGGTTTAGTATTCAAAGCTTTAATTTGAATAGGAACTTCAGATGAATAAACACTTTCATACATATGTACATATATAATTTAGCTTCATAAATTATTAAAAACCTCTATGCTTCTCTAGTTACAGTAAGTCTATGGTAGTGGTAATTTTTACTTATTAAGTGATTAATATCTCTTGTTTTAAAAAAATTTTAACATGTCCCTATAGCTGCAGTGAGGAGAATCCTGAAGGAAATATTAAAGTGAGGAGGTTTAGTTTTGACATGGGCACCATTTTCAAGAGACTTTCACACAGAATGTTGCTGTCTTTGGGCTGACAGTTTTCTTTCACTCACTCTTAGCCCAGCTCTGCACTGAAAATTCAACCAGCTTTTTCTACCTGCAAATCTACAATCTTCTGAAATAATATTTGTTCAAAGAACATCACTCTGTTCTCGATAAAAATACCCCAGCCTTCCTCAAAAGAAATAGTGTTATTGCAAGCTTGACTATTGAAAAAGTAATATTGCCTCCAAGGGGGTATGCCATCTTAATAAGACGTATCTTCAAGACAAGAAGAAATGTACTTTTCAAATCCTACATGCGTTATAAACCACCACTTATGAAACCTTTGTTCTAAAATGTTGCCAGTTTTACCTTAGACAGGCATTTTACTGCATTTAAAAGGTCTCTGAGGATCTTAGGGAATCTTAGGTGAACCTGGAGGTCTGGTGGATATAATGAAAACTAAAGCTTTTGTCTCATAAAGTTTTCTCAAGGCTTTTCTCCTGGGCATTTAAATGTAACTTCCATTTCTCTACTCTTACTTCACCATGTAGTACTGGTAGATATTTTAGGAAGATAAATAGCTGGTGTGTATAATAAACTGAAAAACAGAACTCTCTTCTCACTCACCTACTATTCCACTGAAGGAAGTGGTGGTAGAAAATGTTGTTAGTCTAATTGAAATTAGATGCAGCCATCCATAAAAATGAGAGGCCAACGGTATTTTTAGAATCTTTACAATTGTAACTTATTTTGCTAGTTAGCTCCAAATAAAATAAAATAAAATAAAATAACCAAGCAAATATCCACCAAAATCAGTTTTCTTTCCCCCTCTGCTTTCAAGGTTCTTTCCTTTCCTGTTCAATGAATCCAATGGTTTTACCCAAATCGATTGAGTAAACCAATTCATACTAGGTGCTATTGCCTTTTACTCTATTGCTCTTTTCAGAGACATCTGTTTATCTTGATTTATTTATGTAAATCATTTTATCCTCTCTTTGTCCACAGATACATGTGTTTTTTTAAACAAATATTATATGTCTGCTACTGTTCTAGGCCCTTGAAATATAGAAGCAGACAAGACCTTACAGATCCTTGCAGCTGTGGTGCTCACATTTTAATGGTGGACAGACAAACAACACACAAAGAGATTTCATAATACACATTCACATGACTAAACAGTGAAGGCTACAAAGAAATTGAAACAAGATAAAGACCTGAAAGGTGGTTGGATAAGCTTTATACATCTTATCCCAAGCACAAATTATAGCCTAGATTGATTATTTAAAAAAACTTAAATATCAAGTTAATGTTAAAAAGATCATTTTTATCCATTCACTATCAGTGAAAGTTGACACAAAAAGAATAATAACAAGAATATTTGCCTTTAGGGAGAATGCGACAATAGTGTGCTAGCATAGATGTTCTAATGTTAAGTGTGGTCCCTCTTTGGGGCTAAATTTTTAATGGAGAAACTAATGAAACATCCTTAATGAGTAAAAGAGGAGTTGTGAGGACAAAATGCTATTAACCTCTGGACCTCTGCAGTCCAATGTAGTTATCACTGGCTGGCATGGACCCTGAATATGTTAAATGTGGCTAGCCTACATTGAAATGTGCTCTAAGAGTGAAATACACACTAGATAGCAAAGATTTACTATGAAAAAATTATAAAATGTCTAATTGTTTTTTATGTTGATTGCATGTTGAAATTACATTGTTATGGTCATTGCATTTTGAATCCATCAGATTAAATTAAATATATTACTAAAATTTATCTCAGCTTTCCATCATTGAGTATGATGTTAGCTGTGGGTTTGTCATATATATGGCCTCAATAATGTTGAGATATGTTCCATGTCCACTTTCTGGAGAGTTTTTATCATAAATGGATGTTGAATTTTGTGAAAAGCTTTCTCTGCATCTATTGAGATGGTCATATGGTTTTTATTATTCAATTTGTTGATGTAATATATCAATCACATTGATTGATTTGTGGATATTAAAAAATCCTTGAATTTCTGGGATAAAATCCACTTGGTCATGGTGTATGATCTGTTTAATGTATTGTTAGATTAGATTTTCTGATATTTTGTTGAAGATTTTTGCATCTATGCTCATCAGTGTTATCGGCCTGTACTTTCTTTCTTGTGGCTTCTTTGGTTTTGTTATCAGGGTGATACTGGCCTCATAGCATGAGATTGAAAGTGTTCCTTCCTCTGCAGTTTCTTGAAATAGTTTGAGAAGGATAGGTTAACTCTTCTCCAAATATTTGGCAGAATTGACCCATGAAGCCATCAGGTCTTGGACTTTTGTTTGTTGGGAGTTTTTAAATTGCTAATTCAATTTCAGTGCTTGTGATTGGTCTGTTGATGTTTTCTATTTCTTCCTGGTTCCATTTTGGGAGATTGTCCCTTCTAAGAATTCATCCATTTCTTCTAGGTTGTTCATTTTCTTGTCATCTAGTTGTTCATAGCAGTCTCATAGTCCTTATGTATTTCTGTGGTGTTGATTAAACTCCTTCTTCATTCCTAGTTTTATTGATTTGAGACCTCTCCCTTTTTTTCTCACCAAATTGATGGACATGAATTTTAGCAAATATTGGGACATAGTGGAGGACAGAAGAGCCTGGGGTTCCGCAGTCCATGGAGTCACAGAGAGCTGGACGTGATTTAGTGACTGAACAACAACAACAGCAACAACAACTTTTTCTCTTGATGAGTCTGGCTAAAGGTTTGCCAATTTTATCTTTTCAAAGAGCCAGGTTTTAGTTTCATTTTACTTTTCTATTGTCATCTATTTCTTTTTACATTTAAAATATATCTTCCAGAAAGTCTTACATTATATGTGTGGTTTGCATAAATATTCCTAATGGCAGCCCTGTGAAAAGCTCTTGAGGCCTTAAATTGGGAGTTGGAAAGCTTTTCCTATAAAGACCTAGATAGTAAATATTTTAGACTGCGTGGATCAAGAGAAAAGAATCGCCGATATTATGCATGTGGTCATTTAACCATTTAAAGTATAAGTATGTAAAGATGTAATAATCATCTTTACATTGCAAGTTATACAAAAATAGATGGAAGGCCAGATTTGGCTCATACCTGACTCCTGTCTTAAAGTATACTGGAAAGATGAAGGGCTTCAGAACTCTGGGGTCAAATGACTCTGCCACTTAGCCCGAAGGACCTTTGGCCAGACAGCTTCTAAGTTTCTTTCTCTTTATTTGTGAAAATGAGAATATTAACATCTATACCTTTAGGATGTTATAGAATTTAGTAAGATTTGTAACTCACTTGATAAAATGTTGGTTCATTTCTTGCAAAATGTGAGATTGTCAATAAAATATTGTCATTAAATATTGGGGTAGTTGGAGGAAAATATAATACACATGTTCCCTTGCACACACAAATTCTTTCAAAAATATGAAAATAGGTCATATAATAATAGCCTAAATTCTTCAGAAACAAAATCTATACATCATGCTGCATATATTTTGACAGTGTAAAGAAAGTGTGCAGCCTCTTAAATACAATTGCTCAAAATGTTGGGTCTGCTTAAAGCAACTAGAAACTCTGAGGGTGAAATTTCAGAACACCTGGGTTGGGGACTATCTTTGAACAAAGGTCCTATCTGAAAGTTTCTCAAAACAAATTGTGTAGAAAATAGCTTTAATATCAAGCACTTTTGAATCTGACTTCTTAGTCTTTTTAAAAGTGAGAGTGTTGTCAGATCTCCACATGATACTAGGATCCATAGATGGATTTTTAAAAAATAGGATGAAAAATAACTCCCCCAAGCTTTCTAAATGTTTTACTTTTTTGTTTTATTAACCACACCTGCATGCAAATGTATTTGTAACAATGTGTATGATACATATAATATATTCAGGATACAGATAATTTTTGATGAATACAGGGACTACAGATTTCTTGCAGTATCTCTGTGAGCCTTAGGGCTAACAACCCATTTGAGCCTCCTTTGAGAATAGTACTTATCCTGTGAGATGAATTCATGAGAAATTTAGAGTTAATTTCATTTATGAAGCATTGCTGATTTACACTAAAGCTGCCACTTTTTACACTAAAGCCCCCACTTGCTGCCACTGTGTGCCCTGTAATAATGTCTCTAACTTCTATAATCCTCTCTCAATTTCTAAGTTTGTCCTCATTATTCATGTTATATCACAGTCTCACTGCATGCTCTTGCCTTTGGCCAGGTGGCATAATTAAGCATCGATCCTGAGTGTCTCCTTCCCTGGTCTCAGAGGCCACCACAGAAAATAGAACTATTCACTGGGGCTGCTGTCTCAGTTAGTTGCTCATGGCTCAAGTACAATAAAAGGTGGTGATTGAGTCTAAATGGTTGCTCTTTTGAGAATTTTCAGCTCAATTTGATCACTATTGTACAGGATGCACTGTAACTACCATGCAAAGTTGTTCCATACAATTTCAAATTTTCTATGCAATTTAGTCAAAATATTAAAACTCTGAAGCTGAAATCAGTCCAAGGTATAAGCCTCTTTATTGACATGTTCTATAAGCATTTACTTAATACCTAGGATAGGGCACAACTCTAGGTGCTTGTCATTCAAAGCAGTTATATGGAAGGTTGGTTGTTTAAGCTAGAACTTACCCACTCTTTTCTATAAAGCTTAGTAATTATTTTAAGCTTGACATTATTACTTATTAATGCTGTTCATTCATCAGCATTTACTTAATACCTAGGATAGGGTACAACTCTAGGTGCTTGTCATTCAAAACAGTTATATGGAAGGTTGGTTGTTTAAGCTAGAACTTACCCACTCTTTTCTATAAAGCTTAGTAATTATTTTAAGCTTGACATTATTACTTATTAATTTGGTTTTATGCTTGTGTGAGAAGTATATATATGATGTTATCCTACAGAGAAGATAAAGCCAGATTACTTGGATTCAAATTCTGGGGTTTCCACACATGTTGTGAGGTCATGTTATTCAATTTCTCTGGCCACAGTTTCATCTCTAAAATGGATACGTTAATAGCATTAACTTCATTGAACAATTATAAGGATTAAATCAGTTAATATTTATAAAGTATCTGGCATGGGGAAAGCCCATATTAAACTGTTGTTAGTTATATTTGGGAAGGGGAGCAGACCTTAATGGACTAAGACCTACTCAGCATGATGCTATACCTTTCTATTTAGAAAGCTTTGTAAGACCTCCTATGATTTAAATAGAAAGTTTTTGTTGTAAATATCCCTTTGAAGATTTTTAAAATTTTAAACTAAAAGATACCTTAGAAAAATTTTTTAAATCCAACTTTCCTACTTTACTAAGGAGGAAACTGAAACTTAGAGAAATACAATAATTTTGTGGAAGAATGCAAAACCAATTAGTCACAGACCTTGGACTAAAACCTAAGTATTTTGGTCCTTAATCTATTGTTTCTTTTGGTGCATGGTACTGGCACACTTACGTTTCTACCGCAAAATGTGTCTATGGTTCCAATAGTTTTTTTAAAAATATTGTTGGAGTACAGTTGCTTTACAATGTTGTGTTAGTTTCTTCCATATAGCAAAGTGAATCAACTATGCATATATCCCTTCTTCTTGGATTTCCTTCCCATTTAGGTCACCATAAGAGCATTGAGTAGAGTTCCTTGTGCTATACAGTAGGTTCTCATTAGATATCTATTTTATACATTCTAGTGTTTATATGTCAATCCCGATCTCCCAATACATCCCACCACCTCCTCCATTATCCCTTCTTGATGCCAAATGCTTTTTCCAACCTACTTCAGGATCCAAAAGCTTAATGAGAAAGCGGGAATGGAAGACATATTGTAACTACAGCCTGGGAATGTACATTCTTCCAGTTAATAGTTACCAAATGTAATACAGGACACCAGTTGTGTTTCTATCTCAGGTGAACAACATATTTGTTAAAATATTACATGGGGATATACTTACCTGAAAAAAGTTCCTTGTTTATCTGAAATTAAAATGTTACTAAGGATCTTGCATTTTAATTTGCTAAATCTAGCCACACTATCCAGTCATAAAGATGATTTAATCAGTGAATGATTATAGCTGGATTAGCAATTCTCAAGTGGACAGGTAAGAGAGAAGACATAATCTAAATTTAATTTGTAACTTTTTAATTTTTTTTTTTTTTTTGTGAAGAAGGAGTAGAAGCGAAAATGTTAGTTGCTTAGTCATGTCCAACTCTTTGCGACCCCAGGGACTGTAGCCTACCAGGCTCCTCTGGTCATGGAATTCTTGAGGCAAGAATACTGGAGTGGGTTCCCATGCCCTCCTTCAGGAGATCTTTCCAACACAGGGATCAAACCCTGGTCTCCTGCATTGCAGGCAGATTCTTTACTGTCTGAGCTACAAGGGAACCCATCATGTTTGTAAGAGGCAGATATTCTCATCATTACCCCCACATCTTTGACTTAGATATGTTTGTGATATTCATACAGTTGCACCTCATTTTGTTGCATTTCTCTGTATTGCGCTTCACAGATATTGTGTTTTTTTGCAAACCGAAGGTTTGTGGCAGCCTTGTGTTGAGCAAGCCTATCGGCTCCACTTTTCCAACAATATTTGCTCACTTCATGTCTGTGTCACATCTTGGGAATTCTTGCAATATTTCAGACTTTGATTAGTATTATATTTGTTATGATGATCTGTGATCAGTGATCTTTGATGTAACTGTTGCAAAGAGATTATATCTCGCTGAGTGCTCAGATGATGGTTAATAGTTTTAGCAATATTTTAAAATTAAAGTATGTACTTTTTAAGACATAATTCTATTGCATATTTAATAGAAGGCAATATAGTACAAATATAACTGATATACACACTGAGAGACCATGAAATTTGTGTGACTCACTTTGTTGTGATAATTACTTTCTTGAGGTGGTCTGGAACTGTACCTCTGAGGTATGCCCATAGTAACAATGGCTAATATTGAATGCTTTCCGTGTGCCAGACACTTTGTAATTTCTCTGTGGGTATTTTCTCATTTAGCACTCACACAGCCTAGCTTGTTAAGTACTATCATTATCCTCATTATGTGAGATGGATAAATCAGTCTGGGCTTTTACTCACAGAGGTTTATTTTTGTCTCATACCGTGTCTGTTGGAGTGAGGGGCAGTCTTGCTCCATGAAAGCTGGTAAAGGGGTCAGCTTCCATCCAGACATCCCGCTTTTGTGGTCCAGATAAGAGAGGCTGTGATGGAATTACGTCATGGCTCTTAATGCTATTGCTCTTAAGTAGCAAGTGTCACTTTATGTCACATGTGTGTGCTGTGTGCTAAGTCACTTCAGTCATGTCTGACTCTATGTTTCTATGGACTGGGTCCATCAGGATCCTCTGTCCATGGGATTCTCCAGGCAAGAATACTGGAGTGGGTTGCCACACTCTCCTCCAGGAGATCTTCCAAACCCAGAGACTGAACCCATGTCTCTTACATCTCCTGCATTGGTAGGCAGTTTTGGAGAAGGCAATAGCAATCCACTCCAGTGTTCTTGCCTGGAGAATCCCAGGAACGGAGGAGCCTGGTGGGCTTCCGTCTATTGGATCACACAGAGTCAGACACAACTGAAGCGACATAGCAGCAGCAGCAGCAGCACCACCACCACCACCACCACCTGAGAAGCCTACTGCTGGTACCCAAGTCCAGACCCCAGACCCTCAACCTGCAACCCCCACCATGCCTCCCGACTCTCCCCATCTGTACCAGCCACAAGTGGCACCGGAACCACGTCCCTCCAGCCCCACCAACCTAGCAACCTCACTGTGCCCTTGAAGAACTGCAGCCTTGGAGTCAAGAGCTGCAGGGGCCAGCCAGACTCGCTGCTATCTGACTCTGTGCCACTGGACTGTTTCTTAGCTTCTGTGGTCCACAGAACACTCCTTCCAGTGTGATGCTCCAGATACAAAGAGCAAGGCCTGCACCCTTGGCCCTGGGTGTGACCTACTGCGAGTGTTCAATCGAAAGCTGTCATTACCATCACTGTGGTTGTTGTAGCGGTTGTATGTCACAGCCTGGCTCATGAACCTTCCCTGACTGCCTGGCCGTGGGACAAAGTTCACACTGCTTACCCTGGAGGTCAATACCATACACTATCTGCCTTTCTATTTTATCTTCCCTTCAGTCCACATCATTGGCCAAAGCAAGACACACATGCAAATCTGAAGACAATGACACAAGAGAGTATAATTCTCCCTTAGGATGAAGCAGCAAATAATTTGAGTGATAATATTGGGTTGGCCAAAATATTTGTTTGGGGTTTCTTTCCATACTGTCTTATGGAAAAACCCAAACAGCTTTTTGGCCAATTCAATATCACGTACCTGATGAAGAAGCTGAGGCACAGACAAGGGATTTGCCCATGGTTGCAAAGTAAGATTTTGCTTTGGGCTTTCTGAGTCCACAGCCTACAGACTATCTTTCTGTTATGTAAGTACAACAGCCAGCAACATTCACCTACATCTGTTAGGATGAATACTGAGCCTTTGGTTGTGAAAAAGAGAAGACAGTGGCATTTGCATCCCATTTCCGGCTGCCTCCCCTGCAATGCCAGCTTCAGAACTATCACATTGGTCACATAGGTCACATTGAGGACCTCGCTTTCTGCACTGTGTGCAATATTGTAATTTTGAAATTGAAATAAAATGTCTTTTTAGTTGTGTAGTATAGGATTTTTAAAAATGTATAAGTAGTGTCCTGTACTTTAAATAAGATCCATTAGCAAAGCCCTGACGCTGTGAACCAGTGAAATGATTTTCGGGCCCCAGATGTTTGTACACGTTTTTTCCCGTGATTCTCATGATTGCCACTGAGTGGTTACACCTCCTTTACCAAGCTGAATAATACATCACACTTAAACTGACGCTTCACCAGAGACGGAGTGCTTCTGCAAGGCATCAGAGAGCTCAAGCTGTTGAAAATGAATGGATATTAAAGTGAAATATTAGGCCACATAGTAGAACATAGCTGGTTACATAAGAATGTTAAAATGATGTTATTGGCAAGTTGGAGAACACAGTAAGGAGAAAATGATTATAACAGCTAGTAAAAAAATGATGACTTATGAAAAATTCATTTATTACCTTAAAGGGCTTGTTCATAATTGTAACCATTTTCCCATAGTGCTAAGAAAACATAAATCTTTTTTTCTTTTCATGCTCAGGTAGGTAATGTTTTTCTTTTTTAACATGCTTTCAAAACTTAGATCTATTTTCATTTCTCTAATTGATGATAGAAATAAATTTTACTCAAATAAGCATCAAGTGAAACAAAAATTTGCATATGATATTTCTGAGAGGAGATTCTGAGAATTCTTGCTTGGTTGTATAATTTTACAAGTACATTTTATGGCTCATAATTTAGCCATCAACAGCCACTTTCTAAACATGTAAGTGATCCAGAGCAAGGCTTTATTGAAGGAGCATTTGGAAAAATCCCTATAGGTCTGAACTTTAAAACCTCTCCTTCTGGAAATGCATATAAACCTCAAATATTAGGCTGACCTTGAGCTCCAAGTTATATTATATATTCTTCTCCCAGTCAAGGGCTTCCCTTGTGCTTCAGCTGGTAAAGAATCTGCACTCAATGTGGGAGACCTGGGTTAGAACCCTGGGTCGGGAGGATCCCTTGGAGAAGGGAAAGGCTACCCATTCCAGTATTCTGGCCTGGAGAATTCGCAATGAGTCACAAAGGGTCGGACAGGACTGAGTGCCTCTCACTTTCTTTTCTCCCAGTCAAGACATTTTTATTTGTGAGTCAATATGTTCGGGATGGGACTTCCCTGGTGGCTCAGAGGGTAAAGAATCTGCCTGCAATGTAAGAGATGGGATTCAATCCTTAGGTAGGGAAGATCCCCTGGAGGAGGGCGTGGCAACCCACTCTAGTATTCTTGTCTGGAGAATCCCATGGAGAGAGGCGCCTGAGGGACTATAGTCCATAGGATTGCAAAGAGTCGAGTGTGACTGAAGCGACTTAGCATGCACGCAGACAACAATGCCAAGAACTCTAAAGTTATGTGCTTTAATACATCCACTCTCTTTTGCTAAAATATATGCTCATTAAAAAAATTGTTTCCAGCATATTTTAGATTTACCAGGCCTAAAATGCCATCCCAGAGTCAACAAGCACTCAATGGATGAAGGTTAAGAATATGAAAATGAGCAAGGGCCTACTGTAAAATAAATAAATAAATTAAGTTCTATTGGCAAACAGCAAAAAAAAAAAAAAAAAAAAAAAGAATGTGAAGACAAGGGTGGAACAGAGTAATTGAGTAATTGTTCTCGACATTATAGAGATTTGTAAATTTTTGCTGCTAGTTTTGAATTTCTAGGGTTTCTGATTTCACTGATTTGAAGGGCAGCCTGAGCACCAGGATTTTAAGCCTTCCAGGCAATTCTAATGTACAGCTAAGGCTGTGAATTCCTGGAATCAGAATCGAAGGAGAAGAGCACATTGATCAACAGTGGGACCAACAGGGGTCCTGTAGAGGCATTAATGGCCTCCTTCTTTTCTGGTAGGATTGCCAGAGACCTGTCCTCTTCCTTCTCCCCCTCCTGCTGGTGTCTTCCTCTTCCTTTCACTCTCTCTCATGTATGGAGTCCTTACGATGTGTCAGACAATGCTCCCTACTTGGATTCACTCACTGAATCCTTAACAAAAACAAATGCTTCAGATAACACTTTCCCCAGTTTTGCAGAAGAGGAAATGGACGATCAGGCAGATCTAGAAAGAGGCTAGATGCCTCCATGATGCCTTTGTATTTGGCTCCCTGTTTTAAAGGGATGAGCCCAGAAATGTATCTGTTCTTCCTTGTCTCAGCTGCAGAAGTGCCCAACTTGCAAGTTGTATTTGAATCTGTGAAATGGAAATACTTTTGAAAGTTCAGAGATACACTGCTTTCCCCCAGGATTCCTTCCCTAGTTTCTTTCTTTGGCTGCTCTAGGTCTCTGTTTCAGCATGCAGGCTTTCTCCAGTTGTGGTGTGAAGGCTTAGTTGCCCTGTGGCCTGTGGGATCTTAGTTCCTTGTTCTTGTTTAGTCACTCAGTCATATCTGACTCTTTGCGACCCCATCGACTGTAGACCACCAGACTCCTCTGTCCATGGAATTTTATAGGCAAGGACACTGGGGTGGATTGCCATTTCCTTCTCCAAGACCTCTTCCTGACCCAGTGATCCAACCTGTGTCTCTTGCATCTCCTGTGTTAACATGCAGATTCTTTACTACTGAGACACCTGGGAAGCTCCTCAGTCCATGGGATTTTCAAGGAAAGAATCCTGTAGTGGGTAGCCTTTCCCTTCTCCAGGGGATTTTCTTGACCCAGGAATCGAACCTGGGTCTCCCACATTGTGGGCAGATTCTTTACTGTCTGAGCCACCGGGAAAGTCCCTTAGTTCCCTGACAAGGTATCAAACCCTTGTCCCCAGCATTGGAAGGTGGATTCATTCTTAAACACTGGACCACCAAGGAAGTTCCCTTAGCTTCTTCTTGTTGTGTAAAGTTCATTCATTAAGCAGCTAGTAGGCTGGGTTATCGGAGAAGGCAATGGCATCCCACTCCAGTACTCTTGCCTGGAGAATCCCATGGACGGAGGAGCCTGGTGGGCTGCAGTCCATGGGGTCGCTAAGAGTTGGACACGACTGAGCGACCTCACTTTCACTTTTCACTTTCATGCACTGGAGAAGGAAATGGTAACCCACTCCAGTGTTCTTGCTTGGAGAATCCCAGGGACGGAGGAGCCTGGTGGGCTGGCGTCTATGGGGTTGCACAGAGTCGGACACGACTGAAGTGACTTAACAGTAACAGTAACAGGCTGGGTTATGTAAGATTTTTTTATTTGTATACAAATATCCCTAAGTGGGAAGATGAGTTTGGTAACAGATTTAGGTATTACATCAGTAACCAAAGCTTTCCAAATTCTCACACAGATCTTCAATCTTTGGGAACTTAGGTCTAGTAAGTAGTGATGAGGGAAAAAATAATGATGTTTGAATAATGATACTATCCTTAGACTTCATGTTGACACCAGGAAATGAAGGTGGAGAAAAGGAAAAGGAAGTTCTAGTTGTCTAAAGATTCCTCCGCACTCAGACAAGAGCAACTTTGTAAAGGAACCATCTCCTGTTAAGACTAAACTTGCCCTCTGCAGTTCTCTGTGCTTTGTCTCAAGCTCTTATGCATGTGTTTTGCACCACAATTTTGTAGGCATTTATATTATTTTTCAGTAACATTCTTGTTCTAATGCACTTCTATATATTTTATACAACAAAACTCTTTCATACCATGTACATGAATATAAGTAACTAATAAGTTGTTGGGGAGGGAAAAGCTCCATGGAAGGAGGAAACAAGTCTGGAGATATTTAATGATAATAAAGAAGTGGAACACTAGTGTGGATGGATTATGAGGCCATCTGCCTATCTATCATCTATTAAAGGCTTCCCTGGTGGCTCAGTGGTAAAGAATCTGCCTGCAATGCAGGAGACACGGGTTCAGTTCCTGGGTCTGGAAGATCCCGTGGAGAAGGAAATGGCAACACACTCCAGTATTGTTGCCTCAGAAATTCCATGGACAGAGGAGCCTGCTGGGCTACAGTTTATGCTGTTGTAAGAGTTGGACACTGCAATGACTAAATGACCACCTGTTCATCTATCATCTATCCATCTATCTGTGCATCTAGCTATCTATCTTGCAGGGTATACTTATCTCCCTAAAATTTGCTTTGTATCTATTTAGGAAATTTTTGTGTCTCAATATTGTGATTTTATACAATATTGTGATAAAATTTGCTTTGTATCTATTTAGGAAATTTTTGTGTCTCAATATTGTGATTTTAAACTACTCAAAAGTAGTTTATTTTAGTTTTGTGTCCCTCAATTGATGCTATTAGACAGTCAATGACTACTTTCATTCAGAGCATAACCATATTTACTGCCTAAGAGAAAGCCACAAAACAATTTCCTGATACTTACTGAGAGTCTAGAAGAAGTGTCTTTAACCAGTGGATGAATGTTAAGTATATGCATTATGAGATCATAAGATCTATATTTTATAAGAAACCACCATCTTGCTCATTGCCTTTGAAAGTTACCTCAGAAATCAATTTAGTCCCATGGAGCATCTGCTGTTCTAAATATTTTGAAATGCCTCTATTGAATATATTTTTCAGAATTATTGCATCAAAATTTTTTCTACTTTTGTAATAACTGTGTGCTTGAAGATGTTGGAATCTTTTCTGTGTTGTTGGCCTGAATATGCTCAGTGATAAAAGTAAGATGTTTTGCCAGGTTTGAACAATACCGTCCTATATGATGGAGTTCTCTTTCTGAATAGTGATTCTCTTTCTAAATAATTCAGAGCAAGTTTGCACCCATAGAGGAAAACCTGTCTAGTTTGGGATAACAACTTTCTCAAGAAAAGAGATCAAAGAACAACTGTGTGTTTTGGAATTTATGAGTGCAACCTGTGTGTCGTAACAGCAAGCAGCTGAGGCCTTGAGTCCCTCACTGTAATTTAAACTTTCAGTCTCCAATTCTGTGTGGGATAAGCATTTGCAGCATTCACGGGCATTCTGAGGAGCATTGTCCAAGAGAGTTTGTGTTGGACTCTTTTCACTGACAGGGTCACAATAGATCTGGGAGAGATCAAAGGGAGTTCCTCCGAGTTTTCATTTTCTAAATGACAAGTCAGGACAGGTGCTTCCATTAGTACTGTCTTTGATACAAAAATAAGTGTTGCTTGAATCTTTCTTGCATTTCAGACACTTACATGGCAACAGACACATTTAGATCCAGTTGATACACAGTCACTTGTCTTTCTAGCTGTGTCTTCTAAGTCTTTAATTTTTCCTGCCTCCTGTTCAGGAGAAGAGCAGATGTATAGCAAAGAGAGCTTTACATATAATCAAGGAGGCCAAATTATTTTAATAAGTGAAAGTGAATTTGATTGTAGGAATATTCCAAGAACTTTGAGATTCATTCCTATAAAATGGAAGATCAAATTGAGAAACAGGTGATTAAAAATATAGATGTGATTCAAGTATAATGGGTTGCTTTTCTTGCATGGAATGTAAAGTGATTTTGGAAGTAAAGCTATAAAGAGAATTAGGAAGGTATTTTGAACAATGAAAATTACACTGGAATAAGAATACAGCTTTACAAGGTAATTCTTTGAAAGGTTGCAGTCTTGTATATACCTAAGCTATACAATTTTTCATAAAAAGATATATTAGTTCACAGTCCTTTCACAGCTCACCATACATTTGATTGATTGATTCACTGAGATGACACTTCTCATTCTAGATAGTCATTCTCTGACAATCAGTTCAGTTCAGTTGCTCAGTTGTGTCTGACTCTTTGCGACTCCTGCAGCACACCAGGAGAGTGCTGTCCATCACCAACACCTGGAGTTTACTAACTCATGTCCATTGAGTCAATGATGGCATCCAACCACCTCATCCTCTGTTGTACCCTTCTCCTCCAGCCCTCAATCTTTCCCAGCATCAGGGTCTTTTGAAACTTGTCAGTTCTTCACATCAGGTGGCCAAAGTATTGGAGTTTCAGCTTCAGCATCAGTCCTTCCAATGAATATTTAGGACTGATTTCCTTTAGGATAGACTGGTTGGATCTCCTTGCAGTCCAGGGAATCTCAAGAGTCTTCTTCAACACCACAGTTCAACAGCATCAGTTCTTTGGGACTCAGCTTTCCTTATAGTCCAACTCTCAAATCCATACATGACTACTGGAAAAACCATAGCCTTGACTAGATGGACCTTTGTTGGCAAAGTAATATCTCTGCTTTTTAATATGCCATGTAGGTTGGTCATAACTTTTCTTCCAAGGAGCAAGTATCTCTTAATTTCATGGCTCCAGTCACCATCCGCAGTGACTTTGGAGCCCCCCAAAATAAAGTCTGTCACTGTTTCCACTGTTTCCCCATCTATTTCCCATGAAGTGATGGGACCAGATGCCATGATCTTCGTTTTCTGAATGCTGAGCTTTAAGCCAACTTTTTCACTCTCATCAAGAAGCTGTTTAGTTCTTTGCTTTCTGCCATAAGGGTGGTGTTATCTGCATATCTGAGGTTATTGATATTTCTTCCAGCAATCTTGATTCCAGCTTGTGCTTCATCCAGTCCAGCATTTCTCATGATATACTCTGCATATAAGTTAAATAAACAGGGTAACAATATACACCTTGACATACTCCTTTTCCTATTTGGAAACAGTCTGTTGTTCCATGTCCAATTCTAACTGTTGCTTCCTGACCTGCATACAGATTTCTCAAGAGACAGGTCAGGTGGTCCTATATTCCCATCTCATTAAGAGTTTTCCACAGTTTATTGTGATCCACACAGTCAAAGGCTTTGGCATAGTCAATAAAGCAGAAGTTTTTCTGGAACTCTCTTGTTTTTTCAATGATCCAATGGATATTGTCAATTTGATCTCTGGTTCCCCTGCCTTTTCGAAATCCAGCTTAAACATCTGGAAGTTCATGATTCATGTACTGTTGAAGGCATGCTTGGAAAATTTTGAGCATCACTTTGCTATCATGTGAGATGAGTGTAAATGTGCAGTAGTTTGAGCATTCTTTGGCATTGCCTGTCTTTGTATTGTCTCTGACAATACAAAGTGATTTAGTTTTATCAGAAAAGTTTTGTTTAGTATTTATTTATAAACATAACTAAAGTGAGTTAAGCTGAATAAGTAAATAGTGATGGTAGTCGTGACACTGGGACAGTATGGTATTTCCACTGCTCTATCTGGAGATTTCATATTACTAACACTACACAAAATAAACCAACTGGGAGCCCAGGGAGCAACATGGGACCCCGTAAGCATACTAGTGACCTTCATATTTCTTTGTCTTAATAGCCAACAATTTAGTACCAAGGCTCTGGGTTGATAGTAACTCACTTTTATGTTGTTGGAAGTTCAATTTAAAAGTGTCACTTCTGAGGAGAGACATCAATCAGAGGTATGAATATGACATCTTATAGCTTGTATTCCACCCTCATCCCCATCCTCCGTCAACAAGAACTTGATATTCATCCACAGACAGAAGTGTCTTTGTGGCAGCTGCCAGAATTGGGTAGGAGACTGCGAACCCTCAGGGAAGTCCAGTTCAGTTCAGTTTATTTCAGTCGCTCAGTCATGTCTGATTCTTTGTGACCCCATGAACTGCAGCACGCCAGGCCTTCCTGTCCATCACTGACTGCTGGAGTTCACCCAAACCCATGTCCATTGAGTCGGTGATGCCATCCAGCCATCTCATCCTCTGTGGTCCCCTTCTCCTCCTGCCCCCAATCCCTCCCAGCATCAGAGTCTTTTCCAATGAGTCAACTCTTCATATGAGGTGGCCAAAGTATTGGAGTTTCAGCTTTAGCATCAGTCCTTCCAAAGAACACCCAGGACTGATCTCCTTCAGAATGGAATTGGATCTCCTTGCAGTCTAAGGGACTCTCAAGAGTCTTCTTCAACACCACAGTTCGAAAGCATTATTTCTTTGGCACTCAGCTTTCTTCACTGTCCAACTCTCACATCCGTACATGACCACAGGAAAAACCACAGCCTTGACTAGACAGACCTTTGTTGGCAAAGTGATGTCTCTGCTTTTAAATATGCTATCCAGTTTGGTCATAACTTTTCTTCCAAGGAGTAAGCGTCTTTTAATTTCATGGCTGCAGTCACCATCTGCAGTGATTTTGGAGTCCCCCAAAATAAAGTATGACACTGTTTCCACTGTTTCCCCATCTATTTCCATGAAGTGATGGGACCAGATGCCAAGGAGGATGCTATGAAGAGAGTCATTTTGAAAAGAGAGATCCACATCAAGGCGGTTGACTTTCTGACCATTGTCCCAGCTAGAAACTTAGAAACAGCTCTGTACCCTAAGGGATCAACTACAGCCTCATTTGACTTTGATTCTGGCATCAGCACCAAACACACTACCCAGGAGGAGTCAGGTTCACCCCTATGGTGGATAACAGGCATGCACACATAATTCATCAGGAGTTTGGAGGTGGAGGAAATGGGAAAATGTTGGTCAAAAGGTACATACTTCCAGTTATAAGAATACATTCTGAGGATCTAATGTATACCATGGTGTCTATAGTCAACCACACTCTAGTATATACTTGAAAGTTGCTAGCAGAGTATAGCTTAAATTTTCTCACTACAAAAACAGAGGTAATTAGATAAGATGATGGAAGTGTTAATTAATACTTTAGTGGTCATACTTTTGCAAAACATATGTGTCACAAATCATCGTTATACAACTTGAACTTATGCAAAAATAATAAAGTGAGTCTTTTGTAGAGAGTAAATAAATTACATTTATATTATAGATTTGTAACTTCCTTTTAAAATGGCTCTTAATAATATCACTGGAGAAGAAAATGGCAACCCACTCAAGTATTCTTGCCTAGGAAATCTCATGGACAAAGGAGCCTGGTAGGCTGCAGTCCATGGAGTGGCAAAGAATCACACACGATTTTGCAATTGACCACAATAATAACATATGGGCTAAACTTTTATAGTTATTTGGTGACTTTCTCATGAAAAAATAATTTAAAAGAATTTAAGCTAGGCATTAAAATTCAATAGGATCTCCAAAGGTCAAAATGAAAATTGTGGTAGTGGGCAAGGCAGAGTTCAAAATTAGGTGAAATGGTGATAGTCAAGAAATAGAAGAAAAATATGAAAGTCCTTTTAGATAAGAATTAAGCCATCTGTTGTATCACTAAATTAAAAATTATTGTATTAAAATTTTATTCTACATTCCTAGCAGTGAAATACTTTGAGGATTTGAGTAGATGAGTCAAATTCAATTTAATTATAATATGAATATTTAAAATATGCTGACATTCTATAATGCTAAATCCCTGGAAATACAATAACAAACACTAGTAAATTTTAATCACAGAACTTATCACATGGAAGAATACTCAGCTTGTTAGCATTAACATGATAGCCAATCAGTTTTTAGATATTAATTGTTAATTTAAGATGTTCCTAGTCAGTTAGCATTTTAAAAATATGTATGGTTGCTATTTTTTTTTAGCTATTTTTTTGTATTACATTTTAGAGGGAAAAGTATCTATTTCATTATCTATATCTTTTTCAGGTTGGTGAAAAGAGTGATTTATGTATAAGCTGGCCAATTAAAAGAAACTGTAAATGTTCCAGGGTTTGCAAACACTATAAAATCCTTAAACCATACAGATTCTCTTGCCCCTGACAATAGGCTTTGGCAGTTGTAAAATTGATTTGGAGGTGGGGGGTGGTCCTGAATCTGATCCATCATCCCAGTTAATTGGAAAACCATACTTGTGATATAGCATGTCTTTTAAATGCTTAGGATAGCAGCTGGTCTTTTAAAAGAAATGAAAAGCTAACAAGCCAAAAGTGACAGCAGCACTTAAAAAGCAAAGTGAAAATGGACCAAGTTCTATTACTCTGACAATGGTGGTGTATTACACATAACTATTTCTGTTTTGAGGTAAACCTGAGGCATATGCCTTTCAGCTAGCAGTCTTTCATTACAGCAAAGTCTCCTTCCTCTCACACCTTGATTATGTTTCCTGCACATATTTCGTACAGGGTTTATGTATGCAGTTTTTCAGTTTGAAAGTGTTTTTATGATCTTACAGCACACTTAGGTCATAATGATCATTCTTTGCCCTCCTGAAGAAAAACAATAATTTTCTGGCATCTCTTCTCCTCCAGTTACCTCTACAGTCTAAGGGACTTGTTGGTTAGTCACTGAGTCATGTTTTGTGACCCAGGGACTGTAGCCTGCTAGGCTCCTCTGTCTATGGGATTTTCCAGGCAAGGATACTGAAGTGAGTTTCCATTTCCTTCTCCAGGGCATCTTCCCAAGCCAGGGATCAAATCCAGGTCTCCTCCTTGGCAGGTAGGTTCTTTACCACTGAGCCACCAGGGAAGCTCCCTGTTTATAAGGAAATAGGATATCATTAAACTGTGTCAAGAAGGCTCTCACACCTGTGACTTGGTCTCACTGCTCTAGATCGATAAATCTAATCACACAGACATGGCAACAGGAGTCTGAGCTTTGTTGCTTGTGTCAAGAGGCACCACGGGCTGTTTCCGTTCATTTGCTTACTCAGCATCTGGATGAGATATGATAGGCAGCTGGCGGTTCAGAATTATCTTCCCCTCAAGCAGGCATAGTGGGCTTTTCATTGGGAAGGATGCTTCTGTTAACCTAACAAAGCAATTTTTGACAAGGTCATGAGAGCTCTTTGTGGCTATTTTGTGGGGAAATAATACTAATAATACAATTTTGACTTGCATTTCTCTAATAATGAGTGATGATGAGCATCTTTTTTCATGTTTGTTGTCCATCTATATGCCTTCTTTGGAGGAATGTTTCGGTCTTCCAACCATTGTTTGATTCGATACTTGTGTTTTGGGGCTTCAGGAGCTGCTTGTATATGGGAAGCTGCTGCATAGCATGGGGAGCTCAGATCAGTGCTCTGTGATGACCTCCAGAGGCAGGATTGGGGGTGGTGAAGTGGGATGAGACAGGCTCAAGAGGGAGGGGACATATGTGTACCTATAGCTGATTCATATTGTTGTACCACAGAAACTAACACAACTTTGTAGAGCAATTACTCTCCAATTAAAAAAAATTTTGGCTAAAAAAAGTACAGTTAAGGGTCAGTTTTAGCTGATCAAACAATTTCCTGCCTTGGCCTGCATAAGGAGCTGGCTAGTTCTGTTTGCCTGCATTCGTCACAGTATTTATTTTACTTTGATCACATGGTAGTAATCACAATTATTAGTTCTTTAGGTTTTTCTTTAGTATCATAGGAAACATGCTAGACATTTCTTTGTCCTCTGGAACTTATATATTTTGTTAGCAAGAATTAATATTATATTAATTTGATATTTCATATCATATACTAGGCATGTAGTAGACACTTGGAAAATATTGACCAACTGGTTGTTTGACAGACCCAAGACATTGTTTGTTTTATTAGATGATCAGGAGTGTTGCATTGTTATGACTGATCCTGTGTGTGAAATATTTTGGAATGTTTCCGGTGATTCATTTAATTTTTAAATATTCTTCAATGCACTTCCACCCTCCAAATAGATGCAAATTTGAATATTTTCCAATAGTTTTATTCAGAGATCAAATATCATTTAAGGGAAGGCTAAATGATATTTATTTTTCATTACTCATCTGGATAAATTTTATTGGTATGAAGATCCAACTTTTTTTGGGAGTCAGTTCAAGGAGACCACATTTTAATTCAATAAAGAATTCCATTGTTTTACTCAAAGCCTAGGAGAGAAATGCTTACCAACAGCCATGTGGATAGAAATCTTGATTTGTCAAGAAAGGCTTAAGAACAAAGAAATGCCCACTCAGTTTCATCTGTTGTAGAATGCATGTACTTCTTTGCAATTCAGCAGCTTGATTTGGCGTAACTTGTGTGTGCATTAAAATGAAGAAACAGACAGAGGTATCCTGCTTAGTACACATTCTTGCTTTTTTGTCCTTTCCATTCCTTGAGTAAGTACCAATCATAATATCTTTCATAGTTTGTAGTTTGTATTAACATGTAGGAACATGTATCTGTGTTTTACAATTGAAGAAACTGACACTTCAGTTTTAATTTGTTTGGCCAATGTTATTTACCCGGTGAAGCTGAGAAGTGAACCACTTTTCTAGTAAATTCTGATTTTTATGATACTCCCTAAGTTTACCCAGAAGCTTTACTTCTTGGGGAATTAGTTCTTGGGTGTTGGAATTTTAATGTTTTTGGAATTTCTTTGAGACATGAATGAAATTGTCATCTGACTCTTGATGAAAGACATGTGTCTGTAATGCTCTTCTCAGGTGTCAAGGCCCACTCAGTTGGGTCTTATATGTATGGGTCACTGTGCAGTGCTAGTTAGTGCTGATACAGGCTAGGGCTTCTTATTGAGAGGTGGTGATATAATTATTTTAATAACCTTTTACTCAACTATAGATGGCTTGTTTCAGAGGTGGCCTTCATGGAAAAAACTCCAAGAGGTGGTTGCTTTTACTCACCTGCTTTGTGTTTTGTACAGTTTTGCAATGGGAAAATGCACACAAGATGAAAATTCAATAACTCCAGAGAGGGAAGGAGAAACTTAAGGAGAAATATGTTTCCCTTCCTTCCTCCCATGTGCTATTGATCTCTTTTAAATCAAGATGTTGAGACATGAGTTTGATCTCAAAACTAAGGGTGAGAGCATTGTCTCTGACAAGTCAGACTTCTGCCCCTGGGCTGACTATCAATCTAAATTGTGTTGCCAGGCCTTTAACCTCTCCATCTCTGCTGCAGCAAAACATGGGATGTAGCAAAGACATAATGTTGAGGAAAAATGTGAAAAGACTCCTCATTTCCTGGCACTGGAATCTTGTGGAACCTTGGCTTGTAAGGGAACACTGTAAAGTTTGTTAAGCAATTCTCCACTTTTAATTTCTAATACAGACTATCCTAATTAGCTTAGAATATATTCTATTTTCAGTTCACTGCCACTTGACTTAGTGGAGGTTAAAAGTCTGAGCTCTTCTTCAAAACTGGTCAAGCCTTGGATTGTTCTGGGATGTACAACTTCAGGGAATTACATGATTGTATATGTCTTTTAATATAAACCTTCTGCACTAATTATTATATTTTTTACTTATTTTTATTGAAATATAATTGACTGACAGCACTACGTTAGTTTCAGATACACAGCATAATGATTCAATAATTCTATACATTATAAAATGTTCACCACAAAATGTCTAGTTATCATTTGCCACCATTCAGTTCTCTTATAATGTCATTGACTGTTTTCCCTGTGCTGTATATTCCATCCCTGTGACTAATTTATTTTGTAACTGGAAGTTTGTACCTCCTAATGTTCTTTGTCTATTTCAGGCATCCCCTCCACCTGCTTCCCTCTGGCAACCCCTCGTTTGTTCTCTTTATCTAGGAGTCTGTTTCTGTTTTATTATTGTTTATTCACTTGTTTTTTAGATTACACATATAAGTGAATCATATGATTTTTTTTTTCCTGGCTCTGTTTGACCGTTTTACTTAGCATGATATCCTCTCTGTCCATCCATATTGTTGCAAATGGCAAGAAAGTGTGCTGCAGAATGGTGCTTACCTTTGTGTATGTGTGCTAGTCATGTCTGACTCTTTGTGACCCTATGGACTGTAATCCACCAGGTTCCTCTGTCCATGGGATTCTCCAGGCAAGAATGCTAGAGTGGGTGAACTATTTCCTTCTCTGGGGGATCTTCCCAAACCAGGGATCAAACCTGTGTCTCCTACATCTCCTGTATTGGCAGGTGGATTCTTTACCACTGTATCCCCTGGGAAGCCCAGTGCTTATCATTACCAATGTCCTTGGTAGAACGAGCAACCTAAAATGGTTGCTGCCAGAATCTCTATCCTTAGACAGAATTTCAGGTGACTCCTGCCTCTCTGCAGGACTTTCCAAGATCAGCAAATAGATCTGATCCAGGTTTCTTTCTAATTGCTGCCTTTTCACCGGCTCTTGGAGCATGTGAAATGTTCACATGCCCTTAAAGATTGGAGTCTCTGTTTCCTATGCTATCCTACTCTGTTGGCCTTTAAAGTCAGACATTCTGGAGTTTAATCTTCCTTGTTCAGGAGTCTGATGTGGAGATGGAACCCCTGATTCCTTGGGGAGAACCTCTGTAAATTGTAATTATTCTCCTAGTGAACCACTTGAGGGGTGTGGATCTTTAATTTATCTAGTCTCTGCCCCTCCCACTCATCTTGCTATGGTTCCTTCTTTGTATCTTTAGTAGGAAATCTTTTTTGCTTGTCTTCAGATTGTTCTTTTTAACAGTTTCTTTGTAAATAGCTGTCTGTGGGAGGGGATAAGCTCAGGGTCTTCCTTCTCATCCATCTTGGCCATATTGCCTGTGTTATTTTACAAACACAATCCCATTTGATTTGTACAACTTGTTTATGAGGCAGATGTTTCTACAGATAAGGAAGTTACAGAGAAACTAAGGTTTATCTATGTTGCTTATCACATTTAATTAGTTGTAGATATTTGATTCTAGTCCAGGTTTATCTCATGGTTAAGACCATGTTTGGGCTTCCCAGGTGGCACTAGTGGTAAAGAACCTGCCAGCCAATGTGGGTGACATAAGAGATATGGGTTTGGTCTGTGGGTCAGGAAGATGCCCTGGAGGAGGGTATGGCAACCCACTCCAGTCTTCATGCCTGGAGAACCCTCTGGACAGAGGAGTCTGGTGGGCTTCAGTCAATAGGGTTGCAAAAGAGTTGGACATGACTGCGTGACTTATCATGCATATGTTGGGGTCCTTTAATGGACTGGAACCTGATGGTCTGGAGTTGACGATAAGAAAGTGAGAGAGAGAGAGAGAGAAAGAAAGAAAGAACGAGAGAGAGAAAGAAAGACAGGGGGACCCAAGCTCTGATGGAGCAAGGGTGTTTTATTAGCAGAAATGTAGGCTTATATATCTTTAGTAATATGATTACTCAGCTATTATACAGGATGAAATTTTATCAATAGCCACAATATGGATAGTCTAATACATACAAGGTCGCTGACACTGAAAAGAGTCACTGTATGTCTCATCGTATGACTTCAGTCCTGAGAACTGTGTGCAGCTCTACTTGTTCTCAGAATAGGAACTGATGATGAACAGAGAATCCTTGAGAAATAGAAAACAGCATGCAGGAATCCTCCTGTTAAATGTTCCCTGACAATTCCCCCTTATTTATTATATTTGTAAAAAGATCTTGACTAATTGAGTTTGTTTAGCTTTAACACTTTTTGTATAAAGGCGGTGGTAAACAACAAATATAATTGTAACAAAAGGGGAACACAAGCTTGTATGAAATATGATTGATTATAATGAAAGAAATATTTACTACGACTATGACTGGTTTCTGTGAGATGTCTTGTCTAAGTCCAAAGTTTTTGGTGTTTATAGCAAATTTTCATCTTTTCTTTTTCAGGCATTTGGGAACCCGGGCTCAAGGCAAAAGGGTCGATGACTGCTCTGGCTTCTTTAGGCTGTACAGGGATGTTGTGGGGTTCTGGGTTTCTTTTACCTATTTTCTGTCAGGGTGTATTAACAGAGGGAGATGAGAGTCTATGGAATGATAAGGTGACTTGTTTCAGCATTGTCTAGGTGTTGGTCAGGGAATATTTTTGTCATACTATTATTTGGAGATTTGTTGTATTTTGGAAGAAACAAACTTAACAAGAAAATTAAGGGTACATGGCCCAAAGATTAATAGAAGTAGAAAAGCTGTTCAAGGGCTACCAGGAGAACTAAGACAGACATTGGTTCATAACATTAGTGTCTTTTTAGGTATGAGAAGATGTAAGAATTTGGGTTCATAAAATCTTTACCTGAAAACATCTGACTGTCTGAAGCCCATTTTTTCTGGGTTTTTTTTCAGAGCATAGCATGCCTTATTTTTGAGTTCCACCCTGAACTCCTTTCAGGGGGTGTTGAAGATCAGCATATTGTAGTGGTCATGATGTAATCTTTGCAGAGGCAGCTGGCAAGTACCAACTTTCAGTCAGCAAAGTCCCTTCATAGTTACATATTTGACCATGTTTGGGGAGCATTTTATGGTCATTGTGTCCCACGGTGTTGGGAAGGCTCATTTTCAGGTCTAGGGAAGATATCATTGATAAGCCACTCAGTGTGCTGTTATTGGACCAGGCCTTGTAAGTAGCAAAAGTCTCTGTACCATTGTCTTACTAGCCTCTTGGTCCAGGATAATATTTTCTCTTTTTTTTTTTTTTCTTTGTCATATCTAGAGTTACATTATTACAACCATTGATCTCATATGGAACTGCATATCAGCATTATATCATAGGCTCAGTCACACATTTGTTAATGTAAGAAATTCTTTCAAAACAAGTGACATAGAAAATAATATAGTTATTCAGTTCAGTTCAGTTCACTCGCTCAGTCATGTCTGACTCTTTGCGACCCAGTGAATCACAGCACGCCAGGCCTCCCTGTCCATCACCAACTCCCGGAGTTCACTCAGACTCACGCCCATCGAGTCAGTGATGCCATCCAGCCATCTCATCCTCTGTCGTCCCCTTCTCCTCCTGCCCCCAATCCCTCCCAGCATCAGAGTCTTTTCCAATGAGTCAACTCTTTGCATGAGGTGGCCAAAGTACTGGAGTTTCAGCTTCAGCATCATTCCTTCCAAAGAAATCCCAGGGCTGATCTCCTTCAGAATGGACTGGTTGGATCTCCTTGCAGTCCAAGGGACTCTCAAGAGTCTTCTCCAACACCACAGTTCAAAAGCATCAATTCTTTGGTGCTTAGCTTTCTTCACAGTCCAACTCTCACATCCACACATACCTACTGGAAGAACCATAACCTTGACTAGATGGACCTTTGTTAGCAAAGTAATATCCCTGCTTTTTAATATGCTAACTAGGTTGGTCATAACTTTCCTTCCAAGGAGTAAACGTCTTTTAATTTCATGGCTGCAATCACCATCTGCAGTGATTTTGGAGCCCCCCAAAATAAAGTCTGACCCTGTTTCCACTGTTTCCCCATCTATTTCCCATGAAGTTATGGGACTGGATGCCATGATCTTCGTTTTCTGAATGTTCAGCTTTAATTAGCAGTTATTAGTAAAGTCATAAGTCTTAAGATACTTGTATCATGTATAAAACTATTTTACTTGTCACAAACCTTTTTTACATTTTATGTATTTATCTGTAAGTCATAATTTTTTTAATAAAATGTACCACATATAGAACTTTTTTCTTGGGTTTTACTTTTCATAAACCCTTTTCACACTTTCTGTATTTATCACTTAATTTGTCTATTCATAGAATAGCCATCTATAAGCCATATTTTCTTTTTTTCTCTTAATAAAATGTAATTTCATTTTTTATACCCTTTTTACTGAAAATATACATCTTACTTTTTTTCAGAAACCATGAACTGTTGTTTAGCTCATTTATAGATTAACCTCAGCAATATTATCTAGAGACAAAGACATACATTGAGACATACATATATATCCAGACAGACAGAGATCTCATTGTTTTCTGTTTTAAAATTAAAAAGGTCTGTTTGTTCCCCCCCCCATCCCCCTAACCCCTGCTTTTATTTTGGCTTGAAGTTATGCTAATCTGTCTAAGTCTGACATCTCAGGCAAAGTGAGTTGTCTATTTCAATAATGTGATAAGAGTTAATTATAGGCTTTCGCCTAGGCATGTTTTTGTTATATCAAGTTTGGAGCTGTTGGGTCAGGAAGTCTCATGGGAGAACAAAGAGAGGGGAGTGCAAATAATTTTAGAGGTAAATTTAGTCTGATGTGAGTAAAAAACTGTTTTTGTAATTTATTTTGTACTAAACAGAGTTTTTCTTGTGTCTCTTGAGATAGTGAATGAGGGCTATTTAAATTAGGATCTCTTTTCATTAACTTTTTTAAGGTCTGTTAAGAGATGTCATTTGTTAGATTTCTTTTTTATAACAAAAATAGGATAATTTCAAGGAGAGTGAGCAAGTCTAGCAAAGGAGAGACTTTTGGATTTGTGCCCATTGGCAGAGGAGGAGCATTTGGAGCAGCCAGGGTAGGATTAGTAGGAAAGTTCTGAAATATTTTATTTTATTTTTTTTATGTTGTTCTAATTGGGCCTTTTGTAAAGTTTTATCATTTAATTTATATTCATGTAACAAGCATTCTGTCTGTTGTCGAATATTGTGAGGGCTAGAATTACCTTGAAATGGCAGAATTACAGCTTTAATGAGAGTTCATAGGGGCCAGAAATCAACTGGAATTTTTTTCTATCTGGCAGATTATTTAACATTTTTTTTTTTTGACCAGGTGCCAAATTTATAAATCAAAATTGCCTTTATCAGGGAACCAAGGATTACACTCAATCACTGTTTGAAGGCAAGTCTCTATTTGTTGTCGTGAAACCAAAAGTCACTGAGCTTTAAACAAATGGTGAAGTAAAGTAGAGAAATGATGGGTCTTTCTAGCCATTTGACCCGTGTCTTAGTACTTACTGACTTCAATAGGCCTTGAGTCACTAGGCCCGAAATGTCACGTGTACCAGGTCCCTGTTCGGGTGCCACTTGTTGGGGTCCTTTAATGGACTGCAACCTGGCGGTCCAGAGTCGACAATAAAAAAGTGAAAGAGAGAGAAAGAAAGACACGGGGACCTAAGCTCTGATGGAGCAAGGGTGCTTTATTAGCAGAAATGCAGGCTTATATATCTTTAGTAAGATGATTACTCAGCTATTACACAGGGTGAAATTTTATCAATAGCCACAATATGCATAGTCTAAAACATACAAGGTCACTGACGCTGGAAAGAGTCACTGCATGTCTCATCTTATGACCTCAGTCCTGAGAACTGTGTGACCTCTACTTGTTCTCAGAATAGGTACAGATAAGGAACAGAGAATCCTTGAGAAATAGAAAACAGCATGCAGGAATCCTCCTGTTAAATGTTCCCTGACATGCATGCATGCAAAACCATATTCTTTCTATCACACTATAGTACTTGAATATATTTACTTTCCAGAAAAATTTTTTTCCTACAAAAAGTTTCTTTTGTTCCCAATTGAAGCAGCAACTGTTTGGTACTGATAGTTTATTAACAAAGGCCATATTTTATATGTTCATTGACATTTTTGGAGTCTAAGTGGATATTTGCACACAGTGCCTCAGTCTCACATTCTTTCTGAGCTTAAGCTAAGTTATTACGTCCAACACTACTGGTTTTTACAGTAGGCATGTACAAGTGTGAGAGCTGAACCATAAAAAAAGTTGAGTGCCAAAGAATTGATGCCTTTGAACTGTGGTCCTAGAGAAGACTCTTGAGAGCCCCTTGGACAGCAAGGAGAAAACCCAGTAAATGCTAAAGGCCCTGAATATTCATTGGAAGGACTGATGCTGAAGCTGAAGCTCCAATACTTTGGCCACCTGATGCAAAGAGCCGACTGATTGGAAAATAAGTCAGGATGATGCTGAGAAAGATTGAGGGCAGAAAGAGAATGGGGCAACAGAGGATGAGATGATTGGATGGCATCAACAGCTCAATGGACATGAGTTTGAGCAAGCTCTGGGAGATAGTGAAGGACAGGGAAGCCTGGCATGCTGCAGTCCATGGGGTCACAAAGAGTCTGACACAACATAGGAACTGAACAACAATAACAATACTTCCAAATCAAATCCAGAAACCCAGAAAAACCAAGAGCCTGTGTATATTATTGCTCTTAATTTTATGTCCTAGTTGAGTCCTTTTACCAGTGCTTAGGTTTCTTGAGGTGCTATAATGCAGGGTGACTTTCACCAATAGAATCAGTCTACTTGATCTTCTTAATACTCAGAGCTACCAATGCTACTATGTGTAGTCTGAAGAGAAAAAAAGAAATCTATCCTGAATATTTCTGAAACTCTTTTTAAGCCTTGTTTACTAAAATTTTGAACGGACTTGAATTTTGCAAATCACAATTACTAGGACACATTAAAACTAGCACATGTTTAACATGTTAAAACTATGACATGTTAAACCTGCACCAGCACACTTATGTCTAGCCCTGATCTCATCTATATTCCCTGAAGACATCAGTTGACCAGTTCTAAGACTTGTCCATCAGTTTTCTACCTCTGAAAGGATCTTCCTCTAGTTCATTCAGAAGAACATTTATTCCTTCTTCATAGTTCCGCATGGGCATTACTTTCATGATCCCTCTTCTACTTTATTTGTCTTACCTCTGTTTTCTATATAACTGCATTTGACTGTGAATCTGTGTATTTCTGAGTGTATGCACTCATAAATCTATATAACAAATAATTAGATTGACATATTTTGGCAAAAGCAGAAACCTCTTCTTCTTCCTCTTGGAATTCAAAATCCTAGCACAGTGTCAACGCATAGTAGTCACATATAGGTTTACCAGTTAAAACTAAACACTCTAAATTTCAGAAGTACATTATGGAATAATTAGCTTAACAGATTCTGCTGGGTTTCACTAAAGAGAAAGATGTGCTGCTCAAGTAAGCAGATTACTGGACAGCTGTGTTTTATTGAGATAGCTGAAATAGCCATTATTTATTAGGGCAAAATCTAATTTTGCTGCCTGTCACTTATCAAAAAATTATGTAACATTATTTTACGAACTTAAAAGGAAAGAATAAGATAGTATAAAAATTATAAAACCATTATGATTGAATTTCAGTGTCCCTTGGTATAAAAATATTCTTATCCAGCCAATTAACAAAATGTTTTAACTAGCAAAACAAAAAGAGATATGCTTTGTTTTTTCATGTATGCATGTCTTTGAATTTTAATGAGATGAAAAAATATCTTCTGTGAGTACTCTCACAGAAGATATATTGCTTTGTGTGTGTGTGTGTGTGTGTGTGTGTGTGTGTGTGTAAAACAGCTTTAATGGTTTTCAGGGAGACTCATTGTTGTAGGATGTTAGACTAGGGTTTGGCAAGCTATGGTTCATAGGTCAAATCAAACTCACCACCTGGTTTTGTACATGCAAGGAGTTAAGGGTGATTTTGAAAATTTTAAATGATTGAAAAGTCAAAAGAAGAATAATATTTCTTGGCTTGTGGAAATTATATAAAATTTAAATTTCAGTACCTATAAATGAAGTTATATAGAAACATAGCCATGCCCATCCATTTCTATATGGTTTCTATCGTGAGCTGAGTAGTTTTCACAGAAACAGTAGAGCCCCTAACTCTAAAATATTTATAATCAGAGACCTTATAGAAAATTTGCCAATCTTTCCTCTAGAAAGCATACTTCTTCCATTGTAAATTTATCTTGGGAGCCATACATCATCAGTCAGTACTTACACGCTACACTGGCCAGTCTGTGCTCACAGTCTTGCATGGTTGTATGAGAAATCAATATGATTTACTTCTGGAGTTTCTGATAAGTCTACCTTGTGTCACAAAACCAAACAAAGTTTAAATGTAGTCTCCATTCTCGTTTGTCTTTCACATTTCAGTTAATAAGGTTGAATGGAAAATGTTCCTGCCAGACCCATTAGTTTGTCACAGAGATAATAGGAATTTATTATATGAAAGTATTTTCATTTTCAGTAATCCACTAATTATTCCTAGTTGTCGTCTGCTCTGTATCCATTAAAATAGAAATTTTTATGATTCCTGGAAAAGGATGGCTACAGATCAGAATAAGAAATTCACTATTTGGCTATATCTTTCAAAATAGTCATCTTAAATTTAAGCATATTTTCAGTCTGAAGTTTTCTGTTTGCAAAATGAGGTTTTCTGAGAGAAAAATTTCAGAAGCAGTCTCATATCTGAGCTTTAACAAGGTAAAAATAAAGAATCAGGCCTCATTTGGAGCCTTCCTGTGGTCAGCCATTCATGAAGAAGTGTATATATTCCTATTAGAAAAGGAAGGGGAACAAGGAAGACTCTACCAAAAGCTCCTCCCATGAACTGCAAGGTCGCATACAGATTACACAATTAATACATATACATTTCTGTATCCTAACAATAAGCATGAAGAGACCAAACTTAAAAACTCATACAAATCTGTAGTTTCTCCACAGAATGGTGTGCTTAATTATACACGTAACATGTATAGAATCTGGTTTTTGAAAATTACAAGGTACTAATTTAAAAAAAAATCACATAATACCTGCATAAATGGAGATGTTCTTATTTAATTGATTGAGCCACTGAACATAGTAAAGATGTCCATTTTCACCAAAGTCATTTATGTGCTTAGACGGTCAGTCGTGTCCAACTCTTTGTGACCCGATGGACTGTAGCCCACCAGGCTCCTCTGTCCATGGCGATTCTCCAGGCAAGAATACTGGCATGAGTTTCCATGCCCTCCAGGAGATCTTCCCAACCCACTGATTGAACCCAGGTCTTCTGCATTGCAGGGCAGATTCTTTACCATGTTACCCACCAGGGAAGCCTATCAAGATTCCTGCAAGTTATTTTTCTAAAGACATAGACAAGTTCATTCTAAAATGCTCGTAGGCACAGGTATGTATAGGATAGATAGAGCAAGCATCCCAGCAAAGGATGAAATAAGGACAATTGCTCATGCATTGCTAATTAAGCCTTCATGTCTAACTGTAATAATCAAAACAGATAGCATGTCAGGATAGAGACACAGATCAATGAAACAGAAGGGAGAACCTAGAAATTGACCACTCAGCTATGCCTAACTGATGCTGATAAATTGAAAAAGTAATAAAGTGCCAAAAGGATCAACTTTTCAACCAATAGCATTTGAGCAATTGAACATCTATGGTCCAACAAAAGTCAAAACCTTATACTATATATGAAAATTATCTCACAATGAAATATAGATTCAATTATTTTATTGTTTTTGAAATACAGATTTAAAATGAGAATGTAGGGGCTTCCATGGTAGCTCAGTGGTAAACTGCTTGCCAGCGCAGGAGACACAAGTCTGATGCCTGATCCGGGCAGATCCCGCATTCCACAGAGCAACTGAACCTGTGTACCGCAACTATTGAGCCTGTGCTCTAGAGCCCAGGAACTGCAATTACTGAGCCCATGGACTGAAACTACTGAAGCCCACGTGCCCTAGAGCATGCGCTCTGCAACAAAATAAGCCACAGCAATGAGAAGCCCATGCACTGCAACTAGAAAGGAGTCCCCACTTGCCGCAGCTAGAGAAAAAAAAAGCCTGCACAGAAATGAAGATTCAGCACAGACAAAAAGAAATAAAAATTTTTTAAAAATGTAAGCCTATAAAGATTTAGAAAAGCTTTGGACATAACACCAAAACCATGAGTCATACATGGAAAGTTAGTAAATTCAATCCTAACAAAATTAAAAACCCTGCTAAGTGAAAGCCCATGTGAAGAGAATGAATGACAGCTATAGAGTGGGAGAGCCTCATCTCTGACAAACAGCTAGTATATAGAATATAAAAAAACTTTTAAAATTTTAGAATGCAAAAAGTTTCAAAACTCAGTAAAAATCAAGCAATCCAACCATAAGTAGAAAAAATACATAACATATTTCGCTGAAGATGATACACAGATGGAAAATAAGCACATGGAATGATGTTCATTATCATTAAACATTAGGCAAATGTAAGTTAAAACCACACGGAGCCATTCTACATATCTTCCAAATGGCTAAAATATAAAACAGCCACAACTCCAAATGCTGGTGAGGATATGGGGAAATTGAATTACACACTGCTGTTGGGAATACAAAATAGTATGGTCACTTTTGAAAATACTTAAGACATTTTCTTAAAATATGCTAAACATGAAAATATATTAACAGCCAGAAATTTTACTCCTTGTCATTAATCCCAGAAAAAATGAACACTTATGTTTACACAAATACTTTGCATAATTATTAATAATAATAATTAAAAACTGCAATTAGCCCATATTTCCTGGTGTGACTGGTTAAACAAATGATTGTATATACCCATAATGGCATGCTGTTGTTGTTTTAGTTAAGTCATGTCTAACTTTTTGTGGCTCCTTGGACTGTAGCCCATCAGGCTCCTCTGTCCATGGAATTGTCCAGACAAGAATACTGGAGTGGGTAGCCATTTCCTTCTCCAAGGAATCTTCCTGACCCAGGAATCAAATCCGTGTCTCCTGCCTTGGCAAGCAGATTCTTTACTGCTGAGCCATCAGGGAAGTCCCTATGATGGCATACTAGTCAGTAATGAAAAAGAATGAATGTTGGTACATGGGACAATTTGAATTGCTCTCCAGAAGATGATGCTGAACCAAAAAATCAAAGGAACAAAAACAAACAAAAAGCCCCCAGATGCTACATAAGTTATGTTTTTATCTTTATAACATTTCTGGAACAATAACTTTTAGAAAGGGAGGACAGATTATAGGTTTGCACAGGGATAGAGGTAGAGACATGGGGTTGAGAGGGATATAAGTGTGGTATATAAAAGAACAAAATAAAGGATTCTTATGATTTTGGAACTGTTAAGCATCCTAGCTGTGGGGGTTGATACATGAACCTACACAGATGATAAAACTATATAGAACATCATATGTATATACATATTAATACAAGTAAAACTAGGAACCTGAATAAGGTTGGTGGATTGTATCATATCAATATACTGGTTACCATACTATAGTTTTGCAAAAGCAGTATTACTGAGGAAAACTTGGAAAAATGTGCAAATGATCTCTGTGAATACTTTCTTACAAGTGTATGTGAGTCCTTGGTTATTTCTTCAGAATTTCAATTAACAATATTCTAAGACATTAACAGTTATTGGTGATACACGATTTCCACAAAGATGTAAATTTAAAAAAAAGCCTGCAGAGTCTAGAGACCTGCCAAAACTGTAGACTTTGGCAGTCTCCTCATCATCAATAGTGTGTTGTTCAGTCACTAAGTCTTGTCTGACTCTGTGACCCCATGGAATGCAGCACACCAGGCTTCCCTGTCCTTCACTATATCCCATTAGTTAGTACAATAACCCAGAGTGCAAGCAGGATTAGTTTTTGATCAGTAGGTGCCAGAGCAGAGCATTCAGTAAATAGGCTCAGATCAGTCAGGAAGAGACACTTCAGTGAGAACCTGATATATGCCCCTTCCATGAAAAGGGGGCAAACCCATTCTTTGCAGATCCTAAACTCAGATCTTTGCCAGAATGATGGGCCAAGCTAGGAAGAAAGAGAAGAAACTCTGAGACACTGTTCTCCAAGTGACTCAATGGCCACACAACACTCTCTGAAACAACACTACCTGAGTATGGCTAAAGTATAGCTAGGTGGGACTGGGTAGACAGGAATGGAATAGAAGTTAACCATTTTAGATGGATGAAATTTTAGAGCAAAATTTTATTCAGTTGTTAAAAGTAAAGGCAAAATTAAAAAACAAAAAAACAAAAAAAAAATAGAAAAAAAAAGTAAAGGCATACTTTGTGCATATCTGACTCATAATTTGCAAGTTTTAACTTTGTTGTTGTTGTTTAGTCGCTAAGTTATGTTGACACTTTTGTGACCTCATGGACAGAGCTGGCTCCTCTGTGCATGGGATTTCCCAAGCAAGGAGTGGGTTGCCATTTCCTTCTCCAGGGGATCTTCCTGACCCAGAGATCAAACTCATGTCTCCTGCATTAGCAAGGAGATTTATTACCACTGAGCCATCAGGGAAGCCCTCAATTTGCTATCCTAGACAGCGTGTGGAAAAGCAGAGATTTCACTTTGCCAACAAAGGTTCATATAGTCAAAGCTATGGTTTTCCAGTAAGGATGTGAGAGTTGGACCATAAAAAGGCTGAGCACTGAAGAATTGATGCTTTTGAACTGTGATGCTGGAAAAGACTCTTGAGAGTCCCTTGGACAGTAAGGAAATCAAACCAGTCAATCCTAAAGGATATGAATATTCACTGGAAGGACTGTTGCTGAAGCTGAAGCTCCAATACTTTGGTCACCTGATGTGAAGAGCAGACTCATTGGAAAAGATCTTGATGATGGCAAAGATTGAAGACAGGAGAAAGAGTGTGACAGAGAAAGAGATGATAGGATGGCATCACTGACTCGATGGACATCAGTTTGAGCAAACTCCAGGAGATGGTGAAGGACGGGGAAGCCTGGCATGCTGCAGTCCATAGGGTCACAAAGAGTTGGACATGACTTAGCGACTGAATAACAGCAACAAAAATAATTTCATTGTATTGGATGTATTTGCATATGGAGCTACCCGAGTGGCGAGGGACCTGGTAAATTTTGGTGGGTCATGTTTCCTTAAGCATCTGATTAAGAGCATCCTTGACAATCTGCTCCTTTCCTTTATAATGACCAGGTCCTTGAAGACAAGGAAACACATGGTTAAAGTCCAAAAAATCTCCTCTGCGCAAATTACTTTAGTTCAACTGAAGTAAATGCTTCCCCTTAGTCATAAATTAGAGTGACAATCTGTGTATTTCAAGTAACTGGTGTGGAACTACTAGCCGCAGAACTGTGGCTGGATAAGCCAAGTTGAATTTTGAGGTATCTTGGGACCTCTAACCTAAATATAAGGGGCATTTTCTGAATCTGTGTGATGTAATCTTTGACAATGTTTTCTCCTTCACCATCTCAAGGGAACCAGAGGCCTGTATCAACTTCTGATAAATAATATAATGAGTTTTACTCTTTTTCAGATTTTTATGTTTTTAATTTTTTTTTCAGATTTTTAATATACGACTAAATTTTTACCAGACCACCTAACCTGCCTCTTGAGAAATCTGCATGCAGGCCAGAAAGCAACAGTTAGAACTGGACATGGAACAACAGACTGGTTCCAAACAGGAAAAGGAGTATGTCAAGGCTGTATATTGTCACCCTGCTTATTTAACTTATATGCAGAGTACATCATGAGAAACGCTGAACTGGAAGAAACACAAGCTGGAATCAAGATTGCCGGGAGAAACATCAATAACCTCAGATATGCAGATGACACCACCCTTATGGCAGAAAGTGAAGAGGAACTAAAAAGCCTCTTGATGAAAGTGAAAGAGGAGAGTGAAAAAGTTGGCTTAAAGCTCAACATTTAGAAAATGAAGATCATGGCGTCCAGTCCCTTCACTCCATGGGAAATAGATGGAGAAACAATGGAAACAGTGTCAGACTTTATTTTTTTGGGCTCCAAAATCACTGCAGATGGTGATTGCAGCCATGAAATTAAAAGACGCTTACTCCTTGGAAGAAAAGTTATGACCAACCTAGATAGCATATTCAAAAGCAGAGACATTACTCTGCCAACTAAGGTCCGTCTAGTCAAGGCTATGGTTTTTCCAGTGGTCATATATAGACGTGAGAGTTGGACTGTGAAGAAGGGGGAGCACCAAAGAATTGATGCTTTTGAACTGTGGTATTGGAGAAGATCCTTGAGAGTCCCTTGGACTGCAAGGAGATCCAACCAGTCCATTCTGAAGGAGATCAGCCCTGGGATTCCATTGGAAGGAATGATACTAAAGCTGAAACTGCAATATTTTGGCCACCTCATGTGAAGAGTTGACTCATTGGAAAAGACTGATGCTGGGAGGGATTGGGGGCAGGAGGAGAAGGGGATGACCGAGGATGATATGGCTGGATGGCATCACTGACTCGATGGACGTGAGTCTGAGTGAACTCTGGGAGTTGGTGATGGACAGGGAGGCCTGGCGTGCTGCGATTCATGGGGTCGCAAAGAGTCGGACACGATTGAGTGACTGAACTGACTGAACTGAACTGAAGAGTGTGTGGTCCAGTGGTTCCTAATCTTTCCCCTATCAGCTTTTCCCATTTTGATCTCATATATTAAACTGTTTTGGGCTTCCCAGGTGGTGCTAGTGTTAAAGAACCTGCCTGCCAATGCAGGAGACATAAGAATTGTAGGTTTGATCCCTGGGTCAGGAAGATCCATGGGAGGAGGGCACAGTAACCTACTCCAATATTCTCACCTGGAGAATCTCATGGACATAGGAACCTGGCAGGCTATGATCCATAGGGTTGCCAAGAGTTGGACATGACTGAAGTGACTTAGCACACACACATTAAGCTATTTAATTCTCTGTAGATACATTTCAGGGCCACATGCTACTGAACATGCAATAAGAGTATTGAATAGTAAATGTCCAGTTTTCATTAGATTTTTAAAAGCTTTGGAGGGCCTGGGTATTGGAGCTCTATTACTACACACTTTTGGATCTCTTATATCCTAGAAATTACAGTATTAGAACCATCTCGTGGCACAGGATGCTTTTTTCCCCTAACAATTCCTTAGTCACCCATATTTGCATGCCTAAAATAACATGAGAGACACATTCTACCACTGTAGGAATTTTTCATAGAAGACACCCTTTATGAATGCACATGTGCTAAGTTATTTCAGTGGTTTCTGACTCTGCGACCCCATGGACTGTAGCTCAGTAGGCTCCTCTGTCTATGGGATTCTCCAGGCAAGTATACTGAAGTGCGTTGCCATTCCCTTCTCTAAAGGATCTTCTCAACCCAGGGATCCAACCTGCATCTCCTGTCTCCTGTATTGGCAGGTTGGTTCTTTATCACTGGCACCACCATTCACTTATGCATGACTTAAGCTTTTCAGGAAGTTTTCCTCTCAGCCATACCTGCTTTACCCAGAGTAAGACAGGGGCCCAGACAGGATCTCTGTGTGCTGACTGACTTTGTGCTTTAGCCAGCTGACCTGCAGAGGCATCAACAGAGGTCTTCTTGAAGCTGTACAGTGACCTGTGACTCAGATTTCTTTGTTCATTATCGCTCCTCTAGGCCATAGAGAAATGTGCATCGGTAAGCTCCTGCTCTTGCAAGACATGACAGATAACTTTAAGAGGGTGTCTGGGACAATTGAATTTAGCAGTTACTTTTAAAATCTCAACTATGTATAAGGCATTCTGATAAGCACTTTAGGGCATTGGAAGATGACACAGGTAGATTCTCTTCTCTCTGATTGCCTGCAATCCAACATATCATTTTTAGAATTAGATATTTTCATTTATTTATTTTAATGTTTATTTTGTCTTTTGTCACAAAGTGATCCTATGAGATTGTCAGTGAATGGTAATGCTTCTGTTTATAGATGAGAAAACTGAGGCTGAAGAGCAGTGACTGTGTTGAAATTATAGAACTGCCAAATTGAGAGATGCTTAGTCCTGAAGCCATGTTCTCCTGACAGGTACCCGGTCCATTGCTTGTTCTCCAAACCCATCACTCTGTTAATGTTGTTCAACACTTTGTCTGAATATATTTGAACTATTATCTTGAGATTACTCTCATAAAGATTTATAACTCAAAATTACTAAATACGATAAACTAACAAACAGAATATCTTCCTCTCCTTAACATGGGGGAAAAAGCAGATCCTGTCTAGGCCCAGGTCTCACGCTGGATATCATTTCCTGGGTGACCCTGAGCACATTAACCTGAGCAATTTTTACTTATGAATCAAAAACCTGATACCACCAAGTTCTTAGGTATTTGAAATTTGACCTTATTGTCTAATTTACTTTTAAACTGAAGCTTAGTGGTTGCTGTCTGCTTTGTAGGTTTAGAGTTTAGGATAGGACATGTTGGCTCATGATGTCATTTATTAATTCCCAAATACCTTTCAGATTCCATTATATAGTGTCCTACTTTTGCTAGCTAATAACATACTCTGCTTTCACAATTGTTTTTAACTTTAATAGTTATTTCGATCTTTTTAAAGTCATTACAGGCATTATGCGCTGCATCTTTTAAAATGGCTTGGACTTATGATATTTTTGTTGGATTTTGCATTTTGTCCCCATTCCATGAGTTTTTTTTTTTCTTAATGTTAACACCACATCTTTTAAAAATTCTAATTTATGTTAAATTTTGGCATGTGAATATTTTTAATATGTTCTTATCTATACAGAATTGTGACGACTAAATTTCATTGGCCTGAAAAATGGTCCCTGCATACCCAGGGCAAGGGGAAACTCAAGAAAAATGGTTGGTGTTGTGTTGCGTGTGTGTGTGCTCAGTCATGTGCAACTTTTTGTGACCCCATGAACTGTCATCTGCCAGGTTCCTCTTTTCATGGCATTCTCCAGGCAAGAATACTGGAGCGGGTAGCCAGTCCCTTCTACAGGGGAGTGTCCCAATCCAGGGATCAAACTTATGTTTCCTGCATCTCCTGCATTGGCAGGTGGATTCTTTACCACCGAGCCACCAGGGGCTTTCACAATGGTAGGTGACAAGTTTAGTAAGTGAGGAAACTTACATGGAGGTTTATCTTGGGTAGTTTCAAGACAAGTAAGTCTCTGCATCCACATGCCAGATTCTTGAAAGTTGATGCAGAGGCCTTACTTGTGTTCAGCCACTTATGTTGTCCAGTGACACACTGTGCTCTCAAGGCTATGTCTTTGGAACAGCTCTCAGCTCTTGTCATGGGAAAGGGGTGCAGAACTTACATTCTAAGAACAAGGAGAGGGGTGAGGAACTCAGATTGCTCTGGTCGAGATCAAAGGTCAACCAGTGGGCACATCTTCTGAATTACCTCCTCTAACAAATTTAGAAGTCATTTAAAATAATTTACTCAAGGAGAATGCCATGTATAAAGTCTCAGCTTCTTTTGCTTTTTTGTTTTATTTGTTAGGAGGAAATTTTAAATAATTTTGCAGTGCACATTTAAATACATTGAATGATGTTGCAATTTTATCTTTTATGTCTAGTTTATCTTTAAGTAGAAGATAGTCCTCCATAAATAGCTCTTTAACCATTAAAGAGACAAAATTTAAAATGTTTTGTGATTGACCCATTAATTTTCTTGGAAATAAATAAGTATATGCTTTTACTACTTTTAAATTACCTCCTTATTGCCTCTCTCACGTAACACTGTCTATGATGAATCTGCTAATTTTACACCTTAATAATTTTTAAAGTTTTCATTTATTTAGTCCTTTTCTATTTTTAAAAAATGAAAATATATTTCTTAGATTTTATGGTAATAGGAAATACAATATTCTTTTCCTAAATGTTTAATAAGAGTAATAATGGCTATAGCCCACCAGTCTCCTCTGTCCGTGGAACTCTCCAGGCAAACATACTGGAGTACATACATTCCCTTCTCCAGGGAATCTTCCTGACCCAGGGATCAAACCCAGATCTCCTGCATTGCAGCCAGACTCTACTGTCTGAGCCACTGTCTGAGCCACTGTCTAAGCCACATCAGGGAAGCTGATGAATAATAAAGGAGTCAAAGTACAAGTTCTTTCTAGATCTTTTGTTCTCAGCATTTCAACAATTTTATTCTTCCCTTTGATATACAACAATGTAAATCACCTGTTGTTTGTGGAAAGTGTTCCCTGTAAAACTTTTGATCTTTCACTGTGTTTGTATTTGCACACAATGGCTGTTTCTTCTCTAGTATTTGTCTGTGACAGTTCAGAGACAGTTTTTGCCATAGATCTTGGACTATCTACCTCTCACATCATTTTTAATGCAAAGCACTTTTTAACAATTCATAGGTACTGTTTTAAAGCCTCTTCCCTGACATAGAGAACGGCCACTTCCTCTATGCCTTTAGTAAATTTGCCACATCTTTTCTGATCTTCATAAATTACTTATAAATTCCTCTCTTCTTATAACTAAAATGTTGCCTTCTTAATACTCAAAATATCCCTGTTAAAAAGGCATGAATTCAGTACATCACATTATCTTATTAATTTTTCTCATGGGATGAAGCACAAGAGCTTTCAATCACTCAGGGAACAATAAGTCTGTGCTAATGTTTTTATTTTTGTATAAACATAATTAGAAGAGCAAATCACATTCATATGAATACCATCTTTTGTTAATTTGACTTCTTCACTTTGTATCACACTTAAAATTTAAATGTGAACAACGTTTCTGTCTAAACCTGACAGATATGTAGATTATAAATGGACTTGTGTCCACCTGAGCCTGGATATTTAACACTGTTCCTCTCTCCATGAAATAGAGAATTAGGAAATGCTAATTGCTCACCAGTATCAATTTCTCCTCCCCTTACTTATCCTGATTTTATTAATATTCAGGGCAAAAATATTCTCACCTAAAACATATTTCCCATATCCTTTTAGCTATGTGAGTCTGTGTTTCCAGCTTATCAAATGAAATGAAACTGAGTATAATTGAAAGGTAGGGCTTTGGAAAGCATTTATAAAGGAGCTAACTGAAGTCCTTATGCTTCTGGAAATTAATACAAGATGGCTGGAATTCTGGCAGTTATCTTGGACCATGAGGACCTTGGGGATTGATAAATCTACAATAGATATGAAGCCACAATACCATTCTGAGCTGTCTGCTCCCAGGTTTCTTTTATGTGAGAGACAAATATTTGAATAATGTTTAAGTTGGATTCTTACTGATAAAATGTCAAAAGAGAGGGAAATTGTGATTAGATTATTTGACTTTCCACTTTTGAGTTAAGATTTACAGCATAATTTTGTCATTGGCATTGTTAGGTTTTCATTTTACATATACAGCTACTCATGCATTCATGGGCATGCTAAGTTGCTTCAGTCATGTCCAGCTCTTCTGTGACCCTATGGCCTGTAGCCCACCAGGCTCCTCTGTCTATGGGATTCTCCAGGCAAGAGTACTGGAGTGAGTTGCCATGCCCTCCTCCAGGGGATCTTCTCAACCCAGGGATTGAACCCAAGTCTCTTACATCTCCTACGTAGGCAGGCAGATTCTTTACCACTAGCAACATCTGGGAAGCCCTATCTTCATAAGAATACATATTTTGATTCTTATGAAAATTTTTTCAAGACATAATGATGATAATAGCTAACATTTGTATAGTGTCTCACATTTTATGAGGTGTATAAGGGTAGAATAGCTAATGATAATAGCTTAAAGCTAACCTTTCCAAATGGCACATTATATACCAGTCATTATTTAGAAAAGGTATTTCAGTTGGAGTCAAACAGACCTGGGTTCAATTTCTGCCAATGTATTTATTAGCTGTGTGGCCTAAACAAGTTACTTAATATTTTTAAGCATCAAGTAAAGCTAAAAAACAATATCTTTCTATTATAATATTAAATAATATCCTTTTTCTAAAGTATTTTGAATGATACCTCTAAATAAGTATTATTAGCATATAATTGTCTTTCAATAAATGATTATTGTAATTATCACTGCTGATTGTTTTACACACATTTCTGCTCCTTTAATTATTTTTCCACTCTCAATCTCAGCCTGAAATAGCTAATTGTCCCAAGGAGTAATATTGAATAACATATTGAATGTCAGTTAAATTTCTTATATTTTTATTAATTTAATTTTAATGTTTAGCTCATATTATTATTTAAATATTCATTTGTGTATCTTCTATCATTCATCTCTATTTTAAGTTTCCTGAGGACCATCAGTAAGTATTATGCTTTTTTTATAACTCTCCTAGCAACTAAACAATGCTGTCCACAGAATGGACCCCCAAAATATGTTTGTACATAAATGAATAGATGACTTGTGTCTATCAGTGTGCTTACTTATGGCACAATTTCCTCAGCTTAAATCTTGAACATTAGCTTTTTGTTGTTGCTTTTATAAACTTGAGGTTCCCTATTACCCCAAAACCAGTTAAGCTTTTTATCTGTTTTCCACAAGATTTTTTATCTTAGTTTGTTTTCATTGTTTCATTCATGGTAATTTAACTGCCAGCATTTCTAACTTTCTCTGTTTCATCTTCCATCATACAATTCTCCTGTCCTGGCTATAGACTGGAGAGTCTTGACTACAGCATAACTGAAAGCATGCTCCCCAACTTATGCTTATACACAACGTCTTTGTTACTTGCTGCTCTATGATGAGATGATGACAGAAACTGAGATAAAGAATTTAGAATCTTTTCTAACAATTTGGTGTTGCCTGGATATTCAAATGTATGATATTCATACTTGTTGCATTGATCTGGGTGCCAATTAGTTTGAGTATCACATAGTGAGTTACATCCATTCAAACTATGAACAAGTCATGGGCAGTTGATCAACATGATCAATCCATGTTGGATTAAGGATGAAACATACACACATATATACATATACACAGAAAAAAAAAGATTTTTCACAATAGATAGTTTGGGATATTTGCATTAATACAACCGTGAAGTATGTAGGGTCTTACATGTGGTTATGTTCTGCACTTGCTGTAATTAAACATGTGTGCATGCTAAGTTGCCTCAGTAGTGTCCCATTCTTTTGTGACCTAATGTCCTGTAGCTTGCCAGGCTCCTCTGTCCATGGGATTCTCAGGCAAGAATACTGGAGTGGGTTGCCATGCCCTCCTCCAGGGGATCTTCCCCATCCAAGGATAGAACCCACATCTCTTCAGTCTCCTTCATTTTCAGAATGGGTTCTTTACCACTAGCACCACACGGGGAGCCTGAAGTTAAACATAGGTAGGTATTTACATCTTTAGAAAAACAACTTTTTTGTTTTTGTTTTTGCCAGAGAGACTTAGAGCATAGCATAAGTACTCCTCACCACCTTTCCTTCCAAGTGAACTATGCAAACTGTGTTACTGATCGTTTTTAGGTTGCAAAGTCTGGATATTCAAGGGCTTTTCATTCATTAGTATCGACTCACATCAACATTATGACATAGAGTAATGGAAATCTTATATTACTGACTGTAACCTGAAAGAAGACACAATTACCATTGTATATTTCATCTTTCAGAGCTTGCCTGGTGCTCATGACCATCCTCAGCTCTAATGCTTTTTCTTTTCCCTTTGACTACCAAAGTGACATGGATGGTGCAGCTTCTAGTTAGCAGTAACCAACGGATGGCTGCTCACCTTTCCCCCCTCATACTTCCATCAGTATGGCCATTGACATTTAGTAGAGCATCATCAGAACCACATTAAATTACTCAAAGATGTTTTTAGATCCCTTTCATTTTCTAGTATAAGCTAATTTTATTAAGTCCAAATAGGGGTAGCTGTTTAAGAAGGTAACCAAGTCAGAATACACGGAAAACATACCATATGCCTAATATGGTGCTAGTCACCAATTACGATATTCAAAATGTTTTCTCTCTGATTACTTAACTTTAGATTCATGTTCTGGTTAAGGGACCAAACAGAAAATACATACTGAATATACACTTACAAGGTGCCATGCTAAATGGTGCAAAAGATATAGCAAAAGCATTTATCTTCTTGAGGACAAAATACTCTAGGATGTATGGGACAAAGGACAAGACAAAATAATCCCCTTGGTGTCAAACCCCTATCTGGATATTTCAATGTTTTCAGATCAATGAATCTTTGCGTGTTAAAAGTTTAACCTAATCAATAAATTCATTTATTTTCCATGTGTACTCACGATCGTATTTTAATTAACATTGATTGAGTGCTTACAATCTGCCATTCAATGATCTAAATGTTTCTACTAGTATGAGCTCATTTAATATTTAGAATCATAGAATCTTCTATGAAGTGGTGCTATCGTTATCTTCCTTTTATAATATGTTTACTCATAGTTAATCTAAATAAAAATATTTAGCATCTTATAAAGTGGGAAACCAAGGCACCGAGAATTTAAATGACAACCAAAATTTCATAATTATAAAGTAATGAGAACAAACACTTAAGGAGTTGTTTTACATAATTTTGATTTATCAGAAAATATGTAATCCATTTGTTTTAGCAGAGAATATATAATCCATGTCCAAGTCTGAAACTCTGTGGACTGTAGCCCATCAGGCTCCTCTGTCCATGGGATTATCCAGGCAAGAATAATGGAGTAGGTTGCCATTTCCTATCCCAGAGGAATCTTTCAGACCCAGGGATTAAACCTGCATCTTTTATTTCTTCTGCATTGGCAGGCAAATTCTTCACCACTAGCATCACCTGGGAAACCCCATATAATCCAATCATTAGAGAAAAGGTAGTCAGTCTCTCAATTCAACAACAGGAATGCGCTGGTATTTGGAAATCTTTACTAACCACAGGACCATCAGTGAAGGCTGGTGTAGTTTTCAGATTAATTAAATAATTTATTTAATAATTGTTTGGGTGTCTGCTAAGTGACAAGAACCATTCAAAGTATCAGCATACAGAGATAAATGGACAAAAATCTTGTCCTTAAATTATATGAGCTATAAAGGAGGGCCTGGCTAACATCCACCTGTACTAATAGTTTCCTAAATGGGAACCATCTCCACTGGTTATTCTAATAAAGTAGTCAGGTCAAATAATGATCTTTATTCCACCTTCTGAGTAATGGAGAATCTTTTAAAAATTATCTCTGACCATTTTCTCTTAGTCTCTCCAACATTCATCCTTCGTGTTTTGTGATTGCTCAGTCATAAGACTCAACATATCAGTGTAAAAATCAATTAAACTATAATGCAGTAAATTCCAGGGGGCATTTGAAAAACAGGACAAATGACAGATTCTGTGTTTAGTCACATGTCTGCCTTGTTTTATTAATACATGCCAGTCTGTCTCTATCTTTTCCAATCTATTTCCCACTGAAGCTGATTCCCTTGCAAGTTTTTCCTGTGAGGAAGCAGGTGAAGCCTCAGCTGACATTTGAACCTGAGGCTGTGAGGCTCGGGATGTCATTTTGCAGGGTGTCAGAAGACTTAGATTCTGCCACTTTTGAACTAGATTAGCTAGGAAGGTGTTTTACTGAGTCTCAATTTATCTACAAGATGTGGGGGAATATAATAATAAAACATCTTAAAAATCAAGACAAATAATGGAATACTTGGACAAGTGAAAGCAGTGTATCAATGCAAAGCAATGAAATAGGCAGAAGAAAATAGGGCTTTTGAGCACTGGCCCATAGAATTCAGTGGATTAGCACAGAGGCTTCTGACTTAGACTGTGTGGGTTTAAATACTGGCTAACCACTTACCAGTGGTCCAGTCTTGGGCTAGGTGCATGATTTCTCTAACTCTCTCTTTTTTCATCTTTAAAATGCTAATAATAATTGCACCTGGCTTGAAGTGTTATTGTGATTTTTAAATAAGAAAAATAAATGCCCTCAATATATCTTAAAATAAGCTTGTATTTTATTACTTATTTAGTAAATACTAGACAGTGTTCTGTATTCATCAGTACTGCCTTGTTTTGCCTTTAGTATAATCAATACAAAATGTCCTGTTAATAGATACATTTCATAGGCGAACATGCCAAACCATGGAGAGTTAAGTTGCCCAGATTCATAGAAATAACAAATATTGGAACAAAAATTGAGAGACCTGTATTGTAAGTTCAGAGTTCATGCTCTTAATATTTTGCTTTACTGCCTACAGTGATGAGGGAGAGGGAGGAAGAAGGAGGGAAATCTCTTACTCCAATTTCCAATTTACTACCTATGTGACCTTAAGGAACTTTAAACATTCTGGGTCTCAGTTTCCTCACTCAGGGATGAAAAAGGTTATTGTAGGCATTGCATGTAAGAGCATATGGAAAAAATCGCACATTGCTCACATATACACAGAAAGAAGGCTAATTATGTGATAATTATTAATCAACTGATGACTATTAATTTTCCTCGCTGAAGGCTTATTTCTTAACCATCATAACTAAGAGAAGAAATGTAGTCATCTGGGCAGGATCTTTTTCCATTCTCACAATGAGTTGGTCACAACTGTCTAAACTGATCCAGCAGCTGCTTGTACCTAACTTTTGTCCAGATATATGTTCCAAAAGTGTAATATGGGACGCTCAGTGATGCTATGCATCCAGACTAAGACCTCCATATCTGCGTTATTTTGTTGGTGTGCAGTTGAGTGCTGTAGTCACAGGAAATGCTATTAAGAAAAAAAAAAAATCAACCAATGAAGAACCCTAAAACATCCTTTAGAGGTAAAGGTGAAATCAGTTTCCCATTCATTCTATGCCAGGGCTCTTCCCGTGTTATCTATTAAACCTTTCTCCCTAGATCCACCTCCGACAAAGATATTTCATCTGCTACTGCTGAAAAGCAATGTTTCTTCTCAACATCAGTGTAGTATGGTTTTTAATTCCTTAATATTTTGTAAAAAGTATTTCACCAAAATATTGATTAGTCCCAATGTCGATGAGGATATGGAATAATAAGCCCTCTCACCCACAGCTGGTACTGTGCTCGTAAACCATCTGACAGCAATGAAAGGTGAAGTCTGTAAAATAAAGCAGCAGAGCTACTAAAGATAAATTAGCACCTCTCAGAGTCTGAAACACAAAGTAAAATTTTTTTAACTCCACATATTATTTTCAAGATTTTCTGTATTTTTTTTTCTGATAATATGAGTAAGCATAACACACACACATTATGCAGCATTTGGAAAGTACAAGTATATGAAATTTAAAAAAAAATCAGTATTCCATACAAGAGTGATTACTGGGTTGCCAGAATAGTATACAATTAAGAAATTTAAGGTCCTCCTTCCTTTGTGGCTCAGACAGTAAAAAATCTTCCTGACATGTGGGAGACTTGGGTTTGATCCCTGGGTTGAGAAGATCCCCCAGAGAAGGGAATGACTACCTACTCTAGTATTCTTGCCCGGAAAATTCCATGGACAGAAGAGCCTGGAGAGCTACAGTTTAAGGGGTCGCAAAGAGTCGGACACGACTGAGTGACTACACTTTACCTTTCAAGGAACTGAACATGTTTTCCTTTTTAAAAAATTTCTTCCCCCCCTTTTTTTTTCTTTTCAGCACATAAATACAAAGGAGAAAACTTTATTGTGCAACACGCACATTCCCATCTTCTTTAGATACATCTGCCAGTTCAGAGAACTCGCCGTCTGCTCTGTTTCTTTTGAGTAATTGTGTTTTCATGGCTGCCTAGCTTCTTAAAAGGGCTCCAAAATCTTCCTTCTACTGTTATATACTTCTGTGTAATACCCTCCCTTGTGCCGAGTTGTCCCCATTGACTTAATTCTGATGAATATAATGCAAGAAAAGTGAAGGGATGTCCCTTCTGACATCTTGGAAGCACAAGGCAAAGCCTTCTCCACAATGGGGCCAGCCTCCCCAAAAACCACAAATGAAAAGAAAAACAAAAATAAAGTCCAGAACACACAGAAGGAGAAACAGTATCAAATAGGTTTGAAAAAAAAATTGAAACCAAATCAAGCCCCTTAAAGCTAGCTCTGTTTTTTGCTTTAAGCCTTCTCTTTTGCCAGAGTTTTCTGTCATCTTCAATCTAGAGTCCCAAATGATATATTAGTTCCAGTTTTTAAACTCATCAGACAAACATCACACCTCAAAATGTCTTCATCCATTAATAAACAAATATTCATTAGGTGACTGTAATGTATGTGTACAGCATACATTTAAATCCACAGCTGGCTAAACTTCTATTTGCTTTAGGAAAGCAGGATACACCAAATGAAATATTACCAATTCAATGTTTACATGCCATTTAAGATGAGGCAGATTCCTTAAAACATGATTTTCTATGGGATAGTTTTCAAAGTCTCTCTCAAAGTAAGTTAAATAGTTGCAATTTAGTTTTTGTGATATATTTTAGTCACTTAAAACCATTATTGGGTTAGGATTTTATCCCCCTTTTTTTCGGTGTTAGAGGAAAATTATAAATGGACTTTGGCAACCCTTTATCCATTTTGAAGTCAGACAGTCATAGTAACCCGTCTGGATTCTAGAATATCATAAGAGATTTAGAAAAGGCTTTTACTGAGAAAACGAGACATTTATCAAACATAGATGTGAATTTGCTTTAGGTTGTGCTTAATACAACTAAAGTCCTTAGCTCCTGGCTGTGTTAATATAATTTAAAGGTGACCATAAAATTTTGTTCTCTGGAGCTAACCCTTTGAAAGCTAGTTGCTTTTTAAATTAATATGAATAATACATGAAATGTAGATGGAGATTTTTCTGGGCTCATGCTATTGCATCGTTATGAAGATACAGCAAATAGCTGCCAAAGAAAGAAGTTCAAAAATAAAATAGAATCTGTTATGCATTCATATTATTGCTGCACATCAATATTTTCACTAACTTTTGCAGTATATGACTACTGAAAAATCATTGAAAATATTAATTGTAAAATACACACCATGCGTTTGAAAACTGATCAAAACCCTTAACTATACAATCTGGTTTAAAAATGGGATACTTATTCATTCTGTGTGAAATTTTCACATATAACTTGCCATGTCTAGCAATTAAAATAGTTAAAATATAAAAATGTTTTAAAATATACTCTTTTAAGCACAATCAAATCTTTTGTAACTTAGCAGACATTTTCAATATCTCATTGTCTTCATCCTATGTATTCACTGCAATATATAAAATTCAGATGAAATTAATTCAACATGCTTTCTTTTCTACATTTTATTTTATTTTATTTTTTTTTGGCTATGCCATGTGGTATATGGGAATCTTAACTCCCTGACCAGCGATTGAATCAGCATCCCCTACACAGGGAGTGCAGAGTCCTAATCACTGGAGTGCAATGGAAGTCCCAACTCAAGGTTTTAGAGGTTTTAAGAGCAATGACTTACTAGGGTTGCATGCTCAGTCGCTTCAGTCATGTCCGGCTCTTTGTCATCCTATGGACTGTAACCTGCCAGGCACCTCTGGTCATGGAATTCTCCGGGCAAGCATACTGGAGTGGGTTGCCGTGCCCTCCTCCAGGGGATCTTCCCCACCCAGGGATTGCACTCAGGCCTCCTGCATCTCCTGCATTGCAGGTGGAATCTCTACCTCTGAGCCACCAGGGAAGCACTACAATGGTTGAGTTGCATTAATAACAGCTGGAGTAGAATCAAAGAGCTTAACATTTTTCACCTTTAAAAATATGTGTCATCTTTAGATGACAGTTTGATATAGGTAGACATCTAGAGGATTCTCAGAAACGCTCAGAGAAAAGATTAGACTTCCTCTAGTCAGGCTGGATAAAGAATCTGGCCATGTTTGATGATTGTAAAGGAGTAATCCACTTATGAGAAGATGCTAGAGACACTTGAGTTTCCTAGATTACATTTGAGGCATAAATGAATAGGTTTGTTCACCATTATCTTAAACAAGGAAACTCCTAGCTAGCACTCTTTGAATTGTAGAAGACACATGTCCATTTCCCAATTCATACATTGGTCATACTAATTTTGTAAAGAGAGTTAATTTACACGTGTATATTGTATAGATACATGTGTGAACACATACATATACCTATTCTTGGATTAATGGGCCCAGAAATACTCCAGGTCATGCTTTTTTAAACTAAAAAAATTTTTTTTAATGTAAAAACTGTAAATTGTTTCCCTACAACTCTATTTCCCAGAGATAGCATTTCCAAGAGAAAATAACATTTAGTTCACATGGACCCCAGAAACTTTCACTGGGAAATTCTACTAAACTTTCCATTTCAGATAATCCCAATGGCACTATGTTATACCAGAAATTTGGAGAAAAGGAAAACTTTCAAAAAGCAGAAACAACAATGAAATCAGAATTTCTATTTAACTGAGAAGCACAAGAGACAGTCCCAAGGAGTCAGGAAAAATATAAGGATGTTTTCACTACAGTTTAATACTGTGTTACAGCAGAGTTTCTTAACTTTACAATAATAACATTTTGGGCTAGGTATCCCCTTGTGAGAGTTTTCCTCTGCATTTAGTATTTTAATGGCATCCCTAGCTACTACCCAGAGATGCCAGTGGTACCAACATCTACCCACAGTTGTAACAACCAAAAATGTCTCCAGGTATTTCCAAATATTCCTTGGGATACAAAATTACATTCAGTTGAGAATCACTGTATTAGTGGTGTCAAACAGAGAAATCAGACAAGATGAAATTGTTAAAAATATGAGAACTGGAAGAAAAGATAAACTTTTTATTTGGGGTGATACATTTGTATATGTCAAGATTCTAAGAGAATTAATAATTTAAAAAAGAAATCAATATGATACAGTGTTACAATTAATTTTCAAAGTCTATAGTCTTTTTGTATACAAATAATATATAATAGGTAAATCAATTTATAATAGCAAAAATTAACATAAACAAAATCTGTATGAGGAACATGTTAAAATACTTCCAAGAAGCACATAAATGGATTTGAACAGATATAAAGAGCCATCTTTTTCTTGAACAGTTTCAATCCTTCCCTTCCAAGTTAATATAGAAATAGAAGATATCAATAAAATGCCAATAGCTTTTTATTGAACTGGACAAGTCAATTCTAAAGTTTATATGGGAATAAACATCAAGAAAAGCTAGGAAAATATTGAAAAGTAAGAGCAGTGATGTGGTGGGAGATGATAGCTCCTTCTATAAGGTGATTGCAAGTATAGTCTCTTATCAGCACAGGAACCAGTAGAATAGGATGGGTAATTTAAAAATGAACCCTAGTGTACATGGAAATTTAACATATGATAGCTTGTTTTTTATTTATTTAACCATAGATTAGTGTTGCCTATTCTAGATCTTCACATGAATGGGATCATGAATGTAAGTTCTCTTATGTTTGTCTTATCAAAGTTTATTCATTTTTATTTAGTAGTATTTCATTATATTATAGGCAAATTTATTTCATTCTCTTTGGCAGGCACTAAGCTTTGCTTCCTCTGGCCAGAATAATTCTGCTTTCTACATTAGGAAAGTGCCCTTGGGCAGAAAGCTCACTTCAAGTTTTTTCCTTGTCTAGTGGAATCACAAATGGATGCAGTTTGTTGTCCAAATCCTAAAAGCAGTTATATCATATATCTTGTTCAGTTTTACAGTTGTTTAAGGTAAAGATTAAATTCAAAACCGTCTACTTCAGGATGCCTGGAAATGGAACTCAGTCAGGACTTTAAAAATATTTCTATAGGTTAGTCCATAGAAAGGACCCTAAAGTGATGATGTTCCAGCAGCAGTGGGTCAATTTAGTGCCCCTGTTTGGTTTCATCAACTCAATGGACATAGATTTGAGTAAACTCCAAGAGATAGTGAAAGACAGGAAGCCTGGCATGATGTAGTCCATGGGGATTGCAAAGAGTCAGACACAACTCAGCAACTGAACAACAGCAATTTGATCTCTAAGTACTTTTTCTAGTGAAAAAGCCAGAGATTCATGGAGCAATCATTGATCTCAGATATGGTATGTGGAAGGTGAAAGGTGAGTTTGAAACACCTTTTTGTGCCTAAGGCTAACACTTAATCAAAGACTGCTGGGGCATTCAAAAGTCTTCAGATTCTTCCCTCTTGAAAGAAAATAGGCCCAAAGGACATTCTCTCACAATTGGGTAAATTTTTTTGAATTATATATTATATCGTATGGAATCGGCATTGAATGTTTTGGGTCAGATAAATATATTTTTTTTGTTTATGTTCTGTTATAATAATCATTATAGTCATCATGACATTCAGGCAATTTTATGACTATTTTACTTACATTAATTAATTTATCATCAAACAATCCTTTTAGATAGATATAATTAATCTCAATTACACAGACATCTATATTATTTTCAACCTTTTTTCTTGTGGTGTAGAGCAAAATCTTCCTATAACATCACAAGTTTTTCAAAATCAGTTGTAAATGACTTGTTACTCATAGTAAAGTTCTGAGGTACATTGAATGAAAAGAACACTATCATCAAATATATAAGGGATTTTAAATTGTTTATTAAAATATTTAATTACATATTTACATGATGAATTTAAAATTGTCTTTATCATATAGTAGATAATATTACTACAGTTATATTAGGTAGTAGATATAGAATATATATTGGATGTGATATATGTATATTATGCATAAATATGTTAAATATATAATTCAGAACTATACAAATAATTGTATATTACATATAATTATGACTTCCCTGTTGGCTCAGATGGTAAAGCGTCTGCTTACAATGTGGGAGACCTGGGTTCAATCCTTGGGTTGGGAAGATCTCCTGGAGAAGAAAATAGCAACCCACTCCAGTATTCTTGCCTGGAAAATCTCAAGGATGGAAGAGCCTGGTAGGCTACGGTCCATGGGGTCGCAAAGAATGGAACATGACTGAGCGACTTCACTTTCATTTTCACATATAATTATATTACATCAGTCAGTTCAGTCACTCAGTTGTGTCCGGTTGTTTATGACCCCATGGATTGCAGCACACAAGGCTTCTCTGTCCATCACCAACTCCCAGAACTTACTCAAACTCCTGTCCTTTGAGCTATCCAATCACCTCATCCTCTGCTGTCCCCTTCTCCTCCTGCCTTCAATCTTTCCCAGCATCAGGGTCTTTTCCAAAGAGTCATTTCTTTGTATCAGGTGGCCAAAATATTGGGTTTTCAGCTTCAGCATCAGTCCTTCCAGTAAATATTCAGAATGGATCTCCTTTAGGATGGACTGGTTGGATCTCCTTGCAGTCCAGGGACTCCCAAGAGTCTTTGCAACACCACAGTTCAAAAGCATCAATTCTTTGGTGCTCAGCTTTCTTTATAGTCCAATTCTCATATCCATACATGACGACTGGAAAAACAGCTTTGACTAGATGGACTTTTGTTGGCAAAGTAATGTCTCTGCTTTTTAATATGCTGTCTAGTCTGGTCATAGTTTTCTTCTAAGGAGCAAGTGTCTTTTAATTTCATGGCTGCAGTCACTATCTGCAGTGATTTTAGAACCCCCCAAAATAAAGTCTCTCACTGTTTCCATTATTTCCCCATCCATTTGCTATGAACTGATGGGACCAGATGCCATCATCTTAGTTTTCTGAATGTTGAGCTTCAAGCCAAGTTTTTCACTCTCCTTGTCACCTTCATTAAGAGGCCCTTTAGTTCTTCTTTGCTTTCTGCCATAACGGTGGTGTCATCTGCATATTTGAGGTTATTGATATTTCTCCAGGCAATCTTGATTCCAGCTTGTGCTTCATCTGGCCAAGCATTTTGCATGATGTACTCTGCATATAAGTTAAATAAGCAGGGTGACAATAGACAGACTTGACATACTCCTTTCCCAATTTGGAACCAGTCTGTTATTCCATGTCCAGTTCTAATTGTTGCTTCTTGACCTTAATACAGATTTCTCAGGAGGCAGGTCAGATTTCTAGGCTCCGGAGTTGTGAGACTATAAATTTCTGTTACTTTAGCCTACCAGTTTATAATACTATGTTAGAGCATAACATTGTATATTATTACATAATATTACATATATTTTGCTATAATGTAGTATAAACTAGTTGACTGAAGTAACAAATTTACAGTCTCAGAGCTCTGGAGCCTAGAAGTCTGAGATCAGGGAGCCACAGAGCCAATTCCTGAGTGCTGTGAGAAAGGATATGTTTCATGGCTCTCCCCTAGCTTCTGGTGGTTTGCTGCGATCTTTGGCATCCCAGGATTGTAGGTACATCACCCTAATTTCTGCTTTTATGTTCACAGGACTTTCCCCTGTGGGTGTTTCTGTTTCCAAATTTTCCTTTTGTAAAGATACTAGTCATATTGGTTTAGAGACCCACCTTACTCTAATATGACCTCATCTTAACTGATTACATCTGCACTGACCCTCCAAATTAGGCCACATTACGAAGTACCAGAGGTTACGACTTTGACATAGAAACTTTGGGGAAATGAAATTCAACCCATAACAATGCAAATGTACATTGTCCTAAAATTATGGTTCAGTTTTGGTTTTTATTATCAAAAGGCAAACGTTTTTGGTGACTTGATTCTTTACTCAATATTATGTTCTTGAGATTCATCTTTGTTGACACGTATCACATTTATTCTGTTGTATAAATATACTATAACTTTTTTGTTCATTCTACTACCAACTGATATATGCATCAGTTTAGCTTTTATATTTCTACTACAACAAATGCTGCCATGACCATTCTAAACGTACAAGTCTCTAGATGCAAATTGTAAGGTGCTCTTTAGGGCAGTAATCTCACCTAGTAATTGGGTTATAGATGTCAAGGATTATTGGTTCTTTCAATCCTGGGGCTGCAGACAGCTTTGGACTGTCTGCAAGGAAAAAAATTATCTTATTCTATGGACTTAAAAAAAGCTAGAAGGACTGCTTTACCAAGACATTGTTAGAATAGTGGTATGTCCACATTCACTAGATACTGCCAAATTGTTTGAAAAAATGCTAGCACTATCATCAGTGTGTGGGGGTTCTCAATTCTCTACACCCTTGACAACACTTGGAATTGTCAGAATTAAATTTTTATGAATCTGGTGGTTCTGAAATAATACTGAATTTTACTTTTGATTTACTTTTGATGACTAAAGACCAATAATCATCCTATTTATCGGAAATTTATGTTTTCTCTTCTGCAAACTCTCTATTCATTGTTTTGGGTATGTTTCCATTGGTTTGTTGGACTTATGTTTTATTGATTAAAGGAGTTTTTATATATTTGAAATGCTAATTGTTGCTTATATGAATACAAATATATTCTTGCAGTTTGCCTTTTAATTGATGGTACTTTCTGATGAGCATATTTTCATTTCAGTTAATTGGATTTAATAATCTTTCCTTAGATCTTTTTTGAGTCTTGTTTTAAAAATCCTCTGTAGCCCAGAGGTATGAATATATTCTCTTACATTTTCTTATAAAGTTTAAGATCCTGCCTTTAAAATAACTAAATTTGTTGGTTCTGAAGCTCTGTAATATGCTTGTATATAATGTAAATTTGTAATCTAGTACTATTTTTTTCTTGTATGAGTAGTAAATTGGCTTAGTGCCATTTTTCTTTTTAAATAATCCACCCTTTCTCTAATGTTTGACAATGGAAATATTTTCATGTTCCCAAGTATATATAGGTCTGTTGCTGGGCTCTTTATTCTCTTTTCTTGTTTTATTTGTCCAACATGATACCAACACCACAGTGTCTTAATTACTTCAGCTTTGTAGTAAATCATGTTTCCTGACTGAGCAAGGCTGTTAGTTCTGCTTCAGAATTATTCTTGAATCTTTGCCATTTCCTATACATCTTATTGGATAAGGAAATGGCAACACACTCCAGCATTCTTGCCTGGAGAATCCCAGGGACCGAGGAGCCTGCAGGGCTGCAGTCCATGGGGTCTCAAGAGTCGGACACGACTGAGTGACTAAACAACAACAACAATACATCTTATTTACTTTAATTTTTAGAATTACCTTATCAAGTTTCACAAAATACCTTGGTGGTATAAAAAATAAACTTGTTGTGTTTCTGTTTATTAAAGGAATGGACATTTTAAAATTATATTCAGTATTCTTATCTATGAAAATGTTACTTCTTTCTAGTTTATTGAAGTCTTTTTAAGTATCTTTGAAATAAATTCTATAATTTTCTCTGGAAAGATTTATTTCTATATATCTTACTTTTTGTTGTTATAAATCGTATTCTCTCTAAAATTGTATGTCCTGATTTATCTTCAAGATGACACATAGAAATGCAATTAAACCTAATGTACTGAGTTTACATCTGACACCCTTTATACTCATTATTGTTGTTGATAAATACTCATTATTTTAATAATATGATTGTGTTAATTAGTTATTTATGGATACTGTTTTATAACTTAATTGCTTGTGGTTAGAAAATATATTTATGCATAATAATAGATAAGTATTATATATATGTACATATCAATCATTTTAAATTTTTTAGTATGCATTAATACCACATACTTAGATATGTTTTGAAATATTTCATGTGAGGTTAAAAAAATGAGGTTCCATTCTATTGGGTTCAGTGTCTTGTATATCCATAAAAGCAAGTTTATTAATTCTGCTTTAAATACATTTGATCTCTCAATTATGGAGAGAGGTATTTTAATGTCTGATATTGATTGAAGATATGCCTGCTACTCCCATGTTAATTTTTTTATGTAATTATTTGAAAGCTATGAAGAAATTAGAGATACCAAGGGAATATTTCATGCAAAGATGGGCTCAATAAAGGACAGAAATGTTATGGACCTAACAGAAGCAGAAGATATTAAGAAGAGGTGGCAAGAATACACAGAAGAACTACAAAAAAAGATCTTCACAGCCAAGATAATAATGATGGTGTGATCCCTCACCTAGAACCAGACATCCTGGAATGTGAAATCAAGTGGGCCTTAGGAAGCATCACTATGAAGAAAGCTAGTGGAGGTGATGGCATTCCAGTTGACATATTTCAAATCCTGAAAGATGATGCTGTGAAAGTGCTGCACTCAATATGCCAGCAAATTTGGAAAACTCAGCAGTGGCCACAGGACTGGAAAAGGTCAGTTTTCATTCCAATCCCAAAGAAAGGCAATGCCAAAGAATGCTCAAACTACTGCACAATTGCACTCATCTCACACACTAGTAAAGTAATGCTTAAAATTCTCCAAGCCAGGCTTCAGCAATACATGAACTGTGAACTTCCAGATGTTCAAGCTGATTTTAGAAAAGACAGAGGAACAAGAGATCAAATTGCCAACATCAGCTCAGTTCAGTTTCGTTCAGTCACTCAGTCATGTCCGACTATTTGAGACCCCATGAATCATAGCACGCCAGGCCTCCCTGTCCATCACCAACTCTTGGAGTTCACTCAGACTCACATCAACTGAGTCAGTGATGCCATCCAGCCATTTCATCCTCTGGCATCCCCTTCTCCTCCTGCCCCCAATCCCTCCCAGATCAGAGTCTTTTCCAATGAGTCAACTCTTCGCATGAGGTGGCCAAAGTACTGGAGTTTCAGCTTTAGCATCATTTCTTCCAGAGAACATCCAGGGCTGATCTCCTTCAGAATGGACTGGTTGGATCTCCTTGCAGTCCAAGGGACTCTCAAGAGTCTTTTCCAACACCACAGTTCAAAAGCATTAATTCTTCGGTGCTCAGCTTTCTTCACAGTCCAACTCTCACATCCATACATGACCACTGGAAAAACCATCACCCTGACTAGATGGACCATTGTTGGCAAAGTAATGTCTCCGCTTTTCAATATGCTATCTAAGTTGGTCATAACTTTTCTTCCAAGGAGTAAGCGTCTTTTAATTTCATGGCTGCAATCACCATCTGCAGTGATTTTGGAACCCCCCAAAATAGTCTGACACTGTTTCCACTGTTTCCCCATCTATTTCCTGGATCATGGAAAAAGCAAGAGAGTTCCAGAAAAACATCTATTTCTGCTTTATTGACTATGCCAAAGCCTTTGACTGTGTGGATCACAAGAAACTGTGGAAAATTCTGAAAGAGATGGGAATATCTGACCACCTGACTTGCCTCTTGAAAATCCTGTATGCAGTCAGGAAGCAACAGTTAGAACTGGACATGGAACAACACACTTTTTCCAAATAGGAAAAGGAGTACATCAAGGCTGTATATTGTCACCCTGCTTATTTAACTTATATGTAGAGTACATCATAAGAAATGCTGGGCTGGAAGAAGCACAAGCTGGAGTCAAGATTGCCAGGAGAAATGTCAATAACCTCAGATATGCAGATGACACCACCCTTATGGCAAAAAGTGAAGAGGAACTAAAAAGCTTATTGATGAAAGTGAAAGAGGAGAGTGAAAAAGTTGGCTTAAAACTCAACATTCAGAAAACAAAGATCATGGCATCCAGTCCCATCACTTCATGGGAAATAGATGTTGAAACAGTGGAAATAGTGTCAGGCTTTATTTTTGGGGGCTCCAAAGTCACTGCAGATGGTGATAGCAGCCATGAAATTAAAAGATGTTTACTCCTTGGAAGGAAAGTTACGACCAACCTAGACAGCATATTCAAAAGCAGAGACATTACTTTGTCAACAGAGGTCTGTCTAGTCAAGGCTATATTTTTTCCAGTGGTCATGTATGGATGTGAGAGTTGGACCGTGAAGAAGGCTGAGTGACGAAGAATTGATGCTTTTGAACTGTGTTGTTGGAGAAGACTCTTGAGAGTCACTTGGACTACAAGGAGATCAAATCAGTTCATCTAAAGGAGATCAGTCCTGGATGTTCTTTGAAAGAAATTATGCTAACGCTGAAACTCCAGTACTTTGGCCACCTCATGTGAATAGTTGACTCATTGGAAAAGACTCTGATGCAGGGGGTGATTGGGGGCAGGAGGAGAAGGGGACGCCAGAGGATGAGATGGCTAGATGGCATCACTGACTCAACAGACGTGAGTTTGAGTAAACTCCGGGAGTTGGTGATAGACAGGGAGGCCTGGCATACTGGGATTACTGGCATTCATGGGGTCTCAAAGAGTCGGACACAACTGAGCGACTGAACTGAACTGAACTGATGAGGTAATACAACTTTAAAATGTATGTGTCTTCATGGTAAATTGAATCTTTGTCAATGTGGTGATCCTTTCTAAGTCAATCATGCTTCTTATCTTCAAGTCTATGTGTCCGCCACAATAGCAGTATTTGTCGTAGAATTTTCCTGGTATAATCTTCTCCAATTTTCTCCAGTCTCATTGCTGTGACTTTTAGTTTTAGAGATATCTCTTGTCAACAGTATATAGTTATCTTTTATTTCTTTAACTATTCTAAAAACTGAGGAATTTAGCATAATTATTTTGATTATTCATGTATTTGGTTTCAATTCTGCTACTAATTTTGTGCTTTCTATTTGTCTTATTTTGTCTGTATTTTTTTGGATGATTTTTTTCTCTACTTTTCTTCATCCCATTTGATCTCTTCACTAATTTGGAGGTTGTATGTTCTATTTCTATTATTTTGCTCTGTAACCTGGAAATTGCATTGTCATCTTTTTATGACTCAAATTAGCCATTTGTTATTTTTATGCAATAAGTTTTGTTTGTTTGATCATTCATTCATTCATTCATCTATTTTTAGGTCCAAAAACATATTTATGATTTTTTTTTGCTCATTATTTCTTCTCATATCTCAGAATTCCCTTCTGGGATCATTCTTTTTTTTTTAATAGTCATTGGAAATATTGTCTAAACTTTCTTTAGTTCATGCTCACTCATGAATGTAGGGCTTCCCTGGTGGCTCAGATGGTAAAGAATCTGCCTACAATGCTGGAGACCTGGGTCCGATCCTGGGTTGGGAAGATCCCCTGGAGAAGGAAACGGCTATCCACTGAGCAACTGTCACTTTCACTTTTTCATGAATGTAAATTTAAGGAAGTGAAAGTTGCTCAGTCTTGTCTCTTTGCAACCCCATGGATTAAGTTTATGGGGCATACAATTCTGGATTCACCACTATTTACCCTCAGTCACTGACACTGATTTATTAACACTGCATAGGTTTTTTTCCCCTTCATTTATGCTTCTTGTTTCACGTCCATGACCTCTTTGGAATAGTGTCTCTTTTCACATTTGAGAGCCTCTTTTTTGGGCAATTGGATTAGGCAAACATTAAGCCTATTTGTATTAGTCAATTTGGGCTTCTTTTGTAGAGTACCACAGACCTTCAGCTAGAACAGTAGACATTTATTTCTCATAGTTCTGATCTGGGAAGTCCAAGGTCAAGGTGCCTGGAAATTTTGTGTTTGGTAAAGCCCTCTTTGTGGCATGTAGACAGCTGCCTTCTTTTCCTTACATGATAGAGAAAGCGTAGTGAGAGAGCTGACTCACTGATTTTTTTAAAGTACACTAATCCCTTCATGCAGACTCCAGGCATAACCTCATCTAAACCCAATCACCTCCCGAAGGTCCCACCTTCAAGTATCATCACTTGCAGGAGTTAGGGTTTCAATATGAATTCTGGAGAGACACAAACATGCAGTCTGTAACACTGTCTCTGTCCTCTGTATCTTAACTTCTCTTTTATCCTTTCAAACTTATTATTTATTTGTCTGGAATTCTGTTAATTTTTTGAGAAATATGTCAAATGTGTAAAAGTCACTGATGATGACTCTAATAGATCATTAACACATTAGCACAGTTCTTTCTGTGGAGGCATTACAAAATGTTTTCTCTGACTTAGGTGATGTTTAGCTTTTGAAACTAAATGTTATGCTAATGTAGTCTCCTAGAAGACTTTAGAAATAAGAGGACTAGAGAAAATTCTTCACTTGCTTTGTGAGCTTGGGAAATTCTTTGAAATTCTCTGTTTTTAAAATAGGTAATAGTAACATGTTTCCCTGGTCACTCAGCAGTAAAGAATTCACCTGCCAGTGCAAGAGATGCATCTTTGATTCCCAAGTCAAAAAGGTCCCCTTGAGGAGGAAATGACAAGTCACTCCAGTATTCTTGCTGGGAAATACCATGGACTGAAGGAGGCTAGTAGGCTACATTCCATAGGGTTGCAGAGTTGGACATGACTAAGTGACTGAGCAAGGTGAGGCAAGAAATAGTAACATAAATCTCAAAAAGTTAGCTAATGATTGTGGTAAAAATTTAGATGACATTTGCAACAATTCTTTGAGTTTCCAATAAAGTCATCAAAACTATATGATAGCATTATCAAAATAATAATAGTGCTATTATCCATCTTAATGTTTTAATTTGTCTGGCTGTGGTTTGATTCATCTTAGAGAAACAGTCATTTGGAGGTTTTTCCACTTAGAAAAATATATTTGAAATTTCAGGAAGTATGAATTCCACTTTTTCAGTCGCAGTAATTCTATGTATCTGCATTTGTATCTATATCTACGTCTATAACTTTATAGTATATATTTAGCAATATAAATTGATTAAGCAATAGTTATTTAAGCAGAAAATATTGTCATGATTTCTTGCTTGAGCTTTCAACTAAAGTTGAAAACTTAAAGATAGCATACACCCTGGATTGTACACTAGGGGAGAGATAGAAAAAACCTTATATCAAGTTTTCTGAATTCTCACTAAAATCAAAAGGAAATAAACTTTATTTTGGAAGAGTTCTTTTCTCTTAAAGCATATTTTAATCTCAGGAACTGGTGATATCATATTATGGCAGTGCTTTGCTGATATTACAGGAAAATCATGTGAGTTCCTGTAGAATTACATCCAAAATATTTGTAAAGTTTGCTGTGAGCTCAGGAAGCATTTCTCATTTGAATGGCCAGAGGAAAGCAAAATTAGTCAACTCTCGTAACCACATCCTGTTTATACCTGAATAGAAAGAGACATATTCCTCTTTGAGAAAGCCAACCTTGTGTCATTCTATAGACATAGCTGCAGAAAAAATTAGTCTAATTCCTTTTAAACATATAAATTAAATGCTTTCAAAATATTCTTTATGTGAACACATTGTAGTTATTTATTGTAGTAATAAGAAAATCTAATATTCCTTTTTAATTTTTAGTTTATTTCCCATATAAAAATGTCAGTGTTTCTTCAAAGTTTTGCAAGTTCTCTGAAGTATAATATTGATAGTATTTATTATTACACTGATCACAATAAAATAAGATATGAGCACTTATACTATGTCTAACACAGTCCTAGCACATCACATAAATTATCACATTCAATTCCATCACTAGGACACAAAAGATGTACTATTCTTATGCTTGCTTTGCACAATGGTGAAAACAAGGCATGATTCAATATCTCACAAGAATCCACATCTATTAAGTATTAAAGCAGTTATTTAAAGTTAAGAAAATTGCTTTAAGTAATAGAATGAGTCAAGGTGAGAGTCAATATCTAAGTCTGCTAACTTCTGTTTTGTTTTTTTATTGGCTGAATGATTTCTTTGTTTTGTCTCATTGTTTCCCTGAGATTCCTTTAGTTAGTGAGAATAAAGATGCTGTCCAGGTTTAATTAATGAGCTTGCCTGAATATGACATAGTGCTAGGTCACTGGGTACCACAGTGGATAGCAGGTGCATATACAAAATCATTTGGCAACTTCTACAAAGTATGAAATGTTTTAGCTCTTCAGAACCTGCTACTGAGATAAGTACCATTTGAGCAGCAACTACTAATCAATTTCACCTTAATATAATAAAATGACATTGAAGAACAGGTTTCAGCCAGTTTACAAAATGACAAAAGGGGCATTTGTGAAGAAATTTGTATTTTCAACAAGTACTTAATGATTTATTATGGTTATTTTGTTTTCACAGTTCTAAGAGTAATGCTGACTTGTAGAAAATTAGATAAAAAATAAAACCTAGGACAAAAGTTTGAAAACAAAGTACTTCACTCATAGACAAACTACAGTTAAATTCTTATTTATGTAAGTCTTTAGAATTTTGTGGGTTGTATCATACTTATTTAATTGTTTCTTTAATGTTATATATATAAACACATGTAAACACAATGACCAAACAATTGCTTACTGGAAACAAAGAAAGAGCTTTTCATCTTTATCTGAATAAATTGTCTCCTCCAGATAATTTTGTATTGATGGTAGAGCACTTTCATGATCCTTTATTTATTCATCTATTACTCATTTATTGAGCACTTAAAATGGAACAAGCTCTATCCTAGGGGTACGTGTGTTTTTTAAAAAAGACATTGTAATTCCTACTATTAAGAGACTTATATTCTGGTGAGGATAGGTAGACAATAACAATAAATATAATAAATATATGCATGTTATACCATCAAAAGGGGAAAATTAAACAGAGTAAGAAAGTGTGGTAGACAGGAATCTAAAATGATCCTTCTAATGGCCTTGCATCTATATAACCCTCTCTCCTGGAGTGTGAAGGGCTTTTGAATATAATGATATCACTCCCATTGTACAGAAAGAAGTTTTACAGGGTAATAAGGTCCCAATCAGTTGACTGGGTAATAACCATGGGGGAGATTGTCCTGAGAGAGCCTGGTTTAATCACATGTGGCTTTAAAAAGGATGGTGAAGCGTCAGAGAGATGTTTTCCTTCTGGCTACGAGAAGATACCAACTACCATGTTGTGAGAGGAAGAAGCTATGTCAAGGAATTGAAGGAGGTCTCTATGAGTTAATAGCATCCAGTTGTTTACAGACAATAAGAAAATGGAGGAGGGAGTTAGCCCTCCCATCACAAAGAAATTATTTCTACTAATAACTATGAGCTTGGAGGAGAACCTTGGCTGCAGCCAGCACCTTGATTCCGGCCTTGTGAGAACCCGAGCAGAGGACCCAGTTATGTGGTGCCTGGCCTCCAACCCCTGGAAACTGGAAGACAATAAATGTGTATTGTTTTAAGTTCCTCGGTTTGTGGTACTTTGTTCTGTAACAATAGAAGGCTAATCTGAGTGCTGCAGGCTAAGTTGCTTTGGTCATATTTGACTCTTTGTGACCCCCTGTGTCCACGGGGTTCTCCAGGCAAGAATACTAGACTGGGTTGCCATGCCCGCCTCCAGGGGATCCTCCTGACCCAGCGATTGAAGCCATCTCCTGTGCTTCCTACACTGCAGATGGATTCTTTACTGTTGAGCCACCAGGGAAGTCCAGAACACTAAAATAGGGGATCGAAACCCAAGGGGCTGCTTTGCGAAGATAAGATGGCGAGAGGTGGAGAAGAGTGAACTAGGCACCATTTTAAGTTTTTGATCATTTGAATCATGTACTGAAGTATCAAAATTATTGGTTTTCTTTTTTTAAAAAAATTAATTAATTTTTTGGAGGCTAATTGCTTTACAATATTGTGTTGGTTTTGCCATATATTGACATGAATCTGCCACAGGTATATGTGTTCCCCATCCTGAACCCCCGCCCCCCTGCCACTTCCCTCACCATCCCATCCCTCTGGGTCATCTCAGTGCACCAGCCCTGTACACCCTGTCTCATGCACCAAACCTAATTTTCTTTATAGAATTTTAGAAACAATTAAAGAAAACTCTTTCATGATAAAAAAAAAATATGAGGGATTATTTGAGCAAATAAATAATTCCCTCCTCAGAAACCCAAAGTAATCATTATTCTCAGAGATAGTATTTTAAATGATAGAAATCTTAGGAGGATGGTCTCTTAGGGGGATCAAAATCAAGGATCTAGAGATGTACCAGAGAAGGCAATGGCACCCCACTCCAGTACTCTTGCCTGGAAAATCCCATGGGTGGAGGAGCCTGGTGGGCTGCAGTCCATGGGGTCGCTAAGAGTCGGATATGACTGAGCGACTTCCCTTTCACTTTTCACTTTCATGCATTGGAGAAGGAAATGGCAACCCACTCCAGTGTTCTTGCCTGGAGAGTCCCAGAGAAGGGGGAGCCTGATGGGCTGCCGTCTATGGCACACAGGGTCGGACACGACTGAAGTGACTTAGCAGTAGCAGTAGCAGAGATGTACAGCAATAGCTGCCAGGAGGGAATCAACATGGAGGAGGTGGAATATCAGTAGGCATTTTTCCTTTGTTTATGTGATGAATATTTAAAGGAAGCATGAGCACAAAGCAGCTATCTAGCAATTAATCAATCAATACGTTCACCAATCAATAAGGAATTAGAGTTCTTACTGTATGTGCAGTGAGCATTCACTAGTATGAACAGAGAACACCATAGATGTAATGACACTGCTGCTGCTGCTGCTGCTGCTGCTGCTAAGTCGCTTCAGTCGTGTCCAACTCTGTGCGACCCCATAGACGGCAGCCCACCAGGCTCCCCCATCCCTGGGATTCTCCAGGCAAGAATACTGGATTGGGTTGCCATTTCCTTCTCCAGTGCATGAAAGTGAAAAGTGAAAGTGAAGTCACTCAGTCGTGTCTGACTCTTAGCGACCCCATGGACTGTGGCCCACCAGGCTCCTCCTTCCATGGGATTTTCCAGGCAAGAGTGCTGGAGTGGGGTGCCATTGAGCTCTTCTTAAAAAGTTAAACATTAAAAAAAAAAAGTTAAACATAATTGGATAAGAAAATATGGAGTAGCTATTTACAAGACTACAAGTAGTTTGTCTGTCTACTGCCTTTTCGGAAGTACTATTGTAAAAACTGTGTTCTTTGTCATACATAGCCACTTAGTTGTTTTTTTTGTTTTGTTTTGTTTTTTCCTATTCGTTCATGTGCATGTGTGCTAAGTTGCTTCAGTTGTGTCTAACTCTTTGCAACCCTATGAACTGTAGCCCTCCAGGTTCCTCTGTCCATGAGGATTCTCCTGGGAAGAATACTGGAGTGAGTTGCCATATTGAAGTGGGTTCCCATGCTGGAGACCCAAAGATTGAACCTGGGTCTCTAGCATTGCAAGTGAGTTCTTGACTGTCTGAGCCACAGGGAAGCCACCCAAATTCCTTGAAGGAGTAGCTGCTCCAAGTTCCTTGAAGGAGGAGCTATTAATATGTTTCAAGCTAGTATTTTCAGCACCCAGAACAGGGCTGTCATTTTGCTAAATAGATTGCTAAATGAATGGTGAATGAATGAATGGTAATCTGGTAACTTTAATCATGTATGTATTTCATCAGGTGATGGAATTTATGGGCGCATTCCCCACTCTCTTCATTTTCAAACCCTGCAAGCCTCACACTAATTTCCTCACCCCTGTCCCTCCTCTTTCGAAATACAGTACAAATATATTCAAACACCAGACATGTTCCAAAAGAAATTCCACCATTTAGAGTCATAGCACAGGAAATCAATTTATGCATCATATTCTGACTGAGAATTGGCAAACGTCAAAATTGGCAGACAGATGAAATTCCTCAGAGAAGGTACAGATGGACCAATAAGCCCAGAAAAGAATCTTTAAATGTTTTTTTGGAAAAGAAAATGTTTCATTTCAATACAACTTTCATTTTTTTTTATTGTTGCAGTTGATATTTTAAACCATAAAAATATCTTTAAGAGGTTGAGACTTATTACAAATTCCTCCTTATCTTGTATCACTTGTTCTTGATCAAACTGGAGAAGAGGATTTTTTTTTTTTTAAAGGAAGCAATGCCTTGAAAAGTTATCTGTATCCTGCTAGTATTATTATGCCTTAATTTAAAATTAAATAAATATTCCCAACATAATAATCACTAAAGGGCTTCTCAGATGAAACAGTTAGGAAAGAATCTGCCTGATAATGCTGAAACTCAAGGGACACAGTTTCGATCCCTGGGTCAGGAAGATCCCCTGGAGGAGGGCATGGCAACCCACTCCAGTGTTCTTGCCTGGAGAATTCCATGAACGGAGGAGCCTGGTGGGCTGCAGTCCATGGGGTCACAAAGACTCAGACATGACTGAGCATACACAACAACAATAGTCACTCAAACAATTTTATTATACAAATCATTATTATATTTTATATTAATTATAAAATATTATAAAAATTATAAAATTGTATTTTATATTTATTATTATATTTATTATTATTATATAATAAATTTATTATTATCTTATACCATAAGATAATTTTTTCTAAATAAATTTCTTCAAGTTAGACAACAACAAATATTTAAGTTTCAGAGAGGGAGAATAATTAAAAATTATTCCAGAATTAGGAACACAGTATTTGACTCTGATTATTTTCAGAACTATATAGTGTGCAATCAAAGGTACCGATTACAGAAAAACTCTTCATTGTATCAACATGAAATGCCTCACAGATGAAATCAGTTGTTTAAGTATAACCTGGTACAAATGGCACATTTTATTTTAAATTTATGGGTCTTATAATCTGGAGCTATTTGCTATCACAGGTGTTAATTGTTTTGTATTATCTGTAGCACTGCCCTGGGAAGCATCAGAATCTAACTGTTTTGTAGAGTTAGCCCTTGTTAGGGCTCAATAAATATTTAATAGTACAATGTGCTACATATACTAAGCGCTAAATATTTTAATTTTCTGCATTCTGTGTGACATAGTCACATTGCATATTAAATAAATTTTCTATGTGTGTGCTGGATGAAGATACTAAAGTTCAAAAGCTAAGTTGAGACTACTAACCAAATGGCCCTTTCTTTCTTGGAATAAATAACTTGTGTGAATGGGCTGATCATTACTCAGTGGAATAAGTTTGCTCATGTGATGATATTGACATTGAAATTCCCTGTTTTTAGAGAAAAGACTCTGAAGGTAAGATCTTTTAGAACTCATACAATAAGAAAAAAGGTGATTTAGCTGCCATTGTAAGAGTTCTTGGTGTAGATTTATTTTTCAGAAATATCTACTTGTTTTATGTCAAACCTACTTACTTCATCAGATCTAGCTATAAAGTACTGCTTATTGTAGCTGCTTCAACCTCAGTGTTTTTCAGACTTTAATATACATACGGTCACTGGAGAGCTTGTGAAAAGACACATTCTGATTCAGTAGATCAGGACTAGAGTCTGAGATTCTGAAATTATAACAAATTTTCAGATAATGCATCACATCTGTGCAGGATCACACTTTTAATGGTAAGAGTCTATAATACTGGTTTTCAGTCCTGGATAGTCATCAGAGGGCCTTCCCTGATAGTTCATTTGGTAAAGTATCTGCCTGCAATAAAGGAGACCCTGGTTCAATTCCTGGGTTGGGAAGGAAAGGCTTTCCTGGAGAAGGGAAAGGCTACCCACTCTAGTATTCATGGGCTTCCCTTGTGGCTCAGCTGGTAAAGAATCCACCTGCAATGTGGGAGACCTGGGTTCAATCCGTAGGTTGGGAAGATCCCCTGGAGAAGGGAAGGCTACCCACTCCAGTTGTCTGGCCTGGAGAATTCCATGGACTGTATGGCCCATGGGGTCGCAAAGATTCAGACACAACTGAGTGACTTTCACTTTCTTTCATTAAGCATCAGAGGCTTCCCAGGTGGTGCAGTGGTAAAGAATCCGCCTGCCAACATAGGAGACCTAGGTTTGATCCCTGAGTCAACAAGATCCCTTGAAGAAGGAAATGGCAAACTACTCTAGTAGTCTTATCTGGAGAATCCCAAAGACAGAGGAGTCTGGCAGGCTATAGTCCATGGGGTCCCAGAGAGTTAGACAGTACTGAGCATGCTCACTAGGCAATGGACACAGGACTAGAAAAGGTCAGTTTTCATTCCAATCCCGAAGAAAGGAAATGCCAAAGAATGTTCAAACTACTGCACAATTGCACTCATCTCACAAGCTAGCAAAGTGAAAGTGAAGTTGCTCAATCGGTCTGACTCTTTGCAACCCCGTGGACTGTAGCCTACCAGACTCCTCTGTCCATGGGATTCTCCAGGCAAGAATACTGGAGCAGGTTGCCATTTCCTTTTCCAAAGTAATGATTAAAGTTCTCTAAGCCAGGCTTCAACAGTCCATGAACCATGAACTTCCAGATGTTCAAACTGGATTTAGAAAAGGCAGAGGAACCAGAGATCAAATTGCCAACATCCACTGGATCATCAAAAAAGCAAAGAGAGTTACAGAAAACATCTACTTCTGCTTTACTGACTATGCCAAATCCTTTGATTGTGTGGAATATAAGACAACCTGACCTGCCTCCTGAGAAAGTTGTATGCAGGTCAGGAAGCAAAAATTAGAACTGGACATGGAACAACAGACTGGTTCCAAATTGGGAAAGGCTTATGTCAAGGCTTTATGTTGTCACCCTGCTTATTTAACTTATATGCAGAGTACATCATGAGAAATGCCAGACTGGATGAAGCACAAGGTGGAATTAAGATTACCAGGAGAAATATCTATAACCTCAGATATGCAGATGATACCACCCTTATGGCAGAAAGTGAAGGATTAAAGAGCCTCTTGATGAAAGTGAATGAAGAGAGTGAAAAAGCTGGCTTAAAACTCAACATTCAGAAAACTAAGATCATGACATCTCATCCCATCAGTTTATGGCAAATAGATGGGGAAATAATGGAAACCATGAGTGACATTATTTTTTTGAGCTCCCAAATCACTGTAGATGATGACTGCAACCGTGAAATTAAAAGACACTTGCTTCTTGGAAGAAAAGTTATGATCAACATTGATGCCATATTAAAAAGTAGATACATTCAAGGCTATGGTTTTTCCAGTAGTCATGTATGGATATGAGAGTTGGACTATAAAGAAAGCTGAGAGCCAAAAAAATTTATGTTTTTGAACTATGACATTGCATAAGACTCTTGAGAGTCCCTTGGGCTGCATGGAGATCCAAACCGTTCATCCTAAAGGAAATCAGGACTGAATATTCATAGGAAGGACTGATGTTGAAGCTGAAGCTCCAGTACTTTGGCCACCTGATGCAAGAAACTGACTCATTGGAAAAGACCCTGATGCTGGGAAAGATTGAAGGTAGGGGAAGGTGACGACAGAGGATTAGATGGCTGGATGGCCTCATCGACTCGATGGACATGAGTTTGAGCAAGCTCTGGGTGTTGGTGATGGACAGGGAAGCTTGGCATGCTGCAGTCCATGGGTCGCAAAGAGTTGGACATGACTGAGTGATGGAACTGAACTGAACTGAGCATGTTCACACACATATGCCTCAGAATTGTACGTATGGAGTTTTAAAAACTACATATTTGATTCACTAAGTCTTAGGGCAATTTTTTACATTTGTAAACCTCTCTAGGTGATTCTAAATATTAGAATGAGGAATTCCATGAGGAATGAGATACGAGGAATTCCACTGGGAGAGATGTTTTCACCATTTCAATCTAAAAGTATATCAGTTTCTATTCAACATTTTAGAATTAGAGTCTCTTGGGTACACATATGACATCTGGGCCAGGTAAAAGCTAATCTCTCACCACCTAATAATAATACAGATATTTATTGATTTGCCTCCTTGGCAACTCAGCACTTTACACCTTCATTCAGACTAGTTTATTACTTCATCAAAATGATTAGGAACAGGGCAGTAGAGGGGTCCTATGAAATGTATTCTGTTCAGTTCAGTTACAATATATGTAACAGTGTATGTGGTGGGGGTGCTGACCTGGATAGATGGGAGAGAGAATTTAAAAACTGTAAGCAAGGGAGAACAGTTTTACTTTTCTGAATTTGCCCAGAGGCATAACGAGGTAGAATAAATTATTCAAAGCTTGAAAAAAGGGCAAATTTCTGTGCTTACGATGTGTTCAGGTGCACAGATTTGTGTGTGTGTGTGTATTGTGTGTACACACACGTGTATATGCTGTGCTGTACCTAGTCGCTCAGTCATGTCCGACTCTTTGCGACCCAATGGACTATAGCACCCTAGGCTCCTCTGTCCATAGGGATTCTCCAGGCAAGAATCAAGAATACTAGAGTGGGTTTCCATGCCCTCCTCCAGGGTATGTGCCTATATATATATATATATATATATATATATATATATAGAGAGAGAGAGAGAGAGAGAGAGAGAGAGCAAGAGAGTGCTTATTTGAACTTATGCAAATAACTGCCCACCTTAGATTTTAAAGCACAAACAAGAAGAGATGGATCTGACAAGAAGCAGAATGGAAAAACATACCTCTGTGGAATCACCTGCACAGATCTGCCTCTTCCCCACCTCCATGTCTTAATTCCAGGACAGCATCTTTTTAGTCATTGTGTTATTTAAGTTATAAAATAGGTGGTGAATGCAGGTAGAAATAATGTGGAGCATTTGTTATAAGTGTGTGTTTTAGTCGCTTAGTCACGTTCAACTCTTTGTGACCTCATAGACTGTAGCCCACCAGGCTCCTCGGTCCATGGAACCCTCCAGGCAAGAATGCTGGAGTGGGTTGCCATTTCTTTCTCCATTGTTATAAGTGAGTTTTAAGTGATTAGGTCTCATCTATCTCTTGAGACCCCATTCCTGAACTTCCAGGATTACTCTCCATGTTATGAACGTAATCTTTATCTTTTCTAATGTGGTCAGAGGCAAGAAGGATGAACAGCTGCAGTGGGTTAAAAAGAAAAATAAATCCAACCTGAATGAGACACAGCCTATCTAGACCTGGAAATCTGTCCTGCTGGAAAATTGCTGGACAATACTGAACTTTATAGACATGTATTTCTACAATTATACCAGTTGGTTTATTACTTCAAGATGACATTTTTGGACTTTTCAACTATATAACAAATGTAAAATAAGAATTTTTCCATAATGGAATCAGGACAGTATTCAACTGCAAATATTATATGATAGTCTTTCAAAGAGATTCTCATCGAATTCAACTACAGATATATTTTCTTTGCTTAAAATTAGGTGGATTCTGCACATTTCCCCACAAATGTAAAGGATACTAGTTATTAATTTACAGCATGCAATTCAAGCTGGCTTTATTTCTGAAATTCTGGCAAAAAGAGCTACTTACCACTGGATGTGATTTTTTAATACTATTTCTAATGGAGAGAGAAAAGCAATGAGATTGGCAATTAGTTTTAAATAAAGTCAGTCATGGGCTTTTGTGGTGTCTCAGTGGTAAGGAATCCACCTGTAATGCAGGAGACATGGGTTTGATTCCTGGGTCAGGAAGATCCCCTGCAGAAGGAAATGGCAATCACTCCAGTATTCTCACCTGAGAAATTCCATGGACAGAGATTGGCTGGCTGTAGTCCATGGCATCACAAAAGTGTTGGACATGACTTAGTGAATCAAACAACAACAACAAAATCAGTCATTTAACTTGTTACTCTGGGGAAGAAGTGACACAGACTTTTGAAGTTCAAACAGAGGGGAAAAGAAAAGTAAAACCATGAAATTCTGTTAAGCAAGGAAAAGTCTAATAGCATACATTCTTATAGCATTTGGAAATCAAACTTGCTCTTAATTTGCCTGTGGTGAAAGGACAAGTTATAAAATCTTTATTTCCCACCCAAACTATGTGACAGTTTATACTTATATGAAAGAATATCATCTGACTCCTGGAAATTTGTGATAACCCAAGAATTTTGTAAAACTCTTTTTTATGATTAATTGTTACTTGTTTGACTAGGTTATATTTAAATGAAATTGAATTTAGTTACTTTAGCTGTAAATGAAAGAACAAGGCTTTTGTTATGTAACTCATTACTGTATATTCTCTCTATGCTATGTGGTTTATCTTGCTAGTCAGAAAGATATGATATAATATTTCCTTTTGTCTGCTTTTAATAAAGAGTATCTCTGATCCAAACAGAATGAAAAACTTTGATGTGGCTTAGCATGTTGTAATTTTCAAATGTAGTTATTTGGCGTGGAGGATCCAGTCTCTTAGCTAATCTATGTGCTTATGTGAGAATTGTTGAGTTCTGTAGTAAAAGGAAGATTAAGAAAAATTATTTAGATCATTGCCAGAGAATGGAAGTTTAGAATATACTTTTTGTTTTGGGAGAGTTCAAAATACCTCTAGGAAAAGAGAGAAATAAAAGGAATAATAAAAATATTTTAGCAAGTATTATAAAAAAATTTCTCAATAAGAGAAAAATGTTTACTGAAATTTAAAAAGTGGTGAACTTGAAGAATGATACATACCCAGAATAAACCCATGTGTTGCTATGGAGTTGTGATTCAAGATAAAACCAGAAATGTAGATGTACTGTCCTACAATTGTTAATTGAGAGTTCAAGCAGTCATGTCATTTCTCAAAATTGCCATAGTTTCCATTTTGTAGAATTCTAATGAATATTGATATTCTCTCTTTCCTCACCATATTTTAAACTTTATTTCCCACCACTAAACAAAGTGACATCTATAACTCATCAACTTCATTTGGTTAAATGCTTGTACATTTTGAGCTGAGTTGAATCTGGGTATATTTGATACATTCAACTTTTCTATGGTAGAAACTATGTTCTTAAGTTTTTCTTTACCTTATTTAGCCAAATTCAGACTTATTTATTCAGACTCCTTATTGCCAAATTCAGACTTAAATTGAAGAAAGTAGGGAAAACCACTAGATCATTCAGGTATGACCTAAGTCAAATCCCTTATAATTATACAGTGCAAGTGACAAATAGATTCAAGGGATTAGATCTGATAGACAGAGTGCCTGAAGAACTATGGATGGAGGTCCATGACATTGTTCAAGAGGCAGTGATCAAGACCATCCCCAAGAAAAAGAAATGCAAAAAGGCAAAATGGTTGTCTGAGGAGGCCTTATAAAGAGCCAAGAAAAGAAGAGAAGCTAAAGGTAAAAGAGAAAAGGAAAGATATACCCATTTGAATGCAGAGTTCCAAAGAATAGCAAGGAGAGATAAGAAAGTCTTCCTCAGTGAACAGTGTAGAGAAATAGAGGAAAACAACAGAATGAGAAAGACTAGAGATCTCTTCAAGAAAATTAGAGATACCAAGGGAACATTTCATGCAAAGATGGGCACAATAAAGGACAGAAATTGTATGAACCTAACAGAAGCAGAAGATATTAAGAAGAGATGGCAAGAGTACACAGAAGACCTATACAAAAAAGATGTTCATGACCCAGAGAACCACGATGGTGTGATCACTCACCTGGAGCCAGACATCCTGGAATGTGAAGTCAAGTGGGCCTTAGGAAGCATCACTGTGAACAAAACTAGTGGAAGTGATGGAATTCCAGTTGACATATTTCAAATCCTAAAAGATGATACTGTTAAAGTGCTGCACTCAATATGTGAGCAAATTTGGAAAACTCAGCAGTGGCCACATGACTGGAAAAGGTCACTTTTCATTCCAATTCCAAAGAAAGGCAATGCCAAAGAATGCTCAAACTACCGCACAGGTATATTCATCTCACATGCTCAAAATTCTCCAAGCCAGGCTTCAACAGTCTGTGAACTGTGAACTTCTAGGTGTTCAAGCTGGATTTAGAAAAGGCAGAAGAAACAGAGATCGAATTGCCAACATCTGTTGGATCATCGAAAAAGCAAGAGAGTTCCAGAAAAACATATACTTCTGCATTATTGACTACGCCAAAGCCTTTGACTGTGTGGATCACAATAAACTGGAAAATCCTAAAAGCGATGGGAATACCAGACCACTACATTTCTCTTCACCAATATTTTAAATATAATATTTGTTGGTGCCATAAATATGGCACAATCACAACCATGTCTTTTCAAACCAATAATTTTTCTTGTTAATCATCTTGAACTTACATTGATTTTCCTACCATGTACTGTCCTATGTGATCCCTTTCCCCAAGTTTCTTAAAACCAAAATATTTGTTTGTCTTTTAAAATTTTTGTTATTTTTTCCTTTAAATTTTTTATGTTGAGAATTATAGATCTGTAGGAATTTCCAATTCATGGGAAATTCCAATGACTTGTTGGTCTGATTCCTCTCAGTGGTTATATTTTATACAATTACAGTGCAATATTAAAACCAGGAACTTGACATTGGGACGATATCTGTGAATAGCACTATGTCATTTTATTACATATGTATATTTAGCTAACCATGACTTCAATCAAGATATATTATTAATCTGATACTATAAACCTATCCCTTTATAATTTAACCCACTTTTTCTTCTCCCAACCATCCTTAACCACTGGTAACCATTACATTGCTCTTCCTCTCTATAATTTTGTCATTTCAAGAATAACATATGAATGGAACCATAAAGTTTGTTACTTTAGACCTTTTCAGATTGGCTTTTCTCTTTTAAACTAATGCTCATGTATAGTTCTGTTGTGTTTTTAATCCACTCTACCAATTTCTGCTTTTTAATTGATGTAGTTAAACAATTTACATTTATTGTAATTGATCATATATTGGAGTTTGAGTCTGCCATTTCTTTTCTTTTTTTTCTTTCTGTTTCCTCCATTTTTCAATTCTTTGCCTTTCCTGTGGGTTACTTGAACTTAAAAAAAAAAATCCCATTTTGGTTTGTCTATAGTGATTTTGTGTATACTACTACCGCAACTTCTCTAGGTGTTACACAGTTCATAGATATTTGGACACAGCTCCTCACAATATGCTGTTGTTAATGCTGTGCCAGATTCAGTAATGCATAGGAGTATCCCATTGCCTTTCCTCATGCATAATATACTTTTCTCAAGTATTCTACATTCATTGAGAAACCACATCTGATAAGGTTATAACTTTTGCTTCAACCTTCAAATGTGTTTTAGGAAATCAAAAAGGAAAGGCTATATATTTAACTATATTTTTGTTCTTTTCATTGTTCTTTTTTCCTTCCTCATGTTGTATGATTTATGTTTTTTATCATTTTCTTTTGGTTTTATAACATAATTTTGTCATGCTTTTAGTTTGTTGATTATAAGTTCTCTTAGTCTACATTCAAATCAGTATTGTTGATGGACTAGCTGTTGAAATGAAAGCTAGCCACAAGAGCTTAGGCCAACAAATTTATTGCATTGTGATAAAACTAGATGCTAAAAGTGAAAGCCTGGACAACTGTAGTGAGACTTTCCTAATCAGTAAGAAGAAGTGATACTATTTACATCTAGGATGATGGTCTAATTCCAAAACGCACGTTTTCTGCCAAATTCTCTGCGCTGCATTTCATGGTAGAAATTATTTTATAGGCATTCAATGTCCAGAAAATAAAGCAAAATTCTGTTTCAGTGTTCTCTTATAACAACCTTTAGTTGTTCAGATGTATGACTCCCTTTATAAATTATGCTTGGAGAAACTAATATTGAAATATCAGATAATGATGTCAATAAATATGCAGTTTATTTCTGATTCTGCCACTTTCTCATTCTCTGTGCCATCCAACGAGTTCTTCAGCCTTTATAAGGCTCATCTCTCATCTAGTTCAGATAGTTTGGTGAGAGATTTCTACATAAGGATCTTGAAATATAGTGACTGTGAATCTCATTTATGTGCATTTATAATGTGGCCATCTTCTCTTCCTTCTCCTTCTTGTCCCTCTTTCCTTCGTCTTCTTCCTCTTCTCTTCCTTCTCCTCTTGCTTCCTCTTCTTTTTTTCTTCCTTTTATTCTTAATATATGATTATAAAACATTCTTTCCAATATTTTAGGAGTTAATGTTACTGTGTCTCTTAGTGAATCATTACACTTGACGCTTGACATTTATGTTTTTAAATCAACAGTTTTCTGATTGTGAGTTAGCCAGTTTCTCAGTCTAATTAGCAGTTGTGCACTGACAACATTGATTTGGCATTGGAAAACAGCGAACAACCAATTCATAAGACACTAATCCAAGAGGAACATGCATGTCAGGTTATTATTTTAATTAGCTCTCATGAGCTGAACTTTCTGAATAGCTTATTGCCAAAACATTTCTCATCTTCCCACAAGTGATTAAGAGGCAGGCAGATGACTTCTATACTAGATTTGATGGAGCAGAAGCAAATTTTATAAAATGTTTTCAAAGAGCTGTTAGGCTTGGACAGAGCCTATCTGCAGAAACTGCCCTCAAGTCAAATGTTCAAGTCAAGTGGAAAATAACTATGAACTTGCATAGGCGATAAAATCATACGTAGTATGGAAGTATATGTGGTTACCAAAATAAGAAAAATTAGAGCAATGTCTAATTATGAAATAAATAGTCTAAAAGGAACACAATTTTATTAACAAGAGCAAGTAAAAATTTCTTTTAGATTACCTAAAGTATTGAAGCTAAGAAAAAAATGAAATTTTAATTAATTAGAAAATAAAAAGATATGGAAACTGGATATGGTTAATCTGTACATATTAGCATTGTCTAAAAGGATTTTATAACAAGTAGAGACATACATGGTAAATGTGCTATTTTTTTTGTAATGTGAATATCAATTGCATATCTGAGTGCAGTTTATATTTTAGCACTAGTTTTTGTTATTCATAGATTCATACAGCATCAGAAAGAATTCTTGCTAATTAATTATTTGTTTGTGACTAAAGAGGATCTTCCTCCTTGATCTCAGGAGGCACAGAGGTTTAGAGAATATTACAACTATATTCTCTCACATGTTACAGGTTCTTTCATATTAGTATGTAATTTTTTTCACTTTTATTTTCTATTTCTTTGCAACCTTGTTATTCAAAAAGCAATGTGCTTTACAGCAGAAGTTTAAATACAGATAAACAAGTCAGATAAGCTTTACTTGCTATAGTTTTAAGATGGCGTTTGGTCTGCTTTGACTAGAATTCTGCTTTCATATGATTTCAAAAATATCACTTTATCATGTTATGGTTTTTATTGTCTTTTATAATTTAGCGTTTTATGACTGGGATATAGATAAGAAGTTTAAGCTGAATTCTTGAGATCTATCATGCTTTTTGTTTTATAAGTATTTAATTGATTTAACTATCATCAATACATGAACCAAACTCAGATTAGTCTCAGCCTGAAGCCTATGAAAGGAAAGGCAAGATTGCATATGACCCCATTTTAGGACAGACGTTTCCAATTTGGGGGTGAAGGCAAGTGTAGCTGCCTTGCCTTTGTTTGAATGAGTTTGCTGCTTATCACTGCTGATGGAACAGAGCTGTTGACGGGGAGGAAGATGGTCGAGGGGAAAGGACTATGCGTAGGTTGCAGCATAGAGAGGACACTTCTCTGACCATGTTATTAATGTACACACAGCACTCTACTCATGGAGGTGGGAGTTAATATTTCTATTTAATAATCTAATCTAGCCAAATTTTGCTCATGTTCTCTCCTAAACTGTTTCCATCACCTACTGTCACACTGCTGGCTGGCATCCTGAGAAAATGATCATTTCCCAAGATTCTGAAATTTGCATTAATGTCTGACTTTTCATTAAGTCCCCCAGTGACTAAGAAAGCCACAGCTACTGATAGGAAGAAAAGGGTTATGTGTGGGTGAGGGGGTAGAATAATCTTTTTATTTGTTGACTTTCTGCAAGAACTAATTGATTCTTTATTTAAACTTTTTGTTTTGTATTGGAGGATAGCCAATTAACAATGTTGTAATGGTTTCAGGTGACAGCAAAGATATACATGTATCTATTATTCCTCAATGAATGTATCCATTCTCCTTCAAGTCTTGCCCAGTAGCTCAGCTGGTAAAGAATCCACCTGCAATGCAGGAGACCCCAGTTCAATTCCTGGGTTGGGAAGAGCCACTGGAGAAGGGATAGGCTACTCACTCCAGTTTTTTGGCCTGGAGAAGTCCATGGGGTTTCAAAGAGTGGTACACAACTGCCTTTCACTTTCACTTTCATTCTCTCTCAAACTTTCCTCCCATCCAGGCTTCCAGATAACATTGAGCAGAGTGCCATGTGCTGTACAGTATTACAAGGACTTACTGTACTGCACTGTCCATTTTAAACATAACAACATGTACATGTCTATCCCAAACTTTCTATCCATCTCTTCTCCTCATCCTTTCCCCTGGCAATCATAAGTTTGAAGAACACTACTTGATTCTGTGTCAACAAAGAATATAATATATTCAAAAGTATTTTATCACAGGTAGTTAGTTTTTCCAGAATTGTTTAAGATCCTGGAGTTACAAAAGTATATATGTTAGAGAGGTTAGCCTCAAAGAGATCACAATCAATAGAAGATATGCAATATATTTAGAATAGCAAAATGAAGATTTAGGAAAGCACAGAGGAGGGTGATGGAGAGGTGGTAGAGAGGGAAAAAAAATCTTACTGGAGCTGATTCCTGTACTAGATGTTAAAGGGTGAGTTGGATGATCCAGGAGATGATAATGAGAAGATAAAAGCTGTGTTGCTCAGTCACTAAGTCGTGTCTGACTCTTTGCAACCCCGTGAACTGCAGCATGCCAGGCTTCTCTGTCCTTCACTATCTCCCTGAGTTTGCTCAAACTCATGTCCTTTGAGTAGTGATGCCATCCAACCACATCATCCTCTGTTGCCCCCTTCTCCTCTTGCCCTCAATCTTTTCCAGTATCAGGGTCTTTTCCAATGAGTCAGCTCTTCGCATCAAGTAGCCAAAGCACTGGAGTCAAAGTTTCAAGATAAAAGCATTCTAGGCAGAAAATACTAGTACGGATGTACAAGTACAGAAATAGGGAAAAGCATGACACATTCCATGAAACAGAATGAGACAATGGGTCCTGGGACTCCTGGCCTAAGTGTTAATCTGCTGCCTCTCCTCTAAGCCCCCAGCCCTACTGAATCAGAATATGCATTTTGTCACAATCCCCAAGACATTTGTATTCACCTTGAATTTGCAAGCAAGATCACCTCATAGGCACTGTGTAATTTAGTTAGGAGGTGTGTCCTTTCTGGTCATTTTTAGAAACTATTGATTCTATGAATTTGTTAGATTTAAATACAGACAATAACTATTCCCATTTATTATGTTAAGTTGATTCTCTAGCATTCCCACCATACTTATTACTATTACGTATATATAACATCCCAGGTGTTGCTAATGGTAAAGAACCCCACATGCAGGAGACACAAGAAATGTGAATTGGATCCCTGATCGGGAAGATCCTCTGGAGGAGGAAATGGCAACCCATTCCAATATTCTTGTCTGGAGAATCCCATGGATGGAGAAGCCTGGCAGGCTACAGTCTATAGGGTTTTAAAGAATCAGACACAACTGAAGCAACTTAACACATATATATAGATTGATAAATATTTTATGTATTTTGATCCATTGCCCTGTTTCTTTATTGATGCTCAATTTGAAATATGTTTGATAAAGGGAGCATCTTCAAGATGGTTCCTGAATCCTTCTGACATGAAGAGAGTGGTCTTTTTGAATATACTTGGTTTCTCTATGTCAAGATATGTTGTATATTTCATACTATATCCTTCCTGCCTAGATATGCAATCAACCATTTCTCTAAAGGGCTTTGGTCCTTTTTGAAAGCAAATTGGATCCTTTTATTTTTTTCCCTAACTCGGAGCAGGGTTCCAGACAAGTTTTATTTAAACATTTTATTTGTTAGGTTACTTCATTATACAAATTCTTTCCATGATTTTTTTCCTTAATCCATAGGACAGTCCAAACTCCTTAGCTTAACATCCACAGTATTATTGTTATCTGGGTTTAATTTACATTTCCACTTTTTTCCTGGTTAACATATTCAGAAAACATGCTCCAGCTAAACAAATCTATTAGTTGTTCTTTGAATCTTCCTAGCTCATCAGTATTTTCAAACCTTATATTTTAATAGTCATCTGGGATAAAAAGAACACATTCTTCTTTATTTATTTAAATTTTGTTGGATTAGTTAGGGGTTTAAGGCAAATCTGATTAGCTCTTAAAAGTTTTTACCGTCCAACTATATCACAATATATTCTTGCTCCTTTTCTAGCAATATTGTAAACCTCCTTAATGTGAGGGGCCTTGCTGTATTTTTTTTTCTCTTTTATTGAATCCTTTTTCCGATGTATGTGTGTTAGTTGCTCAGTCATGTTTGACTCTTTGTGATCCCATGGACTGTAGCCCACCAGGCTGCTCTGTCCTTGGAGTTTTCCAGACAAGGATGCTGGAGTGGGTTGCTATTTCCTGCTCCATTGACCCATACATAGAAGGAACTTTACAATAGTTACAAATTTACTATTTTATTCTCAAAATATTTTTTCCTAACAAAATTGTAAACCCTATTTTTATTCTCTTTACACATTACTAATTCTTGTACATGTCAATCAATATTTGAGTGGTAAGAACAACCTGTTTTGAGCAGAAATTCTGAAATAATTTATTTTCAAGTTCTGGATGATGTAGAATTTTAAAGAGGAATAACAATAAAATAATTAGGCCAAACAGCATAAATAGATAGAATGTTGAGTCATGGATACCAGATTCTCAAAAGCACTCCACATAAGTACTATTTCTGAATTTTTCATTTTAAAACTATACTATCACATTTTAATCTTTGGTCCTTGATAATGGTAGAAGATTGAAGTGAATTTCTGCAAATGGAAAGAAGATATAGATGATATTAATTATAAGAGGATGGTATGAAAGAAAATAATGGGAAAATGAGAAATAAAGAGTGTAAACATAGAGGAAAAAGCTGAATTTAGAAAGAATTTGTAAACAAAATATTGAATCAGTTAGTTTCCTCATTTGCAAAATGGGGAATAACAAACTTATAATGTTGTACACAGAATATATTAAGAGAGTGTTTGTAAAATTCCAAGCTTAATGTCTGGAAATTACTAGTATTCAATAAATGATAATTATTCTTGATATCACAGATGGATATAGAATTTGATATACTACAGTATATTAATACATTGCAAATACTGCATCTTCCTATAAATATATGTATGAGTATGTGCATACAGATGTATTTACATACAAACATCTATTGTTGTTCAGATGCTAAGTCATGTCCCACTCTTTTTGACCCCACGGGCCTGGCTCCCTTGCCAATACATGCACACATATGTGCAGTCTGTATGTCTCCATAAATGTGTGGCCATGTACATGCATATATAATACAAACACACACACACACACACACACATGATTTTCCCACCAAGGGACGCCCCAAATTTCTGGAACTATAGAAGTTAGATGTTATTATGCACTGATTTGCTAACAAGTGTATTTATTAAGCTGAGATTTTTTGAGATAACTCTCAAATAGCTATTCCCAAAGAACTTTTATTTTCCTTAAGTGTGAAAAGAGTATAAATGTCCTTTTCTAAAACATTTGTGGTAGTGGTGTCTGAAAATCACTGGTGCTCAATTGTATCTAACTCCATGTGATCCTATGGACTGTAGCTCGCCAGGCTCCTCTGTTCATGAGATTTTCCAGGCAAGACTACTGGAGTGGTTACCACTTCCTAATCCAGGTGATCTTCCTGACTCGGGGATTGAACCCACATCTCTTGTGTCTCCTGCATTGGCAGGCAGATTCTTTACCACTAGCACCATCTGGGAAGCCCTGGAATCCAGTAGTTGCAGTGAAAGAGCCTGATCAGGAAATCACAAGGCTATTCATTTTAGTTTAACAATTGCAAAGAAAGAGACCAAATAGCTCTCGGGTCTCCAGGCCCCTAGCTGTGGTAACTATGAGTTACCCTCATGACTATTATAAATCCAGATTACTCAGGACCAATCTGCCTTTGTGGTTGTTGTTTGTTATGCTCTTTTTTGGCTTTGATGGCTCTCTTTAGGCAGACACCCATCCTAAGTGGCAAAGATAAAAGAAAAAAGGGAAGAAAGGAAATGAGAGATGAGGAGCTTGCTGGAATCAAACTCACAGTTAGAAAGCAAACTCATTGAAACAACCAGAGCAGATGAATACCACGAAGGAAATTAATAATGTTAACCCACTGAACTTGGTGAAAGCCTGTGTCACAAAATAGAGTACTACACAGAGGAGGTAATTAGTCAAACATGCAATCGGCTAAGTGGCATTGATGACATATATGATCTGGGTACTTCAATATATGGAAACTTGAATCAACCTGGAGACACTTGATGATAAAAGGTCATTTTTGATGTCATTTTAACTTTTCCTTCATAATTGTCTTTGTTGAGCACTTACTATATAACAATGGCCCTAGACACCATGTGGGATAAGTATATGGGTAAATCTTTTAGGCAGATGCCATATCTTTGTATCTTTTTATTGAAAACATCCAGCATATGGTATAGCTCATAATTCATTCTCAAAAACTGCTTGTTATATTCACATCAAATGTAAACTTGAGTTACTGTCTCTATGAGCAGGCAATCAGATGGCAGAACAAAACATATGTAAGTAGTAAACAAAGTAATATTTATAAAAGGTGAAGACAATAAATGCTAGTGTTGGGATGCTCATCTGAACTTGAAGGTCAGAGAGAATATAAAGGTAACCAGATTGCGGAGGGAGGAAGAACAGATGTTCAAAGGAAAGAGTGTGCGGTTTGTGTTTAACAGACAGTTCAAGAGATTAGCTGGCGGCTTCCCTGGTGACTCAGTGGTAAAGAATCTGCATGCCAGTGAGGGAGACATGGGATCAATGTCTGGTCCAGGAAGATCCTACTTGCTGTGGAGCAGTTAAGTCTGTGCACCACAACTGTTGAGCCTGTGTTTTAGAACCCAGAAGCCACAACTGCTGAGTCCATATGATGCAACTACTGAAGCCTGAGAGCCCTAGAATCCACGCTCTGCAACAAAAGAAGCTACCACAATGAGAAGCCTGTGCACTGCTATTAGAAATCAACCCCTCTTCTCCTTAACTAGAGAAAAGCCCACGCAGCAACAAAGACCCAGCATGGCCAAAAATAAATAAATAAATAAATATGTATTTTAAGAGAGATCAGGTGGGTGTGAGATGGTAGTAGCAAGACGCGGAAAATAAAATTAATTAGCTGGATTGGAACTGATTTGTTAATTTGTTGAATTTTATTTTTGGGAACCGGGAACATTTAAATTTGGAAAGAGAAAAAGGTTGAAACATAATATTAGTGGCAAATAGGAGGTTCTTCAGTAATTTTGCAATTTGTAACAATTAGGGCTACTTAATATGATATCTATGAAACAGGAGGGAAGGGGGTAGGTCATAACTGCTAAAAGACTGACACAGACATTGAGAAAGGACATTTACTGGTTAGGACCAACAAAGCCCAAGATGGTGGAAGAGTCCATGTCCAGAAGACCTCAAGCCTTATTACATGCTCATTGGAATATGTTAGCTAAATGACATACCCATAGGCACTATGACAGTTCTGAGGCCACCATAAAAGACAAAAACGTGGGTGGTAGCCCTAGAAATCCCCACTCCTTCCCCAAAATAGTTGGAATACTCCTTCCACTTGTTAGCCAAAGAAATTACCTAAACCAGGAAAAGTAACAACCTCTTACCCTGGGGCCTCTCACCTTCTGATGGCCCATACTCTGTCTCTGGAGTGTGTGTCTCCCTAAATAAATCTGCTTCCACTTTACTGTGGCTCTGTCTGGAATTCTTTCTTGTGTAAAACCAAGGACACTTCTGTTGAGTTTAATGATGAAGGAATCTGCTCATACAACAAAATATCTTCTTCCATTAGCCCTGTAAAGCAGATAAGGTGAGTGATTCCTTCAGGTTGCTTAATGCTGCTGCTGCTGCTAAGTTGCTTCAGTCGTGTCCGACTCTGTCCAACCTCATAGACGGCAGCCCACCAAGGTCCCCCGTCCCTGGGATTCTCCAAGCAAGAACACTGGAGTGGGTTGCCATTTCCTTCTCCAATGCATGAAAGTGAAAAATGAAAGTGAAGTCGCTCAGTCATGTCTGACTCTTCGCGACTCCATGGACTGCAGCCTACTAGGTTCCTCCATCCACGGGATTTTCCAGGCAAGAGTACTGGAGTGGGTTGCCATTGCCTTCTCCATCAGGCTGCTTAATAGGCTTCTATAAATTCTCAGTGCAGTTGAAGAGCCAAGTTCAAGTGTACTTGACTATGATTCCAACAGGGTCATAATAAGGCTGAGATCCATACCACTCCAAGCCCGCCCCTATCTTAGGACTTTTTTTCACTTTCCTCTCTTCTATTTTCCATGAATCTGTCTTCCAGGAATTTCCCATAATTTGGCTGCATGTTGGATTCATGACCAAACAAGGGGGAGAAGGTGCTATCAGGACATTTGCTCCAGCTTGGGTTCCACTGTACATCTAAATTTGGCTGAAAATTTGTCATATTGGACTTTGTCATATTGGTCCTTCTAAGCTCAGGGACCTCTACAAATGCTTCGGAATCATCACCTTTGTTCACAGTTTAAAACTTATCTAAAACATGAATTTTCCATAAATTCTTGTTGCCTTCTCTAATGCTCCATTACCTCTCGTCATAAAATTGTGGATTAGGACAATCAGAAGAATGTCTTTAGAAGAGTCATCACTATATTTCCTTCAAAACATATAGAACTTAATAGAGTTAAAGTGAACTTTGCTTTAAAATATTAACTGATCCATCATGTAATTCACTATTTAATAGGCAAAAGTAACAGACATAGAAATCTTTATTATAGGCATAATATTACCAAGTCTTGTACTCAAGAAAATTGAGAAATTTCACTCCACATATTGGCAGTATTTCAAAACGTTTGAGAATGAAGTTTCTGGAATTAAACTACCCCTATTTGAAAACTAGCACTGCCGTTTATGAACTGTGTGCTCTTGGACAACTTTGCTAAAGTCTGTGAGTCCTCTCCGTTGTCCATAAAATATGCATAATAGTAGAACCTACCTCATTGGATGTTTGTGATTTTTAAGTGAATTAATGCAAATAAAGACCTTAAAAGTGTCTGTTCTAAGGTAGTTATTGAGTATACCCTTAATAAATGCTAAATATTCTTGTTTCTGCACTGCTTCTTTCCATAGCTTTGTTTCTAGAATCTAGCTCTCTTATATTTTCTAACATCACACTTGCCCTATCCAAATTCCTTGCCTCCTCCTATGGAATACCCTCTATCTGAGCTTCTATTTTTTCATTTTTTTAAATTAATTTTTATTGGAGTATAATTGCTTTATAATATTATGTTAGTTTCTACTGTATAGCAAAGTGAATCAGCTAATATATATATATATATTCAGGTCACCACAGTGCATTAAGCAGAGTTTCTTGACCTATAGTATCTTCTCATTGTTTAATCTATTTTATATGTAGTATCAATAGTATATGTATGTCAATATCAATCCTATTTGCAAAGCAGAAATTAAGACACAGATATTGAGAACAAATGTATGGATACCAAGGGGGAAGGATGAGGTGAGGTGTTGGTGGGAGAAATTGGAAGATAGTTCTGAACTTACAGATCTTATCTACTGCTTACATTTACAAGAAATTCTTTCCCCTGGAGACTAGCCTCAGGGTAGAATTTACCACATCTGTTTCTACCCAAATAGCAAGCTACATTAAAGAATTATTAATCAAAGAAGTTGCTGGCATCTGGGATTCCTACCTGCAGTAATGGCTGACCCAACAGTTAGAAGGGATGTACATGTGAGTATCTAAGATGAACATTCATCATTCTCAGCTGGAAGTCAATGGCAGGAAAGTCTGAAAACAGTAGGTAAGATGGCCTCAGGTAATGCACTGAGGCTCAGCATCAGGACTTCAGGTTCTGCCTGGGGAGAAATCCACAGGAATAAACCACTCTCTTCATTTGGAAAGATTAATGGGAACTGGAATACAATCAGTTGCAGAACCGAGGAAGCTTGCTTTTCATAAAATTAGCTATGAGGCAGAAACAAAGAGTCTGAATTCTCATTTACTGAAATGTGATTCATGAGGTTGTGCTGATTTAGTGAGAAATTCACTATCTACATAGGCTTAGCTTTGGTGGGAATAAGATAGAAGAAGATAGAAGAATTGCATTGCTTGTAAAACCCACAAGGAAAGGCTGAGTAAGGGATGTATAGGCTGCCTGAAGATGGATCAATGTGCATGGCTAAAACGGCTTCAGTTCAGTTCAGTTTGTCGCTCAGTCATGTCTGAATCTTTGCGACCCCATGAATTGCAGCACGCTAGGTGTCCCTGTCCATCACCAACTCCCTGAGTTCACACAAACTCATGGCCAACAAGTCGGTGATACCATCCAGCCATCTCATTCTCTATCCCCTTCTCCTCCTGCCCTCAATCCCTCCTAGCATCAGGGTCTTTTACAATGAGTCAACTCTTCGCATGAGGTCGCCAAAGTATTGGAGTTTCAGCTTCAGCATCAGTCCTTCCAATGAACACCCAAGACTGATCTTCTTTAGGATGGACTGGTTGGATCTTCTTGCAGTCCAAGGGACTATCAAGAGTCTTCTCCAACACCACAGTTCAAAAGCATCAATTTTTCGGCACTCAGCCTTCTTCACAGTCCAACTCTCGCATCCATACATGACCACAGGAAAAACCATAGCCTTGACTAGATGGACCTTTGTTGTAAAGTAATGTCTCTGGTTTTTAATATGCTATCTAGGTTGGTCATAACTTTCCTTCCAAGGAGTAAGCGTCTTTTAATTTCATGGCTGCAGTCACCATCTGCAGTGATTTTGGAGCACCCCAAAAATAAAGTCTGACACTGTTTCCACTGTTTCCCCATCTACTTCCCATGAAGTGATGGGACCAGGTTCCATGATCTTAGTTTTCTGAATGTTGAGCCGTAAGCTAACTTTTTCACTCTCCTCTTTCACTTTCATCAAGAGGCTTTTTAGTTCCTCTTCACTTTCTGCTATAAGGGTGGTGTCATCTGCATATCCTACGTTATTGATATTTCTACCAGATATCTTGATTCCAGCTTGTGTTTCTTCCAGTCCAGCGTTTCTCATGATGTACTCTGCATATCAGTTAAATAAGCAGGGTGACAATATACAGCCTTGACGTACTCCTTTTCCTATTTGGAATCAGTCTGTTGTTCCATGTCCAGTTCTAACTGTTGCTTCCTGACCTGCATACAGATTTCTCAAGAGGGAGGTCAGGTGGTCTGGTATTCCCATTTCTCTCAGAATTTTCCACAGTTTATTGTGATCCACACAGTCAAAGGCTTTGGCATAGTCAATAAAGCAGAAATAGATATTTTTCTGAAACTCTTTTGCTTTTTCCATGATCCAAAGAATGTTGGCAATTTGATCTTTGGTTCCTCTGCCTTTTCTAAAACCAGCTTGAACATCAGGAAGTTCACGGTTCACGTATTGCTGAAGCCTGGCTTGGAGAATTTTGAGCAGTATTTTACTAGCATGTGAGATGAGTGTATTTGTGCAGTAGTTTGAGCATTCTTTGGCATTGCCTTTCTTTGGGATTGGAATGAAAAGTGACCTTTTCCAATCCTGTGGCAATTGCTGAGTTTTCCAAATTTGCTGGCATGTTGAGTGCAGCACTTTCACAGCATCATCTCTTAGGATTTTAAATAGCTCAACTGGAATTCCATCACCTCCACTAGCTTTGTTCATAGTGATGCTTTCTAAGGCCCACTTGACTTCACATTCCAGGATGTCTGGCTCTAGATGAGTGATCACAACGTGATTATCTGGATCATGAAGATCTTTTTTGTACAGTTCTTCTGTGTATTAGGCAATGATAAATTTAGGGTCTGAATTTGAAGAGCATTAAGGGGGCAGTTAAGGGATTAATATTTCCTTTTTTGGGAGGTTGAAAGCTATTAAAAATTTGATCAGAGGGCAGGCAGGGGTTTAGGAATGTTAACTGCTTGAGTATTTAACATATGTTAAAGGTACAAAATACTGTAGTATCAATTAAGAAATAATTATTTAATTTGAGAAAAAAGTCTGTTTTGGGTAGTTGATGTAAAAATGAAATGTCCTGAAGATACACTTAGATTTTAGCTTATATTCAGGATTTATTTACATACAAACATGCCTCTACTAGTTTTTATCAATAAAGAAGTCCTTGAAGTGAAGTGAAGTCGCTCAGTCATGTCCGACTCTTTGTGACCCCATGGACTGTAGCCTACTATGATCCTCCTTCCATGAGTTTTTCCAGGCAAGAGTACTGGAGTGGGTTGCCATTTCCTTCTCCAGAGGATCTTCCTGACCCAGGGATCGAACCCAGGTCTCCTGCACTGTAGACAGATGCTTTACCATCTGAGCCACCAGAAGTCCTTGAGAAGTATATAAATTCCATTCTTCTGAGATTATTTAAGTCTCAAATAACTCATTTTGAAATATATAACATGAATGACCTGAAGATTATCATTATAAGTGAAGCAAGTCAGAGACAGATATCATAGGATATCACTTATTCATAGAATCTAAAAATATGTTACAAATGAACTTATTTACAAAACAGAAACAGATTGACAGACTTAGAAAAGGAACTGTTGGTTATCAGCAGGAAAAGTCATGGGGAAGGACAGTTAGGGAGTTCCGGATGGACATGTACACACTACTATATTTAAAATAGATAACCAACAAGGACCTACTGCATAGCACAGAGAACTCTGCTGAACACCCCATAATAACTTAAATGGGAAAAGAATTTGAAAATGAATAGATACAGATTTATAGGACTGTAGAACTCTGCTGTACACTTGCAACTATCACAATATTGTTAATCAACTATATTCCAGTATAAAATAAAAATAAATAACAAAACATAAAACTTTGTGTAATGATGAAACAAGCAACAAGGGTAAACAGAAAATGAAAAAGTTAAGATATGCTAAATTACAATTACTATGATATACCATGAGGCATTATAAAAACTAAGACAATGGGAGTGAGCTATGCTTTTGCATCTGTTAGCGACCCACGGATGAATGGTTATTGAGTGGTGTGACTATCCATTCCTATAACACCAGCCTGACAAATGAAGGAATCTTGATTTTTGTAATTGTTCTATTCTCTGTGCTCTAAACCCTTTAAAATGAGGTTTTCCCCTTCATTTTGGTATTTGTCAAAAGTGAACCTGATAATCCCAAATACCTTGAAAAATATTTTTTACTTTCAGCAGAAAAATTTTAAAATACAGTATAATAAGAAGACACTGGATCTTCCCTGGTGGTTCAGATGGTAAAGCGTCTGCCTACAATGCAGGAGACCTGGGTTCAGTCTCTGGGTTGGGAAGATCTCCTGGAGAAGGGAATGGCAACCCACTCCAGTATTCTTGCCTGAAAAATCCTGTGGACAGAGGAACCTGGTTAGGCTACAGTCCATGGTGTCGCAAAGAGTCAGACACAAGTGAGCGACTTCACTCACTCATGCATGCATTAGATGGGCTTCCCTAGCGGCTCAGTCGGTAATGAATCCATCTGCAATGCAGAGGGCCTGGGTTCCATCCCTGGGTTGGGAAGATTCCCTGGAGGAGGGCAGTGCAACCCACTCCAGTATTCTTGCCTGGAGAATGCCCGTGGACAGAAGAGCCTGGCGGGCTACAGTGCATGGGGTTGCAGAGTCAGACACGACAGAGCGACTAAGCACAACACGTGTGTTAGAAGAGAGTGGTTCTCCATTTTATAGAATGTCAGGTTCTCGCTCAACAGCTCCTTCGAAAAATCTATTCTTGGCAGTCAGGGAAGGCAAAATATTGAGAAATCAGGTACAGGCTTTAAGAAGTAAATGATCCGTTTGCCTTTAGGCAGTTGGGCAAGTTTTAGATTGGCCACTGTCATTACCATGATAATGAGCTTCAGCAGCACACATGGAGGAAACCAGTAGTTCCATTCTGAAATCATCCAATAATGGAAGAGGCCAGGACACTGTTTTGCAAAATGACATACTGATGACCTCAGAGAGTTTCTTAAAATGGATTAGACCCTCTGGGGTTGGCATCTGCATTTTAATAAGATCCCAAAATGATTTGAATCTGTGCTTAAATTTGGAAACTATTAGCATATTGTTTTCTTACACATATCTCCCTTTTCTCCTAGGACTCAGTAACAGTGATGTTTTCTTCCCCAACTATAAATGAATTAAGAGTGGAAGCTCCATCTGAGACATTCAAAATGATAGATGTCAAATTATTAATATATGTTTGTGTGCAGATGTGTGCACATTATGTGTATGGAACAGACTCACATTGTGCCTTGCTAAATGTTACATTGTGCCTTGCTAAAAACATTGAGCTCTATTGTGCCATTTTTTAGGTAATGTTTTAAGCATTCATAAATGTATAAGTCATATACGGACTACATTTCCCAGCCTCTCTTGCAGGAAACTGAGACCTTCCAAGTAGGTTCTGGGCCAGTGGAACAGAGCAGGCGTTAATGTGTACCACCTGTCAGTAGAGGGCGCCAATAGAGAGGAGCTTACTATCTGTTACTTTCATTTCTTTTTATTTTTTTAGGTTCATGAAATTGACTTAAACTTGAAATGTTATCATTATTTTTGTGAGAGTAGAGTTGATGTACAATATTACATAAGTTATAGATGTACCATGTAGTGATTCACCTTTTTTAAATGTTACACTCCTTTTATAATTATTATAAAATATTGGCTGTATTTCCTGTTGTACATTATAGCCTTATAGCTTATTTTATATCTAATAGTTTGTACCTCTTAATGCCCAACCCTTGTCTTGTCCTTCCCCCTCTTCCCTTTCCTCTCTTGTAACCATTAGTTTGTTTTCTATAATTATGAATCTGCTTTTCTTCCTTTCAACAGCACTTTCTTTTCAAGTCTTTGAAGTTCTTAGGTATTCCTAGAATACAAAGAAACTTAACTTTTTCATATAAAACATTATTCTCTGACTCTTTCCATCAATGCCAACTTCCTTGTTCAGAGTGTAATTAATGTGGTTAAATTTGTGCCTGTCCTTCTTTGTCAAGGTAAGGGCTAACTAGTCTGATAAGCCTAATGGGTAATGAGAGGTAATGGCTTAATTATCTCTCATTATTTAATTAATATGTCAATTAATTAAATAATAAGTGGATTTAAACTTAACTCTATAACCTGAGGCTCTTTGGTTCTCCTGATTTCCTCTTTAGCCCTATCTCCCATTAATACTCAAGGCACACCTTTTGTTCCAACCAAATGAATGAGTCTTCTCTGCCCATCTTACCCACATTGTCTATTAACCTCACTAAGATTTCTTCTTGCTGGCTTGATTGCTCACTAAAACTGTTCCCCAAATATAATTACTTCTCAGACTTCATGGTCCACCTCCATTCTTTGAATATTCCTTGGTAATCCCTGATCAAAGTTATTTCTCTCTCTTGCTATATGGTGGCTCTAGTAATCTTTATTCAACAAATATAATCTGTATGTATAAAATGTGACAGATAACAGGGATACAAAAAGAGTTAAATTGAATCCCCATCTTCCAGAAATAAGGTGTCATGGCATTGTTATAAATAAATGACTATAATGAAAAAGAAGATAGATAGCAATTATGAGAGTTCAGTGAAGTACAATCTCTACTAATCAATGAACATGTGAGATATATGACTTTGTTATACTAGTATCTGTTATGCATCATTCTTTTGTTTTGAGTGGCTATGTGTAAAGACTATAGGTTGCACATTATTCGATATGCCAATAAATCTGATATGAAGCTGATAAGAACCATAAAAGAACATAGGGAATATCTCAAGACTAAAGAATATTAAGAGTAAGCATTAGGAAAGAAGGAGCTACTATGGGGAAGTGATATTGTGCCAGCTATGAGCTTAGAATTCAAGGGACTTTGCCCATTTCCATCAACCCTATAGGAACTGCCTCCATCATGTGAACAAGCCCAAACTAGCCTGCTGGATAATGATACTGGGGGCTCAGTAACCACTGTCTTCCCACATGAGAGCCTGTCTTCAGATCCTCTGCCAGCTAATAGAGGATACAAGAGCAAACCCATCTTAGATCAGGGAAGCCTGGGCATATAGCCACAGAACTACCCAGCTGACCCATGGACTTATAAATAAGAGCAAATCATTTTTGATTTAAGCCATTAAGTATTGAAGTGTTATATTATTTAACAAACAGTAAACACTAACACAGTATACACTTGAATAATATTTAAAAGGACTTAAAGTGGCAAGGGATAATGTAACGATTATTACTATTATTTATTTATTCACGTATTTATTTTTGCCACACTGCACAGCTTGTGAGATCTTAGTTCCTCAAACAGAGATTGAACCCAGGCCCTTGTCTGTAAGAGCACGGAGTCTTAACCACTGGACAGCTGAAGATTTCACTGTAATAATTATTAACAATAGCTCATATCTGATAGCTCAGTTGGTAAAGAATCCATCTGCAATGCAAGGGACTTGGGTTCAATCCCTGGGTTGGGAAGATACCCTGGAGAAAGGAAAGGCTACTCACTCCAGTATTCTGGCCTGGAGAACTCCATGGACTGTCTAGCCCATGGGGTCACAAAGAGTCGGATATGACTGAGCAACTTTCACTTTCACATTTCACTGAGCACTTACTACGTTTGAGTTACTGTAGATATATGTACTGAACGGGCTTCCCAGGTGGCACTAGTGGTAAAGAAGAGGGCTGCCAGTGAGGGAGACATAAGAGACATGGGTTTGATCTCTGGGTTGAGAGGATCCTTTGGAGAAGGGCATGGAAACCCATTCTAGTATTCTAGGGTCAGACATGACTGAAGTAACTTATCAAGCAGGCATGTGCTGAATGCTACCATGTATATATGTGTGTCCTCTAAAAATCACCCTGAATTATGAATATTTTTATCCTTTTTGCAGATGAGAAAATTGAGACCTGAAGCAGTTAAGGAATCTGACTAACATGGCAGAGCTCTAAGGGACAGGGTCATCACTTAAAATTCCCCTTCTTAATCATGTCTGTATCACTTGTAACTTATATTGCTTTTCAGTGAAAAGAACAGATCAGAACCAGGACAGATATGTATTAGAATGATCCTTTAATGTGCATCTTACGGAATGTCTCATTAATTCTCATGGCTTCCTAATGAGGCACGTTAGCCATGATATCATTCATCAAAATTCCCATCCCAGTTTCTTGTTCTAGTATCTTAATCCAAAAGAGAGATACTGATAAAGGTCTCATGCCCAGTGCCCAGCCATGGGAGAAGAGTTTGAACAGGTTGGACTTGATACTCTTGAATACATGGTCATACAGGTGAACAATTTTGCCTCTGCCCAGGTAGCCCTTTGTGTCCATTAAGGTAGTTCTGGAGTTCTGAGACAGCCAAGTAATAAGTGACATTTCTCACAAGTAGAAACTAGGATATCGTATGGGTCGGGCAGATCCTCTAGGAAAAGGAATGGCAACTCACCTCAGTACTCTTGCCTGGAGAATTCCATGGACAGAGGAGCCTGGCAGGCTATAGTCCATGGGGTTGCAAAGAGTTGGACACAACTGAGCAACTAACACACACACACACACACACACACACACACACACACACACGGGTCATCCCAACTCTCAAAAATTAATGTTCCATTTACTTTTCAATGAGTAACCATTTTACTGGGCTGACAGTTGATATCTGTTCAAAGGAGTTTTCCATGGGTATCCTTTGATTATGTTAGTCTGTTTTTTTTTTTCTCTTAAATGTGACCTTTCTGGGAGCAGGCAGTGGTACCCCACTCCAGTACTCTTGCCTGGAGAATCCCATGGACGGAGGAGCCTGGTGGGCTGCAGTCCACGGGGTCGCGAAGAGTTGGACACGACTGAATGACTTCACTTACACTTTTCACTTTCATGCATTGGAGAAGGAAATGGCAACCCACTCCAGTGTTCTTGCCTGGAGAATCCCAGGGATGGGGGAGCCTGGTGGGCTGCCGTCTACGGGGTCGCACAGAGTCGGACACAACTGAAGCGACTTAGCAGCAGTAGCAGCAGACCTTTCTGAGGCACAATATTATATAGATGTATAGTTCCACATATTTTGATACATGCTTATAGTTGTAAAACCACTAGCACAATATAAGATATAGAATATTTTCATCAGCTCTAAATTTCCTAAATGTGTTTTTGTAGCCCAGATCCTCCCCTAATCCCAGTGACTGGCCACCATTGATCTGATTTCTGTCCCTATAGTCCCATAAGCAGAATCATACAGTAGTTGCTTCTCTCTCTGCCTTTCTTTTCACTTAGCACAGTGATTTTGAAATACACTCACGTTATTAGATAAATCAATACTATGCTGTTTTCATTGCTGATTAGTATTTTATTTTATGGTGGGATCACAAATAGTTCATCTCTTTCCCAGCTGGAGAAATTTTGGGTTGTTCTCATTATAAAACTGCTATAAACACTCATGTGTAAATCTTTGTAGGGACATAAACTTTCTTTTCTTTGCACATACATTTTGTCATGAGATTTTTGCATTGCATAGTGTTATGAATTGAATGTTTGTATTCTCTTAAAATTTATATTAAAAACCCCAATCCCCAGTGTGATGGTATTATGAGTTGAGCCTTTCGGAGGTGAATTACGGTTTGAATGATGGTTAAATATGTATGATAAAATAACTGCTCTTATTGGAAGGAAAAAAGACATCAGAGCCCTTTCTCTCTTCCATGTGAGGATACAACCAGAGGCTGGCTATTTGAAAGTTAGGAAGAAGACCCTCACCAAGAATTGAATCTGTCAGCAGCTTGATCTAGAACCTTCCAGCCTCTAGAACTGTCAGAAATGGATGCCTGTTATTTAAATCACCCAGTCTATGGTATTTTGTCATAGCATCCTGAGCTGACTAAGACATATATTAAATATATATTTCATTTAGATTTTTGACATATTTACCTTTCAATGTATATTCATTGGAAGGACTGATGTTGAAACTGAAACTCCAATACTTTGGCCACCTCTTGCAAAGAGCCAATTAATTAGAAAAGACCCTGATGTTGGGAAAGATTGAAGGTAGGAGGAGAAGGGAGCAGCTGAGGGTGAGATGGTTATATAGCATTACCGACTCAATGGACATGAATTTGAGCAAACTCCAGGAAATAGCAGAGGACAGAGGAGCCTGGCATGCTGACATCCACAGGCTCGCAGATTCAGATACGACTGAGCAACTCAATGACAACAACCTTACAGTATTTCTGTGGGACTCTAATTCTTTTATTTTTGTCAGTTATGTTTTATTCATACCTTAAATTTTAAATCTTTTGCAAATTAGGCTAACTATACTTTTGATATATTTTAATTTCCTTCCTTGCTTTGTTAATGCTCAAAATGATTCCTTTAAACTTAAATATCTGTTCTTCCCCATAGTTCAAATACGTGACAGATTCTGTTTTTCAAGAAACAATAATAAAATGTTTTATTTTCTCTCAAATATTTAATTTATAAATGGAAACACATGCTTTATGCCCTGAAACCAAAGTAAACATCTTATGAAAGAGAGTGGCAGGCAGAATTAGTGGATGAAGAAACTTAAATAAATTGAAAATTCATTCAGCTCTTCCTCATGAGGGCCTAATTTGATCAATGCACCTGCACTTGATTGCTACGTTTTACTGTGTATATCATCCATCACATAGAGAGGATTGAGGAGGCACTCACTGTTGCATTTTGAAATAGGAATAACGAGATAAAAATAAGAAAGAAAAAAAAGGAAGGGGTTAGAAGTTGGATCACAGCATTTTTCAGGAAGCTGGCCAGACAGGCTTTAAATATATTTTAGATCTATTGAATTAAATCATGAATGAGTCATTGTCTGGGAAATAATTTATATTAAAGTATCAAACTGTACCTTGTTGGCATGAGAATCAACTATATAATGCATCTATGCACTAAGCTGGCTTTCCTGGTGGCTCAGCAGTAACAGTAAAGAATGAAAAAAAAAGTAAAGCAGACACAGTAAAGAATCCACCTGTCAATGCAGGAGATGCGGGAGGCAAGGGTTCAATCCCTGGGTCAGCAAGATCCCCTGAAGTAGGAAATGGCAACCTGCTCTGGTATTCTTGCCTGGGAAATCCCATAGGACTGGCCAGCTTCAGTACATGGGTCACAAAGAGTCAGACATGACTGAATGACTGAGCACACACACACACACACACACAGCACTAAGAACAGAAAATTTTTGGAAGACGTTTATATTCTGTAAAGGGAGGTAGGGATCATTTTTGAAGGGAAGAATAACAGATGGATATCATTGGAATACCTTTCACAGATTTAAAACTGCTTTAAACAATACTAGTAAATGTATCAGCTAAGAGACAGTCAATAATTAATTTGCCCTGAAATAAGAGGAAACCCAAATTGATCAATTGAAATCATATTTAAAATACACATTATATGTGTGTGCACGTGTGTGTGTGTGTATGTCTGTGTTGGTGGTGCTGTGCCGTTAGCTCAGAAAAACTGCCTAAGAAAATTGTCATATTGCGTTTTCTTGTTTAGCTTTGGGGTCCACAGGAGATATTGAACCTCTGCATCCCTCCATCCCAGGCAGGATGGAGAGCCAGGATAATGGCTGGCATTGTTATAGCCAGGGCCCTGAGTCCCTGGCTTATTTCTGAAGTGATGTCTGCTGATGCTAGATCTATATAGCTAACTTCTAAATGCTGGTCTCTGTAGATTCCAATGAACATCTTTACAAGATAATAGGGCATATTCTAGAAAGTGACATTGGTTTTTCCTTGACATAAACTCGCCTTCCTAGCTGTGTGAATGCAATCAGAGACTCCATATTAAATTTTATGACACTAGTAACAAAAACTACTAGCGTCTTCTTCTCACTACCTTTTTTAAGCAAACACTTTTGTACCTCATATGTGTCAGACTCTCTGTTGAACAGTACCCGTATATTATCTTCCATTGTCACAACCATACCAAGAGGAAGGAATTGTAATTCCTTTTTTGCAGATGAAAAATGAGTTTTAGGAGTTTAAAATTTGCCATAGGTCTGTCAAGTTATTAGTACATGGCTTGTTTGAATTGTGTATTCAGGTCTGTCTTGATTTCTGGTGGACTTTGTTGATGCTACAGAAAGGATAATTTCCCCCTTCTTTCTCAATAAGTGATATTATTTGAGTTCATTTTTCCTCAACTGATAGTTATCCAGAAAGAGAGTACTATAACTTTAAAGCATTTGGAGAGTGATATTCCTCTGGCTATTTGTATTGGATAGGAAATTGACTAAGGTAGGCTCAATCAGATCAAATAAAAATATTAATATCCAATAGTTATAGTTCAGTTGCTCAGTCATCTCCAACTCCCTGAAACCTCATGAACTGCATCATGCCAGGCCTCCCTGTCCATCACCAACTCCCGGAGTCCACCCAAACCCAGGTCCACTGAGTCAGTGATGCCATCCAACCATCTCATCCTCTTTCGTCCCCTTCTCCTCCTGCCGTCAATCTTTCCCAGCATCAGAGTCTTTTCCAATGAGTCAGCTCTTCTCATCAAGTGGCCAAAGTATTGGAGTTTCAGCTTCAATATCAGTCCTTCCAATGAACACCCAGGACTAATCTCCAATGCTGAGGTCTTTTTTAGTGATTATAAAAAAAGGCAGATTCACTTCAATTGCTCTGGGGCAAATATCTTGTGACAATAAAGAAAACTAGTTTGAGGACGATGCCAAGTTCCAAGAATGATGGAGAAGAAAAAAATTGGAAAGAAACATGATCCTGGATATCACCATTTGGCCACTCCTTCAATGAGCTGTAGGACACACCCTTCCCCTGGGCTTTTTGTTATATGATATGATAGGTTTATTAGTATTGAAAGTCTTTTTGTCTAGTTGCTTGAATTTAAAGTGTGTTAACTTATGTTCAGGGGTTTCCCAGGTGGCTTAGCGCTAAAGAATCTGCCTGCCAATGCCAGAGATACTGTAGAAGTGGGCTTGATCCCTGGGTTTGGAAGAACCCCTGGAGAAAGAAATGGTAACTGGTATTCTTGCCTCGGAAATCCCATGGACAGAGGAACCTGGTGTGCTACAGTCAATGGAGTTGCAAAAGAGCTGGACACAATTAGCCAATAACAACTTTTATATACCACAGCATCTTCCCCTTGATAACTAATTCATACCTGTTTCCATTTCCTGCATAGAAACATGTTAACTCTCAGTAATGTTTCTGTGTATCTCTACGAAAAAGAGCTAAAAATCTAGATGTAGCATGTGGCCTCTCTCAATAGTAAAGCAGCTCAAATAATGATTGCCTGCACAGGATTCTCATTTTATGACACAAGCGAAAGCTATATACACATGTTTAGGGCCATAGCCATACATTACACTTTATTCCTGCACAGAGATGTGTGTAATTTGAAAGCAGTAGCAGAGAAATGATGAAGATTGCTCTCCTGGAGCATAACTGCAAGGAAGATATCTAGTTTCTAAGCCTCAGTCACCAGTGGACCACCTAAGGTGAAAACCTTATAAATTAATTCATTTTGTAGGAGAGGGTGCCATTCCTTGCCTCTAAATATATTCAGTTTATCTGTCATCATCTGTGGGAATGGATCACTGGGCAAGAAGCTATCCCGAGAAACATTTTCAGATAAGATGATGATTTTTCTCTAAAAATTGTATTTTTATGTAAACCACAGCCCAAAGATAGTTGAACTGCAGTCAGAGAACACATTCATCTCCAAATTATGCATCAAGATGCATCTGATAACCTTGAAAGTATATCTCTTTGGAAGGGTTTAGTGCCTCTCCTAAATAGGTCTATATTTTTAAATATATTCTGTTTCTATGTAAAATATAACAAAATATGTGTGGCTATTAAAAACATAAAATCAATGCTTCAAGTTTAATACCATAAAAAATGAATTTCCATAAAATATGCATAATAGAGACATGGATGCTGAAGTTACAAAAGCGGATTTTTCTTTTTTTTGGGTAAAATCTAAAATGCTTATCATTCTGAGCTTTTTTTTTTTTTGGTATATGAAACCTTTGTTTCTCTTAAAGCTACTGAGGCAGCAGCATATTTTTGTTACTGTTTCTTACTTTTGAAAGGAATCACAATGTTGTAGACAGTCTTGGCAAATAAACTGAGCTCATCTTCTAATTATCATAAGTAGGTGAATTAATTTTTTTTTCCCAACTCAAGAAAGCTATGGGTTTTAACCCTCATCATAGCCATGTATATGCTGGTTGAAAATGTCATCAACAATTAAATTCACATAAACAGCAGGTAGTTTTAAAGTGGCATTAAATAGTACATTGACTGCTGCCATTTTCTTTAGAAAGGTTTTCTGAAGCAGCTTGAAAATGGAGCTAGTCTTATGAATTAAGCATTTGCTGTAAGCACTAGGGAAATTAAACTCTAATATATTATTTTCTTTCATTTGTTAGGAGAAGAAAATTAACTGGATTATATTCTTAAATCCCTGGATTATGAAGATGTCTCTAAATCCTTTGAAAGTATGTTGAGTTCAGCCCTTCGAGAACATTTTTAAGGACCATTCAATAAAAGCGTTTTCTAGAGAACTGAAGGAGACATTTTTTCCAACTACTCTCACAGATGCGGACAAGAAAGCTTTGGAGACAGCTCAGGGTGGACCAACCCCATGAATTACCATTTATCGCCAAATGCCCATTAAAGAATTTATTCTGTAATTAGAAAACACAACTCTGTATATGGGACTGGTGTACAAAGAACCTGAGAATACATGTCGGCCATAAAATTTTAGAAAAGTTTATTTATTTTATTTCACCAATCAAACATTCCCAGGGTGGTGATATTGATAGTTTTTGTTTTTTTTGGAAATAGAAGTATTCCACTGAGCAGACCAAACGTCTGTTCTGTCTGATTCTGAACAATTTTAATGTGGAATTTATTTTTGTTCTTCGTGAGCACTATACGTGTTTCAATAGATCTTTTTCCACTTCAAAACTGTGAAATTTTATGATCTTTGCCCTGAACTCTTTATCCACATCAACCATTTATTCATGTCCACCCTTTATTCACATTCAATCTCAGCATGGCTTGTCTGCTATTAACAGGGAACTCACTGGAACCAAGCAAAGGAAAGAAAAGGAGACATTCGGTTTTAGAATTGGGAAAATTTCTCCTGAAGGAATCCTATGGGTTTAGGGATTTCTCTAATGCTTGAGAAGGGTTTGCTCTGTGCTGTACTCTTCTGTGAGCATTTTGAATATATTAACTAGATTAAGTGTTTGATGAGTCAGAGTTCATTCGTTTACTTCTACCATCTATTATAGCCCGTGGTGCAGGTAAACAAGTTGAGCATGGAGACCTCAGGCAAATTGCTAACCACAAAATCAGGATTCAGATTTCAACAGGTCACTTCTCAAGTCTATGGATTTAATCTGATTTAATCCAATTACTCAAAATGCCCTCCACAAGTCTTCCTCTACAAGTAACACTTGGCTTATTATGTAAATAAAACTAGAAAAATTATATTTGTCCTTTTAATTCTTTCTCAGTCTGGGTTCTATTTATTTTTTTAACCTTCTTTGCTTGCTGTAATTTTAGAGTTGTTAGATACATCCCATGAGTTGAAGATTCTATTGCCTCTTTCTTGTTAGATGACATGGAAATACTCTTCTCAGAATTTTGTTTTGAGGTTAAAGAAAATGGATTAAATACACAAACTCTTCTACCAGGTCAACAAAAGATACACAGTAGGCAGAGAGACATTTAGTGAGGAGTTTAAATCATACTGACTATCAAATGCAAGTTAAATCTTTGTCACAGGTATCATTTTTTTGGCTACCATTTTAAAGTTATGATTAAAAACCAAAGTTGATCCTATTATCACTTCAAAATTCTGATCCATTTAACTGAAAATTTGTTGTGAACAAATTATACGACATTACATTTATGGAAGCAAAGGATGCCGCCAATAAATGTGCCGTGGCTGTTGCCCATGTGGATCTTATAGCTCCGTTAAAGATGGAAATATTCCACACCTGCAGAAATGAGAGCATATGTAGCATGAATTTATTCATCTCTAGATGTTAAAAGCTGGTCCAGGAAGAAAATGAATGTATGTGAATTAAGGTTGGGAAGCGGAGAGTGGGCATCAGTAGGAGCACGTTGATATCAAAGAGGATAAAACTTCAAGAGAAGAGAGACTAAAGTCATTAAGTGTAGTTTTAGAAATAGCACATTTTTTGTTGGTGTTAAAGAGCATGAAGAAGGTTATGGAAATGAAAAAGAGAGCTATGGAAATAAGTATGCTTGGGGCATGTTCTGGAAGTAGAGGATGTAAGACTAGGTAGAGAATTGTGCAGCTAGAGTGAAATAGAGAAGGAAATGGCAACCCACTCCAGTGTTCTTGCCTGGAGAATCCCAGGGACGGGGGAGCCTGGTAGGCTGCCGTCTATGGGGTTGCACAGAGTCGGACACGACTGAAGCAACTTAGCAGCAGCAGCAGAGTGAAATAAATCAACGGATGATCTTTAGCTCAGGACTTTGGCGGTGCTAACAATTCTATCGCCAACAACTTAGCCTTCCCTGAACATACCAAATACACAAAAAACACCTCTGCACCTTTGATCAAACTATTCCTTCAGACTGCAATTTTCTTTTCTCCATTCCTAGCTTATTAAAAGTTAAATACCTTTCAAGTTCCCTCAAACTTTTCTTTATGAGTCATTTGCTAATAGTCTCCCAATTAAACTAATTATCCCATCACCTGCACTCTATAGTATGTGAAAGTTGCTATAGTTAGGCTGCTCTGTCATGTTGAACGGGGTTAGCAGTTTGCACAATGCCTCTCCTGGAGAGCAGAGTTGGGGTTTCTGCATCACCCCTTGGCAGTGGCACGTACTTTGGGATAGATTTTTCTTGATAATGTAGCTGGACTGAGAGGAAACCGTTTCAAATAGAGCCCTGGGTTAGGGTACAAAGCTCCTGAAGGTAAAATTTATCCAGAAAGAAAGTGAAAGGAAGATAGTTCATCTAGGGTCAGCCCATTGGTACACATGTAAAGATAGAGACATCATGGGCCTGGGGCCACAGATTTGATCCTTGTATGATCTGTTAGCTCGGCCCTGCTCCACAGTGACAGGCAAGACCTTCTGCTTTGCAACTGATTCTTTAATGTGTTTGTTTTCAATGGAGGAGTGGCTGTACATTTCCACAGATGAAAACAAAGACATAAAAGTGAAAATGAGCGTCCATCTCCTGCACATAAATGCAGGAGAACATAAATGTCTACTGTATTTACAAAAGGCTATTAATCATTGGGGGCTTCCCAGGTGGCGCTACTGGTAAAGAACTGCCTGCCAATGCGGGAGATGTAAGAGACGTGGGTTGGATCCCCAGGTTGGGAAGATCGCCTGCCGGAGGGCATGGCAACCCATTCTAGGATTCTTGATGGAGAATCCAATGGACAGAGGGGCCTGGAGGGCTATAGTTCACAGGGTCGCAAAGAGTCCCCTGTGACTGAATCAACCTAGCACAGCACAGCACATCCATTATTAAAATTCAATTTTGCTTTTAACTTTGAATTCCTTTAAATGTTACTAGATTTAAAATATTTATATATAAGAGAGAGGCTATGAAAGAAATTTCATTAAATATACACTTATTTATTTAAATATATATTGTCACATTTAGCCTACTCTATAAATAGATCAAAAGGTGATTAAGGATAGACACTTTCTATCTTTAGTTCAGGCCCTGGAAAACTAACACTGAAAGATACTGAAGGGAATCTTTAGTCCTAATAAACTACAAATACTTCTTGAGCCCAACACAAGCCACAGTCACCCTCATCTGTGACAAATTTGGTAGGAATGCAATGCAATATAAACATCCCCCCTTCTGTATATTTAATAAGTTATACAGAAGAAACTATATTACTTTTTTCCTTTTTTCCCCACACAGCTACACTCCAAGTCTGATTCTCTTGCAATTAAATGAGGTCTTGTGATTGAGTTTCAACTAATGGGATGTGAGTGGATAATTTATGCTCCAGTTTCAGGTTAAGCTGGCTCCTCAATGGCTCAGTGGGTAAAGAATCCACCTGTAATGCAGGGGCCACAGGAAACAAGGGTTCCATCCCTGGGTCAGGAAGATCACTTGGAGGAGGAAATGACAACCCACCCTAGTATTCTTGCTTGGGAAATCCCATGGGCAGAGGGGGCTGGGGACTACAAAGAGCCAGACAAGACTGAGCACAGCACAGCTTCAGGCCAAGCTGGTGGAAATTTCCCGCACGTTGTCCTTCTAAGTCTTTTTGCATCTGCTGGCTGTGTATCAAGTCAGGGTAACGTTATAGTTGGCAGAGATACCAGAAACCTGGGTCACTGGATGAGAGAAGCCCCACACCTCATTCCTTCCCAAGCCAGACTCACATGAAAGTGTCTTAAAACAAGAAATAATCTACCCCACTGGAATTGTGGGTTTTGTTTTTATTTTCTTTTAAAACAGTACTTAGCCTGCCTTATGGAGAAGGAAATGGCAACCCACTCCAGTGTTCTTGCCGGGAGAATACCAGGGATGGGGGAGCCTGGTGGGCTGCCATCTATGGGGTCGCACAGAGTCGGACACAACTGAAGCGACTTAGCAGCAGCAGCAGCCTACCTTAATATCAGAACATCAAAAACACTTTGCTGTTATGACAGTGACTCTCAACCAGAGACAGTTTTATTCCCCGAGGAACATTTGGCAAGGTGCGGAGACATTTTTGATGGCATGTCTAAGTATACAATGCACAGGATGTCCCCTCCCACACCTTCCCAGCAAAGAACGATCTAGCGCAAAAATGCAAATGCAAATGGTGCCCAGGTTGAGAAGCTTTGCGTTATGGGGGTAAGCAGTTAAAGAAATTGTCAGTCTCATCATTAACTGTTCACTGTTGAAAAAAACAGCATCTTTAACATGACTTCTGTTGCAAATATGCTATATTAGTAATTAAGGATCCTGACATAGTAGAATTTGAAAATTTAGAGCATTCTTTATGGTATTAGTCCCTATTACACCATAACGATTGCTAAGTCAAACCAAACAATTTTGAGTTTGTTATCAGAGCACTTCCCACCCTGCCCCCCCCCACCCCGTTGCTTTTATGCATTTCAGTCCTTCTTTTCATAGCATCAGGCATGCATGTGTGTGAGCACACAAGAAATGCTTGGGGTCTTAATGTCTTTATGTTGACTCCTGACAACCTGTGGCATCTCCATGAGGAGTCATAATTGAGAAAATGGTCAGGTAATGTATCTACATTTTCTATCATCCAGTCTGTCACTCCTTATACATCTGATTATCCACGCCTTATTCTCTCAAGGCCTTGTACTCTAATATAAAATAAACAAAATATAATACATATTAATGACTTCATATTGTTTTTCTGCTCTGAGAATACACTGAATTTTGAACAGTCTGTATTATTCCAGGGGGGCAATACTGAGTTATGAAAACAACCATGAATTGAGAAGCTCCGACCCGTAGTCTTAGCTAGACAATGAATTAACTACCAAGCTAAAAGTTAGTTACCGTCTTTTCCATACATCATTTTTATGGCTTGTCATATGTGGAAATTTAACTGCATTATTTCTAAGCTTCCTTTTAATCAATTTGTTTGAGCATATAGTCATTCCATTAATACTTCTTGGGTACTGTTTCCTACAGACATTGAGCTGGTGCTGGAAGCTAGATGAAGAGAAAGGGAACTGTGGCACTTTCCAGATGGAACTTGAGGTCCTCACTTCCTGTGTGCTGAGCCCAGTTCAAGGTACTCTGAAGGCTCACAGTGTGTTAGACAAGGTGCTTTTTTTCCAGGACTGGAAGTTCCCTGGGGAAGATGATAAGCACATGATTATAGTATGTGTTGCTGCAGTAGTTATTTCACTAGCATTACAGATAAACTGCCAGTGGTGGCCAGAAGAAGGACGATCTTTTAGTTTAGGAGTCTAGGATATCTTCCAGAAAAAAAGAACATTTGAGCTAAGTATTAAAGATGACAAGTCTAGGGATAAGGCAAGATAATTTTTTTATTTACTTATTTATTTGGCTGCATTGGGTTTTAGTTGCATCATGCAGATCTTTCTTTGCAGTACACAGACTCTCTGTAGTTGTTGTGTGTGGGCTTAGTTGCCCCACAGCTTGTGGGATCTGAGCTCTCCCACCAGGAATCGAAACCAGGTCCTCTGCATTGCAAGGCAGATTCTTAGCCACTGGGCCACCAGGGAAGTCCCAAGGCAAGACATTAAATATCAAAAAGAATGTGCAAAATGTTGAGTGAGAAATGTTGGAATGATGACTCTGTAAGTGGAAACAGTATAGTCTTTTTTCTGACTAATTTTAAAATGTGCGTCTTAGTTAGCTTAGGCTGCCATAACAAAATACTGAAGACTGGGTGGCTCAAACAACAGAAATCTATTTTCTCTCAGTTCTAGAGGCCAGAAGGCCAAGATCAGGGTGTCAGCAGGTGTTGTTTCTCCTCAGGCTTCCTTGGCTTGCTAGATGACTGCCTTCTTTCTGCATCCTCATGGCCTTTCCTCTGTGGGAGCGTGTGTTTGTGGCCAAATTTCTCCTTCTTATAAAGACGCCAGTCAATTGGGTTAGGACCCACTCCGTTGACCTCATTATAACATAATCACCTTTTCATAGGTTTTATCTCCAAATACAATCACATCCTGAAGTACTGGGAATATGAATTTGGAGAGGAGGCACCTTAATCCAACCTATAATAGTATGTGAGGGCTGTAGTGGTAGATAAGCTTGGAAATTGGTGAGATAGGAGTTTAATAACATTTCACAGTGGACTTTCTTTGTGGGTCCCATTCAAGGGATTTAGAGCAGATGATAGCAGAACTATCACTGAGTTCTAAATCTAAATCAGATGAAGAGAAGCAGAATTAATCACCCCAAAATCTGCCTCTTTGGCATAAAGATTATTTTAGGCTGATAATTTTTAAAAAACAGAAGACACAGGAGAAGCTCTGAAAATTGAATAGAAGTAACTCTCCCATGACAGCAAAGAGATCAAACCAGTCAATCCTAAAAGAAATCAACTCTGAATATTCATTGGAAGGACTGGTGCTGAAGCTGAAACTCCAGTACTTTGGCCACCTGATGCGAACAGCCAACTCTTTGGAAAAGACTCTAATGCTGGGAAAGACCCTAGTGCAAGAGGAGAAGGGGGCAACCGAGAATGAATGGTTGGATGGCATCACTAACTCAATGGACATGAGTCTGAGCCAACTCCAGGAGATGGTGAAGGACAGGGAAGCTGCAGTCCATGAGGTGGAAAAGAGTCAGACATGACTTAGCGACTGAACAACAACCCTTTCGTAAGAGACATTTCCATGTATAAGAGAAATCTGCATTTTTAAGGGTATACCAGAAGGAGGGGGGTGACCAAATCTCTAGAAACTCTTATCAATGGAGAAGGTACCCACAAATCTGCAAACCAAACCCTTGTTTTCTGTGCTTTCCTAGTAACCTCGCATAAGTGGCTCCCCATTGTACCACATGTCACCCCCTAACATCTTTCTTTTGTCTTTAGCTGATGACGGTATGTAAGGTGATGGCTCAGGCCACTTGAGGGAGTTACTTTTGCTGGGTATATCCCATGTATGCAGGAGGTATTCATATCATTAAACTTCTATTCTTCTCCTATTGATCTGTTTATTACAAAAGTGTCTCAGCCAAAAATCTAGAAGGGTAAGGGGAAATTATTTTCCCTCTACCACACAGGCAATGGGAGAATAGTGGAGATAAGAATGAAATAATTTTCTTTAATGGTAAAACTGGAAGACATTGAAAACTTATTAGATATGATTTACAGAAGAGAAAGATATTGCACATTTTCCTGAGTCTGTCAACAGCAAATGGGAGGTCAGAAGGTGATTGATTTTGTGTGGCATGTGATACCTTGGGTTTTAGGTGCATTGAGATGGAGGTTGTCAAGAAAGGTGACCAGGAGACACTTGGTACACGCATTGGAGCCGTGGGTAGGAAAGGTGGACCATCAGTTTAGAGGTGATAAGAGCAACATCTGGATGAGTCACGTTGCAAATAGTTTCAAAGCATATGAAGAAAAATAAATCTGGATGGGGGCATAAAAGGATGTTGTGAGAGGTTCTGACACTATTATAGAGGGTGTTTTACAAAAGAAGATGATGTTTTGAGTCCTTCAAACTCCCTATGTAGGCAGCTGCCATCTCTGCTCACAAGGTAGAGAGTGGACTTGCCAAGACTCCATCTGTATTGCAGTGGAGCCCTGCAGTCTGATAAGTCCCAAGAAATCTAACATTTGGCAGAAGAAATGGTCCATCCCAGTGTCTATTTGGAGGTTTTGTTTTAATCAAGCACTTCATTTCGGATTCCTATCTGGCAGCCTTGAAGGCAGGCAGTCACCCTTCTGAACTCTTGTTTCCTGACTTCCATCAGGGTAGGTCACATTTTCAAGGAAAGTTCTTCTACCTGACCCCATTAATGTTATCCTAGTAGATCTGGCATCAATAAATTATTGTTTTAGTCTGCTAAAGGATACATATTGTAGTCCATTTAAATTCTGAAAGGTTTAGACTTTGGCCTTAGTCCCTGAAACTCTATTACATTAATTGTCTCACTCACTCTGCCCTACTTGTTACCATGTACACAATGGAAAGCCAATGTTATAATGCAAAGGAATGAGACATTATCTCTCCATCTTCTCACTCAGCATCCAGTGTCTCTTTCCCCCTTCCCTTTCCTGCTTTTGAATGCAATTTATTTCTGAAGAGAGGCTTCAACATTTGTTGATACTAACTAGTTCTGACCTTCTCTGTCCCCCTCCACATGCTCGGTGGAAAAATTCCAATTGCAAAATAGCAAATAAAAACATTACCAAATCTCTCAGGGAAGCTAAATAAAGGATCAGATGCTCAGGCAGCAAACTAAAATACGAGAATCCTCTCAGGCATATGTCTGACTTTGACAACCTTCCTATTTCTCTGATTCTTCTATTGAACTGACCTCTGAACACCAAGTCAAATTTGTGTGTTTTCACGTAGAATCAGTACACGTCATCATCACTGGATGTCCCAGACCTGGATTACCAGAAAACCTGAAAACCAGTGTTCAACACTCAATTACAGTGTAAGTGCCATGCAGACACCCTCAGGTTAAGATCTTCAGCTGTGCCGAAATAAGCATTGACAATGTCTTCATTGCTGTATTTGCATTTATCGCTTTGGAGTACTGAGTTATATGATAAAATCATCCAGCAGGTAAATAGATGGAAACTACTGAAATGGAACAAAGGGCAAGGATTATGTATGGAAGGATGTGACTCTTTGCAAACAAGCAAAAATCCATCTTTACTGACAGAACTGAGGTGAACATTTCACAGGTTGGTTAAGATTTGGAGGGCATCAGGAAACAGTTCATTCATGACAATTCAAGTTAAAATTTTAAAAGCCAGCAAATAGAAGAAAAACATCCTAACAGGACCAAGGCATATAAGTAGCCAACATGTTTTCCCTTAATAGAAATAAATTGACAAGCCAGGACAGAGCATTTCTGCTCCTTTTTAAATGGGACCGTATGTTCCTAAACACTTTACAAAAATAATATTCCCCACCCCCTCAACCCTAGAGCAGAGAAAACCATGTTGGCTTGCTATCTAAATGAACTGACCTCAGGAAATGGAAAAGCTATTCAAATCTAACAGGGCAGCCTAGAAACAAATTCCTGCATGGGAAAACTTCGGAAGCAGGATGAATAGAAATGTTTCCATGATCTTTTACTTCACTGGGGTTGAATCCTTTCCATCTTTTACTTTTAATTGGCTATAAAAATCTGGACTATTGGTTAGCCACAGTAAATTGCTTGGTTAAAAGCAAACAAACAGAACGCCAAACAGAAACTTGGAGCAAATTCAGGTTCTCTGTAGGGAGGAAAGAGGGTTGTGGAACACGACATTCTAAATAAAAACCCCTTTTATTTGTCTTGGGTGTTGAAGTGGGGGGAGTTCAGCAAGTGGAGTTTGTGTGCTTTGCAAGCAGTTTCTGAAAATGACGATGCCTAGCCTATTTAACTCTTATAATTACCTGTCACCATGTGCTTCCAGGGACTGGCAGGAGAAAAGGGAGTGGCATGCCTCACAGTGCAGTGCTGACGGAGAGATAAAAATTGGGGATGTGCCTGCAGCTTGCTCATCCTGACTGTACTGAGTGGGGAGATATGCCTGCTAACATAGTCTCCCGATAGATAAAGCAGTTAAGTGGCCCCAAGCAATAGAACCTATGCTCCAAGGTCAAAAGAAAGTGTCAGGCAAGCTAGACTGCACTGACAAGACCAGGAATCAGAGACACTTCTATTTTTAAGTTCATTCAATTAATTTTTAATATATGGATCTCATACATTGACTCAGTTGATTTATTAATTTGTGTTGATTGTCTTTTTGTCGTAATGGTCAGTTCTACTTTAGATTTTGGGACTCTCATGCCATCCTACCTTTACTCCTTGATTGCCAGCAGAGTTCTCATGCAAACAAATATGAATGATTTCTTGGATGCTATATCTCACTCCTTAGATATATTGGGCCATTTTCATGGCTCAATATTAGGTCCAATTTTTGGTCTTGAGCACATCTGCTTTTATTTATTTATAATTTTTTTAACATTTTATTTTATATTAGAGTGTAGTCAACAATATTATGATAGTTCAGGTGAATAGCGTAGGGACTCAGCCATACATATGCATGTATTCATTCTCCCCGAAACTCCCCTCCCATCCAGGCTGCACATACCATTGAGCAGAGGTCCCAGTGATATACAGTATGTCTTTGTAGTTATCCATATTAAATATAGCAGTGTGTATACACCTACTGTTAAAGATATCATTCTTTCCAATGGAAGTGGATCTAGGGCAATCCAGGGCTGTCCAAGCCCAGCAACTTTGTCCTTTCGCTTTCGACAATAGTATAAATTAGGTGAAAGGCAGTAAGAATCAGAAGAATTGATTTTTGTATACATTTTCCATCTTAATAGGATGAGTTCAGAAAAAAATATGTTCTCTCAGTTTCTTTATTTGTAAAACATGAAGGGTAATATAATGCCTCTCTGTTTCTGAAATTGGCTGTCAAGCATAAGTGAGATACCATAAGCAAAATCATATTTTGATCTCTAAAGAGCTATGCAAGATATAATGTAACAATAATGGCAGGGACACATGAACTGATTCAAAGCAAATAGAAAGAACCAGGATAACAGGAAGGTTTGCATAGGTTTTATTGTTATGCTGGCTTGTCTTTGGCTATGTTCTCCTTTCACTCAAAATTAAAAGTTATGTGTATGTGTTTAGTCACTAAGTCATGTCTAGATCTTTATGACCCCATGTACTATAGCCAACCAGGCTCCTCTGTCCATAGGATTTCCCTGGCAAGAACACTAACCCAGGGATTGAACCCATGTCTCCTGTGGCTCCTGCATTGGCAGGTGGATTCTTTACCAGTGAGCCACCTGGGAAGCCAAAAATTAAAAGTTAAGGTGGATTATTTCTGTGTTTGGGAAATAGTTAATCTAGTATATAACTGGCTAAGAGTGTTCATGTGTGTTCATTCATGCACTTATTTGTTCATTTATTTATTTGTTTTCTAATGGATTTTTAGTCTTCAGGAACCCTCACTCAAGTCTCTTTCACACCAGGGCTTTGCTGAAGGTTACATGAAAATTTAGCTTCTGAATAAAGATACTAGCTACATTGTACAGGAGGATAGATAAGACATCTGTTTGTTGTACTGAATGATAGCCACTTTGAAGAAGGGATTTACACGAAGGTACAAGGAAATGGGATTTATAGAGGATAGCTTTGAATCTGTATATTTAACAAAGAGCGAATGAGAGAAGGCATGTCAACACAAGGTTAAGACCTTAGTACAGAGAAGAGAAGCCCAAGTCTCATGTTCCTTCCACAAGTATTGACTGGTAAAACTGTAAACTAATGGGTTCACAAAAACAGAATATTTTCAGCAGGATGAAATATAGATAGGGCTGCCAATGCAAAATGAAACTTCGAGCCAAATTAATTACTGTCTATGAATTATTGACATGGCTGAAACTTGACAGGTATATACAACTTGATCAGAATTTATATTGGCTTCTTGAAGAGTTGTATGCATTTTTGTTGTACGCTAGAGATATAATAAAACCATAACCCAGAAATTACTAAATATAACTAGTTAAGTGGCCTGAAAATAACATAATGACCACAGCAGACATCTATTCTGTAAGATGGAAGGAAAGAAGAAACATTCCTTTGGTTCCAGACTAGATTTTTATGTCAGTGACCTGCCTCTTGAGAAACCTGCATGCAGGTCAGGAAGCAACAGTTAGAACTGGACATGGAACAACACACTGGGTCCAAATAGGAAAAGGAGTACGTCAAGGTTGTATATTGTCACCCTGCTTATTTAACTTATATGCAGAGTACATCATGAGAAATGCTGGGCTGGAGGAAGCACACGCTGGAATCAAGATTGCTGGGAGAAATATCAATAACTTTAGATATGCAGATGATACCACCCTTATGGCAGAAAGTGAAGAAGAACTAAAGAGCCTCTTGATGAAAGTGAAAGAGGAGAGCGAAAAAGTTAACTTAAAGCTCAACATTCAGAAAACTAAGATCAGGGCATCTGGTCCCATCACTTCATGGGAAATAGATGGGGAAACAGTGGAAACAGTGGCTGACTTTGTTTTTCTGGGCCCCAAAATTACTGCAGACTGTGATTGCAGCCATGAAATTTAAAGACGCTTACTCCTTGGAAAGAAAGTTATGACCAACCTAGAAAGCATATTCAAAAGCAGAGACATTACTTTGCCAACAAAAGTCTGTCTAATCAAGGCTATGGTTCTTCCAGTGGTCATGTATGGATGTGAGAGTTGGATTATAAAGAAAGCTGAGTGCCAAAGAATTGATGCTTTTGAACTGTGGTGTTGGAGAAGACTCTTGAGAGTCCCTTGGACTGCAAGGAGATCCAACCAGTCCATCCTAAAGGAGATCAGTGCTGGGTGCTCATTGGAAGGACTGATGTTGAAGCTGAACCTCCAATACTTTGGCCACCTCATGCGAAGAGTTGACTCATTGTAAAAGACCCTGATTCTGGGAAAGATTGAGGGCAGGAGGAGAAGGGGTTGACAGAGGATGAGATTGTTGGATGGCATCACTGACTCAATGGACATGGGATTGGGTGGACTCTGGAAGTTGTTAATGGACAGGGAGGCCTGGTGTGCTGAGATTCATAGGGTCACAAAGAGTTGGACACGAATGAGCGACTGAACTTAACTGAACTGAACTGAAGATGAAATGATTAACAACTGGAATTAGAAGGACCAGGTTAAATCCAAATGATGCTCATCTTGAAATGGGATGTATGCATCAACAGGATGTGGGATAGCATTCTACAGAAATCACAGCCAAACTCTAATTCTTCAGATTTTGACATTAATGAAGATGCCATAGTTCAGTTTCATTTAATAGGATTTGTTGAGGCTGTGATGCTTAGACAGAGATGGAGGGAACTGGGAGGAGTCATTCTGGATATAGAGCTTCCCTGGTGGCTCAGACAGTAAAAGCGTCTGCCTGCAATGCAGAGACCTGGTTTCAATCCCTGGGTTGGGAAGATCCCCTGGAGAAGGAAATGGCAACCCACTCCAGTACTCTTGCCTGGAAAATCCCATGGATTAGAGGAGCCTGGCAGGCTACAGTCCATGGGGTTGCAAAGAGTCAGACATGACTGAGTAACTTCACTTTCACTTTCATTCTGGATAAAAGATACCACAAGGTTATGAATAATATAATTTTTTTAATCTGCCACATTAATAATAACCATAGATTTTTTAATGCCAGAAAATGTTTTCTTTTTATCGAGAAATTAGCTTAAGCATAATTCTTTCTCTGTCTTTATCTCTCTCTGTAAAAAAATGTGGATGTAACTACAACATGTCTGACACTAAGGACCAAACCTGCCACACTGTAGTATTAGTAAACTCTCTTTGTTCTCATTCACATTCCAGTTTGTATTCTGTAATCTGCATCATCCATTAGTATTGACCAGAGTTTGTAGCCAAGTGATATGGGTTACTAAATCTACCCAACTCTCCAAGTACTGATCCCAGTCCTACCGAACATACATTGACTTTCTAGTATTTGGTATGGTAGTAGTCATTCAATATGTATTCCAAAAATCAATATTTCACCTTGATCTACCTTTGTACATCAGATTTTAAATTTTATTTCTTTGCATTGAAATACTAATAATAAAACTTTTTTTTTTTTTTTGTCCACTACTGCATGGATACATTCAAAATTCTGGATTTCAAATACAGGAGTTTTATGGCCCCAAATCATATTCTTGAATTGCTTCTTATGCCCCAACTGAGTATTTTCACTTCTTTTTTGCTATATCAGATTCTGGGCAGCACAGAACATATCGGCCATTTCACTTCTTTCAGAGTGATAATAATGTGTAAAAGGCCCTCTGCTTATAAACACCTGTAAATGATGGATGCAATTGCAGAAGAAAAATTGATTGTTGTCATTTTCTAGGCTGAGAGTTGACTAGACCATGTCTCTATTGCCCCCCATTAAATGATCTCTCAGCTGCTGCCGCTGGGGTTAAAACCTGCTCCTTTGCAAACAAGCTCCTTTCTCAGGGTGTTGCCGTTTATCTATTTTGTATGCTTTACATGTTGATGATAATAGAAAAATTTCAGTGTCAAATGATCCTGGGCATGAGAAACAGACCTTCTTTTCTTTATACAGCATCTCCCTCTCTCTCTTCTTTATATCAGCACCTCTTGCTCATTTTGCAAAAGACTTCTATTCTCCTGCCAAGTTATATTCTTCTGTGACTCTTTTATTTATTGGTGTTGCTTGTTTTCAGTTTGTCACAAATGCAAAGTCATCATGCTGATGAGTAGGTATTACTTTGCTCATGAATGGGGTTACTGTGTGAGGAGGACAGAGTAAAAGAGAATGAGGCAACAGGAGGGAAAAATATTGTTTATGGGTGTTTACGTTTTCCTCTGCTGATTACTTTCAAAGCTTTGGAGTTCACATTATAACCTTTGGTTTAGGCATGTTTTTGTGGCTCTGCATTGATTGAGACACTGCCTGATTGGGTTGACTTTTCTTCTAGCTGAGAAGGTAAGGTACAGCCAGACAATAGAGTAGAATTGGAATTAGGCAGCATGCAAATTGTGTAAGTCAGGTCCATGGCCAGACAATAGCCCTTTACTCTGGCTATAGTTGATAACCTCCTGAAGGAAAGCCGTCCCTTGATTGGATTAAACCTGCTATTGCACATGCACAAAAGGCCAAAATTAAACAGAACTGTCTATGAAACAAAAGGACAGTCTCTGAAAATAGCTAGAGAAAAAGCACATTTTTCTCCAAAACCTTCTGCGAGGGAGAACATGGCTCTTAAAAGAGCTTGCGGGGTCACTGGAATGTATAATTGACAATGGGTTTGTTCTTTGACCAGCAATAAACTGATGAGGTGAACTTTGATCAAACAATGGGAAAAATTATCCCATAAGGACAACAAAACACTATTCTATAAGGGAAAGGGGCTTGATGACTTAGTAACATGACAAGCTGAAATAACATAAGAAGCTCTGCAGAGCCACTTTTCCCCAAAGATATTTCAAAATTCACCTTGGTGGAGCCTTTCCTGGTGGCTTAGACAGTCAATGAAGGTAGATGAAGGTTTTAGACACCCTATACTTGAAAGCAGATGAAGGTCTAAAACAACCCATACTTGAAAGTCCATACTCTTGACAATTACACCACAATAGCATCCACCTGCAATGCAGGAGAGGCTGGGTTCAATCCTCCCTGGGTTGGGAAGGTCCCCTGGAGAAGGGAATGACTACCCACTCCAGTATTCTTGCCTGGAGAATTCCATGGACTGAGGAGCCTGGCAGGCTACAGCCCATAGGGTCACAAAGGGTCAGACATGAATGAGTGACTGACACTTTTACTTTCACACAGTCCTTTAATTTGAGCTTCATTCATATATTTGTATGTATTCATATATACTCTTGTAACTTAGATACTTTCTGAGGCCCTTTAAAGCAGGGCTAGACTTATGGGAAAAGAAATAGATTACCGTAGAAGGGTAAATTGAAGAACTGTTGAGTAGAAAAGAAAGTTAATAGCCAGCAATAAATAATACTAAGATGATCTATAACCCAAATCAATTCAATTTTGTTTTAATTAGTAATGCTTTAAATATTTGGCATTATGACAAATATTTCACATATGTTATTATATCTGGCCCTTAAAATATAATCATGTAGTTATTTTTCTTTCCATTTTACAAATTAGGAATCTGATTAGAGCTATATTAAAGCTTGGTTCAGTGATGTCTATTTATTCATATGTGTGTGTGTGTGTGTGTGTGCGTGCACACTCGTGCTAAGTCACTTCAGTCATGTCGGACTCTTTGCGACCCTATGGATTGTAGCCCACCAGGCTCGTCTATACATGGGATTCTCCAGGCAAGAATACTGGAGTGGGTTGCTGTGCCCTCCTACGGGGGATCTTCCCTTCTCAGGGATGGAACCTGCATCTTGTTTGTGGGTTCTTTGTCACTAGTGCCACCTGGGAAACCCATTCATGTGTGTGTGTGTGTGTGTGTGTGTGTGTGTGTGTGTGTGTATGTGTGTGTAGGATTCCACACCCAGTAAATGGCAGAGATGAAGGTCTAAAACAGCCCATACTTGAAAGTCCATAGTCTTGACAATTGCACTAGCATTTCCCAAAATGAAGTCTGCAATACTAGGTCTTCAGAAGCAGTCTGCAGAAATATCTCTAATAAATTAGAGAAAGACTATAAGCTATAATCCATACTCTCCCTCACTCTCCACCTCTTTGAGCCTCATAAGATATTCATGAAAGTTCTCAAGTTTAAGCACATATTATATCTTTTAAATATAACACTTCACCAATATAATTGAGAATAACACTCGGTTTTCTATAATAGCAAACTGAAGCACCCTCATCTTGCTGTGCTGTTTGCCAATGACTCTCAGTTTAAATAAATAAGAATCAAGACCTACTAGGTCAAAGTCACTATGCTAGGCTTTGCTCACAAATACAGTTCTGCCCTTAAAGAGTGTACAACCAAGTGAGGGGTTAAGAGTGCATAGTGTGAGTGCATGGAAACATGTAAAGATGATAGTAATTGGTAGAGAGACTAATAGCAATGGGGGAAGTGATGAAAAGGTATTTCAGTGATTTTTGAGTTGTTTTCAACTGACAGTGGGTGACAATTTATGCATACATGTCAATGCAGTATCTATGCCATAAGTGTATTTTAATCGCCAATGGCTTTGAAATCTTCTAATAAAGAGGAAAATTTTTAATTTTGTTTGGTTGAATGGTTTATGACTGGTAATGGAGCATGATAACTATATGGTATCCAATCAGAGATTAATGTTGGGAACATGACTTGCTGCTATTAATACATCAGATTCAGATCATGAGATGTACACTGATTATGTCAGTGCTTTCTTCTGAGTTTAATAAAGAAAATCATAACCAGGCCAGACATTTTGAGCTCTCTCTCTCTCTCTCTCTCCACACACACACACACACACCACACACACACACACACACAGATTTTTAAGTGGAATGTAGTTTCCCTGGGATTGGTAGAATAAAATTGCCATGTGCGCGTGTGTGTATGTGTGTGTGTTGATCTAAAGGGGTACTTGAATACATGCTTGAATTACACTAGGCAATGTGATAATTATAAAGCTGTCTTATTAAAATATTTTTTAAAATGTGATTAAAATAGATGGCTTTCTCAAGAATTTGTAACTTAGGTCAAATAGATTTGAGAATTGAAAACCAAAGCTCTAAATAGGTGAACGAAGTCAGATGTCATATAGAGTGTAACTCCGAAAGGAAAGCTTAAGTCGTGAATGGAGGAGAGAATTGAGTGAGTCAGATGTTATGTCACAGAGCAGAATCTGTCATCCAAACTTAAACATTCACATCCTAATAATCAGTTTTTGGCAAAATCTGTGAATAATTTGCAATGTCATTCATGGTGAGCTCCAGGATTTTGCAGTGCTCTTAACACACATGTATGGATTCATAGCAATAGAAGTGTTAGAGCTTTTATTAATTTTTTTTTGCACACTTGATTTCCTGTCACTAAAGACACACTTTTTCCAGTCTTTAGAGCTGTATATCTTTCTGCTAAAGGTAATTGCTGAGAATTCAGGTTTCACCTGAGGAAATTCTGGGAAGCTCAATGAATGGCATACATCCTGTTGACCTTTGAACCACTAGCCAATAGAACAACTACCTGATAATTTTGGGCTTCAATTTAGCGTATACAAAAAGATCAAGTAAACCTTACTGTGTTCTTTCTAGAACTCAACCTTGTTAAAGAACTTTCAGTATCTGGGTCCTAAACAGGAAGTCAGTATTTATACTTCTCTTTTACTATAGGTTCCTTGTGGAAGGAAGTCAATTCCAAGTAGGGTTGGAATTCTTTTAACATCTTCCCATTCCTTATCCAAATTAGACTTTCTAATCACATGTCCATTGCAAACTGAAATGACCACAGGAAACAAGTTGGAGACTCTTTGAAAAGGATTTACAAAGATCAGTCTGAAACTATCAAGGAATCTCTGTTGCTCCAACCAGCATAACCTATTCTATAATAGATACTATAATGAGAATCTGAAGAGATCTTACAGCAATATCTCCCTAAGAGTGGTCCGAACTTTTGACCATTCAATAGAAATTGAAGAAAAGATGTAGGTGTTCTTATTCATTGCCATTCCATTCCATATAGAAATGAGGACTTGGAGATAGCATATTTGTATTGGAATGAACTGACTTAGACTGAGGAAGGAATGGCACATTTACCACAGTCCTTCTCAAGCTATCTGCTTAGATGGATGAAATTAAAGTCTCTTAACATTGAAGCTTAGAAGTAGGGGTTTACTTATTAGGGCTAAAATTCAAAAATAGAAAGTAGTGGCACTGTAAAATTGAGGAATTTTATGATTAGAAATCCAAGAAACATAACTCAAACTGACTTCAGATTAAGAATGATATTTACTTGCCAACATATTCAGAAAATATAAGGGATGGTCATATTCTCTATTAGAATTCAGGGCTGAAATAAAGATGTTTGGATCCTGTCTACCCAATTTTTCTGTTTCTGTCTTTGTTAGCTTTGTTTATATCCATTTCTTTTTGTTGTTAATCTCATTTTAGCCCTGCCACCATCAGGCTTGTGTCACAGATTAAGAATAATAGCCATGAAATATTTCCAAACCAAGTTTAGCATCAGATAACCCCAAGAGAGGAAAATATTTTCTTTTCCAGAAACAATGATCAAATTATGTCCAAGGACCCTAATTAACTTCCCTTGGGGTTCCTATTTAACTGATCATGTTAGCAGAGGGTTAAGAAGTATCTTGATTAGTAGGGTTAGGTCATGTTCCTGTCCATCTGGCCAGGGGATTTGTGTAAACTTAAGAATTCTCAGTTTTTCAAGAAATATTAGGAAAGGAACAGGTATAAAATGTGTATAAGAAAGAAATTGGGCAGAAAAACACAATAGATGCTTATTTTTGGTGCCAGTTTATGATTTTTCCCATTTCTGTGACCATTGGATGTAAGGTAATATATTCTCGCAATAATGAATTTAGCTGCTAAAGGATATATTGATAAACATAACTTTTGAATCTTGCTCTGGCTATTGCTAAGATCCCTTCCAACTTGGCTGCTTGTTTAAGAGAAAGCTGAGAAGTCAAACAGGGTCTCAAGCATCACTGAAAACAACAAAGACATATATAGCATCATCCCCAGCCTGTGACCAAGTTTCAGTCCTGCCGAGAAGTTTTCCTTCAGATCCATTCTTCAGGCGTGGCTCCTTGTTCCTTTATCTCCCCTAAAACTGCTGCATTGAATCAAAGTTTTATTTCCCATTGATCTGATTCTTCTATCTTTCTTAGGATAGTTAAATATAGCAGCTAGAGCAACTAACACATTTTTTTTTTCTGGTAGGCAGCAAAGATTACAAGATAGTTACAGCTGCTTTCTGATTATGAAACTTGCAGTTCTAGAAACTACCCAATGCTCATGCTCCTTTATCTGTCAAGGTAAGATATCACAGGTAGACTACTGACCAGATTTGAACACACATGCTCTTTGCCAGTAGATTTCACACCTTCTTCCTCTACTCTCTGTGATACAGGAATTGTGTGATGTATTTTGATTTTATGTAAAGTTAACCCAAATATTTAAAAAATAAGCTTGAAGTTACACTGAAATATCAAGACTACTTTGATTGTTGATGCGCATTTACAGATCTGTTAATTAACTGTGGATATTTCCAACTTTTTGACTTGATGTACAAAATATCCCTCAGTTCTCCGTATGCCCTTTGAGTGTTTATTCTTTGATATTTTCCTTTTCAATTCTACATGAGTCTCATTGGAAAGTAAACTAGAGTTAAAGCACAAGAAGCAGGACAGTTGGAATAAATGTCCCCTTTGTCCCCTAATGTCTGTTAGAGCATTTTTAAAAGCGTCCTTTGCTACAGCGAGAGACATAACAAATTGTTTTGTTTTTACTTCTACAATTAAATTTGTAAAGGGTTGGGAGAATTTATGTAATGCAGTTAGATGAGAAGGCAGTCTTATTTAACTGACTGCTATTTGCAAACAATTCTAAATACAATGACTTTCCCACAGCCTTAATTCTTCTTCACTGGACCAGAACTTTAGAACTTCTTTGCATCAGTATAAGAAACAAGAACATTCTAGGATAACATATTTGGGAAGAAGTTCAGAGGATTTGTTTAATAACAAGCAAATACCCAAGACATCTTAGACGATATCTTTGATATTATTATTATTTTTCTTTAATCAGCAATAAGAACATTTTGGGGATTTATGATAATTTTTTTTAAAAGACCAAAGTTAAACACACAGTACTCTGTACTTGGCATTTTGAAAACCGCAGTTTGCATAGCCAGCTGAGATGTATGATGAGTAATAAGTACTGGGCAGTCTGTGTGCACTAAATTTTAAATTTTGTCTTTTTTAACATGGGCAGTATCAGAATGACTCCTTTCTCTTCTACTTCTGGGTGACATCTGTGTCATAGATCTGAAATGAACTTCACTTGTCTCCTACTCCAAATGCCAGCTCTCAGGGTTTCCTAAACAGTTATCACAATAGATCCTATTTCATTTTGTTATATATTGTATAACAGTCAACATACATCAGGATCTCAGTAAATATTACTGACAAAATTTGTTGACTGTGTAAACTACAATTTTCAAAATACCAACTCCCTGTAGTCTTGTACTGGAACATTTTGGGGGTCTGATTCCAGGGTCCAACATTTGTTTTTTTCTCATAAATCCCTCAAAGTTAGCTTGCTAGCCAATTTTGTAATGATGTCTCCCTCAGTGATACCACTTTACAGTTAATATTAATTCTTACCCTTCTGATAATGGGGCCTAGATATACCTAATATGAAATGAAGGAATGAACATTTTCTCTGGAAAACTATGAAACTTGTTTGTGAATCCAACATAGCTCCTCTCAATGGAAGTTCCTGGTGTGGTTTAAGATCATGATTTTAAATTAGTTTCTCTCCAAGGGGCAGTGTTGTGACAATTGCAAGCCACTGTCCACACATTATGCTTACTATAATGTTACAATAAATAGTTTTCTTTTTTTAATATTGCTATTCACTGCATCTTTGTTGTTATTGCTCATGCACCTGGAGGCTACTTGGCAATGGGTGCACACATGCAAAACAGGAAACCCGCAAACTCCAGTGCATAATCACCATCTAGGAAAGGCAGGCACTGTGACATAAATGGCCCTTGCTGTATGACTTGACTTTCCCCTGAAAGGTGTACGCTCACATTCACAAATCAAGCTTTTAGGACAAACACAGCCCTCTGCTGTCTCAAAGGAAAAACAGTACAAAAGCCTAAGACAGCGTCCGACTCTGTGATTCCACGGACTGTGTAGCCCAGCAGGCTCCTCTGTGCATGGAATTCTCCAGGCAACAATACTGGAGTGAGTTGCCTTGCCCTCCTCCAGAGGATCTTCCTGACTTAGGAATTGAACCCACATCTTCTGTGGCTCCTGAACTGCAGGAGGATTCTTTCCTGCTGAGCCACCAGGGAAGCATGTGCGTGCAGTAAATATGCTCAATTCATTCTGCTGCAATCAAGGGGAATGTTAACTGTACTCCAGCCGTGTAGCATACTAACTCACTTCTTCAGACTGTGGCAGAGTGTGTTTGTGTGTATGTGTCCAGGCTTGTGCCTATACGTGCATCTACAACTGCTGGAAAATAAATAAAATCACTCTTTAAAGCCAGACCTGAAATTCTCCTAGCTCACCTTAGAAAAGTTACTGAAAAAAACTAATGTTAATCATCCCACTTTCTTTAAGCACTTAGTTTCTTTTATATTCTCATTTTGCTCATTGATTGATAGTATTTGGCTCCATATTCAAACTCTATAATACAACACACAAACTGGGTTTTTGTTGCTGTTTTTTCAGACTGGGTTTTGGCATCTTCCTGACCTGAAGAGGAAAATGAAGTCAATGTATGCCACAGTTTTCTTAAGAGATGCTAGAGATAAGCAAAGCATAAAATTTTGTACTCTGTATGATGAAATCAAAGCTTGAAACACAATTATTAATAGTATGCAAAGTGTTTATCAAGAAAAACAAAACGAACCAATCTGTGGGAGTTTATCATTGATCTGTTTTCTTTTTCTGATTATATGAATTAAACTTAATTTCTACCGTGAATTCTCATGGGATAACCACATATAATGTGTGAGACAGTGTTTCTTATAACATTTACAATATGTAAGATGATCAGTCTTTAGGGCTCCTTCTTTTAGCTCATTTAATTTCTATAAGCATTTTGTGAGTAACTAATCTATGCCAGACACAGTGCCCAGGATTAGGAATATATTATTGGTTTAGGTGCCAATTTCAAAGAATACAAAGTTCAGTCTGAATGATAAACAAGGTGACAGATTACATCAATAATGTGGTTTAGGTGCAATGATGTAGGAAAATAGAGGGCATAATGGATCCTGGTGAATGGGGAAACTGGATGGATGGTAGATTAAAATTTAAGGGTAGATTTTTGAAACACAATTTGGCATTAGAGAGTTTGATATTTTATTTTCTGATAAAAAATGGGGTCAAAATAATTGTTTTACCTAGATGCCCTTTTCTTGCATCGAAAACTGAATAGGCTAAAGGTTCTTTCATGTTTAGGGAATAGGCTATGGAAAATATACTCATTCAACCATTCAGGTACTTATTGTACAGATATTTGCTGGACACCACAAGGTGTTCCAACTGTTTTCTATTTGTATACATAAAACCAAATGCATAAATTAAAAGTAAAAATAGAAAAGTATGTGAAAATAACATGAAAAGTACATGAAAATAACTACCATAATTGAAAAATTCTAGACTCTAAGCACCAAAATTTTAACTATATTTTGCATTCATCTAATCACTGAATTATAATTCATTTGAAAGAAAAATAAAAAAAATAGAACATTCAAAATTAAGCAACCAGTATCATTACAGGAGAGAAAAAGAACATCCCTTCCATTTAATATGTTCAAAAATATACTTTTAATTTAAAATATTCCTAACCTATTCTTTCTCTGATTGACTACCTCATTAGGTGAATAGTGGATTCTACCCATTTGATCAGGCTAAAAACCTTGTGATCATTAAATGGCTACTCGTTCTCACACTTGAGGCTGATCTGTCATTAAATATGCCTTTGAATTATACTGAAATGTGACTTCCATTCATCTTTATGTTTCGCATGGTTCTTTGCAGTATCCTCTCAAATAGTTTCCCTATTCCACCCCCTAAATCCTCCTATTATCTCTTCTGTCCACCTCAGCTAAAGTAATGCTAACACGATACACATGAGACCTTACCACGTCCCTCTCAAACTTTCAGTTCACTCTATTCTTGCCCCTCTATGTTTCAGCTTCCAGCCCACTTTCTGACCTCCTTTCTTAGCACATCTTTCTGTGATCACTGGCTTTCAGCCATATCATTCTCCTTACTTGCCCTTAAACACACTCACCTCAAGCCCTTTGAGCACTCTGGCTAGCAAACTCTCCCCAAGGCTCACTCATTGTTTATTCCTCAGTTGCTGTAGATCTCTGTACAGTTATCCCCTTAACCAAGAAGCCTTTCCTGACCACACCATATAAAATAGCATACTTTGTGTTTACTCTCTGTCTGTCTAATTATTATCATCAAGGATTTTTATTATTTATCTCTGTCTCCTCCCCACCCCCACCCCTACCCCACCGCAAAAGATAAGGTTCATGTAAGTAAGCAAGTGGATTTTATTTTCTATTGTTATTCCAACACCCAGAAGAGTCCATTAAGAAAAACAAGGAAAGAAAAAACCCAAATAAGCACTAAAAACAAAACAAAACATACTTGTTGAATAAATGAATTAATAAAGTGTATTGAAATTTAGGACTGTCATTATCTGACCCATCTCACTGCCTTTTAGCCAGATTAGTCTCATACGAAAGTAGTTTTGATTTCTAAAATATAATTGGGATAGGAGGGATAAAGGTATCTTCATTTCTGATCTGAAGGAAGTGATGTGATGCAGAGTTAGCATATTATGCCCCACTATTTGGGGTAGAAACTTCATGGGGTAAAATCCCACACTGACAAAACCCCAGCAATGATTAATGTGGCTCACCTGTAACTCATAACCAGGAATTTCTCACAGTTCTCACGAGCAACTCTGCTGACTCTCAGAAATTATCCTAGTAAGCAATAAATCACAAAAGTAATTAAAATGCCCCCTTAGAGTTCAGTAGACTCCTTATATTCAATTTCACACCCAGTTATCTAAGAGATATTATTGATTCAGATTTAGGATCAGAAAATAATACAAAGTCATTTGCATAAAGTATTGTTAAGATTTGTTATTTGCCATTTTTCTCTGCCTTTGTTTGGTTCCTATATTCAAGAATACGCCCTTAACATAGAATGACTTAGATGAGTGTTGGGCATAGAACGGCCAAGAAATAATCCACTCCTTGAAGGTATAAATCTGTCTTCACAGAACTGGAAAATAAAACTTGATCTGAATATCAGACTTATAATTGAGCCCAATGTCACCTTAGCCACAAATAAGGCATTGGAAAGGAAGAACATTAACAGAGTTGATGTGTTTCATAACGTTGGCTGCGACAGTCTGTGAGGCCAGGTACTTCACCGGAATGCCTTTTAAGTTCCTTCCCCCTTCTCCCTCCGCCTCTCTTTTTTTCCCTGTCCAGTTTTCTCCACACAAGCATTGTGAAATTCCAGGAGTTACACTTCTCCTCTTCCATCATCAGGCCAGACCAACTGCCTTTTTAGGATGCACACTTGCCTTGAAAAGTCTTCTTTTCCTTTGTGATGGAGGATTGTGAGGGTTTTTTATTTTTTTCTCTGTGTCTATTTCACATATGCCCTCTAAGATGCATCCTTTCTTTTGTGCCAGGACCAAGAATTGCTTGAGAGCAGGGCAGGGAGTGGGGAGAAGAAAGCCAGAGGAAGTGACCATTACAAGGATACTGGACTCCTGAATGTTGTATGAGAGGGGAGGCTTTCTTCTGAAAACCTGGGAGTTAGGAATCTTATTGGAACCTCACTGGTTGAAGCCCTTGTTTCTTGCACCTCTCATTGTTCTCAGTTTTTCAAGATGTCAAGATGCCTAGAATTATAATACATTCTCCCCTGCCCCAGAGGAAGTTACTGGGCACTGAACTGTTGAACAATTGCCTTTTCTTTCTCCCATCCATATTCATCCTCCCTACTCTTCTACACAGGAGTGAGAGGAAAATTAGGGAAAATCTTTTATCATATCAGATTCTCATTATAAAAATTGTGAAAGGATCAACTGAATAATAAATGAAACATGACTCTTTGAGATAACAAAGAAAAGTGCTATATCTATAAAAAGTACCATGTCATGATTTTCCCTTACAAAACACTCCATGCTGTCATAAAACACCCCAAGACTTTAGTAAACATGTTTATTATTTCTGTACACCTCCCCAGGAATATTTTTAGCTGCTTCAAACCTCCTCTTTTTCTCTTTTCTTCTTCCTTCTTCTTTCTACCTTGCTTATTTTAATTTCCTCCTTCAGAATTCTTGTTATAAGAATTTTTTTCCCAGTTTGCAGTTTAACAACTAGGTCAGATAATGTAAGGGTTAGAAAAGACTTTAGAGGTCACCAAATGCAGAGAAGAGGGAAAGCAATGGATGAATCTTAGAAGGCAAAACTTATTGTGCAAGTTACTTATTATTCATACTGCAAAAATAAAAAAAAATGTTAAAAAGGCTAGAAGCAAATCCTAGGAACCTCTTTGTGTGTGTGCACATACTTTAAACAAAACAGCTGGAAACACACACACTGAAACAGCTACAGAGTTTCTAAGTATATTATTTTTCTTCCCTAAAGAAATTGTTTCAAGAATTTTCTGCCTATGTTGGGCCTGCTCATTTTCTGGTTCTACAGGGAAGTTCATGGCCTGAATGGGCATGGAGGAAATGACCTGTGGGACAGAGTTGCTCATCTAATTGATGTGAGCATTGAGCATTAGTGGGAACCATGGTGCCAGTACAGGCAGAGAAGACGTGATTTATTAAATAGATCCTGGTGTGTTTTTGTCTCACACCAGGAGTTTTCGCTTTCAAAATGTATCATAACATATTCTCCTGGTTCACAAGAACTGGGTGTGGGGGAGGTAGCAAAACTTGGTGAATCAGGCTGCTCAGGGCATGATGTGGAAGAGGAGAAGTGAACAGAAAATTATGAGGAGGTTTCTATTTGGTGTTCATTACTCTTGACATTTCCTGCGAGCCAACATATTGTAGCTGATGTTCAGTTGCTGAAGTCATGTCTGACTCTTTGTGAACTCATGTACTATAGCACACAAGGCTCCCCTGTCCTTCACTATCTCCTGGAGTTTGCTCAGACTTATGTCCATTGAGTCAGTGGTGCCATCCAACCATCTTATCCTCTGTCATCCTCTTCTTCCCCTGCCCTCAATCTTTCCCAGAATCAGGTTCTTTTCCAATGAGTTGGCTCTTTGCATCAGATGACCAAAGTATTGGAACTTCAGCTGAAGCATCAGTCCTTCCAATGAACATTCAGGGTTGATTTCCTTTAGGATTGACTGGTTTGATCTCCTTGCTGTCCAACAGACTCTCAAGAGTCTTCTCCAGCACCAGAGTTCAAAAGCATCAGTTCTTCATCTCTCAGCCTTCTTTATTGTCCAACTCTCACCATACATGACTATTGGAAAACCATAGCTTTGACTATATGGATTTTTGTTGGCAAAGTGATGTCTCTGCTTTTTAATATGCTGCCTAGGTTTGTCATAGCTTTTTTCCCAAGTAGAAAGTGTCTTTTAATTTCATGGCTGAAGTCACCAACAGCAGTGATTTTGGAGCCCAGAAAAATTAAATCTGCCACAGTTTCCACTTTTTCCTCATCTATTTGTTGTGAAGTCATCAGACTTGATGCCATGATCTTCATTTTTTGAATGTTGAGTTTCAAGAAAGTTTTTTTACTTTCCTCTTTCACCCTTATCAAGAGGCTCTTTAATTCCTCTTTGCTTTCTACCATGAGTAGTATCATCTGCATATCTGAGGTTGTTGATGTTTTTCTCCTGGCAATCTTCATTTCAGCCAATATATACCCATATCATAACCTCAAAATCACTGCAGATGGTGATTGCAGCCATGAAATGAAAAGATGCTTGCTCCGTGGAAGGAAAGTTATGACCAACTGAGACAGCATATTAAAAAGCAGAGACATTACTTTGCCAACAAAGGTGCATCTAGTCAAGGCTATGGTTTTTCCAGTGGTCATGTATGGATGTGAGAGTTGGACTATAAAGAAAGCTGAGTGCTGAAGAATCAATACTTTTGAACTGTGGTGTTGGAGAAGACTCTTGAGAGTCCCTTGGACTGCAAGGAGATCCAACCAGTCCATCCTAAGGAGATAAGTCCTGGGTGCTCATTAGAAGGACTCATATTGAAGCTGACACTCCAATACTTTGGCCACCTGATGCAAAGAGTTGACTCATTGGAAAAGACCCTGATGCTGGGAAAGATTGAGGGCAGGAGGAGTAGGGGATGACAGAGGATGAGATGGTTGGATGGCATCACTGACTTGATGGACATGGGTTTGGGTGGAATCCAGGAGTTGGTGATGGACAGGGAGGCCTGGCGTGCTGCAGTTCATGGGGTCACAAAGAGTCAGACATGACTGAGTGACTGAACTGAACTGAACCTATACTTCAGACTCTAGCAGTGATATCTTTATATTTATAAGTCTAACAATACTTTTGTTTTACTCAGACTCTGAAAAATAAAAATTTATTAATTTACATTATACCTAATATGTTTATATGTTATGTATGATAAATAGCATTGTGCATTATATTAATCATTCTCTTAGTGGGGGACCATGTATGTAATATTATCTCATAATATTATATAATAAATATTAATTTCTGATTAGTAGAGTACTTTTGAGCACTTCAGTGCTCACATAGTTGGACATCTAAGATCACATGTGAAAAAATGTTTTTAGACAGTTCCTAATTATTGCCAGAATTTTTATCTTTATTCTGTAGCTGGAGAAGCTGAAATTCACATAGCTAATCAGGGACAAATCTGTAAACTGGTATTTTGACTCCAAATCCAGTGCTATTTCTGCCATATATTTCTATATTTTGAAGTGAAGAACTAACACAGAATGATGATAGTTAGCAATAATTACTGAGTTGCTGGAGGGTGATTGTAGCAGTTGTTTGTGTTTAAAATACTGCTGTGCAGTGGAATGGATGTACAGCAAGATTAATACTGACTCATTTCCTTCTGACGCCTTGCTCTTTCATTTACAGGCTGTGTGTCAATGAAAAAAAAATTGCTTCTTCTTCCTTGGATTTCTTTTTATACTTTAGTAAAAGCTGTAAAGGTGATGGTTTATACCATTGAGTGTTCGTGCTTTTTAGATACTTGCTGTGGGCTGGGCACTGCTCTAGGCACTAATACTAAAATGAGAAACAAGACATGAAGCCCCAAAGGGCTTAAAATCCTCTTGAAGGAATTAGAGTAGATTAACTCTTAAGTCCCTCCAAGCTTTACATTTCTAGAGTCTAACAGTGTCCAAGGTAATCACAATGTGTGCTGTTCATTATTGGTGATCTAGACAGACTTTGGGGAATTTGGAGAAAGTCTAACCAGAGGCATGATCACCATTGCCATATACAGAAACATCTACCTTGCACTGGGATATTTTCTCATGGGCAAATCAAAGCTACTTTAGCAAAGTAGTTAATAAAAGAAAGCAAGCTCTAAAAGTGTTGAAAATGAGCTGCGGGGTGGAAATGGAATAAATGCAGAGAGAGGAACATTGGCAGAAGCAACAAGATGACTCAGACCAGTAATCCTTTAGGTTTGTCTTTATTATGAATTGCTCTGCCACTGTTCTCCTCTTGCAGTCTAGTAGTGTTTAGAGTTGGGAGTGAATCTTTCCCTGAAATCTCAAAATTGGGCCTAGGCTTTCCAGGCACCAGTGGTAAAGAACCCACCTGCCAATACAGGAGATATAAGAGACATGGGTTCAAGCCCTGGGTTGGGGAGATCCCCTGGGGGAGGGCATGGCCCTTCACTCCTGTATTCTTGCCTGGAGAATACCATGGACAGAGGAGCCTGGTGGGCAACATTCCACAGTGTCACAAAGAGATGGACATGAGTGAAACTACTTAGCAGTAGTTATTTTGTTTCCCTCCAGAAATTTTTACCCAGAGGTTTCACAGTGCCTCATGGGGACTGCACAGAATGCAACTTCTTTACTGCTGGGAAGATAAAGTCAGATCTGAAGTTCAAGGAAGCTTTTTTTTTTTCCCCAAAAAAACTAGTAAAGAGGGAAAAAGCTATATTTATATATACTACTTAAAACATGTGTGTGTGTGTGTTTGTTGCTGCAACTTAAGAAAACTTTTTTTGAGACAGAGTGCTTCAGAGACTAGAACTGTGAGAATGTGTAGCTGTTCTCTCAGCCAAGGGAAGCCCTCCTTTCTGAGATATGAGCTCACTGATTCCTTCCCAGGTACAGAATGGACTTCCTGGATCACAGAATATCCAACACTGAAATGCACGCTTAGACTTTGGCGGTGCCAAGATCACAAAATTTCAAATGCAGATGGTAATTACAAAAGGCAAGATGCATCGGCAGTGAGAACTTAGGCAATTTTTTTAAAGGACTGCTGATATGTCCTAGATATTTAATTCCATTTAATTTATGAATATATTTAACAGTATGAGTATAGTAACAGTATAAGTATAGTTAACAGTATACCCTAAACTGTGGGTACAGACTCAATTTTCACCTAATTATAGTTAAGCACATAGGTCTGAGTTAACTTGTTATTTCCTCTGAGCATGCACTTAGCAGAAGAGTGTATGCAATAACCTACTGGTGGAGAGTGTAAGTACAGCTTCTGCAATGGGAGGCTTTGTGTTGTGAAAAAGGGAGGCTGACTTATGTACCATAGTATGAAAGCAGAATAAGTGAAGTCTCTCAGTCATGTATGACTCTTTGCGACCCCATGGACTGTAGCCTACCAGGCTCCTCTGTCCATGGGATTTTCCAGGTAAGAGTACTGGAGTGGGTTGCCATTTCCTTCTCCAAGGGATCTTCCCGATCCAGGGATCAAACCTGGGTCTCCTGCATTGCAGGCAGATGCTTTACCATTTGAGCCACCAGGGAAATCCATGAAAGCAGAATATTAGAGCTTAAATCAATCTAAATATTATACTTAATATATATGTTAGAGAAATAAAACAAATGTCTGGTTAAATATATATGAATATGAAATGAAGACACACTGCATGATAATTCCCAATTTCATTTTTACATTTTCTGCTGCAATCCTTATTTTTCCACTGTCAACATCAATGCAACAAGATTTTAAACCACAGTAAGACTAAGAAAAAAAGGAGATTTATAAATTTATAGTTCTTTTAATTAGAGGATGAAATCAGTTAATTTAATTTCTAAATATCCATAGTCTTCTTTTGATGGAATTAAAGTGCTTATATTTATGGTGACCTTGAAGGGGATTATTTTTTTTTAATATTGAATATGCTAATGATAAGCATGGCTAAACAATTGCTTAGCCTGAGGATTGCTCCTGAAATAAGAGAAGTTTGATTATGAGATCTAGGAAAACTTTGGTAAATGCTCTGCCTGCAATGTGGGATACCCAGGTTCCATCCCTGGGTTGGGAAGATACCCTGGAGAAGGAAATGGCAGCACACTGCAGTACTCTTGCCTGGAAAATTCCATGGACAGGGGAACCTGTCTACAGTCCATGAGGTCACAAAGATTCAGACATGACTGAGCGAATTCACTTCACTTTATGTAATCAAGACTTATATGGAAAAAGTAGCATTGCATTAAGACTTTCAAAGGGTATCTCCCTTTTGCCCCACAGGGAATCTATAGAATTTATTGTGTAAGAATAAGTGCTAGAATAGTAGATATTATGTTTCAAGATTCATTTTTGCAGATTTTGATAGTTTTACTGTGATTGAATAGGATAATGTCACAAACTGAAGTATTTAGAGCTGAAGGAGTATGATTTATGCAACTTATCTTCCAAGAGAAAGAATATATGATATATGGAGAAAGAAGAATGGAGGGAAGGAAGAAAGAAAGAGAGAGGAGGCATAGAGAGGAAGAGAATGAGGAAGAAAAAGAATATACACTATCACGTGTAAAATAGATAGTTAATGGGAAGCTGCTGTATGTAACACAGGGAGCGCAGCCCGTTGGTCCATGACAAGCTAGAGAGGTTTATTGTATTAACTGGGTATCTCAGCTAATGTTGTTGGACTCATGAACAAATTGGACTTACAAATTGCCTCTTGGAACAGAACTCATTTGTATGTACAGGACTTACTGTATACCTGATTCACTATCATGAACACAGTCTGACATTCCTCTCGAATCTGTAGTTTGCACAGTGGATGTGAACTTCACATTGCACAAAAGAAAAGGAAGACCTAACATTTTCAGAGGGGGTGTGTGTGTGTGTGTGTGTGTCTTTGTGTACACACGCATGTGCATAAGCTGCTTTAAAAAATGGTTTGGATTCAGGTACACCAGAAATAACTTTGATTCAGGCTTCAAAGACATGAATTTATGCCTGGTTCTCAGCCAATCTAGCTGAAATACTTGAGCAAATCATTTAAATTGTCTTGGTTTCCCTAATTGTAAAGTGGTTATGGTTATATAAAGTGGTTATCTAAGTTAGAACTGAGCAAGAGAAGTTTCTGTGATGAAGCAAATATTTTATAATATGCCCTTTTAGGGACTGATTAATGTAACTAAGGAAAATAATTTTAAATTTAATTTTTATTCAATTTAGTTGCACGTAGCTAGTGGCTGACATACTGGTAAGTACAGAATGAGATGAGTTTTACAATTATGTGATGCTGTTTTTTAACATGGTATTGAAAATTGTATGAAGGATTAGATTTTATTTCCAAATTTTGTTAAAATTTTTGGATGCCAAGATTACTCAAGTTGAGGAAGTAGGGTGAGTGGTATTCACAGAGAGTAAGATCTTAAAAGAATCTCACAGAATTGAAATCTTATGGAAATTCAAAATGACACAAAATAGAGAACAACTTCTGGCCACCTGTGCTCTTAGCCATACAGTGAGGAAAGCTGTTCATTTATCATCACCATCCATGTGGTCACAAAGAGTTGGACCTGACTTAGTGACTGAACAACAACAAGTTATATTAGTTGCTTTGATAAAGACATGGTGTTTCTATTTGAACTTGAATTTGGATTCCTAATTGTTTCTTAAGAGGCCATGAAAAACATTATTCTTTAATACAATATTAAAAGTCAAAGAGTTATTGTGCTTTCAGAAGATATTCAATTTAAGCCAAACAGTAACGATGTATATAGGGAGAGATTTCAGTTCACAAGAATAAGTCAAGATAAAACAACCAATCTGTGTGTCATGAAGTCCTGACACATGGTCACTAGATAAATATTTTGGGGTGCTCTAAATAGCTTTCTAGAGAAGTGTTTGAGTTTCAGGGAAGAAAATGCACTATGTTTAGTGCAACCCATGGTTCTTTCTTTGCGGCACATGGATTCTCTAGTTGTGGTGCATAGGCTCAGCAGCACACGGCTTAATGGCTCTGGGGATCTTAGTTCCCCGACCAGGGATTGAACCTGTGTTGTCTTCACTGCAAAGTGCATTCTTAACCAGTGGATCAGCAGGGAAGTTCCAAACATGAAACTATAATGAAACAGTAAAATCTTCAAATCTGTACTGTCACCTTAAGAATGAAAAAAGAGACAAAAACCATAAGCTTGTGCTGTAGCAATCAGTGTCACCATGTTACTATCTATGGATGCATGTGACCAGGGGTGACTCAGAGGAAACTGTGAGCTCAGACAGTGAGTACACAGACTTTGACTACAATATTAAAAAATGGAAGTTATGTATAATTGTGAACCAAAATATACTCTCTTCTCTGCATTTAATATTCACATATAGTTTGGATTAAAATTTGGTATTTGTTGCTTAAGACTTTTCTTGGTACTTTCCTTTTCAAATGTCTAATAAAAAGATGTTTTAGCTCATGGTGAGCTTGGTACTGGGCCACTAGGCTTCTCACTAAAAGTCCAAAGCTAAACTTCCTCTAATCCTCAAATGTCTCATAAACTTTTTGAATGAATGAATTATGTTATATATAGGGAATAAAAGAAGATGAAATGGTTGGATAGCATCACAGATTCTATGGACATGAATTTGAGCAAACTCCAGGAGACGGTGGAGGACAGGGGAGCCTGGTGTGCTACAGTCCATTGGGTCTCAAAGAGTCAGACATGATGTGGTGACTGAACAACAAGAGGATCTGACTTGTCTAATTAAGTTTGTTAAGAGAAGAAGATGGTTACCTTGCATGTATGATGACTTTCACAATAAATTAGCATTTGAATGAAATTTTAGAAGAAAATTAGAGACAATGTTAAGTCTAAACTATTTCTGAGAAATCTAGATGGCTAGGGTTAATTTTAGAATAACTAAAGAGAAAGAGACTAGAAGAAATATTATATTATGCTGTTTTATCTTTTAAGATAATAGTTGTCCAAGTGGAGACTAGCATATATTACTTGTGCCTCAGTGTCTCATAAAATTTTCTTAATATTTGTTTGTTTATTAGGCCGCAGCGGGTTTTAGTTGTGGCACAAGTGTTCTGATTTTCCTTGCAACGTGTGGTATCTAAAGATCTAAAACTAAAATCTAAATCTAAAACTAAAATTAAAGATCTAAAACTAAAACCTGTGCACATGCATGCTCAGTTGTGTCTGACTCTTTGTGACCCCATGAACTGTAGCCCACTAGGCTCCTTTGTCCATGGGATTTTCTAAGCACAAATACTGGAGTGAGTTGCCATTTCCTACCCCAGGGGATCTTCCTGACATAGGGATCAAACCCACATCTCTTGGCTCTCCTGCATTGGCAGGTAGATTCTTTACCACTGTGTCACCAAGACCCCTTGTAAATAACTATATTCTATGAAACAGCTACACAGTAAGAAAACAGCTAATAACTAGTTGTAGCCAAAGTTGGGTATCCACTAAGAGTTCAATGTAGTAATCTTTACTGGAGGAAGCTGACACTAGCGAGAAATACATTGTTAACATGCCAGCACCTAGGACTTACCTGGTGGTCCAGTGGTTAAGAATCTACCTGCTAATGCAAGGGAAACAGGTTCAGTCCTTGGTCCAAGAAGATTCTATATGTCATAGGGCAACTAAGCCATGCACCACAGCTGAAGCCCTGCACCTAGAGCCTCTGCTCTGGAACAACAGAAGCCACGACAATGAGAAGCCTGTGCACCACAGCTAGAGAGGAGCCCCAGCTCACCACAACTAGAGAAAGCTTAGAAGCTCATGCATAACAACAAAGATCCAACACAGCCACAAATAAATAAGTAAAAAACATACCAGCTCCTTGATGACTGTGATAATAAATGGATAAGGCAGAGAAGTGAGTGATATGAGTCCTGTAAACTGAGAGACTGGGAAAATATTTGGAACATGGAATAACTTATCTAGGAAAAAAAATACAGGTTTTTGAACCTAGGAAGATAACTAGGCTTTCGGATGCAAAAAGACAGTGTGTGTGTGCATGTTCAGTTGTGTCCAACTCTTTGTGGCCTATGAGCTGTAGCCCGCCAGTCTCCTCAGTCCATGGTATTCTCCAGGCAAGAATACTGGAGTGGTTGCTATTTCTCTCTCCAGGGGAATCTTCCTGACCCGGGGACTGAACCCATGTCTCCTGGGTTTCCTGTGTTCCAGGTAGGTTCTTTACTGCTGAGCCAACAGGGAAGCCCAAAAAAGTATCATTGAGAAAGTCAGTCAATTAAATTCATATGTTTTAAAGCTCCTTTTGTAAAATGCATTTTTTTCCTTTAAGTTAAACATTGATTGATTATTGAAAATAATTGGGTAACAGTAACTTAAAATAAATCTTCATTAGGCTATGAATGTCTTGAAAATAGAGCATGTATATTTTAATATTATTTCTATAAAAATGTTATCCATGAAGCAATAAATCATTGTTTTGAAGAATTTACTTTATAAATGATCATCAGTTGAAAATCTCCTTGAAATTTCTCCTAGAAATGTCTTATTTCAAAGGAATAGTGTGAAGGTACTTGTTAAAATGCAGTTTTTATTCTCAAGGAAAGGGAAAAAATATGTTTAGTATAGTGCTGTATATATAGTAATTGCATTGCTAATTCAGTAAATAAATGAATGTTATTCAATTTTTCAACAAATTAGTTAAACAAATGCTTATTAAACTCCTGCTGTTTGTCCAGAGATATGTTAGATTCTACAGGGGAATATAATTGAATTAAGTGAAACTCTTTGTCCTCAGGAAATTTGGTGAGATCATCATACACAGAGAAAAGCAAGTTTACCAAAAAAGAAAGAAAAAGAATAGTCATAGGAGTAAACACTAGAGCAGTAAATTGAACATTATTGGTACCGAAATATAGAATTTGGTATAGAATATGGAATGATTACTGGAAGTCACCGCAATTGGAGAGATCGACATTGAACTAAATATCAACTGTATTTGTTTCTTAAAAAGGGTCACATCTATTTTAACATTTTCCTCTGTTTCTGATGTTGTGATTGTCATGCTTCTGACAAATTCTAAATTACAAAAGTAGAAATGTGATACCTTGGGATTCCTAACTGGAATATGAAAAGATTATGAAATATTTTTAAAAGTTCCTAGTCTATCGAGTTTTGATCACTCGCTAGGGGGAAAAAAAATAAAACTTTAAAATATTCAAACTGTTTACTTGCTGATCTGAGTTGATATTTTACTTCTGTCATGGTTAACCTGATGTTTAAAGTAGAAGAAAGCACTGCAGTAATAAAATTATAATGTATGTTTTGGAAATCAACTAATGCAGAGATGATGAAGGTTATATTTTTTTCTGATGCTGCATGTATTGAGACCGCTTTGCTTTGTATTCCAACATGAATCTTAATGGTCTGGTAGTGGTTTATGTTTGCATTTTCCAAATTATTATTTTCACCCTCACAACTCCGAATCTCTCCAAAATTATTGCAAATAGCATCTTTCTAACATGGGTGCTTTTATGTTACAAATGCTGATATAGTATGTGCATATTTTTGCATAATACAAATATGCTGTAGAAAGAAAAGTAGCTTGAAAAGTAGATTAGTCAGTTTATAATCTTGAATATGTTATGCTTTGGTTTCCCAATTCTCTTTAATCACAATATTTAGTAAATCATGAAGTAAAGAAGAAAAAAAACATGAATTTGATTTCAGTTTCACTATTACCATTTAATGTGAATGAAAACATTCATTGGCCAAAAATGCATAAACATTAGTATTTATTGATTTTTTCAAGAAACATTTGCTGAGCATCTTTGCAGTCAAGAGCACATCTCTGATTCCCTGGATGAGTATTCTTAAACAAGTGGCTTTTGCTACCACAGGTGGGTTGGTTGAGAGAAATTGTTTAGAAAAATTGGCATTGCAATGCAAAGTTATCATTCCAATGTCTTTATGGATTGATTAGCACTGGTCTCTCCAGTCCTTTAACCTTAGTTACCATCCTTGTCACCCTGCTTATTTAACTTCTATGCAGAGTACATCATGAGAAACACTGGGCTGGAAGAAACACAAGCTGGAATCAAGATTGCTGGGAGAAATATCAATAATCTCAGATATGCAGATGACACCACCCTTATGGCAGAAAGTGAAGAGGAACTGAAAAGTCTCTTGATGAAAGTGAAAGAGGAGAGTGAAAAAGTTGGCTTAAAGCTCAGTTCAGTTCAGTCAGATTTTATTTTTGGGGGCTCCAAAATCACTGCAGATGGTGACTGCAGCCATGAAATTAAAAGACACTTACTCCTTGGAAGAAAAGTTATGACCAACCTAGATAGCATATTCAAAAGCAGAGACATTACTTTGCTGACTAAGGTCTGTCTAGTCAAGGCTATGGTTTTTCCTGTGGTCATGTATGGATGTGAGAGTTGGACTGTGAAGAAAGCTGAGTGCCGAAGCTTTGATGAGTATGAACTGTGGTGTTGGAGAAGACTCTTGAGAGTCCCTTGGACTGCAAGGAGATCCAACCAGTCTATTCTGAAGGAGATCAGCCCTGGGATTTCTTTGGAAGGAATGATGCTAAAGCTGAAACTCCAGTACTTTGGCCACCTCATGTGAAGCGTTGACTCATTGGAAAAGACTCTGATGCTGGGAGAGATTGGGGGCAGGAGGAGAAGGGGACGACAGAGGATGAGATGGCTGAATGGCATCACTGACTGATGGACATGAGTCTGAGTGAACTCTGGGAGTTGGTGATGGATAGGGAAGCCTGGCGTGCTGTGATTCATGGGGTCGCAGAGTTGGATACGTCTGAGCAACTGAACTGAACTGAACCATCCTCGCAGACTTTTGGTGGAAAGAGATCAAAGAAACACATTCTGAATGCCTCAGAATGTGGCATGTGATCTCTCAAAAAACTATGTCAGAGTGCAGATTGCTCTGAGATTTACAGTTATTCCAAATATTTTTAAAAGGTTAAAGCTGGTAATTGAGAAGAAGAATGAGGAGATTGAAAAGATAGTGTTGCTGGAGTTGCAATTTTTACAGTACAGCCTTGGGTGAAAACTGGAGTTAAGCATAAAATACTGAGCCTTAAAAAAAAAAATATATATATATATATATATATATATATATATATATATCTGTGCTCTGAAGGGTGGTTGGCAGGGAAGGGTGAGTGTGAGTTCAGAGAGTGAATGGAACTGAAACTGTGTTAGAAGAAATATTTCAACAGTCAGAACATTTTTATTTTAAGTCATGGTCCACGGTCACCTTTAGGTGTACCTAGTTTATCTGATCCCATATGAGGAAAGGATGGCATTGTTGAAAGGATGAAATCAAGGGAGATTGATCAAGGCAGGATGGAAAGATAAAGATGCCTCCACATCTACCCTGCCTGTCTAACTTTATTTGTGTTTTATGGTTAAACATCAAAATTGGCTTATATAAACTCCATTCTCTCTTTATGTTTCAGTTAGCATCCTAAGGTCAGGAGCAAAAAATTACTGATAAGATTAGCTCTCATGTTCAGGAGGGTAAGCACATGGTGCGGAAAATAAGGCTCAAAATGAAAATGAGAGTTTTTCTGTTTCACAGTGTGAAAGAATCAAATGTTTTTAAATAATCAAAGTAGGCCAAAGCATGAAATGGCACAGAAGAAACATGCTTATGGCAATGAAATTAACAAAATTGCTCATTTGTGCTACAGTGAATGGATTATTTAACAAGAACTGAATCAACTGCAAATGAGCTCAGTCAGATAGTCTATTTAATTAATCTTTCACTTAGAAACATTTATCATAATGAATTATGTAAAGTAAGAATGAAATATTTGTACATTTGTTGAAGAAAAATCAATTCTTTGAATAAATCCAAAGTATAACTGGTGACTTTGAGCTTAGAAAAATAGATCCCAAGTAAAAGGATTTTTTTTTCCAAAAGTTATTTGGTGTTCTCTTTTTAAAATGTAAGTAATTTTTCATTTCCTAATTGAATTGTTGTCTCTTAATAGTTTATACCCTTAAAGGGAATTTCAAATGCAGATTGCTTCAAGGATGTCAGGTGCCATCTGTATGTAATCATTTTCATGACTATTTTGCCTATTGGCAGCCCATGTATATGTGTGTGTAGGGGAGGGAGGGATGCAAGGAGTTGGTTATGAGGAAGTGTTTGATGAAAAGAGATTCTTGGTTTAAACCATGTTAGAGTATCTGGCTACTCAAAGCAATTAGGCTTTCCCACTGTATAAAACAGAACAAAAACAATGAAAAATGAAAAGTATTGCTGACATCTGAAATCAGGAGACTTCATCTCCATGGCTGGCCAGAGCTTAGTTGCCGCTCTTAACCTTTGAAAAGGCATGCGATCGCCTGCCCTTTTATTTCTGTCATCTTGGTCTCTAGACATTTGAGTTTGCAACTCTTTGATATTAGTTTTGGAAAAGATCTTAGCAAATATTATTAAAGGGGTGATTTATGTGCAGTTAGAAATGAAATCAGTGATCTCTATTAAGTGTAAGTCATGCCAGACTAAACTAATTTCATCTTATGATGGAGAAGCTAGTCTGAAGGATCAGAAATAATCATTCAGCAAATAGCATTTACTTTTTTTATTCTATTTTCCATCAATATGTTTTGGTAGCATGCATAGATAATCACATTTTTAATAAGAATATGTTCTCTTACTTTTGGTTCAAGAAATGGATTTGTGGAGGTTTATTATATTTTTATTATATTTATTATTTTTCTTTGTCAGTCACATAAAAAGTAGTTGTGTTGCTCAGTTATATGTGATACTCATTGTGACAAATAGCTTATTGAATGGCTTTTCTCCATTTTAAAAATTTCCAGAGATTAAATTTTAGTAGTTTCTCATCATTTCCCATGTCATTTTCAGAAAGAAAAGTGGACTTACACAACCCACGTTTATTTTTATATTCAGAGGTATTGCATATTTTCTTAATAGCTGCATTTTCCTGTCACTGATTTGCTATTAATGACACAGTACCAAAGATACTAACCTAAGATCTGAACATTCAGTATTTTTTTTGCTTCATTAATGAAACTAGTTAGTATGATGTAGATGTTTCCATGCTTAGTCTAATTAGCATACATTTGTTTATTAGTAAAGCTTATAATAATCCATAGATTAACAGAAAATTTCTATATTAGGTTTTACTACAAGTACGATTTATCCACTTTTTCAAATGTTATGCTTCAGTGACATCAGTACAATAGTTATTAAACCTTGATGTTCTTGAGAGTATACTAGTAGTTATGAAAGCGTATTATCTTTTGACTATAGTTTAATGCCGTAATTTTGGTGGTTTATGAAATAGACACAAATTATTAATAATGCATGTTTAGAATTTTAGCAGCTTTTCCTGGTAAATTGAATTTCAAGGAAATGCAGAAATTTTTTGCTACTCTACCTTGCCATTTCATTGTCATTTTTACAATACAGGTGTATGATTTTATAATTTACATAAAAATATATTTCCATACCATCTGGGAAAAAATGAAGGCAGAAATATTTTCTAATGGTATTTAGGAAAGAGAAAGGAAACCTTGGATCAGAGTACTTTAATTAATGGAAGTAAACAGACCTGAGTGAATTTTTAAATTATGAAATATAAGACCTTTATGAATGTGGAGAGAAAATGAGAAAGGGGTTAAAGATGAATCCACAGATTTGCACTTGGACAGTCAACAAAGGTCTATACTATAGACATGATTGGATATACATGATCAACAGCAAATGGAGGAAATAAATGGAGGATCTTTATGTCCAAGTTGTCAGTTAGTGAGGCATATAGCAGGTGAATTCACATACAGTCACTGATAGACACTTAGAGAGCCTCAGATAGGTTGTAAGGTCCTGGAAGGCAGTGTTCATGAATGTTTTATTTACCGTTTATTTAATGAGAGTTTAATATATGTGGCTTCAGTAAATATTTGTTTGATGAATGAAGGTCACACAAATGCACACACACTCCAAACTACAGGTAAAAGTAGGTTGGTATCCTGATTAGCAATTAAGGGACTTCAGATTATAAATTAGTAGGAGATGATTTGAGAAAATTGTTCCAGGGGCTGGTTTGGTCTAAGGATGATAATATCTAGTACAGTCATCACTGTCTGATTGTGGCTACTGAGCATTTGGATGTGAGTTGGACTATAAAGAAAGCTGAGCGCCGAAGAATTGATGCTTCTGAACTGTGGTGTTGGAGAAGACTCTTTAGAATCCCTTGAACTGCAAGGAGATCAAACCAGTCCATCGTTAAGGAAATTAATCCTGAATATTCATTGGAGGAACTGATACTGAAGCTGCAACTCTAATACTTTAGCTTCCTGATGCAAAGAACTGACTCATTTGAAAAGACCCTGATGCTGGGAAAGATTGAAGGCAGGAAGAGAAGGGGACGACAGAGGATGAAATGGTTGGATGGCATCACCAACTCGAAGGACAGGAGTTTAAGCAAGCTCCAGAAGTTGGTGATGGACAGGGCAACCTGGCATGTTACAGTCCATGGGACTGCAAAGAGTCAGACACAACTGAGCAACTGAATTGAACTGAACTAAGCATTTGAACTCAAGTTCATCAGAATCGAAATGTGCTATTAATAACTATAAAATGCACCTGGAAATCCAAAGATCAGGTAAAAAAATGTATAATCTTTTATTTTTGATGTTTATACTGCTTATTTTATATTAACTAACAAACATTTTAAAATTAGCTTCACCTATTTTTGCTTTTTTAATATGGTTATTAGAAAATGTCAAATGTAGCTTGCATCTGTAGCTGGCATATTTCTAGTGGAAAGGCCAGGCTAAGAAAAGAAGCATCTTGAAGCATATCTTTTGATATTCAAAACTTCTGTAAATACAAGAATAATTAGAAAATAAATTTAGATTAATATGAAGATTTATATTCCCTATTGAGTATTTTTTCTATGAAAAGGTGTTTTATTTTTCATTTAAACTTTAAAATTAAAATTCTTTTAACTTGAATTTTCTTCTGTTACGAAAGTATTTCTATTATGCCATAAAAGTCTAAAGTGCAATATGAAAAAATATTTGCTAGTTTTTCACTGAAATGATTTAACTTAAGAAAAGATCAAACTAGCCTTTTAATAATAATAATTTAAGGTTGTCTGGTAAAGAAAAACGTTTTGAAGGGAAGCAATTAATTTAAAGAAACTCATTGCTAATTAAAATCAATTGACTATTGAAAACCCTTAAGATTTTTTGACAGCTTTCACATTGAAGGGTTTAATAAATGGATTTAAATTAATTTGCCCAGAAGAACATCTGAGAACATTCAAGTGATAAAATAATAATATAAAATATTGTTTCATTATCATGAACATTAATAAACTGGGGGTTATGTAATCTAATAACTATTCATGGCTTAATTTGCTATGAGTCATAGTTTCCTCTTACCACATTTACATTTCTCTCCCCCGGTGACCAGCTCTGATTCTTAAACTGTATCCATTGGGTCATCCAGGAGTCTAGTTGGATCCATTGAAATACCCACACTTTGTATCCTTTGTACTAGTCACTCCATTGACCCTTTGCATATTTTATGCATAGAATACTCTTCCTTCCCCTTGTCTTCCAGTTAATTGCAGTGAATGCTTCAGAACTCACAGGAGTATCCCTCATTCTGCTCTCCTGTCAGATCTCCCATTGAAAATTTTGTTTGTGGGACTTACTGCAATTGCTGTGTTTCACACTTCTGTGTGGTCTTTTATTGCTGTTTGCCTTTGAATGGTTCCAAGGTCAGGGAGGAGGTCTTTGTGGTGCTCAGTGTCGTATCTACAGCATCTTGCATGGTGTCTAACATGTAGATTCAATAAATACTGTGAGTGAGGAGAGCATCTGTATTCATAAACTCTAAAAAAAGTACCTGAATATCTTTTTAAGTTTCTTGCCTAATGGCCACGTTTTGGTAATACATTTTGTTTAGGCAATTAAGAATTTAACTGATGCAGATTGATCAGTGCTGTATTTCTTTATTCCCAAGTATTATTTTATTTTTGCATGAAAACATGTTTATTTTGAAGGCTAATGAAAGTAATTTACCCCTTCTTAATGGCTAAAAAAGCGAGTGAAAGTCACTCAGTCGTGTCCAACTCTTTGTGATCCTATGGACTATACAGTCCATGAAATTCTCCATGCCAGTATACTTGAGTGGGTAGGCTTTCCCTTCTCCAGGGGATCTCCCCAGCCCAGGGATTGAACCCAGGTCTCCCCCATTGCAGGCAAATTCTTTACCATCTGAACCACAAGGGAAGCCATCCTAATGACTAACTACTATAAAAATGAATTAATTCTCAAAAAATGTTACAACCATACTAAATGCTATGAAGGCTACAAAGGTAATCTAAATAGATGCATTTCTCTCAAGGAGAATAGAGAAATAGGGAAAGGAAGACATGATACAGATGCTGTTTAGACAGTGATATTGTCATAAAAGAGGTACAGAATTTTTCAAATCCAGATCATGGAAACTAACTCCAACTAAGATGAAAATCAGGAAATACTTCATGAAGGAGGAGGTATTGATATTGTTTTGAAATTTTGGAAGTGCGTAAAAAAAATTAATTTTCTTTGAAAAAATATAAGCAATTGCATGGAAACTATTAGTATTGAGACACCTATAAGAATGGTGAATAGTTCAGCATTTCTCTAAAGCAAAGGGTGGATGAATGAAATATGGTAAAGTTGCCCAAATGTAGATTTAGAAGGCCGGCAGTGATAATTTACATTCTTAGCCTTGTGATCTAGTGGTCATGGGACTGTACACAAACAATATCAGCAGTCCATGTTTAAGAATTCACCTTCTAATGCAGGGGGTGTGGGTTTGATCCTTGGTCAGGGAGCTAAGATGTCACATGCCTCATGACCAAATAAATCAAAACATAAAACAAAGCAATATTGTAACAAATTCAATAAAAACTTGAAAAATGGCCCTCATTAAAAAAAAAAAATAAAAAACTTTTAAAACATCATCTGCCAAAAAGAAAAAAGAAAAAAGAAAACCTCCTCAGAAAGCCTTAGTTTCTCCAACTGAGAAAAATTAGGACAATAATATAAGAACTTCTGGGGGGGCGGGTCATTGGGTGAAGTAAATGAAAAAATGTTTATTAAAAATTTAGGACAATAAATCCTAAAACAAACAGACTGTTGGTTCTGAAGAGTATTTTGGCACAAAGTTATATAGTATCTTAAATGTTTATGGCTTCATTCTGTAGTCACTGGATCTATGTTGCCTCCATGAGTCATTTTAGTTTAATTGTTGAGGGCACAGACTTTTTAACTATCCTACATATTTAAACACTGATTTGTGTATGCGTGTGTGTGTGTGTGTGTGTGTGTGTGTGTGTGTTGCGGAGTCATGACTCTTTGTGACCCTATTGACTATAGTCTGCCAGGTTCCTCTGTCCATGGAATTCTCCAGGCAAGAATACTGATGTGGGTAGCCATTCCCTTCTCCAAGGGATCTTTCTGACCCAGGGATCGAACCTGGGTCTCCTGCATTGCAGGCAGATTTGTTACTATCTGAGCCACAATCCTAGATCAACAATTTTAAGCAATTCACTTACCCTTTGTGTGCCTTATTTCCTCATATATAAAATGGAAATAATAATTCTTATGAAAATCAGATAAGTTAATAAAGCAATGACTATAGGAAAGTATTTGGAAGTTTATGTATGTATGTATGTAGAAAGTATTTTACTGTTAGTGGTTATTACTGGTTAGTCATCAAAAGCATTTTAGAAGAATGCATCTGAATCTGAGATGTGCTCATGGAGAAAATGATGTGCTAGCGTCAAGATGAATTAGAAAGAGAGACACATTAGGGAGCTTTTACAGTTCTCTTAATTGGAGGAAGTGAGGGTATGAGCAAGAATAGAACTAGTGAGAAATGAGATTTGAGGAAGATTTGAAAAATAAACCAATTAGAGAGTAATTGGAAACTTGTTGGGATGGGAAAATGGTTAGTGAGTTGTAGATGTCAGTGTTGAGATTCTTGTCTGAAGGCTGAGAGATGATGCCACAGACAGAAATAAGAAATTGGGAAAATAAGTAGATCTGAGATCTGAGTTGGATGTATTTTGGATTTTTTTGTACTTGTGTTGCTTTGGGGACTTTTCACTGGAGATTCTAGGAGGTAAAAATGAAGGCCTAGAGGCTATAGTGTTGAAATATAGATTAATAGATGATAGCTGAAGTCTGAGAATAAACAAGGAAGAGAGATTAGAGACATAACACAGTAAGACTGAGAGGCGTTACACATGAAAAATGTATCTAGCAGGAGCGAGGGAAATGTAAGGTACAGCAGGACAGGATAACAGAAACCTAAGGCCTCCTGTCTTTGAAATTTTTTTCTAACTGTATTGAAGTGTAATTGACAAATAAAAATCATATATATTTAAGGTGTACAGTGTGATAATTTGATACATGTATACATCAAGAAATAATTATCACCTCAAGTTAACACATCTATCACTTCACAGTTACCATTTTGTTATGTGTGTAGTGGGAACATTTATGAGTTACTCTTTTAGCAAATATTAACTATAAAATACAGAATTATTAACTATATTTATAATAGCACACATTGAATCCCAAATGTATTCATCTTATAACTGAAAGTTTGTACCTTTTGATCAACATTTCCCCATTTTCCCCACCCCCAAAGCTTAGCAAACATAGTTCTACTATCTGGTTCTATGTGTCTGACATTTTTAGATTTCAAACATAAAGGAGGCCATACAATATTTTTCTTTCTGTGTCTGGCTTATTTCACTTTGCAAAATCTCCTCCAGTTTCATTCGTGTTTTTGCAAATGTCAATAGTTCCTTCTTCTTTATGACTGAATAATATTCTATTGTGTGTGCAGATGTGTGTGTAACATTTCCTTTAGTCATTCACCTGAAGGAAAATAATTGACTTGGGCCAGTTTTTAGCTCATGATGTCTAAGGGTGCAAATATAATTATTAGAATTGTGTAGTTGCCTTGCTTTTGTTAACTGCCCTAGGGTCTTGAAGAATACTGTGACAAATTTAGTTCAGCCAAATATTTACTCAGGGCATGCTCAGAAAGTCTCATGGCAATATTTAGAACTGTCCCTGTCCTCTATAGGGAGATTGCAGACTGTGCTGAAAGTAAAGCTTAGGATTTCATCATAAGAATGCAAAGGAGACTGAACTCTTACCCTTAACAGCTCCTCTGTGTTAAAGTTAAGGTCTCTAGTAAGGAAGAAGTAGGCACCTATGCCCTGGGTTGGGGGTATATGAATTACTGCCCCTGAGAACTCTGAATTTTTAGATACTGATGAACTTTCCAGGCTTGAACATCCAGATCCCTTTCCCCACTCACTAGATGAGATTGGCCTTCCTTGGCCTGGAGAAAATAAAAGACCTCATCTGAATGGATGCCTCTCAGAATAGTGCTTATCATTACTAGGATCACTCCCCTTTAGCTTCATTGCTTCAGTTCTCAGTGCAACCTGATTAGGAAAATGATCTGTTTCATATGGAAGAAAGCACTGTAGTCCAGGAAAAATTATATGTTCTGACTAAAACAAACCTTCCAAAACCAGGGAACCGTTTTATAGGTGGTGCTATATTAAGGTCAGTGAAATATAATGCTAGAAAGGACTTAATTTATCAATAGTGTTCTCCCACAATGCAGAATTAACATCTTGGTGAGTGTACCTGGGGCTTCCCAGATGGCTCAGTGGTAAAGAATCTACATGTCATTGTAGGAGATGCAGGAGATATGGGTTTGATTCCTGAGCTGGGAAGATCCCCCTGGAGGAGGAAATGACAACCCACTCCAGTATTATTACCTGGAAAATCCCATGGACAGAGGAGTTTGGCAAGCTGGAGTCCATGGAGTTGCAAAGAGCTGGACACGACAGAGTGACTAAACACATGCATGATTTTTCTAGCAGTCATGTAAAGATGTGAGAGTTGGACCATAAACAAGGCAGAGACCCAAATAATTGATGCTTTAAAATTATAGTGCTGGAGAAGATTATTGACAGTCCCTTGGTGGGCAAGGAGATCAAACCAGTCAATCTTAAAGGAAATCAATCCTGAACATTCATTGGAAGGAATGAATATTCCTGAAGCTGTAGCTCCAATAATTAGCCAACTCATGCAAAGAGCCAACTTGCTGGAAAAGACTTTGATGCTGGGAAAGATGGAAAACAAAAGGAGAGGGGATGGCAGAGGATAAGATGGTTAGATAATATCACTGACTCAATGGACTTGAGCAAACTCAAGGAGATAGTGAAGGACAAGGAAGCCTGGTGCACTGCCGTCCATGGGTCGCAAAGAGTTGGACATGACTTAGCAACTGATCAGCAAAGGATGGATTCTTGAAAGTTGGACTCGGTGATGGCCAACATTGTGTTGGAGATATGGAGATACTATAACTATCTTGACCAGGTATTGAGGAAGGTGTCAGAAAGTTAGTAGTGGTCAGGTTAAAATGAATTTATTATGTGAGACCAAAGAATCTGTCATTGACTCTTTTACCAGGAAACCCCCAATTCTCTTCATTGTGTTAATATATTATGAACTAGTTAAGGAGTACCAACAATATTGAAAATAATAGTAGTTGTTGTTTTCTACTACTGTGCCATGCTCAGTTACTTGGTCATGTCTTTTTGCAATCCCACGGACTGTAGCCTGCTAGGCTCCTTGGTTGCTGGAGTTTTCCAGGCAAGAATACCAGAGTGGATTGCAATCTCCTCCTAAAGGGGATCTTTCCCACCTAGGGGTCCAACTTGCATTTCTTGCTATTCCTGCATTGGCAGGCAGATTCCTTACCACTGTGCTACCTAGGAAGCCCAATTTTTGTTTACCTATATGGCTATACCAGGTCTTAGTTGTGGCATATGGGATATAGTTCTCCAACCAGAGATCCAATCGAGGGCCCCTGCACTGGGAGCATGGAGTCTTAGACACTGAACCACCAGGGATTCTCTACCAGCCAGAGTTAACTTTGAAGATGCTGCTATAGACCTGTACTCTCTGGTGCTAGTGAAACTTCTAGGAGGCCAAAATAGCAAAGCAGGTGAAAACAGCTAAAAATCAGAGGCAAGACTGGTGTGGTTGCCATAATGAGCCCTAAGCTTGAGTGGAAAATAGGCTACCTTGATTGATGGGTATACAAAGACCGATAGACAATGGTGTTCCTAAATGTGGGTTAGATAGACGGTCAATTTGGATACAGTAAAGCATCTGCCGACAACGCGGGAGAGCTGGGTTCAATCCCTGGGTCAGAAAGATCTGGAGAAGAAAATGGCAACCCACTCCAGTATTCTTGCCTGGAAACTCCCATGGACAGAGGAACCTGGTAGGCTACAGTCCATGGGGTTGCAAAGAGTTGGACATGACTGAGCGACTTCACTTTCACTTTGCTTTGTATAACCAGAAGAAAAAATCTAGGTGTATTGAATTGTAAGCTTGTCAGTCTATGATTAAATAATCATAATCGTCTGGCTAATTTCTTAACTTTTGTCAGTTCTCAGACTTAAAGGTCATCAATTGAAGGGGAGAGTACATCCCTTGGAGAAGGGACTCTGCTCTATATTAGTATATGCATGTGTGGTGCAAAATCACTTCAATCCTGTCCAGCTGTTTACAAATCTGTGGACTGTAGCCCACCAGACTCCTCTGTCCATGGGATTCTCCAGGCATGAATACTGGAATGGGTTGCCATGCCCTTCTCCAGGGGGGTCTTCCTGACCCAGGGATTGGACCCATGACTTCTGCATTGCAGGCTTTTTCTTTACCCACTAAGCCACCTGGGAAGCTGCACATAAGTGTATACAAAAATATGTAATTAATCTTTTCCCAAACAGACCTGGGGCCATTTATCAGAATCACTATAAACTGAAGAAAGGAGAATGTTTAGATTTTTAAAGTACTCTTGAATATAGGGTCTCAGCTCAGGCTGAAACTAGAAGATAAAAAGTTCTATCATAACCCATAGGTCTTAAGAGATGTAGAAAATATACAGTGTTCAGGGTGAATACTTTTCATATTGATTTCAAGGCTTATACATTCCCTCTCCATGGTAATTCCCCTCAGAGTTTCAAATGTATTATGGAGATGGATCTGTTTAGCATTTAGCAAAGCACTCATATTGATTTCTTGACCTGTGGCATAAGAGCTATTACATTAGGAAAAGCAAAGTGGAACATTCTGCAACAACCTACACTTCTAGTCAAAAGAGTAATTCAGAAGCATCACAGTCCTGGGTAGAAAAGTAGACATAAATGATGTCCTCAAATATAACAGGATTCAGGTTAACAATTTCCATCATATCCCCAATTAATAGTCTTTATATTCTTGACAAAGTGAGATAGATCATGGTAAGTATTGATCAACTACCAGAGATTTAACCAGATGCAATGTTCAGTACCAACTGTGGTATCTTTATCATGGGAATGGGAATTATTCTTTCACCATTTTTCAATGCCAAGTCAACAAAAGGGATGAGTCGTCAGATAACATGACTCTTTCAGGAAAAAAGTAGTAGTCAAAGAGAAAGGCTATATCAGGTAATGACAAATGATTATAAAATAGTGAGAAAGTATAATTAATGATGGACTTCCCAGGTGGTACTAGTGGTTAGGAACCCACCTACCAATGCAGGAGACAAAAGAGATGCAGAATCGATCCTTGGGTTGGGAAGACCCCTTGGAGTAGGAAATGCCAACCCACTCCAGTATTCTTGCCTGAAGAACCCCATGGACAGAGAAGCCTGGCAGGCTATGGTCCATAGGGTTGCAAAAAGTTGGACACGAATGAAGCAACTTAGCACAGCACAATACACAAAATTAATGTCATGATATTTTAAAATTAGAATTGGGTTAACAATGAAAATTATAGAATTGGAGAGTCGTAGGTATGTTTTTTTCTCACCCTTCTAGGACAAAGATGATATACAAGCCTTTGAGGTAGAAAAGATAGGAATAAAGGAAGTGATTAATTTTCATCCTTACATTAAAGTTCAAGTCCTCTCACACTTAGGCAGATAGCTGATAATTATTTATCACCAGATTACACTTTCACTTTGATAATATTATGTTAAAACAGATACTTTATTATTTATATTATCTTAGCCATGTAGGAAATTGCATCTACAACCCCTGTTCTATATCATGATTTAGTTTGTCACCTTCTCCTAGTGTATTGTCCGATCAAGTGCAGAAATAAACATTGAAAATGGTGAGGTCTTAGAGTTTTAGATTGGCAAAGTGATCATACAGAAGAGTATACAGAGACATAAGGAAACGAGAGATGCCGTGAAAACAGTCCTTGTCTACTTTGCTTGTGTCCATGCTAAGTTGCCTCAGTCATTTTCCACTCTTTGTGACTCTATGGACTGTAGCCCACCGGGTTCCTCTGTCAATGGGATTCTCCAGGCAAGAATCCTGGAGCGAGTTGCCATGCCTTCTCCAGGGCATCTTCCTGACTCAGGGACTGAACCATTGTCTCTTATGCCTCCTGCACTGGTGGGCAGGCTTTTACCACTAGTGCCACCCGGGAAGTCCCTTTGCCTACTTTATGTTTCTGCTAATGAATTAGCAGACTCATTGCCTCCTGTTGTATATTTGTATGTATTTTTTGAAATTTATTTACATACTTTGCTGTGCTGAGTCAGATGAGGTACAGGGAATCTTTAGTTGCATTATGCACATTCTTAATTGTGGCACTAGGAATTTAGTTTGCTGACCAGGGATGGAACCCAAGTGTCCTGCATTAGGAGGGCAGAGTCTTAGCCACTGGACCACCAGAGAAGTCCTTTATGTGTATGTGCTCTATCTGCATCTGTCTCTCCACACATACACACACACACGAATGCAAGGATAGAGAGAAATAGAATCAAGGCATGGGCAAGTCTCCGCAAGAAAACATACACCAAGGGGGATGGAAACTTCTCCTTGAAAAACAGAAGATCATGAATTGTAAAGTAGAGACATGAGATAACCTCCAGGAAAAAGTTTACCTAAACATGCTTATAAAATTGACCTGTGTGCACCAGCTGAATAGTGAAGGGTAGAAAAGAAATGAGAGTCTGGATGGTGGTCTGACCCAAAGGCCTTTGGAGGCAGCAGCCACTGTAACTGATCACCTTAGAACAGGTGATGGGAGGTGGGCCAGGTTCTCTGCTTCCCTCCAGGGCTCCGTGACCTTGGTGTATGAAGTAAAGAGTAAAAGAACTTTTCCTAACAAGGGTGAACCCAGCTGGGTCTTGGAGATAAATGAAGTTGTCTACTTCAGTAGAGTTCTACCATAGGAGGGCAAATTTAAAAAAAAAAAAAAAAAAGATAAAAATGAAAATCTAATAGCAAATAATAGAAGAAAAACCTCCAGAGGGTGAGAGGAATAGATTTTGTGGAGTAAAATTTTCACAAGATTTCTCATCATCTAAACAGTTAATTAGAATTTTATTTAATCCTCTCAACAATGGGGAGGCTTAGTATATTGAAAAATGAATATAATTGCTGTGTCAGGCTGTGGAGACCAGAGTCACCAGAGGTGGAGGGAACATTAGGAGGCTTTTATAGGCTTTCAGAAAAGAAGTAATAAAGACCTGGACACTTAGTACTGGATATATATGTTATGTAGTATTTCCTGTTAATTAAAATTCTTAATATAACGATGGAGGAAGAGAACTTGTTCTATGCTTTATGGCTTTCCAGGAGGTGCTGTGCTATGAAAAGTGGAAAGTACTCCACCCAGCAACAGTCCGTTAAAAATTAATTTCTGCAGAAATTCATAAAAACTTGAAAGGATGAAGCAGTTATATATATACCTTATATGACCACTCCCTGGTAAATCCCTCTGGATATATGCATCCAGGAGTCTTATGGTAAAATAGGATAAAGTATAGGTAATATTCACATGATAACAAGTATGGTCAGTTGATAAAATAAAAGCATTTAATGTTTAGATGATGAGAACAGCTTTCCTCTGAACATAAGTTGCACTATAAAGTACACATACATTTTCTCCTAATGAAGTTGAATATTAACTTCCATGCATGAGTGGACTGATTATTAAACAATTAAATTAAGTGTAATTCAGAGACCGGTAATTTGGGGACATCTGAAATTAATCTGTTAATTATGAGCTGCATCAGAAGAGTCTTTAGAACAGAATAAACAAAGTGGTAAATTAAATTCCACCTTGTTGGAAAGTTGAATTGGGCTGACATAATTTGCAAGTAAAAATGTGGGAGATGTAATTGAATAATAAAATCACACATTTTTCTTTAGCTTTTTTTATGTACCTTGTCAGAGAAAGAAAAGAGGCATTCAGGAAAGGATTGTAAAATAATCATTCAAGTGTTTCTATGAAAGTTTAAACATGATGGCAGCAAATCCCAATATGTAAGAGTGCCTAAAAATAAAGAAATAAATAAACAAAATAGCTATCCCACATTTTTTTTTGCCTGAAAAACAGGGTTTATATTTCAAATTTGTGTTTGGAAAGATGAATAAAATATTTAAACAATGTTCCTTTATTGCTTCTGTTTTAAATAGAATTTAATTATAATAGCACAAGTACCAAGTTTTTGTGTAAAAACAATATCAGGACATTACAAGCGATACACAAAGAATATCAGGTGAACTTCTGGTCCATATTTTAAAGGGCATTCATTTTTGCTTCTGTGGGGTCCTGTTTCATAAGGAAATGAAGAATCAGGTGATTTCCTTGTTTACAGGATTCTATAAGTTAATGTTGGCTTTGAAGGTTGGTGGAGATGTTTTTGTCCTACAAAGCAGATCTCAAAAGATTGATGCTTGAATGTACACTGTTAGTGGCATTCACTTATTCTTTAAGCAGTTAAAATATAGTTTCTTTAAAAAAATATTTTCAGGACATGTCCTTCCTTTTGTAAAATGAGCAAATTTCCATAAATGTTTGATATAATAGAGTCATTCAGTTCAAAAAATATTTTTAAAAATGTGTCTTTTTATATTGAGGATTTTTTTCCCCAAGTTTGGCCTTTTTAAAAATGAGATAAAAATACGATGAAAGTTCCTAAAAATAAGCAACTCATAGCTCCATTTATAACTAAATTTAAACAGCTGTGAGTAAATTAAATTAGTATGTATTATTGTCCCAAATGTACCATGTGTCTGTACTCAATAAAGCAAGCATCATAGTTCTACAAGCAAAAATATGAATGTGCTATATATATTTATATACTGAATATAATATGCTTTAAATCAATTTAAAATTTAATTTTGGCATATTAAAGAGCAATAAAATGGGTAAATTTGAAACCTCTCAGGAAACTGAAACAAGTATGGTAAATCACATTGTTCAGAAACAACAAATAAAGCAAGTGTGAAGTATAGAATGTTGTGGTTGCCATTTAGTTGCTCAGTTGTATCCAACTCTTTGTGACCCCATGGACTGTAGCCGGCCAAACTCCTCTGTCCCTGGGATTTCCCAGGCTAGAATACTGAAGCGGGTTGCCATTTCCTTCTCCAAGGGATTGTGCACATTTAAGGATAGTGAATCTCACCGTGCCAACTCAGATATACAGGCTAGAGAAGGAGGAGAGAGAATTAGAGAGAATGACTGAGAGAGAGCACATGTTAAATACAGTCTTTAAGTTTGTCCTTTTTCTATTCACTGGGAACAAGTGTGAGAAGAGACGTGAATCAATGTCCTCCTTCCTCTGATTTCTCTCAGAAGGTGTATGGCTCACTGTACAAAGAGTGATTTTAATGCTTCAAGGTATCTATTTTTTCTCCATCCTGACTTCTAAAAAAAATCAACTACCAGATCCAGTGCTCAAGGAAAAAACAGTTATCTATCCCAGATCTATCCTGAGCCAAATATTTTTCAGTCATAGAATTTGAAGAATGCTTTCTAAAGTTAAACGTATATTAAATCATCTTTTACCTATGGCTTTAAGACAATTGAGGGGATTCTTAGACATTATTGGCTATTGCTGCATTCAAATTCCAGGTTATGGGAAACTTGCCCAGTCTTTACGTAAACTTATAACTGAAACTCAACAGGCCAAGACTGATAAGCTGGTTTTGTCATCAGAGACTCAAAAGGCTTTTAATACTCTTCAAACTGCTTTCTTACCAACTCCTGCTTTAAGCCTGCCCACAGGGTCAGGACTTCCCAGGTGGGGCTAGTGGTAAAGAACCTACCTGCCAGTGTAGGAGACATGAGACATTGGTTCAATCCCTGGGTCAGGAAGATCCCCTGGAGAAGGAAATGGCAACCCACTCTAGTATTCTTGCCTAGAGAATTCCATGAACAAAGGAGCCTGGTGGGCTATAGTCCATGGGGTTGCAAAGAGTCAGACTTAGCAGCATATCCCAGATCTAGAGGAAAAACAAATGGCTGTGTTGGACCCTTGTAACTATGGCATGGCACTTAATCCTCAGTGCAGTGTTTCTGGAAGGGATCTGTCTGTGTTAGTTTGCTTGCACTGCTGTAACAAAGTATTAAAAACTTGTTGTTCAGTCACTCAGTCATCAAAGTGATGTTTGCTTTTTAATATGCTGTCTAGGTAGGTCATAGCTTTTCTTCCAAGAGGCAATCATCCTTTAATTTCATGGCTTCAGTCACAGTCCACCATGATTCTGGAGCCCAAGAAGATTGTCACTGTTTCTATTTTCCCCCCATCAATTTGCCAGGAAGTGATAGGACTGGATGCCATGATCTTAGTTTTTTATATATTGAGTTTTAGGCCAGCTTTTTTACTCTCCTGTTTCACCCTCATTAAGAGGCTTTTTAGTTCTTCTTCACTTTCCATCATTAGGGTGGTATCATCTGTATATCTGAGGTTATTGATATTTTTCCCAGCAATCTTGATTCCAGCTTGTGCTTCATCCAGCCTGGCATTTCATATGATGTGTTCTGCATAGAAGTTAAATAAGCAGAGTGACAATATACAGCCTTGATATTCCTTTCCCAATTTTGAACCAGTCCATTGTTCCATTCCAGTTCTTAGCTGTTTCTTCTTAACCTGTATACAGGTTTCTCAAGAGGCAGGTAAAGTGGTCTGATATTCCCATCTCTTTAAGAATTTTCCACCGTTTGTTGATCCACATAGTCAAAGGCTTTAGCAGTCTTTGAAGTAGTCTTTCTATTAGTCAATGAAGCAGAAATATGTTTTTCTGGAATTTCCTTGCTTTTTCTATGATCCCATGGATATTGGCAATTTGATTTCCGGTTCCTCTGCCTTTTCTAAATCCAACTTCTAAATCACAAACTGGGTAGCTTTAAACAACAGAAATGTATTCTCTTATAGGCAGAGGCTAGAAGTCTGAAGTCAAGGTATCAGCAGGGCCATGCTCTCTCTGATGGCTCTAGAGGGGCCAGTCAGCTCCATGTCTTTCTCTTAGCTTCTGGTGTTGCTGGCAGTCTTCAACAGTCTTTGACATTACTCCAGTCTTCAATCACTTCTTTCATTGTAAGTTGGTGTTCTCTCTGTGTCTGTGTGTCTTCTCTTCTTATGAAGACACAAGTCATATTTGACTACAGCCTATCCAAATGATCTCATGTTAACTTGATTACATCTGCAAAGACCATAGTTCCAAATAAAATCACATTCCCAGATATCAGGGATTAGGACAAACATTTTTTTGGAGTGGAGGAGAGTTATAATTCAACCCAAGACAGGGTGTTACGATTAATTTTGAATTTTTTTTTTTCCCTTCTGTACCAACTTTAGACCTGAATTCCCACTTAGGATATGACTCTATGAAACACAAATGTAAAGGTGTCAGAAATATTTCACACTGTTTATAAAATAAAAAGTATTTTTATTAAAAATATTTTCTTAAATATTTAGCTGTAACTAGAGAGTCCCAGAGAAGCTACTAGAATAATAACCACTTTATTCTTGATATGTCCTTAGATTTTTAGTTCTTCTGTTAACATTTGCTCTTTCTACATCCAAACTGACAGAAGGAACAAAGATTAAGGCTATCTCAATCACAATTGTGTTTAATATGAATATGTAATTATACAGAAGAAAAAAATTAAAAAATTAATTTAAATTAATCCAAATTAATGTCAAGTCACTTTAAAAGAAATAACTTTCCTGAATTTAACTGGTTCCCCTCCTTTGATTTTAGGCAGCTTTAAATTCAATAAATCTTGAAAAGATAGGCTAAAATCTCACTAATTTATATGGAAAAGAAGCTATAAGCAGATCCACTTTTACTCTTTCAAGGAACTGAAATAAATTTAAGGTTCTCTGTAAAGTAAGTATCGGTTAAGAAGTGACTCTGGAGTTGAACGAGCTTTGTATATATATTAATCTTAGTAGTAGTACTTACTAAGACAAATCCCCATATATAAAATGGGCATAATAATGACATAATTAATACCAGGTATTAAATAGAATAATTTAAGAAGAAGATTGAATTCAAAAATAAATGTTCAAATTATTAGTAAAGTATTTATATGGAAATAACTATTCACTCAATGGATATTTGTTTAAAACATAAATTTTTCCAAGTTGCTTCATGCCATATCTTGAAGTATTTAAGAAAATTCATCAGATATTACTCCTAAATTCAAGGATCTCTTAATTCAAGTGGAAAAACTCATAATTAGTTTTAAAAGTCATCAAAGTAAAAATGAGGGCAAATATGGTTAAAAAAAATAAAGTATGCCGTCAGAGTCTGGAAATACCTTATTTCCTAAAAGTTTGAAACCAGGTAGGATCCTGCAGGATCTTCTTGGGGACAGGCCCCTGTGTTCTCCCACCTATCTCTTGTTTGTAGACAAGCTTTAGCCTCCTAGGCCTTCCCTAGTTCCAAAGAGCAAATTTAATAAGAGAAGTGAGAAAATGTAGAAACAAAGAAAAGCAGTCAGGCAAGACAAAATAATAACAGTTTAGCCATAAAACAAAGTCAAGGACTTATTTAGTTCCTCCTTAAGTGCTATAGATAATATCCTGAGTTTCACCCGTGAGTTGTTTTGCAGATGCTGAAATCCCCACCAGATGGAAGTAGTTATCTGCATGCTGGCTACCTGCCCGTAGTAGACCTCAGAGTAGTTGGAAACAGAAGGTTGATTATTAAGACTCCAGAACTATCAACCTGTTAACCATTAACCAATCACAGACTTGTTCATGATTGGTCAGGTACCCTGGAACCCATACCCCTTATATTGCCTTTAAATTTTTTTTTCCCTAAAAGCATTTGGGGAATTCAGATCTTTTGATCATGAGCTACCTGTTCTCCTTACTCCTTAAATACTGTAACATCCTACACCACAACCCAGGGTCAGTAGATTGGCTTTGCAGCATAGCAGTTGAACAGACCCAAGTTCAATTTGGTAACAATTTGGAAAGAGCAAGAGATAGGAGATCAGAATCTGAATGCTATTCATAATCACCTCTGAATCAGCTGTAAGGACAACATCTTGGATGTGTTCTCCAAGAAAACTACACTGGTTTACGTGCTATTTTCAATTTATTTACACAAAACCATGGGAAATCTCATGGGCAGAGGAGCCTGGTGGGCTACAGTCCATGGGATCACAAAAGAATCAGACATGATTCAGCGACTAAACTAAACTAACCTAAACTAAATGCATGCTATATATTATGAAAGATTAAAGTTCCTACAGTGATTTGGTTGTACATGATTTTAGCCTAATGCCCTGATATTAAAAATCAACCTTATTGCAGTTTATAAAATTCCTGTAAGATAGCCCAGTCTTCAGTTCAGTTTAGTTGCTCAGTCATGTCCAACTCTTTGTGACCCCATGAACCACAGCACACCAGGCCTCCCTGTCCATCACCAGCTCCCAGAGTTCACCCAAACCCATGTCCATTGAGTAAGTGATACCATCCAACCATCTCATCCTCTGCCGTCCCCTTCTCCTCCTGCCCTCAATCTTTCCTGGCATCAGGGTCTTTCCCAATGAGTCAGCTCTTCACATGAGGCGGCCAAAGGATTGGAGTTTCAGCTTCAACATCAGTCCTTCCAATGAACACCCAGGACTGATCTCTTTTAGGATGAACTGGTTGGATCTCCTTGCAGTCCAAGGGACTCTCAAGAGTCTTCTCCAACACCACAGTTCAAAAGTATTGATTCTTCAGCACTCAGCTTTCTTTATAGTCCAACTCTCACATCCATACTTGACCACTGGAAAAACCATAGCCTGGACTAGATGGACCTTTGTTGACAAAGTAATGTCTCTGCTTTTCAATATGCTGTCCCAGTTGGTCATAACTTTCCTTCCAAGGAGCAAGCATCTTTTAATTTCATGGCTGAAATCACCATCTGCAGTGATTTTGGAGCCCAAGAAAATAAAGTCAGCCACTGTTTCCACTGGTTTCCCATCTATTTGCTGTGAAGTGATGGGACCGGATGCCATGATCTTAGTTTTCTGAATGTTGAGCTTTAAGCCAACTTTTCACTCTCCTCTTTCACTTTCATCAAGAGGCTCTTTAGTTCTTCTTCACTTTCTGCCATAATGGTGGTGTCATCTGCATATCTGAGGTTATTGATATTTCTCCCAGCAATCTTGATTCCAGCTTGTGGTTCCTCCAGCCCAGCGTTTCTCATGATGCATTCTGCATATAAATTAAATAAGCAGGGTGACAATATACAGCCTTGACATACTCCTTTTCCTATTTGGAACTAGTCTGTTGTTCCATGTCCAGTTCTAGCTGTTACTTCCTGACCTGCATACAGATTTCTCAAGAGGCAGGTCAGGTGGTCTGGTATTCACATCTCTTTCAGAATTTTCCACAGTTTATTGTTATCCACACAGTCAAAGGCTTTGGAATAGCCAATAAAGCAGAAATTGATGTTTTTCTGGAACTCTCTTGCTTTTTGCATGATCCAGTGGATGTTGGCAATTTGATCTCTGGTTCCTCTGCCTTTTCTAAAATCAGATTCAATATCTGGAAGGTCACGGTTCACGTATTGCTGAAGCCTGGCTTGGCACAGAAGCATGGTGGCTGCAATGGTTCAGAAGTATGGCCGAGAGGAGCTACCCCACGTCCAAGGCAAGGAGCGGTTGTTGCTCTTTACTGGAGCAGCTGTGAAGAGATATCCCTTGTCCAAGGTGAGAGAAACCCAAGTAAGACAGTAGGCACTGAGAGAGGGAATCAGAGGGCAGACAGACTGAAATCACAATCACAGACAACTAGCCAGTCTGATCACACGGACCACAGTCTTGTCTAACTCAATGAAACAAAGCCATGCCGTGTGGGGCCACCCAGGACGGACTGATCATGGTGGAGAGGTCTGACAGAATGTGGTCCATTGGAGAAGGGAATGGCAAACCACTTCAGTATTCTTGCCTTGAACACCCTAATTTTCTTGAAGATCTCTAGTCTTTCCCATTCTATTGTTCTCCTCTATTTCTTTGCGTTGATCACTGAGGAAGGCTTTCTCATCTCTCCTTGCTATTCTTTGGAACTCTGCATTCTGATGGGTATATCTTTCCTTTTCTCCTTTGCTTTTTGCTTCCCTTCTTCTTTATTTGTAAGGCCTCCTCAGACAGCCATTTTGCTGTTTTATAATTTCTTAAAAAAAAATTCACATCTAATTCTACTTCTATGAATTTATCTTCAGAAAATAAGAATATTCACAAATATTAGCTACTAGCATGTTTATTCCAGGGTATATGTAATAAAATTGGAAAAAAAAACACTATGTAAATGTTTAATTATAGAACATTTGTTAAATTTGTTTTATTAAAAATCAATAGATACATGGTCATTTAATAATACTGTAAGTTATATATAATAAAATGATGATCTACTTATAATTTAAAGAAATAAGAACAGATTGTAAAATAGCATATACTCTTTAATCCCACTTATTAAAAAATTGATATTAAATCATACACACAGAAAAAAGTCTGTCAGATATGCTGTGTTTTTAATTTTCTTTATTGTGTTTATAATTGGTTCCTATTTTTCCATACATATTTAACCAGCCTAATTTAAAAATCTTATTACAAGTGAATTAAGGTGGTTTATAGCCATAATCTGAAACTCTGGATTCCTTCAGTAGAATAATTAGGTTTTGTGGTTTTTAAAAACTTTATGGAAAGCAGAACACAAATTTTAGCCTAAAAATTTAATCTTTTTGTGGTAAAATAAAATATAGATATAGAAAATCACACATAATATATGTGTGTGTGTGTGCTCAGCTGTGTCCTACTCTTTGTGGCCCCATGAACTGTAGCCTTCCAGGCTCCTCTGCCCATGGGTTCCTCTGCTCATGGGAAAGGAGTACATCAAGGCTGTATATTGTCACTCTGCTTATTTAACTTATATGCAGAGTACATCATGAGAAACGCTGGGCTGGATGAAGCATAAGCTGGAATCAAGATTGTTGGGAGAAATATCATCAATAACCTCAGATATGCAGATTACACCACCCTTATGGCAGAAAGTGACGAACTAAAGAGCTTCTTGATGAAAATGAAAGAGGAAAGTAAAAAAGTTGACTTAAAACTCAACGTTCATAAAACTAAGATCTTGGCATCTGGTCCTATCACTTCATGGCAAATAGATGGGGAAACAATGGAAATAGTGACAGACTTTATTTTTATGGGCTCCAAATTCATTGCAGATGGTGACTGCAGCCATGAAATTAAAAGATGCTTGCTCCTTGGATGAAAACTTATGAGCTATCTAGACAGCCTGTTAAAAAGCAGAGACGTTAGTTTGCCAACCAAGGTTCATCTAGTCAAAGCTATGGTTTTTCCAGTAGTCATGTATGGATGTGAGTTGGACTGTGAAGAAAGCTGAGAGCTGAAGAATTGATGCTATTGAACTGTGGTGTTGGAGAAGACTCTTGAGAGTCCCTTGGACTGCAAGGAGATCCAACCAGTCAGTCCTAAAGGAAATCAGTCCTGAATATTCATTGGAAGGACTGGTGCTAAAGGTGATACTCCAATACTTTGGCCACCTGACGTGAAGAGCTGACTCATTTGAAAAGACCCTGATGATGGGAAAAATTGAAGGCAGGAAGAGAAGGGGACAACAGAGGGTGATATGATCCAACTCACTGGACATGAATTTAAATGAACTCCAGGTTTTGGTGATGAACAGGAAAGCCTAGCGTGCTGCAGTCCTTGGGGTCGCTAAGAGTCAGACACGGCAGACTGCCAGGCTCCTCTGCCCATGGAATTTTCCCTGGTCCCTGGCAAGAATACTGAGGTGGGTTGCCATCCCCTTCTCCATGGGATTTTCCCAACACAGTGATCTAACCCGTGTCTATTATGTTTCCTGCATTGGCAGGCAAATTCTTTACCACCAGCACCATCTTATGAGTTCTTATGAGGCAAGCACCTTTACACTTATTACCCAGGTAAATATATAATATTATCAGTGACTCCAGAAGTCCTTCTATGTGTGTGCCCTCATGTCATATCCTGTCCTCTCACCAAGAAGTAACTATTATCCTGACTTTCAGCAGTCACTTTTTGTATTTGTCTTATGAATGTGCATTTCTAGACACAGTTGTTTAGTCTCACTCATTCACATTTTTAGTCCAGGTGCTACCCATTCCATGGTAAAATTTGCTATGTTTCTGAGTGCCCTGTATATCTTGAGGTTTGGCACCTAGAACAAGAAGTCTCATCATACTTAGGTTTGATACCACAGGCAAGATTATAGGTAGTGCGTGTGTTTTCATCAGGGTTTTCCCTCTTTTTATTATAGTTAGGATGCTACTTATGGCTAGTGGTATAATGTTTATTCTTTGGGAGAACAATTGTAATAAAATTGCAAAATGGTGACATTTCAGTTCTGTTCTTTCTTTTTCATACTCTATTTGGACCAGTTTATAAAAAGATGCTTACCCAGGCTATAATTTGGTAACCCAGTAGTGAAGTTCATAAGGGGAAGGTCAGATAAATACTTAATTCTTTAACTACATTTACTAGTTTGCTGTCATCTCTCAAGGGTGCCCATTAATTATCTGATTTTTAAATCCTTATTAGTCTATTGATTTAAACATATTTGATTAATTGCAATGAATTGTACTTTATTTTGAAGCATAAATTGATCCTCTAAGAACCTCTTCAACTTTGTTCTTGAGTGCTTTTGACACAACATTAGCAGTGTTGGACAGTTCCTCTTTAGCAGTTATGAGAAGTTTCAAGCTGATTTTGTACTTCTGTGCTTTGAGTATGGAATTAATCATTTCCTAAAGAAGAAAACACCATTGTGAAAAATCTTGGAAAAACAATATTTTAGGACTGCAAGATATCTGAACAATAGGGATTCTTATTTATATTGTGCTTGGTCATTGTTTTATGCCTTTTTGATGACAAAAGCTAGAAAGTATTCTATTCAAATCCAATGAATATCCAATCTATTCATCAATGATGAATATCATCACTCTATTCATACATATATACAAGTATATGAAAGTGAAAGTCACCCACTCCTGTCCAGCTCTTTGGGACCCCATGGTGTATACAGTCCATGGTATTCTCCAGGCCAGAATACTGGAGTGGGTAGTCTTTCCCTTCTCCAGGGGATCATCCCAACCCAGGGATCGAACCGGGATCTCTTGTACTGAAGGTGGATTATTTACCAACTGAGCTATCAGGGAAGCTCATACATACATTTATATGCATATATGCATATATTATGGGCATGTATATGCATATATTATGGTCTTCCTCCATGGCTCAGTAGTCAGGAATCTGCCCGCAATGCAGGAGACATGAGTTGGATTCCTGGGTCAGGAAGATCCCCTGGAATAGGAAATGGCAACCCACTCCAGTATACTTGCCTGGAGGATCCCATGGACAGAGGAGCCTGGAGGACCATAGTCGATAGGGTCACACATAGTCAGACACTACTGAAGTGACTTAGCATACATGCATGTATTATAAACGTTTTCATGAGTTTATATGAGTTTATACTATGTCCTTTTAAGTCAAATTTAGAATTACAATTTTTTTAAATGAATCTCCATTCCTCTTTTTTTCCACACTAATAAAACTGCTTTTTAAGGATACAGGGAATAGTAGAATTAGACTATCCCATAATTATTCTTTTATTTTTTTCCATGTTATATACATTAGGCTCAGAATAACTATACTAATATCATTGCCATCAATATTACATTCTTACTTATTCATTCTCCACTCTTTCTTCATTTTTATAGTTTTACCATAGCCACTCTGGCTGAGCACATAGGCATTTCATATTATGCTCTCATATTAAACCTCATCTAGTCTTACTAGATGAGAAGTCTAGTCTTACCAGATGAGAAGGGAATGGCTACCTACTCCAGTATTCTTGCCTGAGAAATCCTATGGACAGAGGAACCTGGTGGGCTACAGTACTTGGGGTCTCAAAGAGTCAGACATGACTGAGCAACTAACACATTAATGTTAGTCTTACTTCTATAAGTAGCTACATCACCATCTATTCTCTTATCATTTGAGTTATATGGAATCTTATCTCTAAGAATTCTCCAGAAAGACTTTGGAAGCAATATTCTGTGAATTTTTGCCTGTTCATACAGTTTGTGTCTGCTATGTTGACATTAGTTTTGCTGGATATGAAATCATGGTTCAGATTTTCTTTTTCTGAATATTTTAGTTTTGTAACTCATTTTAACAAAGTATTGCTGTTGAATAGCCTAATGATAATCTAATTTTTTTTTACCACAGTATAAGTACCTCACTATTTTTGCCAGAGAAAGGGATTCTTCTGTCTTTAAAAAATTTTGAGAAAATTTAATAGAATATGTCTCTGTATTAGTCTCAGATATGTGATGTGATTTTTTTAATATGACGTTTCAATTAAAAAAAACTTTCAGGAATGCTTTTGTGATTTTAGCTTTTGCTCTGTTCCTTTGCTTCAGTAATCTTTAGGGATTACTACTTCCATATGTGAGATCTGGCATATTGTTAACATTTTTCACTTTTTTTCGGATCTCATATAATTTTTCATTTCTTTTTTATTTAAAGAAAACTTTCATCTCATATTTCTCTTAACATCATTTTCTGTGTTAATTCTTCCTATTCTCTCCTCTAATTTATTATTCATTTAAATTTATGTTTTCCTTTAGTTCAAATTCTCATCTTTATAGTATATTGCTTATGAATTTTTCTAATTTTGATTTATATTGTACTTAATGTATTATATCATTTATTACTATCTCTTGTTCCTTTAAAAGTGAAAATGAAAGTGTTAGTCACTCAGTCATATCTGACTCCTCTATCCATGGGATTCTCCAGGCAGGAATACTGCAGTGGGTTGCCCCCATTCCCTTCTCCAGGGGATCTTCCTGACCAAGGGCTTGAACCCGAGTCTCCTGCATCACAGGCAGCTTCTTTATGGTCTGAGCCATAAAGGCTTAGTTTTGTTCTGTTCCTTAGACATGTCTTTCTGGCATGCAGTTCATGATCTGTAAGGATTTTATTCTGCTCCTTATTCTTTCTCTCCTTTTTACAGCAAGACTGTTCAGATTGACTTCAATACTTTCATGTTGTTCATTTTTATTTGAGATAAATCTTGACAAAATTTTAGAGGAAAATATGACTCAAGATAGCTTTGATCACTTCACAGTGCCCTTCTTTTTGTGTGTGTGTGTGTGTGTGTGTGTGTGTGTGTAGTGTTCAAAATGATTATGATGGCTTGCTTTCTCAGGTTTTTGCTTCTCTCTTCTCTCCCCAACCAGGCATATTTATCTGCATTTTCTTTCCTTCTCTATCTGCCCCTTTCCTGCCTGATTTTAATGTTACACCACCAGTTTCTTTTCAGTGTAGATCCTTGTTCTGGAGGAAAACCTTGGCGAATCAGTTTCAACAAGTCATAAAATCTAGACTTTTCTCTTTCTCTTTAAGGTTTTATGTTGGGACCACGGTACTCACTGGAGAATGGATTGGGCAAAACCTTTTCTAATTTCAACTATTGTTTTTAAATTGACCCAGCATGATTTCCAACAACTGCCTGTTACATAATTTAAAGTTCTTCTATTCTCAGGTGTATCACTCACCCTTTATTTCTCTCTTCTTTCACCCTCACATGATATTGATAAGATGCAAGTCTTGTGGCTGCTGGTGGAGTCCTCTCACCTGCTTAAATATTGTGGTTTGTGAGAATACCTTTTGTGGTACTTACTGTCCATAGATTTTATATATGTATATACGCTTAGTCACTCAGTTATGTCCAGCTCTTTGCAACCTTTTGGACT